>NC_086098.1:51053523-55853523 GCF_963921235.1 Mobula hypostoma | reverse complement strand
ATAAAGTAACTAATCCTTTGGATATCCCATGTAGTCCAGGTTCAATGAAGATATTAATTACTTGACTGATTTTGATTATCTTACAGGTAAGATGAGATCATGGGAATGCTATGATTGGTTGAAGCTAGAAAAAAATCAACCATGTCTGAAATGAAAGCACTTAATATCTGCATTTCCCCGCGCTATGAGTCAAGTGAAGCTGTGCCCAAGACTGAGGCTCAGCCTGTACAGCCACAGCATGGGTTAATTTATTCCTTGGAGCAAGGAAATGCAAGCTGAAAGAGGAGGGACTGTGTGACGCAGTGACTTAGAACACTGACCTTTCACCACTCAAATCAATGCTTGTTTGATAACAATTTGACCTTTTAATACTGCTGCTGAGGGGTAAATTAGGGTATTGAACGGAAAATTGATTTGCTACTAAGAGGAAAAACCGGTAACAAATCCACTGCTATTCACAAGAGGGGAACTCGTGTCATGCAGCTGTTCAGCTTATTCAAAGATAATAGCTCAGAAGAGAGAGTTTAGAAGAGAATCATCAGGGATATAGCCTGGATCGGAAGGCTATACTCATAAGGAGAGGTTGAATAGGCTGGGTTCATTCTCATTGGAACATTGGAGTTTAATGGGTAACCTTTTATATTTTAGACAGTTACAAGAGACAAAAGCAATCTGAGGGGGAAATTTTGCATACAGAGAATGGTGAACATCTGCAATAAACTGCCAGAGGAGGTAGTAGAGGAATTTTCTATCACAACATTAAAAGGGCTTTTGGACAGATACTTAGATATGAGTATCTAGAGGTATATGGCCTAATGTAGGCAGCTGGGATTATGCTAATTTGACTTCACAGCTGGTATACATGACGGTTGCCAAAAGGGCCCATTTGTACGTCTGTACATTTCTATAATTCTATGATTCTGAGATAGCTTGAGTGGAGAATTATCACCAACATAGACTGGTGATGTAGAATGGACTGACCCCATATTAGAGGTTTTATTTAATTTTATGCTGGCTGTGATTCCCCCCTTGCATCTGTGGAGTCTGTCAAGATACTCTGTCCTACCTAAATAATAACTGCTTGGATGAAATTTCTGTGGATGTCTATTTAGCAGTGTTTCACTGAAGGAGCCAACACATTTAGGAAAAGACGGAATGTGAGGAATTGGAGACAATTTTAAATAAGTCATGCTGGAAACCAGGTTTTTCTTGGGTTTGAAGATCCCATCTGTTTTCCATTCCTTCCTTGGACACAGGAGTCACTGTAAGAGCACCAAGTTATCCACAATCAAACTCTAATTGCTCTTGAGAAGGCAGAAGTGAGGCTCCTTCATAAACCATCGCAGTCCCTGGGGTGAAAGTATTCTTTCTATCAGTCCTATTCAGCTGGGATGCAAGAATTTGATTGAGCAAAGATGAAATCAGAAATGTTGGATAAAGACAAGATGTGTATAAGTTGGAAGGGAACTTGGAGCAGATTGTGTTTTCATGATCTTACCGTTTTAGGTTTGGGAAATGCTATCTAAGAAACTTAAAGGTGTTAGCTGTGGCTTTGGTGTTGTGGTCAAAAACTAAGTGCAAAATTCCAGGGCAGTATTGAAGGTGAGCTGCACAGTCAGGGAATCTCTCTTTGAACTGAGGTGTTAATTTGAATTCTAGGCTGCTCTTTCTGGTGGATGTTGACATTCCCAGAGAAATACTTGGTGTCAATACATGGGAGGGAGGTACATCTATTATTCTGTCCAAAAGGTAACCCATATCATTGTTACTCTCTCAGACAATGGAGCGCAGCTGGTAAATTTAACTAACAAAATATTAAACAAAGGATATGACAGAGAGAGAAAAAGAGAGAGTGTCATGCTGTCCACTGGCAACAACTGAACCCAGGAGGGGAAGAACAACAGGCTCCCATGTAGAGAAATAAAATGAGAATTATATATAGGAATTTGAACAGAATTTTGGTGGTTCAACTGAGCAACATCACAAGAAAAATCATTCTCAAAAACAAGGACCCCATGATAAATGCTGATTGGGTGTCCACTTTAAATACTCACAGAACATGGAAAACCCAAGCCACTCAAAATAAACTTGACAAGATTAAACAGAAAGCACAAGGACTTAATGTCTCTAGTTAATACAATTATCAAATACAAGTGCTCAAGAAAGCTCGAAGCTCAACGTTCTACAGTGAGTCACACAGGCTTGAAGGGCTCATGACAGAGAGCGAGAGAACTAGAGAACTTCACAAATACCTTATAGGCTACTAACCCTTTGCAAAGTGTTAAAAGAGATGCGAATGGTGTTATTGAAAAGCAAGTCTTTCTTTCATTGAGCTTGAGAATGTCATGGAGTATTCTCTTTATGTTAGTTGCTTCGTTGTCCACTATGGTTGCTTGCACCACAGGACTTCAAGGACATTTTTGGTTATGAAATCACTAATCTCTGTCTGTATCACTCTGTTTCCACTTTAATTCTGCAGACAACACTCACTAAAGAACTAATGAATGGACTCATGATCTGGTCTAAAAATCAACACACAAAAAATGCTGGAGGAACTCAGCAGGCCGAGCAGCATCCATTGAAAAAAGTACAGTTGACGTTTCGGGCCGAGACTCTTCATCAGGAAATGAAAGGAAGGGGAGGAGTCAGAGTAAGAAGGTGGGAAGAGGGGAGGAAGAAGAACGAGGTGGCAGGTGACATATGAAACCAGGAGAGGGGAAGGGGTGAAGTAAAGAGCTGGGAATTTGATTAGTGAAAGAGATAAGGTGCTGGAGGAGGGGGAATCTGATAGGAGAATAGAAGAAATGGAAGCAGCAGAAGCACCAGAGGGAGGTAAGGAGATATGGTGAGAGAAGGAAACAGGAATGGGGATTGATGAAGGGTGGATTTACTGAAGGTTCGAGAAATCAATATTTATCTCAGGCAGCTGGGAGATCCTGCTTTTTGTGGTGGATGGAGCAAAGGTGCTCAGAGAAGCAGTCTCCCAGTCCACCAGGTCTCACCAATATACAGGAGGCCACACCGGGGGCAACAGATACAGTAGATGACTCCAACAGACTTGCAGGTGAAGTGTTGCCTCACCTGGAAGTACTGTTTGGGGCCCTGAATGGTAGTGAGGGAGGAAGTGTAGGGGCAGGTGTGGCACTTGTTCCACTTGCAAGGATAAGTGCCAGGAGGGAGTTTAGTGCAGAGGGCCAATCCCTGTGGAAAGCAGAAAGTTGGTGGGAGTGGAGAAGATGTGCTTGTTGGTGGGATCCCGTTGGAGATGGTGGAAGTTATGGAGAGCTCTATGCTGGATGCGGAGGCTAGTGGAATAGTAGGTGAGGACAAGAGGAACCCTATCCTTGATGTGGCGGCAGCATAATGGAGCATGGGCAGGATGTGCATGAAATGGAAGAGTTAGGGAGAATTATGTGCTGGAAAATGTTCAGTGTCAGCTTGAGGAACAGCATCTGATCTTCTTATGGACTCAGTAATGAATTTAACAATGTAAGTAAGGTTTCAAAGGTTTCAGAGGTACATTTAATGTCAGAGAAATGTATACAATACACAGTACATCCTGAAATGTTTTTCCTTCGCAACCATCCACAAAAACAGGGAGTGCCCCAAAGAATGAACTACAGTTAAATGTTAGAACATCAAAGTCCCCCCCAGCTCCCCTCCCTCCCATGCGTAAGCGGCAACAAGCAACAATCCCCCCTCCCTCCACCGGCAAAAATAAAGAATCGGCACCCATTACTGAGCACTCAAGCGTGAGCAAAGCAACAACAAAGACACAGACTTGCAGTACCCCAAAGACTACATTGTTCACCTGGCATTCAACATACCACAGGCTCGTTCTCTCCCTATTATGGGAGAAAGAGGTGTCTCCGTTTCACAGCGAGAGGGGAGGCATAACAAACAACTTGCTGGTTTACGATGTTAAAAGTCTGTTATGTCGCTTTTTTCGAGCTCTGCGCCCAAAGATCTCGAGTCTCTCGGCACACAGCCATAGATCTTCTGTCCCCCCTGACAACACACAGATCTTCTGGCGTGAAACCAACCTTTGATCCTCCTGTCTCTAGAGCCGCGCGATCCTAGGCCTCCAAAGGCGAGCTGAACTCTTAGGCTGAGCCCTTGGCGTGCCGAACAATGGCCATTTGTAAAACCCTGAGAGCAGGCCTCATTCCACTAAGAACCGTAGTCACCATGTAACTCCAGGTCAGGGTCTTCAAAAGAACCCTGAGAGGGAAAAATAAAAATTGTAAAGATAGAAATAAAGCTGTTTCCGAAGATGCAAGCAAAGGAGTCGCTGTTTAGCACCATCATTACTTTCTCTACTTGTACCAGAATGGGTCAACTCTGCTGTAGGTTATCTGCGTGTGATTTTACCTCACATTTTCTCTCTGCTGACAATGCTGGCTGTGCGCTTCTTACAGATCTGCATTCTGCAGCTTTTAAAAATGATGAAACTATGTACAGGGAGGAGGTCAAACACCTAGAGAGCTGGTGCAGGGATAACAACTTGATGCTTAATGTCACCAAAACCAAGGAGATGATCGTCGATTTCAGACGGTCTCAGCCTGAGCACACACCCCTCAGCATCAGCGGCTCCATAGTAGAGAGAGTGGAAAACATCAAGTTCCTTGGGGTGCAGATCTTGGACAATCTTACCTGGTCCAGGAACACCACTAGGATTGTGAAATGGGCCCAGCAGAGATGGCACTTTCTGAGGAAGCTTAAACAAGCATCACTCCCCACTAACATCTTAACTACATTCTACAGAGGCGTGGTTGAGAGTGTGCTGACCTTTCGCATCACAACCTGGTACTCCAGCTGCAGTGCTGTCGACAAAAAAGCCTTGCAGGGGGTGGTTAGAGGAGCAGAGAAGGTTATTGGGGTCTCCCTACCTTCTGTCCAAGACCTCTTTCAGAGTCGATGCCTCCAGAAGACACGGTACGTCATTAAAGACCCCTCACACCCTCTCCATGAACTGTTTGTTCTTCTGCCATCAGGCAAACGTTACAGGAGCATCAAAACTAAAACCACAAGGCCACTAAACAGCTTCCTCCCACAGGCAGTCAGACTGCTAAATAGCTGCTCCACCTGACTATGCGCTGGACACTTTTAACTTGCACTGGACACTTATAACTGATTTAACTGACATGTGGCTGTTGTGTTTTACTATTTATTGTTATGTTTATTATTTAGTGTTGCGTTTGTTATGTTATGATTGCACTGCTCCTGAGAAACGCTGTCTCATTCTGCCCTGCAGAGCTGATGTATGGTTAGAATGACAATAAAGTTTTTTGAATCTTGAAATGAATCCAAATGGTCTTTTGTCTGATCTCTCTTTTTCCCATTTCTGCATTAACATCCCAATCAAATGATTTCATCAGCAGTTTATCAGCATGGCAGCCCTGGTCTTATCACAAGCAAGAGAGTCCTGTTGAAGGGCTTCGGCCTGAAACATTGACAACACTCTTTTCCATAGATGCTGCCTGGCCTGCTGAGTCCTTCCAACATTGTGTGTGTAGCCCTGATCGTTTACCATTTTTCTTATCTACTCCTGTCCCTATCTTTCCTGCAACTTGAAATTAACTTGCTTTCTATCTTTCTCAGTCCTGACAGTAATCTTCAGCCTGAAGTGCTAACTCTGCATCTATTTTTACAAACGCTGCCCAACTTGCTGAGAGTTTTCAGCATTTTCTGCTTCAATACCTCAGCATGCACATAATGCTGTTCTGTAACTTTAGCAGTACGCCACCTCAGTATTCAAGATGCCTGCTGCTCTTTTTGTCATATTCACCTGCCTGGCTCAACTATACTTGGCATGTACCTAAACAAATCAAATTTCAAAAGATGTCTAGAATTAGCTAAAAGGTGACTGCAGTGGATCATTAGTCAACAATCTCTGAAAGTTCATTTGCAAGGTGATAGATAGATTGGAATTAGACTTTACGATACAAAAATAAAATCCCACAAATGTTTGAAATATGAAACAAAAAGAGAAAATGTGGAAATGGTCATTTAACTTAAAACATCATCTCCGTTTTTCTCTCTACTGATGCTTGCCTGACCCGTTCGGTATGTCTAGCACTCTCTGGTCTTGACTATGATCAGAACTACGATGGTGTTCATTATTGACTTTCACCAATGAAATGATAGTTACTTGTGTAAGTTCCAGAGCAATGCGTTGCCTGTGGGGCATTCCCCCAAAGGGGAAGGGATAAACATGAGAGAGCAATAAATAAATATGAAGTGATTTTTCAGATATGAGGCTATCTCTATGGTTCAGGACTGTTTTGAACTGGCAGTTGTTCAAGGAGCTTGCGAAAAATGGAGAAGACATAGACCTCAGGGAACTGCCTCATTTGTCACCGTCTGCATCAATAAGTGTGTAGAAGATGTTGGTACCTCAAGAACAGTCATCTCACAGCCAAACCAGAAGCACTGGCTGAACGCAGAGGTGCGCTCCCCACTAAAAGCCCGGGACACTGCCTTCAATTCTGGTATCAGAACAGCTCTCAAAGTAAACACGAGAAACCTCATTTAATGGCATCAAGATGGCTCAGACTGCCTGAACACAAAAAATTCAGGAACACTTGTTCAGTAATGATTCATGGCCTAAGTGGCTGGACTTCAAAGTTCAAAGTAAAATTTATTCTCAGAGTACATACATGTCATCACATATAACCCTCAGGTTCTTTTTATGCGGGCATATTTAGCAAATCTGTAGAACAGTAATTGTAATCAGGATTAGTGGACAACAAACTGCGCAAATGCAGGTATAAATAAAGAGCATGAAATAACAAGATGAAGTGTCCTTAAAGTGAGACCATCAGTTGTGTGAACGTCAGAAGTGGACTGAGTGTAGTTATCCCCTTTTCTTCAAGAGCCTGATGTTTGAGGGGTAGTAACCGTTCTTGAACCTGGTGGTGCAAGTCCTCTGGCACTTGTATCTTCTACCTGATGGCAGGAGCAAGAAAAGAGCATGGCCTGGGTGGTGAGGATCTTTGATGTGGATGTTGATTTTCTATGGCAATGTTTCACATGGATGTGTTCAATGGTTGGGAAGGTTTTGCCCGTGATGTATTGGTCCGAATCCACTACCTTTTGTAGGCAATTCTGCTCAAAGGCATTGGTGTTCCCATACCAGACCGTAATGCAGCCAGTCAGCACACTTTCCATCACGCATATATAGAAGATTGCCAAGGTTTTTGATGACATGCCAAACTTCCACAGACTCTTGAGGAAGTAGAGGCACTGTCGTGCTTTCTTTGCAATTATATTCATATGATGGGTCCGGGACAGGTCCTCTGAGATAGTGACACCCAGGAATTTAAAGTTACTGATCCTATCCACCTCTGATCATCAGATGATTACTGACTTATGGACCTCTGACTTCCTTCTCCTGAAATCTACAATCAATATAAGGGCATTGTGGACTACACAATTTAAAACAGTGTCGACTGTTCCAGTAATGGCCCCCTCCCTCACTGAGGTTTTATCTGAGATGGTTATCGACTTCAAGAGCAATCAACCTGTCACATCCCTCTTTACATTGAAAGCACAGCAGAGGAAATTGCAAGCAGCTTGAAACTCCTGGGAATGCATATCCTACATAACCTCTCATAGTCCTATAACACATTGAAGATAATCGCAAAAGCTCACCAGCACCTCTACTTTCTGAGAAGGCAAAAGGGAGCTGGACTGTTCACATCTTTACTCATGTCATTGGTACAAAATCTGTGGACAGGAAGGCTCTACATGGGTATTCAAAACTGCCCAATGCAACACTGGCATCATCAAGGACATATACACAGAAAGGTGCCAGAAAAAGATTAGTAATATTATGAATGACCCCACCCACCCTGCTCTTGGACCGTTTCTTCCACTCCCATCAGGGCGGAGGCTTTGGTGAGGAGGCGCAGTTGAGTAGCGGGTAAGGCTTTAGTAGTGGTTGAATAAAAATGTCACCAAATAACAACTTATTAGATAAAGTAAGGATTACAAACTCCAAGGCAGAGTACAAAGTAAATGGCAGGATACTTGGTAGTGTGGAGGAGCAGAGGGATCTCGGGGTACATGTCCACAGATCCCTGAAAGTTGCCTCACAAGTGGATAGGGTAGTTAAGAAAGCTTATGGAGTGTTAGCTTTCATAAATTGAGGGATAGAGTTTAAGTGTCACGGGATAATGATGCAGCTCTATAAAACTCTGGTTAGGCCACACTTGGAGTTCTGTGTCCAGTTCTGGTCACCTCACTATAAGAAGGATGTGGAAGCATTGGAAAGGGTACAGAGGAAATTTACCAGGATGCTGCCTGGTTTAGAGAGCATGCATTCTGATTAGAGATTAAGGGAGCTAGGGCTTTACTCTCTGGAGAGAAGGAGAATGACAGGAGACATGATAGAGGTATACAAGATATTAAGAGGAATAGATAGAGTGGACAGCCAGCGCCTCTTCCCCAGGGCACCACTGATCAATACAAGAGGACATGGCTTTAAGGTAAGGGGTGGGAAGTTCAAGGGGGATATTAGAGGAAGGTTTTTTGCTCAGAGAGTGGTTGGTGCGTGGAATGCACTGCCTGAGTCAGTGGTGGAGGCAGATACACTAGTGAAGTTTAAGAGACTACTAGACAGGTGTATGGAGGAATTTAAGGTGGGGGGTTATATGGGAGGCAGGGTTTAAGGGTCAGCACAACATTGTAGGCCGAAAGGCCTGTACTGTGCTGTACTGTTCTATTTTCTATGTTCTACGTTCAATGATGCAGGATCATGTGCTGTGCAGTGGCTGCATGATGTGGGAGCTGGTGGACCCTATTGTGGTTTCTGTTGACCACATCTGCAGCAAGTGTTGACTGCTTGAGGAACAGGCTCAAAGTTGATGACCTGGAATCTGAGCTTCAAACACTGTGGCACATCAGGGAGGGGGAGAATTTCAGGAGGTAGTCACACCCATTAGATTAGCTGCCTCCAATTCAGTCTGTGGTCAGGGACAAGAGGGTGTGACTGCAAGTGAGACGGATAGTGAGATCCAAGAGACAGTGCTGGAAGACCCTCAACCCTTGAGCTTGTCCAACGTGTCTGAGATTCTTGCTCCTTGTGTGGATGAGAGTGGGGGCCGTAGGAAGGATGAGAAACCTAACGGTGGCACCATGGTTTAGGGAGCCGTTCAAGAGGGGAAGGGAAGAGAAATGTAATGGTAATTGTGGATAGTATAATTTGAGGAATAGACAAAGTTCTGTGCCGCAGGGATAGAGCATCCCAAAGGTTGTGTTGCCTACCCAGTGCCTGGGTTCGGGACATCTTATCTGACTGCAGAGGAATTTGCAGTAGGAGACGAAAGATCCAGTTGTTGTGGTCATGTGGGTAACAACTACATATGTAGAATGAGGAAAGAGGTTCTGCTGAGGGAATATGAGCAGCTAGGGACTAAATTAAAAACCAGAACCAAAAAGGTGGTCATCTTTGGATTACTATCTGAGCCATGTGCAAACTGGCACAGGGTTAAAAAGATTAGAGTTAAATGCATGGCTGAAGAATTGGTGTGGGAGAAGCGGGTTTGAATTCATGGGAAACTGGCACCAGTACTGGGGAAGGAGGGAGCTGTACCAATGGGACAGGCTCCACCTGAACCGTGATGGTATCTGGATCCTAGCGATTCACATAACTAGGGCTGGGGATAGGGCTTTAAATTAAATAGCAAGGAGCAAGGGGGTTGGGTTCAACAGATTGGAGAAGTATGGGTAAATTAACAGAGAAAAGTGTGGATAAAGATAAAGTAAAAGCAAAAGCTAAAAAAGAGAAAAGTGAGGGTGGAGTACAAAAGAGACAAAGATTACTAGATTTTAAAAGCACGATGTGTGTAAGGGCATTTTATCTGAATGCCTGTAGTATTTGTAATAAAGTGAACTTGTGGCACGAATCAGTACAAAGTGGTATGATTTAGTGCCTATGACAGAAACATGGTTGCAAGGTGGAGAGGATTGGGAATTAATTACCCAAGGGTATCAGGTAATACAGAAGGATAGGCAAGAAGGTAAGGGAAGTGGGGTAGCTCTCTTAATTAAGGATGAGATCAGGGTGATAGTGAGAGACAATATAAAATTTAAAGAGCAGAATGTTGAATCCATCTGGGTAGAGATTAGGAATAGCAGAGGGGAAAATAATCACTGGTGGGAGTTGTGTATCAGCCATCAAATAATAACATTACAGCAGCACAGGCAATAAACAGAGAAATATCTGAGGCATGTCAGAATGGTACAACAGTTAACATGGGGGACTTTAACTTGCACGTAGATTGGGTGAATCAAGTTGGTCGAGGCAGTCTTGAGGAGGACTTCATCGAATGCATCTGTGATGGCTTTCTTGAACAGCATGTTACTGAACCTACAAGGGAGCATGTTATCTTGGATCTGGTCCAATGCAATGAGACAGGTAAAATTAGCAATCTTGCAGTTAGGGATCCTCATGGAAAGAGTGATCACAGCATGATTGAGTTTCTCATACAAATGGAGGGTGCAATAATTTGATCTAAAGCCAGTGTATTATACCTAAACAAGGGAGACTACAATGGGAAGATGGAGGATTTGGATAGGGTAGACTGGGAACACAGCCTATATGGTTGGACGGTTGAGAAACAGTGGAAGACTTTCAAAGAAATTTTTCATGGTGCTCAACAAAAGTATGTTCCAGTTAAACACAAGGGCGGTAAGGGTGGGGAGAGCCAGCAATGGATAACTAAGGCAATAAAGGAAGGCATCAAACTAAATGCTCATGCGTACAAGGTTGCCAAGAGTAGTGGAAAAGTGGAAGACTGGGAAAACTTTAAGCAGCAACAAAGAACACTAAACAAGCAATAAAGAAAGGGAAGATAGATTATGAAAATAAGCTAGCACAAAATATGAAAATGGATATTAGACATTTTTATAATTATATAAAGTGGAAAAGGCTGGCCAAAGTGAACGTAGGTCCCTTGGAGGACGAGAAGGGGGGAATTAAATATTGGGTAATGAGGAAACAGCCAAGGCTTTAAATGAGAAGCACACACAAAATACTGGAGGAACTCAGCAGGCCAGGCAGCATCCATGGAAAAGAGTACAGTTGACGCTTTGTACCGAAACCCTTTGGCAGGAACGTTGACTTTTCCATGGATGCTGCCTGGCCTGCTGAGTTCTTCCATCTGTTTGTGTGTGTTGCTCTGATTTCCAGCATCTGCAGATTTTCTCTTGTTTGTGAGGCTTTAAATGACTATTTTGTGTCGGTTTTCACAGTGGAGGACAAATTTAATATGCTGAAGAGAGATTATATGGATGCGATGGGAGGAGAGGACCTCGATACAATAGCTATCACTAAATTAGTGCTGAGCAAAGCTGTGGGCCTAAAGACAGACACGTCCCCTGGTCCTGATGGAATTCATCCCAGGTGTTGTAGCGTGAATGAAATTACCGGAGAGACAAATCATCTACCCAAAAAGAAATCCACTCTAACACCAGGGTTCTGAAAGAGATGGCATAGGTTATAGTCGAGGCTTTGGTGATAATTTACCAAAATTCTCTGGACTCTGGCCAGGTCCCACCAGATTGGAAGAAGGCAAATGTCATGCTACTGTTCAAAAAAGAATATAGGCAAAAGGCAGGTAACAACAGGCCAATTAGTTGAAAATCTGTAGTTGGGAAAACACTTGAAGCTACTGTTAAAGAAGAAATAGAGAGGTATTTGGAATTGTACCCATGTGACCAATTAAACTACTAACTGTAGGTCTTAGGAATAGGGGACAAAACCCGCATGGTCACGGTGAGAACAGACAGACTCCTTACAGACAGGGCTGGGAATTGAATCCAATTAACTGGCACTGTTAAAGTGTTGTCCTAACCCCTACACTACCGTGCCACTCATAGAAGCAGTAAAGGCACAGGTATACCACTTTTCAAATCTTAGGAGTCATCCAATCCCGGCGAATTGGAAGAAGGCAAATGTCACGCCACTTTACAAAGAAGGATGTAGGCAATAGGCAGATAACTATAGGCCAGGTAGTTTAACATCTGCCATTGGGAAAATGCTTGAAGCTATCATTAAAGAAGAAATGGTGAAGCATCTCTCACAACACGCTGGAGGAACTCAGCATGTCGGGCAGCATCCATAGAAATGATCAGTCAACGTTTTGGGTCGGAACCGTTCGTCAGGCATCTGGAAAGAAATGGATCCGTCAGGCAGACGCAGCATGGATTCAGCAAAGGCAGGTCCTGTGGAGTTCTTTGAGGATATAACAAGCTCAGTGGATAGAGGAGAACAGATGGATGTTAGCAACACTCACAACATGTTGGAGGAACTCAGCAGGTCGGGCAGCATCCGTGGAAATGATCGGTCGACGTTTCGGGCCGTAACCCTTCGTCAGGTGGATGTTATTTACTTGGAATTCCAGAAGACATTCGATAAGGTGCCACATAAAAGACTTATCCATGAGATAAGGATGCATAGAGTTGGGGGTGATGTATTAGCATGGATAGAGAATTGGTTAACCAACAGAATTCAGAGAGTTTGGATACAGAAGGTTTCTCTGGTTGGCAATCAGTGGTGAGCAATGTATCGCAGGGGTTGGTGCTGGTCCCGCAACTGTTCACGATATACATTAACAATCTGGAAGAGGGTACGGAGTGAAGCATATCTAAATTCTGCTGATGATACTAAATTGAATGGAAAAGCAAATAGTGCAGAGGATACCGAGAGTCTGCAGAGAGATATAGATATGTTAAGTGAATGGGCAAGGCTCTGGCAGGTGGAGTACAATGTTGGTAAATGTGAGGTCATCCATTTTGGAAGGAAAATGGAAGATCATATTATTATTTAAGTGGTAAAAAAATTGCAGCATGCTGCCGTGCGGAAGGATTTGGGAGTGATTGTGCATGAATCACAGAAGGTTGGTTTGCAGGGGCAGCTTGCTATCAAAAAGACAAGTGGACTGTTGGCCTTCATTGTTAGAGGGACTACATTTAAGAGCAGGGAGGTTATGCTGCAACTATGTAGGGTACTGGTGAGGCTGCATCTGGAGTACTACGTGCAGTTCTGTTCTTCTTACTTGAGGAACAATATACTGGCTTAGGAGGCAGAGCAGAGGAAGTTCACCAGACTGATTCCACACACAAAGGGGTTAGACTATGGGGAGAGATTGAGTTGCCTGGGACTATACTCTCTGGAATTCAGAAGGATGAGAGGAGATCTTATAGAAACATATAAAATTATGAAGGGGATAGATAAGATAGAGGCAGGAAAGTTGTTTCCACTGGTAGATGAAACTAGAACTAGGGGACATAGCCTCAAGATTCCGGGGAGCAGATTTAGGACAAAGATGAGGAGGAGCTGCTTTTCCCAAGGAGTGGTGAATCTGTGGAATTCTCTGCCCAATGGAGCAGGGAAAGCTATCTGAATAAATATATTTAAGACAAGGTTGGATAGATTTTTACATAGTCGGGGAATAAATGATTATGAGGAAAAAGCAGGTAGGTGGAGACAAGTCCATGGCCAGATCAGCCATGATCTTATTGAATGGCGGAGCAGGTTCAATGGGCCAGATGGCCTACTCCTGCTCCTATTTCTTACGTTCTTGTGTTCTTATGTTTATAAAGTCTCAACATTACATCCTTGCTTTTATATTCTAATCCTCATGAAATGAATGCTAACATCACATTTGCCTTCCTCGCCACAGATTAACCTTCAGGGAATCCTGCACAAGCACTCCCAAGTCCATTTGTGCATCAGATTTTTGTATATCCTCTCTATTGAGAAAATAGTCAGCCCTTTCAATTCTTCTACCAAAGTCCATGACCATACATTTCCTGACATTGCATTCTATCTGCCATTTCTTTGCCCATTCTTCTAATCTGTCTAAATCCTTCTGTAGCCTTTCTAATTCCTCAATACGATCTGCCACTCATATTGTCTGCCAACTTTGCAACAAAGCCATCAATTCCATCATGCAAATCATTGACATATAACATAAAAATAATTGTAACATGCTGTCAGTTTTCACTGCTAATGTAATGATTTCTCTGTACTGTTCCACTGCTGTAGTAATGGTTTCTCTGTAGCAGCAATGTTTGGGTTATGACTAGAGATAACGGGACATGCTAGCCACTGAGCAAGATGTTGTTCTGTCTTGTGTGTCTGGAAGCTGGGAATTCACGGGTCTTTGCTGGGGAGAGATGAGGAGAGAAGACGTGAATAAAGAGAGTTGGTAGACCGCCGGACAGAGTGGACTTGGAATGAGGGTCCGAAGGTCAGCGACGATCAGAGGAGGTCGATGGTGGAGGGACGGCCTTATCAGTGAGCTCCAATGTCGTGCATTAGACTGTTTCATGAGAATGGGCCTTTTTCCTTTTTTGTTTTCTTTACTAACCATATAGTCAAATTAAGAATTATAAAGCTCAATTGTTTAATCGCATATTGTGTACTGTTTGTTATTTCGCGGTACGTACTGATTTGTAACAAGGGACACATTATGCAGCATCCACCCAAATGAGATTTCTTAAGTTTGGCCGGGCCGGGGGCTGTCTTCCCCTATATTAAGCCACTAGCTGAAGCGAGAGTTACACAATCAATCCCAATACAGACCCCTGTGAACACCACTACTTACTGGCAACCAATGAGAAAAGTTTCCCTTTATTCCCATTATTTGCCTCCTGCCAATCAGCCACTGCTTTATCCATGCTAGAATCTTCCTTGTAATACCCTGGACTCATAGCTTATTAAGCAGCTTCATGTGTGCCACCTTGTGAAAGGCCTTCTGAAAATCCAAGCATATGAGATCAACCGATTCTCCTTTGACTATTCTTTGTTAATTTTTCAAAGAATTTCACAGATTTGTCAGGCAAAATTTTCCCTTGAGGAAACCATCATGTCTGTGGCCTATTTTACCATATGCCTCCAAGTACCCCGAAGCCACATCCAACATCTTCCCAATCACCTAGGTCAGACTAACTGACCTATAATTTCCTTTCTTCTGTCTCTCTCCCTTCGTGAAGAGTGCAATTTGCAATTTTCCAGTCTTCTGGAACCATTCCAGAGTCGAGTGATTCTTGAAAGATCATTACTAATGCCACCATGACGTTTTCAGCCACCTCTTTCAGAACCCTGAGGCGTGCACCATGTGGTCCAGATGACTTATCTACCTTCAAACTTTTAATTTCCCAAGAACCTTCTCTTTAGTAAAGGTAACTTCACACACTTCATGACCCCTGACATTTGGACCTTCCACAGTGAAGACTGTTGCAAAACGCTTATTCGTTCATCTGCCATTTTCTTCTTCCCCATTACTACCTCTCTAGCATTTTTTTCCACTGGTCGATATCTGCTGTCACCTCTCTTTTACACTTTATATATCGGAAGAACCTTTTAGTATCCTCTTTAATATTGCTGGCTAGATTACTTTTGTATTCCATCTTTACCTTCTTAATGACTTTTTTAGTTGCCTTCTGTTGGTTTTTAAAAGCTTCACAATCCTCTACCCCACTAATCTATGTTCTATTATATGCCTTCTGTTTGGCCTTACGTTAGCCTTGACTTCTTGAAATCTTGAAAACAATAGATAAAACTAATCTGAAGTACACTATGTGCAGAAAGGTTTAGGTGCAGATTGGATTGATAAAACTGAAAATCTATTACCACAATTTACTCAGGTCAATGGACTATAACTTCTGTCAAACTATTTTGTGATTTACTGTCTATTCTTTAAATTCTAAAAAGGAAATTTGTCTTTCCAAGTCAGTTTTTCACAAAAACATGATCTATTTATTTTGTAAATTCAGTGAGTACTGCATGGGTGGATTGAGAACAGTGGAATGTTAACCTGATGCTAAATTATCAGATTGTTATTCATCCAGATATCATTTGTCTGATTAAGAGCTGGTAAACAAAGAAGTAAAAGGAGAATTTCAGAATTCCCTCTACTCTCACTTATAAAGAGATTGGGCAGAAACAAACACAACTTCCTTGGTAAATTGTTGTCAGTAGCAGCAGGTAAAGATGAAGTTTGGATTGCTCTATTATCTGGCCTGCTAAACTTCTCGCTGAAGCAGCATGTTTCCATTACTTCAAAAGGATCTGCAAATAGGAGCACGTTGCAGGTAATGAGAAGAGGAAGAACGGTGACACGTAGGTATGCAATAAAGAGCACCAGCTGAATTTGCCACACACAATACTGAGCTACCTAATCAAGATATTACTATAAGGTAAAGGAATGTATTCAAATGACTTTTACACTTTCATGAAGGGCTTACTGAAAGGCTTGGAAAGAATGGACATAGAGAGAGTGTTTCCATTAGTAGGAGAGTCCAGAATCCAAAGGCACAGCCTCAGAGTAAAGGGAGGATGAGGAATTTCTTCAGCGTGAGTCTGTGGAATTTGTTGTCACAAAGCACTATGGTGGCAAAGTCATTGGGTGTACTGAGGCAGGTACTGACTGGTTCTTGGTTGTTAAGGGGTTTAATGGTTATTGTGAGAAGGAAAGGCAAAGGGTTAAAAAGATTCAGCCCTGGTTAAATGATGGGACAGACTTTATGGGTCAGGTAGCTGAATTCTTTTCCTTTATCTTATAGAAACAACACAACTCATTTTCCTTTATCTCATGTCTAACAACACAACGCATTTTTGTGTAATGATGTTGTGGTGCTGTAATAATTGCATCTATCGCATGATCGTGATAAAAGGACCCAGATCACTGAAACCTGAAAATCAGCCTCCCCTCCACAGACTCTGTCTACACTTCTCAATGCCTCAATAAAGCAGTTGACATAATCAAAAACGAAACCCACCCTGGACATGGACATTCTCTCTTCTTTGGACAGCTTCTATCCCGCTGTTATAAGACTATTGAACAGTCTCCTACAAACTGATCAGATGGACTCCAATCTACTCATCATGGCTTTGCTGCACATTACCATTTGTCTGCATTGCATGTTCTTGGTGACTGTAGCTTTTTATTCTGTGTTTTATCATTGCCTTTCCTCGTATC
This sequence comes from Mobula hypostoma, assembly GCF_963921235.1. Classification (NCBI taxonomy): domain Eukaryota; kingdom Metazoa; phylum Chordata; class Chondrichthyes; order Myliobatiformes; family Myliobatidae; genus Mobula; species Mobula hypostoma. Next base: position 55,836,532 of record NC_086098.1, on the reverse strand, counting down.
TCCTCAATGCACAGATATGATGAGGTGATCTGTATGGATGGCATGCAATACAAAGTTTTTCACTGGTGCTCAGTGCAATAATAAGCCAACTTTCCAATTTAATTCATCTCCGACCATTCCGAGCATCAAGGAATGATTCAAGCCATTGGAGCATCTTCCCTTTGATACCCATTGATGAGTGTCTTTGACCACCTACTATCAGGCAGGAGGTACCATAACATTAGGACAAGAATTGTTCGGATGGGAAACAGCTTCCTCCCTCAGGTTGTAAGACTACTGAACTCCCTGCCACCACCCAGGTCTCAAAATATATGAAGCACTGGTAGCATCATGCTGTTTGATTTGCGTATGCACCTTATTTGTTAGCTTATTTGCAATAATATTACTTTAGGTGTTACATGTGTGAGTTATACGTAAGGTGTAGTGCACCTTGGTCCGGAAGAATACTTTTTCCTTTGGTGGTATACCTGTGTACAGTCAATGATATTAAACTGAACTTGAATTTGGTTAAGAGCAAGCACTGATCAGTCTGACTTGGTTTGTCCTGACTGTTTTGCACAGTACAAAATTGGGCAATTTTCACATCTTTCTTTGGTAGATGCCAGTAAAGTCAACCCGTTTACATTAATTACTTTTATTTGGGAAAGAATAAATCAGTACATAATAGAATCTACAGTCTAGGTTTGGCTCCATACCTATCAGCAGGGCGCAGCTCGTCAAAAGTGCTTCCTCACTTTAAAACCACATGGGCTAGGTTTGACAATCCCCATCATTAACCTGGTTAAACCACACCCTGCTTTTTTTAAAAATACCACAAGTCCCACTTTATTGACATTAAGTAGGCGCTTACCCTCCACTGTTCAATTATTATACAGAGCCACTACCCCACACTATCTGAGGATCGGAACGAGGTTATATCATTTTTCTTTCCATTTATTTTTGATATTTTCTTTTTTTTATTTCAGGAAAGTCTTCAATTTGTGCAGGCATAGTTTGTAGTCTCTCTGAAGACCCATTAAAGTTTATGTAACCTGAGATTTCTCTCATCACTGCACTCCTCCCCCTCCCCACCTCTCCACCTCACTGTGTGAGTTCAGCTGTGAGCTTTCACACATTACCTCATGTTTCCATTATGTATTACTGTAAAAATGATATAATGGCCTGCTTTCACACTGCACTTCAGATCAGCATGAAGGCTGCCTCAAGCAGAGGAGAGGACTGCTCTGCTAATACACGCTGACTAACCCTTTATGAGGACTTTCAAATGCTCGCAGCCATTATGTCTGATGACAATCCTAATGCTGGTCATTCTCAGCAGAAAGAGGCTATTGTCCTTTCTTGCATATCTGCTGATTACAGCAGCTGAAATGAGCACTGTATAAGGCTCCCTAAGCCTTGCCTGGGGGAGCAGCTCAATAGAGTTTGTGTATGAATTTCCCATCTGACTGAATCTGAACCACTGTTCTGACAGGGGTGGGTGGGGGTGGCTGTGCGAAGGAAGAAAAGCCACTGTCTAAACTGACAGGCGTGCTTCATACAGAAAATCTCAGGAGAGTCATAGATATAAGCATCCGCAATCCATTCCAGAGTAAGTGCTGCTTTGTGATCCTGTCACCCAGAAATCCCTCCCCAGGTGGAAGTGGAGAATTATGTAGCAGCAGGTCTACACTTCATTCTGCTTCCTAAACTGGTAACCAAATTCCTAAAGCAAAGTTTGCAGTGTCACTGCTCATATGGGCAGTATAGCAATATCACAATTGCAAGTAAAACGAATGGAGTACTCGTGTCAGGATCCAAAGGTGTGCTAACCCATGAACACTTAAGTAGTCTATTAGGGTCAAGGAAAACATTATAATTCTAGGAGCTATACAACAATGAATCAAGCCCTTTGATCTAATTCGTTAATACCCACTGAGTTATACACCTGAGCTAGTCCCTGTCAGGTGGCAGATGAAAATATTGTGGGATCTGCAGACTGTAACAAGGAGGGTAGGATATGACTTAGGGGGTGGGTGGATATATAGTTTGAGAGGTGGTACATTCCTTCTGTCTTTTAAACTGGGTTTCTGTGTGGTCCTGGAAATGAATAACATTTTGTGCAATCCCAAATGTTCTATCTGGCCCTGGGTTTCCCATGTGTTGCTCTATCTTGCAAAGAGATTTTGAGGACATTCTTCAATTTTAACGCTTAACTTTATTTGTTACACGTACATCTAAATGTCAAAGCATACAGTGAACTGTGACATTTGCATCAAATCAAATCAGCAAAGATTGTGCTGGGGGCAGACTGCAAGGGTTAACGTGCTCCCAGCATCAAAATAGAATGCATATTTGGAGTGTGGGAGGAAACTGGATCACCTGGAGGAAATCAACAAAGTCACAGGGAAAACTACAAACCCTTTACAAATTGTGGTGGGAATCAAGCCCCAGCCAGTGATTGCCAGTGCTGTAAGATGATAGCATTAACCGCTATGCCACTGTGCCACATTCTGTCCTCCTGGTAATTCCTTGTCACAACAGAGCTTGGAATGAAGTGGGACAACAGTTTTCCTATGTAGGCATTGTTGCTTGTCTGTTAGAGCTGCCGTAATATAGTCAACGGCTGATTGCTGGGGATATGGATCTGGCAGAAGACAATGGGCTTGCAATGCATTGGTTATTGGATCATGTTGAGAGGAGCAAGGGTAAGAAAGTGAGAACACCTTTTGTCATGGCTAACTACATAAATAATAAATCGAATCGATCTACTGAACTAAGCTTCAAAAATGTAGCATTGAAATAAAATGTTAAACTAAGCCTGAGCTTGTGAAATCCTGTTGTGTATTAATTGTGACATCAGTATTATTGTTGGAAAAACATGATAGTAAGAATACATATATAGCATATTGTGTACATAATAATTAGTATTTGCATATGTGGCTGTTTTCTGATTTCAAATTCCATTCTTTCTATTTGAAAAGCAACCTATTCATTCTCTGTGATACCGTTTGTCATCTTGCTGGCATCTCACCAGATACTGTAACACCAGTAGCTCAGTGTTCTAGTGTGGTCAGGACATATCAGAACTTAATGTGCTCTTCAACCTACCAATAACCAGACAACATTGTGAACAAGCATTCAGGATGGCCTGGAGGTAGAGCTTCAGGCTTTTTCAATGAAAAAGAAAGTAAGGAACGTTGTGGAGCGAAGTAACAAGCATGAAGCACGAACAAACAAACCATCATGCTCTTTCTGTACCAAATTTATAAGTACTCATTGTGAACCGATTAAAATCCAGAAATCTCACTTTAGCTGAGGAACAGCTGGACTTGGCTTCTAATGATGGCACAACAGATGTGGACAGTGAAGAAAAAGTGGTTAACAGGATTAGTGTTTAATACTACCAATGTCAATTCCACAAATTCCTCTGAATTCATGGCCAGATAGGCCGTGTCAACACATTGTCCCAGCCTAGTCCAACATTGCCGATATCAAGACTGTTAACATGCTCAAGCTGCCTGAATAGCTAATGCCCGAGAGGAGCACTTCACTCTGAGCCCTGTAAGAAAATGATTCTGACCATGATAGCATCCCAGAGATGTCTTCCAATCCACAATGAAAGATGTAAAACTCATACTGACTCATGGAAATCCATAAACCAATAAGGCATAGGAGCAGAATTAAGTCATTTGGTCCAGTGTGTCTGATCTACCGTTTCATCAAAGCTGATCTACCTACCCCCTCCACCCCATTCTTTTGCCTTTCCCCGTGACCTTCGCCCTTACTAATGCCCCATGACAGATGCCTTTACTAATCAAGAAACCATCAACCTCTGCTTTAAATACACCTAATGACTTGGCCTCTACAGTCATCTGTGGCAATGAATTCTACGTACCACACATTGGCTAAATAAATTCCTTTTTATATCTGTTCTAAAGGACTTCCTTCTATTTGGAGACTGCGTCCTCTAGTCCCAGACTCTTCCACTACTGGAAACAACATCTCCATCCAGGCCTTTTAATATTTAGTTGGTTTCAAAGTGATACCACTCATCCTTCTAAATGCCAGTGAGTACAGGCTCAGAGCCATTAACGCTTCTCATTTATTAATCCTTTCATCCGCAGGATCATTCTTGCAAATCTGCTCTGGACCCTCTCCAATGCCAGCACATTCTTCCTTAGATAAGGGGCCCCAAATTGCATATAACATTCTAATGCGGTCTGACCAACTCCTTATAAAGCCTCAGCATTATGTCCTTGCTTTTATAATCTAGTCTTCTAAAAATTAATGCTAACTATGCATTTGCCATTATTACTGCTGCCTCAACCTGCAAATTAACCTTTAGGTAATCTGCACCAGGACTCCCAAATCCCTTTGCACTTCCAATTCTCTCCCCATTTAGAAAATAATCAAAATCTTTATTTAGGATGTCATGGTGGTGTAGCAGTTAGTGCAATGCTATTACAGCTCAGGCTTTGGAGTTCAATTCCAGTGCTATCTATAAGAAGTTTGTACGATCTCCCTTGACTGCGTGGGTTTCCTCTGGGTGCTCTGGTTTCCTCCCACAGTTCAAAAACATACGGTTAGTGGGTTAATTGGTCATTGTATGTTATTCTGTGATTAAGCTAGTGTTAAATAAGTGAGTTGATGGGTGGTGAGGCTTGCTGGGCACAAGGGTCTGTTCTGCACTGTATCTCTAAATAAAATTGGTCGAAGGAATATTATTTATTTATATATTTCAAAGTGCATGACCGTACACCTCCCAACCCTCTATTCTATCTGTCTTTGACTATTCTCCCAATCTTCCAAGTCCTTCTGCAGATTCCATGTTTCCTCACCCAATCTTTGTATCAACCATAAAGTTGGCCACAAAGCCAACAAAAATGGTGGCACGGTAACATAGTGGTTAGCATAACACTTTACAGAGCCAGGATATATAAAACCAGGGTTCAACTTCCGCTGCTGTCTGTAAATGGTTTCTATGTTCTTCCCGTGACCACTTGAATTTCCTCTGATCCGGGTGGTCCATTTTCCTCCCACATTCCAAAAATCCAACGAGTGAGGTTAGCAAATCGTGGGAATGCTACACTGGTGACGGAAACATGGTGACACTTGAGGGCTGCCCCCAGCACAATGCAAAGATACATTTCCCTGTATGTGTCGGTGTACATGTGACAAATAAAGCTATTCTTTAGCTCATCTCTAATTCCATCATCCATATCATTAACACATAGCAGTTAAAGTAACGGACCGAACAGTGACATTTGTGGAACACCAGAAGGAAAAGTAGTGGGGTAATTGGATTACTCTGTGAGGCAGCACTGACTTGATAGGGCTAATTATCTCCTTGTATCTCATACAGAAATATGATATGATTTTTATTAAGTCACTCTTCACGCTTGTAGTGTGATTTGCTCAGTATTTTCCGGTTTTATTTTGGATTTCAGGCGTCCACTTTATTTTATTTTGAATTAATCAATACAATGGTTTTTGCTTCTTTAGCCAAGTAACTACCCCAGCTGCCATTGTCTTTCACTCTAATACCACATGCATTCACGTTTACAATTGCCTTATTCACGAGCTCGCTGAGCAACTTCCAGCCCAGTGACTTTCACAGCATTTCCTTTATCAATTCATTCTATTGTTTCCTCAGAAATTTGCGGAAGAAACAAATTATGTGCCACAAATTTATGTTTCCCTTAATTGAAACAAAAACAGACAATAATGCAAATAACACACATCAAAGTTGCCGGTGAACGCAGCAGGCCAGGCAGCATCTCTAGGAAGAGGTACAGTCGACGTTTCAGGCCGAGACCCTTCGTCAGGGGTTTGCTTGAATTTCCAGCATCTGCAGAATTCCTCGTGTTTGCAATAATGCAAATACTCAACAGGTTGGACAACACCTGTGGAGAGAAAAACGAGTTAACATTTCAGATTGATAAGATTTCATCAGAATACATTATTGCTTATATCTGTCTGAATAACATGTAAGTTATCTCAAATTGTTGCCTTCAGAAGCTTATCCGCTGTTTATGTACAGAATGCTAGAAATACCCAATAGGTCTAGCAGCATCCATGGAGAGAGAAAGAAAATTAATTTTGAAGATGACCAGTAAATTTCTAACGTTCACAATTCTCTTGTTAGATTAATTCACCTGTACCGGTTTATAAAATAACTTTATTGATTGGATTTGTAAATCTTCAGCCCCCTGCCACAAGCACACAAGGTTATTTAAAAATTTACAATCAGAATATTTTCTGTTGTGCCTCTTTATCTGACGCATAGTAATGTATCACCTCCTTTCACTGTTTGCTGAGGAGGACCTTTCTAAAACATAAATTTTAAGAATCCATCAGACGACCCACATATGTTAAACTATGTTAGTTTTAATATATATAGTGGCTTTGAAAGCAAGATGATCTACAGTATATTAGTTCAAAGTTCAAAGTAAATTTATTATCAAAGTACATATGTCTCACTATATACAACTCTGAGATTCATTTTCTTGTGGACACCCTCAATTAAATTTCTTCAGCGGTTTGATTAGGGCACGACTGCGCAAGCACATAGATTTCGCCAGTGAGAACAGCGAAAAGAGTGTAAAAGTGAGAAGAGTTTAAAGGGAGAGGGTTCTTTCTTCAGCGGTTTAATCGGGGCATGTCACTAGATAGAGGGGTTTAGATGGGGTGGAGTTTGTTAGGTGTGTTCAGGAAGGTTTCCTGACACAATATGTAGATAAGCCTACAAGAGGAAAGGTTGTACTTGATCTGGTATTGGGAAATGAACCTGGTCAGGTGTCAGATCTCTCAGTGGGATAGCATTTTGGAGATAGTGATCACCTTTACCATAGCATTGGAGAGGGGTAGGAACAGACAAGTTAGGAAAGCATTTAATTTGAGTATGGAGAAATATGAGGCTATCTGGCAGGAACTTGGAAGCATAAATTGGAAGCAGATGTTCTCAGGGAAATGTATGGAAGAAATGTGGCAAATGTTCAGGGGATACTTGCGCGGAGTTCTGCATAGGTACGTTCCAATGAGACAGGGAAAGGATGGTAGGGTACAGGAACCATGGTGTACAAAGGCTGTTGTAAGTCTAGTCAAGGAGAAACGAAGAGCCTACGAAAAGCTGAAAAAGCTAGGTAATGATAGAGAACTAGAAGATTATAAGGCTAGCAGGAAGGAGCTCAGGGAAGGAATTAGGAGAGCCAGAAGGGGCCACAAGAAGGCCTTGGCGGACAGGATTAAGGAAAACCCCAAGACATTCTACAAATATGTGAAGAACAAGAGAATAAGACATGAGTGAATAGGACCAATCAAGTGTGACAATCAAGTGGAAAGTGTGTATGGAACAGGAGGAGACAGCAAAGATACTTAATGAGTACTTGGCTTCAGTATTCACTACGGGGAAAAGGGTCTTGGCAATTGGAGGGATGACTTACAGCAGACTGAAAAGCTTGAGCATGTAGATATTAAGAAAGAGGATATGCAGGAACTTTTGGAAAGCATAAAGTTGGATAAGTCACCAGGACCGGACAAGATGTACCCCAGGCTACTGTGGGAGGCGAGGGAGGAGATTGCTGAGCCTCTGGCGATGATCTTTGCATCATCAATGGGGATGGGAGAGGTTCTGGAAGATTGAAAGGTTGTGGATGTTGTTCCATTATTCAAGAAAGTGAGTAGATATAGCCCAGGAAATTATAGACCAGTGAATCTAACTTCATTGGTTGGTAAGTTGATGGAGAAGATCCTGAGAGGCAGGATTTATGAACATTTGGAAAGGCACAATATGATTAGGATGATTAGGAATAGTCAGCATGGCTTTGTGAAAGGCAGGTCATGCCCTACGAGCCTGATTGAAGTTTTTGATGATCTGACTAAACACATTGATGATGGTAGAGCAGTAGATGTAGTGTATATGGATTTCAGCCAGGCACTTGATAAAGTACCCCATGCAAGCCTTATTGAGAAAGTAAGGAGCCATGGGATCCAAGGGGAAATTGCTTTGTGAATCCAGAACTGACTTGCCCACAGAAGGCAAAGAGTGGTTGTAGACGGGTCATATCCTGCATGAAGGTTGGTCACCAGTGGTGTGCCTCAGGGATCTGTTCTGGGACCCCTACTCTTCACGACTTTTATAAATGACCTGATGAAGAAGTGGAGGGACGGGTTAGTAAATTTGCTGATGACACAAAGTTTGGAAGTGTTGTGGATAGTGTGGAGGGATGTCAGAGGTTACAGTGGGACATCGATAGGATGCAAAACTGGGCTGAGAAGTGGCAGATGGAGTCCAACCCAGATAAGTGTGAAATGGTTCATTTTGGTAGATCAACTAGGATGACAGAATATAGTGTTAATGGTCAGACTCTTGGCAGTGTGGAGGATCAGAGGGATCTTGGGGTCGATGTAAATAGAACATTCAAGGCTGCTGCGCAGGTTGACTCTGTGGTTAAGAAAGCATACTGTGCATAGGCCTTCATCAATTGTGTGATTGAGTTTAGGAGCCGAGAGATAATGTTGCAGCTATATAGGATATTGGTCAGACCCCACTTGGAGTACTGTGGTCAGTTCTGGTCACCTCACTAAAGGAAGGATGTGGAAACCATATGTAACCGGGTGACTGTCGGATCTTATTCAGTATCGTTAAATATGTACTTAGGCATGCATCCGGGTAATGCTAGAATAGCTGTCTGTGCCATTAAGGGAGACGGTGATGTCATTACACATGTGCAAGATAGTGAGGAGACCATTTTGCTTCTGCTGAAGACGCTGTTGGGGTATTGGAATTGAGTGCCTCCCTGAGCCTGGGCATGGTGAGGAAAGGTGAGCATTAATTGATGATATCCATGTGAATTAGTTTATGCTTGTTGGTGGATTGAGAATAATGGAATTTGACATGTTTTACATGTGGATGCTTTAGATTTCCACGAGTGAAGAAATCGACGCTGGGTAGCGTGGCTTATGCAAAGTTCCTCACCAGCCAAGTAGGTCAGTCTTCCTGTAATTTAACTACCAGGCAATACCTTGTAAAAGTTGTGCCAAAGTGTATCTTTTGTCTAACTTCATTGTATCGGGACTGATCATGCATGTAACCGTGTAACGTGGATGTTTAGTCTCTGTTCGGAAGTTCAGCACGCGTGTATATCTTAGATGAGATGTATTCGCTTACATTTTTCGCTTTTATGTATAAGATGCAGGGTGGGTGGGATTCTAATGTGGTTCGTATTGTGTTCCTTCAGGATTGCCTCTACCGTATTAGTACCGTATTAGTTCTGGTATTTTTATACTGCATACTCAATTCTGTCCATACACGAGGGTGTGGATCGAAAGTTAAATTGAGATTGTAACAGCAAGAACTGGTTGTAAATTCACTCGTTTTGTTTTGCGACCCTCTTCTGGCACTTAAAAAGTAAGATGGCGCCGGTAACTGGCGACTTTGCGCGTGCTGTCCCGAGCAAACTGCCCTCTACACTATCCTATACCCGAGAAACCCTTCTAAACCTCCAATCTGCTACATCTAGCAAGATCAACAACACCCTGGCGAAGCTACTGACCCAGCTGGAGACCACCGCGCCGGAATTGCTTCTTAAACTCCGGACCGCACCTGGACCCGACCAGCGAGGCCCACCACGTTCCCGGAGACCCGCGGTTTGCTACCGTGCCGGAGCGCTTGGAGACACGGCCTATTCTGACCAGCACCTCTCCGGAGCAGATGACCACACAGAAGTGACGGCGGAGACTTCAAGGTGCCCCAGATGCTTCCCCAGAGCGACCACCATAAAGCCCCGTTGGTGGCCATCCACAGCTGCCAGAAGTGAGGCCTCTGCCGCCGACCTCAGAAATCGAGCCCGAGGCTCGGCTGGAGCGGAGGCCTCCGCAACCGTGACTCAGTTTACGGACTTGTTTCAGCCAGGAGGCTGGCCATCCAGGATTAAGTGTCGGCTTCATGGCCCAACCCAATCGACAGCCTGGGCCCCCAGCAGCTGGAAGTGGCAGTGGAGCCTCCCCCGTCACTCGGTCCAACCTGGAGCGCCCGACGACACGACCCGCCGATCAATCCCCGCGGGACGCGTCCACCAACCTCAAAGAGCTGACAACAACACACTGCATCGATGGAAACCTGGAAAGATGCACTACTTACCAAGGAAGCGTGGGAAGAGAGCTGGGCTGCTGGTCAGATTGAAGCTGAGAGGCTTCAGGGTCCCTATGCCCACCATCCTACTAGCTAATGTTCAAGCCATAGAGAACAAGGTGGATGATCTTGAAGGGAGACTCACCCACTGCAGGGAGATGCAGAACTGCTGTGTATTCTGTTTCACCAAGACCTGGCTCTCCCCTGCCACCCCCGACTGTGCCATCCGACCGGAGGGATTTTCGATCCATCGGATAGACTGCACGGCATCTTCGGGCAAGACGAGGGGAGGTGGTGTCTGCCTACTGATCAACACTGAATGGTGCTCAGGCACAGTGGCGCCGACAAGCTCCTGCAGCCCGGACCTGGAACACCTGTCGGTGAAGTGTTATCCCTACTATCTGCCACAGGAATTCACCTTGGTCATACTGACAGTGGTCTACATTCCCCCCCAGGCAGACGTGGAGTGTGCTCTGAACATACTGTATGCCAACATCACTGAACTTGAGACCAGGTATCCAGAGGCTTTGCTCATTACATCCGGGGACTTTAACCAGGCCAACCTCAGAAAGGCGCAACCAAAGTTATACCAACATGTCTCCTGCCCCAGTAGAGGCCCGAATATACTTGACCACTGCTACACAGCAGTCAAGGATGCTTACCGTTCCGTCGCATGACCTCACTTCGGAAAATTGGACCATCAGGCCATACTCCTGCTCCCGGCTTACAAACAGAAACTGAAACAGGAGGTCACGGTGTCAAAAGTAGTGTTGCGTTGGACGGAGGAAATGGATGAGGTCCTCTGTGACTGCTTTGAATCGGTGGACTGGTTGTCACGGATTTTATTTGGAAATGCACGGAGGACTGTGTGTCTCGCAAGATGATCTGGGTATTCCCTAACCGGAAACCTTGGATGAATTATGAGGTCGAGTCCTTTTTAGAGGCTAGAGCTGTGGCTTTTAGGTCTGGGGATACCAGTCGCTACACAGAATCCAGGCGTGAACTCCGGAAAGCCATTAAGGGCATCAAGAGGCAATATCGAGCCAAGTTGGAAGCCTATGCTAACCAGAGGGATGCCGGTAGACTATGGCAATGTCAAAATGAGATCACTGGGCGCAAAGAAAAGGCTGGGAATATCAATAACTATGGCGCTTCTCTTCCTGACGAACTTAACGTATTCTACGCAAGATTCGAACAGAAGAGGAGCGTCCGCTCCCTCCGGATGAACCGGACCTAGTGGCATTGAGATTCATCGTCACCGAGGATGATGTTAGAAGGGCCTTCCGGAAGATAAATCCAAGGAAGGCGACGAGCCCAGATGGTGTCCCAGGACGGGTTCGCCGGGCCTGTGCAAGCGAGCTAGCTGAAGTGTTTGCAGACATGTTCAACTGTTCCTTGCTACAGTCTAAGATCCCCTCGTGTTTTAAGAAGGCAACGATAATCCCAGTGCCGAAGAAGAGCAAGGTGGCATGCCTGAATGACTATCGACCTGTGGCTCTGACATCAATTGCTATGAAGAGATTGGTTATGGCATACATCAACCACAGCCTACCGGTCAACCTCGACACTTTGCAGTTCGCCTACCGGGGCAACAGGTCAACGGCAGATGCCATCTCTCTGGCCCTACATTCTTCCTTAGAACACCTGGAGAATAAAGACGCATACGTAAGGCTCCTTTTCATTGACTACAGCTCTGCCTTTAATACCATCATTCCAAATAAACTGATTCCTAAGCTCCAGAACCTGGGCCTTAGCACTCAGATCTGCAGCTGGATCTTCAGTTTCCTCACAGACAGGACCCAGGCTGTAAAAACAGGGGACAAGCTCTCCTCTACATTCACTCTGAGCACCAGTGCCCCACAAGGCTGTGTACTCAGCCCCCGCTGTACTCACTGTACATGCATGATTGTGTCGCCAAGTTTCCATCAAACTCAATATATAAGTTTGCTGATGACACAACAATTGTAGGGCATATCTCGGGTTATGATGAGTTTGAGTACAGAGAGGAAATTAAGAACCTGGTGGCATGGTGCGAAGACAATAACCTATCCCTCAACGTCAGAAAGACGAAGGAATTGGTTGTTGACTTCAGAAGGAGTAGCGGACCACACGACCCAATTTACATTGGTGGTGCACAAGTGGAACAGGTCAAAAGCTTTAAGTTCCTCAGGGCCAATATCACAAATGACCTGACTTGGTCCAACCAAGCAGGGTTCACTGCCGAGAAGGCCCTTTACTTCCTGAGAAAACTAAAGGAATTTGGCCTGTACCCTAAAACCCTCACTATTTTTTATAGATGCACCGTAGAAAGCATTCTTCTAGGGTGCATCACAATCTGGTATGGAAGTTGTCCTGTCCAAGACTGAAAGAAGCTGCAGAAGTTAGTGAACATGGCGCAGCACATCACACAAACCAATCTTCCATCCTTGGACTCACTTTACACCACACGCTGTCGGAGCAGTGCTGCCAGGATAATCAAGGACATGACCCACCCAGCCAACACGCTTTTCGTCCCTCTTCCCTCCGGGTGAAGGCTCAGGAGCTTGAAGACTCGTACGGCCAGATTTGGGAACAGCTTCTTTCCAACTGTGCTAAGACTGCTGCAGGGATCCTGACCCGGATCTGGGCCGTACCCTCCAAATATCCAGACCTGCCTCTCGGTTTTTTTTTGCACTACCTTACTTTCCATGTTTCTATTTTCTACTTATGATTTATAATTTAAATTTTTAATATTGACTAATTTTTACTATTTTAAATTATTTTTAATATTTAATATTTGTAATCCAGTGAGCGGGAAGCACAGAATCAAATATCACTGTGATGATTGTACGTTCTAGTATCAATTGTTTGGCGATAGTAAAGTATAAAGTATAAAGTATAAAGTATAAACATTTAAAACAGATAAAGGAATTAAAACCCGAAAAAGTATTTGTTGTCCTGAGTGTGTGCTTTTCCCCACACTACACATAGAAAGGGTGCAGAGGAGATTTACAAGTATGTTGCCCAGATTGGGGACCACGCCTTATGAGAATAGGTTGAGTGAATTCGGCCTTTTCTCCTTGGAGTGACAAAGGATAAGAGGTGACCTGATAGAGGTGTATAAGATGATGAGAGGCATTGATCGTGTGGATAGTCAGAGGCTTTTTCCCAGGGCTGAAATGGCTAGCATGAGAGGGCACAGTTTTAAGGTGCTTGGAAGTAGGTACAGAGGAGATGTCAGGGGTAAGTTTTTTATGCAGAGAGTGGTGAGTGCATGGAATGGACTGCCGGTGATGGTGGTGGAGGTAAATACAATAGGGTCTTTTATGAGACTCCTGGATAGGTACCTGGAGCTTAGAAAAATAGAGGGCTATGGGTAACCCTAGGTAATTTCTCAGGTAAGGACATGATCGGCACAGCTTTGTGGGCCGAAGGGCCTGTATTGTGCTGTAGGTTTTCTGTTTCTATGTTACTAAATTGAATAACCATAATAGAATCAATGAAAATCCACACTTAACAGGATGGACATCAACCAATGTGCAAAAAATAGCAAACTGCAAATACAAAAGTGAAAAGAAATGACAATAATAATTAAATAATATAAGTATCAGGATCATGAGATGAAGAGGCTGTGTAAACTGTTTAATAACAGGGCAATTGAAGTTATCCCTTCTAATTCAGAAGCCTGATGGTAAAGGGTCATAACTGTTCCTGAACCTGGTGGCGTGAGTCCTGAGGCTCCTGTACCTTCTTCCTGCTGGCAGCATGGCCTGGGCGACAGGGGTTCCTGATCATGGATGCTGTTTTCCTGAGATAATAATACTTGCAGATTAGTTTCAAAATTTTAAAGTACATTTATTATCCAAGAATATATACATTACCCAACCTTGAGGGTTGTTTGCTTTCAGGCAGCCATAAAGCAAGAGACGCGAAAGAACGGGCAGACTATTATTTAAATGGAGAAAGAATTCAAAGTTCTGAGATGCAACGGGACTTGGGAGTCCTCGTACAGGATTCTCTTAAAGTTAACCTCCAGGTTGAGTCGGTAGTGAAGAAGGTGAATGCAATGTTGGCATTCATTTCTAGAGGAATAGAGTATAGGAGCAGGGATGTGATGTTGAGGCTCTATAAGGCACTGGTGAGACCTCACTTGGAGTACTGTGGGCAGTTTTGGTCTCCTTATTTAAGAAAGGATGTGCTGACGTTGGGGAGGGTACAGAGAAGATTCACTAGAATGATTCCGGAAATGAGAGGGTTAACATATGAGGAACGTTTGTCCGCTCTTGGACTGTATTCCTTGGAGTTTAGAAGAATGAGGGGAGACCTCATAGAAACGTTTCGAATGTTAAAAGGCATGGACAGAGTGGATGTGGCAATGTTGTTTCCCATGATGGGGGAGTCTAGTACGAGAGGGCATGACTTCAGGATTGAAGGGTGCCCTTTCAGAACAGAAATGTGAAAAAATTTTTTTAGTCAGAGGGTGGTGAATCTATGGAATTTGTTGCCACGGGCAGCAGTGGAGGCCAAGTCATTGGGTGTATTTAAGGCAGAGATTGATAGGTATCTGAGTAGCCAGGGCATCAAAGGTTATGGTGAGAAGGCAGGGGAGTGGGACTAAATGGGAGAATGGATCAGCTCATGATAAAATGGTGGAGCAGACTCGATGGGCCGAATGGCCTACTTCTGCTCCTTTGTCTTATGGTCTTATGGTCTTAAGACTTTTCAACACATTTAGCCAGAAAGTTACTTTTTTTCCAAAGTTGATCTAGTTAGGGGCTACCATCAGGTGTCTCCGTGGTCAGAGGAAATTCCCAAAACAGCTGTTATAACCCCATTTGGACTTTATGAATTTCTGTGCATGCCATTTGGACTGAAAAATGCAACACAGACTTTCCAATGGCTGATGAACTCTGTATTCAAAGATTTAGGTTTTCATTTTGTTTACCTGAGTGACATACTTGTCACCCGAACATCCAGCTCCAAACATGTATCACATCTCTGCACACTTTTCGAGTGCTTAAGCCAACATGGGTTGGTTATTAACCCTGCTAAATGCCAGTTTGGGTTGTCAACCATTGACTTTCTTGGCCATCGCATCCCTGCAGAGGGTGAGAACACCCCCATCAAAGCTAACTGCTATTATGGGTTTCCCATCGTCCCAGACTGCTAAAAAACGACTGGAATTTTTAGGCATGGTGAATTTCTATCACCACTTCAAACTGCGGTCTGCTGAACCTATGCTTCCCCCCTCGTATATCGCGCTTAACTGCAACACCTAATCAAGTGCTGGACCCATCTGCAGACATGACCGGGGCATTTGATGAAACCAAACAAGCTTTATCTAACGTGTCCCTACTGGTGCACCCGGTTCCCAACCCACCCATTGCCATTACTACTGATGCCTCAGACTATGCTGTGGGTTCTGTGCATGAACGGTTGGTTGGAGGCATGCGACAGTCACTTGTCTTCTTCAGTCGGCAGCTCCAACCCCTTGAAAGGAAGAACAGAACGTTTGACTGTGAGCTTCTTGGCCTCTATATATCTGTCCGCCATTTTTGTTTTCTTCTGGATGGTTGCCATTTCACGGCGTTCGTTGACCACAAACCCCTTGTGCACACAAGGGCCAAAATATCAGGTGCTTGGGCTGCAAGGAAGCAACACTATCTGGCCTACGTATCCGAGTTCACAACTGATATAGAACATATCAAGGGGAAAGATAATGCCGTGGCCAATTGCCTCTCATGGTCAGCCGTTGAGTTCGTACATTGGTTATGCCGGCATGGCAGCTGACCAAGTTACTGACCCAGAGGTCCAGGCCTACCAGAAAGCAGTCACAGGCCTGCAGGTGGCTGACATTAATTTGAGGAAGCTGGGGTTACTCTCCTGTGCAATTTCTCAACCGGTTGCCCTCGCAAACTGCAGATGGACTGTTTTTGACTCCATGCATGGCCACTTGCATCCAGGCTGGAAGGCCTCACAGAAACTGGTTGCACTAAAGTTTGTTTGACATGTCCTCAGAAAGGACGTGCGTGATTGAACAGTATCTGGTGTGGTGTGCCAGCGGGTAAAAATTAACTGTCATGTTCAATTGACACCTTTTGAGGTCTCTGAGTGACGGTTTGGCCATGTCAATGTGGACATTGTTGACCCCTTTCCCCCTCCCATGGTTTCACGCACTTCTCACCATGGTGGACTGTACTACCAGGTGGCCAGAAGTCATCCTTCTAGCATTGACAGTGGGTGCCGCCATTGATCAGGTCTTCATCAGCACCTGGGTTGCTCGGTTTGGCAACCCAACTGATATTCCCCCTGACCGCGGTTCCCAATTCACATCAGACCTCAGGGGCATGATGGCCTTGAACTTCAACATTAGGATACGTCACAGCATGGCGTATCACCCACAGTCCAAAGGCCTATGCGAGCGGTTTCATTCCTTAAAGGTGTTCTAAGGGCTTCCCTGACATGAGTGTTGGCACGATTGGCTCCCATGGGTCCAGCTGGGGCTCAGTACTGATCCAAAAGAGGACCTGCAGTCGTTCGCGGCTGAGTTGGTGTACAGGCAGCCACTGTGAGTGCAAGGTGAACGGCAGAGCAGGCTTGATAGGCCGAATAGCCTAATTCTGCTCTGATGTCCTATGGCCTTCTCTTTTCCACATTCCCATGAACTCCCTCCAGATTTTACCACTCACCTACCCGCCACAGACTATTAAGAGGGATCAATCAACCTACAAATAAGCACACCTTTGGAATGTGGGAGAATACTAGTGGACAGGAGAATGTGCAAACTCAACACAGGCAGCATCGATGAACCAATGATTAAGATCGAACTGAGGTACATAGATCGATAGATATATACTTTATTGATCCCAAAGGAAATTACAATGTCACAGTCGCATTACAAGTGCACAGATATAAAAACATACAAATATTAGAAGAGAATTAAGAAAGAATAAAATATAAGTTACCTGGAACAGACTGACAGGAAGGGGTCATCATTTCCCCAGTTCATTATAGAGCCGAGGGCCGAGGGTAAGAATGATCTCATATAGCGCTCTTTGGAGCAGCATAGTTGTCTTAGTCTATTACTAAAAGCGCTCCACTGTTCAGCCAAGGTGGCATGCAGCAGGTGAGAAACATTATCCAGAATTGCCAGGATTTTCCGCGGCGTCCTTTGCTCTGCCACAGCCTCCATTGTGTCCAGTTTGACTCCTATAACAGAGCCAGCCTGTAGCAGGTAGTTGGAGCTGTGAGCAGCAGGCCTAGCAGAGGCACCACAGCTGCACCGCGATGTTTTAGGTCAATGACCTTTCATCAGTTTATATGCTGACTGATCTGCTGAGTATCTCCAGCACGCTCATTAGCACAGGTTAGTTGATGCATTGCTGATGGCTGTGACGTAACATTAGCATTTCCTGTGTATCAGATGTTCAGTGCTCTTCAATTATTTATGGAATATTTACACACTTACCATTTGTCACACAACAGAATGCAAGAAGTATAATGAACTTCAGAGAGGATTTTAGCAGGACATAGCCAGGTGATTAGATTGCTGGAGCTAAGTGAAATGGAATGCTGAGAATGCTAATTGAGGAAAAGAATCAGGGAAAAAAGGTTTATCTCAAGGAATGTGGCCTCTCCCACATCTCGTAAGGTTTTAATCTGAGTAATTTATTCATTTCTGAAGTCAGCTCTTTCTCCAGGTTTGACCGATCATTGGCACCAGCTTCGTCTCACCCTCACATTGCATGCTACCGCTTTCTGCAACTGCTCCATGCTGCCGAAACCCCTGTTTAGTTGTTTACGGCCTCATGAGAAGAGGTTGAGAATCAAATGGACTAATGAGTTTCTGCATGCAACTTTTAAATGTTCATGGGATCTGAAATATGCAAAGTATCTGCATGTGCTGGAAAAAACAGAATAGTTCCTGCTTTCATTAGTAAAAGGGGTATTCTTGGAGCTTGTTGCATAAAGAAGTGGTGCAGTATTACTTGTTTTAAAACACTCATGAGAAACACTGGGGATTGGATAGCACGGCAAATCAAAATGTTCCTTTTATCCTGGCATCCAAGTTCAGAACCCATCTTGACACAGAGCACCTGCTTAGAAATGAACTGACATCAGCTCTAAATGTATCCTTATTCGATTTAATTCTTTTCCCACGGGTTAATATACCTAGGTGGGCATCTATAGTATCCCATGGGCACAGAACCCTGGCAGCCTTCTGCGTCCTAACAGTTCATTCCCCAGATTCTGATCTGTCAAAAAGATTGTATCGTTCATCACCATCTTCACAATCTTAGCCCTCACTTCCTGACTGAACCATGCCGTGAACGGTCCCAAACTCAGCTGCGAAAGCAGGAGGTTGAGCCTAGGGCTAACAACCCCACTCTGTAAAATGTCGGCGCTACAAAAACACTAACAGAAGCTCCAAAGTCCTCATTCCTGGGAGAGAAAGGATCTTCACCCAGAGGACGTATGAAGTTGTATTGTGATGGTGGAAACCACAGTCCAAAGAAGCTTCAATCCTCCCAGTACAGAGGACTCTTGCGACTTGCTGTCAGTGGCTTAAGCCCTAGTGGGTGTGAAGACTCAGTCAAACACTGGTTCAGTTTTCTTTATCTCCAACACTATATTAATATCACTATTTTAGCCGACAATACGTACATCTCAAAGCCATGGTGAAGTCCTGATCCACAATGAGGACAATGCTTCAATCACTTTAAACAATCCTTATCTTTGAACCTCTTCTGATTTCTCCTCATCTGGTTCTGCGATCACACCCATGCATTTCTTCTCTGTCTCCGCTTCTTGCATATCTCTTGAAACTATTCTCCCCGACAATGCTATTTCCCTTATGTTGCTTTCTGCCTCCAGCTCCCTGCCCACAAATACTATAGAAATCAGTGGTGCAAGAAATAACAAAACTTCACTGATCCTTCTTAGGGGAAGTTTTCGGAAGAGTACAATGTGCCTGAATTCCACACAACAATTCAAAAATGCTCACAATGAGTGCAAACATGTTTTATCTCTTATAATTGGCCTTCAAGGAGATATAAATGAAACAGAGTGTCGATGTCAGGTGGAGAAATTGCAGAGAGATATGAGTTCAATTGTTCAGGTTCTGTAAATCAGTGCAGATGCTTTCTCTCTCTGAACAGATGGATTTTAGAAAAAAACAAAAATAAACCAAATGTGTAATTTTGTAAGTGCCTGGTTGTCAGTTTGACAAACCACTATGCCAGCTGAGCAAACAGAATATCAGTGCCAGGGCAATTGTTACTGCCTCTCCAGATTGAATAAAACAGATGTAAAATATCGTACAACCATCTGCTTAAAAATACCATGATGGATATTAATTTTAATACACAATTAATTCACATTAACCTCTTCCTTGATCTATGCCATGAGCACATGATAATTCACTGAATTATACTTTTATGTTTCTCCTCAAAATTTAGTGCTTGTGATTGGCTTCTGCTGGCCATTCCCCAGCCAACTAGCTGTTAACTGATTTTCACCAAATCTGCATGTAATGGGCTTCCTTGAGGTACAACTCATAAACCACCATTGCATCGAGTCACTTAAGCATAAATTATCTCTGTAGCTTCCATGGCAAAACAGTTAAAATGAGCATTATTTTACAACATGGGCAAACGCTGGTAGTTGTTGTTGGACACTGCTTATACTTGGAAAACCAGGTACCTTCACTAAGTAATAAAGGTGTTACAAGAAAGGTACTTTAATTTTAATTCAGTTACATCTCCATCACTATCCTCTGTGTGTTACATCGCTGGCGTTTAGGGCAGCAATGGAAGTCTTCCATCTCTGGCGGTGTTCAGGACTTCCTTCATTGTGTTAGTAGCTTCGCTCGGTTTTCACGACTGTCAGACATGCAAGTCCTGGGTGGAGACTCAGGAATGTCATAGTACTCAAATACAGAGAGATTCTTCATTAACGTTTCCATAACAATTTTGTTTTACCAGTCAGGGTTGTTCGCCCTGAGCTGAGCCCCCGAACCTGGAGGAATGGTGGACCACTCTTAGTCTGTGCCCTATCCTTTAACCTGCTCGACATGGGTGACCCTACCAAGACCCAAAGTATAACACCCTGACTGCAGCCAACATAGCTCCCTGGGTCATTGAAGCACAAAAATCTCCAAAGCATGACAAGGTTGTGGTCCTCTTGGAAAATCTTCATCACTAAACTGATGATACTGTTGAGATTTATAAAGTTTGCTGTATCCAGTTTCTTCAGGTGATTTTTTTTTTGCTGTTGTGAATCTTATCAGTGGAATATAATTTTCTGTACTAGTGAGGCATCACAGGTGGACACCAGGGTACCTCAGTTCTGATAGAAGGTGGTTGTTACACCTTGGCCTTTGACATACAAATATAATTGAGGATGAGATATTCATGGGACCTGTTGTTTATTGTCTAGTACTCTCCTCCATTCTTGATTAATAAGATGCCGAGATGTAATCTGATCGTTTTTTTTGAAAGATCACTTAGTTCCATTGGATCCATGCTAATTTGTTTGACAGCCATGGTCCTATATTGAAGCTTCACTAGGCTGACACTACACCTGATTTTGCACCTCACGTTTCTCTTCTACACCTCATTGAGCCACTGTTGGTCGCAAATTATATGATTGTGAAGGATTCATTGGAAGTCACCGGAATTTCTTCTGCAGCTGAACACACAGAACTATACTACACCAAGTTTTAAGCTGCTAGGTTTATTAAGAATCTACCTCATTTGGCACAGTGTCAGCAGGGCAGAACATGACAACACAAAGCCACTAACCTGTGTTGTGGTCATTTCAGCCATTGCTCTTATGGCTTTCTGGCTCGGAGCATCCATCGTAGATGGACAGATGAGGACAAATTCAAGGATTTTTCACTCAAGCTTTATGTCTGATCACCTGTTGCAGATCCTGTCTTTCTGGACTTGGCCAACAGTGCCGCTGTTGAACTGTACTTGATGGTAGATCGTGGGGACCTTTTCTCCAGGTGTTTCACTTTCCTCCCACATATCATAGTGCTATTCAGTAAGGAAGCAGGCCCTCCAGCCCATGTTGTCCGTGCTGACCAAGTTCCCTAACTGAGCCGCTCGCACTTGCCTGCATTTGGTTAATATCACCACTCTAGACCCTTCCATCCAAGTCCACGTCCCTTTTAAATATTAGAATTATATACATGTCTGACATTTCTTTTGGCTGCTTGCTCCACATGCTCATCTTTCCATCCCAAAGATGTGCTGGTGGGTAAACTTGTTTCTATAAATTTCCCCTTACTGAAAATAATAAAAATAGATGTGGGAATGTAAATTAAATAAATTACATGGAAACAAGAGAAAACATGAGGTGCGGGGTACTGGAATTGATAGCATTGCTCTGCTGAGAGCTGATGTGGAATTACTGGGCTAAATAGTGGTCTTCTGTGTAGTACTAAATGTGTCATCATACTAGTTAGCATAAGATCAGTATTGGAAGAAAGGGGACCAGGGCTGTGAACAGTATTGAAGGATATGGGTGTACTAAAATAAAACAATAGGAGATGGGGTATTTCAAACACCAGTTCAGTCTTGATGGATTGGGTCAATTTCCCCCAATTACTTGATGTGCATCTTCATCCATCCTACATCCCTAATCACTACATACCAAATGCTAAACAGTGAGGTTGTTCCAGAAATTTGAACAACAGTCTTTAGAAATGCAGCTTTGTTTGTATGACTGTCAGCTTTTTCCCTATTGGCCGATAGTAGCTTAATCACATTCCTTGTCTTCACCCCTTCATTCTCTGGTAGCTACAGCTCTTTCTTGCCAGGAGAGCGAGCAAGGTGAGTGCATCAGGCTCACAGGCCCTCTCATCGATGTACTGGAGGGGTTGGGGTGGTCTCCATTTGAATGACTGCAAGGACCGCTCCCCAGTGACACCCCCTTCCAAACTATCCAGTTGATCACTGGCTCGACTGCAAAAAAGGGCTCAGCTCATTCGTATTCAATCCCCATTCAGGGTGGGGGTGACTGCCTTCAGATGCCACGTGCAATCTCTCTCAGTCTGCCATACTATCGAAGTTGTGGAACCTGCTGTCTCTGCTTTAACTTGAATCCCTCCCTATCTATTTTCCCCAATATCTTTTCTATTCTATGCTATTCAACTAATCATCTACCTTCAGCAACCAGTCTTCATTACAGAGTACCATCACAATCACATTTTAGCATGTTGTTCACGGGTTTTTGTCGCACTCTTGGTGTCTTCTGCCTTCGTGTTTGTTATGTGTGTTTTTCCATCAACCATGGTTAGGTCTAGTGTGGCTGGCTGGTGTTCATCTCATAGGTTCTCTGCAATTACATGGTTACTGGGTACAGCTGATTCCCCACTCTGTCTGTGGGGCAACAAGAAGGTGAGTTGTACAGTTTAATCTGAGTCCAGTGTGTCTGCCTCACTGAGTCTGCACACAGGCACAAGTGTTGCTTGTTAAAAGTACCAGCTGTGGTCCTATCCATCCGGAAGCAAACCCTGTCCTTTCAGGCAGCACCCTCACCGGTCACCCAGTGAGGCTGTGGGAGGACTATCTGGTCAGCAATGTGCTGCTGTTACTTTGCTTGGTCTTTGAACACTTCAACAGTGTCATTACCAGCCAGCTGCTTCACATCTGACCACTCCTGATGGAACAAATTTCACGTCACATACCGGTGATAATAAACCTGATTCTGAGGAGACCTGTGGATGAAAAGGAATGGGAACACAAGTGCAGAAGACCACAGGGAGTGCGTCAGCAAGCCATGAATAAACTATTAACGGTAGTGCTACTTTGTAATGAAGGCTGGTTCTGGAAGGTAGGTGATTAGTTACTGTATATAGATCAGGATAGAAAGATATTGGGAAAATAGATGGGAAGAGATATGGATTATGGCAGACATCATTCATTCGACAAATTCAATGGCAAGACAGACCGGGAAAGAAGAAATTGTACACAATGCCCGAAAGCAGCCACCCCTGACTGAATGGAAGTGAACACAAATGATTAGGGCCCTTTCAGTGGTTGGGCCAGTGATAGCAGGACACACCAGGAGTGAGTCCCATTGGGGTGGGGTCCTAGGAGCCATTGAAATAGAAACCACCCCAAAACCTCCTGTAGATCAATCGAAGAGACTGAGAGAATTGCTGTTAGATTATTCTGACAATCGTTTGTCATGGCATTTGATCCTGAAACAAAGTTAGCTTTCTGTGCCTCTGCTCACCAAATAGCTACTGATAGCCACTACTGAGATTAGAGATCAGATTTTAAAGGAGTGAAAATAAGCATATTTAAACCGCAATAGTGAACGCACACATGAAGAACAAAGCTGTATTTTAAAGACTGGTTGAAACTGAGGGGAGAAAAGAATCCAAGAAGAAGATGTGGCCAAATTTCTGGAATATGTTATTGACATCACTGCTTAGTTTTGCAGATGGCAAGTTAGGGATGGTAGTATAGACACAGATGCACATAAGAATAAAAAGGTTAGTAATGGGAAGTGATCTAAAGTGAAGGGTATTTTTGCTGCCCTACATTATTAGATCTTCCTTAACGTTTGGTCCTCCTGGGAAATAGTTCTGTCCAGGTGCCAAGGGGACGGTATGTTAGGGAGTATTGTGGAGTTATGTGAACATAACAAATATTAATTCAGTTAAGAACTAGTGCTCAGTTCTTACTGTGAATTGCAGGCAGTAAATTGAAGTTAAAGGCATACATTTGCAAATAAACAACCTGACCCACAGACTAAGAGTTTGCATATGCATCAGCTAAATGTTAAGACAATGGAGTAGTGTTAATTGGCCTGCATCAAACCGGGCAACATGGGCTAAGCTATTTGCACCACTGTTTTTTTAGTTCAAGCTTGCAGACCAGATTGATGTTGTCACTCAGCAGGTCAGGCAGCACCTGTTGTGACTGTGATTGAAGTCATTGGAAACATTCTGAAACTGGTGTTATAATTTTAATAGTTAAATGACAAGGTCAGCGGTATAAGAACATAAGAATATAAGAAATAGGAGCAGGAGTAGGCCATCCGGCTCATTGAGCCTGCCCCACCATTCAATAAGATCATGGCTGATCTGCCCGTCTACTCAGCTCCGTCTACCTGCCTTTTACCCATAACCCTTAATTCCCTTACTATGTAAAAACCCATCTAACTGTATCTTAAATGTAGGTATTTGTAATCAATAGTTTTTTGCATCCTCAGGATATTTGTATACTTAGAGACAGCCCTAATGACATCAATTTTGGGTGTCTGGGATTTCTGCTCCCAGAAGCTTTTAGAGTTTTCATGTAAGTTACTTTGTGACAAAGGTATTTGAACATTCAGAGGTGTCTCTTATTGTAGGTATGTCATACAAAGGAGGCATTACCAAACCAAAATGTTGAAGTAAACGATGTCATCGTAAATATTAAAGGTATATTGAGTCACCTGCTGTTAAAGGTATAAATATGTGATGTACTTTGAGGAAACCATGCTGTCTACGGCCTATTTTATACGTGCCTCCAAGTACCCTGAGATCTCATCCTTAATAATCGACTCCAATATCTTCCCAACCACTGAGGTCAGACTAACTGGCCTATAGTTTTCTTTCTTCTGCCTCTCTCCCTTCTTGAAGAGTGGAGTGACATTTGCAACGTTTCAGTCTTCTGGAACTATTCCAGAATCTAGTGATTCTTGAAAGGTCATTACTAATGCCTCCACAATCTCTTCAGCCACCTCTTTCTTTGAAGCTGTGCATGAAAGTTGTTTCCAAAGTCATCCCATTGTCTCCTTCCCCTCTGTCAGTTTACCACCATCTTCTAACTATATTAACTCCCAATCTAAAAACTCAGAAATGAAATGAAGAACTATACCATCTTTTTTTCTGTTATTGTTATTCCTCCTCAATTAATGCACTGAAAATCGATTTGTAGTTCTCCTTATTTGCTTCCACAATACCGCGATTAAAAAGCAGCAATTTCCTTTTCTAACCTTCCTTTCTAGCTTTCTTCCCCCACACTACCATGTCAATTGTTCTTTTTCCTTTCATCCCTTCTTTACTTCCTTCTCTTTCTTCCTTTATTTACTTTGTTATTTTTGTAGCCTTCGATAATGTCAGTGGAAGTTATTTTCATCGTACTGATTGATAACCTTCAAAGGCTGTGGATTGCCATGAGAAAAATATATTAATGAAAGAACTTAAAAGAACCAATTAATGAACTTGCCTGCTATTGTTTGGTGTGCAAGCATCAGAGAATATTCACTATTCTGAACCTTAAGCATCCGTAATGAATGACTGATACAGAGAAATTCAATCAGCCTTCATAAAGATGGAAATTGTGATGCAGCTGAAGCCACTTAATTTTTGAAATGATTTACATAAAAGCAAGCCTTACCACGTATTGAAATATATCTGATGGCTCATGTTATTCATATAATTTCAGTTTTATTAGTCCTAATCTGGTAGAAGGCACATTCCTCTTTAGAGGGATTAAGGGAAAGCAGCGATGCCCATACATAAGGTATCATCATGGCTGGACACACAAATAGAAATGTGGTTAACTAGCATAGAAAGATGAAAATGGACATGTCTGAGTGGAAGAAGGAAGTCTTGCATTTTAAAACATTGAACAATACAGCACAAGAACAGGGCCTTTGTCTCACAATGTTGTGCTGAACCAATTAATTTTGTAATCAAATGG
This sequence comes from Mobula hypostoma, assembly GCF_963921235.1. Classification (NCBI taxonomy): domain Eukaryota; kingdom Metazoa; phylum Chordata; class Chondrichthyes; order Myliobatiformes; family Myliobatidae; genus Mobula; species Mobula hypostoma. Next base: position 55,810,735 of record NC_086098.1, on the reverse strand, counting down.
CCAACTAAATCAAGCCCTTCTGTCTATATGTTGCCAGCATCCTTCCATTCCCCTCATAATATTGCACCTATCTAAATGCCTCTTAAAAATCCCTAGTGTATTTCCCTCTAACATCAACCCAGGTAGTGCACTCTAGGCACGCAGAACTCTCTGTGTAAAAGCCTCGCCCTGCTCAACTCATTTGAAATCACCCTTTCTCACATTATATGCATGCCCTCTGGTACAAGACATTTCAACCATTGGCAAATGATACTGCCAGTCTACTCTATCTAGGCCTCTCATAACCTTTTAAACATCTTTTAGATCTCCCTCAGCCTTTTCCGCTCCAATAAAAACAACCAAAGTTTGTCCAAGGTTGTTGGTTACTCAGGGCATCTTAGGTTAGGGGGAGAAGGCACTCAGACATGTTATTGCTCATGCCCTCTAATCTAGTCAGCATCTTGGTAAACCTCTTCTGCACCGTCCCCAAAGACTTGGCATCCTTCCTATAATGGGGTGACGATAAATGTATGTAATACCCCAGATACGGCCTAACTAGAGTTTTATAAAGCTGCAACATAACTTCCTGACTTTTGAACTCAATACTTCAACTAAAAAAGGCAAGCATGCCATATGCCTTCTTAACCACCGTATCAACCTGTGGAGCCACTTTCAGGGAGCTATGACCTAGAACCCCAAGATCTCTCTCCTCATTAACACTGTACTGTCTCTTACATTTGACCTACCAAGGTGCAAAACTTTTCGTTTGGCTGGCTCAACCTCCCTTTGCCAATTCTCTGCCTGTATCTGCAAATGACCTATATCCCACTATGTACTTTTGAGGATGTGATTAAGCACATTGATGAAGGTAGAGCCATAGATTAGATTAGATTATGAGGACACTCAGTCCTCACTTATTGTCATTTAGAAATGTATGCATTAAAAAATGATACAATGTTCCTCCAGAAAGATATCACAGAAACACAGGACAAACCAAGACTAACTGACAAAACCACATAACTATAACATATAGTTACAACAGTGCAAAGTAATACTCTAATTTGATAAAGAACAGACCATGGGCACGGTAAAAAAAAGTCTCAAGTCCCGATAGCCCCATCATCTCACGCAGGCGGAAGCACCGCAGACCTGCTGATGCATTGGAGCAGCCAACCGCTCCAATGTAGATGTAGAGTATATGGATTTTAACAAGGCATTTGATAAGGTGCCCCATTCAAGGCTTATTGAGAAAGTAAGGAGGCATGGGATCCAAGGGGACATTGCTTTGTGGATTGAGAACTGGCTTGCCCACAGAAGGCAAAGAGTGGTTGTAGATGGGTCATTATTCTGCATGGAGGCCGGTGACCAGTGGTGTGCCTCAGAGATCTGTTCTGGGACCCCTACTCTTTGTGATTTTTATAAATGACCTGGATGAAGAAGTGGAGGGATGGGTTAGTAAATTCGCTGATGACACAAAGGTTGGAGGTGTTGTGGATCGTGTGGAGGGCTGTCAGAGGTTACAACGGGACATTGATAGGATGCAAAACTGGGTTGAGAAGTGGCAGATGGAGTTCAACCCAGATAAGTGTGAGGTGGTTCATTTTGGGAGGTCAAATATGATGGCAGAATATAGTATTATTGGCAGTGTGGAGGATCAGAAGGATTTTGGGGTCCGAGTTCATAGGATGCTCAAAGATGCTACGCAGGTTGACTCTGTGGTTAAGAAGGCATACGGTGCATTGGCCTTCATCAATCGTGGGATTGAGTTTAAGATCCGAGAGGTAATGTTGCAGCTATATAGTACCCTGGTCAGACCCCACTTCTGGTGCTCAATTCTGGTCGCCTCACTATAGGAAGGGCGTGGAAACCATAGAAAGGGTGCGGAGGAGATTTACAAGGATATTGCCTGGATTGGGGAGCATGCCTTATGAGAATAGGTTGAGTGAACTCGGTCTTTTCGCCTTGGAGTGACGGAGCATGAGAGGTGACTTGATATATGTGTACATGATAATGAGAGGCATTGATCGTGTGGATAGTCAGAGGCTTTTCCCCAGGGCTGAAATGTTTAGCACGAGAGGGCATAGTTTTAAGGTGCTTGGAAGTAGGTACAGAGGAGATGTCAGGGGTAAGTTTTTATGCAGAGAGTGGTGAGTGCGTGGAATGGGCTGCCGGCGGTGACGGTGGAGGTGGAAAAGATAGGGTCTTTTAAGAGACTCCTGGATGGCTACATGGAGCTTAGAAGAATAGAGGGCTATGGGTAAAGCCTAGGTAGTTCTAAGGTAGGGACATGTTCGGCACAGCTTTGTGGGCTGAAGGGCCTGTATTGTGCTGTATGTTTTCTATGTTTCTATATTTCAATGATTTGACCTCCACAGCCACCTGTGGCACTGAGTTCCACAGATTTACCACCCTCTTCTAATTGGATGTCCCTCTGTTCTGAATCTGTGCCCTCTGTTCTTAAACTGACTCACCTTCCACATCCCACTCTTCCTAGACTTTTCAATATTCAAGTGGTTTCAGTGAGATCTTCCTCATTCTTCTAAATTCCTGTGCACAGGTCAAAGCCATCAAAAGCTCCTCATACATTAACCCTTTCGTTCCCAGAATCATTCTTGTGAACCTCCTCTGGACACTCTCTAATACATCTCCAGCACATCTTTTCTTAGATAAGGGGCCCAAAACTGCTCACAACACTCCAAATACAGTCGGACGAATGTGTTGAAAAGCCTCAGCATTACATTCTTGCTCTTATATTCTAGTACTCTTGAAATCAATGCTAACATCATGTTTGCCCTCCACACCACAGATTCAACCTGCAAATTAATCTTTAGGGATTCCCGCACAAGGACTCCTAAGTCCCTTCTCACCTCTGATTTTTGAATTTTCTCCATTTAGAAAATAGTCTACACCTTTATTGTTTCTATCAAATTGCATGAGCATACAGTTCCCTATGCTATATTTCGTTTGTCACTTCTTTGCCCTTCTCCCAATCTGTCCAAGTCCTTCTACGGACTCCCTGTTTCCTTAACACTACCTGCCTCTCCACCTGTTTGTATCTTTCGCAAACCAAAGCCATCAATTCCGTCATCCAAATCGTTAACATATAATGCGAATAAAGTGGTTCCAATACCAATCCCTGCGGAACATCACACATCACCTGCAGCCAACCAGAATAGGCCCCCTTCATTCCAACTCTTTGCCTCCTGGCAGGAGTCAAACATTTATCCATGCTAGTATCATCTGCCAACTTAGTAAACCACCCATCCACATGTTCATTTATATACATCACAAACAGCAAAGGTCCCAGTTCAGATCCTTGTGGAACACCATCACTGACCAACATCTAAAGTAAGTCCCTTTGACCACTACCCTCTGTTTTCTATGGGTAGGCCAGCTCTGAATCCAAATTACCAAATCACCATGCACATCATGCACCTTAATCTTCTAGATTAGCCTCCCATGAGTGACTCTGTCAAATGTGTTACCACTAAAATCCATGTAGACAACATTCACAGCTCCTCCTTCATCAATCACCCTCAACATCTCATCAAAAAACTCAGTCAATTTAGTAAGACACGACTTCTCCTGCACAAAGCGATGCTGTCTCCCTCTTGGTTTTCCAAGTACTCATTAATCCTATGTCTAAGAATTCTCTCTAATGTTGTCCTTACTACTGACATGGGATTCATAGATCTATAGTTTCCAGGATTATCCTGGTTCCCTTCTTGAAGAATGGAATAACATTAGCTACTCACCAGTCATCTGGAACCTTGGAGGACACATTGTTCTTAGTCAGTCCCTTGGGATGAAAGGTTTACTGTATGAGGAACATCTGCCAGCTCTTGGATTGTATTCCCTGGAGTTCAGGAGAATGTGAGGGAATCTCATAGAAACATTCCGAATGTTAAAAGGCCCGAACAGATTAGATATGGCAAATTATTTCCCATGGTAGGTGAGTCTAGGACAAGAGGGCATGACTTCAGGATTGAAGGACGTCTATTTAGAACAGAGATGCGGAGAAATTATTTTAGTCAGAGGGTGGTAAATCTGTGAAATTTGTTGCCACGAGCGGCTGTGGAGGCCAAGTCATTGGGTGAGTTTAAGGCAGAGATTAGCCAGGTCATCAAAGGGTATAGGGAGAAGGCAGGGGAGTGGGGATGACAGAAAGAATTGGATCAACCCATGATTGAATGGCGGAGCAGACTCGATGGGCCACATGGCTTACTTCTGCTCCTATATCTTATGGTCTTATGGATCAATGATGATTTGCCTCCAATCTGGCTTTTTGGTTTCCAAGGTTAATTTGGAACTTCTGTCTTTCCAGAGATTGTGCAGAAGTTGTCTGATGAGGCAGGTGGATGAACATTGTGGGCAATTGTAAATTTCATTAACAATAACTGCTTTTGCCTAAAGTTAGCTCCTGAAATGAACAATTTTTGAGGTGGTCCATTTCTTTCCGCACTTCTGCATGTCTTCTCTGTGCTGCTGATATATGGATGCTCCTTTCCCATTACAAATCAAATATTCTTAAGAGTCTGTGGGAATCCTGCACTTATTCAAGGTGGCTTTGAGTAAATTCTTCTTCTTGCAATCTGGCAATCTCTTCTAGTTTAGAACAGAAGGTGATTTTGGGATCTGATGTTATCAATGTAGCCTATCTATCATAACTGACTGAAAGTAACTAGGGCCTCAGTGGTGGGGAATTTGGCCTTGAAGAAGGCACTGACTTTGGTCTGAGAACTTGAAGAGTTTTGTTGAAATAGAATAGTCGCAAACAACAGGAATTCTGCAGATGCTGGAAATTCAAGCAACACACATCAAAGTTGCTGGTGAACGCAGCAGGCCAGGCAGCATCTCTAGGAAGAGGTACAGTCGACGTTTCAGGCCGAGACCCTTCGTCGACTGTACCTCTTCCTAGAGATGCTGCCTGGCCTGCTGCGTTCACCAGCAACTTTGATGTGTGTTGCTGGTGCCTTATAGTGCCTGTTATAGATTGCCAGATTTCAGAAGCATGCAGGAAGAAGAGATCACAACCATTCAGTAAACCATGAATTGAAAAGAAAAAAATAGTGGCTGAGGTTTGTGTCCAGTGGAATTCCACAAGGATCAGTGCTGGGACCCTTTATTCTTTGTTATATTGCTTAAAAGAAGTGAACAAGGCAAGTTGTTTTACACATTAAGTTGTAGGTGCCTGGAACATGCTGCAGGGAGAGGTGGTAAAAAAACAGATATAATAGAAACATTTAAAAGGCATTTAGATGGACAAAAACTGGGAATGGCATGCGGATGAGATTAGTTTAGAATAGCATCATGATTGGCTCAGATGTGGAATATTTTCCTGTGCTGTGTATTTCCATATTCATTGTTTGTGCCTCATCTGAGAGCTTGATCTTCCCACACCCCTTTTCTCAATCAACCAAAGTCTGTGATAGCACATTGAAGGCAATTGTGAATTACATTAATAATAACCGCTTTTGCCTAGAGTTAGCTCCTGAGAAATGGTTCCCATTTTCCAACTGCCTGCCATGAGCCAATTACCTCATGTGAATTTATCTGCAAAAGTAAAGTTGCAGGTTAAAGTGTTGATCAGCAATAATGTACAATAAAGTGAAAATCAGCTTCAAGTCTAGCCTGTGCTTCACTGAAGTTCAGTATTGCATCAATCACAGGGTTCAAGCAACTATTGTTTTAAAAATTATATCTGCACTCAGGCTAGGCTCTTTCTCAGTCCTGAGGAAGGGTATCGGCCCGAAATGTCGACTGTACTGTTTTCCATAGATGCTGCCTGGCCTGCTGAGTTCCTCCAGCATTTTGTGTGTGTGTTGTTTGGATTCCCGGCATCTGCAGATTATCTCTTGTTTGTGACAATTTGTGAGTTATTTTGGCTGTGGAGTGATTTTCCTCAGACTGACACATACGGTGACAAAGAAAAGCAACACAGCCCTTACTCACTCTTCCTTCAGTTAGTCCTGATGAAGGGTCTCGGCCTGAAACGTAGACTGCACCTCTTCCTAGAGGTGCTGCCTGGCCTCCTGCGTTCACCAGCAACTTTTATGTGTGTTACTTGAATTTCCAGCATCTGCAGAATTCCTGTTGTTTACATGCTTTCTGAGTTGTTGCCTTGTTCTGGTCATGCAGTAGTTATTGAGAAACTTCACAAGGGTGTTGTCTCAGTGCCACATAATGTACTTGGATGTACAGAATCTTTGTACAGCTGAGACATCAGCATCACATCAGCAACAACTTTGGGCAAACTGCTGCCAGCAGATTAGCCATTAAATATGCGTGTAAAGTGGTTTCAGATGGCACAGTGTAATTTTCATCTACCTGAATTTTGAATGTTAATAGTTTTCAACTCTGAACTGTAAATGGAATTAGAGGCTGACATCTGAAGCTCTCAGGTAAAGATGAAAGTAAAGTTTTTAGACCAGATCAAAGACACAGACTGAAAGGAGATTTAACACATTTCCCTCCTGGTGTTTACTATGTGGTATCTGCCCCCAACCTACATCCTTCACAAACCAACGTTACTGTTGGCAAAGTTACAGAGCAGCTCATTAACCTTTCCAATTCGAAGTAGAATATCTGATCACACAACAAGACATGAAGCTTCCAGAAACAATTTAACAAACACTAGCCCAAGCTTGTTAGATGCTTCTATTCTTTATTCTTTGAAGGTGGCCTGTTTTCAGACTTCCTTTTAACAACTAACAGCCTTTGCCACAGAGCCTGTCGTAGTTTATTGCAATTCAATTGGGAATTGTTTCTCCTCTCCCAAAGGCTATTGTGCATGTAAGAATAGGCTTTTATCAGAGAATATGGTCCAGCATTTCAGCCAGAATTGAAAAGGAAAGACCATTTATCTCATTTTATTTATGAATTTTCATTACTTTCAAAGGATAAAATCTCATTGAATTGAAGTAGAACTACAAGGTATATATTACAGGCAGAGTTTTGCCACCAATGCAACATTTATTTTTGGAAGTCTTAATAATAAATCTTTGTCTTTTTCACTGCAATCAGAGGACTTTATTTGTTAAATATAACCAGAAACCATATTTTTATCATAGGAAGATTTCTCCATGTGTCCATGTATCTCATTTCATTTACCTTGATACTTTCTTAGAGAAAATTGCTGAGCAGATTTTCATTTTTATTGCTCTTTTACTTTAAGGTAGAAAATGTACTTACAAGTTTGGAGGTTGTTAATTCAGCAGTTAGTTAAGATTTCAGAGAGTTATGAGGTCAAGTTACAGACCAGAGACCAAATCATGATGGGGAAGCAATGTGCTATTCCCTTTTCTCTGTTCCCTTGTCTCTGCCGCAGCTGTTCCCAAAATGAGGCTTTCCCTTCCAAGACATCAGAGATGCTCTCCTTCTTCAAAGAATGGGGTTTATTTTCCTCCATCACTTGTTCAGCCCTCAACCGCATCTCCTCCATTTACTGTACATCAACACTCACCCCATCTTCCCTTCACCCTAACAGTGATAGAACTCCTCTCATCCTTAACTACCATTCCATGAGCTTCTGTATCACTTCATTCTCCGCAACGTCCACCATCTCCAAAGGGATCCGATCACTAACCATATCTTTACCTCCTTCCACCTTCCACTTTCCACAGAGATTGCTCCCTCCATGATTTCCCTGTCCATTCATCCCTCCCCACTAACCTCCCTCCTGGCACTTATCCTTGCTGTTAGCACATGTAGCAAATAACTTCAGCTACTAATTTTCAAATCTGAATATAGATTGTAGATTAAATTTAAAAATGCAGCTCTGAACAATAGGTTCCTAAAAACCTGAATCATAGTCCAGACAATGCAGATGAAAACTCATTTGGATGTCTGCGGTGTGGGTGTGAATTGGGAGGTGTGAAATTTGTGTGTGGTTTCAAAGAAAGTATTGTGGTGTATTTTAAATATGAAATTGTTTAACACATAAAACGTCTGGTGGCATTAGGCCAGCCAGACCTTTCCACCGAAAGGGTCTCAAAATAACACCTGCTCTATCATGTTTTGTCAAATAAAGAGGCTGCTTCATAACTACCAGTACTTTTCTCCGTTGACTTCATTCACACAACAACACCCGCAAGAGGCCAAAGTGCTTCTCCTTACCATTCACTTCCTCGCCACCTCCATTCAGGGCACCACAGGTGAGGCAATATTTCACCTGTGAATCTGCTGTGGTTGCCTATTGTACCTAGTGCTCCCAGTACAGCCTCCTCTACATTAGTGAGACTCATTATAAATTGGGGGATGGGTTCATCGAGCACCTCCACTCCATCTGCCAATAGTGGAATTTCCCAGTGGCCCTACATTTTAATTCCAACTCCCATTCCTGTTCCAATATTTCAGTCCACGGTTTTATTTTGTGCCCTAAGGTGGAGGAGAACCACCTTCTATTCTGGCTGGGTAGCCTCCAAGATGATGGCATGAATATTGATTTCTCTGTTCCGTATAAAAAATTTTTCCCCCTCTCCCATTCTTCTATTCCCCACTCTGGCCTCTTACCTCATCTCACTTATCACCTGCCCCTGGTGGCCCTCCTCCTTCCCTTTCTCCTACGGTCCGCTCTCCTCTCTTCTCAGATTCCTTTATCGCCAGCTCTTTACCTATCCCATCTCCACCTGGATTCACCTATCACCTTCTTGTTATTCTTATTCCTCTCCCCACCAGCTTCTTATTTTGTCTTCTCTCTTCCTTTCCAGTCCTGAAAAAATGGTCTCGGTCTGAATCTTCAACTGCTTGTTCATTCCATAGATGCCACCTGACTCTGCTGAGTTCCTCCGGCATTTTGTGTATGAAGCAGTGAACGATGGTGCCTCACAAGTTCAAGAACCAGATTTTGATCCTGACCCTAGGTGCTGTCTGTGGTGGAGTTTGCATGTTCAACCTGTGATCACATGGGTTCTATGAGGTGCTCTGGTACCATCGCATATCCCAAAGATGCATTTTTTGGTTAACTGCCTACCGTTAATAATATTGTAAAAAATTATCAAAAAGGGGCTGATGATCATGTGAGAGACAATAAATTACAGAGCCCCCAGAAAATAAAGAAGGGGAATGGTACTAACAGGGTTGTTCTGTTAGAAGAAAGCAGAAACTCAGTGGGCCAAATGGCCTCCCTTTGTTTAGCAGTAAGAAGTTTAGACTCAAATTCTATTGTCATAGTTGTTCAGATAGATGCACACCTGAAGCCCTGTCTGTCATCTTCAACATTCAAGAGTATTTAATGTCATTTTCAGCACACAAGTGTAGAGGAGAAGAAAAAATAATTGTTACCCTGGATCTGATGCAACACGAAAAAGTACACAATAAGATAAAGAACACAATAAGTAAAAAAAACACAATGAATATCAATACATAAGATAGCTTATATATGTAAATAGATTGATTGTATATACTGTGGTCTGTGGTCGGGTATGGCAAGGAGAGTTTTCTTCCTTCTCCCATCTGCGTGAGATGTTGGACTTTCGAGAGATTTTGAACTTTTTTACCGTGCTCACGGCCTCTTCATCAGGATATGGTATTGCTTTGCACTGTTGTAACTATATGTTATAATTATGTGGTTTTTGTCTGTTTTTCAGTCTTGGTCTGTCCTGTGTTTCTGTGATATCACACCGGAGGAATATTGTATCATTTCTTAATGCATGCATTACTAAATAACAATAAAAGAGGACTGCGTGTCCTCATAATCTAATCTAATAAAGTAATACTAGGGACAGGGGTGTCTGTGCATAATCTGACTGACAGGAAATGATAAAGTAATGGTGGTTGGGGGTGTGGAGGAGTGGGTTAGTAGGTCGAGGTGTTGATCAGCTTTACTGCTTGGGGAAAGTAACTGTTTTTGAGTCTGATTGTCCTGGCATGGATGGGAGTGGGACAAACAGTCCCTGAGCAGAGTGGGTGGGATCCTTCATGATATTATTGGCCTTCTCCTGGCACCTAAACATGTCCTTGGCGGGGGGGGGGGGTGAGGTAAGCTGGTTCAGGTGATGTGTTGGGCAGTTTTGACTACTTGTTGTAGAGCCTTCCCGTCTACTGCAGTGCTGTTTCTGTACCATGCACCATATTAGGATGCTCTCTCCAGCTCTCTTCAGCCCCCTCAAAACATAGATGCATTGGTGAGTTTACCTGATTGTGTATGATGTTCAATGGGCACAAAATGTTACACAAAACCATTCTAAAGGACAACAAGTGATTTTCTTTTGTTCTTTCCTGGTCATCAACATCATATTGAATTAACTTCTGTGGGATTTTACAAGCAGCCTCATCAGCAGCATGATTACATGTCTAAAGTAATTCACTATCTATCAAGTGTTTTGTTGACATCCTGAGGCTGTGAATGAAGCTCAACAAATGAAAGTAATTTCGATTGAACTGGGGCTTCATAATGGCCAGCTATGTGATGTACTGCAGACACTTGGAACTGTAAGGAAAGATGGGGGAGACTAAGAGTCTAAATATGTTTCAGTATTTGACGGTATTTTGTAATCTGATTTGTTCAGCTTACACACAGAGGGATGAAGGGTCTTTTTCTCTGCTGCATAACTCTATGATCCTAATATTATCCATATTCTGTGTGCTGGTGAAATATGAAAACCTGCAGGAAAAAAAATAACATTTTGCTTAAATCACTGCAGGTGAATTACTGTCATGACTATTTTTGTTTTATACATTGCTTGAAAGAGAACTTAATCACAAGAACTACAGAAACAATTGACAGATAATTCCAGTACACCTTTCAGAAAGTTGTGCTGCACTGACCTCCGTGCTGGTTTATCCTTGATTTATATCTCCCTCTCTTGCTTTACTACTGTCAGACATTTGTGACTATGGACTGATCTAAAGCAACAAGAGAAAATGTTGCTTCTGGAATCAGCTGACACTTCTTTGCTTCCGAAACCTGTTGACAGGTACCAATAATGGATATGCTTTAGTCCACACTTCCTGAAAGTAATAGCAGCTAATTTAATCTAAAAAGGTCCATCTGCAAGATTCCTTACACATGAGCCATCTGTCTATGATATTATGCATTTTCTGCTGCCCTGTAGTTGAGAGGAAGGAGAAGGTTGAAGTAGAGGGAGGGGTGGTATAAGCAATCCTCAATCGAGTTCCTTGTCCGTGTGGAGTTTGCACAAATGTGTTTCATAGGTGCTTGGGTTTCCTCATGCACCCGACAGCCTTGCAGGTTGGTAGATTAATTGGCCACTGTATCTATTGTGTCATGAGTGGTAAGACTGGGGGAGTTTTTGAGAATATGTGGGGAGGGGAGTAAAAACAGGGTTATTTTAGGATTAGTGTGAATGTGTGGATGCTGGTCAGCACAGACTTTGTGGCCCTGTTTCTGTGCTGTATCTCTCTATGACTGTAATTTATGAGGAGCTATCAATGCTTTGCAGCAGTAGAACACCTTGGATACCTTCCTTTACTTGTCAATATAGGGCAAACATTTACCCGGATCTGTTTCAGGTTCAGTCAGAACTGTGTTCACTCCAACTTGCTTGGGGACACAAGTGGTTCAGACATTTTCATCACATGAATACTGGGCCATTTATCTAAGCAAGGCCAGAGCAGAAGCATCTATCTCATGTCCCTGGGGATTTCTCTGACCTACCATCACCATTCATTGGACAGAATATTGTCCATGCGCCATGACTTTTGTGGACAGACATGAAAAAAAGATGGAGGCCTTGTTGGTAGTGGCCTGAGGTCAAATCCTAGGTTAAAAGGGCTGGTTGGTATAAAGGTCAATAGGGAATGGGGAAATCAGAACAAGCATTAGAGGAGAATAGGTGCTATTATGATGATAGTGTCTGGGTCATAGTGCTTCATCCCCAGTTTCCAAACAAGGGAGGAGGACCTAAGATAATGCTAGAAGGCAACTTATTTGAGGTAATCTGCGAAACAGCTTAAATTCCTCTTTAATGTCTTTTTTTTTCCTTTCCAAGGTGGCTGGAGTTCTGTCATGATCTACAGCTGCACTGAAACTGCCGTTCTTCACGATGGTGGGTTCTTGCTCCCAGAGCACACCAACTGGCCATTTTCTATACCTCCAGGAGAGGCCTGGAAGATGTGCAACCTCGGGGATCGGCCCTATGGACAACCGATTCCTAACCGGCTTCGCCAAATGAAGTGTCACGGGAGATTGGAATATCAAGACGGAAGGTGTGGCTCTTGGAGGTCTCTGCACTTGGGCAACTGCTCTTTCTCCATGGTGAGAAAGAGTTTGCTGCTGATTCTTGAGTCTGCGACCTTTCTCTCCCTTGTTAGTGAGAGTGAGAACCCGTGGCATGTCGAAGTTCTGGGTTATAGACTGCAGTTTTGGTGAACCTAGATCATGATCTCTTTGGGGAGCCTTGCTATTGTTTTCTTGGTGGGGTGGTGAGAGTGGCTGATGCTTCCTGCTAGAACAAGTGGGGGGAGGAGGAGAGGGAAGGGTTAATGCTTTACTGCTTCTTACATGTGGCGGGGGAGGGGACTTTTAGGCTTCTAATGCTTTTCTGTCATTTATTCTTTGGGGTACTCTTCTGTTTTCTGGATGTCTGCGAAAAGTAAGTATTACTTCTCTGAATCATTGAAACATTGAAACTTTGAAATCTCAAATTTCTATGGGTGGGGTAAAAGGTGGTATTAGGTTTCTAATTCAAATATTTAATGAACTTATGCTTCCTTTAGGCAGCTGCTAGGGATTCTTGAAGAAGACAGTCTCCCTGAAGCTGTACTGTTTCATAGGCGTTTGTGGATTGTATGAAATCCTTGATTCTGTAGCACTTTGTAGCAATACAACAGGAATAATAAGGTCCAATTCCTAGTTTAATTAAATTATGTTTTCTCAAAGTATTTTAGTGACTAATATTCAACCATGATTTTATTTTTTTCATCATTGATTACTTTGTTTAAGGCTGCCATGACATAAAGACTTCAACTATCCTAATGTGAAATAAAAACAGGATATTCTCAAAATAATCAGCAGGTCAGGCAGCATGTATGGACACACAAGTAGCATGGTTTTTCTTTGAAGTTTCCAGCATCTTCAGCTTTCTGATTTCACTTCCTTTGCAATTTCTCTCCTAAACTTCTCTGCATCTCTTTCCTTCTTTCAGTCCTTTCCTTAAAAACTATTGCTTTGTTCAAGCTTCAGGTCTTAATATCTCAGCAACAATATTTATAGGTATGGCAGTATGGCAATGATGTGAGGTGGAGTGGAGATACATCTCTACCAAAAGAGGTATAAGACACTCCTTTCCTCTGCTAGCCTGCAAGTCACCCTTGGACAAGGAGTAGCACCTGCCTAGCCATGGGACCAGGAGGTGATATCACAAGCCCTGATTATGCAGCCACTGATGCCAGACAGACAATCTCTGAAGAGTATTAATAATGACTGGGGTCACCCGTCTTGTAAAGACACTGCCCAGAAGAAGGCAATGGCAAACGACTCTGGTAGAAAAATTGGCCAAGAAAATCATGGTCACAGGAAGACCTTGATCACTTACATCATATGACACAGCACATAATAAACGAACAAGTATAGCAGTGATAGTGTTGTGGTTAACTTACTAGATTAACAGTACAAAAAGTTTGTCCTACCCCGGCTATTGCACAATTTTGATTTACTTTTTAAACTATTAATTAGGAATTTGCAAAAACAATTAAATATGAGTAACGATCATTAGAAAAACCTACTTTGTTGTTATAAAAATAACCATCTAGTTCAATAATGTCCTTCAAGTAAAAAAAAATCTGTCATCCTTACACAGTCTGGTCTACATATGATTCCAGATTCAGTCCTTGTGGTTCACTGTTAAACGCCCTCCAAAATGGCAATCACTCACTTGCAAATGACTACTACTTTTTCAAGTACAAATGAAAAAGTGTAGGTTTGCTAACAGCACCCAGATTCCAAAATACTGAATTAAAAACATAATTCCTGTGAGGCACTACAGAATGTTTTACTGCTTTAGAGGCACCAAAGAAAGAAGAAGAAAACAAGTTGTTGTTTTTTTGATGTGTGTTCCCCAAGTGAATCAAAGCAAGCAGTGTAAATCAATAAATAATGCCCAGCAAACAGTGTAAATAAACAATCACCAAGTCCAACTGCAGATGTGTTTTCTACACATTGCCTGGGTTTTATCACTTGGGGCACGAGGTCAGAACCTTGTTGGTGCCAGTGGCCCTGTACACCACATGAGTCACCAAGAGTCAAATTTATGTTGTCTGAAAGTACGAGAAGGATGGCCACAGATTTGCTATTGTTCTTCAGAATCAGAATCAGGTTCAATATCTCCAGCATATGTCATGAAATTTGTTGTTTTGTGGTCATAGTACATTACAATACACAGCAGTAAAAACTTTGAATTACAATAAGTATATATATAAAAATAAATTAAATATGTAGTGCAAAAAGAGATAAAAAAGAAAGAAAAAAAATACTGAGGTAGTATTCATGAGTTCATTGTCCACTCGGTAATTCGATGGTAGAGGAGAAGAAGCTATTCCTGAAAAGTTTAGAGGATGTCCTCAGGCTCCTGTTCCTCCTCCTTGATGGTAGCTACGAGAAGAAGGCATATCCTGGGTGATGGGGGTCCTTAATGATGGATGTTCAATGGTTCAATGGTTCAATATAATATCAGAGAATGTATACAGTGTACAACCTGAAATTCTTACTCTTTGCAGACATTCATGAAACAAGAAAATCCTAAAAAGGAATGACAGAAAAATATTTGAACCCCAACCCCTCTCCCACGCACAAGCAGCAGCAAAGCATCAACCCTCCCCCTTCCTCCTCCCCCACTTGCTCCGGCAGAAAGTATCAGCCTCCCCCTCCACCACCCAAGACGCAAACAACAAACCCCCCACAGAGACCATGATCTATCAGAGACCATGACCATGTCCATCAAAAGCTATAGTCCATAACCCAGCACGTCAACATGCCACAGGCCACAGGCTGTCTCCCTCACCAACAAGGGAAAGTGAGGTGTCACCCTTCCACAATGAGAGGGAGACCAACAGCTCGCTGTTTCACTGTCATATTCTGTAGCCTCGCTTATTCGAGCTTACCTGACAGGAGAACTGGCAGGCTTTGAGATACAGAAAGAGACAAAGAGAGACAGACAGAGACAGAAACAGGCAGAGGCGGGGGGGGGGGAGGGGGCAGGGGGAGGGGAAAAAGAGAGAGAGAGAGAGAGAGAGAGAGAGAGAGAAAGAAATGGCACTCTTTAAGAAGTCCGGAGCAAGTCACAGCCTCAGCTGAATTGAGCGCAGAGCTGAGTAAACATCATTCAGCCCTCAGAAATGGAGCTCAGAGCCGGTCACAGCCTCAGCCTCAGTTCAGCACAGAGCTGAGTAAGCATCTCGGTGCTCAGAGCTCTCTGACGCAGAACTTGCAGGCTACAGCCTCAGCCTCAGTTCAGCCCAGAGCCTAGTAAACGTTGCGTTGCAGTGAGCAGAACCAGCCCAACCCGTGCCTCTTGTCCTGACACACTGCCTTTTCAATCCATCTGGCCCGGTGTTTAACTCATCCAAACATCAGGTTGTTCCTGGCACTAGGAGTTGGACTGTGTCGCATTGATGCCACTGTAGGCCTGGATCCTGCCATCAAGTTTTGGCCTGTACCCAAACTTTCCAGATTAGCTGGTGCTTAGATTGATCAAACCTCACTCATGGTTTAGGTGGATGGGACTCATCTCCATTTTGACTTTTCTCCACTCCGCTTGCCCCCAATTTTCCTCAAACATGCTTCGACCTCGCCCCAACTTCGCCTCGCACTTGTACACCTCGACTCAGCCTCGCTTCCACACGCCTCTCCATTGTTTGCAGTGATCGTTCACCATAAATTTTGCAAGTAGTAACATTAATAAAGAATTTTTTAGATTAGATTATGAGGACACTCAGTCATCGTTTATTGTCATTTAGAAATGCATGCATTAAGAAATGATACTATGTTCCTCCAGAATGATATCACAGAAACACAAGACAGACCAAGACTAAAACTGACAAAAATCACATAATTATAACATATAGTTACAACAGTGCAAAGCAATACCGTAATTTGATAAAAGCAGACCATAGGCACGGTAAAAAAAAGTCTCAAAGTCCCAATAGCCCCATCATCTCACGCAGATGGTAGAAGGAAGAAAAACTCTCCCTGCCATGAACCTCCAGCGCCGCAAACTTGCCGATGCAACACCTTGGAAGCACCCGACCACAGCCGACTCTGAGTCTGTCTGAAAACTTCGAGCCTCCGAATAGCCCTCCGAAACCGAGCACCGCGCACCATCTCTGCCGAGTGCTTCGACCCCGGCCCCGGCTGCCAAGCAACAGGCAAAACCGAGGATTCGGGGCCTTCCCCTCCGGAGATTGCTGATTACACAGTAGCGGCGGCAGCGAAAAAGGCATTTCAGAAGTTTCACCAGATGTTCCTCCGTGCTCTCATGTCTGTCTCCATCAAATCAGGATTGTGCATGGCATTGTACTTGACAGATTACAGGTATTCATTCCGGAGTGGCCGCTGCGCACTGCGTCGTACCACCATCTTCTCTGATTTAGTTGTATCCCTTATTTTGTTTGCCACCAGTAAGCAGTCACTGAGTTTAACCAGTGCCATCTTAAACCAGTTGTTGTTTTTCTGGATTTTCAGAAGGCCTTTGACAAGTTGTTGGGTGGGATAATAAATCAGCCATGATGGAACAATGGAGCAGAGAAGGAGAAGATGGCAGCACGACACATCGCGCGCGGCCTCTCCAGTGATGAATATCTGTTACCTGTTAAGTAGGTACCGTGGATGAACTACAACAATTGTTCATCCCAGTTTGGCAAAAGAATAAATCAAGGAAGGTAGTGCACCCGTGGCTGACAAGAGAAATTAGGGATAGTATCAATTCCAAAGAAGAAGCATACAAATTCGCCAGAAAAAGTGGCTCACCTGAGGACTGGGAGAAATTCAGAGTTCAGCAGAGGAGGACAAAGGGCTTAATTAGGAAGGGGAAAAAGATTATGAGAGAAAACTGGCAGGGAACATAAAAACTGACTGTAAAAGCTTTAATAGATATGTGAAAAGAAAAAGATTGGTTAAGACAAATGTAGGTCCCCTACAGACAGAAACAGATGAATTGATTATGGGGAGCAAGGACATGGCAGACCAATTGAATAATTACTTTGGTTCTGTCTTCACTAAGGAGGACATAAATAATCTTCTGGAAATAGTAGGGGACAGAGGGTCCAGTGAGATGGAGGGACTGAGGGAAATACATGTTAGTAGGGAAGTGGTGTTAGGTAAATTGAAGGGATTAAAGGCAGATAAATCCCCAGGGCCAGATGGTCTGCATCCCAGAGGGCTTAAGGAAGTAACCCAAGAAATAGTGGATGCATTAGTGATAATTTTTCAAAACTCTTTAGATGCTGGACTAGTTCCTGAGGATTGGAGGGTGGCTAATGTAACCCCACTTTTTAAAAAAGCAGGGAGAGAGAAACCGAGGAATTATAGACCGGTTAGCCTAACATCGGTGGTGGGGAAACTGCTGGAGTCAGTTATCAAAGATGTGATAACAGCATATTTAGAAAGCGGTGAAATCATCGGACAAAGTCAGCATGGATTTGTGAAGGGAAAATCATATCTGACGAATTTCACAGAATTTTTTGAGGATGTAACTGGTAGAGTGGATAGGGGAGAACCAGTGGATGTGGTATATTTGGATTTTCAAAAGGCTTTTGACAAGGTCCCACACAGGAGATTAGTGTGCAAACTTAAAGCACACGGTATTGGGGGTAAGATATTGATGTGGATAGAGAATTTGTTGGCAGACAGGAAGCAAAGAGTGGGAATAAATGGGACCTTTTCAGAATGGCAGGCAGTGACTAGTGGGGTACCGCAAGGCTCAGTGCTGGGACCCCAATTGTTTACAATATATATTAATGACTTGGATGAGGGAATTAAATGCAGCATCTCCAAGTTTGCGGATGACACGAAGCTGGGCGGCAGTGCTAGTTGTGAGGAGGATGCTAAGAGGATGCAGGGTGACTTGGATAGGTTGGGTGAGTGGACAAATTCATGGCAGATGCAATTTAATGTGGATAAATGTGAGGTTATCCACTTTAGTGGCAAAAACAGGAAAACAGATTATCATCTGAATGGTGGCCGATTAGGAAAAGGGGAGGTGCAACGAGACCTGGGTGTCATTATACACCAGTCATTGAAAGTGGGCATGCAGGTACAGTAGGCGGTGAAAAAGGCGAATGGTATGCTGGCATTTATAGCAAGAGGATTCGAGTACAGGAGCAGGGAGGTACTACTGCAGTTGTACAAGGCCTTGGTGAGACCACACCTGGAATATTGTGTGCAGTTTTGGTCCCCTAATCTGAGGAAAGACATCCTTGCCATAGAGGGAGTACAAAAAAGGTTCACCAGATTGATTCCTGGGATGGCAGGACTTTCATATGATGAAGGACTAGATGAACTAGGCTTATACTCGTTGGAATTTAGAAGATTGAGGGGGGATCTGTTTGAAACGTACAAAATCCTAAAGGGATTGGACAGGCTAGATGCAGGAAGATTGTTCCCGATGTTGGGGAAGTCCAGAACGAGGAGTCACAGTTTGAGGATAAAGAGGATGCCTTTTATGACCGAGATTAGGAAAAACTTCTTCACACAGAGAGTGGTGAATCTGTGGAATTCTCTGCCACAGGAAACAGTTGAGGCCAGTTCATTGGCTATATTTAAGAGGGAGTTAGATATGGCCCTTGTGGCTAAAGGGATCGGGAGTACGGAGGGAAGGCTGGTACAGGGTTCTGAGTTGAATGATCAGCCATGATCATACTGAATGGCGGTGCAGGCTCGAATGGCTGAATGGCCTACTCCTGCACCTACTTTCTCTGTTTCTATATTTCTATCTTAATCTAATTTAGTTATCTTCTATTAGTTTATAAAGATATGTTATCTTTATCCTACTATAATACTGATCCATCTGACTTTAGCTTCTCCCTTTCAAACTAAAGATTGATTTCTATTATATTATGATCACTGCCTGTTAAGGGTTCCTTTACATTAAGCTACCTAATCAAATCTAGTTCATTTATGCATATGTGGGAAAACACGCTGAAATCTGGAACTCACTTGTAGGGGACTTGGTAGAGTTATTTGCAATCACCATTTTTAAGAGAATTTGGGAAGACACTTTAAAAATAAAGAAAAAATTAGAAGGATATGGGCCTACGGGATTAGCGTTGATGGACATAAGCATTGACAAGGGCATGATTTGCCAAAAACCTGTTTCTGTGTTGTTGAACAGTATGACTCTGAAAATCACCAGAAGTGCTTTAATCATTGGATACTTTACAGGGTACAAATCTGCTATGAGATGCAATCAAAGAAAGATAAGGTGAACATTTCAGACATGATTGTCTCCACTTTTTAAATGTAGCGTAGGCTTTTCTGGTAACCAATGGAGTTAATCAAAGCAGCACGTCACATATTGTGCACTTTAGAAACAGAATCTGATTTATTATCAGTGACTCATAGGATGTGAAATTTGTTGCTTTGCTGCAGCAGTATAGTGCAGAGACATAAAATTAATATAAATTGTGGAAATAAATGAATAATGCAAAAAGACAAACAATGAATTAGTGTTCATGTCTTGATGTACCATGTGGAAATCTGATGGCAGAGGGGAAGAAATTATTTCTGAGTCATTGATAAAATCTTTTACCATTTTCTTTGCCAGTGACAAATATTTTGGTTGGATACTCACAGCTGATCTTGTTCCATGTTGAACTTACATTGGAAGAAAAAGAGCTTGGCTTTGAAATTATTTTGTGCTGTCTGGAGGAGTTTGAGGTCCAGCAACAAGAGATTGAGGTGATATATCTAAGATTAAGAAAAAATAACCTTCAGGTGGGAGAAAATTATTTCTGCAAATTGAACAGATTTTCTCTGAAATATTATAAATGTCACAACCACAGAGTCGGCAGCGCAGTAGATATGTCAATTGCGCTTTTGAATTTGCATGTGTCAGCTAATTAGTGATAGTATTTAACTCCATACTTGTCGTCGTAGTGCTTGTTGAGACTTGGACAGAGCACAGCAACGCTTCGCTTTCTGTTTGTATTCCCCCTTCCCTGAAAAGTCCAACAATTGAACAAAAGTGGAAATTGAGTGCAGTGAAGTTGGACTTCACCTAAACACTAAAAAGACAGAGTACATGGTGTTTAACTGCGACGAAGGTACTCTCAAGACCGTAAAGAATGATACCATTAAGAAAATCTTTGACTACAAGTACTTCAGGTTAAGAATGATGAGTTTGGAGAAGGACATAAAGATACGGAAGGCGCTGGCGTGGAGGGCTGTGAACAACATGAAGGAAATCTGGAAGTTGAACCTGACCAGAGGGCTTAAAAAAAGGATTTTCATAGCAGTCATGGAGTCCATTCTCACGTACGGATGCGAGATGTGGACACTCACCAAGACTATGCGACAGTCTCTAGACGGTTGCTATACACGAATGCTCCGGCTGGCTCTTGACGTAAGTTGGCAACAGCACATGACGAACGTCGAGCTCTGTAACGACCTACTAATGCTCACCACTAAAATCGAGGCGAGAAGACTGCAACTAGCGGGGCACTGTCTACGCCACCCCGAGCTACCTGCCAGCCTAGTCATCATATGGGAGCCCAAGCATGGGAGGATGAACCCTGGGCACCCTCCCAAGACTATGGTCAACACGCTCCTAGAAGACAGCGGCGCGGCTAATGTAGATGAACTGAACACACTGATGAGGGAGAGGGAGAAGTGGAGAGTCCGTCATCGTGCCCGACACCAACCCCCTAGGCCTGAGTCGACGTAGTATTAGTAGTAGTATTCTTCCCTGAGAAATTGGACTTTCAAGTCAACTGACTCTGAAGACTAACAATGTTTGTTTAATGTTTAGATGTTCTTTTCAGCCACAGTGTAGGCTTCGTTTTCCATTTGAGAGTTTTAGTTAACGGCCCTGTTTGGCCTAACATTTATTGTTTTATTTTCCCTTTAACACTGTTCAATTTAAAGTCTGTGAACTATTGACCTGCTTCAGTGGCTCTCACTCCGTACTTGGGCCATATCCGAACCTAGTAACAATAAGAGCAGGTATTGATTTTTATGCTTGCAGGCCATGGACGTGCAAACAGATTGTGTGTGTGTGTGTGTGTGTGTGTGTGTGTGTGTGTGTGTGTTCGCACGCGCGCCCTCCAAATATTCGGACCTGCCTCTTGGGTTTTTTGCACTACCTTACTTTCCATTTTTCTATTTTTCTATTTATGATTCATAATTTAAATTTTTAATATTTACTACTGATTTGTAATCCAGGGAGTGGGGAGCGCAGAATCAAATATCGCTGTGATGACTGTACGTTCTAGTATCAATTGTTTGGTGACAATAAAGTATAAAGTACAAAGTATAAATATATTCCTGTATGCTATGCACAAATTTGTGCCATGATGTAAAAGCATTTCTAAACTATGCCAACATAAGATCACATTCACAGCCTCAAATTGGATTTAGCTGCCTATGGCAAGAAATTAGCTAACCAAGTGCATATTACAGTATTGTTTCATTTTGATATATTTTGCCTTTAAAAGCTTCTAATGCCATTATATTTCCATCATATACCTTCCGGCCCAATAACTTTTACATTACTTTCAATAAAGCTTTCATTCAATTCCTATTACTAGCTCATTATTCAGTGCTGGTAGATACATACAAAAAGGCTCTAATAAAGTTAAGCATAATTTGTCAGACTATGGATTGAGGAATGACTGGCTAATTTAAGATCTTTGCTTTTCCATAGTATTAGCTGTTGAAAAATAACATTTCCGTTTACCCTACTCAGACATCAAAAGAACTAGCACCTCACTGACAGAAGCCTTTGTGTGTTGTGTCTCTCTACCATTTGACATTAACAATTCTGCTCACCTCATTTAATTTTATTGCC
Organism: Mobula hypostoma; assembly: GCF_963921235.1. Lineage (NCBI taxonomy): Eukaryota > Metazoa > Chordata > Chondrichthyes > Myliobatiformes > Myliobatidae > Mobula > Mobula hypostoma. Next base: position 55,788,797 of record NC_086098.1, on the reverse strand, counting down.
TATAGCCAGCAATAAAGTGCTTATCTGTTGCCTGTTACAATAATGCCCCAGTGTTGCACTCCAAACTGAATGGCAGTAATTGTCACAAACCAATAGTCAGCAAACAAAATTTGAAGACGTTCATTTGCATCTTATTTGCATGATAGCCCTCTGTAGATGCTAGTTAAAACCACTAAATAATAACCCTGTTCCACTTAATTACATTTTATAGGATTTCCCCTTTATGGATCGTAGCAGCTTGAGGATCTTTTTATATCGCCCAATGTACATGACAGATATATTAAAACACTTTTAATTTTGCTAGAAGGGAAGGGTTTTTCCACAAACTTGTACAGCTTCAGGCAATGTCTTATTCGCATGAGCTGATTAAAAGTGGAAGAAATGCTGATCTCAGGGGTAATGATGCCACATCCTTCTGCCAGAAGGATAGACTTCTGATTTGATATTAAAAGGGTCCCATTTATGTTTGTTTATTTAAGGAGATAGCAGATATTTTTAGTAAGCACAAGGTTGTGATTGTGGGAGATTTTAATTTTCCACACATAGACTGGGAAGCCCATTCTGTAAAAGGGCTGGATGGTTTGGAGTTTGTCAAATGCATGCCAGATAGTTTTTTGCAGCAATACATAAAGGTACCAACTAGAGAAGGGGCAGTGTTGGATCTCCTGTTAGGGAATAAGATAGGGCAGGTGACGGAGGTATGTGTTGGGGAGAACTTCGGATCCAATGATCACAATACCATTAGTTTCAATATAATTATGGAGAAGGATAGGACTGGACCCAGGGTTGAGATTTTTGATTGGAGAAAGGCTAACTTTGAGGAGATGCAAAATGATTTAGAAGGAGTGGATTGGGACAATTTGTTTGATGGGAAGGATGTAATAGGGAAATGGAGGTCATTTAAAGGTGAAATTTTGAGGGTACAGGATCTTTATGTTCCACTTAGGCTGAAAGGAAAGGTTAAAAGTTTGAGAGAGCCATGGTTTTCAAGGGATATTGGAAACTTGGTTCGGAAAAAGAGAGGGATCTACAATAAATATAGGCAGCTTGGAGTAAATGAGATGCTCAAGGAATATAAAGAATGTAAAAAGAATCTTAAGAAAGAAATTAGGAAAGCTAAAAGAAGATACGAGGCTGCTTTGGCAAGTAGGATGAAAATGAATCCAAAGGGTTTCTACAATTATATTAATAGCAAAGGGATAGTGAGGGATAAAATTGGTCCCTTAGAGAATCAGAGTGGGCTGCTATGTGCGAGCCAAAAGAGATGGGGGAGATTTTGAACAATTTCTTTTCTTCAGTATTCACTAAGGAGAAGGATGTTGAATTCTGTAAGGTAAAGGAAACAAGAAAGGTAGTTATAGAAAGTATGACGATTAAAGAAGAGGAAGTACTGGCTTTGAGGAACATAAAAGTGGATAAATCTCTGGGTTTGGACAAGATATTCCCTAGGACCTTGAGGGAAGTTAATGTGGAAATAGCAGGGGCTCTGACAGAAATATTTCAAATGTCATTAGAAACGGGGATGGTGCTGGAGGATTGGAGTATTGCTCATGTTGGTCCATTGTTTAGAAAGGGTTCTAGGAGTAAACCTAGCAATTATCGTCCTGTGAGTTTGACATCAGTGGTGGGTAAATTGATGGAAAGTATTCTTAGAGATGGTATACATAATTATCTGGATAGACAGGGTCTGATTAGGAACAGTCAACATGGATTTGTGCGTGGAAGGTCATGTTTGACAAATCTTATTGAATTTTTTGATGAGGTTACTAGGAAAGTTGATGAGGGTAAAGCAGTGGATGTTGTCTATATGGACTTCAGTAAGGCCTTTGACAAGGTTCCACACAGAAGGTTAGCTCAAAAGGTTCAATTGTTAGGTATTAATATTGAAGTAGTAAGATGGATTCAGCAGTGGCTGGATGGGAGATGCCAGAGAGTAGTGGTGGATAACTGTGTGTCAGATGGGAGGATGGTGGCTAGTGGTGTGCCTCAGGGATCTGTACTGGGTCCAATGCTGTTTGTCATATATATTAATGATCTGGATGATGGGGTGGTAAATTGGATTAGTAAGTATGCAGATGATACTAAGATAGGTGGCGTTGTGGATAATGAAGTAGGTTTTCAGAGTTTGCAGAGACATTTAGGCCAGTTAGAAGAGTGGGCTGAAAGATGGCAGATGGAGTTTAACGCTGAAAAATGTGAGGTGCTACATTTAGTAGGACTAATCAAAATAGGACATATATGGTAAATGGTACGGCATTGAAGATGGCAGTAGAACAGAGGGATCTAGTGGTGAAGAAAGCTTTTGGTATGCTGGCCTTTATTAATCAGAGCATTGAGTATAGGAGTTGGGATGTAATGCTGAAATTGTATAAGGCATTGGTGAGGCCAGATTTGGAGTATTGTGTACAGTTCTGGTCACCGAGTTATTGGAAAGATGTCAATAAAATTGAGAGAGTACAGAGGAGATTTACTAAAATATTGCCTGGGTTTCATCTCCTAAGTTACAGAGAAAGGTTGAACAAGTTAGGTCTTTATTCTTTGGAGCATAGAAGGTTGAGGGGGGACTTGATAGAGGTATTTAAAATTATGAGGGGGATTGATAGAGTTGACATGGATAGGCTTTTTCCATTGAGAGTTGGGGAGATTCAAATAAGAGGACATGAGTTGAGAGTTAAACGGCAAAAGTTTAGGGGTAACTTGAGAGGGAATTTCTTTACTCAGAGAGTGGTAGCTGTGTGGAATGAGCTTCCAGCAGAAGTGGTTGAGGCAGGTTTGATGTTGTCGTTTAAAGTTAAACTGGACAGATATATGGACAGGAAAGGAATGGAGGGTTATGGACTGAGTGCAGGTCGGTGGGACTAGGTGAGAGTAAGATTTCGGCATGTACTAGAAGGGCTGAGATGGCCTGCTACCGTGCTGTAATTGTTATATGGTTATATGGTTATATTTATTTATTAAAGAGCAACTGAATTACTCAACAATTGCTCATCTCAAAGGGGACCTTCTCAATCTTCTCCATTTTTACTGGCGGGGGGAGGTGGAAGAAGGACTGTGATCAGTAAATTCAAATGCACAGGAACCTAAGACACTGTAGGAAGTAATGGATTCATCCTCACTGGCACTAACACTGGAAGAATATGCATTAACCAGAACGTAGAAGAATACAACGCAAGAGCAGGCTACCATGCCTAGTATCCGGTCAAGATTGCGCCTGCGTACAACGCTTCTTCGAACGATATCTCCTGAATTCATCATGAAGTCATATATTTCACTTCTTTTAAGTCTTTTACATTTGTATTTTGTCTTAAATGTGATTCTGGGACTGTTGGAGCCTGTGTTTTGTTGTTTGGATATTGTTTGGGTGTTCCGGCGCTCTGCAGTCCCTGAGAGTATTTGGGGAGGCAGAGGCAGCGTGCAGAAACCCCATGGCGAGCAGGCTGCGAGCCGATGTTCAGCTTCATCTCGCCATTTAAATCTTCCATTGTTCTTCGATTAAAGTAGTAGTGAGGTCGGAGATGGTATTAAACAGGAAATTAGAAATGTGTGCAATAAAGGAACAGCAGTTATAATGGGTGACTTCAATCTACATGTAGACTGGGTGAACCAAATTGGTAAAGGTGCTGAGGAAGAGGATTTCTTGGAATGTATGCGGGATGGTTTTTTGAACCAACATGTCGAGGAACCGACTAGAGAGCAGGCTATTCTGGACTGGGTTTTGAGCAATGAGGAAGGGTTAATTAGCGATCTTGTCGTGAGAGGCCCCTTGGGTAAGAGTGACCATAATATGGTGGAATTCTTCATTAACATGGAGAGTGACGTAGTTAATTCAGAAACAAAGGTTCTGAACTTAAAGAGGGGTAACTTTGAAGGTATGAGACATGAATTAGCTAAGATAGACTGGCAAATGACACTTCAAGGATTGACGGTGGATATGCAATGGCAGGCATTTAAAGGTTGCATGGATGAACTACAACAATTGTTCATCCCAGTTTGGCAAAAGAATAAATCAAGGAAGGTAGTGCACCCGTGGCTGACAAGAGAAATTAGGGATAGTATCAATTCCAAAGAAGTAGCATACAAATTAGCCAGAGAAAGTGGCTCACCTGAGGACTGGGAGAAATTCAGAGTTCAGCAGAGGAGGACAAAGGGCTTAATTAGGAAGGGGAAAAAAGATTATGAGAGAAAACTGGCAGAGAACATAAAAACGGACTGTAAAAGCTTTTATAGATATGTAAAAAGGAAAAGACTGATAAAGACAAATGTAGGTCCCCTGCAAACAGAAACAGGTGAATTGATTATGGGGAGCAAGGACATGGCAGACCAATTGAATAATTACTTTGGTTCTGTCTTCACTAAGGAGGACATAAATAATCTTCCAGAAATAGTAAGGGACAGAGGGTCCAGTGAGATGGAGGAACTGAGCGAAATACATGTTAGTAGGGAAGTGGTGTTAGGTAAATTGAAGGGATTGAAGGCAGATAAATCCCCAGGGCCAGATGGTCTGCATCCCAGAGTGCTTAAGGAAGTGGCCCAAGAAATAGTGGATGCATTAGTGATAATTTTTCAAAACTCGTTAGATTCTGGACTAGTTCCTGAGGATTGGAGGGTGGCTAATGTAACCCCACTTTTTAAAAAAGGAGGGAGAGAGAAACCGGGGAATTATAGGCCGGTTAGCCTAACGTCGGTGGTGGGGAAACTGCTGGAGTCAGTTATCAAGGATGTGATAACAGCACATTTGGAAAGCGGTGAAATGATCGGACAAAGTCAGCATGGATTTGTGAAAGGAAAATCATGTCTGACGAATCTCATAGAATTTTTTGAGGATGTAACTAGTAGAGTGGATAGGGGAGAACCAGTGGATGTGGTATATTTGGATTTTCAAAAGGCTTTTGACAAGGTCCCACACAGGAGATTAGTGTGCAAACTTAAAGCACATGGTATTGGGGGTAAGGTATTGGTGTGGGTAGAGAATTGGTTAGCAGACAGGAAGCAAAGAGTGGGAATAAAGGGGACCTTTTCAGAATGGCAGGCGGTGACTAGTGGGGTACCGCAAGGCTCAGTGCTGGGACCCCAGTTGTTTACAATATATATTAATGACTTGGATGAGGGAATTAAATGCAGCATCTCCAAGTTTGCGGATGACACGAAGCTGGGTGGCAGTGTTAGCAGTGAGGAGGATTCTAAGAGGATGCAGGGTGACTTGGATAGGTTGGGTGAGTGGGCAAACTCATGGCAGATGCAATTTAATGTGGATAAATGTGAAGTTATCCACTTTGGTGGCAAAAATAGGAAAACAGATTATTATCTGAATGGTGGCCGATTAGGAAAAGGGGAGGTGCAACGAGACCTGGGTGTCATTATACACCAGTCATTGAAAGTGGGCATGCAGGTACAGCAGGCGGTGAAAAAGGCGAACGGTATGCTGGCATTTATAGCGAGAGGATTCGAGTACAGGAGCAGGGAGGTACTACTGCAGTTGTACAAGGCCTTGGTGAGACCACACCTGGAGTATTGTGTGCAGTTTTGGTCCCCTAATCTGAGGAAAGACATCCTTGCCATAGAGGGAGTACAAAGAAGGTTCACCAGATTGATTCCTGGGATGGCAGGTCTTTCATATGAAGAAAGACTGGATGAACTGGGCTTGTACTCGTTGGAATTTAGAAGATTGAGGGGGGATCTGATTGAAACGTATAAGATCCTAAAGGGATTGGACAGGCTAGATGCGGGAAGATTGTTCCTGATGTTGGGGAGGTCTAGAACGAGGGGTCACAGTTTGAGGATAGAGGGGAAGCCTTTTAGGACCGAGGTTAGGAAAAACTTCTTCACACAGAGAGTGGTGAATCTGTGGAATTCTCTGCCACAGCAAACTGTTGAGGCCAGTTCATTAGCTATGTTTAAAAGGAAGTTAGATATGGCCCTTGTGGCTACAGGGGTCACGGGGTATGGAGGGAAGGCTGGGTTCTGAGTTGGATGATCAGCCATGATCATAATAAATGGCGGTGCAGGCTCGAAGGGCCGAATGGCCTACTCCTGCACCTATTTTCTATGTTTCTATGTTTCTAAAACAATGAGGGAGATTGAAACACTGAGGTGAATCTGGAAGCTTGGAGATTATTTGGGTGTTTCAGTGCTCTGCGGTCTCCGAGGGGATTCTGGGAGATAGCGTGCACAAACTTCATGGCAGGAAGGCTGCACGACAGGGGGCAAGCCATTGTTAGACTTCATTTTGCCGACTAAAGCTTCCATTGTTCACTGATTAAAGTGATGAAGGAAACTGAAGTATTGAGGCGAGTGCGAACAGTGAGCACCGACTACCTGTCTTTTGATTGCTTTGTACTGGAGAGGGGAAGGTCTGCCACTGGGCCCAGAGTGTGTTCCCCAGGTTTTCTGCGTTTTGGATGTGAACTTGGAGTACAGACTTTTTTTCAGTCTTATAGTTTTTTTTATATTCTGTGTTTTTCACCCGATCTTTCTTGGTTTTTTGTGCGGGGAAGGGGATTTGGGGGTCAATGTGCCTGTTCCATTTTTGTTCTTTTTTGTGCGGGAGGTGGGATTTTGGGGTTGATGTACCCGTTCTGTTTCAGTCCATTTTTTGTGTGGGAGGGGGAGTTTTGGGGGTTGATGATCGTGCTGCCTTTCTTTTCTTTCTTGGTTTCATGGCTTCCTGGAGAAGAAGAATTTCAAGTTGTAGACTTTGATAATAAATGAATCCTTGAACTGACTGCAATGCCAATCTAATACCATCTGCCTGCATCGTGGTCTGTATCCGTCTATTCTCTGTCTGTTTATTGTTTATCTACAGTAAATGTCTCTTAAACATTGCTATTGTACCTGCTTCAGCCACCTTCCCCTTCCAGAAGCTGCAGAGAGCAGTGGACTCATCCTAATATATCACAGGCAAACCCCTCACCATCATGGATAGTGTCCATATGAGGATCTGCCACAAGAAGGCAACATCTATCATCAATGATCATTTGGTACTACACATGAATAAGGTTGAATGACAATAAAATTGAACTTTATGTTTAATTGATCATTTTCAGTTGAATATTGAGTATATGAAGCTATGTGCCTGTGATACTGCTAAAAATAAGGTTTGCATTGCTTCTGTTCATACATGCACTTGGGCATATGACAATAAACTTGACTTTGGCTTTGAGATCCTGCTGATGGGTGAGTTCAGAACCAGAGGCCACAGTTTAAGAATAAGGGGTAGGCCGTTTAGAACCGAGTTGAGGAAAAACATTTTCACCCAGAGAGTAGCAGATATATGGAATGCTCTGCCCCAGAAGGCTGTGGAGGTCAAGTCTCTGGATGCTTTCAAGAAAGAGATGGATAGAGCTCTTAAAGATAGCGGAATCAAAGGTTATGGGGATAAGGCAGGAACTGGATACTGATTGTGCATGATCAGCCATGAGCACAGTAAATGGCAGTGCTGGCTCGAAGGGCCGAATGGCCTACTCCTGCACCTATTGTCTATTGTCTACTGATACCAGAACACATAAGCAGAGTCAGAGTGTTCCCAACCTTTGCAGATGACTCAGCACAGATTCAGCTGCATTCTCAGAGCAATGGTCCTACAGATCTATCATTGCGCAGTTAAGTCTTGAGCCAAAAGAAAATTTGAGATTCATGCTGATATAAAATTGGCATTGTGGAACAGAATGAAAAAAATAGTAGAACTCAGCTGTGTGGATTGGGAAAAAAAAACATCTTGTTATGTTTTGCAACTCCAAAACATAAAATTAATCGAAAGAAAATAACAAAGCCAGGAATAAACGTGCCTAGTTCGTTCTTTACTTTTCGCAAGGCATGCACATATGACGCGATGGCATAATAACATATGCCATTCACATACTTTTGTATATAACTTGCAATGAGTTATTTAAACAAAATATGCATAATCAAACAATATATTTACAAAATTACTCAAATATTACTGAAGTATTAAATACACAATTCTCCCTCCTGCTTAGCTGTAAACTCCAACTCAATATAGAATGCAACTCAATTTATATGCATATATATAATACAACTGCTATAGAGACTTCCACAGCCAGCATAGTAAATTTTAAATTGTCCCATTCATGCCTAAAGATTTAACTGCTGTGGGGGATTTCTTACTCTTGTAGGATGACGTCTTTTCTTATGGGGGGGTGGGCACTCTGCTTGATAGATGAGACTTGTGTTTGTGAAACAATCTCAGGTTCTGGGGGCTCCTCCATGGTGGTTGTAGGTGTTGACTCTGGGACTGCAGAAAGTAGTTCTGACAGCTCTGCATACCTTTACTCTGGATGTGCTCGCATCCCAAACAGTGCATAGCAAGCTGCTCAATCTGCTGAACTATCCCAAGCCAGCAGACAAAGCTTCGAGCCATCGTTTTCATTTTGACCACGCCTAGATGACTGGATTGTAGCCCTTCCAACACTTGAGCTCTCAGCTTGGATGGTACAACAACTCTCAATCCCCACATTGGCAAACCCCGATAAGGACAAGTTCATCTCTGTGCTGGTAAAAATGGGGTAAAAGGAATTTCTGCAGCACATTCCGGCCATCCTGCGTGGTCATGTAGACCTGAGGCAGTGTGGGATTTTTTCTGGCTTCCCTTTGGATCATCTCTGCCGTAATAGGGAGATTGTCGATTTGCATTACGGAGTATACATCAAGAGGAACATCCACTTTTGTAAAATTTCCAGTATTTCCTTTACAAAGGGTAAGTGGGACAATTCTTCAGTATTTCCGTTATTAGACGTCTTCTTGAATTCGATCTTATAACTGTGTCATCCAAGAAACAGAGCCCAATACTGCATCCTTGCTTCTGCCATTAGGGGAACACCCTCTGAGGTTTGAAGGTGACTGATGATCAGTAATGAGGGTAAACTCTCTCCCACACAAGTACCGATTGAAATGTTTTACACCTTACACCACAAACCAGACTCAAGGCCTCTCTGTCAATCTGTGTATAATTGATCTCAGCAGTGCTAAAAGAACGAGATGCAAAGGCTGTGGGGCATTCACCTCATCCAGTTGACTGCAGCCATACTATACGGTAAGGCAACACATGCAAGCTTCACTGAATGATGTGGATCATAATGTGTGAGTACAGTGTCTGACGAAACCATTTCCTTTGACATTTGGAAAGCCACCTCACACTGCTTTGGCCATTGCCACTTCTTCCTGATCCGTAGCAATGAGTTCAAGGGGCGGGAATGTTCAAGGGCATCTTCAATCTCTCACTTTTGCAGTCAAAGGTTCCTACTTGCTGCAAAAAGGGCAGCAATCATTCATGTGCCCAAGAAGAGCCGAGTGAGCTGCCTTAACTACTACTATTCAATAGCACTCACATAGCGCTTTGAGAGGCTGGTTATGGCTAGAATCAACACCTGCCTAACAAGGATCTGGACCCACTGCAAATGGCCTGTCGCCACATTAGGTCTACAACCAATGTAATCTCGTAGGCTCTCCACTTGGCCTTGGATCACCCGGACAATACCAATACCTACATTAGGCTGCCGTTTAATTGCAGCTCAGCCTTCAACACAATCATATCCTCAGTTCTTATCAACAAGCATCAAAACCTGGGCCTCCTTCTGCAACTGAACCCTTGGCTTTCTCACTGGGAGACCACAGTCAGTGGGAATCAGAAATAATGTCTCCTTTTCACTGACAACTAACACTGGTGTGCACCTCAGGGATGTGTGCTTGGCCTACTGCTTTGCTCTTTCAACACCCATGACTGGCTAGGAACAGCTCAAATGACATCCATAAATTTGCCAGTGACACAAGTATTGTCGGCAGAATTTCAAATGATGATGAGGAGTCATACAGGAGCAAGATAAGTCATTTGGTTGAGTGGTGTCACAACAACAATATTGCATTCAACATCATTAAGAACAAAGAATGGATTGTGCACTTCAGGAAGGGGACGTTGAGGGAACACACACTGATCCCTCAACTGATCGAGGGACCAGCTGTGAAAAGGGTGAGCAGTTTCAAGCTTCTGGATGTCAACATCTCTGAAGATCCATCCTAGGTCCAACACATTAATGTTTACAAAGAAGACATGACTGCAGCTATATTTCATTAGGAGTTTGAGGAGACTTGGTAAGCCATCAAAGATTCTCACAGATTTCTACAGGGGTACCATGGAGCACATTCTCACTGGTTGCAGCACAATCTGCAATGGAGGAGCCACTGGACAGGATCGGAAAAAGCTGCAGAAAGTTGTGGACTCAGTCAGCTCCATTTATGGCAATGTCCTCCCAGCACCAAGGACACTTTCAAAAGGAGATGCCTCATAAAGACGGCATGCATCATTAAAGGCCCCCGTCAACCAGAACATGCCCTTTTCTTATTAGTCCCATCAAGGAGGAGGTACAGGAACCTGCAGACTCACACGCAACATTTCAGGACAAGCTTCTTTGCCTCTGCAGTCAGATTTCTGTTTGGACAATGACACCATGTACACTACCTCAACATTTTTTACCTCTCATTTTGCACTATTTAGTTAATTTATATATATTTCTTATTGTAATTTGTAGTTTTATTACTTATTATTGTGTATTGCAATGTACTGCTGCAGCAAATAGTCTTTATGCAAGTGCCCTGTCAACGCTTGGACTTGATACTTCCTGGAGTTGGAGATCAAACCCTGTCAATGCGTTTCATCCTGATGCAAATGGACTCTGCATGTGAGAAGGCTGCCTGCTGCCTTATCTTGGAGTGAGACTGGTCTATGCATGGAAGGTGATATCTGCCAGGAAGATGGTGAATTGATTTAGAAAATTGATTTATCATTGTCACGAGTCCGGAGGTACGGTGAAAAATGTGTCTTGCATGCCATCCATATGGATCATTACAACAATGCAATAAGGTAAAATAAAAGATACAGAATAAAGCAACAGAGAGAGTGCAATGCAATAAGGTGCAAGGAAATAATGAAGATTATGAGGATAAGAGTCCATCTTATAATACTAGGGAACCATTTAATTATCTTATAAGAGTGGGATAGAAGCTGCTTTTGAGCCTCGTGGTAGATGCTTTTAGACTTTTGTATCTTCTAACCAATAGGAGGGGGCAGAAGAGAGAAGAGAGAGTTAAGCTAAAGTCTACATAGATTCCTGACTTTAATCATACCTGAAACTCACAGGCAATGCTAAAGCACACCTGCAAGTGTATGATAGACATATGGCCAACTAATAACTCTTCATTCTATGACTGTAGTCACCCTGAAAGCACGATAGAACAGAAAATGAATCATTGCCTGAATCACAACTTCAAAGGAGTCACACTTCATCACATCACTAATTCTGGGAACTATTTGTTGTAACCGCCTGAGTATGAAATTCTAGTTGATGTCCTTCTTCATCATCAGCCATATGTAGAAATGTGCACTATGTTATCATTGATTGACAACAGTCTATCATTTTTCACACTAAAATATATAAATTCATGTTTCTTGGATTATAATATTTAGAATAGCTATAGTTTTCTAGTCTCTAGATTTCATTGGTAACCTGCACTACACCTCACCAGTTATTTAATCTATAAATGCATAGCTTGATTTTGTATACAGCTACTTAGACCAGGAAGAGTTCTGGTCTACATCAAGGTAGTTAATTTAATTTGAAACTATTTTAAAACTTCGTCATTATAATGGATGGTGTAATTTTCTCAGAGGCCTTGGGCTAAAACTTCATAATAAGCAAATAAATCTAGCTCCACATTATCATTCTACTTCATCCCTGCACTAAATGATCCTTTACAGAAACCCTTAAACTTTAAGACTCAACAAATCCAACAAATCCAAGTCATCTAATATGTCACCTTCAAAAATTCAGAAATATGCAACTCTTGTCCTAAATCAAGCTGAATGTTCTTTACCTACTGTATTTATGGTTCAATGCAGTAACATAACTTGGAAGTTACTGGATCAAAATTGAATTGAATTGTCTTTATTACTTACATCCTTCATATACATGAGGAGTAAAAATCTTTACGTTACGTCTCCGTCTAAATGTGCAATTTATAGTAGTTACTGGTTATCTAATAGCTTGTTATTTTTTCCACTTTCCTGGAGTTAAAGGAATTACTTGGTTTTAGGGCGTATTCTGGAGTTAGGTTAGGAAGCAAACTATTAATTTCAGCAACCAATGATTAGACCTGAATGTGGATTGTAGATTAAATTTATAATGCAGCCCTGGACAATCGTTTCTTGGAGTTATGGATACCAGTTTATTGAAAACCAGACAGTGCTGCTTAGCATTCATCTTGGGTGCCTGGAATGTGGATGCGAATAAGGAGGTATGAAAATTATATGTAATTCAAAGAAAGCCTTGTAGGTACATTGTAAATATAGAAGTGCCCTGCTGCTACCTTTAATCTTTCGCATGCAGTATAAACTAATCATGCAATACTACGTCAAACAGGGCTCTTCCTCTGAGAGAGTTTCATTTTATTGAATAAAACACTTCTGTATCCACTAACTTCTGTGTCCCTCCAGTGAATTTGTTCACCTTACAACACTTGGCAAATGACAAAGATGGGCCATCAGATTAGTCACCGTTATTTAGAAACTATGTAATTCTTGCCACAGAAGGTTTACTTATTGGAGTAGTCTTTGATACCATACACACACAAGATACCTAGTGAAAATAAAGCTAATTCACAGGTGGACACCTCGAGATTTCTTTGAGAGAGTTGTTAACATCATATCCCCATCTCTTCTAACAATGTTCAGAAGGCTTAGAAACTGCTGTTGCTGCTGCCTTGCTTAGATTGAATTAGATCAGGGATAATTAAAAAGAATTGTAAGTTGTGACTCAAGTAAAAGAGTTTATTCACATTCAAGATTCTTGATGCCAGCCAAAAACTTGTGCCTACCCATTACACAGTGCTGAGAGAAAAGTGTCTTGGCAGAAAGACAGTCCTTTGGATCAGATTTAAAACCAATTGTTCAAGTGTCCTTTGAGGAAGAACAGGAGATATCTCACTATCCTCATCAGTCCTCATCCCTCAATAAATATTATCAAAACAGATTAATTAATTCATTATTCATTCATTGCAGATGCTTCACATTACATTCCACAACCTGGCTATCACTTAGCAACTTCTTGCTGATAATTCATTAACTGTGAAACAGGCTAGAAGCCCTGAAATTATCAGGGCTGCCACAGAAATTACACTTACCAGTAGTTTATAGAGAAATACAAATTGAATTCATTGCTATTTTGTGATAAAATGAAGGAAATTAATCATTTTTTGGCATTAGTTTCAGTAAAACAGACGCTAGAAGTATTGATGTTTCTTAAATATAAGTTTCATTTAATGCTGTCTTGTTACACTTGGTCTAAGATTCGGAATCAAAAACAGGTTTAATATCATTGGCATAAGTCATGAAATCTGTTGTTATGCAGCAGCCGTACGTTGCAATACATAAGAATAAAAATGGTGAATTACAGTAAGAAATAAGTATGTGTGTGTGTGTGTGTGTGTGTGTGTGTGTGTTAAATTTAATAAATAGTTAAAAAAAAACAGTGAGGTTGTGTTCATGGGTTCAATATCCATTCAGAAATCTGATGGCAGAGCAGAAGAAATTGTTCCTGAATCACTGAGTGTGAGTCTTCAGGCTTCTGTACTTCCTTCCCGATGGCAGCAATGAAAAGAGAGCATGTCCTGGGCGATTTGGGTCCTTGACGATCAGTTAAAATGGTTTAAGAAAGGATAACACAAGTTGGTAATCAAATTATGATATCAGATGGAGTGAATGATTGTCACTGTGATGAATGTGGAACCAAATAATCGGAATCAAGCCTTTGGAGAGAAAAGACTAAAGCATTGATATAAATAGAAGAGATTCTTCAGATGCTGGAAATCTTGAGCAACTCGCACAGAATGCTGGAAGAACTAGCAAGTCAGGCAGCATCTATGGAGGAGAATAAACATTCAGCAATGATATATGTGTGATTTACATACTCTTAAAGTATGATCATCATTAGGTCGCATCTGGAATTTCCAAGGCGGATGATTTTCCTCCACGCCACTCTGACATATTGGGAAATCATATTCGTGACAGGTTACAGCAGTGGCTTGCCTTTGCCTTCTGCCGGGTCAGTTTAAAGAGATCACCACCTCTTTAAGGTATGATACTAGTTATTAAATGATCACATCGATCTTCCTGAAACCTGTGACTTTGTTAATGACAACTATGACCCTCAAAGGTTTCACTAACTATGTGGCTGCACTGTAACAAAGTCAATTAACTTCAACATTCGCAAGTATGATTCAAATTCATTTCAGTAGTGTTGTATAAGATCAATGTTTTAGATAAAGCTTTTAAATCACTGATCCATCCAAGGCTGGGAATTAAGAATTAGCAAATGTTTTCATTTTGAAAATAAAAATGTACGGCATCTGACAGCAGAATATATTATTTCAGCCTTCTGTAAGATTATCCTTGACACTCTTAAAGGGTAATAAATATCTCTTCTTAGATCGTTGCACTTGGCTCTTGATAATACATGGTATATATAACTATATACAGTATGTTGTAGTTACTGTATATAGAATTTAGCCAGTAATTTGGAAATTATGCTGCTTGTATAATGGGGTGTGAAAGACTCAGTGTCAGTAAATTATGAACCCTTTGACATGCGTGAAATAAACCCTTTAATTTTCCACAGCTAGGGCAATGTACCTTTCCTATTCTGCATTCATGGCATCTTTCATTGCAACACTATTAAACTGGCTGAATTTCCATTTTACACAGAGTCTTTCATTGAGTGGGTCTCGTACAGTTGTTTTTTTTTATGTTTTTGTGTTATTTCCCATGTGTAACTTGTCAGTGTTATTTTTATTGCAGTGAAATAACACTTCCACGAGTGGTGAGAAGACCAGCTGGAGACAGAATAATAAACCGTGAGTCTTGCTGTGAGCCACCTCTGCCTGGAGGCCCAAGGAGCATTGCAGTTCCTTTTCGGAAAGAGTCCAATGACCTCACGTTGTAGCAGAAGGAGGTACCACAAACTATCTGTGTGGTGTAACAGGACATCCACTTTCAACGCATGCCAAATAAGTAGCTGGAGATGGTTGACACATTGTCAATTGAAAATGAGCCAGTGTAAACCGAAGGAGTCAGATTTTATTCAAGTCAATGCAATCTGCTGGTTCATGACATCACTAGGTTTGTTAAAATAAGCTACTCCTTCCTGTGAGAGTAACTTACTCCCCATACTAAACAGAAAAGCAGCAAGCAGTGAGAGTTTCCAAATCAATCAATAATTGATCAAGATTTTATCATGAAAATGTTCATGGATTATTTGTTTTATTTTCCTTCTATTTACCATTTACACATAGGCCCTGATTTAAAGTGAATTCAATTCCCCTACTCTTGTTCTTAAACAACTCATGGGCCATGTGTGTGCTGTACAGTGTCAAGGCACTGGAAGAATGAGTGTGCTGGAACCAGAATGAAATGGTAGCCAGATTATAAACAGTTTCTTTTTAGTTTATGAGGTACAATTTATCTCTATCAGAACAATATTATATTTACTCACTACGCTCAGAAGAGGATTGATGTCTGAGTGACTTGTGGACTGCAGAACTTCTACTTTGATAGTTCTGAGCAACACACACAAAATGCTGGAGGAACTCAGCCAGCCAGGCGACATCAATGGGAAAGAGTAAAGAGTCGAAGTTTTGGGCTGAGACCTTTCATCAGGGTTGGAAAAAAAGATGAGAAATCAGAGCAAGAAGGTTGGGGGAGGGGAGGAAGTACAAGGTGGTAGGTAATAGGTGAAACCGGGAGGGGCGGGGGAAGCGAAGTCAATAGCTGGGAAGTTGATTGGTGAATGAGATAAAGAGCTGGAGAAGGGGGAATCTGATAGGAGAAGGTAGAAGACTATGGAAGAAAAAGAAGAGGGAGGAGCACCAAAGGGAGGTGATGGGCAGGTAAGGAGATAAGGTGAAAGAGGGAAACGGGAATGGGGGGAATGGTGAAGGGGTGGTGGGTTTACCAGAAGTTTGTGAAATCAGTGTTCATGCCATCAGGTTGGAGTTTCCCAGACAGAATATAAGAGGTTACTCCTCCAACCTGATTGTGGCTTCATGAGTCATGGTCCAAAACATCAACTGTTTACTTTTTCCCCTTAGATGCTACCTGGCCTGCTAAGTTCCTCCAACATTTTGTGTGTGTTCATAATACCATAAGACATAGGAGCAGAATTAGGCCATCTGGCCCATCAAGCCTGCTCCGCCATTCAATCATGGCTGATCCTTTTTTTCCCCTCCTCAGCCCCACTTCCTGGCCTTCTCCCCGTAACCTTTGATGCCATGTCCAATCAAGAACCTATCAAGCTCTGCCTTAAATACACCCAATAACCTGTTCTCCACAGCAGCCTGTGGTAATAAATTCCACAAATTCACCACCATCTGTCTAAAGAAATTTCTCTGCATCTCTGTTTTAAATGGATGCCCCTCTATCCTGAATCCTAGACTCCCCCACTAAGGGAAACATCCTTTCCACATCTACTCTGTCTAGGCCTTTCAACATACAAAGTTTTCAAAGAGATCACCCCTCATCCTTCTAAATCCCAGTGAGTATAGACCCAGAGCTTTCAAATGTTCCTTGTATGATAACCCTTTCATTCTTGGAATCATCCTTGTGAACCTTCTCTGAACCCTCTCCATTGCCAGCACATCTTTTCTTGGGTAAGGAGCCCAAAACTGTTCACAATACTCTAGGTGAGGCCTCACTAGTGCTTTATAAAGCCTCAGCATCATATCCCTGCTCTTGTATTCTAGACCTCTTGAAATGAATGCTAACATTGCCTTCCTCACCAGCAACTCTACCTGCAAATTTACATTGGTTTTATATTGCTATATTTATACTCTATTCTTGGTTGGTACAACTGTAACAAAACCCAATTTCCCTCGTGATCAATAAAGTATGACTATGACTATGAAATTTACCTTTAAGTTGTTCTGCACAAAGGTGCCCAAGTCCTTTTGCATCTCAGATTTTCAGAATCTCTCCCCATTTAGAAAATTTATTTCTTCTACCAAAGTGCATGACCATGAATTTTCCAACATTGTATTTCATTTGCCATTCTCTTGCCCATTCTCCTAATCTGTCTAAATCCTTCTGCAGTCTACCTGTTTTCTTAACACTGCCTGCCCTTCCACCAGTCCTCATGTCATCTGCAAACTTGGCAACAAAGCCATCTATTCCATAGTCTAAATCATTTATATAGAGCATAAAAAGAAGCAGTCCCAACACCGACCGCTGCGGAACACCACTAGTCACCTGCAACCAACCAGAAAAGATTCCTTTTATTCCCACTCACTGCCTCCTACTAATGCCATGGACTCTTAACTTGGTACGCAGCCTCATGTGTGGCACCTCGTCAAAGGCCTTCTGAAAGTCCAAATATAAAACATCCACTGCATCCCCTTTATTTATTCTACTTGTAACTTCCTCAAAGAATCCCTACCATAACATGTAGGCAAGGGGATAGAACTCTACACTCTTCATTCCTCATCTGTGTGATTGTGCTGAGGAGGCCATTCTGATTGTGCTATTATGCATGGGCCTCCTTTCACCCAGCACTTGACTGGCAAATTCCTAGGCATGGAATGGCAGACTCTCAGCTCAGGAGCTAATTCTTTTTGGCCAGGAGTAGCCTCCATCTGGCCATGGCCCTCTGTAGTGTGTGGGACACACCATGTTCACAGCCTGTCCTACACCAATACTAACCTGTGCTCCTGTCATCCTAAAGTTCAGGTATGTCTAAGGAAGCAAAAAAGTTTCTGACATTTTTCATGTTATTTTTGCTGTGTCTATAAATTAGTTTTAATTTCACATAATACTTTGCCTTGTGATTAAGTCAGATTTTTTTCTCAACTTTCGTCCCAGATTTGAATCGAGTCAACCATGACCATTTGATTTTTTTTTAAATACCTGTAAACTTATTGGATGCAGAATGAGAAACACCAACCTATATCGGTTAGCCTAACGTCGGTGGTGGGGAAACTGCTGGAGTCAGTTATCAAGGATGTGATAACAGCACATTTGGAAAGCGGTGAAATGATTGGACAAAGTCAGCATGGATTTGTGAAAGGAAAATCATGTCTGACGAATCTCATAGAATTTTTTGAGGATGTAACTAGTAGAGTGGATAGGGGAGAACCAGTGGATGTGGTATATTTGGATTTTCAAAAGGCTATTGACAAGGTCCCACACAGGAGATTAGTGTGCAAACTTAAAGCACACGGTATTGGGGGTAAGGTATTGGTGTGGGTGGAGAATTGGTTAGCAGACAGGAAGCAAAGAGTGGGAATAAACGGGACCTTTTCAGAATGGCAGGCGGTGACTAGTGGGGTACCGCAAGGCTCAGTGCTGGGACCCCAGTTGTTTACAATATATATTAATGACTTGGATGAGGGAATTAAATGCAGCATCTCCAAGTTTGCGGATGACACGAAGCTAGGTGGCAGTGTTAGCAGTGAGGAGGATGCTAAGAGGATGCAGGGTGACTTGGATAGGTTGGGTGAGTGGGCAAACTCATGGCAGATGCAATTTAATGTGGATAAATGTGAAGTTATCCACTTTGGTGGCAAAAATAGGAAAACAGATTATTATCTGAATGGTGGCCGATTAGGAAAAGGGGAGGTGCAACGAGACCTGGGTGTCATTATACACCAGTCATTGAAAGTGGGCATGCAGGTACAGCAGGCGGTGAAAAAGGCGAACGGTATGCTGGCATTTATAGCGAGAGGATTCGAGTACAGGAGCAGGGAGGTACTACTGCAGTTGTACAAGGCCTTGGTGAGACCACACCTGGAGTATTGTGTGCAGTTTTGGTCCCCTAATCTGAGGAAAGACATCTTTGCCATAGAGGGAGTACAAAGAAGGTTCACCAGATTGATTCCTGGGATGGCAGGTCTTTCATATGAAGAAAGACTGGATGAACTGGGCTTGTACTCGTTGGAATTTAGAAGATTGAGGGGGGATCTGATTGAAACGTATAAGATCCTAAAGGGATTGGACAGGCTAGATGCGGGAAGATTGTTCCCGATGTTGGGGAGGTCCAGAACGAGGGGTCACAGTTTGAGGATAGAGGGGAAGCCTTTTAGGACCGAGATTAGGAAAAACTTCTTCACACAGAGAGTGGTGAATCTGTGGAATTCTCTGCCACAGCAAACTGTTGAGGCCAGTTCATTAGCTATGTTTAAAAGGAAGTTAGATATGGCCCTTGTGGCTACAGGGGTCAGGGGGTATGGAGGGAAGGCTGGGTTCTGAGTTGGATGATCAGCCATGATCATAATAAATGGCGGTGCAGGCTCGAAGGGCCGAATGGCCTACTCCTGCACCTATTTTCTATGTTTCTATCTTTCTAATTCTTCACGATTCTCCAGCTCATAATTATACATGGTTCATGTAACCATACTGCATAAAAGACCTCTGAGGACAATAGACAATAGACAAGAGGTGCAGGAGTAGGCCATTCGGCCATTTGAGACAGCCTCTGAGGACTCAATCTTCCAACTCCTCCTCCTCAATGAGCCACTAAAATTGGTGAAGAATTTCATTATCAATGTCTGCTGTCATTGCTACTTGTAGATGGCATGTGTAAAGCCCATCTTCCCATAGGTTTCAGGGTACAAGTTGGCAATTGCTTGAAGCATGTCCTTCAAGAGTGTGCAAAAGCAGGTGTAGTCTCTATACTGCATCTCCACCACTGGACTCTGGGTGACCTTGGCTCTGGTGTGTGATAACCAGAGGTTGTAGGGTTTCCGCGTTAGCTCTGAAACTTAACTCCTGATCTGCAGGAGGTTTGTTGGGAATGAGGTTCCACATTATGGCAAGAAAGACTGAGAAATGTCCTGGAACAATGATGCAGCTCTGCTTGACACCAATATTAACAGAGTTTGGCTCTGTTGTAGAAATGCTGATTGGGATCATGACTTGCATGATGTAATGGAGCAGACGTACAATGGAGCAGACGTACAATGGAGATGAATTTCTGTGGACAGCTGAATGCATGCAGAGTCAAAGGCTTAACTAAAGTGATGCTGCACTCTGCAATTTTCTTGGTGTGTGTTGAAAATTATGACCATTGTATCTAGGTATGAATGAATTCATCTTTCTTTTCAACAAGTAGTTCATTGGCCATTGAGAGAGGACAATTGGGGGAGATGCTAAGGTTATCTTTCCCTCATAGACCCCTCTGTAGCTATCATATTCACAGCCTGTTTACTATCATGATTACAGCATCACTGAAATCCTGAAGCACATTGGTATACAGTATTCTCCTTTTCCCTGATGTGACAGGAACATACACACACACACACACACACACACACACACACACACACACACACACACACACATAGAGTTCTTCACCCTGAATCTTTCCACTTTGTGTTTCCACTACCTCATTCCCCTTTATTCTGTGATCTCCTCTCACCCTTACTGTTACCTCTCTGTCCAGCACTACCATCCCTTCTCCCTTTCTGTGTATGTCTGCTCATTCTTTTGTCTACTCTCCTATTCCCAGCCAATCTCCCGTTCACATACCAGGTCCCATTTCTGACCACATTCTTGATGTAGTTCCCACATTCTCTTGCTCTTTTATAGTGGTCTCCAAGACCAGGTTTCCACTATCAGACTTCTGAAACCCAGCTCCAAATCACACACTCTGTTCTGCGTCTGACATGTGAATGCAGAAGATGACTTCAGGATGTGCTGAATCCTTCTTGAAAATGTACTGTATCATCATCAACTCATGGAAATTCACAGAGTCAGAGTCTTACAGCTTTTAAATAGGACCTTTACCACCATGTCCCTGCCAGCTGAAACAAACTAATTCCATTTACCAGTACTTGGATAGACAATACTGCCTTGGACAGGCAATTGTAGATACTTTTGAAATGTTGTGAAAATCAATGACTCCACTATCCACTTCACAATGCACTCTGCATTCTAGCAACCTTCAGGGTAAAGAAAAGTTCTTCTTCAGATCCCCTTTTAATTATTTTGCCTATTAACCTAAACCTAGTTCATCTATTTTCAGACTCTTGTAATACAGGGAAAAGTTTCCTGTTACATACCCACTCTGTGCCATTCATAATGTTATACTGTATACAATTCTAAATCTGTCTTCAATCTTCTTCCCCATTAAGGAAAATAAGCCCAGACTATTCAGCCTCTCCTTGTAACTGAAATACTGAATTCCAGGCAACATCCTGGTGAGTCTCCTCTGCACCTTTTCCTGTGCTTTCAAGTCATTCACATAGTATGTTGTTGGGATCATATGCAGTATTTCAACTGTGAGCTAACCAATGTTTTATAAAGTTGTACCATAAAATCCCTGAACTTCCTATTCTATGGCCTACTTAGTAAAAGGAAATATCCTGTACGCCTCTTTCACCACTTATCTACCTGTGCTGCCACCTTCAGGGAATTTTAGACTTATACACCATTATCTATCTGTCCTCATTTGGAAGGCCCTCACCTTTCAATGTGTATATTCTACCATTATTATTTCTTTCCAAGTGTATAACCTCCTCATACTCATTCGGATTAAATTCCATTTGTTGTCACTCTCCCCAACCTACCAACTGATAATACCATCTCATTTCCTACAAGTGTCTTCCTCACAATCCACAACACCACCAGTTCTTGTGTCATCTGCAAACTTACAAATCATACCTCCTACAGTCATTAATAAAACAAGCAGAGAGGGTCCCTGGACTGATCTTTGCGAGATACCATAGGTCACTGGCTAACAATCACCAAAGTAACCCTTTTCTGTTCTCCTCTGTCTCTCATCATCAGGTCAACTTTGAAACCAATTTGCCAAACTGTCTTGAATCCCATGGACTCTAATCTCTGGGGCCAACCTCCATTGTATGATCCTGTTAAATGTCATACTGAAGTTCAAATAAACTACATCAAATGGTATTACACTCATCAAGACTTCTGCAAGCTCTTCAAAAAATTATTTGAATTCTTAAGGAGCTCCAGTCTATCTTTGCCCTTAATATAAAATGCTTTAAGATTTCCTTTAATCATATCTGTCAGTCACTTTCGTCAGAATCAGAAGCAGAATGATTTTCATGCTCCGTCTTGCTCTCCTAATTTCATTTTCGGTATCCAACATTTACTATACTCTTATAGAGTTCTCTATATATCCTATAGTGTTCTCTATGTCTTCTTTTTCACTTTATATAGTGCTCCTGGATGATTTGTGGCCCATGCCATCTATGAATGGAAGGTCATTTCGGATGGCATTGAGAACCTTGAGCCCATTGTATAAGACACACAGATGCCCAGCGTGAATTTACGAATTCACCTTCCCAACTACCCATCTGTTCATCCCATCAAGCACTAACTGTCCAACCTATAATCCACAGTTCATAAATCACCTCAGAACCTAAAGAGGTGGAGTACAAGCAAGTCAATCTCAGTCTTAAAGAACCGCCAAAAATCAAGGAAATGTGTTGACATTGAACTCTGGAGACACAAGCATGAAACACCTAGGATGGCATTCCATTGTAATGTGAAGTATATGAATCATTGTGAACAGTGCAATCTTTCAGAGGAGACATAAACCCAAGGAGCTATCTGTTTCAGGTGAATGAAAATGGTCCTGTATTCAAAGGAAAGGTATAACCAGTGTTCTAAGCAAAGTTTATCCTTAAATTAACATTTCTGGAAGAACTTGAGCTCATAAACATCCATGTATGCAAATTACTTTTGCATTTTATGATTGCAAATCCTGTTGAAACAACTGTTGAAGAAGATTGTGGATTTCAATGTCTGTAACTATTCTTTAATCATCAGATTCAGGTACACTAATACTGAAATTGTGTCTTGACTTGTTTTACATATCGTACTTCCTCTGAATGCCACTTCCATGATCAGCGTCCAAATAAGTGGTTCACTGATAGACCATGCCATGCAAAACAGAGGGGCCCCAACAGGACAAAAAAAAATGCTAGAATATCTCGCTTATGGTTTTTACTGGTCATTATCAATTCAATGACGAATTAAACTATTTGGCTGAAAAGCATGTTCAGCACAACTTTAAGAAGAGTAGGGTTGTAATAATTCTCCTAAAAATGCACATCCTTAACTAATGAAGATAGAAGAAAGGCTTATCTACTTAATAGTTGCCCTTGGGATCTTACTGTGTTCAAATAATCTGCTGAGTATGAATGTTCTTAAAACTCTGTAGACAGATTTTGCACTTTTCTGTTGACATCCTTTGGATGAACACAGAATATAAAACAGTACTGCACAGGAACAGGGCCTTTGGCCCACAATGTTGTGCACACCTAATCCCTTCTGCCTGAACATGGACCATATCCCTCCATTCTCCTCATATTCACGTTCTTCTCTAAGATCCTCTCACGTGCCTTTGTAATATCTGCCTCTTGCACCACCAACCCCAGCTGCACATTCTAGGCACCCACAACTGTGTGGTTTTATGTCAGAAATACACACAGAAATGTGTGAAACATTATGCTAATTTGAGTTAAGGCCATCCTCAGGGTGGACAAGCAACACCTTATATTTCATCTGGGTAGTCTCCAAACTGATGGCATGAATATCAATTTCTCCTTCCAATAAATAAAAAAAAATCCTCCACCCCTCTATTCCCCTCTCTGATCTTTTACCTCTTCTCACCTGTCTATCACTTCCCCCTGGGACCCCTCCTCCTTCCCTTTCTCCTATGGACCACTCTCCTCTCTTATCAGATCCCTTCTCCCCCCTCCAATGACTTTTCCCACCCACCCGGCTTCACCCGTCACCTTCCAGTTAGCCTCCTTCCCCTCCCAAACAACAGGAATTCTGCAGATGCTGGAAGTTCAAGCAGCACACATCAAAATTGCTGGTGAACGCAGCAGGCCAGGCAGCATCTCTAGGAAAAGGTAAAGTTGATGTTTCAGGCCGAGACCCTTCCTGACGAAGGGTCTCGGCCTGAAACGTCGACTGTACCTCTTCCTAGAGATGCTGCCTGGCCTGCTGCGTTCACCAGCAACTTTGATGTGTGTTCCTTCCCCTCCCCCCAACTTTATATTCTGGCATCTCCCCTTTCCTTCTCAATCCTGAAGAAGGGACTCGGACCGAAACGTTGATTGTTTATTTGTTTCCGTAAATACTGCCTGACCTGCTGAGTTCCTCCAGCATTTTGTGTCCGTTCATTTGTCTATGCAATATAGCTTTGCTCCAAGTTGTGCAAGCAAATTTTTTCTTTCACCTGGGAGAGCAGAACTGGTGTAACATTTCATCAGTAGGATGGAACCTCTGTCAGTGTTCTGTACAGGAATGTCAATGTGAAAGAGGTGTCAAGAATGATTCTGCAAACTCAACCTTTGAATTCAAAGTGAGAGTGCAACTAACTAAGCCAAGGCTGGCATCTTGTAGCTAGTATGATAGCAGTTCATAAGTAATTCATTGTTTGGTGAAGCACTTTGGGATGTAATGTGAGTGTAAAAATCTGATATCAGTGCAATTCTTTCTTTGTTTTACTCTTTGAAATATAATCTCAAACAAATTTCTGAAATCAAATCATACTTCAAATAATTAAAGTAGAACGTAGCTCACTGTGATCTGAAGAAAGAAAACGTGGGAGAATTATTTATTATTCAAAGTATACTACACTGTAAAATAGAATATTTTGTCTTTGAAAATGCTCTCTTCGACCTCATAAAAAAATGCACGAGTTGCACTGTGAATCATAAGTAGGGCCTTAATCCATGCTAATTTCATGTCGATGGCTTTAGTGACAAGAAAAGTTTTCTTGCACTATACAGTAAAAGTGAACTGCCTTAGCATGCTGAAAGCTACACTCTAGCTGCTTGACCCCAGGTGATCAGTCTGCCAGATCTGTGTCCCAATTATGCACTGTGGGAAAGGTGATCTGGAGAAACTCACAAGGTGGATTATAATCATTCCCTCTGCTGCTTACAAGGAAGCAGGTTCTGCATATACAACTTACTCAATTGCTGACATGCAGGAAGTTGGTGCCAAAGAATAAAAGTCCTCCATATGTTACATGGGAAGAGACCGACTTCTGACATTTTGAGTAGTCACTTCATACATAATATTTCTACTTATAAGAGAATTAACTCCTGTTATTAAAGGCTAAAGTCATTTCCGAAGGAAGGGGATTGCAAAAGTAGAGGACATAGGTGAAAGGTGAGAAAGGAAGATTTAGAAGTGTGTGGACTGGGCTGCTGGCAACAGTGGTGGAGGCGGATATGATAGGGTCTTTTAAGAGACTCATGGACAGGTATATGGAGCTCAGAAAATAGAGGGCTATGGGTAACCCTAGGTAATTTCTCAGGTAACAACGTGTTTGACACCGCTTTGTGGGCTGAAGGGCCTGTATTATGTTGTTGGTTTTCTATGTTTCTGTGTTTCTAAAAGGGACCCCAGGGGGAACATTTTCACACAGAATGGAATGAACAAAGGAGACTATAGAGGTGGTTGGAATTAACATTTAAAGGACATTTGGACAGGTCCTTGGATAGAAAACTTTTAGAAGGAAGTGAGCCAAATGCAGGCAAGTGGGATAGGCTCGGGTAGACAACTTGGTCAGCATGAACAAGCTAAGGTGAAGGGCCTGTCTCTGTCCTGTATAGGGCCTGTCTATGTCTTTATAATTACTCTATACATAATTGTTGCACACTTAACATTCTATGAAGTACTTGTAAACTGTTTGTTGGACAAATCACTATATACAGGTGTATGTATATCCAGAATAAATGCAGAATACAGTATTGGAGTTTACTCTAAGAGTCTGAAACTAAGGGGAATCTATGCCTTAACTGAAAGAAAGGACTGGATTAGCTCTATTTGTCACATGTGCATGGAAACATGCGGTGAAATGCATCTTTTTGTGTCAATGACCAACACAGTCCAAGGATTCTGCTGGGCTTCTGGTGCCAACATAGATTGCCCAGAACTCAATAACCCTAACCATATGTCTCTGAAATGTGGGAGGAAGCCAGAGCACCCGGAGAAAACCTACATGGTCTTAGGGGAACATGGAAATTCCTTACAGACCGCAGCAGGAGTTGAACACAGATCAGTGATCACTGGCTCTGCGAAGCATTGCGCAAACTGCTGCATTATCGTGCCGTGACACTGGCAACACAGAGATTAGATAGGGAAAGGCTGCAGATTCAGTGTTAATTGGAAACAATTGCAAATTTACAGCTCATGTGTAAATGGAGCTTTGAGTTTTGTGAAGCCTCCCATATGCCCTTTGAAAATGAGAAAGCAATTAAAGTTGGCCATTACTGTTTTCTTTTATAACTAAACAGATTGGCTTTATTGTGTGCTACTTCATGACTTCTTTGATGTGCAGGTAATTAGGAAGTGAATGACTTCCTGTGGCCTTGGTTGGACCATGTGTAATGAAAGTTGGGCAACTGTGGTTAATCAGCAAATGATTGATAGACAGTTGTAGTAACGAGCACAAACAGAGGCTTCTTTCATATGTAAACTAAGTGAAAGATCCGTGGAATATTATTTTAAGAATGAAGCTAATGTTAATCATTATCTGGTAATGGATATGGCAACAGTAGTCAAAGTTATCAACATCTGAGCCATAAATGGAACAGAAAACAATAGTTTGTTTAGAAAATGACAGTCTTCCTCTATTCCTAATAGTTTTGATGTTTTATCCATGCTGCTGTGTTGTGTCTGTAGGTTGATTGTGAGCAGAGATCTTAATCATAAATGGAAAAACTGTCATAAATAATTATTAGTGTTTAAAGAGACACATCCATAAAGAAGATCACTGAATGATCATACATGCTATCGGGCTAACAGAGAAAAATGTTTGCTTTATGACAACCCCAAATAAAGGAAGTCTATCTGAAGTGGATATGTATGAATGGATTTAGTCTGGCTCTTCTGTTTGCACATGTAGCAACAATGACTAACTTTCCGTTGGCATGGAATGAGCCACCCACATATTTGCTTCCTCTTCTGTCTGAACTGGTTCTCTCTGTCAAGTTTATGCAGGTAAAACAATTTAGGAGCAATTTATTAAACTGTATGCCAAATTCACAGCAGATCTTAAAGAGAAATTAATTTCCCTGCTGAGAACTCCAAAGATGAGTTCAAGCTTTCAGAGGATCAACCTCAAAAAACAACCTGATTTGCAAACTCAAGCTTAATGCAGCATGATATAATATTGCTGCTGCAGACAGAAATTCAGTAATTTTATTATCAAAGTACAAATATGTCACCAACCCCGAGATTCATTTTCTTGTGGGCATACACAGTAAATCCAAGAAACACAATAGAATTGGTACAACCAATGTGCAAAAGAGAATCAAATACAAAAGAAAACAATAATAAATAAATAAATAAAAATGTCGAGAACATCATATTAAGAGTCCTCGAAAGTGAGTCGTGTGGGAACAGTCAATGATAGGGCAAGTGAAGTTGAGTGGAGTTATCCACTCTGGTTTAAGAGCCTGATGGTTGAGGGGTAATATCTGTTCCTGAACCTGGTGGGATGTGGGTCCTGATGCTTCTGTACCTTCCCCTTGATGGCAGCAGTGAGAAGAGAGCATGGCCTGGATGGGGTGGTGGGGGGGGGGTTGGTTTCCCTGATGATGGATTCTACTTTCCTGCGACAGCTCTTCATGTAGATGTGCTCAATGGTGGGAAGCGCCTTGCCCATGATGGACTGGGCCATATCCATCATTTTTTGTAGACTTTTCCATACAAGGACTTTGGTGTTTCCATACCAGGCTGTGATGCAACCAATCAATGTACTCTGCACCACACATTTGTAGAAGTTTGTCAGAGTTTTAGCTGGCATGCTGAATCTTTGCAAGCTTCTAATAAAGTAGAAATACTGCCATGCTTTCTTCATAATGGTACTTACATACTGGGCCCAGTACAGGTCCTCTGAAATGAGAACACCGAGCAATTTAAAGTAGCTGACTCTCTCCAACTCCGATCCTCCAATGAGAACTGGTCAAGAACATCAGGTTTCATCCTCCTGAAGTCAATCATCAACTCCTTGGTCTTGCTGACTTTGAGTGAGACGTTGCTGCTGTGGCACCACTCAGCTGGATTTTTATTCTCTGTCCTATGTACTGATTTGTCACCACCTTGATATGGCCAACGATGTATAAACGTAAGATCAGAAAAAAGAAATACAGGTTTCCCCCGCCATCCGAAGGTAGAGCGTTCCTATGAAACGGTTCGTAAGCCGAAATGACGTAAAGTGAAGAAGCAATTACCATTTATTTATATGGGAAAATTTTGTGAGCATTCACAGACCCAAAAATAACCTACCAAATCATGCCAAATAACACATAAAACCTAAAATAACAGTAACATATAGTAAAAGCAGGAATGATATGATAAATACACCGCCTATATAAAGGAGAAATACTTTCCCACAATCATTACTGCACTGTTCTCCGTAGCGAAAATCTCACGCAAGTGCTGTCGGCAGAAAATCTCACGCAAGCGCTGTCCAGTAACCTTTAAGCTATAAAGCTGCCAAATCATACCAAATAACACGTAAAAATACACAGCCTATATAAAGTAGAAATAACGTATGTACAGTGTAGTATCACTTACCAGAATCGGGACAGCGCCGAGCGCACTGATGATGGTGTATTAGACTGAGTCGTCGCAGGTTGGGTGGTGCAGTGGCCCCCACCCTCTGGGCCACCAACCGATACCGATCCGTGAAGCATGCAGGGGTCCAGCGGTAGCCGGGAGGCACACAGCACATCTTTAAGAAAAAAGCCGAAACAAACATGCTAATTAATTAGGTGCCGCCCGGCACGTAATTGTCGGCCCAGATCAGTGCTGATTTCCGATTTCGTCGTCTCTGATCTGGGCCGACAATTATGTGTCGGGCGGCACCTTTTATCGCGCGCTGCTTTTTTTTCGTAACAGTGAAAACACCTCCTGAAAGCGAAAACAGAGTACGAATGTAGGTCTTTTGTAACAGTGAGGTTTCGTAAAACGAACGTTTGAAAAGCGGGGGACACCTGTATGTGAAATTAGGGCAAAGCTGCACCATCGGGCTCCTGGAACAGCATGGAACTTCACTCACCTCAACACTGAATTGATTCCATAACCTTGGATTCACTTTCAAGGACTCTGCAACTCATGTTCTCAGTATTATTTATCAATCAATCAATCAATTTATTTATTTATTTACCTGTCAAACTTTAAAATCCATTTATTTATTTATTTATTTATTTTCTCTGCTTACGCAGTTTGTCTTCTTTAACACATTGGTTGGTTGTTAGTCTTTGGGTGTAGTTTTTCATTGATTATATTACATTTCTTTGTTCTGCTGCAAATGCCTTCGGGAAAATGAACTCAAGGTACCTTATGGTGGGACATGTATCTACTTTGATTATAAATTTTCTTTGAACTTTAAACAGAGGCAATTGGCAATTCAATATTGTTATTGTGTTTCTATCATATCCCCTCTTAATTGAAAATGCAGATATATTTTGAGAAATAATGTAGAAATGGTCTTTAAACTTCTCAGTACCAAGCAGAGTGTTGACTATGCTACTCCATTTAATCAGGAATCACAAACACAAGTGATTCTACAGATGTTGGAAAGCCAGTGTAACACACTCAAAGTACTGGAAGAACTCAGCAGGTCAGGCAGCATCAATGGAAATGAATGAATCAGGATTCATGTCATTGGATCATTTATTTATGGAGAGCAGAAAAAAACAGAAGCTGTGTTTTTGCAGTTAGTGATTTTGCTTTTGATTTTACCATTCTAAATTTTTTTTTCATAAAGGCAGCTTCATATGGAAGAATGCTTCAATATATGCAGTGACTTAAATTTTAAAGTTACTGATTTGTCAAAGTCCATCTATTTGAGCCTCAATTAGATGTTAAATATAAGAAAAATGTTTAGACTTCATTTTTGGCATGCCATTCCTAACACAACACACTCTCTCTGTGTTTTCATTCATATATTTCTCCCTCTCTTGAGACCCTCCAGTCCTCAAGCTCCTTAGAAATTCTTCTTACTCATAGATCTCCAGTCTACTCTCCTAATCCTACTTATCCTATGCCGACTAAACCTGTGAACAGGTCTATTCCTTCAGCATCATCCCAAACAAATGTGCCATCACCCTCAAAAGTTATCACTCTTGACCTTTTCACCTTGCAGCATACTGCATTTTCCCTCCAAATATGATTAATATATTAGCTCACCTGATTGGGTGAGCCAGAAATAAAGTAAAGAAACTGCCTGTCTGAGACCAAAGCACACCAACACATATATCCTTCTTAACTCCACTCAAGCTTCGGTATGACTGACGACCTCGTTTCCTTGAACAACTCTGAACAAGTCTTACTTGCTTGCTTGGTTGTACTCTTACCTGCCCATCAATTCCATACAATTCTCAGCAATGGCTTCTTTTACTCGCACTATTTGCCAGAAATATAATTCTTACAAACATTTCTCCCTTCCACATCCTCAACCATTAAGTAATTAGAATAAACATTTGAGAAGTGTGTGCTTACATCCACTAACAAGGAGTTCAAAATGTCAGTAATTCTACTGTTGAAAAGTACTGCTGTTTGCTTTCTTTGCACCTGGTGCAGTAGCCTATTCATCTGTAGGATGCTGCCAGCAAAACTGGGAGAATATCTGCCAGAATCTCCTTCGACAAGCACTCCCTTTTTTTAAAACAGTGAAGTGGGACTTAAGAAATGTTCTGTGTGCATACATCTACTGATGCCTCTGGACACATCTTCAGTGATGTTCCTGAAATCATTGGGTATTTCAGGTCTTTCAATATCATACAACCTCCTCCGGGTGACCCAGCCGGGGCTGATCAGACCCTGTGTCCAGATGGCTAGCTACTTATGACTCCATGGCTCCCCTCTTTTGAGCCACAGCCATCTTGAGGCCCTCTCTGCCGCATCGGTGGTACTGCGGATGGCTCTCCTCTTCCTCTCCCCCTTGATGCCCAAATTGCTGAAGGCTCTATCTAAAGAACGGGCTATGAATCCCCTACAACCAACCTCCACTGGGAGACACCTCGTTTTCCATCTAGCCTGCTGACAGTTGCTGACCAGTCCTGCGTACTTGGAGAGCTTCCCTTCAAAGGCTTCTTCCCATGGGACTGTCAGCTCCAGAACTGCACTAATTCAGTTTGCTTTCTCACAAATTTGCCTGCAGATCATGGTGGGCAAAAGGGAAGCTATTACTCTGTGCTCTTGATGATATCCTGATCATGGTTGGGCACTGATGCAGAAGTAAGAATAGGTTTTATGAGTTTAGGGTTTGAGCAAAGAGGCTTGTCCATCAGGGAACGTTACCCTGATGCACAACAATTCCAACCCATCATTGAAGAGAAATTCATGGGCTGTATACATCTGATTCTCAGTTGAAATCCCACCTATTAAGACACTATTCTAGAAGTTCAACTAATGGATGTTACTATAGGCATTTTCTAAAAGGGGCATTCAGAAGAGTATTATATCAACTCTGGCCATGCATGCTCTAGAATTGGGAGTGTCCTGAAAGTAAATTATATTCCTAAGTAATTAGGTAATATTCTCAGATGGTATGTGCATTTACAAGAAGGAAATTGGGTGTAGCTTAAGAAAGAAAATAAAAAACAGGACTTAAATTATACATTAATTATAAGTTGTGCCAAAATTTAAGAGAAGAAGAGACTGTGCAAAACAATACATTTTAGCAAAATAAATATCATCAGAGGCAAGTCTGCAATAGTGTAAGAGATGGTCCGTAATACTGTGTTGCTGAGGAAGGGTTGGGCTTGTGTAAGTCGGTTCAAGAACATAATGGTAAAGGAAAGAAGCTGTTCCTGAAACTGGAGATGTGAGACTTCAGGCTTCTGTATCTTCTGCCCAATGATAGCAGCAAGAATAGGGCATGATCTAGATAATAGAAATCCTTAATGATGGATGCTGCTTTCTTAAGGCCGTCCCTCATGTAGAATGGATATACACATAGGTGAGGAGGCTACTCCTTCAAATATCTCTTCTTTACAGAGAATAGCTGCCAGAATCTCTCCAAGGTGTATGATATTGGATATTTATTTGGGCTAATTGATTATACTTTCACAACCTTAGTAAATGATCCAAGTCACAGTGATTCAGAATTCATGCTTTATGTTGATAATCATTCTACCTTATTAACTAAACTCAAGGTAATATAGAGATTCACAGAGTCATAGAGAAGTACGGCACAAAAACAGGCCCTTCAGCCCATTTGTCCATACTAAAACCATTTCAACTACCTACTCCCATCGACCTGCACAATGATCATTTCCCTCAATGTCCATGTCCATCTGAACTTCACTTAAATGTTGAAATCAAGCTCACATGCACCATTTGTGCTGGCAGCTCATTCCACACTCTCACGACCCTCTGAGTGAAGAAGTTTTCCCTCATGTTCCCCTTAAAGTTCTCAGCTTTCACCTTTAACCCATGACCTCCAGTTGAAGTTCCAGGTAACCATCTTCTATGTTCTTAAGAATACAGTTAAAACCTATTCAATCTTTCCTTATAACTCAGGTCCTGCAGGCCTGGCAACATCTTGTAAATTTTCTCTGTATTCTTTCAACCTAGTTTACATATTTCCTGTAGGTAGGTAACCAAAACTGCACACAATACTCCAAATTAGGCCTCATCAATGTCTTATAAAACTTCAACATAATATCCCATCCCCTGTACTCAATACATAGATTTATGAAGGCCAATGTGCCAAACGATTTCTTTATAACCCTATCTACCTGTGACACCACTTTCAATGAATTATGGACTTGAATTCTCAGATCCCTTTGTTCTACCGCATTCTTCAGTGACCTACCATTCATTGTGTAAGACCGACCTTGGTTGATCTTGAAGTGCAAAATCTCAGACTTGTCTGCACTGAATTCCATCTGCCATTTTTCAGCCCATTTTTCCAGCTAATGCAAATCCCTCTTCGAGCCATGATAACCTTCCTCACTGTCCACTACACCCCCAATCTGGTGTCATCCACAAATATGCTAATTCAGTTAACCACATTTTCAACGAGATCATTGATATAGATGTCAAACTGTCATGGTCCGGTCCGTGAAGTACGCATTCCGGTTCACGGTCCGGTCCGTGGACTCAGGACTCTGGGTCTTCCAGCTGTCCCTTGTTTTGATTGAGTTAATCATAGGCACCTGATTCCCATCTTGAGGTTTGGAATATAAGTGGCCTTGGGGGTGAGTGTGAGCTGCTGGTTTATCTGGTCAAGATCCTCTGGGAGTACCCTGGTGGTGGAAGGTTAGTATGGCTAATTGCCATCTTTAGGCTGTGTTGGAGAACCATTACTTCATGGAGCCTTGCTGTTGGTAGTTGGAGCTGTTGTTGTGGTATGGATTTGGCTGCTTTCTGGGCCAGCTGAGTGGCTGCCAGCCACTCTGAGCTAGGTAGGGATTTGGCTGTTTTGTAGCCAGCTGAGGTTGCTGGCTGTAACTGTGACTTGGAGCAACTGTGAAGCAGAGATGGAACTGTCTGTTCTTTGGTGTTTGTCTCTCCTTGTCCTTGCCTCTGTGGGGTAAGTCAGACTGTTCTGCCATTGCCCTGTGGGGGGAAATCTGTGCTGTCTTGTTCTTGCCTCTAGGGTAAGTCAGGCTGTCCTGCTGTTGCTCTGTGGAGAGACCTGTCTTGTCTTTGCTTCTGTTGGGTAAGTCTGGCTGTTCTGCTGTTACCTGATGGATGGTCCTGTCTGACCTTGGTGTGGAGAAGTTGAGTCCTGGCTCTGTCTATGTACTGTCCTGTCTCATGTTGGAGTTGTGTTAAAGATGAGTCCTGGCTTTTTGAAGGATAAGTTCTGGCTTTATGTTGATGTACAGTTCCCAGTCTGTCTCCAAGTTCCAGCCTTTGAGTTATTGGCCTGCCCCCATGCTCAAGCCTCAAGACCCTGGCCTGCCCCCAAGCTCAAGCCTCAAGACCCGGGCCATGTCCTGTCCTGAAGCCATGTCCTTGCCTTGTTCTGGAGTCTGAGCCCAAGGCAAGACCCAGGTTCTGGGTCCTTGTCCAGCCTTAGGCTCGGAGTCCATGGTTTCTA
This sequence comes from Mobula hypostoma, assembly GCF_963921235.1. Classification (NCBI taxonomy): domain Eukaryota; kingdom Metazoa; phylum Chordata; class Chondrichthyes; order Myliobatiformes; family Myliobatidae; genus Mobula; species Mobula hypostoma. The sequence continues at coordinate 55,754,694 of NC_086098.1, read as the reverse complement.
GTCCTGGTCCCACTTTCCCTAGCCCAAGTCTGCGTTCTTGTCCCTGCTCCTTGCCTCTATCCTATCACGTCCCTACTTTAGTCAAATCCTGTTCCTTGTATTTCAGTGTCTGCTACCAGTGCCCCCATTGTGACACAAACAATTGCAGACCTAGCACTGATCCTTGCCATACCCCATAGTCTCAGGCCTCCAGTCAGAGAGGTAACTCCCTACTACCACTCTTTGGCTTCTCCCACAAAACCAATGTCTAATCCAATTTGCTACCTCATCCTGAATGCCTAGCAACTGAACCTCCTTGACCCTCTTTCCATGTGGGACCTTGTCAACTGCCTTGCTAAAGGCCATGTAAACAATATCCACTGCCTTGCCTTCATCCTCTTTCCTGGTTACTTCCTCAAAACTTGATGTTTGGTTAGACATGACCTACCACACATGAAGCCATGCTGCCTATCCTTAATCAGTCCATGTCTATCCAAATACTTGTATATCCAGTCCCTTAGAATACCTTCCAATAACTTTCCCACAATTGATGTCAAACTCACAGGCCTATAATTTCCTGGTTTTTATGTAAAGCCTTTTTTAAACAGTGGAACAACATTGGCTATCTTCCAGTCCTCTGGTACCTCCCATGTCTCTAAGGATGATTTAAATTTCTCTCTAGGGCCCTGGCCATTTCTGCACTTGCCTCTTGGAGGGTCTGAGGGTACACTTTGTCAGGCCTTGGGGATTTATCCACCCTAATTTGCCTCAGTGGCAAACACCTCCTCTGTAATCTATATAGTCCATGAAGTTGATGCTGTTTTGCTTCATTTCTATAAACTGTCCTTCTGAGTAAATACAGATGCAAGGATTTAATTTAAGATCTTCCCCCCCCCCCTTCATGCTTCCTTCCTGATTTCTTGAGTGTTTTCTTACATTTTTTTATACTCCATAAGCACCTTATTTGTTCCTATACCTGTATGCACCTCCTTTTCTTGACCAGGGTCTGAATATCTTGAAAATTAAGGTTCTTTACATTTGTTATCTTTATCTTTTATTCTGACAAGCACATACAAGCTGCGTGTTCTCAAAGTTTCATTTTTGAAGCTCTCACTTACCAAGTACACCTTTGCCAGAAAACAGCCTCTCCCAATTCACACTTGTCAGATCACTTCTGATAACATCAAAATTGGCCTTTCTCCAATTTAGAATCTCAATCCACAGACCTGACCCATCTTTGTATATTTACTTTGAAACTAATGGCATTGTGGTAACTGGATGTAAAGTGATCCCCTACACAAACTTCTGACACCTGCCCTCTCTCATTCCCTCATAGCAGATGCAATATCATGCACTCTCATTGGGACTTCCACATACTGATGACGTATATATCAGGCTCATGTTCATTTCTGAAAGATCAAACACTCAGTATGGTCCTGGATGCCTTAGCTACATCCAAAGACATTGCTGACAGACCATTCATTTTTTTTTCTGTGGTAAGTTTTTGCTGGCTTCATGAGTTGGCCATTGAGCTGTTGCATAAGCTTTGTAAATGGTTTACTCTATGATTGAGCATGCAGCAAAGATGACCCTTACTGTTGACACAGTACTGGTATTTCCATCTGTGTCTGGATCAATTACCATTCTAACCCTTTATAGTGAAGCTTTCTTGATCAGTCCAACTTTTCTGGAAGTACATTACAAATGCAGGTGCATTCTTCACCAATCGAACTTGAAAGATTATAGGCTATCTTTACAAAACTGATTTACCAGTATTTTAGCCATTTTATGAGCTTCATGGTTTCCTGACCCTTGAGATTCTTCTTTTCCTTATTTATCACTGTCAATTTTCACAAGTACCTTTGTTTTATAGTGATTTGTTTCAAAGCTTTCCTCCACCACTTAAAAGAAAATAATCTGGGCTGTACATGGCTTTTGGTCTGGTCATGGTTCTTAACCCAAAGATTAAAATGGCACTTATCCAGACATTATACTATCCACTACATTAGAAGTTAGAATACTTAACTAAATCTTCTCCAGTTGTAGAATCACCATAATCAATTGAATGACAGGGCAGACTACAGGGGTTGGGTGTGGCTCTTATTTTCTTGTGTTATTGTCCTGTCTTTCATAATTTAAGGCCAATCAATGTGATTAAACACACTCACAATCCGTCAGGAAAGAAAGCATAAGCAGTTCTGTTTGAAGGCCTCATCTACCATTGGGTCATCCTTTTGTGCTGCTGATTAACATCTGGGAATTTTTCTCATCTACAAGTAATTAACAACTTCTATTGAGGACCTTTTGCTGGTTTTGGTTTGCTTCTGTTTGTCTTCAAAGAGTTTTATTGAAGGCTTTGTGGGTGAATGATGAGTGGCCATGGCCAAAGAGGGAACAGAAGGAGCTGCATTGGGGTGGTATACTGGGCAGAAGTTGGTGCCCATTACATCTCTTCAGAGAGAGGATGAGAGGGATTTAGACACTGAAGGCATTACATACTATGGTTTTACAGGGTCAAAATCTGCACGTGCAATGTCTTGTACTCTGCTCAGCAGACAGTGATTCTGCTCCCTCACTGTTCAGCTTGATTACCACTCTGGGGAGGGCTTATAAAAGTGTGTGGTCAATTCTGTGGCAGCCGGTATTATTCTTTCGTCATGAACCAGACTCCAGTGTTGTCATAATTTATCATCATGGCTGGAATCTGGCAACACAGCCTCTGCTCTGAGTTTTGCCATAGCTCCCTGAAAGTGGTAGGAAGACATGCAGCATGTAAGCCTTCATCCGTGAAAGCATTGAGCATAAAATTTGTGAAGTGATGTTGCAGGTGTATAAAACTTCAAGTAGAACACCTCCAGCTACTAACCCACCCCTTCACACCCCCCACTAGCAAAATATCATTTCCTGTTGGTCACCTATGTACTGATGTTCCTGTTCTTGGCATCACTTTATGAACATACTATCAAAAAGTTATCTTGTGTATTTATATTTAGTGTTTTTAATCCTAGTGTTAGAATAAATAAATAAATCAATTACATTTTTAAAAAATCTATTCTATATGTATAAAAACAGAAATACTGTATTTTTAAAAAGAGGTAGTGTCCAAAGATTCAATGTCCATTTAGGAATCAGATGGCTGAGGGGAAGAAGCTGTTCCTGAATTGCTGCCTGTGTGCCTTCAGGCTTCTGTATCTCCTACCTGACTGTAACAGTGAGAAAAGGGCATGCGCTGGATGCTGGAGGTCCTTAATAATGGACGTTGCCTTTCTGAGACACTGCTCCCTGAAGATGTCCTGGGTACTTTGTAGGCTAGTACACAAGATGGAGCTGACTAGATTTACAACCTTCTGCAGCTTCTTTCAATCCTCTGCAGTAGCCTCTCTATACCAGAGTGATACAGCCATTATACAACTATAGAAGTTTTTGAGTGTATTTGTTGACATGTCGATCTCCAAACTCCTAATAAAGTATAGCAACTGTCTTGCCTTCTTTATAACTACATCAATATGTTGGGACCCAGTTACATCCTCGGAGATCTTGACACCCAGGAACTTGAAACTGCTCACTCTCTCTACTTCTGATCCCTCAGGATTGGTTTGTGTTCCTTCGTCTTGCCCTTCCTGAGTCCACAATCAGTTCTTTTGTCTTACTAACGTTGAGTGCCAGATTGTTGCTGCAGCACTACTCCACTGGCTGGCATATTTCACTCCTGTACACCCTCTCGTCACCACCTGAGATTCTACCAACAATGGTTGTACTGTCAGAAAATTGGTAGATGGCACTTGAACTATGCCTAGCCACACAGTTATGGGTATATAAAGAGCAGAGCAGAGGGCTAAGCACACACCCCTGAGGTGCGCCAGTGTTGATCATCAGCAAGGTGGATATTTTGGCACCAATCCACACAGACTGTGGCCTTCCGATTAGGAAGTCGAGGATCCAATTCCAGAGAGGTACAGAAGCCCAGGTTCTGCAACTTCTCAATCAGGATTGTGGGACTGATGGTATTAAATGCTGAGCTATAGTCAATGAACAGCATCCTGATGTAGGTGTTTGTTGTCCAGGTGGTCTAAAGCTATGTGGAGTGCCATTGAGCTTGTGTTTGCTATTGACCTATTGTGACGATAGGCAAATTGCAATTGCAATTTGGAATATAGTGTACAGTTCAAGAAGGCAGCATCCACCACGAAGGCTCCTCGCCCATCCAATCATTGTTACTATCATCAGAGAGGAGATTAAAGATGTATACTCAATGATTCAGAAACAGCTTCTTTCCCTCTGCCAACAGGTTTGTGATTAGTACAGAAAACTATGGATCTTTTTATTCCTTTTTGCATTATTTATTTTTGTAATTTATATCAAATTTATGTCTTTACACTGCACTTCTGCTGCAAAACAACAAATTCCAAATCATTTAGGTCAATGATTCTTTTTCTGATCCTATAGGTGTCGTGAAATTTGTTGTTTTATGGCCGCAGTATAGTGCAATACATAATAAAATGAACTATAAATTACAATAAGAAATACAAGTATATATAAATTAAACAAATAGTACCAAAGAAATAAAAAAGTGAGGTAGTGTACATGGATTCATTATTCGTTCAGAAATCCGATGACAGAGGAGAAGCTGTTTGGAAAACATTGACTGTGTGCTTCAGACTCTTGCATCTTCTCCTTAATGGTAGCAATGAGAAGAAGGCATGTCCTGGCCGATGCTGGGCAGACTAGTGCCCATGATGGAGCTGGCTGAGCTCGCAACTTTCTGCAGCTTTTTCCGATCCTGTGCAGTGGCCAGTCCATCACAGATTGTAATGCAACCAGTCAGAATACTCTACAAGGTACATCTGTAGACATTTGGTAGGGTCTTTGGCGATGTACCAGATCTCAAATTCCTAATGAAATATCATCGCTGTTGTGCCTTGATTGTAATTGTGTCGCTCTGTTGGTCTCAGGATAGATCTTCAGGGGTGTTGACAGCCAGGAACTTGAAACTGCTCACCCCTTCTACAGTTTATTCCTTGCTGATGACTGGAGTGTGTTCCCTCAAGCTCCCCTTTGAGAAGTCGACAGTCAATTCCTTAGTCTTGTTACTGTTAACTACAAGGTTATTGTTGCAACACAACTCAACCAGCTGATCTCTCTCACTCCTGTGTGCCTGTATATACAAGTATATAAAATTATGAGAGGCATAGATAGAATAGATAGTCTTTGCCTAGGGTGGAAGTGCCAAAAATTAGAGTGTAGGATTAATGTAAGAGGGGACAAGTTTAAAGGAAATTTGTGAGGCAAGCTTTTCACGCAAAACTTGCAGGGCAAAGCCATAGTCAAGTTTATTGTTATATGCATAGATACTCTGAAATACTTAGTGCAGCAGCATCACAGACATTTAGCATCAGATACTTAACATTGACAAGAGAAACATGAATTAAGCATGGACTAGATGGAATGGATCTTTGATGATAGATGTTGCCTTCTACCAATGGTGGGGGGGGATGTGCCCGTGATGTATGAGTCCATTACTCTCTGCAGCTTCTGAAATGTGCTACCAAAGAGATGGTAGAAGAAGATACAATAGCAACATTTAAGAGGCATCTAGACAGATATATCAACAGTCAGGGAATAGAGGGATACAGATGATGTGCAGACAGATGTCATTAATTAGATGTGCATCATTGACAGCATACATGGTGGGCCTAATGGCCTGATTCTGCATTCTGCTGTTTGAGGTATGAGACAACTTACACATGATTCTGTGACCTGAGCACCAGTCCAGTGCCATATATAAATTCAGCAGTGACCCTATTGATTGGGAAAGTCAGCTTACCGGATACCTGGTTGAGTGGTTCTGCAATGACAACCTCTCTGTTAGTAAAACTAAAAAGCTGATTGTTGATTTCAGGAGGGAGAAGGAGGGTGGACATATGCCAGTTTACAATGGTACAGTATTCTAGCAATAGCTTTAAATTTGTGGGCATTAACATTTTGGTTGACCAGTCCTGCACCTAGCACATGAATGCAATCATAAGGAGAGTGCACCATTGTCTTTACCACCTTTGGAGCTAAAGGAGTTTTGGCTTTCCCCAAACACTTACAAAACCTCTGTAGGTAATATCTATAGGAAATAGTGTCTCAGGAAGGCAATATCCATCATGAAAACATCCAGGCCATGCCATTTTCCTGCAGATACCACCAGGCAGAAGGCACAGAAACCTGAAGTTCAACATCAAGTTCAAGTACAGTTACTTCCTTTCAATCATTTAGCTCTTGGACCAACTGTCAAACCCTAATCATTAGTTTAGTAACATGATGACTACTTCGATCACTTAGCATTAAAATTGATTTTTTAACTTTTGTTCTAAACTTTTATTTAAAAATTATATTTAAATTCTGTTTAAGTTATTCTTGTGAATGCTGCTTATATGATACTATGTGCCTGTGTTGCTGTTCCAGTTAAGTTTTTCACTGCACCTGTGCATGTGGCAAAAAACTTGACTTCGACTTTGACTTCAATGAACATCCTTCCAAATGAGAGTGGCAGTGAGGGTGAGAGGGAGTGACAGTGAATTTTCGTGAGGTGTACCTCGTATTCATGAAACAATAAAGAAATGTGCATGTTTTCAGCATCTATACTAGAAGAGGGACATGTGGTTTAAACTTTTAATTTGAATAGAGAAAAGAGAGAAGTAGTTAAATGCAGCCTGTCTTGGAATCGGCAAAGGTGCAAAAATATTTAGTTCTGAAGAGGTGTTCTGCACTGTTGTCTTGCAAATTAATACAGCATTCATTTACTTGGATGTTACTAGCTAGTGGAGTATTGATACCATAAAACATTGCTCTGGTTTATAAGATTGAGAGGTTGTTATGGTGACTTGTCTGAAATGATGGAAATATTTGACTGGGTTGTTACTGAGAAGCTACTGGTATGGATTCAATAGGTCAAGTGAATTCATTTGCCACTACAAACTTTTATGATTTCATGGAGCTATTTTCTTAAGTGGGAGAATCAAGACTGTAGAGTTCTCTTTTGCAGGAACCAAATTTGCAGGAGAACCTTCCATTACAGTTTTAGGTTTCATGTTGTGCACAATTTGCTCATGCAGAGAAAATGGGAGATATTCCTCATTGCTATGTTGAATTATAAAAGGATGGAGGTATGGAGAACTGATTTTAATGAGATTTATATTGTGCTTTTCAGAACTTCAGGACATCTCAATACTGTATGTGATCCACATCTGGTGAAGAATCTATTTAAGTATGGATATTGTTGTAACATCGATAAACTGGGCAAGCAATTGCACATACTGTAGCAAGTTCCCACAGACAGCAGGAACTGCATTCACCTCAGTCTGTTTTATTGCTGGTTAAACATTAGCCCTGGAAGCAGTTAGAACTCCCCAGCTCTTTTTTCAAATGTTATAGGATCTTTTGCACCCAGATGAGAGAGCAAAGAATATTTGATCTGGGCAACCACACCTATACTCCCTCAGTGCCACTTCGAAGTTGTAGCCCAGCTGATGTGTTCACGTCTCAGTGTGGGACTTGAAACTATAACTCAGACTGAGATAGGATGACACCAAAAGAGGTAAAGGAAGCTGAGTGATTTATAGGCTGGCAAACTGAAGGATACATGTACTTGAGGTACAGGTACTGTAGGTGCAGACAAGAATGCGAGGAATCTGATTTAAACAGTTCTAGAGTGACTGTCCTGGGCCAGAGGACTTTCAACACTCTCTTCCCACTGGCAACTGAGGAAGTATACCAAGAGCTTATACAGTTTTCAGGCTGATCATGCAAAAAGTGCCAAAATCATATGCAGCATTCTTTGTCAATCCTTCTGAAACCTTCTGCTTTTCATTGATATTCTTAGAAATTGAATGCTTTTTTCATGATACTCCAGTAAGATTAGTGAAATAGCTAAGGTACTGAATGAAACAATCTGCAGAAGGTAATGTATGCCCCTTAATCAGACTATTCATCCCATCTCTATTTCACCCACCAAACAGTGATGATTAAGTATGGGAAGAGACAAGTGATGCAGATGCTGCAATCTGGAGCAAGAAATAAACTGCTGGAACAGCTTGGTGTGCCAGGAAGCCTCTGCAGATGGAAAGGGTTGGTCAACATTTCAGATCAAGGACTGAGAGTGCAGAGGCAGATAGTATAAGCTTCTGTAAAGAAGAATGCTCCATTAGCTGGCATAACTCTGAGCAGAATAGGGTTTCACTAATCACCAATACCACAAACGCTTTGATAATAAACCGTGCTGCCTGGTGGAACTTGCTGACAAAGTTTGCAAAAGGCTTGTTGATCTAATGTTCATAAACATCCTAAAACAATTAAGGAATATTCAAAGTTGGACATACTTTAAAACTAGAGAGAAAACAAACACAAATACCCAAACTAGAGGTGGAGCGAAGTCAAGATGGCACTAAACAGTGACTCCTTTGCTTGAACATGCGGAAACAGTTCTATTTCTATCTTTGGTATCTCTTTTTCCCTTTACAAGATTCTTTTGTAGACCCTGGCCTGGAGCTATACACTGATTTCAATTCTTTGCGGGAAGGGCACCCACTCTCAGGGCCTTACGACCAGCTGCTTTTTGATATCCCAAGGATGCAGCCTGGAAGGTGAGCACGCCTTCAGGGTTCCAGTTTTTCATGGCTCTGGAGTCGTGCTGATTCTAGGCCGATGCCACTGACTGAAGCATCGCAGGAGAACACAGAACATGGGGAGCAGCAGGTTAGCTGCTGAGGGGTTGTATGTTTGGAGAGCATTGCCTTTCTGGTGCCAACTCTTTGCGTTCAGAGCTTGGAAACAGCAACACAACAGACTTTTAACATTGTAAATCAGTGAGTTGTTATGTTTCCCCTCTAGCTGTGAAACTGGGACAACTCTTTTTCCCTTATTAGAGAGAGCCTGTGGTGTGTTGAATTACCAGGTGAATGAGTAGTTTTTGGGGTAATGCAAATCTGTGTCTTTACTGATGCTTTGTTGCATGCTTGAGTGCTCGGTGGAAGGTAATGGTGCTTTTTGCTGGTGGGGGGGATTCTTTGCTGCTGCTTGTGTGTGTGGGGGGGGCTTTGGGGTTCTAATGTTTAACTGTCATTCATTCTTTGGAGCACTCCTGTTTTTGTGGACTTTTGCAAAGAAAAAGAATTTAAGGATGTGTATTGTATACACTTCTCTGCCATTAAATGTGCCTATTGAATAAGATGAGAAATTCTGCAAGTGTGGAAATACAAAGTAACAAACAAAATGCTAAGGATCTCAGCAGTCAGGCAGCATCTATCGAGAGAAATAAAGATCATAAGATCTAGGAGCAGAATTATGCCATTCGGGCCATCAAGTTTGCTCTGCCATTCCATCATGTCTGACTTAATATCACTCTCAAACCCAGTCTCCTGCCTTGTTCTCACAACCTATCAACCTCCACCTTAAATATACCCAATGACTTCACCCGCACAGCCATCTGCGGCAAAGAATTTCACATGTTCACCACCCTCTGGCTAAAGAAAGTTTTCCTTATCTCTGTTCTAAATGGATGTCCCTCAGTTCTGAGGCTGTGCCCTCTACAGCTAGACTCCCCAATATAAAAAACATCTTCTCCACATTCACTTATCCAGAATTTACAATATTCTAGGTTGTAATGAGTTTCCACCCTCCCCCATTCATGTAATCTCCAGCCCCTGCAGGCCCAGAACTATCAGACACTCTTCATATGGAATCATTTTTGTGAACATCCTCTGGACTCTCCCCAATGCCATCACATCTTATCTTGGATAAGGACACAAAACTGCTCAAAATACTCAACGTGCAGTTTGGACAATGCCTTACAAATCCTTAGCATTACATTCTTTGCTTTTGTATTCTAGTCCTCTCAAAATGAATGCCAACATTGCATTTGCCTTCCTCATCAGCGACTTAACCTGCAAGTTAACTTTCATTGAATTCTGCACGAGGCCTCCCAAGTTCCTCTGAACATCTAATTTTTGTTTATTATGGCTTGGGATCCAAAGAGACCTTGCTTTTTGGATCCAGAATTGGCTCACCCACAGAAGGCAAAGTGGGTTTGTAGGTGGTTCATAATCTGCATGGAGGATGGTGTCAGTGGGGCTCTGCAGGGATCTGTTCTGGGACCCCTCCTCTTTGTGATTTTTATAAATGACCTGGATGAGGAAGTAGAAGGGTGGGTCAGTAAGACAGCTGAAGACACAAGTTGGGGGTGTCTGGAGGGTTGTCAGAGGTTACAGCATGACTGCAAAACTGGGCTGAGAAGTGGCAGATACAGTTCAACCCAGATAAGTGAGAAGATGTTCATTTCAGTAGGTCAAATTTGATGACAGAATATACTGTAGTATTAATGGTAAGACTCTTGGCAGTGTGGAGGATCAGCAAAATTTGGGGTCTGTCCATAGGACACTTAAAGCTGCTGTGCAGGTTGACTGTTAAGGTCTATGGTGTGTTGGCCTTCATCAACTGGGATTGAATTTAAGAACCATGAGATAATGTTACAGCTATATAAGACCTTAGTTAGACCCCACTTGGAGATCTGTGTTCAGTTCTGGTCACCTTGTTACAGGAAGGGTGTGGATGCTACAGAAAGAGTGCAGAGAAGATTTACAAGGGTGTTGCCTGGATTGGAGAGCGTACCTTGTGAGAATGGGTTGAGTGAACTCTACCTTTTCTCCTTGGAGCAATGGAGGATGAGAAGTAACCTGATAGAGGTGAATAAGATGATGAGAGGCATTGATCGTGTGGATGGCCAGAGGCTTTTACGCCGGGATGAAATGGCTAGCACGAGAGGGTATATCATTAAGGTGCCTGGAAGCAGGTACAAGGGGGATGTCAGAGGTAAGTTTTTCAGAGTGGTGGATACGTGGAATGCACTGCAGGTTACAGTGGTAGAGGCAGGTACAGTAGGGTCTTTTAAGAGACTTGGGTAGGTACATGGAGTTTAGAAAAATAGAGGGCTATGCCGTAGGGAAATTCTAGGCAGCTTATAGAGTAAGTTACATGGTCAGCACAACATTGTGGGCCGAAGGGTTGGTAATGTGTTGTAGATTTGTTTCTAAACCACTTATTAAATAATCCATGCCTTTATTCATTTTCCATCAAAGTGCATGACCATGCACTTCCTTACATTATATTCCATCAGCCACAGTATGTGTGCTTGCAACACTGCATCAGACAGTGATCAGCAACACTGGGGCTCCACAGGGGGCTGTCTTGTCTCCCTTTCTCCACCATTTACACCTTGGACTTCAACTACTGCACAGTCTTGCCATCCTCAGAAGTTTTTGGATGACTCTGCCATATTTGGATGCATCAGCAAGGGAGATGAGGCTGAGTACAGGGCTATGGTAGGAAACTTTGTCACATGGTGTGAGCAGAATTATCTGCAGCTTAATGTGAAAGACTAAGCAGCTGGTGGTAGACCTGAAGAGAGCTAAGGTACTGGTGACCCCTGTTTCCATCCAGGGGGTCGGTGTGGACATGGTGGAGGATTACAAAGACCTGGGGATATGAATTGACAATAAACTGGACTGGTCAAAGAACACTGAGGCTGTCTACAAGAAGGGTCAGAGCCATCTCTATTTCCTGAGGAGACTGGGGTCCTTTAACATCTGTCAGACGATGCTGAGGATGTTCTATGAGTCTGTGGTGGCCAGTGCTATCATGTTTGCTGTTGTGTGCTGGGGCAGCAGGCTGAGGGTGGCAGACACCAATGGAATCAACAAACTTTCGTAAGGCCAGTGATATTACGGGGATGGAACTGGACTCTCTGACGGTGGTGTCTGAAAAGCGGATGCTGTCCAAGTTGCATACCATCTTGGACAATGTCTCCCATCCGCTACATAATGTACTGGTTGGGTACAGGAGTACATTCAGCCAGAGACTCATTCCACTGAGATGCAGCACAGAGCGTCATAGGAAGTCATTCCTGCCTGTGGCCACCAAACTTTACAACTCCTCCCTTGGAGGGTCGGACACCCTGAGCCAATAGGCTGGTCCTGGACTTATTTCCTGACATAATTTATATATTTTAATTATTTATGGTTTTATATTGCTATATTTATACTCTATTCTTAGTTGGTGCAACTGTAACAAAACCCAATTTCCCTCAGGATCAATAAAGTACGACTGACTTCTTTGCCTATTTCCCCCAGTCCATCTGCAGACACCCTGCTTCTTAAAAAGTACCTGCCCTTCCACCTACCTTCACATTACCCACAAAGGTGGACTCAATCTGAAGCATCTCTGACCCTAGAGCTGGGAGGTAACATACCATCTACTTTCACATCCACAGAATCTGCTTTCTGTTCCTCTGATTATGGAATCCTCGATCACTACTGCACTCCTCTTCTCCGGCAACATTCCCTTCAGAGCCAGAATCAGTGCCATAGACTCAGCTGCTAGGGCTTCCTCCCGGTAGGTTGTATTCCCCAACATTGTACAAAGCAGTCTACATATTACTTTAGGGGAATGGCCACAGGTGTATTCTGCACTGGCTGTCCATTCCCTTTCCCTTTTCTAAGTTGCACAGATCTGCCTCCTGCAACTGAGGACTGATTACCTTCCTATAGCTCCTATCTGTTACCACCTCATTCTACTGTTTGAGCTCAAGGTCATCGAGCTTCAGCTCCAGTTCCTTAACACAGTCCCTAAGGAGCTGAAGCTTGAATCTTGTGCAGATGTGGTCAGGGAGAATGAAGTTCTCCAAAACTTTCTCTCCTCTCACATAAGGAACATACCACTACCTTCAGATCCATTCTCTGTGCACTGTATGTACTAACAAACAAAAACATTCTTCTAACTTAGAGCCTCTATCTGTGCCTGACTAAGTCTTTTCTTCCCTAAGCATGCTGAGCCAATGCCCGGCCACTCTAACAACACCCCACTCACACAATGGCTGGTTCACTTGCAACTCCTTTACTTTTATTGGCCCTGCACTGATTTCCACCCACTGAGAAAATAGCTGAAAACCTCTGAGCTCTTTTTAAGGATCACATTGCGTCACCAGTGGACGACCTAGTGTGCTGATTGCCTTCCACTAAGAAAAATAAAACCCCGATGTTTTGGGCAAGAGCTTTCATCAGGACTACATCAGACAAAAATACCCATTGAAAATACTGGAACGTGTAAGAGACAAAGTTAAATATACTTATTTAACAAGTAAATGACCTGTTCCCTTTCTGGAATGTCTTTCCAGAGGAGCTGGTTGAACTGGATACAATTATTACATTTACGAAGCATTTAGGAGGACAAGTAAATTGACATGGTATAATGGATAAGGTCCAAGTGTAGTAAAGTGGGATTATTGCAGGTGAGCAAAAAGGATGTGGAGGACCAAACCAACGTCTGCAAAATCTCTTGTGGTATCGAGGACCGAAGGTCTTGGTTCTGTTGCAACAATGCTACAACTCTGAGCAAAATATGAACTACTGGAAGAGCTCAGTAGGTCTAACAGCATCGATGGAGGCAAAAGAGCAACCTGCACCTGAACTAAGAGTATAGAGGAAAATAGCTAATATATCAAAGACAGAAGTTGGCTATGATATCACAAGAGACACATCAATTAAACATAAATTATACCCATTTACTTCAAGAAAGAACACAGAACAAAAATAAATGTTTATTTTAGTGCAAAGTGATCAAAGTGTTCATAGAGATGGTATACAGTAGCAGTAATTAAGGTTGTGCAGGTATTCAAGAACCAAATGGTGAAGTGAAGTAGGTGTTCTTGAACATGGTGATGCTTCTGTATCTTCTGCCTAGTCATAGCTACGAAAAGATGGCATGACCTGGATTATGGGGACCTAACCTGATGCAGTCTGAGGGAACAAATTCTGAAAAGCTATGCAAGAGAATAAAAGGTAGAACATTATAGCACAGTACAGACCCTTCAGCCTATGATCTTGTACCAATCTTTTAACCTACCCAAGGTCAATCTAACCCATCCCTTGCACATAAACCTTTCAGATTTCTTTCTTCCATACGCCTATCAAAAAGTCTCAATGTCCCTAATATGTCTGCCTTTATTACCATCCACACAGTGTCATGGTCCAGTCTGTGAAGTCTGCATTCCAGTTCACGGTCTGGTCGTTGATTCCTTATTCCGGGTTTTCCTGTTTTCCCTTGTTCCATTGGGTGCTTTAATTGAGGCACCTGATTCTTGTTTTGGGCTGGCATATAAATACCTCTCAAACCAAGGATTCCCTGTTGGACTGTTCCCTTCCCCTTCCTTCTGAAGCCTTGTCTGCATCCCTGTCAAGTTCAACTGCTGGAGTGAGACTGGAGCCTTGCCATGCCAAGATAAGTAGCTATCTATTGAGTTTGGAGCAACTCTTTGTGTCCCTGTGCTTAATGTCTATGTCAAAGAAGAGTCCTGGCCCGAGGTCCTGTTCCCAAAGAGGGGTCCTGACTGTGTTCTGTGTTCCAGGCGCCATGTTCCAGTCCTGTCCAAGTCAAGGCTTTGTGTTCCCGTCCAGTCCAGGAGTCCCTCAGCAGTTTACCCTGGGACTTCCTCAGCAAGTGTCCTCAGCAGTCATCCTGGCCTAGAAAGCATCCCGGCCCTGTGCTCCAAGGAGGAGTCTCAGCTCTGTACCCAAGAGCCTAACCAAGCCGAGTCCAATAGCTGAGCCAAACCTAGTCCAAGAGCCACATCCTGCCCTGGAGTACCTCATCCAGTCCACGTCCAAGGCTCTTCCCAGTCCAGGAGTCCCTCGCCTGGTCCAAGCCATGTCCAAGAACCTCGTCCTGTCCACGTCAAGGCTTTGTGTTCTCGTCCTGTCCATATGCCTCATCCTGTGCAGGAGGTCCATGTCCAGTCCAGTAGTCTAGCCACATCCAGTCCTGTAGCCATGTCTTGTCCTCGCTTAGGTCTGGGGTCCGAGCCCAAGGCAAGACCCAGGTCCCTGTCCAGTCTCTGGCTTGGAGTCCTAACCCAGGCTCCTAGTTCCAAGTTCCTTCTCCTGGTCCCGCTTTCCCAGTCTTAGTCCAAGCCCAGGCCCGGTGTCCTTGTCTCATCAAGGGTCTGTGTCCAGGTTCAGCGTCGTTTCTACCTTACTCACCTTGCTATCTCGATAAACCTAGTCCTGTTCGTAGTATTTCAGTGTCTGTGACTTGCATTTGGGTCTGCTCCCAACACCGATGTACAGGAGGCCACACTGGGAGCACCGAACACAGTAAGTGACCCCAACAGACTCACAGGCAAGTGTCGCCTCACCTGGAAGGACTCTTTGGGGCCCTGAATGGTAGTGAGAGAGGAGGTGCAAGTGTTGTACATGTTCTGCTTGCAAGGGTAAGAGTCAGGAGGGAGATCAGTGGGGAGGGACAAGTGCATAAAGGAGTCATGTCGGGAGTGACCCCTGTGGAAAGCAAAGTAGGGGGGGTTGGGGGAGGGGGTTGAAAGATGTGCTTGGTGGTGGGATCCCATTGGAGATGGCAGAGTTCTAGAGAATTATCTGCTGGACGCAGAGGTTGGTGGGGTGGTAGGTCCACTCGGCATTTCTATCCCCTTACTCACGAGCATGCCATAAGTTAAATTATTAGTTACCACAGTTACAGATTGTATTTGAGTGAAAGCAATTATTAATTCCAGATTGTGCACCAGTGCAATATCCTTGGCTGTATAGTTACACTGTTGCTTCAGGTCAACCAAAAGTGATTTGAAGTGGGGGGGGAAGGGGGCTTAACAGATAATTTATTATAACTTGGCTAAGAGGAAACTGAATCAGATCATTTACTGTTTAAGCAACACACAAAATGCTGGTAGAACGCAGCAGGTCAGGCAGCATCTATAGGAAGAAGTATAGTAGACGTTTTGGGCCGAGACCCTTCATCAGGACCAACTGAAAGAAGAGATTCTCAGCCCGAAATGTCGACTGTACTTCTTCCTATAGATGCTGCCCAGCCTTCTGTGTTCCACCAGCATTTTGTGTGTGTTGCTTGAATTTCCAGCATCTGCAGCTTTCCTCGTGTACTGCTGTTTAATTTTGTTCTACTTGGCTGATCTGATCCGATCAGTTTCTTCAGTAAGGTCAAAGATACCCTGATATACCCTGAATGTTTTCAGTCAAAATCCCTTCACAAACCTCCAGTACTTAGCTTGGTGCCTTTCATCCAATGTGTCGAATATCAGGGATAAGTGAGAACACACAGTAACTGCTTGATGCCATTACTCCATTTGCAATGAAGTATAAAACTGGAAATAGAGATTTCTCAACGTTTCATTAATGTTCTCACATCTTGACTCCAAACTACATAACAAAGGAAGAGTATTTATAAATTAATCCATACCATATCTAGCCTATTCCAATTCAATTCACATATTTAAATCAGGTACAGGAATAAATTATATTTGCAGAAATATGCCCACAATTTTAATGCAATTATCACAAATTGGACTTGTTTTTTTCCTTTTCCCTTTTATTTGCATAAGTTTTCAAGATGGAATATAGTTGTGAAATACTAATTAAAATAATGCAACATTTTAAATACTGGATAAAGAACATACCAAGTTAAAGGAATAAAATCAATGGTCACAAAGTGAAACTAAGATGAGTTATTAAAAGAATCTGGTCCTTGGTAAAATCTACACATTTTTAAAATAGTTTGCAGGAACAGAGCAACCTGGCAAAATTGGTGCATAAATCTTTGTGGATGGTAGGGCAAGGCAATTTGATGTTGACAGGACGAGTCAGTGTTGAAAAGTATGTGCAACGTTTCTCTTCGAATAGTAGTAGAACTTTGCTAAACCTTCATAAAACAGTGCTCAGACTTCAGAGTATAGTGTCAGACCAATTGGTACAGATCTTTGAAGAGGAGACAGGCACCTATCAGAGTGGAGCCAAAACTAAGGACATCAGTTATGTGTAGTGTTCTCCATTGTGTAGGGAATGTAAAGAGGGGATGTGATAGATGACGACCTCATGAATGGTCTTAATAGAGTAAAAGGGGTGGTCTTAATAGAGTAAAAGGGGAAATGTTTTTAGAGTCAGTAGTCAAAAGAAGCTAGTTTTGAAGTGATTGGCTTAAATCTAAGGGTGACTTGAGGAAGCTTCATTAAAAGCAATGAGCAATTTCAATCTGGAAGGTATTGTATGAAAGGATGCATGCTAACTTTCAAAATTTGTTATTACATAAATATTTGAAGTATTATTTGGTAGGCTTTGCAGAAAGAGGAAATGAATGGGACTAATTATGCAGCTAGCATATTGTACAGGATATCTCCTGTGGTTTATGGTATGACTGGTACATCTTTCAGGTGTCACTTGCACTCACTCTCTGACATTGTTTAAGAAAGATGCAAAAATCATTAAATTGTGTTGAATTTGCATTCTAACAATGAATTTACCATCCATTTTCTTGCATGCTAAAAATGGAAAGGAACATCTTGAATGTTCCTTTGTCTGGAGATTCTTAGGAGTGAAGGAAGGATTTCTTCAAAGTGGCTTTGAACATGTATTTGAATCTTCCCCTCTACCTGGCTGATAATCTCATCCTATGACAGAATTTGGAAGAAGATGATCTGTTTCTGTAGTCTGGTATTTGACGTATCAATGATGTAACCCATCCAGTGGAGCCATTTGAATGTAACTAAAGCCGCAACACGGGCATGTTGGATTGGAAGAGTGAGCTAATATTATTTTTCTTAACTTCTGGTAAATTTTGTGGAGAGTATTGTGGTATCTTCCCAAAACCTTGAAGTGCCTGTTATAGGTAGTCTGTTTCAGAAGCCATAGGTGATGAGGGATCATTTTTGCCTAGTTTTGTGCCAAGTCTGAGGTCTTATTTATCAAATGTCCTTGTCTTTGACTGTGCCAGATTGTGGAAAACAATGGTGAATTTCATCACTGTTGTCTGCCTTCATTGAGTGTTAACTCTTGAGATATGGAAAGTGCTCCACTTTTTCTACAGTATCACCACAAATCTTTATTGTCAGAGGGCAGTGTACATATAACAATAAACTCAACTTTGACTTTAGATCTCCTACTCTGCTGGGGATTGGACAAGGTCAAATTTTAGGTCTACCAGGTCAGTCTGACAATGGTATCTAACAATAGGGTAGTGCTTCTGAGGGAAAGACCTGAGTGTGCAGAATGTTCTTTGATTTCAAAACTGGTTGAGGGATCATCTCTGCATCATCACTGCACTCTATCATCACATCCTGTGAGAGCTTACCATTGAGAAGGTGTAAGGACAAGATAGTCAGGAATCTTCTGTCATTCCCATCCACTCATCACCCAACAGGAACCAATGCCAGTGGATAAATCTCTCTGACAGCTAACTGACAGAGGACTAACCCAAAGGGTTTATTATTTTTGCTATTACAACATTAAGCATTGTAGCTTCCTGCTACAACTTCATCCCCAATCAATAATCCCCAATGTCACTAAACCCTTTGTAGGAGCAACTTCATTGTATTCTCTCATAAAATTGGTTAGTTTGTTCTGTTATTACATAAAATATTTGATGTTATTCCGCAGAGATAAATTTCTGAGCGGGTTTCTTGAACGCCAGTGATATAGTTGCTGTTCTGGTAGTGAGCAGTGATGCACAGTGACTGAATACCTTGCAGGAGTTCACTGGCCATCAATCTGAATGTTTACATTATATTGAATGTATCCATTCAATACAGTTATCTTCAATGTTGTACACTTCCTTCTGAAGTGCATTCACTAAATTTATACTACTCCCTTGCTAAACAAGAGGGATTTTGCGGTGGATTTTGGAGTTTTTGTGTGATAGAGCCACAGAGCCCAGGTCCTGCTAATCAAGATGCTTTCCCACTGCCTGCATTTGCCCTACATTGATCTAGGTCTGTGTGCCTATCCAAATGAATATCGGAATATCAGAACTGCACCTGCTTACTCTGGCACAGGTCTACGCTCCGCTATGTGAACTACTTGCCCCCTCAGGTCACTTTTTAATCTCTTCCTTCTCCCCTTAAATTTATGC
Source organism: Mobula hypostoma (assembly GCF_963921235.1). Classification (NCBI taxonomy): domain Eukaryota; kingdom Metazoa; phylum Chordata; class Chondrichthyes; order Myliobatiformes; family Myliobatidae; genus Mobula; species Mobula hypostoma. The sequence goes on along the minus strand of NC_086098.1, from coordinate 55,735,755 downwards.
TCAAATTTTAGACTTCCCTGTCCTGTGACCACGTACCCTAACTATGCCCCTCATGATTTTATATACCTCAACAAGGTCACCTCTGAACCTCTTACATTCTAGGTCCAGCCTACCCAGCTTCAAGCCTTGTAGTATTGGTAACATCCTGGTAAATCTTTCCTGTACCCTTTACAACTTAATGACATCTTCCCTTTAACTGGGCAAACAAACTGCAGACAGTACTCCAAGTGCTGTCTTACCAGTGACTTCACAGTTATAAGATTGTACAGATGGAACAGTCTCTTCAGCTCACTGAATGTGTCAGCCACTAAGCAGCCATTTGCACTAATCTTACGTTAATCCAATTTTATTCTCCCTGTGTTCCTTTTAAATCTCCGCAAATGTTTCCACTCATCAACACACTAAAGGAAATTTGTGGCACAGCTGCTAATTGGTTTATAAACTCACACATTTTAGGAATGTAGGAGGAAACCTGAATTTTTTTTCAGTCTTATTTTTTTATATTCTGTGATTTAGTCCAATCCTTCTCGTTTTTCGTAAGAGCACAGGGTTTGGGGGCAAATTTTCTTGTGGCATTTTTGTGCAGGGGCAGGGAAGTCTGGGGGGGCAGGGTTGGTGTTCTCTGCTTTTTTTTTGTTTCTTTGTGTAGGGAGAGGGGGATTTGGAGGCCAATGTTCTGCATTTTTCTTCGTGTGGTGAGAGGGGTATGTGGGGACTGACATTCTTGTTGCATTTTTTTGCAGGGGAGGGTGGGGGGCGGTTGAGATTGGTGATCGCGTTGCCATTCTTTTTCTCTTGGTTTTGTGGTTATCTGGAGAAGATGAATATCAGAGTTATATACTTTGATAATAAGTGAACCTTTGAACCTTTAACATCTGAAGTAAACCCACACTGTGCAAACTCCACAGACTTCACCTGACTTCACTGCAGTTCTCCTGGCTGCAGTGCTGTACATTCCATCCTGCCTGTGCGGTGGTGTAAAATGGATGGTGGTGACCTCACCCAATTTTGTTTTGGCTGAGCTGATTGACCCTTCCCTGTCAGAAAGGTTAAATATATGCCACTGATTTGTAGGTGATATAAACACCAGGCTAATTCAAGATGGCTTTTTCCCTTCAAAAAATCATTATGTCCGCAACATCGAGCTTTTCATCAGTTTGAACTGGCAAATTGCTGTTGAATAAAGTGAGGGGAATCCATGCTTATTCAAGGCCAGAACTGTTTTTGATTGCATTGGCTTGAAGAGCGGCAGATTCTTTAGCTGAGCTGAAAAACAGCCAGCAAATGCTGTAGTATCATCAAAGGGTAGACTCTGTCTGAAAGATATGTCAGGGTTCTGCAAACTTTTCAAGGCTGTATCCTGGGAAACAGATGGATTTCAAAAGCTTAGAAGCAGTATTGTTGTCAAGAATTTCTCTCTTGCAAGCCAAGAATTCCTGTGAACAAACAATGGCCAGTTTAGAGAATCAGAAATGGAGCCTGTTGCAATTTGGACAATAAAGGCAGTCTTGACGAGTTTCAGCATTGTGATCTTCAAGCCTGGCAGTCAGAAATTCCTGAAAACAATGGTGCTCAAATCTATACAAAATGTCTTTGAAGGTACACAGTGTTACACAGCACTATGCAGAATGGGATTATGCACTATTTACAGTGAGAAGCAGTTTAAAGGTGGTCATGCTTGAAACTGAACATGTTGCTCCCCAATTGGAAATGTATGTGCTTGGATTGCATCCGTGCCCACACAAGCTGTTGTGCACTCTGTGGGCATTGATTGCCACTGCATTTTTTAAGCAATTACAGTTTGTTGCTTTGCTACTAATTGGTCACATAGAAAGTTTAAAAAATAAACTGGTATTAAATAGTCAGTAGTGAATTTATTAGATGCACCTGTACATCTACCCATTACTGCAAATAAATATCTAATCAGCCAATCATGTGGCAGCAACTCAAAGTATAAAAACATGCAGATATGGTCAAGAGATTCGGTGTGTTTTTCAGACCAAACTTCAGAATAGGAAGGAAATGTGATCTGTGACTCTGACTGTGGAATGACTGTTGGTGTCACAGTGGTTTGGGTATTTTAGAAACTGCTTATCTTGGGGATTTTGAAGCACAGCAGTTTACGGAGAATGTGCAGAAAACAAAAAAAAACATCCTATGAGTGGTGGTACTGTGGGGGGGAAATGGCTTGTTAATGAGAGAGGTCAGAGGAGAATGGTCAGACTGATTCACACTGACAGGAAGGCAATAATAACTCAAATAAACATGTATTACAATAGTGGAGTATAGATCATCTCTGAACACACAACTTGTTGAGCCTTGAAGTGGATAGGCTACAGAAGCAGACCACAAACTTACACTAAGTGGCCAATTGATTAGGTGAAGGAAGTACCTGCATGGATGAGTGTGCCGATTGAAAACTTGCTGTACATTCCCAAACCAAAAGCCATGGATGAACCATCATCTGCTCAGGACTAGATCTGTGGAATGTAAGTCTGCTGACACAGGGCTGTACAAGAAAACTAAAAGACTTGAAAGTTATTTCAATAGTGAAGAAACAATTCCAAGCAAGACTGGAGGTGTCATCGGATACACGTCAACTCCGGCAGGATGTGCAAGACGTTGCTTCCTACAAAACAAAACCCAATAGCATGAATGCTAGAAATGCTACACTACCAGATGAGCTCAATGCCTTCTATGCCCGCTTTGAAAGGGAGAATATAACTATTGCAGTGAAGGCCCCTGCTGCACCTGATGACCTTGTAATCTTTGTCTGAGGCTGATGTTAGGCTGTCTTTAAGGACTGTGAACCCTTGCAAGGTGGCAGGCCTCCTTTGGAGTATCTGGTAAGGCTCTGAAAACTTGTGCCAGCCAACTGGTGGAAGTATTCAAGGACATTTTCAACCTCACTGTTAAGGTCAGAAGATCCCACCTGCTTCAAAAAGGCACTAGAACTAGGGGACGTAGCCTCAAGACGCGGGGGAGTAGATTTAGGATGACGATGAGGAGAAACTGCTTTTCTCAGAGTGGTGAATCTGTGGAATTCTTTGCCCACCAATGAAGCACTGGTGGCTGCATCAGTAAATATATTTAAGACAAGGTTGGATAGATTTTTTACACAGAGTATTAAGGGGTATGGGGAGAAGGCAGGTAGGTGGAGCCAAGTCCATGGCCAGATCAGCCATGATCTTATTGAATGGTGGAGCAGGTTTGACAGGCCAGATGGCCTACTCCTGCATCTACTTGTGTTCTTATGCACCAATTATGCCAATACCCAAGAAGAGTAATGTGAGCTGCCTTGATGGCTATCGACCAGTAGCACTCAGATCTGTGGTGATGAAATACTTTGAGAGATTGATCATGGCTAGAATGAACACCTGCCTCAACAATCTGGACCCATTGCAATTTGCCTATTGCCACCATAGGTCTACAGCAGACACAATCTCAATGGCTCTTCACATGGCCTTAGATCACCTGCACAATACAAACACCTATGTCAGGACGCTGTTCATTGACTATAGCTCGGTGTATAACACCATCATTCCCATAATCCTGATTGATGAGCTACAGAACCTGGGCCTCTGTCCCTCTCTACAAATGGATCTTTGACTTCCAAACCAGAAGACCACTATCTGTGTGGATTGGTGATAACATCTCCTCCTTGCTGATGATCAATGCTGGTGCACCTCAGGGGTATGTGTTTAGCTCACTGCTGTGCTCTCTATACCCATGACTGTGTGGCTAGGCATAGCTCAAATGCCATCTATAAATTTACTGATGATTACAACCATTGTTGGTAAAATCTCAATGAAGATGAGGATGTACGGGGGCGAGATACACCAGCTAGTTGAGTGGTGCCGCAGAAACAACCTTGCCTTCAATGTCAATAGGACAAGCTCATTGTGGACCTCGGAAAGGGTAAAATGAGGGAATATAAAAATAAATCGTTGTGGAGAGAGCGAGCAGTTTCAAGTTCCTGGATGTCAAGATCTCTGATGATCTAACCTGGTCCCAACATATCGATGCAGCTATACAGATAACAGCGGCTCTATTTCATTAGGAGTTTGAAGCAAATTGGTTTGTCACCTAAAACACTCAAAAGCTTCTATGGGGGTACCGTAGAGAGCACTCTGACAGGCTGCATCGTTGTCTGGTACAAGGAAGCTAATGCAAAAGATTGAAAATAGCTACAGAAAGTTGTAAAATTAATCATCTCCATCTTGGGTACTGTCCTCCGTAGTATCCAGGACATCTTCAAGGAGCAGTGACTCAGAATGGTGGTGTCCATTATTAAGGACCCCATCACCCCCTTGTCCTGACTACTGTTAGGTTGGAGGTACAGAAGCCTAAAGGCGCACACTCTTCAATTCAGGAACAGCTTCTACCCTCTGCCATACAATTCCTAAATGGACATCGATCCTATGAAGATAGCCTTACTATTTTTTATATATTATTTCTGTTTGTGCACTATTTTTAATCTATTTGGTATTCATATATATGTTTACTGTAATTAATCTACTTTTATTTTTTCTTTCTATATTATGTATAGCATTTAACTGCTGCTCCTCAGTTAAGAAATTTCATGACACATGTCGGTGATAATAAACCTGATTCTGACGCCTAATTAAGTGGCCACGGAGTGCAAATTGCAAAACTACTCAGTTACTTGAAGGGGACTGGGCAAGAAGTCCTCGCAAGATTCAAGGTTGTTTAATGGTGTCCCCTACACAGCGTAGAGGAGAATGAATTAATTACCTTGGATCCAATGCAGCACAAAAGATAAATAACACAACAAAAACACACAATAAATATAAATACACAAGATTGATTGTATGTATTTAAAATGGTGCTGGGCACAGGAATATCTGTACATAAGGTGACTGACAGAAAATGATAAAGCAGCGATGTCTTGTGGAAAGTAACTGTTTTTGGGTCGTATGGTCCTGGCATAGATGTTTAGCCTCCTCCCTGATTGGAGTGGGATGAACAGTCCATGTGCAGGGTGGGTAGGATCTTTTATGATATTACTGGCCCTTTTCTGGCACCTTTCTGTATATACATCCTTGATGGCAAGTAGGCTGGTACTGGTGATGCATTAGGCAGGTTTGACTGCCTGTTGTAGAGCCTTGCTGTCCATTCCAGTGCATTAGCCATGCCATGCAGTCATGCAACTTGTTAGGATGTTCTCTACTATATAGAATGACATGAGTATAGATGTGCTAAGGCCAGCTCTCTACAGCTTCCTCAGAAAGTAGAGGCATTGGTGAGCTTTTCTAATTGTGTACAGTATGTTCTGGAACCATGAGAGGTTGTGCAGCTCCCAGTTTGAAACTGCTCACAGCTTCCACTGCTGCGCCAGCAATGTGAAGAGAAGTGAGTGGTGCGAGTTCTTAAGTCAATAGCCATCTCCTTTGGCTTGATGACATTGACCTAGGGGTCATTTGCCTGGCACCAGGCCTCCAGCTCTTCCAACACCATTGTTGCTGATGATGAGCCCCACCACTTGTTTAGCAGTGCAGTCCGGTGTGAGCAGATTGTTCAGCAATAGGATTAGCTCATAGTCCTGGTGGGGGGCACCCATGTTGAGGATGATGGGGAGAGGAGCAGTTGTACGTCCTGCCTATCTGAGCTCTGCTGATTAGGAAGTCCAACACCTAGCTGCAGAGTGGTATAATAAGACTGAGGAGTAGGATTTGTTCATCAAAGTCTGTGGGGGAAAATGGTGTTGAATGCCAAACTGAAACCCAGAAGCAGCATTCTGACAGAAGTGTCCTTGTTTTCTCAGTGTATCAGGGCCAGGTGCATGACAGATGCCATGGCATCTTTTGTAGAGTGATTCTATTGGTAAGAATATAAATGAGTACCCAATGTGGCAGGAAGAGTTTTTGATGTGTGTTGTTACCAGACATTCAAAGCACTCCATGATGATTGGTATCAGTGCCACTGGGTGGTAGTCCTTTATTTCTGAAGGTGTAGAGTTCTTTGTTACAGGGATGATGGTGTCTGATTTGAAACATATAGGGACAGCAGTCTGGGTGTATGATGTGTTGAGGTTGTTCATGAGGATGTCAGTGAGCTGGTGTGCACAACTCCCTGTGTAGTCTACCTGGGCCAGCTGCCCTACAGGTGTTGACTTTGTAGAATCCTTCTCACATCTGCTGCTGTTACAGATAGGAGGCTGCTCGCCTGGGAGTGGAGTAGCTTTTCTTGTCAGCAGTGTGTTGCATGCCTTGAAGCATGCAAAAAGTTGTTTAGGGTGTTAGGGAGAGAAGCGACGCTGTTTTTCCTAGCATAGCCAGTGATGCCCTTGATGCCCAGCCAAATACACCAGGAATCATCACAGGTGTTGAATTTTTTTTGTGCATTGGTGGTCTTTGTCCTCTTAAGATGAGGTTTCTTCTGGCTGCTCTGAGCTATTCTGTCTCCACACCTGAAGCAGTGCCCCAGGCTTTTAGTAGGGAACACACCTCTGCATTCAGCCAGGGCTTCTGATTGGGCTGTGAGATGACCATTTGTGATGTACCAACTTTACTTACACACTTACTCATGCAGCTGGTGACAGAGGAGGTGTACTCCTTGCTGTCTGTGTGTTCTCCATTTGTGGCAGTCTCCTTGAACATCTGTCAGTTAGTCCAATTAAAACAGTCCTGACGCACAGAGTTTGCCTCATTAGGCCAAACAGGGATGGTCCTGTTGACTGGTTTCTCCATTGCTGGTTCTAATCTAGAGCAGCAAATACTCTTTATTCAAAGGGAGACACTGTTACTAGCATCAGAGAAAGGGAGGATATAGAACAGTAGCAATTGGAGCCTGATTCTCCATTCAATGTCTGCTATTTTGTATGTACTTGCAACAAACAAACTGCTGAAGGAACTCCACTGGTCAGGCAGCACCTGTGGAGGGAGTTGGAATGTTGGCGCTTCAGGCCGAGACCCTTCATCTGGATTGGACCTGCTGAGTTGCTTCAATTCATCTTTTTGCTCCAAATTTCAGCATCTGTAGTCTCTTGTATCTCATCTTTCTTCCACCAGCTCTGTTCATCAGTTACCTACCTGCTGGCAGATCTACAGTAGCTTCTAGTTAAAGAACATCTGTGTTTTACATTTCTTATCCCTGTTTTCAAAACCATTTGTCAGCTCACTCCTCCCTGTTGCTGTAGCTTCAGCTGGCTTAAAATCTTCCAAAGATATCTGCACTCTTCCGTTTCTAACTTCATGAGCATGCCTGATTTTAACTCTTTCATCATTGACAATTCAGTTTGACTGCCTTGACTTCCAGAATTCCCTCCTGAAGATCTCTGCCTCTTTAATTTTATTTCCAAAGATACATTTCTTACTTTTACTTCTGGCTGTCCTAATACTTAATTATTTGACTGTACAGTAGATATTGTTTTATAACTCTGACAGTTTTGAAATTTTTCCTGCTAATAAAGGCCTGGAAATTCTATTATCCAGCTCATTTCTGTACAATACAATTTAAACTTCTCAAAAATCAGCTAAACAGTCAGATGTTTATTGGACATATATTGCCCTTCTGGAAACTTACTTTCAATGCTCCATACTTGGAGGTTGCCAGGTATGAAATTCTTGTGTGCATACAAGGATAGCATGTGACTGGGGCCATCAACTTTAACTGGAGATGGTGAAGGGAGCGTGATCTTACCTAATCTGCTGATGAAATATCAGAAATGTGCATCTTATTCCACATAGCTGCTCTTTTAAATTGCTCACTTTTGGCTCCCTTCCTACATTCATGGACTACTTCCCAGTACTTCACACTATGTAGACCATTCCCCTGGACTCTGGCACAATTTTCTGCTTACTTGACTTTTAACATGAGATTCAGCAGAATGCTGGAAATCTGGATCAATACACAAAAACTGCTGGAGGTTCTCAGCAGGACGGGTAGCTTCTGTGGAGGCAATGGAATAGTCAATGTTTCAGATCGAGGCTCTAACAGGTGTTGGGGTTGAAACAAATTGATATAATTTCATGTAATTTACAGAAATGTATTTTCCTTTGTAGCTGTAACTTGCACTCTTTAATTCTTATTCTCTTTCTCAGTCTTTCTTTTTGTCTCCATGATCCACTTACTCCTTCTGTCAGCATCTTTTCTGTATCTGATTGTTTCCAGACATCTGTCTTCTCTCTTTTCTAAAGTCAGATCTTTTTCCATCTCTTCACACTATCTGCCCTTTGCTTGGTAACATGTGCATTTTTTACTCCTTCTCTGTAGAGCATAAACTATTATGACACAGTAGCAGACTGTTTGGCCCAGAATATTATGCCAAATTTATTTAAGCTAATGGCACCTGATTAAATTAGTCCTTCCTGCCTGCGCCTTGGTCCACATCTCTCCATTCTCTGCATGTTCATGTGTTTATCCAAGGGCTTCTTAAATGCTTCTATCATTTCTATATCTACCATCAACCCTGGACCCACCACACACCGTGTAAATAAAAAAAAAACCTTGCTCTGCACATCTGCTTTGAACTTCCCCCTTACAATTTAAATTCATGCCCTCTAGTATTAGACAGTTGGACTCTAGGAAAAGGTACAGGCAGCTCCTCTGTCTCTACCTCTCATGCATTTTTTAAAATCCATCACAAATCTCCTCAGCTTTTGCTGCACTGAAGAAAACTATAGTTTGTCTATCCTCTCCTTATAGCACCTGCTCTCAAATGCAGGAGGAATCCTGCTAAATCTCTTCTGCACGCTCTAAAGCCTCCGTACCCTTCCGATAATGGGGCGACGAGAATGGAATGGCACACTTCAGAAGCAGCCTAGTCAAAGTTCTATAGCTGGAGATTTTCTCCTTTGCCAAAGCCATGTGGACCTTTTTACTTTCTACTGTCCTCATTCTCCCATGGTGGTATTGTATTTGTTTCTGCCAGAAGAAAAATTGGCACGGAGTACAGTAGATGTGCATAAAAGATCATGTACAGTATTCCAAGGACAGTTTTGAGTTGCTCCCACATAACTCCAAGGGCAGATGTTTTGGCAAAACAACTCAGCTACTTGGATTTTAATATTTTAAGGTAGATGTCAACAGAAATAGGAATGTGCCTTTGCTGCTTTTTGCATAACTCTTGAGCTCTCTCTTTCTCCTGATGATAAACATTTTCTTGAAGACCAGCCATATCAGCTAATGTTAAAGACCATAAGACACAGGAGCAGAATTAGGCTATCTGACTCATCAAGTCTGCTCCACAACTTGATCAGGTTGATTTATTATCCCTCTGAACCCCATTCTCCTGACTTCTCCACATAACCTTTGAGGTCTTTAAGAATTAATAACCTATTCTCCACTTTAAGTATACCCAAAGACCTGGCCTCCACAACCATCTGAGAAAATGAATTCTGCAGGTTCACCACCTCTATCTAAAGAAGTTTCCCTTTATCTCTGGTCTAAAGGGACATCCATGTACAAACCCCATTTCTAGAAAAGTTGGGATATTTTCCAAAATGCAATAAAAACAAAAATCTGTGATATGTTAATTCACGTGAATCTTTATTTAACTGACGAAAGTACAAAGAAAAGATTTTCAATAGTTTTACTGACCAACTTAATTGTATTTTGTAAATGTACACAAATTTAGAATTTGATGGTTGCAACACTCAACAGAAGTTGGGACAGAGGCATGTTTACCATTGTGTTACATCACTTTTCCTTTTAATAACTTAATCATTTTAGAACTGAGGATACTAATTGTAGTAGATTTGCAGTTGGAAATTTTGTCCATTCTTGCTTGATATAAGACTTCAGCTGCTCAACAGTCCGTGGTCTCCGTTGTCTGATTCCCCTCTTCATGATGCACCATACATTTTCAATAGGAGATGGATCTGAACTGGTAGCAGGCCAGTCAAGCACACACACTCTGTCTACAAATCTATGCTGTTGTAGCCCGTGCAGAATGTGGTCTGGCATTGTCCTGCTGAAATAAGCATAGATGTCCTGGGAAGAGACGTCACCTTGATGGCAACATATGTCTCTCTATAATCCTAACATACGCCTCAGTCAGTGGTACCTTCACATACATGCAACTCACCCATGTCATGAGCACTGATGCACCCCATACCACTTCACATACATGCAACTCACCCATGTCGTGAGCACTGATGCACCCCATACCATCACAGATGCTGGCTTTTGCACCTTTCGCTGATAACAATCTGGATGGTCACTTTCATCTTTGGCATGGAGAACTTGACGCCTGTTTTTTCTGAAAACTAGCTGAAATGTGGAGTCATCTGACCACAGCACATGGTTCCACAGTCTTTCGGTCCATCTGAGATGAGCTCGGGCCTAGAGAACTCGCCGGCGTTTCTGCATAGAGTTGATGTATGGCTTCCTCCTTGCATAATACAGTTTCAAGTTGCATTTCTGGATGCAGTGACGGACTGTGAGTGACGATGGTTTTCCAAAGTTCTCCCAAACCCAGGTGGCTATAATTGTCACAGTAGCATGACGGTTTCTTAGGCAGTGCTGCCTGAGGGCTCGAAGATCAGGTGCATTCAACAGTGGTTTCCGACCTTGCCCTTTACGCACTGAGGTGTCTCTAAATTCTCTGAATCTTTTCACAATATTATGTACTGTAGATGTTGAAAGACCTAAATTCTCTGCAATCTTGTGTTGAGAAATGTTCCTTTTGAACTGAATTCCTTTTGAACAATTCTCTCAAATTTTGGCACAAAGGTGTGAGCCACGACCCATCCTTGCTTGCAAAGACTGAGCCTTGGTGGACACTACTTTTATACCCAGTCATGATACCTCACCTACCAATTAACCTGTTTAATGGGGAGTCTTCCAAACCAGTGTTGCTTGAATATTCTGCACTTTTCAATCTTAACTCTGTCCCATCTTTTATTGAGTGTATTGCAGCCATCAAATTCTAAATTTGTGTATGTTTACAAAATACAATTAAGTTGGTCAGTAAAACTATTGAAAATCTCTGTACTTTTGTCAGTTAAATAAAGGTTCACATGAATTAACATATCAGGTTTTGTTTTTATTGCATTTTGGAAAATATCCCAACTTTTCTGGAAATGAGGTTTGTATTTTTGAGGATATGCTCTCTAGTCCAAGACTCTCCTACTATTGGAAGTAACCTCTTGATGCCTACCTTTTCCAGATCTTTCAAGAATCAGTAGGTTTCAATGAGATACCCTCATATCTCTAAACTCCAGAGAGCACAGGCCCAGAGCTATCAATTGCTCTTCCTATGTCTACCCTTTTGATTCCTAGGATAATACTTGTTAAACTTCTCTGGACCCACTCCAAGGCTAGCTGTCACCAGGTTTGGATATGGCCCTAGTGCGGAATGAGAGTCACTGAAGCAGGCCGATAGATTATAGACTTTAAAGGGAAAGTAAACAATAAACACTAGGCCAAACAGGGCCATTAACTAAAACTCTCAAATGGAAAACAAAGCTTACTCTGTGGCTGAAAAGAATAACTAAGAATTAAACGAATACCGCCAGTCTTCAGTCAGTTGACTCAACAGTCCAGTTTCTCAAGCAAGGCAGAATGCAGATAACGAAGCATAACTGTCTCAACAAATGCTACGACAGAATGAATGGAGTTAAATATTATCACAATGAAATAATAATTAGCTGACATGTGCATGTGCACAGCGATGCAGGTGGATGCTTCCCTGGTATCATGAATTCTTGATTACCTGACTGGCAGACCACAGTACGTGTGCTTGCAACACTGTTTGTCCGACAGTGATCAGCAGCACTGGGGCTCCACAGGGGACTGTCTTGTCTCCCTTTCTCTTCACCATTTACACCTCGGACTTCAACTACTGCACAGAGTCTTGTCATCTTCAGAAGTTTTCGGATGATTCTGCCATAGTTGGATGCATCAGCAAGGGAGATGAGGCTGAGTACAGGGCTACGGTAGGAAACTTTGTCACATGGTGTGAGCAGAATTATCTGCAGCTTAATGTGAAAAAGACTAAGCTGGTGGTAGACCTGAGGAGAGCTAAGGTACCGGTGACCTGTTTCCATCCAGGGGGTCAGTGTGGACATGGTGGACGATTACAAGTACCTGGGGATACAAATTGACAATAAACTGGACTGGTCTAAGAACACTGAGGCTGTCTACAAGAAGGGTCAGAGCCGTCTCTATTTCCTGAGGAGACTGAGGTCCCTTAACATCTGCCGGACGATGCTGAGGATGTTCTACGAGTCTGTGGTGGCCAGTGTAATCATGTTTGCTGTTGTGTGCTGGGGCAGCAGGCTGAGGGTAGCAGACACCAACAGAATCAACAAACTCATTCGTAAGGCCAGTGATGTTGTGGGGATGGAACTGGACTCTCTGACGATGGTGTCTGAAAAGAGGATGCTGTCCAAGTTGCATGCCATCTTGGACAATGTCTCCCAACCACTACATAATGTACTCGTTGGGCACAGGAGTACATTCAGCCAGAGACTCATTCCACCGAGATGCAGCACAGAGCGTCATAGGAAGTCATTCCTGCCTGTGGCCATCAAACTTTACACCTCCTCCCTTGGAGGGTCAGACACCCTGAGCCAATAGGCTGGTCCTGGACTTATTTCCTGGCATAATTTACATATTACTATTTATGGTTTTATTATTATTTAATTATTTATGGTGCAACTGTAATGAAAACCAATTTCCCCCGGGATCAATAAAGTATGATTATATTCACAAGTGCAATTGCTGAATCTGCTGCGCTGCTGAACCTGTGGTTGTGACACTAGCACATCCTTCCGAAGTTAGGGGCCCAAAACTGCTCTCAATGCTCCAAATGTGGTCTTTGCTTTTATACTCTGGTCACCTTGAAATGAATGCTAACATTGCATTTGCCTTCCTTACTACTGACTTAGCCTGGAAGTTGACCTTGAGGGTATCCTGTATGAGGACTCCCAAATCACTTTGCACTTTTGATTTCTGAATTCTATGCCTTTATTCCTTCTGCCAAAATACACTTCCGTCATCCAGATCATTAAGAAATAATCTAAAAGTTAGCAGACTCAACACCAACCCTTGTGGAACACTACTAGACACCAGCAGCAGCCAGGAAAAAAAAATTACCCATTCTTTGCCTTCTGCTAGTCAGCCAATCTTCTGTCTATACTAATATACTTTCTGTAATATTATGACCTTTTATCTTTAGCAGCCTAATGTACTGGCTACCAACTGAATAAATATTTTGCAACAGTCTTCACAAAGTAAGACACAAGCAGTACGGTGGAAGTTCCACATGTCAAGGGTCAGGAAGAATGTGAAGTTACCATTACAAGAGGAAAAAGTTCTTTGGAAACTGAAAAGTCAAAGTAGAAGTCACCTGGACTAGATGGTGTACACTCCAAGCTTCCGAAAGAGGTGGCTGAAAAGATTGTTTGTATTAATAATCTTTCAAGAACCATGAGATTCTGGAATGGTTCCAGAAGACTGGAGTCATTCTACTCCAAGAAAGGAAAGAGGCAGAAGAAAGGAAACTGTAGTCTAGTTATTGTGACCTCAGTGGCTGGGAAGATGTTGGAGTTGATTACTAAGGGTGAGGTCTCAAGATACTGTACATGGAGGAATATGATAAAATAGGCTGTAGTCAGCATGGTTTCCTCAATGGAAAATCTTGCCTGACAAATCTATTGGAATTCTTTGAAGAGATAACAAGTGGAATAGACAAAGGAGAAATGGTTGATGTATATTTGGATTTTTGGAAGGCCTTTGACAAGGTGCCACACATGAGGCTGCTGAACAACTACAAGCCTATGGCATCACATGAAATATTCTAGCATGGATGAAGCAGAGGCTGATTGGCAGGAGGAATAAAAGCCTTTTCTAGTTGGCTACCAGTGATGTGGAGTTCGCAGGGGTTTGTGTTGGGTCTGATTCTTGTTATATGTCAGTGATTTGGAAGAGGGAATTGATGACTGTTGCAAAGTTTGCAGAAGAAATGAAGATAGGTGGAGAGACAGGTGGTTTTGAGGATGTAGAGAGGCTACAGAAGGACTGAGACAAATTAGGAGAATGGGCAAAGATGACAGAAGGAACATAATGTCGGGAAGCCTATGGTTATGCACTTTTGGCAGAGGAAATGAAAGGGTTGACTATTTTCTAAATAGAGAGAAAATACAAAAAAAAAACTGAGATGCAAAGCGACTTGGGAGTCCTTGTGCAATATTCCCTAAGGGTTAATTTGCAGGTTGAGTTTGCGATGAGGAAGGCAAATGTAATGTTAGCATTGATTTCATAAAAGCAAGGATGTAATGTTGCAACTTTATAAAGCACTGGTGAGGCCTCACTTGGAGTATTGTGAACAGTTTTGGGCCGCTTGTCTCAAAGAATGTGATGAAACTGGAGAGGGTTCAAAGGAGATTCACAAATGATCTCAGGACTGAATGGCTTGTCATATGAAGAGCATTTGATGGCTCTGGGCTTGTATTCATTCGAATTCAGAGTAATGAGGGATAACCTCATTGAAAGCTATTGAATAGTGAAAGGCCTTGATAGTGTGGATGTGGAGAGGATGTTTCCTATGGTGGGAGAGTCTAAGTCCAGAAGATGGAGCCTCGGAATGGAGGAACATCCTTTTATAAGATAAATGAGGAGGAATTTTTTTAGTCTGTGGTAAATCTGTGGAATTCTTTGCCACAGGCAGCTGTGGAGGCTGGGTCTTTATTTATATTTAAGGCAGAGGTTGATGGATTCTTTATTTGTCAGGGCATGAAGGGATACTAGGTAAAGGCAGGAAATTGAGGCAGAGGAAAATTGGATCAGCCATGATGAAATGGCAGAGTAGACTCTATGGGCCAAATGGCTTAATTCTGCTCCTATATCTTATGGTCTTCTGGTATTATGTATGGCATCTTGTGAACAGACTTTAAAAGAGTGGCCATAGCAACACTGATTACTTTGTAATCAAATGGACATTTTCTAATGTTCTAATTTTGTTTCCTTGTAAAAACTGAATAATTTCTGATTAATTTGTTTTTCTTGTGAATGCTGCTCATATACTACGTGCTTGTGATGCTGTTGCAAGTGTGTTTTTCGTTGCACCTGTGCATACATGCGCACATGAGGATAAACTCAACTTTGACTAAATAGGCACTTAATTGTTGGTGTGGACAGTTGGTCGAAAGAGGCTGTAACTGTAACTCAGAGATTCAAGCATAGGGGAAGAATAGCAAAATAAATTTCTGTGTCAGTACACATCAAGTCTGTGAGGCAAGCTAGAGAACTGAAGTGGCCTGCTCATCAGAAAGCCTGCTCATACCTAACATATAAAACAACATTATACATTTTCCCTTGTGATTAGTTTCTATTTCCAGATCAATATCTACAGCTCTGGCCCTGTATCAACTTATCTGCTGATTAAACTCTCCTTCATGCCTTGGTCTTTTATAAACCTAAGAATGCACTTTTTTTGGCCAAATTCCAATATGTACACTGTATGAACCTGAGACCATCCAAAGCTACTTTCCATATCATCCCTCATTTCAAGTTATGTTTATCCACCTTTACAGTGACTTCCACGGTGCCTCAAATCTTATGATTCTCATGTTTGTTTTGAAATTCCTTAATAGCCATAGCCCTACCCCTCTTCATGCTAACTTCCTCCAGCCATGCATTCTCATAAGGTGTAAGTAAGACCTAGGAATTGATATTGGACTGCTGGAAGGAGAAGACAGACCTGTCCTCATTGAGGTATAAATTCTTGATTGGTCAAAGCATAGGGTTGAGAGGAGAATTGGATCAGTCACAATGAAGTGGTAGAGCAGACTCCACTATGTTCTATAGAGGAACATGGAGATCTACAGCACATTACAGGCCCTTTGGCCCAGAATAGAGGAACCAGATGCATTTTGAATGATTAGGAAACTGAGGGCAAAGGGAATGGGCACAGAAGATGAGATGTGGCCCTATGCAGATCATCCATGATCATGCTAAATGGTGGAGCAGGCCTTGAGGAATCAAACTGCCTGCTCATGCTCCAACAAATTCAATTTTTGTGCTTCTTCACAGGATTTAAATTTTCTTCCTTTTGAATTGTGTAGACAAGGATTTATCAAATTAGAGGCAAGTCCGTGTTCACACATCCATAATTTTATGTTATACATCCTTAATAGCTGACTGTGGGAGTAAAGTCACTGTGAACCCTTCCTGTCTGAGTTTTTGTACTCTTATTTCTGGTTGGAGATTCAAACCCAGAACATTATGATGCAGGGGGAAGTCTGATACCCACCAAGTTATTGAGAGGCCTGAGTTGTGTTAACAGATATATGGTCAGCATTGAAGGAAAACCTCTTTGTCAGGAGAGTCTACATTCTTGGGCTTCACTGTAGCTTTCTACAGAGTTGCCCTGGAACAGTAAAGGAGCTAATCCACAGCGCGCTCTCATTGTAGTTTTTGAAAAAAACCTTTGGAACCTTATCAACTTCAGAGGCATCCTGTGGATTACTTATGTAGATTGATGGATAAAGTACTGTGCAACAAGAGGAACACAAGGGAGAACCAGATGCTGACTGCATATCTACTGACATCATTTAGACCTCAATAGGCTGTGACATGCCTCAGAGTGGAGAAATGCAAGTAGTTATTCCATTGTCAGACAACGCTCAAACCTTGCAAGGAAATCTCATAATCCCACATCCAGAAGACAAATCCACCCAAAATAATCCAGTATTTAACAGCAGCCTATTCTCTCTCGGGGAGTACATAAAGCCAGTGCAGCCTTATGTTGTATGATAAAGCAAAGTCATCTTAGAAAACACAAATGTAAAGTAGGGGCATAAGGATTTGAGGATACTTTTTGTAAAAGAGCACAAAATATCTCGTCCTTTAATTTACCATATAAACCATATAACAATTACAGCATGAGGAGCTGAAGGCAGTGTGGACAGGGCCAATGAACTTAACCTGTTCTTTAACAGATTTGACAATGTGGCCCCTGCCCATCCTCCCCCACATGAGTTATCTGTTGTCAGCCCCCAACCAACACGTATTCCATTCTCCCCTCCTACTCCTCCTCACAGTCCCCCACCCTGCTCTCCTGACTATACCCCTTCCCCACACACAACCACCATGGTGGGCTTCACAGCTGAACAGGTGGGAAGACGGTTGAAACGTCTCAACCCAAGCAAGGCTGCAGGACCAGATGGTGTCAATACCAGGGTGCTCAAAGCCTGTGCCCCTCAGCTATGTGGAGTACTTTGTCATGTTCTCAACCTGAGACTGAGGCTCCGGAGGGTTCCTGTACTGTGGAAGATATCCTGCCTCGTCCCTGTGACGAAGATGCCACACACCAGCGGCCTCAATGACTACAGACCGGTGGCATTGACCTCCCACATCATGAAGACCCTGGAGAGACTTGTTCTGGAGCTGCTCTGGCCTATGGTCAGGCCACACTTAGATCCCCTCCAGTTCGCCTGCCAGCCCCGACTAGGAGTTGAGGATGCCATTGTCTACCTGCTGAACTGTGTCTACGCCCACCTGGACAAGCCAGCGAGCACTGTGAGGGTCATGTTTTTTGACTTCAGTGCGTTCAACACCATCCGCCCTGCTCTGCTGGGGGAGAAGCTGACAGCGATGCAGGTGGATGTTTCCCTGGTATCATAGATTCTTGATTACCTGACTGGCAGACCACAGTATGTCTGCTTGCAACATTGTGTGTCCGACAGTGATCAGCAGCACTGGGGCTCCACAGGGGACTGTCTTATCTCCCTTTCTCTTCACCATTTACACCTCAGACTTCAACTACTGCACAGTCTTGTCATCTTCAGAAGTTTTCTGATGACTCTGCCATAGTTGGATGCATCAGCAAGGGAGATGAGGCTGAGTACAGGGCTACGGTAGGAAACTTTGTCACATGGTGTGAGCAGAATTATCTGCAGCTTAATGTGAAAAAGACTAAGGAGCTGGTGGTAGACCTGAGGAGAGCCAAGGTACCGGTGACCCCTGTTTCCATCCAGGGGGTCAGTGTGGACATGGTGGATGATTACAAATACCTGGGGATACGAATTGACAATAAACTGGACTGGTCAAAGAACACTGAGGCTGTCTACAAGAAGGGTCAGAGCCGTCTCTTTCCTGAGGAGACTGAGGTCCTTTAACATCTGTTGGACGATGCTGAGGATGTTCTACGAGTCTGTGGTGGTCAGTGCTATCATGTTTGCTGTCATGTGCTGGGGCAGCAGGCTGAGGGTAGCAGACACCAACAGAATCAACAAACTCATTCGTAAGGCCAGTCATGTTGTGGGGATGGAACTGGACTCTCTGGTGGTGGTGTCTGAAAAGAGGATGCTGTCCAAGTTGTATGCCATCTTGGACAATGTCTCCCATCCACTACATAATGTATTGGGTGGGCACAGGAGTACATTCAGCCAGAGACTCATTCCACCGAGATGCAGCACAGAGCGTCATAGGAAGTCATTCCTGCCTGTGGCCATCAAACTTTACAACTCCTCCCTTGGAGGGTCAGACACCCTGAGCCAATAGGCTAGTCCTGGACTTATTGCATAATTTACTGGCATAATTTACTTATTACTATTTAACTATTTATGGTTTTATTACTATTTATTATTTATGGTGCAACTGTAACAAAAACCAATTTCCCCTGGGATCAATAAAGTATGGTATGGAAACAGGCCATCTCGGCCCTTCTAGTCCATGCTTAGTCCCACCGACCTGCACTCAGCCCATAATCCCCCATTCCTTTGCTGTCCATATAGCTGTTCAATTTTACTTTAAATTACAATATCGAGCCTGCCTCTACCACTTCTACTGGAAGCTCAATTCCACACAGCTACCACTCTGAGTAAGGAAGTTCCCCCTCATGTTACCCCCTAAACTTTTGCCTCCTAACTCTCAATTCATGTCCTCTTGTTTGAATCTCCCCTGCTCTCAATGGAAAAAGCCTATCCATGTCAACTGTCTATCCCCTCGTAATTTTAAATAGCTCTCAAGTGCCCCCTCAACCTTCTACGCTCCAAAGAATAAAGACTCAACTTGTTCAACCTTTCTCTGTAACTTAGGTGATGAAACCCAAGTAACATTCTAGTAAATCTTCTCTGTACTCTCTCTATTTTGTTGACATCTTTCCTATAATTCAGTGACCAGAACTGTACACAATACTCCAAATTTGGCCTTACCAAAGCGTTGTACAATTTCAACATTACATCCCAACTCCTATACTCAATGCTCTGATTTATAAAGGCCAGCATACCAAAAGCTTTCCTCACCACCCTATCCACATGAGATTCCACCTTCAGGGAACTATGCACCATTATTCCTAGATCCCTCTGTTCTACTGCATTCTTCAATGCCCTACCATTTACCATGTATGTCCTATTTTGATTAGTCCTACCAAAATGTAGCCCCTCACATTTTTCAGCATTAAACTCCATTTGCCATCTTTCAGCCCACTCTTCTAACTAGTCTAAATCTTTCTGCAAGCTTTGAAATTCTACTTCATTTGCACAACACCACCTATCTTAGTATCATCTGCAAACTTACTAGTCCGATTTACCACCCCATTATCCAGATCTTTAATGTATATGACAAACAACATTGTAACCAGTACAGATCCCTGAGACACACAACTAGTCACTGGCCTCCAATCTGACAAACAGTTATCCACCACTACTCTCTAGCGTCTCCCATCCAGCTAATGTTGAATCCATTTTGCTATTTCAACATTAATACCTAACAATTGAACCCTCCTAACTAACCTTCCATGTAGAAGCTTGTCAAACGCCTTACTGAAGTCCATAGATGACTTCCACCACTTTACCCTCATCAACTTTCCTAGTAACCTCATCAAAAAAATTCAATAAGTTTTGTCAAACATGACCTTCCATGTACAAATCCATGTTGACTGTTCCTAATCAGACCCTGTCTATCCAGGTAATTATATATGCTATTTCTAAGATTACCTACCACTGTTGTCAAACTTACAGGCCGATAATTGCTAGGCTTACTCTTAGAACACTTTTTAAACAATGGAACAACATGAGCAATACGCCAATCCTCTGGCACCATCCCTGTTTCTAATGACATTTGAAATATTTCTGTCAGAGCCGCTGCTATTTTTACACTAACTTCCCTCAAGGTCCTAGGGAATATCCTGTCAGGACCTGGAGACTTATCCACTTTTATATTCCTTAAAAGTACCAATACTTTTTAATCATCATAGTTTCCATAACTTCCCTACCTGTTTCCCTTACCTTACATAATTCAATATCCTTCTCCTTAGTGAATACTGAAGAAAAGAAATTGTTCAAAATCACCCCCACCTCTTTTAGTTCCACACATAGCTGTCCACTCTGATTCTCTAAGGGACCAATTTTATCCCTCACTATCCTTTTGCTATTAATATAACTGTAGAAACCCTTTGGATTTATTTTCACCTTGCTAAAGCAATGTGACGAGAATACACATAAAATTAAGATGTTTGCTGGCCTGGGTTAGCATCAGTGACATCAGCAAGTGGTCTGCCACCTGCCCTCAGGGGAAGGAGAGAAGGAACAATGGAGCAGCATCTGGAGATGTGTAATGAAGGAATGGGGGAGAGAGAGCTGTCTGGAGCGGCTCCCCTCTTTGAACCTTGAACTGTTTGAAGTGATGGACAGGCGATACCCCAGCAGTTGAATAAAAAGGGACCGGTTTGCTAAGGCAGGACACACACGCCACCCGAGGTAACGAGACCCTGGAAGCGGTACGCTTCTCACAAGTCGGTGAGAGGTACCAGACAACGGCCAGGGTGGAAAGGTATGATCAGCGGGAACCCGGTGTGTGTCCGCCCTTGCCTGGGTGCTGGGTTCACTGCAGAGGATTGACTGCATCTGGAGGAGGGGTCACAGTCGGTGACCTCAGGTGACATCACCAAGGACCCGCCCAAAAGTTGCTTGTGAGCCATTTCGCCGGTCTGTGAGTGAAGCCGTTCTGAATGATCAGTTGTTCCTGTTCTATCTCTCTTCCCCCACGTTGTCCATCGCCATGGCAACGATTACTGTGAACTGAACTACTAACTGGACTGAACTTTGAGTCACTTTGAAATTTGGTCATTTACCCCTAGACAACGATAGAGTTTGATTGATGCTGTTATCTTAATTCTGTGCACGTGTGTTTATCATTGCTGAACTGTTGCATTTATTATCCTTTCGATTACTGTGTTGCTTATTTCTTTAATAAAACTTTCTTAGTTCTAGTACTCCAGACTCCAACTGAGTGATCCACTTCTGCTGGTTTGGCAACCCAGTTACGGGGTACGTAACAGCAAACTCGTATCTTTTAGCTTTTCTAATTTCTTTCTTAAGATTCTTTTTAAATTTTTTATATTCCTCCCGCACCTCATTTACTCAATGCTGCCTATATTTATTGTAGATATCTTTTTCCAAACCATGTTTCCAATATCCCTTGAAAACAATGGCTCTCTCAAACTTTTAACCTTTCCTTTCAACCTAACAGGAACATAAAGATTCTGTACCCTCAAAATTTCACCTTCAAATGACCTCCATTTCTCTATTACATCCTTCCCAAAAAAAATTTGTCCCAATCCACTCCTTCTAAATCCTTTCACATCTCCTTAAAGTTAACCTTTCTCCAATCAAAAATCTCAACTCTGGGTCCAGTCCTATCCTTCTCCATAATTATATTGAAACTAATGGTATTGTGATCACTGGACCCGAAGTGCTCCCCAACACATACCTCTGTCACCTGCCCTATCTCATTCCCTAACAGGAGATCCAACACTGCAAGATGATATGATCTATGAAATGTAACAAATGGAAGAAGAGGCTATAGATGCTTTTGGCTTGAAGGGCAATGTCCATCTTTTGTGGGAATTATTTTATTCATACATGCCATTAGTGAGATGTATCCTTTCTCTAGGCAGTCATATGCAGTTATTCCGATATCCATCCCTGCCTTCAGTCTCATCCATGTCCTATTTTTGCCCTGCTTTAAGCTCACTCATATTGGAGGATTGTGAGAGTTTTTGGGTAGATGATTCATTTACACTAAAATGACTCTGGCCACCAGTCTTCTGTTTGACAAAGTACTGTGGCTGGAGTTGACGACAATGCATTTCCTAAAAGCTGTGAATATTGGAATACTAGCCAGACGCTTTGGATGGAAGTGGGAAGTTTGCAGGTAGTTTCGAAGACAGCCTTATCTATACTTTATAATATTAATTGTCCTCTATGTTAGCACGTAAAATACCAAATAAATGTATTGTGGATTTGACTTGCACTCCTAAAGGCTGTGAGTACCAACCCTGACATGTTGGCGTCAGGAGGAAAGGATGAAGTCAGAAGGTGTGATGTTTTGTATGTAGCTTCAAAAGGAAGCATTGTCTATGCATTGTCTGTAACTTTGTAAATGATGATTGCCCATTGTGTTTAGCATATAAATATCAAGCCCACATTGGGCTAGCAGACCTTTCTACTGAAAGCATCTCCGTCCGTATGATCTCGCTCTCGCTCTCGCTCGCTCATCCTCTGGGTTTTCCACCCCTCCCCCTTTTCCTTCTCCTTGGGCCTCCTGTCCCATGATCCTCTCATATCCCTTTTGCCAATCACCTGTCCAGCTCTTGGCTCCATCCCTCCCCCTCCCACTTTCAAATCTCTTACTAGCTCTTCCTTCAGTTAGTATGATGCTGCCTGGCCTGCTGTATTCACCAGCAACTTTGATGTCTGTCCATATGATGCCTGCTGTACCTTGTTGTGTTGAATAAAGAAGCTGCTTTGTATCTACCAGTAACTGTCTCTCCAGTGATTTCATCCACACCACAACAAGGACAAAAAAACCACAGTAGGTGAGGCCCATCGTAACCTGATGTCATTAGCCCCATTTTAACTGCATCCTGTTTTCCTTTGGCCATTCAACTGAGGTCAAATGTTATACCTGAAAACTGACAGGTATGCATTTGTTTTCTTGAGCCCCTCATATCATTCTGGCTGTTTGGTATAAAAATAATCATGAAAGCTCCTCTGATAATAGGTATAAATAGTAGATATAGGCATGCATGCTGAGCTCGTTGACTTCATTAACTTTGCCTCCAACTTTCACCCTGCCCTCAAGTTTACCTGGTCCATTTCTGACACCTCCCTCCCCTTTCTAGATCCTTCTGTCTCTGTCTCTGGAGACAGCTTATATACTGATGTCTACTATAATCCTACTGACTCTCACTGCTATCTGGACTATTCCTCTTCTCACCCTGTCTCTTGCAAAAATGGCATCCCCTTCTCGCAATTCCTCTGTCTCTGCCGCATCTGCTCTCAGGATGAGGCTTTTCATTTCAGGACGAAGAAGATGTCCTTTTTTAAAGAAAGGGGCTTTCCTTCCTCCACCATCAACTCTGCTCTCAAATGCATCTTCCCCATTTCACGAACATCTGCTCTCACCCCATCCTCCCACCACCCCCACTAGGAATAGGGTTCCCCTGGTCCTCACCTACCACCCCACCAGCCTCCGAGTCCAACATATAATTCCCCGTAACTTCCACCACCTGAATGGGATCCCACCAATAAGCACATCTTTCCCCCTCCCCCCCCGGCTTTCTGCAGGGTTCACTCCCTATGCGACTCCCTTGTCCATTCGTACCACCACCCTGCATCCCTCCCCACTGATCTCCCTCCTGGCACTTATCCTTGTAAGCGGAACAAGTGCTACACATGCCCTTACACTTCCTCCCTCACTACCATTCAGGGCCCCAGACAGTCCTTCCAGGTGAGGTGACACTTCACCTGTGAGTCAGCTGGGGTGATATACTGTGTCCGGTGCTCCCGATGTGGTCTTCTATATATTGGCGAGACCCGAAGCAGACTGGGAGGTCATTTCCCTGAACACCTACTCTCTGTCCACCAGAGAAAGCAGGATCTCCCAGAAGCCACACATTTTCATTCCATGTCCCACTCCCATTCTGATATGTCTATCCACGACCTCCTCTACTGTAAAGATGAAACCACACTCAGGTTGGAGGAACAAACCTTGTATTCCATCTGGGTAGCCTCCAACCTGATGGCATGAACATTGACTTCTCTAACCTCTGCTACTGCCCCACCTCCCCCTCACACCCCATCCGTTATTTATTTATATACACATTCTTTCTCTCACTCTCCTTTTTCTCCCTCTTTCCCTCTCACTATACTCCTTGCCCATCCTCTGGGCTTTCCCCCTCCCCCTTTCTACCTGGGCCTCCTGTCCCATGATCCTCTCATATCTCTATCCAGCTGTTGGCTCCATCCCTCCCCCTCCTGTCTTCTCCTATCATTTTGGATCTCCCCCTCCTCCCACTTTCAAATCTCTTACTAGCTCTTCTTTCAGTTAGTCCTGACGAAGGGTCTCGGCCCGGAACGTCAACTGTTCCTCTTCCTAGAGATGCTGCCTGGCCTGCTGCGTTCACCAGCAACTTTTATGTGTGTTGCTTGAAATTCCAGTATCCACAGATTTCCTCGTGTTTCCGATAATAGGTGCTAATTTTCAGAATTATATTTATGTAGCTAAAACAATATAGTGTGATATTCCTATAACCTGGAACTCTGGACCCTTTTTTCTTTGTGTTGTTTTTCATTGGCTGTTCATTTCAATAGGTTCAATAGATTTCAATAGGTACATTTAATGTCAGAGAAATGTGTACAATATACAACCTGAAATTCTTTGTCTTTGCAAACATCCACGAAAACGGAGGAGTGCCTCAAAGAATCAATTTCAGTTAAACATTAGAACCCCAAAGCCCCCTCCTATGCACAAGCAACAGCAAGACAAAGGTTCCCCCTCCCCCACCAGCAAAAAAGCATCGACACCCACCACCGAGCACTTGAGCGTGCAGCAAAGCAGAAATAAAGACTCAGATTTGCGCTACCCCAAAGACTACTCGTTCACCCAGTAACTCGACATACCACAGGGTCTCTCTCTCTCCCTAATAAGGGGGAAAAAGTGATGTCCCCATTTCACAGCGAGAGGGGAGACATAACAAACAGCTCGCTGATTTATGGTGTTAAAAGTCTGTTGCATCACTTTTTCCAAGCTCTGTGCCCAAAGAACTCAGGTCCCTGGATACACAGCCCACAGCAGCAGGCTTGCTGCTTCTGATCTTCTCTGTTCTCCCCCCATACCTCAACTGAGAGCACCAGCCTTGAATCAGCCCGTCTCCAGAGCTACGAAAATCCGGCACCCTGAAGGTGTACTACTCTTCCAGGCCATCTCCTTGGGATATCAAAAAGTGGCCGATCATGAGGCCCTGACTGCAGGTCCCATTCCCGCAGAGTGTAACTCCAGGTCAGCGTCTTCAAAACAACCTTGAAAATGAAAAAAGATTTCAAGGGTAGAAATAGAGCTGTTTCCGAAGATGCAATTAAAGGAGCCACCATTTAGCACCATCATGACTATGCTCTGCCCTCCGTCCCACTAAGGAATTGATTATACTAGTGTCAGATGCTTCATATTACATAGTTCCAAAGTGCAAGCTATCATATTTCACAGATATCCCAGTTATGGATGGAAGAATCTGATTGCAAAACAATCTAGTTCTATAGTAATTTGTAGATATGCACAGATAATTAAAATGTACAATCCAACATTTATAATCTCTTACTCAATTCAGAAATTCTTCAGAAAGTGATTTGCAGTATTCGGCACTACTCATTTACTGCCACTGCAATAGAACAAAGAAAGTAATGAAACCTCTCCTCACATAGTATAGCTTGACCAATAGCTACTAATTCTTTTTAGCACTTGAGATGCCATCAGACCTCATGAATTAGTCTTCAATCACTCAAAACCTTAGAGAGGAGGGTTAGCAACCACCTCAGGAGATGGCTGGGGCGGCCAAAGAGCCTGAGCAGCATCGCACTCTATGGACACCACAACAAACTGCAACTGCCCTTCAAATCCTTGGAGGAAGAATTTGAGGTAACGAGCCAGAGAAGTGCTACAGTATAGGGACTCAGGTGACCCGAAGGTGGCTGGAGCAGGGATCCAAGTAAGTACTGGCAGGAAGTGGAGGGCAGAGGAAGCTGTTCAGGAGGCAGAGGCGAGGCTGCGTCACAGGAGGCTGATGGGAGTGGTCACACGAGGCCGAGCTGGGCTAGGATCCTTTCCAACTCCCCAAATGGACACCAGAGGGAAGGAAAGGTGTCGTCTAGTTCAGGAGGTGAGAGCAGTAGTGGAGGAGATGAGAGCCTGCAAGGCGGTGGGAATGAAGCAACAGGGAGCTTGGACAAGATGGGAGAATGCGGTTGAGAGGAAAGTGACCTGGGCTGATCTTTGGAAAGCCTAACCACACCACATCCAATTTCTCAACCAGGCAGTGTACGATGTGCTTCCAAGCCCATCATACCTGCACACATGGGGCAAGGCAGAGTCATCTGTGTGCCCACTGTTCTCCAAGCAAGGAACCCTGGAGCACATCCTCAGCGGCTGCGCAGGGGCACTTGGTGAGGGACAGTACAGGTGGAGGCATGATCAGGTCCTGAAGACCATCGCTGAAGCCGTCAGCGCAGGAGGTGAGTGGGCGAAGCAGTCCCAACTCTCCAAGCAGACCATTGCCTTTGTCAGAGCTGGGGAGCAGCCAATACCTGCCAAAAGAACATCTGCAGGCATTCTGACCTCTGCAAGGGACGGGCAGCTGAAGTTCCCCAGCCATATCGCAGTCATCACCCTGCAACCAGACATTGTCCTAGTGTCTGAGTCTGCAAGTGGTGTTGCTGGAGCTGACGGTCCCATGGGAAGATAGCTTGGAAGAGGCCTTTGAAAGGAAGCTCTCCAAGTACGCAGGACTGGTCAGCAACTGTCAGCAGGCTGGATGGAGAGCGAGGTGTCTCCCAGTGGAGGTTGGTTGTAGGGGATTCTCAGCCCATTCCTTAGTTAGAGCCTTCAGCATTTTGGGCATTGAGGGAGAGAGGAAGAGGGGAGCCATCCGCAGTACCACCGATGCGGCAGAGAGGGCCTCAAGATGGCTGTGGCTCAAAAGAGGGGAGCCATGGAGTCATAAGTAGCTAGCCATCTGGACACAAGCTGGGGTCTGATCAGCCCCGGCTGGGTCACCTGGAGGAGGTTGTATGATGTTGAAAGACCCAAAACACTCGATGATTCCAGGAATATCACTGAAGATGTGTCCAGAAGCATCAATAGATGTATGTATACAGGAATAACCAAATTTCTCTCTGACATAGTTTGCTCAAACAGTGTTTCAGCAGTTCAAGCACTGCACACAGAAAGGTATTTTGCTTACCAAACCAAAATATTTTAACAAAAGACCATGGATACACATTTGCAAGGCAATAATTGTAGAAAAAGATAACAGCTCATTCACTGAAACATGAATGAACTATTTAAACATTAGATTCAAGAGACCCAGTTGGTCAAATTTCCATGTGCGGATTTTATATTGCAATGAACCAAGAAGCTTAACAAGGTTCTGAAAAGTAATATAGTCACTGTTTTATGTTGGTTGTGTTCTTTCTTTTACTCCACCAACTTTGCAGTTTGTAATTAACCAGTGGCATATTTGTTGGAATTTAATTTTTGATGACATGCATGTAAGAAATGTTTATTAATGTTAGCATGTCTCAAAAGTTATCTCTTTTTGTCTCTTTTGTTGACTGCATTGCAAGGGAAGTATCATTAACATAATAATGAGATATTTATTGGAATTATTGATGGCTTTCTAGTACTCTTTGGGGAGCTTGTTCCATTGTCAATGCACCAAGAGCGAAGGTTATGAATTATCTGCTAACCAGTCTGTGGTACATCTTGTACTTCCATAGAGACACATAAATCCATAAAAGCAAAGGGACTTAAAGAGTGATGGTTAAGCTTCATGATATGAGTGCAGTTAGAGTCCAAACTTACAGAATGATCAATGTACCTATCAAAGCCAGTCTCTGAGTAATATTCTCAATCCTTTTAAAGACAACATGGTTCTAAATTATCTTGGTGCTTTCCACAAGTTCCCGATGTACTGGTATTGATTTATGATTGCCAAATGTACTGGATGTTGTAGCGTGGATGAAATCTCCAGAGAGACCGAGTCACTGGTAGATACAAAGCAGCTTCTTTATTCAACACAACAAGGTACAGCAGGCATCATACGGACGGAGTCGCTTTTGGTAGAAAGGTCTGCTAGCCGAATGTGGGCTCGATATTTATATGCTAAATACAAAGGCAATCGCTACTTAAAAAGTTATAGACAATGCATACACAATGCTTCCTTTTGAAACTACCTACAAACATCACACCTCCTAACTTCATCCTTTCCTTGCGATGCCAACATATCTGGGTTGGTACCACAGCCTATAGTCATAGTCATACTTTATTGATCCCGGGGGAAATTGGTTTTCGTTACAGTTGCACCATAAATAATAAATAGTAATAAAACCATAAATAGTTAAATAGTGATATGTAAATTATGCCAGTAAATGATGAAATAAGTCCAGGACCAGCCTATTGGCTCAGGGTGTCTGACCCTCCAAGGGAGGAGCTGTAAAGTTTGATGGCCACAGGCAGGAATGACTTCCTATGACGCTCTGTGCTGCACCCCGGTGGAATGAGTCTCTGGCTGAATGTACTCCTGTGCCCACCTAGTACATTATGTAGTGGATGGGAGACATTGTCCAAGATGGCATGCATCTTAGACAGCATCCTCTTTTCAGACACCACCGTCAGACAATCCAGTTCCATCCCCACAACATGACTGGCCTTACGAATGAGTTTGTTGATTCTGTTGGTGTCTGCTACCCTCAGCCTGCTGCCCCAGCACACAACAGCAAATATGATAGCACTGGCCACCACAGACTCGTAGAACATCCTCAGCATCGTCCGGCAGATGTTAAAAGACCTCAGTCTCCTCAGGAAATAGAGACGGCTCTGACCCAACTTATAGACAGCCTCAGTGTTCTTTGACCAGTCCAGTTTATTGTCAATTCGTATCCCCAGGTATTTGTGATCCTCCACCATGTCCACACTGATCCCCTGGATGGAAACAGGGGTCACCGGTATCTTAGCTCTCCTCAGGTCTACCACCAGCTCCTTAGTCTTTTTCACATTAAGCTGCAGATAATTCTGCTCACACCATGTGACAAAGTTTCCTACCGTAGCCCTGTACTCAGCCTCATCTCCCTTGCTGATGCATCCAACTATGGCAGAGTCATCCAAAAACTTCTGAAGATGACAAGACTCTGGGCAGTATTTGAAGTCCGAGGTGTAAATGGTGAAGAGAAAAGGAGACAAGACAGTCCCCTGTGGAGCCCCAGTGCTGCTGATCACTCTGTCGGACCCATGGTGTTGGTGTTGCAAGCACACGTACTGTGGTCTGCCAGTCAGGTAATCAAGAATCCATGACACCAGGGAAGCATCCACCTGCATCGCTGTCAGTTTCTCCCTCAGCAGAGCAGGGCGGATGGTGTTGAACGCACTGGAGAAGTCAAGTTAGGAATGCAAGCTAAATCCACAATACATTTATTTGGCACTTTACGTGCTAACATTGAAGACAATTGATATTTATAGAGTATAGATAATACTGTCTTCGAAACTACAGCATCTGGTCAAACTACGGCACCAGAAGCATCTGGTATTCACACCCTCTTAGGAAGCACATTGTTGTGGACTCAATCCACAGTACTTTGTCAAATAGAAATCTGGTGGCCAAAGTCATTTAAGTGTAAACGAATCATTTACCCAAAAAACTCACTCTGACACTGGATACAGTGAAAATCTGGCCTTGCATATTGTTTATACGGATCAAATCATTACACAGTGCATTGAGGTAGAACAAGGTAAAACAGTAATAATGCAGAACATAGTGTTGTAGCTAAAAAGAAGGTGCAGAGCAGGTGAACCATGAAGTTACAACAAGTTTGATTGTGAGGTCGAGATCTGTATTATCATACTAGAGAACCATTCAACAGGGTAGGAGTCGTCCTTGAGCCTGATGGTACATGCTTTTAGGCTTTTTGCACATTCTGTCTGATGGGAGAGTGGAGAAGAACGAATGCCTAGGATGGGTGGGGCCTTTGATTAAACTGCCTGCTTTGCTGAGTCAGTATAGTCAGAGTCTATGGGGGCGGGGGGGGGCGCTGGTTAGAGCTGAAATCCTGGGAGATGGTTGTCCTTTCCCCCAGGGTTTGTTTCTCATCTGATCTCTCACCAAAGCTACAAGAGATCAGAAGAATCACCACAGAACTTCATGGCCCAAATCAATGGCATAACATCCAATTAACATTTCACATAGAATTGGGTGAACGATGGGGTGAAAGATTTTCAAGGAAATGGATGAGAAGCAGAACTTTGGAAAATAGTTTCTCAGATGGTATTCTGAGCTGCTTTAACTGAATCTGACTCAGATTTGAGTGGGTGAATATAAATGCAGGCTGTACGTTTATTACAGATGGATGGTTGATACAGACAGAGAAATTAAGTTTTTTGAAGTTGTAAAATTCAACATTGAATTCAGAATGCTGCAACGTGCCAAGGCAAATGATGAAATGATGAACTAATGCCAGAAATGTGTTTTAAATGATATCAGTCATCAGAAGAATGGGTGTACAACCATGTGTTTTATTGATCTGTATTCTTAACAGCAAAACAATCAGCAATTCACCTACCACTGGAGCAGGTGGATGCTATCTCTCTACACTCATCTCTGGAGCATCTGGACAATAGAGACACCTACTTTGGAACAATGTTTATTGGCTACAGCTCCACTTTCAGTACCATAATTCCAAGCAAACTTTTCTCCAAACTCCTAGCAGAACAATGAAGAGATAACCAAAAGCAAATGTTGTGGTCTGCTAAAGTGCCATAAGAAGGCTTGTGAAAGGGGAAAAAAAAGTCAACCAGAGTCCATGAAATACGGAATAAATATTTGAATTCCTGCAGCCCATTGCCCTGCAGTTTACAGTCACTGTTGGAGTTATTCTTTCTTCTTAGTTTCTTTTTCATAATAGGTTAATAAATCTGCACAAAGACTTTAACTCCCCCAAACAATCACAAATGTAACTGGTGAGAAATGTTTGAAAAGGTTTGCCAGACAGTATGACTTATTTCAATGGCTGTATTTTGTGTTGATTGTCAATTTTTAATCCAGTGAGCTACTGTTTCTCTTTTATTTCCCTGGAATTCTCATTCAGGCCTGAACTCTGATTGATTATCTGAGCCACGTAGATTGCCTGTATTGTCAATTGTCATGGAATGATTTGCTTAAAAGGACATCATTTTACCAGCATTACCCATAAAGATCAAAACCACTAAGTACTTTATTAATCACACTTTTTCTGGAAAACGATCACTGCAATCAACAGCCTGCAACTTCCCTTTCAGAGTGGAGCTTTTGAACTGCCTGTATGACCTGGCATCTTGGTGGTGTGAAAGGTCTCAAAGGTTGCAGGATGGTTGCGGCCCAAATTGAGGTGATGGAACTGAGGTGAGGCAAGGCCCGAGAGTGAAAAACAGGTCAATATTTGACTTATTTAAGTGCCGGGCCACCAGATTGGAAAGGTCAAGTATGGGTTGAATCAAGGTGGGGGGGGTGGGGTCCAGGCCTGAGAGTGTATTGAAGTGACATGGCTTGGGTCCGAGAGTGAGGAACAAACTGAGGTCTGACCAATTTAAACGCCAGGCCAAATTGAAAAGGTCAGGGTGTCGGGGCCAAAGGAGAGAGACAGGATGGTGTTTAGCTCATTACTTGGTGATGCTTATGGATCTCTGTGCTCAACTGAGGCTGTGGCCTGCAACTCTCAGGCTCCTGGATCAGCTGTGACTGGCTTTGTGGCTGTGAACTCGCTTTTGTGAACTTCAGTTCTGAATGTTATTTGCTTTACCTTTTATTGTTTGCACGATTTGTTCTTTCATTTTGCACACTGGGTTCTGTTGGGTTTCTTTGTTTTGTGGTTGTCTGGAAGGAGACGAATCTCAAAGTTGTATGTAGTATACATACTTCTATCAGTACTTTTTATCAAAGAGATGACCAACCATGTGATTTCCAGTGTTTTTATCTTAACTGTATCTCTTATTTTCACATTGAACTAGTAATGTATAAGTGTTATTAGGGAAATGTGAATGGAAAGGATGTCCATGAACCCAAGTTCAGGTCTGCTAGCAGAGGAAGTCATGCCTGACTGATTACTCAATTCTTCGTACCACTTTGAGACCTGAACATACAGCTTATTTCAAGGAGCAAAATACAGTATCAAGGCCAGGTGACAGGTAATGTTAAACACACATAATGAATTTATTTACACTCCATTATCTCTCATTCCACCCCATGATACAACTATTACCCATCTCTGTTCCACTTCACACCTTCCAGTCCAGAGACTGAGGGTGAAGCCATGTCTCTGCCAGTCACGAAAGAGGTGGCCAGCCTTCCTGAAGGTGCCTAATCTACACTGTTGCAAATATGGGCTCAGATTCTGGCACCGTGAGAGAAGGCGTCTTCAAGCATAAAGGAGCAAAGAAAGCAGGTGCAAGCTCACAGGAAGGCAGGGTCATATTTTGGCTTTGTTAAGACTCAGATACAGACCCTGATGAAGGTTGACAGTGACAAAATACTAAATGTGCTGAACATCTGCCAGTGAGGCCATATATACTGCTGCAGAGGATGAAAGAATTTAGCTTTGTGCAGACCAGAGTAACCATTCCTCTTAACACAGTCGGCTCTACAGTGCATACTTCACTGTTACGGGGTGTCCCCCGACAGTCAGGGCAGCATAATGACAAATTGGCAGAGTCACTGCCTCATACCTCTGGCAACCACTGCTCAATCCTCACCTCTGGCACTGTCTCCATGGAGTTTGTGTATTCCCCACGTAACCATGTGGATTTCCCTTGGGTGCTCTGGTTTGGTAAATGGTAGTTTATTATTGTCACATGCACCATAGATGCTGGCTGGTCTGCTGAGCTCCTCCAGCATTTTCTATATGTTACTCTGGATTTTCAGCATCTGCAGCCACTCTTGTGCTTCTGAGATAAAGTGATTTGCATTCCATCCAGACAGATCATTTCATGCACAAGTACATCAAGGTTGTATGGTGGTAGGGAATGAGTAGCAGAGTTTCTCTGTCCTCGGTGTTCTGGAGGATATTAGTCAGGAGCACAGTGGAGAAAACAGGGACTTGATTTCAGATGAGTTGTACCAAGTTCAGAGATGAGCAATGTTACAGAAGTGGGAGAAGATGGTGAGCATGGTGAAGCAAGGAGTATGGTGGCAAGGTGGTTAAGGCAGGTTGGCAGACACACTATTGTTTAAAATACATCCAATTCATCTTGGCTCAAGGGGTGGCTCCTCAGTTCTGGGAATATTAGGGATGGCCAGCAAATGTCCTAAACATCCTAAACTTATAAACAAGCCCTAAAGCTAATAACAAATGTTGACAGAAGCTCTGGTTTAGGTCAACATGGTTGTAAGCAGGATCTGGTTCAGCCTCAGGACATCTCAAGTAAGAGCAATGGCTAAGAAAGCTGTGGCTGCCAGTACAATGGCTCAATCTTCTTATTATTTCACTGGAAGAATCTTCTCTAAATGCAACACAGGATAGTACACAAGAGATTCTGTAGTTGCTGGAAATCCAGATCAACATACACATAGTTATATGAGACATTGGTGAGGCTTAATTTTAGGGTATTGTGTGCACTTTTGGTTACCTACCTATAGGAAAGATGTAAATAAGGTTGAAATAGTGCAGAGAAAATTTACAAGGATGTTGCCAGGTCTGGTGGTCCTGAGTTATATGGAAAGATTGAATAGGTTAGGACTTTATTCCTTGGAACGTAGAAGATTTATGGGAGATTTGATAGAGTTATACAAAATTATGAGGGGTATAGATAGGGTAAATGCAACCAGGCTTTTCCCACTGAGGACCACACTGGAGGTCGCGGGTAAAGGGTGAAAAATGAAAAGTTTAAGGGGAACATGAGGGGAAACTTCTTCACTCAGAGGGTTTTGGGGGTGTGGAGTGAGCTGCCAGCACAAGTGATGTATGTGAGCTCGATTTAATGTTTAAGGGAAGTTTGGATATGTACACAACGATGGGAGAGGTATGGTCCTGGTGCAGGTCGATGGCAACAGGCAGCTTAAATGACTTGGCACAGACTGGATGGACTGAGGAATCTGCTTCTGTGATGTACTTTTCTATGGCTATGAGAAAGTGCTGGAGAAACTCAGTATGTCAGGCACCATCTATGAAAATGAATAAACAGTCAACATTATAGGCGAAGTCCCTTCATCAGGACTGGAAGGTAAGGGGGAATAGTCAAGAAGAATAAGCTGGGGAAGCAGCTGTGTGACGAATCAATAATACAGGAGGTACACTGCGAAGTGTCTTCCAGGGATGCCTACCCTGAGAAAATTTAAATCCTTCCTTCGATGAGAGTTCAGTGAAACCCTCTCTCACTGCTCACTCGCTGTGATCCCTGCTGCTCTCCGATTCTTCAGCCATATGCATCCCCAGACCTGCTACCACTTCATCCCCCCCCCCCACCCCCAAGGTATCACTCATCACTTGGTGTTTCTCTCTTCCCTCACCCGACCTTTTAAATCTACTCCTCAGCTTTTTCAGTCCTGCCGAAGGATTTCGGCCCAAAACGCCGACTGCACTCTTTTCCATAGATGCTGCTTGTCCTGCTGAGCTCCTCCAGCATTTTGTGTGTGTTGCTTGGATTTCCAGCATCTGCAGGATATCTTTTGTTTGACATGGACACATGAGGCTGCTTAACAAGATACGAGCCCATGGCATATATACACACATCAAATATACATACATAAATTGCTTCAGCCAGAGGGTGATGAATCTGGGAATTTGTTGCCAAAGGTGGCTGTGGAGTTCAGGTCATTGGGTGTACAATCGGTCCTCCTTATCCGCGAGTTCCGCGTGCGCAAATTTAACCAACCGCAAATCGAGAAAACCTGGAAGTTCTCTTCCAGCACTTGTTGTTCGACCATGTACAGACTTTTTTTCTTGTCATTATTCCCTAAACAATGCAGTATAACAACTATTTTACATAGCATTTACATTGTATTAGGTATTATAAGTAATCTAGAGATGATTTAAAGTATATGGGAGGATGTGTGTAGGTTATCGTGGATCGGGATTAAAAAAAACGGAAGTTGTAAGTCGAACAGGTACATCTGGTATTATTTAGCATTTGTCAAATGTTTGTCTTAGTATATAGTATATATTTTACCTTTCTATGCATATAAAACACTTAAGAAACGTATGTTTCAGAGCCTGGCTCGGGAATGAAAATTCCCGAGTTCGATCCAGTGACAGATCGCTCCCGAGCACGTTCTCCATCCGTGCCGGGTTGATGTGAAGGATCAAAAATTCAAAACCCCAAAACCCAATAATTACACCACTGTGTTGCTTAGTAATAATTATAGCTTTAATCGGGGTAGGGCCTTTCTCACTTTATCCTTTAAAATTGTTCCGATCGTTGACCAACTGCAGCCTAACACTTTTCCAATGGCCAATGGCGTTTCACCTCTTTCCGATCGCTTTATTATTTCCACTTTATTTTAAATCGCGATCGTGATTACCTTCGCGCACAGAAGCACTGCGGATTCAGAGCTCTGCCGCCGGGTCCTAATGTCCACTGCACTGAGACAGGTTAAATAAGGTCCGATGTTCCACTGGGTCCTAAGGTCCACTGCATTGGGACAGGTTGAATAAGGGACTTGAGCATCCGCGTTTTTTGGTATCCGCAAGGGGTTCCAGAACCAATCCCTCGTGCATAAGGAGGGCCGACAGTTTTTAAGACAAAGGTTGATAGGTTTTTGAATAGTCAGGGTATGAAAGCTTACAGGAAGAAGGCAAGAGAATGGGGTTTAGAAGGAAGTGGAACCGACTTATCGTGGAACCTATGATGTTAAGGTTCTCTAAGATGGAGCTGGCAATATACAGCGATGTTTTGCAAACAACTTGCAAAACTATTAGATATTCTTCTAGCTATAATCTACTTCATCTGAACTACAATCACTGCAGTCTTCGCATTAGGGTAATTCAGCGTTGAAGAAACTTACTTTTGAATCGTCTGAACGATCTAGCAATTTTACCATCTTCTGAATGATCCAGCGAACTTAAGTCTCAGGTATGCAGGTATGGCACCTTGAAGTGCATGAAGTTTGGCCATTACTGGAAGAGGAAGCACTGGGATGGACTTCAAGATAGATTAACTTGTCAAGGCCCAAGAGCAGAAAACTAACCAGTATTTTGCCTCCCACTCCATGCCAGCAAAGACTCCCCACCTAAACCGTTATTTTTTTTTTCTCCAACGGCTTTCTGAGAGGCGGGACTGCGCAGGCGTGTGACGTAGGGCAGTGCAGCGCGGCAGATTTAAAAGGAACAGAGCCTCATAGAGCGGGCAGCGTAGTTTGCGGGCGGCGGAGTGAGCCGGGAGCAGAGTGAAGACTTAAGGGCTTCGGCTCACCGGGCTTAGGCGGAAGCGGGTGAGGCGAGGAAGGTTTGACATTCATTTTCTGCTGCTATTTGAGGAGAGGGGCATTATGACTGTGAGGGCAGTTTGCTGTTCTCGGTGTCGGATGTGGGAGGCCCTGGAGTCTCCAAGCCTCCCGGACGTCTACATCTGCGCCAAGTGCATCGAGATGCAGCTCCTAAGGGACCGCGTTACGGAACTGGAGCTGCAGCTCGATGACCTTCGTCTGGTCAGGGAGAGTGAGGAGGTGATAGAGAGGAGTGGAAGGCAGGTGGTCACGCCGGGGCCACGGGAGGCAGACAAGTGGGTCACGGTTAGGAGGGGGAAGGGGAAAAGGAAGGTGATGGGGAGTACCCCGGCGGCTGTGCCCCTTAACAACAGGTACTCCTGTTTGAGTACTGTTGGGGGGGACAGCTTACCCGGGGGAAGCGACAGTGGCCCTGCCTCCGGCACAGAGTCTGGCCCTGTAGCTCAGAAGGGTAGGGCAAGGAAGAGGAGGGCAGTTGTGATAGGGGACTCGATAGTAAGGGGGTCAGATAGGCGATTCTGTGGACGCAGTCCAGAGACTCGGATGGTAGTTTGCCTCCCTGGTGCCAGGGTCCGGGATATTTCTGATCGTGTCCAAGATATCCTGAAGTGGGAGGGTGAAGAGCCAGAGGTCCTGGTACATATAGGTACCAATGACATAGGTAGGAAAAGGGATGAGGTCCTGAAAGAAGAATATAGGGAGCTAGGAAGGGAGTTGAGAAAAAGGACCGCAAAGGGATTACTGCCTGTGCCACGCGACAGTGAGAGTAGGAATGCGATGAGGTGGAGGATAAATGCGTGGCTGAGGGATTGGAGCAGGGGGCAGGGATTCAAGTTTTTGGATCATTGGGACCTCTTTTGGCGCAGGCGTGACCTGTACAAAAAGGACGGGTTACACTTAAATCCTCGGGGGACCAATATCCTGGCAGGGAGATTAGCGGGGGCTACTGAGGTGACTTTAAACTAGAATGGTTGGGGGGTGGGAATCAAATTAAAGCGGCTAGGTGTGAGGAGGTTAGTTCACAACAGAGGGATGGGAACCAGTGCAGAGAGACAGAGGGGTGTAAAGTGAGCGTAGAAGCAAAAAGTACAAAGGGGAAAAGTAAAAGTGGCAGGCCGACAAATCCAGGGCAAGCATTAAAAAGGGCTAAGAGAGTTGTAAAAGAGTGCCTGAAGGCTTTATGTGTCAATGCAAGGAGCATTCGTAATAAGGTGGATGAATTGAAAGTGCAGATTGTTATTAATGATTATGATATAGTTGGGATCACAGAGACATGGCTCCAGGGTGACCAGGGATGGGAGCTCAACGTTCAGGGATATTCAATATTCAGGAGGGATAGACACGAAGGAAGGGGAGGTGGGGTGGCGTTGCTGGTTAAAAAAGAGATTAACGCAATAGAAAGGAAGGACATAAGCCGGGAAGATGTGGAATCGATATGGGTAGAGCTGCGTAACACTAAGGGGCAGAAGACGCTGGTGGGAGTTGTGTACAGGCCACCTAACAGTAGTAGTGAGGTCGGAGATGGTATTAAACAGGAAATTAGAAATGTGTGCAATAAAGGAACAGCAGTTATAATGGGTGACTTCAATCTACATGTAGACTGGGTGAACCAAATTGGTAAAGGTGCTGAGGAAGAGGATTTCTTGGAATGTATGCGGGATGGTTTTTTGAACCAACATGTCGAGGAACCGACTAGAGAGCAGGCTATTCTGGACTGGGTTTTGAGCAATGAGGAAGGGTTAATTAGCGATCTTGTCGTGAGAGGCCCCTTGGGTAAGAGTGACCATAATATGGTGGAATTCTTCATTAACATGGAGAGTGACGTAGTTAATTCAGAAACAAAGGTTCTGAACTTAAAGAGGGGTAACTTTGAAGGTATGAGACATGAATTAGCTAAGATAGACTGGCAAATGACACTTCAAGGATTGACGGTGGATATGCAATGGCAGGCATTTAAAGGTTGCATGGATGAACTACAACAATTCTTCATCCCAGTTTGGCAAAAGAATAAATCAAGGAAGGTAGTGCACCCGTGGCTGACAAGAGAAATTAGGGATAGTATCAATTCCAAAGAAGTAGCATACAAATTAGCCAGAGAAAGTGGCTCACCTGAGGACTGGGAGAAATTCAGAGTTCAGCAGAGGAGGACAAAGGGCTTAATTAGGAAGGGGAAAAAAGATTATGAGAGAAAACTGGCAGAGAACATAAAAACGGACTGTAAAAGCTTTTATAGATATGTAAAAAGGAAAAGACTGATAAAGACAAATGTAGGTCCCCTGCAAACAGAAACAGGTGAATTGATTATGGGGAGCAAGGACATGGCAGACCAATTGAATAATTACTTTGGTTCTGTCTTCACTAAGGAGGACATAAATAATCTTCCAGAAATAGTAAGGGACAGAGGGTCCAGTGAGATGGAGGAACTGAGCGAAATACATGTTAGTAGGGAAGTGGTGTTAGGTAAATTGAAGGGATTGAAGGCAGATAAATCCCCAGGGCCAGATGGTCTGCATCCCAGAGTGCTTAAGGAAGTGGCCCAAGAAATAGTGGATGCATTAGTGATAATTTTTCAAAACTCGTTAGATTCTGGACTAGTTCCTGAGGATTGGAGGGTGGCTAATGTAACCCCACTTTTTAAAAAAGGAGGGAGAGAGAAACCGGGGAATTATAGGCCGGTTAGCCTAACGTCGGTGGTGGGGAAACTGCTGGAGTCAGTTATCAAGGATGTGATAACAGCACATTTGGAAAGCGGTGAAATGATCGGACAAAGTCAGCATGGATTTGTGAAAGGAAAATCATGTCTGACGAATCTCATAGAATTTTTTGAGGATGTAACTAGTAGAGTGGATAGGGGAGAACCAGTGGATGTGGTATATTTGGATTTTCAAAAGGCTTTTGACAAGGTCCCACATAGGAGATTAGTGTGCAAACTTAAAGCACACGGTATTGGGGGTAAGGTATTGGTGTGGGTGGAGAATTGGTTAGCAGACAGGAAGCAAAGAGTGGGAATAAACGGGACCTTTTCAGAATGGCAGGCGGTGACTAGTGGGGTACCGCAAGGCTCAGTGCTGGGACCCCAGTTGTTTACAATATATATTAATGACTTGGATGAGGGAATTAAATGCAGCATCTCCAAGTTTGCGGATGACACGAAGCTGGGTGGCAGTGTTAGCAGTGAGGAGGATGCTAAGAGGATGCAGGGTGACTTGGATAGGTTGGGTGAGTGGGCAAACTCATGGCAGATGCAATTTAATGTGGATAAATGTGAAGTTATCCACTTTGGTGGCAAAAATAGGAAAACAGATTATTATCTGAATGGTGGCCGATTAGGAAAAGGGGAGGTGCAACGAGACCTGGGTGTCATTATACACCAGTCATTGAAAGTGGGCATGCAGGTACAGCAGGCGGTGAAAAAGGCGAACGGTATGCTGGCATTTATAGCGAGAGGATTCGAGTACAGGAGCAGGGAGGTACTACTGCAGTTGTACAAGGCCTTGGTGAGACCACACCTGGAGTATTGTGTGCAGTTTTGGTCCCCTAATCTGAGGAAAGACATCTTTGCCATAGAGGGAGTACAAAGAAGGTTCACCAGATTGATTCCTGGGATGGCAGGTCTTTCATATGAAGAAAGACTGGATGAACTGGGCTTGTACTCGTTGGAATTTAGAAGATTGAGGGGGGATCTGATTGAAACGTATAAGATCCTAAAGGGATTGGACAGGCTAGATGCAGGAAGATTGTTCCCGATGTTGGGGAGGTCTAGAACGAGGGGTCACAGTTTGAGGATAGAGGGGAAGCCTTTTAGGACCGAGGTTAGGAAAAACTTCTTCACACAGAGAGTGGTGAATCTGTGGAATTCTCTGCCACAGCAAACTGTTGAGGCCAGTTCATTAGCTATGTTTAAAAGGAAGTTAGATATGGCCCTTGTGGCTACAGGGGTCAGGGGGTATGGAGGGAAGGCTGGGTTCTGAGTTGGATGATCAGCCATGATCATAATAAATGGCGGTGCAGGCTCGAAGGGCCGAATGGCCTACTCCTGCACCTATTTTCTATGTTTCTATGTTTCTAAACCCGTCCTATCACCCATCTACTTCTCTTTTTGCTACTACCATTGGGCAGGGTATGCTGTAATCTTGTGTCCTTTGCCACCAGGTTCAGGAATATTTCTTACCCTACAACCATTGGTCCGATGTTCATGGCTTCACTTGCCTCAGAGCTGAAATGATTACACACCCTGTAGATTCACTTTCAGGGACTCTGCCTTTGTTATGTATGTTTTTCCATGAATTCTATTGTATTTCTTTATTTTCCTGTAGGTGTCTGCAAGAAAATGAATCTCGAGGTTGTATATGGTATATATTAGGGCACATTCTGGAGTAAGGGTACATAGAAATATTAATTTCAACAACAACCAATCTTCAGATCTGAATATGGATGGTAGATTGAAGTTAAAATGCAGCTCAGAAGAATGGTCTTCTTGAAGCCACATTTTATGTCATGGTCCGGATTGGGGTCTCTTTAAATTTACTGTGTTTATGTTACGATCCGGACCGTTGACTCCGAACCGTTGACTCCCTGTTTCCCTTTGGTTCCCTGTTTTCCCGTGTCCCTCGGCCTTGGTGATTAGAGGCAATTTACTCTCGGCTGAACCAGTAGTTTATAGTCTCCGGCTTTCAACTGTTCGGCACGAGAGCATTTGCAAAGTCACCAAGGTACGGCATGCCAATGTCATCTGGCCGGAGCAAGCCTAGTCTCAGCCCGAAACGAGTGCTGGTAATTCGTCTTTCCTCACCAACGAGTGCCGGTAATTCGCCTTTCCTCACCGGAGCAACCCTGTCAAGTTACCTCGCCAAAGCAAGCCTGCAAAGTTTCCACACCGAGGTGGATCCGCCAATTAACCCGCCGGAGGGAATCGAGAACCACTGTCTACTGTTCCCGG
Source organism: Mobula hypostoma (assembly GCF_963921235.1). Classification (NCBI taxonomy): domain Eukaryota; kingdom Metazoa; phylum Chordata; class Chondrichthyes; order Myliobatiformes; family Myliobatidae; genus Mobula; species Mobula hypostoma. The sequence continues at coordinate 55,694,386 of NC_086098.1, read as the reverse complement.
GCCTAGTCGAGAGCTCGCCACTACCCAGAGGCTCCAAGTCAAGTCCTGGCTCTGGCAGCACGCAAGTTCCGAGTCAAGTCCTGTCCCTGGTGGTCTGTGATTCCTGTCCTACTCCCCTGTCTGAATCTCTTCTCTGCCCTTCTCGCCTCTAACCATCGTCTGCAACCCTCGCCTGCACCTCGACCTAGTTCTATCGTCGGAGCTAGATAGGTACTGTCTGGTGTTCTTTCGCGTTGGTCTTGTCTTGTCCTCACCTCCATGGGGTAAGTCTGACTGTCTTGCCGTTGCCCGTGGGGTGTCATGAGTTCCAGCCCTATGTCCTGTACCCAAGTAGAGGTCCCGGCTCTATGTCCTGTACCCAAGGAGGGGTCCCGGCTCTGTGTTCTGTGTATGGTTCCATGGTTCCATGTATCTGCTCTCCCGAGACAGAGGCTCTGTTTTTCCATGTTCCTCTTCTTCCTAGCCCATGTTATATCCATGCCTGGTTCTGGGGTCCGAGCCCGAGGCAAGACCCAGGTACTGGGTCCTTGCCCAGTCCCTGGCTCGGAGTCCATACCGTAGCCTCTTCATGTCACCTCTAGTTCTGGGATCCGATTCCGAGTCCTAGCCCAGACCCTTGTCCCAGCCTAGTCATAGTCCTGAGTCGTTGTCTGGTTCGCTATTCCTGCTCCTGCCTTGCTCTCCTGGTACTGAACAATAAACTAAATTTAATTAACCTCACAAGATGTGTCTTGCATTTGGGTCCACCCTTGCTCCCAATGCCCCCGCTCATTGTGACATTTTGGAGTATATTGCAGACTAGAAAACACCCAAATGACTGATGTATATCTGCATATGCATAAATGCAATCAACATCCTATTGCATGAATACGACTCAAAACCCACAGCACTTAAAGTAAATTGCAGACCAGGAGACGTCCAATTGACTGAGATGTCTGCATTGACATGAATTCAATGAACAACTCAATGCATGAATATGACTCAGAGACCACAGTAATTAATACTATTTTGGGTGCAGTGGTGAGAAGACACAGGAATTTTGAAAATTACATGTAACTCAAAAGAAACATTATGAGGACATTGTACCTACAGAAATTGTTCTGTTACCTTTGTTCTTTAACAGATAAAAATGTGTTGTAATTTTAGGTTCGGGAGTCCCTCCCTCCAGTGACTCCAACAGCTGTCAACTCGTGTGTATGCCCCGAATAAAGACTTTTATACTAACCATCTGTATGCAGATGGTGACTTTGTTCACAATTACAACAATATACATACTTTGAGAATAAATGTACTTTTAACTTTGAACTTTTATGTATTTCTGGATACAAATAAACAAAAAAAAAACAATATGAAACAGGAAGGGCCAAGAACAGGAGATAAGACTATCAGTAGGCCATGCATTGATCAGAGTCGACCACGGATGTTGTGTCCTAGCTGTCTATGCAAGCCAGGGCAGTACAATATGAAGAACAAGCTGTTCCCATGCTGCAGGCTGCCCCTCTTCACACAGCTGATTATTCCCAAGGAATGTCAGGGACTGACGTAGTTCAGCACCTGCGGTATCACAATGTAGGACTGCCTGAGGGACTCCAGCTCCATATTTTTCCCTCAGCGTTTACTCCCGAAGCCTTCCCCATGAATGGGTATAGCTGCAGGGCGGTAGAGGTTTGAGATCAGAGCTTTCCTTCTCCTAGATGAGCAGCCAACGATGGCTGATGAGCTCCATCCGCCTGAAACTACTGGTTTTGAGGCGCCAATAACCTGCCTTTGCCTCTTCTCCTGTCAGTTGAAACGGTTCTATCGGGCTGAGACCAGGAGCTGAACTTGGTTGTCAGAGGCCATTTGAGACACACACCATTGGAAGCCTTAAATAGGTAGTGGGAGCTTTTCCCCACTACTGCACCCATCCCCATCCCAGAGCCCTGCCATGACAGCCTTAAGGAACTACAAAGCTATTGCAGGTGATTACTGACTAGAGCCAGGCAAGGGTTGTATAGAGATGAAGAGACATGCAAGGAGGATGGCATACTCAAAAATGTCAATGGCTGCAGGCCAGTTAGGGAAGTTAAAAGATAGATGGCCAGAGTGATATTCTCATAGCAAATCCTTAGCGATTTTAGCAAGAGCTACTTCAGTGTTATTGGTAGATGTATAAACCTTATTGTTTGCACATGAAACATACTGGAATCCAAAAATACATTCTTAACTGAAGTTTTTCGGATTTCTATATTTTATATATTTTATATTTCCACCACATGAATAGGCCTACTGCTTCCGTCCTCCCATCCCCTTCTACATCTGTAACTTTCTGTTTTGCTTACACTGAAGCCTTGAGTGAATCATCTCGCCTAACTTACTCCACTGTTTGAGATTTACTCTAACTGTCCAGGTCAAAACAAACAGCTCTTACACTGCTGTGCCCCAGCTTTAAGTAGTAGTTTATTATGTGGTCTATCAATAGTAACAATTCAAAATGCCGTCATATTCAAAGTTCTGCATTTTGACTGCAACTTACTACATAGCTGGGAAGATCTGAAGATACCTTCAGCAGCGAAGTGGGCACCACCTAAATGCATTGACAGGTAGTGTTGCCTGGAGCACAATACAGCATCATTTTTCTTTAAGAGCTGCCAGCAACAGTCCAAGAAATTCACCCACCAATTTATCCTTTCCCCCTGGGGAAATGACAAATCTCCATTTGTTTCCTTCCCAACAACCTGAGCGCGACTGGGAATCACAAGGGTCATGAATCAGTGTCAGTACAGCAGCTCCCTGCATCACCAAGCTGCTCTGGTCTTTAAGCCTTTATGTTTTACCATCCCTTTCTCCTTCCGTTGGAATGCAGACCAAGATGTACAACTGAAGATTGTTCTCCTTTGAATGTTGAATATTTTAGCTCTTGGAATGCTGTAGCTCCCTGAGAAAACATAAGAATTTAATTTTAAAATATCAACTAAATCAAGAATTGTCATTCTATGAATGCTAATGTGTAGCATTTCCTACTGTGGGCTGTGTTTTTGTTCATCTCCCGGAACAAAACTGTGAGGCTGAAATTGCAAACAAGAGTCTGCCATCTAGAGCAGCTCCCCATGTATGGCATGTTGGAGCTGATAAAATAAAACTTGCCCTTTGGGTATCAAGCATTTCACAGCTGCTTCATTCTTAAACAGTGACCACAATTTTCAATACTGTTTGAAATGTAGCACTTTATTCAGCACTTGGCTATAGCTTCATCTTGTACTTCCTGAATGTAATATTGTAATGCATTAATCTGTATGGATGGTATGCAAGACAAGTTTTTCACTGTACCTTGGTACGTGTGGCAACTTATCAATTTAAGTGCAGTGAAATCTCTTGATAGTCTCATTTGTCTCTCATTGCTTCTCACCCCACTATTCAACACCTCCCCACCACACACACACACACACACACACACACACACACACACACATATACACACACGATCGCACTAATGGCTGGGGATTGAAATTTATGAAAATGACCTCAATGTGACATGGTTTGGGATATCCTGAACAATGCACTATGTTTACAGGTCATAGTTTTATTTTCTAGTTTTCTAAGCCAACAGGGCAGATGAGGTTGTTAAAAAGCTGGAGGCTCTCTCTATTGCTGACACACTGCAATATGTAGAAATGATAACATAGAGAAGATTATATATGTAGTTTTGCCCACAGGAGTTCCCAGGAATTAACTAGACATCGGAGCTGTCAGACTCCCATTCTATGCCAAGGACACTGACAAAAGATTTTTGCAAATGAGCCTTTAAATCCCTTAGCAGTCAATGCATAATGCGTGAAAGAATGTGGGTAAGGACAAAAGGCAATATTCACAGCATATCACAGAGTGATGGATAGGAATTGACACATGAACCTGGGTTTGTTGTTGTTGGAGGAGTGGGCAGTGGACTCCAGCTGGGACCTCCAAGCCCTCTCTCTGTAGCCTCGTTTACATTAAAGCTGTACATTTGCATTTGTTGTGAATTTACAGCTGATTACCATCCAAGCCTGTGGGTGTAAATAGCACGACATTTGATCCATCACCACGAACCTCTAAGGTTGGGCCTGGAATAAATAGGATTTATTTTGAGCTTGGCATATGAAACAAAATCTAAAAAAGTAAAATTGCATTTAAATTCCATAATTTCTCCAGTTATTTAATCAGAGTGGGAGTGGGACATTGAATTAAAGTGACATACGAGTCCTACACTGACGTCTGTCTTTGCCCTCCTACTTGGTTCTATGGAGATCCACTGTAAGCATAAGAGAAAGCAATTCATCTTCTGATCAGTCTTTGCAGTGTTTGCGATTTAACAATGAAATGAACTATTTCATACAATCCACCATCACTGCCTTCTAATATTCCAGCATGAACTTTATCTTTTCTTTTCTCTCTCTCGTATCTTCAGACTTGTTTAACCTATTCACACAAACACAAAACTCAGCTGTTGGCATTCATAAGTTATTACCACTTTCTTTCAACCAGCTTTAACAGCTTATGTGTTATTCAATATCTATTCATTTCCACTTGAAAACACACCTTCCCTTTTGTTCCCTCCATTTCTTCCACCTCTCTCTGCAATTTGTTTTATTTTTTACTTTTCCAAATTCCAATCAAAAGTTCTTAGCCTGAAACGTTAACACATTTATCTCTGCATCAGCTGCTTGATTTGATGAGTATTTCTGCTGTTTTCTGTTTTATTTCAGGGATAACTCCCCTGCATTTTAATCTACCGACATGGGGTCATTTCCATCTACTCTATACTGAAGACAAGGTCTCAGTTTAATATTTCATCTCGAAGAATTGCACTCTGACAGTGCCATATTACCTCAGTCTGGTTTAATGTTGAACCTGTAACATTTGGACTTATGGTGAAGGGGATTCCATCTGAGCCACAACTGATTTCAGCTTAAAAGTAAAATGAAGTGCTGGAAATACTTAGCAGGTCACATAACATAACAAGCACAGTTAATGTTTCAAGTTAATAATCTTTCACTGGACCTGTTCTGATGCAGAGCAATTGACCTGACAGGTTGTCTGGTTATTTCTTGCATTTTCTGTATTATGTTGGATTTTTAGCATCTGCAGTATTTTAGTTTTCAGTTTCTGTTTATAACTGGCACCTTGCTGGAAATATGTGAAGCTTAAAGTAAGCACAGCCACTATTTTGAAACCATTTCAACCAGAGCAATCCCAGTTAGTAAGAAAAGGCAAATGAACATATAGTCTAGGACAACACCCGCAATATGTTGGAGGAACTCAGCAGGTCAGGCAGCATCTAGAGTAAACAGTTGATGTTTTGGGCCAAAACTCTTCATCGTGAGTCCTGATGAAGGGTATCGGCCAAAAATGTTGACTGTTTATTCCTTTCCATTAATGCCGCTTGACCTGCTGAGTTTCTACAGAATTTTGTGTGTGTTGCTTTGGATTTCCAGCATCTGCAGATTTTCTCTTGTTTGTGGACTGTACCTTTTTTCCATAGATGCTGCCTGGCCTGCTAGATTCCTCCAGCGTTTTGTGTGTGTTGCTTTGGATTTCCAGCATCTGCAGATTTTCTCTTGTTCGTGATAAGATCTAGGAGCAGGTGTAAGCAACTTGACCCCTCAAGCTTGCCCTGCCATTTAATAAAATCATAGCTGATCTGATTCTAGTTGCCTATTTCCCCCGACAACTTTTCATCCTCTTGTTTATCAACCTGTGTTTTAAAATTATTCAAAGCTTTCACCAATCTTTGCAGCATTAAGTTCCATAGACTGATTACCTTCTCAGGGAAGAAAAAATGCCTCTAAATTTTAAACAATGATCCATAATTTTAGTTGCTTCTGTAACAGGGAAACACCCTTTTAAGATCCATACTGCCAAGTTATCTCAGAATGTTATCAGCTTCAATCAAGTTGTAAATTCCAGCATATAGAAGCATATCCTGTTCAAATTTTCCTCAGAAGACAATTCCCCCACTCCTGATATTACTCCAGTAAATATTCTCTGAAGCAGTTTTGAATGTATTAACATACTTCCTTAAATAAAAAGACCAATACCATAAACAATAGTTCAAACACATTTAAAATTTACTTGATGAACAATTTACCACTGTCCAGAATTATTAGTGATGTAAACTTTCTATATAAGCATTTCATTGATGAATATTCCTGAGGTTGTTATCAAACTAATAAAATAAGCAGTGCCTTGCTATAGAGGCAAACGGAAATCCGAATTAATTGAGGCAATAGGGAATTCTTAAATCCTAGAGGACTGTTAATGCAGTTCAACAATAACAGCAATTTGAGAAAACATTGCTGTGATTGGTGGGACAACATGGTCTCAAAATTTATTATCTCTAAGGGAAAGAATATATCTATTGTTTGACATTGGTATGTGGTGGCCTTGTGCTGCTGACTCCCAGTATTAAGATCTTATGCACCTTACAGCAGTCCTGCTCCTGGTTTGTCAGGTTCGCTAATTCCAACAATCCAAACCATTCATGATAAAAAAAGATTTATCGAAAATTTGTATGCCTACCACCTTCATGAGGCTAGGACCTCTGAAAATGATTTGGACTGGACGGGGTATATTCAAAGAGTGTGTACAGTTGTACTGCAACATGTCTGATGAAGGACAGCAAAGTAGTACAGCTAAAGGTGGCCCAGTACTGTTGCTAAGAAAGATGCTTTCTCACAGCTCCGGTGACCCTGGTTCGATCCTGACTCCTGGAGCTATGCGGGTAGCATTTCCTCCGCCATGCTCTGATTTCCTCTCACATCCCAAAGCTATGTAAATTAGTAGGTTCAAGCTGGCTACCATAATATGAATGTGAGGAGTGGTGAACTTCAGGGGGAGTTGTGAGTAGAATAAACTGGGATGTGCAGGATTAGTGTAAAATGGGTCTTCATCACCATGCAGACTCTGTGGGCCAAAATACATATCTCTGTGCAGTAGACTCTATGACTCCAAGTGGCTTGAGCAAATCATGAGAATTGCTGCCAAGAATGTGAGACCAGTGCACCACGGGCCCTCAATGCGGACATCAATTAATCTGCATTCAATACAAATGCAGTTATAATAGAGGGCAATGTGTTTTCTGGATGGTTATGTGGCAAATTATTATACAGATGAACTAAAACTAACTGTTGGAATCAAATGGTATCGTTTCATGCTGGAATTTGCATTCCAAGAATGCTAGGAACCCTAATTTAGGTCTAATTATATGGTTTTCAATCCTAATATGCAAAGGGACTGCATCTGGAGAGTTAAATCTTAAACTGCTTTTTTTGTATCAATCATAGAACAATAAAACACTGAAGACCATTAAAATCAATATGATAGCTCCAGATGTTTGTAAAACCCATCCAAGTACTGACACACCCTTGCTCTTTCTCATGCCTCTGTATTTATTTTGCATTTAATTGTTTATCTAATTTCTTCTTATTGATTCTTCCACCAGCCTCTTGGTCAATGCCATTCGCATTAAATTTACAACCCTTCATTGCCGATTCTTCTACCAAAGCAATGTTTTTTGTTATGTTCTTCTGTAAAAAACCTTTAGTGGATTAGGATAGACCTATAAAATCTCTTTTCATCCATCTCGTAGTTGAGAAGAATAATCCTTGCTCTGCAAGACCTTTCATAAAATAGATGCCTGGGATCCTAAGGGTCATTCCAGTAAATCTTTAGCCTCTCCAAGGCCTTGATGCAACCAGTCAATATGCTCTCCACCACACATCTATGACAGTTAGATTACATGCCAAATCTTCGCAAACTTCCAAGAAAGTAGAGGCCCTGCCGTGCTTTCTTTATAATGGAGCTTATGTGCTGGATCTAGGACAGGTCCTCTGAAATGATAACACCAAGGAATCTAAAGTTGCTGGCCCTCTCCACCACTGATGCCCCGATGAGGACTGGCTCATGGACTGTCATGGACAGTCCTCCTCATAAAATATTACCCTGGCATTCAGGATAATTGGTCCATAAGCTTTAGATAGTAGGCTAGGAATAATGATGAAACTAGTAGAGACAGCTTAATATCAACATGGATTGTCTATTGACAATTTTTACATTAATAAACGGCCCAGTGCTCAAATGAGACTTCCCGTACACCACCCAATCTGTGTACATTTATATTGCCTGCTGCTCCAATTCAGAAGAGATCTACCTTTAGTTCCAACTTTGGCAAACCACATAATGAAGGGCTCTAGGCTGTTCAATTTTCAGAACAAAGATCAGCAACAGAAAGAAATAGTATCAGTGACAGAATAATACCTAGCTCTTGTTAACAGCGCTGCATCATGAATCCAGCTCTCTACAAAGGTTTTAAACTTTAACCAAAATAATGTTTCAAACTTATGGGCACTTTCATGAATAATACCTTTAATTTTCATTACATTTATTCAAAGAGCTAAACTCCACTCTGTGGCTTGTTAAATTAATGTGAATCTTTTTATTATTTTTCCCTATGAAGAAATTAAAGGCAGTTGATTGTAAGTGAATGTTAAAATATTCCTTATCAACTTATCAAAACTTATCAACATCAAAATGAACCTTACTAAAGTAGAGGCAATTTTGTTGAGAGTACTGTACATAACAATGGTACAAATGGAGTTCCTTTTGCATTCTGTTCTCTGTTAGAAGTTCAACTACTTAATTACACTACTAACTCTTAAATTCATTTGTGTTAAATTGCCTGCTCAATCGCATAAATTCATGGAGCAGATTTTACTACCACCGTGAACTTCTTGAGAACTTAACAATAGCAGCAAAGCAAGAGTGGTGTAAGATTAATAATAGAACACAAGTCATGTACCAGTACCCTCAATAAAATCTGAGGAATAGGACGATCAGACAATAATCAGAAATGCAAATAATATCCCTCCATCTAAAACAAGGGAAAATCTGCAGATGCTGGAAATCCAAACAACACACACAAAATGCTTGCGAAACCCAGTAGCCCGGGTAGTAGCCATGGGCAAGAGTAAACAGCCGATGTTTCAGGCTGAGATCCTTCATCAGGACTGGAGATAAAAGATGAGAGATCAGAGTAAGAAGGTGGGGGTAGGGGAAGAAGTACAAGGTAGTGGGTGCAAAGTGAAACTGGGAGGGGCGAGGGGTGAAGTAAAGAGCTGGGAAGTTGATTGGTGAAAGAGATAAAGGGCTGGAGAAGAGGAAATCTGGTAGGAGAGGATGAAGGTCAAGGAAGAAAGAAAAGGGGGCGGAGCACCAGAGGGAGATGATGAGCAGGTAAGGAGATAAAGGTGAGAGAGGGGGAAAGGAAAGGGGATTGCTGAATGGGTGGGGTGCATTACTGGAAGTTTGAGAATTCATGCCATCAAGTTGGAGGCTACCCAGACAGAATATAAGGTTTTGCTCCTCCAACCTGAGCATGGCCTCATTGCAGCAGTAGAAGAAGCCATGGACTGATATGTTGGAATGGGAATGGGAAGTGGAATTAAAATGGATGTCCATTCAGAAATCTGATGGCAGAGGGGAAGAAGTGGCTCCTGAATTATTGAATGTGTGCCTTCAGGCTCCTGTGCCTCCTCACTAGTGATAGCAGTAAGAGGAGGACGTGTTCTTTGTGATGGGGGTCCTTAATGATGGATGCTGTCTTTTGAGGTGTCACTCCTTGAAAATGTCCTGGATGCTGAGGTGGTTAGTGCCCATGATGGAGCTGACTGAGTTTACAACTTTCTGCAGTTTATTTTGATCCTCTGCAGTGGCCCTGCCCATCCCCCAACCCCCAATAACAGACGATGAAGCAGCCAGTTGGAATGCTTTTCATGGTACATTTGTCAAAATTTGCAAGTGTCTTTAGTGACATACCAAATCTCTTCAAACTCCTGATGAAATATAGCCACTATTATGCCTTCTTTGTATTTGCATCAATATGTTGCCCAGGATAGATCCTCAGAGATGTTGACACCCAGGACCTTGAAATTGCTCACCTTTTCCACTTCTGATCCCTTAATGAGGACTGGTGTGTGTTCCTTTTCTGAAGTTCACAATCAATTCTTTGGTCTTACTGAGCTAAACAATGTTGTCGTGGCAACACCACTCAAATAACTGATCTATCTCGCTCCTCTACGCCTACTCATCACCATCTGTAATTCTGCCAACAATAGTTGGGTGTAGAGAGAGTAGAGCAGTAGGCAAAGCACTCATCCTTGTGGTGTGCCAGTGTTGATTATCAGCGAGGTGGAGATGTTATTTCCAATCTGCACTGATTGCGGTCTTCTGTGTTGATCCAGTGGCAGAGTAAGGTACAAAGGTCCAGGTTTTGGAGCTTTATGATCAGAATAGTGATCTGACAACAGCCTGACGTAAATACTATTATTATCCAGGTGATCCAAGGCTGTATGAGGAGCAAATAAGATCACATACACCATAGACCTATTGTGGAGATAGGCAAATTACAGTGTGTCCAGGTCCTTGCATAGGGAGGAGTTGTTTCTAGCCATAACCAACCTCTCAAAGCTATCATCATTTTATCATCATTGATGTGTGTGCTACTGGATGACAGTTGTTAAGGCAGCTCCTCCCGCTCTTCTTGGGCACCGGTATGATTGTTGCCCTTTTGAAGAAGGTGGGAACATCCAGCTGTGGCAATGAAAGACTGAAAATGTCTTTGAGCAGGCCCACCAGTTGGTTGGCACAGGTTTTCAGAGCCCTATCAGATACACCATCAGGGCCTGTCGCCTTTCAAGGGCTCACCCCCTTGAAAAATGTTCTGACGTCGGTCTCCAAGACAGAGATCGCAGAGTCACTGGGTGTTGCAGGAATATTTATAGCTGTAGTTTTATTCTCCCTTTCAAAGTGTAATGCCTTGGTTCACATTTTTTACTGTTAAGCTGTAAGTATTTTATTTTAAGACCATAAGACCGTAAGATTTAGGAGCAGAAGTAGGCCATTCAGCCCATCAAGTCTGCTCCGCAATTCAATCATGGATTGATTGACTTCATCCAGTCATCCCCACTCCCCTGCTTTCACCCCATGCCCTTTGATAACCTGGCTAATCAAGAACCTATCTATCCCTGCCTTAAATACACACAATGACCACTCATGGCAACAAATTCCACAGATTTACCACCCTCTGACTAAAATAATTTCTCTGCATCTCAGTTCTAAAAGGACGTCTTTCAATCCTGAAGTCATGTCCTCTTGTCCTAGAATCCCCTACCATGGGAAATAACTTTGCTATATCTAATCTGTTCAGGTCTTTTGGAATCTTTCTGTGAGATCCTCCCTCATTCTCCTGAACTCCAGGGAATACAGCCCAAGAGCTGCCAGACATTCCTCATACAGTAATAGACAATAGACAATAGGTGCAGGAGTGGGCCATTCAGCCCTTCGAGCCAGCACCGTCATACACTGTGATCATGGCTGATCATCCACTATCAGTATCCAGTTCCTGCCTTATCCCCATAACCTTTGATTCCGCTATCTTTAAGAGCGCTATCCATCTCTTTTTGAAAGCATCCAGAGACTTGGCCTCCACAGCCTTCTGGGGTAACCCTCTCATTCCTGGAATCATTCTTGTGAATACTCTCTGAACCCTCTCAAATGGCAGTATATCCTTTCTAAAATAAGGAGCCCAAAACTGAGCACGATACTCCAAATGTAGTCTCACGAGTACCTTATAGAGCCTCAACATCGCATCCCGGCTCTTATATTCTATACCTCTAGAAATGAATGCCAACGTTGCATTTGCCTTCTTCACAACCGATTCAACCTGCAGGTTAACCTTTAGGGTATCTTGCACAAGGACTCCCAAGTCTCTTTGCATCTCTGCATTTTGAATTCTCTCCCCATCTAAATAATAGTCTGCCCGTTTATTTCTTCCACCAAAGTGTATGACCATACACTTTCCGACATTGTATTTCGTCTGCCACTTCTTTGCCCATTGCCCTTAACTATCTAAGTCTCTCTGCAGGCTTGCTGTTTCCTCAACGCTATCTGCTCCTCTACCTATCTTTGTATCATCGGCAAACTTAGCCACAAATCCCTTAATACCGTAGTCCAAATTTTGTGCTGTTCTCTGCGAGCTGCTTGTTTTCAGCTTATGTTTGGGTTGTTGTTGAAGATACGAGATGAGGAGAAACGTGTGCCATCCAATTAGGATGGTCGAATTGAAAGGGAGGTTTCTCTGGTGAGGGATACTAAGGCTGGGCTTGGGGATTTTTTTTGGTTCAAGAGGGCTGAAGAGAGAAGATGCCGGAGAGAAAGGGTCGTAGGATTTGACCCGGAGTGGGACCGTGATTCGACGAAGTCTGGGGTGAGGTCGATTGAGGATCAGTGACTTGGGGAATCTGTGAGCTCCAACTTGTGCACAATCCACTGTTTCATTAAAATGGGCCCTTTTCTTTTTTGTTCTTTTCTGTACTAACCCTTTAATCAAATTAAGGATTATAAAGATAAATCTTTTAATTGTATACAGTGCGCTGTCTGTTATTTCATGGAACTCATTTGTAACAGGGTAGCAAATTACACAGCATCCACACAAATAGTGAGTTTCGGAGTGGGCTCGCACCTCAATCTCACAAGTTTGGCGGGGCCAGAGATTGTCTTCCCTTGATATACGCAGCCGAGGAAACCGAAGTGTTTCAAAAGTGAGCTTAAAAGGCGTTGAGCTCATCTGGGAGTGAAGCATCACTGCCATTCATGATGTTAGGTTTTGCTTTGTAGGAAGTAATGGCCTGCAAACCCTGCCAGAGTTGACATGCATCAAATTCTGCCTCTAACCTCAATCATAATTATTCTTTTGCTCTTGAGATAACCCTCTGTAAGGTGTATCTGACCTAATTGTATAGTCCTGGATCACCAGACCTGAATGCCAAAGGTCTAGCCCTCAGTAGACCATGAATCTGGTTCAACCACAGTTTTCGATTTTGGTACCATGGTATGTTCTCATAGGAACAACACAGGTTTTAATGAAGCCAGTGACAACTCGTTCAGACTCAAAGATGAATCCCTGAAAACTGTCCAGTCCACCGATGCAAAGCAGTCCAGTAATGAGATGTCATACTTCCATTAGTGTTTGCACCATGTTAAGTTGCTGAAAGAAAACACTCACTAGTTTGAGTGAATAACAGTGAAGGAGCTATCACAAGTGCAACTGCATCAAAATGAGAACTACAGCTTTACCTACTTCAGCAGTAAAAATAGTGACCATGCAATTGGCCAACTTCAGCAAGCCCTGAGGAACCCAAAAACTGACCTACTCGTCCTAAGAGCATTAGCATTCAATGGAGAATGGAGGAGTCTGGGATATGGTGGGGGGGGGCGGGGAAGGGGTATGTTCATGCAATCAAACAACCCTCCAGTTATGTACGTTAAGGACCAAATGCTTATTTGAAAAGACCTTGCCAAATGTCAGGTCAGATGTCATTCAGATGCCTTTGGGGATGGGATACTGAGCCTGAAATGTAATCTTCAAAGACCAGTTTCTACCCCATAGATTGTTCATTGGGTGGAAATCAAGCATCATTTTAGTTAACAGAAGCTGCTTCATCTCCAAGCAGATGATGCTTCCAGAAACGCTGCTTAAAATAGTCGTTCTTTCCAGGAATAGTAAACTGGTAAAATAACAAGTAATTTGAATTAGCTTACAAGTTTCTAAAGTTCACCTCAATTTAATTTGTATTACTCCCAAGCCAAAGGCTGACTTCAATAAGCTTTTTAGAAAAGGTGGGTTGGGTGGAATCCAAAATAAACTGGATTCTCTCTTTAAATACAATACTATTTTGGGATTTTTGCTACAAAGACATGTGCCATTGTATTAGTCATCAGTGTATTAGTCACTGAGAAATTCTGAAGAAGTTTTTCAAGATTTTCAAAGCACCACACAGAAAAATGTTTCTAACTTCTGAAAATGAGAAATGAAAGCAGAAGGTATCAGAATTACGCAGGATCTTCGTTAATAATCTGGTAAAAAATGATAGGATAGGTTAATATTTAGGTGCATACAAGTGCCAGAAGCATGTTGCCAGGAGTTGCATACATGATATGTTGAGCTTTCAGCCCCCGGAATCGGACGGTTGTATGGGTTGTATCAGTGATTTCCTGTTCTGCTCCCCTAATAGGTGAGATTCCTCATCAGAATGCATTTATAAAATTAAATTATTTGGGGGGCATAACCCTTCATCAAAACTGAACAATGTTCCAATTAATTTCAGGCTATAAGGCCATTCTATTCCTTCATTCTGAACAGTTAAAGTAGGGAGCATTCTCATAAAAACAGCTGCTCCTGTATGCTTATTTCCTCTCGACTCAGAGTGAGAGGGGATTCATATGGTATTTTGACATGTCGTTGCAGCAGGAGCTCAATCTGTTGCAGATGGTCAGCCGAGATTATGTCCTCAAGATCAGGACTGGGGCTGGAACCAATAATATCCTGATTCAGGGATGACAGAATTACTATCAGTCCAAGCTTGTAGTACAAGAGGAGATTTTAACTAATTTTCATGCCGAAGTGTTTAGCCAGGTAAGACTCCATGGATGAGACAGCCTACAGAGGAGAGGATAATACCGTGACAGAGGTGCAAGATAACAACCTCTCCCTCAATGTCCAAAAAACAAAAGAGCTAATCGTGGATTACAAGAGGAATGGAGGCATGCTCACCTCGTTCAACATCAATGGGACTGCAGCTGAAAGGGCGAGTAGTTTCAAGTTCCTCAGTATACACATCACCCAGGAATTCACTTGGACTGTACACACTGGCTGTGTGACAAAGAAAGCACAACAGCAGCTCTTCCACCTCAGGTGACTGAGGAAGTTCTGCTTGAGCCCCAGATCCTCAAGACTTTCTCCAGGGGCACCATTGAGAGCACCTTGACTGGCTGTATCACCGGCCCTGGTATGGGAACTGAACTGACCTTTTTCGCTGGGCATTGTACAGAGTGGTATGGACAGCCCAGCACATCTGTGAATGTGTAATTTCCTCCACTGAGGACATTTACAGCAGCAGGTGCGTAAAGAAGGCCTGGAAAATCATCAGGGACACCAGTTACCCAACTATAAACTGTTTCAGTTGCTTCTGTCTGGCAAATGGTACGGCAGCATTAAAGTCAGGAGCACTAGGCTCTTTTTCAAGCCATTACACTTATAAATTCACATGTCTGTAGATTGCAACAAACTTATAACACATGTTGGCGCGTGGGAAGTGGTTAAGGCGTTCGTCTAGTTCGAGCCTTGGCTGAGGCAGCGTGTGTGTCCTTGAGCAAGACACTTAACCACACATTGCTCTGCGATGACACCGATGCCAAGTTGTATGGGTCCTAGTGCCCTTCCCTTGGACAACATCGGTGGCGTGGAGAGAGGAGACTTGCAGCATGGGAAACTGCTGGTCTTCCAGACAACCTTGCCCAGGCCTGCGCCCTGGAAACCTTCCAAGGTGCAAATCCATGGTCTCATGAGATTAACGGATGCCTATACATAACACAAAGATTTTCACTCCCTCACATTGTGGGACAGATATAAGATTTAAATAAATAAATTTAAATTCACAAAAACATACGTAACAACCTGCGAAAGTTTTCCCTGCTGATGTAATGGTTTCCCTGTGGCACAGTGTTTGGGTTATGACTAGAGATAACGGGGGCTTTGGGATGTGTGCTGGCCAATTAGGGGAGATGCTTTTCTTTCTTGTGGGCCCGAGAGAAGGTTTCATGGTCTTCTGTTTGGCGCAAGATGGCGAGAGAAGATGCCAGAACAGGGAAGTCGTAGACTGCAGGATGGAGTGGGCTTGGAATGGGTTCGGGTGTCAACGCCCGGGGGGGAATTCAATGGAGAATGAACAGATGGGAAAACCATGAGCTCCAACATTGCGTGTTTCATGAGAATGGGCCCTTTTTCTTTACTAACCCTTTAGTCAAATTAAGAATTATAAAGCTCAATTATTTAATTGCATATTGTATACTGTTTGTTATTTCATGGTACTGATTTGATACAGAGGAACACATCAGCAGCATCCACCAAAAGAAGATTTCGTAAATTTGGCCAGGCCAGAGGCTGTCTTCCCCTAGATTAAGCCGCTAGCCGAATCTAAGATTACATAAAATTGAAGGAACACAGATGCCTTAACAAGTTATAGTGCTGTAATGGTTGACAGAGATAATATGTAGTTCAAAAGCAAAGAAATTCAATTACAAACACTACTAGTAAAACTTTTTAGAAGGAAATTGTGATAAACTATCACCACAAACAATGAAGAGGCAAGCGAAGGTAAAGCGAATTTGAGAGATGTGCCCTGCTGCTGTGCGGCAAAATTGACGCACTTGGAGTTGGAGCCATACTGGTTGAAGTGAATGATCTGGGGAGAAGAAAGATGACGAGGCAGTGGAGCTCTGATGCCCGTCCAACTAAGCCAAGTGCGAGGGTGGAACACTCTGAGTGCCGAGCCGATGTGCAGCGGTCAGGAACGGCTTCTTCGGAGCAAAATCTAGGCCCAAAACAAATCGGGTGGCATGTTCTACGTCCAGAGTGGCTCGTCACAGCAGGGCCGGGTCATAATGTGAGGCATAATCCACTGTTTGGACAATTTAAATGCTGGCTGAGAGAGACTGGAAAGCAGGGTGTCAAGAGCTAGGCAAGGCTGGATCGCTCTGGGTGCTGAGCTGATTTGGAGAAGTGAAAAATAGCTTCTTCGGCAGCAAAATCTAGGCCCAGAGTGATTCACCAGGTCCTAATGCGAGGTACGGTCTGCTGTTCAGATAATTTAAAAGAGAGCCCAGATAGACTGGGGACTCCTCTTTCTGCAATGCTGAGGCTGTGAGACTGGCCCCAGCTGCTGTGTTTTGTGTCTGCAAACTGAGCTTTGCAGTGATTTCCCCCACTAACATGATGAACTGAACACCGAGGCTTCGGGCCTACTCCGGGCTGTTCCGGGAATTTGGATCTAAGGACTTAATTTGGTTCAGATTGCTGTTGTTGTTGCTTGCTTATATTGTTTGAATGATTTGTGTTTTTCTTCTCTTTCTCTGTGCGCATTAGAGGTCGGTCTTTATTTTTATTAATTGGGTTCTTTCAGGTTTCTTGATTTGTAGCTGCCTGAAAGCAAACAAGCCTCAAGGCTACATATTTATGCATTCTCTGATAATAAATGCAATTTGAATCTTGAATCTTGATGCTTGTTTAATCATGAGCCAGTTCAGTTCAGTAAGTCCAGAGATTATAGGATGAATAGAGAGAATTTTGTGTGGAAACAATATTTATAATTTCAGTAAGACACCTAAAAGGCTAATGTTAAATAATAAGGAACGTTTGTCGTCTTTGGAGATAAATTGCGGCACCTTCTAACCAAATTTGATCTCATGCAATTTCTTGAGAATGTGGATTCTGAAAAGTAACGAGGTCCATGTGGGACGTGTAGCCTCAGCCATTAGATGGCAGGTCAGGTGGATGGACAGTAAGGGAATGTAGATTTCCATGTGCTTTTGATGAATAGACTCAAAATTTGATTGTGTCTGTGCACAACTACAGATATATTAAATAAAGGCATACACGTGGGAGATGGCTTTAGCTGGTATATTCACACTGCAGCGGGAGAGAGAACAAATGCATATGTACAGACAACAGATCAATATGTAGTGCTGGGGGGTGGGGTCATTGCTCTAAAATAACATTACACTTCCTTCCTCTTTAGATCAATGCAACATAAAACTGTTTATGTACAAAACATTCAATTTTCCTTTCATAAGCCCATATTCCAAAAAAAAAATGCCTTCATAATAACAGTCCATTACTAACTTCACAGTTCTAAAGACTCAGTCTTTTGGGCACAGCTCTGTTTCTTTCAGGATAGTGGCTCTGGACCTGTGGAACGACATCAAGTTTGATAGGTGTTTTGACTAAGACAACGGTCTCGGTTTCCAGTGTCACATTCCTGTCAGTGAAATCATCACTGAGAGGTAAGTACATTATGTCCATCTTGTTATATACAATCAACTCAAGTGTGTTCTTTGGTTGAGCATCCAGTATCTGGTTCACATGATGTCTCCATGTCTGATCTCCAGCATCCACTGTGTACATCAGTGATCCAGTTCCTGTAGCTATCCTACCGGGTGTCCACTTGTCTTCTCAGTAATCACGTGCTGAGACATCATGTCCAAAACTCAAAGCTCCTCGCTGCTTCAGTTGGTGACTTGCTGAACTGTTTATTCTGTACTTGCCTCTGGAGGTCTAGTTCAGGAGGTCTATGCAAGATCTCAGATTCCTGCTCATGAACAAAATTGCAGGTGTTTGATGTGTCATTGCATGAACACAATTCCAATACACAAAAAGGAAGCTGTCCACCTTGTGTTGTAGAGAAATGTCCTCCTTGTCCATCACTTTAATGGACTTCTTGAAGGTTTGGATAAACCTCTCAGCTAACCCATTCGTTGCTGGATGGTGAGGAGCTGACTTGAAATGTCTAATGCCATTTTTCTTCATGAACAGTCAGGATCTTCTGATGTGTATTGTGGTCCATTGTCCCTTAAAATTTTTTTGGGTAGGCTATTTCTGGTGAAGATAGTCCTCAGAGCAGAGACAGTCTTTGCTGAGGTGGTTGACTTCATTGGTATAACCTCCAGCCGCTTCATATGAGCATCCACAGCAACCAGAAACATGGATAGCCCAGCAAAAAGTGAATATGTATTCTTCATGATGGAGAAGATAGCCACTCCCACAGGTGTAAAGGTGCTTGTTGGGATGCATTTTGAACTTTTTCACACCCCAAACAGCCTTTGGCCAAGTCTTCGATCTGTTTACCTCTTCTCTTCTCTTCTCAAACACCTTCTGATTAGAATTAAGCAGCTGTGCCAGTGCTACCATTAGGGCTGCAGTTGCCTGTTGATGCCACACTGAGAGCTTTGATTGAGTGCCAGTCTAGTTGGAATTTTCTCAACCATTCACGTCCAAAAAGTGCTGGCCCTCCATACGTCTCATTTACTTTCAGTTTGCCTTTGGGAGATATTTTTTCACCTGTGTTTGTCTTTAGCATCACTGAGGTTTTCTCTAATGGTATCTTAGAAAACAATCTGTTGTAGTCAGCTTCTGCAATTATGGACAAAGCCGACCCTGAATTCAGCTCCATTTTCAGTTTTACACCAGACATATCTATTGTGATCCAGATGATTTTGTAATCTGCTTCAGTTATACTATGCATTTCTAGGTATGACGGTTCACCTTTGTCAGACTCAATGTTGTCTGATTCTGTTTTACATTCGGTAACTTTATGCATTTGATTAATTTTGTGTTTGAGACTTTTCACTTGGATGTGCTTTTTGTCTGCTTTGCCAATTCTCTCCATGTGTCCTTGTCTGTGACACCTGCAGACTTTTTCTTTGCACCAATAGTCATTTACATCATTGGAGGATTTCCCACATCAATGACATTTCTGGTTTTGTGCACCATTCAGAGACATTTTGTGCGTTTCATATTCTAATCTCATTTTCTGTAGTTCTACTGCATTCTCCAATGATATTGCAATGGTCAAAGTTCGTTCTAAAGTTAGGTCTCTTTCAGATAGTAGCCACTTTTAAGTGCTTTGACTATGCATACCACATACAAGTTCATCCCATAATGCATCAGAAAGTCCATCTCTAAAGTCACAGTACTGGGAAAGTTTGTACAGTTCTGCAATATATTCAGAAATGCTTTCATCTTTTAATGGTTCCTTTTATAAAATCTAAATCTCTCAGCTATTACCAGTGGTTTAGGGCTCAAGTGATTTTGTAAAATTGTAACAATTTCATTGAACATCTTGTTGTGTCAGAGACTGTACGTTCTTGGGCCTATTAAGCTAATAAGTGTAGGGGCTTTCATTTGCTTCTCCACGTTGTTCCCAATACAATACAGTTCCAACTTCTCGATATACGACCCCCAGCCTTCATTAGCACTATCAAATTCATCATCTTTCCTGACTGAAGTCATCGCCATGTTATTTTCACTTCAAAGTCAGCGTGTCTTTCACTATTACTCATGGGTCCTTCAGCTTTCTCATGTTGTTTAACGCTCATTGTTTTGTCCTGTAACTGTGGGTGCAGTTCGTGATATTTTCTGACATTTAGGTTTGTACTCATCGTCAATTTGTTGTGTCTGTACACAACTATATATATATATATATATGTGTGTGTGTGTGTGTGTGTGTGTATATATATATAAAGTAAGAGCATGCACATGAGAGATGGCTTTAACTGGTGTAATCACTTTGCAGCGAGAGAGAGAGAGAATGTGCAAGCGTAGACAACAGATCAATACATAGCGCTTGGGGGGGTGTTGGGTCATGCTCTAAAAGAAATAGATCCATACATTACAAAGTTCTTGGCAGCATCCCAGCTGTTCCTTCTTCACTTTAAGGCGAGGTCTTTCGGTGTATTTAGGGGAGAGCTCGATTGAAGATGGCATCAAAGGTTTCGGAGGGAAGGCTGCTGAGTGGTTCTGTGGGAGGGTGGGCAGATAAAGGATCACCCATGATTGAATGGCGGAGCAGCCCTGATGGGCCAAATGGCCTAATTCTGCTCCTATGTCTTATGGTCTTAAGTGTTCATAAATTCAGGGTTCCTAAGAGTCAGTAATGATGTTTAATTTTTAGGCTTTGAGCGAGTCCTTGAAACATTTTTCTCTGATTTCTTGATAATGTTGACCCATGGTAGATATTTCAGAAGTCTAGTTGTTTTGGGGATCAGGCACTAGGCATGTTAATGCTGCAGCACATCTATCTGAACCAGCTGACTGTAATTAGAGCCTTGTTGCTGGGCATGTTGACCTGGGTTGAACACAGACTCGTCCTCCTAGTGGATCTGGAAGATTTTGTGAAGGATATCGTGTTTCCACACCTCTGCAGTGCTTTGAGATGACTGATGTATGTAGTCTATATACCTCTGAAAAGCATCGGGTGGCCGAGGGGAATGCTGGTGCAATGAGGAGATGTGAATATCTTCATTGAAGTCTTCCTTCACTGGAAAATGGCTCCTGAGATATTGCTTATGTTCTCCATGGTTTTGTCCTGGACCATCATTGTTGGAATGCAGTCTTGCTTAACAGATCAGGTTGGTTGTGGATATTTGTCTTGAGAATTCTTATTATAACACTGATTCTTCCCTATGTTTGAGTGAATGAGTCAAGAATGATTTTGAAACACTGTGGACCTCCTTGACATTGTAACTTTTGCCTTACACCCCCCCCCGCCCCTCCATGGTCTCTTGCTGTAAGGCCATTGGCCCTTCACCAAGGATTCCAATCATCAACAAAACTTACAAGTGTTCCCCTTCTGAATATGAGGGTAGTTTTCATCGATATGGAATGTTAGCCTGAAGTTTCACCAGATGGGAGTACAAATCAGGAATATGCATGAAGGTGATCTTGGATCCCATGAGGTTTTCTATCATTTTACAGACAAAGCAGGCAGTGTTCAATCAGATTACAATAATTGCATGGTTCCTGCCTACCATCGTAGTCATCAAGAAGCAACCTAATACCACAGAAAGCTGCACTACACCATAGAATTGCTTGACCCTTAAGTAGTCTTTTTGTTGTTTGCTACCAGTTAGCAATGAATTCAACACTTATGGGCCTCAGGTTCTCTGAGGGCAATGACTAGTCACTTAAAGGGAACATTTACTCCAGATAAAAAAATAGTAACAAGAATTTTACATAGTAAATTGTATTGTTTTAATTACCAGCACTATCTGTGAATTCCTGGAAAATATCCACCATCAATAGAATGCAGAATTTCATTCATTATAAAGATATATTTTCAAAGCACTTTCATCTTTCTGCTTCATGAGGTGGAATCATATAAAATGTGTGTGTTCCATAGAATAGGAACAACGTGGACATTTTGAATACGGCAATTTCCTGACAATGCCCGTGAGTACCATAATTCATATTTTTCTTCAGCATATGAATAGTGGCTGAGGCACAATGTAAACAGGAAAATGGTTGAGGATAGTTCCTGCTCATTAAGATCACATTAATCTGAGAGGAATTTATCTTTTTATGTAAAGTTGACATGTGACTGTGATGGATCAGTGCTGCTAAGACTAGATCACTCTGCAGCAAACATGAACCCAATGACTACGGCAGTTTGCCAGCTTCCTGCCTTTTCAGTGCAGGTACATGACAGTTAGACAGAAACAATGAAGCACAGTTTTGGCATTGACTGCTTTTTTCATTCATTGGTTCCGCTGTGGTAATTATGTTATATTCCAAAGGTTCTTTGTCTTAAGTGTGTAATTGAGTAAAACCTTAGCAATAGGTTAAAAGACAAATTCATCGGAACTTTTAGCCACTTCTCAAATGAGTTATTTGCTCCTCACCTGAAAAAGACTTCAAATGAGATGACAGTGAACTTTCAGCAAGGGCAAAGGCTTTAAAACCATCATCTCTAATCTCAGAGTTATACATTTACAGACAGAATCTGCACATATATTTCCTGCTCTTCACCCTTGACCCCCACCTGATAGACTAATAGATTATCGCTCTGCACAAAGTCAATGGAATAATTAACCCACACTTGGGCAAAGCATAGCCATACTTTAAAACTATAAAGTAGTCCATAACTATACTACCATTCAGCCTTTCAACAATTTAGTAATTAAACATGCTAACTCATTTTCTCAATTTTAAATTCAGATACCTATCCATAGGGGCTCACAGTGATACTGAGCTATTTAAACAAGTATCCCTTTCTTCAATAAAACCAGCAAAGCTTGGTCCTGCCGAAGGATCTCGGCCCCAAACTTTTTTCCATAGCTTGGCCTGCTGAGTTCCTCCAGCATTTTGTGTGTAAAGCTTGGTGGTGTTGCAAAGCTCTTTCTGAATGGTTCAGAGTGAGTGAGTGAGTGATTGAGGATCTGGTTGGGCAGTTCCTTTCATTCATGCTTTTATTAGATCCCAACTCAGGGTTAGGAGAAGGGGGGGCTGAAGGAGGAAGGAAGGTAGGAGCAAGGGGTTCTGTTGAGGGAGGGTTAAGGAAAAAAAAAGTGGTATATCCGTGTGTGTGCATCTGCATATGATGCACTGCTTTGAAAACAGCTTCTTCCACTCTACCATCAAATTTCTGAACAAACCATGAACGCATTCCTTTATTTTGCACTATTTATTTTGCAATTTATATATTTTTTTTATGTCTCGGCCCTGTATTGCTACCACTGAACAAGATATTTCATGCTACGTAAAACACTGATAATAATCCAGTTTCTGATTCTGATTACAGTGTGGGTAGAGGTCAGGGTGTGTGTCCACGGATACGTGCATATTAAACTGACACAGCAGGGCCTGGTCTTCATTCACTTAGGGGCTGCTCGCTATTGGATCAAGACTTGATTCTCTCATGCTGAAGTGGTTGCTAGAGTGTAAACAATTACGCCACGTTAAAAACAAATCATCCGCAGGCATCCTCCACTCTTCACTATAGTAGAGGCAAGGGAAGAAGAACTGCACAATGAGAAGTGATGTGAAATGATGCATTTTAATTAACCCATTTCATCCTGTGGAAAGCTGTGCTTGTTAACAAAAGGGAAGCAATGTTTTCATTCAAATGATTCTCCTCCAGAACTACCTGTTGTACTAGAGTTGAAATCAACGTTCTATTTCTTAGTGTGGTATATATAATTCATTTAAAATAACGTTTTAAGAACACTACTGATAATCATCAAACACATTCAGAGAGCTCCACCTCCAGACCCTGTCCTACTGAATGCATTCCATACTACCTCCAGCTCAATCATTCCAACTTTTACAAAAGTTCTGTAAACTTAAGTCATTGGACAGTACCATGTAATTTTGCACATTGCACTTAACTTTTTGTTTCCTGTGTTCTCTACTTATTATTTTCATAAGTTCAACGTCTTGCTCAACCCTGTACTAAAAACCATGTAATCAAACTCGAATTAAGAATACAATTTTCTGCACAGACTCTATTTTCCTGAATTAAATTGCAAAATTTGTTTTTGTGTTTGAAAATTAAGCTTTACAGGGTTAAAAATCTTCAAATTAATCTTGGCCTTCTTTCATCTTTACTGGAGTAAAGTTATGACAACTTATTATTTAGGTTTTAACAGAATGAGTCACATGCTTTCCAGGCTGTAAAACAAAACACTCAGCAGGCCAATAAAAGTGAAATGTAGCCCTATATGTTTTAATGGGTAAGGAAGCTAACCACAGTTAGCATAGTGTGTGAAGCAGAAAGCAGTCTGGAAAAGTTCTGAATGAGGCCACCATCACTGTGTATGATCTGCTGTGCCTGGTGACTTCAAGGACCTTTCTTCAAAGTGTTCTGATGTATTTGAAAGTTCGCAGCATTCAGGATCGCTTGATTTCACTTTTGTCCGCAGTCATCAGACGAGAGTGACATCTTGAAAGCCTCTGAAGATTAAATAGCAAAGCTCAGTCGGAAGCAAGAAAGAAAGGGCCAGGTCGGCCATTAAGGAGCAGGTCCTTTCTTGTCTGTGAAAGAGCTTTCAAGGAGCACTATTGGAAGCAGAAGGCCTGATAAAGAATACAATGAGGGGGAGAAAAGGAGAACCCAGAGTGGAACCAGAGGGAGGAGGCACAGTGAATGAGGGATTAGTGCAGCTCCACAGCAAAGAATGGGGAATCCTAGTTGAGATGAAAATGAGGTATTACTGTTTGGGAGAATTTGGTTCACTGAACAGTAACAATATATGTTGGGGTAGAGGGGGAGACTTGACATTGCACACCACTAAGCTATGTTGACTCTGAGCTTAGGCCATTTTAAAACAATTTTATTTAAGGTCTTTAGGATATTTACATTAAAATATCTAATTGAACTGTTTGAATTTTGTTTTGAAAAGAGGAAATTCATTCTATTGTATGTATTTACATTTAAGACATTACTCAGTTCCGAACTTTGTCTTGTTTGGTTTACAATATAATCCACAAATAAAATAGACCAAATTAAAGCTCAATCATATTCAAAACACTTACAAATTAGATCCCCATAGAAGAAAAACAATTTCATATTTAATAGGAAGCAAAATGTCAAGGGTCCAATTTAAACACAATCTTGTAGCTCAGATTAATCTTTCAATGCATCGTGACCTCATTATATTGATGTACATCAAAAGCAGTTAATAGGTGCAGTGGACATTTGTACAACTGAGACTGGGAAGCAGTAGAACTAAATTCAGCTACGTATAAATAGCTTGGACTTCTTTGGCTGCACTTTTGAAATAGGATGTCTATTAGGGAGAGTGGCCATAAATGTAGACTAAGAGTGAATGAGGAGGCTCGAGGGAATGCATTCAAATTATCAAACAATTAACATTGCGAAGAACAACGTATGTTCATGTAAAACTTTTTCAGTGAATGAAGCATGATAGGAGATTAAATGTGGCTTTTGGAAGAAATACATCTTATGTATTTAATGCTCTTTTCCCCCCTTTCTATTGTTTCTCTTAACTTTTCACAGAGGTCAATGAACATCAGAAGAATCTTCTAGGCCCAGGAAAGGCAAGTAACAGAGCATGCAAAGACTCAAGGGCACATTGAATGTTATGTACATTCAGAAATTATTTCAGTCAGAGGTACTGAGTTACATTCATGAACGGAGTGCTGTTAAGGTAAAAGCAAATCAGAGTAAGTTTTTCATGTTTTACAACTGAAGTATACACTTAGTGGCTACTTTATTAGGTGCATCTGAACATCTGCTCATTAATGCAAATATCTAAACAGCCAATCATCTGGCAGCAACTCAATGCATAAAAGCATGTAGACATGGTCAAGAGGTTCAGATACTGTTCAGCCCAATGGGGGAGAAACGTGATCTAAGTGACTTTGACTGTGGAATGGTATCAGATGAGGCGGTTTATGTATTTCAAAAAGTCATGATCTCCTGGGATTTTCGTGCACAACAGTCTCTAGAGTTTTCAGAGAATGGTGAGAAAAACAAAGAAAAAAATCCATTGAGCAGCAGTTCTGTGGATGAAAACACCTTGTTAATGAGAAAGGTTTGAGGAGAATGGCAGACTGGTCAAGTTGACAGGAAGATGACAGTAACTCAAATAATCATGCATTACAACAGTGGTATGAAGAAGACCATCTCTGAACACCCAACATGTCAACCTTGAAGTGGATGGGCTACAGCAGCAGAAGACCACATTGCGTTCCACGGTGTACCTAATAAAGTGACAATTGACTATATATGTAGCTGTTTGTCAATATAATTGACCAACAAAGGAAATGTCTTAAATGGGCTTGTTGATTATTGGTTAAGGAAAAAGCAATGATTGATTAGTGCAACAAACAGAGGAAGTCAGCAAGTTGAGCAGTATCTGGTGGCATAAAGGAATTGTCAGTGTTTCAAGTCAAAATCCTGCATCAGGACCAAATGTAGTGTTTCAACCCAAAACACCGACAATTCATTTACCCCCATAGATTCTGCTTGACATGCTGGGTTCTTCCAGCAGATTTTTTTTTCTTGCTCCAAATTCCAGCCTTTCCAGTCTCTTGTGCCTCCAATGATTCAAATAAATTCAGTGGGCAGCAGATCCTGTTAAGAAGTTTTTTAAAAAATCAAGTAAAAAGGCATTGGGTACCCCGATCTTCTGGTTAAGATGGTGTTACCGAATGCAGTTCAAGTGGCAAGAAATTCAACTAAAAACATCACTGAAAATGCCTTTTCTGTGGTAAATTGTGTTAAATTATCACAGCAAACAGTAAGGGGCAAGCGATAGCGAGGCGAATTCAGGGGACAAGCCAGGCTGGTGTTTTACAGAATCGATTCAGATGAAGTGAGCCATTCAGAGAGGAAAAGTTGGGGCTGGGGCAGAGGAGCTCAGGTGCCTGTAAGAATGTCCTGGGTGCAAGGTTGGATCGCTCTAAGTGCCAAACTGATCTGAAGAACTTGAGATTGGTTTCAGGCTGGGCAGCGAAATCTGGGCCCAGATCGAGTCACTGGGTGGTGTGGTCTAGGCTCTGAACCCTTTGCAGTGGCCAGGCCCTAGTGAAAGGCACGATCCACTGTTTAGACAATTTAAACACTGGCCTAGATCAGAGGGAGAGCCGACTTCACTCACTCTCCTTGATGGTCACTCCTCTCTCCATGGCGCTGAGTCTATGAAGACTGCACCAGTGGCTGTGTTCCATGTCCATTAGTATGATGAACTGATAAGTGAGGCTTTGGGCCTTCTCCGGGCTGCTCTGGGGCTTGGATCTGAAGACTGAATTTGGTTCAGAATGTGGCTTGTCACTTCAATTATTTGCAAAATTTGTATTTTTTCCCTCTTTCTCTTGTGTATCCGGTGTGGTCTTTTATTTTTATTTATTTACTTTTACTCGATTCTTTTGGGTTTCTTGTTTTGAGGCTACCTGTAAGCAGACAAATCTCAAGGTTGTATATAATTTATACATTTTTTGATAATAAATTTACTTTGACTCTTGATCTTTGAACTGGTCATTCCATAGTGCTTTGGTCCCATAGGAGAGTGCAACAGCAGAGTTAAGTTACATGACAAGTAGTCAGAATCATTGACTATTGATGTGAAGGCAAATGCTTGATCCCACATTCAGAGCTAGAAAATCAATTGATTAAATAAATCTGAAACTTTGGGAAAAAAAGTCCTATTAGGTTAATATATAATTGTAAAAAAATAAGTCACCTTCACTGTTGTTCATCAGGGAGGGTAATCTATCTTCTCCACCTAGTGCAACTCATACATGATTGTAGACCCACTTATATACCTGGTTCTTAATAGCTGAGTTTGGATGGAAAGTAAACACTGGCATTATCTATGATATCTATGATCTATGATGATCATCCTATGAATGATTTAGTAATTAAAACTATGACTATATTGCTATCAACATAAGAGATTCTGCAGATGCTGGAAATCCAGAGTAGCACATTGATTTAGACGGGTTGGTGGCGCAGTGACATCAATGCTGGACTCTGGAGTGAAGGTGCCCGAGTTCGAACCCAGTCGGGCCGCTCCCGGGCACGCTTTCCATCCGTGCCGGTTTGAGTGTCGAGCTCGACGCTGTGAGGACGTGGGGGACCACTCACAGAATCTTTTCTCCAAGACAACCACTTGAGAAAGTGGTCGCCGAGGCTCTGGCCGAGTATGGCACACAAAAAGAAGCATTGATTTAACATTCAGGAATAAACAGCTGTCATTTCGGGATTTGGGTTGAAGAGTCTTGGCCCTAAACTTTAATTGTTTATTCCTCTCCATAGATGCTGCCTGACCTGCTGAGTTTCTCCAGCATTTTGCTGTTGTATAATTACAAGACTCTAACTATAACCTGTCACAGACATACTGAACTTATACTGTGAGAAATGATAGAAGGTGAGGGAAAAAGTGAACCTTGGGCCTCATCGGTGTTTCGTACAAATGTACAATTTACTTGTCATCTAAAATATAAACAGAGGAAGACATCTATAACAAAAAATGGTAATATTCATTTTATTCAATTTAGTGCTACTCTTCCATTTTAGCTTTTTCCAAATTTCTCCTTATTAACCAAGAAGCAAGGAGTTGTAGATGCTGAAAATCTGCAATGAAAAATGTTCTGATAGAGGATCGTCAACATTGTACACAGATGCTGCCTGATCTATTGGGTATTTCCAGTATTCTTGTTTTTTGCTTCTCCTCTTGAGAGTCCTGTTGTTATTAAAATTAGTAAAATATCACCCTTATCCAAGGTAGTGATCAGGAAAGTGCAGAAATGACAATAATATGTATGAAACACAAGAGATGCTGAAAATCCAGAGTAACACAGAGAAAATACTGGAGGAAATCAACAGGTCAGGCAGCATCTAAGGAGAGGAATAAACAGCTCATGTTTTTGCACTGAGACTCTACATCAGGACTGGAAAGGAAGGGGGAAGAAGCCAGAATAAGAGGGTGGGGTAAGGGAATGACAACAAGCTTGCAGGTGGTAAGTGAAACGAGATGAGGGGGAAAGTGGATGGGTGGCGAGGGGCGATGAAGCAAGAAACTGGAAAGTGACAGGTGGAAGAGATAAAGGGCTGAAGAAGAAAGCATCTGATAGGAGCAGGCAGTGGACCATCAGATAAAGGGATGGAGGAGGGGCACCAGAGGGCATTGATGAGCAGGTGAGGAGAAGAGAAGGGGTAAGAGGGGAGCCAAAAAGGGAAGTGGGGAGAGATAGTACCAGAAGTTGGAGAAATCAATGTCCATGACGTCAAGTTGAAGGCCACCCAGTCAGTTGCTGCTCCAACTTGCGTGTGGTCTCATCATAGAACCATAGAACCATAGAAACTACAGCACAGAAACAGGTCCTTTGGCCCTTCTTGGCTGTGCCGAACCATTTTCTGCCTAGTCCCACTGACCTGCACACGGACCATATCCCTCCATACACCTTCCATCCATGTATCTATCCAATTTATTCTTAAATGTTAAAAAAGAACCCGCATTTACCACCTCGTCTGGCAGTTCATTCCATACTCCCACCACTCTCTGTGTGAAGAAGCCCCCCCCAATGTTCCCTTTAAACTTTTCCCCCTTCACCCTTAACCCATGTCCTCTGGGTTTTTTTCTCCCCTTGCCTCAGTGGAAAAAGCCTGCTTGCATTCACTCTATCTATACCCATCATAATTTTATATACCTCTATCAAATCTCCCCTCATTCTTCTACGCTCCAGGGAATAAAGTCCTAACCTATTCAACCTTTCTCTGTAACTGAGTTTCTCAAGTCCCGGCAACATCCTTGTAAACCTTCTCTGCACTCTTTCAACCTTATTTATATCCTTCCTGTAATTTGGTGACCAAAACTGAACACAATACTCCAAATTCGGCCTCACCAATGCCTTATACAACCTCATCATAACATTCCAGCTCTTATACTCAATACTTTGATTAATAAAGGCCAATGTACCAAAAGCTCTCTTTACAACCCTATCTACCTGTGACGACACTTTTAGGGAACTTTCTATCTGTATTCCCAGATCCCTCTGTTCCACTGCACTCCTCAGTGCCTTACCATTAACCCTGTATGTTCTACGTTGGTTTGTCCTTCCAACGTGCAATACCTCACACTTGTCAGTATTAAACTCCATCTGCCATTTTTCAGCCCATTTTTCCAGCTTTCCAAGTCCCTCTGCAGGCTCTGAAAACCTTCCTCACTGTCTACTACACCTCCAATCTTTGTATCATCAGCAAACTTGCTGATCCAATTTACCACATTATCATCCAGATCATTGATATAGATGACAAATAACAATGGACCCAGCACTGATCCCTGTGGCACACCACTAGTCACAGGCCTCCACTCAGAGAAGCAATTCTCTACCACCACTCTCTGGCTTCTTCCATCGAGCCAATGTCTAATCCAATTTACCACCTCTCCATATATACCTAGCAACTGAATTTTCCTAACTAACCTCCCATGCGGGACCTTGTCATGGATGGATGGACATGTTGGAATGGCAACGGGAAGTCAAATTGAAATGTGTGGCCAATGGATCCCACTATAGGTGACAGAAGTTATGCAGAATGGTGTGCTGCATATGGAGCCTGAAGCGGCAGTAGGTAAGGACAAGAGAACTCAATTCCTGTTATGGTGGCGGGAAGATGGAGTGAGGGCAAATGTGAAGGAAATGGAGGAGATGCGGATGAGGACAGTATTGATGGCAGTGAAGGGAAAACTCCATTCTTTGAAAAATGAGGATATCTCAGATGTTCTGAAATGGGAAGTCTCATCCTGAGAACAGACAGGCCAGAGATGGTTATTTTTGAATAAGGAGAATGATGTGTACTAGTGGTTTCAAAATTACAGTTTTATTTTCATTCTTAACCTTAAAAATTACTTAAATTTCTTTTTGACATTAGATTTACACTAGGTCCCAAAAATCTGGCATGGGTCCAGTCCAATATACAGGAGTCAAAGACAATTACTTTTGAACAATTAACAGAAGCAATTATTGATGTAGGATCATGCCATACAAAGGCAGGAATTCCAATCCATGCAGCTCCCATGTCCTCGGCTGTGGGCATGACTTGGTGCCATAAGACCATAAGAAATAGGAGCAGAGTTAGGCTATTCGGCACATCAAATCTGCTCCATTCAATTACGGCTGATTTGTTTTTCAATCCCATTCTCCTGCCCTCTACCCATAACCTTTAACCCCCTTATCTATCAAGAATTTAACAATTTCTGTCTTAAATATATCAATGACTTGGTGTCCACAGCTCTCTGTGACAATGAATTCCACAGTTAATTTACCATTCTCTGGCTGAAGAAATTCGTCTTCATCTCAGTCTCGTTATTTTGAGGTTGTGCCTTAGATCTTATACTCACTGAGGAATGGAAACATCCTGTCTATTTCCACTTTATACATTTCTTTCAGTATCTATTAGATTTCAGTGAGAATCCCCCCCATTCTTCTGAAGTACATCAAGTCAAGTCAAGTTGCTTTTATTGTCATTTCAACCATAACTGCTGGTACAGTACACAGTAAAAACGAAACAACGATCCTCCTGGACCATGGTGCTACGTGAAACAACACAAAACTATACTAGACTTCAGGCCTACACGGGACTGCATAAAGTGTACAAAACAGTGAAAAACAGTACAATAATTAATAAACAAGACAATAGGCACAGTAAAGGACAAATCACAATATAATAATAAATGATGTAAATCTAAATGTAAATGTAAACAATGTAAATAATGTTTTGGCACGAATTGAGAAAGAAATGAGCAAAAATTGCAAAGAGAGTGGAGTGGTGGTCAGTTGACTCTGTGTGTGTGTGTGTGTGTGTGTGTGTGTGTGTGTGTGTTGGACTAGACTATGGGAACTGAGGAGTCTAACGGTTTGGGGGAAGAAACTGTTACACAGACCGGTCGTGAGAGCCCGAATGCTTCGGTACCTTTTGCCAGATGGCAGGAGGGAGAAGAGTTTGTATGAGGGATGCATCGGGTCCTTCACAATGCTGTTAGCTTTGCGGATGCAGCATGTGGTGTAAATGTCTGTAATGGCGGGAAGAGAGATACAGGCCCAGAGACATCAACCATTCTATGCACATTAAACCTAGAATCATCTTTCTGAAATGGCGGGAAGAGAGATACTGGCCCAGAGACATCAACCATTCTATGCACATTAAACCTAGAATCATCTTTCTGAAACTCCTCTGGATTCTCTCCAGGCCAGCACATCTTTCTTTAGATCCAGCTCCCAAAATAGCTTATTATATTCCAAATTCAATTACAGGCTTAGCTGAGAAGATTCAGATTTAAAATCAGCACTTGATAGCCAGGGATAAAGTGAAATCTGTCTGAATCTCTGTATGTGTACATGGACCCTAGATTAGGAGGTGTTTCCTTTCTTTGATCAAAGTCCTCTTGCAATGGGCACAAGGAGCATTTTTATCACCTGAAGGAACAGGAATGGTCTCTGCTGCAGAGTTTCCCATATGATATCTGAGATCCACCAATCCATGTACCTCTGCTTGACATTCACAAGGAGATCAATGAAGACTGTGCTATGAAGGCTGTTGGGGGACACAGTGGGACTCTTAATGTTCAGGATGTTCTTGAGCATGGCAAGATTTCATCATTGAGGTATCTCAACTCTTGGTAGTGCTGGTACTGGTCTCAATGAGAGTGTATGGGTTAGTTTTAACTCTGGGTACTGGTCTCAATGAGATGTGTGTGGTTTAGTTTTAACTCTAATACTGGTCTCAATAAGATGTGTATGGGTTAGTTTTAACTGTGATACTGGTCTCAATGAGATGTGTATGGGTTGGTTTAACTCTGGGTATTGGTCCAATGAGATGTGTATGGGTTAGTTAACTCTGATACTGGTCTCAATGAGATGTGTATGGGTTAGTTTTAACTCTGATACTGGTCTCAATGAGATGTGTGTGGTTTAGTTTTAACTTTGGTACTGGTCTCAATGAGATGTGTGTGGTTTAGTTTTAACTCTGATACTGGTCTCAGTGAGATGTGTGTGGTTTAGTTTTAACTCTGGTACTGGTCTCAATGAGATGTGCATGGGTTAGTTTTAACTCTGATTCTGGTCTCAATGAGATGTGCATGGGTTAGTTTTAACTCTGATTCTGGTCTCAATGAGATGTTTATGGGTTAGTTTTAACTCTGATACTGGTCTCAATGAGATGTGTGTGGGTTAGTTTTAACTCTGATACTGGTCTCAATGAAATGTGTGTGGTTTAATTTTAACTCTGATTCTGGTCTCAATGAAATGTGTGTGGTTTAATTTTAACTCTGATTCTGGTCTCAATGAGATGTGTGTGGTTTAGTTTAAACTCTGATTCTGGTCTCAATGAGATGTGTGTGGGTTGGCTCAAGCTGATCGCTCTCTCCTGATTTCCTTCTTTCTGTGAAAACATTGCATCAGCCTTAGACTTTCCATACAGTTATGTATAAAAGACTAAGAAAGCAACTGCATAATACATACACACAATTCTATCCTTATGATACATATTGCTGAGTCTTATATGAGCCCTACAATTAACGGAATTTGCTGTTAATTTTACATGGATGGTTAGTGAATTACTAGGAACGGAGGCTTATGTGGTGCTTGTGACAGCATTCGGTATTTCATAGCTTATTTGCTGTCTTTGTATATGTATTAGGGTGAAAGACCATTTGCTGACATGTAGCTCAAAGAAAAATAAGTTATTTTCAAATGAGCAGCTCCTCGTGTTTTGGTCACGGTGGAAAGGAGGAGGAGGAGGGAGGAGAAGGAGGGTGGAGTCAGAAACCAGGATGTCAGGTTTTGTTTAAGTGTGAAGCTATGACAGTACATAGGCCTAGTACAAAACCAGTCCATTATGACATGTCTCAAAATGTAATGGGAACAGATTAGTTATACTGACTGGTGAAACTAAACATTTCACAACTCTCGCCCTACCGTCACCATCCTCTGAACGAGCTCTGAGAAGCCTTGAGTTAATTTTTGTTACAATCTACTGACATGACAAATTCCTCTGTGTTCCTCTCGGTGCAATTAGTGGCCATTACCAACGCAATTCCTGCAGGAAATTTGCCCTAAAGCATCAGATAATTTAAAAGGCTTTCTTTTTTGTCTGTCAACATTGGATAATGCAATCCGGGATCCCACCAGAACAAAAAGTATAAAGAAGGTTGGTGCATTAGGAATGTTAAGCTGCATAGAGGTTGTGAGCTTTGTTTTTGGGGCTCTCATTCTGAAGGAGGTGAAGATAGATTATAATTGCACCACGAGCCTTGAACAGAGAACCCCTGTAGGTAGAGTGGGCCTTTCAATCTTCTGATCAACGGACCTGAAACAAGAATGCAGGAGGGCTGTTTTCCCACGTTCTTTGACAGTTTGGTCCTGAAGATAGCGTCCTTTCAAATCTCACTTGCACTTCTTTTATGTCGTTAGAAAAATGAATAATTTGTCCTCCTCTTTTGACATGTAGTCAGATTTCATCTACAAAAAAAAAGAAAGCAGCCCCTTGTGTATTCAATTTTCGAGCCTCCTGTCTTGGTAAAATGATTTTGATGGGCTTTTGTAGCAAGGGCATATTTTGCCAGTATAACATTCACTGTCAGATCACAGCATAACAGTTAGACACAGTGAGATAAGCTGGCGCTATGATTCTTTCAAAATGAGAGTGTCAAGATTGTGAAAGTAATTCAATGCACCATATAATTGGAATTTAACCCATCTTACTAAAGTCTTCAAGCAAAGCCTTTAGATTTTCATATTTTCCACAGTGATACTTGTCAATGCATGTTTTGTTATGGTGTTAACTTTACTTATTTTGATTAAAATAATCTAGGCAATTCCCAGTGCCAAAGAACAGAATAGTATTGTCTACTCTAAATAAAATAGTATAATAATATTCAGATTTAGTGATTCAAAGGACTCAAATTGAATTACTATGTGCTTTTGATAAATGTATATTGCATAGGGTTAAAAAGCTACAGAATGGAAGCAGGCTTTTGATCTTTCCCACCTGCAAGATTATCATTTTCTACATGAGAAATATTCCCATGTTAATCTTCTTTCCCTGTTCTCAATTTCTTTCTTATACGTGGTTACATCAATTATTTAACAAAGATGTCTCTCAAATATTGACATGGTGTCTTTTATTAATTACTTCTCAGGGATGACATTCTACATCTGCAGTCCCTCATGTAACCAGGTATACCAGAAAGGATGCACATCCTTTAGAACAGAAAAGGGGAGGAGGAATTTCTTTGGCCAGAGTTAGTGATTCTGTGCAATTCATTGACACAGACTGCAGTGGAGACTAAGACATTGGGTATATTTAAAGCAAAGTTTGATAGGTTCTTGATTAGAAAAGGTGTCAAAGGTTACAGGGAGAAGGTAGGAGAATGGCATTAAGGAAGATGATAAATCAGCCATTATGGAATGGCAGAACAGACTCAATGGGCTGAATAGCCTAATTATTCTCCTATGTTTTATGGGCTTATGGTCTGAAGTCTCAGGTTCAATAGGTATGTTACGTACCCCGTAACTGGGTTGCCAAACCAGCAGAAATGGATCACTCAGTTGGAGTCTGGATTACTAGAACTAAGAAAGTTTTATTAAAGAAACAAGCAACACAGTACTCTAATCAAAAGGATAATAAATGCAACAGTTCAGCAATGATAAACATACATGTACACAGAATTAAGATAACAGGATCAATCAAGCTCTATCGTTGTCTAAGGGTAAATAACCAATTTCAAAGTGACGCAAAGTTCAGTTCAACTTAGTTCAGTTCAGTTCACAGACAGTGGGGGGAAGGAGAGAGAGAGCAAAATGAATGAATATTCAAACGGCTTCCACACACAGACCTTCGCAGTCAGCTTTCGTGCGAGCCCTTTGTGATGTCATCTGAGGTCACCGACCGTGACCCCTCCGTTTCCAGATACGATCGTTTCCCTGCACTGAACCTGGCACCCAGGCAAGGGTGGACACACACCAGGTTCCCGCCGATCATGCCTTTCCACCCTGTGCGTCTATGGCTTGATCCCGTGATCAGCCATCCAAAAGCTTTCCACCGACTTGTGAGAGGCGCACCGCTTCCAGGGTCTCGTTACCTCGGGTGTCGTGTGTGTGCTGCCTTAGCGAACCTGTCCCTTTTTATCCCCCTGCTGGGGTATTGCCTGTCCATCACTTCAAACAGTTCAGGGTTCAAAGGGGCAGCCGCTCATGACAGCTCTCCTTCCCCTTCATTACACATCTCCAAATGCTGCTCCATTGTTTTCCTTATCTCTCTCTCTCCTGAAGACAGGTGGCAGACCAACTGCTGATCACACAGGACAGCTACATTGTAATCTATGTGTATTCTTGTCACAGGTAAAAGAAGGATTTTAGTCAG
The DNA here is from genome assembly GCF_963921235.1 of Mobula hypostoma. Taxonomy (NCBI): domain Eukaryota; kingdom Metazoa; phylum Chordata; class Chondrichthyes; order Myliobatiformes; family Myliobatidae; genus Mobula; species Mobula hypostoma. Next base: position 55,658,096 of record NC_086098.1, on the reverse strand, counting down.
TCCCATGCCAATTTATGGCCCCTTATTGAAGCTTCATTGTTGTTCATTCACATCTTGGGTCTGCCAGTGAGGAATTATCATTCATGCAAAGAGTGAGCAGGTTGCCAGTAGCTGTTGAGTGGTCTTCCAACAAGATTTACTGCCTTCAAGAAAAATGCAGGGTAGACATTTAAAATACATTCTGCATACCAGAGGCTGAGTAATTGTCCTAAGAGATGGCAGGTTATGCTGTCACTCATGGCTTAGGATGTGGAGGGAGTCAGCAGCTTTGAATTCCTGGGCATTAACATATCAGATGACCTGTCCTGGGCCCTGCAGATACGTGCAGTCACAAAGAAGGCACACTAGCATGGGTGCCATGACAGTGTGGCGGTCTGCGTGATGCTGTTACACCTCAGGGTATTCCATAGTTCAGAGTTCAATCTCAGCACCATTCTGTAGAGTCACTGTACGTCCTCCCCATGGAACACCCACACTCCAAACACAGATTAGGTTCGTTAAGTGGTCATTGTAAATTGCCCCGTGATTAGGTTAGAGTTCTTTAGGTTTGTTAGGGATTGCTGATGTGGCATGGCTCAGAGGCCCAGAAAGCCCTACTCCACATAGCATCAGTAAATAAATAGCTCTTTACATTTGTAGAAGGTCAAGGAGGTTCACTATGTTATTGAACTCTCTAACAAATAACTACAGATGTATATGTTGAAAGTATTCTAACTGATTGCATCATGGTTTGGTATGGCAATTTGAATGTGCAGAAATGTGAGAAGCCTCGGAAAGTAGTGAATCTGTATAATATATCACGGGCACTTCCCTCTCCACCATCAGGGCCATGCCATCTCTAGCAGCTACCACTGGGCAGGAGGTGCAAAAGTCTGAAGTCCCACAGCACCAGGTTCAAGTACATCAACCATTCAGTTCTTGAACTAACCAGCACAATTCTCGTCACTGCAGTTTAGAAACACTCTGACTTCTTTGATCACTACACTCTGACTTCTTTGCACTAAGATCGACTTCTCTTTTGTTCTACTTGTATTCTTTCTTGTGAAAATTGTACATAATTTATGTTGAATTTATGTTTTCCCTTTGAATACTGCTTAGATGATGCTATGTGCCTGTGATGCTCCTGCAAATCAGTTTAACATTGCACCGGTACGTATGACAATAAACTCAACTTTGACTTTAAACTCAACTTTGAATATTGAGGTAGAATCTTCATCCTCAAACCTTTATATTTTGAAAGCCAACAGGAATCACACATACACCATTTTTTCACACACCATTTTACAGTATGTCATAGCACATGATGGCAGAGAACTGAGATCTAATTGCCTCTGTGAAAACTTCTCACAGGTAGGGATTGGTGTACAGAAGAGGGAGAAGGACTGAAGTATTAAAGCTAGTAGTTCCCAGAGTCCTGGTATGCTCTGATTAAATTTTATATCAAGATTGATGGTTGTACTGCTATACTTAGTCACTGTGTCCTGAATTAGGAGGAATATGTTCTCTACGGGCAAGTTCAGGCTCTAATGGGAAATGCATACATGTGTACCAAAATAGACAGCTACTGATTAAACTTCAATGACTCACTAACCCTGCCTATGCCCACTGCTAGGTTCAGCTGTGAAGAATAACTACACAAAGCATATGTTGGGAAACTGATGACACCCATGGACCTGTACCCTGGCGCAGGTCACTACAGTAAGAAGCGATGGGATTAGGTGGTTCAGGAATAGCTCTGGAGAAAAATACCTAAAGGAATCCCATTGAATTTTAGAAAGAGTGTAAAAGGAATGTTGGATAACTTCCAGTTCTTCCTAAATGCACTTCACATTGTTGGTGTTGAGGTATTTGCTTTTCTTCAATAACTGAATAGTTCGATAGCCAACACATTCCAGTGTAGATTTCTTCATTAAAATCAGACAACTTCCATGAATGGAAAGTACCCATACTCATTATCCTTCTCATTGTGCTTTATGGCAAGCTAATGATATTCAAGTAACAAATGGTGCCTGGGATCATTGTGCTATTGGCAGTGAATGCATCTTTTAACAATCACCTTTTGGGAGTGTGTTAGATAGGATTTTACTGCAGGTTCAAACAAGATTCACTGATTTGTTGCTGAAAGAATGAGAGAGATGAATCAATTCCTGACCCTAGCCAGATGGTCTCTGAGTCATGTGATCTTTAATGCTATGCTTCTGCTGGTACCCATCACTGGACACGGCAATCCAATTCATACCGTTGATTCAGCTGAGCTCTCCATTTATTAGACCGACTTACTGATGAAACTTACTCATACACTTTACACCTTCTCCTGCTCGTCTCTTTACACACAATCCCCTTAACCCATCTTGATCAACTTGCGCTGTTTGTTGTAACTGTTTCGACTACTGAATATCTTGCAAAGCTGGAGTAAAAATGGTAAACATTCTTTCTTCTGCATTGTAAACAATTTAAAAATATTTGCATTCCTTTAAATAAAATTAACAGTTTTGGGTAAAAAAATAAAGCGCTTAACTGCTGCGTCAGTAAGCTCATTATTTATCTCACTTTTCAAACAAGTAAAGAAATTGTGCATTAATATCCGTGCCTTATTGTTAAAATTTATATATACCTTAGTTTTAATGGTTACCATATGCATTTCACAAATGTATTGTGACCTAAATGTTTAAATGTTTAAGGTTTCTTTCTTGTATAAATTCATATCTCAGCCCTAGAATAATTTACAGACAAGTGATAACTTTGGTATGAATATATTATCCCAAATGCCGCCTCTAACATCAGAAGCTTATTTTAACTTCTTCACACTCATGCCATACTGCGGTCAGAACCCCTTTAACAAATGGTTAGGGTCAATCTTGTTTACTGCGTCGGTTTCAATGGGACTTTCTCTGTGGAATTCCATGACCCCCCCCCCCCCGTCTATTCAAAAGCTGTAAATACTGAGTCTGAAGGGTCAAGCTGAGAAACATCCCACATCGAAACCACATGGAGTGGCTGAAGCAGATAGCTTTGAACGGCAGTCTTGATGTATACTTGAGTGAAAAGGGAATCGAGGGGAATGGGGGAAGGGTGGTGAGAGGTAATTAGAGTGGAAGGAAGCTTGTAAACATAGGCAGAGATCAGTTGGGCCAGATGACCCACTTCCATGTTATCAATTCCATGTCAGTCTACGTAATCTCATTTTTAATGTCCTTATTGCAGTGATGTGGTATTTCGCTAGAAGAAACTGGCTGCAACTGAAATAAAGGAAGAGAAGCAGCCGGCAAAGATTCTGCAAAATAATAATCAATAAAGTGTTTTATTTTCTTTTGACAATATGTAAGAAAAAATTACAAATGTAAGTAACACAAAGCATTTAAGTTGACATTCTCAGCAAAAGCTATGTTATTTCAATTAATTAACATTAGCATGACATCAGTTTTCATTTATGTCAGTCTTTTGAGCAAGCGTTTTTTTTCTGGGGGTGGCAGAATGTGAACAGATTCTAGCCCTTAAACTATGGCTTTTCTGCAGTTTGTCCCTCAGCACATAATCCTGGAATTTGGAGTGTGCTCGTTTGCAGTATTCTGGTATAGCCAATAACCGTGCTCTGAGAGCTACTGACTTCCAGACAACCCAAAGAGTGTCTTTCATTAAGTTGATAGCTTTCCAGCAACTATCAAAATTAGGCTCAAAATGTATCCCTGGGAACAACCCAGAGTCATCTGTGTCATGCATTTTTTTGTGATGGACTTTAGAATCACCACTGCATTCCTGTCCAAAAAAAATAGCAAACTTGTTTTCAAATACAAGTTTCTCTGTCACGGTGGTGTCTGAAAAGAGGATGCTGTCTAAGTTGCATGCCATCTTGGTCAATGTCTCCCATCCACTACATAATGTACTGGGTGGGCACAGGAGTACATTCAGCCAGAGACTCATTCCACCGAGATGCAACACAGAGCGTCATAGGAAGTCATTCCTGCCTGTGGCCATCAAACTTTACAACTCCTCCCTTGGAGGGTCAGACACCCTGAGCAAATAGGCTGGTCCTGGACTTATTTCACAATTTACTGGCATAATTTACATATCACTATTTAACTATTTATGGTTCTATTACTATTTATTATTTATGGTGCAACTGTAAAGAAAACCAATTTCCCCCGGGATCAATAAAGTATGACTATGACCATGACTATGACTAAATAGGGGATGGTTGATAGTCTCCTTCACACCACACCATCATTAAGGGTAGTTAGTGATGTGGATGCTTCAGTAAATGGTTGTAAACATCTGAATACCCGCAACGGAATCCGGATTATTCAGGGATCAAGAGTCATAGAACACAGAATATAGAAATCTACAGCACATTACAGGCCTTTCGGCCCACAATATTGTGCCGACCATGTACCCTACTCTAGAAACAGCCTAAAATTACCCTCAACACACATAAAAGTTGCTGGTGAACGCAGCAGGCCAGGCAGCATCTCTAGGAAGATGTACAGTCGACGTTTCCGGCCAAGATCCTTCGTCAGGACTAACTGAAAGAAGAGCTAGTAAGAGATTTGAAAGTGGGAGGTGGAGGGGGAGATCCAAAATGTTAGGAGAAGACAGGAGGGGGAAGGATGGAGCCAAAAGCTGGACAGGTGATTGGCAAAAGGGATATGAGAGGATCATGGGACAGGAGGCCTAGGGAGAAAGAAAAGGGGGAGGGGGGAAAAACCCAGAGGATGGGCAAGGGGTATAGTGAGAGGGACAAAAGGAGAAAAAGGAGAGAGAGAGAAAAATGTGTGTATATAAATAAATACATAACGGATGGGTTACGAGGGGGAGGTGGGGCATTAGCGGAAGTTACCCTACCGCATAGCCCTCTATTTTTCTAAGCTCCATGTACCTATCTAAGAGTCTCTTAAAAGACTCTATTTTATCTGCCTCCACCACCGTCACCAGCAGCACATTCCACTTTCGGTGTGAAAAACTTACCCCTTACATCCCCTCGGCACCTATTACCAAGCACCTTGAAACTATGCCCCCTTGAGTTAGCCATTTTAACCCTAGGAAAAAGCCTCTGGCTATCCACACAATCAGTGCCTCTCGTCATCTTATACACCTCTATCAAGTCACCTCTCATCCTCCGTCGCTCCAAGGAGAAAAGGCCAACTCAAACTATTCTCATAAGGCATGCTCTCCAATCCAGGCAACATCTTTATATATCTCCTCTGCTCTCACTCTATAGTATCCACGTCTTTCCTGTAGTGAGGTGACCAGAACTGAACACAATACTCCAAGTTTGGTCTAACCAAGGTCACTTGATAAGGAAACATTATGTGGAGGTGTGACTATACCTCAGTGAAAGTACTGTCATATTCCTTAGTTCCTGAAGCTAAGTAGGTTAACTTTCTGGCCAATATATTACAAGATTTTGTTTAAACTAGTCAGATGAACATTCTCATGAATTACTGTTTGCTCTATTTGCTTACTTTTATCCTTGCAGCAGGCTGTTGAGGAAGAATATTTTATGGTCCGCTTCCCCCCCCCGCTATATTTCACACTTGTTTAAGAAGGAAATTCACAAGATGAATCACTATGGCCAGCATTGTATAGAAATGTTTTAGTGCCTCATGTGTTAAATAAAGCTTACCATCAACTGCTTCTGTTTCCAAACTCAAAGCTGTTGAAATATGTCTGCTGTTGTTTCATTTTGTTAAAACAGAATATTTTTATAACGATCGAAAATAAAACAAAGGAACACACACAAAATGCTGGAGGAACTCAGCAGATCGGGCAGCATCTATGAAAATGAAAAGGTGGTTGAAATGTCGGGCCAAGACCCATCTTCGGGACTGCGGAAGAAGAGGAAGACACCAGAATAAAAAGGTGGGGGGAGTGAAAGGAGGCTAGCTGGAAGGTGATAGGTGAAGACAGGTGGTGGGAAAGGTCAAGGGCTGGAGAAGAAAGAATCTGATAGGAGAGGAAAGTGGACAAAGGGGAAAAAGGAGGGGACCCAGGAGGAAGTAATGGGCAGGTGAGAAAAAGTAAGGTCAGAGTGAGGAACAGAGAAAGTGAGGTGGGAGGGAAATGTATTCACTGGAAGCGATGTACATACCATCAGGTTGGAGTCTACCCAGACAGAATATAAGGCATTGCTCCTCCACCCTGGGGGTGGCCTCACCTGGGCACAAAAGGAGGACATGTCTGAACAGGAATGGGAATTAAAACGATTGTCCACCGGGAAGTCCCACTTGTGGCGGATGATGTGGCGGTGCTCGACGAAACAGTCCAACAATCTAGTCATTGTCATACTTTATTGATCCCGGGGGAAATTGGTTTTTGTTACAGTTGCACCATAAATAATTAAATAGTAATAAAACCATAAATAGTTAAACAGTAATATGTAAATTATGCCAGGAAATAAGTCCAGGACCAGCCTATTGGCTCAGGGTGTCTGACCCTCCAAGGGAGGAGTTGTAAAGTTTGATGGCCACAGGCAGGAATGATTTCCTATGATGCTCTGTGTTGTATCTCGGTGGAATGAGTCTCTGGCTGAATGTACTCCTGTGCCCAACCAGTACATTATGTAGTGGATGGGAGGCATTGTCCAAGATGGCATGCAACTTGAACAGCATCCTCTTTGCAGACACCACCGTCAGAGAGTCCAGTTCCATCCCCACAACATGACTGGCCTTACGAATGAATTTGTTGATTCTGTTGGTGTCTGCTACCCTCAGCCTGCTGCCCCAGCACACAGCAGCAAACATGATTGCACTGGCCACCACAGACTCGTAGAACATCCTCAGTATCGTCCGGCAGATGTTAAAGGACCTCAGTCTCCTCAGGAAATAGAGACGGCTCTGACCCTTTTTGTAGACAGCCTCAGTGTTCTTTGACCAGTCCAGTTTATTGTCAATTCGTATCCCCAGGTATTTGTAATCATCCACCATGTCCACACTGACCCCCTGGATGGAAACAGGGGTCACCGGTACCTTAGCTCTCCTCAGGTCTACCACCAGCTCCTTAGTCTTTTTCACATTAAGCTGCAGATAATTCTGCTCACACCATGTGACAAAGTTTCCTACCGTAGCCCTGTACTCAGCCTCATCTCCCCTGCTGATGCATCCAAATATGGCAGTCATCCGAAAACTTCTGAAGATGACAAGACTCTGTGCAGTAGTTAAAGTCCGAGGTGTAAATGGTGAAGAGAAAGGGAGACAAGACAGTCCCCTGTGGAGCCGAGCCCCAGTGCTGCTGATCACTCTGTCGGACACACAGTGTTACAAGCACATGTTCTGTGGTCTGCCAGTCAGGTAATCAAGAATCCATGACACCAGCTAAACATCCACCTGCATCGCTGTCAGCTTCTTCCCCAGCAGAGCAGGGCGGATGGTGTTGAACGCACTGGAGAAGTCAAAAAACATGACCCTCACAGTGCTCGCTGGCTTGTCCAGGTGGGTGTAGGCATGGTTCAGCAGGTAGACGATGGCATCCTCAACTTCTAATCGGGACTGGTAGGTGAACTGGAGGGGATCTAAGTGTGGCCTGACCATAGGCTGGAGCAGCTCCAGAACAAGTCTCTCCAGGGTCTTCATGATGTGGGAGGTCAATGCCATCGGTCTGTAGTCATTGAGGCCGCTGGGGCGCGGCGTCTTCGACACAGGGATGAGGCAGGACGTCTTCCACAGCACAGGAACCCTCCGGAGCCTCAGGCTCAGGTTGAAGACATACAGCAGGTCTTATCGATGCAGAGGCTGCCGCAGCAGGAGCATTGGACACAATAGATGATCTGAGCAGATTTGCAGGTGGAGTGTTGCCTCAGCTGGAAGGACTGTTTGGGGCCCTGAACAGGGGTTGACAGGCAAGTGTAGCACTGAGGCTGCTTGCAGGGATAAGTTCCTGATGGGAAAGATGAAAGGACAAGGGAATCACAGAGGGTGAGATCCCTGTGGAAAGCAGAGGTGGGTGGGAGGTAAAGATATGTTTAGCGAAAGGGCCCCTTTGGAGATGGCAGAAGTTGTGGAGAATAATGTGTTGGATGCGGAAGCTGATGGGTTAGTGAACATGAGGGACTCTATCACTGTTACAGCAGTGGGAAGATGGGATGAGTGCAGATGTACAGGAAATGTACATGGGCCTGTACTCATTGGAATTTAGAAGAATACAGGGGGATGCCATTGAAACCTACTGAATGTTGATAGGGTGGATGTAGAGAGGATGTTTCCTATGGTGAGAGTATCCAGAATGAAAGGGCACAGCCTCAAAACTGAGGGGCAACTTTTTAGAACAGAGGTGAGGAGGAATTTTTTCACCCAGAGAGTAGTAAATATGTGGAAAGCTCTGCCACAGACTGTGGTGGAGACCATTTGTGGGTATATTTCAGGCAGAAGATGATCATTTTCTGATTGGTCAGGGCATCAAAGGACATAATGAGAATGCAGCTATATGGTCGAGTGGGATCTGGGATTAGCCATGATGGAATGGCAGAGCAGATTCGATGGGTTTAATAGCCTAATTCTGCTCCTATGTCTTATGGTCTTCAATGGAGGAGATGCAGGTGAAGGCAGCATCAATAGCAGAGAGAGGGAAACCCTGTTTTCTAAAGGAAGAGGACATCTCTTTTGTATAGGAATGGAAAACCGCAAACTGGGAACAGATGCAGCGGAGGCGAAGAAACTGAGAAAAGGGAATAGCGTTTTCACAGGAGACAGCGAGGGAAGAGGTATAGTCAAGACAACTGTGGGAATCTGTGGCTTTATAAAAGATGCTGCTTGACAGCTTCTCTCCAGAGATGGAAACAGAGAGATCAAGAAAGAGGAGAGAGGTGTCAGAGTTGTACCAAGAGAATTTAAGGGAAGGATAGAAGATAGAGGTAAAATTGAAAATCGGGAGCAGCAGGTTGGCGCCGTGGGCTGTGTGTCCAGAGACCTGAGCTCCCTGGGCACAGAGCTTGGAAAAGGCGACACAACAGACTTTTAACATCATAAATCAATGAGTTGTTTGTTATGTCTCCCTTCTCAATATGAAACAGGGACACCTCTTCTTCCCTTATTTAGGACAGAGAGAGCCTGTGGTACGTTGAATTACCGGGTGAACGAGTAGTCTTTGGGGTACTGCAAGTCCGTGTCTTTATTAATACCTTGCTGCATGCTTGAGTGCTTGGTGGGCGGCGCTGGTGATTTTTTATTGGTGTCGGGGGGGGGGGGTTTGCATGGGTCATGGGAGGGTTGCTTTGGGGTTCTAACGTTTTAACTGTCATTCGTTCTTTGGGCTACTCCTCTGTTTTCGTGGATGTTTGTGAAGAAAAAGAATTTCAGGATGTATATTGTATACATTTCTCTGACATTAAATGTACCTATTGAAAATTGATAAAGTTGAGGAGTTCAGCATGGGTGCATGAAGCAATGCTAATGCAGTCATCAATGTAGCAGAGGAAGAGTTGGGGTGTATACCCAGGGAAGGCTTTGAATGTAGACTGTTCTACAGAGCCGACGAAGAGACAGGGATAACTGGGGCCCATGCAAGTGTCCATGGCTACCACTCGGGTTTGGAGAAAGTGGGAGGAGGCGAAGGAAAAATTGTTCGGAGTGAGGACCAGTTCTGCCAAACAGAGAAGGGTGGTGGTGGAGGGAGATTGGTTGGTTCTTTTAAGAGAGTAGGGGAGAGCTTTGAGGCCTTCCAGATGGGGGATAGAAATATATCGGGACTGAACATCCATGGTGAAGATGTGGTGGTCAGGGCCAGGGAATTGAAAGGTACTGAGGAGATCGAGGTCGTGAGAAGTGTTGTGGATGTAGGTGGGAAGGGAGTGAACTAAGGGGGACAGAACGGAATTGAAGTATGAAAACATGTGTTCAGTTAGGCAGGAGCAGGCAGAGACAATAGGCCAGACGGACATTCTAGTTTGTGGATCTTGGGTAGGAGGTAAAGGTGAGCAGTGCAGGGTAAGCGAACTACGAGTTTGCTGGCAGTAGCTGGGGATTCTCTAGAGTCACTGATGGTTCAGACACAGTTTTCTGATGCTGTGGTCTGGGGTCCTCCTCGATGGATAGGTATGATGAGGTGTCTGAGAGCTGTCACCTGGCCTCAGCAAGGTAGAGGTTAGTGCGTCACACCGCAACAGCAATCCCGTTGTCTGCGGCTTTAATGGTAAGGCTGGGATTAGTGACAAGAGAGCGGAGGGCAGTGTGTTCAGAGAGTTAAGGTTGCAGTAGAAGTGCAGAAGTCATTTTGGAGGGGATAAAACAAAGGACTTTCTTGGAGCACTAAACATGGGAATAATAAGAATAATTATTCATTTTTTAATGTGTCAGTTGTAACTGAGTTAATAGTACTTTTACCTCTGTATTAAGAGTGTTCTGGGTTGAAGCCCCTTTCCAAAGATTTAAGTACTAAAATCCAGCTCGTCACTTCAGTGTAATGCACAGGGAGTGGTGCCACGTTTTTAGTTATCATGTTAAACCAAAGGTCTGTCTGCTTTCACAGAGCAAACTACATAATAGTATCAACTAAATATAATAGAGGGAAGTAGCGATGAGTGTTATATTGAGAGATAAATACAGATTTTGGTCAAGCACAGGATAAAAATAACACTTCTGAAATATTTTAAAAAGAAGTATAGATATTATTTTATTAGATTAACTTTATAATATCAGTTTTGAAAAAGAAACATCGCAGTACGTTGGCTGATATTGATTCCACAATATATTTTGGATTTTGGGGATTTGCTATGGGTTTCCCATCATGATAGCACCAAGCTGAGGTCACGGCTCAGACATTATTATTTTTTAGATATTTTGTAGGTTCCTACGGGTAGTTTTGGGGACGAGGGTGGGGAGTTAGGGATCATGATAGAGTTTAGAGACAGAGATGTGGAGGAATTAGAGTCCAGACTGGAGTCTAATCCTCTGCTCCGCGTTTGAAGACCAGCGATGTGGACATTATTGGATGTCAGACCAGTAGACAGTGAGGACAAGGACTGATGCACCCCTAAGTCAACTTGTTGTCATTGTGTTCCGGATCTGACTTCCATGTGGGCAGGAGACACAAGCACTCGTGAACTTCTAGGTATGCAAATCGTCTAGACAGGCATTTGAATCCCAGTCCCGACAATGCTGGCGTCTGTGGGATGGCAGTTCCAATAGAAAGTGTTGTATATACTTTGTAAATATGGAATTGTCCTTTGTGCTTAGCACATAAATATCAAGCCCCACATTGGGCCAGCAGACCTTTCCACCGAAAGCGTCTCCGTATGATGCCTGCTGTATCTTGATTTGTCAAATAAAGAAGCTGCTTTGTATCTACCAGTAAGTTTCTCCAGCGATTTCAACAATACAGGGGGAGGTGATAGATAGGTGAGAAGAGGTAGGAGGCCAGAGTGGGGAATAGAAGAAAAAGGGAGGGGGAGGGATTTTTTTTAACTGCAAGGAGACATCGATATTCAGTCCATCATGTTGGAGGCTACGCAGACGGATTATGAGGTGTTACTCCTCCACCGTGAGGGTAGCCTCATCTTGGCACAAGCGGAGGCCATGGACCGACATGTTAAAATGGAAATGGGAATAAGAATTAAAATGTTTGGCCCTGGGAAATTCTGCCCTTCGCAGATGGAGCAGAAATGCTCTGCGAACCAGTCACCTAATTTACGACAGTCGCACCAGTGTAGAAGAGGTTGCATCGGGAGCATCAGACACAACAGATGACCCGAGCAGATTTGCAACAGGGTAATTATGTTTCATCAAAGAGCAAGTTCTCTTCTTCAAAGTACAATTTCAAGGTGGCAAACGAACTAGTCTAATGGGAGGGCTCAGGATTATCTGATAACACTGCTCCTTAATTAACAATGGGGGAAAGACCGGTCAGAAAACAGTACTGTTGAATCAGTTCTTCTCCATCCACGAACTCCATTAATTATCATTCACTCATCCTGGAAATAGAAAGACTGAAGATAGTCATGCAGTACTACAACACAGATACAAGCTCTAGTCCAAGCCATCATGTTTACTTTTTGTCCAGTCCCTTCTACAAAGTATGTGCAACCTGACCATCGGACCATAGGCCAAAGTAGCCCTCTCATCAATGTATCTACCTTCTCTTAAATATTGTAACTGAACCTGCATCCATAATTTCCACCGACAGCATGTTCCACGCTCACAACATTATCTGAGTGAAGGAGGTTCCCCTTAGGTTCCTCTTAAACATATTACCTTTCACCTCTAGTTCTAGTCTTACCCAGCCTCAGGGAAAAGAACTGCATGTATTTACACTATCCACACCCCTGATAATTGTCTAAACCTTTATAAGATCTCCCCTCATTCTCCTATGTTCCAGGGAATAAAGGTAAAATCCTAATCTAGTTAACCCTTCCCTTAAACTTAAATCCCAGCAACATCCTTGTAAATTTTCTCAGCACACTTTCAAGCTTATTGATATCTTTCCTGTAGGTAGGTGACCACAACTGTAAATACTCTAAATATGGTCTGATTAACATTTTATACAATTTCAACATGACATCCCAACTCCTGTACTCAACTCTCTTATTTATGAAGGCCAATATACTACAAGTTCTCTTTATGATTCTATCTATCTGTGAAGCCACTTTCAAGGAATTATAGATCTGTACTCCCACATCCCTTTGTTCTACCACACACCTCAGTGCCCAATCATACACTGTGTAAGTCCTACTCTGATTTGTCCTCCCAAAATGCAACACCTTACACTTATCTGCAGTAAATTGCATCTGCCATTTCCCTGTCCATGTTTTTCCCCAACTGGTTCAGATCATGCTGCACACTTTGATAACCTTCGTCACTGTCCACTAAGCCCCCAGTCTTGGTGTTGCTGATCCAGTTTACCACATTATCACCTAAATCATTAATATGGGGTGGCATTATAGCTTAGTGGTTAACACAACACTTAACAGCGCCAGCAATCAGTGATGATGATTCAATTACTGCCACAGTCTGTAAGGAGTTTTAAGATCCACACCCCCCGCCCCCCATGAACACTTGGGTTTCCCATAGATGTTCCAGTTTCCTCCCATGTTCAAAAAAAAGACGTGAGTTTGGGTTAGCAAGCTGTGGGCAAGCTATATGGGTCCAGAGCATGGCAACCCTACCAGTGCTGAACTCAATTTGCAATTCATCCTGAATATGAGGCAACTTATCCTTCTGGACTAGCTTCCTTTGTAAGATTCGTCAAAAGCTTTGTTAAAGTCCATGTAGACAACGTCCAATGTCTTTACTTCATCAAGCTTCATCATGGCCATCTCAAAATCTCAATAAGATTGGTTAGACACAACCTACCACACACAAGGCCTTGCTGATTATCCCCAATCAGGCCCTGCCTAGACTGTATACACTATCCCTAGAATACCTTGCAATAATTTTCTCATGACTGCCATCTCTAATTATTCTTGAGTAGATGGTGGTGACTGCCTTCTTGTGCTGCACATCATGGTGAGATTCTCTCACAGTAGCATGGGAAGAGAGTCCTAGTGATAAGGAAAGAATGGCAAATCTTTTTCAGCAAGTTTGGAGATGAGGCTTGCTTTGGACTGTACATGCAATGGAATATTATTGAGCAAGGTTTTCTATCATGCAGGGAAGATAGGTGAAGATGTGGTGATTATTCTGAACAAGACTTTTGGCCTCACTGAAATGAGAAGCAGATCAATAACTGGGCCCGTACTTATCAAAAATGGGTCAGTTACGTATCATGCATGTTGGAAATGAGCATAGGTACCACACTGCTCACATAGTCCAAACAAGAGTCAAGATAACTGCATGCCGTTTAAGTTGTCGTCAGTACAACTACATTTCGATAACAAAAATTGCTGGAGATACTCAGTAAATCTGATATATCTGTGGGAAGAAAAACAAAGTCAATGCTTCATTTAAGCAACACTTCATCAGAATCCCTTGTCACCAGCTTGGAAGGTTGACTGCATTTCTCTTCTCTGACCTTTACTGACACTGAGCAAGAGGTTTCTGAGGCCACACCACTCAACCAAGTGCCTATCTTATTGCACTAAAACTGACTTTTTTGTTCTAATTCTTGTAAAAACTGTGTATGATTTATGTCTTTCTTGAGTAGGCTTCTTATCTGATGCAGTGTGGCTGTGATGCTGCTGCAGCTAGGTTTTTCCTTGCACCTGTGCACACAGGAATTTGTGTGTGTGACAATAAACTCAACTTCAACTTTGACCTGTGAATTGTTTCCTGCATTTTTCTGTTTGGTATAGATTTCCTTCATGCAGTTTTTGTTTTTGATTTTTACCTGCATTTCTAAGTTGTTTTCAACACAGTAAGACATTCTGAGTTATCTCACAGAGCCACTATCAATCACAATCTAAGCATGTAGGAATATTCCATAGAATTGACTGAGTCCATACTGCAATATGATAAGATGATAGATTTCTGGACACAGGAGATTCTGCAGCTGCTGGAAATCCAGAGCAACACAAGGAAAATGCTGTAGTCGTTCAGTAGACAGGTAGTATATATGGAAAGGAATAAAGAGTTGATATTTTGGGCCGAGGCTCTTCATCAGGACTGAAAGGAAGGGAGGAGAAACCAGAGTAAGAAGGTGGGGAAGGAAAGGAGTACAAGCTAGAAGGTGATAGGTGATTCCAGGTGAGGGGGAAGGTAGGGGGTGGGGGAGAAGGTAGAAGCTGGGAAGTGATACATGGAAACAGTAAATAGCTGAAGAAGAAGGAGAGTGGACTAGGAAGAAAGGGATGGAGGAGGGGCACCAGAGGGAGGTGATAGGCAGGTGAGGAGAAGAGATGGGGTAGGAGGGGAGACAGAATGGGGAATTGAAAAAGAGAGAAGGGGGAGGAGAAGAAATTAGCAGAAGTTAGAGAAATTGATGTTCATGCCATCAGGTTGGAGGTGCTGCTCCCTGAACCTGAATGGCAGTAGAGGAAGGGTGCTCTCTCATGCTATGGACCAATATGTCAGAATGTGTTTGGAGGTTGAAATTAAAATAGTTGGCCACTAGGAGACCCTGGTTTTTGCAGACGGAGCAAAAGTAGTCAATAAAGCAGTCCACCAATCTATGCTGGGTCTCTCTGATATAGAGGAGGCTGCACCAGGAGCATCCAGTGCAGTAGTGAACCACGACAGACTCACAGGTACTGGATGGAGTATGAGCAAATGACATTTGAAGTATGAATGCAAAAACCAAAATAGCAGCCTTTATTATCACCCGCATGTGTCATGAAATTTGTTAACTTAGCAGCAGCAGTTCAATGCAATACATAATATAGAGAATAAATAAATCAATTACAGTATATGTATATTGACTAGATTAAAACTGTGCAAAAATATATATTAAAAAATGAGGTAGTGTTCATGGGTTCAATGTCCATTTAGGAATAGGATGGCAGAGGGGAAGAAACTGTTTCTGAATCATTGAGTGTGTGCCTTCAGGCTTCTGTACCTCCTACCTGATGGTAACAGTGAGAAAAGGGCATGCCCTAGGTGCTGGGGGTCCTTAATAATGGACGCTGCCTTTCTGAGACACCGCTGCTTGAAGATATCCTGGATACTTTGTAGGCTAGTACCCAAAATGGAGCCGACTAAACTTACAACCCTCTGCAGCTTCTTTCGGTCCTATGCAGAAGCCCCCCCGCCCCCCCCCCGATACCAGACAGTGATGCAGCCTGTCAGAATGCTCTCCATAGTGCATCTATAGAAGTTTTTAAGTATTTTTGTCGACATACCAAATCTCTTCAAACTCCTAATATAGTTGCTGTCTTGCCTTCTTTATAGCTGCATCGATATGTTGGGATGAGGTTAGGTCCTCAGAGATCTTGACACCCAGGAACCTGAAACTGCTCACTCTCTCCTCTTCTGATCCCTCTATAAGAATTGGTATATGTTCTTTCATCTTACCCTTCCTGAAGTCCACAATCAGCTCTTTCATCTTACTGATGTTGAGTGAAAGGTTATTGCTGTGACACCACTCCGCTAGTTGGTATACCTCACTCCTATATGCCCTCTTGTCTCCATTTGAGATTCTACCAACAATGGTTGTATCATCAGCAAATTTATAGATGGTATTTGAGCTATGCCTAGCCACACAGCCATGAGTATAGCCTTAGAAGCCATCACAGCTACCTAGACAGTGGGGTAAGCTCCATTAGTGTATAACAGAGGAAATTCAACAGTGTCAGGGAGCAGAACCAAATGCAGTTGTAATTACTAAGAAGAAGGTGCTTGGGAACTGAAAGGCCTGAATGTAGATAAGTCACCTGCACCAGATTGACTACATCCCAGGGTTCTGAAAGAGGTGGCTGGAGATAGTGTGGAGGCATTAGTAGTAATCGTTCAAGAAACACAAGATTCTGGAATGGATCTGGAGGACTGGAAAATGATAGATATCACTACACTCTTTAAGAAGAGAGGGAGTTAGAAGGAAGGAAATTATAGGCCAGTTAGCTTGATTTCAGTGGTTGGGAAGATGTAGGAGTTCATTATTAAGGGTGAGGTTTCAGGGCACGTGGAGGTACATGATAAAATAAACCAAAGTCAGCATGATTTCCTTAAGGAGAAATCTTGCTGGACAAATCTCATGGAATTCTTTGAGGAAATAACAGGCAGCATAGACAAAGGAGAGTCAATGGATGTTTACTTGAAGTTTCAGAATGCCTTGGGCAAGGTGCCACACATGAGACTGCTAAATGAGATAAGAGCCCATAGTAGTACAGGAAAGATACTAGGATGAATAGAAGATTGGCTGACTGGCAGGAGGCAAAGAGTGGGAATAAAGGAGACCTTTACTGGTTGGCTGCCAGTGACGAGGGGTATGCCACAAGGGTCAATGTTGGGACCACCTCCTTTCATGTTATATGTCAATGATTTAGATGATGGAATTGATGGCATTTTGGCCATGTTTGCGGATGATATGAAGATAGGTGGAGAGATAAGTAACTTTGACGAAGCAGAGAATCTGCATAAAGACTTAGACTGATTAGGAAATTGGGCAAAGAAGAGGCAGATGGAATATAGTGTAGGGAAGTACATGATCATGCACTTTGGTAGAAAGGCATAAAGAAAATTAAAAAATCTGAGATGCAAAGGGACTTGGCAGTCATGTAGGATTCCCAAAAAGATACCTTGTAGGTTGAGACAGTGGCAAGGTAGGCAAATGCAAAATATCAGCATTCATTTTGAGAAAACTAGAATGTAAAAGCAAGGATGTAATGCCGAGGATATGTAAGGAGTATTGTCAGCAGTTTTGGGCCCCTTATCTTAGAAAGATTTGCTCTCATTAGAGAATATCCTAAGGAGGTTCATGAAAATGATTCCAGGAATGAAAGGATTAACGTAAACTAACATGTTTGATGGCTCTGGACTTGTACATGCTGGAATTGAGAAGAATGAGGGATCTCATTGAAATCTGTCGAATATTGGAAGGTCTGCGTAGAGTTGATGTGGAGAAGATGTTTCCTATAGTAGGGGAAACTATGACCAATGGACACAGCCCAAGAATTGAGGAGCATCCATCTAGAAGAAAAATAGGGAAAAATTTCTTCAGCCTGAAGGTGATGAATTCTATAATGAAGTCATAGAATTGGCCAAGTCATTGCTCTAAGTATAGAGGAATACAGTATTCTTATTTCAATGTTTTAATCCAGTAGAGTGTGAGGTGACGTCTTTGGAGAGATGTAATAAGGGAAGCAAGTACACAATCTATGTTAAGACATTGAGTGATGTGGGGAGGAGATCTCAAGTGAATGTTCACAAATTCTTATAGCAGTTCAAGTGAATAAGTTGGTTAAAAAGTCCTATGGGCAACTTTCCTTTATTAGCCAAATCTTAGTGAATAAAGGCCATTAACTCCACCACTACTTTATTATTTCTCGTCAGTCACCTTATGTACAGACCAGCATCACTTTGTGAGCATACAATCAATCTAGCATGTATATAAGCTATCTCATGTATTTATATTTATTGTGTTTATTATTATCATCATCATCACCATCATAAAAACATTTTTTCTCAGTTCAAGCTGGTAACGCTGAGCTGTGGGCTTAGCTCATTTGCCAATTGCTAGGAACTTTCGGAATATTCTGGTGGTGCTTAGTATTGTGGCTTTCTGAAGACTTACATAGATAGAACTATGGAGCCCTAATTGTTTAATGTTATTGTGGAGTGACTTTGAGATGACACCAGTTGTAGATATTACTATCAGGACAATGTATACCCTATTGATGTTCTATAGCCTTTCAATTTCCACTTTTAATTCAGCATATTTCTGGTGCCTTTCACTTATTGATTATAGTAAGTTATGTATGTTCGGAATGGCCATATCTATTAAGTAAGCTGTTCTTGCTTGTAATCTTGTATTATTATATCTAAAAGGTTATTAAGGATTGTCCTATCTGTAATAATGGATCGGCCATAATATAATTTGTGAGATTCTGACTCCAAAACTGGACCAGGCTTGTATTTATTGTTGTGCCATGGATGAAATCACTGGAGAGACAGAGTCACTGGTAGATACAAAGCAGCTTCTTTATTCGACACAACAATGTACAGCAGGCATCATACAGATGGAGACGCTTTCAGTAGAAAGGTCTGCTAGCCCAGTGCGGGCTCGATATTTATATGCGAAACACAAAAGGCAATTGTTATTTACAAAGTATGGATAAGGCTGTCTTCAAGACTACCTGTAAACGTCACACTTTCATCTGCGGTGTCTGGCTGGTATTCCGATATTCACAGCTTTTAGGAAATACATTGTTGTGAACTCAATCCACAGTACTTTGTCAAACAGAAGACTGGTGGCCAGAGTCATTTAAGTGTAAATGAATCATCTACCCAAAAACTCATTCTAGCATTTATAGTAAGGTATGATTTCTTTGATGAGTTTGTATTTTAAAGCAAGATTTTGTTGAGCCAGGCGTTTGACTCTCCCTTGTCAATATCTAGTCTGCTCAGATCATGGAGATGTCTTCCATGGAAGGTCATGTTCTTCCATTGGGTAACAGTTTCATCAATCGCGATAATTTCTTCATTGTTCTGGGTCGTGCTCTCAATTAAGTTTAGTGGCGTATACTTCTTATCAGAGTTGCATATGCCTGCGTGAAGTACTAAATCCTGTTTTTGTTGATGGAAGGATATCCTTTGAAGGTTTATCTCACTGTTGTGCAGATTTTTAATGTCTGTTATTCCTCTTCCCCATTCTGTCCTAGGAGGTGTTAATCTAAGCACATTTGAGTGTACATAATGTTTTCTGAAATCTATACTTCCAGTTCTTATTTTTCTTTGTAAATTTTCCAGTTCCGTTTCAGACCAAGATATTATGACAAAAGAATGCATTAATATTAGTGATAGTGAAAGTGTTTATTGCCTTTAATATATTTTTACTGTTCAGATCTGTTTGGCAGATTTTCTTAAGCCTGTAAGTAAATTCTGTCAGAAGTTTTTCCTTTATTGCACCATGTCTATATGTTTCATATTCATCCATAATCTGGCACTCAACGTCAGTAAGACGAAGGAGCTGAATGTGGACTTCAGGACAGATAAAACAAAGGAACACATACCAATCGTCATAGAGGGATTAGAAGTGGAGAGAATGAGCAGCTTCAAGTTCCTGGGTGTCAAGATCTCTGAGGACCTAACCTGGTCCCAACATATTGATGCAGCTATAAAGAAGGCAAGACAAATTCATGAGGAATTTGAAAAGATTTGGTATGTCAATAAATACACTCAAAAACTTCAACAGATGTACCATGGAGAGCATTCTGACAGGCTGCATCACTCTCTGGTATGGGGGGTGTTGGGGTGGCTACTGCCCAGGACTGAAAGAAGCAGCAGAGAGTTGTTAATTTAGTCAATTCCATTTTGGGTAGTAGCCTACAACATTCCCAAGATATCTTCAAGGATCAGTGCGGTGTCTCAGAAAGGCAGCATCTATTATTAAGGGCCTCCAGCACCTAGGGCATGCTCTTTTCTCACTGTTACCATCAGGTAGGAGGTACAGAAGCCTGAAGGCACACATTCAGCAATTCAGGAACAGCTTCTTCCCCTCTGCCATCCGATTCCTAAACGGACATTGAACCCATGAATGCTACCTCACTTTTTAATATATATTATTTCTGTTTTGTTGCACAATTTAAAATCTATTCAATATACGTATACTGTAATTGATTTACTTATTTATTATTTTTTCTCTTCTATATATATATATATGTTCACTGTAGTTGATCTACTTATTTATATTATTTTTTTCTCTCTGTGTTATGTATTGTATTGAACTGCTGCTGCTAAGTTAACAAATTTCACGACACATGCCTGTGATAACAAACCTGATTCTAATTCAGATCTTGTATCCTGCTGCTCTGTTTTGTATTCTATTAGCTCTATTGCTTCTTTATGTTTAATGTTCTGCATTTTTCCAGTCCGAAGTTCATTTTTAAATATTTTGAAAATAATTCTACAGTATGAATTAATTGGTTTAGCTTTACTGATGAAGGAGCATATAGTTTCAAATTATCCATGTATAAAAGGTGTGTTAACGTAAAATATATTTCACTGTTTCTGATTTAAGACCCAATTTTCATCTGATTCAGTAAATTTGTAAGTGAGTTTAAAGCTAGATAGAACCATAGTGGACTTATTGGAAAATGCCTTGGATCGTTTTAATAACTGTGGTTGTTTTTTTTTTGGTTGTTAATAGATGAGGTGATTATAATATGCCAATGCTTTATCAGATGTTGAAGGAATTTCGCAAGTATTATGTGTAGTTTATATATATTAAGAACTTCTATTAACCACGAGTGTAGGGCAGAGTCAAATGCTTTTTGGTCATCAATATAACAACATGTAGGATTTCTGCTTTTCAGCCGGGCTTGATTTAGAATTACAGAATCTATATCAGTTGTTCGTTACATCCTTTTATACCCTTACGGCATCCTTCCTGCTCTTCTGTCAGTATATTGTGGTTATCTAAGTGAGTGGTGATTAGTTACGAGATACATGATGTTACTGTCATATATATAGTTTTAAACAAGTGATAGGATATTTTTATGGATCTTTTCTGATTTCCCCTTTAGGTAAGAGATATGTTTTACCTTCTGTCAAAAATTCAGGCACATTTTCAAGATTTTTAAGAAAATTGTTGATATGCATTAATAGGTATGGATGAAGGCAAGTCATTTTTTAAACCAATAATTATGAATATTATCAATGCCAGTACTTTTACAGTTGTGGATGCTTTTTATAATCTTATTCAGCATATCCATTGTAACTTCAGATATTTGCATTTCTTCAGATGTGTGTTCTTTTTCAGTTCTTTTTCCTCCCGAATCTAGTTTGCTTCTTAATTGTGCATCACCCTGTTTGACCAGATATTAAACCAAAAGTTCATCATCTCTGTGTTTGTTGATATTCTGCTAGGGTTGGTGATGCTTTAGTGCGTCAAATTTAGTTTCATTGTCCTGTATAAATCATTTTCATTGTTTCTGAACTGATAATTCTGTTTTGTTCGTCAGGTGCATTTCATGGAACTATTTGGTCTGGCTTTGTTTTAATGTATCTATAAATTCTCCAGTGCTTTTGTTAGGTTGATCGTATCTTGTATGAACCTTATATTTCCTTAGTATTTTCTTAGTTTTTCTCCTAACTTCCTTGCTCGGGTTATCCATGTTATATTCCATTAGATAGGCTATTTCTGCTCTTTAAGTTTTCAATTTTGCTTCTTAATCTCTTCTGCCACTTTGGTGTTCTCATTTCATTACTCATTTTTAAGTTTCTATTAATGAGTGCCTCTATTTTGGAGCCATTGCACTGCACTGCTGTTAATGCTGCACAGAATGTTATTGTGTGTAGTTCTTCAAATGTTGGAAGTTTTCCTAAATGTTGTGAGTATTAATAATTTTTGCAAATTTTGATGCCGCGTTTTGTTTTGGTATGTAGAGTCTTTTTGTTAGGTCAATGCCCATATGTGGTTTAAATATTACGATAACTTTGTCTGTAAGCTCATCTTTTCATCATCAGCATTCTGTGGAGGCTCTGCATCAGTGTTGTTGCTGCTACCATCCGATTGTGAAGCAATAATTGTACTTTTATCAGTGCTTTGTTAAGTTGCATCTTAATAACTTTCTTGCATAGTATTGCTGCGGTCATTAGGTTGGTTTCTTTCTAGCTCTTGTGCAACTTCATGTTTTATTTGGTTTAACAAGCCTAGAGGGATTAAGTTTTTATTTACTATCACCCTAAGTTGATCTGCTATTCATTGTGCATTTACTTGCATGGACAGATACTGTTGATGAAGTTTGTCCCTGTGTGCTGTCGTGTCAGTCAGAAAGTTCCATTACACGATAATATACATGCATTCTGAATGTGTTTGCTTCTAATGACCATTTCATGTGTCTTTCTTCTCTTAACTGCTTGAGTAGTCTCAGTTGGAAGTGGACTTCTCCCCTGGGAAAGACTTGCAGCAGTCGTAGCCTGTGGTGTTTGTGGGCTACTTTGAATGTTGGCAGTATCTTTTTCGGGTTCCCGGTGCCTGCCCCCCATTCAGCAGTGCTCTTCCAGTGGATCGGTTACTGTCATGCCCTGCGCCAGCTCCGGGCATATCCTGGTGATCCACAGGCCACGTCATATCATTCTGTTCCATAGACACCACTCCATTTCTAAAGTGAATAAGTACTGTTTTTTGTAGCTACAACCAGGTTTTATTTTCAGCCGTCCCTAACATGGAGAACAGACGCTGACCAGAGCCCTGCCCAATCTGGGTACAGGCATGTCAAGAATTGTTTCTGGACCAGGGGGGAGGTGTGGACACAGCTGATTTTACATCAATATTTGTCCTCTACCTGCACTTTACGTCCCAGCATCCCAGATCATTCCACAGAGCTCAAAACCGAGCCCCAGCTCCTCACCTGTCCTCCAAGTTCATGTGAATGAGCGGCTCACCCTCCGAAGAATTGTCCAACTCTGCCTCCTGTTGCTGAAGGCCAGTGCTGTCATCTTCTCCTGTCCACAGAGGTGCCGCTGCTGGCTGCCCATGCTTCTATTATTATTATTATTTCTGGATTTCTCTTTATTTTGTATTTGCACAGTTTGTTGTCATTTGAACACTGGTTGTCCACCTTGTTGGTGTGATCTTTTATTAATTCTATTATGGTTTTGGAATTATTGAGTATTCCTGCAAAATAAAAAAGAATCTCAGGGTTGTATATAGTGATATATATGTACATTGATAATAAACTTACTTTGAACTTTGAACTTTTGGATTTTTCATTATCAGTATGGCTGGAGCATCTTAGACCAAGAATCAGAATTAGGATCAGGTTTATTCTGTCTGAATTACATGACATAAAATTTATTGTTTTGTGACAGTGGCACAGTGCAAAGACACAAAAATTACTTTAAACATCAAAATAAAAATAGTGCAAAAACAAGGAACAATGAGGTAAACATGAATAATGGTTCATGGACCATTCAGGCAGAGAGGAAGAAGCTGTTCCTAATTCATTGAGTGTGGGTCTTCTGGCTCCTGTATCTCCTCCCTGATGGTAATGATAAGAAGTGACTATATCCTGGATGATGAGGGTCCTTATTGATGGATGCCTCCTTCTTGAGGCACCACCTCTTGAAGATGCTCTCAATGGCGGGAAGAGTTGTGCTCGTGGCGGAGCTGACTGAGTCTACAAAACTCAGCAGTTTCTTGCGAACCTTTAAATTGGGGTCTCCGTAAGAGGCTGTGATGCAACCAGTCAGTATGCTCTCTGCTGTACAATTATATAAATTTGCAAGAGTCTTTGGTGACGTAGCAAATCTCCTCAAATTCCTAACTGGCGAGCCTTCTTCATGATTGCCTTGATATGTTGCATCAAGCACTGCCTCTGTGTCATTACATTAGTACCTGTTTCAATTCTGTCCAGCAACAACACTATAGTGCTGGACTGTGATAGCGTGCAATACAGCAGTCACTGGGTCTAACAAAACTGGAGCCAAAGTAAGATGTCAGATCCTGAGAAAGCTTGCTATGTTGGCACCAGAATGCGTGGCAACACTTGTGGGCTGCCTCAGGCACATCCTTAGGTTGAGATAGTTGTTAACGCAAATGACAAATTTCACCATATGTTTATATATATATATATGATAAGAAAATGAATATGAATAAAATAAATCTGAATTGATGTAATCTCACTTTCTATGAATGAAAACCACTCCAAATTTTGCTTTAGTTTTAGATCAAATTGATGGCTCTTCACTCTGATGCAATGCACCAAACACAATAAAATTTTTCTACTCAAATTTAGATCAGAATTGTTGCTGCAGGGCTTGATCATTTGAAACAGATTTTAATCCATGCAAGATATTAGTTTGTTAATCTAGTTGACGTTCTTTAGTATTTGGAAGTCTGCTTTTTATCATTAGAGAGCATCCTCTTGTGCACTCAGAGCACATGACATTCCATTGTTTATTTTAGACTGGGATTGAAAGCAAGGTATTGGGTTCCTTGTTCCACACACCCCCATGCATCCACCTTCATCACCCCGCCCCCATCATCTTCATTTTATTCCTTTAATCATGGCATGCTTCATTTAAGTTTGGCAGATTTACTCCGAAAACATGGCTTAGTGCAGACCTGTGTTCCAGCCAGTGATAAACAAGAATATTAGGGAATTAGTTGCTGGCCTGTTGACAATGGGTAAATCTATCAAAGTGGAGCTGGGTAATTTAGTTCCTTTTGTCGACTTTGTGTCAGTGTGTGGGAGGATTAAGCAGTTAAATAAAATTGCTTGGAGACTTCTGTTCTCTCTAGTCAGATCCTGCTGTCTTGGTAGAACTTTAATAGCTTCCTGTGCCAGTAAAGATTGAATTACCCAATGGCTTGCTCATGCTTGCATTTAAATTTAGGGTTCATGTAATTTAAAATGACATAAATCAGGAATTGCTTTAGCAAAGGTAGGAGCTTCATCACATTTAAAACATAAGTGCCTACAATTTGGTTTTCACTCTTCTTTGTGCTAAAAAATGTCCCTGTATAAATTTGTGAAGTTGGATAAAACTGTATTAGAAGTAGATCTAGCTGCACTATATGTGAAACAGACCTGTATGGGTCATGCTGTCTTCAGTGGTTGGACCTGCTATGTCATTGTCACAATGATCATTTGGAAGTGGGTTATTCCTCTCATTATAAAGTCATGTAGTAGTTTTAGACAACTTGTCATGTTGATGAGATAAAATATTGGAGACTGGGGTAAACATAGTTAATCTACAGTGTGCCATGTCATTCCGAGGTGCAGGTTGACTGAGGGGGCAGAGATTGCATTGTGCAGCTCTGATGTATTTTACATAAAAATGCAGTGATCAGGGAAGATATTGTCAATGATGCCACTTCTATCATGTGGAGCACAGAAACTGTGAGAAAAGTAACAATATCTCTTCTCAGCATTGGAGCAAAATGCTTCTAGCTTTTATGTGAGTGTTCAGGACAGAGAATAAGTGAGGGTCATTAAGGTAGCTCACACTACTCTTTTTGGACACTGGTATAATTGGTGCCTTTTTCAAGCAGGTGTGAACTTCCGACCATAGCAATGAGAAGTTGAAAATGTTCTTGAATACTTCCACCAGTTGGTTGGAACAAGTTTTCAGAGCCTTACCAGGTACTCCATTGGGGCCTGCCACTTTGCAAGGGTTCATCCTCCTTAAAGACAGCCTAACATCAACCTCCCAGACGGAGATCACAATGTCACCAGATGCAGCAAGGATCTGCACACCTGTAGTTATATTCTCCCTTTCAAACAAGCATAGAAGGCATTGAGCTCATCTGGTAGTGAAGCACTGCTGCCATTCATGCTATTGGTTTTCGCTCTGTAGGAAGTAATGTCCTGCAAACCTTGCCAGAGTAAACATGCCTCCGATGTCACCTCCAACCTCACTCCGAATTGTTTCTTTGCTCTTGAAGTAGCCCTCCGCAAGTCATACCAGGTTTTCTTGTACAGATCTGGGTCACCAGACTCAAATGCCGCAGATCTAGCCTTCAACAGACGATGAAGCTGCTGGTTCATTCATGACTTTTGGTTTGGGAATGTATAACAAGTTTTTATAGGCACACACTAATCCACACAGGTTTTAATGAAGTCAGTAACAACTGCAGCATACTCATCCAGGTTCGAAGATGAATCCCTGAAAACAGTCCAGTCCACGGATTCAAAGCAGTCCTGTAAACACAACAGTGCTTCCCTTGTCCATAACTTCGTGGTCCTCAGTACTGCTGCTGCAGTCTTCAGTCTCTGCCTATACTCAGGAAGTAGATGTACAGTCCGGTGATCAGACTTTCCAAAGTGTGCAATGTCACCTAGAAATGATCACTGGTGCTAATTAACCCAGGTAAGCAGACTTTAATTCATAATTTACATATCAGCAATAGTCGCTAATACACCAATTTTTAGTCTGTAAAATGTGTTATGGTAACTGCCTTTGGACATAGCTAAAACTACACTAGCTCACACCAGTTGATACCAAGAGATTGGAATAACGTTTCTAATCTTAATCATCCCTCTTGAATCTGGAGTGCCCCTTCAATGTGGCGTGTGAGCACAACAAAAGAGCTTGTGTTCCTTTGAGATTTTAAAACTGACATGATCTGATCAAATAGTTTATGTGAATCGGAGGAACGGCTAGATTTGCCCAGACAGGGAAATCAAGAATAAGTAGTTGATCATTTTAAATTTAAAACGTTTAGGCATAAAATCAGAAAGAAGGCACTTTGGCACAGTTATTTCAAATTTTCTCCTCCAAAAGCCTGTTGTCGTTTCATTCACTAGAGCTTTCAAGACAGAGCTAGATCAATTTTTGTTGATGGCATTAAGTGATTGGGAGAAAAGGCAGGAAACTGGAGTTGGCAGCTAACCTCGATGAGTATGCCTCAGCTGTCACAGACTTTATTTGGAAATGCACGGAGGACAGTGTGTCTCGCAAGACGATCCAGGTATTCCCTAACCGGAAACCTTGGATGAATTATGAGGTCAAGTCCCTTTTAAAGGCTAGAGCTGCGGCTTTTAGGTCCGGGGATACCAGTCGCTACACGGAATCCAGGCGTGAACTCCAGAAAGCCATTAAGGGCGCCAAGAGGCAATATCAAGCCAAGTTAGAAGCCCAGGCTAACCAAAGGGATGCTAGTAGACTATAGAGATCAATGGGCACAAAGAAAAGGCCGGGAATATCAATAACTTTGGCGCTTCTCTTCCTGATGAACTTATCGTATTCTACACAAGATTCGAACAGAAGAGGAACGTTCCACTCCCTCTGGATGAACTGGACCTGGTGGCATCGAGATTCATCGTCACCAAGGAGGATGTTAGAAGGGCCTTCCTGAAGATAAGTCCAAAGAAGGCGACGGGCCCAGATGGCGTCCTAGGACGGGTTCTCCGGGCCTGTGCAAGCGAGCTAGCTGGAATGTTTGCTGACATCTTCAACTGCTCCTTGCTTCAGTCTAAGATCCCCTCGTGTTTTAAGAAGGCAACGATAATCCCAGTGCCGAAGAAGAGCAAAGTGGCATGCCTGAATGACTATCGACCTGTGGCTCTGACATCAATAGATATGAAGAGATTGGTTATGGCATACATCAGCCACAGCCTACCGGTCAACCTCGACGCTTTGCAATTCACCTACCAGAGCGACAGGTCAACGGCAGATGCCATCTCTCTGGCCCTACATTCCTCCTTAGAACACCTGGAGAATAAAGATGCATACGTAAGGCTCCTTTTCATTGACTACAGCTCTGCCTTTAATACCATCATTCCAAATAAACTGATTCCTAAGCTCCGTAACCTGGGCCTTAGCACTCAGATCTGCAGCTGGATCTTCAACTTCCTCATAGACAGGACCCAGGCTGTAAAAATAGGGGACAAGCTCTCCTCGACAATCACTCTGAGCACCGGTGCCCCACAAGGCTGTGTGCTCAGCCCCCTGCTGTTCTCACTGTACACCCATGATTGTGTGGCCAAGTTTCAGTCAAACTCAATATATAAGTTTGCTGATGACACAACAATTGTAGGCCATATCTCGCGTAATGATGAGTTTGAGTACAGAGAGGAAATTAAGAACCTGGTAGCATGGTGCGAAGACAATAACCTATCCCTCAACGTCAACAAGACGAAGGAATTGGTTGTTGACTTCAGAAGGCGTAGCGGACCGCACGACCTAATTTACATCGGTGGTGCACAAGTGGAACAGGTCAAAAGCTTTAAGTTCCTCGGGGTCAATATCAGAAATGACCTGACTTGGTTCAACCAAGCGGAGTCCACTGCCAAGAAGACCCACCAGCGCGTTTACTTCCTGAGAAAACTAAAGAAATTTGGCCTGTCCCCTAAAACCCTCACTAATTTTTATAGATGCACCGTAGAAAACATTCTTCCAGGGTGCATCACAACCTGGTATGGAAATTTAAACTAATTGGACAGGGGATGGGAACCTAAGCAAAAAGACACAAGGAAGCAATGTAGAGACCAAAGGCAAAAATTAGGAAACAGAAAAGTCAGAGTGGAATACTGACAAGTCAAGTGCAAAGGACACAAATGTTATTAGATTTTAAAAGGATAATGCGTGTTAGGGCACTTTATTGAATGCCTGTAGTATTTGAGGAAAGGGCAATGAACTTGTGGCACAAATCAGTACAAAGGGGTATGATTTAGTATCCATTATAGAAATGTGGCTCAGGGTGGAAATGATTTGGAATTAAGTATCCACACGAAAGGACAGGCAGCAAGGTAAGCAATGTGGGGTAGTATTATTAATTAAAGATGAGATCAGGGCAATAGTAAGAAATAATATGAAATCTAAGGAGCGGAATGTTGAGTGTCAATCTGGGTAAAGAGTAGGAATAGTAAAGAGAAAAAAATTACTGATGAGAGTTGTATATAGCCCATCAAATGATAACATTGCAGTGGTACAGCTAATAAACCAAGAAATACTTGATGCATCGAAAAAATAGAACAGCGGTTGTCCGGGGGGACTTTAGCTTTGACATAGATTGGGTTGAGGCAGCCTTGAGGAGACAGTCTTCATAGAATGCATACATGATTTCTTGAACTGCATGTCAGTGAACCTGCAAGAAGAAATGGCATTTTTATTTAGATAAAGATAGTGATCTTGTCGTTAGCGATCCTGTTGGAAAGACTGATCACATTTTTACTGAATTTCTCGTGCAAATGGAAGATGCAGTAATAGAATCATAGAACCATAGAACACTACAGCGCAGAAAACAGGCCACTCGGCCCTTCTAGTC
Source organism: Mobula hypostoma (assembly GCF_963921235.1). Classification (NCBI taxonomy): domain Eukaryota; kingdom Metazoa; phylum Chordata; class Chondrichthyes; order Myliobatiformes; family Myliobatidae; genus Mobula; species Mobula hypostoma. The sequence goes on along the minus strand of NC_086098.1, from coordinate 55,628,870 downwards.
TGTGCCGAAACATTATTCCGCTAGTTCCATTGACCTGCATCAAGTCCATAACCCTCCAGACCTCTCCCATCCATGTATCTATCCAACTTATTCTTAAAACTTAAGAGTGAGCCCGCATTTACCATGTCAGATGGCAGCTCATTCCACACTCCCACCACTCTCTGAGTGAAGAAGTTCCCCCTAATGTTCCCCCTAAACCTTTTCCCTTTCACCCTAAAGCAATGATCTCTCCTATTTATCTCTCCTAATATAAGTGGAAAGAGCCTATTCACATTTACTCTGTCTATACCCCTCATAATTCTGTTAACCTCTGTCAAATCTCCCCTCATTCTTCTACACTCCAAGGAATAAAGTCCCAACCTGTTCAATCTTCCCCTACAACTCAACTCCTGAAGACCCAGCAACATCCTAGTAAATCTTCTCTGCAATCTTTCAATCTTATTGATATCCTTCCTATAGTTATGTGACCAGAATTAAACACAATACTCCAAATTTGGCCTCACCAATGTCTTATACAACCTCCCCATAACATCCCAGCTCCTATACTCAATACTTTGATTTGTGAATGCCAGGATGCCAAAAGCCTTCTTTACAACCCTGTCTACCTGTGACGCCACTTTCAGGGAATTATGTATCTGAACTCCCAGATCTCTTTGTTCCTCCGCATTCCTCAGTGCCCTACCATTTACTGTCCTACCTTATGTCCTACCTTGATTTGTCCTTCCAAAATGCAACACCTCACATTTGCCTGCATTAAATTCCATGTGCCGTTTTCTGGCCCATTTTTCCAGTTGGTTCAGATTCCTCTGCAAGCATTGAAAGCCTTCCTTGCTGTCCACAACGCCTCCAATCTTAGTGTCATCAGCAAATTTGCTGATCCAATTTACCACATTATTATCTAGATCATTGATATATACAACAAACAACGATGGTCCCAGCACAGATCCTTGAGGCACACCACTAGTCACAGGCCTCCAGTCTGATAAGCAATCATCCACTACCACTGTCTGTCTTCTCCCACACAGCCAATTTCGAATCCAGTTTACACCATGGATACCTAGTGTCTGAACCTTCTGAACAAACCTCCCATGTGGGACCTTGTCAAAGGCCTTACTAAAGTCCATGTAGACAACATCCACAGCCTTTCCTTCGTCTACTTTCTTGGCAACCTCCTTAAAAAATCTCTACAAGATTCGTTAAACACGATCTACCATGCACGAAGCCATGCTGACTATCCTTAATCAGCCCTTAGCTGTCACATACTGGTATATCTGATCTCTCAGAACACCTTCCAATAATTTCCCTACTACTGATGTCAGGCTCACCAGCCCGTAATTACCTGGTTTACCTTTGGAGCCTCTTTTAAACAACGGAACATCATGAGCTACCCTCCAATCCTCCGGCACCATGCCCGTGGCTAAGGACATTAATTTGGTCTAAAACCAGTGTCTCATGCCTAAACACGGGAAACCACACAGGATGAGGGAGTAGCTGATTGGCATAGACTAGGAACCTAAGCTGGTGGGACAGCTGAGGAATGGTGGATGACATTTGAAGAGATTTTTCACAGTGCTCTACAAAAGTATATTCTAGTTAAAAGCAAGAACAGTAAGGGTGGGGAGAGGCAGCCTTGCAAAACTAAGGAAATAAAGGAAGGCATAAAAGTCACTAAGAGTAATGAAACACTGAAAGATTAGGAAAAGAATTCTGTCTTCCGTACCTCCATCCTGATGGCAACAATGAGAAGAGGGCATGTCCTGGTGATGGGGCTCCTTAATGATGGATGCCACCTTTCTGCAGCATCACTCAGGCACTGACACAACAAGCTTCTTGGATGTTACGGAGGCTAGAACCCAAGATGGAGCTAACTAATTTTACAACTTTCTGTAGCTACTTTTGATCCTGTGCAGTAGCCCCCCCTCCATACCAGACAGTGATGCAGCCTGTCAGAATGCTCTCCACAGTACATCTACAGAAGTTTTCGAGTGTTTAAAGTGACAAACCAAATCTCTTCAAATTCCTAATGGAATATAGCCACTGTCTTGCCTTCTTTATAGCTGCATTTATGATCAAAGAACATATATGTCACCTCATACAACCCAAAGATTCACTTGCATTCATTATGAAAGTAAACTAGCACAAAATATAAAAACAGACAGTAAAAGCTTTGATAATTATATAACATAGCAGAGCTTAGAAGGATGATGGCACCTAACAGCAACTCATTTGCTTGCATCTTCAGAAACAACTCTACAGGTTTCCCCCACCATCCGAAGGTAGACCGTACCTATGAAAAGGTTCGTGAGCCGGAATGTCGTAAAGTGAAGAAGCAATTATCATTTATTTATATGGGAAAAATTTGTGAGCGTTCGCAGTCCCAAAAATAACCTACCAAATCATGCCAAATAACACATAAAACCTAAAATAACAGTAACATATAGTAAAAGCAGGAATGATATGATAAATACACAGCCTATATAAAGTAGAAATACTTCTCTACAAGCATTGCCTGCACTGTTCTCCGTAGCGAAAATCTCACGCAAGCGCTCTTGGCAAAAACATGGCGCAAGCGCTCTTGGCAGAAAATCTCACGCAAACGCTCTCTCCGGTAACCTTTAAGCTATGAAGCTGCCAAATCATACCAAAGAACGCATAAAAATACACAGCCGATATAAAGTAGAAATAATGTATGTACAGTGTAGTACTGAAGATGTGTCCAGAAGCATCAGTAAATGTATGTACACAGCTAGTATCACTTACGGGAATCAGGAGGACAGCGCAGAGCTCACTGATGATATTTGTTTCTTTCCCTAAAGAACACAGGCACGTGTTTAAGCAATGCCAGCGAGAATGTCGTTACGAATCCGGGGGAGAGCGGCTGCTCGGGGCGCGAGCTGCTTTTTTTTTCACGCGCTGCCTTTTCTCGCGCACTGCTTTTTTCGTAACAGTGAAAACACCTTCTGTTAGCGAAAACAGGGAACTAACGTAAGTCTTTCGTAACAGTGAGGTCTCGTAAAGCAAACATTCGAAAAACAGAGGACACCTGTATTTCTATCTTTGATATCTTGTTTTTTTTCCCCTTTCAAAGTTCTTTTGAAGACCCTGACCTGGAGTTACATGCTGACTTTGGTTCTTCGCAGAAATGGGACCCGCTCTCAGGGCCTCACGACCGGCCGCTTTTCAATATGCCGAGGACATGGCCTGGAAGACTGGTACGCCTTCAGGGTGACGGATTTTCATGGGTCTGGAGGTGAGCGGATTCAAGGTCGGTGCTGCCGCCTGATGTGTTGTGGGAGCACACGGAAGATCAAAAGCAGTGTACTGGCTGCTGACTATGTGCCCAGAGACCCAACCTTCTTTGGGCACAGAGCTCGGAAAAAGCAACACAACAGACTTTTAGCAGCATAAATCAGTGAGTTGTTTTGTTATGTCTCCCCTCTCATTGTGAAACCTTTTTTTCCCTTATAAGGGATGGAGAGACCCTGTGGTATGTCGAATTACTGGGTGAACGAGCAGTCTTTGGGGTACTGTAAGTCTGTGTCTTTATTGATGCTTTGCTGCACACTTGAGTATTCGGTGAGGTGCCGATGCTTTTTGCCGGCGGGGGGGGTGTTGTTGCTTTGCCGCTGCTTATGCGTGGGAGGGGGCAGTTTGGGGGGGAGGCTTTAAGGTTCTATCATTTAACTATCATTCATTCTTCGGGGCACTCCTCTGCTGTCGTGAACGTTTGTGAAGAAAAAGAATTTCAGGATCTATATTGCATACATTTCTCTGACGTTAAATGTACCTACCTATTGAAATATAGAATAGGGTAGTTAATGTGAACGTAAATCCCTTGGAAGATGAGAAGGGGGAATATGGAAAAGGCTGAAGCCTTGACTGACAAATTTGTGTTGGCCTTCAAGATGGAAGACACATTAAACACGGCAGAGAGGAATGAGTAGTGAAGACCTCACTATAAACACCGTCTCTAAAAACGTCATGATGAGGGAACTAGTGGGCCTAATGTTAGACAAGTTCCCTGGACCTGATCAAATGCAAGCCAGAGTTCTGAAAGAAATAGCAGAAGTTATAGTGGAGGCACTTGTGATAATTTTACAAATTTATCTAGACTCCTGGCAAGTCCAGGGAGATTGAAAGACAGTGAATCTCATGTCACTGTTTAAAAAAGTATCTAGGCAAAAGGCAGGTAACTATAGACCAGTTAGTAATATCGAAAAAGTTTGAAGCTATCACGACATCTGGATAGAAATGGTTGCAACAGAATGACACAGCATGGTTTCCTGAAGGGTAGGTCCTATTTGACAAACATACTGGAGTAATTTGAGAATATAATGAGCACAATGAATAGAGGAGAACAGGTAGATGATGTATACTTGGATTTACAGAGGGCATTTGATAAGATGTTGCATAAAATAAGATAATCTATAAGATAAGGATGCATGGAGTTAGGGGTAATGTATTAGCATGGATATAAGATTGATTAACCAATAGAAGGTAGAGAGTTGGGATAAGTTGGTGTTCCTCTGTCTGGAAATCAGTGGTGTACAGAGTGCCACAGTTGTCAGTGCTGGACACACAATTATTCACAATATACATTAACAATTGAGAAGAGAGGACTGAGTGCAACGTATCTAAGTTTGCTGATGACACCAAATTGAGCAGAGGATGCAGAGAGATATGAGAATCAGAATCAGATTTATTTCCTGACGAAGGGTCTCGGCCTGAAACGTCGACTGCGCCTCTTCCTATAGATGCTGCTTGGCCTGCTGCGTTCACCAGCAACTTTGATGTATGTTGCCAGATTTATTATCACCGGCTTGTGACGTGAAATTTGTTAACTTAGCAGCAGCAGTTCAATGCAATATGTAACCTAGCAGAGAAAAAATAATAATAAATAAAGTAAAAATAATAAAAATAAATAAACAAGTAAAACAATTACAGTATACGTATATTGAATAGATTTTTTTTAAACGTGCAAAAACAGAAATACTGTATATTAAAAAAAAGTGAGGTAGTGTGCAAACATTCAATGTCGATTTCGGAATCAGATGGCAGAGGGGGAGAAGCTGTTCCTGAATCGCTGAGTGTGTGCCTTTAGGCTTCTGTACCTCCTACCTGATGGTAACAGTGAGAAAAGGGCATATCCTGGGTGCTGGAGGTCCTTAATAATGGACGCTGCCTCTCTGAGACACGGACACTGCCTTTCTGAGATCTAGATATAGACATAGGAACCACGGTAACGTAGTGGTTAGCGTGACTCTATTACAGCTCAGGGTGTCAGGGTTCAGAGTTCAATCCTGACATCCAATATAAGGAGTCTGTGTACGTCTTTCCCATGGAATGCGTGGGTTTTCTCTGGGTCCTGCAATTATCTCCCGCAGTCCAAAGACATAACAGATAGGTTAATTGGTCATTGCAACTTGTCCAGTGCTTAGGTTAGAGTTAAGTTGAGGATGTCAGGGATTACTGGATGGAGTGGCTCAGAAGCCCAGAGAGGCCTATTCCAAGCTCTACCTCAAAATAGATAGGTTAAGTGAATGAGCAACGGTCTGGAAGATCAGGTTAAAGGTCAAGTTTATTGTCATCTGACTGTACCTATATTCAACCAAATGAAACAATGTTCCTCCGGACCGCAGTGCACACACAAACCATATATCACACCTAGCACATTTAACAAATTACCACAAATAAGTTAATGAAATACAATTCAAGGTGCATGTGGTGTGCAGCACAGGTAAACAGTAAGCAGTAAACGGCTCTCTGTCTTCACAATGAGATCTCGGTGGTGGCAGGGTATTCATTTGTCTCTCAACCTGAGAGAAGAAACTGTTACCAAACCTGGCAGTTCCTGTACCTCCTTCCTGATGGTAGTGGATCAAAGAGATTGTGGGATGGGTGGAAGGGATCCACAACAATGCTTCCGGCCCTTCATATACAATGCTCCCGGTGAGTGTCACAAATAGAGGGGAGGGTGACCCCGGTGACCCCTGTCTGTGGTTATCACTACCGTCTGTAGGGTCTTACTGTTTGATGCCTTGCAGATTCTGACCCATGCAATGATGCAGCCAGATGGGACACCCTCAATAATGCTCCTGTAGAAAGTAATTAGAAATGGGGCAGAAGACTTGCACGCCTCAGTCTGCTCAGAAAGTGTAGACAATGCAGTGTCTTTTTGATTAATGAGGAGGTGTTGTAAATCCAGGTTAGATTGTTCATTATGTGTACACTTTGTGTTCTTCACTCTCTCCACAGCAGAGCCATTGATGTGCAATGGAGAGTGCTAGACCTGTGCTTCCTGAAGTCCACGTTGCTGTTCTCCGCACCATTTGACAAGCCTCTCTACCTCCTCTCTGTATGCCGACTTATCATTGTTGTTGATGAGGCCAGCCACTGATGTATCATCAGTGAACTTGATGGCACTCTTTGAGCTGGATCTAGCACAGCAGCCACGAGCCAGCAACATGCACAGCAGTGGGCTGAGCACACACAGCCCAAGGGGGTCACCAGTGCTCAATGTGATGGAGCTTGAGATGTTGCTGCCAAATTGGACTGACTGGTGTCTATCCGTCAGATAGTGCAAGATCCGGTTACAGAGAGGGGTATTGAGTCCCATCAAGGACAGTTTACCCACCGGCTTCTGTGGAATGATCGTGTTAAATGCCAAGCTGAAGTTGATGAACAACAACCGGGCATATGAGATATAATTTTCTAAATGGGACCGGATGAGGCAGATGTAATGAATGTTGTACTCCATTGGTAAATAAGAAGTCATCCACTTTAGAAGGAACAACAGAAGATCAGTTTATTATTTAAAGGTGCAGGATGTACAGAAGGATCTGTATGTACTTGGGCATGAATCACAAGAGGCTGGTTTGCAGGTGCAACAAGACAGCCTATCAAGAAGGCAAATGGAACACTGGATTTCATTGTAGTGGGTTTGAATTTAAGAGCAAGGGGGTTATGCTACAACTGTACAGGGTTACTGGTGAGATGGTACCTGGTCAAATTGTTGCCTCTTTCCTTGTGGAAAGGTATGCTGGATTTGGAAGACATGCAGATTGAGGTTTACCAGGTTGATGAAGGGGTTAGCCTATGAGGGGCAAATGAGTTGCCAGGGGCAATATTCATTGGAAATCAGAAGAATGAGAGGATGGGAAGATACAAAATTATGAAAGGAATAGATAAGAAAGAGGTAGAAAAGTTGTTTCCACTGGTAGGTGTGACTAGAACTAAGAGTCAAAGCCTTAAGATATGGGGGAGTAGATTTAGAATGGAGATGATGAGAAACTGCTTTTCCCAGAGTAACAGCTCTGGATTTCACTGCCCAGGAAAACAGAAGAGGCTGCCTCATTAAAGATGTTTAAGACACATTCAGATAGATTGTCGCACATTAGGGGAAATCAAGGGTTATAGGGAAAAGGCAGGTGGTTGGAAAGTAGGCTCGATGGATGGATCAGCTCCATCTGCCCGTGAACCTATATTCCTGTGGCACCCAGAATATACCAGATTGCAAGAACCTGGTCTGCCACCAATAATTACATGTGACATATCAGAGAGGAAGACTTAGAAAGGGTGTCATAACTAGATAGAAGCAAACGATCAGCCTTACACCTTTTCCATGCAACCCCTCTGAGTTTTGAGGAGGACAGTATTACAGCCCAAATCCACATAAACCCATCTTGGGTGTCTATTATATTGCAGCTATCACAGTGCTTAATGTGTTCAATAAAACATGGAGTCACTCATCTTATAGTTTTCATCCCTTAATGTTTAGCCAGAGCATAGCTGTCGATATTCCTCATCAAACCATAACAGACTTCAAGTGATATCAGAAAACTGCACAACACAGTACAAAGTTGCTGCCAGTGTAAAAGAGTGCAGATATTTCTTTGCATGGGAAGTATATTATACTATGATTTTAAGCCAAAACCTGTGAATAATATTTCTCTACAATTTATTTTGAAATAATGAAATGACATTAAAATATATGTGGCAAATTTCTCAAAAGTAGTATTAAATAAATGAACAAGTACTAACACTTACTATTTAGAAGACAAGGATAATTGATAATAATGTTAAATTTAATGAAAATGGATTAATGTTATTAGCTTCCTATACAACTGCATTAAAAACATCACTATTAAGATAATAGAAAATGTTATAGAGTACAAAACTCATAGGAGTAAAACAGAGTGGGCATTTCATTTAAATATCTCCTCGAGATTCAAAGATTCAAAGTACATTTATTATCAAAGAATATATAGCTTATACAACCTTGAGATTTGTCTGTTTAAGGGCAGCCACAAAGCAAGAAACCCAAGAAAACCCATGCAAAGACCAACCCCCAATGTGCAGGAGAAAAGAACACAAATCATGCAAGCAATAGAAGCAAGCAACAATAAATGCATTCTGAAACAAATTTGAGTCCTTAGATTATGATTAGATGTATTAAACAATTAGCCAAATTGGAAATGTTATTTTGTGTCATAACCTTAGGTGCATTTTTGGAACTGAAACAACATGTATTAGGCAATTTTGGTATATTTCACTTTCCAGGGCTCAAGATGCTTTTTGCTAACCTCCGCTTTCTAATGTAGCACCATGACCTGTCGAAAGGATCATTGTTGTTTCTGACAAAATTAAACTTCTAACCAATATTCCTTGTTTATCTTCTCGATATAAACAAGAACAAGTCTTCAGTTCTTAATGCAAATTGCAAGCAGTTAAAGTCTGAAGTTAAAAGAAGAGCTCTGCAAACAGGCAGCACAGCCTACATCAAACCAGGCAACCACAACTAAGTCACAAGCATTATTATGATAGAAATCAAGGAAGGTCCCAGCCAAACTTACATTGTCACTCAGCACATCAAATATGGTCATATGCATGATCAATCAATAGTGGGAATATTTGTAAACTCAGAGAGTCAACCCACACAGCATTAACACGAGGAAATCTGCAGATGCTGGAAATACAAGCAACACACATAAAAGTTGCTGGTGAACGCAGCAGGCCAGGCAGCATCTCTAGGAAGCGGAACAGTTGACGTTTCAGGCCAAGACCCTTTGTCAGGACTAAATGAAAGAAGAGCTAGTAAGAGATTTGAAAGTGGGAGGGGGAGAGGGAGATCCAAAATGATAGGAGAAGACAGGAGGGGGAGGGATGGAGCCAAGAGCTGGACAGGTGATTGGCAAAAGGGATTTGAGAGGATCATGGGATGGGAGGCCTAGGGAGAAAGAAAGAGGGAGGGGGGAAGCCCAGAGGATGGGCAAGGAGTATAGTGACAGGGACAGAGGGAGAAAAAGGAGAGAGAGAAAAAGAATATATATATATATATATAATAAATTAATAACGGATGGGGTACAAGGGGGAGGAGGGGCTTTAACGGAAGTTAGAGAAGTCAATGTTCATGCCACCAGAATGGAGGCATTAACTTCAGGTGCTGGGATCCCTGTCCCCAGAATATTTTAGACCATTTGCGTGAATTACTTTGTCTCAGCAAAGGTATCTGAAAAGATCATTTGCAAATAAGGTCAACTAACAGCAAAACAATACGAATGGTAGAAGGTATTGGGGATCGTTAGGAATGACAGAAAGAAGAACTAGAATTCATTCCTCCACCTTCAGTTTCTGCAACAGACGATTCATTTTTCTGCAACTTCTTGGCATGCTTTTTAGTTTGTAAGAATTGCACTTGTGTTTAGAAATCCTTTGTAGTTTATAAATCTTTTGGAATTCAGAAATCTTTCATTAATAAGACCATAAGATATAGGAGCAGAGGTAGGCCATTCGGCCCATTGAGTCTGCTCCACCATTCAATCATGGGCTGATCCAATTCTTCCAGTCATCCCCACTCCCCTGCTTTCACCCCATACCCTTTGATATCCTGGCTAATCAAGAACCTATCTATCTCTGCCTTAAATACACCCAATGACTTGGCCTCCACAGCTGCTCGTGGCAACAAATTCCACAGACTTAACACCCCCGACTAAAGTAATTTCTCCGCATCACAGTTCTAAAAGGACGTCCTTCAATCCTGAAGTCGTGCCCTCTTGTCCTATAATCCCCTACCATGGGAAATAACTTTGCCATATCTAATCTGTTCAGGCCTTTTTAATATTTGGAATGTTTCTATGAGATCCCCCCTCATTCTCCTGAACTCCAGGGAATACAACCCAAGAGCTGCCAGATGTTCCTCATATGGTAACCCTTTCATTCCTGGAATCATCCTCGTGAATCTCTGAACCCTCTCCAATCTCAATATATCCTTTCTAAAATAAGGAGCCCAAAACTGCACACAATACTCCAAGTGTATAGAGCCTCAACATCACATCCCGGCTCTTATATTCTATACCTGTAGAAATTAACACCAAAATTGCGTTTGCCTTCTTCACAACTGACTTAACCTGCAGGTTAACCTTTAGGGTATCTTGCACAAGGACTCCCAAGTCTCTTTGCATATCTGCATTTTGAATTCTCTCCCTATCTAAATAATAGTCTGCCCATTGATTTCTTCCACCAAATTGCATGACTGTACACTTTCCAGCATTGTATTTCATTTGCCACTTCTTTGTCCATTCCCCTAGACTATCTAAGTCTCTCTGCAGGCTCTCTGTTTCTTAAACACTACCCACTCCTTCACCTATCTTTGTAGCATCATCAAATTTAGCCACAAATCCCTAATGCAGTAGTCCAAATCATTGACATACTTCGTAAAAAGTAACAGTCCCAACACTGACCCCTGTGGAACTCCACTGGTAACCCAGCAGCCAGCCAGAATAGGATCCGTTTATTCACACTCTCTGTTTACGTTCTATATAGTGCGCATGTGCCGGTCGTACATGCAGCCTGGTACAGCCGTTCCGATCTATTCTTACTTTCTTCTTCTTACTTTTTAATTTACGTTATTCTTTGTATTTTTTTCTCACGATAACACATCGAAGCTGCACCCTCTCTAACATGCTGGTAGAGAGAGTTTTATTTGGGTTTTCTTTAGTGCTGGAAATGGTTACATCCCAACACGCGGGACAGAAGCAAGGTCGCATTGTGTATTCCACAGACCAGCAAAGACCGGCCAGCTTAGCGAACAGAGCGGTGGACACCCCTGCTGAAATCCGGAGGAAAACACACAGAGGGGGATCACAAAGCCAAGGAAAGAGGACCGGGTCGAGACAACAGAGACTTATGGAGAAGAGGAGTTCCATGGGTAATACCGTTCCGGCTGAACGGAAGTGCACTGAGAGCGGTAAGCGTAAAGGAGTTTGGTGCTTACTGTTCTGGCTAACAACGGGTGGTACAATCCAGGGTATATTACGATCGAGGAACGTGTTTGCAGATTGGATATTGAACTTTTTACTGTTGGACTTCGGCCACATTCCACCGTGATACAACACTTGGCGGCACAGGAGGTCGTTCCTGCCTGTGGCCATCGAACGTGCAGCTCCTCCTGTGGAGGGTCAGACACCCTGAGCCAATAGACTGGTCCTGGACTTATTTTCCATCTGGCATAGTTTGCATTTTGGTGTTTGATTGTTGGGGTTTTTTGTATTGCTATATTTACGCTCTATTCTTAGTTGGTGCAGCTGTAACGAAACCAAATTTCCCTCGGGATTAATAAAGTATATCTATCTATCTAACTTTTCTGCTGACCAGCCAATGCTACACCCATGCTAGTAACTTCCCTTTAATTCCATGGGCTCTTATCTTGCTAAGCAGCCTCATGTGCGGCACCTTGTCAAAGGCCTCCTGAAAATCCAAGTACACCACATCTACTGCATCTCCTTAGTCTACCCTGCTTTTAATTTCCTCAAAAATTGCAGTAGGTTTGTCAGGCGGGATTTTCCTTTCAGGAAACCATGCTGGCTTTGGCCTATCTTGTCATGTGTCTCTAGGTACGCAATAATCTCATCCCTAACAATCGATTCCAACAACTTCCAAACCACTGATGTCAGGCTAACAGGTCTATAGTTTCCTTTCTGTTGCCTCCCACCCTTCTTAAATAGTGCAGTAACATTTGCAATTTTCCAGTCGTCCGGTACAATGCCGGAATCTATCGACTCTTGAAAGATCATCGTTAACGCATCTGCAATCTCTCCAGCTACTTCCTTCAGAACCCAAGGGTGCATTCCATCAGGTAAAGGAGATTTATCCACCCTTAGACCATTAAGCTGCCTAAGCACCTTCTTATTTGTAATTTTCCCTGCACAAGCCTCACTTCCCCGACACTCTTGAATGTTCAGTATACTGCAGACGTCTTCCACTGTGAAGACTGATGCAAAATACTCATTCAGTTCCTCTGCCATCTCTGCATCTCTCATTACAATATCTCCAGCATCAATTTCCATTGGTCCTATATATACCCTCAACTCTCCTTTACCCTTTATATACTTAAAAAAGCTTTTAGTATCTTCTTTGATATGAGTCGCCAGCTTCCTCTCATAATTCATCGTTTTCTTCCGAATGAACTTCTTAGTTTCCTTCTGCAAGTTTTTAAAAGCACCCCAATCCTCTATCTTCCCACTACCTCTGGCTTCCTTATATGCCCTCTCTTTTGCTTTTACTTTGGCTCTGACTTCACTTGTCAGCCATGGTAGTGTCCTTCTTCACTTTGAAAATTTTTTCTTATTTGGAATACATCTGTCCTGCACTTCCCTCATTTTTTGCAAAAACTCCAGCCATTGCTGCTCTGCTGTCCTTCCTGCAAATGTCCCTTTCCAGTCAACTTCAGCCAGTTCCCCTCTCATGCCATTGTAATTTCCTTTATTCCACTGAAATACCGACACATTAGATTTTATTTTTTCCTTCTCAAATTTCAAAGTCCTCTGTGAATTAATCAGAAATCCTCTGTGAGTTTTAAATGTGTGTTAGAAACTATTTGTCTAAATTTAAAATTGTGTCATGAAAAATAGAATAAACTGTTTAAACTACATTGTTGGCTCTAAGTATCTCCTCCTTGGTAGGGAAGGGAAATTCACCACTCAAATAGTGGATATTGGCAGCTAGACCTCTCTGCAGAAACTAGACAGGGAAATAAATTAGTCTTCAAAGAGTAGGTGGATATAGTCTAAACTCCATGTAGTGAGGGTACCCATAGATACCTATTTCCGATCAAGTTTAAAATCTCTGTTTGAGTTCAGGTCTGTGTGGCCATTGAATTGAACACCATCACTATGACATTGATGGTTCCAGGTTTACATTGTTCACTTCTGTTACAATCAATAGATCGATAATAAAGATAATGAGCTACCAGCAAATACAGTGTATTTATATGCCAGAAAGGTATTCAATAATGTACACATGAAAAGAGCCTGTGGGATTGAGGATAAAATGCTATCAAGTACTGCTTATCAGATGGTAAACAAAGGAAAATGGGCCATTTTCACAATGACAAACTTTAACAAGTGGGATGTGGGGTTAGGCCTTGTCTATTTACATAGAAACTATATTAACAGCTTAGATGAAAGACCTGAGTAGAATGTATAAAGATTCAGTGATATTTAGAAAATTAGTTGTGAAAAGGGCACAAAGAACATGTGAAACAATAGATAGAGTTAAGTCAGTGGGTAAAAATATAAAAGGATATGTCAATAAACTCGACTTGAGATATGGCTCCCATGAATTTAGAAGTTATAAGTTGCTCTGCTCTTTGATACTTTTGCCTTCACATAATTTTTCAGAAGTTGTTGGATTTGCAGATCCATCACCTTATATAAATGCCACAGAAAAGTAGGGCCTCTTAACCCAGATGTGATGTTTTTTCCCCCTCGGACAGCTAGTAAGTTCTAGCAAGTTAGAGTGCAGAAAATCTTTAAGATGAACATTGTATGAGTAAGGCTAACAAACGACTTCTACTCTGAAATGGCCGACTTCAGCATTATCTGGCTCAATGTGTGATTTATTGAACGCATCCACCAGCAAACAAAGCTCATCAGCACAATTTCAATCAAACATACTGCTTTCAATCAGATTTTATCGGTCCAATTGAAATTATTTTTTTTCCTCCTATCATCTGAGGTGAAGACAAAAAAGCTTATTTTTCCAGAATTCAAGATTCAAGTACAGTTATTATCTTAAGGCATCCGTTAGTCTTGCGAGACCATGGATCTGCACCTGGAAAGTCTTCACTCTCCAGGGCACAGGCCTGGGCAAGGTTGTATGGAAGACAGGCAGTTGCCCGTGCTTCAAGTCTCCCCTCTCCATGACACCAATGTTGTCCAAGGGAAGGGAAAGGGCCAATACAGCTTGGCACCAGTGTTGTTGCAGAGCACTGTGTGGTTAAGTGCCTTGCTCAAGGACACAACACGCTGCCTCGTCTGGGGCTCGAACTCACAACCTTCAGGTCGCTAGTCCAATGCCTTAACCACTTGGCCACATTTATTATCAAAGTATGTATAAATTATACACCATGAGATTTGTTTGCTTACAGGCAGCCACAAAGCAAGAAACCTGAAGAATCCAATTCAAAAGGACCATAAAAGAGGGGAAAACACAGACACACACACCATGCAAACAGTAGAAGCAAGCCACAGTATTTGGAACCAAATTGAGTCCCAGAGCAGCCGGAGTAGGTCTAAGCCAACTCATATTATCCATCTCAGTTCATCACATTAGTGGGGCAAAAGTACCGTGAAATTTGCAGCGATGACAGCTGCCGAAGAGAGGAATGAACATAACAGGACAACGAGCAAAATCAGCCCGACCCTTGCCACCAGTCCCGACACTCAGACTTTCCAGACTATCTGGACCAGAATTTAAATCGTTGGTTAGTCAGAACAATAACTAAACCTTTTGACTGTGCCTACATGATTTTACATGCACTGAACTGCTGCCACATGATTGGCTGATTAGATATTTGCATTAACGATGTCCTATTTAATATAAATGCCAAAATATTCATGATAGTAATATGTCCCAGGATATTAATTGGCTATGATAATAAGCTGGAATGCTCAGCTTATTTTCCACAGCAAAATATCTTTTAATGCCATGCAACAGGCAAAAAGAACATTAGTCATCTTTTCTCCTCTTCTTGGACACCCCGCTCTGATTCTCTGCCTGCTCTGGATATTTTCATTTCTAATTGCCGACAAAACATCAGCTGGCTCAACTTCAGCACTCCACACTCTTCTTCGAACCTTACCCCCTCTGAATGCACTGCCCCGCGACTCTCTCCACACCAAATCCCAACCTTCCCATCAAACCCACAGACAAAAGGGGTGTTTTGTAGTGTGGCAGATCGCCCATTACCTTGCTGAGGCCAGGCTACAACTCTCAGACACCTCCTCCTACTTACCTGTTGTTGCGTGAATGAAATCACCAGACAGAGAGTTACTGGTAGATACAAAGCAGCTTCTTTATACGACAAAACAAAACAAGGTACAGCAGGAGACGCTTTCGGTGGAAAGATGTGGTGGCCTAATCTGGGGCTCGATATTTATTTGCTAAACACAAAGGGCAATTCCATATTTACAAGTATAGACAATGCTTTCTTTTGAAGCTACATACAAACTTCACACTGTCTGGAACACATCCATCCCACAGGAGCCAACAGTGTCTGGACTGGTATTCACAGCTTTTAGGAAATGCATTGTTACAAACTAAATCCACAGTACATTGTCAAGGAACAGAAGACTGGTGGCCAAAGCCATTTGTTAAATGTAAATGACCTAAACCCAAAAATCACTCTAACACTACCCTTGAAACGAACCCCACTTCAGATCATCAGAAAATTGTCTCCGATGCCATCATTACCTTCATCAACTCTGGAGAATTCCCATCCGCTGCCACCAAACTCATTGTTCCCTCACCCTGCACTGTTCATTTCTACCCCCTACCTATTATCCACGAACCTGGCTGTCCAGGTAGGCTCACTGTCTCTGCCTGCTCCTGGCCCACTGAACTCATGTCTGTATACCGTGAATCCGTTCTATTCTCCTTGGTTCATTCTCTTCCGTGACACTTCAATCTCCTCAATGACTTTCAATTCCCTAACCCTGACTACCTCATTTTCACCTTGGATGTCCACCTCTATCCCCCATCAAGAAAGCCTTAAAGATCTCTGATTCTTTCTCAACAAAAGACCCAACTAATTCCCCTCTACCATCAACCACCCTTCTCCGTCAGGTCCTCACACTCAACAACTTCTTGTTCACTCCTCCCTCTTTATCTAGCTTCAAAGGGTAGCCATGGGCATATGCATGGGCCCCAGCTATGCCTGCCTTTTTATTAGCTACATAGCACAGTCTATGTTCCAAGCCTTCCATCATAATGCTTCCTAACTCTTCCTGTGCTACACTGATGATAGCATCAGTGCCATTTCATGCACCCATGCTGTGCTCGTCAATTTCATCAATTTTGCCTTCAACTTCCATCCTGCCCTTACATTTACTTGGTCCATTTCTGCCATCTTTTCTTCAGCTCTGTCTCCATCTCTGCAGATAAAATATCTATTGACATCTTTCATCAATCTACTAATTCCCACGGCTATCTTGACTATACCTCTTCCCATCCTGTCTCCTGTAAAAATAGTACTCTCTTTTCGCAGTTTCTTTGTCTCCACTGCATCTGTTCAGCATGAGGCTTATCTTTCCAGGACATCAGAGATGTCCTCTTTTTTCAAATAATAGGTTTTCCCTTCCTCCGTCATTGATAGCCCATCACTCACATCTTCTCCATTTCCCCGAAATCCGGCTCTCCCCATCTTCCCATTGCCTTAACAGGGATAGATCTCCTCTTACTGGTTTTTCACCTGGAATCTACCAGCCTTCTCCTTCCTACCCTCCCCCCACCTTCTTTACAGGGCCTCTGCCCCTTCCCTCTACAGTCCTGACGAAGTGTTCCGGCCCGAAATGTCGACCGATCTTTTCCACAGATGCTGCCTGACCTGTTGAGTTCCTCCAGTGTGTTGTGAGTGTAGAGTTCCTCTTGTTCTCACCCGCCACCCCATGAGCTTCCACATTCAACACATCATTTTCTACAGCTTCTATCATCCTCAATGGAATCTGACCAACAAACATATATTTACCTCCCCCCCGCCCAACTCTCTGCTTTCTACAGGGATCACTCCCTCTATGATTCTCTTTTCCATTTATCCCTCCTCACTAATCTTCCTCCTGGCACATACCCCTGCAAGTGACCAAAATGCTACACCTACCCTCTCCCTTTCCCCTCAGTCACCTCCATTCAGGGCCTCAAACTGTCCTTCAAGGTGAGCCAAAACTTCAGCTGCAAATCTGTTGGTGGTCATCTACTGTAAATGGTGCTCCCAATTTGGCCTCCTCTGCATTGGTGAAGCCAGTGCAAACTGGGGGTCAGCCTTGTCGAGTGCCTCCACTCCATCTGTCAAGAGCAGAATTTCCCGGTGGCCTTCTATTTTAATTCCTATACCCATACACATTCCAACATTCTATGCCCTCCTCTTTTGCCACGATGAGGCTACTCTCAGGGTGAAGGAGCAACACCTCATATGGTCTGGGGAGTCTCCATCCTGATGGTGGGAACATCAATTTCTCCGTCAGGTTTCCCCTTCTTCTATTCACCACTCTGGATTTTTAACTCTTTTCCTCACCTGCCTATCATTTCTCTCTGGTGCCCCTCATCTTCCCCTTTCTCCCATGGTTCACTCTCCTCTCTGATCAGTTTCCTTCATCTCCAGCCCTATACTTTTCCTATCCATGTTGCTTCTAGATAGTCCTCCTTCCCCTCTCCCATGTTGTTATTCCAGCGTCTTGCCCCTCTCTTACCAGTATTGGAGAAACGTTGACTGTTTATTCATTTCCATAGATGCTCCCTGACCTGCTGAGTTCCACCAGCATTGTGTGTGTGTTGCTTTGCATTTCCAGCATCTGCAGAATCCATTGTGTTTTTATCAGTCATCTTGTTCAGAGTCTGCAGTAGTGCACAACATCAAACAAAATGCTCACTCATATTCAAAACATTGGATAAGTAAAAGGTGAACTTTGAAAGTGTAATTCACACTTCTGTGGCACAATGTAATGTTAACTGTTTTTCAAATGTAAGCTTCATGATGAAATGACAAAAATGTAGTTACTGGCAACAACAAATGCTGTGATGCATTTGCATCATTATAGATAATGAAATCTTTTGTTGTGAAGAAAATTTTCCTTCCTATCCTTTGCTCATTAATGTCACTAGCAGAACTCAAAGAGGCATTGTATTACTACTCAAAAAATGTTAGTGGTAAATTGTTTGAAATGATGATGTCTCCATTACAATGTTCAAAGTCATGCAGTACTTCCTTCTTTTGTATACACACATCAAAGGTAATTTCTGTAGACAAAGTGCCTTTAGAAAAATATAAGTGGCAAGCTCTTGCATTGATTATTTTAGGTTTACCATTCAGGTTAAATCTCCTTTTGTTTGGACAAGCATGGCTATCTATGGCAGATTAGAGTCTGGAAGAAGCACGGAGTCTCTTGGAAAAACTCTTGACTGCAAGACCACAGGATGGAAACAGTGAAATGATTGTTCTAAGGGTCCACAGCCACAATCAGTCCCCCATAGCAATTGTAATTCTGAAGAGGAGCAGAGTATTCGAGGAAATAATTCACAATAAACTTAATTGATTTATTTATCCAAAATTCAAAATTTCATTTAACTTTAGAACTGGTTTCACCATTGTCTTAATAGGAAATCAGTTCCAAATTCATTGCAATTTTTTTTCCTTTGGGGGTTTTTGATTACTTGAGGTGATTCCACAAGAAGGTATATTTCAAATGCAGTAATAGATGGATTCAAACTGATTAATATTTTAAACCTTTACTTTACACTTCCAAAAAATATTTATATCAGCGCAGGGTTTTTTTAACATGTGTCAACAATACGTTAGGCTTTTATCTTGCGTGTTTTATTCACTCGATTTGAGAAGCTGTTTATTTTTTTAAATGTTTCACACTGATTCATGGACATTTGGATGAGGAAATGCTTCCATTGGTATTTATTTTATCAGGATTATTATTCTTGCAGTTTCAAATTACATTCCTTTTAAGTTATCATTTTTAATCATTATTTTATGATTTCAAAGCTATAATTGCATTAAAATCATGTTTATTTTAAATTATAAAATTTCATTGTTGTGCCAAAATATACACCAGACAAATTTGCCTGGCCTGCCCTCCCTCCCTCATAGCTGAGTTTGACTCCAACAACACAAAATAACCATTACTAACAACATAATGTGTAGCTTTTTAACATTAAAATGATAAAATTCCATAGATTCTGTTTAATATTGAATACATCACTTTTGCTTTCTTTGATGGATTGAGAGGGTCATTGGCAAAGCTGGAATTTATGGCATGTCCAAAATTTGTTTTAGGAAGACGGTTCCAAGCCACTTCCAAAAACCATCTAGTGAAGAAAATTCCACAGTGCTGTTAGGTAGGAGCTATCAGAATTTAGACCCCATGATAATGAAGGAACGATAATACATTTTCTTGTTGGACATATAATTTTTAAAGTACGTTTATATCGGATAATAATTCTAAGCCAGTCTTAGGAAGTTTAGTACATTTTGGCATCTCATATAAGCCACACAATTAGTTTTATTCAGGACTCCTAAATGGAAGGACTTAACACTACATTAAAACCAATGCCAATTACAGTTTTTAATCCCACAAGTCTCAGAAAGAAATCAGGTTTATTATCATTGGCATGTGACATGAAATTTGTTAACTTAGCAGCAGCAGTTCAATGCAATACATAATATAGAAGAGAATAAATAAATAAATAAATAAATAAATAAATAGATTGCAATATACGTATATTGAATAGATTGAAAAACATGCAAAAAAACAGAAATAGTGTATATTTAGAAAAGTGAGGTGGTGTCCAAAGCTTCAAAGTCCATTTAGGAACCAGATGGCGGAGGGGAAGAAGCTGTTCCTGAATCACTGAGTGTGTGCCTTCAGGCTTCTGTATCTCCTACCTGATGGTAACAATGAGGTGCTGGAGGTCCTTAATAATGGACGCTGCCTTCCTGAGACACCACTACCTGAAGATGTCCTGGGTACTTTGTAGGCCAGTACCCAAGATGGAGCCAATTAGATTTACAACCATCTGCAGCTCTTTCGGTCCTGTGCAGTAGCCCTACCCCATACCAGACAGTGATGCAGCCTGTCAGAATGCTCTCCACGGTATATCTATAGAAGTTATTGAGTGTATTTGTTGACATGCCAAATCTCTTCAAACTCCTAATGAAGTATAGCCGCTGTCCTGCCTCCTTTGTAACTGCATTGATATGTTGGGACCAGGTTAGATCCTCAGAGATCTTGGCACCCAGGAACTTGAAGCTGCTCACTCTTTCCACTTCTGATCCCTCCATGAGGATTGATATGTGTTTCTTTGTCTTACGCTTCCTAAAGTCTACAATCAGCTCTTTCATCTTATTGAGTACCAGGTTGTTGCTATGGCACCACTCCACTAGTTGGCATATCTCACTCCTGTACGCCATCTCATCACCACCTGAGATTCTACCAACAATGGTTGTATCATCAACAAATTTATAGATGGCATTTGAGCTATGCCTACCCACAGTTGTGTGTACATAGAGAGTAGAGCAGTGGGCTAAGCACACACCCCTGAATGCGCCATTATTGATTGTCAGTGAGGAGGATATGTTATCACCAATCCACACAGATTGTGGTCTTCCGGTTCGGAAGTCAAGGATCCAATTGCAGAGGAAGGTACAGAGGCCCAGGTTCTGTAACTTCTCAATCAGGATTATGGGAATGATGATAATAAATGTTGAGTTATAGGCGATGAACAGCATCCTGACGTAGGTGTTTGTGTTGTCCAGGTGGTCTAAAGCCATGTGGAGAGCCATTGAGATTGTGTCTACCATTGACCTATTGTGGCAAAAGGCAAATTGCAATGGTTCCAGGTCCTTGCTGAGGCAGGAGTTCAGTCTAGTCAGGACCAACCTCTCAAAGCATTTCATCACTGTAGATGTGAGTGCTACCGGGCAATAGTTATTAAGGCAGCTCACATTATTCTTCTTAGGCACTGGTATAATTGTTGCCTTTTTGAAGATAGTGGGAACTTCCGCCAGTTGCAGTGAGAAGTTGAAAATGTCCTTGAATAATCCTGCTAGTTGGTTGGCACAGGTTGGTTTCTCCTGAGAAGATTTGGTAATGCAAATTAATTTACCAAGTAGATCACCTAAACCTCCAAGCAACACATGGGAAACAAGAATTCAACACACCCTAGGGATTGTTCATTATTAGTGTGGTGTTCTAATCCTTCACTCATTGAGTTCAGTGTTCCAGCCCTCAAAAACCTTCTCGATTAAGCCACAAAACTACAGGATGTATGTGTGCTCTGTGTGATTTTGCATAAATCCCAATGAATGCAAGGGTGTGTTTGCAGATGAGGGAGTGCTTTGCACAGTGTGATCTCAGCAGCCTTATATGGAGCATGAGGTGGAGAATAGGAATCATACACCTGCCATTCTAGGAGAGTCCCGGAATGCAAATGGACTGCAGGTGACTGAAGATGGCCGATGAGGTCCACTGCAGGAAGTTACCCTGATCTGAAAACAGTCTCACAAGAAATTCTGCAACATTACAAGACCTATCAAGAATAATGATTGGAGACTTTAAACTGTACCTCTTATATTCTGTCTTCAACCATATGAATCACAGCAATAAGACCTGAGTTCATAGGTATGGACATTCATTTTTTCAGAGGCTATTTTATTCTCTTCACCTTAGTCCTACAGCATCAGATCAGGAACAACTACTTTCTTTCAACCATCTAGTTCTTGAACCAAACCACACAGCCTCAATTACAACCTCAAAATAGCAAAACTATGACCATTCTGGTCATAGGTTCCACACAATTCACTCTGCATTTTTTGTTCTAATTTGCTCTTTCTTGTGTCATTTATGGTTGTTTTTCTTGTACCTGTGAGGCTGCTGCAAGGATGTCTTACATTGCATCTTACATAAACATATCAGAATGGCGACAATGAAGCCTAACCGTGACTCCTTTGCTTGTGTCATCAGAAACAGCTCTATTTCTATCTTTAATATCTCCATTTTCCCTTTTCAGGGTTCTTTTGAGGACCCTGACCTGGAGTTAGACGCTGATTTCCGTTCTTTGCGGGAATGGGACCTGGGATCTCACGAATGGCTGTTATTCATTATACCAAGGACGCGGCCTAGAAGATTAGCTTGCCTTCGGAGTTTTGAGATTTTGTAGCTCTGGAGGCAGGCGGACTTGTGGTCGGTGCCTCTGCTGGAAATCGGTGTGTCATGGGAGACAGAAGATCTCTGTCTGTGTGCCCAGAGACCCGAGTTCTTTGGGCACGGAGCTCGGAAAAAGCGATGCCACGGACTTTTAACATTGTAAATCAGAGAGTTGTTTGATATGTCTCCCCTCTCACTGTGAAACGGAGGCACCTCGTTTTCACTTATTAGGGAGAGAGAGAGCCCGTGGTATGTTGAATACTGGGTGAAAGAGTAGTCTTTGGGGTACTGCAAGTCTGAGTCTTTGCTGCACCCTTGAACTCTCGGTGGGTGGCGCCAATGGTTTTTTTTGCTAGTGGAGGGAGATTGTTGCTTTGCTGCTGCTTACGCATGGGAGGGGAATGCTGAGGGGGCTTTGGGGTTCTAACATTTAACTGTTATTCATCTTTGGGGCACTCCTCTGTTTTTATGGTTTGTTGCAAAGAAAAAGGTATTTCAGAATGTATATTGTATGCATTTCTCTGACATTAAAAGTACCTTTGAAACCTTTGAATAAGAATCAGAATCAGGTTTGCAGTAAACTCAATTTTGACTTTGTTTTCAGGATATAGGACCCTGCAACTTGTGCCTGTCCATACAAGCTGTAAGAAGACCCATTCAATCTCAAGGTCTGACAGGCTAGAGGAGAGAATTCTCCTCCTGGTAGACACTGGACCACAGGGACTGTAACACTTGCTGGAGGTGTGTACATAATGTGTCTTTGATATATAATATTTAATACCTTTAATATTTTAATACTTTGGAAACAGTATTTCTGCCTCTGCCTTATCTATCTCTTTCTTAATTTTAAATCTTCTTATAAAACCCCTCTCATTCTTCTGAATTCCAACAATGAGTATAGTCCCAAGCATATAATCTAAGCCCCTCATCTCTGGAACCAACATAGTGAACCTCTACGCTGCCTTCGAAGTGAGGAAGTAAAGGAATCCCTCTGTGTCAACTGCTGTTGGTATCACACAAGCCATCAGTTGGCTCCAAGGAGGGACAGATCAAGTCTACACTTCTTCTTATGCCTGAGTGAAATTTCAAGGCAATGCAAATCAGAGACATTCTGCAGGGGACAAAACATGTCATGCAAGATCTATGCCTTAGGTGGTAGAGGTGCTACCTCCTACTAACTGGTTGTTTTTTTTTGCAATATTCAAAATGTGACCAACGAGGGCTAAGTTGATGCCACCGGGGATGCAGACTGTAGCTACTCAGGTGTTTATCATCTGCATTGGTAAACGTCTGGAGGTTTTAATGGCAGCAGCACAATTTACGTAAAACAAGAAACCCACTTTGCTACTGTACACTTAGTCCTGGGAGACTGCATTCTGAAGCTTCCGTCTTTCTATATTATGCCGAGAAGACTCCCATCACTACAGTTCCCCCACCCTACTATGCTTCAAAATCATGTGCCTCACAATCAGCTACCCCCAAGTGTGCCATTGGAAGAACTCTGGAGTGCTTGTGTTGTTCATTGTGACCGTCAGCGATTCACCAATTGAAAAGGAGTAATGTGCTGGCACTCACAATGGGAGACACTGTGGAATAGTAGGCCCAGCAAACACAATTGTAAACCTATCAAAAAGGGACACACAAGGTTAATTAGTCTAAATTGTTGTATAGTTAATGAGCTTCTTTTGTTATTGATGTTGCGGGATTAAGTTCATTATAATCTTTTGTTTAAACCAGTAAAACAAATACTTCAATGTAATATGCAGATGAGGTGACAAAAGAGCCATTGATTTGATGGAGTATTGCATTCTTCAAAGGTCGTTGTTGGTGTAACCTTTATTGTTCATTTATTTATTTAATTCATTTGAAAGCAGACTGATTGTAGAGGGAACATTCAGATTCAATGCACGCAGATTCCTGAAGTACAAGTGGATAGAATTGTTGCGGGGGTAAAATGAATTTCTAGTAGATATGTAAAAAGGAATGAGTGTCAGGGTGCTTTACAATTGGAATTTACATGAATTGTTTTGTTCTCTGAGTCAACATAATTTATTCCTGCCCTTCTACCACTTAGAGAAAACACCAAGCAGAGATCTCACTGGAAAAGCTTCTATAGATTATAACTGC
The DNA here is from genome assembly GCF_963921235.1 of Mobula hypostoma. Lineage (NCBI taxonomy): Eukaryota > Metazoa > Chordata > Chondrichthyes > Myliobatiformes > Myliobatidae > Mobula > Mobula hypostoma. The sequence goes on along the minus strand of NC_086098.1, from coordinate 55,604,541 downwards.
ATGAAGGCATTTTGAAGGATATTGCAGAAGATCAACCAGTTTGATGTTTAGGACCATGCGTGATGAGTAAAGATCTTGAGATCTTTATATTTGATATTTTCTGCCCAGTTAAGTTATGTGTCAATTTTGTACAGATAGGTGAAATTCTAAATGAGATTTTTGTAAGAGGAAAGCTAACAGTATTGCCAAGAATGTCTGCCACCCAGGCAATTCCTTTTTTCTCTTCTCCCTTGTGGAAAAAGATACAGGAGCTTGAAAGAGCAGACAACAAAATTCAAGAACACTTTCTTTCCCACTGTTGTCAGAGTTCTGAACATATAACTTCTTTCCCAGTGATGCTGCCACATGCTTAAAACTTTAATTCTACCTCTTCTGCTGTTATCACTTTGACATTTACTGTTGCTCTACCTGCTCTATTATGCTGCTTTGCACTTGGTGCTGTATTCAACCTGTTTACTGTATGGGCTTCATCCGAGGAGTTTCATTGCACGCTGGAGTGTATGACAATAAACTAACCTGAAGCATTTTCACTGTAATGGTCAGCCTCACAAGGTGCTGCTTGATCTGTTCCTCCAGCCATTTGCTTCTTGCTCTGGATTTCGGCATCTGCAATTGCTTGTGTCAGGCAACTTTTTGTCCTTTAACAAGTAGTGATATAGATGGGATCAATTTATGCTCAGCACCCTGCACTGTGTTGTTGACTTGAAGAGGTGGCTGGAGTTACCCAATGAGTTACAGTCTTCATGATCTCAATTACTCGCACTGTGCGGGATGCAGTTTAGCCACCCATTCTGTATAGTTCTGTGTTTTATCATGGTGCTTGGTACAGCTCACGAATTAGCACAGTCCAGTATCTTGCTTGTCCCACGGATTTTAGATTCCCCTTTACCCAAATACTGCATCCCATACCAAGACAAAAGCAGCTGCTGAGTTCGTTCTCATGTAGCTGACAAAGTCATAGTTTTAAAGCCTTTCAAGCTTGTTAAGGCAGTGAACAGCCAAGCCAAACAGCCCAGGGACATCCTAGAATCATACCTTGGCTTTCTGTTGACAACATCCTCTCCAAAATGATTCGCGTAACTGCAGCTGTCTGTCTCCACTAAAATCTGACACGTGAACTCAGCACTCCAACAACACATTTTCCCATTAAATGGGTTCATCCATTGCTTCACTGGTCTTATTTTACTTCCTCAGGCTTGAAGGTGATATGATATACCCTGTACTCAATCCACTTAGCCAATTTATACTTCAGTACAGTCAGGACTTTTTGAATTGCAGATGACTTAAACCTATAAAAGGTATTTTAAACTTCCCTAAGGTAATGCAGTTGGCTGGACCGAGGTAACTTCATTCAGAATCTTCAGAAGACATACTGTCAAGTTTTACAAAGACCCTGAAGAAATTGTAGGGTTTCAAGTTCAAGTTTAATTTATCATTCAACCATTTATGAATACAGCTGAAAGAAACAGTCACCTCCAGTGACTGGGTGCAAAACATACAGCACAACTCAGCATAAGGCACACACAGCACATACAAGGTTACAAGCCAAAAAAAGTATTTGTATAGCCCAAGTTGCTGGGTGGCATGTCCTGCCAATTGATGGTGCTCGGCAAGAAAAAGCAATTCCTGGCAATCCACAGTCAAATGCACACAGGCATGCAAACCACCTTGTCATTCCACTAATTAAACAGTAGAGGGTAGCAAAGGCAGGAGAGGCCCGCCCACAACCGAGCGTGGTCACCACGCTACACCACCTCCAGTGTCTCCTCTCCTGCACCTGCAGCAAAAGGCAAGTCTGCAACCTGAGGCATAGTCCTCATTACAACAGGCTTCGCAGCTCCCCTGCCTTCTGTTGCACCAACAAACAAGAGAAATGGGTTTGTGGCATCTTACATTATTAATGTCCGACTGCAAGAGAAATGGTCAAGACAATCACCTGCCGTTACACAGCACACTACCTCAACTCCAGTGCCTTTAATGCCTTCTTGTAGCAGGCAACAATATAGTCCAACCAAATCCAACTCTTCCACCAATGAGCAGGTCGCTGTTGGGGTAGACCTGCAGTACCCACAGTTCTTAAAGTCGATCATTGTCTTTCGATCATCAAAAAAAAGACAGAAGCAAAGAGACCACTGTGTCTGAGCATGCACCATCTTACTGGAAGGGGAATTATACATTTAATTATCTTCACAATTATTTTTAGATTGATTGAAAAACTTAACTGATAAATATTTGTCCAGATTCCACAAAAAATGGAATGTGCTTTTTATATATATCATCTTAGGAAGGAAATTGTTTTAATATCATCTGTTGTGTCTTAAATATTTCAATAATATTTGAGTAATTATATATATTGCATTCTTTTACATTTAGATAATTCATTACAGGTTATATGTAAAGATACTGTATGTTAATTGCATATGTCAGCACACTACCACATGGTACGTGTGTGCCTCGCTAAAAGTAAAGTCAAAGTTGGACTCACATTTCAGACTTCCTTTGTCTTTCTATGTCTTCCTTTGAAGTTGTTAAACGCTGAGCTGGATCTGGATACTTCCTCTGGCACCCACCTCCCAGTTCTCCATTGAATTGCTGACCACCAGGTTCTGCAGGAACGCTTAGAACTGTAGGCATTGTTGATTGCAGAACTTTTTAGGTTTCATAAGCACAATCACAAAGAAGGGGGGTCCATTTCAGTATATATGGCTGAATTGAAGAGATTGAGTTGAACATTATCAGTTCAGCAATGTCTTAGTTGAGATTGTTTAGTTTGTGGAATCTTACAAGAAAGCATTCAAAAATGACTCCTAACTGAAGCTCAGTTTACATTTAAGAAAGCAGTGGAGATCACTGTTTCAATGGAAACTGCAGTCAGAGACAGAGTTAAGTCACAGTCAGGAATGAAAGTGAGCGTCAACAAAATTGCATTGTCTAAACAGAAATCGGCCTGGCTGAACAAATTGTGTTACTGTTATGCCAGAGGCTCATATACACCAAACAAATGCAAATTTAAAGGCGAAACTTGCAGAAAATGCAACAAACTAGGACACTTACAAAGACTATGTTGGATAGACAAAAATAAATGAACTGTTCAGGTAAGAGAAAAAGATAAAAAGTCAAGTTGCAGTTTCAAAAGGAGCATTAATCTGCACACTGTTGATGAAAAATCTAATAATAATGAGAGTACATGGAGGTTTACAAAAGTTGCAAGCATTTGGCTTTTGTGAGTATAAAGAACAGAAATCTATTCTGTGTGCATTAAAGTTATTGCAGGAACTTCAAATGGGAGATAAAAAGCTACTTGTAAAAGTAGATGCAAAGACCAAAGCCCGGCTGGATGAATGAAAGGCCAAAAAGAAAGGAATCAATGGAGATACGAAAACAGAGGATTCGTCAGATAATGTAGTGGATGAGGAGAGATCAGAATGTAAAGGGAGCAATAGAAGGATTGATAAGAGAATACTCTAGTGAACTAAATGAACCTTCCCAAGAACAAGATGCACAAACTAGAAGAAAAAAGAGGGAAGAGATGTGGAGAAAGAAGGTGAATGAGAAGGAGAAAGGTGTGAAATAGAGTGGGAGAAGAAAAGTGTCCAGAGCTGTCCGAACAACTTCCTGCAGTCTCAGACAGAGGCAGCTCTGTAACCACCATGGAAGAGGCCTCAAAACTTGAGATTGTTTCCACAACCACAAGTCTCACCTGCCAAACAGAGGGACCTCCCTTGTCAGGAAAGATGTTATCCCACAAGAGTTAGAAAGCCTCAGCAGCAATGAAATCTTTCAGCCTAAATGGGGCAGTTTAAAATTCACTACGCTGTTGATGCCTGTTTACTCATTGTATTAAAGTATAATGTGAATATCGAGAGTTGAGATGAATTTTCTAATGAGTTAGAGACCATAGCTAAGCAAGGAGTACTTTTTGTATTTAATATTTCTATAATATTTGAGTAAACTTGTATATATGTTGGTTGTTCAAGCATTCTTGTTCATTTAAATAACCAGTTATGTATATATGTAAAAATACATTAATTGCGTATGTCATCACACGATCACGTGATATGTGCGTGCCTTGTTTAAAGTAGAGTCAAAGTTAGACTTACATTTTGGACTCTCATTTCTTCCTTTGAAGTAGTTTAACGTTTTGAAGTTACAAAGCATAACGCTGTCATCTACTGAGAAGACTGAAACCAACTTGTCTGTAAAAGTGATTTTAATTAATTTGAAGTCTCTACTATATGGTAGACATAAACTGATGAACGTTAAATGAAATAGCTAACTGAAGGGGCATAGTTTAAAGTGTAACCAGGAAACCAAACTTCAAACTTCAAAGTAAATTTGTTATCAAAGTACATATATGTCACCATATACAATCTTGAGATTCATTTTGTTGCAGGCATATTCAATAGATCCTTAGAATTATAACCATCGGGGTTAGAAGGAGTAAAAGAGATAAAGGTATGTCGCATCCGGAATTATTTCCAGTTAGATTATTTTCTTCCACGCGGCTCTGACGTACTGGGAAATCGCGTACGAGGCAAGTTACAGCAGTGGTTTGCCATTGCCTTCTGCCAGGTGTTTTTTTTTTAAGAGATCGCCAGCTCTTACCGGGAGCCGGCTGGATTCGAACTCAGGACCTCTCGCCCCAAAGCCCAGCGCTGATGCCACTAGGCCACCAGAGGTAAATTAGTGATAATATGGTGATATCACATTTTAGTTTATCAATCCAAAGGGAATTGAGGCTGAAGGAGGAAAAGGGTTCCACAGATTTGGACTGAATCATGCTGGACTACTGCTTTTAATGAACATCCATGAACCCTTTCTGCCTGTGCTTACTTGGTGTGAATGCAGAAGGCTTTCTTGGTGGCTCATCTTGAATGACAATGGTGAATTTGGAAGCTAAGGCACAGGTCCCACCAACAAAATATGATTATGAAGACGCGTAGTCCTCTTTTATTGTCATTTAGTAATGCATGCATTAAGAAATGATACGTTATTTCCTCCGGTGTGATATCACAAAACACAGCACAAACCAAGACTGAAAATACTGATAAAACCACATAATTATAACATATAGTTACAAACAGTGTAGCAATACCATAACTTGATGAAGAAATCCGTGAGCACAGTGAAGTTCAAAGTTTCTCAAATGTCCCACTTCTCACGCAGTTGGGAGAAGGAAGAAAAACTCTCCCTGCCATGCCGACCACAATCCGACTCTGAGTCATCTGAAAACTTTGAGCTCTGATCAGCTCTCCGACACCAAGTACCGAGCACCTTCTCTGTCCGAACGATTCGACCTCCTTCTCGGTCGCCAAAAGCAGGCAAGGCCGGGGATTATGAGGCCTACCCTCCAAAAAATTCACGACCATACAGTAACGACAGCAGCGAACGCACGTTTCAGAAATTTCTCCAGAGAAATATTGCTGATATTGGACTCTGGAGGCAGCACGGTAGCAGCAAGCAGCGGCCTCTCTGGACCTGGTGTTACTTTAATTGTTTTTAAATTTGTTTTTAACTAGGGCACTAGGGTACAATTTTTTTATATATAAGTATGGCACATGGACAACAGTATTCGTATCTACCATCGCCAGACACTGCTACAGTACAGAAATGGCTGAACAACAAACTTTCCTGACGATCTGCTGGAGAAGCTACGCAACCCCGGCTTGCTGCGGGGACCAGGCCTCCAGTCCTCAGCATCGCCTGAAGCCGGTGGCCGGGGGTGGGAACGTCATAAGCAGTGTGCGAGGAAGTGGAAGTGCGGCAAGTGGGCAGAGGTTCGTGCTAGGCTGAAAACAAACCCTAGCTGGCCGGCTCTCCCGTCCATTCTGCTCTCCAATGTCCGCTCCTTGGACAATAAATTGGACTACATCCGACTCCAGCGGTCTACTGGGCGTGAGTTTAGAGTCTGCTGCGTTTTTGTTTTTACAGAAACGTGGCTCAGTGACAGAGTTCCAGACGCCGCCATTCAGCTAGACAGGCTCGCTTTGTTTCAGGCCGACAGAGATGCAGCTCTGTGCAGTAAGGCTCGCGGTGGTGGCTTGTGTGTATACATCAACACAGAATGGTGCAAGAATTCTATGCTAGTCTCTAGTTACTGCTCATTGTTAGTAGAGTTTGTGACTGTTAGATGCAGCCCATTTTATTTACCACAGGAATTCACCACTGTCCTTATAGTCGGTGTGTACATTCCCTCCAGCGCTAAATCTAAGGAGGCATTTTGTGAACTGTATGGGGCTATTAGCGAACTGCAGAACACACACCCTGATGGACTGTTTATTGTCGCCAGAGATTTCAACCATGCGAATCTCAAGTCAGTGCTCCCCAAATTCCATCAGTATGTGGACTTTGCAACAAGAGGGGAGAACGCGTTGGACCTTGTTTACACAAACATCCCCGACGCATACCGGCGGAGCCCCGCCCCCACCTCGGTTAATCAGACCACATCTCTGTTGTGCTAATTCAAACATACAGACCGCTCATCAGATGCTCTGGACCAGTTCCGAAGCAGGTGAAAATCTGGCCAGCAGGAGCCATCTCTACTCTTCAAGACTGCTTTGAGCACACTGACTGGCACATGTTCAGGGAGGCTGCAGCCAATGGCGACTCCGCCAACTTAGAGGAGTACACGGCATCAGGGACTAGCTATATCAGCAAGTGCATTGAGGGTGTCACTGTGGCCAAGACCATCACTATACGCTCCAACCAGAAGCCATGGATGACCGCGGATGTGCGTGCCCTGCTGGGGATCCGGGACTCTGCCTTCAGAGCAGGTGGCAAGGCAGTCCTAACAACAGTGAGGGCCAAACTGTCCCGGGCCATCAGAGAGGCAAAGCATGCACACGCCCAGCGAATCTACTGCCATTTTCAGGACAGCAGCACATGCAGCGCATGTGGAAGGGCATTCAGGACATCACCAACTACAGGACAACATCACCTGACTGTGCGGGTGATGCCTCCCTCCCAGATGCGCTGAACAATTTCCACGCTCGTTTTGAGGTGGAAAATGACGTGGTGGTGAGGAAGACCACCCCTCCTCCAAATGACCAGGTGCTGTGTCTTACCATGGTCAATGTCAGGAAAACTCATGCAGGGTCAACCCACGGAAGGCTGCTGGACCAGACAGTATTCCTGGCAGAGTGCTCAGAGGACGTGCAGACCAGCTGGCAGATGTTCTCACTGACATCTTCAACACCTCCCTGAGCAGCGCTGTCATTCCAACATGCTTCAAGGCCACCACCATCGTCCCCGTGCCAAAGTCTTCAGTGTCCTGCCTCAATGACTACCGTCCTGTTGCACTCACATCCATCATCATGAAGTGTTCTGAGAGGCTCGTCATGAGGCACATCAAGTCCCTGCTGCCCAGTTCACTGGACCCCCTGTAGTTCACGTACCGTCCCAACAGTTCAACAGATGACGCCATTGCCATCACCCTCCACCTGGACAAAGAAGACACGTACATTTGAATGCTATTCATAGACGTCAGTTCAGCATTCAACACAATCATTCCTCAGCACCTGATTGGAAAGCTGAGCCTACAGGGTCTGAACATCTCCCTCTGCAACTGGATCCTAGACTTCCTGACTGGGAGACCTCAGTCAGTCCGGATTGGAAGCAGCATCTCCAACACCATCACACTGAGCACGGGGGCCCCCCCCAGGGCTGTGTGCTCAATCCACTGCTGTTCACTCTGCTGACCCACGACTGTGCTGCAACACACAGCTCGAACCACATCATCAAGTTCGTCGGTGACATGACTGTGGTGGGTCTCATCTGTAAGAACGGCGAGTCAGCATACAGAGAAGAGGTGCAGTGGCTAATGGTCTGGTGCAGAGCCAACGACCTGTATTTGAATGTGAACAAAGCAAAGGAGATGGTTGTTGACTTCAGGAGAGCACGGTGTGACTACTCTTCACTGAACATCCACGACTCCCCCGTAGAGATCATTAAAAGCACCAAATTTCTTGGTGTTCACCTGGCGGAGAATCTCACCTGGTCCCAGCTCCACCAGCTCCATAACAAAGAAAGCCCAACAGCGTCTCTACTTTCTGCGAAGGCTGAAAAATGTCCATCTTCCACTCCACCCCCATCCTCACCACATTCTACAGAGGTTGTATCGAGAGCATCCTGAGCAGCTGCATCATGGCCTGGTTCGGAAATTGTACCATCTCGGATCTCAAGACCCTGCAGCGGATAGTGAGGTCAGCTGAAGGGATCATCAGGGTCTCTCTTCCCACCGTTACAGACATTTACACCACACATTGCACCCGCAAAGCTAACAGCATTGTGAAGGACCCCACGCAACCCTCATCCAAACTCTTCTCCCTCCTTGCATCTGGCAAAAGGTATCAAAGCATTCGGGCTCTCACGACCAGACTGTGTAACAGTTTCTTCCCCAAAAGCCATTAGACTCCTGAATTCCCAGAGTCTAGTCTGACACCAACCTACACACACACACACACACACACACACACACACACACACACACCACACACACACACACACGCACTCAACTGAACACCACTCCACTCCCTTTGCAATTTTTGCTCATTTCTTTCTCAATTCCTGCTAAACCATTGTTTACATTGTTTACATTTACACATTGTTTATATTTACATCATTTATTATTATATTGTATTTTTTCCTTTACTGTGCCTGTTGTCTTGTTTATTCATTATTGTACTGTCTTGCACTTTATGTAGTCCCATGTAGGTCTGAAGTCTAATGTAGTTTTGTGTCGTTTCACGTAGTCTAGTGTAGTTTTGTGTTGTTTCATGTAACACCATGGTCCTGGAGGATCGTTGTTTCGTTTTTACTGTGTACTTTACCAGCAGTTATGGTTGAAATGACAATAAAAGCAACTTGACTTGACTTGACTTCATATCCAGCAGGGCTGAGATGGAGAATTGATTTCTCTCAAAGCTGTCACAGAATTTAGTGGAACTGAAATATTTCTACATTGAGGGACACTTGAAATTATTAAGCAGAGTTAAAAGATGGAAATGATAAAGATAATTGAAAGCACTTGGAAATAATCACAGAGATGAAATTAAAAGAAAATGATTTTGAAACAATAGCATTGTTAACTTTTTCTTACTAATCTGTCATCATTTAAATTTCCATTGAAATGTACTTTAAGATCCTGAACCGTGTTTGAAATTACTAAGAATCCAAGTGGTGACTCTGGGGAACTTCAGCTAAACACCACGAACAAGAATGAAGTGGCGAAGTGAACTAGCAGATTCAGTGCTGAGACATACTTCTGTCTGAACAGTTGAGCACCACAGCCAGAGTGACTTGCTCATATAAGTTAGAGAAGAATGTGCAGGTATTTTGATTTGAAGGTGGTAAACTGAAAAACATTTACTAGCAACTCTGAGCAGCTGAACATCACTGCTGATCATTTCTTGACATTTCAGATTCAACCTAACAGAGGTTAGCTCTTCTTGTTCCATGTCCTTAATAGCACCAGGTTCTCCTCCAAATTATGAAAATAAAATCCTGAATTTGAAAGCATTTACCATTCTTCTGTCACTATTCAGTTAACATCCAGGAACCCCCTTCCCAACACAGTCGTTCAAGATAGCACCTCAGCACCATCAGTGGACAGTTAGGTTAAGTCAACAATTTCAGGTAGCCTGCTCTCCCTCTTTCCCTTTCTCTTTCCAATCTGCCCATTTTTAATTACTCTTTAAGGATATTAAGCACAAGATTTCTTAAATCTGGAATCTTTGTATACATTATACTGTTCACTTATAGTCCCATACATAACTTACTGTGTAGAGGTATGGGGAAATACATACAAAACAAGTACAAATTCAACTTTTCTACTCCAAAAGAAAGTCATATGAATTGTAAATAAGACAAGTTATTATGAGCCAACCAATTCACTATTTATTCAACTAGACACTTGAAAATTCTGAGATTTCGTAGATTTTAAAATAATACAAATTCTGTATAAAGTAAAAAAATGGACAGCTACCACAAAGTATCCAAAGGTTGTTTAAAATGAGGGAAAGTCAACATGATTTGAGAGGAACATGTATATTTCAAAAACTAAGGATAAAAACAAATGTAAAAAATCATTGTATTTCAGTCAGAGGGGTGAATCTATGGAACAGTTGTCATGAAAATTTTTTTAAAAAATTATTTTAAAATAATTTAATGAACAAATATAAAATACATGATTTTAAATGAATGGGAGTAATGTAAATAAATGATACTTGGAATTGGATTTTGTGTTAAAAGATTATGAAATTTTTTGATTTGATGTGATGATTGACGCCAAATAAGTTGTTGTATAATTAAGAGGGGTAGGCGTAATAAGCTGTAGCTTCAGCCTTTTGGTCTGTTTTAAAGAATATGTATGTTTTTTTTTGTTGTAATTTTGTCCTATGAAATCATTGTTGAAAATAATGCTTTTTGTTATGTTTGTACTAACCGAAATAAATTTCATTCGTTCATTCATTCTGGACATGTACTGTATGTCACTGCCCAACCTGTGACATTCATATCCTTAATGATTAATTTTTAAAAAGATTTCTCCTCAATTCTTTAGTTCTATTATGGAAACTCTATCTAACATAAATATAATTTGGAAAATTATGTTGAATATTTGGAATAAAATCCCACTTTAGGACTGTGAATCCAAGATTCAAAACTCAAATTTCACGATTGTTTAATGTCATTTGCAGACCGAAGTGTGAGGAGAACAAAATAATTGCTTCTCCAGATCCAATAAAGAACAAAAAACACAACTAGATAAAGAACACAATAATAACAATCACAGTAAACATAAATACATAAAATAGCTTATGTACATAGATTGATTGTATGTACATACAGTAACACTAGGCATAGCAGCATCTGTGCATAGGTTAACTGACAAGAAATGATAAAGTAGTAGTGGTTGGGGATGTGGTGGGGTGGGTCAATGGGTGGAGGTAATGATAAGCCTTATAGCTTGGGTGAAGTAACTGCTTTTGAATCTGGTTGTCCTGGCATGGATACTACATAGCCTACATCCTAATGGGAGTGGAATAAACAGACCATAAGCAAGGTGAGTGAAATTCTTCATGATCTTGCTGTAAATGAAAAATTACAGTGCAATTAGGTAAGCTATTTCAAGATAAACAGAGTATAGTTAACTTGCAATATTGTATTCCACCAATTACAACACTGATCTGTTGTCGCTATGCAATCACTCATTACCAATGAAGCAGAGTCTTTGCTTGTCCAAGAACAGACAGGTTTTCTTTTTCGGAGTGATCAGTGAGTGACTAGTTCTTGCATTCCTGCTGTCTTGCTAATGAGGAGCACAAGGGGATTCTGACTTGGCAGCCATCCCACCGCGAAGCACCATCAGTCTTATTCAGGTTGTCAGTGGATAGATGGCGGGGTGGGGGGAAGGAGAGAACTCTTACTAGATCATTTTATCGCACACTTCCAGCCGATTCACTCAAACAAGAAAGCTCCTCTACAGCATCAGGGGACAATCAGCTGAGAAAGATTTTTGATGCTGGGTGATGATATACTTCAGCATCCAGCATTAGCTGCATGTTTTGCTCAGTTTGATTTGGCACCTATAGTTCATGACTTTGATGAGTAAACATTCAATGCCAGTAACTGCTCCATCAGTTTGGACAAGCAATGAGGCAGAAACTTATCTTGGGCAATAATCAGGTCACACTCAGGTTGGAGGCGTGGCACCTCATATTCTGTCTGGGCAGCCTCCAACCTGATGGCATGAACATCGATTTTTCAATCTTCCACTAATGCCCCACCCCACCTCCTTCACCATTCCCCATTCCCTACCTCTCTCACTTTATCTCCTTACCTGCCCGTCACCTCTCTCTGGTGCTCCTCCCCCTTTTCTTTCTTCCATGTCCTTCTGTCTGCTCCTATCAGATTCCCTCTTCTCCAGCCCTGTATTTTGTTCAGCAATCCACTTCCCAGCTCTCTACCTTACCCCTCCCCACTTCCTGATTTCACCTATCACCTTGTGTTTCTTCGTCCCCTCCCCCACCTTCTTACTCTGAATCCTCACCTTTCTTTCTCCAGTCCTGATGAAGGGTCTCAGACCAAAACGTTGACTATACTCTTTTCCATGGATGCTGCCTGGCCTGCTAAATTCCTCCAGCATTCTGTGTGTGTTACTTGGATTTCCAGCACCAGCAGATTTTCTCTTGTTTGTGCTCAGACAACAATGGATAGGTGGGACCTTTTAACACATTGCCTAAATCTGTTACCCCGTGGCAAGGGTGGAGAGGCAATTTTACTCTTCAGGCCACTAAATGAATTGTATGTTCCAGGAACTACAGCCCCAGGCAATGGGAAATGCCTTTTGATTCATCTGAGACCATAAAATAACAAAATATAGCAGCAGATTTAGGCCCACCAAGTCTGCTCCACCATTTCATCATGGCTGCTCCAACTTTCATCTCAGCCCCAATCTCCTACCTCCCCCCACTCCCCTGTCGTTGTGCCCTGACCAATCAAGAATCTGTGGACCTCTGGCTTAAATATGCATAAAGGCTTAGCTTCCACAGCTGCCTATGACAATGAATTTTACAGCTTCAGCACTCTCTGGCTAAAGAAATTCTTCCTCATCTCCATTCTAAAATGACCCCTTGCAGTTTTGACGTAGTGTTCTCTAGTTTTAGATACTCTCACCATAGGAAACATCCTCTCTACATCCACTCTATCAACACCTTTTGCCATATGTTAAGTTTCAATGAGATCACCCCTCATTCTTCTTAATTCCAATGAATAAAAGCCTAGAGCCATCAGATGGTCTTATGACAAGCCATTTAATCTTGGAATCACTTTCATGAACCTCCTTTGAACCCTATCCAGGCTCAGCACATCCTTTCATGTGTGGCACATTGTCAAAGCCCTTCTGAAAATCCAAGTGTACAACTTCAACCAGTTCTCCTTTGTCTATCTTACTTGTTGTTTCTTCAAAGAATTCCGACAGATTTGTCAGGCAAGGTTTTGCCTTGAGGAAACCATGCTGACTACTTTGTCATGTGCCTCCAAGTACCCCAAAACCACAATTGAGTCTAGTGCCTTCCCAGCCACTGAGGTCAGTCTAACTGGCCTACAATTTCGTTTCTTTCCCTTCTTGAAGAGTGGAGTGACATTTGCAATTTTCCACTCTCTCTGAACCATTCCAGAATCTAGTGATTCTTGAAAGATTATTACTACTGCTTCCACAATCTCTTCAACCAGCACTTTCAGAACCTTGGGGTGTACACCATCTGGTCCAGCTGCACCGAACATATCCCTAGCTTAGAACTACCTAGGCTGTACCCATAGCCCTCTATTTTTCTAAGCTCCAAGTAGTCATCCAGGAGTTTTTTAAAAGATCCTATCGTTTCCTCCTCCACCACCACCACCACCTGCAGCCCATTCCACGCACTCACCACTCTCTGCGTAAAAAACTTTCCCCTGACTTCTCCTCTGTACCTGCTTCCAAGCATCTTAAAACTATGCTAGCCATTTCAGCCCTGGGGAAAACCCTCTGACTATCCACACGATCAATGCCTCTCATTATCTTGAACGTCTCTGTCAGGTCACCTCTCATCCTCCATCGCTCCAAAGAGAAAAGGCCGAGTTCTTTTAACCAACTTTAAGCAATCTAATCAATTCTGGTTCATTGCACAACACCAAATCCAGAATAGCTGATCCCCTAGTGGGTTCAACCATGAGCTGCTCTAAAAAACCATCTTGTGGGCATTCTAGAAATTCCCTCTCTTGGAATCCCACACCAACCTGATTTTTCCATCTGCCTGCATTATTGAAATCCCCCATGACTATTGTAACATTGCCCTTTTGGCATGGATTTTCTATCTCCTGTTGTAACTTGGTATACCATATCCTTGCTACTATTTAGGGGTCTGTATACAACTGCCATCAGTGTCTTTTTACCCTTATAGCTCCTTAGTTCTATCCACATTGATTCAACACCTTCTGACTCTATGTCACCTCTTTCTAATGATGTAATTATATTTTTACCATGACAGCCACACTGCTCCCTCTGCCTTCGTACTGTACCTATCTTTTCAATACAATGTGTATCCTTGATCATTAAGCACCCAGCTACAATCTTCTTTCAGCTATGATTCTGTGATGCCTGCAACATTATACTTGCCAATTTATAACTGAGCTATATATAAGTTCATTGACCTTATTCCGTATTCTGTGCACATTCAAGTATAACACCTCCTGTCCTGTGTTCACCCTTTCGTTTTGGTCCACCTTTTACATTGCAACTCATCCGGTTGACTGTAACTTTGCCCCATCATCAGCCTCTCTTTGTAGGAGTCTTGTCTATCACCTCCTCATTCTCCCATATGAATTGAGGGCCATCAAACTGCAGCTCCATTTTCTTGATTATGTTCTCTCAGGATCTGTAGTTTGGTATACTGGTGCAGATGTGTTTATCTGGGAGACTGGAGATCTCCCAGACTTTCCACATCCCACACACAGTACAAAATACTGCTACCCCCGGTGCAGATTGTCCAACTCAGCTTCTGTAGATACTCATCAAGTCACCGGAAAACCAGCTTCATATATTCCGACCCAAGTCAGATGACTCCAAAAAAATTTCACCCTATGATTTATCTATTTCAGTTTCAACATTCAGCAGGCTGATGTGACACATAGGCGTTTGGGGGGAGGGGGGGAATTAGGCTGCCAATATTGGCTTTGTTACAAAAGTGGAGTTACAAGAGATTGTAGATGCTAGAATGTTTTGGAATCTGGATAACAGGTTTATGCAAAGTGTTAAAATGTAGCACCTATACATTATTGTCCAAGATAGAATTTTGCCTCATTGCTCATCCAAACAGATGGAACAGTTAACAGCATTGATTCTAGCATCTTAAGGAAACTAATTGAGGTACTCAATGGACAAGGTAGATCTGCATAGGGAATTGGGCAGTTACCACTTCATGTTGAGCCCCTTCATGTGAAATGAGTGTAGAGAGGAAGCAGCTAGTCGGGAGAAGTGAGTGGAGGGGGTGGGGCAAGAGCTGACAAGGGACAGGTGGATCCAGGCAAGGAGAGGTGATTGACAGATAGAGGAAGCATCGGTGGAAATAGTGTCGAACGGGCTGCCCGGGCAGTGGTGGAAATAGATATAACAGCAATATTTAAGAGACATTTCGACATATGTATGGACAGACAGGCAAAGGAGAGGTTTAGACAATGTGCGGGTACAGTGCCTGTAAAAAGTATTCACCCCCTTGGAAGTTTTATTGTTCTACAACATTGAATCACAGTGGATTTAATTTGGCTTTTTTGCACAGATCAACAAAAAAAGACTCTTTCATGTCAAAATGATTTAAATTAATTACAAATATAAAACACAAAAGTATCAATTACGTAAGCATTCATCCATCCCCTTTTATATGACACACTAAATCATCACTGGTGCAGCCAATAAGTTTTAGGAGTCACATAATTAGTTAAATGGTGATTTGTTTTTGGAGACCTGTGTGCAGTCAAGGTGTTTCAATTGATTGTAGTAAAAATACACCTGTATCTGGAAGGTCCAACTGCTGGTGAGTCAGTATCCTGGTAAAAACAACACCATGAAGATAAAAGAACACTCCAAGCAACTCCATGAAGAGGTTATTGAAAAGCACAAGTCAGGAGATGAATACAGGAAAATTTCTAAGTCACCGAATATCCTTTGGAGTACAGTTAAGTCAATTATCAAGAAATGGAAAGAATCTGGCACAGCTGCAGATCTGCCTAGAGCAGGCCGTCCTCAAAAACTGAGCAACCGTGCAAGGATGGGACTAGTGAGGGAGGCCACCATCATCTACTCTGTCTAGGCCTTTCAATATTCAAAAAGTTTCAATGAGATTCCCCCTCATCCTTCTAAATTCCAGCAAGTACAGCTTCATAACAATCAAACGTTCCTCGCATGATAACCCTTTCATTCCTGGAATCATCCTTGTGAACTGCCTCTGGACCCTCTGCCAGCACATCTTTTCTTAGATGAGGAGCCCAAAACTGTTCACAATATTCAGTGAGGCCTCACCAGTGCCTTAGTGCCTTATAAAGCCTCAGCATCACATCCTTGCTCTTGTATTCTAGACCTCTTGAAAATGAATGCTAATAATATTGCATTTGTCTTCCTCACCACTGATTCAAGCTGCAAGTTTACCTTTTGGATGTACTGCACAAGGACTCCGAGGTCCCTTTACATCTCAGATTTTTGGATTTTCTCCCCATTTAGAAAATAGTCTGCACATTTATTTCTACAACCAAAGTACACGATCATGCATTTTCCAACATTGATTCAAAGATTCAAAAAAAAGATTCAAAGAACTTTATTGTCATTCTAACCATACATCAGCTCTGCAGGGTAGAATGAGACAGCGCTTCTCAGGAGCAGTGCAATCATAACATAACAAATGCAACACTAAATAATAAACATAACAATAAATAGTAAAACACAACAGCCACATGTCAGTTAAAATCAAGTTATAATCAACTGTATTTCATTTGCCACTTTCTTACCCATTCTCCTAATCATCTAAGTCCTTCTGCAGCCTACCTATTTCCTCAACACTACCTGCCCCTCCACCAATCTTCATAACATCTGCAAACTTGACAACAAAGCCATCTATTCCACCCTCTAAATCCTTGAAATACAGCATAAAAATGAAGTGGACCCCTGCGGAGTACCAGAACATCTGCTGAGCCAATATCGTTAGAAACGAGTGTCCAAGATCTCTACTGTGTAACCAGGAATTAGTTCTGTTAAATCATTCCAAGGGATTTGGCCAGGTTTTTTTTATGTAAGTATTGTGAATCGACTTTTTGTGGATGATCAACTATTTCATCCAACAAACCAAGAAACAAGTTGATGAGCCATCCAGGATCGAAGAATCAGCACAGGAACAAAATGTTTCATTACGTAAAGGGTTTAACGTGGTTGGATGTATAAATTTATCTTTCATTCAAAGGACCTGAATTTAATTTTCTGTAAGAACTGATTATTTTTGCAGCCACTTTGCCAAGTTACTGAATGAGGTTTACTTTGTTTAAAAGTTGTGATGTTGGAGAATTTGTTGTGAAAAGAGAGTTAAGCTGAATATGTATTCAAGATTCAAGATTCAAAAAACTTTATTGTCATTCTAACCGTACATCAGCTCTGCAGGGCAGAATGAGACAGCGTTTCCCAGGAGCAGTGCAATCATAACATAACAAATGCAACACTAAATAATAAACATAACAATAAATGGTAAAACACAACGGCAGTTAAAATCAAGTTATAAGTGTCCAGTGCAAGTTAAAAGTGTCCAAAGTAAAGTCAGGTAGAGCAGCTATTTAGCAGTCTGACTGTCTGTGGGAGGAAGCTGTTTAGTAGCCTTGTGGTTTTAGCTTTGATGCTCCTGTAACGGTTGCCTGATGGCAGAAGAACAAACATATATATGTGTGTGTGTGTTGAATTTGAATTTATGACTTACTGACTTGAACTGAAACTGAGGTTAACTATAATACTAAATAAGAGGAATTTAATTCATTCCTAACTAACTAGGGTTAAGTAGAAAGGCAATTGTTAGTCTGTAAACCTTTAAACAGGTAATAACCCTAGATCTAATTAGAGAAATTGGAGTAACAAAAGTTATTCTAATAAATCTCGTTGCATCTAACCAACACGAATTTGGTTTTCATTTGAAATCTGAGATTTGAAACCTAAACAGAATGTTGAAATTTTGAATTGTTCTTACTCTTGTGAATATTTTGTACATATTGCTATTTTTATAAACAAAACGTACTTCCAGAAGTGTGTGTTTTCTATTCATTGCCTCCTTATGATACCTAGAGCTTCTGACGTTAAAGTCATAGTCCTAGTCATAGTCATACTTTATTAATCCAGGGGGAAATTGGTTAAATTTACTAGCACCTAGTGTAGTACTATGTAAGTAGATTTTCTCATAAAGAGTGCAGCAGTCAGTCACAGGTGATAGACAAGTGCTACACAGGTGTTACACAAAGCTATGCAGCAATGACTTAAAAACAACAAAGTTAATGTCCTGGAGTGGCCAAGTCAGAAGCCAGACCTCAATCCAATTGAGAATTTGTGGCTGGACTTGAAAAGGCCTGTTCACTCATGATCCCCATGCAATCTGACAGAACTTGAGCAGTTTTGTAAAGAAGAATGGAGAAACTTACAGTGTCTTGATGTGCAAAGCTAGTAGAGACCTACCCACACAGAGTCAAGGCTATAATTGCTGCCAAAGGTGCATCTACTAATTAACAATGATTACTAATTAAGATGAACAATTATGCAATAAATTATTTTGTGTTTAATAATTATAATAAATGTGGACCAATTTGTAGAAATTTGTTTTCACATTGATACAAAAGAGTCTTTTCTGTTCATCAATGTCAGAAACACCAAATTAAATCTTCTGTGATTCAATGTTGTAAAACAATAAAACAAGAAAACTCCTTAGGGGATGAATACTTTATATAGGCACTGTGGACAGGATTGGTGTAATTTGGCATCATAATCAGCATGGATATCATGGGCCAAAGGATACGCTCTTCTGTTGTACTGTTCCATGTTATCAAAATTAACACTAATCACTTTCCCACTGTGGCATCCAATTCCCAGTTCTACAAAAGTCAGAATCAGATTTATTAAGTTCAAGTTCAAATTCAAATAGTTCAAATGGTTCCATTTATTACTAGAGAATATATACAGTATACCACCTGAAATACTTGTCTTCGCAGACATCCATGAAAAACAGAACTCCAAAAGAATGAACAACAGAAAAACAGTAGAACCACAAAGTCCCCTCTCCCACCTCCCCTGTATGAGCAGCAGCAAAGATCAATGTATCAACCTCCCCTCCCCACCCATCCATTTCAGCAAAAAAAGCATCCGTGTCCACCACCTACCAAGCAATAGCAAAGCACCCAAAGAGAGACCATGATCTGCAGTCAACAAAAGCTATTGTTTACCCAACTCCCACTCACTCACTAACAATGGACAGAGCGATGTCACCCATTCACAGTATACCACCAAACTAAACAACATTCCTTCAGACCAAGGTGCACAGCACAGTACGTATAACTCACACACCACACATAAAGTGATATCAGCACAAATAAATTAATCAATAGAAAAAATATTTCAAAAGATTAACATTTGACATAAGGTGCATTTATGACACAAGTTAAAAATAAACAGTACAACTCTGTGGGCACTTTATAAATGATGAGACTGGAGTGGTAGCAGGGAGTTCAGTGGTCACACAGCCTGGGGGAGAAGATGTTTCCCATAATCCTTTTCCTAATGCCACAGTACCTCCTGCTTGATGGTATGGCGTCAAAGAGATTGTGGGACAGGTGGGAGGGATCCTTGGCAATGCTAAGGGACCTGCATATGCCACGCTCCTGATTAATAGCTCAGATGGGCGGAAGAGAGTTCCTGATGATTCTCTCAGCAATCATGGCAAACCTTTGTCGGGCCTTGCGATTTCTGTACTGGAGTGTTATGCAGCTGATCAGTACACTCTCAATGGTGCTCCTGTAAAAATTGGTTAGAATGGCGGGGAGGGGGTTTGGAGTCTTAGGAAGAGGTGGTGTTGAGAGGCCAAGTGAGATCCTCCCAGAAACTTGGAACTCAACAAGTATCTCAACCGTTGCATTTAAATAGTGTATGTGGCGGTTACTGAAAGGTAGACAAGTCACTTGGTATTATACAGTCGAAGGAGGGAGGTAATTTATTTTGCCTTGATAGAGCAAGTAAAGTCTTTATACTTTTTGAAGCACATGAACAGATTGCATCGAGCCATTCCCCAAACATTTCCGATGCTGCTTCCCTTTAACACTGATTTTGATTTCATTGCCCAGCAGCTCAGAGGACTATTTCATCTGCACTGCGTTAAAATCTCAGTAGGCTGACATCATGCCAGAGGAGAATACTGTTTTTGAAGCATTTTTTTTCTCTTGGGTAGTCTCCTTATGCAGCTATCTAAAACCTGCAGAAGTGCGGAAGTTCTTGCGAAAGAGTTCTTGCCTCTCCCAAAGGCACTGCATCAAAGAGATGTGATAAGGCACCTGTAATACTTCTGATCCAGAGATAGTGGCAAGGTTACCCCACCTGAGCTGTGACCTAGCCCAGCTTTCATCCACCCTTTGTTCTTTACAGGTTCCCTTAAGTGTAAAATTTAGGTTAAGGTAATGAGATAAAAATAAAATTATCATTAACGTGCAGGGGGCTAACCATTTGAATAATTCTAACAGATGGCAGAAGGACCCTGAATCCCGGCCAATGAATTTGCTAATCATTGACATTCACACAAGCATATCAAACAAATGTAAGTGGTTAATGTTTAACTTCCCATTTTCGATTACAAATCACACACCTTCTGACTGCTTTATGAAAAGCTCATTACCACCTAATTGAAAGTAACTGGAAACTAGACCTCTCTGTGCAGGCATGCAGGGAACCAATGTTTACACAAATGTCTTGTGGCCAAAGGTGAAACTTATCTGGAAGTGCATTTTTTTTCCCCCCAGCTTTCTTCCCTGTAATTAAGTTTTAAGCTAATCAGTTCCCCTGGTTGCTCCTTTTATTGTGCAAGAATGTGGGAAATGCATTGTGCTTGAGAACAAGTACTTCAAGGTTCCTGTGTGTGTTGCTCCTGCTCTCACTTTAGGCTCTTTTCTTTGGTTGATTACATGGAACTTCTTTCAACAGCAGTTTGATTCCCACTGCCGCTGTAGTATGATTTATGGAGCCGTGTAAGGGATCATGGTGTCATGTTCCTAGGGTTGTGAAAGGGCATCTTGAATAGTGCCAACAACTTGCAGCAGTTGAACCAGAAGTGGTTTAGATGACTGACTTTTGTTGAAAGAAAACCATATTTCACTAAAATGGATTTGGACTATCATTTTTCATGGATGGTTCCATGCATCCAGCAAAGGAAAGCAACATCGTGCTCCTCCCACTAGCCTGTAACTAGGCAGTTCATAGTTTGCTGGTGCATTGTCTCTGCAGGGATACTTTCCCTGACCCCCTTGAGCAGTGCACAACACAAAAGGGAGAATCTGGCCTTTCATCTCATTTATATCCTTGCTATCATAACTAGGGGAAGGGTTTTGTCATCACCGAAGGCCATTCTAAATTTAATGATCTCTCTAATTTTCTCTCAAAGCATGAAGTTGTATTTTCTGACCAGTAAATTTTGGTGCACACTCAAAGTATGTAGAATAAACAGGGACTGGTTGTACATCTGCTAATCACTTGTCCAAGATATAATGCAGAAGTAACTGGAATCACAACCTTAATTTTTTTTCTCAAAACTTAATCATCATTTCTTCCTATCTGGGTTACTGCATAGAATTGGTGATATTGGATTACCCAGCCATTTACTCTGCTGTAGTCAGTGGGGAAAAAAAATCGCAAAAGAGGTGTAAGTGGCTGCCGAACTGATATCGTCTGCATAAAAGCACTGACAAAACTTAAAATTAACCCCACATTTTTGTCCCAATGCGGGGTTGCAACCCAAAATATCAACCATCACTTTTCCCTCCACAGCTTCTGCTGGCCCACTAAGTTCTTTCAGCAGTTGTTTTTTTGCTCCAGATCTCCTGTGGCTCCACGTGTTTGTTACTGAGCCTACACAGTTTCACTCATACTTGGTATATACTATCGTCAGACAAAATTGCAGATTAGAAAATTGACGATAATTACGATTCTTTGTGGTACATTATTGTCCAAACCAGAGTTAAACTAATTGGTCAATGTATTGTTAATTTGAATATAATTTTCTTGTCTAATAGCCAAAACAACGTACTGCAGCAAAAATGCTAGGCAAAGCTGTTTAGCACTAACAATAGGTACGAATTTAATAAAAATGTTTCATCACTCACATTATTGTCAGAAAAAAAAATCCATTTTAATGAAATATGTTTCTTTCAGCAATAGTTAGTGATCTAAACCATTTCTGGTTCAATTGCTGGAAGATGTTGGCAGGATGAATTACTAAAACCTGAATATCATTGCTTTCATTCTGAAAAGCAAGACCCTTAGAGACAACTAACTAAATAAATAGTATTGGCTGTGAACTGAAAGATCCTTTTCTTTCTGTGGTTGATTTGGAAAGATGGAATGTGAATAAATTCATCATGAGTTTGCACAAGGTATTGTAATCTCAAATTTAGTCATGTTTATATTTCTAAGTCCAAGTTATAGAGCGCTTTCTGTAATGAATTCATAGAAAAATAACATTTAGGCTTGTCTTTTCAATGTTTTTGTAAGGTATTTTCCGTTTATAGTTGTATGGTCTATCTGGTATATCTTATGGCAAGAGCCAAAAGGTTTCAGATTCACATCTACTGCCAAGACTTGAGTACACAAGTTTAGGCTGATGCTCTGGTATGGTACAGAGAGGGTCCTGCATTGTCAGAAGAAACATTATGCCAAGGACCCTTCTTCTCTCACAGCTGGACGTGGCACTTTGGGCAGAAATATCAAGCAATCCATCATTCAATATTGCTAAAACACATCCTCTCGTTGTAATTTAAGTTTAGAAGCTTGCTGCTACCTACGTACATCATGATCTTCACTTGAGAAGTACTTCACTAATAGAATGCTTTGGGATATTTGGGAATGGATGCTTCTTTTCCAGAAGGAATAGTTTTTCATTATCTAAAACTCATGCATGAGGTTTCTCAAAATCAGTGAACAAGTTCTTGTATAACCTGCAGCAGACTGGGACACGTACCATTATATCGACCTACACTTTTTAGTGCCCATGTGCTATCAATGAGTCATTGCAAGTACAGCCCAAATGCAGAGCGTAGGCACTGTACAGGCAGTGTAGCTGGCATACAGGAGACCAGGCATCCTCACTTTGGTGAGTGAAATAATTCAGAAAGGAGGAGAATTTCCCTTAGATTCAAGGACATCTTCTTTGTGCTGCACTCAATATTCCCATGGATCCAAGCAAGAATAGATTGTAGAACTGCCAACATATCGGAAACAACTGTGAACATAGGATCTGTGCCAATAATGTCTTTGCATGGTTCAAACTGAAACATGGCCATCCCTTCACCTCCACAAATGCTCCTTGAGTCATTGAGATCCTCCAACAGTTAGGTTTTTGCTTCAAATTCCATCTGTGGTCTCTTGTGTCTCTACAGATGATTGACTTGTCTGCAGACACTCCCTTATTGTGTGTTCCAGAGTGTTGTTCATGAAGATATCCATTTGGTTCATAATTATTGTAAAGCTGAACTGTTCCATTTTCCAAGACATCGTGGAACAGATCTTCAGCATTCATATAACATTTCATGGTAAGTATTCAAGTCTGCTTTAGTATCCTAGGCTATTGATCAATCCACGAATTCTCCACAGTGCAACTGGTACACATTCTTATTCACCACTGGGTTGGGGGGGTGGGGTGGGGACAGAGAGAGAGAGAGAGAGAGAGAGAGAGAGAGAGAGAGAGAGTGAGAGAGAGCGAGAGAGAGAGAGCGAGAGAGAGAGAGGGAGGAGTCAGGGAAAGGAATAGAGAGAAACAAAAAAAAACCGGGAAAGAGCAAAACATGGCCATTGAGAGCAGAGAGCAGTGGGTTGAGATACTATCTGAAGCTTTTTTTGCAGAAGGACCAAAGTCACATCAGGATTAGACTGAATGCTGCTTGAAAATTCTTGTAAGACCTTGAAACTGTCTCTGCCCATGAAGTCACATATGCCTTCCTTAATGAGTTGAAGAGACATGGTTTGCATCCCCACCCCCTCCCATCCCCACCACCTTTAGTGGCAGCTTGTGGACCTGAATTCCACATAATGTTCTCCAGCAAACATGAAGCATGAACGCTAGTGAGAATTTTCCACATGCTTAGACTATGTGACTTCTGGTGAACCAACTGCTGGCTCACAGTTCAATGGGATTTCAAATCACAGAACTCTGGGTATTCAGTGAATGCATGTAAAGAAGAGTATTCCGTGACCATGGCTGACTGCAGAGGTTCGTGCACTGCCTTCAGATCAGGGCACAGGACAACTCTAAGGTCAGCAAGACCCGTGCTCTCTCATGCCATCAGGAAGGCAAAGCATGAGTAAACACAGAAAGTGTACAGACACCTTTGTAACACCAAGGTGGCACATACGTGGCACATATGCCAAGGTTTAAAAACCATAACTAATTAAAAATCCACCCTGTGCCTCAACGACACCAATATACCACCCTTCCTGACAGGCTGAGTGCATGATTTGACACAACGAATTAAGAAACATCAAGGAAAGCCCCCTCTCTCCCTGATGAAAAGACATTGTCCCTAACTGCAGCCAAATTGAGGAGGACCCTAGCCAGGGTAAATCCACACAAAGCTGGGGGCTGGACCACATACCTGGTCAGGTGCATAGGAACTGTGCAGTCCAGCTAATAGAGGACTTAACAGATATCTTTAATATTTCTTTGAAACAGTCCACTGTTCCTGCAGGCTTCACTTGCCTTGAGTGGTTGGCAATTGATCGTACAAAATCCCACCTTCCAGCTACACTGAACGCTTTCAAGTATGCCTTCCATTCAGACCAATCCACTGATGATGTCGTAGCCTCAACCCTCCACTCCGTCCGGTCCCACCTAGAAAATGATGCCTCATATACCTGGACTCGACTTCAGCTCAGTGTTTAACATGATCATTCGAAGAGGATGATGGGTAAACTGTACTTTGCTGGGACTCAACTCCCCTCTCTGTAGCTGGATCTTGGACTTCTTGACAGAAAGATCCTCATCACTCTGAGTTGGCAGCAACGACTCAAGTTCCATCACGTGGAGCACTGGTGCCCTTGGATCTGCGTGCTCAGCTCGCTGCAGATTCACAACAGCATTGCCAGACCCAACTCAAGCTGTTATCAAGTTTGCTGATGACACTACAGTAACTGGCCTCATCTGCAAGAATGATGAGTCAGATACAGAGATGAGGTAAAGAGGCTTATCAAATAGTGTGAGAACAACAACTTGAGTCTCAACATGAGCAAGACAAATGAGACAGTTGTGGACTTCAGGAAGGCACAGGCCAACCATTGGCTCTGCCATGGAGAGAGTGAAGGGCACAAAGTTCTTTGGTGTGCAAGGTGTTTACTCTTTACTGTACTGTTTACTGTTTACCTGTGCTGTGCATTTTGAATTATATTTTATTAGCTTATTTATGGTAATATTTTTGATTATGTGCTCTGTGTGACGTCTGTGTTGGGGATTCACAGTGATCTGGAGGAATATTGTTTCGATTGGTTGCACGTATGTACAGTCAGATGACAATAAACTTGTGATCATAAAGCCCTGACTTGGACGAAAAGCTTCTGAAACCACACTTCCTTCTCACTGTTTATTAAATAGACTGCTGGATCACTTTCTGCTTTGTGTGTGGACGCTAGAAGATAATACGTCCTGCCCACCACCTGCTCATGAACGCCAAAGGCACAAAGAAGCCATGGTGGACTCATTGATTATTTTATCTTCACTCTGAGCCATACTGCTGCTGTCTACAGCCAAGATGTGAAACCTCTCCTTGAAGATGTGCTTGTTTATTTCGGGACCATTTGGCTATGGGTGTACAATGATAAGCCGAGCAGGTAATAGTGCCTGGTCACTACTGATAGGGAGAGATCAGGGGGCATCGAAATGTATGCTGCCGAGATATTGTCATGAGTATTACAGCGTGACACATTGCCCCATGAGTCAACTCCCAAGGATCATCAGATTTCTAGCCTGTGTGGTCTGCTAGTTGTATGAGTCAATTGCTTTCTCTAGGCAGTGTGTAAGATAATCATTTGAAAAAGTAAGTGTATAGTACTTTAATAATGGTAGAAGGTAAAAGAATCAAATAATTCACATGGAACTGTTTAGGTTTCTATTTAAGGATAGCTTTTTGATAATGTAATCCTTCAACCAGCTTTAAACTATTGTAAATTGACAGCATATCATCTGCACATTCTCAAAGCACTTATCAACAAATAATAGATAATACTGCATTTAAAGCAGCTTGACACAAATATCTCTACGCACTTCATACACTGAGGAACTTTTGAAGTGTAATGATAATTGAGAGCTGAGCATCCCTTTTTACAGCAGAAAATGACAAATGGTGGGAATGGTCTATCACAGCAGTCACATGACGTGGTTTTAATGATGAATGTCAATTAATGAAATCCAATATTAAAAAGCAGCAGAAATTTGCACCATTTAATAGTGCACATTATGTGGAATGATAATTATTTTTAATATATTTTGTCTTGAACTATTAGAAACCACAAAATATGGAGATACACTGAAATGCATAAATATGATAAGGTTATATGGCTCTCTGATAAAATATTTGAACACACTGAGGATTCATCACCACAATAAAATCGTGGAAATGACATGCGAGAAAGGATCCTCAAAGGGCTTGCGATTTTACAAAGAACAAAGAATTTTAGATCAGGAAGGCTGCACCTGGATCCTGGATATTAAGGGATGCTAACTCACAAAGAAGGGAAAAAATTGGATGCAAACAAGGGTTTCAACTCTATATTAGCTGACACCTGGGGATGTGTGATATGTGTCCATTCCTATCTGGCAAATGATAATAGACAGAGGGAGGAAAAATAGTTATAATTAATGGTAGAAGGAAAAAACAAAATGACAAATGTAGATGCACTTAGATGAAAATAATGGTCATCTTCATTCAACTACTTCAAAATGGTTTTATATTTATTATAGTTGAATGTGGTTGAACTCAAGCATATTTCTTATCGTGGATCTAAGCCAAGCTCATGAGCTCAGAAGCTGCTGTAGGACCTGTACAGCTGCCACTGCTGCTGGCCCTTTGAAATTTTCAGTAACAGCAACATGTTCCCTTTCAACTGGTAACTGGGTAACCTTGGCAGATAATAGCTTGAATCCAAGCACCAGTGCCAAGACCATGTCATATATCGTGCTTGCATACTGTGTGCCCAGCGTGCCTTAGACACCACCCAATGAGACCCAAAGGAGGAGGTGCCACGAGCTTTGTGCCTGGTTTGAATCTGAGGTGTGTGAAAGACATCTCAATCAGCAGGGGATGATGCAGACTTTCCCTGCTGGTGCTTATTGGGTTTTTATGCCACTGGATCAAGCATTTGACTGATCTTTTCATCTCTTCAAGGGGGCTTCCAAGACCCCAAGAATGCAGATGACAGGATTTGAAACCCAAGTGTGGATTTCCTTTGTTGGCAATGGCCTGTCGTCAGTCAAATTCAGCATGTAGGTTAATAAGGCTTAAAAATAAAAGAACAGCTACAGTTTGACTGACAGTCTGGCAGACCCAGTGTAGTGAGTTCCTTTCTCACTCACCATTTCTTCGAAGCAAACGAGCAAGAGAAGTGTGAGTGGAATTGCTGAATGCTCAGAGTTCTTTCTGACAAGAATTCAGAATGAGGAATATTTCAAATTGCTGAGGAAACTTCAAGCAGCACTTTCTGAAAAAGTTGCTTTGAATTTGAACTCCTCACATTCACACATAATAAAATTATTTGTAATATGATATTCATTCCTGGATTGCATTTCTTCAAATTCTTTGAAGGTCATGATATTTGGAGCAAACAATTCTTTAAATTCATTCATTGATATGGAAAAAAAATCAATGTGTTAAAGAGATAGTATTACAGTTTAAGACTTTTTAAAAAGAATTTCCCCCCCAGATTATCAATTTCTCAAATAACCAACAGATTGAATGCAGGATTCTATTCATCAAAGGGGTTAAAGATTGCACAGAAGAAATTACATGAGAATGACATTGTGTGCATTTATTTTGCAGCAAATGTTTTATCATAGACTTTATGAAATAAACAATGAAAGACTTAATCTTTTTGTTCTGTGATTATTTGTGCTTTTGGACATTGCGTACTTGATATTACTCTGCAACATGTAGCAGTGTAGCACTGGCCCCTTGACAAGGTATAAATTTTTAACCAATACAAGCTGCACTTTGACATGTTCCTAGCCAGCAGAACTTGAAAGTCTGCCCTACAGGCAGTTTTGTAATCAAGAAACCTCAACTAAAGCTTGAGAGGCAAGCTGCTCAATCAAGGACGAGGCAAACATCACTATTCATTCAGTCAGGGACAACACTGGATTCTAAGAAATACTTAGGAGCTGTGCCTTTTGTGCATTTTCTAGTAACTGTTTCTTTATCATTCTGATTTTAAGAGCAAAATCAAAAGCAAAGAGAAAATTAAAAACACAAATGAATAACTGAGAAAGAGGAAGGAGAAAAAACACAACAGTACTTACAAAACTTTCTAAGGAATATTATGCTGTAGTAGCAATACCATTTTGTAATGAAAGAAATGTGTAGCCAATTTGAACATTCGAAGGTCACCATTAAATATATGACCACTCATTAGTTTTATGACGTTGGGAATTTTAGTGAGATGGGGTTCAAACAGTCAAATGGAGGAAATATTTTCTCAAACTGGTGTGTACATTCTTCAGAATCTGAATCGGGTTTATTATCACTGGCATTTGTTGTGAAATTTGTGGCAGCAGTGCATTGGTGCCACTTCAGCAGCAATTGAGGTTTGTGATGTTCTCAAGTTGTCTCAAAGCCCAGTTAGAGGCTAGTTTGTAGCTCATTCCTGCTGTTTGTGTAACAGGAACCACAAATATGAAATAAAGGTGGTAGATACAAGCTCTGCAATGTAAATACCTTTCACCTCCCTTTGTACCCGGAAAGAGCAAGTCCATCCAGGATGCCATTCACCTTTTCTTACACATCAAAGTCTCACTTTATCTTTGTCTATTCACTGATTTCCCCACTGCACATCTCTACCTTGTTCCTTATCCCAGGCACCATCACCAACCTCTCACACTTGCTGGGTGCAGCTGATCGTTTCCAAGAGCTGCTGACAACAACCTTCCATCCTTCCTCATTTCCCGGCCATTTGCCAGTATATCAATTTTTCTGCTGACCTATCGGAACATAAATAAAGAGTTCTGAGATTCTCTTTTGTATGTGAGATAAAAATTTAGCCTTATTTCAATATTGTAATCAATATATTATTTTGGAATTGTTAACTGTGATTCTGGGACACTTTTCCACATATGCCATAAGAAGACAATATAAAATAATGTTTTAAAAATCAATTGCAGGACACAAAGAAGTCTAAGGTCCACACAGCTCCTGGAACTTCAACTATTCAGTTCTTGAACCAACCTGCACAATAATAATATCTACCTCCGTGTAGAAATACTATGATCACTTTGACAACTTTTCACAACAATGGTCTTTGAGTGTTTTTTGTTATAATTGTGTCCCTCCTTGTATAACTTTGTATAATTTATGTTTAATTTGTCTTTCGATGAATGGTTTGTATGAGATATTAAATGCCTAAGATGGTAATGCAATAAGTCTATCATTGTACCTGTGCATACATGTATTTGTGCAAGTGAGAATGAAATTAACTACAGGAAGGATATGCTAGGGTACAGAAGAGATTCACCTATCTCTACTATTAACTACAGTCCTCTGTTCCAGGATGTTGGGGAGATTGTTTAGGCTAGGTTTATTCTCACTGGAATTTACGAGGCTGAGGAGTGACATCAAATTATAAAGAGTAGTTTTGAATATTCTTTCCAGGATGGTGATCTAGAACTAACAGGCACAGATTTAAGGTGAATGGAGAGAAATTTAAAGAAGGATCTGGGAGTAGGTTTTTCATAGAGGTTGATAGTCATCTGAAACAAGCTGCCAGTGGAGATAATGAAGCGGACACAATTATAGAATTTAAAATGCAATTGGATATATACTTGGGGAGGAAAGGCATGGAGAGACAAGGGCCTAAAGTGGGAAACTGGGGGCTACATAGATGAGCATCAAGTTCAGAGTAGAGAAGATTTTTTTTAAATTTAGGGACACACCATGGTAACGGAACCTTCTGCTCCAGTGAGCCCTGTGCTGTACTATTTCACCCACGTGACACATTAACTTGCTAATCCAGACATCTTTGGGATGTGGGGGGAAATTGGAGCATCTAGAAGAAACACAAGTGGTCACAGAAGGCAACGGGAATGGACTGAAAGGTCTCATTTCTGTGCTGTACCGTTCTATGATTCACTGGGTGTTGTTTCCTTATAATAGCTGTATATATTTGCAATGGTGGACCAGGTTAGGAGGTGGCCCAATGATTAGAAACAGGCCATTATGAATGACATCATCATTCAATAACAAAACAAATGGAGAAAGATGTACCTTAAGAGAAATAAAGTTAGAGCATATTTTTAAAATGCAGCAAAGGAAGATTTTTTTATCTCTCCATGCAAGTGAAATATAAAAAAAAATAAAAGATAGTTAGAAAACAGCTTTTCTTAGACTGGAACAAATCCAATGACAAGTTATACAAAGACTATCAACATATTTGCTGAGG
Organism: Mobula hypostoma; assembly: GCF_963921235.1. NCBI lineage: Eukaryota > Metazoa > Chordata > Chondrichthyes > Myliobatiformes > Myliobatidae > Mobula > Mobula hypostoma. The sequence goes on along the minus strand of NC_086098.1, from coordinate 55,574,108 downwards.
CCAAAAACCATGCACTTCAGATTTGATAATCTGCTGACCCATCTGGGGCTCTCCACAACATGTCATTTCATTTTGCTTCCTTTGTATGTGCTTGAGTTTTTCCATATTTTTATCTACAAACATCGATAAGTTCAGTGAGGCAGAAACAATTTCCTAAAAAAGGAATGATTGAATGGTCCTGTGGTGTAATACCATGGACTGGAAACCCCAGTTATGGTCCCAGTAGCTTGGTTGCCATCCAGACTTGGGCAATAACCAGATGGCAAAGTGCCAGTCAGGGCTAGTTTAGCAAACACAGCATTTACAGCAGGCAAAGCAGGCAATATGCTTGAGTGACAAGACAAGGGGTTTCACCTAACATAGCACTCTAGCATTCTCTACTGGCCGGTCATGTGGCAGCAATGGTATAGAATGTAGAATTACCTGAACATTGAATTATTTTATGCATCAGCCCTTTATCTTAAAATCCCTCTGAGAAGGACAAAGTTAGAGTAGATTTATTATATGGGTTTCCTAAAGTTAATTTCAATTGCGATCTCTGAAACTGACATTTCCTTGTGGTGCGTCTTATATCAATTGATAAAATATCTTGCATGCATGCAATAAACAACTTCGTTTTATTTACACATCTTATACATAGAATAAGCAGTGTTTTATGTATATTACCAGCATCAATTCATTAAATTTTTTATCTGTTATTTTATGACCAACCAAAAGTTAGTCCTTTCATAGTCCTGATAAGATCAGTCGGACTCTTTGTGGGAGACTTTCATCTCTTGTCTAAGTCTTAAGCGGCCAGTCACAAACAAAACGTTCTCTCTGTGGTCCTTCCAAGTGATGTTTAATCCCTGGATGATTAAGACAACAAGCTTTCTTGTCCAAATATTATCCTATTGAGAAATGGTTTCACCTTAACTTCAATTATCATTTTATTGAGCTGGGATTCAAAATGGATGTGGAGCCAGAATCTATTAAGGAAGCTTGGTGACAGATCAGAGGGAGCGCATTCCAATTTCACAATGCACCTGGCCTGCAGCAATGATTCATTAGGAAGAAATGTGTGTTCTAGATTGAGTATTGGTGAAGACAGACAGGAAGTATGTTGACAACAGGAATTCTGCAGATGCTGGAAATTCAAGCAACATACATCAAAGTTGCTGGTGAACGCAGCAGGCCAAGCAGCATCTATAGGAAGAGGCGCAGTCGACGTTTCAGGCCGAGACCCTTCGTCAGGACTAACTGAAGGAAGAGTGAGTAAGGGATTTGAAAGCTGGAGGGGGAGGGGGAGATGCAAAATGATAGGAGAAGACAGGAGGGGGAGGGATAGAGCCGAGAGCTGGACAGGTGATAGGCAAAAGGGGATACGAGAGGATCATGGGACAGGAGGCCTAGGGAGAAAGACGGGGGGGGGGTGACCCAGAGGATGGGCAAGAGGTATATTCAGAGGGACAGAGGGAGAAAAAGGAGAGTGAGAGAAAGAATGTGTGCATAAAAAGGAGTAACAGCTGGGGTACGAGGGGGAGGTGGGGCCTAGCGGAAGTTAGAGAAGTCAATGTTCATGCCATCAGGTTGGAGGCTACCCAGACGGAATATAAGGTGTTGTTCCTCCAACCTGAGTGTGGCTTCATCTTTACAGTAGAGGAGGCCGTGGATAGACATGTCAGAATGGGAATGGGATGTGGAATTAAAATGTGTGGCCACTGGGAGATCCTGCTTTCTCTGGCGGACAGAGCGTAGATGTTCAGCAAAGCGGTCTCCCAGTCTGCGTCGGGTCTCACCAATATATAAAAGGCCACATCGGGAGCACCGGACGCAGTATATCACCCCAGTCGACTCACAGGTGAAGTGATGCCTCACCTGGAAGGACTGTTTGGGGCCCTGAATGGTGGTAAGGGAGGAAGTGTAAGGGCATGTGTAGCACTTGTTCCGCTTACACGGATAAGTGCCAGGAGGGAGATCAGTGGGGAGGGATGGGGGGGACGAATGGACAAGGGAGTTGTGTAGGGAGCGATCCCTGCGGAATGCAGAGAGAGGGGGGGAGGGAAAGATGTGCTTAGTGGTGGGATCCCGTTGGAGGTGGCGGAAGTTACGGAGAATAATATGTTGGACCCGGAGGCTGGTGGGGTGGTAGGTGAGGACCAGGGGAACCCTATTCCTAGTGGGGTGGTGGGAGGATGGAGTGAGAGCAGATGTACGTGAAATAGAGGAGATGCGTTTAAGAGCAGAGTTGATAGTGGAGGAAGGGAAGCCCCTTTCTTTAAAAAATGAAGACATCTCCCTCGTCCTAGAATGAAAAGCCTCATCCTGAGAGCAGATGCGGCGGAGACGGAGGAATTGCGAGAAGGGGATGGCGTTTTTGCAAGAGACAGGGTGAGAAGAGGAATAGTCCAGATAGCTGTGAGAGTCAGTAGGCTTATAGTAGATATCAGTGGATAAGCTGTCTCCAGAGACAGAGACAGAAAGATCTAGAAAGGGGAGGGAGGTGTCGGAAATAGACCAGGTAAACTTGAGGGCAGGGTGAAAGTTGGAGGCAAAGTTAATAAAGTCAACGAGTTCTGCATGCGTGCAGGAAGCAGCGCCAATGCAGTCGTCGATATAGCGAAGGAAAAGTGGGGGACAGATACCAGAATAGGCACGGAACATAGATTGTTCCACAAACCCAACAAAAAGGCAGGCATAGCTAGGACCCATACGGGTGCCCATAGCTACACCTTTAGTTTGGAGGAAATGGGAGGAGCAAAAGGAGAAATTATTAAGAGTAAGGACTAATTCCGCTAGACGGAGCAGAGTGGTGGTAGAGGGGAACTGATTAGGTCTGGAATCCAAAAAGAAGCGTAGAGCTTTGAGACCTTCCTGATGGGGGATGGAAGTATATAAGGACTGGACATCCATGGTGAAAATAAAGCGGTGGGGGCCAGGGAACTTAAAATCATCGAAAAGTTTAAGAGCGTGAGAAGTGTCACGAACATAGGTCGGAAGGGATTGAACAAGGGGTGATAAAACAGTGTCGAGGTATGCAGAAACGAGTTCGGTGGGGCAGGAGCAAGCTGAGACAATAGGTCGGCCAGGACAGGCAGGTTTGTGGATCTTGGGTAGGAGGTAGAAACGGGAAGTGCGGGGTGTGGGAACTATAAGGTTGGTAGCAGTGGATGGGAGATCCCCTGAGCGGATAAAGTCGTTGATAGTGTGGGAGACAATGGCCTGGTGCTCCTTAGTGGGGTCACGATCGAGGGGTAAATAAGAGGAGGTATCCGCGAGTTGTCGCTGTGCCTCGGCAAGGTAGAGGTCAGTACGCCAGACTACAACAGCACCCCCCTTATCAGCGGGTTTAATAATAAGGTTAGGATTAGTGCGGAGGGAGTGGAGAGCAGAGCGTTCCGAAGGAGTGAGGTTGGAATGGGGACAAGGTGCGGTGAAGTCGAGACGGTTGATGTCCCGTCGGCAGTTGGCAATAAAGAGATCCAGAGCAGGCAGAAGATCAGAGCGGGGTGTCCATGAAGAAGAGGAGGGTTGAAGACGGGAGAAGGGGTCATCGGTGGGGGTGGAAGAGTCCTTGCCGAAGAAGTAGGCTCGGAGACGGAGACGGCGGAAGAAAAGTTCCGCATCGTGGCGAACACGGAATTCGCTGAGGTGTGGGCGAAGGGGGACAAACGTGAGGCCCTTACTGAGAACAGAGCGTTCTGCCTCCGACAGTTGAAGGTCGGAGGGGATGGTAAAGACCCGGCACGGATGAGAGCTGGGATCAGAGGGGGGAGGGAGGCTGGTAGTGTCAGTGGAGAGGGGAGGGTTGGGGTGAGAGGAAGATGGAGCCTCTGAGGGCCCAGGAGCTGACGGTGGGATCTGAGGAAGACGGGGCTGCAGAGTGGTGGTGGGGGAAGGGGAGACGGGAGTCACAACAGCAGCACATAAAGACCCGGCCTGGAGTTCAAGGCTGGCGTCGCAGTTGGTGGTTGCGTAATCGCTGTGAAGGTGTCCATGGTCGTTGCTGGAGTCCGGGTTTTGAATATGCGCTGAGGTGTTGGAGCCGCCGAGATCAATGGCAGGGGCCGCAATTGAAAGTTCATGCCTGCTAGCGTCGGGGCCGGCAGGCTCTGGAGTCCGTAGATGTAAGATCTTACGATCTTTGCCTAACATGACAAAGTCAAAAAAACGGCGATTGCAGGCGTGGATCCGACGGAGGATGAAATAGCGGGTAGGACCATTACAGACGGCGAAGAAAGTGTCCCGAAGGTGTGGAAGGGTCTGGGATAGGGACACCAAGTACCTCCTCATGGCGGAGAGCGTCGCCTTCAGAGCTTGACGGGAGAAGCGGCGAGAGGCAGAGTCAATAAAATGTGAGTACCTGGGATCCTCAGAAGGTCCAAATTGAGAGGCTTGGAAACGAATCCTAAAGCCAACTGGAGTAAGTTGGCGACGGAGGCACGTTCCAAGAAAGGATACATGGCAGTGATAGCGAGTCTGAGTCAAAATGTGGTCGAAAAGTTGAAGAGCCGAAGAAATTACAGATGGGGAGCCATCCCCTTCTCGCAATTCCTCCGTCTCCGCCGCATCTGCTCTCAGGATGAGGCTTTTCATTCTAGGACGAGGGAGATGTCTTCATTTTTTAAAGAAAGGGGCTTCCCTTCCTCTACTATCAACTCTGCTCTTAAACGCATCTCCTCCATTTCACGTACATCTGCTCTCACTCCATCCTCCCACCACCCCACTAGGAATAGGGTTCCCCTGGTCCTCACCTACCACCCCACCAGCCTCCGGGTCCAACATATTATTCTCCGTAACTTCCGCCACCTCCAACGGGATCCCACCACTAAACACATCTTTCCCTCCGCCCCTCTCTCTGCATTCCGCAGGGATCGCTCCCTACACAACTCCCTTGTCCATTCGTCCCCCCCATCCCTCCCCACTGATCTCCCTCCTGGCACTTATCCGTGTAAGCGGAACAAGTGCTACACATGCCCTTACACTTCCTCCCTTACCACCATTCAGGGCCCCAAACAGTCCTTCCAGGTGAGGCATCACTTCACCTGTGAGTCGACTGGGGTGATATACTGCGTCCGGTGCTCCCGATGTGGCCTTTTATATATTGGTGAGACCCGACGCAGACTGGGAGACCGCTTTGCTGAACATCTACGCTCTGTCCGCCAGAGAAAGCAGGATCTCCCAGTGGCCACACATTTTAATTCCACATCCCATTCCCATTCTGACATGTCTATCCACGGCCTCCTCTACTGTAAAGATGAAGCCACACTCAGGTTGGAGGAACAACACCTTATATTCCGTCTGGGTAGCCTCCAACCTGATGGCATGAACATTGACTTCTCTAACTTCCGCTAGGCCCCACCTCCCCCTCGTACCCCAGCTGTTACTCCTTTTTATGCACACATTCTTTCTCTCACTCTCCTTTTTCTCCCTCTGTCCCTCTGAATATACCTCTTGCCCATCCTCTGGGTCACCCCCCCCCCGTCTTTCTCCCTAGGCCTCCTGTCCCATGATCCTCTCGTATCCCCTTTTGCCTATCACCTGTCCAGCTCTCGGCTCTATCCCTCCCCCTCCTGTCTTCTCCTATCATTTTGCATCTCCCCCTCCCCCTCCAGCTTTCAAATCCCTTACTCACTCTTCCTTCAGTTAGTCCTGACGAAGGGTCTCGGCCTGAAACGTCGACTGCGCCTCTTCCTATAGATGCTGCTTGGCCAGGAAGTATGTTGACAAGTTTGACCTGCAGAGTTAGTTATTTGCACTATATGTAGAATGACTGCAATGATCATGATTGCAAATGTTATTGTTGATTTCCTGGGAAAGAAAAGAAAAGCAAGCAGAGATAAAAAGTCTTGACCCAAAATGATGACTGTCCATTTCCCTCCACAGTTGCTGCCTGGCCCCTATTTTCTTCCAGCGTCTCTTGTTTTGCTCTACATTCCAGCATCTGAGGAGATGGCTAAAAATAAGAATCAATGGGATCAAGTGAATGAAATGAAAGATCAGCCAGGATCTTATTGAATGGTAAAGCAAGTACAAGGGCAGAATTGCCTGTACTTAAAGGAGACATCAGTGAGCTTACTGGTTCACAGACAAGGTCACACAAAAGGCAGCAAAATCTTGAAAGGCTAGTTCAGTCTGGTGCCCTTTGAGATTTTCAAGAGCTTCAATCTTTGTATGTGCAACCAGGAACCAAAGGAAATAGCTGATCAAATGTCATCCAATGGAAGATAGCACAGACTGACCAATGAGAGATATCAGACAAAACAATTTGATAAACTGGGCAGCATTGAAGGAAACAGGCAGAATAGCTGCCAGAATAGAGATAGTGCTAAATGAATGAGGCAGCTTTGCTTTGGGCACAATTCCAAGCTGTAAACAGAGAATCAGTCCGTGCATTAAGGACAATAGTCCTTGAATGCCGCAAGTGCAAGAGAGCAACTTATGCAACAATCATACTGGATCACTGCGGAGTCTACAGAATTGAATACTGAGGAGTAATGATGCCTCAATGACTTTGTGATGAGGTAGACACAACTATTTTGAGTCCATATGGAGGAGGGACACCCTGAATGACAGGGGAGGTGAAATGTCGGGTTGCCAGTGGAGGCACATGGGTTCAGTTGCTTATTGTAGTATCGAACACCTGTAATCATGGACATAGAGTAAATTGAATCACTCAGACTTCAAGGCTGAATTAATGAAAGTATCACAACATTTGACAGGAAAGGGATCCAGGAGCCACACATATTCCAAGACTGAGAGAGATCACTAATCCAGCTAGACCTAAGGAACACAAAGTAATATCCAGCCTGCTGTACCAATAAGATGTTTGCATCCAAATATTGGGAAGACTGAGGGTCAGTATAACCCAGAAGGAGGAGAGGGTGATTAGAGGAATCTGATGACAAAGAATGTGAAGGTTATTGCTGAAAGAAGAGCAAAGCTGTTAAATGTGAGACTGTCATGGAACGAGGAGCTTCAGGTATTCAGTTGAAGTCGGCAGAAGCTGAATACTTTGGAAGTGGAGAGGCTACGCTGAAAGAGCCATGTGTTGCGGTGAAGCCACAAAGTAGTGAATGAAGCATGACCTCTCCAGAAGGGTGTTTGCAATGAGAGCGGTCAATGTTAACAAAGAATTTACCATTGACAATTTTAGGGATTATTCAGGAGTAACAAAATCACTGATAGCATAGTTATGGATTAATTAAAATGAGAAGCAATCTTCAGAAAATAAAATCTGTTCACAATTTAACTTGAAATGATGCTTTAAGGCCACTGAAACTAAACACTGGGTGTAGGACATATTGATTCTCTCCCATTGAAACCATGCAGGGAAAAACAATAGATGTTCATGTTAATTGGTGTCACAGTTGAGATCAGGGAAGACATAAAGTGGACATCTCCTGCATTAACACATTGTTAAAGACATGCACTGTCACTTAATGCACAGTTCAGGACAGGTCTGTTTTGTCACTTATTATTCTGGCTAGCGTACGTCCAGGAAGCCATCCGTCAGCACTGTAACGAAAGATGGCTGGAGTTCATGCTCGGGAGCTTTTAGGTCAGCCACTACAGGCTTTGAAACTGCAGAAAGGAAGGAAGAAGGAAGCCGGAATCAGAAGGTTGGGGGGGTGGGGTGGGGGGTGGAAAGAAGAAGCAGCACAAGCTGGTAGGTGATGGGTGAAGCCAGGTGAGGGTGCAGGTAGGAGGGTGGATGATGGGGATGAAACATAGAAACATAGAAACATAGAAAATAGGTGCAGGAGTAGGCCATTCGGCCCTTTGAGCCTGCACCGCCATTTATTATGATCATGGCTGATCATCCAACTCAGAAGCCCGCCCCAGCATTCCCTCCATACCCCCTGACCCCCGTAGCCACAAGGGCCATATCTAACTCCCTCTTAAAGATAGCCAATGAACTGGCCTCAACTGTTTCCTGTGGCAGAGAATTCCACAGATTCACGACTCTCTGTGTGAAGAAGTTTTTCCTAATCTCGGTCCTAAAAGGCTTCCCCTCTATCCTCAAACTGTGGCCCCTTGTTCTGGACTTCCCCAACATCGGGAACAATCTTCCTGCATCTAGCCTGTCCAATCCCTTTAGGATTTTATACGTTTCAATCAGATCCCCCCTCAATCTTCTAAATTCCAACGAGTACAAGCCCAGTTCATCCAGTCTTTCTTCATATGAAAGTCCTGCCATCCCAGGAATCAATCTGGTGAACCTTCTTTGTACTCCCTCTATGGCAAGGATGTCTTTCCTCAGATTAGGGGACCAAAACTGCACACAATACTCCAGGTGTGGTCTCACCAAGGCCTTGTACAACTGCAGTAGTACCTCCCTGCTCCTGTACTCGAATCCTCTCGCTATAAATGCCAGCATACCATTCGCCTTTTTCACCGCCTGCTGTACCTGCATGCCCACTTTCAATGACTGGTGTACAATGAAACCCAGGTCTCGTTGCACCTCCCCTTTTCCTAATCGGCCACCATTCAGATAATGATCTGTTTTCCTATTTTTGCCACCAAAGTGGATAACTTCACATTTATCCACATTAAATTGCATCTGCCATGAATTTGCCCACTCACCCAACCTATCCAAGTCACCCTGCATCCTCTTAGCATCCTCCTCACAGCTAACACTGCCACCCAGCTTCGTGTCATCCGCAAACTTGGAGATGCTGCATTTAATTCCCTCATCCAAGTCATTAATATATATTGTAAACAACTGGGGTCCCAGCACTGAGCCTTGCGGTACCCCACTAGTCACCGCCTGCCATTCTGAAAAGGTCCCGTTTATTCCTACTCTTTGCTTCCTGTCTGCTAACCAATTCTCCACCCACACCAATACCTTACCCCCAATACCGTGTGCTTTAAGTTTGCACACTAATCTCCTGTGTGGGACCTTGTCAAAAGCCTTTTGAAAATCCAAATATGCCACATCCACTGGTTCTCCCCTATCCACTTTACTAGTTACATCCTCAAAAAATTCTATGAGATTCGTCAGACATGATTTTCCTTTCACAAATCCATGCTGACTTTGTCCGATCATTTCACTGCTTTCCAAATGTGCTGTTATCACATCCTTGATAACTGACTCCAGCAGTTTCCCCACCACCGACGTTAGGCTAACCGGTCTATAATTCCCCGGTTTCTCTCTCCCTCCTTTTTTAAAAAGTGAGGTTACATTAGCCACCCTCCAATCCTCAGGAACTAGTCCAGAATCTAACGAGTTTTGAAAAATTATCACTAATGCATCCACTATTTCTTGGGCTACTTCCTTAAGCACTCTAGGATGCAGACCATCTGGCCCTGGGGATTTATCTGCCTTCAATCCCTTCAATTTACCTAACACCACTTCCCTACTAACATGTATTTCGCTCAGTTCCTCCATCTCACTGGACCCTCTGTCCCCTACTATTTCTGGAATATTATTTATGTCCTCCTTAGTGAAGACACAACCAAAGTAATTATTCAATTGGTCTGCCATGTCCTTGCTCCCCATAATCAATTCACCTGTTTCTGTTTGCAAGGGACCTACATTTGTCTTTACCAGTCTTTTCCTTTTTACATATCTATAAAAGCTTTTACAGTCCATTTTTATGTTCCCTGCCAGTTTTCTCTCATAATCTTTTTTCCCCTTCCTAATTAAGCCCTTTGTCCTCCTCTGCTGAACTCTGAATTTCTCCCAGTCCTCAGGTGAGCCACTTTCTCTGGCTAATTTGTATGCTTCTTCTTTGGAATTGATACTATCCCTAATTTCTCTTGTCAGCCACGGGTGCACTACCTTCCTTGATTTATTCTTTTGCCAAACTGGGATGAACAATTGTTGTAGTTCATCCATGCAACCTTTAAATGATTGCCATTGTATATCCACCGTCAATCCTTTAAGTGTCATTTGCCAGTCTATCTTAGCTAATTCACGTCTCATACCTTCAAAGTTACCCCTCTTTAAGTTCAGAACCTTTGTTTCTGAATTAACTATGTCACTCTCCATCTTAATGAAGAATTCCACCATATTATGGTCACTCTTACCCAAGGGGCCTCTCACGACAAGATTGCTAATTAACCCTTCCTCATTGCTCAAAACCCAGTCCAGAATAGCCTGCTCTCTAGTTGGTTCCTCGACATGTTGGTTCAAAAAACCATCCCGCATACATTCCAAGAAATCCTCTTCCTCAGCACCTTTACCAATTTGGTTCACCCAATCTACATGTAGATTGAAGTCACCCATTATAACTGCTGTTCTTTTATTGCACACATTCTAATTTCCTGTTTAATACCATCTCCGACCTCACTACTACTGTTAGGTGGCCTGTACACAACTTCCACCAGCGTCTTCTGCCCCTTAGTGTTATGCAGCTCTACCCATATCGATTCCACATCTTCCCGGCTTATGTCCTTCCTTTCTATTGCATTAATCTCTTCTTTAACCAGCAACGCCACCCCACCTCCCCTTCCTTCATGTCTATCCCTCCTGAATATTGAATATCCCTGAACGCTGAGCTCCCATCCCTGGTCACCCTGGAGCCATGTCTCTGTGATCCCAACTATATCATAATCATTAATAACAATCTGCACTTTCAATTCATCCACCTTATTACGAATGCTCCTTGCATTGACACATAAAGCCTTCAGGCACTCTTTTACAACTCTCTTAGCCCTTATACAATTATGTTGAAAAGTGGCCCTTTTTAATGCCTGCCCTGGATTTGTTGGCCTGCCACTTTTACTTTTCTCCTTAGTACTTTTTGCTTCTACCCTCACTTTACACCCCTCTGTCTCTCTGCACTGGTTCTCATCCCCCTGTTGTGAACTAACCTGCTCACGCCTAGCCTCTTTAATTTGATTCCCACTCCCCAACCATTCTAGTTTAAAGTCACCTCAGTAGCCCCCGCTAATCTCCCTGCCAGGATATTGGTCCCCCTAGGATTCAAGTGTAACCCGTCCTTTTTGTACAGGTCACGCCTGCGCCAAAAGAGGTCCCAATGATCCAAAAACTTGAATCCCTGCCCCCTGCTCCAATCCCTCAGCCACGCATTTATCCTCCACCTCATCGCATTCCTCCTACTCTTAGTGTCGCGTGGCACAGGCAGTAATCCCAAGATTACTACCTTTGCAGTCCTTTTTCTCAACTCCCTTCCTAGCTCCCTATATTCTCCTTTCAGGACCTCATCCCTTTTCCTACCTATGTCATTGGTACCTATATGTACCACGACCTCTGGCTCACCACTTCAGGATATCTTGGACACGATCAGAAATATCCCGGACCCTGGCACCAGGGAGGCAAACTACCATCCGGGTCTCTGGACTGAGTCCACAGAATCGCCTATCTGACCCCCTTACTATCGAGTCCCCTATCACAACTGCCCTCCTCTTCCTTGCCTTACACTTCTGAGCTACAGGGCCAGACTCCGTGCCGGAGGCACAGCCACTGTCGCTTCCCCCGGGTAAGCTGTCCCCCCCCAACAGTACTCAAATAGGAGTACCTGTTGTTAAGGGGCACAGCCACCGGGGTACTCCCTATTACCTGACTTTTCCCCTTCCCCCTCCTAACCATGACCCACTTGTCTGCCTCTCGTGGCCCTGGCGTGACCACCTGCCTGCAACTCCTCTCTATCACCTCCTCACTCTCCCTGACCAGACGAAGGTCATCGAGCTGCAGCTCCAGTTCCGTAACGCGGTCCCTTAGGAGCTGCATCTCGATGCACTTGGAGCAGATGTAGACGTCCGGGAGGCTTGGAGACTCCAGGGCCTCCCACATCCGACACCGAGAACAGCAAACTGCCCTCACACTCATACTGCCCCTCTCCTCAAATAACAACAGAAAATGAATGCCAAACCTTCCTCGCCTCGCCCGTGAGAATCTGGGAAGTGAGAATCTGGGAGGTGATAAGTGGCAAAGGTAAAGGGCTGAAGAAGAAGGAATATGATAGGAAAGTGGGACGGAAGAAAAAGGGAGAAGGAGGGACATCAAAGAGATGTGAGAGGCAGCTGAGGAAAAGAGAAGAGGTAAGGGGGGGATCCTGAATACAGAATGAGAAAGGAGAAAAGGGAGAGGAGAAGGAATTACCAGAAATTGGAGAAATTAATGTTCATGCCTTCAGGTTAGATGCTACCCAAACCTGAGAGTGGCCTCATCATTGCAGCAGAGGAGGCCATGGACCATTATGTAGGAAGAGATGACTCTGATGGACTTGTAGATAAAGTGTTGCCTTATCTAAAAGGGCTGATCTCCCTTCCGGTACTTATACCTGTAAGCATGACAAGTGCTATATCTGCCCTTACAGCTCCTCCCTCACCGCCATTCACGGCCCCAGATAGTCCTTCCAGACCCCAAACAGTCTTTCCAGCTGAGGCGATGTTTCACCTCAAGTCTGACAGGATCATCTATCGTATCCAGTGTTCCCGGTGCAGACCCCTTTACATCAGTGAGACCTGATGTAGATTGGGGGACCGATTTGTTAAGCACCTTCGCTCAGTCCCCAACAGAAAGGATTTCCTGATGGCGAAACAGAAACAGCTTCTTCTCCACTGGCATTCAATTTCTAAACGGACACTGAACTCATGAACACTACCTCATTATTTTTCTCTGTTTTTGCACTATTTAAAATTTAATTATTTAATATACAAACATATATACTTACTGTAATTGATTTAGTTTATTTTCTGTATTTATTTTCTGTATTGTATTGTACTGCTGCAGCTAAGTTAACAAATTTCACGACATATGCCAGAGATATTAAAACTCATTTTGATCCTGATCCTGATCCTAATTCCACTCCCCATTCCCATTCCAAAGGTGGTTGCAGGTGTTGATACAGTGGAGACAAACATGAAGTTGCAGAAAAGAAGCACAAAGCAAAGCAACAGCGAAGTGCCACCTTAAAGAAGGCATAGCAACGACCCTACTTTCTTATAAAATTGCGCAAAATCAGCATGACATCAAAAAATTTGACGAACTTTCATATATGCACACTGAAGAGTATCCTGACTGGTTGCTTTGTCACCTGTGCCAAGGATCAGAAATGCCTACAAAACAATGTAGATGCGACCCAGTCCATCACATGAAATGCCCTCGCCACTAATAAGCACGTCTACAAGGAGCACTATTGCAGGAAAGCAGCATCCATCATCAAGGACCCCCACCTGCTCTCTTCTTAATATTGCAATCAGGAGGAGGTACAAGACCCTTAGATCCCACACCGTCAGGGTCAGCAAGTGGCTACACAGGTTGATAAGGTGGTGAAGAAGGCTTCTGGAACGCTTGTTTTTACTAGTCGAGGAATTTCAGTTCAAAAGTCAAGAGGTTATGTTGCAACTCCATTAAATTCTTGTTAGGTCATATCTGGAGTATTGCATACAGTTCTGGTTTCCCTAATATAGGAAGGATGTAGAGGCTTTGAAAAGGGTGCGGAAGAGGTTTACTAGGTTTAGAAGACAAGTGCTATCACAAGAGGCTGTATAAACTTGGGTTGTTTTTTTTCTGGAACGCTGGAGGCTGAGGGGAAATCAGATAGAGATTTAGAAGATCATGAGAGGCATAGATAGAGTGGACAGAGAGTATCTGTTTCCCAGTGTTGAAATGTCTAATATCAGAGGGCATGCAGTGAAGCTGAGAGGGGGTAGGTTCAGGGGAATATGAAGAGTAAGTTTTTTACTCAGAGAGTCCTGATGCCTGGAATGCACTGCCTGGCATGGTGATAGAGACAAATACATTAGAGGCTTTTAAGAGATGCTTGGAGAGGCACATGGACTTAAGGAAGATGGAGAGATATGGACATGGTGTAGGTAGGGGGGATTAATGTTTGGGTGTTTTTGATTTGTTTTTTAGCTGGTTTAGTACAGCATTGTGGGCCAAATGGCCTCTTCCTGTGCTGTACTGTTCTGTGGTCTATCAGGCTCCTGAATCAGTGTGCATAACTTCATTCACCTCAACATTGAATTGAATGCATAATCATGGACTCACTTTCAAAAACTCTACACCTTGTGTTCTCAATAATATTTACTTATTGATTTGTTTGTTTGTTTACTTTTATGTATATGCCCATTTTCTCTTCTTTTGCACATTGGTTGTCAATTTTTGTTTGTGTAGCTTTACATTGATTCTTATTGTATTTTGTTCTACTGTAAATGTCTGCAAGGAAATGAATGTCGGGGTAGTATATGGCGGCATATATTGTATGTACATTGGTAAAAAATTTACTTTGACTATGAAATTTTAACAGCTAACCAGAGAATTAGACCTGAGCAGGCTGTCCAAAGGGAAGAACATTCTGAGTCTGCGGTCAGTGAAGGACAGTCTACTTCAGTCCACCAGGAGTGATCCTGAGCTTCCAAATGCCTCCCACTTCAGAGATGCAAGAAACTGCACATGCTGGAATCTGGAGTCCCCATCTACTCTCAGGAAGGTCTCAAAGCCGTTTCTTCTTTCTACCATGAACATCAAACCTGTACCCCACCACCAACACTCTCATTGGTCTGGCTGTTTTTGCTCCTCCCATTTTGTGCAGGTGATGGTGTTCTCAACGACATTTTATGGAGGTGAAAGTTGAATGGTAAAGAAGAAGGATAGGAAGCGTGTCGACACTTTTGAACTATGGTGCTGGAGAAAAGTACTACACACCCCATGGTTCTCTCATGGAGCAAACAAATCGGTCCTCAATGAGATCAAAACAAGTCTTTCTCTGGAGGCTCAAACGACAAGACTGCCTGTTGTACTTTGGGCAGATGGATGAACACAATAAGGACAGCTATGAATGCAACATTATCAACAATGAGCTGCCTTTGCAAGGATCAAAACTCATTTCGGGCAACTATCTATAGAGTTGCCGTGAGTCGACGACGACAAGGGTCACATTGGATTTGGATTGACCATGATAGGTCAGGCTTGGGTTGGGTCTTAATTTTATACCCAAACCTAAATAGTTTCACTTATTGTGATGATGACTACAAGTCCTCCAATTCCTTCTTTAAATCTCTCCCTATTTCTCTCCTTCTCTTTCCCTGTAATATGGGGCTCATTTCAAATTTTACTCGGCTAATACCGTTCCTTTTTTCTCTGCTTCCTTTGTCAATATACAACTGTATTTTTTTTCCCCTGTGCCCTACTCCGTTACACACAGATGCTGAGTCTTTAACGGTTTTACTTGAACTCAGCACACTGGGGAAGTGGCTCAGGTATTAAACAAAGATTGTGAAATGTTACTAACGAACACAAGGAAATACATCTTACAAACAACACATTCGGATAAAAAAAATTCATGCACTGCGTTGTAGATGGAATGATAGGCACCTTTGGAGATAAGTATTTTACAGATCTGGACAGTCACATAAGTCAGGTCTGTGAGAGTTGGGATAGCTGCAAAAATAATCCTAAATAATGTACCTGCTGTCACTTCTGACAGCAACTGCCTTTTCTGTGAGTACTAATTAATTCTGTGCTATCAACAATTTCCCTAATCTAATTAGATTACACGTTGCAGTCAAATTACATTACCACAGTGAATCCAAGGACCGTGTCATTTCAGACATTTCCATTTCAGTTGAGATTTGCATACAGTCTGCACACAATCATGTAACGATTGTGTTTTTCAGAACACCAAACGTTCAGCTTACATGTATTTGCCTGTTATTGTCCCTGGCAGGAAATGAACAAATCCTTTTAATCCTTGCAGCTTTAAAAAATTATAAACTTTAACACAATGCTGTCACAGACAGCTCAGTTGCTTCTTTGGTGTCAGCAAGTTGTCTTTGTTTCTACCTCTGAGGTCAATGAGTTCTCATTTAAAGGCACAGGACTGAAGGACCGAGTTTCAGAACACTGAGGGTTCCTGTGATACAGATTCCAATTTGCATGATCCTTTACTGACAAATAAGATGTTTCAACATCATGGGAAAACATGCTCTCTGGGAATAATGCACTTCAAACTTCACACCCACATACAGGAAGCAAACAGGGAAGGCAGCTGGTGACATCAGTCTTCCTACTACACTGATTTGACACATATCAAAGTAGTCTGTGCTGATACATTTAATGAAAGATGCTGCCATTTTAAGGAAATTTAGTCTTACGAATCTGGAGAGTTCACTCAAAACCCATCATAATCAGATCTAATATCACTGACATACCGTATGTTGTGAAATTTGTTGTTTTGTGACAGCAGTACATTGCAAGACATAAAAATGACAATAAGCTGCAACCAATCAATTAACCAATAAATTAATGAATAACATAAACAAATAGTGCAAAAGATGACACTCAAAACCCATCATAATCAGATCTAATATCACTGACATACCGTATGTTGTGAAATTTGTTGTTTTGTGACAGCAGTACATTGCAAGACATAAAAATGACAATAAGCTGCAACCAATCAATTAACCAATAAATTAATGAATAACATAAACAAATAGTGCAAAAGATGAATAACAAAGTGCAACGTATGGATCTATTTCCTCCTCGCTGACAATCAACACTGGCGTAACTCAGGGGTGCGTGCTTAGCCCACTGTTCTACTCTCTGTACACACATGACTGTGTGGCTAGGCATAGCTCAAATACAATCTATAAATTTGCTGACGATACAACCATTGTTGGTAGAATCTCAGGTGGTGACGAGAGGGCATACGGGAGTGAGATATGCCAACCAGTGGAGTGGTGCCACAGCAAGAACCTGGCACTCAATGTCAGTAAGACGAAAGAGCTGATTGCAGACTTCAGGAAGGGTAAGACGAAGGAACACATACCAATCCTCATAGAGGGATCAGAAGTGCAGTGAGTGAACAGCTTCAAGTTCCTGGGTGTCAAGATCTTTGAGGATCTAACCTGGTCCCAGCATATCGATGTAGTTATAAAGAAGGCAAGACAGTGGCTATGCTTAATGAGGAGTTTGAAAAGATTTGGCATGTCAACAAATACGTTCAAAACCATCTATAGTTGTACGGTGGAGAGCATTCTGACAGGCTGCATCACTGTCTGGTGTGGAGGGGCAACTGCACAGGACCGAAAGAAGCTGCAGAAGGTTGTAAGCCTAGTGAGCTGCATCTTGGGCACGAGCCTACAAAGTACCCAGGACATCTTCAGGGAGCGGTGTCTCAGAAAGGCAGCGTCCATTATTAAGGACCTCCAGCACCCAGGACATGCCCTTTTCTCACTGTTACAATCAGGTAGGAGATACAGAAGCCTGAAGACACACACTCAGCGATTCAGGAATAGCTTCTTCCCCTCTGCCATCCCATTCCTAAATGGACATTGAATCTTTGGACACTACTTCACTTTTTTAAATACACAGTATTTCTGTTTTTGTACATTATTTTTTAATCTGTTCAATATATGTAAATGCCAATCAACTTTCCAGCTCTTAGCTTCATCCCTCCCCCTCCTGTCTTCTCCTATCATTTCAGATCTCCCCCTCCCCTTCCCACTTTCAAATCTCTTACTAGCTCTTCTTTCAGTTAGTCCTGATGAAGGGTCTCGGCCCGAAACATCGACTGTATCTCTTCCTATAGATGCTGCCTGGCCTGCTGCATTCCACCAGCATTTTTCGGAAGTTTTCGGATGACTCTGCCATAGTTGGATGCATCAGCAAGGGAGATGAGGCTGAGTACAGGGCTACGGTCGGAAACTTTGTCACATGGTGTGAGCAGAATTATCTGCAGCTTAATGTGAAAAAGACTAAGGAGCTGGTGGTAGACCTGAGGAGAGCTAAGGTACTGGTGACCCCTGTTTCCATCCAGGGGGTCAGTGTGGACATGGTGGAGGATTACAAATACCTGGGGATACAAATTGACAATAAACTGGACTGGTCAAAGAACATTGAGGCTGTCTACAAGAAGGGTCAGAGCCGTCTCTATTTCCTGAGGAGACTGAGGTCCTTTAACATCTGCCAGACGATGCAGAGGATGTTCTATGAGTCTGTGGTGGCCAGTGCTATCATGTTTGCTGTTGTGTGCTGGGGCAGCAGGCTGAGAGTGGCAGACACCAACAGAATCAACAAACTCATTCATAAGGCCAGTGATGTTGTGGGGATGGAACTGGACTCTCTCACGGTGGTGTCTGAAAAGAGGATGCTGTCTAAGTTGCATGCCATCTTGGTCAATGTCTCCCATCCACTACATAATGTACTGGGTGGGCACAGGAGTACATTCAGCAAAAGACTCATTCCACCGAGATGCAGCACTGAGCGTCATAGGAAGTCATTCCTGCCTGTGGCTATCAAACTTTACAACTCCTCCCTTGGAGGGTCAGACACCCTGAGCCAATAGGCTGGTCCTGGACTTATTTCATAATTTACTGGCATAATTTACATATTACTATTTAACTATTTATGGTTCTATTACTATTTATTATTTATGGAGCAACTGTAATGAAAACCAATTTCCCCTGGGATCAATAAAGTATGACTATGATTATTTTGTGTGTGTTGCTTGAATTTCCAGCATCTGCAGATTTTCTCATGTTTACGTAAATGATCTACTTGTTTATTTATTATTACTGCTTTTATTATTTTATTTCCCAATTGTTACCAATGCCAAGGACAGAAAACTCTGGCAAGCCATCATCTGAGAAGGAACAGCAACTTTTGAAGCCAACAGATGTGCAGAATTAGAAGAAAAGAGAAGAAAATGGAAAGAGAGGTAGCAACAACCAAAGCCCGATCTGCCATCTGGAACTACCTGTCCTGAATGCGGAAGAACTTTCAAAGCCAAGGTTGAACTCATAGGCCACTTGAGAGCCCATAAGTAGATCAACAGAACGAAGACCATCATCTTCGACCTTGAGGGATAGCTATGACGATTATTTTATTTATTTGTTTTTCTCTCTGCTAGATTATGTATTGCATTGAACTGCTGCTGCTAAGTTAACAAATTTTATGTCACATGCCGGTGATAAAAAACCTGATTCTAATTCTATTTCTTTTAGAGCAATGAGCCCCCCCTTTAGCACTACATATTGATCTGTTATCTACGCGTACACATTGTTTTCTCTCTCTCCCTCTCTCTCTCTCTTGCCGCAATGAGAGCACATCAGTTAAAACCATTTCCACATGTGTGCTTTTACTTAATATCTGTGTAGTTGTGCACAGCCACAACAAGTTGGTGATGAACCTGAATGACAGAGAATATCACAAACTGCACTGACAGATACGGGAGAAAACAGTGAGTGTTAAACAGCACGAGAAGGACTTGTGAGTAATAGTGAAAGACACGCTGAATTTAAAGTGAAAATAATGTGATGACGGCTTCAGTCAGGAAAGCTGACAAATTTAATAGTGCTGATGATGGTTGGGAGTCGTATATCAAGAGGGTGGAACTGTACTGTAACACAAACAGCGTGGAGGAGCCAAAGAAAGTCCCTATGTTTCTTAGCTTAATGGGTGCAAGAACATATTCTCTCTTACACAACTCAGTAACCCCTGCAAAGCCAACAAGCAAGACGTTCGATGAAATTCTTACAATTTTACAAAATCACTTGAGCCCTAAACTGCTTGTAATAGCTGAGAGATTTAGATTTTACAAAAGGAACCAGTCAAAAGATGAAAGCATTTCTGAATCCATTGCAGAACTGTGCTAACTTTCCCAGTACTGTGACTTTGGAGATGGATTTTCTGATGCATTAAAGGACAGGCTTGTATGTGGCATTCACAGTCAAAACACTCAAAAGAGGCTGCTATCTGAAAGAGACCTAACCTTAGAATGGGCATTGGCCATTTCAATATCATTAGAGGCTGTAAAAAAGGATGCAGGAGGACTACAGAAAAGGAGGTTTGAACGTGAAATACACAAAATGTCCCTGAATAGTGCAAAAAGCCAAAAATGTTATCGATGTGGCAAATCCTACCACAATGCAAATGACCATTAGTTCAAAGAAAAAGGTTTCAGAAACTGTCACAGACAGAGTCACATAGAGGGAGTGTGCAAGGAAGACAGAAAGCACAACTGAGTGAAAAATCTCAAACACAAAACTAAGCAAATGCATAAAGTTACCAAATATAAAACAGAATCAGACACCATAGAGTCTGACAAATGCGAACTATCATGCCTAGAACTGCATAGTATAAATGAAGCAGATCACAACATCAACTGAATCACAATAGATGTGTCTGGTGTAAAACCAAAAGTAGAGCTGGATAGAGGGTCAGCTTTGTATATAATTTCAGACGCTGACTACAACAGACTGTTTTCTAAGATGTCATTAGAGAAAACCTTAGTAATGTTAAAAGGCTTACACTTGCGGAAGAATGTCTACCAAAGGCAAATTGAAAGTAAATGAGATGCATGGAGGCCAAACACAACAATTACAGCTTTATGTATTGAGAAGAGGGCATGTCCTAGATGATGAGGTTTCTTAATGATGAATGTTACCTTCTTAACACGCTACCTTTTGGAAGAAGACCTCAAACATGGGGAGATTGTAGCCATGATGCAGTTGGCTGAGTTCACAACTGTCTGGAGCCTTGTTCAATCTTGCACATTGGAGCCTCCATACCAGGCAGTGAAGCAACTGAAGTACATTTGTTATCAAAGTATGTACACCATATACAACCTTGAGATTTGTCTCCTTACAGGCAGCCACAAGCAAAGAAACCCAAAAGAATGCATTAAAAAAGACCATTAAACACCCACTGTGCAAAAATAAAAAGAACAAATCATGCAAAGAATAAAAAGAAAGCAAATAATGGTAGTTTGCCTCCCTGGTGCCAGGGTCCGGGATATTTCTGATCGTGTCCAAGATATCCTGAAGTGGGAGGGTGAAGAGCCAGAGGTCCTGGTACATATAGGTACCAATGACATAGGTAGGAAAAGGGATGAGGTCCTGAAAGAAGAATATAGGGAGCTAGGAAGGGAGTTGAGAAAAAGGACCGCAAAGGTAGTAATCTCGGGATTACTGCCTGTGCCACGCGACAGTGAGAGTAGGAATGCGATGAGGTGGAGGATAAATGCGTGGCTGAGGGATTGGAGCAGGGGGCAGGGATTCAAGTTTTTGGATCATTGGGACCTCTTTTGGCGTAGGTGTGACCTGTACAAAAAGGACGGGTTACACTTAAATCCTAGGGGGACCAATATCCTGGCAGGGAGATTAGCGGGGGCTACTGAGGTGACTTTAAACTAGAATGGTTGGGGGGTGGGAATCAAATTAAAGCGGCTAGGTGTGAGGAGGTTAGTTCACAACAGAGGGATGGGAACCAGTGCAGAGAGACAGAGGGGTGTAAAGTGAGCGTAGAAGCAAAAAGTACAAAGGGGAAAAGTAAAAGTGGCAGGCCGACAAATCCAGGGCAAGCATTAAAAAGGGCTAAGAGAGTTGTAAAAGAGCGCCTGAAGGCTTTATGTGTCAATGCAAGGAGCATTCGTAATAAGGTGGATGAATTGAAAGTGCAGAGTGTTATTAATGATTATGATATAGTTGGGATCACAGAGACATGGCTCCAGGGTGACCAGGGATGGGAGCTCAACGTTCAGGGATATTCAATATTCAGGAGGGATAGACATGAAGGAAGGGGAGGTGGGGTGGCGTTGCTGGTTAAAAAAGAGATTAACGCAATAGAAAGGAAGGACATAAGCCGGGAAGATGTGGAATTGATATGGGTAGAGCTGCGTAACACTAAGGGGCAGAAGACGCTGGTGGGAGTTGTGTACAGGTCACCTAACAGTAGTAGTGAGGTCGGAGATGGTATTAAACAGGAAATTAGAAATGTGTGCAATAAAGGAACAGCAGTTATAATGGGTGACTTCAATCTACATGTAGACTGGGTGAACCAAATTGGTAAAGGTGCTGAGGAAGAGGATTTCTTGGAATGTATGCGGGATGGTTTTTTGAACCAACATGTCGAGGAACCGACTAGAGAGCAGGCTATTCTGGACTGGGTTTTGAGCAATGAGGAAGGGTTAATTAGCGATCTTGTCGTGAGAGGCCCCTTGGGTAAGAGTGACCATAATATCGTGGAATTCTTCATTAACATGGAGAGTGACGTAGTTAATTCAGAAACAAAGGTTCTGAACTTAAAGAGGGGTAACTTTGAAGGTATGAGACGTGAATTAGCTAAGATAGACTGGCAAATGACACTTCAAGGATTGACGGTGGATATGCAATGGCAGGCATTTAAAGGTTGCATGGATGAACTACAACAATTGTTCATCCCAGTTTGGCAAAAGAATAAATCAAGGAAGGTAGTGCACCCGTGGCTGACAAGAGAAATTAGGGATAGTATCAATTCCAAAGAAGTAGCATACAAATTAGCCAGAGAAAGTGGCTCACCTGAGGACTGGGAGAAATTCAGAGTTCAGCAGAGGAGGACAAAGGGCTTAATTAGGAAGGGGAAAAAAGATTATGAGAGAAAACTGGCAGAGAACATAAAAACGGACTGTAAAAGCTTTTATAGATATGTAAAAAGGAAAAGACTGATAAAGACAAATGTAGGTCCCCTGCAAACAGAAACAGGTGAATTGATTATGGGGAGCAAGGACATGGCAGACCAATTGAATAATTACTTTGGTTCTGTCTTCACTAAGGAGGACATAAATAATCTTCCAGAAATAGTAAGGGACAGAGGGTCCAGTGAGATGGAGGAACTGAGCGAAATACATGTTAGTAGGGAAGTGGTGTTAGGTAAATTGAAGGGATTGAAGGCAGATAAATCCCCAGGGCCAGATGGTCTGCATCCCAGAGTGCTTAAGGAAGTGGCCCAAGAAATAGTGGATGCATTAGTGATAATTTTTCAAAACTCGTTAGATTCTGGACTAGTTCCTGAGGATTGGAGGGTGGCTAATGTAACCCCACTTTTTAAAAAAGGAGGGAGAGAGAAACCGGGGAATTATAGGCCGGTTAGCCTAACGTCGGTGGTGGGGAAACTGCTGGAGTCAGTTATCAAGGATGTGATAACAGCACATTTGGAAAGCGGTGAAATGATCGGACAAAGTCAGCATGGATTTGTGAAAGGAAAATCATGTCTGACGAATCTCATAGAGTTTTTTGAGGATGTAACTAGTAGAGTGGATAGGGGAGAACCAGTGGATGTGGTATATTTGGATTTTCAAAAGGCTTTTGACAAGGTCCCACACAGGAGATTAGTGTGCAAACTTAAAGCACATGGTATTGGGGGTAAGGTATTGGTGTGGGTGGAGAATTGGTTAGCAGACAGGAAGCAAAGAGTGGGAATAAACGGGACCTTTTCAGAATGGCAGGCGGTGACTAGTGGGGTAGCGCAAGGCTCAGTGCTGGGACCCCAGTTGTTTACAATATATATTAATGACTTGGATGAGGGAATTAAATGCAGCATCTCCAAGTTTGCGGATGACACGAAGCTGGGTGGCAGTGTTAGCAGTGAGGAGGATGCTAAGAGGATGCAGGGTGACTTGGATAGGTTGGGTGAGTGGGCAAACTCATGGCAGATGCAATTTAATGTGGATAAATGTGAAGTTATCCACTTTGGTGGCAAAAATAGGAAAACAGATTATTATCTGAATGGTGGCCGATTAGGAAAAGGGGAGGTGCAACGAGACCTGGGTGTCATTATACACCAGTCATTGAAAGTGGGCATGCAGGTACAGCAGGCGGTGAAAAAGGCGAACGGTATGCTGGCATTTATAGCGAGAGGATTCGAGTACAGGAGCAGGGAGGTACTACTGCAGTTGTACAAGGCCTTGGTGAGACCACACCTGGAGTATTGTGTGCAGTTTTGGTCCCCTAATCTGAGGAAAGACATCTTTGCCATAGAGGGAGTACAAAGAAGGTTCACCAGATTGATTCCTGGGATGGCAGGTCTTTCATATGAAGAAAGACTGGATGAACTGGGCTTGTACTCGTTGGAATTTAGAAGATTGAGGGGGGATCTGATTGAAACGTATAAGATCCTAAAGGGATTGGACAGGCTAGATGCAGGAAGATTGTTCCCGATGTTGGGGAGGTCTAGAACGAGGGGTCACAGTTTGAGGATAGAGGGGAAGCCTTTTAGGACCGAGGTTAGGAAAAACTTCTTCACACAGAGAGTGGTGAATCTGTGGAATTCTCTGCCACAGCAAACTGTTGAGGCCAGTTCATTAGCTATGTTTAAAAGGAAGTTAGATATGGCCCTTGTGGCTACAGGGGTCACGGGGTATGGAGGGAAGGCTGGGTTCTGAGTTGGATGATCAGCCATGATCATAATAAATGGCGGTGCAGGCTCGAAGGGCCGAATGGCCTACTCCTGCACCTATTTTCTATGTTTCTATGTTTCTAAATAACATCAGAACTAAAGTTCACTGAAGTGAGTGAACTACGAAGTCAGTCATCACTGAAGATGGTCAGGAACCCATTAGTTGCAGGCCACAGGCTCAGTTCAGTGCAGAGAGTAGCTAGCTTCGCCAGCAGCAAGCTGAACACTGGCCCGTCCTTTGACTCCAGCCCCGAAACTCTGACCTTTTCAATCTGGTCCAGCGATTAAATCAGGCAAACGTCAGTTCCTTCCTTGCTCTCGGACCCTGTCCCTACTGCTTCAATATGCACTTAGGTCTGAGACCTGCTGCCTCAGCTCATCTCGCCTCAGACCTGCTGCTTCAGATTAACTCCAGCTCCAAGTCACTCTAGCAATGGCCAAACATTGGCTAAATGTGAAAAAGACTAAGGAGCTAGTGGTAGACCTGAGGAGAGCTAAGGTACTGGTGACCCCTGTTTCCATCCAGGGGGTCAGTGTGGACATGGTGGAGGATTACAAATACCTGGGGATACAAATTGACAATAAACTGGACTGGTCAAAGAACACCGAGGCTGTCTACAAGAAGGGTCAGAGCCGTCTCTATTTCCTGAGGAGACTGAGGTCCTTTAACATCTGTCGGACGATGCTGAGGATGTTCTATGAGTCTGTGGTGGCCAGTGCTATCATGTTTGCTGTTGTGTGCTGGGGCAGCAGGCTGAGGGTAGCAGACACCAACAGAATCAACAAACTCATCCGTAAGGCCAGTGATGTTGTGGGGATGGAACTGGACTCCCTGACAGTGGTGTCTGAAAAGAGGATGCTGTCCAAGTTGCATGCCATCTTGGACAATGTCTCCCATCCACTACATAATATACTGGTTGGGCACAGGAGTACATTCAACCAGAGACTCATTCCACCGAGATGCAACACAGAGCGTCATAGGAAGTCATTCCTGCCTGTGGCCATCAAACTTTACAACTCCTCCCTTGGAGAGTCAGACACCCTGAGCCAATAGGCTGGTCCTGGACTTATTTCCTGGCATAATTTACATATTACTATTTAACTATTTATGGTTTTATTACTATTTATTATTTATGGTGCAACTGTAACGAAAACCAGTCTCCCCCGGGATCAATGAAGTATGACTATGACTATGACTATGATTCATCACTCTTGGGCCTGGGCCCTCTTGCTTCAATTTGATACGTACAGGCCATGTCACAACCGTCCTGCACCTTCACGACTTCAGTTCACATCACAAAAATGCCAGGTGGTTGAAAAGCTCAACTCCAAAAGGGAAGTTACAGGCTTTTGATTGCAGTGAGCAATGTCCCGAAAAAATGTGATCCATAAAGTAAGTAGTTGGTAGAATTGCTTGCTGCCAGTAAGGCATCTCTGTGTTCCACCAGTGTCAAATTCCAAGGACTTTATATAGGGGCACAATTGAGAGCATATTAACTGGCTGCACCACTGCCTGCTATGGGAAGTGTACTTCCCTCAATCGCAGGGGTACAACTGAGTGTTCTGTGTGGAAGAAATATGGGATTTGGTAGCAGCAAGGGTAGAAGAAAGAGTTCACAGACTAGAATCTAGGCCACCTCTATCCAGGAGGACTCATCTGCCAAGAATTATCACAGAGAACATGACTGATATAAGATCAATGGATTCAGAGGCTAAGATTTTCCGAGGGGTCATTCACTGAGACCTATCATCGGTTTCCAGGCAGTTTCATCCATTGGCTTGCTTGGTAGTGACTTTGTCTCTGTCTCAAGTTGTGGGTTAATTTATCATGCAGAGTTTTGATGCAAAACTTTTGCAAAAATATAGCTCTTAGGGAATGCTAAAGGCATAAAGGAGTTGTTCTTTGGACAAGGAATTTTACTGAACAATATTATTTTTTCATGTTTTATAGACCAATCTGAATGTAGGACTCTCAGTATACTAGGTGGACTGTTAACTGTTAATTGCTTATTACCAAAATGGCTTCTCTGAAGTGTTATATTAAAATGTCTTTTTGTAATGTTAACTGCTGAGCAAGGGGTTCTCTGTAACTGCAATGTTTGGGTTATACAGGGAGTTAATGGAAATTGTATTCATTTGTTAGCCAATGGAAGTCATGTTCTGTTATCTTGTATATGTGTGCTGAGTTGAGGAGCGCGGGCTTTCTCGGGAGGCGAGCGGAGAGGACAGACGTGTGAGGAATGGACAGCGGTTCCCCGGTGGCGGACACCGAACCTCGGGGGTTAGGAGGGTGGCTGGAGTCTCGGAAGGACGTTGTGGATGGACGTTGTGAGCTCCACCGTATAAAATATTATGTGCACAAGACTGATAAGTTACTTACGTGGCGTCTTTTCTTGTCGTTGTTTCTACTAACCCAACACCAAAAATTTGCTATAAAGTATAATTCTTTACTCGTGCTTTGTATATTGTTTCATATTTGTGTCGTGACTGATCATTGGGCGACTCACACCTTATCCGCACCAGAGCAATTGCACTGTTGGCGGGGTTGACGACTATTCACCCTAGGCAACGGAGGGGGGGGCTGTCAGTGGGGCAAAGACCCTTACACAAAGAAGAAAAGAAGAATTTTCCCTGGAGTCTTGACGAGTGCTTATCTCTGAAATCAACATCTCTTGCACAGATTAATTAGTTGTTATCACTCTGTAGAGTGAGAGAGATTGTGTTTGTTTTCATGACGAGTGCACATCCTGAATTATACATCAAAAGTACGCTTCAAAAGTTCGTCAAAATGTGCAATGGAACCATGAAAGTGATAAGGAAAGTAACAGAGGAAATCAATTAACTTTCTATTTAATTGTAGAGCAAAATATTACATCATTCAGTTCTGTTCAAAGACATACAGCTATATTCTAAATGAATGGAATAATTTTACAATTCATCCACTTCCAGAATCAGAATTGCAGATATATGTTCAGTGGCCACTTTATTAGATACACCTGCTCATTAATGCAAATAACTAATTAGCCAACCATGTGGCAACAACTCAATGCTAAAAGTATGTAGACGTGGTCCAGAGGTTCAGTTATTGTTTGGAGCAAACATCAGAATGGGGAAGAAAGTGATTAAGTGATTTGACTGTGGAATGATAGTTGTGCCAATTGAGTGGTTTGTGTATCTCAGAAACTGCTGATCTCCTGGGATTTTTATGCAGGTCTCTAGAGTTTACAGAGAACACTACAAAAATGAAAAAAAAATGTTCAGTGAGTGACAGTTATCTGGGTGAAACGTCTTGTTAAGGAGAGAGGCCAGAGAAGAATGGCCAGACTGGTTCAAGCTGACAGGGAGACAACAGTAACTCAAATGACCGTGCGTTACAACAGTGGTGTGCAAAAGAGTATCTCTGAACACCCAACACGTTGAACCTTGACGTGAATAAGCTACAGAAGTAGAAAACTATGAACATGCACTCAGTGGCCTCTTTATTAAGTACACCACTCAGTGAACTTCCCAACATTCTTTAAAGTGTAGATCATGCGAACAGTATAGCAGACAAACTGAATAAGTATCTTGCACCAGTCTTCACTGCGGAAGACACTAGCAATATGCTGGAAGTTCCTGGTGTCAGTGGGTTTGAAGTGTGTGAAGTTGCCATAACTAGAGAGAAGGTTTTTGGGAAACTGAAAGATCTGAAGGTAGATAAATCACCTGGACCAGATGGTGTACCACCAAGAGTTCTGAAAGAGGTGGTTGAAGATTTTGTGGATGAATTAGTATTGAATTTTGAAGAATCAATAGATTCTGGTATGGTTCTGGAAGACTCGAAAATTGCAAATGTCACTCCATTCTTCAAGAAGTGAGAGAGGCAGGAGGAAGGAAACTATAGGCCAGTTAGTCTGACCTCAGTGGTTGGGAAGATGTTGGAGTCGATTATTAACGATGAGGTCTCAGGGTACTTGGAGGAACATGATAAAATAGGCCATAGTCAGCATGGTATCCTCAAGGGAAAATCTTGCCTGACAAATCTGTTGGAATTCTTTGAAGAAGTAGCAAGCAGGACAGAGAAAGGAGAATCAGTTGATGCTGTGGAGTTGGATTTTCAGAAGACATTTGACAAGGTGCCACACTTAAGACTGCTTAACAAACTATGATGTTATATGTTAAATATTTGGTTGATGGAATTGATGGCTTTGATGTAAAGTTTACTGATGATATGAAGATAGGTGGAGGGGTCGGTAGTGTTGAGGAAGTAGAGAGGCTACAGAAGGACAGATTAGGAGAACGGGCAAAGACATGGCAGATGGAGTACAGTATCAGGAAGTGCATGGTCATGCACTATAGTAGAAAAATGAAAGGATTGACTATTTTCTCAATGGAGAGAAAATACAAAGAAAAAACTTTGCAAAGGGACTAGGGAGTCCTTGTACAGGATTCCCTAAAGTTAAATTTGCAGGTTGAGTCTGTAGTGAGGAAGGCAAATGCAACGTTAGCATTAATTTCAAGAGGACTAGAATATAAAAGCAAGGATATAATGTTGAAACTTTATAAAGCACTCGTGAGGCCTCTCTCGGAGTATTGTGAGAAAGTTTGGGCCTTTATTTTAGAAAAGATTAGATTAGATTAGATTAGATTAGGTAAAAAGGTAAAATGTGCTGATACTGGAGAGGGTTCAGCAGAGGTTCACAAAAATGATTCCAGGACTGAATGGGTTCTCATATGAAGAATGTCTGTTGGCTCTGGGCCTGTAATCACTAGAATTCAGAAGAATGAGGGGTGACCTCATTGAAACCTATCCAATGGTGAAAGGTGTTGAGAGAGTGGATGTGGAGAGGATATTTCCTATGGTGGGAGAGTCTAAGACGAGAGGATACAGCCTCAGAATAGAGGGGCATCCTTTTAGAACAGAGATGAGAATGAATTTCTTCAGCCAGTGAGTGCTGAATCTGTGGAATTTTTTGCCACAGGCAGCTATGGAGGCCAAGTCTTTCTGAGTATTTAAGGCAGAGGTTGATAGATTCTTGATTGGTCAGGGCATGAAGGGACACAGGGGAAAGCAGAGATTGAGGCTGAGAGGGAATTTGGAACAGCCATGATGAAATGGTGGGGCCGACTTGATGGTAAAATGGCCTCTTTCTCCTGCTATATCTTATGATCTTATGCCATAAGACAATATATCCCCAGTGAAATCATACTGGGATGAAATTTTGGAAAATGGTTGATACATGTTTACATTGATATTTACTTGGCCATTTACGTAATTCATTTGAGGTGTTGGGAACTTTTTTCTTCCCAGTTACACATGTTAAAAGATATGAATCAACTTCACTTGAAGAAGGAAACTGGTAGAAGACAGCTAGTAGGTTTCTGATGTTAATCCTGCTTGCTGGGCACAGATACCAGGACACCATTTATGATATCCCTTCCTGCAGGGGGTAAGGGAATGGCCACACTTATTTCTGACATTACAAACCCTGGAAAATTACCTCCAAGATTTTAAAGTAACTGATCCAATTTCTGCCTTGGTTATTTCAACTTCCTGGTTTCAGGTCGATG
Organism: Mobula hypostoma; assembly: GCF_963921235.1. Lineage (NCBI taxonomy): Eukaryota > Metazoa > Chordata > Chondrichthyes > Myliobatiformes > Myliobatidae > Mobula > Mobula hypostoma. The sequence goes on along the minus strand of NC_086098.1, from coordinate 55,544,449 downwards.
ATTCTTCTGATAAACAGGCACTAACACACTCATTTAAAATACGGTTGGAAATTTGCATCTGGTAGGAACATGAAAATAATGTACAATAGCAAACAGTTTTGGTTGCCAGATTTCATGTTGACGACAAGATTACAACATGTGTGTGGCTCATCTGTACATATCACTTCACAAGGGAACAGAAGCTCAGTAGTTATGGTGGGTGGACAGTTTTTTCAATGCCTGGCCCATGGAGATTAATTTTGTGGAACACCAAACAACAGATCAGAGCTCAAACAGCCTGATCTTGGCAATGGGATGGCAGCTAGATTTTAATTCAGATAATTGCAACGTTCAAGTTCAAAGATCAAAGTAAAATTTATTATCAGAGTGTATATATATGTCACCACATACAACCCTGAAATTCTTTTTCTGCGGGTATACTTAGCAAACCTATAGAACAGGAACTGTAAACTGTACACATCAGGAACTGTTAACAGTAATCAAACTGTGGAAATGCAGATATAAATACAGTAAATACCAATAAATAATGAGTATGAAATAATAATATAAAAGAAACTTTAAAGAAGTGTAGCTATCCCCTTTTCCTCAAGAGCCTGATAAATGAGGAGCAGTAACTGTTCTTGAACCTGGTGGTGTGAGTCCTGAGGCTCTTGGACCATCAACCTGATGGCAGCAGCAAGAAAAACGCATGGCCTGGGAGGTGAGAATCATTGATAATGGATGCTGCTTTTCTACGGCAATGTTTCATGTAGATATGCTCAGTGGTTGGGAGGGTTTTACCCATGATATACTGGGCCAAATACACTACCTTTTGAAGAATTGACCACTCAAAGGCATTGCTGTTCCCATACCAGGCCATACTGCAGCCAGTTAGCACCCTTTCCGCCACACATCTCTAGAAATTTGCCAAGGTTTTCCATAATATGCCTAACCTCCGCAGACTCCTGAGGAAGTAGAGGCGTTGTCGTGCTTTTTATGTAACAATATTTACATTATGGATTCATGACAGGTCCGCTGAGACAGGGACACCCAGGAACTTAAAGTTACTGACCTTCTGCACCTCTGACCCTGCAATGATTAGACCATAAGACCGCAGACCATAAGACATGGAGCAGAATTCGGATGTTCAGCTCATTGAGTCTGCTCTGCCATTCCATCGTGGTGGATCCCACTCAACCCCACACACCTACCTTCTCGTCATATTCTTTGATGCCTTGATCGATAGAAAACGATCAACTTCCACCTTAAATATACACACAGTCTTGGATCCCACCACAGTCTGTGGCAGAGCAGTCCACAGATTCACTACTCTTTGGCTCAAATAATTCCTCCTTACATCTGTTCTAAAGGGTTGGTCTTCAATTTTGAGGCTGTGACCTCTAGTTCTGGATACCCCCACCATAGGAAACATTCTCTCCACATCCACCCTATGTAGACTTTCCAACATTTGATAGGTTTCAATGAGATACCCCCCACATTATCCTAAATTCCAGGGAGTACAGGCCCAAATCTGCCAAATACTCCTCATCTGTTAACCCCTTCATTCCCAGAATCATCTCGAGAACCTCCTCTGGACTCTCTCCAATGACAACACATCCTTTCGGAAATATGGGGCCCAAAACTGTTGACAATTCTCCAGGTGCGACCTGACAATTATCTTATAAAACCTCACCATTATCTCCTTTCTTTTATATTGCCCTTGAAATAAATGCCAACATTGCACTTGCCTCCTTTACCACAGACTCAACCTGTAAATTAAGTTTCTGGGAGTCCTAGAAGGTTTTTTTCCCATTCTTCCAATTTGTTTAAGTCCAGTTGCAATCGCATTGCTTCCTCAGCGCTACCTACCCCTCCACCTATCTTCATATCATCTACAAACTTTGCCAAAAGCCCTCCAATTCCATGATCTAGATCACTAATAAACAATGTGAAAAGCAGTGGTCTCAATACTGACCCCTGACTAGCAGCACTAGTCATTGGCAGCCAACCAGAAAAGGCCCCTTTTATTCCCACTCGCTGCCTCCTGCCTGTCAGCCATTTCGCTATCCATGACAGTATCTTTCCTGTAATGCCATTGTTAACCTTGTTAAGCAGGCTCATGTGTGGCATCTTATCAAACGTCTTCTGATAATCTATGTAAATGACATCCACTGCCTCTCCTTTGTCCACCCTGCTTGTTACTTCCTTTAAAAATTCTAACAGATTTGTCAACCAAGATTTCCCTTTACTGAAACCATGCTGACTTTGACTTATTTTATCATTAGTTACCAAGTACCCTAAAGCCTCATTCTTAATCATAGACTCTAACATTCTCCTAACCACTGAGGTTAGGCTAACCGGCTTATAATTTCCTTTCTTTTACCTTTCTCCCTTCTTAAGGAGTGGAGTGATAATTGCAATTTTTCAGTCCTCCAAAACCATGCCAGAATCAAGTGATTCTTGAAAGGTCATGACCAATCTTCAGCAACCTCTTTCAGGTCTCTGGGACGTAGTCCATCTGGTCCAGGTGACTTACCCACCTTAAGACCTTTGAGCTTGCCTTGCATTTTTTTCATTTTTTAATAGCAATGGTACTCACTCCTGCTCCCTGTCTCTCATGGACCTCTGGCACACTGCTAGTGTCTTCCATTGTGAAAACTGATGCAAAGTACTCATTAAGTTCATCTGCCATTTCTTTGTCCCCCATTACAATCTCACCAGCATCATTTTCCAGTGGTCCAATATCAACTCCCACTTCTCTTTTACTATTTATATAACTGAAAAAAACTTTTGATATCCTGTTTTATATTACTGGCTAGTCTGCCTTCATGTTTCATCTTTTCCCTTCTTATAGCTTTTATAGTTGGCTTTTGTTGAATTTTAAAAGCTTCCCAATCATCCAACTTCCAGCTCAGTTTTGCTACCTTAGCAAAAGCCTTTTCTTGACTTTTATGCAGTGCTCAACTTCCTTTGTCAGGGTTTCCAGAGGGGAAACTCTGATTTCAAACCTCCGCTGCCTTGCGGCCATACCCACCCATGAGAAAGGCCTTGGGAGTAAACCCCGAGGACAAATCCGGAGCTGGAGTCCCTAAGGCAGTCCGATGTTGCCTTCAACCTCATTCTGGCAACTCCTGCAACGACACTGGTGCCAAGCTGTATCAGCCTTGCCCTTCCCTTGGACAACATCGGTGTCGTGGAGAGTGGAGACTTGCAACGTGGGCAACTGCCGGTCTTCCATACAACCTTGCCCAGGCCTGCGCCCTGGAAAGGACACTCCAGAGTAATACTTCCCAGGCGCAGATCCACGGTCTCGCAAGAATAATGGATGCCACTACCAACTTCCTTTGTCAGCCACAGTTGCCTATCCCTGCTATTTGAGAACTACTTCTGTGAGAAATATCTATCCTGTGCCTTGTGAACTACTTCCAGAGACTTCAGCCATCTCTGCTCTACTATCATCCCCGCCAGTATCCTCCTCCAATCCACCTGGGCAAGCTGCTCTCTCCTGCCTCTGTAATTCACTTTATTCCACTCCTTCTTCCCACAGATTACTGGCTCATGGACCTCTGGTTTCCCTCTCCTGAAGTCTATAATCAGTTCCTTTGTCTTATTGACATTGAGAGAGAGATTGTGTTTTTACACCACTCAGCCAAGTTTTCAATCTCCCTCTTGCATGCTGATGCATCACCCATTTTGATATATTCCACAAAAGTGGTGTCATCAGCAAACTTGTATATGGTGTTGGAGCTGTACTTAGCCACACAGTCATAGATTTAAAGCAAGTAGAACAGGGGGCTAAGTACACATCCCTGCGGTGCTCCTGTGCTGATGGAGATTGTGGAGGAGATGTTTTTGCCAGTCCAAAGTGACTGGGGTCTGCAAGTGAAGAAATCCAGGATCAGGCGCAGGCCTTGGAGTTTACTGATTAATTTTGAGGGGATGAAAGTGTTAAATGCTGAGCTGTACTTGATAAAGAGCATCTTGATGGATGCACCTTTGCTGTCCAGATGTTCCAGGATTGTGTGAGCAGCCAATGAGATAGCATCTGTTGTTGACCTGGTGCCCTGGTAAGTGAATTGGAGCGGACCCAAGTCACCATTCAAAAAGGAGACTGAATGCATTTTGGAATGTTAAACAATGGCAGACCATACATGGTGAATTGTAGGGCCTTAGGGAGTGTTGTTGAAGGGAAACCTTGGTGTATAAGAGCACAGTTCCTTGAAAATGGGATCATAGGAAGACAGTGTGTCAAGAAAGTCATATGGTACTATATGCTTGCCTTCATCTACTGAGGCATTGAGTCAACTTACTCTTCGTCCTACTTAGAGTACTGTGTGCAGTTCTGGTCACCACAATGCAGGAAGGACAAAGTTATGTGAGAGAAAAAAATTACAAGAATGAAACCGAGATTGGAGAACTTCAGTTGTCAGGACAGATTGGATAGACTAGGTTTATTTTCCTTCGACCATTGAAGGCTGAGGGTGACAATAGTAAAAATATTTAAAATCACAAGAAGAATGGATTGGGAAGAAAACATGTGTCTGTTTCCCATAGCAGGTGTTTCTGAAACTAGATTTATCAACAGTATTCAAAATTTTTTAATGTCCTTTCCATTACACAAGTGTAAAGGTGAACAACGTAATTGTTATTCCAGATTTGATGCAGACCATAAATTACACAATAAGATGAAGAACACAAAATTAAAAATACTCAATAAATATAAATAATAAGATGGCTTCATTTTGTAGATTGATTGTATGTACATAAAGTGACGCTAGGTACAGGAGAGTCTGTAAATAAGGTGACTGTGACAGGAAATGATAAAGTAAATAGGGTGTGTGTGGAGTTAGGTAGTGGGTGGAGGTGTGCATGAATTAGAAAGAGATTAAATTGAATATTTTCTAATTCTGATCATGTGTACTGTATTTTGGAACAGTGAAGGTGAATACTGGCTGTCATGGAAGGATTTCAATGCAGGGGCAGGCTGCTTAGTGGGAAAACTCTCATCTCCCAATAGGGAAGAGGGAAGGTGCAGAGGCCCTATAAAGAAGGCGGGGGGAGGGTGGGAAGGAGAAGGCTCCCTCCTCTCCTCCTTCCTTCTTTACAGGGCCTCTGCCCCTTCCCCCTTCAGTCCTGACGAAGGGTTCCGGCCCGAAACATTGACTGATCGTTTCCACTGATGCTGCCCATCCTGCTGAGTTCCTCCAGCTTGTTGTGAGTGTTGCTTTGACCCCAGCATCTGCAGAATATTTTGTGTTTCCTTGAGAGATCTCTGTTCTGCATTTTCATGTCAACTAGATTGATTCCATGGCATTATTACAAAGAAGGGCATGGGAGTTTTCCCTATTATTCTGGCCAGGATCTCAAGCAACATAGTTTATGCAGATTAATATATGGAGATGGAGAGCACACAAAGGTAAGAACCTTTGCGTTCTTATCAGTTAGGAATAATCAACAACATTCACACTCATCCCAGATTTCATGTGCCAGGTTTTGCAGTCGTTTTGGAACACAGTCTTTGCTTTGCAGAGACTATCCCTTACTTAATGGGGTAGTAAATCACAAACATGAGAAAAATGGCATAGCCTCTGGAAGCCTGATTGCTTTCTGATATCATGTGCCATGTTCCACTACAGGAATACAGCAAGAGAATGGAAGTTTTTGGTTTTGAACTTCTGCAGAAACTTGGTCTACATGTAGCATCTGAGATCATCCCAGGAAAGATGCAGCCACTTGCTAAAAACAAGAAAATAAGAAGGAGCCTCAGCTGTGACTGCGTCTCTAACAATTAAACTATAGACTATTTTTTGAATTATAGTAATAAATAATCCCTTAATGGTGACATAATGTTCATCCTCAAGCCCCCAATAAAAGTCACTGAATGGCCAACACAGATGGCTCTCCCTCACTGTTCAAATAAGCATTTATAAGAAAATTGAATATGCATGAAATGCAGAGCTCAATCAGGACAAATGGGCAATGAAATAACTGGAACTTGACTAGCTCAATAAATACAGCTGAACTCAGGATTTAAAGGGAAAATATAACTAATGGCAATTGTGCACAGGTGAAAGAAAAGATTTTATTTATAACTTCAGTTGACACTATCAGCTTGGATGGTTTATAACAACCATTTTAAGATTGATTGCATGAAGGAGTAATATGGAGAGTAAAATTCATGAAGAGGTAGGAACTGAATACCATTGACAAATGATAGATCAATAATTAACAACTTTTATTGAAGAAACAGATGCAAAAAGCTTCTATCCATTCCAAACAAGGTCCGCCTCAGATTAGGGTCAGTGTCAATGGTGTGGACTTCCAAGTTCAGGAATTCTGATTTTAATGGCTATTCTGAGACTCACGAAGCCCATGGTAGCTATTACACTTCGTGAATGGAGAAATACCATTCAAGGAAAGTCATGATTTAAAACTAAAAAGTTTTGCATTGAAGCACATTTAATTTCTTTCCAGAGATTGCTGGCATTCATTTTAGAAAACAGGGAGATCTCCCAGTCTTGTGGTCTTTTATTCATAATAGCTTCATTGTGCATGTATTCCTTTTTTGGTATGGAAATAATGCATTAGAGCTATGGCCCTGGAATACAGTGGCAGGAACCCCTAGCAGGCAGTGTTTCAATTTTCAGGGTAGTACTACAGTAAATTTTCATTTGTGGGAAAATTCTCTGTGTTTTCTAAATAAATTCAGTATAAATCATACATACTTCAATAATACATTAACTGTAAAATAATTAGGGATGTCTTGAAGGCATGAAGAAACCAAATGAAACCATATTTCTTTTTTATTCCTTGTATATAGTGTATAATAGCTAAAAATTTATCACTGTCATCTTTACTATATTTCTCACCACTTATCATTCTACTTTTACTCCACCTATTCTCTAGTCATCTTCCATTTGATGGCATATGCCTGAAACCTACACACCACCCTCTTTGTCATGTCTCTGAAGTGGCCAGAGTATCAAATATAAACATCTGAAGAAGGAAGATAAATTTGCCCTTTAGAACAATATGAGAATTATTGCATTGAGATATATAAATTTTCACTTTATCATTTTATCCCATATTGTTAATTATAGTGTTATTTCGTGTTTGTTTTAGTTCTTTCAAATGACAAAAAGACTTGAAATACATATAAAATTGGTTTATATGACAAGAGTAATTTTCCCATGCAAATATGGGGTCACATAAGTACTTTGTCTCATTTGGTAAGGCTCTTCCATGCAATGCTGGACAAGATTTCCATTGTGACTAGTGGATGGAGAAACCCAGATCAACAAGGAGCAAAGGGAAAGTAACGTAAAAATGAAAAATATTGAATGGGGCAAGGTGAATACATTTCCAACTGGGATGCATTTATTGCTATTGTGTGTCAAAATAATACTGCATTACCTACTTTAATGTATATCAGGGAATGTAGCCCCACCTCCTGAACTGGGAAAGGCCTTGTACTAACTATAATTACACAGCCATTATCTATTTACATCTAATCTTCAGAGCCATTTTGCCACTAATGCTAAACATAATATTAACACTATTTTAATTAGTGTTTCAGATTGTTTTATATTCCTCTGTTATAGAACCAGAGCATCTGAAAGGTTTCTGACTTAATCACACACCTGAGTCATTCTTTGTTTTGTCCGTATGATATAATTTAATTTTGTGCTGAGAGATCAGCTGTTATTCCTTCAATGAATGACCGGTCTTGTCTGTGTTTTGATTAAATAGCTTGATGAAGCTACAAGCAAGGCAATGTGTTCCATAACTGAGGTCTTTTCAGAAAAACTATTCAAGAGTAGAAGACATTAATTGCTGCTTCCTCTGCAGCTACTCTAATCGAAAGCAGATCTTTTCAGATAACACTATTCTCTGCATTGAATAGAGTGTGGATGTCTTCACCACTATTCATTTTGCAAGTTTTCATGAACTTTATAGAAGGAAACATCCAGAAGGTGTCAACATGAATAAGGTATGAGTACACTGTCAATCATAGGCCAGATTCCACCAATGGCATAAGACTGGTGAGTGAAGGTTGGTACCGCAGTTAAAGCAGGAACTTAATGGAAAGGCCATTTACACGTTCCCTTCAGTTACTAAAGCAACGGCACACATATTGTTTATAGCATTGCTTCAAAAGAAAGAAACAAGTATTAATCCTTGTGAAAGCAAACATGAACTAACATAAAAAAAATTTAAAAAAGAACTTGCTTATTGTAAGCCAAGTTAGAAGAATCTACAACAGTGTGGAATCTATATTTGCAGTATTAAATGAATCAAAGCCATATTCGTGCTGTTATGCCAATTAACCAGGCTTAACTTAAATAATTCTATTATGTTGTACTGTATATAAGATTTTGAAATTATTATGTGTTTACAGTAAGTTGATGTTAGAAAATCAAACCACCCTGGCAAAAAATAACAGTGAACCATCTGGGTGAAAGGAACAGACAGCTAAAATTTCCTTTCTCGTTGCTAAGGTGGTGGATGGACCGCAAAGTACAATGCAAATCTAGCTCGAGTTTCCTGCAATCCATTCCATTCCTGTGATGTACTTTGACAAATGAGATTTCTTAGCTGATCAATGAGCCTTTTTCTTCACATTGGTCATTCAAATCTTGACATAAATGAGCTAAATTAGATAATGCTGAGGCACTGCGTCATATCTATGAGTCATATAGCACTGTTGGATCTGGTGATATCGATCTTGAGGTCCTTTGGAGGTCAAAAATGAGGCATAAACCTTGGTGGTTATAGCCATTTTATTAAGTGTTACAGGAACAAAGAATGAACAAAGAGGGAGGAAGTGTAAGGGCATGTATAGTGAGGACATGCCCTTACACTTCCTCCCTCACTACCATTCAGGGCTCCAGACAGTCCTTCCAGGTGAGGCGACACTTCACCTGTGAGTCGGCTGGGGTGATATACTGCGTCCGGTGCTCCCGATGTGGCCTTCTATATATTGGCGAGACCCGACGCAGACTGGGAGACTGCTTTGCTGAACACTGACACTCTGTCCGCCAGAGAAAGCAGGATCTCCCAGTGGCCACACATTTTAATTCCACGTCCCATTCCCATTCTGATATGTCCATCCACGGCCTCCTCTGCTGTAAAGATGAAGCCACACTCAGGTTGGAGTGACATAGTTAATTCAGAAACAAAGGTTTTGAACTTAAAGAGGGGTAACTTTGAAGGTATGAGACGTGAATTAGCTAAGATAGACTGGCAAATGACACTTCAAGGATTGACGGTGGATATGCAATGGCAAGCATTTAAAGGTTGCATGGATGAACTACAACAATTGTTCATCCCAGTTTGGCAAAAGAATAAATCAAGGAAGGTAGTGCACCCGTGGCTGACAAGAGAAATTAGGGATAGTATCAATTCCAAAGAAGAAGCATACAAATTAGCCAGAGAAAGTGGCTCACCTGAGGACTGGGAGAAATTCAGAGTTCAGCAGAGGAGGACAAAGGGCTTAATTAGGAAGGGGAAAAAAGATTATGAGAGAAAACTGGCAGGGAACATAAAAACGGACTGTAAAAGCTTTTATAGATATGTAAAAAGGAAAAGACTGGTAAAGACAAATGTAGGTCCCCTGCAGACAGAAACAGGTGAATTGATTATGGGGAGCAAGGACATGGCAGACCAATTGAATAATTACTTTGGTTCTGTCTTCACTAAGGAGGACATAAATAATCTTCCAGAAATAGTAAGGGACAGAGGGTCCAGTGAGATGGAGGAACTGAGCGAAATACATGTTAGTAGGGAAGTGGTGTTAGGTAAATTGAAGGGATTGAAGGCAGATAAATGCCCAGGGCCAGATGGTCTGCATCCTAGAGTGCTTAAAGAAGTAGCCCAAGAAATAGTGGATGCATTAGTGATAATTTTTCAAAACTTGTTAGATTCTGGACTAGTTCCTGAGGATTGGAGGGTGGCTAATGTAACCCCACTTTTTAAAAAAGGAGGGAGAGGGAAACCGGGGAATTATAGACCGGTTAGCCTAACGTCGGTGGTGGGGAAACTGCTGGAGTCAGTTATCAAGGATGTGATAACAGCACATTTGGAAAGCGGTGAAATGATCGGACAAAGTCAGCATGGACTTGTGAAAGGAAAATCATGTCTGACGAATCTCATAGAATTTTTTGAGGATGTAACTAGTAGAGTGGATAGGGGAGAACCAGTGGATGTGGTATATTTGGATTTTCAAAAGGCTTTTGACAAGGTCCCACATAGGAGATTAGTGTGCAAACTTAAAGCACACGGTATTGGGGGTAAGGTATTGGTGTGGGTGGAGAATTGGTTAGCAGACAGGAAGCAAAGAGTGGGAATAAACGGGACCTTTTCAGAATGGCAGGCGGTGACTAGTGGGGTACCGCAAGGCTCAGTGCTGGGACCCCAGTTGTTTACAATATATATTAATGACTTGGATGAGGGAATTAAATGCAACATCTCTAAGTTTGCAGATGACACGAAGCTGGGTGGCAGTGTTAGCAGTGAGGAGGATGCTAAGAGGATGCAGGGTGACTTGGATAGGTTGGGTGAGTGGGCAAATTCATGGCAGATGCAATTTAATGTGGATAAATGTGAAGTTATCCACTTTGGTGGCAAAAATAGGAAAACAGATTATTATCTGAATGGTGGCCGATTAGGAAAAGGGGAGGTGCAACGAGACCTGGGTGTCATTATACACCAGTCATTGAAAGTGGGCATGCAGGTACAGCAGGCGGTGAAAAAGGCGAATGGTATGCTGGCATTTATAGCGAGAGGATTCGAGTACAGGAGCAGGGAGGTACTACTGCAGTTGTACAAGGCCTTGGTGAGACCACACCTGGAGTATTGTGTAAACAACAGGAATTCTGCAGATGCTGGAAATTCAAGCAACATACATCAAAGTTGCTGGTGAATGCAGCAGGCCAAGCAGCATCTATAGGAAGAGGCGCAGTCGACGTTTCAGGCCGAGACCCTTCCTTCAGTTAGTCCTGACGAAGGGTCTCGGCCTGAAACGTCGACTGCGCCTCTTCCTATAGATGCTGCTTGGCCTGCTGCGTTCACCAGCAACTTTGATGTATGTTGCTGGAGTATTGTGTGCAGTTTTGGTCCCCTAATCTGAGGAAAGACATCCTTGCCATAGAGGGAGTACAAAGAAGGTTCACCAGATTGATTCCTGGGATGGCAGGACTTTCATATGAAGAAAGACTGGATGAATTGGGCTTGTACTCGTTGGAATTTAGAAGATTGAGGGGGGATCTGATTGAAACGTATAAGATCCTAAAGGGATTGGACAGGCTAGATGCAGGAAGATTGTTCCCGATGTTGGGGAAGTCCAGAACGAGGGGTCACAGTTTGAGGATAGAGGGGAAGCCTTTTAGGACCGAGATTAGGAAAAATTTCTTCACACAGAGTGGTGAATCTGTGGAATTCTCTGCCACAGGAAACAGTTGAGGCCAGTTCATTGGCTACATTTAAGAGGGAGTTAGATATGGCCCTTGTGGCTACGGGGGTCAGGGGGTATGGAGGGAAGGCTGGGGCGGGGTTCTGAGTTGGATGATCAGCCATGATCATAATAAATGGCGGTGCAGGCTCGAAGGGCCGAATGGCCTACTCCTGCACCTATTTTCTATGTTTCTATGTTTCTAACACCTTATATTCCATCTGGGTAGCCTCCAACCTGATGGCATGAACATTGACTTCTCAAACTTCTGCTAATGCCCCACCTCTCTCTCGTACCCCATCCGTTATTTATTTATATACACATATTCTTTTTCTCTCTCTCTTTTTTCTGCCTCTGTTCCCCTTGCCCATCCTCTGCTTTCTTTCCCCCCTCCCCCTTTTCTTTCTCCCTAGGCCTCCTGTCCCATGATCCTCTCATATCCCTATTGCCAATCACCTGTCCAGCTCTTGGCTCCATCCCTCCCCCTCCTGTCTTCTCCTATCATTTCGGATCTCCTCCTCCCCCTCCCACTTTCAAATCTCTTACTAGCTCTTTTTTCAGTTAGTCCTGACGAAGGGTCTCAGCCTGAAACGTCCACTGTACCTCTTCCTAGAGATGCTGCCTGGCCTGCTGCGTTCACCAGCAACTTTTATGTGTGTTGCTTGAAATTCCAGCATCTGCAGATTTCCTCGTGTTTGTGTAAAGAAAAAGTTGTTGTCTTTTCATACTCAGTTGAGAGATAGCAACATTTCAGTGATAACAATTAACCTATTATACAACCAAATACAAGAGGTGTGACACCAGCTTGCTGCAGTAAAACCAAGCAGCTTCTAGAAAATACAGAATGAACTATACTACAATTACTAGAAAATTTAGTAAGCAATTACACATACAGTACGTAAGTGATTATATAAAATCTATAAACAAACACAGGTAAGTTAAACTACAATAAGAAAAAATATTAAAAAATAGCAATTCTACTTCCTAATCCAGCAGTACTGATCTATCATCTAGAAAATTGTTGTTAGTTCCTGAACAACTAAAGAGTTCATTTTGATCAATTAATTAGTAGAATGGATGAAGAAAACCATCTAATAGACATGAAATGATTAAATAAAAGCTTGCCTTTCTGGTGCCTTTAATAACCTCAGGACAACCCAATGAATTGACTATATTCATTTATAGCCAATGAATAAACGCAAGAAAATCTACAGATGCTGGAAATCCAGAGCAACACCCACAAAATGCAGGAGAAACTCAGCAGCTCAGGCAACATCTATGAAAATGAACTAACATAGAAACATAGAAAAATTACAGCACAATACAGGCCCTTCGGCCCACCAACTTCCTAGCACCTTAAAACGGTGCCGTCTCGTGCTAGCCATTCCAGCCCCGGGAAAAAGACTCTAACTATCCACATGATCAATGCCTCTAACGGTCGATATATCAGGCCAAGACCCTTCATCAGGACTGGAAAGGAAGAGAGAAGATGCCAGGATAAGAATATGGGGGGAGGGGAAGTAGGACAAAATAGAAGGTGATAGGTGAAGCCAGGTGGGCGGGAAAGGGGGAATGAAGTAAGAAACTGAAAGTGATTAGGAAAAGGTAAAGGACTAGAGAAGAAGGAGTCTGATAGGAGTGTGGACCTTGGGAGAAAGGGAAAGAGGAGAGACACCAGGAGGAAGTGAAAGGCCGGTGAGGACGGGAGGTCAGAGGCCAGAGTGGGTAGGGGAAGGTGGAGGTGGAAAATTCCCAGAAGTTGGAGAAATCAATGTTATCCCATCAGGTTGGAGGCTAGCTAGACAGAATATGATATGATCTCTGCTTTCTGCAGGAATCTTTCACTCCGTGCTTAGCTTGTCCATTCGTCCATCCCCACTAATCTCACTCCTGGCAATTATCTCTGCAAGTGGCAGAAGTGCTATACCTGCTCACTCATCTCTTCGCTCACCTCCATTCAGGAGGTAAACAGTCTTTCCAGGTGAGGCAACACTCCACCTGCAAATCTGTTAGGGTTGTCTACTGTATTTGGTGCCCCCAATGCCTCCTCCTCTACACTGGGGAGCGCTGACATAGATTTGGGGTATGCTTTTCCCCTCTCTTCTTCAATTTCCCACTCTGGCATCTGACCTCTCTTCCCCTCCCACCTGTTACCTTCCTCTAGTGCCAGTCCTCTTTTTCTTTTCTTTACCTCCTGCGGTCCTATCTCCTCTCATATCAGATTCCTTTTATCTCAGCCCTTTTCCACCTATCACCTTTATTCCCCCCCCCCATCATTCACTTGGCTTCACCTATCACCTTCTAGCTGCACTCCTGCCTCTCCTCCCATCTTCTGGGATCTCCCCCCTTCCTTTCCAGTCCTGATGAAGGTCTGAGCCTGAAACTTCAACTGTTTATTCGTTTCCATTGATGCTGCCAGACCTGCCGAGTTCCTCCAAAATTTTGTGTGTTTTGAAATAGTTAATGAATTGCTTACAACACTGCTGTATGAACTGAGTCAGACTTAGCAAGCTCACACAAATAATTAATCTAATCAAGTTCTTCACTGACATTTGTTAAAGGCTAAATATTGGTCATAACTGATTACATACGAAACAGGAAGTCCACCTGTTGATTTAAGACTTGGTCTTTGGTTTATTATTGTCAAATGTTCCAGATGAAAAAGACTTTGTTTTACATGCCATGCATACAGATCTTTCCGAAACAGAACTACATTGAGATAAAAGCAAAAACAGAATGCAGAATATACACTCAGTGGCCACTTTATTAGGTACACCAGTACACCTGCTTCTTAATGCAAATATCTAATCAGCCAATCATGTGGCAACACTCAATGCAGAAAAGCATGCAGATATGGTTCAGTTATTGTTCAGACAAAACATCAGAATGGGGAAAAATTTGATCTAAGTGACTGACCATGGAGTAATTGTTGGTGCCAGGAGGTATAGTTTGATTATCTCAGAAAGTGCTGATCTCCTGGGATTTTCACGGTTTAACAGTCTTTAGAGTTGGTGTGAAAAACAAAATAAAAACATCCAGTGAACAGCAGTTCTGTGGGCAAAAACACCTTGTTAATGAGAGAGAACAAAGGACAATGGCCAGACTGGTTCAAACTGTCATGAAGGTGACAGGTACTCAAATAACCATGCACTACAACAGTGTTGTGAAAATGAGCATACCTGAACACACATCATGTCAAACTTTGAAGTGCATGGGTTACAGCAGCAGAAAACCATGAACATTCATTCAGTTGCCACCTTATTAGGTTCAAGATTATGCACAAATTGACCAATGCCTTACACCCTTGCTTTTGTACTCTACCCCCCTCTAAATGAATGCTAACATTGTATTTGCCTTCCTTACTATTGGCTCAACCCGCAAGTTAAGCTGTAGGAATCCTGCACTAGAACTCCCAATTCCAGTGTGTTGTGAGTGTTGCTTTGACTCCAGCATCCGCAGATTATTTTGTGTTTACGATTCGCTACTCCGCTGCGAAGTCTCTTCGAGGTATGCCTACCCTGAAGAAGTTTAAATCTTCTCTTCGACGGGAGTTCAGTGAAACCCTCTCTCACTGCTCCCCCTCTGTGATCTTTATAGGGCCTCTGCCCCTTCCCTCTACAGACCTGACGAAGGGTTCTGGCCCGAAACGTCAACTCATCGTTTCCACGGATGCTGCCCGACCTGCTGAGTTCCTCCAGCGTGTTGTGAGCGTTCCCAATCCCCTCATTGCCAAGTGTAACATATTGGTGGCCACTACTGACTTCATAAAGCTATTACTTCCGTGCTGATTATCCACCTTTAGCTATATGATACATCAATTGCTTCCAAACTTGTGCCAACTTTATAGCAACATTAGCAGGATTTACTGTATGCTTCAATCGCATGTCCAGTACTTTGTTACATTACATACATACAGTATGTGTGACTTATTTACAGATGTACCACACTTAGATCATATAAAATGCTGCATGGTGAAAATCCTTTGAACAGGAGAATAGGTTTTTATTTAACAGCTTAAAGTTGTTAGTTATCAAAGTTGAATTTTAATCATCACTTCCTCTTACCTTTCTTCAACCTTTGCTTCCAATAGGGCTTTCAAAGAAGGTAGCCATCTCTATCTAGTGCCTTGGGCATGTTCCTAGGAGTGAATCCCATTCGCCTGTCCTGGTTCAACGACATAGATGTCACAGCCGAGAAAGCTCACCAATACCTCTCCTGCCTCACTCAAATCTAAACATGCATCATGGAGAGCATTCTAACTGGCTGCACCATTGGCTGGTATGGTGGCAGAGGTACTGCATAAGATCAAAATAAGCTGCAGAAAGTTGTAAACTCAGTCTATTCCATTATAGGTAGTAGCCTTACAGCATCCCGGACACCTTCAAGGAGTGTTGCCTCAAAAAGATGGCAGCCATCATTAAGGACCCCCAGCACCTAGGACATGCCCTCTTCTCATTGCCACCATCAGAGAGGACGTATAGGAGCCTGAAAACACACAGTCAATGATTCAGGAATGTTTCTTCCTCTCTGCATCAGATTTCTGAATGAACATTACCTCATTACTTCTTTTTCTCTTTTTGCACTACTTTTTAATTTAACATATATATATTCTTACTATAATTCACTGCAATAATTTTGTTTTATTACTATGTATTGCAATGTACTGTTGCCATATAACAACAAATTTGCCAGTGATATTAAACCTGATTC
The DNA here is from genome assembly GCF_963921235.1 of Mobula hypostoma. Lineage (NCBI taxonomy): Eukaryota > Metazoa > Chordata > Chondrichthyes > Myliobatiformes > Myliobatidae > Mobula > Mobula hypostoma. The sequence goes on along the minus strand of NC_086098.1, from coordinate 55,528,311 downwards.
TGATTCTGACAACCTACCTCGTTATGATCTTGCACACTATTGTTTACTGCAATTCTTCTGTTTATTCTGCTTTGTTGACATTTTACCTTGTTCTAACTCAATACACTGTACGAAGGTTTGATCTGTATCAACAGTATGCAAGACTAGCTTTTCACTGTATCTCAGTGAGGTGAGGGACTCTGTCGGTCAGAGTTGGCCATAGATGTTGCATCCTAGCTGTCTAGATACGCAAGCCTGAGCAGTACGATATGGACAGCAAGCTGTTGCCCATGTAGCAAGCTGCTTCTCTCCATGCATATGATGAACCCAAATGAACAGCAGAGACTGATACAGTTTGGTACCAGAGGCGTAGCAGGAGTTGCCAGTCAGCATTGAACTCAATATAGGACTGCCTTATGGACTCCAGCTCTGGATTTTTCCCTCAGGGTTTACTCCCAAAGCCTTCTCCATGAGTAGGTATAGCCGCAAGGCGGTGGAGGTTTGAGATCAGAGTTTTCCTTCTCCTAGATGAGATGCCAGCCACGGCTAATGAGCCCCATCTGCCCAAAGTGACTGGTTTTAAGGTGCCAGTAACCTGCCTTTGCCCCTTCTCCTGTCAGTAGAAACAGTTCCTCTGGGCTTAGTAGCTGAGGTACATGTGAAGGCCAGGAGTTGGAGTTGGTTGTCAGAGGCTATTTGAAGTGCATGCCATTGGGAGCATTTAGTAGGAAGCGGGAGTTTGTCCCCATTACCACCCACGGCTGAAACAACCTTAAGGAACCTGTATCTCAGTACATGTACGATAATAACCAATTTGCATTCCAGTTCTATATAACCATATAACAATTACAGCACAGAAACAGGCCATCTCGGCCCTTCTAGTCCATGCCGAACTCTGACCCTATCCTAGTCCCACCGACCTGCACCCAGTCCATAACCCTCCCTTTCCTGTCCATATATCTATCCAATTTAACTTTAAACGACAACATAGAACCTGCCTCAACCACTTCTGCTGGAAGCTCATTCCACACAGCTACCACTCTCTGAGTAAAGAAGTTCCCCCTCACGTTACCCCTAAACTTTTGTCCTCTAACTCTCAACCCATGTTCTCTTGTTTGAATCTTCCCACCTCTCAATGGAAAAATTCTAACCACGTCAACTCTATCAATCCCCCTCATAATTTTAAACACCTCTATCAAGTCCCCCCTCAACCTTCTACACTCCAAAGAATAAAGACATAACTTGTTCAACCTTTCTCTGTAACTTAGGAGCTGAAACTCAGGGAACATTTTAGTAAACCTCCTCTGTACTCTCTCAATTTTATTGACATCTTTCCTATAATTCGGTGACCAGAACTGTACACAATACTCCAGATTTGGCCTTACCAATGCCTTATACAAATTCAACATTACATCCCAACTCCTATACTCAATGCTCTGATTAATAAAGGCCAGCAAACCAAAAGCTTTCTTCACCACCCTATCCACATGAGATTCCATCATCAGAGAACTAGGTACCATTATTTCTAGATCCCTCTGTTCTACAGCATTCTTTAATGCCATGTATGTCCTATTTTGATTAGTTCTACCAAAATGTAGCACCTTACATTTTTCAGCATTAAACTCCATCTGCCGTTTTGCAGCCCACTCTTCTAACTGTCCTAAATCTCTCTGCAAGTTTTGAAAACCTACCTCATCAACCACAACTCCACCTATCTTAGTATCATCTGCATACTTACTAATCCAGTTTACCACCCCATCATCCAGATCATTAATATATAATACAAACAACATTGGAGCCAGTACAGATTCCTGAGGCACACCGCTACACAACGTCCTCCAATCTGACACATAGTTATCCACCACTACTCTCTGGCATCTCCCATCTAGCCACTGCTGAATCCATTTTACTACTTCCATATTAATGCTTAACGATTGAACCTTTCTAACTAACCTTCCGTGTGGAACCTTGTGAAAGGCCTTACTGAAGTCCATATAGACAACATCCTCCACTTTACCCTCGTCAACTTTCTTAGTAACCGCATCAAAAAATTCAATAAGATTTGTCAAACATGACCTTCTACGCACAAATTCATGTTGACTGTTCCTAATCAGACCCTGTCTATCCAGATAATTATATATACCATCTCTAAGAATACTTTCCATCAAATTAGCCACCACTGACGTCAAATCACAGGCCAATAATTGCCAGGTTTTCTCTTAGTACCCTTTTTAAACAATGGAACCACATGAGCAATACGCCAATCTTCCAGCACCATCCCCGTTTCTAATGACATTTGAAATATTTCTGTCAGAGCCCCTGCTATTTCTACACTAACTTCCCTCGAGGTCCTAGGGAATACCTTGTCCGTACCCGGAGACTTATCCACTCTTATATTCCTTAAAAGTGTCAGTACTTCCTCTTCTTTAATTGTCATACTTTCCATAACTGCCCTACTTGTTTCCTTTACCTAACGCAATTCAATATCCTTCTCCTTAGTGAGTACCGAAGAAAAGAAATTGTTCAAAATCTCTCTCATCTCCTTTGGCTCCGCACATAGCCATCCACTCTGATTCTCCAAGGGACCAATTTTATCCCTCATTATCCTTTTGCCACTAACATAACTGTAGAAACCCTTTGGGTTTATTTTCACCTTACTTGCCAAAGCAGCCTCGTATTTTCTTTTAGCTATTCTAATTTCTTTCTTAAGATTCCTCTAACATTCTTTATATGTAAAGCTGTTTATTATTGCTGGCTATAGAGCTATTATCATCATTGGTAAATTTATCCACTTTCTACCAAACAAGTACAAAGTGTTCAATGTGCTGAATTATTTATGTTGTGTATGTGGCTGGTTTACACAACAAAGCTATAAATAAAATGCTGGAGATGGGAGCTAAATCAACAGGGCTCTTTACTAACTAAAACCGAACTGAACACACATATATACAGATCCATACGCACCTAGTAGTAGCGCATGCTCAATACGATGTATTACTACAACATAAAGTAGTCCTATATTATACAGTAGGCTATATAGTACAATTTAGAATGAATGTTTATAAACTTTATGAATATTTAGAATGTTCACTCATATCCCATTGTCCCATCTGAGAGAATTTTTAGTCATAGTCAGATGATATTTCAAAAAGTTAATGTCAGTATTTGTTCAGAGGTTTAAAGGTTCATTTTATTATTAAAGTGCATTATACAACTCTGAGATTTGTCTTCTCCAGGTAGCCACAAAAACAAAGAAAAATAATGGATGTCATTGAAGGAAAACATCAACCACAACCTCCACAAAAAAAAAGAAAAAGAAACAAAAACCTACAAACTCCCCACCTCCAACCCACTCCCTTGTACAAAAACTAACTGATCTCCCACACAGAAAAAAGGCAGCTAGAACATCAAACCCCAAACCCCCTCCCTCTCAGTTATTTTATGTCCAATGAATACAATATTCACAAATTCAAAATTTTCACCTGAAGGTATTGGTAGGAATTGATTGGAGGATGACAGTGCAAAAGGAAGTTTAATGCTGCTGTTTTATTATATAAATTAGTATCTGAAAAATTGTGACAAGGATCTCATTCCAAATAAGGCAAAAATTATAGTATTAGACAGTACTGTGTTTGACAATGGGCAAATTGGCAACTGGATCTTATTGGCTTCAGGTCATCTTGACTGCAGTTGAAGTGCAATGGAATCAATTTTTTATTTAAATTTACCGTGACCTAAAAGACTTTGTTATTCATGAGGTGGCAATTTTGGCCTCAAGATGGTAGGTTCAGCTAAGATGTAAATGTGTGTGAGCAGGCTAACCGCCAACAGATAAAAAATCCATGAGACTGCAAAAGTAATCATCTCAGACTGGAATTAAACACCATCCCTTACAGTAGTGAGCACTTTGTCACTGCATTTTAGAAGGGACCTGACTAGTATTTGCCTGATGTCATTGTGTATCAGAGATAGGTGGTATGTTAGCAGGTGTGTGTCATTGTCTCTGATATTCATCACCTCCAGTGGACTAAGGGACTTCCAAAAGTTATTTTTTGCCATAAACTTGCTGAAGAGTTTTTGCCTCCAATCAAAGCTTTACATGCAGAGAGGGAGAAAAATAAGATTAATGAAGGATGAGTATGGGCTCAGTCTGAAGGGCCTGGTTCCCTGCTGTATGACTCTATGATTGCAGGTGGCTGGGGTGTTTTGGAATTAATGATGGTTGATTTCCTAAATGGCAAGCTGACCTATGCCAGTTTAAGACCACCATAGACTTATTATAATAATAGTCAGAGAGGCTCAGTCCAATACTTCCTGCAGTAGAGTGGGTCGTTCTTGTCCTGACAACAATGTGTCAGCTGCTGGGTATGTATGCCTGTCGGCTATAAACACTACTGTGCTTAGTTGGCTGATACTTTTCACTCTCAAGAAAATATGCCAACACATGTTATTCACCCTCAGGCACAATAAAGGCCTACTTGGGGAAAACATCCAAATTCAGCCAGAACTTTTAAAGCCATCAACCTTTATTGGCCCCAACTTGTAAGAGATGAGGGAAAAGAACTGTAAATATTTGACAAAGAAAATCCTGAGGTTGCTCAACTTATGATGTATGGAAGCACTGATTTTCTTTATAATGCCATAACAGCTGGCTCTTAAGCTAAATGGTTGTTAAGGTGTATTGACAAGTGTCAGAAACATTGTTGATGAATGCATCTTTATGGTATGTTCTACCTATTGAATTTCAATAATAAAAATACCTATTGCATGCTGTCAAAAAGGTGGATAAGAAACCGATAAAAGGCTTAGTACTTCCATGACAGCTGTGTTCCTGAATCTGCAGAACTGTCTAGCAGTTCATTATAAATTAATCTACCTTTTAACTTTACATCAGCCCCAAGCAATTTAGAAAATAGTTGATAGGAATGGTGCACATTGATGTCGGAAGGCTGTTTTCAGCACACAAAAGGATATGCTATGTCACCACCAAAAATGCATTATGTTATATTTTGTTCTAAACAACAAATTGTTAATGTTTCAGTTTATCTTAATACATGAATCAAGTGTTCTGTATACCAAGGGTGGAAAAGGTATACTTTCCTGTCAAACATGAGAAATTAAGGGTCCACTATTACTTGGTAGGACATGTGTTTGTTCACACTCCTTTTCAATGGGATTTAGTTTGAACTTGCTGACAGAAACTCATTAAGATCGGCAAGTAAAGTGTAACCAATGTTGTAAAGGCAAAACTAAGAAAGAATGGTTCTGCTGCTGAAAAGCAACACGAGCTTCAGGCATCTAAAAAGCTGGAGCGGTTATATTTTATCAATAACACTTCCAGAATCAATTTATTAAGCAGATGGAATATTATAATTTTAATTGTTGCTTGTGGTGTAAATAATTCATTAAAATCTGACTAATGGCCAGGTGAACTATCTTCCACCTGGTATCAGGCAGCTGGAATAAAGGCATTGGATATGTGAGCAAGCACTTAACAATTTTAAAGGTATTTGTGCATAATTTTATGTAAGAACATGTGTTTTGTTGCACTTTAAAGATAAATCAGAGGTAAAACACTACACTATATTTCATGTGTGCACGTATGTTTGTGTACCGTATGTGTTTGGGGACAGCTTCTTCCCTTATGCCATCCAATTCCTGGGTGGACATTGGGCCCTTGAACACAAACCTCATTCTTTTAATATATATTTCTGTTTTTTGCACAATTTTTAATCTATTCAATATACGCATACTGCGATGATTTTCTTATTTATTTATTACTATTTTTATTATTTTATTACTTTTTTCTTCTTCTTCTATATTATGTATTGCATTGAACTGCTGTTGCTAAGTTAACAAATTTCACAACACATGCCGGTGATAATAAACCTGATTCTGATTCTGAAGTGTCTATCCAAATCCATGTGTTAATGCAGATGTGTTCAAATGTACATGTATGTATGTATTTGTGTGGTTGTGTCTGCGTGTGTGTATTCATGAATGAGGAGTGGGGAAGGAGGAAATGATGCAATGCTTCCCAGTTAATAAAATTTTCATTAGAAGTTCATTTATTATCAAAGTATGTATTTAGAATACAACTCTGAAGTTCTTCTTCACCAGACAGTGTCGAAACAAAGAAAACCATGGAAGTCAGTTCAAGGGGATACAGCAAACCCATCCTCACACACAAAAAAATGTCAATACGATTATCAACACCACCCCCAGCCTCCTTCCTGTTACACAAAATGCAACAACAATATCAGCCCCCAAATCCCTCTCCCTACTCAAAAAAGCTACAAGAAATGCAACAAGAAAAAATGGGAAACACAGAATATAAAACCATAAGACTATAAAAATCTATGGTCCATAGTCCGAATTTATAAACACAAAACCTCAGTACTATCCTCCGACATCATTGAAAGAGAGAGACACCACTCGAACGCAGAGGCCTATTCTTTGGGCACAGTCTCCAATCCCATCAGCGATTAAAAGGCAGATAGTCGGTGCTGAACCCATTCTTGCCTTCCACATTCGCCTCGATGTTTCCATCTTCCTCCTCACTTTAATCGGCAAGTAATGGAAACTTTAATTGCTGAAATGGAGTTGAACATCGGCTTACACCTCATCTCATAGTTTCTTCATCTCAAGGCTTGTGCTCGCCTTCCGGAATCTTCTCGGAGACAGCAAAGCTTGATCACTCAATTGAATTGAATTGACTTCATTAATTACATCCTTCACATGCACGAGGAGTAAAAATCTTTACGTTACATCTCCGTCTAAAAGTGCAATATGCAATTTATAGTAATTTGTAATAAATAGTACGTACAACAAGACAGTCAATATAGCATAGTAATATATCAGTGTGAATTAATCAGTCTGATGGCCTGGTGGAAGAAGCTGTCCCGGAGCCTGTTGGTCCTGGCTTTAATGCTGCGGTACCGTTTCCTGGATGGTCGCAGCTGGAACAGTTTGTGGTTGGAGTGACTCGGATCCCCAATGATCCTTTGGGCCCTATTTACGCACCTTTTTCTGTAAGTGTCCTGAATAGTGGGAAGTTCACATCTACAGTTGTGCTGGGCTGTCCACACCACTCTCTGCAGAGACCTGTGATTGAGGGAAGTACAGTTCCCATACCAGGCGGTGATGCAGCCAGTCAGGATGCTCTCAACTGTGCCCCTGTAGAAAGTTCATGGATTTGAAGGCCCATACCAAACTTCTTCAACAATCTGAGGTGAAATAGACACTGTTGTGTTTTTTTCACCACACAACTAGTGTGTACAGACCACGTGAGGTCCTCAGTGATGTGGAGGCCAAGGAACTTAAAGCTGTTCATGCTGAATCTCCAAACTGTAAATTGCAGTCTCTAACAGTTCCAGAAACACAGTTAAGATGAAAAACAGATGTAAAAGAAGTGAAATAAACAGTTTCGTAGTATATCAGAATCAGAATCAGGTTTATTATCACTGGCATGTAACGTGAAATTCGTTAACTTTGCAGCAGCAGTTCAATGCAATACATAATATAGAAGAAGAAGAAAAAATAATAATAATAAATAAGTAAATCAATTACATATGTTGAATAGATTTTTAAAAACGTGCAAAAACAGAAATACTGTATATTTTTAAAAAAGGGAGGTAGTGTCCAAAGATTCAATGTCCATTTCGGAATCAGATGGTAGAGGGGAAGAAGCTGTTCCTGAATCAATGAGTGTGTGCCTTCAGGCTTCAATACCTCCTGCCTGATGGTAACAGTGAGAAAAGGGCATGCCCTGGATGCTGGAGGTCCTTAATAACGGACGCTGCTTTTCTGAGACACCGCTCCCTAAAGATGTCCTGGATAATTTGTAGGCTAGTTCCCAAGATGGAGCTGACTAGATTTATAACCTATTGCAGCTTCTTTTGGTCCTGTGCAGTAGCCCCTCCATACCAGACAAGTGATGCTGCCTGACAATGCTCTCCACAGCATAACTATAGAAGTTTTAGAGTGTATTTGTTGACATGCCAAATCTCTTCAAACTCCTAATAAAGTATATCCGCTGGCTTTTCTTCTTTATAACTACATTGATATGTTGGGACCAGGTCAGATCCACTAAGATCTTGACACCCAGGAACTTGAAGCTGCTCATTCTTTCCGCTTCCGATCCCTCTATGAGGATTGGTATGTGTTCCTTCGTCTTACCCTTCCTGAAGTCCACAATCAGCTCTTTCATCTTACTGACGTTGAGTGCCAGGTTGTTGCTGCAGCACCACTCCACTAGTTGGCATATCTCACTCCTGTATGCCCTCTCGTCACCACCTGAGATTCTACCAACAATGGTTGTATCATCAGCAAATTTATAGATGGTACTTGAGCTATGTCTAGCCACACAGTCATGTGTATATAGAGAGTAAAGCAGTGGGCTAAGCACACGCCCCTGAGGTGCGACCGAGGTAGCATTGTACATACGCACCATCTTGAGCGGAGGGCATAATCTGTAGTAATGTTGTCTGAATTTTAAATACTTATGGAAAAGTCTCCATTCTCTTATCTTAGCTGGTAAAAATAAAACTATGCATTTATTAAAATGCTGAACTAATGACAGAATTCTTCAACAGTGCATCCCAAACCTATGATTCCTACCACTTAGCAGAACTTTGAAGTTCCCCTCAGATATCCTGAGGACACAAATTTCCATTGGCTGTTAAAGGATCTAAAGCAGCACAAGGAAAAAGGGGGTTGTGATAGCTGATTCAACAACAGCATACCAAAGGAGACTGGATAGATAGCTGAAGGGGAATTGTTTTTGCAAGGCTATGGACAAAGAGAAGAGGATCGAGGCCATTTGGATACTTTTTTAAAGCACTGATGCAGAATAATAGGTCACAATACTTCCTTCGATGCTCTGTTACTTGACCATTCTGGGATACGTACATTCAGATCTGAATAAAGAAACGTCATCCTTTCATGACCACAAGGTTAAAAGCCAGGAAATTTTTACACACTTGCACAACAGTAGCCCCTTTGGCATGTGGACAACAGTGATTTTCCTAAGATTCACTGGGCATATCAAGTCGAATCAAGTCAAGTTTACTGTATACATGTATACAAAATACATGTAATCTGTCAAATGAGACAACCTTTCTCCAAACCAGGGTGTAAAGTATGGTGGTTCCCCTTAACAGACATATAACACACAATAACTTAGGATAAAATCTACAGATAAGTTATGCATAAATAAAGTACAATGAATAATTTAAATATTGTTAGGTACAGAACAGATTAACCAGTTACACTTCGAATGTGATGTGGCAGAGAGTTCAGAATTCTAATGGCCTGAGTGATAAAACCGTTTCCCATCCTGGCCTTTATTGTTTTTATGCATTGGATCCTCCCGTCTGATGGTAGAAAGTCAAAGAGGATGCTGGATGGCTGGGTGGGATCCTTGCTAATACTGCCCTGCGTACGCAGTGTTCCTGATACATTTCCCCAAAGGATGGTATGATCCTCTCAGCCGTTCTCACAGTCCTTTGCAGACTTCAGGACACTCTCCTGACAATAATATCTTTAACTTCTTATTGCAACCATGTTCAAAAAATGAATTAAAGGATAGATTTGGTGGATCACATCAACTTTTCATTGCTGAGTATATCTGGAGACATATTTTGTACTGAACGAGTAGGAAGTGAATGGGAGAGTCCGGTATGTAGTCCAGTCAGTGCTGTGCTTCTCAAAGCCATAGCCCATCCATCAGTCAAATTTCAATCCAGTTGCAAAAGAGAGAGATGATGGATTCTGTGGTTGAAAGGGCAACACAATTATTTGACAGATTGGAATGTACACATTCAAAGGTTGGTCCTCTTCTGAATGATACCCTCCCTGGTTGGGGTGTGAAGGGACCGGAGGGAACAAAAAGCCTTCCAGTTCAAAAAACAAAGTATAACTGGGCCAGACCTTGAGATCAACAGCAAGAGTTAGGTAAATTGATCCTGGGTTTACCACCAAAGCAGTATAATTTTATGGTAAAATTCCTGGTCATAGAAACTACTCAGAGTAATGTTAACTTATATTCTGTTTTTAGACCCTGCTGTAGCATCTGATACTACATCTATTCTCCCATGTCCACAAACTTCCTCACACCTTCCTCACATATTACTACCTAGCTATTTATGGTTCTATTACTATTTATTATTTATGGTGCAACTGTAACGAAAACCAGTTTCCCCCGGGATCAATAAAGTATGACTATGACTATGACTATCTCCACCTTTTATTCACTGGGTACAATCACCATGACCTTTGTGTACTGTCATCCACACCCTTCATAAACTGCTCCCAATTCATCAGAAGCAACTCTCATTGACAGTCATCATCTTTCCTTCATTCTGGGGGAAGGGGATGAAGAGTGCCAGGGAAAACATACCTTCCATCTAGCCAACAACTAACAACTGCAGATCTGGAGGCATTTGGAGATCTACAAACTCTCCATTGACCCGGCTGTTACAGCCTGGAGATGAGGGGTTCTGCGTGAAGAATTATTTACTAAGTCAGAACATTCTACCTTCAATCATATCATATATAGATAGATAACAGAAAATGCAGGAAACACAGCAGTTCAGGCAGAATCTATAGAAATGGCCACCCATTTTAATTCCACTTCTCATTCCCATTCTGATATGTCCATCCATGGCCTCCTTCACTGTCCACTGTCATGATGAGGTCACATTTACTTAGGTTGAAGGAACAACATCTTATATTCTGTTTGGGTCGTCTCCAATCTCCAACCTAATGACATCGATTTCTCCAGCTTCTGGTAATGCCCCCAACCTCCACCCCCAACATTTCCATCCCCTTTTCCCTCTCTCACCTTACCTCCTTGCCTGCCCATTGCCTTCCTCTGATGCTCCTCCCCCTTTTGCTTTCTTCCATGGCCTTCTGTCTCTTTCACCGATCAACTTCCCAGCTCTCCACTTCATCCCTCCACCTCCAGGATTCATTTACCACCTGGTGTTTTTCCCTCCCCTCTCCCCACCTTTAAAACCTACTCCTCAGCTTTTTTTCTCCAGTCCTGCTGAAGGGTTTTGGCCCAAAATGTCGACTGACTGTACTTTTTTCCATAGATGCTGCCTGGCCTGCTGAGTTCCTCCAGCCTTTTGTGTGTATTCCTCAGATTTTCAGCATCTGCAGATTTTCTCTTGCTTGTAAAGAGTAATAATTGATGTTTAAGGTCCAGAGTTATTCTTCATCCTTCCAGAAGGTGACACAAAGATCATTTATAGAGTGAGACTAAACGATCTCAAGTCGCAAATGAGTCAGGGTGGTAATAAAAAGACTGTGGGACAAGCACAGTAACTAGGCTATGAAGGTGGAAAGAGAAAATTTGACTCAAAATCCTACATGGATGACTGGCAGAAATAGTCACGCCTGATACAAGTGTTACCTAAAGTTAAAAATGAGATATTGAGTACTAAAGTTGTACAACATGTCCTGATGGAAGATGAGGTGCTCTTCCTCAAACTTGTTTTGGACCTTAATGTAACACAGTAGGAGGAAACAGAAGGAAAGGATAGAGTGGGAGCAGGATAGGGGAGTTAAAATGATGGGCAACTGGAAACCAGTGGACTGAATTCAGGTGTACAGTAAATTAATCTGCCTATTGATACTTGGTGGTTCCAATGTAGGTAAGGACACATTGTATTTGTTAGGGATTATTCTGGAGTTATGAAATTATGGATAACAGATATTAATTAAAATGAGACTAGTTTTCAAGAAATAAAACCTGTTCACAATTTAACCAGCTCATACCTTAAAGTTATTAAAACTAATTATTGGGTGTGGGAAATTCTCATTCTGTCCCACTGAAATTACGCAAAAATGTTCATGCTAATTGGTGGTCATTCAAAACTTCAGAATGAGATCAGGGAAGGCAATAAATGGTCACCTCACCCCATTCCAATTTCTGCAGGGATTGCTCTCTCCATGATTCCCTTGTCCATTCCTCCCTCCCCATCCATCTTCCTCCTGGCACTTACCCCTGCAGGCAGAAGAAGTGCCTGCCCATTCACCTTCTCCCTCACCTCCAAGCAGAGTCCCACATAATCCTTCCAGGTGAGGCAACACTTCCCCTGCGAATCTGTTGGGGTTGCCTACTGTTTCTGGTGCTCCAATGTTGCCTCCTCTACACTGTTGATACCCTTCCTAGATTGGGGGCCCACTTTGTGAGCATCTTTGCTCCATCCTCAACAAGCAGGATGACCCAGTGGAAAATCATTTTAATTGTTGTCTCCACTTCCATTCTGACATGATGGTTCATGGCCTCATCTACTGCCACAAAGAGGTCACTCTTAGATTGGAGGAGCAACACCTCATATTCTGTTAGGGTAGCCTCCAACTTAATAGCATAAATGTCAATTGTTCTAACCTCTGGTAATTTCTCCCCCTTCCCCATCCTTCTTCTTCTATTCCTCACTCTGGCTCACTTCTTACCTCTTTTCCTCCCCGCACCTGCCTGTCACCTTACCCTGGTTCCTCTCCTCCTTCTCTTTCTCCCATGGTCCACTCTCTTCTCCTATCAGATTTGTTGTTCTTCAGCCCTTTACCTTTTTCACCTATCACCTCCCTACTTCATTCCCCCTTCCCCACCCATCTACTTCTCCCCTCACCTGCTAGACCTATCACCTTCTAGTTTGTACTCCTTCCCCTCCCACCACCTTCTTATTCTGGCTTCTTCCACCTTCTTTTCCAGTCCTGATGAAGGGTCTTGGCCTGAAACATCTACTGTTTACTCCATTCTATAGATGCTGCTTGCAACATTCCCTCTAACTTGTAATGACCAGTATGCACAAAAATCTTGTGGTGTGTAATTTTTTGCCAAGTGACAACAACATATGTGCACTAAATAATTTCTTCAATATAAATAAGCCAGTTCTAAAATCTGCAGACAAATCATCGCAAACTCCACATTGTTAACATCTTCTGCATCATAAACAGTAAAAGGGAATGTGAGTGTGTACGATCGTGAAATATACTTAACATGCCAACGAGGTAGAGAATGACAACCTTTCCTCTGCAGTTTAAATTCCTTTGTGCACCAGTAGCAAATGATGTGTGAGTGCGTACACGCATACAAGTTAGAGGGGATGTTGGCTGCCTGACATGCTCGAGTTCCTCCAACATTTTCTGTGCATTAATTGTTTATTGTCATTTTGTCATTTTGTACTTAAAAAGTATAAAGCATTATGTTAGGAGAGGTGAACTAGATTCTCTCCAGAAAATCAGCTGTATTGAGCAATGAAATTCAGATCGCCTAGTTCTGTGTGGCTTTGTTAAGTCAATCACAACAGTGAGCACCAAATGCAATATACTAAATTTGAAGATGCTTCATCTGGAAAGAATGTTTAGGTCCCATAATGGTGGGAACAGAAAAGATATCAAGACAGGTACTCCATTTCTGGCAGTTGCATGGGAAAATGTCTTAAGATGTGGAACAGAGGCTGAGGATAGAAGAGCAGACCAAGGTGTTACAAAGGAAGTGATCTCTTCAAAATGCTGAAACAGGACGAAACAATGGTGATGGAGTCTTGCTGGAGTAAGCAGAAACTTTTTCTCAGTCCTGACAAAGGGTCTCAATCTTGAAATATGTACTTTGTTTCTCTTTCCATAGTTGTGCCAAATTTAATGAGAGTTTCACGCATTTCCTGTTTTGTTTCTTACAGGATTTTTTATTTTTCTCTACTCTCACTTACATTTTTATGCACAGCAAAGGGATATGAATGCATGCAAACAGATCAGATAGAGTATCGGTACAATGATGATCAAAATCCATAATGTCATCCTCTCCCACAGGAGGTCAGTGAAAGTAAAGGATGTAATTTGTTCTTTGAGTACACTAACACCGGATGCATGCAGACCTTGCAATAGCTCAAACTCTTAAACTTTGGTAGGACTTGTAAGGCACATATTTGAGATTTTCACCTGGTGACTCATGCATCAGAAGTGAACAAGAACAGATGGTGGAGACAGGGTCATCACAGGGACATCAGTAAAGAGTCCACTTAGGAGGAAGTGGGAGTAGACAAGTTCTGCTCATTTGTAATGGATGCCAAGGAAAAACGCCTTCATTTGTTATGCTTTTATGGATCAAAAGATGAATTTTATCTTGAGTAAACACATCCAAGGAAAGCTATCCTTGTATTTCTAATTTATTGACTTGTTGCAAAATATGCTGCAAATTTCCTCACAGATGCAGTGACATAGGTTGCTTCCAGTAACGATCTGATTATCATATTTTTATAGGTTGGTTCCATTAAATTTTATTTACGCGTAAGACTGCTTCACCCAAGGACATTGAAGGAGAATTTGTAAAGGCATTTGTAACTTCTGCACGGTTGTAGTGCATGGTTATTTCAGCTTTTCCTTTTCAACTGCACAAACATGCAATGAAGCAAGATTATAGAATTTTAATGTGCTTTGTTCAATATAAAAATTGTCATACTGCTGCTGTGCATCGTCCTTGCCATAATTTACTTCGAAATTGGCATCGCACATATACCAGAAGTACTGCATTTGCAGAGCCCTCAGCATTGTAAAGGTCCGTTCCAATCGTCCCACAATCTCTTGACTTCCTACCGTCTGGTAGAAGGTACCATTGGACTGTTGGGCTGAGTAGCAGCTTCTTCCCCCAAGCTGTGAGACATTTGAACTCTCTGCTACCATCCAGTACACATTATTTAAGACAGTACTAGTGGCATTATACTGTTGTATATTTAACTATGTGTCACATATGCACTCTGTGTCAACTTGCATGTTTACAGAATATTTTTTTAAATCTGTGAATATTATTGTGTAAAAATTATTTTATGTGCTGCATGTGATGTATTACACCTTGGACCTAAAGAAGTGTTGTTTTGTTTTGCTGTATACATGTGTACAGGTTGAACGTCAACAAATTTGAGCTTCAACGTGAACTTGAACCACAGTCAAAACCATTATAAGGGTCAGATTGAATATGGAAACAATGAATGTGGTCTATTATTTGCACATCTGTACCATTGCCCCACTTTAATGCGTTATTGTCATTCTAATCTCATTCCTGCATTATTTCCAGTGATTAAGGAATTGCAAGGCGAACATGGGAATTCTAGGGGGAGCAAATATATTTTAACGTAGGTCAGGCATTAATCAGCCTAAACATCCTGCTCCTACATCACAATAATTTCATGATAAAATATTTCCTTCAAACCATAGGATGAATGAACTCATTGAGAGTAATTGTACCTGTTAGTACTCAATGAAAAATTGGTGATGCCACATTGATAACCTTTTTAATACCTTGTTTGATTTTCATTTCCATTGTAGGCAATGATGATTAAGTGGGCTGGTTATTTCAAACGCTGAAGCTTTTTGAATTAGATTTATTCAATTTTGTCAATGAAACTCATTTCTGCTTCATTGCAGTACAAAACAATGAAGTGGCTATGTTTCCTAACACTAATTTGTGGCACTAGTTTCATTAAACAAAATACTTTTTTCATCATCCCTGCATTACATTCATCTCACAGCCTTTCCGTGGGCCTTAATGTTTCAGTTTCCTGTTTCAGAAACATCTTTCTGACTGTTTATGTCTGTTTTTTTTTATATTGTTTAGAAGTAGAAGTATTCAGAAATACTCAAAAGCTTTTCCCGACATTGTAGGTACAAGGTGTTGATTGATTACTAATACAGATTAGTGATGTTAATTAAAGAATAAATATTGACCAGGACAATAAGAATATCTTCCTCCTTCTTCAATATAATACTTCGGATTTTTTTTACATCCATGAATCAGCAAATAACATCTAAAAGCCAAGGTCAAGAATGCTGTGGCATTCTCTCAGTACTGCACTGGATCCAATTCTCTGGAATAGGGTTTGAACTTTTGATCTTGCAATTTAGAGGCAAGAATGCGACCCGCTGGGCTATAGCTGAGCATAATAACAATTACCTTTTCATCTTCCCCTCTACATGATTATTCTGGACATTGAATAATGCAGAAAGGGAAATCCACCTGCTGTGACCTTGAACATAATATACACTCACATATGTTAAGCTGACAATACTGGCATATAGTCTAGGTAATGTTCAATTTCCTTTAATATCATTTTACAACTAGAAAGTCAATGATGAATAAATCATTTCTAATGATCAAACTGTAATGATTACATCAATAACAACAGCACACAAGGCTTATTTTATTTATAACACATTTAACTGCCCCATACGAATTTTAATGTACACAGTGATAGAGGTAGGCTATAAATTTTTAAATGATACACTATAAATAATTTATTATGCCAAATTCTGAAGCTACAGGATGCTTTGGAGTGTTACCATGTAAAATCAAGTTGGGTAGGTTTGTGCCTAATGAATTTCCATTTGCCAAAACATTTCACTATTTCATGTAAATTACTTTCCTTGTCGTGTCTCCAAGGTTCTTTCATCTAACTTTGAGTCTGACTGACATTAGGAACAAACATAAAATATTGTTTGTGCAATTCCTGTCAATTTAGAAGAATGATAGGCAAATCTTTAACAAGATATCTTGGAGATCTGATGTCAGGTGAGAAGGTCAGTTAGGTCATGAAGCGCTGTAAAAATATATAAGTACCTGGTTGTCGAATGCACTCAGAGCTCTAACTTCTTAGGAAATAGTCTCCCTTTGAATTCTTGCAGGATCACTTGTTGAGAGGGTTAACTCAGGCACAAACCTAGAAATGTTGTCCCCACTCAGAACTAAACCTTATCTTCCAGTTAACTGAACTGGTCTGTTTGCACAGTCAAGCAATTATGATTTCTGCACCCATACAACAAGCAAACATTGCAAAATGTTACAAAATCAATGACCATTCATCAGTAAAAGCATGTCAGAAATCCTATAGAGTGCCTTCACAAAATATTTACTCTAGCCAGTTAAAAGCAGTTAGGCTTTAACAAGGTTTAACAAGGTATTCTCTTTGATGTTACATGACATGTGTAATAGAGTTCTATCAAGTGAAAGACTGCCTCCCAAACAAAATGTTCATTTGTAATTCTTCCTGAATGATCACTTTGTACTTTACAATTAACATGTATTGAGATGTTCATGCAGCAAATTCTTAGTAACTTTGAGACTGATGGACAAATCTTTAGATAACCCATGATCCATTGCGAAGACTTTACCTTCATCTCTATTTAGGCTTAATCATGCAGTGAGTGTACTGCATGATCAGCAATCCATTGCTAGAACTGGTTTCCAGCACAATCTGCACCACATTGATCTCCTGTTTTCGGAAAGTGCAAGACCTACAATTATGTACAAGTCCCAATATGTTCCATAGCAAGGACACAGACGATAATACTTGGAGCTAGTAGATTGTGGGTACACTTCTATTTCACACACTGGAGCACAAGTTTCCAGACTGAAGCACCAGTACAGGACCATGTGTACCTCTAGGAAGGGGTAGTTTGCAAAAAAAATCCACATTTGGATTTTCCAAATGAGATGCTAAATCGAAGACTAATTTGGTCTTCTAAGTGGAAATGGTCTTCTAACTCATGGCACCATTTCAAAGTACAGGATGCAATCACCGCTTGAGCCTTGTCAAATATTTATCCTTCAACTGATATTGTTGACAATCCACTCTTTGATCTTTGTGGATGCTTGCTGCGTGCAAAGTGATTGTTGCATTTCCAACATTTTTCTGTTACTGCACTTCAATATTGGGAGGGTTTAAACTAATTTGTCAGGAGGATGGGAATCAGAGTGATAGGGCTGAGGATGGACAGTTGGTATACAAGTAGATGCAGTGTGTAGTGATACTGTGACGAAGGACAGATATATGATCACTGCCTGATGATTCTACCTCTATTGGTGTGTATATTTAAATTCCTACAGGGCAGTTAAATGGGCTACAAATAAGCCTTGTGTGCTGTTGTTATTGATGTAATTACTACAGTTTGATTATTGGAAAGGAGTCATTCTTCATTGATTTTCTAGTTGCAAAATGATTTTAAAAGAAATAGTAGTCAATGGTATGAGTTAAAGTGTTACAGGGGGTCAAACTCAAAAGGGTGAAGAACACAGGACTGAAGGTGTGATATTTGAATGCAAACGGTATACAGAACAAGGTAGATAATCTTGAGCAAAGTAAGAGATTGGCAGGTATGATGTTGTGGGCATCTCCTAATTGTGGCTGAATGGAAATCAAAGTTGGGAACTTACATTGTATCAAAAGGACAGGCAAGTAGGCAGAGGGGGTGGTATGGCTCTATTGGTAAAAAATGAAATTAAATCCTGAGAAAAGGATGGCATAGGAACGGAAGATGTAAAATCCTTGTGGGTGGAGTTAAGAAAACGCAAGGGGTAAAAAGACCCTTATGGGAGGTATACACAGGCCTCCGAACTGCAGCCATGATTTGGGCTATAAATTGTTGGTCCTGGATTTGAAGAGAGGGTATTTGTAGAATGCAGATGAGATGGCTTTTTAGAGCAGCTTGCAGTGGAGCCAACCAGGGGAACAGCAATACTAGATTGGGTATTATGTCAGAATCAGAATCAGGTTCATTATCACCAGCATGTGTTGTGAAATTTATTAACTTAGCAGCAGCAGTTCAACACAATACATAATCTAGAAGAAAAATAATAAATAAATAAATAAATAAATAGATAGATAGATAAATTACAGTATACATATAATGAATAGATAAAGAATCTTGTAAAAAACAGAAATAATATTTATTAAAAAAGTGAGGCAGTGTTTAAGGATTCAATGTCCATTTAGGAATTGGATGGCAGAGTGGAAGAAGCTGTTCCTGAATCGTTGAATATGTGCCTTCAGGCTTCTGTACCTCCTACCTGATGGTAACAGTAAGAAAAGGGCATGCCCTGGGTGCTGGAGGTCCTTAATAATGGATGCTTCCCTTCTGAGACACCATTACTTGAAGATGTGCTGGGCACTTTGTAGGCTAGTACCCAAGATGGAGCTGACTAATTTACAACCCTCTGCAGCTTCTTTCAGCCCTGTGCAGTAGCCCCTCCATACCAGATGGTGATACAGCCTGTCAGAATGCTCTCCATGGTACATCTATAGAAGTTTTTGAATGATTTTGTTGACATACCAAATCTCTTCAAACACCCGATAAAGTATAGTCACTGTCTTGCCTTCTTTATAACTGCATTGATATGTTGGGACCAAGTTAGGTGCTCAGAGATCCTGACAGCCAGGAACTTGAAAATGCTCACTCTCTCCACTTCTGATCCCTCTATGAGGATTGGGATGTGTTCCTTTGATATATCCTTCCTGAAGTCCACAATCAGCTCTTTCGTCTTACTGATTTTGAGTGCCAAGTTGTTGCTGTGGCACCACTCCACTAGCTGGCATATCTCACTCCTGTACGCCCTCTCATCACCATCTGAGATTCTACCAACAATGGCTGTATCATCAACAAATTTATAGATGGTACATGAGCAGTTAAGGACCTCCAGCACCCAGGGCATGCCCTTTACTCACTGTTACCATCAGGTAGGAGATACAGAAGCCTGAAGACACATACTCAGCGATTCAGGAACAACTTCTTCCCCTCTGCCATCCGATTTCTAAATGGACGTTGAAGCTTTGGACACTACCTCACTTTTTTTAATATACAGCATTTCTGTTTTTGTGCTTTTTAAAAATCTATTCAATATATGTAATTAATTTACTTATTTATTATTATGTCTTATTTTATTTATTATTATTTTTTTCTCTATCTCTACTAGATTATGTATTGCATTGAACTGCTGCTGCTAAGTTAACAAATCTCACGTCACATGCCGGTGATAATAAACCTGATTCTGATTCTGAAAAGAAGCGGTCCCAACACCTTGTTAAAGGCTTCTGAAAATCCAAGTACACAAGATCCATTGATTCTCCTTTTTCTATCTTGCTTGTTACTTCTTCAAAGAATTCCAACAGATTAGTCAGACAAGATTTTTCCTTAATGAAACCATGCTGACTTTGGCCTATTTTATCATGTATCTCCAAGTACCCCGAAACCACATCCTTAACAATCAACTCCAAAAGATTCCCAACCTTTAGGTCAGACTAAATGGCCCATAATTTCCTTTCTTCTGCCTCTCTGCCTTCTTGAAGAGTGCAGTGACAGTTACAATTTTCCAGTCCCCCAGAACCATGCCAGAATCATTTGATTCTTGAACAGTCATTGCTAATGCCTCCACAGTCTCTTCAGCCACCTCCTTCAGAAGCCGTAGGTCTTGTATATAAATGCAGGACTTACATTTTCTGTAGATCAAGGAAAATTATTGTGTGGGAAGCCATTTCTACCAATGGATTGCTAACTATGCACTCACTGCATGACTTCCAGCAAACTGCTTGATGCTCTTGTACACCTGTTCTTTTAGGCACAATCAAATTACTCAGCTAATTCATCTACATTCACAAGCTACTCCAAAAAATGTTATGCCACAACGAAAAGTTACAGTGCACTAATAAATCAACAGTAGAATTATATTTGGGAGGAAAATGCAAGGACTAACATACAGTATAACATATTATAGATACACTTATTTTATTTAACGATACAGAGGTCCTTCAATCCATGCCTCTCCAGCAACACCCGACATCCCCAAATTAGCCCTAACCTTATCTCATAACAAGTTAAAACGACCAATTAACCTACCCAGCTCCTCTTTGAACTGGGGAGGAAACTGGAGCATTGGGAAAAACCAATGGAGAAAATTCCATGGAGAGGACATACAGACGGTGCTGGAATTGAACTCCAAGCTCCGATGCCCCAAGCTGTAACAGCTTTGTGCTAACTGCTATGCTCCCGGGATGCCCCAAGCAAGTATGTTCCAAATGTTATTTAATCCACACTAAAACATCAATAATCCAAATGCTCAAGGGTTTGATGGAGCTGGACTGGTAAATTCTCCAAAATGTTGAATGTTATTACTCTTAATATTCCAACATCCTTTTCATTCGCTTATAAAATTACATTGTATCAAACTTAAAGATAGCTTGGGAATTGGAACCCCTAGTGAATTTCAGCGGATACAGAGGGTCTGTGGTCCCAGTTAATTTCAGGTGAGCACTGGAACCAAGGCCCCAATGAGTTAAAAGCGAATCCAATAAACATCAACCGCGAGCCTAATGCAAAGGTTTCCAAATATTTGGATTAGAGTTTAACTGCATTTAAATTTCCTCATAAGAAACATTACTTAGCCTCAGCAGGATAATTTTGTGAAGCAAATCTTCAGCCAGAAGCATATAATCATTCATTTGTATGATTAACCTCCTCATTTTCCATCTATTAACATTTACGAGGAGCACAAGGCTAAAAGGCAGCTTGCTTCTGCTGCTTGCAGTCTTATTCACCAAGAGTGAGACATTATAATACAAACTTCTCTTCACCAACATGGCCAAATGACATAAGTGAACCCAGAGTGTGCGCTTCTTCCTTTAGCAAAAAATATCTTCTCTTTTATGCAGCTCCTGACTTGTTTGATGTTTGCCAAAAGTATCAAATTGGGTCCTTTCTCAGTTACTGAGCTTTCACCAATAGTTAATAATTAAAGAGGAAAATGAGAAAAACGTTGCATCAACTGTGATGTGATTATATTGCTCTTGCTGTATTACAAACAGGACACTAACTCACAAACAAGAGAAAGCCTGCAGTTGCTGGAAATCTGACCAACACATACAAAATGCTGGAGGAACTCAGCAGGCCGGGCAGCATCCATGGAAAAAGTAGTCAATATTTCGGGGCAAAAACCTTCGGCAGGACTGGAGAAAAAAAGCTACGGAGTAGATTTAAAAGGTGGGGGAGGGTCTCACCGTTATACAGGAGGCCACAGCGGGAGCGTCGGATACAGTAGATGGCGCCAACAGACTCACAGGCAAAGTTTCACCTCACCTGGAAGAACTGTTTGGGGCCCTGAATGGTAGTGAGGGAGGAGGTGTAGGGGCAGGGGCAGATGTAGCACTTGTTCTGATTACAAGGTTAAGTACCAGGAGGGAGATCAGTGGGGAGGGATGGATGGACAAGGGAGTTGCATAGATCCCTACAAAAAGCAGAAAGTGGGAAGGAAGGAAAGATGTGCTTGGTGGTGGGATCCTATTGGAGATGGCCCAAACAGTCCTTCCAGATGAAGCAACACTTCACCTGTGAATCCGTTGGGGTCACCTACTGTATCTGGTGCTCCCGGTGTGGCCTCCTGTATATCGGTGAGGCCCAATATAGTATGAGAGACCACTTCGCTGAGCGCCTAAAAGAAGTGGGATCTCCCAGTAGCCACCCATTTTAATTTCACTTCCCATTCCCTTTCCGACATGTCACTCCATGGCTTCCTCCACTATCGCAATGAGGTGACACTCAAATTCAAAGGTTCAAAGGTTCAATTTAATGTCAGAGAAATGTATACAATATACATCCTGAAATGCTTTTTCTTCACAAAACATCCACGAAAACAGAGGTGCCCCAAAGAATGAGCGACAGTTAAACGTGAGAACTCCAAAGAACCCCCCCAGTTCCCCCCTCCTATGCATAAGCGATGACGAGCAACAATCCCCCCTCCCCCCACCGGCAAAACAAAAAGCGCACATGCTACCGAGAACAAGCATGAGCTAAGTTATAGAAAAGACACAGACCTTGCAGTTACCCCAAAGACTATCACAATTCATCCAGCATTCAGCAACCCACAGGTTCTCTCTCTCCCTAATGAGGGAGAGGGAGGTGTCCCCCAAATCGGAGGAGCAACACCTTATATTCTGTCTGGGTGACCTCCAACCAGATGGCATGTACTTCGATTTCTTAAACTTCTGGTAAAGGTCTCCCCCCCACCCCCATCTCTTTCACCATTCCTCATTTCCATTTCCCTCTCTCACCTTATCTCCTTGCCCACCCATCAACTCTCTCTGGTTCTTCCCCTTTTCTTTCTTCCATGCCCTTCTGCCCTCTCCTATCAGTTTACACCTTCTCCAGACCTGTATCTCTGTTACCAATTAACTTCCCAGCTCTTTAATTCAAATCTTACCCTGCACCCCCCCACCCCCGACTCACCTATCAGCTTGTGTTTCTTCCTCCCCTCCCCCCATCTTCTAACTCTGACTCCTCATCTTTTTTTCTCCAGTCCTGATGAAGGGTCTTGGCCTGAAATATTGACTGCACTCGTTTCCATAGATGCTGCCTGGCCTGCTGAGTTCCTCCAGCATTTTGTGTCCATTGCTTGGATTTCCAACATCTGCAAATTTTCTTTTGTTTGTGATTGGACTATTTTTGTCAAACAATTTTCATGCAAATTTTTTAAATTCTTTGATGACACCATTTTGTTGTCTACATACTAGTGCTGGAAGTACTTGCAGGCTATTGGGTCAATTTTATTGTAACCAAGTCTCACCATTCCTTGAAATGGACTTCTTTCTCAATTTTATTTTAGAACTGGATGTTGAGCAAAGATCGGGAGGATTATTGTAAATCCATTTATTGTCTGGATGTAATCAGGGCACAATGGCTAATGGTGAATAAACTGCAAAAATCTTGCAGAAACAACAGCACTTTCCAAAGTCTATTTAAGTACAAAAGATACATACTTCTTTTAAGCGTATTCTCAGCCAACAAGTACTTTTTTCATGACTAAAACTTGCACAAGGTCCCTCCTGGTGACTGAGGGGTAATGTTCCTATCATGATAAATCTAATTAGACGGTATTGTACATCTCTACACCATGGGTAAATATCATGGCTTTCAAACTTCCAACCAATGAAGAACTGGGAATGCAGTAAACTGGAACTCAACAAGGAAATTTCTTACAAATATGAAAAAATCTACAGATGCTGGAAAACCAAAGCAACACACACAAAACGCTAGAGGAACTCAGACACTCCCCCTTCAGCAGCATCTGTGGAAAGGAGTAAACTGCCGACATTTCAGCCTGAGACCCTTCATCAGGAAAATTCTTATCCAGCACTAGCAGTAAATTTACAGAATAAATATCAGAAATGTTTTATTCTTCTAATATCCATGCAAAAAAAAATTCACGGGTAATTTCAGGGCCCCAGACAGTCCTTCCAGGTGAGGCGACACTTCACCTGTGAGTCGGCTGGTGTGATATACTGCGTCCGGTGCTCCCGATGCAGCCTTCTATATATTGGTGAGACCCGACGCAGACTGGGAGACCATTTCGCTGAACGCTCTGTCCGCCACAGAAAGCAGGATCTCCCAGTGGCCACACATTTTAATTCCACATCCCATTCCCATTCTGATATGTCAATCCATGGCTCCTCTACTGTCAAGATGAAGCCACACTCAGGTTGGAGGAACAACACCTTATATTCCGTCTGAGTAGCCTCCAACCTGATGGCACGAGCATTGACTTCTCTAACTTCCGTTAATGCCCCTCCTCTCCTTCTTACCCCATCCGTTATTTATTTATTTATTATTTTCCCCCTTTTTCCCCCTCTCTCTGTTCCTCTCACAATAACTCCTTGCCTGCTCTCCATCTTCCTCTGGTGCTCCCCTCTGCCTTTCTTTCTCCCTAGGACTCCCGTCCCACGATCCTCTCCCTTCTCCAGCCTTGTATCCCTTTTGCCAATCAACTTTCCAGCTCTTAGCTTCATCTCTCCCCTTCC
Source organism: Mobula hypostoma (assembly GCF_963921235.1). Classification (NCBI taxonomy): domain Eukaryota; kingdom Metazoa; phylum Chordata; class Chondrichthyes; order Myliobatiformes; family Myliobatidae; genus Mobula; species Mobula hypostoma. The sequence goes on along the minus strand of NC_086098.1, from coordinate 55,503,712 downwards.
TGTCTTCTCCTATCATTTTGGATCTCCCCCTCCCCCTCTCAAATCTCTTACTATCTCTTCTTTCAGTTAGTCCTGACGAAGGGTCTCGGCCCGAAACGTCGACTGTACCTCTTCCTATAGATGCTGCCTGGCCTGCTGCGTTCCACCTGCATTTTGTGTGTGTCGCAGGTAATGAGATACTTTTGAAAAGAAGCTCAAGAAGCCAAAATGATAGAGAGACAAATACGAAAGAGGGAATGGACTGTAGCAAATCATGAATAAAGCAGTTATATAATAGAAGTCAGTGCAACATAGATTTAGATTAAGAAATTTTAAGCAGATAAATGTGATGTAGTTCAGTGATTTTGGAAACATAGGAAGGTGAATTGACACTTCACCTATGAGTCTGTGAGTCAGTTGGGTTCATATCCTGTGTCCAGTGCTCTTGGTGTGGCCTCTTGTATATCGGTCAGAACTTATGCTCCATCTGCCAGAAAAAGCAGGATCTCCCAGTGGCCACCCATTTTAACTCCAGTTCCCATTCCCATTCCAATATGTCCATCCATGGCCTCCTCCACTGTTGTGATGAGGCCACACATAGGTTGGAGGAACAGCACCTTATATTCTATATGGGTAGCCTCCAACCTAATGGCATGAACATCAATTATCAAACTTCTGATAATGCCCCCTCCCCCCTTCCCCCCTTCCCCTTCACCATTTCCCCATCCCCTTTTCCCTCTCTCACCTTATCTCCTTGCCCCCTCATCACCTCCCTCTGGTGCTCTTCCCCCACTTTTCTCTCTTCCATGGCCTTATGTCCTCTTCTGTCAGACTCTCCCTTCTCCAGCCCTGTATCTCTTTCACTAATCAACTTCCCAGCTCTTTACTTCATCCCTCCCCCTTCAGGTTTCACCTATCACCTTGTGCTTCTCTCTCGCCTCCCCCCATTTTAAAATCTACTCTTCAGCTTTTTTTCTCTAGTCCTGCCCAAGGCTCTTGGCCCAAAACATTGTCTGTACTCTTTTCCTTAGATGCTGCCTGGCCTGCTGAGTTCCTCCAGTGTTTTGTGTGTGTTACTTGTTTTCCAGCATCTGCAGATTTCCCTTGTTCGTGATTGCGCACATCTGATCCGTTTGTCTAAAAATGCTGAATGCCATTATTATGTTTATTTTCAAAACATTACAAAATTATTCAGTAGAACATTAAAAGGAAAGCAAAACATTAAAAACCATGTGAACCTTTTAATGATAAAGAAGAATCCAATACATAGAATCAGTGACCACTTTGTTAGGTACACTTCTACACCTGTATGAAAATGCAAATATATTATCTACCCATCCTTTGGAAGGAACTAAATACATAAAAGTATGCAGACATGGTCAAGAGGTTCAGTTGCTGTTCAAACCAAACATCAGAATGCGGAAGAAATGTGATCTAAGTGACTTTGACCGTGGAATAATTGTTGGTGGCAGATGGGGCGGTTTGAGTATCTCAGAAACTACTGATCTCCTGGGATTTTAAGACACAACTGGGATTCACCCGATCTCTAGAGTTTACAGTGAATGGTGCGAGAGGGGAGAAAAAAAAACATCCAGTGAGCAGCAGATCTGTGGGAGAAAATGCTTTGTTAATTCGGGAGGCAGAGGAGAATGGCCAGACTGGTTCAAGCTGACAGGAATGTGACACTATTTGCCACCATCTGCCACCCTGAGATTCATTTTATTGTAGGCATTCACAGTAAATACAAAGGAACAGAATAAAATCAATGAAGAACTGCACAGAACAAAGAGGTACAAATATTGAGAACAAATAGCAATAAATTCTGAGAACCTCAGTTGTACAGTCCTTGAAAGTGAGCACAAAGGTTGTAGAATCAGCTTAATGTTGCAGTGAGTGAAATTATCCTCTCTGGTTCAGGAGCCTGATGGTTGAGAGTACCTAATAAAGTGGCCACTGAGTGTGCATTAGGCTGGTGTTTATCAATTACAGCTTGGCATTAAGTACCATTATTTTTCCGGTAGTAATCAGCAAGCTTTGAAACCTAGGTCACTGTATCTCTCTCTGCAAATGAATCCTCCACTTCATCGGAAGACCACAGTCAGTAAGGATCAGCAACAACACCTCCTCACTGACAGGCAGCACAAGCACACTTCAAGGATGCGGGCTTTACTCTGCATTCACTACTGCATGAATGTAGAGATAGTAGAGCAGTTCAAACACCGTCTGTAAATTCACTAATGACATCACTGTTGTGAAATTTTAGATGGCAATGAGGAGGGTAATAGGAGTGAGTTAGATTGGCTGGTTGGGTTTTATCATTGGAACCACCTCGCAAGACTATGGAAATGGTTGCGTACCTCAGGAAGGGAGAGTCAAGAAAACACATACCAGTTCTCATTGAGAGGTCAGTGGTAGAAAGACAGAGCAGTTTCAAGTTCTAGAGAATCAACACCTATTGATGTAAACATGAAGCAGGCGTGTCAGCAGCTCTACTTCATTTGGAGAATGAGAAGATTCGGGATGTTGCTGAAGACTTTTACAAATTTCTCTGGATGTACAATGGGCACCATTCTGACTGGCTGCATCGCAGCCTGATATAGAGTCTACAATGCACAGGAGCACAAGAGGCTGGGAGTATTGTAGACTCAGCCAGCTCCATCATGGCCTCTCGTCACCAGTAAGGACATCTTCAAATGGCAGTGTCTCAAGACAGCTACGTTCATCTCTAAGAACCCTCGCCATCCAGGACATGCTTTCTTTGTATCACTGTCATCAGGAGGAGGTACAAGAGTCAGAAGACCCACACTCAATAATTCATACAGAGCATCTTCCCATTCATTGTCACATTTCTGAATGATCCACAAATCTATGAATATTGTCATTCCTTCTTTTTGCACTATTTATTTATAATATAATTTTATATCTTTGTACTGTACTACTGCTGTAAAAAATCAGAAAATGATGACGCTTAAATGACTGTTAACAAATTATTTCTACAGATGCTGCCTGAGCTGCTGAGCTCCTCAGGTATTTTGTATGTTGTTCTAGATTTACAGCATCTGCAGAATCTCCTGTGTTCATTAAAAAAATCAGATTCTGACTGAAAGCTTAAAGCTCAAAGTAAATTTATAATCAAAGTAAGTATATCATATACAACCATGAGATTAATTTTCTTGCAGGCAGCCACAGGAAAATAAAGAAATACAATAGAATCCATGCTTCTCAGCCACTAGATACATCCTACATTGACTATCAAATTTGTGGAAAGATGGAAACACTTAAAGCTGATTTATACTTCTGCATTAACTCAACGCCGTAACCTACACAAGTGGCCTACGCACATTGTGAGCATTTATACTCGTGTGTTGGTGTGTCTGCGTCGCTCTGCAATGCAGGCACGTCGTGCGTGCGCAAACACCTGCCCGTGCAAGACTTCATGGTCATGGTAGTCTTTCTCGGGGTAAACAAGGAGTGAGCATCTTTTTCTGTAAAAGCGAAACGTGTCCTCTATAATTTCGGAGGTCTGTAAATCTTTATGGAAAGCATTGCAGCCAGAGTTCCTTCCCTGCCCTTCAATCGCCCAATGGGAAGCTATTGCAGCGTAGGAGGAAATGTGATGCTACCAAGCGGAACAATCACAGCTGTTGCATTCTGCGTTGCCGCGACGCGTAGTTACATTTTAGGAGAGGTGTGCATCAGGCTATGGCATAGGGATCCGTGTCGGTTCTGCGTAGGGTTTGTGGCGATGCAGTACTTATGGCGTTGAGTTGACGCAGAAGTATAAATCAGGCTTTAGACTGGAAACAGCCTCTTCAGCTCTCTAAGTCCAATACCCATTTACTAATTCCAGTTTATTCCCCCCACACTTGCATCAACTCCCCCAGGATTCCACATTTACCTATGGGAATGACCTATGTACCAACTCGCATGTCTTTGGAATGTGGTTGGAATCTGGAGAAGTTCAACGTGGTCCCAGGGAAAACGTGCAAGCTCCATACAGACATCCAAATGGTTAGGATTGGACCTGGTTTGCTGGATTGTGAAGCAACAGCTCTTCCAGCTGAACCACTCTGATGCCCAGACAAACAGAGACAAGAGATAATTTAGCACCTACTGAAAGAATTGCTACGGTTCTTAATCAATTAACAATCTTTAATATTTATACCTCTCAATGCGAGGTTCACGTATGTAGATCTCTTCCCCATGTTAGGGAAAGTGCATGCCAATCAGCTGCTTTGAAGCTGCAACATAAATCGAAATTATTTGAGGCAACACACACAAAATGCAGGAGGAACTCAGCAGGTCATGCATTTGATATTTTGTCCTGTTTGTGCATGTGTGGTTTCTCTCTCTCTCTCTCTCCCCTCCCCTGCTCCCTCTCTCTCTAGTTCTCTCTCTCTTTCTCTCTTTCATCTCTCTCTCTCTCCCTTTCCTCTCTTGCTCCCTCTCTCTCTCTTTCTCCCTCTCTCTCTTTCTCTCCCTTCCATCTCTCTGCCTCTCTCTCTTCTCTCTGTCCCTCCCCCTCTCACTCCCTCTTCTCTTCTCTTCTCCCGACCTCTCTATCTTTATAAATATAGTATATATGCAAAGAATGGTTCAAGTGAGCTTTAATGGATGACTGTCAATTACTCTTCAAGAGCCATTGTTTGAACGATCTGTTAATAATGGGTTTCCATTTGTTTTATGAGACGTACCACATTTATTATGTATGAAGCTCACAGAGATGCCAAATTTATCTTGGGGCTATGGTATAATTTTTGCATATGCAGACTGATTGTTTATCTTTCTTGCTTTTAAGATAATTGCATTTAGAAGACTTAAACCTTTCAAACTGAAATTCTTTAAACATGTCTCAACTTACCATATAGTTTCTTCCCACTTTGCTTTAGGCACATTTCTCAGAGATTTGCTTAATGCAACGCCTGTTTAGAGATTTTCTTCTTTTTTCTCCCTTTGGAATGTTGCTCAAAATACCGAAAGGTAAAATAATCCATTCAGTTAACCAATTTACTTAAAGGAGAGAGATAGTTCTGAACATATTTCAAAGAGATTTCAAATGCATTATATTAAACTTTATTTAAATTACTCATTAAATAATACAGATGAAAATATTTCATTATTAGCATAAAACAGCGACTTCCATTTATGTAGCATACTAACTGAAGGAAAAACACTTGAAAGTAGTTATGGGGGAGACATCAAATAAAAAATTACCAATGATTCACATAAGGAAATGATATAATAGATAAATAGAATTTGGTCAAAAACAGTTCCCTCCAACCTGCGTGGGTACGCGCGTGGCCGCACAGTAACTGAAATAGCCCCATGCACATAGCCTTTGTTGCCGCGCAGCTGGAATTTTCTTTTATCTAATGTGCCATGCAGTTTTTAGTCTGTGTAAAAATTTCCTATTCCCAGCAACGATTGGTCCACACAGCTGTAAAAAATTTTAAAGGGAACGTTGATTGTTTAAAAGACATGTAAAAAGTAAAAGGAGAGATTGAGGGGTAAAGGCATTTAAAGAAAGAATTGAAGACTTTAGGTTGCTAAGGACAAAGCTTTCAATTTGGACTGCATATTGTCTTTTACAGCAGAATGTAACAAAAAAGACCCAGGAACAGTTATTTTAGAATTGGTTATGAATAAGCAAGAAGATATCTAATGGGAAATCATTAATGGCAGATCTAATGGTTTTAATTCCTCTGGAAGGTAATGATCAAAATGTAATTGAATTCCAGATACAGCTTGAAGGCAAGAATAAAGCTAGTCTTCATCTTAAATGAAGGCAATTATGATGGTGTGAAGGTGGAGTTTTTAGTGTTGTTTAGGGTGAAAACAAGAGGACATAGATTAAAAATCAAAGATTCAAGATCTATTATCATTTATTACATTTATTATCAAAGAATGTATAAATTATATAACCCTGAGATTTGTTCGCAGGTAGCCACAAAGCAAGAAACCTGAATGAACCAATTAAAGAAAAAAATAATAAAATAAATATAAAAGACCAACACCCAATATGCAAGAGAAAGAAAAAGACACAAATTATGCAAATAATTAAAGCAAACAACACTTTCCGAACCAAAATTGAGTCCTCAAGTCCAAACTCCCGAGAAGCCTGGAGTAGGCCCAAAGCCCCGCTTATCAGTTCATCATATTAGCGGACATGGAGCACAACAGCCAGGGCAGTCTTCACAGCCTCAGCATCACGGCGAGAGGCGAACCCATCATGAAGAACAAGCAAAATCAGCTTTCGCCCTGGATCCTGACACCCTATCCTTTCAGTCTATCTGGGCCAGCATTTAAATAGATCATGGAACAAACAATGAAAGGCTCCAGCATCCTGGAGAAATCAGTGAACATTGCAGAGAGTGAGCGAATTTGGCTCTTGCCTCTGATGGGCCAGCATTTAAATTGTCTAAACAGAGGATCGTACCTCACACTAGGACCTAGCTACAGTGAGAGTCTCCAGGCCTAGACCATGCTGCCCAGTGGATCACTCTGGGCCCAGATTCCACCACCCAGCCCGAAGCCACTCACAAGCTCTTCAAATCAGCTCGGCGCCCAGAGCGATCAAACTTCACACCAGGGCTAGTTGTATGGACACTAAATCTCCTCTGCCCGGCCCCTGACTTCTTCTTTCATACCCAGAGCAGTCCAACCTCACACCCGGGCCAGTTGTCCAGGCATCGGAACTCCATCTGCAACGACTCTCCAACACACCATCTCGGCTCGTACCCAAACTCAGCTCGCCAACGCTCGCTCCTTCATTGTGGTCAGCAATAACTTAAACACAATTTACATCAGGAAAGGTATTTTTAGTGACGTTCTTAGTAGGAGATCAGAGGTGAGGGATTTAAAAGAGGACATCAGGGGCAAATTATTCTTGCAAAGGATTGCGTGTATTTGGAATGAGCTGCCAGAGATAGCGACTGAGGTAAGCACATTAACCATATTTAAAAGACATCTAGGCAAGTAGATGGATAGGTGAGGTTTTGAGGGCTATGGGCCAAACCCAGGCAGATGGGACTAGCTCACTGAACATCACAATTGGCATGGCCCAGTTAGACTGAAGAGCCTGTTTCCAAGCTGTATAACTCTGAGTCTATGACAAGGGGCATCGCTACAAAAGAAAGAGTCGCCCATTTAAAACCAAGCTGTTTAGAAATTTCTTTTCCCAGAAGGTAGTGAATCTCTGCCCTGATGTTGATGGATGGCTGATCACTAGATAGACTTAAGGTGGAGACATAATTATTTGAATGATGGGGGAGTTGAGAATTATGGGAAACTGGCCCAGAAGAGGAATTGAAGCCAGGATAGATGAGTCATGATGGCATTGAAAGGTGGGGCAGGCCTACTCCTGCTCCTGTTTTCTTGAGTTCTTTAGTGAGATTACCTTTCGTATGAGAAAGGATCTAGAGTTACAGGAGAATAGTTGCCTCAACAGTTTGAGACAGGTATGAAGGGAAATAATTGTGGAGATATTTGAAAACAAGCCAAAGAATTTCAAGACCCAGCCTAGGTTAAATCAGAAGCTAGTGTGGGTGAACTAACAAACGGTAAATGATACAGCGAGGAAAAGGACAATAGAGTTTTGGATGGCGTCAAGTCTTTTGAGAGTAAAAATTATGGAAGGAGTCAGGCCAGAATTAGGTTGGCATAACAAACGAACTGATGAGGGCAGATGAACTGAGGCAAGGACCACTTTATATGGTCTTAGGCAGTTCCTTGGAATCAAACGTGACTTGCTTCCGTACTCTGGTTCTGTGAGACAGTTCTGAAGTGCCAATGAGGCCAATGGGGAAAGCAGAAACTTCCACAAACAGAGCAGGCCGTGGTTAAGCAGTGGACGGACTGCATTGTTTTGGAGATTGTCCACTCCTTTCACTACCTATGCAGGGCATCTCTGTGCTCCCAGTGAAATGCCTCGAGGTTTTCATTACTGCACTTGAAAATGTCTTCTCACTTTCAGTGATTGCAGCCAAGGGTTCCCAAGCATTTCTTGAAGCAATCGTTGAGTATTCACTAACAAGAGACAATCTGCAGATGATGGAAATTGTGTGTGTTACTTAGAGTATTCACTTGAATCTTTCCCCCTGTTTATCTGGTAATCATTTGCCATGAGAGAATTGCCTGCTTCAGTAGTCTATAAGAACATAAGAAATAGGAGCAGGAGTAGGCCATCTGGCCTATCGAGTCTGCTCCGCTATTCAATAAGATCATGGCTGATCTGGCCATGGACTCATATCCATCTATCCGCCTTTTCCACATAACCTTTAATTCCCTTACTATGTAAAAATCTATCCAACCTTGTCTTAAACTGCTTCATTGGACAGAGAATTGTTGAGCATGTGAATTATATAGCCCTTCCAAGTTAATCAACTGATTGCAACTAATTCTGTGGTGTAAGGGTTATGGGGCTGGCTACTGTGCTGATCCACTTGTCCTTCTAGTAACTTTGGAGGAAGTTGCATAGACTGTGTTGGTGGTAAATCTCCTGTGCCCTGAGATGCATGGCACATGGCCTCTCCGTATGTCAGAAGCATATGGGAGAATAAGATATCAGCTTATTGTTAGACCTGAGATCTCAAACTTCAGCCGTCCCTTTCCTCAATCAAATAAAGGCTGGACTGACACATTGAAGGTGGTGGAGAACTTGATAACTTATGACCACCTTCGTGGGGGAGTGGCTGCCGAGACACAGGAAATAGTTCATGTTTTCAACAATCTCATTATAATCCTTAGTTGTCATCCGTCAGTGAGGTGCAGCAGGGACTGTAAAGCCCAATTTATACTTGTGCATCAAATGTACACCGTAGGTACTGCGTACCCTATGCCGTACCCTACGCCATAGAGTGACGTGCACCTCCCCAAAAATGTAACTCACACATCGCGTCGATGCAGACCGCAACAACTGTGATTGGTCCGCTCGGTAGCATCGCATTTCCGGTTGCTTTTCTCCGCCATGTCTGTACACTGATGCGAAATAAATGGTTGGAGACGATGAACCAAATTGTCAAATCTACCTGCTGACATCTGAAAATATTTGAAATGCATTTTCTCGTCCATGCCCCTCACAAAGGAACTCAACACAGTGGCATAGAAACCCCACCGCCAACTAGCGTTTTGGTGTTGAATTGCAGAGCGACGTAGACACAACTACGCATGCTCGCTGTGGCATAGGGCTACGCAAAAGTATAAATCAGCCCTACAGCGTAGCCCGTACGCACAAGTATAAATCAGCCCTACAGCGTAGCCCGTACGCACAAGTATAAATCAGCCGTAAGGCCCACGCTCCCATGTACTTCATTGAAAATAACAATGAAGGCTTGCAGATAAGCCTCTAGGTATATGCAAATGCATGCATCCTATTAGTGTTGAAGATTAGCTTCACTCCTGTGGGAAATTTGCGGGAGGTGAAATGCAAGATGATGGCAAAAAATTGTTAAAGCTCCGATACTGACTTTTTTTGACACTGTTCTTTACTGAGATGGACCTTTTGGTCTAACATTAGACTAACATCATGGCTTGCATACTGTCATGAAGCAGGTATGTGTTGGAGATGAATATCTGTTGCCAGCCAAACTTGAGGACAGTTTTCTACAATCCGTAAGACCCCCTGACAGCTGATGGATTCAGAAGCTTTAATAATGCTGCTCCTACCATTCTGTGGATTGATCACTCAGTGAAAACCATGCTGCTGTATTCCTGGATGATCAGAATCCTTGCTGTGATTTGGGGAACAGCTCTTCGACCACCAGAATAGGATGGTCGAGAAGAAGCCTAATCATGACTTTCTATGTTGCTGACAGCAGAGAGATCCTCCTTTCATTGCCAATGCTGCACTTGCCTGCTTTATTGAAAATGATTTTAATTACAGCACCTCTGACTTACTCTGCTACACCTTCCACTTTTCAGGTGTGAGCGGTGAAGCTGTAGATTTGTGCTTCACTGTTGTCTTTTGGGTTTTCAGTTGCACCTGCGCCCTAAATGTTTATTTCAATTAGGTTATGGCCTTTTCTAATTTAGGACGGCAGCAAGGTTGGCCACAATAGACAGCATTGGATGAAATCAAGGTTGCTCGTTTCAAGGGCAGAGTCATGGTAGTGGAGGTCGATGATCTATGAATGGACATAATTGCCTCTCTCTCTGAAAATCTTGTGATGACATGGTTAATTCCACTTTGCTTAGCTTCTGTGCTTTCTCCATCCACTATTTCTCAGATTTTCCACTGAATATAGAAACATAGAAAACATAGAAAATAGGTGCAGGAGTAGGCCATTCGGCCCTTCGAGCCTGCACCGCCATTTATTATGATCATGGCTGATCATCCAACTCAGAACCCAGCCTTCCCTCCATACCCCCTGACCCCTGTAGCCACAAGGGCCATATCTAACTTCCTTTTAAACATAGCTAATGAACTGGCCTCAACTGATATTCTGCAACATCAGGACCCACAACATTTAGCCCATGCTCTCTCCTCACTGCTCCCATGGGAAAGGAGGTACAGGAGCCTTATGTCCCACACCACCAATTTCATGTACAGTTATTACCCCTCAACCATCAGGCTCCTGAATCAGCATGGGTAACAACTCACCTCAACACTAAACTAATTCCATGACCTCTGGACTCACATTCAAGGACTCTACAACTCATGATCTCAATATTATTTATTTTTTTACTATTATTACTTTCTTGTGTTTACATAATCTGTTTTCTTTTGCATATTGGTTGTTTGTCCCTCTTTGTGTGTAGTCTTTCACTGATTCAATTGTGCTTCTTGCAATTGTATATCTACTGTGAATTCCCACAAGTAAATGAATCTCAGGGTTGTATATGATGGTAAATACTGTACGTATTTGATAATAAATTCACTTTGTACTTTGAACATTGAAAACTGCCTCTTGGTGCTTATAAAGCTATTTCAATCCCTCAAGAAAAGGGGTTGATTCAAATGCAGGAATGTTTGGCATTGGTGGTTAATTAGTTTCTCAATCTCCAGGCTATTTTCAACAAACTAATCTTCAGTCTGTCACTGCTGCAGATTCTCATCTGCTTCAAAAGAATGACAATCACACCACTGCCCACAAAGAGCAGGGTGAGCTGCCTCAGTGACTACTGCGCAGTTGCACTCTAATCAACTATGATGAAGTTCTTTGAGAGGTAGGTCATGGCTGGGATCATCTCCTGCCTAACCAAGGACCTGGACCCACTACAATTTACGTATCACCACAATAGGTCTACAGTAGTTGCAATCTCATTGGTTCTCTACCTGAAAATAGCAGTACCTATATCAGGCTGCTGTTTCTTAATTACAACTCAACATTCCACATTGTGCTCTCAGTACTAATCGACAATCGCCAAAACCTGGGCTTGTGCACTCAACCCTGCAACTAGATCCTTGACTTCCTCACAGGGAGATCATAGTCACTGCAGATCGGAAATGCTGACAGGATAATCAAGGGCACGACCCAGCCAGCCAACACCCTCAGGAACTCGAAGACTTGTACGGCCAGATTTGGGAACAGCTTCTTTCCAACTGTGATAAGACCGCTGAAGGGATCCTGACCCAGATCTGGGCCGTACCCTCCAAATATCCAAACCCGCACCTCAGTTTTTTTGCACTACCTTACGTTCCGTTTTTCTATTTTCTATTTATGATTTATAATTTAAATTTTTAATATTTACTATCGATTTGTAATCCAGGGAGCGGGAAGCGCAGAATCAAATATCGCTGTGATGATTGTACGTTCTAGTATCAACTGTTTGACGACAATGAAGTATAAAGTATAGCAATTCCTCCTCACTGACGATCAACTCTGGCGCACTTCCAGGATGCGTGCATAGCTCACTGCTCTATTCACTACTCCCACAACTGTGTGGCCTGGAACAGCACAAACACCACCTACAAGTTTGCCAATGACACAACTATTGTTGGCAGAATTTCAGATGGTGGTGAGGAGGCGTACAGGAGCAAGGTAGATTAGGTAGTTGAATGGTGTTGCAACAACAACATTCACTCAACATCTGAAAGATCAAGGAAATGATTGTGGACTTCAGGAAGGAGGTGGTGAGGGAACACTGACAAGTCCTCATCGAAGGTTCAGCGGTGTAAAGGGTGATAAGTTTCAGGTTCCTGGGTGTCATCAGCTCAGGAGATCGATCCTGAGTCCACCATACTTGTATAGTTACAAAGAAGGCACAACAGCAGCGATATTTCATTAGGAATTTGAGGAGACTTGTTATGTCAACAAAGACTCTTGCAAATTTCTACAGATGTACTGTGGAGAGTATTCTAACTGGTCTATCACCGTCCAATATGGTAGGCACTCTGCACAGGATTGGAAGAAGCTCCAGAAAGTTGTAAACTCAGCCAGTTCCATCATGGGCACTAAAAAGGTGGTATCCATCATTCAGGACATCGATCACCCAGGACAAGCCCTCTCCTCGTTGTTACCATCAAGGAAGAGGTACATGAGGCTGAAGGCACACATTCAATGTTTCAGGAACAATTTTTTTCCTCTCTTGTATCAGATTTCTGAATGGACAATGATCCCATGTATACTATCTCACCATTTTTTTTTGTTTTTGCTCTTTTTCACTACCTATTTAAGTTAATTATATAGCTATATATAGATAGATAGATAGATAGATAGATAGATAGATAGACAGATAGATAGATAGATAGATAGATAGATAGATAGATAGATAGATAGATAGCTAGGGTGCCTAAGATTTTGCATAGCACTTCAGTACTCCTGCAAAAAAAAAACAGACATTTGGAAATGATCAATAAACCAATTGTTTGGAAAAAATAGCATTGTCTGATGTCTATACCTATGCCAACCCCTTTCCCTAACACTTTTCCTCTGCCATCTGTCCCACACCCCTTCCGCAGCACTCCACTTGTATCATTCCCGACATCCATTGCTTCCACCAGATTTACAAATTCACTCTCTGCTCCACATTGACACAGTACTGTACAAAAGTTATAGGCACCCGAGTTACACAATGTGCCTAAGACTTTTTAAAATTGTAATTTACAGGTATTTTTAAAATATGTATTGCAATGTGCGGCTGGGGCAAAATCAACAAATTTCACGATCTATGTGAATGATATTAAACCTGATTCTGATTTTGACTAGTCCTCACATCTAGATCATTTCTGAAGTAAAATTATAGTAATGATTATGTGGACAATAACCTAGATTTAAAGTAGTGTCCTCCAGACAAGAATTTACATGGCATATGCTATAAACATCCTGCAAGAAGGAAGGAAATTATTTCTGATAAAAAGAGACAGAATTAGAATCAGAATCAGGTTTATTATCACCGGCATGTGATGTGAAATTTGTTAACTTAGCAGCAGCAGTTCAATCCAATACATAATCTAGCAGAGAGAGAAATAATAACATTATTTCATTACCTTAAACAGCTGTGATGTTTCTGCTGCTGGACTGTCGAGTCATCAGCCGGGTCCATCCGTCTTTAGATGTTTCATCCCCTAACCCGGAACATCCTCGGGATGGTGGGACAGCAGAAGGTGATCAGTCTTCTACCCCTGACAGTCAGACATCCAGCTATTATTGTCCCTTTGCAGCCAGAGCCAACTGGACGCTGTATAATATTAATAAAAATAAATAAAATAAAACATAACAATAAATAAACAAGTAAATCAATTACCTATATTGAATAGATTTTAACAAAGTGCAAAAAGAGAAATACTGTATATTAAAAAAACTGAGGTAGTGCCAAAGTTTCAATGTCCATTTAGGAATCGGATGGCAGAGGGGAAGAAGCTGTTTCTGAATCGCTGAGTGTGTGCCTTCAAGCTTCTGTATCTCCTACCTGATGGTAATGGTAAGAAAAGGGCATGCCCTGGGTGCTGGAGGTCCTTAATAATGGACGCTGCCTTTCTAAGACACCGCTCCCTAAAGCTGTCTTGAGTACTTTGTAGGCTAGTGCCCAAGATGGAGTTGACTAGATTTACAACCTTCTGCAGCTTCTTTTGGTCCTGTGCAGTAGCTTCTCCATACCAGACAGTGATGCATCCTGTCAGAATGCTCTCCACGGTACAACTATAGAAGTTTTTGAGTGTATTTGTTGACATGACAAACCTCTTCAAAATCCCAATAAAGTATAGCCGCTGTCTTGCCTTCTTTATAACTACATCGATATGTTGGGACCAGATTAGATCCTCAGAGATCTTGACACTCAGGAACTTGAAACTGCTCACTCTCTCTAGTTCTGATCCCTCTATGAGGATTGCTTTGTGTTCCTTTATCTTACCCTTCCTGAAGTCCACAATCAACTCTTTCATCTTACTGATGTTGAGTGCCAGGTTGTTGCTGTGGCACCGTTCCACTAGTTGACATATCTCACTCCTGTATGCCCTCTCATCACCACCTGAGATTCTACCAACAATGGTTGTGTTGTCAGCAAATTTGTAGATGGTATTTGAGCTATGCCTAGCCACACAGTCATGTGTATACAGAGAATAGGGCAGTGGGTTAAGCACACACCCCGAGGTGCACCAGTGTTGATCGTCAGCAAGGAGGAAATGTTATCACCAATCCGCACAGACTGCGGTCTTCCAGTTAGGAAGTCAAGGATCCAATTGCAGAGGGAGGTACAGAGGCCCAGGTTCTGTAACTTCTCAATCAGGATTATGGGAATGATGGTATTAAATGTTGAGCTATAGGCGATGAACAGCATCCTGCCGTAGGTGTTTGTGTTGTCTAGGAGGAGAGCCATTGAGATTGTGTCTGCCGTTGACCTATTGTGGCGAGAGGCAAATTGCAATGGGTCCAGGTCCGAGGCAGGAGTTTAATCTAGTCATAACCAACTTCTCAAAGCATTTCATCACGGTTGATGTGAGTGCTATTGGGTGATAGTCATTAAGGCAGCCCACATTATTCTTCTTAGGCACTGGTATAATTGTTGCCCCTTTGAAGCAAGTGGGAACTTCTGCCCGTAGCAGTGACAGGTTGAAAATGTCCTTGAATACTCCCACTAGTTGGTTGGTACAGGTTTTCAGAGCCTTACCAGGTAGTCCATCAGGACCTTCTGCCTTGCGAGGGTTCACTGTCTTTAAAGACAGCCTAACATTGGCCCCTGAGACAGAGATCACAGGGTCATCAGGTGCAGCAGGGATCTTCACAGCTGTAGTTGTGGTCTCCCTTTCAAAGCAGGCATAGAAGGCGTTGAGTTCATCTGGTAGTGAAGCATCGCTGCCATTCATACTTTGTAGGAAGTAATAACTTGCAGAACCTGCCAGAGTTGCCGTGCATCTGATATCACCTCCAACCTCATTCAGAAGTGTCTCTTCACCCTTGAAGTAGCCCTCCGCAAATCATACCTGGTTTTCTGGTACAGGCCTGGGTTGCCAGACTTCAATGCCACAGATGTAGCCTTCAGCAGACGACATACCTCCTAATTTATCCACGGCTTTTGGTTTGGGACTGTAGGTTTTAGTACAATATTGCATAATTGATGGAAGTTACAAAGTAAAATATTTTCATGTTTGATGCCTTTATTTCATACTTTACTCTCAAAGAGAACAATGGCATGCAAAAGCATTTAAGAATGGGTGTTAAGGAGTTGACAAAGACGAAGGACCTTCAGTAGAAGATTAAATGTAAAAGAATTAGAATAGAGTGCAGGAGAAGTCTCTTAATCATGGTAGATTGTGGAATTCAGTTCCAGGTGGATTGTTGCAAGAGAAGTTCTGTAAGTAAAATTAGATTTGATGGGTGGATGAAGCAAATGGCATAAGAAGCTTTGGAAGAATGGAAATGCAGTTAGAACTGTGTGCTTACATCAGCAGCAATGAGTGTATCAGGATTACTTATTTAAGGAAAGGTATACCTGGATTGGAAGTAGTTCAGAGAAGGTCTTTTGGACACATACCTAGAATCAGAGGATTTTCATATGGGTAAAGATTGGTCTCATGGGCTTCTGCCTACAGCAGTTTTGAAGAATGAGAGATGACTCAAGTGAAGCATACATGATTCTGAGGGAAGATATGGACTGGGTGTTTTCCTCTTCTGGGGAAAATTGAGAACTAGGGGCCAATATTTCAAAACAATTGTCAAACCATATAAGACAGAGGTGAGGTGAGATGCTTTTTCGTCAAGGTGATATGAAACGATGAAGCTCTGTTTCTCAAAGAATGGAGGAAGCAGTTTATTTGAATATATTTAAGGTCAAGAAAGATAGATTGCTGATAAGCAAGGGGAATAAAATTTATGTTGGGAAGTGGGAATGTGAGTTTAAAGTTGCACTCAGGTCAGAATCTTATTGAAAGCAGAGTTGGCCTAAGAGTCAAAGCGTCCTGTTCCTGCTCCAGATTTCATAAATTTCTATATTTGTGAATACTTCCATGTTGATCTGAGAGCTTAAAATGACCTAATTTATATGTATTTCTAATGGCAGTATGATAACGTGTATTATAAAAATAAATTTGTCCGAAGATATACCAAAATTTCTACCAAAGCTTCAGGAAGCAAGCTGCAAAAACTTTGGAAATATCTGAGTAAATTGACTCCAGGCCATTTTGCAGAAACGATAGCACACAAAACAATAGGATCTCCACTCCCCTAACTCCTTTCCTCTCCCCAACTAATTTTGTCCAACATTACAACATCTCACTATCATCATAAGCCATGAATCCTAACCTCAGTCAGAGCCCTTAGCCATGATGTACATCTGCGGGATTATTGAATAATCCCACAGGTTCAAAGCTGCAAGTGGTTTTAAAGATTAAGAAGGGACGATTCAGATACAGCAGCAGCCTCATTTAAAATGATGAAGATTTTGCTATTGTTCCAAAGAACATGTTCATGCAGACTAAGTAGCATAAGGCTGATTTTCATTCATTTAAATAAATACTGTATTATTGCCAATGATGAAGGCAGCATATTTAATAGTGAATGTGCAGTAACATTGCCCCACTCAGGATGATTCAAGCAATTGTTTCTTTGCACCTCTGGTATTGACATTGGATCAAAATATCAGCTTTTCAGTGATTGCTGAAACAACCTCAAACAAGAAGACCAAGACACAGAGATGACCTAACACGCCATTCAACAGGCCAGCATCAACACTGAAATGTTATCTGCAAGAACCATACAACTTCAGCATAGCGTGGAGGAAAGTAACTTCAACAAACAAAGAAATTCTTCCAATATCCTGCCAAACAACAAGTAGAAAATGCAAACAAGCTATCATAGAAACCAGCCAGTTTCAAATACTAGCAGGTAGAGACCTCAGTGAATTCCTTTACCTAACTCAAAACAAGAACAGGTACACACAGAAAAAGGCTTAGCAGATAACATCTCAGTTGAATTGCAAGATTAAGGCTCAAGACACCATTCTCATCAATGGAGCTAAGCAAGGGATTTTAAAGACTCTCCCAATTAATATTGATCAAGGCAACTGCAAAGTCATTGAGGGGAATATCATAAATTGCTTAACCATACCCCAGAGTTTAGGTAAATCCATAGCCTGTGCCAACCAACAGCACAAAGTCACCTGACGTATAAAGTAGCACAGACAGTAGTATTATTTCTACAAAGAGGTATAAATATTTGGCACCAAGTTGCAGAATGGAAAAAGTAACCAGATCTTACTTACCTCTGTTCCTCCTCCCCACGTTGGTCTGCATTCGGTAATGAGAACCATTTGACAGGGAGTAGACAGTTCATAAAGGTTGAGTGGATGCCAAGAATTATATGATCTTTTGTACAAAATGTGTAACAATACAAGATGCTGTTTGGATGGGTTGGCTGCTGACAATCACGCTGACCTTTGCTAATGGTTCAGGGTAGAATTGCTGGCATTTGCTATTGAGAGTAAAGTAAGTTGCAGGTTGCCATCCTTACACAGTGAAAGGCAACTACTCAGGCTGGCCATACTCGTGACGGAGGAATGGTTGCTGGGCTTCCCAGAGACTGGACTGGGTAAACTCTCTCGGATCTTCTGACAGGTCAGACCAGCCATAGGATCACAGGTCATATAGATTTCAATGGGGATTCTAGGGCAGAAGTTAAGGAAACAGTGAGGATGGTAACCTACTTTTGAAAATTAGGGTCATAGGGTCATAGAACATACAGCACAGAAATAGGCCGATAAGCCCAACTAGTCCATGCTGAACCATTAATCTGCCTAGTTTCCACATCCTTCCTGTAGTGAGGTGACCAGTGTTGTACCGTGGATGAAATCTCCAGAGAGACAGAGTTACTGGTAGATACAAAGCAGCTTCTTTATTCGACACAACAACGTACAGCAGGCATCATACGGACGGAGACGCTTTTGGTAGAAAGGTCTGCTAGCCCAATATGGGCTCGATATTTATATGCTAAACACAAAGGCAATCACTACTTAAAAGGTTATAGACAATGCATAGACAATGCTTCCTTTTGAACCTACATACAAAACATCACACCTTCTGACTTCATCCTTTCCTTCCAACACCAACATGTCTGGGTTGGTATCCACAGCCTTTAGGAATGCAAGTTAAATCCACAATACAGTTATTGGCATTTTACATGCTAATATAGAAGACAATTAATATTTATAAAGTGTAGATAATACTGTCTTCGAAACTACAGCATCTGGTTAAACTACGGCACAAGGAGCATCTGGTATTCACACCTTTTTAGGAAGTGCATTGTTGGGGACTCAATCCGCAGTACTTTGTCAAATAAAAGTCTGGTGGCCAAAGTCATTTAAGTGTTGACGAATCATCTACCCAAAAAACTCACTCTAACAACCAGAACTGAGCACAGTACTCCAAGTGGGGTCTGACCAGGGTCTTATATTGCTGTAACATTACCTCTTAAACTCCAATCCCACGGTTGATAAAGGCCATATGCCATATGCCTTCTTAACCACACAGTCAACCTACGCAGCAGCTTTGAGTGTCCTAAGGACTTGGACTCCAAGATCCCTCTGATCCTCCACACTACCAAGAGTCCTACCAGTAATACTATTTTCTGCCATCATGTTTGACCTAACAAAATGAATCACCTCACAGTTATCTGGGTTGAACTCCATCTGCTACTTCTTAGCCCAGTTTTGCATCCTATTGATGTCTCACTGTAACCTCTGACAGCCCTCAACACTATACACAATACCCCCAACCTTTGTGTCATCAGCAAATTTACTAACCCATTTATCCACTTCTTCATCCAGGTCATTTATAAAAATCACGAAGAGAAGGGGTCCCAGATCAGATCCCTGAGGCACACCACTAGTCACCAACCTCCATGCAGAATATGAACCATCTATAACCACTCTTTGCCTCTTCAGTTCTGGATCCACAAAGCAAGGTCCCTTGGATCCCATGTCTCCTTATTTTCTCAATAAGCCTTGCATGAGGTACCTTATCAAATGCCTTGCTGAAATTCATATATACTACATCTACTGTTCTTCCTTCATCAATGCATTTAGTCACATCCTCAAAAAATTCAATTAGGCTCGTAAGGCATGACCTGTCCTTGACAAAGCCATGCTGCCTATTCCTAATCATATTATACCTCTCCAAATGTTCATAATTCCTGCCTCTCAGGATCTTCTCCATCAACTTACCAACCATTGAGGTAAGGCTCACTGGTCTATAATTTCTTGGGCTATCTCTACTCCCTTTCTTGAATAAGGAAACAACATCTGCAACCCTCCAATCCTCCGGAACCTCTCCTATCCCCATTGATGATGCAAAGACCATTGCCAGAGGCTCAGCAATCTCCTCCCTCGCCTCCCACAGTAGCCTGGGGTACATCTCATCCGGTCCCGGAGACTTATCCAACTTGGTGCTTTCCAAAAGCTCCAGCACATCCTCTTTCTTAATGTCTACATGCACAAGCTTTTCAGTCCACTGTAAGTCATCCTTACAATCACTAAGGTCCTATTCAGTAATGAATACTGAAGCAAAGTATTCATTAAGTACCTCCACTATCTCCTCTGGTTCCATACACACTTATCCATTGTCACACTTGATTGGTCCTATTCTCTCATGTCTTATCCTCTTGCTCTTCATATACTTGTAGAATGCCTTGGTGTTTTCCTTGATCCTGCTCGCCAAGGCCTTCTCATGTCCCCTTCTGGCTTTCCTAATTTCATTCTTAAGCTCCTTCCTGCTAGCCTTATATTTTCTAGATCTCTATCATTACCCAGTTTTTTGAACATTTTGTAAGCTCTTCTTTTCTTCTTGACTAGATTTACAACAGCTTTTGTACACCATGGTTCCTGTACCCTACCATCCTTTCCCTGTCTCATTGGAACGTACCTATGCAGAATGCCACACAAATATCCCCTGAACTTTGGTCACATTTCTGTCATACATTTCCCTAAGAACATCTGTTCCCAATTTCTGCATCCAAGTTCCTGCCTGATAGCTTCATGTTTCCCCTTACTCCAGTTAAACGCTTTCCTAACTTATCTGTCCCTATCCCTCTCCAGTATTATGGTAAAGGAGATAGAATTGTGATCACTATCTCCAAAATGCTCTCCCACTGAGAGACCTGACACATGACTAGGTTCATTTTTCAACACCAGATCAAGTACAGCCTCTCCTCTTATAGGCTTATCTACATATAGTGTCAAGAACCCTTCCTGAACACACCTAACAAACTCCACCCCATCTAAACCCCTTGCTCTAGGGAGATGCCAATCAATATTGGGGAAATTAAAATCTCACATCATGACAACCCTGTTATTATTGCACCGTTCCAGAATCTGTCTCCCTATCTCCTCCTCAATGCTCCTATTACTATTGGGTGGTCTATAAAAAACATCCAGTAGAGTTATCTACTGCACACAATACTCCAAATTAGGTTTCACCAACATCTCATGCAATTTCAACACACTGTGACATATCCTGGCTGGTCTTCCCAAAGTATAGCACCTTATATTTGTCTGCATTAAATTCCATTCTGCCATTTCTCAGCCCATTTTTCTAGCTGGTCCAAATCATTCTGCAAGCTCTGATATTCTTTCTCACTACACCCCAAATCCTGGTGTCATTTGCAACTTTGCTGGTCCAGTTAACCGCATTATCATCTAGATTGTTGATATAGATGATAAACAACAACAGACCCAGCACTGATCCCTGTGGCACACGAGTAGTCACAGGCCACCAGTCAGATAGGCAACCATCTACTACCACTTTCTGGCTTCTCTTGCGATTTACTACCTCATCTTGAATGCCAAGTGACTGAACCTTCTTGACCAACCTCCCAAATGGGACCTTGTCAGAAGCCTTGCTGAAGTCTAGGTAGACAACATTCACTGCCTTACTTTCATCAACTTTCCTGGCAACTTTCTTGAAAACTCTGCGATTGGTTAGACACGACCTACCACACAGAAAGCTATGTTGACTGTCCTTAATCAGTCCCTGTCTATACAAATACCTACATATCCTGTCCCTTGGAATACCTTCCAATAAATTTCCCACAATTGATGTTAGGCTCACCAGCCTACAATTTCCTGGCTTATTTTTAGTGTATTTCTTAAACGAAGGAACAACATTAGCTATTCTCCAATCCTCTGACACCTTAGCCGTGGCTAAGTCTGTTTTATATATCTCTGCTAAGGACCCTACAATTTCATCACTTGCCCCTCACAGAATCCAAGGGAAAACCTTCTCATGTCCTGTGGATTTATCCACCCTAATATGCCTCATGACAGGAAGCACCTCCATCTCTGTAATCTGTCTGTGGTCCATGTTCTCACTTCTGCTCTGCCTCATTTCTATAGCCTCTGTGTCCTTCTCCAAGTAAATACAGATGCAAAAATCTATGATGTCTCTTTCAGCTCCACATATAGATTACCACTCTGATCTTCTGGAAGACCAATTTTGTCCCTTGCTAATATCTTGCTCTTAATATATCTGTAGAAGCCCTTAGAAATCTTCCTTCATCTAGTCTGCTAGAGCAACCTCATGCCTTCTTTTATCTCTTTTGATATCCTTCTCAAGTGGTCTCTTGCATTTCTTGTACTCCTCAAGTACCTCATTTGTTCCTATCTGTATATACCTGCGAAGCACCTCCTTCTTTAACCAATTTCCCCCTGGATCAATAAAGTATGACTATGACTATGAGTATGACTTTTTCTTAACCATGGCCTCAATGTCACTGAAGCACCAAGGTGCCCTAAACCTGTTAACCTTGCTTTTTATTCTGACAGGAACATACGAACTTTGTACTCTCAACACTTCACTTTTGAAGGACTCCTACTTACCAAGTATACCTTTGCCAGAAGCCAAACTGTCCTAATCCTCACTTGCCAGATCCTTTCTGATGCCATCAAAATGGGCCTTTCTCCAATTTAGAATCTCAACCGGAGGACCAGATCTAACCTTTTCCATAATTACCTTGAAACTAATGGCATTATGATCATATTTGTGCTATACGTGCATTAAGTTAATTTTTATGCACTTAGTTCAGTTTTGATAAATTAAATATTTTATAATGTCATAATTTAAAAACTATTAAAATCTCCTTCAGGCTCCTATACTTTCTCCTTCCAGGTGATGATGTAATCAATTAGGATCTTCACAAACTTCTGATGAGGTAGGCCTTCTTCATGTGTTGGACCCAGGATAGATCCACTAAGATGTCGATGCCCAAGAACCTGAAGCTACTCACATATTCCACCATCGTCCTCACAATGAGGACTGGTTTATGTTCTTTCAACCTCTCCTTCCTGAAGCCCAAAATCAATTCCTCGGCCTTGCAGACTTTGAGTGCTATGTTATTGTTGCAACTCCACTCAACCAGCCAAACTGTCTCACTCCTGTATGCCTCTTCATTGCCATCTGAGATTTTACCAACTGCTGCATTCAGACATTCCCTCCTGCTACAAAAGGGCAGCAATCATACACCACAGTCATTAAGTGCAGAGACCAACCAATGGGCTAAGCACACATCCTTGAGCTCTGTCTTGATTGATAACCACTGATGCAACAATGTTATCACTGATCTGTATTGACTGTGACCTTTCAATGTGAAAGTTGAGGATCTAGTTGCAGAGGAAGGTACAGAGGCCCAGTTTTAGAAACTTGATAATTGGTAGTTGATGGCATGTTGCCATTGAATGCTGAACTGTAATTAATAATCAGCAGTCTGTCATATGTTCTGCTGTTGTCTAGGTGCTCCAAAGCAGAGTGGGGAACTAGAAAGATTGCATCCACTGGAGATAATTCTAGACATAACTATCTTCCCAAAGAACTTCATCACAGTGGATGTGAGCTTGATAGATGTTGAGGCAGTTCACCCTGCCTGCTCTTCCTGGGCAAGGTGATGCCTTTTTGAAGCAGGTGGGGCCTTCCCATTGTAGCAAAGGGAGGCTGAACACTCTAGCAATTGGTCAGTACAGGTATTCAGAACCCAGCCAGGTACACTGTCAGTGCCTGACGCCTTGCAAGGTTTCACCCAGTTGAAGGAAGTTCTGACATCGGTCTGCAGCCGCTACGGAGACTTGCAATTTTGTAGTGTTATTCCACCTTTCAAAGCGTGCCCAAAAAGTGTTGAGCTCACTGATATTTGTGCTGTTGTAAGCTTTGTTTTGTAGTAAATAATGGCATACAACCCCCGCGCCCCCCCCCACAGGTGTCCTGCATCAAATTGTGTCTCCAGTTTCACACGGAATTTTTGTTCTTGCAGTGGCTTTCCGTAGGTTATATCTGGTCTTTCTGAAGGATTCTGGAGTGTCTTCTCAAAGCACACACTCATCCATGCAGGTCTTGATGATATTCATGATAGCCGTGGCGTATTTATTCAGATCTGAAGATGAATGCCTGGATATTGTCCAGTCCATCAATTCAAAGCAGTCCTGTGAACACTCCTCTGTCTCCCTTGACCAAACCTTTGCATTCCTCACCACTGGTGCTACCGTCTTCAATCTCTGCTTTATATGCCAGCAGTAGAATATTGCTAAGTTACCATATTGCCAAAGTGCGAACAGGGACTCCTACATCTCTTTGTGCAACCAGTTAGTTTTCTTTCATGCTTTATTCTCTACATCTTTAAGTTCTCCAGATAGGCATGCCTGATTAGTCTGAGGTTGATTTCTGTGCTCCGCCACACATTGCTGCAGCCTAGCTCTAGTAGGTCATGTCTAATGAATAACACTGTTTATTTCAGTGACATGAAAGACATTAAGGTTATATTTGTTTCTTTGTTTTTTTTGGTGTTGTGTCAGGTCAAGAATGAGTGCAGCTTCAACGCTGATTTGGATTAGCGTATGCATTGACCTCCCTGTTTTCTTAACTTGTCTCCAAGAAGCAGTCTGGTAGCTTATTGTTACTAATCTCACTTGAGCTGAACCTTAACAATTTTAATATTTTTGTAAAAGGTTATTCAAGGGGCAAATACCAAAAAAAGTAAAGCGCTGGTCTTAACACAGGGTACCCTTAATCTATGCTTTGTTTTCAGTGACTAAATTCAAAGATTTACGTGTAAATAAACTACTATCTGACATGAATTATAGCATAGGGAGGCTTTGAAATTTTGTTTTAAAGTTGCAAATGCTTTTAGTTTAAAGCAGAAATCATTCCAGATTTACTCTCTGGTAGTTTTTTTTTCATTCAGAGGACCAGAGGCATTCTGGAAGATTCAGGATGTATTGTTTTCTGGTATCTGCAAGATTTCCTCTTGATTGCACTGGCTGAGTGATGAGAATGATGGAAAGGACAGCTCATCAAAACCAGTTACTGATGGCAGGAAGCAGGTACAATTATCTGTCCTTCTTTGCTTATCCCCTTTATCTCAAAACAAATTACCAGCCCTTTGGCTCAATTTAGGCATCTTTATGCTCTCTCTTTGTTGGTAGGTATGTGACACTTATACTGCTGGAACTGCAGAGCTTCTATTCTGTTCTGTCATAGGTCAGGGTAATGATTTTAACAGAGCGAGGTCCCTTAGGGTTTGCAGTGCAGATTTACTGAAGAGAATGTTAGGCATTAAGGATTTAAATTCTGTAAAAAAATCCAGTGCATGTCACATCTTGAAGCAAGTTTTATGGCCCACAATGCTGGGACGCTGATCTGAGCATTCCGAAGTTAGTGGCTGCTTACAGGAATGTAACTACAATCTGTCTTTTCCAGACACTCTGTCGGTCATCTAATGAAGAAGTAAATGGAATTTATGAAAGACCCAGATGCAAAGCTCAGTCTTTATGTATTTCAATGCAATTGTATCCAATATGAAAACATTAATTAGGAAGTGATTTTGATTACACTTTTCTTGCTGGGTTCCTGGTTATGTCTCATTCATTTGAAAAGATTAAAAAGTGCTGAGTAAAGAAATATGGAATGCTTCTTATACAAAATAAACCAAAGCTGCAGACTCACTCTCAAGGACTCTACAACTCATGTTCTCAGTATTTTTATTTTATTTGCACAGTTGGTCTGTTTTTGTACATCGGTTGTTTGTCAATCTTAGTTTATACATAAGTTCATTACTTTCTTGCAGGAAAATGAATCTCAAGTTGGTATATGGTGACATTTTCATACTTTGATAATAAATTTACTTTGACTTTGACTTGGAAATAAGGAGTAGTGAGAATATTCCCCACTTCTGCAAAAGTAGATGGTAATTGGTCAGATGGATGCCAGAGAATTCAACAAAATACTTGGAAGTTTACAATACAGAAGGAAGGTATTTGATCCATCATGTTCATTCTCATCAAAAAGAAGCAACCCAGTCCAACTTTGACTTCATGTAAGTCAGTGGCCATGCAGATCATGCCCCTCAGTTATGCTGGTGCTCCTACAAGAATCAATCCAGCCTAACTGTGACTCCTACAGTGTTCTGGCTATGGGGCTTGAAGTAGCTGTCATAGGAATCTTGGCAATGAAGTGCAACTATACACCGTGGCCAAGCTGGGTAAGGGATGGAAGGCATGAAACATATTCTAATTAAGTGCTCTGCCTTATCCTTGATGGCTTTGACAGTGAGGAAGTTAATAAAGCTGTGGCTTCAATCACCAAGATTCTCTGGACTCTCTATAGGTCTCAGTAAATTCAAAGACATGCCACTGTTTAAAATAGGATGTCAGCAAAAGGCGAGTAACTACAGGCCAGTTAGATTAATGTCAGTAGTCCAGAAAATGCTTGCAGCTTTCATTAACGAAGAAATAATGAGACAATTGGATAGAAGCAGTTCTATCAGGCATTCACAGCATGGATTCATGAAGCAAACAACAGGAATTCTGCAGATGCTGGAAATTCAAGCAACATACATCAAAGTTGCTGGTGAACGCAGCAGGCCAGGCAGCATCTATAGGAAGAGGCGCAGTCGACGTTTCAGGCCGAGACCCTTCGTCAGGACTAACTGAAGGAAGAGTGAGTAAGGGATTTGAAAGCTGGAGGGGGAGGGGGAGATGCAAAATGATAGGAGAAGACAGGAGGGGGAGGGATGGAGCCGAGAGCTGGACAGGTGATAGGCAGAAGGGGATACGAGAGGATCATGGGACAGGAGGTCCGGGAAGAAAGACGGGGGGGGGGGGGACCCAGAGGATGGGCAAGAGGTATATTCAGAGGGACAGAGGGAGAAAAAGGAGAGTGAGAGAAAGAATGTGTGCATTAAAAAGAGTAACAGATGGGGTACGAGGGGGAGGTGGGGCCTAGCGGAAGTTAGAGAAGTCAATGTTCATGCCATCAGGTTGGAGGCTACCCAGACGGAATATAAGGTGTTGTTCCTCCAACCTGAGTGTGGCTTCATCTTTACAGTAGAGGAGGCCGTGGATAGACATGTCAGAATGGGAATGGGATGTGGAATTAAAATGTGTGGCCACTGGGAGATCCTGCTTTCTCTGGCGGACAGAGCGTAGATGTTCAGCAAAGCGGTCTCCCAGTCTGCGTCGGGTCTCACCAATATATAAAAGGCCACATCGGGAGCACCGGACGCAGTATATCACCCCAGTCGACTCACAGGTGAAGTGATGCCTCACCTGGAAGGACTGTTTGGGGCCCTGAATGGTGGTAAGGGAGGAAGTGTAAGGGCATGTGTAGCACTTGTTCCGCTTACACGGATAAGTGCCAGGAGGGAGATCAGTGGGGAGGGATGGGGGGGACGAATGGACAAGGGAGTTGTGTAGGGAGCGATCCCTGCGGAATGCAGAGAGAGGCGGGGAGGGAAAGATATGCTTAGTGGTGGGATCCCGTTGGAGGTGGCGGAAGTTACGGAGAGCATGAAGATTCATGAAGAGCAGGTCCTGTTTGACAAACCTACAGTTCTTTGATAATAGAATGAACACAGTAGATAGAGGGGAACAGGTGGAGCTGTATACCTAGATTTCCAGAAGGTGTTCAATAAGGTGCTGCATAAAAATAATTATCTATATAATGAGGCTGGATAAAATTGTAGGTAAATTATTAGCATGGATAGAGTGCAAGTTAACAAATAAAAGGGCGAAAGCTGGGATAAGTGGGTGTTTCTCTGGTTGGCAGTCAGTGATGCAAGGGAGAGTGCTAGGCCCGGAACTATTCATGATATACATTAACAATCTGGAGGAAGAGACTGAGTGCTTGTTGATGGCACTAATTAAGTGTAAAGCAAACTGTGCAGAGGATGCGAAGAGTCTGCCAAGATATGGATAGGTTAAGTGAGTGGCAAGGGTCTGGCAGATGGAATATAATGTGGTAAATGAGAGGTCATCCACTTTTGAAAGAAAAATGGAAGATCAGGTTATTGTGAAAGATTGCAGCATTTTGCTGGCTTGCAGGTGCAGCAGGTTATCAAGAAGGCAAATGGAATGTTGGCCTTCATTGCCAGAGGGACTGAATTTAAGAGCAGGGTGGTTACTGTACAGGACATATAAATGACATGGTCTATTAAAAGAGCTGTTGAGTGTCATTGGAGTCACTCTGCTCCTGGTACTGGCTTGAGAGATGCCACTAATCTTTGAGCTTTGACCAGCAGCGAATCCGGACATCGGAAGTTTAGCAAGGAGGGGACTTCAATCAGGTCCACTGCCCGAGGATCAAAGGCAGGAGTGGGTCGCAGCAGTGTAATGGAGCTTTGACCAGTGACCAGTCAGTGTTTGGGATTGATTAGTAAGAGCAAGTTAAAAGAAGGCAGGGGCAAACGCAGAGGCCATCGTCTGAGTGGTCATGGTCAGAGTGGTAATCTTCAGAGAGTGATGAGAGGCTTCACTCAGAGAAAGCAAAGGAAAGAAAAACTCAAGATTTTTTTCCCTTCTCTTCATATTTGCTCAGGTAGGACAGTAGGGATGACAGGAAGGATAATGAAATGCTCCTCTTGAGAGATGTGGGAAGGCAGGGAGACCTCCAGTGTCCCTGATTACTACAACTGTGAGAAGTGCATCCAGCTGCAGCTTCTAACAAACCGCGTCAAGGAGTTGGAACTGGAACTGGATGAACTCCGGATCATTCAGGAGGCTGGAGGATGTTAGATAGGGCTTATAAAGAAGTGGTTACACTGAAGATGCAGGACAGAGGAAACTGGGTGACATAAAGGAAGGGGAAGGGGGTTAAGGAGCCAGTGTAGCACACTCCTGTGGCCACCCCACTCAACAACAGGTTTATTACTTGGGATACTGTTGGGGGGGGGGTGCTCTAACAGAGGAAAGACACAGTGATCGGGTCTCTGAGACAATAGTAGTTAGGGTAACAGACAAGAGTTTCTCTGGGAAAGAATTTGAATAAGATTCCTGGATGGTATGTTGCCTCCTGGGTGCCAAGGTCCGGGATATATCAGACTGAGTCCTTAGCCTTCTTAAGTGGGAGGGTGAACAGCCAGAATTCATGGTCCATGTAGGTACTAATAACATGGGTAGGACAAATGACGAGGTTCTGCATAGAGAATTCAAGGAGTTAGGTGCTAAGTTAAAGAGCAGGGCTGTGATCTCAGGATTGCTAACCGTGTCACGAGCTAGTGAGGGCAGGACTAGGAAGATTATAAAGTTTAATACATGGCTAAGGAGTTGATGTAGTGAAAGGGCATAAGATTTTTTGATTATCTTCCAGGGAAGGTGGGACCTGTGCAGAAGAGACGGTTTGGACCTGAACTGGAGGGGGTCTAATATCCTAGTGGGAAGGTTTGTTAATGCTGAAGAGAGGGGTTTAAACTAGAGTTGCAGGAAGATGGGAACTAGAGTGCCAGTAAAGTTAGTGGTGAGGTTGTGGAGACAGATGTTGGTAAGACTTTGGACAAAGTTAAAGGAATCAACAGGTTGAACATGGTGCAACTAGTGTCCTGAGCTGCCTATATTTCAATGCAACAAGCATCATAGAAAAGGCAGAAAATGAGGTAGCTGGTTTGCAAACAGATGCAATGTGTAGTCAGGATATGTGCTGGTTGGGCACAATTGCAGTCAACAGGATGAATTGCAACATAAAAGACAGACAAATTCAATGAAGGTGAATACAGGACAGAAGGTGTTGTATTTGAATGCACGCAGTATATGGAATGAGGTAGATGAACTTGCTGCACAGTGCAGATAGGCAGGTATTATGTTGTAGGCATCACTGAATCAGGGCTGTAAGATTGTAGCTGGGAGCTTAATGTCCAAGGATACACATTGTATTGAAAGGATTGGCAGGAAGGCAGAAGGGGTGGTGTTGCTCTATTGCTAGAAAATGAAATCAAATCATTAGAAATAGGTAACATAAAGTGTTGAATCATTGTGGATAAGGCTGAGAAACGGCAAGTGTAAAAAGACCCTGATGGGAGTTGTATACAGTCCCCCAAACAGTAGTAAGGTTGTGGCCTACAAATTACAGCGGGAGATAGAAAATGCATGCCAAAACAGTAATGTTACAATAGTCACAGGGGAGTTCAATATGCAGGTGGATTGGCAAAATCAGGTTAGTGCTGGATTACAGGAGGGGGAATTTCTAGAGTGCCTATGAGATGGGTCTTCAGAACAACTCATGGTTGAGCCCACTAAAGGATCAGTTATTCTGGGTTAGGTGTTGTGCAATGAAGCAGAATTGATTAGAGACTTTAGGTGAAAGAACCCTTTGGGAGAAATCATCATAAAATGATCAAATTCACCCTGAAATCTGAGAAGGTGAAGCTAAAGTCAGATGATCCAGCACTACAGTGCAGTAAAAGGTATTACAGAGGCATGAGAGAGGAGTTTGTTGGGATCGATTGGAAAAGAACACTGGCAAGGATGATCACAGAGCAGCAATGGCTGGAATTTCTGGAAGCAACATGGTAGGCACAGGATATATGTATCCCAAAGAGGAAGAAATATTCTAAAGGAAAGATGACACAACCATAGCTAACAAGAGAAGTTAAGACCAATGTGAAGGCCAAAGAGAGGGCATGTAATACAGCAAAAATTAATGGGAAATTAGATGACTGGGAAGCTTTGAAAAACCAACAGAAGGCAACTAAAAAAGTCAAGGTAAAGATGGAATACGAAAGTAAGCTAGCCAAGAATATTAAAGAGCACACCAAAAGTTTCTTCAGATACATAAAGTGTAAGAGAGAGTTGAGAGTGGATATCAAACCAGTGGAAGACCATGGTGGAGAGGTATTGATAGAGGACAATGAAATAGTGGACAAACTGAATAAGTATTTTGCATCAGTCTGCACTGTGGAAGACATTAGCAGTATGATGGAAGTTCTAGGTGCCAGGAGGCATGAAGTATATGAATTTACCATTACAAGAGAGAAGGTTCTTGGGAACCTGAAAGGTCTGAAGGTAGATAAGTCACCTGGACAAGATGGTGTATGCCTCAGGATTCTGAAATAGGTGACAGAAGAGATTGTGGAGGCATTAGTAATGGTTTTACAAGAATCACTAGATTCTGGAATGGATTAGGAAGACTGGAGGTTGATAACTTCTTTATTGGTCAGGGCATGAAGGGATACCGGAAGAAGGCAGGAGACTGGGGCTGAGAGGAAAATTGGATCAGCCATGTTGGAATGGCGGTGCAGACTCAATGGGCCAAATGGCCCAATTCTGCTCCTATATTTTGTGGTCTTATGGTTTTATGATATTGGTTCACTTATCATGACATTGAGCAAGGAGAAATCAGTTGTGTAATCTCTCAATGTTTTAAAGTGGCTGTTGAATTGTAGGCCTATTTTGCACATCCTTTATTTATTCCTGTATCAGAAGTTTAAAAGAAGGCAGGCTTAGTAAAAAGCACCAGCAGTTCAAATATCCGAACTTCCAGTCACTGAGAGGGCCTAATGAAGGGCCTCAGCCTGAAACGTTGACTGCTTATTTCTCTCCATAGATGCTGCCTGATCTGCTGAGTTTCTCCAGAATCCTGTGTGTGCTACTGTAGGGAACACTGCAGCATCTTTCTATATAACCATATAGATAGATAGATAGATAGATATACTTTATTAAACCCGAGGGAAATTGGGTTTTGTTACAGCCGCACCAACCAAGAATAGAGCGTAAATATAGCAATACAAAAACCACAAACAATCAAACAACAAAATGCAAACTATGCCAGATGGAAAATAAGTCCAGGACCAGTCTATTGGCTCAGGGTGTCTGACCCTCCACGGGAGAAGCTGCACGTTCGATGGCCACAGGCAGGAACGACCTCCCGTGCCGCCCAGTGTTGTATCTTGGTGGAATGTGGCTGAAGTCCAACAGTAAAAAGTTCAATATCCGGTCTACAAACACGTTCCTCGATTGTAAAATACCCAGATTGCACCATCTGTTGTTAACCAGAACAGTAAGCACTCAACTCCTTTACGCTTACCGCTCTCAGTGCACTTCCGGTCAGCCGGAACGGTCTGGAAGCCGTCCATGGAGAAGTTTTGATCGGGAATGTCCTCATGCAGCCCTGTTCCAGTGAAACACATAACACTGCACTCCCGAAATGTTCTCTGACGCCTGGCTAACGCCGTGAACTCGTTCATTTTATTACCCACCGAACTCCTCTTCTCCATGAGTCTCTGTTGTCTCGACCCGGTCCTCTTTCCTCGACTTTGTGATCCCCCTCTGCATCCTCTGTGTGTTTTCCTCCAGATTTCAGCAGGGGTATCCGCCTGCTAAACCAGCCGGCATTAGAGCAAACAGCTGGTCCCTGGAATACACAATGCGACCTTGCTTCTGTCCCGAGTGTCGGAATGTAACTATTTCCAGCGCTAAAAGCCCAAATAAAACTCTCTCTACCAGCATGTTAGAGAGGGTGCAGCTTCGACGTGTTACCGTGGAAAAAAAAATACAAAAAGCAACATAAGTTAATAAGTAAGAAGAAGAAAGTAAAAATACTGATCGGGATGGCTGTACTAGGCTGCATGCATGCAATTACAGCACGGAAACAGGCCATCTTGGCCCTTCTAGTCCATGCCGAACTTTTACTCTCACCTAGTCCCACCGACCTGCACTCAGCCCATAACCCTCCATTCCTTTCCTGTCCATATAGCTGTCCAATTTAACTTTAAACAACAACATTGAACCTGCCTCAACCACTTCTGCTGGGGGCTCGTTCCACACAGCTACCACTCTCTGAGTAAAGAGGTTTCCCGTCATGTTACCCCTAAACTTTTGCCCTTTAACTGTCCACTCGTGTCCCCTTGTTTGAATCTTCTCCACTCTCAATGGAAAAGCCTATCCACATCAACATGGATAGGTAATTTCACTCATAATTTTAAATACCTCTATCAAGTCCCCCCTCAACCTTCTACGTTCCAAAGAATAAAGACCCAATTTGTTCAACCTTTCTCTGTAACTTAGGAGATGAAACCCAGGTAACAGTCTAGTAAATTTTCTCTGTACTCGCTCTATTTTGTTGACATCTTTCCTATAATTCGGTGACCTGAACTGTACACAATACTCCAAATTTGGCCTCACCAATGCCCTGTACAATTTCAACATTACATCCCAACTCCTATACTCAATGCTCTGATTTATAAAGGCCAGCATACCAAAGGCTTTCTTCACCACCCTATCCACATGAGATTCCACCTTCAGGGAACTATGCACCATTATTCCTAGATCCCTCTGTCCTACTGCATTCTTCAATACCCTACCATTTTCCATGTATGTCCTATTTAGATTAGAAACATAGAACCATTGAAAATAGGTGCAGAAGTTGGCCATTCGGCCCTTCGAGCCTGCACCGCCATTCAGTATGATCATGGCTGATCATCCAACTCAGAACCCTGTACCAGCCTTCCCCCCATACCCGCTGATCCCTTTAGCCACAAGCGCCATATCTAACTCCCTCTTCAATATAGCCAATGAACTGGCCTCAACTGTTTCCTGTGATTCCACAGATTCACCACTCTCTGTGTGAAGAAGTTTTTCCTAATCTCAGTCCTAAAAAGCTTCCCCTTTATCCTTGATTAGTCCTACCAAAATGTAGCACCTTACATTTATCAGCATTAAACTCCATCTGCCATCTTTCAGCCCACTCTTCTAACTGGCCTAAATCTCTCTGCAAGTTTTGAAAACCTACTTTATTATCCACAACTCCACCTATCGTAGTATCATCTGCATACTTACTCATCCAATTTACCACCCCATCATCCAGATCATTAATATATATGACAAACAACATTGGACCCAGTACAGATCCCTGAGGCACACAACTAGTCACTGGCCTCCAATCTGACAAACAGTTATCCACCACTACTCTCTGGCGTCTCCCATCCAGCCAGTGCTGAATCCATTTTACTACTTCAATATTAATACCTATCGATTGAACCTTCCTAACTAACCTTCCATGTGGCACCTTGTCAAAAGGCTTACTGAAGTCCATATAGACAACATCCATCGCTTTACCCTCGTCAACTTTCCTAGTAACCTCTTCAAAATGTTCAATAAGATTTGTCAAACATGACCTTCCACGCACAAATCCATGTTGACTGTTCCTAATCAGACCCTGTCTATCCAGATAATTATATATACCATCTCTAAGAATACTTTCCATCAATTTACCCACCACTGACGTCAAACTCACAGGCCGATAATTGCTAGGTTTACTCTTAGAACCCTTTTTAAACAATGGACCAACATGAGCAATATGCCAATCCTCCGGCACCATCCCCATTTCTAATGACATTTGAAATATTTCAGTCAGAGCCCCTGCTATTTCCACACTAACTTCCCTCAAGGTTCTAGGGAATATCCTGTCAGGACCGGAGACTTATCCACTTTTATATTCCTTAAAAGCGACAGTACTTCCTCTTCTTTAATCATCATAGTTTCCATAACTTCCCTACCTGTTTCCCTTATCTTGCACAATTCAATATCCTTCTCCTTAGTGAATACCGAAGAAAAGAAACTGTTTGTTTTGGGGGTACGATACTAAAGCAAAATGGAGGAAAATGTAATCCATTATATATTCTGTATTGTGTCATTCCTTCAATAAAAATAAAATTTAAAAAAAAAGAAAAGAAACTGTTCAGAGTCTCCACCATCTCTTTTGGCTCCACAGATATCTGTTCACTCAGATTCTCTAAGAGACGAATTTTATCCCTCACTATCCTTTTGCTATTTATGTAACTGTAGAAACCCTTGGGATTTATTTTCACCTTATTTGCCAAAGCAACCTTATATTTTCTTTTAGCTTTTCTAATTTCTTTCTTAAGATTCTTTTTACATTCTTTATATTCCTCGAGCACCTCATTTACTCCATTCTTTCTATATTTATTGTAGATATCTCTCTTTTTCCAAACCAAGTTTCCAACATCCCTTGAAAACCATTGCTCTCTCAAACTTTTAACCTTTCCTTTCAACTTAACAGGAACATAGAGATTCTGTACCCTCAAAATTTCACCTTTAAATGACCTCCATTTCTCTATTACATTCTTCCCATAAAACAAATTGTCCCAATCCACTCCTTCTAAATCCTTTCGCATCTCCTCAAAGTTAGCCTTTCTCCAATCAAAAATCTCAACTCTGGGTCCAGACCTATCCTTCTCCATAATTGTATTGAAACTAATAGCATTGTGATCACTGGACCCGAAGTGCTCCCCAGCACAAATCTCCGTCACCTGGCCTATCTCATTCCCTAACAGGAGATCCAACACTGCCCCTTCTCTAGTTAGTACCTCTGTATTGCTGCAAAAAACTATCCTGCACACATTTTAGAAACTCCAAACCATCCAGCCCTTTTACAGTATGGGCTTCCCAGTCTATGTGTGGAAAATTAAAATCTCCCACAATCACAGCCTTGTGCTTCCTACAAATATCTGCTATCTCCTTACAAATTTGCTCCTCCAATTCTCGTTCACCATTTGGTGGTGTATAATACACCCCCATAACTGTTACTATACCTTGCCCATTCCTCAGTTCCACCCAAATAGCCTCCCTAGACAAGCCCTCTAATCTATCCTGCCAGAGCACCGCTGTAATATTTTCTCTGACAAGCAATGCAACACCTCCCCCTCTTGTCCCTCCGATTCTATCACACCTGAAGCAATTAAATCCTGGAATATTTAGTTGCCAATCACACCCCTCCTGTAACCATGTTTCACTAATAGCTACCACATCATACTTCCAGGTATCAATCCATGCTTTAAGCTCATCCACCTTTCTTATAATGCTCCTCACATTAAAATAAACGCATTTAAGAAATTTTCCACCTCTTACTCTCTGTTTATCACTAACGGTGCAAGCAACTTTACTATTTTCTTTATCTTCCTTCTCCCCTACATTTGTTCCTACACTCTGTTTCCCCTCCCCGCTTGTATCTAGTTTAAATCCACCGGAGCCTCTCTAGCAAACCTACCTGCAAGAATATTTGTCCCCTTCCAGTTCAGATGTAAACCGTCCTGCTGGAACAGGTCCCACCTGGAAAACTCCCCAATTATCTATAAATCTGAAGCCCTCCCTCCTGCACCATGTCTTCAGCCATGTGTTGATCTTTCTCAAATTTGGTTGCCCATAGAAATTCATTTTCAACCCACATCTCCTGAATGGTAAGATGACAAGCACAATCTTAACTGACAGATCCCAGCAGATACAGTCTCAATCCAGACTGATGCCAAACCCTTTTCTCAATTTTTCTTATAACAATGTTACATCTCACCTCTGTAAGCTTCTGTCAGGGTGGAGCTAGCCGACCGGATAAGCAAAAATCCATTCAGCCTACTTTTCCATCACCCTAGAATCAAAAGCATTCTCAACTTCATTCACCTAACTGCAGCATGCAAACTTTGCCTGTGTATGTGGACCTTCAAGTTATCAGTTCTTTCAACATTGCATACGAGAAAATGGGCCTCATACTTATCATCAGTAAAACTTTCTCTACCAACTATCCTCATTGTACAACACCTCAATTCAATGATTTAATTTTAAATTTGGGACGCGGCATGGTAACAAGCCCCTTCGGCCCAATGAGAACATGCTGCCCAATTGTACCCATGTTACCAATTAACCTACTGACTGTAGGCCTGGGAATATGGGACAAAACCCACATGGTCACGGTGAGAACAGACAGACTTCTTACAGACAGGGCTAGGAATTGAATCTGATTAACTGGCACTGTTATAGTGTTCACACAAAGTAATCTGCAGATCCAACACTCACAACATGCAGGAGCAGCTCAGCAGGTTGGGCAGCATCCGTGGAAACGATCAGTTAATGTTCCAGGCTGGAACCCTTCATCAGGCCCGAAACGTTGACTGATCGTTTCCACGGATGCTGCCCGAACTGTTGAGTTCCTCCAGTGTGTTGTGACTGTTATAGTGTTGTCCTAACCTCTACACTACGGTGCCACTCATCGAAGCAGTAAAGGCTCAGGTATACCACTTCTCAAATCTTAGGAGCCAACCAGTCTCGGCATATTGGAAGAAGGCAAATGTCACGCCACTTTTCAAGAAAGGATATAGGCAACAGGCAGATAACTATAGGCCAGGTAGTTTAACATCTGCCATTGGGAAAATTCTTGAAGCTATCATTAAAGAAGAAATGGCGAGGCATCTCTCACAACACGCTGGAGGAACTCAGCAATTCGGGCAGCATCCGTGGAAGCGATCAGTCAATGTTTCAGGCCAGAGGCCTTCGTCAGGCATCTGAAAAGAAATGGATCCATCAGGCAGATGCAGCATGGATTCAGCAAAGGAAGGTACTGTTTGACAAACTTGCTGGAGTTCTTTGAGAATATAACAAGCGCAGTGGATAGAGGGGAACAGATGGACATTATTTAGTTGGATGTCCAGAAGGCGTTCGATAAGGTGCCACATAAAAGATTTATCCAGCAGATAAGGTGCATAGAGTTGGGGGTGATGTATTAGCATGGATAGAGAATTAGTTAACTAATAGAAAGCAGAGAGTTGGGATACATGTGTGTTTCTCTGGTTGGCAATCAGTGGTGAACAGTGTGTTGCAGAGGTCAGGGCTGGACCCACAACTGTTCACGATATATATTAACAATCTGGAAGAGGGGACCAGGTGTACTAATCTAAGTTTGCTGATGATACTAAATTGAGTGGAAAAGCAAATTTTGCAGAGGATACGGAGAGTCTGCAGAGAGATATAGGTAGATTAAGTGATTGGGCAAGGGTCTGGCAAATGGAGTACAATGTTGGTAAATGCAAGGTCATCCAATTTGAAAGGAAAAATGTTAGATCAGATTATTTAAATGGTAAAATATTGCAGTATGCTGCTGTGCAGAAGGACTTAGAAGAGCTTGAGCATGAGTTGCAAAAGGTTGGTCTGCAGTTGCAGCAAGCTATCAAGAAGGCAAATGGACAGTTATCCATATCTAGAGGGATTGAATTTAAGAGCAGGGAGGTTAGGCTGCAACAGTACAGGGTACTGGTGAGGCCGCACCTGGAGTACTGTGTGCAGTACTGGTCTCTTACTTGAGGAAGGATATACTGGCTTTGGAGGCACTGCAGAGGAGGTTCATCAGGTACATTTCAGAGAAGAGGGGGTTAGACTATGAGGAGAGATTGAGTTGTCCGGGACTGTACTCACTGGAATTCAGAAGGATGCGAGGAGATCTTATGGAAACAAATACAGTTATGAAAGGGATAGATAAAATAGAGGCAGAAAAGTTGTTCCCACTGGTAGGTGAGACTAGAACTAGGGGATATAGCCTCAAGATTCGGGCGAGTAAATTTAGGACGGAGTTGAGAAGGAACTGCTTTCCCCAAAGAGTGATGAATCTGTGGAATTCTCTGCCCAGTGAAGCAGTGGAGGCTACCTCTGTAAGTACATTTAAGACAAGGTTGAATATATTTTTGCATAGTAGGGGAATTAAGGGTTATGGGGAAAAGGCAGGTAGGTGGAGATGAGTGCATGGTCAGATCGGCCATGAGCTTATTGAATGGTGGAGCAGGTTGGATGGGCCGGATGGTCTACTCCTGCTCCTATTTCTTATATTCTTATGTTCTTATCTCTCAACCAAGGCAGTCATCACTGATGAAATTCAAGATTCAAGTTTCAAGTACATTTATTATCAAAGAATGTATAAATTATACAACCTTGAGATTTGCTTGATCACAGACAGCCACAAAACAAGAAATCCAAAAGAGCCCAATTTAAAGAAGAAAAAAGAATAAAAATAAAAATAAAAGACCAACATTTGATGTGCAAGAGCAAGGAAAAAAATACTAGTCATGCTAACAATTGAAACAAGCAAGTAAAAGGACCCATTACAGTTAAGCCAGTCCAATTGTGCATAAAATTTGGAGTTCACACTGGAGTGGTCGTTTTACTTATACACTGGACCCATGGTCTGCATGAAAGCACACACCACCTTCTGAATGTTGCTTGAAATCCATTTCAAACAAACGTGCTCTCTTTCGGGAGTATTGGCCCTTCCTCCTTGAAGCCATTCATCTGCATAAAGCACTTTGTGCTGGGGGAAACGTTCTTTCCTATGGCACTCTCAGCTATCTTCCCTTCTGACCTCTCTGCAGCTCCCGCCAAAAAGACCCATGGACCACGCTGTCCATCACAACGGTCATTCTGCTCAGCTCTCTGGAACCTTCTCCTAATTCCACCATCCTGATTGGCTGACACAACATTCCTAAGTTGAACATCATAGCTCCTTATCTTTTAGCCGAAATCAAAACACATTGCTGTTACAGAACTGCTAAAGTGAAATATCAACAGCATAACAGTAGAAATCATAACCACGGCATTACATAAGTATTGGTGGAGAAAATAAAGCAGTTATTTTTTTTTCCAATTTTCATTAAGGGTGATACTCTTTCATAATTGTTGGCTTTGCACTCTTAGCCATTTATGCATCTGCCAACCATTTTATTTCAACCACAGAGGCTTTCACCAGTGTTAGAGGCATCCCTTCTGTAACTCCTGAAGCATTATTCTTTGCACACTCCATGCAAAAGAAATTATAATCAGGTATTTCTTTGCAAGATGTGCAGTTACTTGAATCCCAGTGTTTAGCAATCCTTTTGTTTCCTGTATCAATTACTTGAAGCAGTAGGGAGTGTATGGTGTACTGGCCTTCCAAAATATGGGTTCTTCTAATCTGAATTCATAATCTGGTGAATAGAGTGTTGAAGTTGTGAATTTGGAGCTCATAATAGAGACTGCATGAATCTCAAAGCCTCACCATCCTAATAGGTGATAAACTAGTGTTCTTGAGAACACTTCAAAAATGAATGTTTCTTTTAGGAATGATTTTTTTTGTGAGGTTATGAATAATTCCCATTTTCTAGCAGGAATTTCCTGCTTGGCAACATTCTGAATCAGCTCAGCTGCAGCAAAGTTTCTATTTTGTATCCTGGCTTCACTTGACTTTCCTGAGAAGAATTGTTTCATTCGGGATTGATCGTCTTCCTGGCCTCTGTTAGAGCCCACACAGGAAGATCCAGCACCTGGGTTAATGTCAAAGAGCCATGTTACCTCTGGC
The DNA here is from genome assembly GCF_963921235.1 of Mobula hypostoma. NCBI lineage: Eukaryota > Metazoa > Chordata > Chondrichthyes > Myliobatiformes > Myliobatidae > Mobula > Mobula hypostoma. The sequence goes on along the minus strand of NC_086098.1, from coordinate 55,463,952 downwards.
CTTGTAGCTGAAATTAATCATGCAATCAAATATCCCCCATGACAAATTGCTGAGGCTTTCAAGCTTTAGATCCTTCTATCACCATCCATTACAAAACTGAACCCCAGGATCATGTCTGCATTCCCTGACTCAGTGTCACCCAGCCAGAAATGATAGACACAAACACGCAAAAATCTGCAGATGCTGGAAATTCAAGCAACACACACAAAATGCTGGTGGAACGCAGCAGGCCAGGCAGCATCTATAGGAAGAAATGATAGAAGGTAGATTGGACAGTATTTCCATTATTAGAATCTAATTATAGAGCATCACCCCATTCGTCACCATTGGGAAACAGCTCAAATGTAGCAGGGACAACTGGACGAAAGTCACATTTCGTTCTACTACATTTCCATCAGAATCTGCTGAAGTGCTATTGTGCTGCTGACTGAACCATCCCGAAAGTTGTGTTTCCACTCTGTCAAACAACTTGCTTCTATTTGGCGCAAGAGATGTCAGATGGTGTAAAATGGAGCAATAAACAAAATGTTGGAGGAAGTCAATGCATCAAGCAGCATCCTTTGACAGAAATGAACAGTCAACGTTCTGAGTTTGAGACCCTTTATCTGGATTTTTCTGGCATGCTCCAGGATTGAAAGAAGTCTTTGAGTTCTGTCTCTGCTTGCTGGTTTAACACTGCCCTCCTGTGATCTTCCTTGTCCTTTACCATTCCAGCAGGATAGGATTAGGGGTGTTAATTGTCAGGCACATTTATTAAGAGGCAGAAGGTAAAAAGTAGCAATAGCACTTTGCAATTATTGCAAATTTTTAAAAAACTTAATTAACTCCTCAAGTAAGTAGAAAATAACAAATACCACAATTGCTGCATTAAAGTATAATTTCTGTTATATTTTTAATGGAATTTTCAGCTTTTAGTATCAAGAGGTTTTCGCTGGATTTCTCTGAAAAATTTGGGCAGAGTCTTGATTTTGTACCAGATCAACTAAGAACTGCTCGGGGCAGACAAATTTAAGTAATGATTTTTTAAACTTGTCCCAGCAAAAAAAGTCTGACTCACTCTCTCATAATGCCACCCCTGAACATCAACCCCTAATAACACACACGGTCACACTTACAAAAGGGATTTCTGTAAATAGATGGTCAATGGTTAATGTGAATTCAGTAAGTTGAAGGGTCTGTTTCCATGGTAACATCTTTGATTGTATTATTCTATGACAAATTTGTGTGTGTGTACTCTTTTACATTACTGAGTCCCCAAGGAGAGCTACCAATGTGACCTTCACCTTGGTCATCTCTGAGGCTGAAGTATGCAAGTGTTTGCAACAGTTGAACAGCCACAAGGATGCGGGACTGCACGGCATTCCAGGGCGGGTACTCAGAGTGTGTGCAGCACAACTGGCTGGCATGTTTGCAAACATTTTTAATCTCTCCCTTTCCCAGTGTAGAGTGCCTTCCTGCTTCAAAACATCCACAATTGTCCCTGTACCTAAAAAGACCAAGGTAACATGTCTGAACAACTGGCGTCCTGTCACACTCACCTCAATAATAAGCAAATGCTTTGAGATGCTGGTTAAGGACTCCATCTGCAGCTTGCTACCACCCACAGTGGACCCCCTACAGTTCACCTACCAACACAACCTATCGACAGATGACACAATAGCCACAGCTCTACACACCGTCCTTACACACCTGGAGAGGAGGGATGCTTAGGTGAGAATGCTGTTCTTAGACATTCAGCATTCAACACCATAATTCCCTCCGGGCTCGAGAGAGACCTTGGCCTTCACCCTGCCTTGTGCACCTGGATTCTGGACTTCCTGTCAGATCGCCGGCAGGTGGTAAGAGTAGGCTCCCTCACCTCTAACCCTCCCACCCTCAACACAGAAGCGCCCCAGGGCTGTGTCCCAAGTCAAGTCAAGTCACTTTTTATTGTCATTTCAACCATAACTACTGGTACAGAACATAGTGAAAATGAGTCACCATTTTCCAGGACCGTGGTGCTACATGAAACAGTACAAAAACTACACTGAACTACGTAAGAAAAAAACACAGAAACTACACTAGACTACAGACCTATCCAGGACTGCATAAAGTCCACAAAACAGTGCAGGCACTGTAATAAATAATAATAAGTAATAAACAAGACAATAGGCACAGTAGAGGGGAGTAGGTTGGTGTCAAGCCAGGCTCTGGGTATTGAGGAGTCTGATGGCTTGGGGGAAGAAACTGTTACATAGTCTGGTCGTGAGAGCCCGAATGCTTTGGTGCCTTTTTCCAGATGGCAGGAGGGAGAAACGTTTATATGAGGGGTACGTGGGGTCCTTCATAATGCTGTTTTCTTTGCAGATGCAGTGTGTGGTGTAAATGTCTGTGGTGGCGGGAAGAGAGACGTCAATGATCTTCTCAGTTGACCTCACTATCCACTGCAGGGTCTTGCGATCCGAGATGGTACAATTTCCAAACCAGGCCATGATGCAGCTGCTCAGGATGCTCTCAATACAACCTCTGTAGAATGTGGTGAGGATGGGGGGTGGTGGGAGATGGACTTTTCTCAGCCTTCGCAGAAAGTAAAGACACTGCTGGGCTTTCTTTGCTACAGAGCTGGTTTTGAGGGACCAGGTGAGATTCTCCGCCGGGTGAACACCAAGAAATTTGGTGCTCTTAACGATCTCTACGGAGGAGTTGTCGATGTTCAGCAGAGAGTGGTCACTCGGTGTCCTAAGCCCCCTCCGTTACTCTCTGTACAACCATGACTGTGTCGCCACCCACAGCTCCAAATACTAATTAAATTTGCAGATGATATTAATTGATTGGCCACATCTTAAGTAATAGCGAGACAGCTTACAGAGAAGAAGTCATCACTCTGACACAGTGGTGTCAAGAAAACAACCTCTCCCTCAATGTCGCAAAAACAAAGGAGCTGGTTGTGGACTACTGGACAAATAGAGACAGGCTGACCCCTATTGGCATCAATGGATCTAGTGTTGAGAGGGGAACAGCTTCAAGTTCCTTGGTATACTCATCACCAAGGATTGCATGTGGTCTATACATACTGGCTATGTAGTGAAAAAAGCACAACAGCACCTCTTTCACCTCAAATGATTGAAGAAGATCGGCCTGAGTCCCAAAATCTTAAGATCTTTCTACAGGGGCACAACTGAGAGCATCCTGACTGGCTGTATCACTGCCTGGTATGGGAACTGTACTTCCCTCAATTGCAGGGTTCTGCAGAGAGTGATGTGGACAGTCCAGCACATCTGCGGATGTGAACTTCTCGCTATTCAGGACGTTTACAGTGACAGGTGCGTAAAAAGGGCCCAAAGGATCACTGGAAACCCAAGTCACCCCAACCACAAATTGCTCTAGCTGCTACCATTCGAGAAATGCAGCATTAAAACCTGGACCAACAGGCTTCGGGACAGCTTCTTCCAGCAAGCTATCAGACTGATTAATTCACATTGACACAATTGTATTTCTAAGCTATATTGACTCTTCTGTAGTATATCTTACTGTACATACTATTTATTACAAATTACTATAATTTGCACATTGCATATTCAGAAGGAGACGTAATGTAATGATTTTTACTCCTCACCTATGTGAAGGATACAAAGATATAAAGTCAATTCAATACTACAGTCCAATCTTATCTAATTCTATAAATATCCAGCTCAGCAATAAAATTAATTATTACAGTTCAAAAGAAAAAATAATTGAAAATATTTTATACCATCATGAATGTTAACAGAATTACTGAGTCTAATACAGTTCCACATCCTATACTGCTATTTAATCTCATGTGGACCATACAATCTATGTGATTTTCTTGATGGATTGTGGGAATTTTGATTCATGGTGATAAGAAAACTGCATTATCCATTTTCCTAACTGTAGACTCAAGGAGGAGATGGGAAAATGAAGGAAGAATGAAAAAAGGAAACAAGGAAACTAGTGTGGATACAATATAGTGTTTATTCTACAAACCAAGAAGGCCCCAAAGTGCTTTATGGTCTACATATTAGAATACGATCATTGTTGAAAGCAATATCTTGGCTGTTTCACTGAGAGAGAGAGTGTGTGTGTGTGTGTGTGTGTATGGAGCAAGCTCCCACAAACTGCAATGATGTGTTTTATTTATGTTGGGCAAAGGAAACATGGTGGTCAGAATACCTTGGAAAATTCTTCTGCCCTTCTTAAAATGGAGCTACAGGTTTTTCTACATCCCCATTGGGAATGGCAGTTAAGGCCATGGTTTGCCATTTCATCTGAAATTTAGCTCTGCAACATTATTAGCAGAACTCTGGGTTGCAATGGTGTGTTAGGTCAAACTGATTGCGGGCCTTCTAGAGCAGCGTGTAAACCATTGTCCAACTGAATCACAAATGGTGCCTGGTGATAATTTGAGTGTCCTTGCCTCAGGCAGGATAAATTCCATGTTGAAATTACATGAGGAGGTGAAATGCGGCTATCAAAAACACCTCTGGATCTCTGGCCTTGAAAATGAGTCCTCAATAACTGCATTAATGTCGATGCTTGTAAAATGACTCTTTTTTCAAAGCAGTATTTTTCAAGCCTAAATCCTCAGGGACACGAGGCTTCTGAATGACTGGATCCAAAGTGAGCAAGATTTAAACATGCATTTTGTCAATAGGTCTCTCAAAATTACAAAAATACTAATCAACTCAAGCCCCATAGAATCCCAACTTATTATTTGCTAATATTAACTCCAGCTGTTCCCTTTTCTCAGAGCTCATTCCTGCTTGTATATAACACAAGAACATCATATAAGCAATAAAAATACTGGAACTAAAGGAAAAAGGCAAGCAATAAAGGTAGGCAAACAGTGGGAAATCAATTATTTTAAATTAAAATGAAGAAAACTGCCATTGTTTTCTAAACTAAAAATAATATGATTAGCAAATATAGTCTGTCTCCCTTTATTTTTGCAATCTATAATGAATTATATTGATAAACATTTTGTTGCAATGAAACACCCCTTAATGCTTAATCTTGATTTTGCTTTGTTAAAGTTCAAATCTCTGCGCAGATGGTTTTATTTGATCATCCATTTGTTTGTGGATACTGCCAAGCCAAATGTATAAATTGTAGATCAAATGATTTTCTCTAAAAGACAGTCAATTAATCAAGGCTCTTTTAAATTCCTACTGTAGTGGGTTAGTCAATTTAAAATGAATCCCGAGGGAAACATTCCATTACTGATAAATCACCTCCTTATGGATGCGAAGCCAGGAAGCCATATGCAAAACATGGAAGAAAGGCAAAGAAAAGCATCAACAGGTGAAAACATAAAATGTTGGTTGTTTTGGTATAAAAAATGATGCATTTGCTTTTTCTTACTTTTCACTATCTCTTTCCTGAAGATACGGAGGGAAACGTCTTCTGCGTTTATGAGTTGGGACTGTACATAACATGGTTTGGAATATATTTGGAATATTGCTGTCAGTTTTGATCACCACACTGTGGGAAGAGTGTGGCAGTACTAGACAGAGAGAGAGAGAGAGAGAGAGTATACGAGATTCACCAGAATAGTTATAGGGAGTGATTGTGTAAACTGGATTTATCTCACCAGAATGTAGGAGGCTGAGGAGAGATGTTATAGAGGTTTATAAAATAGAGAGGTGAATACATGGGATAGATTGGTGATCATTTTCCCAGTCTAGGGGAGTGTAGAACTGGAGGGCACAGTTTAAGATGAGAGGAGAGAAAATTAAAGGAGATCAATAGGGGAAAGAATGATAGTTATCTGGAATAAGCCGCCGGAGGATGCGGTGAAGGCAGATAAAATGACAAAAATGATAATAGGTTTCTGGACACGCAACTTGATCGGAAAGGCATAGAAGCAAACAGGCCTATGCAGGCAAATAGGATTAGCAAAGCTAGCCATCACTGTTGGGATGAATGAGAGGTTCGGATGGACCCATTTCTGTGCTCTTCTTGGTCTTTCCAGTCCTGAAGAAGGGTCTTGGCCAGAAATGTCAGCTGCTGATATATTTCCACAGATGCTGCCTGACCTCTGAGTTCCTCCAGCACTTTGCGTGTGTTGCTCAAGATTTCCAGCACCTGCAGAATTTCTCAGGTATATTTTCACAGCCATTATTGCTTTGCTCACTGAAGGCATTTCTCATTTGTTAGCCTAGGTAAAATCAAACTACTCTGAGTTTACAACACATCCCAATATAGATGTTTCTCAGCAACAATTGTTGAATGTGGATCAGAAAATTGTAATCGTAACTGTATTACCTTGTTTTTAGCTTGGAGATATTTGTGTCAGATATTGTGTTACAGCATGATACTCATCATAGATAGATGAAACATTAGTAATATTAACCATAATATTACTAGCATAATACACTCCACATTGACTCAAGGAATAAACATAACTCAATACCTTTATCACTTGAGACAATAGGGAATAAGTGTATTCAATAATTACTGCGTTCATTTATGAGAAACTAATTGCTGTGGCTCACTTGCAAACATTTGTGAGTAATCTAGAGTTAAATGTTTCCTGTATTTCTGGAGTAGATTTCTTTCTTCAACAAAAAACCGTAAGACCATAAGAAACAGGGGTAGAATTAGGTGATCCAACCTGTCAAGTCTGCTCCACTATTCCATCATGACTGATTTACTATCCTTCTCAATGTCATTCTCTTGCCTTCTCCCCATAACCTTTGATGCCCTGAATAATCAAGAATCTATCATCCTCTGCCTTAAATATACCCAATGACTTGGCTTTCACAGCCATCCGTGACAATGAATTCAACAGAGTTACCACCCTCTGGTTAAAGAAATTCCTCCTCATCTCTGCACTTAATGGACACCCCGCTATTCTCAGGATGTGCCCTTTGGTGCTAGATTCCCCCACTATAGGAAACATCCTTTCCACATCCACTCTATCTAGGGCTCTCAGTACACGATAGGTTTCAATGAGATTCCCCATTGAATTTTCTTAAACTCAAGCAACTAGAGGCCCGGAGCCATCAAACACTCCTTACATTTTAACCCTTTTGTACCCAGAATGACCCTCGCCAATGTTGGCACATCATTTCTTAGATAGGAACCCAAAACTGCTCACAATACTCGAAGTGTGATTTGACCAATACCTTATAAAGCCTTAGCATTACATTTTTCCTCTTATATTCTAGTCTTCTTGAAATGAATGTTCGTATTGCATTTGCCTTCCTTACCACAGACTAAACTTGCATGAGGACTCCCAAGTTCCTTTGCACCTCTGATTTTTGAAACTTCTCCCTATTTAGAAAATAGTTTACACCTTCATTCCTTCTACCAAAGTGCATGATCATACACTTCCCTATATGATATTCCACCTGCCACTTCTTTGCACATTCTGCTAATCTGTCTAAGTCCTTCTGCAAACTCTCTGCTTCCTCAATATCATGTGACCTTCCACTTATCTTTGTGTCATTTGCAAACTTGGTCACACAGTCGTCAATTCCGTCATCCAAGTCACTAACGTACGTATAACATAAAAACAAGTGGTCCCAACACCTACCCCTGCAGAAAACCACAAGTCACCAGCAGCCAATAAGAAAAGGCCCCCTTTATTCCAACTTTTCACTTCATGACAGTCAGCCAATCTTCTATCCATGCTGGTATCTTTTCTGTAATACCATGGGCTCTTATCTTGTTGAGCAACCTCAATTGTGGCACCTTGTCAAAGCTCTTCTGAAAATCCAAGTATACAACATCTATTGACTCTCCTTTGTCTATCCTGCTTGTTATTTCCTCAAAGAGTTCCAACAGATTTGTCAAGAAAGCTCTCCCCTTAAGCAAACCATGCTGACTTTGGCCTATTTTATGATGTGCTTCCAAGTACCCTGAAACTTCATCCTTAATAATAGGCTTCAACATCTCCCCAACCACTGAAGTCAGGCTAACTGGCCTATAGTTTCATTTTATCTGCCTCCCTCCCTTCTTAAAGAGTGGAATGACATTTGCAATTTTCCAGTTCTCTGAAACAATTCCAGAATCTAGTGATTCCTGAAAGATCATTACTAATGCCTCCACAATCTCTTCAGCAAGCTCTTTCAGAACTCTGGCATGTAGTCCATCTGGTCTATACAAAATGATAGTCAGCCAGGTTCTATAGTACACAAGCAACTTGTTCCATAAGGTGCACATTTACAGTATATATTGACTGTAGATAAATGCAGTAGAGATCTTTTAGGTACTTGATGGCATAGAATCAGTGGATTTCAGAGAGGAGATATAATGAGAGATCATGAAGTAGCATATTAACCTTATGAACATAAAATTCTTTTAGTACCCCCAAAGCCAGTTTGTACTTTATAGCAGTGATTTATTTCAGGTACTGTTGTTAGGGCATATTCTGGAGGTAGGGTAGATAGCAAATATTAATCTCATCAGCAACCAATCTGCAGATTTAAATGTGGATTGCAGATTGAATTTAAAATGCAGCTCAGAACAATTAAACCTTAGATGCCTGCATATGCATGAATGTGACCCAGAGACAATGGCAACTAACGTTCATTTTGGATGTCTGGAGTGTGGGTGTGAAGAAGGAGGTGTTTGAAAACTATATGTAATGCAAAGGAAGCATTGTAGTTACAATGTAGATATAGAATTGCAATAGTCTGACAGGAGGAGAAGATGGCAGCGCGACTCAACTCGCAGCGGCCACTCCGGTGGTGATGTCTGTTATTTGTCAAGTAGGGTGCCATGCACAATCCTGATTTGATGGAGCCAGATGTGAGAGTACGGAGGAACATCTGGTGAAACTTCTGAAATGCCTGCTTCGCTGCTGCTGCTACTGTGTGATCCGAAATCTCCGGAGGGAAAGGCCCAGAGTCCTCGGCTTTGCTTGTTGCACGGTGGCCGGGGGGCAGGGTCAAAGCGCTCAACAGATGATGGTGCTCAGTGCTTAGTGTTGGAGGGCTGGTCGGAGGCTCGAAGTTTTCGGACGGACTCAGAGTCCGCTGCGGTCGGGTGCTTCCAATGGTGCTGCATCGGCAAGTTTGCGGTGCTTGGAGGTTCATGGCAGGCAGAGTTTCTCCCTTCTACCGTCCGCGTGAGATGAAGAGGCTATTGGAACTTTGAAACTTTTTTTTACCGTGCCCATGGTCTGTTCTTTATCGAATTACGGTATTGTTTGCACTGTTGCAACTATATGTTATAATTATGAGGTTTTGTCAGTTTTAGGCTTGGTTTATCCTGTGTTTCTTGTGATATCATTCTGGAGGAACATTGTATCATTTTTTAATGCATGCATTTCTAAATGACAATAAACGAGGACTGAGTGTCCTCATAATCTAATCAAATAAAAATATAAAAATGTCATATAATATTGGATCGATTGGTCTCTTCTTCCAAGACTGTCTTGAATTATGATTTTGAGGACATGCAGTCCCCTTTTATTGTCATTTAGTAACGCCTACTGGTCATTATTGTTGAATAAAGGCTTCTGTATCCACTAGCTTCAGCATCCCTCTGGTGACTTTGTTCACGTCACAACAACGTGATGCTGTAAATTTGCAAGCAAAGGTTTTTAGATCCAACATAGGATTCATCTCACTGAAATAAAGAGATGGATTTGATAAACCAGAAATGAATTAATCCAAGAACTGTCAGGAAGTGTAGGGGAGGCTTGACCCAAAAGCTGAGCAGTAGAGGCAGTCTAGCAGTAGATGATACTTTACTAATAAACAGCAAAGTAACAAGCCATAAGGAGCCACAAAACAAGTGGGAACAGATATAAAATGCAACAGGAAAAAGGGCAAGTAAAAGTTAGGAGAAACTGTTTCAGGCTGGCTGGTATGTTGGGTGAACAAGGCTGTGGATGAGAACTGGGCTTAAATGGGCGGTTGGTGATGAGTTGGAAATGGGTGGCAAGTGACTCCTGTCAGCTGGGTGGAGAATGGAAGGTGCCTGCCTGTGCAGGCCTAAAAAGCTGATGTATACATTGGCACCCCAGTCTCAAAAACAGTTAACTGAAATGAAGGGTTAAATTAGAGTTAGTGTCTTACAGCAATAAAATGTGAATTTATTTCTTTTCTCCGTTCCTACATTGATTGAAGATTCCTATCACATCTCATTATGAGTCCTTAAACAACACAGGCAATCTAGTCTGCTGCATTGCCTGGTTAACTTAGTTACTTTTCTATTAACAATCACACTATAAATTCAATCGCTCCCAATCCCTGCTGCCCATATTCTAACTTGGAACATCTTGTCCACGTACTAACCTTGAGTTTGCTGTGGTAGGTGGTTCTTGACTCACCATTGCCCAATTCAAAGATCTCATCAATAGGTAAGAGTTCAAGCTCACATCTCCCTTTAACTTTGTAAACTTCTCCAACCCTACAGCTCGAGAATAAGTCAGCCCCATTTCTGCACCCCCAACTTGCTTCACTCAAACTGAGGATGTGGGATGACCACAGAGAGGTTTATGAAATCAAAAGGAGTGCACAGGTAGGGTAAATAGTCACAGGCTTCTTTTTTTACATTGTAGGGAAGTGAAAGCACAGAGGGCATAAGTTGAAGGTGAGAGGGGAAATGGGACCTGAGGAGCAAGTTTTTCTCGAAGAGGATGGTGGGTCTATTGAACAGCAAAAGGAAATGGTAGAGACAGGTACGATCAAAACATTTAAAGGAGTTTGGACAGGTACATGGATAGGAGGGATTTAGAGGGATATGGAGCATACAAAGTCATAATGGATGAGCGTAAATGGGCATTTTTGGTCAGCATAAATGAGATGAGCCAAGGACCTGTGTTCTTGTCATGTCTTCACCTTACGTCATGAAGTTACCTTCCGAAACCTTCCTTCCTCTCAAACTTTACATTTTCATTGATGCCTTGGAATTTCAGAAGTGGTGTGCAGTGAGCACGTGCTACTACGTTGTTTCTTTAGGAGGACAAATTGATATTCCTTGGGCTCAAATGTGCAGATTTCACATGTTTATAATGTTTATCTTCTATCAAAATATGCTTAAAATTATAGCAACTCATCTATTTCCAGTAGTTTTATTTACAGCTGTTTACACACAGGCTTATTTACAATGACAGGAAAAGACTTTCTCAAATAACATTCAACGATGTTCAAAGAGCGATGAAGCTCCACAAGATTGAAGGCGGCTTTGCTGACAGCACACGACACCATTACAAAGACAAAATAGTAATAAAATAGAAGCAACTCTGAAAGCCCACCAAATGATATAAATACTGACTCAATGCAGGTATATTCTGACACCTTTTGAAGAAAAAATTATAATAATTTTCATAAATCTGCATTTTTTTTGCCATTTTTCTGAGGTTTATCTTTGGAAACTTGGTCAGGCTTAAGCCAAATACTGGATCTGTTTGATCATCCCCGACAAATCACTAAAGTTATGCCACATTTCCTTCATTGTGCAATCATGCTAAAGTTCGACAGACATGACCACATTTTAACATTTGGCTTTCAATGCAGGTGAGATGCTTAGATATTAGTCTGTGGTCATGTAGTGATAAACTAAATAATACATTTATTCCATATTTGTTTAATTAACAAAGTGTAAAGCACATTTCTAACCATCTTTTATGTATTACTTATAAAATAAGCAGTGAAAAAACTCTTCCAATGGATATTATACAGATAGCGTGAGGTCATGCAGTTCAACTCTTCACCTTTGACCTGGACAGGATATGAGTCTGTATGGATCATGCTGTGAATTTGCCCCCAGTCTGCACATGTTTTCTACATGGATAAGAATTAGGTTTTCATTGATACTGTGAGAGAAGACAATCTGTTGATTGTAGATATTATTATGAAGCAAGTTAGGAAGTTATTCATCAATATGAATTTCAGGGATATCTAATTTGTGTTTCCAATAATGTGGCATTTATGTGAACTTTATGTCGGTTAGTAGTTCCTGCCTTTATCCAGGCTTTAAAACTTGATGCAGAACCTTTTATATATTAACTCTCTAACATGCTTTAGTCAGTCAGCTTGCAGAGATCAGCAAACTGCAAAAACTGAAATAACAAAGCTGTTCCAATCATTCACCATACGAGTGTAGTGCATCATTAGAAATGATCTTATACAGAGCCACTCAGGTATAAAATATAAGATTTGCTCTATGTCTTCAGCCAGGCAGCAGCACAACTTCATTAAAGGCTACATTGATGGCCTTAACCAAATACAGATTCCCACAAGGAGGAAGTAAGTGTATAACTTCCTTTATAGACCCAATGTAAAACTACGGCATTAAAACAACCACACATATTGAAACACTCTGGCAGTTTCCTAGAGCTCCCAGTGTGGGACCTGAACCTTGTGACCTTGGGCATATTATTAAAACCTTTGCTGGAACTTGTCTCCTGAAGGAGAGGCCCAGTAACTACTGGGCATTTCTCTTTTCTTTCATTCCTCAATGAGTCCCTTGCTGAGTGCAAACCGTAGGCTTTGATGTCTATAGCACCCTAATTGGGAGGAAGTCAAGTGTTAGCACTGTCAGCCTGTTAGTTCCATTGCCCCTATTCCCATCATCCACTTTGGATGGTGTCAAAACATTAAAGTTCACACAAGTCTGCCCTGAAAGCACCAAGTGGTCTGGTTTATGTCACTATGCTGGTACTTGTACATGCAAAAGAAATTCCTCAAGTGATTTATATTTCATGCTTGATAAAAACGGGTGCCACAGTAGCATAGCCGTTAGTGTGACGCTATTACAGCTCGGGGCGTCAGAGTTCAGAGTTCAATTCTGGTGTCATCTGTAAACAGTCCGTACGTCCTCCTCGTGGAATGTGTGGGTTTTCTCCAGGTTCTCTGCTTTCCTCCCACATCCCAAAGACATACCAGGTAGGCACTAAAATACTACAGCACAGTACAGGCCCTTCGGCCCTCGATGTTGTGCCGACCCATATATTCCTTAAAAAAAAGTACTAAACCCATACTACCCCGTAACCCTCTATTTTTCTTTCATCCATGTGCCTGCCCAAGAAGCTCTTAAATGCCCCTAATGTTTTAGCCTCCACCACCATCCCTGGCAAGTCATTCCAGGCACCCACAACCCTCTGTGTAAAAAACTTACCCTTGATGTCTCCCCTAAACTTCCCTCCCTTAACTTTGTACATATGCCCTCTGGTGTTTGCTATTCATGCCCTGGGAAACAGGTACTGGCTATCCAACCTATCTATGCCTCTCATATTCTTCTGGAACTCTGTCAAGTCCCCTCTCATCCTTCTACGCTCCAAAGAGAAAAGTCCCAACCCTGCTAACCTTGCCTCAGAAGAATTGTTTTCCAATCCAGGCAACATCCTGGTAAATCTCCTCTACACCCTCTCCATAGCTTCCACATCCTTCGTATAATGAGCACAATACTCTAAGTGTGGTCTCACCAGAGATTTGTAGAGTTGCAACATGACCTCTCTACTCTTGAACTCAGTCCCCCTATTAATGAAGCCTAGCATCCTATAGGCCTTCTTAACTATCCTATCAACCTGTGCAGCGACCTTGAGGGATGTATGGATTTGAACCCCAAGGTCCCTCTGTTCATCCACACTCTTAAGTAACTGACCATTAACCCTTTACTCAGCCTTCTGGTTTGTCCTTCCAAAGTGCATCACCTCACACTTATCCGGATTGAACTCCATCTGCCACTTTTCTGCCCAACTCTGCATCCTGTCTATATCCTCTTGTAACCTTCGACAACCTACAGCTCCATCCACAACTCCTCCAATCTTCGTGTCATCCGCAAACTTACTCACCCATCCTTCCGCCTCTTCATCCAGGTCATTTATAAAAATCACAAACAGCAGGGGTCCCAGGACAGATCCTTACAGCATTCCACTAGTAACTAACCTCCAGGCAGAATACTTTCCTTCCACTACTACCCTCTGCTTTCTTCCTTTAAGCCAATTTTTTATCCAAACAGCCAAGGTTCCACTGATCCCATGCCTCATGACTTTCTGGATGAGTCTCTTGGATTGGACCTTGTCAAATGCCTTGCTAGAATCCATGTAGACCACATCTACCGCCCTACCCTCATCAATTTATTTTGTTACCTCTTCAAAAAACTCAGTTAGGCTCGTGAGGCACGACCTTCCCTTCACAAAGCTATGTTGACTATCCTTGAGTATACTGTACTTCTCCAAGTGCTCGTAGATCCTATTCTTAAGAATCCTTTCCAATAGTTTGCAGACCACCAACATAAGACTCACTGATCTATAGTTCCCAGGATTCTCCCTATTACCTTTTTCAAACGGGGGAACTACATTTGCCATTCTCCAATCCTCCTGCACCTCCCCTGTAGCCAAAGAGGATTCAAAGATCATAGCTACTGCTCCAGTGATCTCTTCTCTCACTTCCCACAGCAACCTGGGGTATATCACGTCCAGCCCTGGGGACTTATCAGTCTTGATGTTCTTAAGAAGATCCAACACTTCTTCCTTAATCTCCATATTGTCCAGCACACAGACCTGTTCTATTTCGACCTCACCCTGATCAAGGTCCTTTTCACTTGTGAATACTGAAGCAAAGTATTCATTTAGGACCTCCTCAACCTCCTCCGCCTCCTGGCACATGTTGCCTTCTTTATCCTTTAGCGGCCCCACCTTCATTCTTGTCATCCTTCTGTTCTTCACATACGCATAGAACGCTTTGGGGTTCTCCTTAACCTGACATGTCAAGGCCTTCTCATGCCCCCTTCGAGCTCTGCTAAGTCCTTTCTTGAGCTCCTTCCTGGCTACCCTATATTTCTCATGACACCCTCCTGCTTCCTGCTTCTTATATCTGACATATGCTTCCTTCTTCCTCTTGACGAGTTGCCTCACGTGTTTCGTCAGCCACGGTTCTCTTTTCCTACCACTTTTTCCTTGTCTCAGTGGGACAAACCTATCCTGAACCCAGCACAAGTGGTCCCCAAGCTTCCTCCACATTACTTCTGTGCTTTCACCCTTGAACATCTGCTTCCAATTTACTCTCGCTAGTTCCTGCCTCATCCCTTCATAGTCAGCCCTTCCCCAGTTAAGCACTTTCCCATTTTGTCTGTTTTTATCCTTTTCCATAGCTATGCTGAAGCGAAGGGAGTTGTGGTCACTCTCACCAAAATGCTCCCCCACCAAGAGGTCTGCCACCTGACCAGGTTCATTACCCAGAACTAGATCTAGTATGGCCTCTCCTCTCATCAGCCGGTCCACATACTGTGTCAGGAATCCTTCTTGAATGCACCTGACAAATTCAGCCCCACCTCTCCCCCTTGCAGTCAGGAGGTGCCAGTCAATATGAGGGAAGTTGAAATCACCCATAACCACAACCCTGTATTTCCTGCACTATTCTAAAATCTGCCTGCTTATCTGCTCCTTGGTGTCCCGAGGGCTATTTGGGGGCCTGTAGACTACTCCCAGTACAGTGATTAATCCCTTCCTATTTCTGACTTCCACCCACACCGACTCACTGGACACTCCCTCTGCAGCATCCTCCCTTTCTATAGCCGTGATACTATCCCTGACCAGTAATGCTACTCCCCCCGCTTTTCTACCTCCCATCCTGTTCCTTTTAAAACACCAGGCAGGTTAATTGGCCACGGTAAGTTCTCCCATGATTGGGTTAGGGTTAAATCAGGGTTGTCAGAGGCGCTGGGCTTTGCAGACCAAAAAGCCAGAAGGGCTTCTTCTGCACTGTATCCCTAAATATATAAAAATTATAAACATACAAAGCTTCAGCTTTCATTTATTTTTAGTCAGAAGAAATTTAGAGATGGTTTTTACTCTCTATCATACTTTATGTTACCTTTACCCTTTTCCAGACCTTTTCCCTTTATACACCATTTTCCTCCTGGGATAAAAAGTGAATAGACAGTGGAATGAAATGGTATCCAAATTTTCTGGTGTTATGGCTGAGATGGCAAGTTCTTTCCTGGGGCCAAACTGAAAACCTGTGGACTCAAGTAGCTGAAAGCTGTGTGACCGCTGTAACCTTTTTCTCTTTCACCTGAGATGAGTGGGACAAGCTTTGTAAGGGTTGCCCCTGTACTGCCATTTGCTGGCAACTTATGTATAATGGTCTCAGGCAGCATGTGTCAGTGGTTGCTCAAGAGAACATGTGTAAAATCTTCCAGCAAATACAGCAAATTATAGCACTTCACTGCAATAGTTTCCCATTAGAATGAGAGTAGAGAGAAAGGTAAGCTGTGAAATCAAAGGAACAATTCAATTAATTAAAGAGATAGGAAAGTTACCTATAACTAAAATCAATCTTGGTTGATTAATGTTTGTAGAGTAACTAGTTTTGGATTAATATTTTAAGTACTAGCTACATTTTATCCTTCTTGTCATGCTAGAACTCTTAGAAGCCAACTGCGACGCCAGCCTTGAACTCCAGGCTGGGTCTTTATGTGCTGCTGTTGTGACTCCCGTCTCCCCTTCCCCCACCACCACTCCGCAGCCCCGTCTTCCTCAGATCCCACCGTCAACTCCTGGGCCCTCAGAGGCTCCATCTTCCTCTCACCCCAACCCTCCCCTCTCCATTGACACCCCCAGCCTCCCCGCTCCCCCCTCTGATCCCAGCTCTCATCCGTGCCGGGTCTTTACCATCCCCTCCGACCTTCAACTGTCGGAGGCAGAACGCTCTGTTCTCAGTGAGGGCCTCACGTTTGTCCCCCTTCGCCCACACCTCAGCGAATTCCGTGTTCGCCACGATGCGGAACTTTTCTTCCGCCGTCTCCGTCTCCGAGCCTACTTCTTTGGCAAGGACTCTTCCACCCCCACCGATGACCCCTTCTCCCGTCTTCAACCCTCCTCTTCTTCATGGACACCCCGCTCTGGTCTTCTGCCTGCTCTGGATCTCTTTATCGCGAACTGCCGACAGGACATCAACCATCTCGACTTCATCGCACCTTGTCCCCATTCCAACCTCACTCCTTTGGAACGCTCTGCTCTCCACTCCCTCCACACTAATCCTAACCTTATTATTAAACCCGCCGATAAGGGGGGTGCTGTTGTAGTCTGGCGTACTGACCTCTACCTTGCCGAGGCACAGCGACAACTCGCAGATACCTCCTCTTCTTTACCCCTCGATCGTGACCCCACTAAGGAGCACCAGGCCATTGTCTCCCACACCATCACCGACTTTATCCGCTCAGGGGATCTCCCATCCACTGCTACCAACCTTATAGTTCCCACACCCCGCACTTCCCGTTTCTACCTCCTACCCAAGATCCACAAACCTGCTTGTCCTGGCTGACCTATTGTCTCAGCTTGCTCCTGCCCCACCGAACTCATTTCTGCATACCTCGACACTGTTTTATCACCCCTTGTTCAATCCCTTCTGACCTATGTTCGTCACACTTCTCACGCTCTTAAACTTTTCGATGATTTTAAGTTCCCTGGCCCCCACCGCTTTATTTTCACCATGGATGTCCAGTCCTTATATACTTCCATCCCCCATCAGGAAGGTCTCAAAGCTCTACGCTTCTTTTTGGATTCCAGACCTAATCAGTTCCCCTCTACCATCACTCTGCTCCGTCTAGCGGAATTAGTCCTTACTCTTAATAATTTCTCCTTTGGCTCCTCCCACTTCCTCCAAACTAAAGGTGTAGCTATGGGCACCCGTATGGGTCCTAGCTATGCCTGCCTTTTTGTTGGGTTTGTGGAACAATCTATGTTCCGTGCCTATTCTGGTATCTGTCTCCCACTTTTCCTTTGCTACATCAACGACTGCATTGGAGCTGCTTCCTGCACGCATGCAGAACTCGTTGACTTTATTAACTTTGCCTCCAACTTTCACCCTGCCCTCAAGTTTACCTGGTCCATTTCCGACACCTCCCTCCCCTTTCTAGATCTTTCTGTCTCTGTCTCTGGAGACAGTTTATCCACTGATGTCTACTAAACCTACTGACTCTCACAGCTATCTGGACTATTCCTCTTCTCACCCTGTCTCTTGCAAAAACGCCATCCCCTTCTCGCAATTCCTCCGTCTCCGCCGCATCTGCTCTCAGGATGAGGCTTTTCATTCTAGGACGAGGGAGATGTCTTCCTTTTTTAAAGAAAGGGGCTTCCCTTCCTCCACTATCAACTCTGCTCTTAAACGCATCTCCCCCATTTCACGTACATCTGCTCTCACTCCATCCTCCCACCACCCCACTAGGAATAGGGTTCCCCTGGTCCTCACCTACCACCCCACCAGCCTCCGGGTCCAACATATTATTCTCCGTGACTTCCACCACCTCCAACGGGATCCCACAACTAAGCACATCTTTCCCTCCCCCCCCCTGCATTCCGCAGGGATCGCTCCCTACACAACTCCCTTGTCCATTCGTCCCCCCGATCCCTCCCCACTGATCTCCCTCCTGGCACTTATCCGTGTAAGCGGAACAAGTGCTACACATGCCCTTACACCTCCTCCCTTACCACCATTCAGGGCCCCAAACGGTCCTTCCAGGTGAGGCAACACTTCACCTTTGAGTCGACTGGGGTGATATACTGCGTCCGGTGCTCCCGATGTGGCCTTTTATATATTGGCGAGACCCGACGCAGACTGGGAGACCGCTTTGCTGAACATCTATGCTCTGTCCGCCAGAGAAAGCAGGATCTCCCAGTGGCCACACATTTTAATTCCACATCCCATTCCCATTCTGACATGTCTATCCACGGCCTCCTCTACTGTAAAGATGAAGCCACACTCAGGTTGGAGGAACAACACCTTATATTCCGTCTGGGTAGCCTCCAACCTGATGGCATGAACATCGACTTCTCTAACTTCCGCTAATGCCCCACCTCCCCCTCGTACCCCATCTGTTACTTATTTTTATGCACACATTCTTTCTCTCACTCACCTTTTTCTCCCTCTGTCCCTCTGAATATACCTCTTGCCCATCCTCTGGGTCCCCCCCCTTGTCTTTCTTCCCGGACCTCCTGTCCCATGATCCTCTCGTATCCCCTTTTGCCTATCACCTGTCCAGCTCTTGGCTCTATCCCTCCCCCTCCTGTCTTCTCCTATCATTTTGGATCTCCCCCTCCCCCTCCAACTTTCAAATCCCTTACTCACTCTTCCTTCAGTTAGTCCTGACGAAGGGTCTCAGCCTGAAACGTCGACTGCACCTCTTCCTACAGATGCTGCCTGGCCTGCTGCATTCACCAGCAACTTTGATGTGTGTTGCTTAACTCTTAGAAGATGTTATTTTCTGTACATTATTGTTTAATCAAAGAGTAAAATAGTAGCCTATACATACTTTTTCCATTCGGTAACATTTACTCAGCTCTGCGCTGAGCTGAGGCTGAAACTGTGGCCTGCTCCTGCTGCTCCAGGCTTCATGTCTATGGACTCACTTTTGTTCTGAACATTACTTACTTACTGTTATTGTTTGCACAATTTGTCTCCCTCTCTCTCTCTCTGCACACTGGGTGTTTGACTGCCTTTTTAAATGGGTTCTTTTGGATTTCTTTGCTTTGTAAAGACGGCGTAAGGAGATGAATCTCAAAACCATATAATGTACACATACCTTGATAATAAATGTACTTTGAACTTTGAAGTTTGTTGATGTTATAAATATCTGAATTATATTCACAGTAGTTACAGGTGAAAATAATTTGTTTTTGGCTTTGCAAAGAGGCAAGCATGATAACATGGTAAAGTTTGTATCCACAATGAAGTAATATTGTTATGTATATTTTTCCCATGTCAGCAACATTCTGAAAAGATAGTGCCTCTTTAACTCATTGCATCACCAACTCAAATGGTGTTATGGAATTAATACTATTGGTTTTTGGATCTTAAGTAGTATTAATTATATTACTTTCAAAGCATTCTCCAAGCTTAACTGAGCTGATTGTTATAGAGTCATTGAGCAAAACCTCAGGACACATGTCCTGCTGGGCCAACAAGTCCATGTGACTACATTGCCCACTCTGTTAGCCCTGCACTTGAACTGTGTCTCCATGTACCTTCTTCCAAGTTCATGATAAACATTAATGATTTGGAAGAGGGGACCGAGTTAAGCATATCTATGTTTGCTGATGACATTAAGTTGAGTGGAAAAGCAAATTGTGCGGAAGATGCAGAGAGATATAGATCAGTTAAGTTAGTGGGAGATGAGTACAATTTGTTAAATGTGAGGTCATCCACTTTGGAAGGAAAAGCAGAAGATCAGTTTATCAATTAAATGGGGAAATATTGCCGTATGCTTTTGTGTAGAGGGTCTTGGGAGTGCTTCTGCATGGATCATAAAAGATGGGTTTCTGCAGGTATTACAGATTATCCAGAAGGCAAATGGGATGTTGGCCTTCATTGCTATCAATTGAATTTAGGAGAGTGAGGCCTAAACATTTCTATAAGGTCACCCCTCATTCAGCTATGTTCCATAAAGACCTACGAGATGTTTATTGTAGTTTCTGACTCCATTCCCTTCGGCGTCTTGACTAGCAATTATCACATGACCAGTATCATTAAAGAGATTTGGTTTGAAATTCATCATAGGTAAACACGCTACCTTGTTCCAGTTACACATTATATCTCACGTTCAATATTCTGCTCCGTTAACATCAATGGAATTAAATTTAGGAGGCAAAACAAAATGTAGACCTGCTTCTTTAAAGGCCATTTAGTGCTTTCGACCAGGCATCAATTCCGAGGCAAATGCCTACTAGTAACCATGTTGACTCTGTTTGTGGGAAATTGCCATATGCACATTAGCTGCAGTGTTTCCTTCATTACAAAAGTGATAAACTTCAAAAGCACTTCATTGGCTGTGAAGCATTTTGGAGCACCCTATGGTCATTAAATGTGTTATGGAAAAACAAGTCTTTATTTTCCTCCCATTAATTTCAGTGAACTGCTCTGCCAGATCACCTATCAGATGACAAGGGTATAAAGGAGCTCAGTAATTCTTTCTGGTTGCTAAAATAATATTCAACTGCAAATCTTACAAGACATCAAGTGCCATTTTATGTGTGTTCTTCATTATGAATTGTTCCAGATTAGCAATTGCTAGTGACCCGTGGTGTCATGGCATAAGAAATGCTTCAGTAGTTTCCCAGTGTTCTGAAGTTTGACTGCAACCATGGATCATTTGTACCTCTTCATAATTGTACTGAATCAGTAACAGGCTTATTTCTTAAAGTGTTCCATATGTAGCCCGGATGTTAAGATGAGAGCATGTTGCCTGGAGTGCAACATTGCAACTGGGGAATGATTGATTGCTAATTAGGTGAAACCTGACCACACCTTGTTACTGGATTTCCCAAACCAAGGGGATCAGCACAAGGCATTTCCTTTGTTTCCCTTCTGTAATGTTGCCCGACCACTTCAGCCGTATTCTTTTTGATTCTTTGTTCAAATATATTCCTCTTATGGACATTCACCAAAATAAAACAAAGGCAAATGGCTTTTCTAAAATCATAATTGTACTGAATCAGTCACAGGTTCCTTTCTTTACAGAAAAGGAAATGAGACTCTCTATTTTCTTTATCTTCTTACAAAATAAAAATCATTCTGTTAATTGTATTTGAAAGCTATGACACAAATATAGATTCAATGTGACCATCTCAATAGACCACTGTGTGATCTACCTCACCTGGTTTTATACCAGTACACCTTTGCAATTTTACTTTGAAGAAAACCACATAAGCCATTAATAGAATATTAACTGTGAAGCTCGCATGGGTAGATGCACAAAGTGCCTAAATTTTTCAAAAAAATGACCTCACAAATTTTAGCAATTTCATTAAGTTTGGTACCACATATTCCACGTTGCAGTAGATTTCATCTTCATTCTTTCACTGAAAGTTGATCCAGACGATGGGGCAACTGCCTTATTGTTCTTTCAGTTCTAAATGTCCTATATGGAATTACTTTGGGCTGCCTCCAACTGTTCAGGAAGTTAGTAACGATATGAAAAACTGGAAAAATTCACCTTAATCAGCTGTAAACAAGATTTTTGGAAAAAAAACGGGGTACTTTGCTTTGCTTTTTCTTTTTGGTCGGTCCCACAGAATCAAAGATGCCTTTTCTCGGGCTTCAGAGTTAACTGAAGAAAGCAGTATGGGGTCCACATACTTTGCCGTACTTAGTGCAGGAGGTGATTAGTAGGTCGAGTGTTTGGGTTATTATAAATGTCATAGGAAGAATGAACATAGAACAGTACAGCACAGTACAGGCTCTTCAACCTATGATACTGTTTTGAACTTTTATCCTAATCAAAGATCAATCTAACCTTTCTCTCCTAATAGTCCTCCGTTTTTATATCATCCATGTGCCTATCTAAATAGAGTTTCTTAAATATACTCTACAACCATCCCTGGCAGGGAGTTCCTCACGCCCGCCACTCACTGTGTAAAGAAAACTTGCCCCATATACTTACTCCAATCACCGTAAAGTTACGCTGTTTGACCATACAGTCCTTAGGCTCGAATTTCTCAGTTCATCACAAGTGTTTTCTCTCCATTTTAAGAAATCATGGGCCAGGGAAAAGGTTGTCCATTTGTTAAAGCAGAGTGCAGGGACCTTCATTTAATGCCTGTCTGAGCCAAGATATTCAATGCAGTGACTGGACCAAGATTTGACAGAAACCTGTTTCTGTTTCTAGAATAGAAAGAAACCATAGAAACCATAGAAAAACTACAGCACAGAAACAGGCCTTTTGGCCCTTCTTGGCTGTGCCGAACCGTTTTCTGCCTAGTCCCACTGACCTGCACACGGACCATATCCCTCCATACACCTCCCATCCATGTACTGTCCAATTTATTCTTAAATGTTAGTAAAGAACCCATATTTACCACCTAGTCTGGCAGCTCATTCCATACTCCCACCACTCTCTGTGTGAAGAAGCCCCCCCTAATGTTCCCTTTAAACTTTTCCCCCCTCACCCTTAACTCATGTCCTCTGGTTTTTTTCTCACCTTGCCTCAGTGGAAAAAGCCTGCTTGCATTCATTCTATCTATACCCATCATAATTTTATATACCTCTATCAAATCTCCCCTCATTCTTCTACGCTCCAGGGAATAAAGTCCTAACCTATTCAAGCCTTCTCTGTAACTGAGTTTCTCAAGTCCCGGCAACATCCTTGTAAACCTTTTCTGCACTCTTTCAACCTTATTTATATCCTTCCTGTAATTTGGTGACCAAAACTGAACACAATACTCCAGATTCGGCCTCACCAATGCCTTATATAACCTCATCATCAACACAAATTTTGATTAGAGTAGCACTTCACCCAAAACAAAATGACATTGCCCAGTTTAGATCACATTAGTTTGCTGTTTTGTTTGGATGAGATTTAGTGGTATCTTTCTTACTACAAATTCAGTGCAACTCTAGTCAATAGAACATTAAGATGGATGGTTAAAATAAGGATACTGATGTAAACAAATAAGTAAGGATAACCAATGCAAAGGGAATCAAGATTAATGCATTAAGCCACCTCACCTGTTATTTAGGTATACAATTATATCAAATGACAATAGTGTGAGAAAGGGTAATAAGCCGCAGTCAATCTTGGATTATGGTAATATTTTGCATCATTTAAATCAAATTTAGGATCTACAGCACTCTGACTTTGTAAGGAGCCTTTTAATCTGCTCTTTCTTTCAACCTTTCTTAAAATGGAGTGACCTCACTAATCAAGGAAAACATCTCTGTGGAGACCAGTCAACGGCTGTAGTGAAGTTCTTATAATACAATTTGGATGTGTAAATCAGTATATAACCATGATTTGTTTGAAATAATCAAACAAGACCAAACAGGACTGAACTAACATTACCTTACAGAATTCTGTTTGTACAAGCAATAGTTTATTAAAATAATTTCAGTTTTAAACTAAAATAACCAGCCTGGTAATTAATTATAGATTCCTGTTATTATTGCCTCTCACTAAAAGCAATCTGGTTTAACTAAACTGTCATAAACAGGATGATGCTTTCCAGTTATGTGCACTGATCGACTGACAGCGAAGCTTACTTTTGTAATGATGTTGTTATGCAGACTCACATGCAGTTCCATGCTTCAGTCTGTTAGTATTTAATGAGGTCAGTCTCCGGTAAGGAGATACCAGGCCTGGTCTCCATTTACATTCACTGCAGGACACAAAGAGCCTATCTACTACATGTGCTTATTTCTGACCTGGAGGCTGGTATTCAAGAAATATAGGGGCCTCCTGATAACTGGTTGTGTACCACCCTGGTGTGTTTGGCAAATAAAGTTTCAAAGTGGTAACATTACATAGATAAAGAAAAGGGTTACTAGTTGGAGGACTGGGTAAGTACGTTACTTTCTGGCATCCTGGAGCATTCAGATACTGACAAGTACACCTGTCATGAGTGTGTATACACCCCTCTGGCCTGTGCCCTCCAATCAGCAGGAGAGTTAATACTAGCATAGCCCGAGCGTGAGAGTTGGATCACCTCCTGGGGATATTCAAAACCAGGAAGTTAAATATTTCTACTTTTGCTATTTCACAAGTTTTGGGAGGCTCAGTGTCCAGGATATCACTGACCTAAACTTATATTTTTGAAGTTGTTTTATCTCTTAATTTGTTATTTTTTTCATGTAGCAGATGCAATATTTGAAAATGACTAGCAAAAAAAAAAATACCCGGCAGTGATAACATGCCTGTAGAACAAAAATCTCTAGAAATATGAGCAGAATAAATAGAGCCACAGTCGTAAGCACTGAAATGGGTTATTTGGCCCAAATGGTTAATTACACCCAAGATTCCATTCTAAGCTCATCCTAGTTGCTTGCCTTTGGCCCATATCCCTCCAAACCTTTCCTAGTCATGTACCATCATCAAAATGGAAAACCAATATACTATGAATGGTGGAAATCTGGAATAAAGGCAGATATCACAGGAAATACTCAGCAGATTAGGGAAAATCTGCAGAGAAGGAAATTGAAGTAGCATTTCAGGTTGATAGCTGTTCATCAGAACTAGTAAATGTATAATTTTATATATATATACCTTTTATCACTTATTAATATGGTTTGTTGTCATGATAGTTGTTTGTCCCAAGCATCCAGTAAGTCAGGTGAAGGATCGCACTTAATAGCAGAGAGAACCTTCTTGTCAATCACTTTATAGAGGTTGGTTCTGCTGTGGAACAGTTATTGAAATAGAACCCACAAGGTTTTTAAAAAGGGGAATATTTTCTACTATAACTCAGAAAGGGATCAACATTCAGGGGCTTTGGGAGTGAGAAAGTGAGACTCAGCTGGAGATAATTACAGGTTCATGTTTTGTGGGTCCAATCGTTTGTGCCTCTATTTAATAATGTAACATTTTCTGTTATTACAGGAGTAAGTCATGGTGGAAAAAAAACTATTAACATTAGTGTCAATCTAACACCAAAACTTAGCACAGCCACTGAACACTGATAAGACTTTAAGCTTGCTAATTTTCCAGTAATAAGGATATATTTCCTCATGTCATAAAGCATAAAACAATGTCACTTTAATGTTAGTTAAATTATACAGAACAGCTGTTGGGTAATGCTGTTTAAATTTCAGACAATATAAATATTGTTCTGTACAGTTTGCTGTCCAGGAATGCATCTATTACAGGAACCCTACGAAGTTTGACTAAATGGAGCAACGTGTCCTCGTGGGATCTGGATGAAAACCTTTGTGAGTGAGGCTTTCCTTTGTGCTGCTAAGCAAAATCCCAAGGTACCTTCCCACCAACAGCTACGGATCATGTCAGTTGGTCAGTGGGAACTGAATTAAAAAAAGCCAAACAAGATCAGTCAGCTTTACTAAAATCAGCATTCTCCAAATTCCATCAGAAATCCACACTAACAGGAACCGTTTCTCCCTGGAAACTAATGAAATGATATATACATAATACTCTTGAAATGTTTAATTAAGTATGCCGAAAGGTTATTTTCCCACGTCACAGCATGACTTTGATCATTATTACAGATTTCTAGTCTTGATAAGCAGCAGCAGCAGTTTTCTATCCTGTAATTATTAGAGACTAACCCCTTAAGTAATGCATTCATTGAATAAAAGTTATCACATCATTTTTGAATCACCTAGTAAACTAAATGACCATTTTACAAAGGAATGAAAATGAAATCATAATTAGTTGACTAGACAGAAAATCCAGTGTATTGTAGGTAGGAAGATAAACAAGAAAGTATACTTGATTATCATTTTTCCTGATTCTTAGTTCCTTCTAAATACTCTAACATCTGTATTGCTATTTTTTTTATCACTAATTCAATTATGCAAGAATCTTTGATTTCTGCAATCTGTACTAAACTCTTTAGTTGAATGTTCAGAATTGCACTTATTGTTAAAGTTCCTGTGCTGCACCAACAGGTCTACATAAAAATTGAAAGCACAAGAAAATCTGCAGATCCTGGAAGTCCAAAGTAACACACACTGAATGCTGGAGGAACTCTGCAGGCCAGATTAAGGGTCTCGGCCTAAAACGTTGACTGTTTACTCTTTTCCATTGGTGCTGCCTGGCTTGCTGAATTCAGGCTTTTTGTGGTGTTACATAAAAAATTACCTATATACAGTTGCCTGAATATTCAAGAGATGGTCAGAAGGCAAATCAAAAACAAAAAAACTGAGGGAGATGCCTAATATGGAGTTGGCAGCATTTAATATAATCTCTCCAGATTTTTTTACAATGCTTGAGCAAAGCAAAGGCACAAAATCGGAAGAACTATATGGGAATTCTTCCAGGGCACCTAGGCGCGATTCAACTAGCAGCAGTACTCTCAATGGATATGATCAAATATACCTGTTTCAGCCTGATACAGCTAAAAAGCACAACTACTTCCAAGGTCAGTACAGTCAACAAAGATGTCTTAATGCATTTAAGCGAACTATTGCTGCTTAAAACTGATGGAAACAACAACAATTGTGATCCTAAGTGCCCACGGAGGACACCTCGGAAGAAGCGCGGGTGTATAGTGGGGTTACAAGTTCGTTTAAAGAAACGGGATTTTAAACTCCCTATACCGACTATCTTGCAGGTGAACGTGCATTCTCGGGTGAATAAAATCGTTGATCTCAGAGCTGGGGTGCTGAATCAGAGGGACATTAGGACTCCATGTGTCCTTTGTTACACGTAATCCTGATTAACCCCTTCCATACCAGATGCAGCGATTCAGATCGATGGGTTTACTATACACCATCAGGATAGATCTATAGAGTCTCTCAAAAGCAGAGGTGGAGGGGTATGCCTCATGATCAACTCTTCTTGGTGCACAAATATATCAGTGCTGTCCCAATTCTGCTCACCAGACCTGGAATATCTAGCAGTAAAGTGCCGTCCTTTTTACCTACCACAGGAGCATTTTGGTAGCAGTTTACATACCACCTCAGGCCAGCTTCAAGGAGGCTGTAGATGATGTGAGCAATGGGATCAACATGCACGAAACAGCACACACTAACATCTTCACCATCGTTTTGGGAGACTTTAACTAGGCCAGTCTGAAAAAATCACTAAGCAACTACTATCAACAGATAACCTGCAATACCAGAGGAAACAACACACTGGACCATTGTTACACCACCATCAAGAATGCCTACCGTGCTATTCCACGCCCTCACTTTGGGAAGTCTGATCACGTGGCTGTACTTCTACTCCCTGAGTATAGGCAGGGACTGAAGACTGCAGCACCAGTAGTGAGGACCAAGAAGGTATGGACAAGGGAAGCACAGGAGCACCTACAGCTCTGTTTTGAATCGGTGGACTGGACTGTATTCAGGGATTCATCGTTGAACCTGGATGAGTATGCTGCAGTTGTCACCGACTTCATTAAACCTGTGTGGATGAGTGTGTGCCTACAAAGACTTACTGTACATTCCCAAACCAAAAGCCGTGGATGAACCAGGAGGTATGTCATCTACTGAAGGCTGGATCTGTAGCATTCAAGTCTGGCAACCCAGGCCTGTACCAAAAAACCAGGTATGATTTGTGGAGGGCTATTTCAAGGACAAAGAAACAATTTCAAATGAGGTTGGAGGCGACATTGGATGCACGGCAACTCTGGCAGCATCTGCAAGACATTACTTCCTACAAAGTGAAACCCAAAAGCATGAATGGCAGCGATGCTTCACTACCAGATGAACTCAATGCCTTCTATGCCCGCTTTGAAAGGAAGAACACAACTACAGCTGTGACGATCCCTGCTGCACCTGATGACCCTGTGATCTCTGTCTCAGAAGCTGACATTAGGCTGTCTTTGAAGAGAGTGACCCTCGCAAGGCGGAAGGTCCCGCTGGAGTACCTGGTAAGGCTCTGAAAACCTGTACCAACCAACTAGCGGGAGTATTCAAGGACATTTTCAACCACTTACTGCTACAGGTGGAAGTTCCCACTTGCTGTGACGCTATCCCTGATCAGCAATTTTACTTTGAGCTTTGAACCTTGAATCTTGAATCTTGAGTAGTTCCTTTATTTGGAAGGAGAGTTAAGTGTCAGCTCAACTTAAGTGTCCACGTATTTGTTTCCGGATCAGTGGGTTATAGTTTCAAGACTTATCCTAGCACTCCAGTGAACAATCTGATGCGAAACTGGAGGGGAATGTAAAAGAGGACAGAATTGTTCAAGACTTCAAACAAACCAATTAACTAAATCCTTTGTTTTAGTTATATCACTATATGAAGAGTAATAGGTAAATACCCTTAGTAACCTTCTACGTTTTAAACCAATGAAAATATATTAACCTCCCAGTGTGTCCACTAGTTGCCTCTTTTGCTGATATTAGTACATTCAAAGCATTTTAAAATGAACTTATAATTTCACAAAAGCAAGAAATTGCAAATGCAGGAAATCTGAAACAGAAAATGCGGAAAGTGTTCATCAGGTTAGGCTGGCACAGTGGCTACCTTAAGGATTCAGCTTCAATTCTGACATCCAGTAAGGTACAAGCTCTATGCAGAGTCTATACCTTCACCCTGTGACTGTTTGTGTTTCCTCTGGGTGCTCCTTTTTCTCCCACATGCCAAAGGTGTGTAGATTGTTAGGGTAACCGCTTCTACTGATAGTGGTATAATTGAGGGAGGGGGTCATTGATGCGAAAGTGGGTAGAGTAAAAAGGGATTCATGAAATTAAGTGCTTGAGAGTTAGCATAGACTTGGTGGGCCGAAAGGCCTGCTTCTATGCTGTATTTTTTATGACTCTATAACCCCATGTCTCAAGGTTATGAAGCTTCTATGGAACAAGAGGTAAATATTTATAAAATATCCAGCTTTTAATGTCAACGCGAACGTGAAATTGTCTGGAATTCAGTAACACACATTTCATACAAATCCAGATCATCTAATTTATTCTTTGTTCAGTTAACGTGTTCATCCTTACAACAATGACTGAACTTAAACCATACCTTATTGTCTAAAAAGCATTTGAATCATCCAGCTGTCATGGAAGTGTAAATAGATTAATGAAAATTATGCTTAACATCTTCCAGTTTTCACTGCTGATAATATTTTTACATTAACCCCTAACATAAATATTCTTTGGTGGCAATGCTTCATATTCCTAACACTTCCTGCTTTAATTTAAAGCATTTGTATTTTTTTCATTTGAACTTGAATAACAATTAAATCATACCAGATGAAATGAACAATTTTATTCTTGTTAACTCTGCTATCGTGGCTGCATGTTCAAATTTAATATTGATTAATTTAGGCATGAATTATCACTGTAATTGGTGGAACATCTTAGCTTCACTAGATTAGAAAGGATCCCACAGATCTTATTAAATCAGCAGTTCTCCAACATTAGCTAGCTCACTATGTGTCCCCATTGGTATTAGCTCACTATATCCCTAAAGACATTAAATCACTATAATCTGCAAAGCACAAATTCATTGTCTCCACTCAGATATCAGCTCAATAAATCAATGCATCCCCAAATACATGTGTACCGTCTCCAGAGGCTCCCTTTCAGTTTATCCCTAAAGACATGAACTCACTATATTCTCATACATATCAGTTTACTATATTCCAATAGCCATCAGCTCACTCTATGCCCAGAGACATTAGCTCAATATTGCACTATAAATATCAGTTTACAATACTCCCATCAAAATACGATCACTATATTCCCATTTATATTAGTTCATTAAATTCCCACACTATATTTCTACAGACTTACTCTATTCCCACAGACACCTACCCACAATGCCCGTATTTACATCAGCTGGATATATTCCCATGGATATCAGCCCATTATATCCCCTCTGATATAATTTTACAATAGTCCATTAGATATCAGCTTGAGATATTCCCAAAGATCTGAGCTCACTCTTTTTTGTTGGATGTAACATTAATATACTCCTATAGATATTAGCTCACTGTATTCCCACAGAGCAGTTCACTATATTCACTATATAACTACTTCAGTTCTTTGTGCTCCCGCGGACAGCAGCTTGCAGAGCTCTCATGCACATCCCCAAGGCACTGATGCACTACTTCTGCAAAAGGTATCAATATCTGAACTTATCTCCCTTTAGCCCATAAGAACTAATTCATTGTTGACACTGAGAGGACATCAGTTTTGTGAGGATCGCGGTAATTTGAGCACATCTCCAGAAGGGTTTGATTTATTCACACTTTGCCAAGGTTTGTTCCTAATCTAGATGATCCTCAAACTCAGCATCATCTACATGTGCTTAGTAAACTTCCATAATTCTTTCATCAAATATGCCCAATTTGTGAGGGTAGAACCTTCCCATACAGCTACAGGTCCATTGGCAATGCTGTTCTGGTAAAACCTGAAAAGTTATTTTTGAAAACTGTTGAAATTGTCACAATGGCCTGATAACTTTTCAGTTGTGTCCAACTTGAGCTTTCTGCAAGTGAAAGTAAAACATCATACAAAGTGTATTTCTCACTTTCTCAATTTCTTGGAATCATGCATGCTATAATTGACCAGTATTTTTTGTCTGCAATTTTTATTGTGGAAGTGTGGTCACAATCTATTTCATACCCCCAACCTTTGCCAGTTCCAGTGAGAAGTTGACTGGAAGGAGAGAAAGTGCAACAAGTAGCAAGGCTACGGGACCAGACGACGTCCCAGGGCGAGTATTCAGGATATGCGCAGCACAACTGGCAGGTGGGTTTACAGACATTCTTAATTTCTCCCTCTCCCAGTATAGAGTGCCCTCCTGCTTCAAAACATCCAACACTGTCCCTGTACCTAAGAAGACCAAGGTAACATGTCTGAACAACTGGCGTCCTGTCGCACTCACCTCAATAATAAGCAAACGCTTTGAGAGACTGGTCAAGGACCACCTCCACAGCATGCTACCATCCACACTGGATCCCCTACAATTCACCTACCAATACAACTGATCAACAGATGATGCAATAGCCATAGCTCTACACACTGTCCTTACTCATCTGGAGAACAAGGATGCTGATGTGAGAATGCTGTTCTTGGACTACAGTTCAGTATTCAATGATATAATTCCCCCCAGGCTTGACAAGAAGCTCAGAGACCTCGGCCTTCACCCTGCCTTGAGCAGCTGGATCCTGGACTTCCTGTCAGATCGCCGGCAGGTGGTAAGAGTGGGCTCCCTCACCCCTGCCCCTCTGACCCTCAACACCGGTGCCACTCAGGTCTGTCCTAAGCCCCTCCTTTACTCCCTGTATACCCATGACTGTGTCGCCACCCACAGCTCCAATCTGCTAATTAAATACGGCAACGACACTACATTAATTGGCCTAATCTCAAATAATAATGAGATTGCAGAGAAGAAGTCATCACTCTGACATAATGGTTTCTTGATAATAACCTCTCCCTCAATGTCGCAAAAACAAAAGAGCTGGTTGTGGACTACAGGAGGAATGGAGACAGGCTAATCCCTATAGACGTCAATGGATTTGCAGTTGAGAGGGTAACAGCTTTAAATTCCTTGGCATACACATCACCAAGGATCTCATGTGGTCTGTTTATACCAGCAAAAAAGCACAACTGTGCCTCTTTCACCTCAGATGGTTGAAGAAGCTTGGTATGGGCCCCCAAATGCTAAGAATTTCTACAGAGGCGTAAATGAAAGCTTACCTCTTCTGCTGCTCCTCTCCCTTCCCATTTTTCCATGGTCTTCTACCCTCTCATATCAGATTCCCCCTTCTCCAGTCCTTTATCTCTTTCATCAATCAACATCCCAGCTCTTTACTTCATCCCTCCCCCTCCCAGTTTCACCTATCATCAACCACCTTTTACTTCTTCCTACCCTCCCCCCACCTTCTTGCTTTAAGTTATCTTTTTTCCAGTCCAGATGAAGGGTCTTGGCCTGAAAGATCAATAGTTTACCCTTTTCCATGGATGCTGCCCGGCCTGCTGAGTCGTTTCAGCATTTTATGTGTGTCGCTTGGATTCCCAGCATCTGCAGATTTTCTCATCTGGATGTGTATACTTGGATTTCCAGAAATTGTTTGATAAGGTACTGTGTAAAAGACATTCAAAAGATAAGAAGCATGGAGTTGAAAGTAATGTATTAGAATGGATGGAGGATAGAAGGCAGAGAGTTGAGGTAAATGGCTGTTTCCCTGGTAGTTATCAGTGGTGAGTGGAGTGTTGCAAAGGTTGGTGTTGCAGGGGTGCAACTGATCAGATGTGCATTAACAATATGGAAGAGGAGAATGGTCTACCTAAGAGTGTGGTCTATCAAGTTTGTTGATGACAGTTAATCGAGCGGAAAAGCAAATTGTGCGGAAGATGCCAAGGATCTTCACATAGGTATAGATAGGTTAACTGAGTGGGCAAGGATCTGTCAGATGTAATATAATATTGGCAACTGTGAGGTCATGCACTCTGGAAGGAAAAATAGAAAATCAGATTGTTAGTTAAATCGTAAAAGATGTATTGTGCATGCTGTTGTACAGAGGGACTTGAGATTTCTTGTGCATAGATCACATAAAGTTAGCTTGCATGTTCAAAGGTTCATTTATTATCAAAACGTGTATCCATATACAGCAACACACATCAAAGTTGCTGGTGAACGCAGCAGGCCAGGCCGCATCTCTAGGAAGAGGTACAGTCGACGTTTCAGGCCGAGACCCTTCATCAGGAGGGACCCTTCATCATGCGAGTCCTGACGAAGGGTCTCGGCCTGAAACGTCGACTGTACCTCTTCGTAGAGATGCTGCCTGGTCTGCTGCGCTCACCAGCAACTTTGATGTGTGTTGCTTGAATTTCCAGCATCTGCAGAATTCCTGTTGTTTGCGTCCATATACAGCTCTGTGATTCTTTTTCTCCAAATAGCCATGAAACAAAGAAAGAACATGCAAGTCTCTCAGAGGGTTTCAGAATCCATTCCCCCGACAAAGGAGAATGGCACCCCAATCATCAACCTCTAAATGCAC
This sequence comes from Mobula hypostoma, assembly GCF_963921235.1. NCBI lineage: Eukaryota > Metazoa > Chordata > Chondrichthyes > Myliobatiformes > Myliobatidae > Mobula > Mobula hypostoma. Next base: position 55,430,652 of record NC_086098.1, on the reverse strand, counting down.
CTCCCCCTGCACAAAACAGAACAAGAACATTGACCCCCCCCATCCCCTCCCCCATACAACAAATTGGAAAGGAACAGGCAAAAAACACAGATTATAAAAGCCACAAGTCTGAAAAAGTCCACAGTCCACAAGCACAATAGTCCAGTACATAATGCAGAACCTCGGTAACATCCTGCTTCATCATCGAAAGAGAGGAACAGCACATGAGAGGCCTACCCGCATGCCACAACGAGCCACACGGTGACAGGGTGCTCACAGACTCCTTTCCCGCAGCAATCAAAAGGAAGGCAGTATTAACTATTATTCCACATTCTTCCTTGATGCTTTAATCAGTGAAATGGAGCCAAACATCCAAGGTCATCGGAATATGCGCTCACGTCACGGAATCAAAGTGTAGGATCACCCGATCGAACTCCAGGCTGAAAATCCCTGACTCTAAACAGTCCCCGAAACACATTTAAGATGGAAAATAGATGTAGAAAAAGTAAAATAAATATTTCGTGGGCTTTCTGGACGATGCAGACCAAGGAAGTATTGAACACTGGGGCCATCTTGACCGAGAGGTGCAACACATTTTCAAAAAAGCAAATGGAATGCTGGCCTTCATTGCTAATGGAAATGAATCTTGGAGCACAGAGGTTATGCTGCAACAGTTCAGAGTACTGGTGAGGCCACGTCTGAAGCACTGCATGCATTTCTGGTCTCTTTATAACTTGAGGGAAGTTATACTGGCTTTGGAAGCGGTGCAGAGGCTGTTCACCAGGGGTTGATTTTGGAGATAAGAGGGTTAGCCTATGAGAAGAGATTGGATCACATACCACTATGCCCGTTGGAATTCAGTAGAATGAGTGGGGATCTTGTAGAAAGATAAAACAATTATGGGATTAGATAAGACAGTGGTAGGAAAGTTGTTTCCACTGGTAGATGAGACTAAGCAATGTCATGTTGTAGCCTATCTTTGGGAGGAATTTTCATTTTCCTTCCAAGAATTTATTGCTGCCAATCAAATGCAAGATCCTGGAGCGAGAATGGTTCTGATCTGAAACCAATTTTGGACTTCCCCGGGTAATCAGATGAGTAGAGTGCCATTTATCAGTAATCTCAGATTGATCTTGGAATATGTTAAAAGGTCAGCACAATGTTATGGCCAAAGGGCCTGGTCAGTGCTGTACGCTTCTACTGTATGTTCTATATTCTATATTCTAAAGTATTCCTCTTAAATTTGTTTCATTCTTCATTTCCCCAAGTAGCCTTACTTTGGTGTCCACAGCTACTGGTTATGTTGTTATCATCTTGACTGTTTTGAAACAAAGACCACAAGTCATCTTCTCCTCATTAGTAAGGGCCGTCCTGTAAGATTTCCACTGACATTGATCTAAAGGTTATTTACTTTGAAAGTCCTCCCATATGTTCATCAAGACTGTCCTGCTCTCAATAGATGTATTGTTCTTAAGCAGTTAAAAACTTGTGGGCCAAAATTTCTGACTCTAAATATTGTGCTTTGTACTAAGAACACAGCCATTTCAACTTACATCCTAATGGACTTCACAACAGATTAAAATTTAAGATGTAAATTCGTTTATCATATGTACAGGAAAACATACAGTGAAATGCTTCTTTGCATTAACATACAACACAGCACGCCCACAATGCTTGGCAGAAAAACGCGGAATACAGCAAGCACCAAAAAACCATAACAAAACAAGCCCCATTCCTCCTTCCCACCCACACACATGCACACTCTTCTGACCCCCAGGTCAGGCCAACTTCAAAGTTCAAAGTAAAATTTATTATCAGAGTGCATACATGTCACGACATAAAACCTGAGATTCTTTTTGTATGGGCGTACTTAGCAAATCTATAGAACCATAATTGTAAACAGGAGGAAATTCACATGCTGCAGATTGCAGCGAAAGTAGTTCAAAAGGAGTATTGTTAAGAGGAAAACAGGTACAACTTCCTGCAGCCCATAAGAGTTGCTGATGTACGCCAGCACCATCTTGCATCTTGTTTGGCCTGCAGACCCCAGCAGACTCACACTTCCTGGCATTGGGCTTCAACTTCCCCACTGCACCTGCAGAGGTTTGGAGACTCGAGGCTCTGGCCAGAGGACCTCGACTTCCAGTCTTCTTATTTGACCCTTAGGCTTCAAACATCAGCATTGACCCCAGGACCCGCTGATCACCGATCACTAGACCTGGAATTCTGGTATCACTGATTCGCAAAGCCAGGGGGTCATTGGACCTCATTCCACCTGTTTGCATGGAACTCCGATGCTGGGACCCAAGAACAACCGGCTAACCTTGGAGAGGTCATCAGCCCTCATCCACGCTGGTCTGCTGGTTGGACATCCCAGCCTACGGATGTCCCACATCCACATTGCTGATCTTTGAACACAGAACGTGGGCTTAGATTCTGGTCTGACTTCTAATTCCCCCACATCCTAGTCCCCAAACCCTATTTTGACCCCTAATTCTCCTCTCAGTCCCCAAAACCATCCTTACAAACCAAAAAGACAACTAAGAACAACTATGTATATCAGAGCAATGAACAGAGGTCGCAACTCAGCACCATCTTGGAAGAGAAATGATACTAAAGAAAATCAGGCATCAAGCAACATACTGAAACAATAATTAATAATGACAAAGGGTAAGTTTTAACAAATTTCAGAAAGGAGGTGAAAACAGTAGAGTAGTGTAGAGGCTTTTGGGTAGAATTCTAAAACACGGATACCTCCCTGTTTATACTTCATACATTCAAGTATAAAAGCTTCAGTCCTCTATTCACCATCTTTCTTTTCAGTTTTGTCTGCATTTTGCCTGAAATTATATTCTTTTCCCTTTCTAAGACTTATGTAGTATTCTTAATTCTATAGAATTCAGTAACCTCTCCTGCACTCTCCTTCCTTTTTACTTTATTCATATTCTTCCCAACTGTTGGATGCACCCCCTGCTATTTAGTTTGAATCACAGTTTTGTGATTCACGAGGACGATGGTCCCAGCATGGCTTAGGTGCAACCCATCCCATTGAGACAGCTTCCTCCTTCACCAATACTGGTGCCAATGCCCCACGACTCCAAACCTACTTAAGACCATAAGACCATAAGATACAGGATCATAATTGGGTCAGCTAGTCTATTGAGTCCGCTCCGCCATTTCATCATGACTGATCTAATTTTCCTCTCAGCCCCAATCTTCTGACTTCACCCTGTATCCCTTCATGCCCCAACCAGTCAAGAATCTATCAACCTCTGCTTTAAATATATGTAAAAACTTGGCCTCCATAGCTGCTTGTGACAAAGAATTCCACAGATCACCATTCTCTGGCTAAAGAAATATCTCTTCATCTCTGTTCTAAAAGGACACCCCTCTACTCTAGAGCTCTGTCCTCTGGTCTTAGAATCTCCCATCATTGAAAACATCCTCTCCACATTCACTCTATCAAGGCCCTTCACCATTCAATAGGTTTCAATGAGGTCACCCCTCATTCTTCTGAATTCCAGTGAATACAGGCCCAGAGACATCAAACGCTCTTCATATGACAAGTCATTTAATCCTGGAATCATTTTTATGAACCTCCTTTTAACTGTCTCCAGTCTCAGCACATCCCTTCTAAGATAAAGGGCCCAAAACTGCAAGTGGGGACTCGCCAGTGTTTTCTAAAGTCTCAATATTACATCCTTGTTTTTATATTCTAATCCTCTTGAAATGAGTGCTAACATCACGTTTGCCTTCCTCACCACAGACTCAACCTGCAAATTAACCTTTAGGCAAGCAACGCACGGAAAATGCTAGAGGAACTCAGCAGGTCAGGCAACATCTCTGGAAATGACTACTCTTTTCCATAGATGCTGCCTGGCCTGCTGAGTTCCTCCAGTATTTTCCGTGTGCTGCTTGGATTTCCAGCATCTGCAGATTTTCTCTTGTTTGTAACCTTTAAGGAAACCTGCACAAAGACATCCCGGTCCCTTTGCCGCACAGCTTTTGTATCTTCTCTTCATTTAGAAAATAGTCAAGCCTTTCATTTCTTTTACCAAAGTGCATGACCATACACTTCTGAACACTCTATTCTATCTGCTACTTGACTGCCCATTTTCCTAATCTGTTTAAATCCTCCTGTAGCCTCTCTACTTTCTCAAAACTACCTGCCCCTCCGCCTATCTTTATATGGTCTGCAAACTTTGCGACAAAGCCATCAATTCCATTATGTAAATCATTGACATAAAGAATCTGTCCCAACAGTGACCCCTGTGGAACTCCACTAGTCTCTGGTAGCTAACCAGAAAAGGCTCCCTTTCTTCCCACTCTTTGCCTCCTACGAGCCACTGATTTATTCATGCTAGAATCTTCCCTGTAATACCATGGGCTCGTAACTTGTCAAGCAGCCTCATGTGTGGCAAACAAGAGAAAATCTGCAGATGCTAGACATTCAAGCAACACACACAAAATGCTAGATGAACTCAACAAGCCAGGCAGAGGAGTTTTGGCCCAAAACATTGACTGTACTCCTTTTCTAGAGGCTGCCTGATCTGCTGAATTGCTCCAGAATTTTGTGCGTGTTGCTCATGGGTGGCACCTTGTCAAAGGCCTTCTGAAAATCCAAGTTCACACCATCAACCAATTCTCCTTCGTCTATCCTGCTTGTTATTTCTTCAAAGGATACTAACAGATTTGCTGGACAATATTTTCCCTTGAGAATACCATGCTGACTAAGATCTATTTTATCATGTGCCTCCAAGTACCGTGAGACCTCATCATTAACAATTGACTCCAACACTTTCCCAACCACTGAGCTCAGACTAATTGGCCTATAGTTTTCTTTCTTCTGCCTATCTCCCTTCTTGAAGAGTGGAGTAATGTTTGCAATTTTCCATTCTTCCAGAATCTAGTGATTCTTGAAAGCTCATTACAAATGCCTCCACAATCTCTTCAGCCACCCCCTTCAGAACCCTGCAGTGTATACCATCTGGTCTGGGTGACTTATCTATCTTCAGAGCTTTCAATTTCCCAAGAACTTTCTCTCTATTTATGGTAACTTCAACTCTTCATGACCCCTGACACATGGGACTTCCACTACACTGCTAGTGTCCTCCACAGTGAGGAGTGATGCAAAATACTTATTCAGTTCATCCTCCATTTCCTTGGCCCCCATTACTACCTCTCAAGATTCGATTTCCAGTGATCTGATATCCACTCTTGCCTTTTATTTTACGCTTTATGAATCTGAAGAAATTTTTGGTATCCTCTTTAATATTATTGGCATGCTTACTTTCATATTCCATCTTTACCTCCTTAATGACTTTTTTAGTTGCCTTCAGTTGGTTTTTAAAAGCTTCCCAATCCTTTAACTCCCCACTAATTTTTACCCTATTATATGCCTCCCTTTAGCTTTTATGTTGGTTTTGACTTCTCTTGTTAGCCACGGTTGTGTCATCTGAATTGCTTCAAGAAATTCCAGCCAGTGCTGCTCTGCCATCATCCTGGCCAGGGTTCTTTTCCAATCAAGTCTGGCTAACTCCTCTCTCATGCCTCTGTAATTCTCCTTACTCCAGTGTGATACTGATAATTCTGACAGGCCCTTCAGGCAACTGCATATGGCCAATTACAAAGCACTTATTAATTGTACATAAATCCTTATTCTCCCTTCATTGCCTTTAACTCTCCCAGAGTCTACCTCTCATCTGCACACAAGCTCCAATTTGTTGTGGTTAAATAATACATTGACCTGCAGAACTCATACGAGTTACTAGGTTAACTGGTGGGCAGCATGGCCTCGTTGTGCAGGAAGGGACTATATGATTAAATAAATAGTAGGAGGAAAACTGGAGTACTGGGTCAAAATCCATGCAGTTAATGGGAGAACAAACAGATTCCACACAGTCACCGTTGGAAATAAGGATTGAATCTAGATTGTTGGAACTCCATTATTTACTGGTAATCACCTTAAAGAAAGTTAATATTTTTGAAAACTGAGTGACATTGTCCATTGTGTCTGATGATGACAGCAAACCTGAGCTGGAGATTTTTTACAACAATGGAAAGGCCTGGGGAAGTTCCATTCTCCCAACCTCAGAAGTATGGGCCCAGTGGTACGAACACATGTTACAAACTGGGGTCTTCCTTGATTGCAGTGGATGACCACGACATCTTCTCTGCTTCATCATCCCTACGCTCTCCATGGAATGTTTGTACCTCCTTCCTAGCAGTTGGATCTCACTGTAGATCTCTTCCACCCAGTCCGTTGGAGCAGACTTCACATTCTAGGACAGGCATGTCCCTATCTCACCAGGGTGTGAGGCCACTGGCTACCCTCACCAGGTTCAGGCCACCTTACAAAGGTATGTACTGGGGTGTGGACGCTGTCACACGCAAACTTGGAGCCACAAGTGAGACCTGGACTATACGTCCTCCCACCCTGTCCCTTGTAAAAATGCCAACCCCTTCTCTCAGTTCCTCCGGCTTTGCCACATCTGCTCTCAGGATGAGGCTTTTCATTTCAGAACTAATGAGATGTCCTCCTTCTTCAAAGAGAGGAGTTCTTTTTCCCTCCACCATCAACGCTGCCCTCTCCCCATCCTTTTACCACCCCATCAGGGGTAGGGTCCTCTTGTCCTCATCTACCACCCCAGTGGCATTCATGTCCAGCACATAATTCTCTGTAACGTCCACCATCTCCAACAGGACCCCACCACCAAGCACGTAATTCGTTCGCCCCAACTTTCTGCTTTCTGCAGGCTTCTTTCTCGTCCATTCATACCTCCCCACTGATCTCCCTCATGGTATTTATCCTAGCAAGGGGAAAAAGTACCATACCTGCCCCTACACCTCCTCTCTCACTACCAGACAGGGCCACAAGCTGTCCTTCCAGGTGAGACAACACTTCACCTGTGAGTCTGTTGAAGTCATATTTTGTATCTGATGCTCCCGATGTGGCCTGCTGTATATCAGTGAAACCCGACATAGATTGGGAGACCACTCCCCGAGCACCTACACTCCATCCACCAGAAAAAAAGGGGGATCTCCCACTGGCCTCTCACTTCAATTCTACTTCCCATTCTCATTCTGACATGCCAGTCTGTGGCCTTCTCTACTGCCACGATGAGGCCACACTTGGAGGCTGGAGGAGCAACACCTTATATTTCGTCAGAGTAGCCTCTAACCTGATGGCATGAACATTGATTTCTTGAAGTTCTGGTAATGCCCCCCTCCCCTTCACCATTTCCATTCCTTTTTCCCTCTCTCACCTCATCTCCTTACTTGCCCATCACCTCCCTCTGGTGCTCCTCCCCTTTCCCTTTCTTCCATGGTCTTCTACCCTCTCCTATTAGATTCCCCCCTTCTCCAGCCCTTTATCTCTTTTGCCTATCAGCTTCCCAGCTCTTTACTTCCCCCTTCCCCTCTCCTGGTTTCACTTAATTCTACCACCTTGTACTTCTTCCTCCACTCCCCCCACCTTCTTACATTAACCTCATCTTTTTTTCCAGTCCTGCTGAAGGGTCTTGGCCCAAAACGTCAACTGTACTTTTTTCCGTATGTGCTACCTGACCTGCTGAGTTCCTTCAGCATTCTGTGTGTTGCGTGGATTTCCAGCAACTGCAGATTTTCTCTTCTGAGAGCTGACCGCCCACTGGGGACCAAAGGTGAGTTGGCTTCCCCTGAATGGACATACAAGCCCCTTCACCAGAGGTGCTACCCCTCCCTGGACACCTCAAAACTACACACTTGGATAAAAAAAATTGTTAACTTACTTGCCATTGTTCACTCACCCTGAATAAACTTTCACTCTGTTTCTCTGCAGCAAAGCATCTACTTTTTTATTCACAGCCTCTCATGGACATTAGAGTAATTCTTTAGTGAAATACAAACTATGTGAACTTGTTCAGAAGTTACACTTTAGACTATGAGGCAAGATGTTCTGGTGTATCAGAATGAAACCTTATCTTTTTCACACCATTAACGGTTGCTAAAGTTAACATACAACTAGCCTCAAGGTGATGTGTGAGTGAGCTCACAGGAATAAAAACTTTATAGATCCATTCCTATTTCCATTCAGCTGCACTTTGCCTCTTCAAACATGTCCTTCAGTTGTTTTGTTTTATTAATGTCCAAGTTAAGGCCATTAACTTTCTGGGTTGACTAAGCACCAAGATAATGTATAATCTTCAACTGCACAAAAGATAGCCCCATCAAACTGCCAACTTATTTCAAGTCAAAAGCCCGGAAACCTCCTACAAGTCCAATTGTATCTGTGAAAAGAAAAGAGAAATAAATTTCTCAGAATAGAAATGGGTCCCTTTTGACAAAGACAGACTATTAATTATGAGCAGGGGCACGGACTAAATGTGAGAATGAAATATATAACTTGAAATATAATGTCAACATAATATTTAAGTGAAAAATAGGAGATCGCTAAATGAAAGAAAAGAGTTACTTATTTTATCCATTTGTGCCAAATCTATGGACCAAATTGATATGAAACTCTGGTGAGTGGTTCAGAAGAGAACTGTTGTTAAGACTTTTTGTAACTCTTACACACTGCACTGCAAAAGTATAGGAATTACTAGACCTTAGTGCCTCTGTCCTCTCAGTTTACCCCACACTCAGGCAGATTCTGGGCACATTTCTTGAACAGAATCAAGGGAATGGATATTTGAAAAACCAGCCATTGAAGAAAGTATATTCCGTTCATGTAATGTAGAATACTAGATGAGCAGTTCAGAATGCTTGTCATTTCACAATCTCTCAGTCTGATGGTTGAAGAACTTTGTATGTTTTTCAAAAATTATTTAGATCATCAGAGGCCTTTAGAAACAACTGTAAAGGCCCTGGATAGTATGGGCTGTCAGAACATTGTCAGGGCAGTCTAGAGCAAGGCCAAGAATCCATGCCCTAACATCTGGTCACACTCTGCTTCATAGGACAGCTGTCACAATGAGATCTTGAAATTTGTTATTAAACCACACACATAAAAGGTAAGTGTGACTGTGTGGATAATGCAGTGGGAACTTTAGAGGGCAGGACTCAGATATGAACTCATGGATATTGTTAATTCTGATTCCCACCCATGCAAATACCTTCTTTCCCCCACCACACCTTCCCCACATCCACCAGAGAGCAGAGATTGGGGGGGAATTGTCAATGAATCCACAGAAATCCACCACAATCACCCAGAGGGCAGCAAGTGCTGGAAAAGTTGGAAAAGATCTCATCAGAATTAACAAATTCCTGGGTGTGTACTTGAGGAGATGAGACCAATAATCATTATCCAAAAGGAATCTTCTAGTGGAATAGATGCCTTTGAATTAGAGCAGCTTCCATTAATATTGACATGTACTATCATCGGGGTGATGTCTGTAGGAATTGATCCTATTACCATGGAAACCACTTGAAGACCATTTCTACTTTGGCTGAGCACCAACATGGAACACGACCAGTCACAACAGATCAAATCCAAAAGCACTCATCTTGCGCATGCTACCACTTCCAGCAATGTATATTCCCATCAAATTAAAATGGACTGATTTATAAGACTAATGCACAGATTCAGAGAACCATTTGAGCACTTTGACTTTTTTTTAATCTGCTGTGGGAAACAGGTCATTCATGGAAAGAAAATGGCGATTCACAGACAGGAAAAATGGGATCACAACCTCAATAGTGTAACTCCCACCAAAAGTTAATTGGCCAATTGATTACTTAGCAGGTGACCAATCATCTCACTCTAAACGGATGCATATCAAATGAAAAACAAACAAGCTGAAGTGTGCAAAACTGCAGAAAATGAAGGTCACCTCTTTGAAGTCACTGGAACATGAAAAGCTCACATGGGAAAGTTGACTTATCTCCCAACGCTATCTCTTACTTGGGGGCAGTAGCTCTGCACCAGGTATTTTTATGTTCGTGTTCACTATTTCTGGGCTTATGGTTGGGAAACGTCTGAATACATTTATTTCCTCTGCTCCAGTGCCAGTTGGAGGTCTGCTGAAAGGTGAAGTTTTGTTTAGTCTGGTTTACAGCAGACTGGCATAACGAACTGACTCATGACATATACGTCATTTGATCTCTCAGCAAGCAGGACTGTGTCAATCATTGTCCGCGCCCATTTGGGCATCAAGGACATCTTATCACCTGCTACTGCAAAATTCCACTCTTGGCTATAACCTGCTTCATTCCCACAGGGTTAGGAAGGGCAGAGTCAGCAAAGGCAATGCTTATGATAGGTTGGGAATCTGCATTATCACAGATATTTTCATTCCTCTCTCCCTTCCTTCCCTCCTCTGCAAGTTGAAACAACCTTGTTTTCTTACTTTATCAGTTCTGATGAAGCATCACTGACCTGCATGTTAAATCTGTTTCTCAATCCACAGATGCTTTCTGACCTACTGAATGCTTCCAGCATTTCCTGCTTTTAATTCAGACTCTGACATCGACTTAACATCGTGAATTTTTGCCTGTTGCTTTGATTTCCACCTGTCAGACTTGCACCGACCCTGTCTGTGCTGCTCGTAATTTTGTAATCTTAGATCAGCTCTCACCTCAGCCCCTGGCACTCCCACCCATCTTTAAAGATTAATGCTCTCTAATTCAGAGCTTGAATGTAATTTTTGTTCAGTAAGCATGAATTTCTTTTCTTTTTGAATACCATCTTATTTTTAATAATTATAGAGTATTTTCAAACATGCATTTTCATTAATAGCTTTTATAATGAGGCTGAGGATCAGGCATTTGAAGTTTGCACCTGCATGCTGTTCAAGCCCCCCTGCACAACACAGGCCCATGTGAGCTGCTGGGAACTGAGCTCCCAGTAAATGATTGCAGCAGGGACTGGACTGGAAGAAATGACCTGGTCTAAGGCCAAGCTGGAGTAAATCAATCCTTTATACATTGCACAGTCAAGTTAAATGTTCCCATGCAAATATGTAAAGGTCATTTGGGAATAATTCTCGCATAATTAATTTTTGTATTATTTTGAAAATAAAATACTATTTTTGGCTTTGAGAGTATTTCATTATTATTCGGTGTATTTTAATTTCCAAAACCAACAAAAAGTAATGGATACAGCCCAGTCCCTCACAGGCAATGCCCTCGCTGCCGTTGAGCAGATATACAAGGAGCGCTGCCACAGGAAAGCAGCATCCTTCATCCTGGACTACTATCATTCAAGCCATGCCTGAATGGACTTCAGAAAGGGTAAGATGAGGGAACACACACCAGTCTTCATAGGGGGATCAGAAGTGGGAAGAGACGGTAATTTCAAGTTCCTGGGTGTCAATATCTCTGAGAACCTAAACAGGGCCCAACATATCGATGAAGCTATAAAGAAGGCAAGACAGTAGCTATATTTCATGAGGAGTTTGAGGAGATCTGGTATGTCACCAAAAACACTCACAAATTTCTACAAATGTACCGTGGAGAGCTAACTAGCTGCATCACCATCTGGTATGGTGGGGGGGGGGGTGGTGTATTACTGCACTGGATCAAAGCTGCAGAGAGTTGCAAAATTAGACAGCTACATCAGGCCACTAGACTCCACAGTATCAAAGACATCTGAAGACCATAAGATATAGGAGCAAAATAAGGCCATTTGACCCACTGAGTTTGCTCCAGCATTTCATCATGGTTGATCCAAGTTTTCACTCAGACCCAATCTTCTGCCTCCCCCCCCCTCCCCCCGGTATCTCTTCAGGCCGTGACCAATCAATAATCTAATAACCTCTGCCTTAAAAATACATAAAGACTTGGCCTCCACTGCAGCTTGTAGCAAAGAATTCCACAGATTCATTACTCACTGGCTGAAGAAATTCCTCCTTATCTTTGTTCTAAAAAGACACCCCTCTATTCTGAGTCTTAGGTACTCCCACCATAAGAAAATATCCTCTCCACATCCACCTGATCAAGGTCTTTCACCACTTCATAGGTTTCAATTAGGTCACCCCTCATTCTTCTGAATTCTAGTGAATACAGCCCCAGAGCCATCAAATGCTCTTCATATGACAAGCTGTTTAATCCTGAAATTATTTTTGTGAACCTCTTTTGAACCAGTTTCATCACATCCTTTCTATGATAAGGGGCCCAAAACTGCTCACAATACTCCAAGTGAGACCTCAGCAGTGCTTTATAAAGTCTCAACATTACATCCTTGCTTTTATATTTAGTCCTATTGAAATCAATGTTAACATCGCATTTGCTTTCCTCACCACAATCTCAACCTGCAAGTTAACCTTAGAGAATCCTGAACAAGGATTCCAAATCCCTTTGCACCTGAATTTTCTCTCCATTTAGAAAATAGTCAATCCTTTCATTTCTTCTACCCAAGTGCATGGCCATACACTTCCCGATACAGTATTCTACCTTCCACTTCTTTACCCATTCTCCTAATCAATCTAAGTCCTTCTGTAGCCTCCCTATTTCCTCAAAACTACCTGCCCCTCCACCTATCATCATATCTTCAGCAAACTTTGTAACAAAGCCATCAATTCCATCATCCAAATCATTGATATATAACATAAAGAGAATCGCTCCCAACACAGATCCCTATAAACACCACTAGTCACTGACAGCCAACCAGAAAAGGTTCCCTTTATTCCCACTCTTGGCTTTCTTCCAATCTGCCACTGCTTTATCCATGCTAGAATCTTTCCTGTAATACCATGGGTTTGTAGCTTGGTAAGTAGCCTTATGTGTGGCACCTTGTCAAAGGCCTTCTAAAACTCCAAGTAAACAACATCAACTGATTCTCCTTGTTATTTCTTCAAAGAATTCCAACAGATTTGTCAGGCGAGAGTTTCCCTTGAGGAAACCATGCTGACTACAGCCTATTTTATCAGGAGTCTCCAAATACCTTGACACCTCATTCTTAAAAATAATTTCCAACATCTTCCCAACCACTGAGGTCAGACTAACTGGCCTATAGTTTCCTTTCTTCTGCCTTTCTCCCTATTTGAAGAGTGGAGTGACATTTGCAATTTTCCAGTCTTCCTGAGGCTTTTCTGAATCTCGTGATTCGTGAAAGACCATTACTAATGCCTCCTGAATCACTTCAGCCTCCTGTTTCAGAACTCTGAGATGTACACCAGCTGGTCCAGATGACTTATCTACCTTCAGACCTTTCAGTTTCATAAGAACCTTCTCTCTAATAATGGTAACTTCACACAATTCTTGACCCCAACACCTGAAACTTCCACTATACTGCGCCATACTGATGCTAAAAATTTTAGTTCATCTTCCATTTCCTTGTCCACCCTTACTACCTCTCTAGCATTGATTTCCAGCAGTCTGATATCCACTTTCGCCACTCTATTACACTTCTGTATCTGAAGAAACTTTGGTATCCTCTTTAGTATTACTGGCTAGCTATTCCATCTTTATTTTCTTAACTACTTTTTTAGTTGCCTTCTGTTGGTTTTTAAAAGCTTCCCAATCCTCTGACTTCCCTTGATAGCCATGGTTGTGAAATCTGTTCCATAGAATACTTTTTCCTCTTTGGGATGTATATATATCCCACACCTTCTGAATTGCTTCCAGAAATTCCAGCCATTGCTGTGCTCTGCCATCATCCCTGCAGTGTTCTTTTCCAATCAATTCTGACCAACTCCTCTCTCACGCCTCTGTAATTCTCTTTATTCCACTGTAATACTAACATCTCTGACATTAGCTGCTGCTCAATTTTCAGAATGAATTCAATCATACTATGATCATTTTCTCCAAAGGGTTCGCTTACTTTCAGCTCTCTAATCAATTCCAGTTCATTGCACAACACCCAATCCAGAATAGCTGATCCCTTACTGGGCTCAACCACAAGCTGCTCTCAAATCCATCTTGTAGACATTCCAGAAGCTCCCCCTCTTGGAATCCCAAATCTACCTGCATATTGAAATCTCCCATGACTATTGTAATATTGCCCTTTTGGTATGCATTTTCTACGTCCTGCTGTAACTTCTGGACCACATCCTTACTATTGTTAATGGAGTTGTGCCTCAAAAAGGCAGCATCCATCACTAAAGTCCGCCAACACCCAGTACATGCCCTCCACTCATTGCAAAGAAGGAGGTATAGAAGCCTGAAGAGACACACACAACAATTTAGGAACAGCTTCTTCCCACCTGCATCCCATTTCTGAAGGGACATTGAACCCATGAACTCTACCTCACTACTTTTCAATTTTTTTGCATTGCTTATTTAATTTTACTATTTAATTTATACGCGGTAGGCCTCCGTCAGTCAGGGTTGAGAATAGATGTTGCATCCTAGCTGTCTCGATACGTAGCCAGGGCAGTACAATACGGAGAGCAAGCTGTTGCCTGTGTGGCAACCTCCCCCTCTCCACACACCTGATGAACCCAAAGGAATGGCAGAGACCGATACAGTCTGGCACCAGCAGCATTGCAGGAGCTGCCAGTCAGCGTAGAGTTCAATGTTGGGCTGCCTTAGGGATTCCGGCTCCGAATTTTTCCTTCGAGGCTTACTCCTGAAGCCGTCCTCGTGAGTGGGTATAGCCACAAGGCAGCGGAGGTCTGAGATCAGAGTTTTCCTTCTAGATGAGCTGCCAACCGTGGCCGATGAGCCCCTTATGCCCAAAGCAAATGGTTTTAAAGGACCAGTAACCTGCCTTTGCCCCTTCTCCTGTCAGTAGAAACAGCTCTGCCAGGCTTAGTAGCTCAGGCACACGTGAAGGCCGGGGCAGGGCTTGGTTGTTAGAAGCTATATGAGGCGCACACCACTGGGAGTGTTTAATAGGTAGTGGGAGCTTGTCCCCATTACCACACCACAGCTATAATAACTTCAGGAACCTTAATAGATATATTCACACTGTAATTCACATTTTTCTCTATTATTAATTATTGCATTGTACTGCTGCTACAAAGTAAACAAATTGACTTTATAAGCTAAAGACTCATTTTCAAGAACTCTACAGCTCATGTTCTCAGTACTATTTATATTTTTTTTAATTATTTGCATGAGGTGTCTTCTGCACATTAGTTGTTTGTCAGTGTTGGTTTATGTATAGTTCTTCATAAATTCTTTTGTATTTCTTTACTTTCATGCAAATCTTGCAAAGAACAGAATCTCAAGCTAGTGTATGGTGATATATATATATATGTATGTGTGCGTGTGTGCGTGTGTGTGCGTGTGTGTGTGTGTGTGTGTGTGTGTGTATGTATGTATATACACACACACACACACACACTTTGATAGTAAGTTTACTTTGAACTTTGAACTTTAATACTTCCCTGTAGTCTCTGACTAGTTCATCACATTGCATTTCAAATCAGGATGAATATGTCAAAGGATGGATACCTGAAAGGGTTAACTCTGAAATGAAAGATAATGCAAATGATACAAGTCTTCAAATGCTGTAAGAATTCAAAAAAAGTCGGGTTGCACCTGAAAAGTAATCAGATAATGATGCATTAATTGAAGATCACCTGCTGCAGTATCCACAAAGATAATTGTAATTTTTTTGAAGCAATTCTACTTGTTGTCAAGAAGCTTGTGAGAGGCCTATCTCTTCTGGTGTTGAAAGACTTGCCACTTGGTTCCATGCAAGTTACGGTGATGATCTACTTTGTTTTCCAAACACCTGTGTCTTGCAGACTTTGATCACAGACCCAGCGGAGTGGCAGGAATGAATATGCATGATGCTGCTCTTCCTCAGGTCAGTTTTATAACATTTTGTTGTTGATACAGGAGTCAAGAAGAGAGTATGTCCCATTTATCTTAGTAACATACAGTAACTGACCCTACAGCATTCATCAAGTGGGAATCCAGGGCCCTTTCATCATTGGGGGAATTTTTTTGCAACACATTGACTATTTCACATACCCTTACTGCTCAGGCACCAGATGGTTTCACATTTTACTCATTGATGCCAAGCTTTATAGTTACAGACCAGCGATATAAATATTATTTGATTTGGCACAACTATTACTGTTCTGCTTGAGTCAGTATAATTCCGCCATGCATGGTCCCAAGCCCAACGGCGAAAGGAGGGGGGTTGGGCATGGGGCGATCCTAGAAAGATCCTATAATATATAAAAACAAGTAAGGGTGGGGGAAACCCTGGTGATGTTAAGCACTGTGAGCTTGCACAGTTACATTGCCAGAACCCCATTTTGTTCCAATGACTGTGGGTACCCGTTGAGCCTAAGCAAGTTAACTACCTCACAAAGCAGACTTTGGGCACACTGATTTCTCAAGTCACAATGCAGGTGCTGGCACTTCTGGCAAGCTGCTTGAAGCAGCCCAATTGTATATGACAGGTGTAGCACTTCTGCCATCTACATGAATCACGTATCTTTTGTTCGGATTCTGCAGAAACTTTAGCTAGTTTTGTTTATTTTCTAATAGCAATCTGTTTGGAAAAGCAAGTCAAAAGATTTACGCTGTTTTCCTATTGCCTCAGACATTTCAAAATATATTACATTGAATTAAGTATTTCTGAAATGTGACTTCTTTCGCAAAATAGGAAACCCAGCAATCATCATCCAAACTCTATATAAATTTATCATAATAATCAATGTGGTTGAAGCCTAACTGCCTACTGAAGTGCATAGCAAGCCATTCAGTTGTAATTAACTGTGAGGCAGACACAGAGGAATAAAACATAGAAACATAGAAAATAGGTGCAGGAGTAGGCCATTCGGCCCTTCGAGCCTGCCCCGCCATTCAGTACAATCATGGCTGATCATCCAACTCAGAACCCTGTAACCCTGTATCCCTCCGTACCCCCTGATCCCTTTAGCCACAAGGGCCATATCTAACTCCCTCTTGAGTATAGCCAAGGAACTGGCCTCAACTGTTTCCTGTGGCAGAGAATTCCACAGATTCACCACTCTCTGCGTAAAGAAGTTTTTCCTAATCTCGGTCCTAAAAGGCTTCCCCTTTATCCTCAAACTGTGACCCCTCGTTCTGGACTTCCCCAACATCAGGAACAATTTTCCTGCATCTAGCCTGTCCAATCCCTTTAGGATTTTATACGTTTCAATAAGATCCCCCCTCAATCTTCTAAATTCCAGAGAGTATAAGCCTAAGTTGATCCAGTCTTTCATCATATGAAAGTCCAACCAAACAGGCTACCCAGAATCAACCAAGGAACTGGAAACAACAATGGCAAAGCTGTCCTGCCAGGCCTGTAAAGTCCTCCTTACCAACATAGAATCAGAATCAGGTTTATTATCACCAGCATGTGATGTGAAGTTTGTGAACTTAGCAGCAGCAGTTCAATGCAATACAAAATATAAAAGAAAAATAAATAAATAAATAAATAAATTACAATGTATGTATATTGAATAGATTAAAAATCATGCAAAAACAGAAATAAGTGAGGTAGTGTCCAAGGGTTCAATGTCCATTCAGGAATTGGATGGCAGAGGGGAAGAAGCTGTTCCTGAATCGCTGAGTGTGTGCCTTCAGGCTTCTGTACCTCCTACCTGATGGTAACAGTGAGAAAAGGGCATGCTCTGTGTGTTGGAGGTCCTTAATAATAGATGCTTCCTTTCTGAGACACCATTCCTTGAAGATGTGCTGGGCACTTTGTAGGCTAGTACCCAAGATGGAGCCGACTAAATTTCGAGCTCTCTGCAGCTCTTTTCGGTTCTGTGCAGTAGAACCCTCCCCATGCCAGGCAGTGACGCAGCCTGTCAGATGCTCTCCACAATCCATATATAGAAGTCTTTGAGTGTTTTTTTTGACTTACCAAATCTCTTCAAACTCCTAATGAAGTACAGTCGCTGTCTTGCCTTCGTTATTGCTGCATTGATATGTTGGGACCAATTTAAGTCATCAGAGATCTTGACACTCAGGAACTTGAAACTGCTTACTCTCTCCACTACTGATACCTCTTTGAGGATTGGCATTGGTATGTGTTCCTTCATTTTGCCCTTCCTGAAGTCCACAATCAGTTCTTTCATCTTACTGACGATGAGTGCCAGGTTGCTGTTGTGACACCACTCCAATTTACATTTCTCGCTCCTGTACACCCTCATTCTACCAATAATGGTTGTATCATCAGCAAATTTATAGATCGCATTAGAGCTATGCCTAGCCACACAGTCATGGGTATATAGAGAGTAGAGCAGAGGGCTAAGCACACACCCCTGAGGTGCACCAGTGTTGATCATCAGCAAGGTGGATATGCTATCACCAATCCGCACAGACTGTGGTCTTCCGGTTAGGAAGTCAAGGATCCAATTGCAGAGGGAGGTACAGAAACCCAGGTTCTGTAATTCGTCAACCAGCATTGTGGGAATGAAGGAGCCTTGTGCCAAATTTAAGCGAATTGGTTCACAGACTGATCAAGCAACAGCCTGATATAGTCATAGGGAATTATATATTATAGTTAATGTCCAAAACACACCACCTCCATCTCAGGATATGAACTGTCCCACCAGCAGTACAGACCCATTAGAGGCAGCAGTACAGAGGTACACTGTCGGACGGTGACTACACTGGGTGCCCTCAATATTGACTCCAGGTCCCATGAAATCTCAAGGCATCAGATTAAACTTGGACAAGGAAACTTTCTGGTGATTACCACCTACTGTCCCCCTTGCTCACAGGAACTCAATTCAGGTTCTTCCAAATTCATTCAGTTGCTGACCTCATTATAGCCTTAAGGCTGATTTATACTTGTGCGTCAAATGTACGCCGTAGGTACTGCGTAGCCTATGCCGTAGGGTGACGTGCACCTCCCCAAAAATGTAATTCACGTGTCGGGGCGACGCAGACAGCAACAACTGTGATTGGTCCACTTGGTAGCATCGCACTTCTGGTTGCTTTTCTCTGCCATGTCTGTACACTGATACAAAATAAAAGGTTGGAGACGATGAACCAAATCGTCAACTCTACCTGCCGACATCCAAAAATATTTGAAATGCATTTTCTCGTCCATGCCTCTCACAATCTCAACACAGTGGCATAGAAACCCCACCGCCAACTAGCGTTTTGGTGGTGAATTGCAGAGCGATGCAGACACAACTACGCATGCTCGCTACTGCGTAGGGCTACGCAAAAGTATAAATCAGGCCTACGGCGTAGCCCGTACACACAATTATAAATCAGCCTTTAGTCCAAACTCAGACAAAAGAACTAAACTCTACACTGTTGAAGTAAGAGTAGCTGGCTTGGACATCAAGGCAACATTTGATCAACTATGGCCTCAAGGAGCCCTGGCTAAAATGAAGTCAAAGGAAATCAGGGTGAAAACTCTTCTCTGGATGGAATCATGACCAGCAGAAAGGAAGGTGGTTGTGGTAGCTAGAGGTCAATCATATTAACTGCAAGACATCGCTGCAGGAGTTCCTCATGGCAGTGTCCTGGCCTAACAAGCTTCAGCTGGGCCATTGATGACACCCTTCTAAAGCAAGGTCAGAAGTAGAGATATTGGCGGATGATAGCACAATTGTCCTCCTCACTTAATGATGAATCCTCAGACAATAAAGCAGTCCACATCCAAATGCAGAAAGACCGGGACAGTTAGGTAGCTGGCAGGTAAGATACATGCCACGCATCCAACAAGAGAAAATCCAGCTGTCACCTGCATTATCATTGGGCATCTCCATCGACCAGAGACTGAACTGATGTGCCCATATACACATAGTGGCAACAAGAGCAGCTCAGATGTTAAAGATAAGGCAAACATTCACTTTATCTGTCATATGTACAGTACCTGAAACATCAAAGCATACAGTGAAGTGTGTCATTTGCATCGATGACCAACCGTCGTGCTGGGGGCACCTCGCAAGTGTCACTATGCTTCCAACACTAACATATCATGCCTACAACCGACTAACCCTTACGTCTTTGAAATGAGGGAGGAAATCAGAGAACTTGGGGGAATCCCATGCGGTCCAGGGGAGGACGTAGTAACTCCTTAGAGACAGTAATGGGAATTGAACCCTAATCACTGGTGCTCCGAGGTGCTAAGCTGACTGCTATGTTACCGTACCACCAGTTAGCTAGGGACCCTGCAGTGAGAAACTCACCATCTAACCCCCTGAAGACCATCAACCATCTACGAGGCTTAAGTCAGGGGCGTCATGGAATTCTCTCAGTTTGCCTGGGTGAGAACAGCTTCAACAGTAGTCAAGAAACCCAACACCTACAGGATATGATAGCCCACTTGATAGGATCCCCATCCATAACTGTTTACTCACTCCACTACGGATACAGGATACATTCAGTAATACTCCAAACTCCTTAGACTGCACCTTCAAACTCCATGACCTCTGCCTGAGGTTACCCTCCAACTTGCACACCACGCTGACTCGGAAATATATCGCTGATCCTTTACCATCGCTGGGTCAAAATCCTGGAATTCTCTCCCTTTTCACATTATGGGTACACCCCCTCCTCAGTAATTTAAGGTGACAGTTTACCACCACAAGGGTAACTAAGGATGAGCAATTAAATGCTGGATCAGTCTGCAAAGCCCTTGAAGTAATATAGGTTTTTAGAAGTCTGTTTTTTTGTGTTGCTGATTGAGAATAAATCCCTTACAATCTCATGAGAAGGAAGACAGGGGCTTAATTAATTGTCTCGTCTGAAAGATGCTACTTCTGACAGTGCAGTGCAAGCTCAGAACATGCTGGAGAATCAGCTTAATTGTTTTTGATCATATCTGCGGAACAGAGGAGTGAATTTACAACCTTCTGCTGCAGAGGTGAGAATGGTAGTAATTAAGTCATGGTTGAAATTGTTCCCTTGGCACTTAGCATTGGAAGGTGATTGTCAAAAGGTAGCACTTGGCACCTGGTGCCTATGTCTTGTATTATGCCACCTTTTAAATATACATGCTCCAGTAAATCTTCAAAAAAGATACTTGGCTTTCATGTATCGAAAAAACGTTAATTATCGCCATGCTGAGTTAAAATCTAAGGTAAACCATTTGCCTTCATTTATCTAATAGTATTATTTCCTCTGGGTCAGATGCTATGATATACAAGCCTGGCAGTGTAACATAATAATGGCTGAGGACTGTATTGAAAGAAGCACTGACATTTGCATAAGACAAAGACCAAAACCCCATCTGGTATTTACAGTCTTCCAAGAAAAACACTGAAGATTCTCAGGCTCTTTTCAAAGAGGAGCAAGGATTGCCGAATATTCATATCACAGGCAATAGAGATAACTTGTCCGTAGAACAATCACTGCACATCAAATCATGTACTGGCTTTGAAATACTTGGGGATATTACTGAGACACTAGAGAGCTGTAAGTAAATACCCTTTCTCCTCCTGTACAAGCTGTTATGATTTTCCATCTATTAACAGATTCAAATTGTTGTCAAAGTAAAATGACGATGACTGAAAGGTGTAATATTACTGCAATGTAATTACATTAAATGCTCCAGTACAATCTTCAAAATGGACTTTTGGGTTTGATGTACAAAAAATGAGTTAATTATCTCTAGGCCAAATTAAAACCTGAGGTAAACCTTTCGCTTAAATTTCAATATTGATACAAAAAACATCTAATTATCCTATATTAATACATTGCAATGTAAAACCCATGAGAATCGGCAAAGCCTGAGTTTAACTGTAGAGCTTATTAGGAAGTATAGTAATTGTGACAGATCATCAAGAAAACTGGTTATGACTAGTGTCACCAGCCCTTTTAATTGAACAAAAACAGTGTGCAATTCCTGGCAATTCCTGGAGTAAAAGCAGGATTAAGGAAATACCATCATATCTGAATTCTTGATATATATCACTGTGCATGTTTTAAGTAATCATTGTACTGCCAAGAAAGCTCATTGTGACATTTATAACTGATAGTGGTAGAGGTTGAATCCTTTTGAAGCTTATCTCGAGCCGTTAGAAGTTTGGACGTTCATCATTGAGGGTGGAGGGAGCTGCTGGCAGCATTCCTGTTGACAGCAGTAATTGTCTGAGAGCTGAAAGATGCTATAAATGGTCTCTCTGATGAAGCATCCAAGTCTTGTAAGCTCTTTCCATAATCAATGTGCATTCGTTCACCAAGCCAAATACTTAATAATTCATTAACGATTTCTCCTAATGTATATATTTGAACCATCAATTTACCTGTTGAGATTCATTTTTGATATATTATAACTTGATTGGAATTGGAAAAATAAACTTTCCAAAATAAAGTCACAATTTTTACTAATGTATTACTAGTATTACTAGTATTGTCCATGCAGAAGGTACCAATATAGTGATATTTCATAATATCGCTTTTTTATATAACTGATATTAATATCATGACAAATTCAAATGAAGTGTTTCTGTATCTTTATTAGCAATTGAAACACCAACAGAATTAGCACGCAGGAGAGGTTAGAGACAGCCTAAGGCAATGATACCGTTATATCAGAAAAGGGTTTCCAGTCACAAAAGGATTCCAGAATTGATATTAAAAGAACTGCTCCAGCATCATTTAGGCTTCAAGTGTTTGCTTTGTAACACAGCGTTTTCCAGGAATCTGACCAAATTCCTGAACATGGTATGACTTGAAATGCTGGCTGAAGAGCGTGCAGCAGACACAATGATGGATGGGCTGATAGATGTCACCAGGCTTGTTGGGTATCTTTCCCACATTAGAATGACATTGATCAAATTTGTGATATCAGAGTTTATTTACTCAGCAAATGCTCTGAAACTTTTCCTCAAACTCTGGATTTCTCTGTCGATATTTTATGCATCAGCACGCTTACAATAAACTGTTAGAAATTATTTCCAGCAGTAAGGAGACGATATCAGTTTGCTTCAAGCTAGTAAAATTTTGTGTTTAACCAGGTTTAAAGAAGGCTTTGTGTTTTGTTTTGTCATCTAGAATGAACTTACCCAGTGAGTTTGTTAATAACAATGCAACATTTATTCAGGTTTTGTGGGTACTTTCCTTCCCTGGGTTTCTTATAAATATACAGTAATTGGATAAATATTTCATAGTTCATAGCTTTCATTGACCTTACGAAGGCCTTCGACCTTGTGAGCAGAGACGGCCTGTTCAAAATCCTCACCAGGATTGGTTGTCCCCGAGGCTTCTCAGGATAGTTCAGTCATTCCACACAGACATGAAGGGGGTTGTTCAGTTCGACGGCTCTTCTTCAGAGGCCTTCAACATCTGCAGCGGTGTGAAGCAGGGCTGTGCACTTGCCCCCACCCTGTTTGGCATCTTCTTCGCTGTCATGCTGAAGCACGCCTTTGGAACATCAACTGATGGTGTCCACCTCCACACCATATCGGACGGGAGGCTGGTCAGTCTGTCCCGGCTGAGTGCGAAAACCAAGGTTCGTGAAGTACTCATCAGGAACATGTTGTTTGCAGACGATGCGGCACTGGCAACACACTCTGAAGAGCAGCTGCAACGCCTCATGGACAGCTTCTCAAGAGCCTGCCAGGACTTCAGCTTGACCATCAGCCTGAAGAAAACCAACGTGTTGGGCCAAGGCGTTGAGCACCCCCCCTGCCATTACCATTAACAACTACGAGCTGGAGGTAGTCCATGAGTTTACATACCTTGGCTCCACCATCACGGACAGTCTCTCCCTAGACCCCGAGATCAACAGACGGATCGGACGAGCAGCCTCAACATTCGCCAGGCTGACAAAGAGAGTCTGGGAGAACAGAAAGCTGACAACGCACGCCAAAGTTGCAGTCTACTGGGCCTGCGTCCTCAGCACACTACTTTACAGCAGTGAGCCCTGGAGCCTCTACTCCAGACAAGAGCGGCGTCTCAACGCCTTCCACCTTCGCAGCCTGAGACGCATCCTGGACATCACGTGGATTGACCTAGTCACCAACAATGAGGTCCTGGCCCGTGCCCAGATACCCAGCCTCTTCACCCTGCTCCAACAACACCGTCTCCACTGGCTGGGCCACGTACACTGCATGTCAGACGGGAGGATCCTGAAAGACCTGCTGTACGGGGTACTGGCTTCCGGCAAGAGAGCACAAGGGCAGCCCCATCTTCGTTTCAAAGACGTTTGCAAGAGAGACATGAAGTCACTGAAAATGAACGTTGAGAGGTGGGAGGACATCGCAAGCAATCGCTCTCACTGGATGCTGGAACTACGCAGAGGTCTAAAGAGAGGAGAAGAGAAGCTGAGACTTGCTGCTGAAGAAAAGCGCACTCGTCGGAAAAACAACACCAAGACAACACTGGGGGACAGCGCCTTCAAGTGCAGTCGCTGCAGCAGAGACTGTCACTCCCTTGTGGGACTCTACAGCCACAACAGACGCTGCTGTAACACAGACTGAAGCAAGACTTTCCAGTCACAGATCCATGGTCTCGCGAGACTAACGGATGCCACCACATTTCATAGTTCACAGTTAATGCATTCTCTGAATGTAAATGTTTACCTGCTTTTCCGTTTTTTAAATATGAAAAGCATTACCCGGATAGTGTGTCTTTAGTTGTAGAATGTGTAGAGAATGAAGGCATTCTGAACTTCTTTTGATGGTTCTAAGGGCACCAGAACATGGAAATGGAAATCAATTTGTCCACTGGAACACCAGAAATTAAATACCTCCTTGGACCTATCAGGATATGAGTAACTTACGTAACTAATATTGCGTGATCACCATCAAATCCCTCAGCAGCCAACTTAAAAATATGCAATTAAGTCAGATTAGTATAAAATATCATAGCACAAGACAGACAGCTATTAATACATTTGTGAACTGATGATAGGATTTATATGATCAGCCTCCCTCAGCAAAGTTATTGTGCAGTTTTTGATCATTTTCTAATAAATCTAGTATTTGCTTTCTGATTTGGAGCATAAATTTAACATCCAATCCAACATCACTCATGTTAGTCATACTCATAGTCATACTTTATCGATCCCGGGGGAAATTGGTTTTCGTTACAGTTGCACCATAAATAATTAAATAGTAAAAAAAACATAAATAGTTAAATAGTAATATGTAAATTATGCCAGGAAATAAACCAGCCTATGGGCTCGGGGTGTCTGACTTTCCAAGGGAGGAGTTGTAAAGTTTGATGGCCACAGGCAGGAATGACTTCCTATGACGCTCTGTGTTGCATCTCAGTGGAATGAGTCTCTGGCTGAATGTACTCCTGTGCCCAACCAGTACATTATGTAGTGGATGGGAGACATTGTCCAAGATGGCATGCAACTTAGACAGCATCCTCTTTTCAGACACCACTGTGAGAGAGTCCGGTTCCATCCCCACAACATCACTGGCCTTAGGATGAGTTTGTTGATTCTGTTGGTGTCTGCTACCCTCAGCCTGCTGCCCCAGCACACAACAGAAAATATGATAGCACTGGCCACCACAGACTCATAGAACATCCTCAGCATCGTCCGGCAGATGTTAAAGGACCTCAGTCTCCTCAGGAAATGTTGTTGTCTAGCTGAAACTAGTTACTTATGACAATGGGATATGGTTCATTGCATTATCTACTTTTGTAAAAATACTTTATACTTTATACTTAATGTCACCAAACAATTGATACTAGAGCATACAATCATCACAGCGATATTTGATTCTGCTCTTCGTGCTCCCTGGAGTACAAATCGATAGTAAATATTAAAAATTTAAATTATAAATCATAAATAGAAAAGGGAAAGTAAGGTAGTGCAAAAAAACATGAGAGGCAGGTCCAGATATTTGGAGGGTATGGCCCAGATCTGGGTTAGGATCCGTTCAGCAGTCTTATCACAGTTGGAAAAAAGCTGTTCCCAAATCTGGCCGTACAAGTCTTGAAGCTCCTGAGCCTTCTCCCGGTGGGAAGAGGGATGAAAAGTGTGTTGGCTGGGTGGGTCGTGTCTTTGATTATCCTGGCAGCACTGCTCTGACAGGACACTGATGTGCTGGGCTGTGTCCACGATTTTCTGCAGCTTCTTCCGGTCTTGGACAGGACAACTTCCATACCAGGTTGTGATGCACCCCAGAAGAATGCTTTCTATGGTGCATCTATAAAAAATTATACAATATTTTAATTTCAAATTCTTGTGCTTCCCCCGTCAAGTATTACACAAAAGCTGTTGACTTATGCAGGACACGTAGAAGTTGCTGGTGAACGCAGCAGGCCAGGCAGCAACTCTAGGAAGAGGTGCAGTCGACTTTTCAGGTCCTGAAGTCCTGACTCAAGTCCTGACGAAGGGTCTCGGCCTGAAACGTCGACTGCTCCTCTTCCTAGAGATGCTGCCTGGCCTGCTGCGTTCACCAGCAACTTTGATGTGTGTTGCTTGAATTTCCAGCATCTGCAGAATTCCTGTTGTTTGACTTATGCAGTGCCAGGCTAGATGAAAAATTACAGCACCATAATAATTTAGACGATTGGAGATTGTTCATGACCGAAGTCCAGAAGTGAATATCAACAAGGTGTTTAAGAATATAGGCAGGCAGAGAAAAAACAAACTTAGCCTTAGCCTAAATGCGTATGTATTTAAAGATGGATGCGCGCGCGCGCACACACACACACAAGCACACACACACACAAAGTAACTTCCTGTAATGATTTGAAAATGTTCAGGAAATATACCTATACCTTAACTTTATTCCTCTGAGAGCTTTATCAAACCTTCTACAGAAGCATTTTGACCCTACCTTTTCAAGACCGGTACTGGAGTTCAGAAAAATTGCAGAGGGTGATTTCATTGATACTGAAAGACCTAGATAGAGTGGATGTGGAGAAGATTTTCCTTTAGTAGGAGAGTCTAGGATCTGAGGACGCAACCTCGGAAAAAAGGAACATCTCTCTAAAACTGAGATGAGGAAGATTTTCTTCAGCCAGAGGGTAGTGAAACTGTGGAAATCATTGTCACCAAGAGCTGTAAAGGCTAAGTTACTGGGTATACTTAAGGCAAAGTCTGATAGGTTAACGGCCACAGTGAGAAGATTGGGAAATGGGGTTAAAAATAGCCATGACTGGATGCTCAATAAGCTGAATAGCCTAGTTTTGTTCCCATATCTTATAGTCTTATCATAAAAAGTAGTAGGCGTGGAGTGAGACAAGAATTAGCAAACAATGAAGGGATCCAGATGAGTGTGGTGATAGACAGATCGAGGAAGGGAGAATGAAATTATTTCATTCTTTCCTTTATTTCCTGCAGCACATCAAGAAAGCTCACCTCTGTCCCAGGACACTGATGGACCTTACCACTGTACCATTGAGAGCATACTCACCAACTGCATCTCAGTGTGGTATGGCAATTGTCCCATATCAGACCGCAAAGCACTCCAGCGTGTGGTGAAAACTGCCCAGCGGATTATCGACACCAAATTGCCCACCATTGAGAACATCTACCATAAACGCTACCTGGGCAGGGAGAAAAGCATTATCAAGGATGCATCTCACCCTAACCATGGACTTTTTACTCTCCTCCCATCCGGTAGGCGCTACAGGAGCCTCCGCTCCCGCA
Organism: Mobula hypostoma; assembly: GCF_963921235.1. NCBI lineage: Eukaryota > Metazoa > Chordata > Chondrichthyes > Myliobatiformes > Myliobatidae > Mobula > Mobula hypostoma. The sequence continues at coordinate 55,403,300 of NC_086098.1, read as the reverse complement.
CCAGCAGGCACAGGAAGAGCTTCTTCCCTGAGGCTTTGACACTGATGAACCTCACATCACAGCGCCAAGCAGTATTGCACCCATATTGTACTGTCTCAGTACTTTTATATTTGTGTGCTGTAGCACTTACGTTTTATTCGCAGTTATTTTGTAAAAGTAACTCTATTCTTTGCATTTCTGGTTAGATGCTAACTGCATTTCATTGGCTTTGTATCTGTACTTGGCACAATGACAATAAAGTTGAATCTAATCTAATCTAAATTAATGACAGAAACTGGGAAGTGAGAGATGGAGGTGACAAAGGGCTGAGATGATGGAAATTGATATGAGAGGAAGATGGGGTATGAAACCAAATGAATGATGTGGGATGTCAGCTGGGAACAGTGGGGGAGGGGAACCAATGGGAGGAGTATGAGAATGATGGGCAGGTGGAGTATATGGAGGGCAAGAAGCGGAGTGATGATTCCTGCATCTTCAATCTCTTGTGTCTCCTTTCTATTATGTTAAGGGTTCCTAGTCCTTAGACTGAAACATGCAGGCTTAAATTCACAATGGCATCAAAATAGAAAAATCAACAAAGTATATTTCTATAGAAGGTGATAAAAGCACATAGTGTTAATTAATTTGAAGGCAAATTACCTACTGAATGTAATGTCTTGCAATAGATTATATCAGTAACTTTAGACATGACAGATGGTAAATATGGTATGCTTGGGAGGAACAGGTGGATTCGGGCCTTTGAGTCTCAGGGGGATAAATCTGATAACATTCAAAAATGGACAGAGGGATCAAGGTGCCCTATTGACTAGTGCCCTTTGCTTTTAAGGCCATCAGCATAGCAATTGTCATGATGTAGTATGCTGCTACTTTAACTGAGCCGTTAAGTGCTTCCACATCTCAAGAGGGAGCGGTATTGTTTGTGACTAACCTATATTACCTAAAGCCAGCTGGCAACATGTAAAGGAGAATTGCAGCCAATAGTGTAAGGGACTTTGAGAGAAAGGGCACAATAATAAAGCTGCACGGGACAGAATGGGTTCCAATCTATTCAGATACTGTCCAGCAAACTATTATGGAAGAACGGGGGAAAAGATGTATAGTATCCACAGTGGGTCAGGGGCTTTACAAATACACACAAAAGGGAGAGCTGAATCAATTCTGTAACAGTCAACAAGCAAATTTTGCCCTGTTAAAATCTTCCAAGCCTGAGACTGATATAGAGTAAATAATTGTGACTGAATGGCGTTTTGTCTAATATTACTAAATTCTTACTTCCGCTGATAATGACTTAATGGTAGAATCTACAGCTAGGGTTCTCTAGGTCACTAGATAATATGGAATTCTAGGTCTCTGGGAGTGGTGTACACACAAAGAACCTGATCTAATCACTCAGTTTATCAGGTAATAAACAATAAATTTATTATTCTCCATTGGTCAGAATACACAATGGAGCTGCTAATGTTATCTTAATCACTTAGGACTGCAACAGATGATGTTCTTAAAGTAAAACTACAGGGCGTGTACCTTCGCAAACATGAGAAAATCTGCAGAGGCTGGAAATCCAAAGCAACACACACAAAATGCCAGAGGAACTTTTCAGGCCAGGCAGCATCTATGGAAAAGAGTAAACAGTTGATGTTTTGGGTCGAGACCCTTCTTCAGGACTGGAAATGAAGGGGTAAAAAGCTCAGGGGGTGGAGGGGAAGGGAAGGAAGAAGTACAAGGAAGCAGGTGATAGGTGAAACTAGGAGAGGGGGAGGTGTTAAGTAAAGAGCTGGGACGTGTATCTTGACGTTTTTGCAATGTGCAAGGGACATCTGTTTACATCTTATTGACATTTTTTCATCTTTCTTTAGAAATTAAAATTAAGAGAAACATAAAACAGATCTTTCAGTCACTATCACATGATTACACCACAGTACAAAGTCATAAGCAACCTATTGATGTCTGGCTTACTCTTTTCAAATGCTTACAAAATGAAGTCCTTTCAGCAAAGAGATTTCAATTCCCACTAACCTGATCATCAGACTGAAAGCAAGAATCAGTGTCAACTTTCAGCAAATTATGATCAACTTTGGTGTATCTAATAATTCGACAATATCTCCATATTTTATGAGATCAAAACTGAGGGCACATTCCGACTGATGAAATTGTGTCCTGGCTGTGGTAGAAGTCTTCTGGAATCATTCCAGCATCCTGACTTGCAAATGTTCAGCCTTGATTGAAACTCCTGGTTTGGCTTGCAGTTGCCCAGGTCAAGAGATGCATATAATTTCAGATCATTGGCTCCTCCTACTTCACCAGACTGGGTAGATGACAGAGTTTCATCTTTCTGAAACAGCTTGCCTAGAAGCACAATTGGAGTGCAAGTCGTCAGTGCTGCAGTTGGCATGTTGTCTGACCTAGTTGTCTTTGTTATTTCTTGACATCACCCATTTCCTCACACTAAGACTGGGCTCACATGTGAATATGGACCTTATTACCTTATTATAGACAATAGACAATAGGTGCAGAAGTAGACCATTCGGCCCTTCAAGCCTGCACCGCCATTCTGAGATCATGGCTGATCATCTACTATCAATACCCGGTTCCTGCCTTGTCCCCATAACCCTTGATTCCCCTATCCATAAGATACCTATCTAGCTCCTTCTTGAAAGTATCCAGAGAATTGGCCTCCACTGCCTTCTGAGGCAGCGCGTTCCACACCTCCACAACTCTCTGGGAGAAGAAGTTCCTCCTCAACTCTGTCCTAAATGACCTACCCCTTATTCTTAAACCATGCCCTCTGGTACTGGACTCTCCCAGCATCTGGAACATATTTCCTGCCTCTATCGTATCCAATCCCTTAATAATCTTATGTGTCTCAATCAGATCCCCCCTCAATCTCCTTAATTCCAGCGTGTACAAGCCCAGTCTCTCTAACCTCTCTGCGTAAGACAGTCCAGACATCCCAGGAATTAACCTAGTGAACCTACGCTGCACCTCCTCCACAGCCAGGATGTCCTTCCTTAACCCTGGAGACCAAAACTGCACACAATACTCCAGGTGTGGTCTCACCAGGGCCCTGTACAAATGCAAAAGGATTTCCTTGCTCTTGTACTTATGCATGTTATTAATCATTAATTTATTTATGGTAATATTACCATGCATCATGCATTATGTGTGTGAGTTATATGTAATGCATTGTGCAGCTTGCTCCAGAGGAACATTTTTTCGTTTGTACTCCATGTGTATGGTTGAATGATAATAAAATTGAACTTGGAATGTGGGGTTGTGACAGGAGCGGTGGCTGATGTCCTGAATGAGAGATGTTGTGAGAACACTTTAAGAGAATGAGAGGGTAACTTTAAGAGAACCCTACCTAAGTCATGTTTCCAGCCCTTGACATCACATCCTGACACCTATCCCAGCAAATCTCCTGCAACCAATGACGAAAAAGGACACAAGTGCGTTTTGAATGACTGTTTTTACATGAATTGTCTGTGTTGTCTGTAATGAAAAGTATCATCTAACAAGTGTTAGTATTTGGCACTGAATGTCAACAGTACTGTGTTAGTATTTCAATCCACAGGTGTTGTCAGACTTCCTTCCAGCACCTTCAGAATCTCTTGTGCCTCTGAGTAGCACACTGGAAGTCACACGTCTAAGCTGAGGTATATCTGCTGGGTGATGACTATTTACTTATTTGCTAGATTTAGAATAGAAGAGAGCAGGCAAATGCACTGCACTTCTCTGTTGCATTTCCAAATTCAAAATTAAGTTTGACAGAATTCTGAGATGGTGGAGAATGTTACAAATGGGCTTTACAAATGGCTCAGATTCCTTCCTGCTTTCCCATGTCCATTGGTCAGAAGTCTTTTTTTTCCCTCTGAGACCAAAGACTTTACTTCTCAGAGCTGAATTAGCCTGTAAGAATTCATCCGCTCTTCAATATGCTGTAATGTATCACTTGGGAATCGGTGAATGCAAAACCTGCTTAGGGCCTATGATCTACCCCAGAAGTCTAACCTATTAAGTGCCCATTTCTGTTTCTACTTCAGAAAAAAAATGGAATTAGGAAAAATAAGTACACAATAATCTTAAAAAAAGACCAAGTACTAAATTATGAAATTCAGATCAAAGCATTTAGTGTGGCTTTAACAACTTGATTGATTTTCAGAAATGAGTTTGCTTATTTTATTTTCCTTTTTTTTGTTTCAAAGTAGCCAAGCTGACTGTGTTCAGAGAATCACATTGAAGAATTTTACCTTTGAAATTATTTACATCTATTATACTAAGATTGACAGCTCATACTGTTCAAGAAGGAATTGCATGCCATATTCCAATTTTTATTCTCATGCCAGTAGTAAATCTTGAAAAAGAAGTTAAAACAAGCTTGCTGGGCATAGCCTTTGACCTTCGATCCTCCATAGGAGTAGGTCGTTCAGAGGAAATGGTTTAGAAAAAAAGATCATCCGTCATCTGCAACGTATCAAATCTAAAATTCAATTATTTTGAAAACACAAATCATTTTGATACTGCTTCACAAAAATAACAATGAATATTAAATCAATTAATATTTTTATTATTAAATCAATATAATCATTGTGAAAGCTTGATACTCATGTACAGTCTTAATTCTCACAAAAACACCTGCCTTCAAATACTTGGATTGCTGTTATGGTTTCAAAGATAGTTGTAGGAAGTCTTTGCTGCTTTAGGGCTTGAGCAATATTATCTATTGTGTGCTTAAATATGCCAAAATTATCTTCAAAAATATGCAGTACAAGGCCAGAAGTGATTAAAATATACCTATGACAGCATCTTCTCTGAAAATGAGTCACCAACAAATATCATTCATATTCATTATCAGTTGTCCAAATAAATCAAGGCCACAAGTAGTTTGTTCTGTGTCAATTTTACATGAGAGTGAGGGATTACGCCAAATATCCATCAGCTTTAATTTTTATTTGCCAAACTGTCATTTAGAATTCTGGACATCAAATGCAAAATGAGAAATCCTTCAGAGTTGTTCAAAAAGCTCAGGGTAACATCTTTATAAACAAATCAAATGCAACCATAATTGTCCAAGTAATCTACCTGTATTATGACAATGTTACACAAATTTGCTCTACTCTCTGTATACACATGACTGTGTGGCTGGACATTGCTCAAATACCATCAACAAATTTGCTGACGATACAACCATTGCTGGTAGAATCTCAGGTGGCAACCAGAGGGCGTACAGGAGTGAGATATGCCAACCAGTGGAACGGTTTCGCAGCAACAACCTGGCACTCAACATCAGTAAGACGAAAGAGCCGATTGTGGACTTCAGGAAGGGTAAGACGAAGGAACACATACCAATCCTCATAGAGGGATCAGAAGTGGAGAGAATGAGCAGCTTCAAGTTCCTCGGTGTCAAGATCTCTGAGGATCTAACCTGGTACCAACACATTGATGTAGTCATAAAGAAGGCAAAACAGCGGCTATACTTTATTAAGAGTTTGAAGTGATTTGGCATGTCAAAGGCTTCTATAGTTGTACCGTGGAGAGCATTCTGACAGGCTGAAGCACTGTCTGGTATGAATAGGCTATTGCACAGGACCGAAAGAAGCTGCAGAATGTTGTAAATCTAGTCAGCTCCATCTTGGGCTCTAGCCTGCAAAGTACCCAGGACATCTTTAGGGAGCGGTGTCTCAGAAAGGTAGCGTCCATTATTAAAGACCTCCAGCACCCAGGGCATGCCCTTTTCTCACTGTTACCATCAGGTAGGAGATACAGAAGCTTGAAGCCATACACTCTGTAATTCAGGAACAGCGTCTTCCCCTCTGCCATCTGATTCCTGAATGGACTTTGAAGCTTTGGACACTACCTCACTTTTTTAAATATACAGTATTTCTGTTTTTGCACATTTTTAAATAATCTATTCAATACACGTAATTGATTTATTTGTTTATTTATTATTATGTTTTATTTTATTCATTATTTTTTCTCTCTCTTCTATATTATGTATTGCATTGAACTGCTGCTGCTAAGTTAACAAATTTCACGTCACATGCCGGTGATAATAAACCTGATTCTGATTCTGATTCTGAAATTTATCTTGTATGTAAGTGTTATCCTATTAACTGCCTGCTGTGCATCCCATTCAGTTTCACTAATATTGATGGAACTGAAGATCAAGCAAATCACAAGAAGGGATATCAGGTACAAAACTATTGCTGGCAAAGGCCAATTTCATCTTCTATATTTTATGTTTAAATCCATGCAGAATTATCCACTGTCATTCAACCTGGCCCACTGGTGAGTTGTTGGTAGGATCCTACCCTATCCCTACACTTGGCAGTTCCTTGTGGATTATATTGTAAATGAGTGAAAACAGCCACTTGGAGGGTCTGGTTACAGAGTGCAAGTGTCGTAAGATGCATGTGCTTGAAGCTTGAACTTGCCAATTTTCAGGTCAAGAGTCCCACTGTACTGGAATGAATCTCCATGCTCAACATTCCTCAGGAAGTGGGCTGGAAGCTCCGTTCAACACTGTGCATCTGAGTAAAGTTGACAATTCTGCAAGTTTAACCTTGACTTCAGGGGAACTGGATGGTAAAGCTGTCACATCAAAAGGAAATTTGGGTGCCTCTAAAATTTACAAGCATTCAGAAAATAAAACAACTATTAAGCATGTAATTTTGACTATTTGAAAAGGGTGAAACACTTAAAATACTTGGAAACCAGGAGAGAAATTACATAAATTTAAACAAATAATTAAAATATCATCCAGAAGGTACTACCCAGGTAATGCTCTCTTTTTGCTGTTGCTATCAGGTATAGGAGTCTTGGTCCCACACCACCATTTTCAGGAACAGTTATTACCCTTCAACTATCAGACTCCTAAACCAGCATGGATAACTTCACTCATTTTTAAATGAACTGATTCCACAACCGATAGACTGACTTTGAAATACTCTAACAACAGGAATTCTGCAGATGCTGGAAATTCAAGCAACATACATCAAAGTTGCTGGTGAACGCAGCAGGCCAAGCAGCATCTATAGGAAGAGGCGCAGTCGACGTTTCAGGCCGAGACCCTTCGTCAGGACTAACTGAAGGAAGAGTGAGTAAGGGATTTGAAAGCTGGAGGGGGAGGGGGAGATGCAAAATGATAGGAGAAGACAGGAGGGGGAGGGATAGAGCCGAGAGCTGGACAGGTGATAGGCAAAAGGGGATACGAGAGGATCATGGGACAGGAGGTCCGGGAAGAAAGACAAGGGGGGGGGTGACCCAGAGGATGGGCAAGAGGTATATTCAGAGGGACAGAGGGAGAAAAAGGAGAGTGAGAGAAAGAATGTGTGCATAAAAATGAGTAACAGCTGGGGTACGAGGGGGAGGTGGGGCCTAGCGGAAGTTAGAGAAGTCAATGTTCATGCCATCAGGTTGGAGGCTACCCAGACGGAATATAAGGTGTTGTTCCTCCAACCTGAGTGTGGCTTCATCTTTACAGTAGAGGAGGCCGTGGATAGACATGTCAGAATGGGAATGGGATGTGGAATTAAAATGTGTGGCCACTGGGAGATCCTGCTTTCTCTGGCGGACAGAGCGTAGATGTTCAGCATAGCGGTCTCCCAGTCTGCGTCGGGTCTCGCCAATATATAAAAGGCCACATCGGGAGCACCGGACGCAGTATATCACCTATAAATGAAATACTCTACAACTCATGTTCTTAGCATTATTTATTTATTTGTTCTTCTTATGTTTGCACAGCTTGACTTCTTTCACACGTTGGTCAGTCTTTGTGTGTAGATTTATTTCCATATATTTATTCACAAAACTGAAGGAATGTTCTGATGCCATAACGTGAGTTAAACATTACTCCTTAAAGGGTTAAAACCTCAGGAAGCATGTAGCAGAATGTTGTAGCATTTGTTCCTAATTTAAATTTTCCTTTTCTGATACTTGTCATTGTCCAGAGACTTCAGTGCACCAACTCAGTATGTTTTTCTTATTCATGATAGATAGCCACAACTGATTTACATTTGGCAAGTTAATTTTAGGAAGGATATGTATAGCTGTCTATCTTCTAAATGTGCATCTTTTAGGACCCCACTACCAAAATTGTGATCATCAATATACAATTAATTGATCGTACTATTGATTATGCAGTGTTTTTCAATTTACTCACAATTCCACAGAGCATACCATTCTGTTCATTCCCAGTAGACTCCTGCTGTACTTATCGCTTCAAACAAGTCAGACTGATTTGAACATATTATTGAAGGGAAAAGCAGGTTGATTGAATTTCTGATTTGTATAGTAGTGAAGATAGTTGGGTTAAATAGAGAATTGGAGTGGGGAAGAAAAGAATAGAGAAAGAAAGACATACCACAGCATAAAATGAGCTGAATGTAGTTAATTAACAGAATAAAATCTCTCAATTTATGAATGAACATAAACAACAGTAGCTAATTAATATATCAGTAAATGTCAACTGCATCCTGTAAAGCATAAGATTTGAAATGAATAAATGGATTCTTGGGTTTTTACACTGTAATCCTTCTGATTCAGGAAAAAGAATAAGATACCTTTTACAACTGTGGGCAATTTTTCCCACAGGAAAGTATTAGAATCAGAATCAGGTTTATTATCACCGGCATGTGACGTGAAATTTATTAACTTAGCAACAGCAGCTCAATGCAATACATAATAGAGAAGAGGAAAAAAAATAAGTAAATCAATTACAATATACGTACATTGAATAGATTTAAAAGCGTGCAAAAAACAGAAATACTGTATATTAATAAAAGTGAGGATTCAACCTTCACTATCTTAAATGACACCCGTTATTTTTTTCTTTTGCATATTCATCACAAAACTAAATATTTCAGGAAGATTCTCAAACATACATAATAATATCAGATATGGCCTTGGTAATGTAGTGAAAACTAATAGTACACTCTTTTCCATAGATGCTGCCTGGCCTGCTGAGTTCCTCCAGCATTTTGTGTGTGTTGCTCGGATTGTGATTGTTTGTGATTGGAGAACCACATATGAACAGAGCAAAACACATGCTCAATATTCAAGATTTTGAAATAATTACATGGCATTTGGCAGATCCAAAGGAAGTTTCCACCATTAATATGAACATGTGTTAAACTATATCATTTCCATTTGCAATTGATCAAGCCTTTAACCATGCTGAAGGGCAGGATATAGTGTATTTTTAGTTTTTATACACCAAAATACCACACTGGCTCAGCTTCAGGGACCAATAAAAATGGTGACACCATAATAACAAGTTATGCCATGAATGTTAATCCAGGCCATTAGTTCCATTGTAGAGGGAGTAGAGCACATAACAAGGTGATTCACAGGAGTGAGATTGATCAGCTGGTTGAGTGGTGTTGCAACAAGACCAAGGAACTAACTGTGGCTTCAAGAAAGAGAAATCAAAAGAAGACACACCAGTCCTCATTGAGCAGTCAGCGATGAAAATGGTAAGCCACTTCAAGTTCCTGGGTGAAGAGATCTCAGAGGATTTACAGACGTATCTTGGGTCCAAAGCATCGATGCAATGATGAGGAAGGCATACCAGTGGCAGTACTTCATTTGAAGTTGATGGAGATTTGTTATGTCAATAGACAATAGGTGCAGGAGTAGGCCATTCAGCCCTTCGAGCCAGCACCACCATTCACTGTGATCATGGTTGTTCGTCCACAATCAGTACTGTTTTCCTGCCTTCTCCCCATATCCCTTCACTCTGCTATCTTTAAGAGCTCTATCTAAACTCTTTCTTGAAAGAATCCAGAAAATTGTCCTCCACTGCCAAAGGCTCTCTCAATTTTTATATAGATTCATGATGGAGAGCATTCTGACTGGTTGAATCCCAGAGTTAAAGTCAGAGTAGCTGCCCTTGACTTCAAGACATCATTGGAACCCTGCTAAAACTGGTTAAGGGAAAGACATTTCAACATAGGAGTTATACCTCTGATTAAAAAAAAAGATGGTTATCCTTTTGCTAACTCAGGAACTCACTGCAAGAGTTCCTCAGGGCAGTGTCCTTGGTTCAAATCTCTTCAGCTGCTTCATCAAGGATGTTTGCTGGCAATTGCACAACATTCAATTCCATTCACAGCTCCGCTGCAATGAAGCAGTCCATGACTTACAAAAGAAGAGCTGGAAAAAATTTAGTTATGGTTGGATAAGTGATCCATGCTATGAAAGTGCTGGGCAATGGTGGCTGCCTCAATCAGAAAGAGTCTGAACTGCCTATCCTTGATGTCCAATAACTTTTTCATAGTCTTAGTCATAGTCATACTTCATTGATCCTGGGGGAAATTGGTTTTCATTACAGTTGCACCATAAAAAATAAATAGTAATAGAATCATAAATAGTTATATAGTAATATGTAAATTATGCCAGTAAAATATGAAATAAGTCCAGGACCAGCCTATTGGCTCAGGGTGTCTGACCCTCCAAGGGAGGAGTTGTAAAGTTTGATGGCCACAGGCAGGAGTGACTTCCTATGACACTCTGTGTTGCATCTCGGTGGAATGAGTCTCTGGCTGAATGTACTCCTGTGCCCACCCAGCACATTATGTAGTGGATGGGAGACATTGACCAGGATGGCATGCAACTTGGACAGCATCCTCTTTTCAGACACCACCGTCAGAGAGTCCAGTTCCATCCCCACAACATCACTGACCTTTCAAATGTGTTTGTTGATTCTGTTGGTGTCTGCTACCCTCAGCCTGCTGCCCCAGCACACAACAGCAAACATGATAGCACTGGCCACCACAGACTCGTAGAACATCCTCTGCATCGTCCGGCAGATGTTAAAGGACCTCAGTCTCCTCAGGAAATAGAGACGGCTCTGACTCTTCTTGTAGACAGCCTCAGTGTTCTTTGACCAGTCCAGTTTATTGTCAATTTGTATCCCCAGGTATCTGTAATCCTTCACCATGTCCACACTGACCCCCTGGATGGAAACAGGGGTCACCGGTACCTTAGCTCTCCTCGAGTCTACCACCAGCTCCTTAGTCTTTTTCACATTAAGCTGCAGGTACCATTGTTGATGTCCTTTGCATCAAAATCCAATTAACCAGAAACACATAATGACGTAAGACCAAAAGATATAGGAGCAGAATTTGGCTATTTAGCCCAAATAAGTGTTCTCCGCCATTTCATCATGACGGATCCATTTTCCTTCTCAGCCCAAATCTCCTGCCTTCTCCCCATATCCCTTCATGCCCTGCCTTAAATATATCCAGTGACTTGGCCTCCACAGCTGCCTGAGGCAACAAATTCTACAGATTCACCACTCTCATCTAAAGAAATTCTTCCTCATCTCCGTACTAAAAGGATGCCCCCCTATTCTGAGGCTGAGTCCTCTGGTCTTAGACTCCCCCACCATGGGAAACATGCCCTCCACATCCACTCTATTCAGACCTTTCAACTCAATAGGATTCAATAAGGTCACCCCTCATTCTTCTGAATTCCAGTGAGTAGTGGCCCAGAACCATCAAACGCTCCTCCTCATATGACAAGCCTTTCAATCCCGGAATCATTTTCATGAACCTCCTTTGAACCCTCTCCAAAGTCAGCGTGTCCTTTCTTAGCTAAGGGGATCTGGATCAGTCACATTAAATACGACTGCTACAATACCAAATCACAGGCTGGAGTCCTGTGATGATTATCTAGGATCTGCAGCCATAATTTAAGAGTGCAATGGATTTCACTGTAATAGAATGAAGTTTCAGTAACATTCAAAAAGCTTCACATCACCCTGGGAAAATCAGCTCACTTGATCAGAATCATTTGGCAAAATGCAGCTGGACACCAGATAGCAATTCCTAAGTCCACGATGTACGTCTTATGGTCTTATGAGACATGATTTATGAGCATTTAGAGAAGCATGTTCCAATTAGGGATAGCAAGCATGGTGTTGTGAAGGGCAGGTCATGATTTACGAGCCGGATTGAATTCAATTGAGGATGTTTCCTATGGTGGGGTATCCAGAACTAGAGGGCACAGCCTCAAAGTTGAGGGGTAACCCTTTAGACCAAAGATAAGGAGGATTTTATTTTAGCCAGAGTGTAGTGAATCTGTGGAATGCTCTGCCACAGACTACAGTGCTGTACAGTATCTAAATCCTGGAGCTTCCTCTGAAAAACACGGTGGGAGTGCTTTTAAGAAGGTAACCTTTTCAAGGGCAAATAAGGATGGGCAATAAATGCCAGCATTACTAGAAAAACTCGCATTCTACAAATGAGTAAGCTCCTGAAAGTCCTCAAAATCAGATAATGGATCTGCTAGTTATAAATCTGGATTTCGCAGATGGAATTATTAATCCTAATCCCACTACTCGACACCTATGTGTGGATTTATATTACGACCCAGGTGTGAGAGGTATATTGCATTTCAGAATTTTTAGTTGAATTATTGCAAATTCCTCTGGCTGGGTTGTTACTCAGGAAATGTTTCTGTAACTGAACAATCTTCTGAATCACTGTTTCCAATTTCACAAAAAGACTGTAAAGAAAGTATTTCCACAAGTTCAGCAGAAGAATAGGTTCATTAAAGAGGAAAAGTTCCTCTAAATATCTTCAAATTTCCACCTCTTTAGAGAGATGAACACTGCGGGAGTCCAGCACCATTTAGCAGGTCAATATGCCATTAATGCTGGGAGCTGCTTTGAAAGTTGTCCAGTGGCTGTATTTCAGGCTTTAAGTGGTACCAGATGAAAATAATTTTACTGCCACTTTATTCAGTAACAGCAGAAAATAACTGTTTTTCTCAATTATGGTTTGTGATTCAATTAATTCACCCTCCTCAAACCAACCATTAAAAATACCGAAGTGTAACCAAGGATTGAATAAACCCTGAAAGAGACTGGCAACTTGGGGGGAACAGTTGATACATCAGAGGAAAAGAATAAACTTTTATTTATCCCAATTAGTTAATTAGTTAATATTTTTGAAAGAAAATATACAATTTTCTACAGCACTTTTAAGTGTTCAATTCATTCCCCACAGTCTTTTAAATCAAAGGTTCTCGTATTCTGTTGGTAAACACGCTGTCTAATTTGTGCACTGCCAACTCACAGAAGCAGTAATAAGATGATGATTATTTTGCTGAATTACATCAAGGTATGGTTGAATATGGACAGATCACTGCTTTACTTCAAAAGGGGATTCTTTGCATCCTTGTTAATGTGTAGATGAGGCATTAGTTTAAAGACTGCACAGTGTGAACGTACTTCAAATTTAAAAAGTTGAGGTCACTGTTTGAAGCACTCACTGTTTCATGGTTTAGAGAGCCCACATGCATTGCGTGGTGTGTTGCGTGTGAGTTATACATACACTATGTGCTGTGCGGGAACATTGTCTTGTTTAGCGTTTAACACATCTATGGTTAATTGGCAATAAACTTGAACTTGAACACCTCTACTTCAGACAAGCCGCATAAAGCCATGAATGTCTAGCAGTATGTGACTTCCTCTAGCTAGAAATTCCAGGGATGAAGGGCTGTCTGCTGAACAAAATGGCAACATAGTCTGGTGGCACGTAAGGTCTACAGAAAACTGATCTTATGGGTCACAGAATCCTTGGCAGTTGGGGTCCTGGGGAAATCCGGTACTGTATATCCATATCCCTCCATACACCTCCCATCCATGTATCTGTCCAATTTATTCTTAAATGTTAAAAAAGAACCTGCATTTACCACCTCGTCTGGCAGCTCATTCCATACTCCCACCACTCTCTGTGTGAAGAAGCCCCCCCAATGTTCCCTTTAAACTATTCCCCCCTCACCCTTAACCCACGTCCTCTGGTTTTTTTCTCCCCTTGCCTCAGTGGAAAAAGCCTGCTTGTATTCACTTTATCTATACCCATCATAATTTTATATCCTTCTGTCAAATCTCCCCTCATTCTTCTACGCTCCAGGGAATAAAGTCCTAACCTATTCAACCTTTCTCTGTAACTGAGTTTCTCAAGTCCCGGCAACATCCTTGTAAACCTTCTCTGCACTCTTTCAACCTTATTTATATCCTTCCTGTAATTTGGTGACCAAAACTGAACACAATACTCCAAATTCGGCCTCACCACTGCCTTATACAACCTCATCATAACATTCCAGCTCTTATACTCAATACTTCGATTAATAAAGGCCAATGTACCAAAAGCTCTCTTTACGACCCTATCTACCTGTGATGCCACTTTTAGGGAATTTTGTATCTGTATTCCCAGATCCCTCTGTTCCTCTGCACGCCTCAGTGCCTTACCATTAACCCTGTATGTTCTACGTTGGTTTGTCCTTCCAACATGCAATACCTCACAGTTGTCTGTATTAAACTCCATCTGCCATTTTTCAGCCCATTTTTCCAGCTGGTCCAAGTCCCTCTGCAGGCTCTGAAAACCTTCCTCACTTTCTACTACACCTCCAATCTTTGTATCATCAGCAAACTTGCTGATCCAATTTACCACATTATCATCCAGATCATTGATATAGATGACAAATAACAATGGACCCAGCACTGATCCCTGTGGCACACCACTAGTCACAGGCCTCCACTCAGAGAAGCAATTTTCTACCACCACTCTCTGGCTTCTTCCATCGAGCCAATGTCCAATCCAATTTACCACCTCTCCATGTATACCTAGCGACTGAATTTTCCTAACTAACCTCCCATGCAGGACCTTGTCAAAGGCCTTACTGAAGTCCATGTAGACAATATCCACTGCCTTCCCTTCATCCACTTTCCTGGTAACCTCCTCGAAAAACTCCAACAGATTGGTCAAATATGACCTACCACGCGCAAAGCCATGGTGACTCTCCCTAATAAGCCCCTGTCTATCCAAATGCTTGTAGATTCTGTCTCTTAGTACTCCCTCAAATAACTTACCTACTACTGACGTTAAACTCACCGGCCTATAATTTCCTGGATTACATTTCGATCCTTTTTTAAACAACATGAGCTACTCTTCAATCCTCCGGCACTTTACCCATAGACAGCGACATTTTAAATATTTCTGCCAGGGCCCCCGCAATTTCAACACTAGTCTCCTTCAAGGTCCGAGGGAACACCCTGTCAGGTCCCGGGGATTTATCCACTTTAATTTTCTTCAAGACAGCAAGCACCTCCTCCTTTTCAATCTGTACAGTTGCCATGGTCTCACTACTTGATTCCCTCAATTCCATAGATTTCATGCCAGCTTCCTTAGTAAATACAGACGCAAAAAACCTATTTAAGATCTCCCCCATTTCCTTTGGTTCCGCACAAAGCCGACCACTCTGATTTTCAAGAGGACCAATTTTATCCCTTACAATCCTTTTGCTCTTAATATACTTGTAAAAGCTCTTTGGATTATCCTTCACTTTGACTGCCAAGGCAACCTCATGTCTTCTTTTTGCCCTCCTGATTTCTTTCTTAAGTATTTTCTTGCACTTCTTATACTCCTGAAGCACCTGATTTACCCCCTGTTTCCTATACATGTCATACAACTCCCTCTTCTTCTTTATCAGAGTTGCAATATCCCTTGAGAACCAAGGTTCCTTACTCCTATTCAATTTGCCTTTAATCCTGACAGGAACATACAAACTCTGCACTCTCAAAATTTCCCCTTTGAAGGCTTCCCACCTACCAATCACATCTTTACCAGAGAACAACCTGTCCCAATCCACGCTTTTTAGATCCTTTCTCATTTCTTCAAATTTGGCCTTCTTCCAGTTCAGAGCTTCAACCCTAGGACCAGATCTATCCTTGTCCATGATCAAATTGAAACTAATGGCGTTATGATCACTGGAACCAAAGTGCTCCCCTACACAGACTTCCGTCACTTGCCCTAATTCGTTTCCTAACAGGAGATCCAATATTGCATCCCCTCTAGTTGGTCCCTCTATATACTGATATAGAAAACTTTCCTGGACACATTTTACAAACTCTAAACCATCTAGACCCCTAACAGTATGGGAGTCCCAATCAATGTATGGAAAATTAAAATCCCCTACCACCACAACTTTATGTTTCCTGCAGTTGTCTGCTATCTCTCTGCAGATTTGCTCTTCCAATTCTCGTTGACTATTGGGTGGTCTGTAATACAATCTCACTAATGTAGCCATACCTTTCCTGTTTCTCAGCTCCACCCATAAGGACTCAGTAGACAAGCCCTCTAATCTGTCCTGCCTGAGCACTGCTGTAATATTTTCCTTAACAAGCAATGTTACTCCCCCACCTTTCATTCCTCTGCCTCGATCACATCTGAAACATCGGAACCCTGGAATATTAAGCTGCCAGTCCTGCCCCTCCTGTAGCCAAGTTTCACTAATTGCTACAACATCGTAATTCCACGTGTCAATCCACGCCCTCAACTCATCCGCCTTCCCCGCAATACTCCTAGCATTGAAATATATACACCTCAGAAGATTTTTACCACCACTCACAACCTTTCTATCAGCGGATTTGCTTAAACTTTCAATATCATTTATTTTCACTCCAGCCACACTGTCAGCTCTGGCACTCTGGTTCCCATCCCCCTGCAAATCTAGTTTAAAGCCTCCACAATAGCACTAACAAACCTCCCTGAAAGGATATTGGTCCCCCTGTGGTTCAAGTGTAACCCGTCTCTCTTGTACAGGTCCCACCTGCCCCAGAAGAGGTCCCAATGATCCTGAAATCTGAAACCCTGACCCCTACACCAGTTCCTCAGCCACTTGTTCCTCCTCCAGAGCATCCTATTCCTACCCTCACTGGCACCTAGCACAGGTAGCAATCCTGAGATTACCACCCTTGAGGTCCTGCTTTTCAACTTCCTACCAAGCTCTCTATACTCACTGTCCAGGACCTCTTCACTCTTCCTTGCTATGTCATTGGTGCCTATGTGCACCACGACATCTGGCTGGTCACCCTCCCACTTCAGAATGTCATGCAATCGATCAGAGACATCCTTGACCCTGGCACCTGGGAGGCAACAAACCATCCTGGATTCTCTGTCACGACCACAGAACCTATCTGCACCTCTAACTATCCGAGTCCCCTATCACTACCGCTCTCCTCTTTTTCCCCCCTCCCTTCTGCACTGCAGAGCCAGACTCAGTGCCAGAGATCCGGCTACTACAGCTAGTCCCAGGTAAGTCATCCCCCCCAACAGTATCCAATGCGGTATACTTGTTGCTGAGGGGAATGGCCACAGGGGAACCCTGCTCTGCCTGCCCTTTCCTCTTCCCTCGCCTGAGAGCAAGGGAATCGCATTGCTTGCCCCATCAATAATTCGTAGGGGCAGAGACCCAAAGTGTGGTTCGGGGTTGCGCGCAATCTCATCAAGATTCCTAGTAATACATCCACCCATGTCTTTCCTGTCTCAGCTATAGCTTTGGCTAACGCATTCTTGATTGTTCGGTTCATCCTTTCTACCATCCCTGAATTCTGGGGGTGGTAGGGTACGTGGAACTGTTGTCGAATCACTAGCAGTCGGCACATTTCCTTCATCACTTTCCCCGTGAAACGTGCTCCCTGATCTGAATCCATATGAACTGGGGTTCCCCACCTTGGGAGGATTTCCTGAACTAGGATCCATGCAGTGGTGCGGGCGGTGCAGTCCCTTGTTGGGAAAGCCTCTACCCACCGGGTGAAGTGATCCATAATCACTAGACAGTAGCTTTTCCCCCTGTTTTTTGGCAGGGGCCCTGTGAAGTCTATCTGGATGTTTTTCCAGAGTCCCCTCGGCCGAGGCTGATTTGCCAGCTGTAGTTTTCTGCCCTTAACAGGGTTATGCTGGGCACAAATGATACAACGGCGGCAGAATTTCTCAAAATCCCAATATGTGAAACACCTTTGTAACCAACTTAAAGTGTTGAAGGACTGAGTGAAACAACAGCAGCGAATCGCTGATCAGAGAGAGCCAGAGGGAAAGGGGATGGCGACCAAGTCGTGGTGAGGGTGCTGCCAGAAAGGCCAGGGTTTTCCCCCAGGTGGATAGGACCACAGACGGTACTCTTAACGAACGATACGTGGGTCTGTGTACAGATTCGGCGAGGCAGCCAGTTAAAGCATAGCAGTTAAACAGTGCATACTTAAAACTGCAGAGTATGTATTCCACAATCTGCCACTTTTGAGTACCCGAACTCATGATGACTGCTGTATTCCGTTGCATCACACTTGCACACGTATACGCTAAAATGCAGCTCCCCGAACAATTATACACGCCCCCCCACTCTGGCGTCTCGAACCGTACTATTGGTTACCACCTTCGCAACTGGTGGTCCAAGTCTCACCAAGTTAACATGCAAAGATTTTTCACTTACATAAACACACATGCACACGCACACACTACTTTTATATCTAACAGTTCAGCCCTCCACGATCGTGTTACTTCGTGTCCCATGCATCATCGACCGAACAGATCCAAGTGTGAGTGCTATTTTAGAAAAATACTCACCAACTTAGACTACTAGGAACGCTGGCCACACGATGGGTCACAAAGTATCCCACTCCTGACACCAAATGTTGTAGCATGGATGAAATTACCGGAGAGATATCACAGGCATCATACGGACGGAGATACTTTCCGTAGAAAGGTCTGCTAGGCCAATGTGGGCTCGATATTTATATGCTAAACACAAAGGCAATTGCTACTTAAAAAGTTATAGACAACGCATAGACAATGCTTCCTATTGAAGCTACATACAAAATATCACACCATCCTTTCCTTCCGACGCCAACATGTCTGGGTTGGTGGTCATAGTCATAGTCATACTTTATTGATCCCGGGGGAAATTGGTTTTCATTACAGTTGCACCATAAATAATTAAATAGTAATAAAACCATAAATAGTTAAATAGTAATATGTAAATTATGCCAGGAAATGTGAAATTAAACCAATGTGAAATTTCCTGGGACATCTTATTTTAATTGTAGGTTGAAACTTTTGATTAATGTAACTTCTAACTTTTAATTTTAGCATTATTGTAGAATTTAGTTGCCATTCAAACATTCATCTTCTCCTGTGACCTCTGAAGGATCTTCCAGTAATAGCTATCTTCCTTGTTCACCTCCATGTTTCCTCAAGGCTTAATTGGTTCGGGTTGTCACATTGTATCTAATTGTGTTGATTTAGAGCATAGGACATAGAAGAGAAAACAATGCAGCACAATATATGCCATTTGATCACAATGTTGTCCCAATTCTTTAACCTACTTGAAGAACAATCTAACCCCTCCCTCCCATATTGCCTTTCATTTTTCTTTCCTCCATGTACTGAGCTAAGAATCTCTTAAATGTCCTTCATGTACCTGCCTCTACCACCACACCCGGCAGTGTGTTCAATGCATCTGCCACTTCTGTGTAGAAAACCTGCCTCTGACTTTCCCCCAATTACTTTCCTCCCAATATCCACAGCCTTTAGGACTGTAAATTAAGTCTACGATACATTTATTTGGCATTTCCCGTGCTAACATAGAAGACAATTAATATTTATAAAGTATAGATAATACTGTCTTCGAAACTACAGCATCTGGTCAAACTACGGCACCAGAAGCATCTGGTATTTACACCTTTTTAGGAAGCACATTGTTGTGGACTCAATCCACAGTACTTTGTCAAATAGAAGTCTGGTGGCCAAAGTCATTTAAGTGTAAACAAATCATCTACCCAAAAAAATTCACTCAACACAGCCCAAAGGCATCAACAGTATCTTTAACTTTCAATGTCAATATCAAGTATATGATAAATAATTTAGTCCATTAAAAAGTACTCTCCACATTTTCTTCAAGTGGCTTCAGTGGAAGTGGGAATTAAGGGATCTGTTAAATGTGCGACATTGATCATTGTTGCTTTCTAGCAGAGCATATACTCAACCCATTGTAGAACCTGTCATCTCTTTGCAAAGATATCAATAGCACTCATGTTACATAAGTGCCACACAATGACCATCTTCATCCCTGGTAATGAAATTATTCCTTGCTTTGAATTATGGCTCAAACTTTTCAAAACAGAATCAGAACCAGGTTTATTATCACTGTCATAAGTCATTAAATGTGTTGGTTTGCAGTAGCAGTGGAGTGCTATACATAAAAAGTACTATAAATGACAATAAGATATATACAGTATGTAACAAAAATTTAATTAAATAAGTAGTACAAAGAAAGCAAAAAATAGTGAGGTTAATTTGCCGATGACATGACAGTGGTGAGACTCATCACCAACAACGATGAGGCAGCCTACGGAGAGGAGGTAGAAGAGCTCAAGACTTGGTGCCAGGAAAATAACCTCTCTCTTAATGTCAATAAGACAAAGGAGACGGTTATCAGCTTCGGGAGAACTTGCACCATTCACATCCCTCTTTTCCTCAGCAGCACAGTAATGGAAACTGAACTGCGGTGGACAGGAAGGCTCCACAACAGGTAGTCAAAATTACCCATTACATCATCTGCACCAGCCTACCTGCCATCAAGGACATAGATACAAAATAGTGCCGGAAAAGGGCCAGTAACATCATGAAGGAACACACCCACCTGTTCGTGGACTGTCCCACTCCCATTAGGGAGGAGGCTACATAGCATCCAAGCCTGCACCACCAGACTCAAAAACAGTTATTTTCCCCAAGCAATAAGACTAATCAACTCCTCCATCCACTAACTCCCTCCACCACACCCCCTCTCAACACAACTACTTTAACATTTCCTATTAGTCACCTTATGTACTAACATTCCTGCACCTAGTTTCACCTTATGGACATACATTACAATCAATCTATATATTTCAGCTATTGTATGTATTTATGTTTATTGCACTTTTTATTATTATTGTGCACTTTATTTTTTTATGCCCTTCTTTTTGTACTGCATCAGATCCAGAGTAACAATTATTTTGCTCTCCTATGCAGTTGTGTACTGGAAATGACATTAAACAATCTTGAATTTAGTGTTCATTCAGAAAGAAGTTAGATTTATTTAATGGTAATCAATAAACACAAAATCATTACAGTAAGTAAATCCTTTCTAACATAAGATTCAATATTCAAAATTGTTTATTTTCATTCTTCAGTACAATGGACAACAAGGTGATTTTTACCCTTTAGATTTGTGTGCTGAAGAATGACAATAAACGATCCTGAATTGTAAATCTTATGTTAGAAAGGAGTTATTTACTGTAATGATTTTGTGTTCATTTATTACCACTTTCTTCTGGAAGTGCCCTGGTGTGATTGTGGTAAAATGTCATAAAGTCAACAAAAGTTCTGATCATTTCAGACTGGCACACTACCACAAAGGCTAAAAAAATGCTACATTACATTCAAAATGTTCATAGTTCAAGGATTATAACAGAATAGGAAAATATTCAAGGTAGTGTAGAGTGGGAGCTATGTTTGTACTGTTAGGTCTTTTACCTCTGACTTATAAAGTTCTTGCATCCAAAAACCCAAGCAGACACTCCTGAGTGTAGTAGTGCCAGCTTTAATAGATTTGAATTACAGTACATACTGTATTAACACGGTTCCATCTGCTCTCACGGCTAGATGTTAATGATCATGAAGCTCTGTAACTAAGGAACACAAAGACCATTTTCCTGAAGGCCTCCTCAAATGTTACTTCATCACTTCCAGATGCCAAATCATCTGGTCATTATCAGATTGTTGTCTAGATTTTACAGGTTAAAGACAACATATTTCTTATTTAATCTGAACTGAACTGAAGCAGGTTGCTGAGCATCATTGAAATGGTAAATGTTTTTCTGAATTTCTCTACACAAAATAACAGGATTGATCATGAATTGGCAAGATAACATACAAGGGGTGACTGATAAGTTCGTGGCCTAGGGTAGAAGGAGATGAATTATTAACTTCAAACTTTCTGCATTATCACTCAAAGAGTTGAACTGCACGTGCATGTAACAAGAGCCATATAACTCATCTCCTTCTACCTTAGGCCACAAACTTATCAATCACCCCTGTTGTGGACACTTTCTGGAGGTCCAAGATCCGTATGCTCTACGACCACCGGACTTAGTGTGTAAATGTAGGAGGGAACTATGTTGAAAAATAAATGTGCTAGGTTTTCTAAAATTGACTCCTTCTACCTTAGGCCACGAACTTATCAATCACCCCTTGTATATGTGATATACACTGCTCAGATGGCATTGGATCAAATGGCCATTCCAGGCTAGGAATGGGAGTCTATCCTGCTATACTGTAAGTGAAGCAAGAAATTAGCAGCAATTCTAAACTCTTGGAAATATATTGAAAAAGGTGTCTAAATGTTCACCTTACATATTAGTTCACACTAATATGCTTCACTATGTCTTCTGCTTCTTCTTCTTCTTAGACAGTGTCATTGTATTTGGTGTTGATGTGCATCTCGTCTACGTGTTCTAAGCTGATTGATGAGAGCAACATGAGATTGACAGAGAATGACACAGGTGGCAAATAGGAGAATAGTTTGGGAGGTAGTTTGCTCATTCTACCTTTTACTCTAGGCATTGTTCTGCTTCTGTACATGAACCCAGACTTCTCAATTCAAGTCTGAATGCTTTCTCTTGATTTTAGAGATCAAGGACCAGGGATCCTCAGCAGTTGGTTGGGATGTCGCACTTTTTCAAAGAGGCTTTGAGAGCATCCCTGATTCTCTTCTGCTGTCCACCTGATAACCTCTTCACATTTTTACTTAAGATTAGTTCCAGTCTGGTGAGAAAATTGTTGGAGGATTAGAAAATTGCTCAGCATAACTGTGAGAAAGATTGAGAGAAGTATTTGGGGGAAGATGCAATCTTGCTTGACACCAATTCAAACTGAGATTGGGTTTATTGTTAAATTTACAGATAAAATCACAGTTTGCATGTGACCATAAAGTAAACAGAAGATAAAAACAAAATTCAGTAGGTTGCCAAAGTGATACCAGCGGAGCCCTCAATCAACAATGTCAGAAGCTTTGGTGAAGGCAAAACAAGCTGTACAGCAGCTACTGCAGTGGCCGTATTTTTCTAGAATTCACAAGTAGTGATGATTACATCCGCCATGCCTCTGGGAGTGGTAAAAATCTGCACGTCACCTATTTGACGATTGAGGAGGACCCTGTAGCAGAGGGCAGCAAGACCACTCCATGATTATCACAATCCAATTAACCTGTATTTTTTTTTCAAAATAGTTTCTCTGAGGTCGTCTTTCTTCTCAAACATCAAGTCTAAGGTTGCAAAACTATCACTGTAGATACCTTCTGCTGAAGCTTTAGCAGAAATATCTTCTGCTCACAAGATTTCGTTCATTTTTCAAAAGGCATTCAACTTTTTCAGCTTGTGGGTCAGACAATATGTTAGGCTGTGGAATGGAATTAATGACGCTCATGGTTATTGGCAGATTGCTGGACCTGTTATATTCTTTCCTCTCATGATCTGCTCCATAGGTCAAGAACTTTTCTGTTGGATCTTGGCTGTCAGAGATTGTAGAGAGGCTTGTCTTCTGTTGAGGCATAATGGAACTTAAAATCTATTCTGCAGTTAATTAACTCCCAGACCTCTTGATCATTCTCAACAGAATGGTTCTGATGTTTCCTAATGGAGAAACCAGGAGTTCTTCACTCATGATAATTATGCCATTTTTGGGAGCATTCCTACATTGTGGCCTCTCTGTAGCTCCTGTTGATCAATAATCATCAGGTTTTCTTTGAAGTGCCTGTCTGAGAAGAATCCTTTATGGAATCCTAGACACCTTCAACATGGGTTTTCTTGCAACATTGATTCATAAGAACATAAGAAATTGGACCAGGAGTAGGCCATCTGGCCCATCGAGCTTGCTCCACCTTTCAATAAGATCATGGCTGATCTAGCCATGGACTCATCTCCACCTACCTGCCTTTTCCCCATAACCCTTAATTCCTCTACTAAGCAAAAATCTATCCAACCATGTTTTAAATATATTTACTGAGTAGCCTCCACTGCTTCATTGGGCAGAAAATTCCACAGATTCACGACTCTCTGTGAAAAGCAGATCCCCCTCATCTCCCTCCTAAATCTACTCCCCCCTAAATCTACTGCCCCAAATCTTGAGGCTATGTTCCATGATTCTATTCCTACTATTACTCTGGGGCCAGACTGATGAAGATAAGAGACTGCCTTAGGTAATGGCTAACTCATCAGTTATTGCTCCCAAAAACACTATAAGAGATGTGTAAATCCTTGTTTGGACAATGATATAATCTAATAGCTGCTATTGCCTGGATCTAGGCCTTTGCCATGGAGTTCTTAACTTCAATTTTCGGATGAATAGGGTACTAGTTATGACAAAGGCCAGATCCAAGCATTTTGACTGGAGCCTATTGGGTTAGATTTACCTGCTCCCTCCTTGCCATTTGCAACATACCAGATGCGCTTCCAAACCCCAGTGTTGATCGTTGTTGCGTGAATGAAGTCACCGGAGAAAATTACTGGTAGATACAAAGCAGCTTCTTTATTCACAAAACAAGGTACAGCAGGAATCATATGGAGATGCTTTCGGTTGAAAGGTTTCGCGGGCCCAACGTGGGACTCAATATTTTATGTGCCAAGCGTCAAAGGACAACTCCATATTTACAATATGTGGACAATGCTTTCTTCGAAACTACATACAACCTTCACACCTCCTGTTTCGCATCCTCAACGCAGACATCCAAATGAAGTTTAATCAGCGTTGTCTGGACTGGGATTCATAGCTTTTAGGAACCCATTGTTCAGAGCTGCACTCCAAATTAAATGCACAATACATTTTCAGATGTGAAGACTAGTAGGCAAAGTCAGTTGCTAAATGCTAAATGTTGGTACCAATGACATAGGTAGAAAAAAGGGAGGAGGTCCTGAAGAGACAATTCAGGGAGTTGAGTAGGAAACTGAAAAGCAGAACTTCCAGGGTAGTAATCTCAGGATTGCTGCCTGTGCCACGTGCTAACAAGTGCAAGAATAGCATGATCAGGCATACTAATGCATGGCTGAGAGACTGGTGTAGGGGGCAGGGCTTCGGGTTTCTGGATCATTGGGGCCTCTTCTCGGAGAGGTATGAACTATACAAAAAGGATGGGCTACACCTGAACCCAAAGGGGTCTGATATCTGAGCAGACAGGTTTTCTAGAGCTGTTAGGGAGGGTTTAATCTACTTTGGCAGAGGGATGGGAACCGGAGTGATAGGGCTGAGGAAGGGGAAAACTGAAATAAATCAAACAGAGCATGCAACAGAGATGCTAGGAAGGACAGGCAAGAGATGAGGCTTAATCACAGCCAGTGGTGATGAGAAAGCAACAAATACTGGACTGGAAGTGTTATATTTGAATGCACGCTGCATAAGAAATAAAATGGACAATCCTGAAATTCAGCTACAGATTGGCAAATGTGACATCATGGCCATCTCTGAAACTTGGCTGAACTTCCAAGCATATATGGTGTATCAGAAAGATAGGTTAGTAGGCAGAGGGGGTGGTGTAGCCCTGTATATAAGAAATAATAGTAAATCATTAGAAAGAGATGACATAGGATTGGAAGGTGTAGAGTCTTTATGGGTTGAGTTAAGAAATGGCAGAGGTAAAAGGAACCTAATGGCAGTTGTATATAGAACTCCAAACAGCAGCCAAGATGTGGATTGAAAATTACAGCAGGAGATAAAAATCAGTGTGTCAGAAGGGCAATGTCATGATAATCGTTGGGGACTTTAACATGAAAGTGGATTGGGAAAACCAGGTGAGAACTGGACCTCAAGAGAGAGTACTGGTAGAATGACTAAGGGATAGCTTTTTAGAACAGCTTGTTGTTAAGCCCAGTAGGAGATCAGCTGTGCTGGACTGGGTGTTATGCAATGATCCAGAGGTGATAAGAGTGCTTAAGCTTAACGAACTCTTAGGGAACAGTGATTACAATATGAACGAATTCACCTTGAAATTTGAGAAGGAGAAACTAAATTGCAATGTGTCTGTACTTCAGTGGAATAGAGGAAATTACAATGGCATGGGAGCGGAACTGGCCAAAATTGACTGGAAAGGAACACTAGCAGGAAGGACAGCAGAGCATCAATGGCTGGAGTTTCTGCGAAAAGTGAGAGAAGTTGAAGACAGATGTATTCCAAATAAGAAATTTTTGAATGGAAGAAGGACACTACCGTGGCTGACAAGTGAAGTCAAGGCCAAAGTAAAAGCAAAAGAGACAGCATTCAAGAAAGCCAAAGCTAGAGAGAAGAAAGAGGATTGGGAAGCTTTTAAAAACTTGTAGAAGGAAACTAAGAAGGTCGTTAGGAAGGAAAAGATGAATCATGAAAAGAAGCTGGCGACTAATATCAAAAAAGATACTAATAGCTTTTTTTAAGTATATAAAGGGTAAAAGAGAGTTGAAGGTAGATATAGGACCAATAAAAAATGACGCTGGAGATATTGTAATGAGAGATACAGAGATGGCAGAGTAACTGAATGCATATTTTGCATCAGTCTTCACAGTGGAAGACATCTGCAGTTTACCAGACATTGAAGAGTGTCAGGGAAGTGAAGTAGGTGCAGTGAAAATTACGAGTGAGAAGGTTCTCAGGAAGCTTAATGGTCTGAGGATAAATAAATCTCTTGGACTTGATGGAATGCACCCTCGGGTTCTGAAGGAAGCAGCTGGAGAGACTGCAGAGGCATTAACAATGATCTTTCAAGAATCGATAGATTCTGGTATTGTACCCAATGACCAGAAAACTGCAAATTTAATCGCTATTTAAGAAGGGTGGGAGGCAGCAGGAAGGAAACTATAGACCTGTTAGCCTGACATCAATGGTTGGGAAGTTGTTGGAATCGATTGTTAGGGATGAGATTATGGAATACTTGGAGGCACACGACAAGATAGGCCAAATCCAGCATGTTTTCCTGAAACATGTTAGCTTGACTAACCTACTGCAATTTTGTGAGGAAATTACAAGCAGGATAGACAAAGGAAATGCAGTAGATGCGGTGTACTTGGGTTTTCAGAAGGTCTTTGACAAGGCGCTGCACATGAGGTTGCTTAGCAAGGTAAATGCCTATGGAATTACAGGGAAGTTACTCGCATGGGTGGAGCATTGGCTGATCGGCAGAAAACAGAGAGTGGGAATAAAGGGATCCTATTCTGGCTGGCTGCCGGTTACCAGTGGAGTTCCACAGGGGTCAATGTTGAGACTGCTGCTTTTTACAATGTATGTCAATGATTTGGACTATGGGATTAATGGACTTTTGGCTCAATTTGCTAACAATGCAAAGATAGGGGGAGGAGCAGGTAGTGTTGAGGAACAGAGAGACTGCAGAGAGACTTAGATAGTTTAGGGGAAAGGGCAAAGAAGTGGCAAATGAAATACAATGTTGGAAATAGTATGGTCATGCACTTTGATGGAAGAAATAAACGGACACACTATTATTTAGATGAGGAGAGAATTCAAAATGCAGAGATGCAAAGGGACTTGAAAGTCCTTGTGCAGGATACCCTAAAGGTGAATCTCCAGGTTGAGTCAGTGGTGCAGAAGGCAAGTGCAAAGTTGGCATTCATTTCTAGAGGTATAGCATATAAGAGCAGGGATGTGATGTTGAGGCTCTATAAGGCACTCGTGAAACCACACTTGGAGTATTGTGTGCAGTTTTGGGCTTCTTATTTTAGAAAGGATATTCTGACATTGGAGAGGGTTCAGAGAAGATTCACAAGAATGATTCCAGGAATGAAAGGGTTACTGTATGAGGAACATCTGGTAGCTCTTGGGCTGTATTCCCTGGAGTTCAGGAGAATGAGGGGGTATCTCATAGAAACATTCCAAATGTTAAAAGGCCTGAACAGATTAAATATTGCAAAGATATTTCCCATGGTAGGGGAGACTAGGACAAGAGGACACGACTTCAGAATTGAACAATGTCCATTTAGAACAGAGATG
Organism: Mobula hypostoma; assembly: GCF_963921235.1. Taxonomy (NCBI): domain Eukaryota; kingdom Metazoa; phylum Chordata; class Chondrichthyes; order Myliobatiformes; family Myliobatidae; genus Mobula; species Mobula hypostoma. Next base: position 55,375,455 of record NC_086098.1, on the reverse strand, counting down.
TGGAGAAATTACTTTAATCAGAGGGTGGTAAACCTGTGGATTTTGTTGCCAAGTGCGGCTGTGGAGGCCAAGTCACTGGGTGTATTTAAAGCAGAGATAGATATGTTCTTGATTAGCCAGGGCTTCAAAGGGTATGGGGAGAAGGCAGGGGAGTGGAGATGACTGGAAGAATTGGATCAGCCCATGATTGAATGACGAAACAGACTCGATGGGCCAAATGGCCTACTCCTTGCCCTATATCTTATGGTCCTATGGTTTTATATGTCCTAATCCCAAAAATCATTCTAATGAGACCCAGATTTTCTGTGCTTGAGATGCAGGACAGGGTTATTTTAAACTTAGAGTAATTGGTTGATCATTTTCACCGAGATATAGTGAAAAACTTTGTAGACGTCCCTGATGACCCATCTGTAATTTCCAGGGTTGGTGTGTTTTGCTGATGATTATAGCCAGCTGTCTGCTGATAGAGTAAAACAAAGAGTCATGGACGTTCGTTGTACAAACCTCTTGAAGCTGGACCTCTCCTGCCTGATGTTTTCCACTAAAGGCTGCACTGTTAACATCAATATACCTGAGCTACGTTAGTGATAGGATTCTTCAGGATGGTACTAATATTCCAGATCTATTAAGAAGTTGAACTTACCTGTAATGTGGGAAAGCCACTGCATACTTTGTGTTGTACTGACACTCACCACTAGTCCCAGGTGTGCAACAACAATGTCGGGAGTGAGGTGAGGTTCTTAGAAACAGAGAGGATGGAAAGGTGTGCGAATAACATGAGCACATGCTGGGGTTGGAGAACAAGAGTTTCAGAGGGTGGAGAACTGTGGGTGAGTGGACAGAGATGTGGAGGGTTGCCCCACAAGAGAAGAAAGGAAGGGATTACGATGTATGTTGAAAGCAAAATGGAGCTAATGTATGGCTGGAGAAATGGGGTCTGGGAATGGTAAGAGAAGGCCAGGAGGGATACTGAAGGAGAAGAGGTTTGGGTCACAGAGGATTGATTGAGGGTATGGTGGAGCCAGAGAACAAGGGTGAGTGTGTGTGTGTGTGTGTGTGTGTGTGTGTGTGTGTGTATCTGTCCATGTTGAAATGTACAGTATATATGTGTTTATGTGTGTCTGTGTGGGCATGTTTCCAAGTGTGTGCCTATGTGTATCTATTGTATGTTTATATGCGTGTCTTTCTGTCTGTGCATCTCTGTGTGTCTGTACTTCAAAGTACTATGAATTTCTATGTCTTGGCAGTTGAAGAATAGAATCAATAGCTGCATTGCAGTATATTAGTGTAACTGCACTATCCAAAACCCATATCAGTTTGGGATATTTATCATACCTACTTGTTGACTATAATATATATGCAAGCACTGAGCAGGAATAAAAAGGTAGAAATGTAAATCCTTCGAACATGTTGTTAGAGACTAAATGGAACTAGTTGTGCACTTTGATCTTAAATGTATCTCTGTGGATGTGGTTACCTTAAAGCATAGATCAATTCACATGAGGTGATGTATTCATTGTGGTGTGAACATGGTTAGAGCACATTTACATCTGGACACAATAGATAAAGTTCTGATTATTTTTGGATTCTGATATGGTGCAAGAGTCTAGACTTGCAATGAAATTAACACAATACACCAGTCACTGTCCAGACACAATAACCACTTTGGAGCACTTCTCTATTTCAGTTTGACAGAGCAATCCCCCAATTTAATCCTAGTCTAGTGTTCCTGTGCATTCATATTGTCATACCAAACCATGATGACCAAATCATGGACTTTGACAACAGAACTGCAGAAGAAGATCCAGGCTGTAGAAATTAGATGCTTCAGAAGGCTCACTGGCGTCTCCTGTGCAGACCATGTCTCAAACAATGAAGTACGAAGAACTGTCACCCAGCACTGTCCACAGTAAAGAAGAGGAAACTGAGATGGGATGACCACATAACAAGATCAAGTGGACTCTCAAAGACCATTCTTCATGGAACGGTGCAGGGGAAAAGAGAAAGAAGCAGACAGGAAGAAATGGGCAGACAACATTGCAGAGTGGATCGGAGAGGGCTTTGCTGCAACCCAGGCACTCACCCACAACCGTGAGAAATGGAGGCAACTGGTGCAGCGCTCATCTGTACATCACCCCTACAACCCAGGCGGGTGTCAGGATCCGTAACGGTCATCGTACATCAGGGTTATTTCTGTAGCTGGTCAAGTCTCATTTCAGCCTCCAATAGACAGAAATGGCAAATGGCATTAGATATAGATAGCTTCTTGATGGTCAGCATTGACACAGTGAGCTGAAGGCCCTGTTTCCATGCTGTGTGTCTCCATGCCTCTATGAATAGTATCTGCCTTGTGCGGAAATATTACAAAGAATTTTCAGTAAGTGGAAATAAGAAGCAGAATCGCTTATTCCATTACTTAAGGATGAGGCAATTCCAGTAACCTTAATGTAGTAGCTGACCTTTGTATATCTTGTTCAGTGGATCTACGTTTGGTGAGGCAGGATATATCAGGAACCATGTCTTCATGTTCCCCTTAAACTTCTCGTCTTTTACTTTTAACCCATGACCTCTAGCTGTAGTCCCACTGAACCTCAGTGGAAAAAGCCTGCTTGGATTTACCCTATCAATCCCCTTCATAATATTGTATACCCCTGTCAAATCTCACCTCATTACAAGGAATAAAGACCAAACATATTTAATCTTTCCTTATAACTCAGATCCTCCAGTCACAACACCCACCTTGTAAATATTCTCCATACTCTTTCAACTGTATTTACATCTTTACAGTAGGCAGGTGAACAAAACAGCACATGATGCTCCAAATTAGGCTACACCAAAGTCTGTATTCCTCGCTGTCCACTACAGCTTCAATCTTGGTGTCATCCGCAAATTTGCTGATCCATTTAACCACATTATCATCCAGATCATCCGGACCGCTGCTTTTTACAATGTGTATCAATGATTTGGACTATGGGAGTAATGGATTTGTGGCTAAATTTGCCAATGATACAAAGATAGGTGGAGGAGTGGGTAGTGTTGAGGAAACAGAGAGCCTGCAGAGAGACCTAGATAATTTAGGGGAAAGGGCAAAGAAGTGGCAAATGAAATACAAATGTTAGAAAGTGTATGGTCATGCACTTTGCTGGAAGAAATAAATGGGCAGACCATTATTTAGATGGGGAGGGAATTCAAAATGGGACTTGGAAGTCCTTGTGCAGGATATCCTAAAGGTTAACCTCCAGGTTGAGTCGGTGGTGAAAAAGGCGAATGCAATGTTGGAATTCATTTCTAGAGGTATAGCATATAAGAGCAAGGATATGATATTGAGGCTCTATAAGGCACTCGTGAGACCACACTTGGAGTATTGTGTGCAGTTTTGAGCTCCTTATTTTAGAAGGATATACTGACTTTGGAGAGGGTTCAGAGAAGATTCACGAGAATGATTCCAGGAATGAGAGGGTTACCGTATGAGAAACGTCTGGCAGCTCTTGGGCTATATTTCCTGGAGTTCAGTAGAATGGCGGGAGAAACATTCCAAAATGTTAAAAGGCCTGAACAGATTAGGTATGGGAAAGTTAATTCCCAGGACAAGAGGGCATGACTTCAGGATTGAAGGACGTCCATTTAGAACAGAGATATTTAGGTATTACTTTAGTCAGTGGGTGGTAAATCTGTGGAATTTGTTGCCAGAAGTGGCTGTGGAGGCCAAGTCATTGGATGCAGTCAAGGCAGAGATAGATATGTTCTTGATTAGCCAGGGCATCAAAGGGTACGGTGAGAAAGCAGGGGAGTGGGGATGACTGGAAGAATTGGATCAGCCTATGATCGAATGGCAGAGCAGTCTTGAATGGACAAATGGCCTACTTCTGCTCCTATATCTTATGGTCTTATAGATGACAAACAACAATGGATCCAGAACCGATCCCTGCGACACTCCACTAGTCACAGGCCTCCAATCAGAGAGGGAACCATCTACTTGTGTCTTGCTGAAGTTCACATAGACAACTTCATTGCCTTGCCTTCAAAAACTTTCTTGGTAACATTCTCAAAAAACTCTATAACTTTGGTTAACCATGACCTACCAAGCACAAAGCCACACTGACTATCCCTGATCAATCCCTCTGTATCCAAATACTCAAATATCCAGTCTCTTAGAATACCTTCCAATAGCTTTCCTACGTCTGATGTCAGGCTCCTGGTTTATTCCTAGAGTCTTTCTTAAACAGCGGAACAACATTAGCTATCCTCCAATCCTTCAGTTCCTCAACTGTTGCTAAGGATGATTTAAGTACCTCTGCGAAGGCCCCAGCAAGTTCTGCACTTGCCTCCCACGGGTTCTGAGGAAACACCATGTCAGGCCCTGGTGATTTATCCACCTTGATTTGCCGATCAAGAACACCTCCTCCTCTGTAATCTGCATTGTGTCCATGACCCCACTGCTGCATGACCTCACTTCTGTAGACCCTGTGTCCATGTACTGAGTAAATACAGATGCAAAAAATCCATCTGTGATGTCCCCCATTTGTCTTTGCTCCACATGTAAATTTCCACCTGATCTTCCAGAGGACCAATTTTGATCCTTGTAATCCTTTTGCTGTTAATATGCAGTATCTGTAGAATCCAGTCGGATTCTCCTTTACCCTGTCTGCTAGAGCAACCTCATGCCTTCTTTTAGCCCTCCTAATTGCTTTCTTAAGTGTTTTCCTGCATTTCTTATACTCCACAAGTGCCTCATTTGTTCCTACCTGCCTATACCTGCTATACACCTTTTTTTTCTTAACCAGGGCCTCAGTATATCTTGAAACCAAAGTTCCCTAAATGTGTTATCTTTACCTTATTACATTCTACATATCTGAGTTGCACACCAGACCATGACAGGCAAGATATTGTCAACAGTATATCTGCCAACAATGACGAATCCCAAAGATACGTATTGCAACACTCATTATTCATCTGTAAAAACTAGCACAACAGAATGGTGTTGTTCCTAATCCCTGAGGTTGGTACTGCAGATAGAAAGGGGAATTAACGAAGCATTCAGGATTGTTTCCTTAATTAGCCAAGGCATGGAGTAAAAGGGAGGGCACAACAGGAATAGAGCACACAGTTCTGGTCATTGCATTACAAGGTGGATGTGACAGACAATTAATGAGAATGCTGCAAGCAACGGAAGTTTAATTATGAGATGAAGAAGATTTATAATTTATATGCAGAGTGTGTTTGTAAATCAGACACTTATGATGCAGAATCAGTCAGCCACCATATCCATGTTGGTTGAAATGAGCTTCTTTGACATCCATTTCCTAACTCTCAGCCTGCCACTTTACATGGTAAGTCAAACATTTACTTAGGTCAGTTTTTAAATGTGATAAGGGTTTATTTCCTAATAATGCCTTCAGGCAGTGAGATCTTGTTCGTTAGTATTTTTTGAATGAAAAAGATTTTTTTGTCTATTTGTTTATAACTTTTCCTTAAAACCATGCCCTCAGAGGTATCTACTGTACCTCACCATGTTCAGGGAAAAAACATGACTCTTTTTCAGCACAGTGTCTTTATACAATTAAATTCATGCCATGCCATTCCAAGGAAAACAAGCCACATGGAGACAAACTTCTGTTCTTTCCTAAAAACCAGACTTGTTCATTTGTAGTGGAAGGTAGGTCCCTGACAAACCATTTAAAGAAATGAAGACATTCGCTGATGATTGCACACTGCTCAGTCTATTCACAATTCCTCAGCAAGTTACGCAGTCTGAGTCTGCATGAAAGGGATAGAATATAGAACAGGCCCTTCAGCCCATGATGTTGTGCCGATTTTTAAACCTACTGCAAGATCAATTGAGTGCTTCCCTCTCACATAGCCATCCATGTTTCTTTCATCCATGTGCCTATCTAAGAGTCTCTTAAATATCACTGAGGTCTCTTCCTCAACCACCAGACTGGCAATGTGTTCCAAGCACTTACCACTCTCTGTGTAAAAAACCTACTTCTGATGTCCCCCTAAACTTTCCTCCAGTCTCCTTAAGTGTATGCCCTCTTACATTAGCCATTAATGCCCTGGGAAAAAGGTATTGGCTATCCACTCTATCCATGTCTGTTCATCTTATACACCTCTATCAAGTCCTGCACCTTCTTTAAAGCTTCCACATCTTTCCTATGGTGAGGCGATCAGAACTGAACACGATATTCCAAATGCAGTGTAACCAGAGTATTATAGAGCTGCAACATTACCTCACAGCTCCAGAACTCATTCCCTTGACTAATTAAGCCCAACAAACCGTACAGTATGCCTTCTTAACAGCCTTAACAACTTAACAACTTGTGTAGCCCATGATTGCATGGTGGAGCAGACTCAATGGGCCGAATAGTCTACTTCTGCTCCTATATCTTATTGTCTTAATAAATCCCTGCCGAACACCACTAATCACAGACCTCCAGGGAGAATATGCTCCACCTACTACTATCTACTAAAGTCCATATAAGCCACATCCACCACTCTCCCTTCATAAGTTTGTTTTGTCACACCTCAAAAATGACAATCAGACACATGAGGCACGACCTGATCCTCACAAAGCCACGCTATCACTAATCAGACCATGTTGACTATCACTAATCAGACCATGCTGACTATCACTAATCAGACCATGTTGACTATCACTAATCAGACCACGCTGACTATCACTAATCAGACCATGTTCTCCAAATGCTCATAAATCCTGTCTGTAAGAATCCTTCTCAGTAGTTGCCCAGAACTGATGTAAAACTCAGTGGTCTGTATTTTCCAGGGTTATCTCTGTTACCTTTCTTGAACAAAGGAATACATTTGCCACTCTCCATATGCTGGTACTACTCGTATGGCCAGTGAGGAAGCAAAGATCGTCACCAAAGGTGCAACAAACTCTTCCCTTGTTTCCCGTAGTAACCTAGGCTATATCCCAAACGCCCCTGGGGTTTATCTATCCTAATGGTTTTCAAAAGTTCCAAAACATTCTTTTTCTTAAACTCAACATGTTCCAGCATGTTCTATGATGACCTCACATTCATCAATGTCTCTCTCGCTGGTGAATACTGAAACACGGTATTTAATGGTAGCTCTTCTGCCTTTTCCGATTCCAGGCAAATTTCCTCTTTTATCCCTGATCGATCCTACCCTAACTCTAATCACCCTATTCTTCACATACATGTAGAGTGCCTTGGGGTTTTACTTAATCTTTCTTGCCAGGGCCCTCTCATGTTCCCTTCTAGCTCTACTAAGTCCCTTCTTAAGTTCCTTTCTGGCTACCTTATTAATCTCAAAAGCTCTGTCTTGCTAAACCTTAAGTATGCCTCCTTCCTCTTGACTAAATGTTTCGTCTTTTTTGTCAATTATGATCTCTTCTCCTGCATCAATGGGACAAAACCCAATCCAGAACCCAATGCAAATCCTCCCTGAAAAACATTCACATTTCTGATGTGCATTTCCCTGAAAACATCTGGTCAAATTAATGCTCCCATTTTCCTGCCTAATAAGATCAGAAATAGCCCTCTCCAATTAAATGCTTAGCAATACAGCCTGCTCCTGTCCCTGTTCAAGTCTATGGTGAAGATGAGGGAAATACAGTCACTGTCTCTGAAATGCTCACTCATTGAGTGATCTGTTACCTGAATGGTTTCATTGCCTTGCACTACACCCAGTCTGGCCTCTCCTCTAGTCAGCCTGTCTACACTTTTTGTGTCAGGAATCCGTCCTGAACACCTAACAAATTTGTCCCATCTAAACCTTTTGCATTAAGGAGGTACCAATCAATATTAGGGAAGTTGAAGCCACCTATGACATCAACCCTGTTATTTTTAACTCTTTCCAATATCTACCTCCTAATCTGCTCTCAGTGTCTCTGTTGCTGTTGTTGGGGCCTATAAAAATTCCTAATACTTTGATTACTCCCTTCCTGTTTCTGACTTACACTCACATTGATTCACTAGACAACCTCTGCATGATCTCTGCCCTTTATGCAGCTGAGACTGTCATGATTAGCAAAGCCAGTCCACAAACTCCTTTACCTCCCTCCCCTGTAACAGTCAAGTCTGTGTTATCACCACAATGTCATAATTCCACGTACTGATCAGTGTTCTAAGTTCATTACCTTTGTTCCTGATATACATCTTCCATTAAAATAAACACTTTCCAACCCATCCGACTGTCTGCATTTATTCCTTATTCACTGTCTATCCTTCCTCAGTCACTTTACGCATTGCAACTACCTTTACACCATCATCTGACTGATTACTTATGTTCCCATCTCCTTGCCAAACTAGTTTAAACCCTCCCCAACAGCTCTAGGAACCTGCCTGCAAGGACATTAGTTCCTCTTGAATTCAGGCGCAACCTGCCCCTTTTGAAGAGGCAGAGGAGATTCCAATGATTCACAAATCTTGCCCCTCTGCATCAATTCCTCAGCCACACATTCCTCTGCCATAAACTCCTATTCTGACTCTCTCTGGTGCTTGGCACAGGCAGAAATCCGGAGATTATTACCCTTGAGGTCTGACTTTTTAGCTTCCTTCCTAACTCCCTTTATTCTCTCTTCAGGACATCAAATTTTTCCCTAGCTATGTTTTTGGTATCAATACATACCATGACTTTTGGCTCACTCTACCCCTTAAGAACACTCCTTTGACATCCAACCCCATTACGAAGGTACTGGCCTCCATATTATATAAGACATTTTCAGGGAGCGGTGCCTCAGAAAGGTGGCATCCATATTAAGGACCCTATCACCCAGGCGAAGTGGTTAAGGCGTTCGTCTAGTGATTTGAAGGTCGTTAGTTCGAGCCTTGGCTGAGGCAGCATGTGTGTCCTTGAGCAAGGCACTTAACCACACATTGCTCTGCGACGACACCGGTGCCAAGCTGTATGGGTCCTAATGCCCTTCCCTTGGACAACATCGGTGGCGTGGAGAGGGGAGACTTGCAGCATGGGCAACTGCTGGTCTTCCATACAACCTTGCCCAGGCCTGCGCCCTGGAAACCTTCCAAGGCGCAAATCCATGGTCTCATGAGACTAACGGATGCCTATTATCACCCAGGATATACCCTCTTCTCATAGTTGCCATCCAGAAGGAGGTACAGAAGCCTGAAGGCAACATTTAGTGATTCAGGAACAGCTTCTTCCCCTCTGCCATCTAATTTCTAAATGGATATTGAACCCATGAACACTACCTCACTTTTATTAGTTCTGGATTTATCTCACACACACACACACACACACACACACACAACTGCAATTTACTTACTTATCAATTTATTTATTTGTCCATTTATTTGTTTATTTATTTACTTAGTTTTCTTTCTATATTATTATGTATTGCATTGTACTCTTCATCTAAGTTAACAAATTTCATGACATATGCCGATGATATTAAACCTGATTCTGATTCATCAGCAAATCTTCGACCATTGCCTTTCTAGGGAAACATGTTGAATCAGCTACATAAACAAATCGGCAACAAAAGCAGGCTAGAAGTTGAAACTGGAATTGGAATTAGTTTATTGTTGTCACATACAGTCCTGCTGAAGGGTTTCAGTCTGAAACGTCGACTGTACTTTTTTCCGTAGATGCTGCCTGGCCTGCTGAGTTCCTCTAGCATTTTGTGTGTGTCGCTCGGATTTCCAGCATCTGTAGATTTTCTCTTGTTCAAGGTACAGTGAAAAGCTTGCCTTGCATACTATTCACACAGGTCAACTCATTACACTGTGCATTGAAGCAGTACATGATAAAATAACAACAGAATGTAGAATAAGTTGCAACAGTGACAGAGAAAGTGCAGTGCAGTTGGACAATAAAATGCATGATCACAGCGAGGTAGGCTGTGAGGTCAGGAATTCATCATCTGTACTAGGGAACCTCTTAGTGCTCTAATAGCAGCTGTCCTTAGCCTGGTGTTACGTGCTTTCAGACTTTTGGATCTTCTGCCTGATGGGAGAATATCCAGGATGGATGGGGTCTTTGATTATGCTGGCTGCAGAGTCCATGGAGGGGAGGCTGGTTTCTGTGATGTGCTGAGTTGTACCCACAATCATCTGCAGCTTCTTGCCAACCAAGCCATGATGGGTCCTGATCCTGATAGAGTGCTTTCTATGCTATATCGATGAAAATTGGTAAGGGTCGATGGTGACATGCCAATTTTCTTTCACCTCCTGAGGAAGTAGAGATATTGGTGAACATTCAGATCAGAATTAGGTTTAAGGTCATTGTCATTTGTTGTTTTGCTGCAGCAGTACATTGTGATACAAGAATAAAAATCTACAAATTACGTATATAATTAAACTAAATAAGTAGTGCAGAAAGAAAACAAGAAAACAAAAAAAAAGTGAAGTAATGTCCGTGGGTTCATTGTTCATTCAAAAATCTGATGGTGAAGGGGAAGAAGCTGTTCCTTGAACATTGAGTGTGTGTCTGCAGGCTCCTGTACCACCTCCCTGATGGTAGCAATGAGAAGAGGTGATCAGGCCCTTAATGATGGATGCCGACTTTTTGAGGCATTGCTCCTTGAAGATGTGCCGAATGCTGGGGAGGGTAGTGCCCATGATGAAGCTGGCTGAGTTGGAAGTTTTCTGCATTCTTTTCCAGTGCAGTGGCCTCTCCATACAAAACAGTGATGCAATCAGATAGAATGCTCGCCACGGTATATCTGTTGAAATCTGTGAGAGTTTTTGGTGACATACCAAGTCTCTTTAACATCCATATGAAACATAGCTACTGTCATGCCTTCTTTGTAATTGCATCTATAAGTTGGACCCAGGATAAATCTTCAGAAATGTTGACACCCAGTCTTGCAGTGAATGACTCACCTCATATTGCCATTGCCATTGCCATTCCTACACCTGTAAGACTAAAGTTGGGAGCAAAAGGGAAGATTCTCCATTTGACATCTTGAATAGATCTCCAACTGCAGTCAGGAAACTCTTTACTGTTCAGGATACACCAGTCTGTTTGAAATGAAGAGTGCACAGTCACTTCAGATGCTATTACTGTTGAAGACTGTGGGGTCGGGTGGAACTAAAGAAAGACTTTAGTGATAATGATAACCTTGCACTAATGACTGATGCTCTTGCCCTAGGGAAGAAGAGTGCGCATTCTACTACATTCACCTCATGCTAATTGCCTCCATTTCATTCTTCAAATGAGTAACAGTTGGGAATTTTACATGTTACCTTCAATATTTGAATCAAATAATTTATGTATTTGGTGAACAAAATGGCCATCAATAGTCCCATAGTACATTGCTTTCCGTTGTAAGTTGTGTTAGAAAATACTCTTTAACTCATAGTCTTTCAAAGGATGGTCGTAAAGAAAGGGTCTTTTTTTTTCCCCCAGTTGCAACATTGGCATGCAAAATATGCACTTCAGTTGTTTGGGCCACATAGAGGCTCACTAAGACATGTGCCTTCGTAAAGAGGAGCATTTTACTGTGGCATGTTGTATTCCATCAAGTGCACAAAAACTATGTCTGGTAGAATGAGATAACTGTTCCTAAACAGAAACAATTTGCACTCTGTGTTCCTGCCACTGCAAGGCAGCTGTCCATATGAAAGCCAGCAATATAACATTTGGGTTCATCCAACAATATTTCAACAGATAGGAATCTGTACATGGCAGTCAAATGAATTGGCAAATGCTGTTCAACAGCTTTAAAATAGCTAGCAGGGCCAGCAAATGGCTGACTGACCAAAATTTCTTCGAGCTCAAGTTTATATCATCCCATTTATTTTTGCAAGACATGTTAATATGCTTCAGAGTCAATGTATTACATTCAAATAGCAATCACAATTGTGTCTTTCAATGTATCACAAACATTATGTACATGAACATTTAATCCACCTTTGGTAATATTTAAATCAGACTAGAATTCCATTCTTATATTTCCTCTAAAAAGGGAATGATGGACACCTTGCTGAAATCGAAGTGCAGAGATTAAACTACAGATGTAGTTATTAAACTACAAATGTGGTTAAATCCCACCACTTCAAATTTAAATAAATTGTCTGTGTTAAATAAATAAAAGAGCTGGTCTCAGAAATAGTGACAGTGAATTTACCATACTGATGTAAGGATCACCTTTTCCTTTAATGAAAAGAATCTCTGGGTCTGTTTGTAATACAGGCAGCCCAATGAAATGTTGTGTGAAAAGCTGCTATGATAAAACAAGTAAAACTAAAACCAAATAGACCAACAAGTATTGTATTCTTTGCATTCAACTCTATAATCCCCTCAAAACTAATCAATAAGCTCCACGATCTAGGCCTTTATACCTCCTTGTGTATTGGAACTTTGATTTTCTCATTTGCAGATCCCAGTCATTTCGTTTGGTAACAACATAATCACAGCAGTTTAGTGGTTAGTGTGACGCTATGACAACTTGGGGTGTTCAGAATGCAGAGTTCATGCACAAGGAGCACATCTACAAGGAGCGCCGCCACAAAAAAGCAGCATCCATCATCAAGAACCCCACCATCCTGGCCATGCTCTCTTCTGGCTACTGCTATTGATAATGAGGTACAGGAGCCCTTACCCCCATACCACCAGGTTCAGGAACGGTTATTACCCTTCAACCATCAGGCTTCTGAACCAGATTGGGCAACTTCACTCACTTCAACACGGAACTGATTCCATAACCTATGAACTTATTTTAAAGGATTCTACAACTCATGTTCTCAATATTATTTATCTCTTATTTCTTCTTATTATTATTAATATTATTTTATTGTGTTTTGGATCGGAACCACAGAGAGGCGTGGGAGCTGAATTCTGAAGGAAGGCAGTTTTTTAAAAATTTCTTCGAGTGCAAGAAAGACGAGACTGCGCAGGCGCGTGACGTAACAGGACAGCGCAGAAAGTTTAAAAAGGAAGGTTGCTACCAACAGCTTTCTTTTGGATTGGGACTACAGAGAGGCGTGGGAGCTGAATTCTGAAGGAAGGCAGTTTTTTAAAAAACTTCTTCGAGTGCAAGAAGGTCGAGACTGCGCAGGCGTGTGACGTAACAGGACAGCGCAGAGAGTTTAAAAAGGAAAGTTGCTACCAACAGCTTTCTTTTGGATTAGGACTACAGAGAGGCGTGGGAGCTGAATTCTGAAGGAAGGCAGTTTTTTTAAAAACTTCTTCGAGTGCAAGAAGGACGAGACTGCGCAGGTGCGTGACGTCAACAGGACCGCGCGGAGAGTTTAAAAAGGAGACCACCCTATACAGCGGGCAGCGGAGTGAGCAGTAGCAGAGTGTAGGGCTTTGGCTTCAACAGGCTTCAGGGGTAAATGGGAAGAGGTGATAGCGGAGCACCAACTCTTATTTTTCTCCCCCCCCCCAACCCTTTGGCGAATTGGCCGGACAGACAGGACAGCAGGGCTCTCACAGCTAACGGTACGAGCTAACGGTTTAAAAAGTTCGTCTGTTTGGCAAGGTAAGTGGGTGAGTAGACTTATTTTTCCTGTTTCATTCCTGTAAAGTTAGATAGCATGCCTGCAGGGTTAGTGCTTTGTTCAGGGTGTCAGATGTGGGAATCCTGGGAGCCCTCCAGCCTCCCTGATGGCCACATCTGCGCCAGGTGCACCGAGTTGCAGCTCCTCAGAGACCGTGTTAGGGATCTGGAGCTGCAGCTTGATGACCTACTGCTTATCAGGGAAAGTGAAGAGGTGATAGACAGGAGCTACAGGGAGGCAGTCATCCCTAGGCTACAGGGGTCAGAAAACTGGGTCACTGTCAAGAGAGGGAAGGGAAATGTCCGGATAGTGGAGAGCACACCTGTGGCTGTCCCCCTCAGCAACAAATATCTTGTTCTAGATGCTGTTGAGGGGGATGACCTGACAGGGGATGCCCATGGTGACCGGGTCTCTGGCACTGAGCCTGGCACTGTTTGCAGGAGAGAAGGAAGGAGAAGAGGAATGTGGTAGTCATAGGGGATTCCATAGTCAGGGGAACGGACAGGAGATTCTGTGAGCCTGATAGGGATACCCGCATGGTGTGTTGCCTCCCAGGTGCCAGGGTACGGGATGTCTCGGATCGGGTCCTGAATATTCTAAAGGGGGAGGGTGAGCAGCCAGTTGTCTTGGTACATGTTGGTACCAATGACATAGATAGGACAAAGGAGGAGGTCCTGAAGAGAGATTTCTGGGAGTTAGGAAGGAAGCTGAGAAGCAGGACTTCCAGGGTAGTAATCTCGGGATTGCTACCTGTGTCACATGGTAGCGAGGGCAAGAATGGTAGGATCAGGCAGATAAGTGCGTGGCTGAGAGACTGGTGCAGGGGGCAGGGCTTCAGATTCTTGGATAATTGGGATCTCTTCTGGGGGAAGTATGACCTGTTCAAAATGTTCAAAAGGTTACACCTGAACCCAAAGGGGACCAATATCCTGGCGGGAAAGTTTAATAGCGCTGTTAGGGAGGGTTTAAACTAGTTTGGCAGGGTGATAGGAACCGGAATGATAGAGCGGAGGAAGGGGAAAACAGAAATAAATCTAAGATAGTGAGCAGTAAAGATGTCAGGAAAGACGGGCAGGTGATGAGGCAAATTTGTAGCCATTGGGATGAGTTGCAGTGCAATAAAGTTGCAGTGAAATCAAAGTGAAAATTACCAAATACTGGTCTTAAGGTGTTATACTTAAATGCACGCAGCGTAAGGAATAAGATGGATGATCTTGTTGTACAGCTACAGATTGGCAGGTATGATATTGTGGCCAATCACTGAGACGCGGCTAAAGGATGCATGTCTCTGGGAGCTGAACGTCCAAGGATACACGGTGTATCGGGAGGATAGGAAGGTAGGCAGAGGGGGAGGCGTGGCTTTATTGGTAAGAAATGATATTAAATCATCAGAAAGAGGTGATATAGGATTGGAAGGTGCAGAATCTTTATGGGTTGAGCTAAGAAATCCCAGGGGTAAAAGGACCCTGATGGCAGTTATTTATAGGTCTCCAAACAGCTGCAGTGATGTGGACTACAAATTACAACAGGAAATAGAAAAGGCTTGTCAGGAGGGCAGTGTTATGATAATTGTGGGGGATTTTAACATGCAAGTGGATTGGGAAAATCAGGTCGGCACTGGATCTCAAGAGAGAGAATTTGTAGAATGTCTGCCAGATGGCTTTTTAGAACAGCTTGTTGTTGAGCCCACTAGGGGATCGGCTGTACTGGATTGGGTATTGTCTAATGAACCGGAGGTGATTGGAGAGATTGAGGTGAAGGAACCCTTAGGAGGCAGTGATCATAACATGATTGAGTTCACTGTGAAATTTGAAAAAGAGAAGCCGAAATCTGATGTATGGGTATTTCAGTGGAGTAAAGGAAATTACAGTGGCATGAGAGAGGAACTGGCCAAAGTTGATTGGAAAGGGACGCTGGCGGGAAAGACGGCAGAGCAGCAGTGGCTGGAGTTTATGCGAGAAGTGAGGAAGGTGCAGGACAGGTATATTCCAAAAAAGAAGAAATTTTTGAATGGAAAAAGGATGCAACCATGGTTGACGAGAGAAGTCAAAGCCAAAGTTAAAGCAAAGGAGAGGGCATACAAGGAAGCAAAAATTAGTGGGAAGACAAAGGATTGGGAAGTTTTTAAAAGCTTACAAAAGGAAACTAAGAAGGTCATTAAGAGGGAAAAGATTAACTATGAAAGGAAGCTAGCAAATAATATCAAAGAGGATACTAAAGCTTTTTCGAGTACATAAAGAGTAAAAGACAGGTGAGAGTAGATATAGGACCGATAGAAAATGATGCTGGAGAAATTGTAATGGGGGATAAGGAGATGGCGGAGGAACTGAATGAGTATTTTGCATCAGTGTTCACTGAGGAAGACGTCGACAGTATACCAGACAATCAAGGGTGGCAGGGAAGAGAAGTGTGCGCAGTCACGATTACGACAGAGAAAGTATTCAGGAAGCTGAATAGTCTAAGTTAGATAAATCTCCTGGACCAGATGGAATGCACCTTCGTGCTCTGAAGGAAGTAGCTGTGGAGATTGCGGAGGCATTAGTGATGATCTTTCAAAAGTCGATAGATTCTGGCATGGTTCCGGAGGACTGGAAGATTGCAAATGTCACTCCGCTATTTAAGAAGGGGGCAAGGAAGCAAAAAGGAAATTATAGACCTGTTTGCTTGACATCGGTGGTTGGGAAGTTGTTGGAGTCGATTGTCGAGGATGAGGTTACAGAGTACCTGGAGGCATATGACAAGATAGGCAGAACTCAACATGGATTCCTTAAAGGAAAATCCTACCTGACAAACCTATTACAATTTTTTGAGGAAATTACAAGTAGGCTAGACAAGGGAGATGCAGCGGATGTTGCATATTTGGATTTTGAAGGCCTTTGACAAGGTGCCACACATGAGGCTACTTAACAAGATAAGAGCCCATGGAATTACGGGAAAGCTACATACGTGGATAGAGCATTGGCTGATTGGCAGGAAACAGAGAGTGGGAATAAAGGGATCCTATTCTGGTTGGCTGCCAGTTACCAGTGGTGTTCCACAGAGGTCCGTGTTGGGGCCGCTTCTTTTTACATTGTACATCAACGATTTGGATTATGGAATAGATGGCTTTGTGGCTAAGTTTGCTGAAGATACGAAGATAGGTGGAGGGGCCGGTAGTGCTAAGGAAACGGAGAGTCTGCAGAGAGACTTGGATAGATAGGAAGAATGGGCAAAGAAGTGGCAAATGAAATACAATGTTGGAAAGTGTATGGTTATGCACTTTGGCAGAAGAAATAAACGGGCAGACTATTATTTAAATGGGGAAAGAATTCAAAGTTCTGAGATGCAACGGGACTTGGGAGTCCTCGTACAGGATACCCTTAAGGTTAAACTCCAGGTTGAGTTGGTGGTGAAGAAGGCGAATACAATGTTGGCATTCATTTCTAGAGAAATAGAGTATAGGAACAGGGATGTGATGTTGAGGCTCTATAAGGTGCTGGTGAGACCTCACTTGGAGTACTGTGGGCAGTTTTGCTCTTCTTATTTAAGGAAGGATGTGCTGACGTTGGAGAGGGTACAGAGAAGATTCACTAGAATGATTCCGGGAATAACAGGGTTAACATATGAGGAGCATTTGTCCGCTCTTGGACTGTATTCCTGGAGTTTTGAAGAATGAGGGGGGACCTCATAGAAACATTTCGAATGTTGAAAGTCATGGACAGAGTGGATGTGGCAAAGTTGTTTCCCATGATGGGGGAGTCTAGTACGAGAGGGCATGACTTAAGGATTGAAGGGCGCCCATTCAGAACAGAGATGCGAAGAAATTTTTTTAGTCAGAGGGTGTTGAATCTATGGAATTTGTTGCCACAGGCAGCAGTGGAGGCCAAGTCATTGGGTGTATTTAAGGCAGAGATTGATAGGTATCAATAGTAGCCAGTAGCCAGGGCATCAAAGGCTGTGGTGAAAAGGCGGGGGAGTAGGACTAAATGGGAGAATGGATCAGCTCATGATAAAATGGCAGGGCAGACTCGATGGGCCAAACGGCTGACTTCTGCTCCTTTGTCGTTGTCTTATTTGAACAGATTGTCTTCTTTTACACATTGGTTGTTCGTCCATCTTTGTTTATGTGTAGTATTTCGTTGACTGTATTATGTCTCTCTGGAGCTTCTCTGAATGCCCAAAAGAAAATTAATCTCAGGGTAGCATATAGTGACATACATATACTCCTAGCCCTATTGAACTTACAAGATGCTTCTCGCAAAATATTTCATGTCTAAATAGGGAGATCTGTCTCAAGTGAACTCAGGAAATCATACTTTACTACCAAAATCCTAGACCCTCACCTCCTCAGTCCACAGCCCTTGAAATGATTCAAGATTTGTATGAGCAAAACTATTATATTGGATGAAGACAGCTCCCACTGTGGAATGGCAAATCTACGAAATGTTATCTGCCTGCAATCCTTATAACGTAACCACCATGCAAAATAATAATACAGAATTTCTATTTTGTTTTAGATTTCCGGCATATGCAGTTTTTGATTTGCATTCATACTTGCAAGGTGATTTTTTCTGAAATGGCTGGATACACTAGTTACATAACATGTGCATCTGATTCACTCTACAACTCAGATAATTCTAAAATTGGATACCAGGCTAAAGGTAATTTCCTCTGGGCAATTGCATTTACAAAGATATTGTCTGGTGAATGAAGGTTCTCATGATCTGAAACAGAACGTATCTTTAATTTATCACAAGGACATCTGCTGTATATTGCTTCCAGTATTGGCTGTCCTGAGTATGAAGCAGGCTTTTCTACCGTTTTTATGGAGCAGTTGATTAGTTGTTTGAATGACCACGTTGCTTCATTAATGGACGAATTGCACAAGGATGTCAAAGTATTAAAGGCATGCAAAACAGATATGATGCAACTAGTTTCAGACCAAGTGCAGAAGCCACTCAAACGTAATTGAATTGCCATATAAAATAACTTCAGAGTTTTGAAATAATCTCAAGCAGGTGATTTTATGCTAGGTTAAGTTTCAGATCTTGATTTCTGGGCATCTGTAATAATAAATTTGTACAAAGTTCAACTTGCTGCAGATTTGTAGAAGATGTTTCATTTTACCCTGTTAGCTCCTTCACTGTAGTCAGTCCAGTCCACATACAAGGAATTTCAATTACATTCGGTTGCTATTTTAAGAGAGATTTTTCTGGAGAATTTCCATTCTCCACATGTAAAAAGAGCTGAGGACCAAATTGTTGCATATTTATGATAAAACTACATAAACAGAATATAGAAATAAATCACAGTATACAGTATATGATAGTTAGACAGGTATTACAGAACAAGACCATGGGATCACAGAAAGATTAGGCGGTCAGTTTTGATTGATTTGGGAACTGTCAAATAAAATTCTAAAGTGAAATGTTAAGACACCTGCTGCCCACCTCTCCTTCCTATTTATATATGCAGGCACCCTTTGCACAAAACAGATATGCACACAACAGAAGTCAAAATGTTTTAATTCAACTTCAGATGTTAAGAGAACTTAATATCATCAAAAATGTGATCTTTGGCAGCTGTCAAAGATGAGTAGAGTGAAGTAGGAGAGTAGAGTTAAACATAAGCCATATCTGAAGAGCTACAAGAAATTAACAATTTATCATCTGAAATCTCTCTTTCTCTGCTTACTTTGTGATAGATATTCACTATCCAGAGCATGGAGGGGCCTTTGTGCCAAGCTCAGCTTTCTAATGCAGCAGCTGACTCTTCCAGGAGTCAAAAAGTTGTTTCTGAGTAAACACTAACACTCAACCAATATTCCATGCGCAGCTTCCTGTTCTAAGCAAAAATTAGTCTTCAGTTCTAAATGTAAATTGCAATCAATAATCAATCAGAAATTAAAAGAACAGCTTTGTAAATAAATGGCACTCTCAATAGAACACAGGCTGGTGCCCCACTGCACAGGGCTAGCTGCTTAAGAGATGCAGTGTAAGACAATGGGGTTATGTTAATTGACCTGTATCAAGCCAGACAACACAGGCTAAGTTATTTAGTTTGAGAAAGCTTGCAGACCATACTAATGCTATTACTTAGCAAAGAGTTGAGCTATCATTGGTGGTGAGATTTGCGCACTCCGTTAGCTTCACAGCATTAATGGTGGGATCATGGGAACTGTGAGTCCAGAAGCTTTTAGATTCTTGTGTTGAAAGGCATCTGATAGACTATTCCCTGTGTGTGAAGTCTCCTAAATGAAAAACAGTGTAAATGTAGAGAGCAGCAAGGCTTATTAGGAATAGTAAAGATCATCAAGAAGAATAACAGAAAGATGGAGTGAATTAGAAACATTCCTCTGCCTTTGATTTCTGCGATGGACAATTTATTCATCTGCAACTCGTTGGTATGCCTTTTTAGCTTAAAGGAATTGTACTTGGGTATTGTAAATTATTTGTGTTTTAGAAATTGTGTAGAATTTGGAAACCTTTTATAAGACAGAGAAATCCTCTGTGAGTTTTAAATGTTTCAAGAATTTTATCTAAATGTAATTGTTTATCACTAAAAATAAATGAACTGTTTTTAAACTACATCATTAACTGGAAGAATTACCTCCTTGATAGGGAAGTGAGGGGTCCCACTGCTTAAATAGTGGGTATTGGCAGCTAAACTCACCGTGAATGATAAACAGGGAAGTGATTTAACCTTTGAAGAGTAGGTGGCTACAGCATAAACTCCCTTTTGTGAGGGTACCTATAGGTATCTACAGTATATCTAAAACGTTCATTTGAGTTCAGATCTTTGCAGACAGGAAACCCAATACCATCACAACTTACTAAATAAGTAATAACAAAATCCAGGAATGCTAAAGAGACCCTTTCAACTACATAGCAACTAACCAAATGTACATCTTGCATTCATGCAACACACACACAATGCTGTAGAAACTCAGCAGGCCAGGCAGCATCCATGGAAAAGAGTACGGTCGACCTTTTGGGCTACGACCCTTCATCAGGACTGGAGAAAAGAAAATGAGGTCAGATAAGAAGGTGGGGGGAGGGGAAGAAGAGACACAAGATGATAGGTGAAACCATGAGGGGAGGAAGGGCGAAGTAATGAGCCGAGAAGTTGATAGCTGAAAGAAATACAGGGCTGGAGAAGGGGGACTCTGATAGGGAAGGACAGAAAGCATGGAAGAAAGGAAAGTAGGGGAGGAGCACCAGAGGGCCAGAGGGCAGGTAAGGACAGAAAGTGAGGGAGGGAAATGGGAATGGGGAATGGTGAAGGTAATGGGGGCGGGGCATTACCAATGTTTATATCATCAGGCTGGAGGCTACCCAGATGAAATAAAAGGTGTTGCTCCTCTAACCTGTGTGGTCTCATCACGACAGTAAAGAAGGCCATGGATTGACATGTCGGAATGGAAATGAGAAGTGAAATCCCCAACTTTTCCTATGTTACATTGATGACTGCATTGGTGCTGCTCCCGACACACATGCAGAGCCAGTCGAATTCATCAACATTTCCTCCAACTTCCACCCTGCCTTCAAATTTACCTGGTCCATTTCTGACACCTCCCTCCCACTTCTCGATCTCTCTGTCTCGGACTCTGGAGACAGCTTTATCTACTGATGTCTATTATAAGCCCACTGACTCTCACAGCTACCTGGACTATACCTCTTTCTGTTACTTGTAAAAATGTCATCCCCTTCTCTCAATTCCCCCATCTCCACCGCATCTGCTCTCAGGATGAGGCTTTTCATTCCAGAACTAAGGAGATGTCCTCCTTCTTCAAAAAAAAGGGCTTTCCTTCCTCCACCATCAACACTGCCCTCAACCGCAACTCTTCCATTTCTCACATGTCTGCCCTCACCCCATCCTCCTGCCACCCCACCAGGGATAGATTTCCTCTTGTCCTCACCTACCACCCCACCAGCCTCCGTGTCCAACACATAATTCTCCATAACTTCCGCCATCTCCAACGGGATCCCACCACCAAACGAATCTTCACCCCCCCCCCCCAATTTCTGCTTTCTGCAGGGGTCACTCCCTATGCGACTCCCTTGTCCATTCACTCCTCCCCACTGATCTCCCTCCTGGTACTTATCCTTGCAAGTAGATCAAGTGCTACACCTGCCCCTACACCTCCTCCCTCACTACCATTCAGGGCCCCAAACAGTCCTTCCAGGTGAGGCGACACTTCACCTGTGAGACATATACTGTGTCCTGTGCTCCCGGTGTGGCCTCCTGTGTATCGGTGAGACATAGATTGGGAGACCACTTTGCTGAGTCCCAATTCTCCATCCGCCAGAAAGAAACAGGTTCCCCCCAGTGGCCACCCATTTTAAATCCCCTTCTCAATTCCATTCCAACATATCAGTCCATGGCCTCCTCTGCTGTCATGATGAGGCCACAGTTATGTTGGAGGAGAAACACCTTATATTCTGTCTGGTTAGCCTCTAACCTGAAGGTATGAACATTGATTTCTCAACCTTCCAGTAATGACCCCCTTCTTCACTATTCCCGATTCACATTTCCCTTGTCTGCCCATCAACTCCCTCTGGTGCTCCTCCCCTTTCTCTTTCTTCCATGGTCTTCTGTCCTCTCCTGTTAGATTCGCCCTTCTCCA
Organism: Mobula hypostoma; assembly: GCF_963921235.1. NCBI lineage: Eukaryota > Metazoa > Chordata > Chondrichthyes > Myliobatiformes > Myliobatidae > Mobula > Mobula hypostoma. The sequence continues at coordinate 55,353,399 of NC_086098.1, read as the reverse complement.
GCCCAGTATGACTTTCACCAATCAACTTCTCAGCTCTTTACTTCACCCCTTCCCTACTCCCGGTTTCACCTATGACCCTGTGTTTCTACCTTCCTTCCTCCCACCCTCTTACTCTGCCTCCTCATCTTTTCTTCTCCAGTCCTGCTGAAGGGTCTCGGCCCAAATCGTCAACTGCACTCTTTTCCACAGATGCTGCCTGGCCTGCTGAGTTCCTCCAGCATTTTGTGCGTGTTGCTTGGATTTCCAGCATCTGCAGATTTTCTCTTGTTTAAGCTCGCATTGAAGCAATGATCTGCTGTTTCGGAAACATTGATTGAAATCTGTCATTGAACTGGCAGCAGCCTCTGAACCAACAAATTATTTTATTTAAGTAACATTGTGCACTCTGTAAGAAGAGAAAATTGTGTAATAGACTAATTTGTTGCTCAAAGCATATAAAACCTAGAAGCATTAAGACTGACCCAAGATTTTTATTGGGCAGGATAATAGTTAAAACAGAAAACTCCTTGATTGATGATTGAAGATCTAACACTAGAAGCAGATGTCTTAACTGTATATCTATGACTCTCTATGCTCTTTCACAATTAAAGGCCATGAATTTTCTTGCTTTTTAACCAGTGTCTCTGCATTTCCCTCTCCTTTCGACCTGGCCGCGTTTCTCCTTGCAGCTCAATGTATACATTCTCCTTGTCACTCTCTTTCTTCCTAAAGTAACAGGGTAGGTCATGTTTCCAAAAGTAATTTCCTGAAATGAAAGTGCCATTTCATGCTAGTCATATGACCCTCCTTTAATACAGAAGAGGGCATTTACTGTCAACAACATGGTGAGAGAGCGGACTAAAGCACAAGTCTCTCTACCTATTCTTTCTCTCTGCACCTTTTCCATTTCTGCCAAGTCTTCTGACCCTCTCTCTCCTTGTGCACCTATGCTTTGTCTTCCTTCTACCTGAACGTTGATACAAGTATGATATTCATACAAGACCAATATCCCTTTTTGTGCTTGAACTTCCTTTCTCATTCTCCCTGTATTATCACCCTTCATGTATCTGTGCATTTTCACCCATCTCCTACAGAAACACTGATGTATATATAACAGCAGCACTGGAATCTGGAAAGAAAGTTGGCTTTTGATCCATAAGGTTAGATTCAGACAGGCTGTACCTTAAATTGAGAAATTATTTTATTTGGAAATTATGGTATTACCAAATTGCTGATCTCATTGAAAGTATACAATGTGAAAAGAATGTAAAAAATATAATTCTTATTGATGGAATCTGACATATAAATAGGGTGTGTCCAAACTGTCCTTTTTTTGGGATTTTGCTCAAATAATGTCAAAATTATTCCTCATAAATTTATAGCAAACAGTTATGCAATGCATTAAATGGATTAAAATAATTCAAAATGCTTTAGAAATCTTTGAGAAATGGATTTGTCAATCTCCGAAGAAAATAATTTGCAAAGGTTTCTTGCTTTTCCCCTCCTAACATTAGCTATAATTCCCAAATGTCAGATTTAGTATTTGTAAACAATATGTTGAATATTTATTAAATCCCAAATCCAATATGGCGGTGCAACAAATAACTGTTTCTGGAACATGATGAGCTACAGATCCAAAGAGATGAAAACAAGCAAAGCAATAAATTAGAACTTCTTGTTAGTGGAAAGTAAACAACAGATCTTTATCTTATCGAAAATACATAACTTTGCCATGTGGCACCTTCCCCCTGAGCTCCCTCATGTGAATGCTGGAATCAGAGAGAAAAATATTCAATGATCGGTCAGGTTTTCTCTTAAATTGTTGAGAATTTCAGATGGTGACAGGGTGTACAGAATGTGAATCAGGTTAATATGCGTATGTTGTGAAATTTGTTAACTTTGCCACAACAGTATAATACATGGCAACATAGAAAAGAATGAATTACAGTGAGTATATATATGTATATTAAACAGTTAAATTAAATTAGTAGTGCAAACACAGGGGAAAAAAAAAGTAATGAGATAGTGTTCATGGGTTCAATGTCCATTCTGAAATCAGATGGTAGAGTGGAAGATAGTGTAACTCCTTCCTGATGGTAACAATGAGAAGAGGGCAGGCCCTGCGTGGTGGGGGTCCTTAATAAGGTTGTTGCCTTTCTGAGGCATCGCTCCTTCAAGATGCTTTGGATATAAGGAGGCTGGTACCTATGATGGAGCTGACTAATTTTACAACTCTCTTCAGCTTATGTTAATCCTGTGCAGTAGCCCACACCAGCCTCTCCCATACCAGAATCAGAATCAGAATTATCACCAGCATGTGTCATGAAATTTGTTAACTTAGTAGCAGCAGTTCAATGCAATACATAATATAGAAGAAGAAAATAATAATACATAAATAAATAAATAAATAATAGTACCCATATATTGAATATATTAAAAATCGTGCAAAAACCAGAAACAATATACTGTATATTGAAAAAGTGAGGTAGTGTTCAAGGGTTCATTGTCCATTTAGAATCAGCTGGCAGGGGGGAAGAAGCTGTTCCTGAATTGCTGTGTGTGCCTTCAGGCTTCTGTACCTCCTACCTGACGGTAACAGTGAGAAAAGGGCATGCGCTGGGTGCTGGACGTCCTTAATAATGGACACTGCCTTTCTGAGACACGGCACCTTGAAGATGTCCTGGGTACTTTGCAGGCTAGTACCCAAGATGGAACCGACTAAGTTTACAATCCTCTGCAGCTTCTTTCATTCCTGTGCAATAGCCCCCTCCCCATACCAGACAGTGATGCAGCCTGTCAGAATGCTCTCCACGGTACACCTGCAGAAATTTTTGGGTATTTTAAGTGACATACCAAATCTCCTCAAACTCCTAATGAAATCATGAAATACGGCCACTGTCTTGACTTCTCTATAGCTGCATCAATATGTTGGGACAAGGCTAGGTTCTCAGACATATTAACACCCAGAAGCTTGAAATTGCTCACTCTCTCCACTTCTGATTCCTCTATGAAGATTGGCTTGTGTTCCCTCATCTCACCCTTTCTGAAATCCACAATCAGCACTTTGGCCTTACTGGCGTTGAGTGTGAGGTTGCTGCACTCGTGGAGAGTACTCGAACCGGTATTCTCGTCATTGCTACCATCAGCAAGAGGTTCAGGGGCCTGCAGGCACACACTCAAAAACTCATCAACAGCTTTTTCTCCTCGGCCATCCGATTTCTGAATGGACACTGAGCCCATGAACACTACCTCACTACTTTTGTTGCACTATTTATTTAATTTAACTATTTTACTATAATGCAGAGTTTTTATTACTATATGCTGTCACAAAAACAATTGTACGGGGTCTTTCTTTTGTTACATTTAAAATGGCGACTTTGTTACGTTAATCTGGGGAATGCGGCTTTGTTGTGCTTTAACGCTGAAGACAGTTTGCGCTAGCAGTTTGTTTACTTTAAAATGAGATAACAGGGTTCTATTAGCCAATGGGTGGTTATGTATCGTTTTGTTTTCAGATACCATGCTGTATGATATGACTGTGGACTGAGTTTTGGCGGGGAGTCGGAGGAGAGACGAGGAGGACCACGGACGTGTGGAGAGGCTCCGGTTGATCACTCAGGGTGGTCCCGAGCCGTGAGTCGACGGAATTCGGGTGGTCGTCTGAAGTCGAATTGAGCTCCAACGTAGCGCGCAAAGAACTTGGACTTTGATAAGTGTTGGCGCCTTTTTTTTTCACTACTTTCCTCTCTGTATCAAATGTATATTAATGCCATAGAATTAGTAATATCTATAAAGTGTATTTGTTAAAATTTACTGGGTGTGCTGGCTGATGATTGATGTTGTGATTGATTCGGGCAGCCACTGACCCTGTGGGGAGTGTTGAGGGCGGGTGCTGAGCTGGATTTCCCCTAGACATACACGAGCTAATATAACTGAACATTACAAGTGGGGGCTCGTCCAGGATTTGGACTTTTCGGGAAAGTTGTACTTGTCGTTGTGGTAAGTGGTGTGAAGATGGATCAAGATAAGATTGTAAGGTGGTGTGAATTGGAGGAGGTACTGGTGAATCATGCATGTGTGGTAAGCGGGGTCGATTATCGCATTCCGGCAGAGGTACTGGTGCGAGGGTTGAGTTTGATTAAAGGTATCGAGCAGGTAGAACTTGTAGCTAGAAGGGGTGGGAAAGAACTGGAGGCTAGCTGGATGTTGGTGCGGACGAGTGCCAATGTCATGACTTTGGAACTACCAGTGACAGTCCATGCCCCGGGGGAGGCGGGGCCGTGGGGTCTCCACACTCTCCCCGAGGACAAGTGAGGAGGTGCCGGAGGAGGAGGAGCTAGATGAGGCCCCAAGGGAGGTGCCAGTAGCCAGGGGTGGAGGTGTGGAGTGGGAAGGTTTGGCCAGGCCTGACCCCCATGGGCGGGATGAGACTGCCGAGTTTCGGCTGCCATTACCTCCCTGGCGAGAAGGGTTAAGGGGCACCGCCCAAAGCTGAGAATTTTCTCGGGAGCCAAGCCCACCCGGGAAGGGGAGGATGACTATGATACCTGGGTTGAAGATACATCCCAATTGTTGGAGGTGTGGCCAGTTTCGGATGAGGAAAAGAGACAGCGATTGGTGGAAATCTTAAGGGGCGGGGCGGCCCGGGTGGTCTGCGATCTGAGAGCGGTACGCCCTTCGGCTTCCCTGTCGGAGTGTTTGGACTGTCAGGGGATCCCTGGCGGCATTTAGCGGAGTTTCAACGGATGGGGCAGAGAAGAGGGGAAAAGCTCTCAGACTATGCTTTCAGGCTGGAAGGAAAGCTTACGGGGTTGCTGTGACGAGGGGTAGTGAAGGAGGACGAAGTGGCGGAGTTAAGGATGAGCCAGATATGTAGCGGTTCCCGGGAGGATGACAGAGTGGCTTGGAGTGTACGGCAGTCATTTAAGCAGAGCCCCCCTCCATCATTCAGACAGCTGATCCGAGAGGTACGGGCCGAGGAGTGTGCTTTGGGCTGACCAGGGGGCTCGGACCCTCAGGGACGGTCTTCAGTGGTTCAGGAGGTGGTAGTCGGGGTGAGACCAGAGAAATCCAAGGGGTCCCCGGGGGCCCGTATCGGGAGGAGAGAGGCGGCGAGTAGTGGGTGCTATAACTGTGGGAGAGGGGGGCATTTCCGCCGGGAATGTGAGTGGCCGGGGGCGTGCTACCGCTGTGGGGAAGCTGGCCACTTGTGGAAGGATTGTGAGAGACGAGATGCGCCAAGGGGGGAGGGCCCCCGGGCCACCAAGAAGGGAGAGATGTCGGGAAACTTAGGAGAGGCTCAGTGAGGGAACGGACTGGAGTCTCGGGAGGAACACGTTCCCAGAAAACCGCTATGGAACCCCAGAAAGAACAAGCCCAAATTCCTGATGGACTGGTGGGACCCTGTTCCAGCGTGTCCCTACGGATAGAGGGAATCTTTGTGAAAGCCATCCTTGACACCGGGTCGCAGGTTACCTTACTGTACCGGTCGTTCTACAACAAATATCTGAAACATTTGACAGTCACTCCATTTTAAGCATTGGAGATTTGGGGCTTAAATGATGGTGATTACCCGTACGATGGATACTTGTCAGTGAGAGTGGAATTTTCGGAGGGAGATGTGGGAGTATCGGAAGCCTTTGAGACGCTGGTGTTGGTTTGTCCGGACCCGGTGGAGACCGGTGGTGCTGCCCTGTTGGTGGGGACTAACTTCTTCTGGTGCGACGGCTCTTGGGAGCCTGTAAGAAGAAGGTGGGGGAGAACTTTCTGGAGACCCTCTCGGTACACCCCGTGTTCCGAGCTGTGTACGAAGGAGTGAGTGACCCCCAGGGGCTGGATTCTGAGTGCAAACGAGGGACGGTGTGGTGCACTCAGGCGAGGCCTAAGGTGATACGGCCAGGGGAGGCGGCATTAGTGATGGGGACCCCCAGATTCCCCGGATTACCACCGGGCGAGGCCCTGCTAGTAGACGCCCCCGACGACCTGGAAAGGGAGTCCCGGTTCCCGGCTGGGGCGCTAGTGAGACCTGAATTGCAGAGGCCCTCAGCTTTACAGGCACGGCGGATGGGGGTGATGGTAAGGAACATAACGGAGAGGGAGATCACCTTTAAGCGCGGGATGCCCCTCGCGCACTTGTTCCCGGTGACGGTGATGTCCAGCGCCCCCGTGAAGCCCACTGGAGGGAAACTATTGGGAAACAGGGAGCGGCTGACCGAGGAGGCCTTTAATTTTGAAAACTCCCCTGTACCGCCGGAGTATAAGAGCAGGCTGGTGGAGAAGATGCTGAAGTTAGGGGGTGTCTTTTCTCAGGGCGAGTTTGATGTAGGGTGTTCCAAGAGCACTCGGCACACCATTCGGGTAACAAATGACACCTCGTTTAGGGAGAGGTCGCGGCGGTTGGCCCCAGCAGAGGTGGAAGACGTGCGGCAGTTGAAAGACGCAGGGATTATTGTGGTGTCCCGAAGCCCCTATGCGTCCCCCATAGTGGTGGCAAGGAAGAAAAATGGGAAGGTACGCATGTGTGTGGACTATAGGACCCTGAACCGCCGCACTGTTCCCGACCAATATACGGTCCCGAGGGTGGAAGATGCCTTGGCCTGTCTGAGTGGTGCACAGTGGTTCAGTGTATTGGATTTGCGGAGTGGGTATTACCAGATTCCGATGAGTGAGACTGATAAGGAGAAGACAGCCTTTATCTGCCCCCTGGGGTTTTTCCAGTTCGAACGAATGCCCCCAAGGCATCTCGGGGGCCCCAGCCACATTCCAGCGGCTCATGGAGAGGACAGTGGGGGACAGGAACCTGCTGGAGGTATTGGTGTACCTGGACGACCTGACAGTGTTTGGATCTACGTTGGAGGAACATGAGGAGCGGCTGCTGAAGGTGCTGAGTCGGTTGAAGGAGGAAGGATTAAAACTTTCCCTGGATAAATATCAGTTCTGCAAGACGTCAGTTATGTCGGGCACATAATCTCGCGAAATGGAGTGGCCACCAATCCAGATAAGATAGCCGCAGTCACCACCTGGCCGAGACCTCAGAAGGTGAGCGCCTTACGCTCGTTTTTGGGGTTTTGCGGATATTACCGGCAGTTCGTGAAAGGATATGTGAAAATGAGTCATCCATTGAACCAGCTGCTGTGTGGCTATCCACCTGTGGGGAGGAGGAGGAAGGGAGACCGAGGGTCGGAGGTAGGAGGATACTTGAACCCCGGGGAGCCTTTTGGATCGAGGTGGGATTCTCAATGTGAGGAGGCGTTCCAATCTCTGAAAAGGGCGCTGACGCAGGCCCCAGTGTTGGCTTTTGCTGATTCCCCGAAGCCGAATGTTCTACACACTGATGCCAGCCACGACGGTCTGGGGGCTGTTCTGTACCAGGAACAGGGAAACGGATTGAGGCCGGTAGCGTTTGTCAGTCGGAGTATGTCGCCATCTGAGAGAAACTATCCCACCCACAAGCTGGAGTTCTTGGTGTTGAAATGGGCGGTGGTGGACAAGTTGAGTGACTACCTATATGGGGCCCAGTTTGAGGTGAGAACTGATAACAGCCCCCTCACTTATATCCTGACCTCGGCTAAGCTGGATGCTACTGGGCACCGGTGGTTAGCAGCCTTGTCTGCCTATGAGTTCAGCCTGAAATACCGTCCGGGGAGTCGGAACATCGATGCAGATGCCCTGTCTCGTCGGGCACGGCCGAGGAGTGGAAGAGTGTCCCCGCCCAGGGAGTAAAGGCCATGTGTCAAGTTGGGAGCGATGGGGAAGTAGGAGCACAGATGGGAACGGATCGGGCAGTAGATCAATTGGGGGCTGACGATGACGCGCTACCCACTGTTTACTGTAATGTGACTGTTCTGAGGAACAGGCAGCTGCCGGAGTTGAGTCCCCAGGAAGTAGAGGCGGCTCAGCGTGATGACCCAAGCATTGGCACTATCTGGTACGCGGTTAGCCGGGGGGATATGGGGCAGGTGGAGAAGGCGAAACATGCCTCCGTTCCCCTACTACTGAAGGAGTGACCCCGGTTGAAGCTGAAGAACCACGTCCTGTACCGGGTCACGTCGCCTCCGGACCACCCCTGGTGCTGGCAGCTGGTCATGCCTGAGAAGTATCGGAAGACTGTGCTCCAGGCTCTACATGATGATTCCGGGCACTTAGGGGTAGAGAAGACCTATGGATTAGTCAAGGACTGGTTTTACTGGCCCCGGATGAGGGGGGAGGTGAAAGAATACTGTAAGACCTGTAGCCGTTGCGTCAGGAGGAAGACCCTGTCTGCGCAGGCGGCCCCGTTATCCCACTTGCAGAGTGCGGGACCCCTGGACCTGGTGTGTATGGATTTCCTGTCTATTGAGCCAGACACCAGCAATACCGCGAATGTTTTGGTCCTCACGGATCACTACACTAGATATGCGCAGGCCTTTCCCACTAAGGATCAGAAAGCGACTACAGTGGCGAAGGTGTTATGGGAGAAGTACTTTGTTCATTATGGCCTTCCCCGGCGGATCCACAGTGATCAGGGACGGGACTTCGAGAGCAGGCTTATACATGAATTGCTGGATATGCTTGGGGTTGAAAAGTCCAGAACCACCCCCTATCACCCACAGGGTGATCCTCAGCCCGAGAGGTTTAACCGGACCCTGCTGGACATGCTCGGCACCTTGGAGATTGGACAGAAGAGTAAGTGGAGTCGGCACATCGCCCATTTGGTTCATTGTTACAATTGTACTCGCAATGACGCTACAGGGTACTCGCCCTACTGTCTGATGTTCGGGCGGGAAGCTAGGCTGCCCATTGATCTGTGTTTTGGGACTGAAGCGGGGGAAATACCTTAAAAGCCATGTCTGAAGTACGTGTCCGATATGAGGAGAGAGTTGAAAAGGGTGTACGAGTTGGCTGAGGCGGCAGCCACCAAGCAGAACCAGCAAAATAAAAGGAGGTATGATCAGAAGGTAAAGTTCATCCAGCTATTGCCGGGAGACCGAGTCCTTATCCGGAATTTAGGACTACAGGGCAAGCACAAGTTGGCGGACCATTGGGCAGCCACCCCCTATGTGGTGGAGAGTCAGATGCCGAATCTCCGTGTTTACCGGGTGAGACCAAAGGATGGGAAGGGGTCTGTCAAGGTACTCCATCGGAACCACCTGTTGCCTCTGGGTCGAGAGGTGAAAATGGACCCAGAGCCCAAATGGGAGTTTACTCCTATTACGAGGACTCTGCGAGGGCGCGGGGCGCGGGAAGAGCCCGCTGAGAAGAAAACGGGGCCGGTCCCCACCTCGAGAAGGGATACGTCATCGGAAGATGATGATTTGGACGTGTGGTACCTGCTTCCGTTCACTGATTCCCCGGTGCTGGGAGAAGAGACTCCTGGCCCTTCCATCACTGAGTCAGGGGAACCGAGGGAGGGAGTTGCAGAGCCGCCTGTATTACAGCCGGGATTGGGGGAGGAGAGGGTGGGGGCAGAACCCGAGCCAGAGGGCTCACAGGGGCAGAGGGATCCCGGTGAAGGGGAAGGTCCAACAGATAGGCCCGAGGGGTCAACTGGGGTGTCTGAACAGGGAGAGTCAGCAGAGGAAGTACAGAGGCCTCAGAGGAGTAGGCATCCCCCGGAAAGACTCACTTATATAGCGCCGGGAGAGCAGGGTGTGATCTCTACTGCCCTGCAAAGTTATGTCACTGCTTTATGCACCTGGGTTGGGTTTTGTGTTTTACAAGGAGTACTGGTGAACTCTGTTAACGTCATGAGGGCATGACTTTTTGTGGTGGGGGGAGAGTGTATGGGATCTTTCTTTTGTTACATTTAAAATGGCGACTTTGTTATGTTAATCTGGGGAATGCGGCTTTGTTGTGCTTTAACGCTGAAGAGAGTTTGCGCTAGCAGTTTGTTTACTTTAAAATGAGATAACAGGGTTCTATTAGCCAATGGGTGGTTATGTATCGTTTTGTTTTCGGATGCCATGCTGTATGATATGACTGTGGACTGAGTTTTGGCGGGGAGTCGGAGGAGAGATGAGGAGGACCGCGGACGTGTGGAGAGGCTCCGGTTGATCACTCAGGGTGGTCCCGAGCCGTGAGTCGACGGAATTCGGGTGGTCATCTGAAGTCGAATTGAGCTCCAACGTAGCGCGCAAAGAACTTGGACTTTGATAAGTGTTGGCGCCTTTTTTTTTCATTACTTTCCTCTCTGTATCAAATGTATATTAATGTCATAGAATTAGTAATATCTATAAAGTGTATTTGTTAAAATTTACTGGGTGTGCTGGCTGATGATTGATGTTTGGGATTGATTCGGGCAGCCACCGACCCTGTGGGGTGCTGGGCTGGATTTCCCCGAGACATACACGAGCCAATATAACTAAATGTTACACAAGGAAGTTAATGACATAAGTCAGTGAAATTAAACTTCAAGTCAAGTCACTTTTTATTGTCATTTCGACCATAAGCTGCTGGTACAGTAAAAACAAAACAACATTCCTCCAGTACCATGCTGCTACATGAAACAACACAAAAACTACACTAGACTACAGACCTACACAGGACTACATAAAGTGCACAAAACAGTGCAGGGCAGTACGATAAATAATTAATAAATAAATAATTAATAACCAAGACAATGGGCACAGTAGAAGACAATTTCAATATAATAATAAATGATGTAGATGTCAGTCTAGATTCTGGGTATTGAGGAGTCTGATGGCTTGGGGGAAGAAACTGTTGCACAGCCTGTTCGTGAGAGCCCGAATGCTTCGGTGCCTTTTGCCAGATGGCAGGAGGGAGAAGAGTTTGTATGAGGGGTGCGTGTGGTCCTTTATAATGCTGTTAGCTTTGCAGGTGCAGCGTGTGGCGTAAATGTCTGTAATGGCGGGAAGAGAGACCCCGATGATCTTCTCAGCTGACCTATCTGCTGCAGAGGCTTGCGATCCGAGACGGTGCAACTTCTGAACAAGGCAGTGATGTAGCTGCTCAGGATGCTCTCGATACAACCTCAGTAGAATGTTGTTAAGATTGGGGCGGGGGGGAGCGGGGTGGGAGATGGACTTTTCTCAACCTGATTCTGATTTTCCAAAATCTTTTTTGCAGTCGGATACATAAGACCTTTAAACAAGAATAATGCTGCTTACTATAAACAATAGGTCAAATTAGAAACTATAAAGTGATGTTGAAACACCAAAAATATTTGTTTGGGATCCTTTGTTCTCAGGGCATTCATAAGTAATTCTTTCACATAGGTTGCAGGTACACTTCCAAACGCTATGCTCCATACTGTTTGGAGATCAATGTATATTGCTCCATACCTCTGGAATTCAGCCTGATTAGTTGTGAGCCTATGAATGCAGAAGGAGCTCAAGACTGAGCTGGGAACCATCACAATTTAACCTATTCTTAGTACTCTGTATTAGGAAGCTATAAATTTTTTGCTTCAAATATACCCATGGTCTTTTCCTCCACTGCAGTCTGTGCAGAGCATTCCACAGATTCACTACTCTCTGGCTAAAAAAAAATTCCTCCTTACCTCTGTTCTAAAGGGTCACCCCTCAATTCTGAGGCTGTACTCTCTAGTTCTGGACACTCCCACCACAGGAAACATCCTCTCCACATCCCCCTTACCTAGTTCTTTCAACATTCCCTAGAGTTCAATGAGATCTGCACACATTCTTCTAAATTCCAGTGAGAATTCCAGTGAGTACAGGCGCAAAGATGGCAAACGTCCCTCCTATGTTAACATCTTTATTCCCAGAATCACCTCAAGAACCTCCTCTGGACTCTCTCCAATGACAACACATCCTTTCTGAGTTGTGGCGCCCAAAACTGTTGACAATACTTTAAGTGTAGCCTGTCTAGTGTCTTATAAAGCCTCAGCACTATCTCACTGCTTTAATTCTATTCCCCTTGAAATAAATCCCAACATTTCATTTGACTTCTTTGACTCAACCTGCAAAGTAACCTTCTGGGATTCCTGCTTAAGGACTCCCAAGTCTCTTTGCACCTCTGATGTTTGAATTGTTTCCCTATTTAGATAATAGTCTGCACTTCTGTTCCTTTTACCAAAATGCATTATCATACATTTCCCAACACTGTATTCCATCTGCCATTTTCTTGCCCATTCTTCCAAATTGTCTAAGACCTTCTGCAATCGCATTGCTCCCTCAGCACTACCTACCCCTCCACCTATCTGCATATCATCTGCAAAATTTGCCACAAAGCCATCAATTCCATTATCTAAATCACTGACAAACAATGTGAAAAGTAGTGGTCCCAAAACTGACCCCTGAGGAACACCTCTAGTCTCCGGCGGCCAACTAGAAAAGGCCACTTTTATTCCCACTCACTGCCTCCTGCCTGTCAGCCAGTCCACTCTCCATGCCAGTATATTTCCAGTAATGCCATGGGATTTTATCTAATTAAGCAGCCTCATGTGTATCATCTTCTCAGATGTCTCTGAAAATCCAAGAAAATGGCATCCACTGACTGGGCATGGTGAAAAGTATTACCAAGTTACCAAGGATGCATCTCACCTGAACCATGGACTTTTTACTCTCCTCCCATCCGGTAGGCGCAACAGGAACATCCACTCCCGCACCAGCAGGCACAGGAAGAGCTTCTTCCCTGAGGTTGTGACACTGCGGAACCTCACCTGCGCTAAGCAGTATTGCACCCATACTGTCCTGTCTCAGTACTTTTATATTTGTGTGCTGTAGCACTTACTTTTTATTCCCAGTTATTTTGTAAACAACACTATTCTTTGCATTTCTGGTCAGATGCTAACTGCATTTCATTGGCTTTGTATCTGTACTCGGCACAATGAGAATAATTTGAATCTAATCTAATCTAATCCACTGCCTTTCCTTTGTCCACCCTGCAGGTTACTTCCTTGAAGAACTCTACCAGATTTGTCAAGCAAGATTTCCCTTCACAGAAACCATGCTGACTTTGACTTACTTTATCATTAGTCTCCAAGTACCCTGAAACCTCATCCTTAATAATAGACTCCAACACTTGCCCGACCACTGGGGTTACACTAGCAGGCCTATAATTTACTTTTGTTTGCCTTCCTCCCTTCTTTAAGACTAGAGTAACATTTGCAATTTTCCAGTCCTCAGAGACCATGCCAAAATCAAGTGATTCTTGAAAGATCATGACCTAATCATTTGTTATCTCTTCAGCAACCTCTTTCAGAACTCTGGAATGTAGTCCATCTGCTCCAGGTGACTTATCCACCTTAAGACCTTTCAGTTTGCCCAGCACTTTTTTCTTTCCAATAGCAATGGCAGTCACTCCTGTTCCCTGGCACTCACGGACCTATTATACATCTAAAGTCTAATCAGTTCATCAGAATCAGGTTTCGTATTACTAGCATATGCTGTAAGATTTGTTGTTTTGCAGCAGCAGTACAGTGCAATACATAATAATAAAAATACTACAGTATAAATTACAATAAAAAGCATATATTAAAAAGTTAAATTCAATAAGTAATGCAAAATGATAGAAAAAATATTGAGGTATTGTCCATGTGTTCAATGTCCATTCAGAAATCTGACGGTAGAGGTGAAGAAGCTGTTCCTGAAGTGTGAGCATGCGTGTTCAGGCTCCTGTACCTTCTCTTTGATGATAGCAATGAGAAGAGGGCAGGTCCTTGGAGTTGGGGGTCCTTATTGATAGATTCCACCATTTTGAGGCATCATCTTTTGGAGGTGTCCTTGATGTTTTGGAGGCTAGTGTACAACTTTCTGTAGCTTTTCCCAATCCAGTGCTGCAGCTCCATGTCACCATCTGAAATTCAACGAACAATAGTCGTGTCATCAGCAAATTCATAGATGGCATTTGAGCTGTGCCTAGCCATACAGTCATGGGTTTAGAGAGAGCAGAGCAGTAGGATGAACATGCACTTTTGAGGTGTGTTAGTGTTGACTGTCAGTGAGAAGGAGGTGTTGTCTCCATTCTGCACTGACTGTGATCTCCCAGTGAGGATGTTAAGTAACCAGGTGCAGAGGCTCAGGGTTTGGAGCTTGTTAATTACAACTGAGGCTATGATTGAGTTGAATGCTGAGCTGTAATCAATAAACAGCAGCCTGACATAGTGATTGCTATTGTTCGGGTGATCCAAAGTTGTGTGGACAGCCAGTGAGATTTCTTCCGCTGCAGATCAATTGTGGTGATAGGAAAACTGCTGCGAGTCCATATCTTTGCTTAGGCAGGAGTTGATTCTGGCCATGACCAACCTCTCAAAGCACTTCACCACAATAGGTGTAAGTACAACTGTACGATACTCATTGATGCTGCTCATCCTGTGTTCTTGGGCACTGGTATGACTGATGCCCTTTTGAAGCAGATGGAAGCTTCCGGCTGCAGCAGTGAGAGACCTAGGGTGTCCTTGAACATGCCCACCAGTTGGTTGGCACATGTTTTCAGTGCCCTGCCAGGTACACCATCAGGGCCTGACGCCCTGCAAATGTTCACCCTCTTGAAAGATGCTCTGACATCGGTCTCCAAGGCAGAGGTCACAGGGTCACTAGATGCTGCAGGGGTTCACAAAGTGTAGTTTTATTCTCCTTTCAAAGCCTACATAAAAGTCATTCACCTCATCTGGGAGTGAAACATCACAGCCATTTAGGCTTCACTTTTAGGAAATGCTCCTGCGCACTTAGCTTTTGTTCCCGTTTAGCTGGAATTTTCATTTATATAATGTTAATCTAATTTTGAAATTCTGTTAATAATTGGAAAAAGGTATTGATACTTCAGGCTATAGAAACACTGCTATGAACGGTGTTTAGAATGCTCAGCAGGTCGTCGGTGGAAAAAAAGAAATTCTAGAAGGATTAATGGCATGGAATGTGATGTTGTGTCATTTGGACCACTAAACAAAGTAAATGGCTGTCAAGACATTTCCCCTTTACTGCTTTAATGAGGAATTATTAAGTTTTGATCCAGTATTGCAAACAGCAAGTTAGTGAATATAACGATCCAATCAGCAACTACTGCCTGAAGATTTTGACCAATCCACAATGTTGAGTCACATTAACTGTCCTTAATGATGTTTTAGAAGATCTGGCTTCTCTTAGTAAATTCCTTCAGAAAGGCTGTTTGAATCCAATTGAAGTGCTGCACTGCAGAATGCAAAACAAAAACTAACAAGTTATGGTCACAGTATCTTGGTGATACCGTTTATTGGAGTGACAAAGTGAAAGATAAGTTCTGACATTGATACAATACCTATTATTCGATTCATTCAACATATGTGCAATCACTTGGATAATAGATGTCCTGATGACGAATTAAGAGGATAGCAAACTTTTGATCCTGATGCTAGTGCAAATGCAACCAATTCTGAATTTGGAAAAGAGAATGTTCTGTACAATTGACAACAAAAATTCAGCTACTATCACGAACTACGACAAAAGTGTTGCCTCAAAAATATTGCAGCGATATGGTTAAGTAAATTTCCAGCTCCATCGCTGATGGAAGTGAAGTGAAGTAAGTACTGCAGACTGTATGTGGGCATAATCCATATCAGTTGGCATCCTTTGCTCTGTTAAGTCTAGGGTAACTCCATTGTTCAGTGTACTGCTGTCACAGTTGCATGATGTCCCAACACAACTCATTGAGAAAAAAGTCCTTCAGAATCTATCACCCAGCTGTTTGCCACAGGAGAAGTCATTTCCATGGATATCTCAATTCAACAATAAACAATTAATGACATTAATTTAGCTGGTTTGGGAATAATTAGTTGCCATTAATTCTCATATCAGCAAAGGTGTCCCAGATGCCAATGAATCATTTCTGTGCCCATTATTCCATTCAAAACAGAGTTTCATTACCTTCTGTTTTTGTAACTCATTATCAAATAAAGGTAGAATAAACCAAATCTAATGAAAACATAGATAAAAGAATTTAACAGGAGGCAGAACAGACTCCACTTTTTGCCGGCAGAACTTTCTGACTAACAGACCGCAATCAGTTAAGTTAGACAACCTCTCCTCCTCCACTCTCACCCTGAACACCGGCGTGCCTCAAGGCTGTGTGCTGAGCCCTCTTCTGTACTCCCTTTTCACCTATGAATGCATTCCTGTACATGGTTCTAACTCCATAATCAAGTTTGCAGATGACACCATGGTGGTTGGTCTGATCAGAGGGGATGACGAAACGGCCTACAGGGACGAGGTCCAGCACCTGGCTGCATGATGTGCCGACCACAATCTGGCCCTTAACACCCAGAAGACCAAGGAGATCATTGTGGACTTCAGGCATGCTAGGAGTCACACTCACGTCCCCATCTACATCAACGGAACTGTAATGGAGCGTATATCAAGCTTCAAATTCATTGGTGTCCACATTTCCGAGGATCTCACCTGGTCTCTGAACTCCTCCATCCTAATCAAAAAGGCGCAACATCGCCTTTATTTCCTGCGGAGCATCAAGAAAGCTCACCTCTGTCCCAGGATACTGACGGACTTTTACTGTTGTACCATTGAGAGCATAATCACCAACTGCATCTCAGTGTGGTATGGCAATTGTCCCGTATCAGACCGCAAAGCACTCCAGCGTGTGGTGAAAACTGCCCAGCGGATTATCGGCACCCAATTGCCCACCATTGAGAACATCTACCATAAACGCTGCCTGGGCTGGGCGAAAAGCATTATCAAGGATGCATCTCACCCTGTCCATGGATTTTTTACTCTCCTCCCATCCGGTAGGCGCTACAGAAGCCTCCGCTCCTGCACAAGCGGGCACAAGAAGAGCTTCTTCCCTGAGGCTGTGACTCTGCTGAACCTCACATCA
This sequence comes from Mobula hypostoma, assembly GCF_963921235.1. Lineage (NCBI taxonomy): Eukaryota > Metazoa > Chordata > Chondrichthyes > Myliobatiformes > Myliobatidae > Mobula > Mobula hypostoma. Next base: position 55,336,659 of record NC_086098.1, on the reverse strand, counting down.
CAGCGCTAAGCAGTATTGCACCCATATCGTAAAGTCTCAGTACTTTTATATTTGTATGCTGTAGCACTTACTTTTTATTCACAGTTCTTTTGTAAATAGCACTATGCTTTGCATTTCTGGTTAGATGCTAACTGCATTTCATTGGCTTTGTATCTGTACTCGGCACAGTGACAATAAAGTTGAATCTAAATCTAAAAAAGAACAGACAGTAAATATAGGCAAATAATGCCTATACACTCAGTGGGCACTTTATTAGGTACACTTGTACATTTGCTCACTAATTCAAGTATCTAATCAGCCAATCATATGGCAGCAACTCAATACATAAAAGCATGTAGACATGGTCAAGAGGTTCAGTTGTTTAGACCAAACGTCAGAACAGGATAGAAACGTGACCTTAGTGACTTTGAGTGTGGAATGATTGTGAGTGCCAGACGAGGTGGTGTGAGTATCTCAGAAACTGCCGATCTCCTAGGATTTTCACACATATTACTCTTCAGAGTTTACAGAGAGTGGTGCAAAAAAACCAACCCAGTCACCGGTAGCTCTGTGGGTGAAAAAGCCTTTTTAATGAGAAGAGTCTGAGGAGAAGGGCCTGACAAAAGGTGACATTAACTCAAATAACTACACATTACAACAGTGGTGTGCAGAATGCACAACATGCTGAACCTTGAACAAGATGGACTACAGCAACACAAGACCACAAACGTTACTCAGCAGTTACTTTATTAGGTACAGGAGGTATACAGAGGTGTATTTTACATAGGATTGATCGGAGTACATTGTCAAGAAATCATAGAAGGATAAATTTTGAACTTAATCAACATTATGTTAATTCCTAATTATTATATGTTTGTGCTCAGAACTGCTGATTCAACTCCAATATCATAAGAAATTCATCACATGTATAATAATAAATGTACATGTACAGAATCAAACATGTTGTTTTACCGGAACAGTTCAAGTAAGTTAAGTATCTGATCTCAATGTAAGAATTTAATTTGTGTAAGTGGATGCCAAATGGAACATGATAGAGTTTTAAGATTACTTATGTGTAATTAGGATTGCATATCAATGAATTTGTAATTAAATCCTCTCACCAGAACCTAGAACTCCTTGCTTACAGCAATCGAGCACTTCCCTCTACAGTGCGCTACATTTTGAAATATAATCTTCAGTCTGCCCATTTTTCTGGGTTATATGTAATAGCACATGCTGCAAAGATTAGTTATTCATTGTCCTAATAGATTAGAACGTTAGATTCCCGATTTACATTGATGACTGCCGACTGAGCAGTGATGTGCTGTTCAGGTAGTTTTATGGTTCCAAATTCCAACAGGAGATTACTGTAATAAAATCTGAGTTAAAAGCTGCTGGACTTGGCCATCTGTTGTTTGTATTCTGCCTGTGTCAGCCGTGGAAAACCAGGGCAATTATATCTTCGTGTCAAGTTAACTGACCCCACAGCATGATGAAATCCATTTCATACTATTCCTAAAAAACGTGATTTTTTACTTGATATAAAATGGGTTTGCAATAGCCACATTTTACCAATGATAATAAATCATAAGCATTCAATTGGCTAGGGTACATCTGGGGTATTCTGAGGCCTTGGAAGTAGTGATAACATGTAAATTCCTTCTTTCCATGATGCTTGAAGCCACAAACTGTATTTACCACACACATTGATGCTTGGCTGTTCCCTACATCAACACTGCCACAAAGCTCTTCATTTCTGAGGTAAATTTCATTTATTTAGCTCTGCACTGTTGGACTGCTTTGCAAAGGAGGGTTAGAATCGCACCAAAATAATTATTATTTGTATGTCTATTGATCATAAAAGGGCATGTTGTTTCAGTAACAGGGTTTACAGAATGTGTTTCAGAACATAATGAGGTAATGAAATAAAACTTCCAAAAATTGGTTGGGGATAGAGCACAGACAGGAGTCTAGAATTTAAAATCAAAATATTTGTTTTTAGAACTCCGCCTCCTATCCACTGCAAATCAAAATTTTGAAACAACAGAAATTGTCTCCAAAGGAGTCTATGGTAATTCTAAGATTAATTTTTTCTAACATGCTGACATATGAAATAGTGTTCATGGATAAAAAAGATAAGTACGCTTCTGGGAGGAAGACTCGCCTGTGGATTGTAGTGTGCCATCAGAATCCGAATCAGGTTTATTATCACCGGCATGTGACATGAAAGTTGTTAACTTAGCAGCAGCAGTTCAATACAATACATAACCTAGCAGAGAGAGAAAAAAATAATAATAAATAAAATAAAACATAACAAATAAACAAGTAAATCAATTACATATATTGAATAGATTATTAAAAAATGTGCAAAAACAGAAATACTGTATATTAAAAAAAGTGAGGTAGTTTCCAAAGCTTCAAAGTCCATTTAGGAATCAGATGGCAGAGGAGAAGAAGCTGTTCCTGAATCGCTGAGTGTGTGCCTTCAGGCTTCTGTACCTCCTTCCCTTTTGGTAACAGTGAGAAAGAGGCATGCCCTAGGCGCTGAAGGTCTTTAATAAAGGACAGTACCTTTCTGAGACACCACTCCTTAAAGATGTCCTGGGTACTTTGTAGGCTAGTGCCCAAGATAGAGCTGACTAGATTTATAACCTTCTGCAGCTTCTTTCGGTCCTGTGCAGTAGCCCCTCCATACCAGACAGTGCTTCAGCCTGTCAGAATGCTCTCCACAGTACATCTATAGAAGTTTTTCAGTGTATTTGTTGACATGCCAAATCGCTTCAAACTCCTAATAAAGTATAGCCGCTGTCTTGCCTTCTTTATGACTACATCAATATGTTGGGACCAGGTTAGATCCTCAGAGACTTCACCACTGTAAAGACAAACTAGATGTACATTGAGTGGTCTATCCCGAAATAATTTGGTTATGAGCCTAGTGTGGGAAATTACAGTGATGTTCAAGGATCAAAACCATGGGTGCTTTGAATGGATGTTCCATATCTTTCTTACATTATATTCAGGAAAGTGTGCCATGTAGAATAAAGCCTTCAGTCTAAGGCCATTGAAGAAGAGAGAGTTCTGGGGCATGGTTGCGGGGTTGGTATTCAGACATTCTATAAGGCTCGGTTGGGGTGGTGGAAGAGGGTGTGGCAGGAGAAAGTATCACATTGGTGATCAAGAACAATGTTCTTGTGACAGCCAACAATTAGTATGGGACCATTATTCATGCTAGTCTGAAAGTTAAACCAGTCATTCAGGCCCTGAAGGATTAAAGAATCAACGTCAAGATCAACTGAGGAAGGGAATCATGTGTAAGGTTGTTTGTTGATTATGCCAGTATAGTCATAGTCATAGTCATAGTCATATTTTATTGATCCCGGGGGAAATTGGTTTTCATTACAGCTGCACCATAAATAATAAATAGTAATAGAATAGTAATAGAAAATAAATAAATAGTTAAATAGTAATATGTAAATTATGCCAGTAAATTATGAATTAAGTCCAGGACCAGCCTATTGGCTCAGGGTGTCTGACCCTCCAAGGGAGGAGTTGTAAAGTTTGATGGCCACAGGCGGGAATGACTTCCTATGACACTCTGTGTTGCATCTCGGAGGAATGAGTCTCTGGCTGAAAGTACTCCAATAGCCAGTAATCGAGGCAGGAGGTGATGGAATGCCCATCAAAATAGAAAGGATCCGTGTAACATATGTTAGAGTGGTCCCAATCTGATGCTATATTATGAAAGCACAATTGTCCCTAGAAATACCAACAATGTCTGCTCCCAAGAAAATGATGCTGGCAAATTATATGGGCATAGCATTATGATGCACATCTGATGCTGATATCATGTCAGACACACACTGTATGTGCGGTTTGCAGCAAGAAAAACCCAGCCAATTTTCAGGGATATTTTTCAATCACTTTTCAATCCAAAGTTTATCTACAATTATGTAGTGCCGAAATAAATAACACCATTTTCTAGGCAATTATCTTTACATCTTTCAAACTTGTGTTCAAAAGCAGCAAAAAGGAAGATAAAATCATCAGCTCATTAGATTTTCAGTTCATTAGCCTTCACTTAAATATTTTGCAGTTTCTCACTCTGAGTGAATGCGAGTCTTTAGCAGAATGTGCATAATTCACAGAAAATCTGGAAATGTCAGTCAACAGCACCAGAAGAACAGCAGATGTGGGAAATGAGAACTTGTAACAGGTGTTGCTTTACTGATTTTAGCTTTAACCTCAACTAGTGCTGATGTTGGGTGTGAATATTAAGAAATTAGCTTCACCCCTTTGCACAAATTTTTTTTATGCAGAAGAGTGTAAAATTTATTCCTCTCTCCCAACTGCCAAATAAAATGAGCTAGAGGGTTTTTCAAGCAACACACACAAGTTGCTGGGGGAGCTCAGCTGACTCGGCAGCATCTATGGAAAAGAGGAAACAGTCGACGTTTCGGGCTCAGACCCATCATCATGACAAAAATTGGTTCTCTTTAACACCATTAGTGGGGTACCACTGACATGACTAAATTTTCAAACCTGCCATGCATACATTGGCAGCCAAAATTTTCAGTCAGTTTTTTACCCATCCGACAGCACAAACAGGATAATTTTTCAAAACTCGTTAGATTCTGGACTAGTTCCTGAGGATTGGAGGGTGGCTAATGTAACTCCACTTTTTAAAAAAGGAGGGAGAGAGAAACCGGGGAATTATAGGCCGGTTAGCCTAACGTCGGTGGTGGGGAAACTGCTGGAGTCAGTTATCAAGGATGTGATAACAGCACATTTGGAAAGCGGTGAAATGATCGGACAAAGTCAGCATGGATTTGTGAAAGGAAAATCATGTCTGACGAATCTCATAGAATTTTTTGAGGATGTAACTAGTAGAGTGGATAGGGGAGAACCAGTGGATGTGGTATATTTGGATTTTCAAAAGGCTTTTGACAAGGTCCCACACAGGAGATTAGTGTGCAAACTTAAAGCACACGGTATTGGGGGTAAGGTATTGGTGTGGGTGGAGAATTGGTTAGCAGACAGGAAGCAAAGAGTGGGAATAAACGGGACCTTTTCAGAATGGCAGGCGGTGACTAGTGGGGTACCGCAAGGCTCAGTGCTGGGACCCCAGTTGTTTACAATATATATTAATGACTTGGATGAGGGAATTAAATGCAGCATCTCCAAGTTTGCGGATGACACGAAGCTGGGTGGCAGTGTTAGCAGTGAGGAGGATGCTAAGAGGATGCAGGGTGACTTGGATAGGTTGGGTGAGTGGGCAAACTCATGGCAGATGCAATTTAATGTGGATAAATGTGAAGTTATCCACTTTGGTGGCAAAAATAGGAAAACAGATTATTATCTGAATGGTGGCCGATTAGGAAAAGGGGAGGTGCAACGAGACCTGGGTGTCATTATACACCAGTCATTGAAAGTGGGCATGCAGGTACAGCAGGCGGTGAAAAAGGCGAACGGTATGCTGGCATTTATAGCGAGAGGATTCGAGTACAGGAGCAGGGAGGTACTACTGCAGTTGTACAAGGCCTTGGTGAGACCACACCTGGAGTATTGTGTGCAGTTTTGGTCCCCTAATCTGAGGAAAGACATCTTTGCCATAGAGGGAGTACAAAGAAGGTTCACCAGATTGATTCCTGGGATGGCAGGTCTTTCATATGAAGAAAGACTGGATGAACTGGGCTTGTACTCGTTGGAATTTAGAAGATTGAGGGGGGATCTGATTGAAACGTATAAGATCCTAAAGGGATTGGACAGGCTAGATGCGGGAAGATTGTTCCCGATGTTGGGGAGGTCTAGAACGAGGGGTCACAGTTTGAGGATAGAGGGGAAGCCTTTTAGGACCGAGGTTAGGAAAAACTTCTTCACACAGAGAGTGGTGAATCTGTGGAATTCTCTGCCACAGCAAACTGTTGAGGCCAGTTCATTAGCTATGTTTAAAAGGAAGTTAGATATGGCCCTTGTGGCTACAGGGGTCAGGGGGTATGGAGGGAAGGCTGGGGCGGTGTTCTGAGTTGGATGATCAGCCATGATCATAATAAATGGCGGTGCAGGCTCGAAGGGCCGAATGGCCTACTCCTGCACCTATTTTCTATGTTTCTATGTTTCTATGAAATGAGGCACAGCACTGAAAGGCAGACATTCACTTGTCACGGCAAAGGCCCTTTATTCCAACATTGCTATGTCAGGCTTCGGCTGGGTACTGGTGAAGCAGAAGGGTCTTTATTAGTACTCTATATTTTTGATTTAAAAATTGTTTATGATGCAATAAGTAATTATTATGTCTTCCTGATAAATTCACATTATTAACAAGGGGAAAATATCACAAATTTATAGCACTCAAATACCCAAGGGAAGCTACACCAACTTTCAAGGGGCTTTGTAATATTAAAAATAATACAATAATGATTAAACACCTTAGTTATTTAAAATGGTTTTAGGATAAATATTTTCAGGACTACAGATTACCCCCACCTCCATTCCCCTCTGTCCTGAAAAAAGATTACTTAATGATTCCCCAAAGGAGTATAACTTCTCTTATTATCAAGACTTTTATCTGTTGTTTTCAATTCGTGATATTAGTATTGAGTAACTTCTCTTAAAAATCTTTGTGGGTGCAATTCTCACAATTTTATGTAGACTGGATCTTTATATATTTAATCAGTTAATGTCCATATATCCTGTGTCAGTCATTCAATATAATGCAGTGGAGGAATTAACTTTGTGTTATTCAGTTGTTTCTCACTGTCAAGGGAAAATAAGGCCATGACATTGGTTGTTATCAATGGAGTGTATTCTTGGAAGAATGACATTACTGTAGCCAGCTGGTGTTCTGTGCTTTCTGGCGGATGCTGGTTCTTAACTAAAATTTATGAAAAAAAGTTCCTGCCTACTTTCTCTTTAAATAATTGATGAATATAAGGGGGCATGTTCCAAAAAAATCAAGGCAGCACAGTTAATTTCAATCAAACTTATAAGATATTTCATCATGGATTTACAATAGTAAAAAAAAATGAGTGTGATTCATTGTGTATGTATCAATGTGAACAAGTAATTTTATGTTCATAAAGTAAAAGAAGATGAAATAAGCAGGAAAAAGTTCCAGTCATAAAATTCTATTTTAGCCAATGATCATATGCTGATTGTCTGACCTTGTTCTTAGTCAGACATAACAACCTTTGACATACTTTTCTATGTCAATCACAGTGGCAGCTGGCTGTGGTAACTAGCAAAGTAAGAAAGAAAGAAATAAGGAATCAGGTCACAAACAACAAAATCTGCAGATGCTGGAAACCCAAGCAACTCACACAAAATGCTGGAGGAACTCAGCGCGCCCGGCAGCATCTATGGAAAAGAGTAAACAGTCAACATTTCGAGCCAAGACCTTTCGTCCTGACCCTTCGTCCTTTGGCCCGAAATGTCTACTGTGCTTTTTTCATAGATGTTGCCTGGCCTGTTGAATTCCTCCAGCATTGTGTGTGTGTGTGTGTTGCTTGGGTTAATAAGGAATCAGAAATCAAATGTGGAAATGCAAAAAATTCAAGCGTTCTTTTTTTTTTGGGTGAAAATTATGGCATAAAATCCAAATTGGAAGGCTATTTTCCTGGATGAAGATGAAGCTGGAATCGTCCACAAGGAACCTTAAAGACCTATGATAACTTCTGGTCACTTAGGTTAAAACGGTGTCTGGTTGGAATATATGACACTGTTGCTTGCAGGCTACCTTTCACTTTTGAAGGGAATCTGACAAAATTAAGTACATGTGAAACCTATAGCTGCTTCTCCGTCTATGTCTGAATGTACCCCATTGTTTATTTTTATTCTAGTTCTTGCAAATATTCTAGGGTAAGGCTGCATGCCAACCTTAGATCGAATGTGTGGATCCTTGGGCCCCACCATTGAATGAGGTCTATCGGTGTTTATTAATCAGGTGTGCCATGATTTGTTCATGCTTCAGAAAGGTAGGTCTAGATTTCTCTGAGACCTCAGAAGTGTTGGTTGACTGCGCAATGGTCTTGTCCTGCATGGGAAAAGGTAAGGAGAGCTTACTGATGAAATGACAGTTTAAATTCAGGTACTGACATACCCCGAGTTCATGGCAATGAAGCCACTGGGGACTTTTGCCACTTATCCCTGTCACAGCGTTGAGTTATATTGATGTGATAAAAGTTCAAAATCACTTTTTAAAAGACTTGGATGTGTAGCCTAAAATCAGCTCCTATATACTCCAAAAAAAAGCCTGCAAGAAACCAAATTACCATTAAACTATCCTTTAGAAATTATAGTCTAGAGATTACAAGGGGTGATTGATAAGTTTGTGGCCTAAGGTAGACGGTGTCAATTTTTTAAAAATTAGCACATTTATTTTTCAACATAGTTCCCTCCTACATTTACACACTGAGTGCAGCAGTCGTGGAGCGATCCCTTCTTTGTAGAAGTGGTCCACAACAGGGGTGATTGATAAGTTTGTGGCCTAAGGTAGAAGGAGATGAGTTATTAACTTCAAACTTTCTGCATAATCACTCAAAGAATTGATCTGCACGTGCACGTAACGAGAGCTGTATAACTCATCTCCTTCTACCTTAGGCCACAAACTTATCAATCACCCCTCGTAGTTACAATTGCAATGCACTGAAGCTGGAAAATTGTTCTGTCATTATTTTGACCTCTTCATTGTCGCATATTTGGCTTGTGACTTAATTAATATATGTATAAACTTTAAAGAAAAGCGTTTTACCATTCTCTTTTCAGTTTCAGGAACTAGAACTATTTGGATAATTGGGAGGTGTATGGAGGGCTATGCTACATATGCAGGTCAAAGGGATTAGGCAGAATAATACTTTATCATGGACTAAGTGGGCCAAAGGATCTGGTTTTGTTCGGTAGTGCTCTATGAATATAACTATTGAAAAAGTTGTAAGGATTACAGGTTAGCTACAGTTACTATTGACAATAGTTGATGCTCCACTCCATTTCTAATAAACAAAGTATATCATTTAAAATTGGTTTAAAAGCTACATTTGGGGAACATTGGAAACATAATGAAGAACTGCACAAACTGGTTATAATATCCTCAATTTTCAGCTCTAGTATCAATAAAATAACTTTCAAAAACACAATAAAGTAATTAAAAAAATAACTTTTTAAAATGACTTTTAATGCCGAATTTTGTTCATCACGTTTGCAGACCAATTAGATGGTCACAATCACAATCCAAATGGGTTGATTCCAACACCAGTTTATAAAGGGATGCTTCAAACATGCAGTGAAGTGGGTTTTGGATTTTGGAGCACGACAGAAGGAGTGCAGACACTTAAAGATCACGCAACACACATCAAAGTTGCTGGTGAACGCAGCAGGCCAGGCAGCATCTCTAGGAAGAGGTACAGTCGACGCTTCAGGACGAAACTTAAAGATCATGCCTTGTTTTAGTGATTCCACCCGGATATGATGCAAGGGTCGCAAGGACGGAAAGACAGAAGTTAGATACTGTTCTCTATGCCACCAGGAAGGAGATTGCTGATGCCAGAAATGAAACAAGACCTCCATGTTTAAACCAGAATTATATGAGCTTTGGTCTGGCAGTCGTATTTCTAATAATTGAAACAGTTTTTGTGATAGTCAATCACCACAATGAAAGGAAGCTGCTGTGACATATATCTTTCAATTATAGAGTTTATTAAAACATACTCTGTGCTGCCTGCAGTTAACTGAGAATGAAAAACATCACTCATGACATTGGATTGCACTTTGTAAATTTTATTTCACCAATTTTTTTTGTATTTGCCCCAATAACCTCTGCCCTGGTGAAGTGTCACTTCAATGCCCAAATCACATCAAACAAAGGAAAGATAGAGCTGTTCTAACACAGTATTGGATGGGTGCTGCTCCCAGTAGTCACCAGGCTATAATTCATAAAATATCAGTCATCACTGCTAAATTGTATCCAGCTACACTCTCGTCTTAAGCCAAAAAATCTTTGAAAAAATAATCACCTTCTCTCTCTTGAAGCCTAAAAAGAAGGAAATAGCACAAGGCTCCATACTCGAAGTATCTTGGGTCATGCCTGTAGTTCATTACAGATTGATTACTCACTGACTACAAAGTAGATGTTACACATTCCTTGTGAAATGAAAGAGAACTTAAATGATTTCCAACGTAAAGAGAAACATGTAATGTCTTGCTGCAATGTACTTTAATTAGATATTTCAAAATACACTGTCACTTAAACGTTAAACTCTGATATGTGTGTGCATCAAGGGAAGGGTATGACATGGGATGGGGAAAGACTAGAAGTGAATATTGCATGATCATTTATATTACTGTAATAAGGTACTACGGTATGATTTTATTAAAACAGTGGAGTCTTATGTATTAATAACTGAACTGTTACGGGTGATCAGAAAATGTTAAATTAAGAATAGGTAGATTTCCTTTCAAATTTATTTTCCTGTTTCCACTTCCCATTCAGTGTAAAGTTTTGCATTAAATTCACCTTCCTCAATATTCCCAATGCCTAAATCTCATTGGCTGAAATTTGTCATATTGTCAGAAATCCCCTGTTGGCCTCAATTCCAGCAATTTAGTGAGACAGTCAACTACAGTAGAGAGAGAAAATATATGTATGGAAATGTCACAAATGAGTGAAGCACAAGATACCCTATTTACAGACAGATGTAGGCTGTAGATTTAAACATAATACTCACATGGGAAAGTGGAAGATGGAGGGGAAGGAAATAATAAAACCATCTTTGATGAATGAAAATGATAAAATAGTTCTGAACAATTAACAAAATACTGTGGATAGTGGAAATGTGAAATAAAATTAGAAATTTCTGGAAATACTCAGCAGGTCTGCATCTGTGGAGAAAGGTTTGATTCAATAGAATTTCATTAGAATCTAATGACCTCAGTGTCTCAATGCTGTTTCTGTTCATTTATCATGAAAGCACTGAACGTGTTCATCTCTCTACCTTTTCCTACACAGTAATAATCAGTTACATAGTGTTCACCAAGTTATTCTTACAATAATAACATCCAATAATATATTATTGTTTCAGTGAACATAGAACGGGAAATTTGCTATTTAGAAAAACATGCATTAAAACATTAGTCCTTCCAGGTGAGGCAACACTTCACCTGTGAGTCGGCTGGGGTGATATACTGCGTCCGGTGCTCCCGATGTGGACTTTTATATATTGGCGAGACCCGACGCAGACTGGGAGACCGCTTTGCTGAACATCTTCGCTCTGTCTGCCAGAGAAAGCAGGATCTCCCAGTGGCCACACATTTTAATTCCACATCCCATTCCCATTCTGACATGTCTATCCATGGCCTCCTCTACTGTAAAGATGAAGCCACACTCAGGTTGGAGGAACAACACCTTATATTCTGTCTGGGTAGCCTCCAACCTGATGGCATGAACATCAACTTCTCTAACTTCCGCTAATGCCCCACTTCCCCCTCGTACCCCATCTGTTACTTATTTTTATACACACATTCTTTCTCTCACTCTCCTTTTTCTCCCTCTGTCTCTCTGAATATACCCCTTGCCCATCCTGTGGGTTCCCCCACCCCTTGTCTTTCTTCCTGGACCTCCTGTCCCATGATCCTCTCGTATCCCTTTTGCCTATCACCTGTCCGGCTCTTGGCTCCATCCCTCCCCCTCCTGTCTTCTCCTATCATTTTGGATCTCCCCCTCCCCCTCCAACTTTCAAATCCCTTACTCACTCTTCCTTCAGTTAGTCCTGACGAAGGGTCTCGGCCTGAAACGTCGACTGCACCTCTTCCTACAGATGCTGCCTGGCCTGCTGCGTTCACCAGCAACTTTTATGTGTGTTGCATGCATTAAAACTTGTGAGTTTCACTTCATCTTGTTTAAGTTTCTGTGGGCAACATGCAGTACTTTTCTCACTGTTTACAGAAGGATCAGTCACCTATAGTGTGAAAACTCTATTCAATTACATCCAGCAACATTTCATGTACACATTAATGAGGTAATGCATGTGTGTGTGTGTGTGTGTGTGTGTGTGTGTGTGTGTGTGTGTGTGTGAGAGAGAGAGATTGATGATTTTTTTCATTGGATGTTTAGCCATAGACAGTTTAAACAAAAGATTCAAGATTTCCACACCTATGAGATCCAATTGTTAAAAGACAGAAAACATTTATCTGCAAAAGGTCAGTTACAGCAAGTGTTTTTGTTTATTTTTAGCATTGTTCACCTATATCCCTTCTTGTAGGGAGTGTTTTAAGGTAACAATAAAATGTAAATAAGCAGGATTTGGTGTCAATATTAATCAGGCCCAATGCTCTTGTTGTTTATCTCAGTATTTCACCATCAGTTAGACAAATTAACTTTGACTACATCAGGACATTATTAAATGGTGAGCAGCTGCTCTTTATCTCTTTCAGTTTCTGAAGTCATGTTTGTGATGAGAAAGCTGGTCCCAGGAATTACAACATCTTTGCCTACTCACATCGATCAACATGTAGAACATCCAGGTCACCAGTGGTATGCCTCAGGGATCTGTTCTGGGAACACTACTCTTCGTGATCTTTATAAATGACCTAGATGAGGAAGTGGAGGGATGTGTTAGAAAGTTTGCTGATGACACAAAGGTTGGAGGGGTTGTGAATAGTGTGGGGGGCTGTCAGAGGTTACAGCGGGACATTGATAGGATGCAAAACTGGGCTGAGAAGTGGCAGATGGATTTCAACCCAGATAAGTGTGAGGTGGTTCATTTTGGTAGGTCAAGTATGATGGCAGAATATAGTATAAATGGTAAGACTCTTGGCAGTGTGGAGGATCAGAGGGATCTTGGAGTCCAAGTCCTTAGGACACTCAAAGCTGCTGTGCAGTTTGACCCTGTGGTTAAGAAAGCATACGGTGCATTGGCCTTCATCAACCGTGGGATTGAGTTTAGGAGATGAAAGGTAATGTTGCAGCTATATTGGATCCTGGTCAGACCCCACTTGGAGTACTGTGCTCAGTTCTGGTTGCCTCATACAGGAAGGATGTGGAATCCATGGAAAGGGTGCAGAGGAGATTGACAAGAATATTGCCTGGATTGGGGAGCATGCCTTATGAGAATAGGTTGAGTGAACTCGGTCTTTTCTCCTTGGAGCGACAGAGGGTGAGAGGTGACCTGATAGAGGTGTATAAGATGATGAGAGGCATTGATCATATGGATAGTCAGAGGCTTTTTCCCTTGGCTGAAATGACTAGCATGAGGGCACAGTTTTAAGGTGCTTGGAAGTAGGTACAGAGGAGATGTCAGGGGTATGTTTTTTCATACAGAGAGTGGTGAGTGCTGGTGACAGTCGATAGGATCTTTTAAGAGACTCCTGGACAGGTACATGGAGCTCAGAAAAATAAAGGGCTATGGGTAACCCTAGGTAATCTCTAAGGTTAGGACATGTTCAGCACAGCTTTGTGGGCTGAAGGGCCTGTATTGTGCTGTAGGTTTTCTGTGTTTCTATCTAACTCTTAAACCTTATTTCTTTGGCAGGAGAAAGGCTGAATGCAAAACTCCCTCCTGCTATTCGTAATTTTACTAATGACACTAAAAGCTGAATTCTATGTCCAGATGGAGATAAGGGTCTCGACTGTCCACTTCCCTCCATTAATGCTGCCTGAGCCACTGAATCCCTTCAGTGCTTTTTCAGTAGCATTATATTGTCCAACTGTGTCCCCTCTATCTCTTATACAATAGTTCACCAAACAAAAAGATAAGCTGCTGATTTTTCTCTGTGCTTCTCCTTGCCATAGCTTGTAATAGCAGAATATTTTATTTAATCATTAGGGAGATAGAGGTATGGCTAAGAAGGCCAGAATTTTTTGTCCATCCATAAGTGCCCTTGACCAGGTGCAGGTGTACCACCTTCCAGTGAAGCTACTGTTCGTCCGGTCCAGGTACTTCCAAAGTGTTGCGGTGCATGGTTCTTATATTTAAGCACAATATCTATGAAGAAACATGAGAGAATACAAGTCAGAATGGTGAGCATCCTGAAGGGAAACCTGCAGTTTTTGTTTTTTTACTGTGTTCATACACCTGTGTCTTCCTTGATGGTAGTGACAGTGGGTTTGGGAGGCACTGTCCGAATTATTCAAGCATTTTATTTATGGCATATATTATACCCATGGTGTATTGTAGCAGACGGAATAAATGTCTGTGGTTAAAAAAGCTCACCGCATGACAGGCTGTTTTATTGAGTGTGTGATATCACAAAACACAGGACAGACCAAGACTGAAAAAACTGACAAAACCACATAATTATAACATATAGTTGCAACAGTGCAACAATACCATAACTTGATAAAGAAGTCCCTGAGCACAGTAAAGTTCAAAGTTTCTCAAATGTCCCACATCTCACACAGTCGGGAGAAGGAAGAAAAACTCTCCCTGCCATGCCGACCACAATCCGACTCTGAGTCATCTGAAAACTTCGAGCTCTGATCAGCTCTCCGACACCAAGTACTGAGTGCCATCTCTGTCCGAACGATTCGACCTCCTTCTCAGTCGTCAAAAGCAGGCAAGGCTGGGGATTTTGAGGCCTACTCTTCGAAAGATTCCCGACCACACAGTAACGACAGCAGCGAACGGGCGTTTCAGAAATTTCTCCAGATGTTCCTCTGTGCTTTCACGTCCATTCTCCATCAAATAAGAAATGTCCACGGCCCCTATTTAACAGATACGATATCATTTTTCACCGGAGGGCTGCGCACACGCAGGCGCGTCGCCATCTTCTCCTCGGGCCTATTTCCATCATGCAAGTGCCATATCATGACTAATTCTCAAAAGAGAGAGTTGAAACATCCTTTGCTATGACCAACAGGGAATCAGGGGACATGAGTTTTGTGCAGGAAAGTTTCATTGAGATGAATTAACCACCACAGAGTCACACAGCACAGAAACAAGCCCTTTTATAGATGGAAACATAGAAAATAGGTGCAGGAGTAGGCTATTCGGCCCTCCGAGCCTGCACCGCCATTCAGTATGATCATGGCTGATCATCCAACTCAGAACCCTGTACCTGTCTTCTCTCCATACCCCCCTGATCCCTTTAGCCACAAGGGCCATATCTAACTTCCTCTTAAATATAGCCAATGAACTGGCCTCAACTGTTTCCTGTGGCAGAGAATTCCACAGATTCATCACTCTCTGTGTAAAGAAGTTTTTCCTCATCTCAGTCCTAAAAGGCTTCCCTTTTATCCTTAAACTGTGACCCCTCGTTCTGGACTTCCCCAACATCGGGAACAATCTTCCCGCATCTGGCCTGTCCAATCCTTTCAGGATTTTATATGTTTCAGTAAGATCCCCCCTCAATCTTCTAAATTCCAGCGAGTATAAGCCTAGTCAATCCAGTCTTTCATCATATGAAAGTCCTGCCATCCCAGGAATCAATCTGGTGAACCTTCTTTGTACTCCCTCTATGGCAAGGATGTCTTTCCTCAGATTAGGGGACCAAAACTGCACACAATACTCCAGGTGTGGTCTCACCAAGGCCTTGTACAACTGCAGTAGTACCTCCCTGCTCCTGTACTCGAATCCTCTCGCTATAAATGCCAGCATACCATTCGCCTTTTTCACCGCCTGCTGTACCTGCATGCCCACTTTCAATGACTGGTGTATAATGACACCCAGGTCTCGTTGCACCTCCCCTTTTCCTAATCAGCCACCATTCAGATAATAATCTGTTTTCCTGTTCTTGCCACCAAAGTGGATAACCTCACACTTATCCACATTAAGTTGCAACTGCCATGAATTTGCCCACTCACCCAACCTATCCAAGTCACCCTGCATCCTCTTAGCAACCTCCTCACTGCTAACACTGTCCATGTTGGTCCATGATTGGTCCGTGTTAAACAAGGTGCACATCTAAATGAGTCCATTTGCATGCCTTAGACCATATCCCTCTAAACCTTTCCTATCCATGTGCCTGTCTCCTTTAAATGTTTTTAATGCACCTGCCTCAACCACTTTCTCTAGCAGATCATTCTATACACTGGCCACCCTCTGGGGCTAAAAGTTACCCTTCAGGTTCCAATTAAGTCTCGCCCCCTCAGGTAAGAGCTAAGCCCTCTACCTTGATTCTCCATGATCCTCCATGAACTTATTAAAAGATGAAGTAGACACAATGGGTTCAAATGTTTTCAGCCACAAATTCTGTAACAACGAAAGCATGTCAGTGCCATTGAAAGCAGCAAGTCTCATTACTGGTGGGTTTCACTCTGCAGGAATAAGAGCAGAGCAGAAAGGAGCTAATGCAACAGGTTTCATTGATTGGCTTATTGGGCAATTGGGCAGAGGTAGAGTCTGTTATTAAGGATGAGGTTTTGGGGATATTTGGTAGCACATGACAAAATAAGCTGAAATCAGTTAAGCACCCTGAGGGGAAGTTCTTGCCTGACAAATCTGTTGGCATTCTTTGAGGAAGTCACAAGCAAGGCAGACAAAGGAAAGTCAGTGGATATTGTTTATTTGGATATTCAGAAGGCTTTTGAAAAGGAGCTGAAAATGAGGCTGCTAACAAGATGTTACAGGAAAGGTACCAACATGAATGGAGGATTGGTTGACTGACATAACGGCAGAGTTAGAATAAAGGGAACCTTCTCTGGTTGGTTGCTGGTGACGTGTGGTGTTCTGCCAGTGGGCCTCTGGTTTTCATGTTATGTGCAAACGATCTGGATGGTCTGGTAGTGTATAATACAAAGAGAGGGGGAAGGGAAGGTAGTGTTCAGGAAGCAGAGGGTCTGAAGAAGAACTTGGATAGGTTGGGAGATTAGGAAAGAAGCAGCAGATGGAAGACAGTAAAGGGAAGTGTATGGTCATGAATTTGGCAGAAGACAAAGGCATAGACTATGTTCTAACCAAGAGACTTTGGAATCTGAGTGCAGGATCCCCTAAAGATTAACATGCAGGGTAGCTTGGTAGTATGTAATTTGAAGGATTTATCAGTTGTCGGTCAGACCACACTTGGAGTATTCTGAGCAGTTTTAAGGAGACAGTAATACCTCTGTAGCGATGTGCTACACACAGCGCTAGAATAACCACACGGAGTCGGTGAGTTAGAGTTGCGATGAAAGAGATTTATTCAAACTTCGCGGCCCGCTTTAGAGCCTTCCTGTTCCCGCCCTCCCTGGGCGGGACTACTGTGGGGAATGCATATTCCCAGACCCTTTCTGCGCGCGGGATTTTCCCCCTGCTGGTGAAGATGGCCTGGCGCCCTTTTTGGGGCCGGCCCTCTGCCTGCGCGCGCTGTTGTGAGCCGGTTTGTGGGTGCCAGAAAGTGGGTCGCCACGTAACCCACCCCCAGAACCGGCGATACCTCCCCCAATGTCCACAGTCTGGATCGGCCTCTGTTTGGGAGGTCTGCCCCTGCGCTGCGGTGCCTGAGCCTGGACCGGTTGCGCCAAGTCCACATGGGCCGGTTTGAGTCGGTCCACCGTGAAAACCTCCTCTCTCCCCCCAATGTCCAGCACGAACGTGGACCCGTTGTTCCTGATCACCCTAAACGGCCCCTCGTAGGGCCGCTGTAGCGGTGCCCGGTGTCAGCCCTTTCCCCCTGCTGGCGAAGATGGCCTGGCGCCCTTTTTGCTGCCGGCCCTCTGCCTGCGTGCGCTGTTTCGTGAGCCGGTTCGTGGGTGCCAGAAAGTGGGTCGCCACACCTCCACCATTTCCAGACTCCAATCAGGCTATGTGTGGAATTACTCCCCCTCAGATATCCTCTAAGCTTTGACCTCTCACCTATACCTCCATCCTCATGGACACCCCCCGCATGGGGAAACGATCAGAAATTTGGATTCCAATCCTGCTCCGCTCAGTGAGTGAGGGCCTGAAGTCTATGTTAAGGTCCAGTACACAGTGTGTCCCATGCTAAACCTCCTCCAATGTCTCTCAAAATGATTGGTCATGATCATAGTCTTAGAATAATAATGTTGTACCACACAGAAACAAGCCCTTCAGCCCAACTTGTCCATGCCAACCAGGTTGTCTACTTGAACAAGTCCATTTTGCCCATATTGGAACCATACCCTCTTAACCTTTCCCCTCCTTGAGCCAGTCTAAATGTTCCTTATCATTTATAATTGTATCCACCTCAATCACTTTCTCTGGCAATTTGTTCCATATACCCACCAGCCTCTGTGGGAGGAGTCTAGAGGATGTTTATGAGAATCATAGTCATAGTCATAGTCATACTTTATTGATCCAGAGGGAATTTGGTATTTGTTACAGTTGCACCATAAATAATTAAATAGTAATAAAACCATAAATAATTAAATAATAATATGTAAATTATGGCAGGAAATAAGTCCAGGACCAGCCTATTGGCTCAGGGTGTCTGACCCTCCAAGGGAGAAGTTGTAAAGTTTGATGGCCACAGGCAGGAATGACTTCCTATGACGCTCTGTGCTGCATCTCGGTGGAATGAGTCTCTGGCTGAATGTACTCCTGTGCCCACCCAGTCCATTATCTAGTGGATGGGAGACATTGTCCAAGATGGCATGCAACTTGGACAGCATCCTCTTTTCAGACACCATCGTCAGAGAGTCCAGTTCCATCCCCACAACATCACTGGCCTTACGAATGAGTTTGTTGATTCTGTTGGTGTCTGCTGCCCTCACCCTGCTGCCCCAGCACACAGCAGCAAATATGATAGCACTGGCCACCACAGACTCGAAGAACATCCTCAGCATCGTCTGACAGATGTTAAAGGACCTCAGTCTCCTAAGGAAATAGAGACGGCTCTGACCCTTCTTGTAGACAGCCTCAGTGTTCTTTGAGCAGTCCAGTTTATTGTCAATTTGTATCCCCAGGTATTTGTAATCCTCCACATGTCCACACTGACCCCCTGGATGGAAACAGGGGTTACCGGTACCTTATCTCTCCTCAGGTCTACCACCAGCTTTTTAGTCTTTCTCACATTAAGCAGCAGATAATTCTGCTCACACCATGTGACAAAGTTTCCAACTATAGCCCTGTACTACGTCAGGGATGAAAGGGTTAATGTATGAAGAATGCTGATGGCTTTGGATATACATGCACTAGAGTTTAGGCTGTGGGTTGACTGCAGACCAGCAAACACCCATTCACCTGAGGTGTCTGCATATGCATGAATGCAGCTGCAGAGCAGTGATTAACACTTACTTTGGGTGTGTTAGTGTGAAGATCCAGGTGTTTGAAATTCAAAGTAAACAAGAGGGCACGACTTCAGGATTGCAGGACCTCCTTTTAGAACTGAGATGCGGAGAAATTACTTTCATCAGAGGGTGATAAATCTGTGGAATTTGTTGCCATGAGTGGCTTTGGAGGCCAAATCATTGGGTGTATTTAAGGCAGAGATAGATAGATTCTTGATCAGATAGGGCATCAAAGGGTATGGGGTGAAAGCAGGGGAGTGGGGATGACTGGAGAATTGGTTTAGCCCATGATTGAATGGTGGAGCAGACTCAATGGGCCAAATGGCCTACTTCTGCTCCTATATTTTATGGTCTTGAGGTCTATTATGAATGCATGGTAACTATAGAAATCGTCCTGTTACCTTTTCTCTTTTAACATATAAAATGTGATGTAATCGGGGATCTCTTCTTCCAAGAGTGGCTCAAGTATGAGGCCTGCTTGTTTTGCAGAAGAACTACTTCTATATCCACTAGCTTCATTGTCTGTCTGGTGACTTTGTCACTGTCACAATACTGATCTCATTGAAACCTCCTGAATATTGAAAGGTCTGGATGATCTGGATATGGAGAGGATGTTTCCAATAGTGGGAGAATCTAGGACCAGATGGTGCAGCCTCAGAATTTAAAGGATGTTCCAAGAGAATAGAACTCAGCCGAATTTCTTTAGCCAGAGGGTGGTGAATAGGGAATTCACTACCACTGGCAGCTGTGGAGGCCAATATATTGGGTATGTTTAAAGTGCAGTTTGATTGGATCTTTATTGGCAAAGGTGCCAAGTATTACATGGCGAAGGCAGGGGAATGGGGTGAGACGGAAGAATAAAGCAGCCGTGACTGAATGGTGGAGCAAGTATGATGGGCCCAATGGCCTAATTCTGCTTCTGTGCCTTATGGTCTTATTCTGGATTTCCTTCCCTGAATGGCATAGTTAACGACTTTTTAATCAAGAAATTTATTGTCACAATTCTGAGAACTTGCCTTTTAAATTTACCGCACTAATTTAAATTCCCTCTCAGGTGCTTTAGTGGAATTTAGCCTCTGTTCCCTGCTTTTCAGTCCAAGCCTCTAGATTACTGGGCAGGAAACATTCTGCTAACTTTTCCGGAATCAGTGTGCCTTTGCCAGTACTTTGAAAGGGCCTTACAATTAACCCCACCAACTAACACATCTTTCCCTGCTTCACCCCATCCCCCACTTTCTGCTTCCCGATGCAACTCCTTTGTCCATTTGTCGCTCCCCACTGATCTCCCTCCTGGCACATCCTTACAAGTGCTACACCTGCCCCTAACCTCTTCCCTCACTACCATTCAGGGTCTTAACAGTCTTTCCAGGTGAGGCGACACTTCGCCCGCGAGTCTGTTAGGATCAGTTACTGTGATCGGTGCACTTGGTGTGGCCTCTTGTATATTGGTGAGAGCCGACATAAGGTTGAGAGACTGTTTCACCGGGTACGTATGCTCCGTCAGCCGGCACAAACAGGACTTTAACCATGGAATAATAGTTGATGCTAGACGTGGTACAATTTGAGCGTCTCAAAAACTGTGCTGATCTGGAATTTTCATACACAACACTCTCCGGCGTACACAGAGAATGTTGTGGAAAATAAATAAATCCAGTGAGTGGCAGTTCTGGGTGAAACTGCCTTGTTACTGACAGAAATCAGAAGAGAATAGCCAGACTGGTTGAAGCTGACAGCAAGGCAACAGTAACTGAAATAACCACACGTTACAACAGTGGGTTGCAGAAGTGCACAAACATTGAAGTGGAGGGGATAAAGCAGCAGATGACTGCAAACATTTCCTCAGTGGCGAGTTTATTAGGTCCACGAGGTATTTCATGAAGTGGCCACATAAATCCAGGGGAAAGTTCTGCATTGCCAAAATCGTACGTCCTCAAGCAAAGCAACTTATTCACAAAGTTTGTTCTGCTATTGAATTGTCATCATCGTTAGTTCTTGTCAATTATTCAGACGGATCCGAAGGACAGCAACATCTGCACAGAAGTTCTGGTATTGGAGGATTATTAGTACATGAGCACCACAAGGTGGTTTAATAACAAAATTAAATAATGACTTTACTATTTGCCTTTAGCTCTGGCTCATGCTTTGCTTTGCTCCCTGCATGAAGTCAAACTGGAATTATTGAGTGAACTTCATTTTTCTTGCACAGCTGAAGTTCTTATTACAGGATTGAATTTGAACAGCCGGCTTCTAGGAATTCACCAGACCACATGTAGAAGAGAACTAACTTGGCAGATGAGGGCACAGTTGAACAGCTGAGGCTTTGGAAGGCTGTGGCACACTGCCAGATTTCTGATCTGCATTCACTTGGAACAGCTGGGAGATAAGTGTCTCCATCCTGGCTGTGGTTTGAGTAAGCTAACACTCTGCTTTTACTTGACCATCGGGTCCAAAGCATAGGTGCCAGCCCATGTCCAGGTAGGTAATATGGCAGCTCTTAGAAGAAAGTGAAGCCAGAATAATAGAAATGAATGGAGTCAAAGTCACCTTTGACCTTATTCATTCGAAGTTGAGTTTATTGTCATATGCATATGGAAATGCACAGAGCTGCTGTGGGTTCTCTGGCTCCTAATAATGAAGCTAGATTTTAAAATTTTAGTGCTTCAAAGTTTCTGCTAGGGATTTCAGTCAACCAAAGCTCCACAAATACAACACCACTGAACTAAAATGGACTCACTGAGAATGAACGCACAGAAAGAGATGAGAAACTGCTGCATTCTGATTTTCACTGAAACATGGATGAGTAACAACGTGAACAACAGGAATTCTGCAGATGCTGGAAATTCAAGCAACACTCCTCAGAGTTGCTGGTGAATGCAGCAGGCCAGGCAGCATCTCTAGGAAGAGGTGCAGTCGACGTTTCAAGCCGAGACACTCCCCCTCCCCCTCCAACTTTCAAATCTCTTACTCACTCTTCCCTCAGTTAGTCCTGACGAAGGGTCTCGGCCTGAAACGTCGACTGCACCTCTTCCTAGAGATGCTGCCTGGCCTGCTGCGTTCACCAGCAACTTTGATGTGTGTTGCTTGAGTAACAACGTGCCTGACTTAGTGTTTTAGCTCAATGGGATGATTCTTCTGCAAGGATAGAGACTCGCAGTTATCAGGGAAATCCAAAGGAGGTGGAATCTATGTATACATTAACAAGGATGGTGCACAAATTCACCTGCAGTTAGCATTCACTGTTCTGGAGCAATTGAACATTTTGCAATTCAATGCCAGCAACATTACCTGCTCAGGGAGTTTACTGTTGTGTTCATCTCTGCTTCCTCTCTGAGTGTGAACTCTAAGGACTTACTGCGAGAGCTTTACAGTATCATCATCTCTACAAAGCAAGCATCCGGATGGTCTCTTTATAACCACAGGAGACTTCAAACATGTTAACCTACAGGATATCTTGCCCCAGTTCCACCAACACATCAGGATGACCATTAGAGAACAAACAGACTAGATCACCTTTATACAAACAGACTGGATCACCTTTATACAAACAAACACAGTACTTACAAAACATCCCACACCCTTATCTTGGCCTCTCTCACCATATCTCGATAATGTTAATCCCAGCATAACGACCACTGCTGATAATGGAGAAATCAATCAAGAGGACCATCACTGTACAGCCGAAGGATGCAATCTCTACGCTCCAGGACTAACTGCACACATTCAAGAAGGCTGCCACAAAGAAAAGTGGTACAGACCTTGAGGAACATGACTCGTCTGTTACCGGCTACATCTGCAAGTGTGTAGACAATATCGGGACCTCAAGAATGGTCACCTCACGGCCCAACTAGCTCACGAATCCCTGGCTGAACGCAGAGTTGCACTACTCACTAAAGCTTGCGATGCTGCTTTCAAATCTAGAGACAGAACAGCTCTCAGCCGTCAGAGAAACTTTATCTTGGGCATCAAGAGGGCAAAGACTGCCTACGCAAAAAAAGAATTCAGGAACACCTATCCGAAACATAACCCTGGCATGTGTGGTATTTCTAAAAGCACACGGGGGGATATGTGATGCCTCCCTCCCCGATGCTCTAAACATTTATGCACACTTCGAGGCCTGCCACACAACGCCAGCCAAAAAAGCTACGCCGCTGCCAGGTCAGTAGTCACTGTCCGTAACGACAGCAGCAGATGTGCCGGGAGTCAACCCTCATAAGGCAGCCAGGCTGAATACTCAGGGAGTGTACATCTGCTCACTGATCATCTTCAACACTTCAGTCATTGAGGTTGGTGTCCTCACAGGCTTCAAATAAGTCACCCTCATTCCTGGACCAAAGAACTCTACACCTTCAGAACGGAATGACTACCAGGCAGTGGCACTGATGCTGGTCATCATGAGGTGTTTTGACTGGCCGGTAATGGCACACATCAAAAACTCCATTCCTGCCACACTGGACACACTCACCAATATGCTTTCCGACAGAATGGCTGTATGACAGGCATCATAGCATCTGTCATGCACCTGACACTGACACACTTACACTTGTAGTGTGTCAGATTGCAGCTTCTGGAATGCAGTGCAGTATTCAACACTATTGTCCCTCAGACCTTGGTGAACAACTCCTAATCCTCAGTCCAAACACACCATTGTCCAACAGTGCATTAGATGTGCTGACCAACATACCTCCGACAGCCAGGACACACAGCCTCTCCTCCCTCCCCATCATCCTTGACATTGTTGTACACCGCTTGCACTTGACTGCACACCAAACTCCAGAGTAATCACATTGTGGGGTTCATCAGCAACAATGATGTGGCCCACAGAGGACGTGGAAGAGCACAAGGCTGGGTGCCAGGCAAATAACCTCTTCCTCAATGTTAACAAGACAAAGGAGATGGTTAACTACTCCAGGAGACCTCACAATGCCCACACCTCTTTTTTATATCGATCGCAAAGCAGTGAAAACTGTGAGCAGTTGGAAACTCCAGGGATTACAAATCTCACACAACCTCTCATGTTCCTAGAACACATGAATATTCACCAATGACCCTGTTTTCTGAAAAGGCTGAAGATAGCTGCACTATGCTTCTCAATAATCATGCCCTCTTACAGATGCACAGTTGAGAGCATCCTAACATGCTGCATCACTGCATGTTACAGAAACTGCACTGCAGCGGACAGGAAGACTTTACAATAGGAAGTCACAGGCACCATTCTAGATTAGATTAGATTCAACTTTATTGTCATTGTGCCGAGTACAGATACAAAGCCAATGAAATGCAGTTAGCATCTAACCAGAAATGCAAAGAATAGTGTTATTCACAAAATAACTGCGAATAAAAAGTAAGTGCTACAGCACACAAATATAAAAGTACTGAGACAGTACAACATGGGTGCAATACTGCTTAGCGCTGTGATGAGAGGTTCAGCAGGGTCACAGCCTCAGGGAAGAAGCTCTTCCTGTGCCTGCTGGTGCGGGAGCGGAGGCTCCTGTAGCGCCTATTGGGTGGGAGGAGAGTAAAAAGTCCATGGTTAGAGTGAGATGCATACTTGATAATGCTTTTCGCCCTGCCCAGGCAGCGTTTATGGTAGATGTTCTCAATAGTGGGCAACTGGGTGCTGATAATCCGCTGGGCAGTTTTCACCTCACACTGGAGTGCTTTACGGTCCGATACGGGACAATTGCCATACCACACTGAGATGCAGTTGGTGAGTATGCTCTCAATGGTACAGCGGTAAAAGTCCGTCAGTATCCTGGGACAGAGGTGAGCTTTCTTGATGTTCCGCTGGAAATAAAGGTGCTGTTGTGCCTTTTTGATCAGGATGGAGGAGTTCAGGGACCAGGTGAGATCCTCAGAAATGTGGACACCAAGGAATTTGAAGCTTGATACACGCTCCACTACAGCTCCTAGCATGCCTGAAGTCCACAATGATCTCCTTGGTCTTCTGGGGGTTAAGGTCCAGGTTGTTGTCGGCACACCACGCAGCCAGGTGCTGGACCTCATCCCTGTAGGCAGTCTCGTCATCCCCTCTGATCAGGCCAACCACCGTGGTGTCGTCTGCGAACTTGATTATGGAGTTAGAACCATGTAACAGAATGCAGTCATAGGTGAAAAGGGAGTACAGAAGAGGGCTCAGCACACAGCCTTGAGGCACGCCAGTACTCAGGGTGACCCACCATGAAGGACATACAAGACCATAAGACATAGCAGAATTGGGCCATTGCGCTATTGACTTTTCTCCACCATTTGACCATGGTTGAAGCATTTCCCACTTACCCCCATTCTCCTGCCTTCCTGCCATAACCTATTATGCCCTTATTTATCAAAAATCTATCTACCTTTAATACATCCAATGTCCTGGTCTCCACAGCTGCCGATGGCAATGAATTCCACAGTTTCTCCTCCATCTGGCTAAGGAAATTTCTCCTCATCTATGTTCTAACGTCTCTCTATTCTGAGGTTGTGCCCTCTGGTCCTAGACTCTTTCGCTCCCCCCTCCATTACAGGAAACATCCTCTCCACATCTACTCTATCTAGGCCTTTCAATATTCAATAGATTTCCATGTGATTCACCCCTCCCTGCCTTATTCTTCTGAGTTCCAGCAAGTACCGGCCCAGAATCATTAAATGCTCCTGATATGATGAGCCTTTCATTCTCAGAATCATTTTCATGAACCTCCATTAGAACCTCTTCATTGTCAGCACACACTTTCTTCGAGAAGGGGCCCAAAACTGCTCACAGTACTCCAAGTGAAGCCTCACCAGTGCTTTATAAAGCCTCAGAATTGCATTCTTGTTATTACATTTGGCATAAGGGATCCCAAGTCACTTTGCACCTCAGATCTTTTTAGTTTGCTCCCCATTTAGAAAATAGTTTATGCCTTTATTTCTATTACTGAAGTGCATGACCATACACTTCCCGACACTCTTTGCCCATTCTCCTAATCTGTGCAAGACCTTCTGCAGCTTTCCTGCTTCCTCAACACTACTTGCCCTTTCACCCATCTTTGTAATGTCCACAAACTTGGCTACAAAGTCATGGATTCCATCATCCAAATCATTCTCATACAACGTAAAAAGAAGCGGTCTCAACACCAACCCCAGTGGAACATCACTAGTCACCAGCAGCCAATCAGAAAAGGCTTCCTTTCTTATCATTCTTTGTCTCCTCCCAATGAACCACTGCTCTATCCATGCTAGTATCTTTCCTGTAATACCATGGGCTCTATCTTACTAAGCAGCCTTGTGTAAGCCACCTTCTTAAAGGGCTTCTGGAAATCCAAGTACATAGCACCCACTGATTCTCCTTTGTCTACCCTGCTTGTTATTTTCTCAAAGAATACCAACAGGTTTGACTGGCCCTTTTACTAAATGCCTTCAAGTACCACAAAATCTCTCCTTTACAATACACTCCAATATTACCCCAACCACTGAGGCCATGTTAACTGGCCAGTAATTTCCTTTCTTCTGCCTCCCTCCCTTCTTGAAGAGTGGTGTGACATCTGCACTTTTCGCATCCTAAAGAACCATGCCTAAAACTAGTGATTCTTAAAAGATCAGCAATAATGACTCCATAATCTTTTCAGGCACCGCTTTCAGAACATTGGAGTGTCATCCATCTCATCCAGGTGACTTATCTACCTTCAGATATTTCAGCTTCTCAAGTACCTTCTCCTTAGTAATAGCAACTAAACTCATTTCTGCCCTCTGACATTTGAACTGCTGTCATACTGCTAGTGTCTTTCATAGAGAAGACTAATGCAAAATACTTGTACAATTTGTCCACCATTTCCTGCTCCCCCATTACTACCTCTACGGTGTCATTCTCATGTGGTCTGATATCTATTCTAGCCTCTTTAACTTTTTATACATTTGAATAAACATTTTGGTATCCTCTTTAGAATTATTGGTTAGCTTACCTGCATATTTCATCTTTTCCCTCCTTATGAATTTTTTAGTTGTTTTCTGTTGGTTTTTAAAAGCTTTCCAATCCTCTAACTTCCTACTAATTTTTGCACTGTTATATTCTCTCTTTTGATTTTATGTTGGCTTTCATTTCAATGTTAAGATAATCCACCATGATTATCTTAACATTGTCTTTTTGACAGGCATTGTTGTCTTCCTCTGTAGTTTGTAACCCACTTCCTGGCTATTGTTCAGAGGCCTGTATATAACTCCTTTCATTTCCCAACCATGGCTGTGTCATCCTGCCTTTAGAATATTTCTACTTTGGGATGTACCTATCCTGTGCCTTCCATATTACTCCCAGAAATTCCAGCCTTTGCTGCTCTGCCAGTGTTCCCTTCCAAACAACTTCGGCCAGCTGCTCTCTTATGCCACTGTAATTCCCTTTACTCCACTTTAATACTGATACATATGACTTTAGCTTTTCCCTCTCGTATTGCGGGGTGAATTCTATCACATTATGATCACTGTCTCCTAAAGGTTCCTTTACCTTAAGCTTACTAATCAAGTTCTATTCATTACACAACACCAAATCCAGAATACTGTACTTGATCCACTAGTGGGCTCAACCACAAGCTGCTCTAAAAAGCCATCTTGTAGGCATTTTACAAATTCTTTCGTGGGATTCAGCACCAACCTGATTTTCTACCTGCATATTGAAATCCACCATGATTATCTTAACATTGTCTTTTTGACAGGCATTGTTGTCTTCCTCTGTAGTTTGTAACCCACTTCCTGGCTATTGTTCAGAGGCCTGTATATAACTCCTGTTGCAGTCTTCTTACCCTTGCAGTTTCTAAACTCTCCCCACAATGATTTTACATCTTCTGATACTATGTCACCTCTTTCTAAGGATTGATCTTATTTTTTACCAACAGAGCTATATCATCCCTCTGCCTACCTGCCTGTCATTTTGACACAATGTGCATCCTTGGATGTTCAGTTCCCAACTATAATCTTCTTGCAGCTATGATTCTGTGATGCCCACAACATCATACCTGCCAATCTCTAACTGCACTACAAAATCATCTACCTTATTCAGTATACTGTGTACATTCAAATATAAGACTGTATTCAGATATACAACACTGCAACTCATACCGCTGACTGTAATTTCCTGACAGTCTCACCACACTATGCCTCTGTTTATATGCCAACTGCATCATCTTCAGCCCCATTATTTAGTGTATGCAGAAGGGAGCCAGAAAAAAAAGGCTAGCAATATCATGAAGGATCCCACCCAGTTGCTCATGCACTGTTTGTTCCATTGCAATCAAGGAAGAGGCCATGTACCATCCATGCCTCAACAACAGTTACCTTCCCCAAGAAGCAAGACTGATCAACTTCTCCACCCATTAACTTACCTGCAACACCATCCGCCAACAATACTTTATCATTTTCTGTTAGTCTTCTCGTGTACAGACACTTCTGTACCTCCTGTCACTTTATGAATATATAGTTAGTCTATGTCAACCAAAGAACTGACAACAGACTTCAGAAAGAGTAAGATGAGGGAACACATACCAGTCCTCATCGAGGGATCAGAAGTGGAATGAATGAGCAATTTCAAATTCCTAGGTGCTAATATCTCTGATCTCTCCTGGGTCCAACATATTGATGCAGCTACAAAGAAGGCACTACAGTGTGCTAAATTTCATTAGGTGTCAGGAAGGAGGTACAGGAGCCTGAAGGTGTACACTCAATGATTCAGGAACAGCTTCTTCCCCTCTGCTGTTCAATTTGTGAATGGTCATTGAACCCATGAACACTACCTCATGCCTTTTTTTATTTTTATCTTTGCATTACTTACCTAATTTAACTAATATATATACTTACTGTAATTCACATCTCTATTATGTATTGCTGCTGCAAAGACAAATTTCACAACATACGCCGGTGATATTAATCCTGACTCTGAACTGTCTCGTGTTTATATTGATTGTATTTTTTTTTGTTGTGTTCTTTATCATGGTGTGCTTTTTTATATCCTGCATTGGATCTGGAGGAAAAAATTATTTCATTCTCCTTTACGCTTCTGTTCTGGAAATGACATTAAACAATCTTGATCTTGGAAAATCTTGGCATTCTTTGTGGCAGGAGTGTAACCTGACAAAAATTCCCCTTGTGGTCTCTCTAGCTGATGCTGTTACAATCTTCAATGTATACGCAGGTGCAATTAAAAACTTGTAACAGCATTGTAGACAGATGTCATCAGATAAGCAGCAATCACAAAAATAAATCATAAATTACGCATAGTTTTTATAGGAAAGAATAAAATTAGAACAAAAAAAAATGCCCATTATCGTGAAAAGTGATCAAAGTGCTCATAGCGTTGCTATGATGAGATAGTGATTAGGGTTGTGTAGTTTTGTTCAAGAACTGAATCGTTGAAGGGAAGTAAATTTTCTTCAGACTGGTGTTGTGGTACTTCAGTCTTCCATACCTCTCCAATGGTGGCTGCAAGAAGATGGCATGGCCCAGATGTTGTCGTTTTGAGGCAGCATCACATGTAGGTGTTGCTGATGGTAGGGAGGGGTATGTCTGGACATCTCTGAAGCTTCCTATATCCTGGCACATTCGAATTACTGCTGAGTATGGAACCGGTCAGGATACTTCCAACAGTACATCTGTCAAAGTTTGGTGACACACTGAACCTCCCAGGAAAGTGATTGCAACTATGTAATGGGCCTAGGGCAAGTATTCCTGCATTCTCTGCTGGAAGTGTGGCATTCTATCAGTGGCGTCAACAGAGCCCTATGAAAAGGTGTTTCTCACAGCTCGGCACCCGTTATTTAAAAAGAGAGCTTCACGGGCATTAGTCCATTGTGCAGGGCCTATCAGCGGCATCCACAGAGCTCTACAAACTGAATAAAAGTACAAAAGGGATAAGTGAAGTGGCCATTGTCGGGAGTAGGTCAGTGGTGAGAGTAGAAGTGACAGGCTTTTGGCTCAATGGAGGCTTCGGCTCAGGAGAGGCGTCGTCTCTGTGTAAGGTGTCTATTTAGGTTTCCTTTTTGTTTCTTTTCCTCTCTTACTGTACCATTTAAATGGCTATGGTGTGCTCTTTGTGCCGGATGTTGGAGAACTGGGAGACCCAGAGTCTCCTGGGGAAATACATCTGCGTGAAGTGCATCCGGCTTCAGCTCCTTGAAAATCATGTTAGGGACCGGACCTGCAGCAGCAAATGCATGACCTTTGGCTTGTACGGGAGAACGAGGATATAATAGATTAAAGTTACAGGAAAGTAGTCACCCCGAAGTTGCAGGAGGCGAGTAGCTGGGTGACTGTCAGGAGAAATGGAAATAGACAGTTAGAGCAGAGCATCCCTGTGGCCCTTCCCCTCAAAAACAAGTATACCGCTTTGGATACTTTTATGGGGGATGACCACCTGGGAGACCGGATTACAGACACTGAGCACAAGCCCGTGGTGCAGAAGGGAAAGAGAGAGAAGAAGGGGGCGGTAGTGATAGAGGACTCAATAGTGAGGGGAACAGACAGGAGATTCTGTGGACGTGAATGGGATGCCCAGATGGTATATTGCCTCCCAGGTGCCAGGGTCAGGGATGTCTCAGATCACGCCCATAACATTTTGGAGAGGGAGGGGGTCAGCCAGATACCTTGGTACATATTGGTACCAATGACATAGGAAGGAAAAGCAATGAGGTCCTGTATATAGAGAGCAAGGTAGAAAACTGAGAAGCAGGACCTCCTGGGTTGTAATTTCTGGATTGCTGCCTGTACACGAGCCAGTGAGAGGAGAAACAGGAACATTTTGCAGATAAATGCATGGCTGGGAAGCTGGTGTAGGGGGCAGGGCATCAGATTCTTGGATCACTGGGATCTCTTCTGGGGGAGGTATGAACTATTCAAAAGTGACGGGTTGCACCTGAACCCGAGGGGGACAAATATTCTCGCGGGCAGGTTTATTAGAGCTGTTGGGGAGGGTTTAAACTAATTTGGCAGGGGGGTGGGCATGGAAGTGAAGGGACTCAATATAGTACAGATGGTAAAATAGCAAAGAGAGCATGCAGTCAGACTGTCAGGAAGGGCAAGTAGGTGATGGGACTTAACTGCAGCCAACAGGCTGAGAATCAAATCATTAGGGATGCAGAATCAGAAAGGATAACAAATACAGTACTCAAGGTGTATCTAAATGCATATAAGAAATATGATGGATGATCTTGTTGCAGGTATGATGATGTGGCCATCACTGAATCATGGCTGAAGGATGGTTGTAATTGGGAGCTGAATGTCCAAGGTTACACGTCATATCGGAGGGATAGGAAGGTAGGCAGAGGGGGTGGCGTGGCTCTAATTGTAAAGAATGGCATCAAATCAGGAGAAAGGTGTGACATAGGATTGGAAGATGCTGAATCCTTGTGGGTTGAGTTAAGAAACTGCAAGTGTAAAAGGACATTGATGGCAGTTATATACAGGCCTCGCAACAATGGCTGGGAGGTGGACCACAGGTTACAACAGGAAATAGAAAAGGCGAGTCAAAAGGGGAATGTTATGGTAGTCATGGGAGACTTTAACATGCAGGTTGATTGGGAAAATCAGGTTGGTAATGGATCTCAAGAGATTGAATTTGTTGAATGCCTCCTAAAAGATACAGTAGCTTTTTAGAGCAGTTTATCGTTGAGCCTACTAGGGGTTCAGCTATACTGGATTGGCTGTTATGTAATGAACCGGACATGACTAGGGAGCTTAAGGCAAAAGAACCCTTAGAAACTAGTGATCACAATATAATTGAGTTCAACTTGAAATTTGATAGGGAGAAAGTAAAATCTGATGTAGCAGATTCAAAAATCATTGGACTCTGGCATGGTGCCAGAGGACTGGAAAATTGCAAATGTCACTCCACTCTTTAAGAAAGGGGGAAGGTAGCAGGAAGGAAATTATAGACCAGTTAACCTGACCTCAGTGGTTGGGAAGATGTTAGGGTCAATTGTTAAGGATGAGGTAATGGAGTACTTGGTGACACAGGACAAGATAGTACAAAGTCAGCATGGTTTCCTTCATGGAAAATCCTGCCTGACAAACCTATTGGAATTCTTTGAGGAGATCACAAGGAGAATAGGTAAAGGGGATGCAGTGGATGTTGTATATTTGGACTTTGAGAAGGCATTTGACAAGGTGCCACACATGAGGTTGCTTACCAAATTAAGAGCCCATGGTATTACCGGGATGTTACTAACATGGTTAGAGCATTGGCTGACTGGTAGGAGGCAGCGAGCAGGAATAAAAGGATCCTTGTCTGGTTGGCTGCCAGTGACTAGTGGTGTTCCACAGGGGTCGGTGTTGGGACCACTTCTTTTTATGCTGTATATAAATGAATTAGGTGAAGAAATGGCTTTGTTGCCAAGTTTGCAGATTATATGAAGATTGGTGAAGGGTCAGGTAGTGTTGAGGAAACAGGTAGGATGCAGAAGGACTTAGACAGATTAGGAGAATGGGCAAGAAAGTGGCAAATGAAATGCAATGTTGAAAAATGCATGGTCATGCACTTTGGTAGTAGAAATAAAGAGTAAACATAAAGGAATTGGGTGCTTACTGTTCTGGCTAACAACGAACGGTGCAATCCGGGGTATATTACGATCGAGGAATGTGTTTGCAGACTGGATATTGAACTTTTTACTGTTGGACTTCGGCCACATTCCACCGTGATACAACACTTGGCGACATGGGAGGTCATTCCTGCCTGTGGCCATCGAACGTGCATTTCCTCCTGTGGAGGGTCAGACACCCTGAGCCAACAGACTGGTCCTGGACTTATTTTACATCTGGCATAGTTTGCATTTTGGTGTTTGATTGTTGGGGTTTTTTTGTATTGCTATATTTACGCTCTATTTTTGGTTGGTGCGGCTGTAACGAAACCAAATTTCCCTTGGGATTAATCAAGTATATCTATCTATCTATCTATTTATCTATCTAAATGTGCAGATTATTTTCTAAATGGGGAGAAAATCCAGAAATATGAGGTACAGAGGGACTTAGAAGTCCTTGTGCAGAACACCCTGATGTTAACTTGCAGGGAGAGTCGGTGGTGAGGAAGACAAATGCCATGTTAGCATTCATTTCAGGTTGTCTAGAATACAAGAGCTGAGGCTTTATAAGGCACTGCTGAGGCTTCACGTTGAGTATTGTGAACAGATTTGGGCCCGTCATATAACCATATAACCACATAACAATTACAGCACGGAAACAGGCCATCTCAGCCCTTCTAGTCCGTGCCGAATGCTTACTCTCACCTAGTCCCACCCACCTGCCCTCAGCCCATAACCCTCCATTTCTTTCCTGTCCATATACCTATCCAATTTTTCTTTAAATGACAACATTGAACCTGCCTCAACCACTTCTGCTGGAAGCTCGTTCCACACAGCCACCACTCTCTGAGTAAAGTAGTTCCTCCTCGTGTTACCCCTCATCTTAGAAATGACGTGCTGACATTGGAGAAGGTCCAGAGGAGGTTCACGAGGATGATTCCAGGAATGAAAGGGTTATCATACGAGAAAAGTTTGATGGCTCTGGGTCTGTACTCGCCAGAATTCAGAAGAATGAATGGGGGATCTCATTGACACCTTTCAAATGTTGAAAGGCCTAGACAGAGTAGATGTGGAAAGAATGTTTCCCATGGTGGGAGAGTCTAGGACAAGAGGGCACAGCCTCAGGATAGAGGGGAGCCCTTTCAAAACAGAGATGTGGAGAAATTTCTTTAGCCAAAGGGTGGCGAATTTGTGGAACTTGTTGCCACATGCAGCTGTGGAGGCCAGGTTGTTGAGTGTATTTAAGGCAGGAGTTGATAGGTTCTTGATTGGACATGGCATCATCAAAGGTTATCAGGAGGTCGTGAACTGGGGTTGAGGAGGAGATTAAAAAAAAGGATCAGCCATTATTGAATGCTGGAGCAGACTCAATGGGCCAGATGACCTAATTCTGCTCCTATGTCTTATGATCTTATGGTCTATTCTTTAAGGCAGGAGTTTAAACTGACAAAAATTCCCCTTGCGTTCTCTTTAGCTGATGCTATTACAATTTTTTATCGTCGGGTGCAGTGACTTCCTCCTCTGCATCCGTTTTCACTAATCTTTTCTCAAATAATCTTTCATTCTTGCAAACCACTTCCACATCTTCAAATTTCCTTTCCCATCAAAATATCAGTAATTACAAACCCTTTGAATTTAAGAACCTAAAAAATAGAACCAGTGGGAGACCATTCTGCCCTTCACACCTGACCTGGCCTAAATTTTACTCAGTGCCAGTTTCCTGCACCAATCCCACATACCCTTAATAACCAATCATGCCCTTGAGTATTTTCAGTAATGAGCCTCTAGTAAGATATATTGAATGAGATGAGATCCCTTAATCAAAAGAGGAAAGGGCGACAATAATAATTGTCCCCATAAAACAGTTCTGCTTATTCCTTCCATAAGACTATATGACGCAGGAGCAGAATTAGGCCATTTAGCCCATCAAGTCTGCTCTGCTGTTCCATCATGGCTAATCCCAGATTCCACTCAACCCCATATACTCGCCATATCCTTTGCTGCTCTGACCGATCAGGAAATGATCAACTTCCACCGCAGTCCGTGGTAGAGCATTCCACAGATTTGCTACTCTCTGCCTAAAATAATAACTCTTTACCTCTGTTCTAAAAGGTCAGCCCACAAATTTGAGGTTGTGCCCTCCAGTTCTGGATACACCCACCATAGGAAACATCCTCTGCACATCCATCCAATCTATTCCTTTCAAAATTTGGTAGGTTTCAATGAGATTCCCACACCTTCTTCTAAATTCCAGTATAACTTTCAATTCAGTTACATCTGACACTTCAGCTAGTTTGATTTTGTTATAGAAGAACTATAATAATCTAATTACGTGTTCTGAATAAACTAAGGATAACCTGAGAAATGACTAAATATTTCTTTTAATTCTTCATGCTGTTCATCAAAGAATACATAATTAATAACTTTATTTACATATAATGTGTGCTCAACTATTAGTGAACAAACAGCATCATCTTGCCTTTAGTTTAGCTTTCACTTAAGTTAAGGAAATAATTTCATGTTTAAGAGCAGTATACTTGTATACTTGGGCAGTAAAATTGTGTAATTGAACACAGCATTAGATATACCAGCTGAAGGTTGTTTTCAGGTGATATTACCAAGCCAGCATTCTGGTTACACTGAGTGAATTCGAAGCCAACCGCAGTGAGGAACAGGATTCATGTGGGGGGTGGGTGATGGTGTCAGATTCTCTTTTAATATTGAGCTCAGTGGGCTTTTACAGAAAACCAGTAGCTTTCTTGTTCACACCCTGCTCTAATCGGTCCTTCCAGCTTTAAGTTTGATTTCACAATTTACCAGTGAGTCTTATTACAACAACATTATTACTAGCTATTGTTGCAATGTTTTATGTCAAGCATTGCATGGATAGGATATTGAACAGAGATCTGGCTATTCATGGGTGGTATAGACATTTAATTGGACTGACTGTGGCTGACAACTGTGAAGGCAATCACTAGTTATTCCCAAATAAGTAAAACCCTGTATTGCAAAAGGATGGGACTAGTATTCTTGTTGTACAATGTACTATTCAGTTAGACTTTGCTGCACCATCTGTCCTCAGTCATAAATTTAATGCAGGAAAGCACCTTCAACCACATTCCGTCAAGCAATGTGTCTTGGAGGCTCAGTGGCAGGAGTCATTTGGCAGAAGGGCTAATCAACAGAATTCTCGAATGTGCACCGATCTCACTTGGTTGGCAGTGAGAGGGATCGCTCCCATCAGACCTTTTGCGTCTTAATCCCACCACGTGTTATCCCTAAGGGGGCTGTGGTGCAGATGAAGACAACTGTGCACTCTTCTTTGAATGTGCTTTCGCCAAGAGGGTCTGGGTAGGGATGCAACGGTACTTGTTGAAGTTGCCTCTGAGCAGCGGGATCATGCAAGTCCCCATGCTCTGCAGGCTCTTCCCACCATGTATACTGAGAGAAACAGCCATTGCTGCTGGAAAATGATCAACTAAGTTGGCTTCTGATGTAAGGAATGCCTGCAAACGTGCATGGCTGACTGGTATGTTCCAAGATACAGGAGTACATTCTGAAGAATGTGTGCTGTATATGGTCCTATCACTGCATTCTCTCAAAGCTTCACAGGTGAATTGTTTAAGGAAGAAACGTGAAACATTGCAAGAGAAGGTATTGAACTGACAGTATATGAACACTGATAAAGACATATACTGACAAGAGAAAATCTGCAGATGCTGGAAATCTGAGCAACACACACAAAATGCTGGAGGAACTCAGCAGGCCAGGCAGCATCTATGTGTTGCAAAGATGTGCGCTGATTGTATCTACCATGTGTATCACAAATAAAGCATATTTTTGGGGAAAAAAGTTCCAGTCCAATGCTGACCCACAGTAATTCCAGAAGTTATGGGGTGACTGGTGCCAGCAGAGCTGCCACCTACTTTGCCCATGGATACATCCGTGGGCATCGCTGCATTGCGCTTCTCTGTTTCAGAAGCAAACATTTTTTCTCTCAAGCAACACACACATAAATTGCTGGAGGAACTCAGCAGGCCAGGCAGCATCTATGCAATAGAGTACGGTTAAAACCCTTCAGCAGGACTGGAGAAAAAAAGATGAGTGGAAGTGGGGAGGGGAGAGAGAAAGACAAGGTGATAGGTGAAACCTGAAGGGGGAGGGGTGAAGTTAAGAGCTGGGAAGTTGATTGGTAAAAGAGATACAGAGCTGGAGAAGGGGGAGTCTAACAGGAGAGAACAGAAGGCCATTGAAGAAAGAAAAGGGGAGGGGGAGCACCAGAGGAGGCGATGGGCAGATAAGGAGATAAAGTGAGTGAGGGAATAGTGAAGGAGAAAGGGGGGGGGCATTACCAGACGTTCGCGAAATCGATGTTCATGCTATCAGTTGTAGATTACCCAGACGGAATATAAGGTGTTGCTTCTCCAAACTGAGTGTGGCTTCACTGCAACAATAGAAGAGGCCATGGATAGACATATCAGAATAGGAAGTGGAATTAAAGTGGGTGGCCACTGGAAGATCCGGGTTCTTCTGGCGGACGGAGCGTAGTGTTCTGCGAAGAGGTGTCCCAATCTGCGTCGGGTCTCGCTGATATTGTTTCTGTCTTAGATCTTCAGGGACCCAGGTCATACAGGGCGTGTCACTGTAGAATTTCCATATTCTCTCCCTGACCACGTAAGTTCTCCTCCAGGTGCTTCAGTTTCTTCCAACACTTCAGGTGTGCTTGTAGTTTAATTCACCTCTGTAATTTATATGTTGGTCCACCTGAGAGGCAATTGAATCAAAGAAGCAACCAAGAGAGTACTAATCTGAAGCGGTAGGTGGAAATTTGGAGAAGGAGAATTAAGTGATGGAACTGCTCTGATGGGGGCAAACACAGATCCAACTGGCTGAATCACATCCTTTTTTAAAAAAAGGATATTACTTTTTAGTACTTCAATGAGGTTGTTTTTTTAGATATTTAAATTAATCTGAAATATCTCTGAGTACCAAAAAGCATTGAAAAAGCTGTTACAAAACCTTGGCAAATTTTAACAGAATGTAAGCATAGGACTCCAGCCTTGCCTTTTGTCAAAGGTCACCCGGGGCATTGTGCAGTAGACCAGAGGTGATACTGTGGCCAAGATCAACTTGTTGCTGGAACCTTGTTGAGACTGACCAGACCACTCCTGGACATGTTGTCCGTATGCGCCCAGTGTAGTTTAAGTACTGTGGGCTGTGGTTTGAATCCTGATCACTTTGGTCCTCTCACAGCAGTTATCTTAAGAGTTTTCTTTGATCTATCAAGTCTCTAACTTTCAAATCCTTTTTTCCCCCACATTTTTCATTTTCATAAGGAATAAGTACATGAACAGAGGTTGTTCCTTCAAACTCTAGTCCATAACATAATCGTTAAACAATGCTGCTGATAAATTCTATTAAAGTATGCCTTTTTACAGATATGTTGCACATTATTTAAATGAAAATAGAAAATTATGTAAAAACTGAGCTGGGCAGGCAGCAGGCAGCCTCTATGTGAAGTGAGTCAATGTTTCATGTCAAAAACCTTTTGCCAGAACTGTGAAAGTCAGTAACGTTAATTCTGATTCTCTTTCCAAATGCTGTGTATCCCCAGCATTTTCTGTTTTTATTTCAAATATCAGCATCTGCAGTTTGTTGATGTTCATTGCATATAAATTAGTCCACAAGATGAACCAAAGTTGATCATGTAAACTTTACTTGTGGATTAATTGATACACGATGAAGTAATCCCTTTGCATCACGTTCAAATCTAAATCTTCATCATATTTGACTTTGTGGCTCCAGTAACAATGTGCTTCTAAAAGTAAATTTGCTTAGTAGTAGTGTGTTGACTGAAGGTGATTGTTGCCTCATTAAACAAATTTGGTGGCAATTCTTTTTATGTCAAACAGCAATGTGTTTTATGACTAATTTCCTTTTAATGAGAAACATCCTGTTAGCACAATAAATGTGTTTAATTATAAACCAACTTCCAGTAGCTCACAGTTTTTCACCTTGAAAATATAGACCCTTCACTTTTTATTCTTATTTCAAAGAAAATAAAAAGTAGATATTGTCAGGTGGATTTCTTTCAGTTGGTACTTCTGTTAGAGTACATGAAATTCTTAATCCTTATGAGCTTGGTTTTTACACTGTTGTACTTACACATGGCAACTTGAAGTAAAGGTCATTAATCGCTATCCTGTTCCCTTTAGTTCCTTAAATCATTTATGCTTGAAGGCCAAAATATACCCACGGAAAAGCATTTTCTATTCTCCTGACTATATTTCTACACATCATAGTGAATATCTCAGGAAAAATAACCTTATCTGAATGGAATCTTGCTTGATCCCTAAATTTTGTATTCTTAATTGGAATCCAAACTTGATATCAGAAACTATTTGATCTGCTTCTAGATTGGTTTATTCCTGTGAATTTCTTTATCCTGGCTTTACTCAAAGCTTGAGATGTTTATTTTTAAATTATTTAAAATCCTGATTAAAATACAGATGAAAATCCACATTAATATATTACTTGATTATGCCAAAAAGGTTAATATGCTGATTAAAAGCATCAATGAAAAAAATAGAGAAAACTTCTCTAGTGGGAAAATTCAGTACAAGGGCCTAAAGTTCTCCATTCCAAATTCTGTTGAGACTGGGTCAACTGAAATTTAAAATCTGATATCAATAGGTCTGTGTGTTCTACATATACTGAGGGTTTTAGAGTTAGCATAACACTTTAGTTGACGTGGCCTTGAAGGCATTGTTGATGACTTGCCTTCTGGAACTGCTGCATTCTTTCTCATGAGAATCTTAACTCAATGCTGCTGGGTAGTGTGATCCAGTGACGATGTAGGAGTAATAATATCTTTTGATAGCTGAACCTACAAATAGTTGATGGTGTTCGCCAGGATTTGCTGCCCTAGACTTCCTTGGTGGTAAAGATGCTGCTGGAATCATCTAGGCATGTAAACGAAGTGCCTTTGGAAGACACGGACTATGCTTACTATGTAGGGTTGAAGATTTTAAATGTTTAGGATCACTGGTGCAATCCTGCAAACTATGTTGCCCTGGATGGTTTTGAATTCCCGGAGAGCTGTTGGAGCTGAACTCATCCAGGTAAGTGAAAAATAATCCATCACACTCCTTAAACTTTGTAAATGATGGAAAGGCTTTTGCATATCAAAGGGAGAATCACTCATGGCAGGATACACAGCTATGGTATTTATGTGGCTAATCTCATTGTGTTTCTACAGTTTGATAGATCTGGGCCTGTTCTCACGAGAGTTTAGAAGAATGAGGGGGAATTTCATTGAAACTTACGAATACTGAAAGACCCAGATAGAGCCTACACAGATGCTTCCAATTGTGGGAGAGGCCAGGTCCAGAGGGAACAGACTCAGACTAGAAGCAAGTCCCTTTAGAAGAGAGATGAGGAGGTATTTCTTTAGCCAGAGGGTGGTGAATCTGTGGAATTCATTGCCACAAACAGCATGGACGCCAAATCATTGGGTTAAAGCAGAGGTTGAGAGTTCCTTGATTAGTAAGGGCATCAGAGGTCAGAAGAATAGCGGGTGACCTAACTGGAACTTATTGAAAGGTGAAAGGCCTTGATGGAATGGATGTGGAAAGGATGTTTTTTATGGTGTGGGAGAGTCTAAGACCTGAGGTCACAGCCTCAGAATAGAGGGCCGTCCTTTTAGAGCGAAGATAAGTAGGAATTTCTTCAGCCAGGGAGTGGTGAATCTGTGGAATTCTTTGCCACAGGCAGTCATGGTGGCTAAATCTTTATGTATATTTAAGGCAGAGGTTGATAGATTCTTGATTGGTCAGAGCATGAAGGGATACAGGGAGAAGGCAGAAGATTGGGGCTGTGAGGAAAATTAGATCAGCCATGATGAAAAAGTGGATGATAAGACCATTTAATGTCAGTGGCAGGTGGGTAGAGGTTCAATTGTTAGAGATGATCATTACTGGCTCTATTACGGCACACATTGTACAACTGAATGTTTGACATCAGAATCAGTATCAGGTAATTGCATATGCGATAAAATTTGCTGTTTTGCAGCAGCAGTATATTGCAATACATAGTAATAAAAAACTAAGAAATAAATGTACATTAAATTAGTAGTGCAAAAAGAGCAAAAAAATGTAATGCTATGTATATATGTTCAATGACCTTTCAGAAACCTGATGGCAGAGTGGAAGAAGCTGTTCCTGAAACACTGAGTGTATCCCTTCAGACTCCTGTATCTCCTCCTTGATGGTAGCAATGAGAAGACGACATGTCCTGGGTGATGAAATCCTTAATAATGGATGCCGCCTTTATGAGGCATTACCTTTTGAAGATGTCCTCGTTGTTGGGGAAGTCAGTTCCCGTCATGGAACTGGCTGAGTTTGCATCTTTCTGCAGCTTTTTGCCAATTCTGCACGTTGGTCCCTCCATACTAGATGTTGATGCAACCAGTCAGAATGTTCGCCCTGATACATCTGTCGAAATTTGCAAGAGTCTTTGGTGATATGCCATGTCTCCTCAAACTTCTAATGAGATATAGTTGCTGTCATGCCTGCTTTGCAATTGCATTAATATGTTGGGCCAGGTTAGATCTTTAAAGATGTTGACACCCAAGAACTGGAAGCTACTCGCCCTTTCCATTGCTAATCCCTTGATATGGACTGGTGTGTGTTCCCTCAATTTCTCCTTCCTAAACTCCACATTCAATCCCTTGGTCTCACTGACGTTGAGTGCGGTCTTCCATTAATTCTATTATGTTTCTTAGATTTACTGAGTTTGCCAGCAAGAAAACAAATCTCAGGGTTATACTTGGAGACATATATGTTCTTTGATAGTAAATTTACTTTGAACTTAAGACTAACAACTAAAAATTACATTTCCCAGTGTAGAAAGAATAGATAATCTTTGAAAATTTCATAATTTATGTATATGTTGATCATAAGGATTCCTTGATCTAATTTTCCTAAAGAGCCTCGTGCAATCACTGTAAAATATTCTAATATTGCTGACTCTTGCACAGTTCATCTGGCATGAGAACACATCTGAAGATAATCTCTTTAGCATCAGTCCTTGATGTGGCAATCTGTTTTTGTGTGCAGTTTATAGGTACTTATTCAAAGATTCTAATAAAATGTTAGAGGATGTCTTCCACACAAAGCTAACTTTTTAATTTGAGCCTTGTCTATCACATCAGGAAAGCCTTTACGAGCTCAGGATATGAATGTCTGAGCCCTTAATTGTATTGATTGGCTATAATGCTTTGTATCACTGGCAGTTTTAACTCATTTCAGCAGAGTCACTACAGAGTTTGAAGGATTTACAAAGCACATACCTTACAGCTTATTTCCAGTTTGTCAGTCATAAGAACATATGAAAGGCCACTAGGCACTTTCATTTGAATATATTTTTTAAATTGTTAAAAAAACAACATGCTAACTAGCCCAATTTGCTATTATTTCTCTGCAATGAATGTAGTTATCTGGTCCTCTTGTGCATAATTTATGCCTGAGCACGAATAATTTTAATGGATGATTGGATTATTTCTCCTGAATTTACGAAATTAAAGAAAGGATATCTTCCGTTAATATAGTGTCTTTCACAAATTTAGGATATCCCAAGGCATTTTTCAGAAAATGAGGTATATTTTGAACTGCTTGTAGGAACCATTTGAGCTAATTTGTATTTAATTGCTTTTTCTATTATTTTAATCTTTTCAAAAGACTCATCACTTCCAGTTTAAAAATCCTTCCTATATAATGATTTTATAATAAAAACTAATCACTAATTGTCCAAATGTAAATTTGGACTATTGGACTATCAATCCTAACGTATTTGAGGACATATTGCCTGGAGTATGAGCAAAACAAAAAATAAAATACTTAATTCCTATATAGTGACTTTTCATGTCCTTTTTAAAGCACGTACAGTATAACCAATGGTAAATTCTAAATTGTAGTCACCACGGTAATGTAGAAAGCAAAATGACCATTTTGTCTAAAACCATCTCCCATAATCAATAATGGGAACATGACCAAACAATCTGTTTTCATGATAATATTGTTTAAAGGAATTGAATTGACTTTATTTCTTACATTCTTCACATACATGAGGAATAAAAATCTTTACGGTATGCCTCCATCTAAATGTGCAATATGCAATCATAGTAATTTATAATAAATAGAACAGTTAATGTAACATAGAAATACACTCAAATCAGCATGAGTTAGTCAGTCTGATGACTTGGTGGAAGAAGCTGTCTCAGAGCCTGTTGGTCCTGACTTTTATGTTGCAGTACCGCTTCCCGGATGGTAGCCGCTGGAATAGATAGTGGTTGGGATGACTTGGGTCCCCAATGGTCCTATCAGCCCTTTCTCATGCCTGTCTTTGTAAATGTCCTGAATCATGGGAAGTTTACAGCTACAGATGCGCTGGGCTGTCTGCACCACTCTCTGCGGAGTGCTGCGATTAAGGGAGGTACAGTCCCATACCAGCCAGTGATGCAGCCAGTCAGGATGCTCTCAGTTGTGCCCCTGTAGAAAGTTCTTAGGATAAAGGTTTCTCCAAACACCAAGGAAACCACACACCTATTCTTCAAATTAGTAGCACGGGCTAATTTACTTTCATCCAAGAATGTAGATAAGGCTTTGATTTCACTTGCTATGTGAAAGACAGTACTTTAGATATACAAGACTTTTGACAATGATTCTAATGCTGCATTAGAATTTAAATACACAGTAGTCTTTTCTGCTCAGGTATCTGGAGATGGCATTGAAACCTAAAGCTTGAAGCAAAATTCAAACCATTGAATCCTTTCTCACTGAGCCTAATGATCACTTTTCAGTCCCAATAAATATCAAGAAATATGTCACAGAGTCACAATGTCACACATCTCTTTGCCAACAAAGCCTATGCAGAATAACAAATACGCATTTATTCAAATCCTACACAAATCTTATTTTGTTCTCCCCACTAATTCCACTCAAACATTTTACTATTTGCCTAGGGGCACCTTTCAGCTCCCAATTAACCTACCTACCTGCACATCCGTGGGACGTGAGAGGAAACCAGAACATCTAGAGGAAATCCACCTGATCAGAAGGAGAATATGTAAACTCACAGACATGAGTGGAGATCACGACTTAACCTAAACCACTAGAGCAATAAGGCAGCAGGTTTACTTTTGTACCATTATACCATTTTCCTCTTTCCCCTCATCATGCATGCGCGCAAAACACAAAATGATAGGATTGATGTTAACACAAGTCATGCACCATAAACAATTTCTCACACAGAGGTGCAGAGGAGCATCATTTTTTCTCTTCTTCCTCATAGCCAATTCCTCGAGCTCGAGGGTGACTTGCTTTCTTTCCAAGTCTGTGCATTGTTGAGATGGTTGATGGGAGGCACCGCAGATGGGAAAGGTGGTGTAAGATTGTGCCCCACCTACAACAAGTTCCTTATGGGAATGGCACTAAAGGACAACGCTTCAACCTAAGATCACTATGCTCCATAACTGAGGTCACCCCATCTTTAATGCTTAAGCTGCAGCATGCTGATGATGCTTGAAGGTATTTGGAAGTTGAGTTCCAGGACAACATTGACTCACTCACTGAAGCAGAGGAGAGAATGGGCCAAATATTCCACATTCACAAGAGCAAGGTCATCTACTAACCTGTCCAATCAACTGCCCTCCCACAATGAGGGTTCATGTCAGACAATGACAATATTTATGACTATTTTTATACAGCATCAAGATCAAGTTCCAGATGCTTAACAACTTTTACTTTTGGATTCCTTTACATTCACTTGTTTTTTTTAATATATATATATAAACAGCCCGACCAACACATTTCAAATTATAGTAGAAGACTTCAACTAGACTCGTTTGAAGAAAACCCTGCCCAATAATCACCAGCATATAACCTGTAGTACCAGAGGTCTCAACATACTAGACCACTATTACACTAAGTTAAAGAGTGCCTATTGTTCCTTGTGCAGACCTCATTTTGGTAAATTGGATCACTTGGTTGTCCTCCCCTTACCTGCATACATGCAGAGCCTAAAAAGCAAGACTCCAGAGATTAGAACAACCAAGAGGTAGTTGCAGGAGGCAGAGGAATGATTGCAGGATTGTTTTAAGTCAGTGGACTGCGCCGTGTTCAAGCACTCATCTAGCGATCTGAATGAATACACTATAGTTTTAGATTATGAGAACACTCCGTCCTCTTTTATTGTCATTTAGAAATGCATACATGCATTAAGAAATGATACAATGTTTCTCCGGAGTGATA
Source organism: Mobula hypostoma (assembly GCF_963921235.1). Classification (NCBI taxonomy): domain Eukaryota; kingdom Metazoa; phylum Chordata; class Chondrichthyes; order Myliobatiformes; family Myliobatidae; genus Mobula; species Mobula hypostoma. Next base: position 55,291,711 of record NC_086098.1, on the reverse strand, counting down.
TCACAGAAAACAGGACAAACCAAAGACTAACACTGACAGAACCACATAATTATAACATATAGTTACAGCAGTGCAAAGCAATACCATAATTTGATGAAGAACAAACCATGGGCACAGTAAATAAAGTCTCAAAAGTCCCTGAGTCAATCGACTCCCGAGTCCCTGATAGCAGGCAGCAAAAGGGAGAAACTCCCTGCCATAAATCTCCAGGCACTGTCAACATGCCGATGCCTTGGAAGCAGCCGACCACAGCCGACACTGAGTCCATCCGTCGAAAACTTCGAGCTTCCGACCAGCCTCACCGATACAGCCTCCCGAGCGCCATCCTCTGCCGAGCGCCTTCGAACTTGCCTCGGCCGCTGAAACACACAAAGCCAAGGATTTCAGGGCCTTCAGCTCCGGAGATTCTGGTTAACACACAGTAGCAGCGGCAGCAAAGCGGGCATTGCAGAAGTTTTCCAGTTGTTCCTCTGTACTTTCACGTCTGTCTCCATCAAATCAGAATTGTGCACGGTCCCCTACTTGACAGATAACAGACATCACCACCGAAGTGGCCGCGCGCGCTGCTGTAGTGCCGCCATCTCCTCCTCCTCCTCTTGGGCCCATCTGTTAGTTATAACAGATTTTATTAAAACAGCAGTAGATGAGAGCATCCACACTATATCAAGTTGGATAAGTCGTCAGTACCGGATGATATTACCCCAGGCTACTGTGGGAGACGAGGGAGGAGATTGCTGAGTCTCTGGCGATGATCTTTGCATCATCAATGGGGACGGGAGAGGTTCCAGAGGACTGGAGGGTTGCGGATGTTGTTCCCTTATTCAAAAAAGGGAGTAGAGATAGCCCAGGAAAATATAAACCAGTGAGTCTTACTTCAGTGGTTGGTAAGTTGATGCAGAAGATCTTGAGAGGCAGGATTTAAGAACATTTGGAGAGGTATAATATGATTAGGAATGGTCAGCATGGCTTTGTCAAGGGTAGGTCATGCCTTACAAGCCTGATTGAATTTTTTGAGGATGTGACTAAACACATTGACGAAGGAAGAGCAGTAGATGTAGTGTATATGAATTTCAGCAAGGCTTTTGATAAGGCACTCCATACAAGGCTTATTGAGAAAATAAGGAGGCAGGGGATCCAAGGGGACATTGCTTTGTGGATCCAGAACTGGCTTGCCCGCAGAAGGCAAAGAGTGGTTGTAGATGGGTCATATTCTTCATGGAGGTCTGTGACCAGTGGTGTGCCTCAGGGATCTGTTCTGGGACCCTTACTCTTCATGATTTTTATAAATAACCTGGATGAGGAAGTGGAGGGATGGGTTAGTAAGTTTGCTGATGACACAAAGGTTGGGGGTGTCGTGGATAGTGTAGAAGGCAGTCAGAGGTTACAGCGAGACATTGATAGGATGCAAAACTGGGCTGAGAAGTGGCAGATGGATTTCAACCCGGATAAGTGTGAAGTGGTTCATTTTGGTAGGTCAAATATGATGGCAGAATATATTATTAATGTAAGACTCTTGACAGTGTGGAGGATCAGAGGGATCAAAGCAGCAGCGCAGGTTGACTCTGTGGTTAAGAAGGCATATTGACCTTCATCAATCACGGAATTGAATTTAGGAGCCGAGCAGTAATGTTGCAGCTATGTAGGACCCTGGTCAGACCCCATTTGGAGTACTGTGCTCAGTTCTGGTCGCCTCACTACAGGAAGGATGTGGAAACCATAGAAAGGGTGCAGAGGAGATTTACAAGGATGTTGCCTGGATTGGGGAGCATGCCTTATGAAAACAGGTTGAGTGAACTCGGCCTTTTCTCCTTGGAGCAACAGAAGATGAGAGGTGACCCGATAGAGGTGTATAAGATGATGAGAGGCATTGATCATGTGGATAGTCAGAGGCTTTTTCCCAGGGCTGAAATGGCTGCCACAAGAGGGCACATGTTTAAGGTGCTTGGGAGTAGGTACAGAGGAGATGTCGAGGTAAATTTTTTACGCAGGGAGTGTTGAGTGCATGGAATGGGCTGCCGGCAATGGTGGTTGAGTCGGGTACGACAGGGTCTTTTAAGAGACTTTTAGATAGGTACATGGAGCTTAGAAAAATAGAGGGCTATGGGTAACCCTAGTAATTTCTAAGGTAGGGATATGCTCGGCACAACTTTGTGGGCCGAAGGGCCTGTATTGTGCTGTAGGTTTTCTATGTTTCTAAATCATTCAGCATTTTCCACACTCAGAAGCCCTGGGTGGGCCACAAGAACCAAATTTTGCTGAGGGCCACATCTGAGGCATGCAAGCCTGGAGATCAAGAAAGCTACTAGAGGTGCGGGTATGATCTCCAGAAAGACATTTCATGGATGAGGTGGAAATTCCAGACCAAACTTGAATTAACAAGGGATGCTCGACAGCTGTGGCAGGGCTTGAAAGCTAACACCTCCTACAAAGCTAAATCAAGCGACATGGGAAGCAACAGGGCTTCACATCCAAATGAGCTCAGTGGCTTCTATGCTCATTTTCACTGTCAGAATGTGGAGAAACCATTGCAAATCCCCACATCTCCCAATGATCCTTTCATCTCAGTATCTGAAGCTGATGTGCAGGCTGCCTTCAGAAGGGTGAATCCACAGAAAGGATCCAGACCAGATGGAGTACCTGGCCATGTACTACAGACCTGTGCTGACCAACTGGCTGGTGTGTTCACTGAGACCCTTAACCTCTTGTGTCGGTAGTGTGTGGTACACCCCTGCTTTAAGCAAGCTTCAATTATACTGATGCCCAAGAGGAGCACAGTAACCTGCTCAATGACTATCACCCAGTTCCACTCACATTCACAGTGATGAAGTGTTTTGAGAGGTTGTTAATGAAATGTATTAGATCCCGCCTGAGAGGCGACTCGGATCTACTCCAATTTGCCTACCAGAGCAACTGGTCTGCAGCAGTTGCCATCTCATTACCTCTTCATTCAATCCTAGAACATCTGGACAGCAAAGATGCATACATCAGGATGCTCTTTATCGACTACAGTTCAACATCCAATACAGTCATTCCCTCAAAACTAATCAATAAGCTCCAAGCCCTTGGCCTCAAAGCCTCCTTGTGCAATTGGATACTGGATTTCCTCACTTGCAGACCTCAGACAGTTTGGTTTGACAAAGACATCTCCTCTGTGATCTCCATCAGCAGTGGTGCACCAGAGGGCCATCTGCTTAGCCCCCTGATCTACCCCTCTGTTTGTGTGGCTAAACACATCTCCAACAGCATACTCAAGTTTGTGGACAACACCACTGTTGTGGGGCATATCAAGGGTGGTGATGAATCAGCAGACAGGAGGGAGATTGAAAAGCTGGCTGAGTGATGTCGTAACAACAGCTTTTCATTCAATGTCAGCAAGACCAAAGAACTGATAGTAGACTTCAGGCGAGGGAAACCGGACATCCACGAGCCATTCCTCATTGGAGGATCAGAGGTGGAGAGTGTTAGCAACTTTAAATTCCTGGGTACTACTATTTCAGAAGATCTGTCCTGTATCCAGCGCATAAGTACAATTGCGAAGAAAGCACAGCAGCGACTCTACTTCCTTAGGAGTCTGCAGAGATTCAGCATGACATCTAAAACTTTGAAAAACTTCTACAGTTGTGTAGTGGAGAGTATGTTCACTAGCTGCATCACGGCCTGGAAAGGAAACAATAATGCCTCTGAATGGAAATCCTATGAAAGTTAGTGGATTTGGACCTGTACATCATAGGTAAAGCCCTCCCAACTATTGAGCATATCTACTTGAAACATCATAGGAGAGCAGCATGCATCATCAGGGATTACCACCGCCCAGACCATGCCCTTTTCAAAGGTAGAAGGTACAAGTACCTCGGGATTCGCACCACCAGGTTCAAGAGCAGTTACTACCCCTCAGCCATCAGGCTCTTGAACAAAAAGGGATAACTACACTCTCTTGCCCATCCATTGAGATGTTCCCACAACCAATGAGCTCACATTAAGGGCGCTTTACCTTGTTATTCCATGTTCTTATTATTTATTTTGTTAGTTATTTATATTTGCATTTGGACAGTTTGTTGCCTTCTGCACTCTGGTTGATCTTTCATTGTTCCTGTTATAGTTACTATTCTATAGATTTGCTGAGTACGCCTGCAGCAAAATGAATCTCAGGGTTGTATATGGTGACATATGTACTCTGATAAGAAAATTTACTTTGAACTTTGAACATGCTTCTTTTAGAACAGTCAGTCCACTAAATTATCCCCATTCCTCCAAGCTTCCCATAGATTTCTTCCGCAGCCTATTTTGCATTTTAACCTGGGAGTAATTGTAAAAAAAATCAAGGCCATTAACACTTCAATATTTTGGTTCACACACAAAATGCTAGAGGAACTCCATAGATGCTACCTGTCCTGCTGAGTTCCTCCAGTATTTTGTATGTGTTGCTCTGGATTTTCAGCATTTGCAGAATCTCTCGTGTTTATTATTTTGGTGCTTGCTTACCAGTTCTTAATGCTTATGATAGGAAGTAAACATTTGCAAAAAGAAGGAATAAGAGACATAATTAGCAAAAAAACACTTAGTTCACTAGCTTTGGCAATTTGTTTCATTACTTGTCTCAGCATTAATCTCATTGTCAGACATTATAATCCCTAATATTGAGCAACTCAGCATTTTAATTATTTTATGTATTTTTTCTTTAACCAATACAGATATAAACTCATGCCATCGCTGACTGAACCACTTCAGCCTTTTAATGTAAATCATTTTATGGTCAATTAACATTAATGCCATGATGTGCTTTGTGGCAGTACTATAATGCCAGCTCAAGCATTCAGATATCACAGTAGTTATACCAGAAATTATGAAACTCGCTGCTAGAACTATAATGATTCAGCATTTGTTTTGGAGAGCAACGATGGTGTTACAGCACAATATTCCACTTTTGGTGCCAACTTTGATATACCACCACTTTAATTAATAGAACACAAGTGAGACCATAAGTTACTGTGCATAGTACTGGTATCCAAATACTTAAAGTATTCATTTCATTAATTTGTTTATTCTTTTAATGAAAGTAGTAACCCTTTTATTTGTCCATCATTAAAATTATATCATCTAATTATAGTAAGTGCTGGTACACTAAGACCACTTATGGAGATACAGTACCACTAAAATATGTTATGTACTAATGATCTTTAATCCCTCCCCAGATTATAACCCAATATTTTATAAAAAGGGTAACTTAAGACCAGGGAACACACAATGCTAAATTTAACGATGTATAACAAAGTATAAATAGTTACCATCTTGACAGCCATAAGATGATAGATTTGAAAGAGAGTAAATAGTACCTAAAAATAATTAAGGCCATCATTGAAGGAGAAATAAAATGATTCTTTTTAACAATGCAAACTGTTAATTAATAAACACATAATAAATAAAACATGCGAACTATTTGGTACAATGTAAACTCCAAAACCCTGAAAAGCTAAACTCATTGTGCCAAATCTGAAATGTAATCTACAAAGTGGGAAGAGACATTCTCATTCTAAAAAAAATGCTTACATAGATGCAGAAAACGTATTACTAAAGTGCAATGAAAAGCAAGTGCAGAAAATAAATAATGCAATGAGGTGCAAAATGAAAATATGAGGGAAAGAATTTAAATTGGATATCAAAGGCAGCAATGAATTATTTATAAATATATCAAGGGAGAATGATTTGGAGAATGTGGGTCCATTAAAGGCATAGCTGATGCAATAATAAAAATGAGTCTTCTCTTTCACAGGAAAGAAAGAAATGATCAGAGGCTAGTGATACAAAGCACCCAGGGGTAAATTAAGGGGCGGGGGACAGATTAGATTTTATATTATATCAACAAAGTCTATTTTCATTCATATTCCTGTACTATCATTGCAAAATTCCCAGGACACTTCACTAGGAGTCTTAACAAGTAAAATATTGACATCATTATGTGATGGTAGTCCACCTGACCAAACCAACCAAAGAGACAAACTTTGAGATGTATCTTAAATGTGGAAATAAAGGCAGAGAGGATTAAGGAAGAAATTCTCAGGCATTCATATTTGACAACTAAAATACGTAGGAATAGTTTGAGTAAATAACAGGCAGGATAGACAAAGGAGAGTCAGTATATATTGCTTATTTGGATTTTCAGAAGGTCTTTGACTTATTTTGTTAAGCGACACATGAGGCTGCTTAACAAGATAAGAGCCCATGGTTTCACATGAAAGGTACAAGTGTAGATAGGTGATTGGTAACTAGCAGGATCCAGAGTGGGAATAAAGGAGGTCTTTTCTGGTTGGGCTGCTGGTGACTAGTTTGCAGACGATACAAATATAGGTGGAGGAAGCAGGGAGTCTGCACAAGGGACTTAGATTGGAAGAAATTAACCAGATTGGACAAAGAAGTGGCAAATGGAATATAGTGTAGCGAAGTGTACAGTCATGCACTTTGGTAGAAGGAATAAAGGTGCAGACTAATTTCTAAATGGGGAGAAAATTAAAAAATCAGAATTACAAAGGGATTTGCGCAGGTTAACTTGCAGTTTGTGTCGGTGGTAAGGAAGGCAAATGCAATGTTAGCATTCATTTTGAGAGGACTAGAATATAAGGATGTAATGCTGGGGCTTTACAAGACATTGATCAGACTGCACTTTGAGTATTGTGAGCAGTTTGGGGCTCCTAATCTGAAAAAAAAGATGTGCAAGTATTGGAGAGAGTCCAGAAGAGGTTCACATGAATGATTCCAGGAATGAAAGACTACTGTTTGTTCCAATGGGACTGTACCCATAAAAGCATAGGCCATTGTGTGCATCTCTCACTCTATCCAACACACCCTGCTTTATCTCCACACTTGTACCACGTTCTGCTCAGAAGTAAGACAATCTTTACTCCTACCATTTTCTCAGCTAGCACAGGATGATGTGCCACAACCCCTATGCTAGCCCCTGAAAGAGATGGCCATTCATTTAATTTTCCTCCCTGTGCACCAAAGCCCAGCAATATTTTTCTCTTATAATATTTAACCTGTTTGCATTTTAAAGATTATTATTAAATCTGCCTCCCAAGTGCCTTTCCTTCTTAGGTAAAGGCATTCTAGATCTTTGTAATCCATTGCATTAAATTGGATTTTCCACTCCACCTACATACTCTCTCATATTCACTCTACTTATTCTTTCAACACTTTTCATGATTTTGTATACCTCCAATGAATTATTGCATAGACGGAAATAATTTGGCTCATTGAGACTCAAATGTGTTGTCCCTGTGTAGTAGTCTCATTACTCCATACACTCCCTGTAGCCCCACATATGATTTTTCTACAGTGCCTCTATAATTCTTAAAGTCCTGAGTGACTCTTCCACCACCCCTATAGACAGTAACTTTTAGTCATAGTCATAGTCATAATTTATTGATCCCGGGGGAAATTGGTTTTCGTTACAGTTGCACCATAAATAATAAATAGTAATAGAACCATAAACAGTTAAAAAGTAATATGTAAATTATGCCAGTAAATTGTGAAATAAGTCCAGGACCAGCCTATTGGCTCAGGGTGTCTGACCCTCCAAGGGAGGAGTTGTAAAGTTTGATGGCCACAGGCAGGAATGACTTCCTATGACGCTCTGTGTTGCATTTCAGTGGAATGAGTCTCTGGCTGAATGTACTCCTGTGCCCACCCAGTACATTATGTAGTGGATGGGAGACATTGTCCAAGATGGCATGCAACTTGGACAGCATCCTCTTTTCAGACACCATCGTGAGAGAGTCCAGTTCCATCCCCACAACATCACTGGCCTTACGAATGAATTTGTTGATTCTGTTGGTGTCTGCTACCCTCAGCCTGCTGCCCCAGCACACAACAGCAAACATGATAGCACTGGCCACCACAGACTCATAGAACATCCTCAGCATCGTCCGGCAGATGTTAAAGGACCTCAGTCTCCTCAGGAAATAGAGACGGCTCTGACCCTTCTTGTAGACAGCCTCAGTGTTCTTTGACCAGTCCAGTTTATTGTCAATTCGTATCCCCAGGTATTTGTAATCATCCACCATGTCCACACTGATCCCCTGGATGGAAACAGGGGTCACCGGTATCTTAGCTCTCTTCAGGTCTACCACCAGCTCCTTAGTCTTTTTCACATTAAGCTGCAGATAATTCTGCTCACACCATGTGACAAAGTTTCCTACCGTAGCCCTGTACTCAGCCTCATCTCCCTTGCTGATGCATCCAACTATGGCAGAGTCATCCGAAAACTTCTGAAGATGACAAGACTCTGTGCAGTAGTTGAAGTCCGATGTGTAAATGGTGAAGAGAAAGGGAGACAAGACAGTCCCCTGTGGAGCCCCAGTGCTGATGATCACTCTGTCGGACACACAATGTTGCAAGCACACGTACAGTGGTCTGCCAGTCAGGTAATCAAGAATCCATGACACCAGGAAAGCATCCACCTGCATCGCTGTCAGCTTCTCCCCCAGCAGAGCAGGGCGGATGGTGTTGAATGCACTGGAGAAGTCAAAAAACATGACCCTCACAGTGCTCGCTGGCTTGTCCAGGTGGGCATAGACACGGTTCAGCAGGTAGACGATGGCATCCTCAAGTCTTAGTCGGGGCTGGTAGGCGAACTGGAGGGGATCTAAGTGTGGCCTGACCATAGGCCAGAGCAGCTCCAGAACAAGTCTCTCCAGGGTCTTCACAATGTGGGAGGTCAATGCCACCGGTCTGTAGTCATTGAGGTCGCTGGGGCGCGGCGTCTTCAGCACAGGGACGAGGCAGGACGTCTTCCACAGCACAGGAACCCTCCGGAGCCTCAGGCTGGGGTTGAATACATGGCGAAGTACTCCACATAGCTGAGGGGCACAGGCTTTGAGCACCCTGGTACTGACACCATCCGGTCCTGCCGTTTTAAGTACCAGCTTAATTTTGTTTGCATTGAGAAAGTGATCCCAACTTCGCTTGTCCTAAGTATGAACTAGTTCAGCACAAAGCAGAAGATGAAAGCTAGCAGGAACTAGTTCAGGGACAAAAATTAAAAGTAAATCAGAAAGCACAGGGATAGTCAGTCAACACTTGCAAACAAAAAAAGGGTCAGAGCTTACTGCTTAAATGGAGTCCTTTCCCAATAAACGTTAACTTCAGTTGATGTAGATCTGTTAAAGGGAAGAAGCCAAGCCCCTGATTAAGGGCAGGTCATTCAGTAAAGTGAAGGTGGCAGCTGTTCGATATCGATATGTGGATGCATGTGGAAGATTATTGTTCCTGACTATGTGACAGGGTGTTCAAAAACTATCATTGGAAGACCCATAAGCAATAAAGAAGATATAGAACAGAGAGGCAAGTAGCAATAGTGTAATTATGTGAAGGATGAAAGGTTGTAAATATGACCCTGACAATGGAATAAAGCAGAAGGTAAATAATATGAAGCATCACAAACAGTTCTCACAATGATGCTAAATGACACAGAGACTTTGGTGATCATGAGTAGAATCATAAAAGTGAGAGGAAGTGCTAGGTGGGATCTATTTGGGAGGTAAGAGTTCCTTGTACACACACAGGAATAAATACGTAGTTGCACATCTGTAATCAAACAAGGTGGCTAGCAAAATCATTATCTAGTATTATTCTGTCAATAGATTTTAAATAGCCTCCAATATACTTTAGCCATTTGGTGTTTGGTTTCTACTTTCAGGCTCATAATTTTTTTGTTTCGTTTATTCTGGTGTCAATGATACAGGCAGTCACTCACCCAAATGAGGTGGTTAATCAGTTTAAATTATTTAGCACTTCACTTCTATTTAGTACAAAGTACATGTGAACATATTAAGAATTCTGAATACAATTATATAGTATATATACAGTATAGCATATTACTTAGAGTTAAAATTATTCAGTACTTTTTTGGAGAGGTTAATTTTCTGCTCATTAAAAATATTGATTAGTTGATTAATTCTGTTAGATTAGTTTTTTTGGGGGGGGTTGTTTTTTTTTCTTTTTTCATGATTTTTCTCTAGTTATTTTCTTTTTCTCCTGTATTATTCATTGGTATCCTACATGATTGGGAGTTTTGTCAATTAATACTATTTGGTTTTATAATTACTCATCTTAAGTATAACAATGTATTCCCAACAATTTTGTATTATTGCTATGTTATGTTTATGTTTTATGAAACTAATAAAAAGATTGAAAAAAGAAAATATTGATCAGCAAGATTTTATGGAGACCTTTCAACATAAGCTAGACAAGTTTAGTTCAATATTGGAAAGTATGGGATCATGTAATTTGGGAGACTAAAAAAAAGACAGACTATTATCTGAATAAAGAGAGACTACAAATGAGAGGAGTACAAAGTGTTCATGAGACAAGCACACACAGTACTGTCTGCAGCTTAGGTTCCCTTACTTTGTAAAGCATCTGGAGCGTATTCAATTCTGGTCACTCCATAATAGGAAGGATGTGGATGCTTTGGAGATGGTGCAGAAGAAATTTACCAGGATTCTGCCTAATTAGAGGACATGCGTTATGAGGAGAGTTGGACACTTTGGGTTGTTTTCTCTTGAGCAGCGGAGGCTGAGGGGAGATCTGACTGAAGTTTATAAGGTTATGAGGGTCATAGATAGAGCAGAGTTGAAATGTCTAATGGTAGAAGAGATACATTTAAGGTAAGAGGGGTTAAGTACTAAACAGGGAACCCAAGCTGCAGACGGTACTGTGTGTACCTGTCTCATGAGCACTCTGTACTCCTCCCATTTGTGGTCTCTCTTCATTTAGATAATAGTCTGTATTTTGATTCTTCTCCCAAAGTACATGTTCTTATGCTTTCCTACATTGAACTAAATTTGTCTAGTTTTTGTTCTGTCATGCAACCCATCTGTATCCAATTATAGAGAGAAAATATCATTATCACAGCATGTCCTCCAAGGCTGAGGGCATACTGAAAATCATAAATAAATTTCTTACACTATCAGGATGCTATTGCATAAAAGTTATCATAAGTAAAATAAACAGAAACCCAGCGATACGTTTAATATAATTTCTTCTAAGTTCTCCTAAGAAGGAAATTAAGCTAAACATTCACACAAATGTATATAACTGTGGATGCTGTAGAAGCTCAAACACTCGTTGAGATTCTACAGCCTGAGACTCATATTTTTTGTTGTTAGGTAAGTATATAAAGTGATTGTGGAGTTGAGATGGTAGTGGTGGATGTTCCAAATCAGGCACCATCTAACTGAAATAAGAAGTAGGCTTTTCTGTCCCTTCACCCTGTTAAGCGGCAAAATAACCGACTTCATGCCTGATATGTCTCATCTGTGTCCACCTGCTGCAACCCCGACTCCTTTTGCACCATTGTGGAGCCAAAGCCTACTACTATCGGATTGAAAATTATTAATGAATTTTGTGTGAGAGAGTTTCACATTTACATTACTCCTGAAGAAATGTTTTTCACTAATTCCTCCTTTGGTCCAGCTCATGTTCCAATGACCCTGACTATCCATTAATTCCATCCAGAAGTCTTAAAAGCCTGTTGTCTTTAACCTATACTGATAACATTATGGGGAACAGAAGCCTTACTTATGTAATTTTTCCTCATAAACTAGCTCTTGGAGTGCCATCAGGAATCAGGTGATATCAGCATACATTTTTTCAAAAGCAAATATACACTCAGTGGTCATTTAGATAGCTCCTGTACCTAATAAAGTGACAACTGAGTGTAAGTTCATGGTTTTCTTCTGTCGTAGTCCATCCACTTCAGGGTTCAACAAATTGTGCATTCAGAAATGTTTTTCTGCACACCACTGTGGTAACATGTGGTTATTTAAGTTACTGTTGCCTTCTTGTCAGCTTGAACCAGACTGGCCATTCTCCTTTGACCTCTCTCATTAACAAGGCATTTTTGTCCACAGAGCAGCCACTCTCTGTACGATTTTTGTTTTTAGCACCACTGTCCATAAACTCTAGAGATTGTTATGCGTGAAAATCCCTGAAACTCAGCAGTTTCTGAGATGCTCAAAACTCCCATCTGGCACCAACAATCATTCCATGGTCAACGTCACTTAGATTATACCTCTCTCCCATTCTGATGTTTGGTCTGAACAGGAGCTTGAAGACTTGTACGGCCAGATTTGGGAACAGCTTCTTTCCAACTGTGATAAGACTGCTGAACGGATCCTGACCCGGATCTAGGCCGTACCCTCCAAATATCCGGACCTGCCTCTTGGTTTTTTTCCACTACCTTACTTTCCATTTCTCTATTTTCTATTTATGATTTATAATTTAATTTATTAATATTTACTAATTTTTAAATTATTTTTAATATTTAATATTTTTAATCCTGGGAGCGGAAAGTGCAGAATCAAATATCACTGTGATGATTTTACGTTCTAGTATCAATTGTTTAGCGACAATAAAGTATAAAGTATAACAACTGAACCTCTTGACCATGTCTGCATGCTTTTATGCATTGATTTGTGATCAAATGATTGGCCGAATATTTGCATTAATGGTCAGGTTTATAGGTGTACCTAATTAAGTGATCTGAGTGTATACTTTCTAGCACATATGAACATTAGACATAGAAGCAGAAAGTCTGCTCCATCAGTCGATCGTTGCTGATCCACATTCTTCTCAAACCCATTCCTCTGCCTTCTTCCCATAGCCTTTCATGCCCTGACTTATTAAGAACCTTCTTAAATACACCCAAAGACCTGTCCTCCACAGCCACCTGTGGCAATGAATTCCACAAATTCACAACCATCTGGCTAAAGAAATTCCTCTTCATCTCTGTTCTAAATAGACATTCCTCTATTCTATGGTTGTGCCCTCTGGTCATAGACTCCTCCCACTAGAGGAAACATAATTTCTACATCCACCCCTACTAGGCCTTTCAACATTTCATGTGTTTCAAAGAGATACCCCTTTATTCTTCTAAATTCCAGTAAATACAGACCTAGAGCTATCAAGCGCTTCTCATATGATAAGCCTTTCATTCACAGATACACTCTTGTGAACATCCTCCCCAATGTCAGTACATCTTTTCTTAAATATGGGCCCCAAAACTGCTCACAATACTCCAAGTGAGGCCTCAACAGTGACTTATAGAGCTTTAGCATTACATTCTTGCTTTTATATTCTAGTCCCCTCAAAATAAATGCTAAAATTGCATTTGCCTTCCTCACCACCACCTCCACCTACAAATTAACCTTTAGAGAATCCTGCATGAGGACTCCCAAGTCCCTTTGCACCTCAGATTTTTCAATTTTCTGCTTGTCTAGAAAAAAGTCTACGCTTTTGTTCGTTCTACCAAAGTGCATGACCATACTCGTCCTACCTTCTTCCTCACCAATACCTGCCCCTCCATTTATCTTCATATCATCCACAAACTTGGCCATGAAGCTATCAATTCTGTTATCCAAATCATTGAACTGTTGCAATGGGGCATTTGGGAGCAGGCCCAAGTGCAGGACACAGGCACGGAGACGAACTTGAACTTGACTTGGACACAGAGCCTGGACTTGGACTTTACTGGAACACAGAGCCTGGATTAGGACTGGGACACAAAGAGAGAGAATTCTCAACACGGAGTAGTGACAATCGGCCGGACCTACTCAGCTGGAAACGAGACGACTAAACCAAACAATAACAGACAATACTTATCTTGACACGGAGAAGCTCATGAAGTGGCAAATGGCCAGCAATCACTTGACTGGACACAAAGCCTTGACTGGAAATGAAGCCTTGACTGGACTCGAAGCCTTGACTTGGACTGGTACTCGGAGCCTTGAAAACAAAACGAGGACAGACCACTCTCATCCCGATTTGGAACAGCAGCAAAATGGCTGGCAACACTTGGCCGCACATGAGACGACAAAAACAAACAACAACAGACAATAGGAATCTTGACACGGAGAAGCTCATGAAGACGGTCCCTTATTCTTGGCAGCTCGGAACATGCATTGCCACCCTGGCTACGGTGACGGACCATCCCCGAGTAACTGTAAGCTGGGGTTTTTATCCTGCCGGTTCGGATGAAGATCAGGTGCCCTAATCAAGGAGCCTGGTGGAACACGGGGAAAAGGAAATTAACGGAAAAGAGTAGTTAATGGACTGCACCATGACATGAACATTAAAAAGAAGCATTCCCAACACCAACCCCCGCAGAATCAGAATCACAATCAGGTTTATTATCGTTGGCATGTGACGTGAAATTTGCTAACTTAGCAGCAGCTCAATGCAATTCATAATATAGAAAAATAAAATAAGTAAATCAATTATAGTATATGTATATTGAATAGATTAAAAATCTGCAAAAACAAAAATAATATACAAACCCCATTTCCAGAAAAGTTGGGATATTTTCCAAAATGCAATAAAAACAAAAATCTGTGATATGTTAATTCACGTGAACCTTTATTTAACTGACAAAAGTACAAAGAAAAGATTTTCAATAGTTTTACTGACCAACTTAATTGCATTTTGTAAATATACAAAAATTTAGAATTTGATGGCTGCAACACACTCAACAAAAGTTGGGACAGAGTTAAAATAAGATTGAAAAGTGCACAGAATATTCAAGTAACACCAGTTTGGAAGATTCCACATTAAGCAGGTTAATTAGTAGCAGGTGAGGTATCATGACTGGGTATAAAAGTAGCGTCCATCAAAGACTCAGTCTTTGCAAGCAAGGATGGATCATGGCTCACCCCTTTGTGCTAAAATTCGTGAGGGAATTGTTAGTCAGTTCAAAAGGAATATTTCTCAATGCAAGATTGCGGAGAATTTAGGTCTTTCAACATCTACAGTACATAATATTGTGAAAAGATTCAGAGAATTCAGAGACATCTCAGTGCGTAAAGGGCAAGGTCGGAAACCACTGTTGAATGCGCGTGATCTTCGAGCTCTCAGGCGGCACTGCCTAAGAAACCGTCATGCTACTGTGACCATTATAACCACCTGGGCTCGGGAGTACTTCGGAAAACCATTGTCACTCAACACAGTCCGTCGCTGCATCCAGAAATGCAACTTGAAACTGTATTACGCAAGGAGGAAGCCATACATCAACTCTATGCAGAAACACCGGAAAGTTCTCTGGGCCCGAGCTCATCTCAGATGGACCGAAAGACTGTGGAACCGTGTGCTGTGGTCAGATGAGTCCACATTTCAGCTAGTTTTCGGAGAAAACGGGCGTCGAGTTCTCCGTGCCAAAGATGAAAACCACCATCCAGATTGTTATCAGCGAAAGGTGCAAAAGCCAGCATCGGTGATGGTATGGGGGTGCATTAGTGCCCACGGCATAGGTGAGTTGCATGTATATGAAGGTACCACTGACTCTGAGGCGTATATTAGGATCTTAGAGAGACATATGTTGCCATCAAGGTGATGTCTCTTCCCGGGACGTCCATGCTTATTTCAGCAGGACAATGCCAGACCACATTCTGCACGGGCTACAACAGCGTGGCTTTGTAGACACAGAGTGCGTGTGCTTGACTGGCCTGCTGCCAGTCCAGATCTATCTCCTATTGAAAATGTATGGCGCATCATGAAGAGGAGAATCAGACAGTGGAGACCACGGACTGTTGAGCAGCTGAAGTCTTATATCAAGCAAGAATGGACAAAATTTCCAATTGCAAATCTACTACAATTAGTATCCTCAGTTCCAAAACAATTAAAAAGTGTTACTAAAAGGAAAGGTGATGTAACACAATGGTAAACATGCCTCTGTCCCAACTTTTGTTGAGTGTGTTGCAGCCATCAAATTCTAAATTTGTGTATGTTTACAAAATACAATTAAGTTGGTCAGTAAAACTACTGAAAATCTTTTCTTTGTACTTTTGTCAGTTAAATAAACATTGAATTAACATATCACAGATTTTTGTTTTATTGCATTTTGGAAAATATCCCAACTTTTCTGAAAATGGAGTTTGTATATTTAAAAAGTGAGATAGTGTTCAAGGGGTTCAATGTCCATTTAGAAATTGGATGGCAGAGGGGAAGAAGTTGTTCCTGAATTGCTGAGTGTGTGCCTTCAGGCTTCTGTACCTCCTACCTGATGGTAACAGTGAGAAAAGGGCATGTCCTGGCAGAATGGGCTAGCTTGCTTCTTTTGTTTTCTATGCACCTATACTAGGAAGCAGATATGAGCCAACATTGGATCTTGATGTAAGAAATACCATTAGTGCTGACATTGTGTAACTGGTGGCAAGTGCCAGTGATAGCCATCTCTTACACTGTCATTTTGAAATAGTCTGGGAGATATAACTTCAAACATCCTCTATGGCTCGCTCTCACAATTAAATCTAAATCAAAAGATTGCATGCTCGAGTTCCACTGCAGAGATGTAAACACAAAATCTTAATTGAGTATCCAGCATTGTACTGAGGAAAATTTGCCGAGTCAGAGATGTTGGCTTTCGGCTAAGATATAAAATTATCTGCCCTCTCAAGTGGATATATTCTTCAACCAGCAGTAAACATTGCACTGAACTCTGGGGAATGCTTCAAAATCCTTCTATGTGTCTAGTGGGGTAGATGGTTTTACCACCAAGACAGATATGGTCACAGCTGCCCATGGGAGCTTCCTGTGTGCAGGCTGACACCGTACAACTGTTACCTACAGTTAGCCAACAGTTACAGAACTGTTTCATGTCCTGAGATTGTGAAATGAGTTATGGGTTGACTTTTGGAAGCTATTTCCCTCTCTGTCTTCTGTGCCCCATCTCTTGTTCTGGTGTGATGTAACCACACCACAGCTGCCTTTGGCAGTGCCAGTGAGTGATTGAGCACGTGTCTCCTTCTGTCCTGTTGCATTGTACAGTCCTGAAACTAAAACCAGTTGTAGGCATATCTCAATTACAGCAAACATAGCAGCTTTTATTGGAGTGGAAAAATTGTGCGCGTGGCATGATTTCGAACATCACCATTACTTTGGCATGTACTATTTGCTGTTGACTTTTGCTATTGAAGTAGATGGGGGGAGGGGGGTTCAATCTAATTTTCTGGCCAATATATTGCATAGTCCTATTTCATATGCTAGTATCAAAAATGAAGAGTAATTCTGCTGAAAATATTAATATAACCATAAAATTAAGTTAATAATTTTAATAATCGCACTGCAGTCATGAAGAAAATCTGATAATTTTCATAAAGCAATCATTTCAGAAACAAGTGACAGAAAACAGTCATTTTTTTTTTATAAATCAGACATAAAAACTAAGTGTTTGATCTCCTTAAGGCTAATGAAATGCAAAATTAATTTAAACATAGTTCAGCCTGCAGTTAAATAGAAGAAATTGCATTAAGGTCACCAAAGGCAGATGCTGATATTTTATTCACTTAATTATAAAGTTCCTGACCTAGCAAATTTAATTACTGCTGTAATTTTTCTCATCAGTGTCTTTCAGAAGTAAATCTATCCCATCCTGCACTTGAAACATTCCTAAGAAATTGTGGGGCTGGCTCCCCCCTATTCAGTTATCCTGGCCCAATGTAGTCAGACACTGAACACTTTGTATTGCAGTTTCAGCCCCTGGTGCCAGTTGCTGAGTTTCAGCACATCTGTCATCATTCAGCGTCAATGTGAAATAAATTAAGGCTGCAGAGGATATCAGTGATTAATGAAGAAGCCCAAGACCCTTCTGGCTCCAAGTTTCTCAGGAGATGAAAGCAGCCAGAAATTTTTGCAATGTTCTGGTCTTTAATGGTGTCAAATTTTTACTGAGGATTCCGCCAGTCCATTTCATATCCTTCGGCATCTGTTCCCTTATATAATTAGCACTCGAACCCACCTGTAAACCTATTGGTACTTGACTAGTCTAATGGCTGTTTTACGGTTGCACTTCATGCTCTGTAGCTGGCAATTAGTCCAGCAATATTCTAATGACCGATCGATGAGCAGCTGCTTAACGGAAATGGACATAATGTTCTTGCCAGCAGTTGTATGACTGATCAGTTTATCATAATTCTCAGCTGACAGTTTAAACTGGTTGTGCTGGTGTCAAACTGGCAATTCTGGACACTTGACAGTTGTACAGCATAAGAGACTGCACAGTAAACTCACACCTGCCTGGGATATTCTGCAATTACTGATGTATTTTTAATGAGGTACTGTATTTCTTCATTTGAGATGTTGGGTGATGAACTTCCAGGATCCTGCTTGTGCCTTGCCTTTGCTGCATTCTTCCTAACTTCACACTGGAGAAAAGTATCATCGTTAAACAGAGCAGGATAATTCAAACGTTCAGTACAAATAGATTAAAGAATGCTTTGGAATTCAACAATGCAATCTTAGCCTAATGAATAAAAGCTTATCGTTTGCTTGATTCAATTGTTTTCCTATATGATTTAGTATTGTCGCCTTGAACTGCATTGTGCTTATCATATGGCAGTTTACCAAAGTTTTTGTAGCTTTAAAATGACTTTTCTCTGCCCCTAACATTCGAATCATGTGGCTATGCACAATTTTCAATTTTTTTGAGGCTCTGTGAGATTCCAAGGAGTGGAAAGATTTCCTGCTAAATCTAAAAGTATGAATTAATTAATTGGTTAATTTGTACATCATCTGCAGAGCAGCACCATGATCTAATTAGTAATGAAACTACTGAGTGCCAGCTCATATAAAGTTTCCTAAACTAGATGTTGGTCCATATAATAGAAAGAACTCAAAAATGGTTAATAAATAGATCAAGTCTAGTCCAAGTGAAAGAATTGTAAATTTCCTCTGCATTCTGCTGTAAAGGATTGAATCCAGAATTAACCTAAGTAATTTGCAATCTTCCAGGTGAAATGGCATGGCTATGCTGTAGTATCCCTGTTAAACTGTGTCAATCACCTACAACAGGGTGACTGACAGTGATTGGCAATGATTGACAGGGTGTCTACAGCATGGCCAAGCTATTGCACCTTACAGGAATAAGCAGTGAAATTAATACTTCCTGTTTAATTTGTGCCCAAGCTTCCCAATTTTGACCTTTCTGATGAAAGGTTATCAATCTGTAATGTTTACTGCATTTTTCTTTCACCACAGATGCTGCCTGACCTGCAAGGCATTTCCAGTTTTCTAATTGACTTTATTTTATAACAACTGTTATGTTCTGTATCTCACATTTCAAGCACTTCTCCCCTTTTCCATCTGTCTTTATTTCTCTTCTTCATATTTGCTCCAGACAGATCCACTACAATTAACAAGCCTTAAACACACTCTGTCAACCACTGTCATGCTGCAGTCTCTCTGAATGAGACTCTCAATCACTGTCAACTGCAATGGGGTAGCAGCCAAGTTAGCCCTATTCGATCCTTTACAAATAAAGGACAGAAGGCATGTGCAGTCCATTATACTGGGCTGGAATATATCTATTCACCAATCATTTCTCAGATTGGGCCCATTCTGCTGTTCGCCGTTCAAGTAATCTCGGTTCAGTTTTTTTCTCACAGTCTGCCTTGCTGGATATGCCCTGTTATTAGTAATCATTGAACTTTATCCATATCATCAGCCTTTAACTGTATTCATTTGACTAGGTGGTACATACAGCTCATCCCCACAGCTATATGGTCTCATACTATCACAGATATTCCCTTTGTCTTAACCATCCATCCTCCCTCCATTTTAGCTGCAACTTGACACTAATTTTTGTATTTGCATCACAGTTTTGCTGAAGGGTCTTTGATCTGAAATATTACCTCAATTTATTTTTCGGTGGTGCTGCCTGCTAGGTGTTTCCAGAGTTTCTATTTTTACTTCAGACTTGCAGGATCTGCAATTATTGTTATTTTCATTTTCCATTTCTGCCTATTATGTGAGCAAGAGTCTCATTTGGGAAACTTTCAGATGAGCTGGCAGTAAGTTCATTATCATATGCACCCTTCAATCCCTCATCTCTAGCATTATCACAAACACTCCCTCCATTCTGTCCAGCCCTGCTTTACAACTTAAAACATTCTACAACTTCTAACTTCTCCCTGCTCTTGAAAAAGGCCGTTGAACTGCATCTCACACTCTGTCTCTTCACAGATGCTGCCTGACCTATTGAGTATCTCTTGCATGATCTGCTTTCATTCCAGCACGACTGTGGAAAACAGAAAACAATTCTGCACTCGTGGGAAAAACATCAGGGAGTAATGTTGATAAAAATTGGAGAGGGAACCTCAGCAGTTCCATAGTCTGGAGCTGTACCTTTCTTTGGAGCTGTTGTAACTGAAAAAACTGAGCAGTTAACTGGGAAGCACACATCTTTATTCACACAACAAACGTTCAGAAGAGGTTTTATATTTTTTAAACACAAAGATAACATTGAACAATCAACTATCCTTTAACCGGCTATAATCACCTACTTTAACATCTTGAATATAGTGAGGTACCTTTGCAGAATTTCATTTTTACAAAGTAGCACATCCCAACTAGCAGAACCCCTTTGAATATTCAGTGCTGGTGTCTGTCCTGAAAGATTCTGAGCACAAACTCCAGACACCAAAATACACTCAGTGGCCACTTTATTAGGTACACCTGCTTGTTAATGCAAATATCTATTTAGCCAATCATGTGGCAGCAACTCAATGCATAAAGGCATGCAGACATGGTGAAGAGGTTCAGCTGTTCAGACTAAGCATCAATATGGTGCAGAAGTATGACCTAAGTGACTTTCACTGTGGAATGATTGTTGGTGCCAGTCAGAAAGGTTTGAGTATTACAAAAATCGCTGATCTCCTGGGATTTTCACACACAGCAGCCTCTAGAGTTTATAGAGTATGTTGCAAAAAGGAAGGAAACATCCATAGAGTGGCAGTTCTGTGGGTGAAATTGCCTTGTTAATGGAGAGGTCAGAGGAGAATATCCAGCTGGTTCAAGCTGACGGCAAGGCAACAGTAATTCAAATAACCACAACCAATTACAACAGTGGTGTGTAGAAGAGCATCTTGGAATGCACATTATGTTGAACCTTGAAGTGGATGGGCTACAACAGCGGAAGACCACAAACATACACACAGTGATCACTTTATTAGGTGCAGGAGGTACATAACGAAGTGGCCACTGAGTGTGTACACCTTTTGTTACAGTGTCGAGGAACGGCTCCGTGAATATATAACTAGCCAACATACCAAAGAACAAAACACCTGACCTGAACCACACATAGGGTGGCAGCAATACACCTTTAACAATGTGGTAATACAGGAGATGGTCACTTAGTGTCTTCCCTGGTCTCATTGCAAATGAGATCACCAGATAGCATAAACTGCGGTCTTCCAGTGTTGTTTCAATAGAACAGAATCAGAATGTCTGATGCCCAATGACTGGTTTCACTGGCCTTCAGCTGAAGTTAAATTGTAAACATGTCTTTATTTCCTGCAGACTGTTATATTCACATAACTCCAAAGCTCCAGAGTAATTCCTAACAAGAGAAAACGATCAGGAGTAGTGAGGTAGTGTTCATGGGTTAAGTGTCTGTTTAGGAATCAGATGGCAGAGGAGAAGCTGTTCCTGAATCGCTGAGTGTGTTCCTTCAGGCTTCTGTACTTCCTTCCTGATGGTAACAGTGAGAAGAGGACATGTCCTCGGTGTTGGGGTCCTTAATGAGGGACACTGCCTTCCTAAAGCACCGCTCCTTGAAGATGTCTTGGATGTCATTAAAGACTCCCACCATCTGGGCCGTGCCCTCTTCTCTTTGCTGCTAGCAGGCAGATGGCATAGGAGCCTGAAGCCCCACACCTGTTAGGTTCTCGAATACACCTGAAATCCCCTAACACTACCTCAGGCTATGCACTAATATTGTAATGATTGTTTTCAAGTTCAAATTCAAGTTTACTGTCATTCAACTGCACTCATGCATGTATACAGCTAAACAAAACAATGTCCCTCTGGGACCCTGGTGCAAAACACAGCACATATATCACATACAGCACATAAAATAGTAATACAATAATATTAACAGATAAAAAAATTCTCTAGATTTGCAAGTTGGCATTAAGTGCATATTAGACATATATTTAAATATACAACAGTCTAATGCTACTGGTGCTGTTATACTGGATGGGAGCTGGGTGTTCAGAAGCCTCACAGCCTGGGGGATGAAGCTGTTGTAACATATAGACAGGGACCTGTACTGCACACTTCACTTGCATCTTGATTATATTTTATTGACTTATTTGTGGTAATTGTTTGTTTTAAGATCTGTGTATTGTGTTTAAGATCAATGTATTGTGGATGTGCTGTGATCCGGGGGAACATTGTTTTGATTGGTTGTATAATGCATTATGTACAGTCGGATGGCAAGGAACTTGAACTTGAATTTCGGTACATTCTGCCTGACTGCAGGAGGTCAAGGAGACTGTGGGACAGATGGGATGGGTCTGTGATGACAGATGAGGAGAGAGTCACACACAACCGCCCCCCCCCCCGCCCCCCGCAATCCAGGACATTTTGTTTATTCTGTCTTGTATGTGATGTTCACTCGGCTCTGAACTGAACTGAGCCTGAGGCTGTGGCCTGCTCCTGCTGCTCTGAGCTTTGTGTCTATGGACTCACTTTTGTTCTGAATGCAATTCACTTACATTTACTGTTTGCATAATTTGCTTTATTTTTCTTTCTGCAAATTGGGTATTTGACAGTCTTCTTTTTAATGGGCTCTTTTGGGTTTCATTGTTGTACGGCTGCCTGTAAGGAGACAAATCTCAAGGTTATATAATGTAAACATACTTTGATAATAAATGTACCTTGAACTTTGAAGTGTATGTTAATTGAGGTGCTGCTGCCACTGCAAAAAGCTAAATTTCTTTGCCTTTATGCCATGGGCGTGCCCATAACAATAACATAGAAACATAGAAACATAGAAAATAGGTGCAGGAGCAGGCCATTCGGCCCTTCGAGCCTGCACCGCCATTTATTATGATCATGGCTGATCATCCAACTCAGAACCCTGCCCCAGCCTTCCCTCCATACCCCCTGATCCCCGTAGCCACAAGGACCATATCTAACTCCCTCTTAAATAAAGCCAATCAACTGGCCTCAACTGTTTCCTGTGGCAGAGAATTCCACAGATTCACCACTCTCTGCGTGAAGAAGTTTTTCCTAATCTCGGTCCTAAAAGGCTTCCCCTCTATCCTCAAACTGTGGCCCCTCGTTCTGGAACCTTGAACTTGTATTTGAACATGTCTGTAAACATTTTATAAGTGGGAACGGACAGAATGGATTGGAAGTGATAACCAAATGTCTGTTCAAACAGGTAGAGGCTGTCAAATATGACGTTAAGCTCTAGGCTCTGTCTGTACCTGCAGGTGGATATACTGTACTGTAAATGATCACATGGCCCCTTTTCAAAGAAGAGTGGCTGTTGCATTGCCAGTGTTACAGTGGTGACTACACTTCAGAAAGTACTTTATTGGCTGAATGCGCCTTGGGACATTCTAAAGTCATATAAAGGTACTTAGATGAAAACAAATCTCATTGTTTAGTTTACTATCATTCAGATATTCTGTTTCATGTGTAAATAGAATCGCTCCTTTGAAAACAAGGAGCTGCCAGGCGTTAATCCTATATTCCTCTTTTATTTGTTTATACATGTGGACAAGATTTTTCATTGTCTCGTTGTTAAACCTGGAATAAATTCCGAATCTCTCTTTTCCACACTGCTTATTAGGTACGAGAAGTGATTGATAAGTTCGTGGCCTAAGGTAGAATGGGTCAAATTTAGAAAACCTAGCACATTTATTTTTCCTACATTTACACACTTAGTCCAGCGGTCGTGGAGCATACGGATCCCTTCTTTGTAGAAGTCGATGTTGCACAGCAGGGGTGATTGATAAGTTTGTGGCCTAAGGTAGAAGGAGATGAGGAGAAACTTCAAACTTTCTGCATTTTCACTCAATGAGTTGAACTGCACATGCACGTAACGAGAGCTGTATAACTCATCGTTTTCTACCTTGGGCCACGAACTTATCAATCACCCCTGCTGTGGACCACCTGGAGGTCCAACACGCTCTCATTACATGCACATGCAGTTCAACTCTTTGAGTGATAATGCAGAAAGTTTGAAGTTAATAACTCATCTCCTTCTACCTTAGTCCACGAACTTATCAATCACCCCTCATATATACTTCACGGCTAGCTCTCCAAACCTGTTTTCAAGAACTCAAGATCTGCTATCTTTGCTCATGACTGGGTTCTTACAGCAGGATCTTCTCTGGTTCTTCTCTGAACTGGCATCATGGTTCAATCAACTCTCTTATTTCTTGGGGGCATGTACTGGTTTATTACTAAGGGTAAGGTGGAGAAAGTTTAGCTCTTCTACAATTTCTGACGAGTTGGTGTTTCCCTTCAGTACTTGGGAAATGATGACCTTTGCTACTAAAAATGAAGTTGTAGAAACCTGAATGAAATACCAGACAACATGCTCTCAGATGTGCTGCACAAGTACATTACTTCTGATGCACGGTAATTTACTTCACATGAGCTGTAGCCTTGAAAATTCATTGTAATTCATAGCCAATGTTTGTTATCAAAATTGCTTGCTCAATGTATAATCTGTTAATAGTAGGAAAGCTAGAGCAACACAGTGACACTCCCAGTAGACCCATGCTTCACAGACCAGTGCATCAGTCTAATCTAATATTGTGTCCTGTCTGTGTGGATTTACACGCTATCCTATTACTGCATAGGGTTTCTCCAGGCATGCCAGTTTCCTCCCACATCCCATCACAGAGGTATGCAGGTTGATAAGTTAACTGGCTGCTGTAAATTGCCTCCATTTGTAGGTACGATACTGAGACTGAATTTAGAGTATTATGCGCAATTTGGGTCACCTGCCTACAGGAAAGATATCAATGAAATTGAAAGAGTGCAGAGAAAAATTACAAGGTTGGTGCTGGGACTTGAGGAACTGAGTTATAAGGGAAGGTTGAACAGGTTAGGATTTTACTCTGTGGAGCAAAGGAGAACGAGGGGAGATCTTAAAGAGGTATAAGGGTGAATGCAAGCAGACCTTTTCTCCTAAGGCTGGGTGAGACTAGAACTAGAAGTTGTAGGTTGAGGGTGAAAGGTGAAATATTCAATAACAATAAGAGTATAAGATAGGAGCAGAATTTGGCCATTTGGCCCATCGAGTCTGTTCCACCATTTCATCATGGCTGATCCACTTTCCTCTCAGCCCAATGTACCAAAAGCTTTCTTTACGAGCTTATCACCTGTGCTAACAATTCCAATGAACTATGATCAGTATTGTCAGGTCCCTTAGTTCTACCGCACTCCTTAGTGCCCTACTGTCCACTGCGTAAGACCTACCCTGGTTGGTCCTGAAGAGCAACACCTCGGACTTGTCTGCGATAAATTCCATCTGTCATTTTTAACCCATTTTTCCAGCAGATCTAGGTCCCACTGCAAGCTCTGATAGTATTTCTCAGTGGCCACTACACCCCAATCTTGGTGTCATCCACAAATTTGTTGATCCACTTAACTACAATATCATTCAGATCATTGATATAGATGACAAACAACAACAGACCCAACACTGATCCTTGTGGCACTCCATTACTCCAGTGAGAGAAGTAATCATCTACTACCACTCTCTGCTTTCTCCCACAAAGCTAATGTCTAATCCAATTTACTACCTCATCTTGAATGCTGAGCGACTGAACCTTCTTAACCAACCTCCCATGTGGGACCTTGTGAAGTGTTGTGATAAAGTCTGCTGCCTTCCCTTCATCAACTTCCATGGTTACTTCCTCAAAAAAACTCTATATGATTGGTTAGACACAACCTTCCACAGATGAAGCCATGCTGACTATCTCTAATCAGTCTCTGTCTATCCAAATACTCATATATCTAGTCTCCTTAGAATACCTTCCAAGAGCTTTCCCACTTTTCCAGCAATCCAGGATTCAGAGGCAGCATGTGTGAACCTCGTGGCAAGAAGGCTGCAGGATGGGGCATGAATCGATGGTCGACTCCATTTTGCTGATTAAAACTTCCATTGTTCATTGTCTCAACGCCTTCCACCTTCGCAGCCTGAGACGCATCCTGGACATCACGTGGACTGACCGAGTCACCAACAATGAGGTCCTGGCCCATGCCCAGATACCCTGCCTCTTTACCCTGCTCCAACAACGCCGTCTCCACTGGCTGGGCCACGTACACCGCACGTCAGACGGGAGGATCCCGAAAGACCTGCTGTACGGGGACCTGGCCTCCGGCAAGAGAGCGCAAGGACAGCCCCATCTTCGTTTCAAAGACGTTTGCAAGAGAGACATGAAATCACTGAAGATGAATGTCGAGAGGTGGGAGGACATTGGAAGCGATCGCTCTCACTGGAGGCTGGAACTACGCAGAGGTCTAAAAAGAGAAGAGAAGCTGAGGCTTGCTGCTGAAGGAAAATGCACTCGTCGGAAAAATAGCACCAAGACAACACTGGGGGACAGCGCCTTCAAGTGCAGTCAATGCAGCCGAGACTGTCACTCCCGTGTGGGCCTCTACAGCCACAACAGACGCTGCTCTAACACAGACTGAAGCAAGACTTTCCAGGCACAGGTCCATGGTCTCACGAGACTAACGGATGCCACCAATAATAATATATGTTCATCGAGTAAAGACACGATGAAGACTGAAACATCGAGGCAAATATCGGAGATGAGCACCCGCTTCCTGCTCTTTTATCACTGGGGGATCACTCTGCTACGGAGAGGGGAGACTGCCTTTTGATCGCTGGTGAAGTCACTCTGCTATGGAGAGGGGAGAATGTCTTTTGATCTCTGTGGGATTGCTCTGCTACAGAGAGGGAAAGGCCTGCTTCTGGGTCTGGAGAATGTTACCCGGGTTTTCTGCATTTTGGATATGGATTTGGACTATAGACTTCTTCAGTCTTACAGTTTTTTAATATTCTGTGCTTTTCGCCTGATCTTTCTCATTTTTTGTATGTGGGGAGGGGGACTTGGGGGTTGATGTGTCTGTTGCTTTTATGTTCATTGTTTTGTCCAGGGAGAAGGTATTTGGGAGAGTTGGTGATCATGCTGCCGCTCTTTACATTTCTTTCTTGGTTTTGTGGGTATCTGGAGGAGAAGAAATTTCTGAGCTATATACTATCTAGTCCTATTACAGTGTGGAGTCCCAGTCAATACGTAGAAATTTTTAAATTACCAGTCCTGACTAAGGGTCTTGGCCTGAAGCGTCGACTGTACCTCTTCCTAGAGATACTGCCTGGCCTACTGCGTTCACCAGCAACTTTGATGCGTGTTGCCTCTATAACAACCTTATGTTTTTTGCAACAGTCTGCAATATCTCTACAAATTTGTTGCTCTAAATCCTGCAGACAGTTGGGTGGTCTATAATATAGCCCCATTAACATGGTCATACTTTTCTTATTCCTCATTTCCATCCATAAAGCATCAGTAGGCGAGTTCTCCAGTTGGCCTGACCAAGCGGTGCTGTGACAATTTCCCTGACTGGTAACACTGCCCACCCTCCCTTAATTCCTCCCATTCTGTCGCATCTAAAACAACGGAACCCCGAAATATTGAGTTGCCAGTCCTTCCCCTTCTGCAGCCAAGTATCGTCAATGGCTACCATGTCATAATTCCAGGTGTTGAACCATGCCCTAAGCTCATCTGCCTTTCCTACAATACTTCTCACATTGAAATATGCACAGCTCAGAACATTAGTCACACTATGCACAAACTTTTGATTTCTTACTTTGTCTGAGGTCTTAATAGCTTCTGTCTCCACAACCACTGCACTATCTGTTCTGACACTCTCGTTCCCATCTCTGGTTTAACAACCCCCCCGCCCCCACCATGCAACATGTTAGTCCCACTCCAGTTCAGGTAAATCATCTCTTTTGGACAGGTCCCACCTTCCTTGAAGAAAGCCCAAAGATCCAAAAATGAAATGCTCTCCCTACTGCACAAACTCCTTGGCCATATTTTAAACTATATGATCTTCCTATTTCTAGCCTCACTAATACATGGCACTAGCAATCCTGAGATCAAAACCCTGGAGGTCCTGTCCTTTAACTTTGCACCTAACTCCCTAAACTCACTTTACAGAGCCTTGTTCCTCTTCCCACCTATGCTATTGGTACCTGCATGGACCATGACCCCTGGCTGCTCACCCTCCCACTTAAAGAATGCTGAGGACTTGCTCCAAGATGTCCCAGAACCTGGCATCCGGGAGGTAACGCATGATTCGGAAATCTCGTTGTCATCTACAGAACCTCCTTTCTGTTTCCCTAACTAATTAGCTATCCTCCAATCGTCCAGCACCTTTCCCATGGCTAAAGATGTTTTAAATATCTCAGCTAGGACCCTTGCAAATTTTTGCACTGATGTCCCACAGGGTCTGAGGGAACTCCTTGTCAGGCCCTGGGGAATAATCCACCCTAATTTGTCTCAAGACAGCAAATACCCCCTCCTCTGTAATCTATATAAGGTTTATGATCTCACTGCTGCTTTGCCTCACTTCTATTGCCTGTGTCCATCTCCCAAGTAAATACAGATGCAAAATATCCATGTAAGATCTGCCCCATGTCCTTCAGCTCCACACATAGATTACCACACTGATCTTCCAGAGAATCAATTTTGTCCCATGCTATCCTTTTGCTCTTAATATATTTGTAGAAGCCCTTAGGATTCTTTCTCACCTTGTCTGCGAGAGCAAACTCATCAGGACTTGCTGAAGGGTCTCGGCTTGAAATGTCGACTGTACTCTTTTCCATAGGTGCTGCCTGGTCTGCTGAGTTCCTCAAGCATTTTGTGTCTGTTTCTTGCAATAGCCTGCGATCTTTCTACATATTTGCTCCTCTAAATCCTGCAGACTGTTGACTGGTCTATAATACAATCCCATTAATGTGGTCATACCTTTCTTATTCTTCTGTTCTACACATAAACTCTCACTAGCAGTGTTCTCCAATCTAACGTTAGCCCACTCACACCATGGTCACTCCCACTAAGGCCATTCCACTTTAATAGACAATAGACAACAGGTGTAGGAGTAGGCCATTCGGCCCTTCGAGCCAGCACCGCCATTCACCGTGATCATGGCTGATCATCCACCATCAGTATCCAGTTCCTGCCTTATCCCCATAACCTTTGATTCCACTATCTTTAAGAGCTCTATCCATCTCTTTTTTGAAAGCATCCAGAGACTTGGCCTCCACAGCCTTCTGGGGCAGAGCATTCCAAATATCCACCACTCTCTGGGTGAAAAAGTTTTTCCTCAGCTCCGTTCTAAATGGTCTACCCCTAATCCTTAAACTGTGGCCTCTGGTTCTGGACTCACCTATCAGCAGGAACATGCTTCCTGCCTGCAGCGTGTCCAATCCCTTAATAATCTTATATGTTTCAATAAGATCCCCTCTCAGCCTTCTAAATTCCAGAGTATACAAGCCCAGTCGCTCCAATCTTTCGACATATGACAGTCCCACCATCCTGGGAATTAACCTTGTGAACCTACGCTGCACTCCCTCAATAGTAAGAATGTCCTTCCTCAAATTTGGAGACCAAAACTGCACACAATACTCCAGGTGTTGTCTCACCAGGGCCCTGTACAGCTGCAGAATGACCTCTTTGCTCTTATACTCAATTCCCCTTGTTATGAAGGCCAGCATGCCATTAGCTTTCTTCACTGCCTGCTGTACTTGCTTGCTTGCTTTCAGTGACTGATGTACAAGAACACTTAGATCTCATTGTGCTTCCCCTTTTCCTAACTTGACTCCATTTAGATAATAATCTGCCTTCCCGTTCTTACCACCAAAGTGGATAACCTCACATTTATCCACATTAAACTGCATCTGCCATGCATCTGCCCACTCCCCAGCCTGTCCAAGTCACCCTGCATTCTCATAACATCCTCCTCACATTTCACACTGCCTCCCAGTTTTGTGTCATCGGCAAATTTGCTAATGTTACTTTTAATTCCCTCATCTAAATCATTAATATATATTGTAAACAGCTGCGGTACCAGCACTGAACCCTGCGGTACCCCACTGGTCACCGCCTGCCATTCTGAAAGGGACCCGTTAATCGCTACACTTTGTTTTCAGTCAGCCAGCCAATTTTCAATCCATGTCAGTACTCTGCCCCCAATACCATGTGCCCTAATTTTGCCCACTAATCTCCTATGTGGCACTTTATCAAAGGCTTTCTGAAAGTCCAGGTACACTACATTCACTGGCTCTCCCTTGTCCATTTTCATAGTTACATCCTCAAAAAATTCCAAAAGATTAGTCAAGTACGATTTCCCCTTCGTAAATCCATGCTGACTCGGACCAATCCTGTTACTACTATCCAGATGTGTTGTAATTTCATCTTTTATAATTGACTCCAGCATCTTTCCCACCACCAACGTCAGGCTAACTGATCTATAATTCCCTGTTTTCTCTCTTCCTCCTTTCTTGAAGAGAGGGACAACATTAGCCATCCTCCAGTCCACAGGAACTGATCCTGAATCTATAGAACATTGGAAAATGATTACCAATGCGTCCACGATTTCTAAAGCCACCTCCTTAAGTACCCTGGGATGCAGACCATTGGGTCCCAGGGACTTAACAGCCTTCAGACCCAACAGCCTATCCAACACCATTTCCTGCCTAATATAAATTTCCTTCGATTCATCCATTACCCTAGGTCTTTTAGCCACTATTACATCTGGGAGATTGTTTGTGTCTTCCCTAGTGAAGACAGATCCAAAGTACCTGTTCAACTCATCTGCCATTTCCTTGTTCCCCATAAGAAATTCACCCGCTTCTGTCTTCAAGGGCCCAATTTTGGTCTGAACTATTTTTTTCCTTTTCACATACCTAAAGAAGCTTTTACTATCCTCCTTTATATTCTTGGCTAGTTTACCTTCGTACCTCATTTTTTCTCCACGTATTGCCTTTTTAGTTACCATCTGTTGCTCTTTAAAAGTTTCCCAATCCTCCGGCTTCCACTCGTCTTTGCTATGTTATACTTCTCTTTTATTTTTATGCTGTCCATTACTTCCCTTGTCAGCCACATCCTCCCCTTACTCCCCTTATGATCTTTCTTCCTCTTTGGAACGAACTGATCCTGCACCTTCCGCATTATTCCCAGAAACACTTGCCGTCGCTGTTCCACTGTCATCTCTGCTAGGGTATTGTTCCATTGAACTTTGGCCAGCTCCTCCCTCATAGCACCAGAGTTCCCTTTGTTCAACTGTAATACTGACACTTCCGAGTTTCCCTTCTCCCTCTCAAATTGTAGATTAAAACTTATCATATTATTGTCACTACCTCCTAATGGCTCCTTTATCTCAAGGACCCTGATCAAATCCGGTTCATTGCACAACACTAAATCTAGAATTGTGTTCTCTCTGGTAGGCCCCAGTACAAGCTGTTCTAAGAATCCATATCAGAGGGACTCCACAAACTCCCTTTCTTGGGGTCCAGTACCAACCTGATTCCTCCAGTCTACCTGCATGTTGAAATCCCCCATAACAACTGTAGCATTACCTTTGCGACATGCCAATTTTAACTCTTGATTCAATTTACATGCTACATCCAGACTACTGTTTGGGGGCCTGTAGACAACTCCCATTAGGGTCTTTCTACCCTTAGAATTTCTCAGTTCTGTCCATACTGACTCTACGTCTCCTGATTCTATGTCCCCCCTCGCAAGGGACTGAATATCATTCCTCACCAACAGAGCCACCCCACCCCCTCTGCCCATCAGTCTGTCCTCTCGATAGGACGTATACCCTGAATATTCATTTCCCAGGCCTTTTCCACTTGAAGCCATGTCTCTGTTATTCCCACAACATCACACTCACCAATTTCCAACTGTGCCTCAAGCTCGTCCACTTTATTTCTTATACTCCGTGCATTCATACATAATACTTCTAATTCATTACTCCCCTCACCTCCCATATCAGTTCCTATATCAGTTTAACCTAACTTTTATAATTGGTCCTCGCCTAGTGCCTATTTATGCACAACGCAACGTCTCCTTGAAAATTGTAGTGCGTGAAAAGTACCGACTGCTGCCACTCACTTCTTTTAAACTGTCTCTCCCTCTATTCAATCCGTGTGTCTCCTTGGGACTGGAGTGCACAAAATGTGGGCTAATATTTATTGCCTTTTATTGCTGATAGATCCCAGTCAAGTGTACACTAATAGTTCAAAGTTCCAAGTAAATTTATATTATAAGTACATATATATTATCATAATTATTGAGATTCATTTACTTAAATGTATTGACAAGGAAATAAGAAATAAAACATAATTTTACAAAAAATTGTACATAAACAAAGACTGAGACAATGTACAGAAGAGAAGTTAGACTCCAATGACGTGCTGCTACAGGTCTCATTGACTTTCACAGTTCAGGAAGGAGAAGTGTTCACCACACTGCATGTATTTACCAAACAACTTCGCACTCGTCTGGAAAGCATGACAAAAACAAACATCTAAAAGTTCTGGGACTAAGATAAAACTGCTTTAGAAACAAAAACAATGTAAGTAGTGATCTGCCTGTCATTAACTCCATCCTTTTGTTAAGACAATGTGAAGAGCATTTATGGTCAGACAAGTGAACGGCAAAGAATAAATATCAGTGGAGTGCAATACCGGAAATTAATTTCAGAATTTGCTTGAAAGTTATAAATGAACCCCCACTGCTTTGTACATAATGTTGAAATTGTATTTTACCACAGATTTATTTTGAGTTGTTTAATCATTTAAAAGTTTTTAACATTGTTAACAGTCATACCTCTCCAGAAAGATATATTTGATGTTTCAATGTCACTCATCCTGTCTGAAATAGAGAAATATTACAACAGCACACGTCAAAGTTGCTGGTGAATGCAGCAGACCAGGCAGCATCTCTAGGAAGAGGAACAGTCGACGTTTCGGGCCGAGAAGGGTCACGGCCCGAAACGTCGACTGTACCTCTTCCTAGAGATGCTGCCTGGCCTGCTGCGTTCACCAGCAACTTTGATGTGTGTTGCTTGAATTTCCAGCATCTGCAGATTTCCTCGTGTTTGAATATCACAACAGATTCCCTACATTCCCTGTTAATGTCAATTCAACCTATGGAACTATGAAGATGTGAGCAAATAATTGAAAAGGAAGGTTGTTTAATTTGACAATGAATGATGCATTGTTAATTCAAAATATCTCCGGGTTTCGTCTTGTTTAAATTCTGCCATGGATGGCCCCGAGTCTGGCTGCAAAAGGAGGAGGGTCAGGCATGGGGATAGCAAACCCATCCAATATAAACCCAGAGCTAAGAAACACCAGCAGAAGTTCCAGAGACCTCATCGCTGGGAACAGAAGGATCTTCAAAGATGGGCTGCACCTGGGGACAAGACTGGCCCTGGGTAGATGACTCTGGCAAGCTGCTGTCAGCAGCCTATACCCCACTAGGGGTGATGGGTTTATGTAAGTAAGCCTCCTTGTTTAGGCCCCACACAAAAAAAATGCCACTGTCTCACTAACCTCAGGGCTTATTTCCAAGTGTCTACCAATGTGAGAACAGGTAAAATAACGATTTGAATGAATTTTTCCCAATTCAGCAAGCACCTCCTCCAAACGCTTCCATGGAATCCCATTGGCTGAGGAAATGTGGAATTCCTTTGACGTTGCTTTGACAACTGGCCAGATCATGCTGGTACTTGGCCATGATCCAGATTATCCGCCGCAGATCCAGCTTGGCTTCATTTAGCTGCTCTGAATTTGGCCAGCTGAACAATCTCACCATCTGCACTCATGGGGCATCCTGTTAGGCAGAGCAGGCTGCACTGTGCAATTAAGCCTCAGGTGTGCCTACCATTGAGGGCCCACCCTCAGGAGGCCCTTGCAGTGTTGACAGATCACTATTCCCAGAGTCGGCATGAGGAGAAGGCCTGCTCTTCTTCCAGAGTAGATCCATTCCTGAGAGTGACAGGAGGGGTGCAAGCAGCATCTGCTGCCTCGCTGGACACCCTCTGGAATGAGTAGGTTCCACTAGGATAGCAATGAATCCTGGACAAGGATGATACATTTTTAATTTGAGATTAAGTATTGCAAACATGTAAATAAAGTTTTATTTTAAAATACTTTCTGTACATTTCTCTCCATAGATGCTGCCTGGCCTGCTGAGTTCCTCCAGCATCTAATGCGTTGCTCCAGATTCCCACATTTCGGATCTCAAATGATCTGATAGCCTCTCCAATCAGAGATATTTAAAGACCCTTGACTTAGGTCAAAGTTATTAAACAAAGCAATTACCTTTAAGCAAATATAATATGGAGAACAATAACACACCAACTAATGATGCAAACATGGAAAAAAATTCAAAAACTGACAATGTCCCATGTTATTTTACCCAGCGATGGAGGCTCCATTCAAATGAGTGGGATCACTCTCCACATGCAGTGAAGCCGAGGGACCACATGCGAAGTGCTTCCGGCCCCCTCTGCTCAGCACATCAGCTCAGTGGTGACTCCGAGAGCAGACAGAAGATCGGCTGCACCACATGGGTTTCCTTAGGGTGTTCCAGCTTCCTCCCACGTCCCAAAGGCATATGGCTTTGTAGGGTAATTAGTCACACAGGTGTAATTGGGCGAAATGGGTTCATTGAGTTAGAGGGATCTGCTATCGTGCTGTAATAAGCACACTAAGTTGTGAATACATTAGCAGACAGTCAGCCCAACTCTGCCCACAGACCCTCCGCCTGAAGAGAAACTGGGGAAAGGGGCCAAGTGAAGAATGATGGAAGCATTCCAATATACCCAAAGAATCATAATATTTTAAACTCAGTGTGGGAGGTAGGTTCAAGGAGGAGCAGAGCTTCGTTGATGATTTCATTCTCCACCTGCTAATGAGAGCGGTGTGAAAATCTTAATATTTTTCTAAGTCCCAGATTTTGTTCTGTTGCGGCCGCAGCTGCATGTGAACACGGTAATCCTCAATAATGTGTTTGTTATTTTTTAATTAAACCAGTTTTTGTTTTATTTGTTTTATCCTGGAAGGCATCACCCCCTGGCAGAACTGTGCAAATAATATTGCCACTTGACACCCAAAAGAATGTTGAATGTTATCTGGTGTCAGCAGATACAATCTGAAGGTAATTAGGAGATAAATCTTGGGCTGCTTCTGAGAGATAAAGTGGTAAACATTCACGGACTGGAGAGTCTCTGTTACTGAGGGGAAAGAATAAGAAAGGCAATAAAACTGCTAGTGTGGGAATCTGAACACCACTAACTCCATCTGAATCTTGTGTATTGTTTAAATAAAAGAGTTCACATAAAGTGCACCAGAGATGCTTTCTGCACTCTGAACATGCATAACCAATTTTAATCTGTTTGAGCGTAATCGTAGCAGTCAGGAAAATGATGCATCATATATAGATAAATAGATAGATAGAGATAGATATAGGTATGGATGTGCTTTCTTCGCAATTATATTTATATCTATAGATATAAATATAATTGCGAAGAAAGCACGTCGGCACCTCGATTTCCTCAGGACTCCAACCACCAGGTTCAAGAACAGTTACCACCCCTCAATCATCGGACTCCTGAACAAAAGGGCATAACTACACTCGTTCTGCTTCTGGTGTTCACACAACCGATGGTCTCACTTTAAGGACTCTTTATCTTTTTATTTCATGCTCATTATTTATTGCTATTTATCTATACTTGCACCGTTTGTTGTTTATTGATCCTGTTTACAGTTATATTCTATGGATTTGCTATGTACACCCACAGGAAAGGAATCCCAGGATTATATGTGGTGACATGTATGCACTCTGAAAATAAATTTTACTTTGAACTTTGATGCAGGATATCAGCTGTAATTCAAATTGTTCTATTCTCGTGAAATCTGACTAAATTTTTTCCATCATACATAACTAAGAATTTTCTGTGAACTGCCCCTATTCATCTATTAGCCTTACTTCATCTGAAATGTGATGGGAACTACATTTACACCAGATAGACTTCTGTATGGTGCCTGTGTCAGGTCATCTTCAGAGACAAATACGACACATGGCAATATATACCGCAGCGCTTGATGTTCTTATAAATGCGAGATAAGAGAATGGTAAAACAGCTGCTTTATGCCATTATTTTACACCTAATTCTGTCTTGAAGGGATCTAATTTGCAGTGAAATGTGTAAAAGGAATGGTACAGAGCAACTGTGATCAAGTCCTAGCATAACACAGTGCAGATGCAGGCCTGTTGGTTTATATTCTGTGTTGATTCCTCAATTAATTGATCACCTGCCATACTTTTTCCCCATAGTCCTCCACATTTCTCTTTTTATTAGTATTCATCCAATTCCCTTATGAAAATATATAACTGATTCAGACCTTCTGGATCACAGCAATAAAATCCTTCTGCTGCGTTACCCTAAGTTTGGTATTAGTGACCCTTCTGACACTGTGAACAATTTCTCCCTACTTAAACTGTAAAAATCTTTAGGATTTTAAACACTTCTTACTAATCTCTCCTTAATCTTCTCTTCTCCAGCAAGAACACCGTCAGATTTTGCTCATCCCTCCATATGATTAAAGTCTCACCTCTGGTGAGATGCAATAAATCTCAGCAATCTGCAGCTACGGCCTAACAAGATTTACACAAAGCTTTGGTAAAACTTCTTTGTGTTTTCATATACTGTAGATATGCAG
Organism: Mobula hypostoma; assembly: GCF_963921235.1. Lineage (NCBI taxonomy): Eukaryota > Metazoa > Chordata > Chondrichthyes > Myliobatiformes > Myliobatidae > Mobula > Mobula hypostoma. Next base: position 55,255,116 of record NC_086098.1, on the reverse strand, counting down.
CTAAGTAATGCATCCTTTTATGAGGAACTTGAATGAAGTGCAGAGTAAAATCAAATATGATTGACAAATAAGATCAACCTTGACTTTGTTTGGGAGTTCATAGCATCCAGATTACCTTGATTATGTGCTTGTATGATGGGCCAATGCAAAACAACACTGTCATTCACTGTGACAGCACTATGTTAATTACTGTGAGACCTGCAGTTAATCCTATAGTTGTCCATATATATAATTGTGACAGAAAACACTGGACAACAAATTATTTTGAAAGTGTTGCTTCCTCAGAACTTTTTTTTGTTTATGATAGACAGCTTGAAGCTAAACACAAATATAATTTCAACTACTTGTATCACATAGGAATTTGGAGAAAAAAGAGATTAACTTTTATTGAATATAATGCATTTAATTGCATAATGGAGCTGACACTTTGCACTAGTTCAACTAACCAAAAAACATTTTGTAATGATTTTCATTTGTACTCAGTGTCTGAGGCTTCTTGCCTAAGTCTTCAACAATAATCAGCCAGCATTGATGAACTTCAGTTGCCCTGATACCATTTCTTCATGACTGCAATGTCCTGGTGAAACCTTTCACCGTGCTCGTCACTGACAGCACTGAGGTTTGCGGGGAGAAAGTCTAAAAATGGGAATGCAGTAAATGCAACGTTAGTGACATACACTTCAGGGTTTTGTATGATTGAAGCATGTTGTCAACCAGCTGTACATAGTTTGGTGTTCCGTAGTTGCCAAGAAAATTTTCAACAACCTTCCATGCCATTTTCATTGGTCCCACTGGTAGCTTTTTGAATGACCTGTCATTGATGTTCTTTTTGATTTGTGGACCAACAAAAATCCCTTCCTTAATCTTGGCATCAATTATTCTGAATTGAATCGTGAATTGAAATAATAAATATAGGTGATACATTTTTAATGATCCATGATAGAGAAATTTCAAGGTGCTTTTCAAGATCAGTAGCCCAAATTCCATAAGATACACCTAAAAGTATTCAGGAAGCAAAAATCTTTGTTGTCCAGTGAAATCAGTGTGGGGCATAAACTGGAACAAAGAGCATAAGAAAAGAGAAGGAAGAGTGTGGGATATAATCTGGAAGTAAAAGTGATAATTGTCCAGTGATATTTACGGTATATATTTTCAATAAGAGCTGACTGTATCATGGTACATATCATAGCACACATTTTTCTCACCTGCTAAATACCTTTATCTTCTCCTTTAATGTGAAATGGCAACATCCCACTCTTTAGTGAAGGTGAGAAATATTACAGACAGCACTGTATTGCCAGATGCAATGAGCAATTAACTCATCCCTCACATTCCTCAATGCAAGGCAGTAGTGTGATGCTCCTTTACCCGGAGATTCCTCATCTTTCTCCTGTTCTTCCTGTTACGTACCCCGTAACTGGGTTGCCAAACCAGCAGAAATGGATCCCTCAGTTGGAGTCTGGATTACTAGAACTAAGAAAGTTTTATTAAAGAAACAAGCAACACAGTAATCGAAAGGATAATAAATGCAACAGTTCAGCGATGATAGTCACACATGTGCACAGAATTAAGATCACAGCATCAATCAAGCTCTATCGTTGTCTAGGGGTAAATGACCAAATTTCAAAGTGACTCAAAGTTCAGTCCAGTTTAGTAACTCAGTTCGCAGTAATCGTTGCCATGGCGATGGACAACGTGGGGGGAGAGAGAGAGAGAACAGGAACAACTATTCATACACGGATTCACTCACAGACCGGCGATTTGGCTCACAAGCAACTTTTGGGCGGGTCCTTGGTGATGTCACCTGAGGTCACCGACTGTGACCCCTCCTCCAGATGCGGTCGATCCTCTGCAGTGAACCCGGCACCCAGGCAAGGGTGGACACACACCGGGTTCCCGCTGATCGTACCTTTCCACCCTGGTCGTTGTCTGATACTTCTCACCCACTTGTGAGAGGCGCACCGCTTCCAGGGTCTCGTTACCTCGGGTGGCGTGTGTCTGTGCTGCCTTAGCGAACCTGTCCCTTTTTATCCCCCTGCTGGGGCATCGCCTGTCCATCACTTCAAACAGTTCAAGGTTCAAAGGGGGGAGCCGCTCCAGACAGCTCTCTTTCCCCCGTTCCTTCATTACACATCTCCAGACGCTGCTCCATTGTTCCTTATCTCTCCTTCCCCTGAGGGCAGGTGGCAGACCACTTGCTGATGTCACTGATGCTAACCCAGGCCAGCAAACATCTTAATTTTATGTGTATTCTCGTCACACTTCCCTATCCAGGTTAGACTGGCCCTATGGCTGAATCTGACTGTGAGAAGAGTGGGAAACTTTATGGATAGCTCATGAAGCAATGGACTTTCCAACAGACTTCCTTAGCCAATAAAACTACCCCACTAATGATTTTACTGAAAAAGTATCAAAGCAGATATCTGTTAGATGTATTTCTTACCTTCCAGCATCCATTTGCTACTTCCCTAGAGGAGTCAACTACCAAGGGGCATAATTGTTGTTGCAGGTTAAGTGTTTTATGATAAATGATGAACTGATTTACAAAATCCTATTCTCTTAATCAGAGATTCCCTGGATTTCAGTGGAATCCTAGCCTTGTTTATTGACAGTGATGGTTCACGTGACATTCTGGCACCCTGATAGCTACAAGGCTACAGTAACTGATTGGCATCTTGGCCATTGTATGGCTTCTGTAGGCAATGTAGTACTGAAGTTTTGAAAAGTCACAGGATCCAAAGTTACAAGTGTTTTAATTTCTCTGCTTATCTGAACGAAACCAGCAGACAGGAAGGCATGAAGATCACAGCACTCAGCACTCTACTGTCATTGGACTACCAACTGCCCAATCTTTCGGGCTCTTTTTGAGACACCAGCCAGACCCTGGATTTCTTGAGCCAGGTGCTGCAAGTAAATTTTCAACCTAGAGGTGTTCCTCTGCAGTAATGCCAATGACAATCAAAATTTTAGCCGCTACCGGTGATGCATGTAGAACTTGCCCAGTGAAGGAAATATGGGGAAACCATCATTGTTAAACTTACAGCAACTCCACAAAGTGAACATTGGTACCATAGAAATCCTGGTCATTCAGACACTTTGGTGGATGCTGCAGAAACTTCCAAACTGATCTCTGACTTGATGTACACCAAGCCGCTTTGATCGATATAAAGATAACAAAATAGATGTGTGAGATCCCAGTGGAAGATCTTGAGTCCCACAAAAAGGAAATCTGGAATCAGAACAATTCCAAGTGCTGCCTAGCTGGAACACCAGTTCTTTAGCAATTATTATCATTGCGGTTATAAAATCTTTCACACATCTTCCCACCATTCATGCTTATCTAAGCCCTGAGGTTAATGGTCTGCTGCTATGTTAACCCACAAACACCGACGCCACAAAAAACACATAATGTGGCAGAAGAAGATAGTGTGTCGGGCACCATATGTGGAGAGAAATAAACAATTTCGGGTCAAGAATCTTCATCTGGACTAGTCAGACTGAAGTGAACAGTCCAATGAAGAGTTTCTAACCAAAATATCAACTATCCATTTCCCTTCACAAATGTTACTTGACCCACTGAGTTCCTCCAGCAGTTTGTTTTTTTGTTTCTCTGTTTCACTATGACATAATTTATACGATAAGCATTTGTTTGTAGGCATACATCAAATTTTCTAATCTGATACAAGTAACAGACTTCCTCTGACTTTATATTGTATTTGGCATTTGCTTATGTTGTATGGAGAATGTGACCTTGGCCCATATGTTGTCAGGTAGCAGGCACGGAAGGGAAGTAAGTTTCTGAAAGCAGCCAACTTTAAGAGGGACTCTTCACCATGTGGACTGAAGGAGAAAAAGTTGTAAGTTTTGCTGTGCTGACAGTAACATAAAAATAGTTTCATCACACACGTTAAGGCCAAAGTTTACATGCTGATTTGAAAGATTTATTGTAATTTCAGATGCAATATTTTATGAATGAAAGCATCAATGTCTAAGCTATGCAAATTAATTTTCTATCAAATGCATTCAGCATATCTAACCAGAAGAAGACTTGTTCAGACCCACAGCCATTTTATAAATCTTCGCCGTCAGCTGGTCTCACTTATCATCTGCCAGCTTGTACTCCATCCAATCCCCCTCCCCCACCTTTTTATTTTGGTTTCTTTCCACTACTGCACTACTGTTCTCGTCCAAACGAAGTATCTCAGCCTGTAACATCTAATGTTTATTCTCCTCCACAGATGCTGCCCAATCTGCTGAGTTCTTCCAGCATTTTGTGCTTGCAGCTCAAGATTTTCAGTATCCGCAGTACCTCTTGTGTTTGCTATTTCGAGTCAGTTTCATTCCTTTGTCTTCAGTTTCATACGATAAATAGTCTTATTCTTTAAGAACATTTTATTTTCCTTCAGCTTAAGATGCCCACCTTCTGAAGATCCGAAATTCTTTACTGAATCAGTGTCAAGTAGAAATATGACTCTGCTCCATCTTTCAATAATAGAACAGATGAGAGCTCAGAAGATCAAAACAAGGAAAGTCTTGTGGGCTGATTAACTCCCCATACAGTATTCTGGTGATATCAATCTATCAGTTCATTGAATTGGCCTGCCTTGATCGATGATGTCAGACTGAAATATGTCAATATCATCCACAAAGAACATTTTTTTCTCCTTCTGCACTAAAAAGGTTAGAGACACAGAAAGTATTGCTAAACAACTGCAGCCTGTTTCTATTTTCCAGGGTTTATATTTCATCATCTATAGTGTATAACAAGATGTAAAATCCACATTTCTATGAGGTGACTGACGATCAAAATGTTTTAAATTTTGCCCAATCAGAAACAATTGATGATCGTTAGCTCCCCTGATGATGATACAATCATCCTTTCCCAGCTGTGGAGCTGCTCAACTCAAGCATAGTGTAGGTAAATATAGGATCTTCATAGATAAAGGTTAATATATGTCCTGATAAGGGTCTTGGCCCAAAATGCCCACTGTTCACTCATTTCCATAGATGCTGCCTGACCAGCTGAGTTCTTCCACCATTTTGTATGTGTTGTTCACCATCTGCAAAATCTCTTGTGTTTAAAACACGACATCTATTTCTTGGCCTTGAAATTTGTTCAAACAGTCTCCTTTGTAGGCAGTCCCTTGGAATTGAAGACAACATCATCACTACACTGTGCAATCTTTTTGTTGGAAAACAAGTCACTTGGACACTTAACAGTATCTTCCAAAAACAATGCCACATACTGCTTTCTGCTTATGGCAGCCTTGCACCTTATATGTGATACTGCCCAATGCAACAGATTTTTAGGAAGAATCAAAAGGTTATGGGGAAAAGACAGAAGGTGGTAAGGTTAGGATAATGTCCACCATGATCCTTAGGAATGGTGGAGCTGGTTGAAGAGACTGCATAATTTACTGCCATTACTTTTTCTCATGTTTGATTGCCATTTCAGCAAAGTCACTTGTTGACTGCAGCTGTATACCATGATATTGAATGTAAATCCAGCTTTGTTTTTAGTTAATCAGGATGCAAGCTGAGGCTCTGGGTGCTTGGAACCACCTGCTGGTGCTTTGCTTTGGGCTGAGTGCCTTACAATCTTGATCAGCACAACCCTCACCAGTATAGAGCAGGACAATTGTCACTCCCCTCAACGGACCACTAGCCCAATTTCCTTCCTCTTTCCCCACAGCTACACACATAACAACCCTGGCCACCCTGCCCAACTAGTTGATCTCCCAATCCCACAAAATCTCAAATGTGACCTGTAAATCCTGACTCCCCCTGGTGGAGTGAGCAGAGGTGAAAGCAAGCTGGTATGGACTGGTATAAAGATTGAATTAGAAAGTAGCTGATACAATGAGTAAAATGCTGCTGCCTCCTCACAGCTCCTGAGATCTGGGTTCAATCCTGGCCTCTGGATTTGTCTATGTGGAGTCTGTGCACTCTATCTGTGAATGCATTCAGATTTATTTATCACACGTACATCAAAACATACAGTGAAATGAGTCACCCAAGGATATGTGGGGGGCAGCCCAGATTTTTCACTATACATCTGGTGCCAACATAACATGCCCATAATCTTCCATAGAATGTCGCTGTTAGGGAGTATTCTGGAGATATATGACTATAGCAGATATTAATTCAAAGAAGAACCAGTCTTCAGTTCTGTAAATGTAAATAAATTCAGGAAGCTTGCCATTAGCCTTGAGTTTTTATTGTAAATTGCAAGCAGTACATTGAAATTAAAAGCACAGGCTGCTCCACAGACTAGGATTGCATATGCATCAGCCATACATTGAGATAATCGGGTTGTGTTAATTGCTCTGCATCAACAGTGAGTTTAAGAAATTTGCACCATTGACTAAATTCAGGAAAATGTCCCAGCCAAGGTATTTGAACATTCAGATGTGTCTGCCGCTGTAGATATGCAATCCAAACCTGTCAACCTGAAGTATTGAACTAAACAATGTCATTGTAACTATCGAAACTGTAGTTTCCATGGGCAGGGTGGCCAGGGTTGTTATGTGTGTGGCTGTGGGGAAAGAGGAAGGAAATTGGGCTAGTGGTCCGTTGAGGGGAGTGACAATTGTCCTGCTCTATACCGGTGAGGGTTGTGCTGATCAAGATTGTAAGGCACTCAGCCCAAAGCAAAGCACCAGCAGGTGGTTCCAAGCACCTATTGATCCTAAGGGTATTAAAAAAGTGATGTACTTTGAGGTTGTGAGCCTCCACCAAGACTGTCTCCAGAATGATGCTTGTTTTCTTGTGACAAATAAAGACTTCCATATCACCAGCTTCAGGGCCTCTCTGGTGACTTTGATCACAGTCACAAGCACAGGCAGCAAATACAAAACAGAACACCACCAGCAAGACAAGGTCCTTTCTCTCTCTCTCTCTCTCTCTCTCACACACACACACAGCTCTGAGCCTCAGGACAAGCTGGCCTCCAGTCCTTGTCCCTGGACTCTCAGATTTGCAAACATCGGGCAAATGGATTTCAGGCCTTTGTGAGGGTAAACAAGCAAAATCTGCTCCATTGCACTGAATACCTTGTTAGCAATAGAAGTTAGCAGCAACAGGCTCAGAATGAACATCCCCTGTGTAACATATGGAATAAATTCTTTTAATATCAATACTCCTACCACTAAGAGTAATGCGGTAACAAAAAGGAGGAAGGTCAAATGGATAGGGGGCCAGTGTTGACTGCAACCCTATTGCTGTTATCACAAATTCATTATAATAAATGCTGTGATCCCTGCAAGAGAAGCGCCAGAGGTTGTATGTTGTGTCCCCTGGCCTTACAGCATCCTAAAGCTAGAAACTATGAGAGGATGGAAGAAAAAATGGCAGTGAAATCCTGCAGAAGAATGCTAAGAAAATCTGTGGGAAATAATAACCAGTTAGCAGCTTGGTCGTGTTGACAGCCTGTGCGGAGCGTGAATTGATAAGTGGGGTTGAAAATGGAAGATGTGGGGTTTAGTACAATGGACACTAACACATATTTCAGCCACAGTGCCTCCGCGGCTGCTAGTTGACAGGTGATAGCCTGGCAGAGTGTCCGAGAGCTAAAGCAACTTCCTAGAGCTTTCAGACAATGCACACATAGTTCTGGGCTAGGCAGCGGACACACTGGAGCCATTATTTTCCCTGCTTTGCTCTAAGTTTCCCCCTAATCCTGCTCTTTCCCCCTTGCCACTGATTCCACTTGTCAGTTCAGCCCTCCGTCTCTAAAGCCACAGAATCCCCCTTAATCAGCGTGTAGCCGGCTGCTGCCGCAGCGGGGGATATTGATGGGATCTGCAATGCAGATGAATCACTGGAGCCACATGAGCTGCTGGTGATGAAGCACTCCAGCCCTGCGGTTTCTTTTGTCTCTTGCTCACTGTGGGGCTGTCAAGACAGCTTAGTTGGTGCCAGCCCGTTCTCGCCGAGATTTCATATCGGTGACGATCCTGGTACACCAGCACCACCTAGAGGTGAGTGCAATGAAGAGCTCAGGGTATCTTTGGGACCCAACTCTCTGCGTCGCATCCAGCACCGATTTTCAGAATCACATTAAGACACACTGACTTGAACATTCATCTCTCGCTTTTCTTCCAGATCTCTACAACAGCATCTCAAAGAGCCAGAAGTTATAAAAAAAAACAAATACTCACTGCTGTCTTACTGCCTATGTGTGCCTTGTGCTGTTTATGACTGTTGGTACTGTGTTTTACGCCTTGGCAGGGTATAACACTGCTTCATTTGGTTGTATTCATGGATATTCATGTATGGTTGAATGACAAATAAACTTAAATTTGAAGGAACTGCTGAATATCACTGGTTGCTGTCACAGATGAGAGAGCAATGTAATGAGTGAAATTAGAGAAATAAAGTAACCATCTTCAACATTTTTTTTCTGTATGTCAGAATTTACAAAGAAACGATGGACAAAATGAAATAAAATTGAAATTTCTAGAATCAATTGAATTTGCTGAGTGTTTACAGCATTCCGTGTGTTTTTCATCTTTTACTGCACATTACCAGCACCTGTAGGCTTGATGAAGGGTCTTGGCCCAAAACTTGGACTGTTTTGGGCCAAGATATTTTATCATTTCTATAGACACAGCCCGACCTGCTGACTCCCTCCAGCATTTTGTGTGTGTTTATCTGTTAGCTTTTTCATTTTCTATATAGATGCACTGATTGAACCTCATTTTCATGGATGAATATGGAAAAATGCTGATGATTGCTGTTGAAAACAACATGTAATAAATATAAAACAGCAGCTCCTCAGGTGATTGTCAACACAGTTTTGTATTAATTTAAACAAATCACTTGAAATACCAGGGTGTTTCTCTGGTGAAAATGATATGTGGCATAATGTTATATTCTATACATCTAGTATCAGCAGGTAAACCACATGTGACTTAGTAAGAACGGTGGAATACTCATTTTTACTATGTTAGCAGACGGTGAGGCTTTTGATTTCTAATATTTTAAATGCTTGCAAACTGATGCAAAATACTAAATTAATTGCAAACTAGTATACACGTCATTTAGTGCCAAGTGTCTTTAACAGTTTAGACTGAAATCATAATTTAGAATATTGACTGATAACCTCTAAACGTATTCATCATATTTTCCCTGCAGACATTATTGGAGATATAGAGCTGTTATATTAAGTTAATTCCTGTATTAATATAATCTACCCAGTAATATGGTATAAACCTAGTAAATCAAGCCTAAATTTGGCTTGACTCGTATCAACTTGGTGTTACTCAGACCTCTGATCTGCTCAGCACAAAATCTAAAATTATAATGCAATGGAATATCAATTCACTGAAGATGTTGGTTTGCTTTCAGTGATTCAAATGATGCAAAATAATTGCCCACTCTATATAAACAACATGGTATTGCAAGAATCGAGCCAATGCTGAACACAGTTCTGTTCCCGGTATTTGAACCAAAAAACACCTTCTAATATATCAAAAATATTATTAAGCCAAGTAGAGAGAGAACGTGTCATGTCCCCACTTCAGCTAATCCCAGCTCAAGTCTATTTCCTTGTTGCCCCCCCACATTCTGCCTCCTCAAAATACAAAAAGCCTAGAAATGCTGCAACATTAAAAACCTACACCAAGTTCTGCACTACTTAAACCAATCATCAGCAAACATCAATAATTTACTATGTTCCATCAAATAGGCTGGAAGATCTTAAATCCCATGCAGACACAAGAGACTGCAGATGCTGGAAGTATGAAGTGACAGGAAAACATTGGAGGAACTATACCATCTCCCCTTTTTCCTCCCAGTCTTAATGAAGAGTCCATTTTCCTTCATTAGATTCTGCCTAATCTGTTGAGTTCTTCCAGCCTTTTGTGTGGTGCTTCTAAACCCAAGTTTTAGTTTGTTCAGTTTACTTCATTATGCAATTCCCATCAGGGGAGACTGACACCTCGCTAAAGTAAAACCTGTGGAAAAGGAGGAAATGCAGTAGATCTATTCCATGGAACCACCTACGGCTTCCTAACCGATCTTCAACTTTCAAGTTTCCTTCCTCCTTGACAGGTCCTGCTCCAAAGCCTTCAACCATTCTCCATCAATGATTCTGATTTACTATGAATGGCGCAGTGGTGCAGCGAGCAGAGCTAATGTCTCATCATGCAAGAGTCCGGGGTTCAATTCCAACATCGTGTGCTGACTGCATGAAGTTTGAATGTTCTCCCAGCAAGTGTGTGGGTGTTCCAGCTTCATCTCATATCCCAAAAAATATGCAGGGTGGTTGGTTTACTGTCCTCTATAAGTTGCCTGAGTGTATTGGTGAGTGTAATGTGAAGGGAATAGATGAGAATGCAAGGCTTAATTTTAAAAATGGGATTAATATTTATTGCAGGATTACTGCAAGTCTGACTTGATGGTTTCGTCTCACCTTTCTTCTTACTCAGCAACTACTTTCTGTGAAACACTGAAACACTGTAGTAACAACACTGTTGAAGTGCATGTACTACAGAGGCTAAACAATACCATTCCTCAACCACACAGCACAATTGTTACTTGATAAAACTATTAAATGATGCTTCGAGGAAACATCAAGCTACGTTGTTCTAATAAATGTTGCTGCTCTGTACAAAACTCCATAAACTGTACTTCATCAGATCAATAGCTCAGCCTCCTCATATTGTATTCCTCCTCAGTGTTGTAGTTCTCGCACAGTGCAAAATGATTCATGTAAATTAAGTCTCTAATATTCTTGTAATAATGTTAGTCCGCATGGTTACCTTTGCATTGACACAATTACCTAGTTTTTGACAGATGGACCCTAGAGACCATCCTGCCTGTGTGCATCACAGTTTGGTTTGGCATCTGCAACACTCTGGACCAAAAGAAATTGCAGAGTTGTGGAACGACCCACTCTATCATGCAAACCGCTACCTCCCATGCCCCCCCCCCCCCCGCCCATGACTCTGTCTATACTTTCTGCTGCCCTGGGAAAGCAGCCATCATAATCAATAACCTTTCCCATTCTGGTCATTCTCCCATCATTCATCTCCTGCTGGGCAGCAGATATAAGAGCTTGGAAGCACATACACATCAAAGTTGCTGGTGAACACAGCAGGCCAGGCAGCATCTCTAGGAAGAGGTACAGTCGACGTTTCAGGCCGAGACCCTTCGTCAGGACTAACTGAAGGAAGAGCTAGTAAGAGATTTGAAAGTGGGAGGGGGAGGTGGAGATCCAAAATGATAGGAGAAGACAGGAGGGGGAGGGATGGAGCCAAGAGCTGGACAGTTGATTGGCAAAAGGGATCTCCCAGTGGCTACACATTTTAATTCCACGTCCCATTCCCATTCTGACATGACTATCCACAGCCTCCTCTACTGTAAAGATGAAGCCACGCGCAGGTTGGAGGAACAACACCTTATATTCCGTCTGGGTAGCCTCCAACCTGATGGCATGAACATCGACTTCTCTAACTTCCGCTAATGCCCTACCTCCCCCTCGTACCCCATCCGTTATTTCTTTATATACACACATTCTTTTTCTCTCTCTCCTTTTTCTCCCTCTGTCCCTCTCACTTATACCCCTTGCCCATTCTCTGGGCTTCCCCCCTCCCCCTTTTCTTTCTCCCTAGGCCTCCTGTCCCATGATCCTCTCATATCCCTTTTGCCAATCACCTGTGCAGCTCTTGGCTCCATCCCTCCCCCTCCTGTCTTCTCCTATCATTTTGGATCTCCCCCTCCCCCTCCCACTTCCAAATCTCTTACTAGCTCTTCTTTCAGTTAGTCCTGACGAAGGGTCTCGGCCCGAAACATCGACTGTACCTCTTCCTAGAGATGCTGCCTGGCCTGCTGCGTTCACCAGCAACTTTGATGCGTGTGGCTTGAATTTCCAGCATCTGCAGATTTCCTCGTGGAAGCACATACAACCAGGTTCAAGAACAGCTCCTACACGCTGTTGCTAGATTTGTCACAGGCTAAAGATGAACTTTTGAACTCCCAAACCACCTTGTACATTATTTGTTTACCTACTCTGCACTTTCCCTGTTGCTAGAGACATTATATTCTGCATTCTAATTTACATTTGCCATCTTGATGCATGGCAGATCTGACTGGGTGGCATGCAGACAAATGTTTTTCATTTTACCTTGGTATATGTGACAATAGTAAACCAAACCAACTGGAGAAAACCCTTCTGCAGTAATAGCTGCCTTTATTGCCTTATCCACGATCTTAGCATTGTCTTCCCATCATGATATTAAGTTGTAGGAGTGACCACTAGTGCATGTTTCTGCTTGATTTGCATAAATTGCTATTTGTTGCACTGTGAAAATTTCTCAGCCATGTTACATCTTTTTCTGAGAGTCCAGGAAATTAAATATCTCTCGTCTCAGTAGGTCCAAGAATATGTGGGGACACCTGCGTCAATGATCTGTAAGCCTTGTCTGTCACTCTGAGTAATCTTCTTTCATACAGGGAACTGAAGCACAGACTAATTACAAGTTCTGAAAGCCAAGAAATAAATTCAGTAACTGAAATATATCAGCTCACCAGTACAGATTTTGACATTTAGTATTTAAAGTCTAACATTCTTCTGTAACCTATTTAAAATGTATTGCATTTGTCATTGACTCTATCAAAATAGCACACTGAGGAATGTCACATTATGTGCCACTGATAAAACCAGCAGTCATTTGGAACATATATTCAGTTTCCTATCTTTGATTTTTTTGCTTTAAGTTTTCCCCCCACCCCAGAGCTATCCAGCAGGTGTTGATGTATATCTCTACAAGCCCTGGTTATCCTGCAGTACATTGACCAAGTGATAGTAACTCGTGTGTGTACATACATTGAATTCCCTTTCCAATGCTGCTGTCATCGTCGTCGTTCCTGATGTTACCTTGACCTAACATCTCCACCCATCCACAACAGGCTTTGTTAGAGCGATTCTGGGGGCTAGAGGGGGCCTGCATAAATCCCTATAAAAACTGATGTACTGACAGTGTTCACAAGACTAACGACAGTTAGGGACACTGGAATGAACCCTGCGAGCACCATCCTCCTGAGTGGGAGGGACACGAGTGCCAAATGGTGATGTCAATATCGATGAGAGGGAAACATCTCTGGCGGGGGAAGAAGAGGAAATTTTTATTAATAGGTCTTGGAGCTACATAGACAAGAAGCCATGGACTGGGTGGGCCGTAATGAAGGAAGCAGAAGAATTAACTTCAGGAGCACTGCCAGGGAGTTGCTCAGCTCTGGATGTGGAAATGGTGGCCCTGATAGAAGCACTCAGCTACAGTAAAGGCAGACAAGCAAATATATATATACAGACAGCAGGTATGCCTTCGAAGTGGTGTATGATTATCTGATGTCATGGGCATGATGAAGATTAGTAACTTCCACGGGGCAGGTGTTCAGCACGGGCACTTAATACAACTGCTGGAAGGAGTGATTCCACCAGCAGAGGTGGTAGTATCTAAAGTAAAAGCTCACCAGAAAGGGGAGAGTAAGGAGCAGTAAGGAAATGAAAGGGCAGCCATCTTACTTTTTACTTCAGTGGTTGGTAAGTTGATGGAGAAGATCCTGGGAGGCAGGATTTATGAACATTTGGAGAGGCATAATTTGATTAGGAGTAGTCAGAATGGCTTTGTCAAAGGCAGGTTGTGCCTTACGAGCCTGACTGAATTTTTTGAGGATGTGACTAAATACATTGATGAAGGAAGAGCAGTAGATGCAGTATATATAGATTTCAGCAAGACATTTGATAAGGTAACCCATGCAAGGCTTATTGAGAGAGTGAGGAGGTATGGGATCCAAGGGGACATTAATTTGTGGATCCAGAAATGGCTTGCCCACAGAAGGAAAAGAGTGCTTGTAGACGAGTCATATTCTGTATGGAGGTCGGTGACCAGTGGTGTGCCTCAGGGATCTGTTCTGGGACCCCTACTCTTCATGATTTTTATAAATGACCTGGATGAGGAAGTGGAGGGTTGGGTTAGTAAATTTGCTGATGACTCAAAGGTTGGGGGTGTTGTGGATAGTGTGGAGGGCTGTCAGAGGTTACATCGGGACATTGATAGGATGCAAAACTGGGCTGAGAAGTGGCAGATGGAGTTCAACCCAGATAAGTGTGAAGTGGTTCATTTTGGTAGGTCAAATATGATGGCAGAATATAGTATTAATGGTAAGACTCTTGGCAGTGTGGAGGATCAGAGGGATCTTGGGGTCCCAGTCCATAGGACACTCAAAGCTGCTGTGCAGGTTGACTCTGTGGTTAAGAAGGCATACGGTGCATTGGCCTTCATCAATCGTGGGATTGAGTTTAGGAGCTGAGAGGTAATGTTGCAGCTATATAGGACCCTGGTCAGACCCCACTTAGAGCATTGTGCTTAGTTCTGGTCGCCTCACTACAGGAAGGATGTGGAAACCATAGGAAGGGTGCAGAGGAGATTTACAAGGATGTTTCCTGGATTGGGGAGCATGCCTTATTAGAATAGGTTGAGTGAATTAGGCGTTTTCTCCTTGGAACGACGGAGGATGAGAGGTGATGAGAGGCATTGATTGTGTGGCTAGTCAGAGGCTTTTTCCCAGGGCTGAAATGGCTAGAAAGAGAGGGCACAGTTTTAAGGCGCTTGGAAGAAGGTACAGAGGAGATGTCAGGGGTAAGTTTTTTACACAGAGTGGTGAGTGCGTGAAATGGGCTGCTGTCGACGGTGGTGGAGGCTGATACGATAGGGTCTTTTAAGAGACTCCTGGACAGGTACATGGAGCTTAGAAAAATAGAGGGCTATGGGTAACCCCAGGTAATTTCTAAGGTAAGGACATGTTCGGCACAGTTTTGTGGGCCAAAGGGCCCGTATTGTGCTGTAGGTTTTCTATGTTTCTATGTTTCTACGTCAGTGCGAAGAAGGCAGCAGAGGAACAAGAGCCATTGAAATCGTAAGTGTGCAGGAAGAAACAACGGAAGCCAATTTATTAAATGTATACGAAGAGGTGGAGGCAGAAGAGAAGGAGAGATGGAGGAGAAAAGGAGTAAAGATGGGAGCTGGACTCGTAGGGAGGAAGGAGTCACGGTGGCCCCACCACGTATCAGGCAGATACTACCAAAGTTATATCATGGGGTGGTGCATCAGGGAAGGCAGAGCATGATCATGATCTTCCAGCAGGACTGGTGGTGGCCAGGGATGTGTGGAGATGCTGAGAAATTCTGCCGCTGTTTTCTCATTTGTACCCAGCAAAACCCGGGTAAGGGCAGAAAGCAACACTGCTAGGAGCCACCGAACCAGCCACGGCCGAGCAGACCCAGCGAAAACATCCAGGTGGACATCATGGAGCCCCTGCCAAAAGGCAGAGGGAAAAGCTACTATCTGGTAATTATGGACTATTTCACCCGGTAGGTAGAGGCTTTCCCACCGTCAGCACAGTTGCATGGATTCTAGTTCAGGAAATCCTCCCAGGGAGAGGAAGCCAAGTGCAGGTGGACTCGGATCAGGGAGCATATTCCACATGGAAAGTGATGAAGGAAATGTGTCAACTACTAGGAATTAGACAGCAGTTCCACATACCCTACCACCCTCAGAGTTCAGGAATGATAGAAAGGATGAATTGAACAGTCAAGAATGCCTTAGCCAAAGCTATAACCGAAATGGGAAAGACACGGGTTGATGTGTTACCAAGAATTCAGATGAGATTGTTAGTAACCCCAAACTGCATGCTGGGTTTAGCCCCTATGAATTATTGATGGGGCGAGCAATACTGTTCCCTTATGAGGTGATTATGGGTTGCGGTGAGTCTGGGGCTTACAGGAATAGAATAACACTATGTGAAAGACCTTTGTAAACAACTTAACATGTTGAAGGACCGAGCAAAACAAAAACAGCACGTTGCTGATCAGGGAGAGCTGAAGGGAAAGGAAATAGTCCTCCCACAGTCGGATGACCAAGCCATGGTAAGGGTGCTGCCTGAAAAGGCAGTATAGGACCCCGGATGGTACTTTTAACAAGTGACACTTGTGTCTGTGTGCAGACCCGAAGAGGTAGCCAGTTAAACCATACGACTCACCTTCTTGTTGCCCCACAGACAGAGCAGAGTGTACCAGTATTAGATTAAATTATGAGAACACTCAGTCCCCTTTTATTGTCATTTAGAAATGCATACATGCATTAAGAAATGATACAATGTTTCTCCAGATTGATATCACAGAAAACAAGACAGACCAAAGACTAACACTGACAGAACCACATAATTATAACATATAGTTACAGCAGTGCAAAGCAATGCCATAATTTCATAAAGAACAGACCATAGGCACAGTAAAAAAAAGTCTCAAAGTCCCGAGTCAATCGACTCCTGAGTCCCCGATAGCAGGCGGCAAAAGGGAGAAACTCCCTGCCATAAACATCCAGGCACTGTCAACTTGCCGATACCTGTTATTACAGAGAACCTAGGAGATGAACACCAACTGGCCACACCAGACCTGACCACAGTTGATGGAAACACACCCACAGCAAACGTGAAGGCAGAAGACACCAAGGGTGTGACAGAAACCCATGAATAACATGCTGAGATATGATGGTGATGGTACCTTGTAATGAAGGCTGGTTGCTGAAGCTAGCTGATTAGTTCAATAGCATGGAATAGAAAAGGTATTGGGGAAAGTAGCTGAGGAGGGATTCAAGTAATTAACACATATTTTGGGTGTGATGGTGGGAAGATCCAGGCATTTGAAATTGTTACATAAATATGTAACTCAAAGAAACATTGTAAATATGGATTTGTTTGAATTGTCCTGAAGTTCCTTTGAGATACATAAAATGTATGTAGTTTTGGGTACAGGCAGACTTCCACTGAAAAGGTGTCTATATGATGCCTGCTGTATCTTGTTTTGTCGAATAAAGAGGCAGCTTCATATCTACCAGTACTTTTCTCCAGTGACTTTATTCAGACAACACCAGGCATAGCTAGCTAGTAATCAGCAGTTATTCTCCTCTCAGTGAAAGCAATTATATAGTTTCTACCAGCTTCTTATTGCTATTTTCTAATCCTGCCCATGGGATGGCTCAGCCACGTCCAGATGAACCAAGGCAACTAAGTGAAGATTTTGAAACACCTTAGTAGCCATTGGCCTCCTTGACTACTTTTTAAAATTATAAAACATAACATTGACAAATCAGTGTGTTTTTTTTAGATAAGGTAGTCATTATCATATTTTAATTATCAATATTTCATGGAATTGTTACAGCACAGAATAAGACCATTTGACCTATTGAACCTATGCTAGCCCCTGCACAAAATGTATTACTACTTAGTAGATAGAGTTGCACTTTAATACCTTATGGCGGGTGTCTCATTTCTAACATCCCAAAGCTTTTCCAAAAGCACAAGTTAGAAATGTCATGGATGAGGACAGTGCCAAAACTCTCAAGGGGATCAACATTGTCCAGGACAAAGCAACCCACTTGATTATCACCACATCAACCAATCCTAAACATTTATTAATCCTCCTCCATCCAGTGTTTGCCTCCTACAAAATAGACGTAGGCCACTCTGACAGCAGCTTCCAAACTCATGATCTCATCTGCAAGGACAAGGACAGCAAGTACAGTGGAATGCTTTTGCCTGCAGGTTCTCCTCCAAGCTGCACCCAGTCATGACCTGGAAATATATCACCACTCCATCATAACCACTGGGTCTAAATCCTGGAACTGTCTGCCCCACACAGAACAGGAGCAGCGTTTCAAAAAAACAGCTTCCTGCCACCTCATCAAAGATACTTAGGGAGTCAAAATACTTCAAATGCTGGTTTAGTCAGTGGCACCTACACCATAAAAATAAATATGAAATAAAACACCAAACCCTTGTGTAGGACCTCATCAAACACCGCCTGAAAATCCAAATTTACCACATCTCCCAAATCTTCTTTATCTGCTTTACCAGTTAGGACTTCAAAACACACAAATGAGTTTGCCAAACACAATTTCATTTTCATAGATCCATGATAACTTGGTCTAATCCTGTTACAATTTTCCAATTTCCTGTAATCACATATTTTACAAAAAAATTGCAGCTTTTTTCTTCTGCTGGAAGGCTAACGTGTTTGCTATTCCCTGTTTTCTCTCTCCTTTCTTTTTAAATAGTGGGTTTACATTTGCCACCCTCCTATCTGCAGAAACCATAAGACCTTGAGAAATAGGAGCAGAATGAAGCCATTCAGCCCACTGTATCTCTTCCACCAGGCTGATATATTTACCCTCTCAACTTCATCTTCCTAACTTCTCCTTGTAACATTTGACACCTTTACTAATCAAGAATTTATCAACCTCCGCTTTAAATATACCCAACGACTTGGTCTCACAGCCATCTGTGGTAATGAATTCCACAGATTCATCACCCTCTGGCTAAATAAATACCTCCTTATCTCTGTTCTAAATGGATGTCCTTCTATTTTGAGGCTCTTCCCACTGGTTTAAGACTCTCGCACTGTTGGAAACATCTTCTCCAATTCCACTATATCTAGGCCTTTCAATATTTGGTAGGTTTCAATAAAATCCCTATTATTCTAAACACTACCAAGTACAGGCCCAGAGCCATCAAACCCTGCTCATAGATTGCAACACACACAAAAAGCTGGTGGAACTCAGCAGGTCAGGCAGACATCTAT
Organism: Mobula hypostoma; assembly: GCF_963921235.1. NCBI lineage: Eukaryota > Metazoa > Chordata > Chondrichthyes > Myliobatiformes > Myliobatidae > Mobula > Mobula hypostoma. The sequence continues at coordinate 55,236,473 of NC_086098.1, read as the reverse complement.
GAAAAAGAGTAAACAATTGACATTTCGGGCCAAGACCCTTCATCAAGAACATTGGCTGTTTATTCTTTTTCACAGATGCTGCCTGGCCTGCTGAGCTCCTCTAGCATTTTGTGTGCGTTGCTTTGAATTTCCAGCCTCTGTAGATTTTCTTGTGTCTGTGACTTCTCATACATTGCCCCTTTTGTTCCTAGGATTATTCTCATAACCTCCTGTGGACCCTTCTCAAGGCCAGGACCAATGTTCCCTCTCAGGTGAGCGTGTGTGTGCTTGTGCGTGTGCACACATCATCTGCTACTAGTGCACAAAGCAATTTAAACTGTGCACAAAAGTTTGTCTTGTTAAGTATGCTTCACGATTGTACACAATCACATTTCACATTTTCAGGTTTCTGATGTGGAAGGTGTAGACAATGTGGAGTTTGCAATGATTATCTGCAGATTTCAGATCTGGCTTATTAGTGCTGTTCTTTTTTGAAGAAATTATTTAGTGTGTACATATTGCCGTCACTGGGCAAAAAATTGCACAGCACGAGATTTCTGAACACACTGATCATTGCAAATTAGAGAGAACATTGGCCAGGACATCCTTGCTTAGATATGGGGCCCAAAGCTGCTCAAGATTTTTTAAATGTTGCCTGACCAATGTCTTGCTTTTATATTCTATTCATCCTGAAATTAATGCTAACATTACATTTGCCTTCCTTACTACCTACTCAAACTGCAAATTAACCTTTCTGTAATGTAATGAATTCTGGAAGATGGCAACCAATGCATCCATTATTTGAATGGCTTCCTCTTTTAGTGCTCTCGGATGCAGATTATCAGGCCCTGGGGATTTATAGACTTTTATTAATGGATTTCTCCAGCACTCTGATTTCACTGATATTTCTCCATCCTTTTCATTAAACTCGTGGTTCCATAGTCAGTCTGGGAATAATTTATGTTCTTTTCTCTAAAGACAGTATCCAAGTATTTGTTTAATTGCTCTGCCATTCATTTGTTTTTCATTATAAACTCTTCCACTCCTGACAATAAGGGTCTTCATTAATCTTTTCCTTTTTAAGCTCTTGTGGAAATGTTCACAGCCTACTTTTATGCTACTTGTACAGCTACAGTCTCTTAATGAATCTCTCGGTCTTTTATTTTCATGTGAAATTCCAAACCTATCCTCAGGATTGCAAATTTTTCTCTCAACCTTGTACGGCTTCCCTTTGCATCTAATACTGTATTGAAGTTTTTGTTAGTTTTATACTGCTGCACATGGCTAAAACCCAGCTCACTGAAACTACTTCAATATTATGTTCCTTGATCAATACTGCCAACTATCTCAACACAGCCAGAAATATAACAACAAAAGCAAAAATCAGCATATGCTGGAAATCTTAGATAAAAATAAAATCTGCTAAAAATATGCAAGAGGCTGATTTGCTAGCCAATCCCTTCATGTTGCCCTTGCAGCCCAGAAATAAAAAGTGGTTTAAATGATCTGGTAATGGACAATGTTTTTTTTCTGTGGATATATCTGGGAAACTTTAATACATACCATTATTAACTCGAATAATTGTGATTATCTTAAACAATTTATAGGTCTACCACAGTACTGTCATCATATAAATGCGTAAAGTTTTATCCATCCTTTTCCCTTTCTTCACCATTTTTCATTTTTCCTGAGGGTCTATGTTGAATTTAATATGTTTTTGACATGTTCATTCAATGTCAAGAACTCTTTGATCTGTAAACAAAACAGATGAGGTTCTGAAATCAATGAGGAGCTTCAAGGAGTGTATGAGTTACTTGTTTCCACATGGGCTGAGTTCCCATTGAACTGGTTCCCAGCCAAATTTTGATATACGAACTGTGAGACATGCAAAGATTATTCTGTCATACAGATAATTTCCTATCGTTCCACAGTAGCTGTTAGGGCATTAACAGAAATGAAAACTGTCTGGGAAGTGAAAAAGCTACATTCAAAGGAATTATCCAGAGGATGCCACAGGCAATCAGGAATAATCTGCTAATGCCTTTTACCTGGTCATTGCCAGAACAATCAAGAGAGCTACTCAGCAAGTTGGCCTGCATCAGTGTTTCACCACTTGATCCACTATATCATCACCTTTGATGTGGTTACACAGGCTTTCAGTGAGATCTGATAAATTGCTTCAGAACATGAAGCAAAATCCCATACTGGGGATTTTTGTTCTTCTGAAGCATACACTGCTCAGTTGGTGCTGATGAGACTATAGGCTGATAATGCAATGAGCTATGTTAATATTCCGTCAGTGACAGATCCCAGCCGGGATTGGGTAGAGAGGAGCCGGATAATTAATCTCAACAGTCATGAACAGGAGGGGAGAAATGCCAGCTATGATTTCTGCTCCAGTTATCCAGTGATCCCTGCATCAAAGGGGTTCTTGTGTTAATATTAGCTTAGGATCCTAAAGTCACATTTATCTGGTGCCTTTCACAAAACAAGAATCAGAAGCTATTTCGCAAGGGGTCTGCAACCTGGAGGATAAAGATCAAATTCTCAAATATCCAGTAACCTCTCCCCCTCTGTCCACTTTCCATGATTTATTTATATTCTTTTTTCTCTCCTTCTACTGATTTAACTGGCCCCCATTTGCCTATGTCTTTCCCCTTTCCATTCCCTTATCAGCCTCACACACTTCCCACTATTTCCTCTCCCCCCAACTCCCTCCCTTTCAGATTCCATCACCATCAGCTCCTCGTCATTTCCACCTATCGTCTCCTAGATTCAGACATCCTTTCTGCCCTCATCCGTATTTCATCTGCTCACTTGGTTCCACCCATTACTTGCCAACTCTTGCTGCACCCCTTCCCTCCACCTTTTTATATCGGCTCTTTTTTACCAATCCTGATTATTTCAGCCCAAAAAACTGACTGTCCATTTCACTCCATAGGTTTTTGTCATTTGAGGGCATTGGTGCATATCAGGCTGTGTTGCAACTAGCCAATACACACAACACTATACATCTATGGAAGTTTGTCAAAGATTTAGATGTCATGCCAAATCTTCACAAACTCCTAAGGAAGTAGAGGGACTGCCATGCTTTCTTTGCAATTTCGCTTAAGTGCTGGGCCCAGGACGGGTCCTCTGAAATAATTACACCCAGGAATTTAAAGATTATGACCCTCTCCATCTCTGGTCCTCCAATGAGGACATGCTCAGTGACCTCTGGTCTCCTCCTCCTCCATCATCTCCTTGGTCTTGCTGACACTGAGTAAGAGGTTGTCATTATGGCACCACTCAGCCAGTTTTTCAATCTCCGTCCTATATGCTGATTCGTCACCTCCTTTGATTTAGTCTATGACAGAGGTGTCATCAGCAAACTTATATCTAGTATTGGAGTTGTGTTTAGCCACACAGTCAGAAGTATAAAGCAGGGGTTTCCAATCTTTCCTATGCCATGATACCTACCATTAATTGAGGGGTCCATGGACTATAGGTTGGGAAGCCTTAGTGTAGAGCGAGTAGAGCAGAGGGCTAAGCACACAGCCTTGTGGTGCACCTGTGCAGTTGGAGATCATGGAGGAGAAGTAGTTGCCAATCCAAACTGGGGACTCGCAGATCCAATTGCACAGGAGATATTGAAGCCAAGGTCTTAAAGCTAATCGATTTGTTTTAAGGGGATGATGGTTTTGAATGCCAAGTTGTAGTCAATAAAGAACGTCCTGTTGTATGCATCTTTGTTGTCCAGGTGTTCCAGGATTGAGTGAAGACCAAATGAGATGGCATCTGCTGGTGACCTGTTGCTCCAGAAGGCAAACTGGAGCAGATCTAAGTCACTTCTCGGCAGTAGTTGATATGTTTCATCACCTACCTCTCAAAACACTTCAGCACTGTGGATGTAAGTGCTACTGAATGGTAGTCATTGGGGCAGCTTACCATATTCTTCTGAGGCACTGGTATATTCGAAGCCTTCTTGAAGCAGATGGGTGCCTCGGACTGCCGAAGTGACAGGTTAAAGATCTCAGTGAACACTCCAGTCGGCTGATCAGCACAGGTCTTTAGTACCTGGCCAGGTACCCCGTTTGGGCCAGATGCTTTTCACGGGTTTACCTTCCTAAAGGCAGCACACATGTCAGCCTCAGAGACTAAAATTTCACAATCATCAGAGGCTGGTGGAGCTTGTGGTGGTTCCTCCATGTTTTGATGGTCAAAGCGAGCATAGAAGGCATTGATTTCAACTGGAAGTGAAGCCCTGTTGTTGCCCATGTCACTTGATTTAACTTTCTAAGACGTGATAGTATTCAGCCTTGCCGCAACTGTCAAGTATCCTTTGTTGATTTAAGTTTAGTCCCGCATTGCGACTTCACCCATGAGATCATATCTGGACCTCTTGTAACTTTCTTGGTCACCAAACTTGAATGCCTCTGATCTGGCCCTTAGTGGATTGTGAATCTCATGGTTCATCCAGAGCTTCTGGCTTGGGAAGACTCTGAATGATTTTGTGCGGACATACTCATCTACCACTGCTTTAATAAAGTCCGTGACAACCATGGTGCTTTCATTCAGATCCACAGATGTGTATTTGAACACAGCCCAGTCCACTGACTTGAAGCAATTCTGTAGCCGCTACTCTGCCTCCTATGATATTCTCTTTGTTGTCCTGATCTCTGGAGCTTTGTTCTTTAGCCTCTGCCTATATACAGGTAGGAGGAGGACAGTCAAGTAATCAGATATCCCAAAATGCTATATCGACTGTCTTGTTGGACATACCATTTATTACAAATTACTATGAATTGCACATTGCACATTTAGATGGAGATGTAACGTAAAGATTTTTACTCCTCATGTATGTGAATGATAAAGTCAGTTCAATCAATTCAATGTAGCCAGGGTATGGAAAGGTTAGTATTCCTTATCTCAGTAGAACAATGATCTATTGAGTTGGTACTTCTGTTGCTACAGGTTATAAGAACATAAGAACATAAGAAATAGGAGCAGGAGTAGGCCATCCGGCCCATCGAGTCTGCCCCGCTATTCAATAAGATCATGTCTGATCTATCCGTAAACTCAGCTCCATCTACCTGCCTTTTCCCCATAATCTTCAATTCCCCTACTATGTAAAAATCTATCTAACGGTACCTTAAATATATTTAGTGAAGAAGCCTCAACTGCTTCCCTGGGCAAAGAATTCCACAGATTCACCACTCTCTGGGAAAAACAGTTTAGAACATAGAACATAGAACATAGAATAGTACAGCACATTACAGGCCCTTCGGCCCACAATGTTGTGCCGACCCTCAAACCCTGCCTCCCATATAAGCCCCCACCTTAAATTCCTCCATTTACCTGTCTAGTAGTCTCTTAAACTTCACTAGTGTATCTGCCTCCACCACTGACTCAGTCCGTGCATTCCACGCACCAACCACTCTCTGAGTAAAAAACCTTCCTCTAGTATCCCCCTTGAACCTCCCACCCCTTACCTTAAAGCCATGTCCTCTTGTATTGAGCAGTGGTGCCCTGGGGAAGAGGCGCTGGCTATCCACTCTATCTATTCCTCTTATTATCTTGTACACCTCTATCATGTCTCCTCTCATCCTCCTTCTCTCCAAAGAGTAAAGCCCTAGCTCCCTTAATCTCTGATCATAATGCATACTTTCTAAACCAGGCAGCATCCTGGTAAATCTCCTCTGTACCCTTTCCAATGCTTCCACATCCTTCCGATAGTGAGGTGACCAGAACTGGACACAGTACTCCAAGTGTGGCCTAACCAGAGTTTTATAGAGCTTCCACACCTTCGGGACACTTTCTTCGCCGTCTGTAATGGTCCTACCCGTAATTTCATCCTCCGTCGGATTCACGCCCGCAATCGCCGTTTTTTTGACTTTGTCATGTTAGGCAAAGATCGCAAGATCTTACATCTACGGACTCCAGAGCCTGCCGGCCCCGACGCTAGCAGGCATGAACTTTCAATTGCGGCTCCTGCCATTGATCTCAGCGGGTCCAACACCTCAGGACATATTCAAAACCCGGATTCCAGCAACGACCATGGACACCTTCACAGCGATTGCGCAACCACCAACTGCGACTCCAGCCTTGAACTCCAGGCCGGGTCTTTATGTGCTGCTGTTGTGACTCCCGTCTCCCCTTCCCCCACCACCACTCCGCAGCCCCGTCTTCCTCAGATCCCACCGTCAACTCCTGGGCCCTCAGAGGCTCCATCTTCCTCTCACCCCAACCCTCCCCTCTCCACTGACACCACCAGCCTCCCCCCTCCCCCCTCTGATCCCAGCTCTCATCCGTGCCGGGTCTTTACCATCCCCTCCGACCTTCAACTGTCGGAGGCAGAACGCTCTGTTCTCAGTAAGGGCCTCACCTTTGTCCCCCTTCGCCCACACCTCAGTGAGTTCCGTGTTCGCCATGATGCGGAACTTTTCTTCCGCCGTCTCCGTCTCCGAGCCTACTTCTTCGGCAAGGACTCTTCCACCCCCACCGATGACCCCTTCTCCCGTCTTCAACCCTCCTCTTCTTCATGGACACCCTGCTCTGGTCTTCTGCCTGCTCTGGATCTCTTTATTGCCAACTGCCAACGGGACATCAACCATCTCGACTTCACCGCACCTTGTCCCCATTCCAACCTCACTCCTTCGGAACGCTCTGCTCTCCACTCCCTCCGCACTAATCCTAACATTATTAAACCCGCTGATAAGGGGGGTGCTGTTGTAGTCTGGCGTACTGACCTCTACCTTGCCGAGGCACAGCAACAACTCGCGGATACCTCCTCTTATTTACCCCTCGATCGTGACCCCACTAAGGAGCACCAGGCCATTGTCTCCCACACTATCAACGACTTTATCCACTCAGGGGATCTCCCATCCACTGCTACCAACCTTATAGTTCCCACACCCCGCACTTCCCGTTTCTACCTCCTTCCCAAGATCCACAAACCTGCCTGTCCTGGCCGACCTATTGTCTCAGCTTGCTCCTGCCCCACCGAACTCGTTTCTGCATACCTCGACACTGTTTTATCACCCCTTGTTCAATCCCTTCCAACCTATGTTCGTGACACTTCGCACGCTCTTAAACTTTTCGATGATTTTAAGTTCCCTAGCCCCCCACCGCTTTATTTTCACCATGGATGTCCAGTCCTTATATACTTCCATCCCCCATCAGGAAGGTCTCAAAGCTCTACGCTTCTTTTTGGATTCCAGACCTAATCAGTTCCCCTCTACCACCACTCTGCTCCGTCTAGCGGAATTAGTCCTTACTCTTAATAATTTCTCCTTTTGCTCCTCCCATTTCCTCCAAACTAAAGGTGTAGCTATGGGCACCCGTATGGGTCCTAGCTATGCCTGCCTTTTTGTTTGGTTTGTGGAACAATCTATGTTCCGTTCCTATTCTGGTATCTGTCCCCCACTTTTCCTTCGCTACATCGACGACTGCATTGGCGCTGCTTCCTGCACGCATGTAGAACTCGTTGACTTTATTAACTTTGCCTCCAACTTTCACCCTGCCCTCAAGTTTACCTGGTCCATTTCCGAAACCTCCCTCCCCTTTCTAGATCTTTCTGTCTCTGTCTCTGGAGACAGCTTATCCACTGATGTCTACTATAAGCCTACTGACTCTCACAGCTATCTGGACTATTCCTCTTCTCACCCTGTCTCTTGCAAAAACGCCATCCCCTTCTCGCAATTCCTCCGTCTCCGCCGCATCTGCTCTCAGGATGAGGCTTTTCATTCTAGGACGAGGGAGATGTCTTCATTTTTTAAAGAAAGGGGCTTCCCTTCCTCCACTATCAACTCTGCTCTTAAACGCATCTCCCCCATTTCACGTACATCTGCTGTCACTCCATCCTCCCACCACCCCACTAGGAATAGGGTTCCCCTGGTCCTCACCTACCACCCCACCAGCCTCCGGGTCCAACATATTATTCTCCGTAACTTCCGCCACCTCCAACAGGATCCCACCACTAAGCACATCTTTCCCTCCCCCCCTCTCTCTGCATTCTGCAGGGATCGCTCCCTACACAACTCCCTTGTCCATTCGTCCCCCCCATCCCTCCCCACTGATCTCCCTCCTGGCACTTATCCGTGTAAGCGGAACAAGTGCTACACATGCCCTTACACTTCCTCCCTTATCACCATTCAGGGCCCCAAACAGTCCTTCCAGGTGAGGCATCACTTCACCTGTGAGTCGACTGGGGTGATATACTGCGTCTGGTGCTCCCGATGTGGCCTTTTATATATTGGTGAGACCCGACGCAGACTGGGAGACCGCTTTGCTGAACATCTACGCTCTGTCCGCCAGAGAAAGCAGGATCTCCCAGTGGCCACACATTTTAATTCCACATCCCATTCCCATTCTGACATGTCTATCCACGGCCTCCTCTACTGTAAAGATGAAGCCACACTCAGGTTGGAGGAACAACACCTTATATTCCGTCTGGGTAGCCTCCAACTTGATGGCATGAACATTGACTTCTCTAACTTCCGCTAGGCCCCACCTCCCCCTCGTACCCCATATGTTACTCATTTTTATGCACACATTCTTTCTCTCACTCTCCTTTTTCTCCCTCTGTCCCTCTGAATATACCTCTTGCCCATCCTCTGGGTCGCCCCCCCCCATTGTCTTTCTTCCCGGATCTCCTGTCCCATGATCCTCTCGTATCCCCTTCTGCCTATCACCTGTCCAGCTCTCGGCTCTATCCCTCCCCCTCCTGTCTTCTCCTATCATTTTGCATCTCCCCCTCCCCCTCCAGCTTTCAAATCCCTTACTCACTCTTCCTTCAGTTAGTCCTGACGAAGGGTCTCAGCCTGAAACATCGACTGCGCCTCTTCCTATAGATGCTGCTTGGCCTGCTGCGTTCACCAGCAACTTTGATGTATGTTGCTTTTATAGAGCTGCATCATTACATCGCGACTCTTAAACTCTATCCCTCGACTTATGAAAGCTAACACCCCATAAGCTTTCTTAACTACCCTATCCACCTGTGAGGCAACTTTCAGGGATCTGTGGACATGTACACCGAGATCCCTCTGCTCCTCCACACTACCAAGTATCCTGCCATTTACTTTGTACTCTGCCTTGGAGTTTGTCCTTCCAAAGTGTACCACCTCACACTTCTCCGGGTTGAACTCCATCTGTCACTTCTCAGCCCACTTCTGCATCCTATCAATGTCTCTCTGCAATCTTTGACAATCCTCTACACTATCTACAACACCACCAACCTTTGTGTCGTCTGCAAACTTGCCAACCCACCCTTCTACCCCCACATCCAGGTCGTTAATAAAAATCACGAAAAGTAGAGGTCCCAGAACAGATCCTTGTGGGACACCACTAGTCACAATCCTCCAATCTGTATGTACTCCCTCCACCACCACCCTCTGCCTTCTGCAGGCAAGCCAATTCTGAATCCACCTGGCCAAACTTCCCTGGATCTCATGCCTTCTAACTTTCTGAATAAGCCTACCGTGTGGAACCTTGTCAAATGCCTTACTAAAATCCATATAGATCACATCCACTACACTACCCTCATCTATATGCCTGGTCACCTCCTCAAAGAACTCTATCAGGCTTGTTAGACACGATCTGCCCTTCACAAAGCCATGCTGACTGTCCCTGATCAGACCATGATTCTCTAAATGCCTATAGATCCTATCTCTAAGAATCTTTTCCAACAGCTTTCCCACCACAGATGTAAGGCTCACTGGTCTATAATTACCCGGACTGTCCCTACTACCTTTTTTGAACAAGGGGACAACATTCGCCTCCCTCCAATCCTCCTGTACCATTCTCGTGGACAACGAGGACATAAAGATCCTAGCCAGAGGCTCAACAATCTCTTCTCTCGCCTCGTGGAGCAGCCTGGGGAATATTCTGTCAGGTCCCGGGGACTTATCTGTCCTAATGTATTTTAACAACTCCAACACCTCCTCTCCCTTAATATCAACATGCTCCAGAACATCAACCTCACTCAAATTGTGCTCACCATCATCAAATTCCCTCTCATTGGTGAATACCGAAGAGAAGTATTTATTGAGGACCTTGCTCACTTCCACAGCCTCCAGGCACATCTTCCCACCTTTATCTCTAATCGGTCCTACCTTCACTCCTGTCATCCTTTTGTTCTTCACATAATTGAAGAATGCCTTGTGGTTTTCCTTTACCCTACTTACCAAGGCCTTCTCATGCCCTCTTCTTGGTCTCCTCAGCCCCTTCTTAAGGTCATTTCTTGCTTCCCTATATTCCTCAATAGACCCATCTGATCCTTGCTTCCTAAACCTCATGTATGCTGCCTTCTTCCACCTGACTAGATTTTCCACCTCACTTGTCACCCATGGTTCCTTCACCCTACCATTCTTTATCTTCCTCACCGGGACAAACTTATCCCTAACATCCCGCAAGAGATCTCTAACCATCGACCACATGTCCATAGTACATTTCCCTGCAAAAACATCATCCCAATTCACACTCGCAAGTTCAAGCCTTTCGCCTCATAATTTGCCCTTCCCCAATTAAGAATTTTCCTGTCCTCTCTGATTCTATCCTTTTCCATGATAATGCTAAAGGCCAGGGAGTGGTAGTCACTGTTCCCTAGATGCTCACCCACTAAGAGATCTGTGACCTGACCCGGTTCAGTACCAAGTATTAGATCTAGTATGGCATTCCCTCTGGTCGGCCTGTCCACATACTGTGACAGGAAACCGTCCTGGACACACTTAACAAACTCTGCCCCATCTAAACCCTTGGAACTAATCAGGTGCCAATCAATATTAGGAAAGTTAAAGTCACCCATGATAACAACCCTGTTATTTTTGCACCTTTCCAAAATCTGCCTCCCAATCTGCTCCTCTGTATCTCTGCTGCTACTAGGGGGCCTATAGAATACCCCCAATAGAGTAACTGCTCCCTTCCTGTTCCTGACTTCCACCAATATTGACTCAAAAGAAGATCCTGCTACATTACCCACCCTTTCTGTAGCTGTAATAGTATCCCTGACCAATAATGCCACCCCTCCTCCCCTTTTTCCGCCCTCTCTATCCCTTTTAAAGCACTGAAATCCAGGAATATTGAGAATCCATTCCTGCCCTGGTGCCAGCCAAGTCTCTGTAATGACCACTACATCATAATTCCATGTATGTATCCAAGCTCTCAGTTCATCACCTTTGTTCCTGATGCTTCTTGCATTGAGGTACACACATTTCAGCCCTTCTACCTTACTGTCTTTACACCGTTTATTCTGCTTCTCTTTCCTCAAAGCCTCTCTGTATGTTAGATCTGTTTGTCCTCAACTCCATCCTAAATCTTCTACCCTGAATCTTGAGGCAATGTCCCCTAGTTCTAGTCTCATCTATCAATGGAAACAACTTTTCTACCTCTATCTTATCTATCCCTTTCAAAATTCTATATGTTTCTATAGGTTCCCTTCTTATTCTTCTGAATTCCAGAGAGTATAGTCCCAGGCAACTCAATTTCTCCTCATAGGTTAACCCCTTCATCTCTGGAATCAACCTGGTGAACCTCCTGTGTACTGCCTCCAAAGCAAGTATACCCTTCCTCAAGTATGGAGACCAGAACTGCACACAGTACTCCAGGTGCGACCTCACGAGTACCCTGTATAGTTGCAGCATGACCTCCCTGCTCTTGAATTCAATCCCTCTAACAATAAAGGCCAACATGGGGCAGAGTTATGGTAATTGGGCACCAATCCCTCTAGCAATAAAGGCCAACATTATGGTAATTGGGCAGAGTTTTCTTCAAACAGGCCTAGTTGAAGTCTCTAACTATAATTTGAAATGCGTCAGGTTGGACTGTTTCTTGTTTGGAGACATCATCATGTAGTACATCAAGCACATGATTATAGTTGACAAATTGTGGTCAGGATTATGGCGGAGAACACCTTAGGCAAATTTAATGGATGACATTTGATCATTCAGTGTTCAAGGTTGGGGGAATACAAGTTCAACAAAACCTCCACATCAGAGGTCCACTGAGAGTTTATCATAAACAATCTCATATCCTCTAATCCAGGCATCATGCTGGTAAACCACATCTACAGAGTGTCCACATCCTCCTTTATAATGGGCTGACTATAATTGCATACAGTACTCCAAGTGTGGTCTCATTAACAGTTTTACATAGCTGCAGCATGACTTCCTCACTCTTATGCTTCACACTTCCACCTACAAAGTTAAGAGTGCCATGCACTTCCTTTACCATCTTTATCTATAGTGTAGTCACTCTCAGTGAACTATCAACCTCGATCCCAAGACCCCTCCAAGCTTCAAAAGCTACTATCATTAAATGTATACTTTCTCCTGTCATTTGACCACTCAAAATGCAACACCTCCCATCTGCCACATTGCTGCCACATCTGTAACTGATCTAAATCCCACTGTATTGATTAATAATAATTTACACTGTACACAACCCGGTACAGAAATCAAAATAATACTTGTCATCCACTAAACAAGCTGATCTCAGTGTTGGAGGGCACCACTGATCTGACAATGTCACACAGCCTGATTTTTTTTTTTCTTTTTCTCTCTCTCCCTTGTATCTAACACTGTGTCTCATTTTCATTCACTTCCAGTCATCCTCCACCTATTCATCTCAGAATTTCAAGTATCATTTTTTATTATTTAACCGGTCTTATCATTCCTTTGCAGATTGAAACATTTTTTCTCAATTATCTTTTGACCTTTGGCAAATTTAAGATGCTCATAAAAGACTACTGCATCAGAAACACGAAACAGAAAATGTTGGAGGAAATCAGCAGAATTCTTGTGTGTTCCCTTGGATTCCGCAGATTTTCTGGTCTTCCTACATCAGCAGCATGGTCAATTGACTGTTGCCATCCAGACCTTGTTCTCTCAATTGTATCTTTGCCTTGCTGTCATCCACAAACTTGCTATTCCACCCATTTACATCTTCATCCAAATCTTTGATATTTATCACAACCAACAACAAGTCCCTGGCATCAATCCTTGCAGAACACCCCATGGTCACAGCCCTCCAATCAGAATAACAGCCTTCCAACCTTCAATGGGCAAGCCAGTTCTGAATCCAAACTTGCAATTCACCAGGGATTTCACACAAATTTAACTTCTGAATCAACTACAATGAGAGACCTTATCAAATACCCTACTGAGGTGCAGGTAGATAACACCTTCTATCTTACCCCCATCCAGCTCCTTTGTCACCTCTTCAAAAAAATTAAATACATTTGTAAGACATTGTCATAATTCGCCCTCTCCCAATCTAGTGCCTTTCCACAAGATGTGATTTTAGCCTTACTCTTAACTATTTTAAACCACAATCATTTGTGGTCACTATTTCCAAAATGTTCACCCACTATCAAGTCTGTCACCTGGCCTGGCTCATTTCGCAAACGCAAGATTGGTATGTCTTCTCCTCTCGATGGACTCGGCATGTACTGCTTCAAGAATCCCTCTTGGATTCACTGATGGAATCCCACCCATCTAAACCTTTTTTATTAAGGAAGATCCGCTCAATCCTGACGAATTTGAAGTCCCCCACTGTGGCAACCATGCTGTTTCTGCACCTTCCCATAATGGCATAAGCACTGGCAATAACAAGTTTAAATAAACGAATGAAGACTTTAAAATCTGGGCTTCTGGAAAACTGAAAGAAAGGGGACTGAGAAATGAGAAATGATGGGGGGGCATAGATCAGAATGACTACAGTACACAAGATCCTCAGAAAGACAAGGGTGAAAGGTCAGAACTGAATATGATGTCCTTCACAATCCTCAAACAACACAGTGATCGAAGATTTTTACTTATTGGCAAATGCTATGTGGCTGTCATTGACCTGGGTGGCATTTATTTCTGTGTTTGTCTGCCTCCTGAGCTGGGTCAGTGAGGAATCAACAGTGCTGGAGTGTCTGGAGTCACATGTAAATGACAGCTTCAATTGAAAAATAGCAAGATCTCTAGAGCAGGCTGTATCCCTGCTGAAGGTCTAAAATTTCATGCAAGGAAACTTAAAACACTTGTTCACAACCTCATCTCTCCAGAGGACTTCACAGGTATTATAGTCATGACCAACCTAACAAAGACAAATTCATCTGCGGTAACTGCAGAGGCCTCCCCTGCCATCTGGACACAGGGAAAATCATTGTGACAACTGCCGGAAAGATGCAACGAGTAGATCCGATCATTACACTGTCAGTTTGAAAACCTTTAATTCTATAGAGAAAGACTGTGAAGAATCTTTCTCAAATTGATCTTCCCTGAGACCTTCATCTCCATTCCACAGAATCACATGCAAGCTGTTTCTAACCAATAGGCCTACCACTGACTGGACGTCAAAGCAGAAAACAGTCAGGCAAAGCTGTGTGATCCTTCATTCACTTTTCTCACTCTTTCTCACCACATTTCTCACCTCCAACAATGTTTCTGCTGCAGGGGTGCTGATCAAGAGAATGAGTTGGGAATTTGTTCACTCTATATCATATCTATTTCGCATCCCCCTTTGATGGCATACTGATGGCATTGGCACTCATCTGCATTTGGAGGCTGAGTTCCAAACCATTGCCAACTCGTTGACTGGAAGTATGTGTTTTACACTGAGCAACCATGAAACAAAGGTCCTCTATTAACATATCTCTGACACATAACGCTGTATGTGGCAATAAAGGTCCATGATAAGACATAAATCACTTTCCATTTCTTAGAAGTCACCTCAGGAAAGGGGAGCAACAATAATGAAAGTCACCAGCACTTCAAATGTGCCAGCACAGAGGGAAAGAGTGTTATTAATCAGATCATCAGACCTAGCAAAAGAGCTTGTGGTCTGCTTAGTAGTACGGATCCCTCTCCTCCCATATGCTTCAGGTCATGTATTGTCCATAACAGCCAGTTCATTGCACTAGAGAGTTTCCTCAATGCTGACTTCAAAATCCCATTGACAAGTCAAAGATAACAATTTCAGCATCCTTTCCCATGAAAATATCTCCAACATAGAGGTCCTGAGCACACTCAGTCAGCTCAATGGGCAGGTCACGTTGCTCGCATATCCCACACCAGACTTCTGGAATGGGCACACTATTTCAAGCTCCACCATGACAAGGGATTATCTTTGGGATAGAACTTTCTCAACATCCTCTTTAAAAAAATTGAGCATCCTCACTCATGAATGAGAACCCCCAGCTGCTTTCCACTCAAAATGCAGGTGCCTCCAGGAAGACACTGAGAAGAAAGCTGAATCTCATCCAGAACGGGTAAACAGTCAAGGAAAATGAAGCACACTTTCTCCCATTATACCTTCCCATCAAGCTCTTGCTGCCCCACCGATTGTGTAATCTGTGAGCCCCACTCTGGCTTCATCATCTACCTCAGTATCTAGAAAACTCAAGCAGAGCAAGCCATCTTCAATCAGAAGGGACTAGCTGAGAAGATAGTCAGACCAGAAAACAGACATTAGTGAGTCAAATCTTGCAGTTTCACAGATCTTTACCATAAAGCTCACAAGATTAAGGAAAATTAAATAGGACAATGCAGAAAGAACACCAACTGATACCCAGAAATATCAATGGAAGAAAGATTGAGAAATTGATCAAATTCAAAAGCATCATCAGTGATATGAATTTAAACTTCAGAGAGTCTTAAGATAATTATTTTTTATATGAAAATGTTATATCAGCCAAAATTGGAGATAAATTAAAAATCAGCATTAACCAGCAATCATTTTACATGAAGAACAAAACAAAAAAAAAACTTCACTGTGAAATGGGAATGTCGAGTTATATCGCCTTGGAGTAAAAGTGAAAAATAATGAAAAGTGAGCTTATTAACTGGATCATAAAAATATTGTTCAAGTTGGTGAGCTTTAAAATCATTCAAGTCTGGCTACTTTGTAATTTGCACAAGATTTTTCAATAAAATGTATGACAATCTTTTTATTAATATGCTTTTTGTGTAAAGAAATAAGGTAATTACAAAGCAAATATCACATTGTTATTTGTATGTGAATCAGCCTTTCATAGAACATATAATGATACATGGAGCATGCAGAGGGATAGTGTAATTATTTAGTCTATTTAGTGGAGAATCAGGAAGCTAAGGCCAATTTCTGCAGTGCTCTAAGGCAGTAGGGCTTGGTGGGGAAGTGAAATAAAGAATCACAGATATCGGAGCTTGGCTCCTTCATTGTCTTCTTGCTAATTTGTTCTTTAGCCATTTTGTGAGCAAATTTGTTTAGCTGCCATTTCAAGTATTCTTTTATTCCAGATTTATTCCTCAATTTCCACATGCCCAGACAAGCTCCATTAAGAAAAGAGCTTTCAAGGTAATTCAAGATTGTATCTTTTAACTCTTGTGCACAATACCAGTTTCAGTGATATTTTGTTTTATATATTTTATTCCATATTTCTGAAATATTTAGTGGAATTTTGGAGACCTTTTTCTATGGCTATATCTTTCATCATTCAAAGTGCATTTGAGCGTAATGTGTTTGAATTAAGTTGTTTCAAGTTTGAGAGACTTCTGTGGCAGGAAAATCTGCAGACAGCGAACTGTATACATCTGTCAACAGCACAGCCGTCTGCTAATGAACAATACGACAGACTAGCAGGGAGACTAGAATAGAGCTTTGCCATTTGTAACAAAGGCATCAGCAATCAAGATGCAGTGTGCGTTCGGCAAGGTATCACTGCCTTCAGCTCAGCTGGGTTATTGACCCTTCAGTTAGTGGGTTGCTCCTGCATCTAGCCAACAGGTGACTGACTTGTATCCCGAGCTTGTCGTAAACTCTTTTCCCTATCCCCATGACTAGTATGAATTAACTTTTCAATGTCACTATTAGCACAGAGACACTTTATATCTCCAACTTATGTCCTTCTTGGATAGGAGTAGTCATTCATATTTCATTTGTGGTGCTCGATGTGCGAACGCCTTGAAATATCTGCATATGAAGAGAGCTCTTAAACACCAAGCACAGCTTGAATAAGCTATAAATTGAAGAATCTCTGTGCATTTAGAACATACTTCAAATATTGTGCTCCATTCTAATTGCCTCATTATAGGAAGGGTGTGAAAATTTAGGGAGGGTGCAGAGGAGATTTACGAGGATGCTGCCTAGATTACAGAGCATGTTTTAAGAGTATAGATTGAGCAAGCTAGGGCTTTTCACTTTGGAGTGAAGGAGGATGAGATGTGACTTGGCAGAGGTCTACAAGATGATAAGAGGCATAGATAGAGTAGACAACCAGAGACTTTTTCCCAGGGTGGTAATGGCTAAAACAAGGGGGCATAATTTTAAGGTGACTGGAGGAAAGTATAGGGAGGATGGCAGAGTTAAGTTTTTCAACACATAGAACAGTGGGTGCATGGAATGTGTTGCCAGGGGTGGTGATAGAAGCAGATAGATTAGTGATAAATTAGAACATCTTAGGTATACGCATGGATAATCAAAAAATGGGGGGCTGTGTGGGAGGGAAGGGTTGTGATGCTCTTTGAGTAGGTTAAAAAGCAAGCACAACATCATGGGCTGAAGGGCCTAGACTGTGCTGTTCTATATAAGGGACATTGTTTTGTATGTGAATGAATGGGATGAGCAGAAGTAGTGCAGAACACATTAACCAGCCTCTTTATCAGCCGATACATCTGGTAAATTGTACTATAATATGTGCTAGCTTCTTTAAAAAATGTGCTCAGAAATTAGCTGTGTGTCTTGTTGCTCTTTACAGATTTTCCTAAGTTTACCCTGAATTCATCTGTTAGGATAAGATCTGGGCAACACTCACAGAGCAACACAATCCAGTATTCTTCTTTAAAAGGATCCAGTGCTGTGGGGACACAAAATATTGGTTGTCCATTTCCCTCCACAGATGCTGCCTGACCCATGAGTCCCTCCAGCATTTGCTTGTTGCTCCAGATTTCAGTATCTGTAGGCTTTTGTGTCCCCACCCTTCTTCAGAATGTTATTAAACCTTGATAAACATCATAATTGGTCACAATCAGCAGCTCCACAATTAACAAAATAATGTACTTGAGTCCAAGAAGTATATAATATAAAGTACTGTGAAAGACAATGCACTAATATGGCCTTTAAACAATCCCACATTTCTTTAACTCTTAACCGTATTTGTAACTTCAGCTGTTTTATATTACACAGGTCAGGCCTGCACTCTCTAGAGTTTAGAGTGATGAGAAAGGATCTCAATAAAACAGAATAAAAGCTCAAGAAGTTTGCAGAATTTATGTTTCCCGGGCTGTGGTGTCTGCAAGCAGGAATCACAGCTTCAAAATAAGACAACAGCTATTCAGCACAGAGATAAGAAGAAAAACATCTTCACCAAGAATTCAGTTATTCTTTGGGGGTCTCTTCCAAAGGAGAGCATTAAGACTCAGTTATTGAGTAAATTCAAGAGAGAGATTGTTAGAAAGCCGAGGTATAGTGAGTGGACTGAAGGTTTGGGATTCAGATATCAGTGATCAGGACCAGGGCTGGTAAGTGGAGAATCAATTAGTCAGTAATCAGTGCAGAGGTTAGCATTTTAGATGTGATTGGGCTGCAATTGATGGCACAGCTGACAGAGATATTGCCTCAAAGCTGCAAAAATTTAGATTCAGTTCTGACTTCTGGTCCCATCTGTATGCAGTTAACACATGGGTTTCTTCTGGGTGTTTTGGTTTCCTCATACACCCCAAAGACAAGAAGGGAGGTAAGTTAATTTGACACTATAAAACTAGAGGATATAGATTTAGGAGAATAGCTAAGAGGAATCTTTATCACCCAGAGAATGATGAGCACCTCAAGTACATTGATATAAAAGGATCAGTGATGGAAATGGATTTCCAACGACATTTAAGTATTTAAACATGTATGGACAAACACTTGAATTGCCTGGACATTGAGGGAAGATGGAATTTGATGAAGCGAGGTGCCCAATTGTTCACATCAATGTGATGGACTGCGAGCCCCTTTTCTGTGCTGAATGTTTCCAAGACTTCATAAATTGCTGCTAGTGTAGGTGAGTGGTAGAATCTGGTGGGATTCGATGAAAAAGTAGGATGAACAAATTAGTGTAAATGGGTGATTAATGGTTAGCATAGACTCTGGGCCAAAGGGCTTGTTTCTGTGCTGTATCTCTCTACAACTCTGAGTCCATGGTAATCTGGGATGTGATTGGTTGTTACAGGCAGGGTCATATTGGGAGGTGGTTTTGGAGTTTGGGTTCATCTTCAGCAGGAGACCGTAGTCATGGATGTTGATTTCAGGGGGTTGTTGTCAAGAGATGAGATTAGTTATCAATATTATTAGAGCGGTGGAATCCGTAGTCAATTAGTGGTCAATAGTCAGGGAAGCCATTGGTAATAGAGGAAAGGATGACTGAGTGCAGTGTGGGATTAGTATTAGATCAGGTTGGCAAATTTAATGGAGAGGTGTCAGTATGAACATAGCTTGAGAGCCTGAGGGGAAGAGACACAGTGAAAATGTGCTACTTAAAAGATATCTAGTCAAATAAATTATTTAAAGGGACTCTGTATGAGGCAGTTTCCCAGATTCCTAGTGTCAGTCTGGGAACAACTCATGTAATTAACTAATGAGAAAAGGACATCTACCTGGACTTAAGCTTCCAGGTGACGTATGGATGGAGCTGAACTGATTATGAAGAAAACAAGGATGTGAATGTATTTTTTACTGTGGAAAGTCAAAGTAAGTCTTTGTTGTACTAACAATTGAACACATCAGAGACTCCTTTGATCTTTTCTACCTCACTTCCATATGACATTCCAAATGTCAAATCCTGGAGATCATACTGGACTTCACAAAATGTTGTTGTTGTTACTTGCTGTGCCTTGTGGCACATCAGGCAGGAAACCTTGCCATTTCTTTAGTATTTGTCTGTTTGATTTTATGAAGCAAATAAAGCTAATTTTTAATGAATACTGGTAAAGTTTCAGAAAATATTTTGCAAAATTGATGGTGCCAAAAGTAAAAAGGAGTAGAACATGTTCCTAGACTGCATGTTATATGATAATTATACAACATGAGAAACAAGTTGCAAAGTTTATAATTATCATGCTGCATGATAATTATAAACTTACTTTTCATTCCACAAGACTTTCTTCTTCCTAGACCATCCCTTGGGGGGGGGGGCTTGCTCCCACCCCAGTTCTGAAGGGGCCGTTTGAGACTATTGAGGGACAGGAGGTGCTTGAGGCTACAGGTGGGCAGCTGCGTTACAGGTGAGGTGATGGGGGTCATTCCCACCATTTTAGCTGAGCTCCTGTGTGCAACTTGAGGTTCTCACTACCTTTCTGGATGCCACATCTCCTCTTGGAGCAGATATGGATGAAGGATCCACATAACTCAGCACATTTGTCACAATTGTTGTGCAAAGAGGCCCTGCGAACATTGTTGAATCACTTTTTCTGGTATTTTCTCCCCCCCACAATGGAGTCATGACAGACTGCCTCTTTTAGGATTCAGGCACACAAATTACTTGGCTCATCATGTAAGAGAACATGTTGTGTCTCATTTTGCTAATGAGCAGTTCTTTTTGATGCTCACTAATATGAAATGGAGCCCCAGCCCCACTGCAGAATGAGATTAAGAAAGACAGTATTGTTGCCCCAAAAGTGTCCTTATGTGGTGCTGCACATCACCTCCAATCACTTTCCTGCTGATGTTGAATTGATCTAGAGGACAAACCAGAAACTGTTCAACCTACAACATGTCCACTCCAGTAACAAAGTTATTCCAACCTTACTTATTGAACAGCAGTATATTCCTGGTATATACCTCTTGCAAGTGTACGACTGGAGGCCAAGATTCAAGTCACCGTCAAGTCATTCATCAAAGCAAATGAAAGTACAGTTGCCATCTACTAAAAACAAAGGTTCTCGCTTAACCCTACTGGAGGACACAACCAGCATCCTTTCATCCCATCTGCAATATGAAACCCTGCAGAACATAGACCACTCTACAAATCTCAGGGCTATCTCTCTCAGTGAGGGTAGATATCAAAGATGAAGTTCACACATCTAATGTCTCAGCGTAGTATTTTAGCATCTGAAGAAGAGTGCAGATCAAAATCTTAAACTTGGAGTAAAGCTTATAGTATACCAGGTAGTGGTGATTTCTGTCTTCCCGTAAGCACCTCAAAGTACTGGAGAGAAATCACCAAAATGTAACTGAAAAATTCTTCAATACCGATGGCAAAGTAAGTTACCAAATGCCAGCACCCTCCCTGAAACCAGTATCCTTGGCATTGAGACTTCAACTCCACTCACCCAGCTCTGGTAATGGAGCCAAATAATTTGTGTGCCTGAATCTTAAAAGAGGTGGTCTGTCATGACTCCATTGTGGAGGGGGAAAAGATACCAGAAAAAGTGATTCAACAATGTTCGCAGGGCCTCTTTGCACAACAATTGTGACAAATGTGCTGAGTTATGTGGATCCTTCATCCATATCTGCTCCAAGAGGAGATGTGGCATCCAGAAAGGTAGTGAGAACCTCAAATTGCACACAGGAGCTCAGCTAAAATGGTGGGAATGACCCCCATCACCTCACCTGTAACGCAGCTGCCCACCTGTAGCCTCAAGCACCTCCTGTCCCTCAATAGTCTCAAACGGCCCCTTCAGAACTGGGGTGGGAGCAAGCCCCCCCCCCCCAAGGGATGGTCCAGGAAGAAGAAAGTCTTGTGGAATGAAAAGTAAGTTTATAATTATCAGCACAGCTTTTGGCCCGTTTGCTAAGAGTATAACATTTGGTAAGCGTACAAACTCAGAAGGTGGCAGATGGGGGAGGGGTGGGGGTAGCTGATGTTAGAGTTCCCAGGATATAAAGCTCCACCAGCAAATGAGGCCATGGACCTGGTGTCTGTGCAGCTGGGACAGCGCGGCTACTGTCACAGCTCATTTCGTCTGACCTCACACTCAAGTTCACATTAACCCCTCCATGTAAAACATTTCAGCACCATGCTGCTGCTTTTGACAGGTCTGGCATTTCCAATCAAACCTTTATTGAGATGTTGAAAAACACTGTGAATATGACAAGTTCTCTGCAACTTCTCTTTGCAACTTGTTTCTCATGACATTATCTTCCATCCAGTGTGGTGTGTGGGATGATCTCCCTGCAGACTAGTTTTGAACTAGTATGTTTCAAAGTCACAAACTGATACTAGATGAGATGCAAATATCCCATCTATGAAAGGGCTCAGTGATGCGTGATGCATAATACACGATACAAAGGTTAGCGGCTTCTTGTGGAAAGAGGAGAAAACAACAAATGTCAACTTTGGTGGTACGGGCGGGATTAAGTTAGCCAAATTTAACACTAAATTGGGAATCAGAATTATTATCAATTATTTATATGACATGGTTTGTCATTTTGCAGCAGGATACAGTACACACGTAAAATTACTATAAATAACAAAAATATAGTGCAAAGAAGACAGCATCATTCATGAGTTGACGGACCAGTCAGAAATCTGATGACAGAGGGGATAAGGTTATTCCTGAATCATTGAATGTGGGTCGTCAGGACCCTTTACCTCTTCCCCAATGGTAGTAAAGTATATAGCAATTAGCATTTTTTTGGAATGAGATTTAATTGAATTTCAACATTCACATTTAGCAGTTAGACTTCTTTATGAGTCACTGAGAATTTAATATACTGTTGCACTTCCTTATACAGGGTTGCTGTACAAAACATCCTTTCTTGGAGAATCGGTGAAAAATCTCTGCTTATGCAGTTTATATTTTTTGTTTGGGGAAAATTGGCAACAGTAATTTTGCTGACAGTATATCATACAAGGAATCCCTCACCTCAAAGAATCCCTTTCCTCAGCACTTATGATGTACATTTATAATTTATACTCGCAGGGGAAGCTTTTAGCTGTCGTCGTTCCACTACAAAGCCCAGCTTATCAGTACTCTGCAGGGAATGACCATGTTGTTGTGAATTTGGTGCCTTACGTTATGGAGTAATAGTCCATTAATCCTCTCTGTGCTCATTGCTGAATCTAGTTTGACAGTACATGTTCGAAACGGGCATATGGCTTGTCTGCGGGAGCGAATCCATGGGAAACGCACATTGTGCTGTCCAATTATCATTTGCAAAAGGTGATTCAGTGCAGGTCTTGTTTTAGGAATCTGCTGAGAATTTGCCAGCAATGCTCATTAGTGAATCTATCTTCTTTTCATATTTCACCAGATATAGTGTACATAAAAATGACTGCAGTCACCTCGTAGGCCACTTTCACCACTGTGATTAATCCAGCACAGCATTACAGCGAAGTGGATAAAGTGCTTTGGGAACAAAAAGGTTTTCACCAATCTCCAAAAGGCCATCTTCATAGCTGCCTCAATAATACTCGACCTCAGACAAGGAACAAATATTGCTTCTTCTAATACTTTGTTTCTAACTTAACTCAATGTTTGCTACGCACTGCTGTATTATATTTGCAATTCTTGAAATGAATACATTAAAAAAAAAGTAAACCAAGACATCTGCACAAAAAGAACTTGACTAGCTGCAGTGCACTCTCAGTAAAGTTAAATTCCTTGTTAACACGTTCAAAATGCATTGAAGAACTCAGCGGGTCAGAGAGCATCTGTGGAGAAACATAAACAGTTGATGGTTCAGGCCGACACACTTCATCAGTGCTGGAAAGGAAAGCGAGAAGTAGCCGAATAAGAAGGTGTGGCGAGGGGAAGGAGGGCAAGCTGGCAAGTGATAGCTAAACATGAGAAAATCTGCAGATGTTGGAAATCCAAGCAACACACAAAAAACGCTGGACGATGAAGAGATGAAGGGTCTTCGTCTGAAATGTCAACGGTTTACTCTTTTCCATAGATGCTGCCCGTCCTGCTGAGTTCCTCCAGCATTTTGTGTGTATTTTGCATGTAATAGTTGAAGTCAGCTTAGTGGGAAGGTGGGTTGGTGAGGAGGGTGATGAAGTGAGAAGTTAAGAGGTGATGGGTGGAAAAGGTAAAAGGCTGAAAAAGAAGGAATTTGACAGGAGAGGAGAGTGGACCATAGGAGAAAGGGAAGAAGGTGGTACTCCAGAGGGAGGTGATGGACAGGTGAGATGAAGAGAAGGGATAAGAGGGGACCAAAATGGGGAATGGAAAAAAGGGAGAATGGGGAAGAGTAAAAATTACCAGAAGTTAATGTTCATGCTGTAAGGTTGGAGGCTACCCAGACAGAATGTGAGGTGTTGCTACTCCAATCTGAGAGTGGCCTCATCATCGTAGTAGTGGAGGCCATGGACTGCTACATCAGAATGGGAATGGGACGTAGAATTAAAATGGGTGGACACTGGAAGATCCTGCCTTTTGCGGACAGTGAAGGTGTTTGACATCCCTTGGTTTTCCATTATCTTACCTTGTTGTACATATGTTCGGAATGATCTGTCTGGATGGCAGGCAAAACAAAGTTTTGCCCAGTATCTCAGTACACTGTGACAATAATAAACCAATTACTAATTTGGTTTAGGAAGGCAAAAAGAAAGACATTAAATAATTCAGTCCATTTTTGTGTGGAACAGCAGACCCAAGTATCTTGTAACATGAGCAGTTGTAACAGGAACAGGCAACACCATCCATTATTTACCAATTATAATTCCTCTCCATACCTAGAGATATGAATTTGATAGACCTCTGGAAAAAATTGAGTTGTGCTGCTGAACAGATTTAGGTGTCTGTAGCTTGGGAAAATTAATCAAATACACATTTTCAATACACTATTATATACGGAAAGAACACTTGCATGCTCCTAGACAAAAGATCTTGATTGTGGTTTGTAGAACCCGAAGTCACAGGTCTGACAGCAACTGTGTGTGGATCTTGACCTTCACGAATGAATGAAATATCTTTATTGTCATTGCATAGTACAGTTGTCATGCACCAATACAGCAAAAATGAGTTTGCAACTCTCATACTCAATGTTATAAAACGACAAATAAAATAAATAAACAATAAATAAAATCAAGTAACCAGCCAGTACAAGCAATGTCCAGCAGTACAAAAGTACAACTCAGATCCATGACAGCCATAAAACCAGTATTAAAGTAGCAATATAACAAATTTATGGATGATGCTTGATCGATTGGTTCAGAGCAATTATAGCTCTTGGGGGAAAGGTTATTTTTCAGTCTGGAAGTGCGTGCATAGAAGATCTTACAACGTCTGCCAGATGGAAGAAGATCAAACAGATGATTGCATGGATGTGTATTGTCCTTACAGATGCTTGTAGCTTTCCTTAGGCAGCGAGAGCTGTAGGTTTCCTCCAGGGCTGGGAGCTGTGTCCCGATGATCTTCCATGCACCAGAGACGACCCTCTGAAGTGCTTTCCTGTCAGCTGCTGTACATAGAAACATAGAAAATAGGTGCAGGAGTAGGCCATTCGGCCCTTCGAGCCTGCACCGCCATTTATTATGATCATGGCTGATCATCCAACTCAGAACACCGCCCCAGCCTTCCCTCCATACCCCCTGACCCCCGTAGCCACAAGGGCAATATCTAACTCCCTCTTAAATATAGCCAATGAACTGGCCTCAACTGTTTCCTGTGGCAGAGAATTCCACAGATTCACCACTCTGTGTGAAGAAGTTTTTCCTAATCTCGGTCCTAAAAGGCTTCCCCTTTATCCTCAAACTGTGACCCCTCGTTCTGGACTTCCCCAACATCGGGAACAATCTTCCTGCATCTAGCCTGTCCAATCCCTTTAGGATTTTATATGTTTCAATCAGATCCCCCCTCAATCTTCTAAATTCCAACGAGTACAAGCCCAGTTCATCCAGTCTTTCTTCATATGAAAGTCCTGCCATCCCAGGAATCAATCTGGTGAACCTTCTTTGTACTCCCTCTATGGCAAGGATGTCTTCCTCAGATTAGGGGACCAAAACTGCACACAATACTCCAGGTGTGGTCTCACCAAGGCCTTGTACAACTGCAGTAGTACCTCCCTGCTCCTGTACTCAAATCCTCTCGCTATAAATGCCAGCATGCCATTCGCCTTTTTCACCGCCTGCTGTACCTGCGTGCCCACTTTCAATGACTGGTGTATAATGACACCCAGGTCTCGTTGCACCTCCCCTTTTCCTAATCAGCCACCATTCAGATAATAATCTGTTTTCCTATTTTTGCCACCAAAGTGGATAACTTCACATTTATCCACATTAAATTGCATCTGCCATGAGGTAGAATGGCACACCACAGAAACTTGGAATCTATCAAAGAATTTGCCATGTTAGGCTTCCCTTTTCCATGATATTCTGTTATTTGTCCAGGCATTGGATAGAGAATGAATTCCCATGATATTGATATTAAGCAGCACAATAATTGAAAGCTTGATTAATGAAACTGAACAATTCTAGGTGTTTTAAGCTTCCTCACTATTTTCCTTTCTGGTCACCATAACCTTGAATTTGATCAGCTAAAGCTAATTTCTAGCCTAGACTCCAGGCTTTCATTGCAATTGATTTTGAGCTGCTGCGATAAAGCTAGAGGTGCTGGGGAAAAAAAAAGTTAATGTTTCAGATCAAGGAATTGCTTAACCTAGCATTTTCTATTTTGTTGCAGATTTCCAGCACTGACAGTACTTTGCTTTGGTAAAAGGATATTTGTTTCACTCTGTCTTTGCATGGGAAGAGAATGGTGTATTGGTTGTAAATGAACAAATGAATCCCAGAAGGGACAGGAAGATGCATTCAAAGGTGGTATCACACTGGAGATTTCACAAATTGCAAAGGATGACCTGTTAAACATCAAGGCTAATGTGGTGGATTTCAGGACAAGGGAATTCCTATACTGGTTTGGGAAAGGAGGCGATTTGGTGAAAGCGTATTCATAAGAAGTGAAACAGTGGTCGGGGTGAACCCAGGCCCACTTATTCTCACATTGAACAACTTCTGCTTTGCCTCCACTCCATTTCCTCCAAGTAAACGGTTCTGTGGGCCCTTGAATAGTACAGTGTCACAGCCAGCAGAACTGCTGCCTCATAGCATCAAAGACACAACTTTGATCCTGGCTTGCGTGTCGTCTCTGTGGAGTTCTCCCTGAGACCACATGGGCTTCTGGGAGTTCTGGTTTCCTCCCACATCCCAGAGATTTGTGGGTTGATAAGGTAACTGGCCTAGGTAAATTATCCCTAGTATGCATATAAGTGGTAAAATTATGGGAGGAGGGAACAGGGAGTTGAGTTAATGAGAAAATGGGATAACACAAAATGAGATTAATATAGTATTATTATTAAGGGGTGGCTGATGGGTGTAGCAGACTGAGTGGGATGAGAACACTCAGGGTTCCGGCCTGAAACGTTGACTGATCGTTTCCACGGATGCTGCCCGACCTGCTGAGTTCCTCCAGCGTGTTGTGAGTGTTTGTGAGCTGAAAGGTTTGTGTCCAAGCTGTGTATCTCAATAACTCTTTGACTGTCAGTCAATGGAGGGTTCTGTCATGCATAATCAATGGAGATTTCTAGAAAGGAGGATAAACTGGAGTATGTGTAGTGATGCTATCAAAACAGATACAATGGAATCAGAAAACTTGGGAGGATGGAATGGAGTGGTCTCAGGAAGCAGGTTGGGAGGCACTCTAATCAAGGAGTGGATTATAAAGGAGAATGCTGAATTAAATTGACTTTATTTCTTACATCCTTCACATGAGTAAAAATCTTTGTCTCTATCATAAGCAATCATAATTTATAATAAATAGAACAGTCAATGTAACATAGAAATTAACTCACGCTGATTTGAGTGTATCAGTCTGATGGCCTGCTGGAAGAAGCTGTCTGGGAGCCTGTTGGTCCTGGCTTTTATGCCATGGTACCGTTTCCCAGATAGTAGCGGCTGGAACAGTTTGTGGTTGGGGTGACTTGGGTCACCAATGAACCTTTGGGCCCTTTTTACACACCTGCCTTTGTAAATGTCCTGAATCATGAGAAGTTCACATCTACAGATGCGCTGGGCTGTCTGCACCACTCTCTGCGGAGTGCTGCGATTGAGGGAGGTACAGTTCCCATACCAGGCAGTGATGCAGCCAGTCAGGATGCTCTCAATTGTGCCCCTGTAGAAAGTTCTTAGGATTTGGGGGCCCATACTGAACTTCAACTGTCTGAGGTGAAAGAGGTGCTGTTATGCCTTTTTCACCACACAGCTGGTGTGGACAGATAACGTGAGGTCCTCAATGATGTGGATGACGAGGAAGTTAAAGCTGTTTACCCTCTCAACCCTAGATCCATTGATGTCAATAGGGGTTAGCCCGTCTGTATTCCTCTTATAATCCACAACCAGCTCCTTTGTTTTTGCGACATTGAGGGAGAGGTTGTTTTCCTGACACCACTGTGTCAGAGAGATGACTTCTTCCCTGTAGGCCAAATCGTTACTGTTTGAGACTAGGGCAATCAATGTAGTGATTGGCCAATCAATGTAGCAAATTTAATTAGCAGATCAGAGTTTTGGGCGGTGACACCAGTGGTTCAGGCAAGTTATCTTGGTCTTTTTTGGTACAGGGACAATGGTGGATAATTTGAGGCAGGACAGCACTCTACACTGGGATAGGGAGAGATTAAAAATGAGGGGAAATGTGGAAGAAATGGAGATGCAACACAGGAAAATTAATGAAGTGAAAATTAGCAATAAAGTTAATTAAAACATCCAGACATGAAGAGGCATTGATACCAGCATCAGTCCAAGAAACAAAGGAGGAAAATATTTCAAGAATCTCATGAAGAGGCAAACCTGACAATTGTCTATGGAAACAGCTTTTTCATTAAAAAAATATTGAGCAAGGGTAAAGGAGAAGTTATTCAATGTGAAAGCAAAAAGATGGGGTTCAATCCTGAACTCCAGTGCATGTTTGTGAGGAGATTGCATATTCTTCTTATGACAATGTCCATTTGCTCCAACATCCCAAAGATGTGGTTAATGGGGGGGTGGGGGGGGTTAATTGGCTACTGTAAATTGCACCTAGTGCATGGGTAAGTGGTAGAATCTGGAGAGAAGACGGAGTTGATAAGATTTTGGGGGGGGGGGCGTTTAAATTAGCGCAGTGTAGGATTAGTATAAACAAGGGTGCTTAATGGTCAGCATGCATTTGGTGAGCCATACTGCATCTCCCTTTGACCTGATAACCTCGTGAATAAGTTCACTCCGGTAGGCTGCTGACATCATGACATCCAACCAGGTAGCTGCAGAACTGACAGCAGACAATGGAAAAACATGCAGAGAATGCTGGGTGTACTGTAATTAATGATTGTTGCAGCATTTAATTTCTGAGTAACTCATTCACCAGATCCATCAGTGGTTACATTCGGTCCCAGATAATATTAATTAGTCAGACTGAATCTCCTATCACTAAATCTGCCTGGCCTTTCCCCAATCATTCTTTGCCTTTCCAAGTGTAGGTTAATCCTGACCCTTAGAATTTTTCCGGTAGTTTCCTTACCAGTGGCATTTAATTAGCTGGTTTGTAATTAACTGGCTTGTCTTTGCTGCCTTTCCTGAATAAAGGAACCATTCTTGCAGTTTTCCAATCGTGTAGCACCTCAGCTGTGGCCAGCAAAGATTAAAGTATCTCCACCAGAGTTTCAGCATCACCTTCCCTTCCCTTCCCTTCCCTCCCAGCCTGGGGTACAACTCATCCTGTAAGTTCTTGCAATCAAATGCACATGACCTCAAAGAGGTAACTTTGTCCTCACGAGTGCATGGAGGTGGACTCCTGTTCAGTGTGAACTCCTGCATTTTGGCCAGGCAGGCATGGCAATCTCATGGATAATATCAGTCTTCGCAAGAAAACAGCAATCATGGTTGTCATCTAGGTCCTCTGGAGCAGTGTGGAGGTACAGATCCCTCTACCCCTCAATACTCACCACAGGTTCCCTTGGCCTCAAGCTGGACAGCAGAGCAGAAGCTCCTGCTGCAAATCCCTGTTCCTCTTAACTAATCATTTCATCCTGCACAGTGTCTCTGAGAATCAATCATAGGCTTTTGTGCATTAGGATGCATTTTGATATCCTCAGTTTCCTGTAACTTTGCTTTTACCTAACTCCTCTTTATCTCCCCATGTCACTGTGTTGTGTTGTGTGGAGGTTACGATGAAGGTTAGAGTTAGGCTTCCTATGGGATCCCACCACCAAGCACATCTTTCCCCTCCCCTGCACTTTCTGCTTTCCACAGTGATAGCTCCTTATGTGACCCCCTGGTCCATTTGTCCTTCCCCACTGATGTCCCTCCTGGTACTTATCCTTGCAAGTGGAACAAATACTACACCTGCCCCTACACCACCTCCTCCACCACCATTCTAGGCCCCGGTAGTCCTTCCAGGTGAGATGACACTTCATTCCTGCAAGCTTTCATGTCACCCCAGACTGAACATTAGCAGAAACTCCGTGTGTCCAATTTCAATTGCTCTGATTATTCTGGAGCAAGAATCACCAAACAAATTCATAGTTCACCAAACAATTTACAAAATTGCAGCTTTAAGGACAGTCTTGCAAAATGGCCACCCCCATTCCTGCAACCACATGGCAAGAATAAAGACTTTTGTTTGGTCATTTTCCATTACCCTTGCCTCATTTCTGTTCACTGATTTGTAGATTGCATTTCTTTCTAGCCAACAGTCTGCATCGGCAGCTTAAAGCCAAAGCTATCTTATTTTAACTTCTGTTGTTTCCTCATTCTCACACCTCAGCTGGTGTTACAGTTTTCACTTCCTGATATGTCCTTGTGGCTGGTAATTTTCACAGTAGTCAACTTCCTTGAGTTGCTTCCCAGTTTCCTCCCCAGGCTCCTCTGGTTCCTCTCATGCTACTTTGTACAGAAACCAGAGCTCTTTACTGTTACAATGCAGTCACAGCACATAAACAGACTTTCTAACCTGATGGGTCTCTGCCATTATCGGTGCTCCACACAAACTCCTTCCAATCCTTTTCAGCTCGTTCAGTCAAAATAGCTTTCTATCCTTTTTTTGCCTCAGACATTTACCTTGTTTTATTTTAAGAATCTGATTTGCCTCATTTACAGCTGATTGTGATGAGTTCCAAGTTCTAACTGACCTCAGGATAAGTAAGTTCCTCCTGAATTCCCTGTTGGGGTAATTAATAACTATTTTAAATTGGTGACTCCTAGCATGGGTCGTTTGCAAATGGAAATATGTATTTTCTATTGTGTATAATTCCAAAAAGCTCCATCAGTTCACTTTGTTGTTTGTCTCAAAGGAACCTTGATTCATAGTCACGTAGCATAGAAACAGACACCTCGGTCCATCAGATCTATGCGGACCTTGCCCCTTTCTTCATTCTTCCCTCCATCCCAACAGGTCCACCGCCTCCTCCAGATTCTACCACTCACCTACACACTAGGGCCATTTCACCAACCAACCATGCATCTTTGGTTATGTAGAAGGAAGGTCAAGGGAAGCCCATGTGGCCAAAGGGAGAGTGAGCAGACCCCACACAAACTGGAGATCAAGTCGTCACTTTTTATTGTCATTTCGACCATAAACGCTGGTACAGTACACAGTAAAAATGAGATGCTTTTCAGGACCATGGTGCTACATGAACAGTACAAAAACTACACTGAACTATGTAAAACAACACAAAACTACAGTAGACTACAGACCTACCCAGGACTGCATAAAGTGCACAAAACAGTGCAGGCATTACAATAAATAATAAACAATAGGCACAGTAGAGAGCAGTAGGTTAATATCAGTCCAGACTCTGGGTATTGAGGAGTCTGATGGCTTGGGGGAAGAAACTGTTACATAGTCTGGTCATGAGAGCCCGAATGCTTTGGTGTCTTTTGCCAGATGGCAGGAGGGAGAAGAGTTTGTTTGAGGGGTGCGTGGGGTCCTTCATAATGCTGTTTGCTTTACGGATGCAGCATGTGGTGTAAATATCTCTAATGGCGGGAAGAGAGACCCCTGATGATCTTCTCAGCTGACCTCACTATCCGCTGCAGGGTCTTGTGATCCGAGATGGTGTAACTCCCAAATCAGGCAGTGATGCAGCTGCTCAGGATGCTCTCAATACAACCTCTGTAGAATGTGGTGAGGATGGGGGGGTGGAAGATGGACTTTTCTCAGCCTTCGCAGAAAGTAGAGACACTGCTAGGCTTTCTTTGCTATGGAGTTAGTGTTGAGGGACCAGGTGAGATTCTCCGCCAGGTGAACACCAAGAAATCTAGTGCTCTTAACGATCTCTGCAGAGGAGTTGTCTATGTTCAGTGGAGAGTGGTCGTTCCTTGTCCTCCTGAAAGTCAACAACCATCTCTTCTGTTTTGTTCACATTCAGAGACAGGTTGTTGGCTCTGCACCAGTCTGTTAGCCGCTGCACCTCCTCTCTGTATGCTGACTCATCGTTCTTGCTGATGAGACCCACCAGGGTCGTGTCATCGGCGAACTTGATGATGTGGTTCGAGCTGTGTGATGCAGCACAGTCGTGGGTCAGCAGAGTGA
Source organism: Mobula hypostoma (assembly GCF_963921235.1). Taxonomy (NCBI): domain Eukaryota; kingdom Metazoa; phylum Chordata; class Chondrichthyes; order Myliobatiformes; family Myliobatidae; genus Mobula; species Mobula hypostoma. The sequence continues at coordinate 55,204,071 of NC_086098.1, read as the reverse complement.
ACAGCAGTGGACTGAGCACACAGCCCTGGGGTCCCCCGTGCTCAGTGTGATGGTGTTAGAGATGCTGCTTCCAATCCGGACTGACTGAGGTCTCCCAGTCAGGAAGTCTAGGATCCAGTTGCAGAGGGAGAAGTTCAGGCCCAGTAGGCTCAGCTTTCCAGTCAGGCGCTGAGGAATGATTGTGTTGAATGCTGAACTGAAGTCTATGAACAGCATTCGAACGTACGTGTCTTTTTTATCCAGGTGGGTTAGGGCCAGTTGGAGGGTGATGGTAATGGTGTCATCTGTTGGTTAAGCTCATTCCGCCGGAGCTATGAAGCAGCAACTCCCCTACTGAGTTACTGTGCATTCCTTTTGATACAAGGTACACATTGTAACAAGATAAGAGTGCAGTCATTTAAAACTAAATTGTACAGGAATTTCTCCTTTTTGAAATACTCTTGCCCAAATGGTTGCAGAGACTGGATTACTAGAGTTACTCAAAGAGGAGGTAGATAATTTTTTCAAGATTTTGGAATTGAAGGTCGTGAAGAACAGGCACAGAAGAGGAGCTGAGGACTGAAAAAGATCATATTGCAAGGCCAGGCAGACTTGAGGCCACGTAGAGTCAGTACGTTGCTAGCGAGCTGTACTGACTCTATGTCAAAACCTCTTCTGCAGGCTCTGATTCAAACTGGATGTCTGCCCAGATATAACTAAAAACCAAATTGTATCTGGCATATGTAGTTGGGTCCTGTTGGCTTGAGTCAGCTCATAGGGTCTTAGAGTTATACTGGATGGAAACAGACCCCTCAGCTTACCTCATTTAAGCTGACCAAGTTTCCTACCTGAACTAGTCCCATTTGCCTGTATTTGGCCCATATACAAACTTTTCCTATCCATGTATCTGCCTACATGTCTTTTGAACCAAGTAGTTATACCTGCCTCTTCTACTGCTTCTTTCACATTCCCACCACCCTCTGTGTAGAAATTTCTCCTTGGGTCCCTTTTCAAGTGATTTATTATTTGTTGAGATACAGCACGGAAAAGGCCCTTCTGGCTGTTCGAGTCACCCCGCCCAGCAATCCCCCTATTCACAGGACAACTTACAATGACCAGTTAACCTACCAACTGCTCTGGGAGGAAACCGGAGCACCCAGAGGAAACCAACGTGTTCACGGGGAGAATGTACAAACCCCTTACCATTGTGCTAACTACCACACTACCATGCTGCCCGATCTTTCCCTTCTCATCTTAAACCTGTGCCTTGTAAACGCCCTACCCTATCTACCTTATCTACGTTCTACAGTAATGGTATATCACTGAGATACTACAGAGTGTTGCTCCTTTTTAATGACATGAATACATTTAATAGAATAATTAATGCAAACACAGCATTTTAATACAGACAATCCTTGTACATTTCCTTCTCGGTATTTAAAAAGTGGTGCTATGGATCACAGCTATTAGTACATTAATTCATAAGGAGACTGCCCCATTTGACATGAGCCAGATGATGCATAACCTTTCTCATTTTCACTTGATTTCTGACACACACAGCTAGGTCCTGCGTGGATTGGTTAGGTAGTTGGGCTCTAATTTATGCATTTCAATGAACTTGGGAACCCCATCAGCTGTCTCATCCACTTGCTCATGCATAGCTATGAAGAAAATCATCAGCTCATCAGCCACAAATGATATCACAAGTGAGACTGATTTGGCGTTCACATGATATCCAAGCCCTTGAATACTGATAAAAAGGAAACAACCCTGTCTGCTTGTCTCCTTCCTAACCTAACCTAGGGTTTTTGCAGCACACTACCATGGCTATAACTCAGACCAGCTGATCTATAAAATTATCCATGTTAAACAATTCTCTAGTAATCATGTGGAGTGTTTGCAAATTTTTGCTATCTGTTTTCACAAGAGGATTTAATTACCAGCATATTCTCTTTCTGTTTGGACGCTATGTATTTTAACAATTTTTCACATATTACCACATTTTATGAAGAATTTGGTGCTTAAAAATTAAAATGTTAAATAAGTTATACAGAAAAATAAATTAAGTAACACACAAAAATTGCTGGAGGAACTCACCAGGTCAGGCAGCATTCATGGAAATAAATGAACAGTCCAACATTTCGGGCCAAGACACTTACTTCTGGGCTGGAAAGGAAGGGGAAGGCACCAAAATAAAAATATGGGGGGAGGGGAAGGAGAGAAGCTAGAAGGTGATAGGGGAAACCAGGTGGGTAGGAAAGGTAGAAGGCTGGAGAGGAAGGAGAGGAGAAAGGGAAGGAGGAAGGGCACCAGAGTGAGTCAATAGTCAGGTGAGAAGAGGTAAGAGGGCAGAGTGGGGAAAAGAAGAAGGGGGAGGGTGAGGGAAAAACTTTTTTCACTGAAAGGAGAAATTGATATTCATGCCGTCAAGTTGGAGGCTAACCAGACAGAATATAGTAAAAGGTGTTGCTCTGCTACCCTGAAGGCAGCTTCACCTTGCCACAAGAGGAGGCCATAGAAACGGGAATGGGATTCGGCCATAGCCAGAGTTGGAATGGGAATTGAAATGTTTGGCCATCAGGAAGTTCCACTTTTGGCAGGTGGAGTGTAGGTACTTGATGAAGCAATCCCCTAATTTACGATGGGTGTAGAAGAGGCCACTCCAGGAGCACCAGAGATGCAGAGAAATTACTTTAGTCAGAGGGGTGGGTAAATCTGTGTAATTTGTTGCCACAAGCGGCTGTGGAGACCAACTCATTGAGCGTATTTAGGGCAGAGGTAGATAGGTTCTTGATTAGCCAGGGCATCAAAGGATTTGGGGAGAAGGCAGGGGAGTGGGGATGACTGGAAGAATGGGATCAGCCCATGATTGAATGGCGGGGTAGACTCGATGGGCTGAAGGAGCAGAAGTACGCTATATGTCTTATGGTCTTAATAGCTGACCCCAGCGGATTCACAGGTGAAGTGTTGCCTCACCTGTAAGGACTGTTTGGGGCCCTGAAGGGAGGAGGTGAATGAGCAGGTGTCGAATTTTGGCTGCTTGCAGGAGTAAATGGCGGGAGGGAGATGAGTGGGAAGGGATGAATCAGTGAGGGAATTACAGATGCAGTGATCCCTGCAGAAAGTGGAGGGAGCGCGGGAGGTAAAGATGTGTTTGGTTGTAGGTTCCATTTGGAGATGACTGAGGGTGCAAAGAATGATGTGTTGGATGCGGAGGCTCATGCAATGATAGGCAAGGACAAGAGGAACTCTCCCACTGTTAAGGTGGTGGGAAGATAGGATGAGCGCAGTTGTTCAGGAAATGGAGGAGATGCGGGTGAGAGCAGCATCAATGGTGAGGAAGGGAAATCCCGTTCTTTGAAGGAGGAGGACATCTCTGAAGTCCTGGAAAGGAAGCCTTATCCTCGGAACAGTTACAGCAGAGACCACGGAACTGAGAAAAGGAAATAGCATTTTTACAGGAGATAGGGTGGGAAGAGGTACAGTATAGTCAATATAGCCGTGGGAAGTTTAATAAATTAAGTACTTGGAGATTATGTACACAAATCATAATGGGTGAACATGTGAACATCTTTAAAACGCAAACACGAGGATATCTGCAGATGCTGAAAATTCAAGCCACACACACAAAATGATTGTGAACGCAGCAGGCTAGGCAGCATCTATAGGAAAAAGTACAGTCGACATTTCGGGCCTGAGAGCTTTCGTCAGGACTAAATGAAAGAAAAGATAGTAAGAGATTCTACCTTGCCGAGGCATAGCAACAACTCACTGATACCTCCTCTTATCTACCCCTTGATCATGACCCCACTAAGGAGCACCAGGCCATTATCTCCCACACCATCGCCAACCTTATCAGCTCTGGGGATCTCCCATCCACTGCTACCAACCTCATAGTTCTCACACCCTGCACTTCCCCTTTCTACCTCCTACCCAAGATCCACAAACCTGCCTATCCAGGTAGCCCCCATTGTCTTAGCTTGCTCCTGCCCCATCGAACTCGTTTCTGCATACCTCGACACTGTTTTATCCCCTCTTGTTCAATCCCTTCCCACCTATGTTCGTGACACTTCTCAAGCTCTGAATTTTTAAAATAATTTTAAGTTCCCTGGCCCCCACCGCCTTATTTTCACCATGGATGTCCAGTCCCTCTACACCTCCATCCCTCACTAGGAAGGTCTCAAAGCTCTCCGCTTCTTTTTGGATTCCAGACCTGACCAGTTCCCCTCTACCACCACTCTGCTCCGTCTAGCGGAATTGGTCCTTACTCTTAATAATTTCTCCTTTGGCTCCTCCCACTTCCTCCAAACTAAAGGTGTAATGGGTCCCAGCTTTTTGTTGGCTTTTTGGAATCGTCCATGTTCCAAGCCTATACTGGTAGCCATCCCTCACTTTTCCTTCGCTACATTGACGACTGCATTGGCGCTGCTTTGCACACATGCTGAGCTGGTTGACTTCATTAACTGCCTCCAACTTTCACCCTGCCCTCTAATTTACCTGGTCCATTTCCGACACCACCCTCCCCTTTCTTGATCTTTCTGTCTCTATCTCCGGAGACAGCTTATCCACTGATGTCTACTATAAGCCTACTGACTCTCACAGCTAGCTGGACTATTCCTCTTCTCACCCTGTCTCTTGCAAAAACGCCATCCCCTTCTCATAATTCCTCCGTCTCTGCTGCATCTGCTCTCAGGATGAGGCTTTTCATTCCAGGATGAAGCAGATGTCTTTTTTTAAAGAAAGGGGCTTCCCTTCCTCACCATCAACTCTGCTCTCAAACACATCTCCCCCACTTCACGTGCATCTGCTCTCTTCCCATCCTCCCGCCACCCCACTAGGGATAGGGTTCCCCTTGTCCTCACCTACCACCCCACCAGCCTCCGGGTCCAACATATAATTCTCCGTAACTTCCGCCACCTCCAACGGTATCCCACCACTAAGCACATCTTCCCTTCCTCCCGCTTTCCGCAGGGATCGCTCCCTACGCGACTCCCTTGTCCATTCGTCACCCCCCCATCCCTCCCCACCAATCCTCCTCCCTGCACTTTTCCTTGTAAGCGGAACGTGCTACACATGCCCTTACACTTCCTCCCTCACCACCATTCAGGGCCCCAGACAGTCCTTCCAGGTGAGGCGACACTTCACCTGTGAGTCAGCTGATGTGATATACTGTGTCCAGTGCTCCTGGTGTGGCCTTCTATATATTGGTTAGACCTGACACAGACTGGGAGACTGTTTCGCTGAACACCTACGCTCTGTCCGCCAGAGAAAGCAGGATCTCCCAGTGGCCACACATTTTAATTCCACATCCCATTCCCATTCTGACATGTCTATCCACGGCCTCCTCTACTGTAAAGATGAAGCCACACTCAGGTTGGAGGAACAACACCTTATATTCCGTCTGGGTAGCCTCCAACCTGATGGCATGAACATCGACTTCTCTAACTTCTGTTAATGCCCTTCCTCCTCTTACACCATCCGTTATTTATTATTTTTTCCCCATTTTTTTGTCTTTTTCTCTCTCTGTCCCTCTCACAATAACTTCTTGCCAGCTCTCCATCTTCCTCTGGTTCTCCCCTCCCCCTTTCTTTCTCCCTAGGCCTCCCGTCCCATGATCCTCGTCCTTCTACAGCCTTGTATCCCTTCTGCCAGTTAATTTCCCAGCTCTTAGCTTCATCCCTCCCCCTCCTGTCTTCTCCTATCATTTCGGATCTTCCCCTCCCCCTCTCAAATCTTTTACTATCTCTTCTTTCAGTTAGTCCTGACGAAGGGTCTCAGCCTGAAACGTCAGCTGTACTTCTTCCTATAGATGCTGCCTGGCCTGCTGCGTTCCACCAGCATTTTGTGTGTGTTATGTTATGTGTTATCTTGTTGATTGTGTTTTTCTCTGTAAAATGCAAACAATAGTTACTTTGAGTATATTTACTGTATGAAGATTGGATAGAATTTTCCAACTGCATGATTGGAAATTTCTGTGTTGCTTTTTATTCAACTGTGATACAATGGTTAACACTAAATGGGGAGATAAGTATTTTTCTGTGATGCAGAGATATGATGCATTACTGTAGTGAGAAGAAGAAATAGTTTAGCTTAAGGTTATAATGGGAGAGGTTATTTTAAAAATAGATCATCTTTACACTTGTCATAACTTCAGTCCCCTCCCTTTTAAGTAAAACTGTGTACATAAAGTTTTATTAGATCTTTAAAATGAATGTGGTTTTACATAGGTGCTGAAGGAAACTTGACTATATTTCCAATGTGCATAAGGATTGTTAGGTTGCATTGGACGAAGCAAAACTTGCATATTTCAATAAATTCTTTACTTTTGAACTTAACATTTATAAACTTATTTCAGGGTCTGGATGATGTTGCTAGATCAAGGCCTTGAGAATGAATAGGTGCAGAGGAGTTTTACCAGACTTATTACAGGTTTAGGGGTACCTGAGTCATGTTGAAAGGTTAGAGAAGTTGGGATTTTACTCTTTGTACCAGGGAGTGTTAAAGGAAGTTCAACTATTGTTCAAAATTATTAAAAGCTTTGTTAAGATGAGGAGAAACTTGCTTCACTGTTAAAAAGATAGGTGATAAAGCAATACAAATTCAAGGTGCTTGGCAAAACAGCCAGGGGATATGAATGAAGAAGAGAAAAGGGAGAGAAATGTGAAATGTATTTTTATCTATAATTAACCATTCAGGTAATTGTGATCTGGACTGCAATATCTGAGAATTCAAGGACGAATTATATTTGGATAAGCACTTGGATAAATACTCTACAGAGTCAGGCAAGGAGTGGACAAAATTCAGGATTATTTCAAAGTAGCACAAAAGATGAGTTGAATGATCTTCAATTCAAATAGATTTGATAATTCACAATCTCTAATGCAAGAATGTCTCGCGTCATTGATTTTACCATCTAGATCTGGTGAATGCAATAAATTTATAAAGACGTCATCAAAACAACTTGACTCACAAACTCAGTTTTAGCTAGAATAGGATTTGGCAAATGCAGGGAAACCTCTGAGTCAAATCAAATATGGCATTGGCAATACATCACAAAAGAATGATATCAATCCTTTATATATTAACGTCTTCAGGTTGCAACTTCATAAAAATCAAATTCCAAATAAAAATGTCGGGACAGGTTACAAGATGACTATTGAGGAAAGATTTGTTGAAAGGACAATTTTGATCTATATTTCCACTTTGGTGGTAAATCCTGAAGGAGGCATTATCGCATGCCGAACATACTAAGATTGAAGTTCAGACATAGGAAATGATCATGTTAGGTGACTTGATTTGGCTGTCTTTATGAAACTTAGGCTCATTTAATAGGAATATCTCCCATTAGTCTGCCCAGATTACTGCGTAGTAAAGTGGAAATATGGAAAAAAAACTAATATATTTGCAGAAGATTCAATTTCAATTAACACCTTAAAGAAAGATCAACATGTGTTCTCAGTGAATACGGAGTGGATTGTGTAAAAAAAACCTGGAGATTGCCTTAGGAGAGAATTCCTCACTGATTGTATTGCATCAATTTTTTTAAAAAAGACATATGAAACAGTTTAGTCAACTTACCTTGGGGCTCAAAACAACATCTGTTAAACAGACTAAATTCTTCAGGTTCCCATTCTGCTGCACAGTGAAATTTGAACCAATGATTCTTTAGTAGTGAAATGTAAAGTAATTTCAATTTCTTTATCTTGTGAATGCTGTTAATTTGCAAAGATTCTGTTCAAGTTCTGCACGGTGGCGACAGTGCCAAGCCATAAACTGATGCTGGAAAGTGGTCAAAGTTAATGTCCGATGGAGCTTGATGGCTTGCTGTATCATTTCCTAATCTTGTTTGGCAGCATATTGTTGTTATAAATGTAAAATTAAATGAATGAAGTCTGGTCTTACAACAAGCCATCAGCAATCTACAGCTCCACGTAATTCTGGAAGAGAATCGGAATGATCTGAGATAATTTGTAATGTGTGGTCAATGCCGTATTTGATTCTACTTAGTGGTTTCTTTGCAGCTGTTAGTCGCTACTTTACCAGTTCAGTGTTTGACTCTTGTTCAGACAGCATGCTTTCAAATTCCAGCTAAAGGAAACATGTGGTTTCAACTGGAAGCAGACTACAATAGATTGAATCTGTGCCATTACACAGAGCATTGAATTGAAAGAGGAGTAGGAACAAGATAATCACTTAATCCTCACAAGAATGGCATCATTCCCTACAACAAAAAGACAGCAGCAGCTATCGAGAAAATAGCACCATTACTTAGGGCCAGATTGATTAAGTCTACTAAGAGCCCAGGATTTTTGAAAAACTGAATAAAATGTTGACCAATGTCTTTTCTGATTGTTGCTTGTATTTAGAACTGATGTAAGTTGGATGGGAGAAGGAAAGATACAGTGAGGTCAACCAATGCCTGACTAAACAAGAAAGCAATATACCTCGTTGAAAGCAAAATGTTTCCCATACACAGCACTGATAATAACCTACAAATAGCTTGTTAAGTAAAGCGAATGAAATTACTAGTGCTGTACCAGATTACAGTATTGATAGTTGTGTGTAAATAGATCTGAAAGTAAGAATGTCTCACATTCTAGTTATCATCAACACAGGGTGTAACATTAGGTTTGTGAAATGCATCAATAAACACTCAAGCAAGTGGCTGTGAAGCTTTGTGTACAGCTTTGGTTGTCATCTATCAGGCATGCAATCAAATGTCCTGATTGAATTATTTGCATTCCAGGAGAATGCTTGCTAGTAAACTGTTGATACTTCAGTTGATTTAGTTCATCCATATTAAATGCAAGGGTGAACAAAAAAATCAACTCCTGTTTCAAATAATAACAGCTCAGAAACATAAAATTAGCTTTGTTTTGCTTCAAATAATAGGCATATATACCACAATCATTGTGAAAGCCACACTGGGCTTCCCTGTGTACTAGAGAGAGTCAAAGGTGGCTAATGATGTGGACTTTAGGACTTGAGGAAAAGGAATCATGATTAAATCTGCTTTCTCTGAAAGAATTATGGACCCTAGAAGGTCAAGGCTTGCTGGGGGAAACTGCTCTGCCCAAGACCACAAGAAACTGCAGGGAATTATGGACACAGCTCAGTACCTCATGAAGACCGGTTTCCCTCCATGGACTGTCAACATTTCACACAGCTTTGGTAAAGCAATTAAATATACAAAGATCACTCCCCCTCCAGACATTCTCTCATTCCTCCCTCCCATCGGGCTGTGCACTGGGATTGGGTTTGCTACCAGCAAGTTCCAAACTCAAATACCTAAAGCCTTATTGGTTATAAATACGCACAAGTATTCTCACTAAAGGGAGATTATACTGTAACTATCCAATCTTCAAAGATTAGTTCACTTCCCATTGATTCTCCACGGTGAGTTTAACTGCTAATACCAACTATTTGTTCAGTGGGCCCCTTCACCCCACCAAGGAGAAGATGCTTCCAGCTAACAAAGTAGTTTAAAACATAGCTTATTTATTTTCAGTGATATATGCTTAAATCCAAGCAGCATTCTTTAAATGCATTTAAAAATTAGATGATTTCTGTCATAGAGTTCCAAACTATAAACCAGTTTGAAAACACAAAGCATTTCGAGCATAAAGAATTTCTAAAACACAAAGGATAACGGATTTCCAAAACACAGGTACAATTCCTATGAACTAAAAAGACATACCGAAGAGTTGCTTTCGAACAAGTTGGCCACTGCAGAAACTGAAACTAGAGGAGTGAATTCTAGTTCATCCCGTGTTTTTCCCATATCTCTTGATGTTCCTTATCCCATTCCTGATTAATCTGTACTGCTCTCTATATTTATACCCTTCTCTTCCACTTGAGTGAGTTCACTGCCTGGTTTGGGAATTTCACGTTCTTGGATCTCAAGACCCTGCAGCAGATAGTGAGGTCAGCTGAGAAGATCATCGGGGTCTCTCTTCCCGCCATCACAGACATTTACACCACATGCTGCACCCGTAAAGCTAACAGCATTGTGAAGGACCCCACGCACCCCTCATACAAACTCTTCTCCCTCCTGTCATCTGGCAAAAGGTACCAAAGCATTTGGGCTCTCATGACCAGACTGTGCAACAGTTTCTTCCCCCAAGCCATCAGACTCCTTAATACTCAGAGTCTAGACTGACATCTACATCATTATTATTATATTGTAATTTGTCCTCTACTGTGCCTATTGTCTTGTTTATTATTTATTGTACTGCTCTGCACAATTTTGTGCACTTTATGTAGTCCTGTATAGTTTTTGTGTTGTTTTACATAGTCTAGTGTAGTTTTGTGTTGTTTCATGTAGCACCATGGTCCTGGAGGAACGTTGTTTCGTTTTTACTGTGTACTGTACCAGCAGTTTATGGTCGAAATGACAATAAAAAGCAACTTGACTTGATATGTGATATTTCCTCAGATACCATTTTTTACACAAACGGTCTAAGAGCATCTTGGAGTCAGAAATCTCATCTATCTTCCATTACCACTGTAAAGCAATATGGACAATTCTCACCCCTGCCCCCCCCCCCCCGCACAACATACTTGTGAAACAGAGGAGAACCTTCAGTAACAGACTGATTCCACCGAGGGGTGCCACTGAGCCCCACAGGAGACCCTTTCTCCTTGTGGCTATAAGACTGTACAACCCCTCATCCTTGAGTATCTAAGTATATGGTTTTGCACATCTGTATTTTACACTATTACTTTTTAATGCACATTTTGTATTTTTTCATACCTCAATGCTTACATTTTGTATTTTAAAGTATATATTTCTGACTGAGCAACCTTGCAACAATAATTTCCTTCAGGATAAATTTTTAGCTGATCTTAACAAATCTTAACTTCCTTGAGTACAGTTCCTTAACTGCTAACGTTAAACACATCAGTCATTGATATGCTGAATGATATTGAATTTAATTGACTTTATTTCTTATATCCTTCATATACGTAAGGAGTAAAAATCTTTGTTACGTCTCCAACTAAATGTGTCATGTGCAATCATAGTAATTTATAACAGGATTATCCATCTGGCCTGCAAACTTCCTTGAATTAAGTAACTGAGAGTCAGCTTGTCTGTTTTGAAACAAGCCAAATTAAACAACCCATTGTCTTTACTATATCTCTCAGTAGTAATAAACCAGGTATGGTGAGCTACATTTACTTCTACAGTCAGAGCATCTATGCTATAAACAGCTTAATTGAAAAGAATGTTTCATAGTCTAATTGTTTTAGCTTCAAACTGATTACTGTTTGTCATTTACATTTTGAGAACTGAAGACTGACTCCTATTTATGACTAAAAACTAAACAAAGCATTTTTTGGAAGTTTACTTACAACTGTTTGTGATCTTACAAGTGGTAGCTGCTGTGTTTAGAAAGCAAACTTAACAAAACACCAAGGAGTGAATATCCATCCCACTTCTTTCTTGCTAAGTGAAGATTTGTAACCCAGCTTCTTCCTACAGACATCAGCTTCGAAATCAACACTTCTACCAAGACTGCTCTTCCAAACGGACCAGCACTCCCCCATCAGTTCCAGTAGGTTACCAGAGCTAGAAAGGCTCTCTTTGTTCTGATGTTCAAATAACTCATTGAGTATTTCCCAGTAGAGGGGGTTTTGAATGATTTTCACTTCCTCAGTATCAGCAGCACCCATTTAGAGTGATAGAAAAGTACAACGCAGGAACAGGCTCTTCCGCCCATCTAGTTGATGCCGAACCATTTAAACTGCCTACTCCCGCGGATTTTCTGCGAGACCATAGCCCTCCATACCCCGACCATCCAAATACCTTAAAAGTTGAAATTGAGCTTGCATGCACAACTTGTGCAGGAAGCTCATTCTATACTCTCATGGCTGTCTAAGTGAAGAAGTTCCCCCTTTCACCCTTAGCCCATGATCTCTGGCTGTAGTCCCCCCAGTCTCAGTGGAGAAAGCCTGCTTGCATTTACCCTATCCACAACCCTGAAAATTTTGTATACTTCTATCAAATCTCCTCTTAATATTTTTAATGTTCCAAGGAATAAAGTCCTAATCTATTCAATCTTTCCTTATACAGTTACTCAGGTCCTCCAGACCCGGCAACAGTCTTGTAAATTTTCTCTGTACTCTTTCAACCTTATTTACATCTTTCCTGTAAGTAGATGACTAAAACTGCACACAATACTCCAAATTATTAATGTCTTGTACAACCTCAACACAACATCCCAACTCCTGAACTCAATACTTTGATTTATGAAGGCCAATGTGCCAAAAGTTTTCTTTATGACCCTATCTACACAACTTGCAATGAATTATGGGCCTATATTCCCAGATCCATTTGTCATACTGCACTCTTCAGTGCCCTACTGTTCGCTGTGTAAGACCTATGCTGTTTGGTTCTACCAAGGTGCAACACCTCACTCTTGTTCCAGCTGCCATTTTTCCAGTTGTTCCAGATCCCTCTGCAAACCATGATAGTCTACCTTGCTGTCCACTACACCCCAAGTCTTGGTGTCATCCTTAAATTTGCTGATCCCGTTAACCATATCATTATTCAGATCATTGGTACAAATGACAGACAAAAGCAGACCCAGCTCCAGTCCCTCAGCACACCACTAGTACAGGGGTCCTCTCAGAGAGGCAACCATCTATTACCACTCTCTGGCTTCTCCCACAAAGCCAATGTCTCATCCAATTTACTACCTCATCTTGAATGCCGAGCAACTGAACTTTTTTGATCAACCTCCGATGTGGTCCTAGTCAAATGGCTTACTGAAGTCCATACAGACAACATCCATTGCCTTGCCTTCATTAACTTTTCTGAGGTAACCTCTGACTGAGCACTGCTGTGATATTTTCCTTGACTTGTAGTACCACCACCTTCCTCATTAATTACCTGAATGCAAAGGAATACCACCATAAACATGCGTCAACAATGCATCAAAGTCCATATTATAATCTGAATCCTCTATCAAACCTCCCCTCATTCTCCTGCGCTCCAGGGAATAAAGTCCGAACCTGTTCAACCTTTCCGGATAACTCAAGTCCTGGCAACATCCTTGTAAATGTTCTCTATGCTATTTCAAACTTATTTGTATCTTTTCTGTATGCATTCTCAGAGGATTCTCTTTCCCTTTGTCTGCTAGAGCAAACTCATGTCCTTTTTTAGCCCTCCTGATTCCCTTCATAACTGTTCTCTTGCATTTTTTTATATTCTTCAATTCCCTCATTTGTTTTTGTCTGCCTATATCTGCTGTACACCTCCTTCTGTCCTGACTGAGCACTTGTCATGACATTTTCCCTGACTAGTAATGCCTCCTCTTCCCCCTTTAATCCTTCCTGTGCTATCACATCTAAACCAATGGAATCCTAGAACACAAAACAGCCAGTCCACCCTCTGGCTACAGAAATTCCTCCTCCTCTCCATTCTAAAAGGACATCCCTCTATTCTGAGGCTGTGTCCTCTGGTCTTAGACTCTCCCACCATAGGAAACATCCTCTCCACATCTACTCTATCAAAGCCTTTCACCATTCGATAGGTTTCAATGAGGTCACCCCTCATTCTTCTGAATTCTAATGAATACTGAACAGAGACATCAGATGCTCTTCATATGACAAGCCATTCAATCTCAGAAACATTTTAGTGAAACTTCTTTGAACCCTCTCTAGTTTCAGCACATCTTTTTTAAGATAAAGGGCCTAAGTGAGGCCTCACCTGTACTTTATAAAGTTTCAGCATTACATCCTTGCTTTTATATTCTAGTCCTCCTGAAATGAATGTTAACATTGCATTTTTCCTTCCTCACCACAGACTCAACCTGCAAACTAACCTTTAAGGAAGGGATCCTGCACAAGGACTCCCAAGTCTGTTTGTGTCTGTTTTTTGTATTTTCCTCTCCATTTAGAAAATAGTCAACCCTTTCATTTTTTATACCAAATTGCATGACCATACACTTCCTGACACTGTATACCATCTGCCATTTTTTGACCATTCTCCTAATTTGTCTAAGTCCTTCTACTTCCTCAAACTACTTGCCCTCCACCTATCTTCATATCGTCTGCAAACTTTGCAATAAAGTCATCAATTCTATCATCCAAATATCTGAAATATAACATAAAAAGAATCAGTCCTCACACAATCCCCTGTGGAAAATCACTGGTCACCAGCAGCCAGTCAGTAAAGGCTCCCTTTATTCCCACTTTTTGCCTCCTGACAATCAGCCACTTCTTTATCCATGCTAGAAACTTTCAACTAATACCTTGGGCTTGTAGCTTGTTAAGCAGCCTCAGGTGTGGCACCTTGTCAAAGGCCTTTTGAAAATCCAAGAACACAACATTAACTGATTCTCCTTTGTCTATCCTGCTTGTTACTACTTCAAAGAGTTCCAACAGATTTGTCAGGTAAGGTATTCCCTTGAGGAAACCATTCTGACTACAGCGTATTCTATCATGTGCCTCCAATTACCCTGAGAACTCATTCTTAATAATCAACTCCAACATCTTCCCAGCCACTGAGAACAGACAAACTAGCCTATAGTTTCCTTTCTTCTGCTTTTCTCCATCTTGAAGAATGGAGTGACATTGCGATTTTCCAGTCTTCCAGAACCATTCCAGAATCAAGTGATTCTTGAAAGATCATTACTAATGCCGCCACAATCTCTGCAGCCACCTCTCTCAGAATCCTGAGGTGGATACCATCTGGTCCAGGTGACTTATCTACCTTCAGACCTTTCAGTGTTCCAAAAACCATCTCTCTAGTTATGGTAACTTCAAACAATTCATTCCCCCTGACTCATGGAACTTCCACCATATTGCTGATGTTTTCCACAGTGAAGACTGATGCAAAATATTCATTCAGCTTGTCCTCTATTTTGTTGTTCCCCATTGCTACCTCTCCAGCATAATTTTCCAGCGGTCCAATATCCACTCTTGCCTCTCTTTTACACTTCATGAATCTGAAGAAACTTTTGGTACCTTCTTTAATACTATTGGCTAGCTTAATTTTGTATTCCATCTTTACCTTAATGACTCTTTCAGTTGCCTTCTGTTGGTTTTAAAAGCTTCCCAATCCTCTAACTTCTCACTTATCTTTGCTCTATTATATGCCCTTTCTTTGGTTTTTATGTTGGCTTTAACTTCTCCTGTTAGCCATCTTTCCTTTAGAATACTTCTTCCACTTTGGGATGCCTTCCAAATTGCTTCCAGAAATTCCAGCGATTGCTGTTTGGCTGTCATCCCTGCAAATGTTCTTTTCCGATCATTTCTGGCCAACTCTTCTCCCATCCCTCTGTAGTTCTGCTTACTCCACTGTAATACTGATACATCTGACTTTAGCTTCTCCTTCTCAAATTTCAGGGTGAATTCGATCATATTGTCATCACTTGTACATAAGGGTTCTTTTACCTTAAGCTCTCTAATCAATCCTGGTTCATTGCACAACACCCAATCCAGAATAGCTGATCCTCTAGTGTGGTCAACCATGATCTGCTCTAAAAACCCATCTGGTAGGCACTCTAGAAATTCCTCCACCTGTTTTCCAGCACCAACCTGATTTTCCCAATCTTCCTCCATAATGAAGTCCCTCATGACTATTGTAACATTGCCCTTTCGGTATGCATTTTCTATCCTGCTGTATGCAACTTCTTTATGACTGTTTGGGGGTCTGTTTACAACTCCCATCAGAGTCTTTTTACATTTGCAATTCCTTAGCTCTAACCACAATGATTCAACACCTTCTGACCCTATGTCACCTCTCCCTATTGATTTGATTTCATTTTTTTACCAACAGAGCAGTGCTGCCCCCTCTGCCTTCCTGCCTGTCTTTTCAATTTAATGCCCTGACATTAAACTCCCAGTTATAATCTATCAGCCATGATTCTGTGATGCCTTCAACGTCATATCTGCCAATCTGCAACTGTGCTGCAAGTTAATCTGTGTTCACCTTTTTTGATTCTGTCGCACCATGCTCAACCTTTAGATTCTTAACTTTGTCTGAGGTCTTACCAACATCTGCCTACACAACTTCTCTGCTAACTGTTCTGGAACTCTGGTTCCCATCTCCTTGCGACTCTAGTTTAAATCCCACCATGCAGCAATGACAAACCTTCCTACTAGGATATTAGTCCCACTCCAGTTCAGGTGTAAACCATCCCTTCTGCCTAGTCTAATGATTTCAATGTCATGTTCCCATGAGTGAGATCATTCAATGGCATAAGTGTCTATATCTTTCTTCAAGTGTAGATGGATCCATATCAAGGGGTTCCTCTGTTAGTTTACCTTCAATATCTGGACTGGAATCTCTGTTTTGTTTGGATGTTAGTAGTCATTTCTGCAAGTGTTTCTTTCCTTTCCCAAGTATCTACTGTATGTTTATTTCATCTGCAATGTTGTCAGAATTAATGTTTACGTGGACAGGGACAACCACTTTGCCACAAGCAAGGATTAAGGATTCCAGTGTATTAGTTCACATGACCAAGAGGTAAGGGCCATTTAATGATATTTAAATTAGAATCATCAGTGCTCTCTGATCCTTTTAATCTAATACTCTCTGAGTCATTAAGTTTTAGGGGTGTCTGAGCCAGATAAAACAATTTCTGCAGTAAATGAGACTTTGTTAGCGTAAAAGAAAATGTTAAGTAAGGCAGCACTGGGCAATGTTATCATAAACACAAATATTAAAAGTAAAATACAGCAAAAGCAACATTTCTTCCTGGACGCAAACACGAGGAAATCTGCCGATGCTGGAAATTCAAGCAACATACACAAAATGCTGGTGAACGCAGCAGGCCAGGCAGCATCTATAGGAAGAGGTACAGTCGACGTTTCAGGCCGAGACCCTTCGTCAGGACTAACTGAAAGAGATAGTAAGAGGTTTGAGAGGGGGAGGGGGAGATCTGAAATGATAGAAGACAGGAGGGGGAGGGATGGAGCCAAGAGCTGGACAGTTGATTGGCAAAAGGGATACAAGGCTGGAGAAGGGAGAGGATCATGGGATGGGAGGCCTAGGGAGAAAGAAAGGGAGAGGGGAGCACCCAGAGGAAGATGTAGTGAGAGGAACGAAGGGAGAAAAAAAAGAAAAGGGGGGGAAAAGATAAAAAAATATATATAAATAAGGGATGGGGTAAGAAGGAGAGGAGGGGCATTGACTTCTCTAACTTTCGTTAGTGTTCATGCCATCAGGTTGGAGGCTACCCAGACCGAATATAAGGTGTTGTTCCTCCAACCCAAGTGTGGCTTCATCTTGACGGTAGAGGAGGCCATGGATGAACATATCAGAGTGGGAATGGGACGTGGAATTAAAATGTGTGGCCATTGATCTCCTAGTGGCCACACAATTTAATTCCACGTCCCATTCCCATTCTGATAAGTCCCTCCATAGCCTCCTCTGCTGTCAAGATGAAGCCACACTTGGGTTGGAGGAACATCACCTTGCATTTCATCTGGGTAGCCTCCAACCTGATGGCATGAACGGAAGTTAAAGAAGTCCCTCCTCCCCTTCTTACCCCATCCCTTATTTATTTTTCTCTCCTTTCTTTCTCTTTTTTCTCCCTCTGTCCCTCTCACTATATCTTCCTCTGGTGCTCCCCTCCCCCTTTCTCTCTCCCTAGGCCTTCTATCCCATGATCATCTCCCTTCTCCAGCCTTGTATCCCCTTTGCCAATCAACTTTCCAGCTCTTAGCTCCACCCCTCCCCTTCCTGTCTTCTCCTATCATTTCGGATCTCCCCCTCCCACGTTCAAATCTCTTACTATCTCTCCGTTCAGTTAGTCCTGATGACGGGTCTCGGCCCGAAACTTCGACTGTATCTCTTCCTGTTTCTTCCTGGAGTTTGAGTCTGTCTCACTCTGAAATGAACAACACATTCTGGACATGTTATCCCTGGGCAATGTCATCTATGAAACTTTCCTCAACTGAACAGGATTTTTTTACATTGTTTTTGAGATTTAAACATTTGTTTTATCTTTTCTACACATCTCACACCAGCCCTTTCCCATTGGGGTGTAGGGGTTTTGTGGTGAACCCATGTCCATACTAATATAAGGGTTCCACTCACTCTGAGGGAATAAATCCTACTGGGGCAGGTTTGATCTTCTCTTTGGAGACAATTTTACTTAGTCTTATTTCCTCTTCTGGTCTCTACTATCACAGTCCTATCATAGATAAACTGGGTAACGGGACAAGCAGGTTTTTATTTAGATTAGATTATGAGGACACTCAGTCCTCATTTATTGTCATTTAGTAATGCATGCATTAAGAAATGATACGGTGTTCCTCCAGTATGATATCACAGAAACACAAGACAGACCAAGACTAAAACTGACAAAAACCACATAATTATAACATATAGATACAACAGTGCAAACCAATACCGTAATTTGATGAAGAGCAGACCACGGGCACGGTAAAAAAAAAAGTCTCAAAGTCCCGATAGCCCCATCATCTCACGCAGATGGTAGGAGGAAGAAAAACTCTCCCTGCCATGAACCTCCAGCGCCGCAAACTTGTTGATGCAGCACCCTGGAAGCATCCGTCCACAGCCGAATCTGAGTCCGTCTGAAAACTTCGAGCCTCCAACACCGAGCACCATCTCTGCAAGCGCTTCGATCCTGGCCACCAAGCAACAGGCAAAGCCGAGGATTCGGGGCCTTCCCCTCTGGAGATTCTGGATCACACAGTAGCAGCGGCAGCGAAACAGGCATTTCTGAAGTTTCACCAGCTGTTCCTCTGTGCTTCTCACGTCTGTCTCCATCAAATCAGGATTGTGCACAGCATCCTACTTGACAGATAACAGATAATCATTCCGGAGTGGCTGCTGCGAGCTGCGTCACGCTGCCATCTTCTCTTTTTAAAAAAAAAAGAAAAGAATTTAGGATGGAAATTAGGGTTGGAATTTTATGGAAGTTTTTTCTTGGACGTAGTCCACTTTTTGTCATCTCTAAGGTATCTTGTCATGTTCTTTTGTTTTCTCTTGAATTCCCATAAACTCTCTCAATTCCTTGAGGAGGGTTGCATTCGGTATAGGTGATGGTTGGCCTGAGTTGGCGATCAGAGCTGTATTTAGGTGGACATTGTACATTAAGAAATAGCGTGTAAAATTCTTGTGTACTCCTATTTTTTACAATTGCCATTTTATTTATGTCATTTGTACTTCAGGGAGAAGCAAAGCCTACTTTCCCTGTAGAGTAGACCAGTATTACCAGGCCTCATTTAATCTCTCTTTTCCATCACTCCATGCCATTGCAGATGGAATGAAGTGTTTTACTCCACGTGTAGACCTGTTTGTTCAATATGACTTGAAAGCTTTGACCACTGAAGGATGACCCTCAGCAGGCATGTGGGAATATTGAATTTTGGAGTTCTGTGGTGATTGTGGCCTCAAGAAGAATTTGTGGGGATGAAGCAACACACACAAAATGCTGGAGGAAATTGGCAGACCAGGTAGGCTCATGAGTGTTGGCCTGAAATCTTGACTGTTGATTCTTTTCCATAGATTCTGCCTGGCCTGCTGTGTTCCTCCAAAATTTAGCATGTGTTACTTGGTTTTCCAGCATCTGCAGATTTTCCCTTGTTTGTGATTTGTGGGGACTAACCATGTATATCCTGTATGTTATCACAAGAATATACTAATTAGGATTCTGATAAGGTGGGCTACCTTGGGATGCCAGCAAAAGGCCTATATAATCAATTGCTACACCTACGTTGGTGCAGTTGGTTTTTGTTTGTCTTATAGGAGGTGGTCTTGTGACTTCTCCTTTATTATGAACCAGACATTCTTTATAATTTGCAATGAATTGCTTACAATCACTCAACAAGTAAGGCCATCAGTATAACATGGCTAATTTCACATGAGTAGATTGTCTGCCACCGTTGTTGTGTCTGAATCCTTGGTGAGCTTCTTGAATCAGTGCTTCCCGCTTGTGGGCAGGAGGTATTTGCTTCTTATCTCATTTAGAGCAGTATACCCAAATCTTTCCTTCATTATTAGCTTCATACCTGCTCCTTTAGGATTGGGTTTAGTAGTACCTGGGAGAAATCATTAAACATTATTCTGGTTATTTTTGTTTTGTCACTACCAAACCCTTGGTCTCCCTTACTGTAGTGTCCATCCCGACAACTTGTTTATTACTTAATTTATTACCGTAGCTGTGTAAGAGGCCTGCACTATATCCCAGGATGTGTAACACTTGCACTAATGGTCTAGTCAATAATAATTCATAAATCTTCTTCCACGTGGACAGATGTGGAATTAGTTTACCTCTGTGTTCTCCATCCCATAGTTGATCACTTGGGAAGATCTTTCTACCACATTCCTAACATAATTAATGTTAGTACATATCAAGACTGGCTCTGTTGTATTTGCTTCTGGGATTTAGCCTCTGCAAATTGAGCTGTATGATTCCCTAAAGGATGTGTTTGCAACTCATGTGGTTCAAATTCAGTTTCTGATGAAGATTTCTTAACTTGATCCATCTTTCTGGATTCTTATTGATGATCCATCACAGTACCATATTTATATATAGTGCTATAAAGGATGTTGTTGTCCTACATTAGCTTGTGGAGATGATTCTGCATTTTCTATGCAAGGTAAGGATTACAAGTCATTGCTGTCAGGAATATATTGCCACTTTAAGGTGTCATCTTGTCAAAGTTATTGCCATTCCCCTTATCCTAGCTATGGTAGCTCTCCATTCACTCATTATTAATTTGCTATTGACAAGAGATTTTGTTAGCTTTCTTGAGCGGAGATCTATTGCCTGCTGAACTGCATTAATCAATTTCTCTAGTTATCAATTTTATAATCTTCTGCAGTAAAAAAGGCTTTGTATTTTTCCAGTTTGCATCTGTTGTATAATAATTTTAACAATTGGGCACAGTCAGGTGTGAAAGTTCTAGCATTAATTCAATAGGTCTAAGGTTGATTGTGGAGCAAGTGGGGGGAGGTGGAGGGGGTAGGGTTGATGCTTTTGCTGTTGCTTGTGAGTGGGAGGGGGTTTTGGTGTTTTTCTGCAATTTATTCTTAGGGTTTTCTTTCGTGGATGTCTGCAAAGAGTAAGGATTTCAGGTTGTATACTGTATACATTTATATTCTGCATTCTGTTAATGACTTTCCTATGTACCGCCTCAATGGACTGATGTGAGGAAATGACTTGTATGAATGGCATGGAAAACAAATATTTTCATTTACTCATTAACCATGACAATAATTTACCAATTGGAATTGCTGAAACACCCATCTCCCAGAGCAATACCATTTAGCTTTGAAATGCCGTTGTGCCTGTCCAACCACTCAAATGCCTTTATGCCATTAAGTTGGTGCTTTTAGGAGTAGCCACATGGTAATTGATTCATATCGAGGAAGATGCGTAGCTAATTTTGGGGGAAAAAAGCAGTGGCCTGTCCAAACTGGAGATGGAGCACCACAGAAAAAATTCTAGTATCTCTTAAATGAGCTCTAACGTGCAAAAAAAAAAGGGAGCAA
The DNA here is from genome assembly GCF_963921235.1 of Mobula hypostoma. Classification (NCBI taxonomy): domain Eukaryota; kingdom Metazoa; phylum Chordata; class Chondrichthyes; order Myliobatiformes; family Myliobatidae; genus Mobula; species Mobula hypostoma. Next base: position 55,182,617 of record NC_086098.1, on the reverse strand, counting down.
AAACAATGAAAATAAAAAGGAGATGGCAAATTTTGGAAACCCATGTAACAGTAACATATAGTGGGGTGGTTTCTCTCTCTGAGCTACACAATCCCTCAAGTAAAAATAAACCATCTGATAATGTTATTTCAAAACACATTTACCCTGGTACTTTGGTTAGCATGGAATTGGAGAACTAATGAACCTGGCATTAAAGGGTTGGTGGTTGTTCCTGGAGAGAAGAGTGACAGAGCCGTGGTGAAAGGAACTTGGTGTGAATCTTTGTCCTAGGACGACACTTCCATAGCAATGAGTTGCCCCCCAGCTGAGTGTGGAGAGGCTGCCTGTGAGGCATGGTGTTGGGTGGGCTGGGGTAAACAGCGTGGACACTCGGTGCTGAGGTGAGGGGTTCACCCTGGCTGGCAGCATCCCTGCCATGTGCTGAGGGACTGCTGGTATCCAACAGTCTCTCTCGATGGGTGTGACATCTCGTCTGTGTAGCTGCAAAGCTTTCTTTAGCCTAGAAATATCAAAGTAGAGCTTGCAACCGTACAGAGATGTGCAGTGTAGCGCAATGCAGTCTGATTGAAAAGGGGCTTGTTTGTGTGTGTGTGTTTGGACTGGAGAATCAATGTTGTGAAGGGAATGTGACCTGAGGAGTGGTCACAGACACCATCTTAGAGGCTCTTCACTCCAACATCTGTGTTGCCCAGAGAGCTAGTACTATCTGTCTGTGATTGGTCAATACAGCCTCTAAACCGCTCCTATCTGTGTACTTATCTGAATGATTTTTAAGCATTGCTAACATGCCTGCCTCAACCACTATGACTCTGGCTGAGACAGGCACCCTGTTGGTGAAGAAGCTGCTCCTGATGCTCCTTTTAAATCTCTCACCTATGATTTTAAACCTATGCCTCTTGTTTATAGCACCTCTTCCCAGGAAAAAGACGATCTAATTTCTTACTTTCTATGGCCCTCAATTAGGTCACCTCAGGGAATAATCCCATAATCCATACAACCTCTCTCAGTAATTCAGGCCCCCAAGTGTTTTCTAATCTCATAGCATCTTTCCAGTTACTATTCTATAGATTTTGAGTAGGCCTGCAGGAAAATGAATCTCAGGGTTGTGTACTGTATAGTGACATGTACTTTGATAATAAAATTTACATTGAACTTTGAAAGGATGACCAAAACTGTAAGCAATTCTCCAAATGCTGCCTCTACATAACTGCACCATAACTTTCAAACTACTTTACTCAATGTTCGACCTAATTCTGAAGGCCAGCATGCCAAATGCCTTTCAATAAAGGGGACACTGATATAAATTAACTCTCCACTACCTACAATGAATTTGATGCACAAATTTTGGTAGCATTGTAGACAATGAGAAAAGATTGTCTCGGGCCACAGAATGATTCACTATAAATGAAATGCAAAGCCAGGTGAAGTAATGGCAAATGGAGTGTCATCCTAACCCACGTGAGATGGGAGAGGTACAACGTACAGTTAGTACTAGGGGTTGTTGATAAACAGAGGGACCTCAGGATACAAAGTTCAAAGTAAATTTATTATCAATGTACATATACATTGGTGTATATGTGGGGTTGGGAGAGATGAGGACCAACAGGCTCCACAACAGCTTCTTCCACCAAGCCATCAGACTGATGAATTCACGCTGATTTAAGTGTACACTATATTACATTGACTGTTCTATTTATTATAAATTACTATGATTGCACATGGCACATTTAGATGGAGACATAACAAAGATTTTTACTTGTGTATGTGAAGGATGTAAGAAATAAAGTCAATTGAATTCAATTCAGTACATCATCATATACTAATTAATTTTCTTGCAGACATTCACAGAACAAAGAAATGCATAGCATCAATGAAAAACCACAATGTCCAAAAGACAAACTGTGCAAATACAAATAATCAGTAAATACATAATACTGAGAACAAGAGTTGTAGAGTCCTTGAAAGTGAATCCATAAACCATGGAATAAGTTCACTGTTGACATGAGTGAAGTTGGCTCAGGAGTCTGATGGCTGAAGGGTAATACTTGTTCCTGAACCTGGTGGTGTGGGACCCAAGGCTCCTGTACCACCTCAGCTGCAAGACAGCATGGCCTGGACGGGGGGGAGGGGGAGAGGGGGGATGGTGTCCTTGTAGATGAGCTCAATGGTGAGGAAGGCTTTTCCTGTGATGGACTGGGCCATACCCACTACTTTTTCTAGGCTTTTTTGTTCTGTTTCCATTCTGTTCAAGTCCATAATTCAGCACAGGCAGACTAGATAGTGAAGAAAGCACATGGGGTGCTTGTCTTCATTGGTTGCAGTATAAGATACAAGGGCTAAGATATCATGTAAACTTTTTAGAATAATTATTAGGTCACATCTGGAGAATTGTGTGCAATAGGAGGAACGTGATTACGCTGGAGACAGTGCAGAGGTGATTTGTAAGGATGTTGTTTGGATTGAAGCATTTGCTATCACTGGATAGGTTGGGTATGCTTTCCCCAAGAACTATGAGAGGAACAGATAGGGTTAAAATTAGGGGGAATAGACTGAGAAGGAATCTTTCTTCCCTCATGGCAGGAGCTTGTAAGACAAAGCATAGGTTTAAAGAGAAAGATACGAAACTGGGGATCTGTGAGGGATTATTTTTCCACATATGAAACACGCTCCCTAAGGAGTTGGTGGAGAAAGAAGCATCAAGAGAAATATTTGAATCACCTCGGCACAGAAGGCTACATACCTAATGCAAATTAATGGTATTCATGTAGATAGGTACAACTAGCAACATGGGGACAGTGGGTTGAAGCATTTGAGCATAAACATAGATGACAGAATTGGCTTGAATGTCATTTACAAATTCAGTTTCTTTGAGGACCTTTAGCATGAAAGAATATAAAAATGCTGGTGCCGATTACAACACCAAATTGGAACATACATTGTATTTTGTTTCACTTTTTTGCAGAGTGGGGAAAAAAAAGACATTATGAACAAGTTGAATTGGTTTCTATCTTTTGGTAGAGTGTCAGCTGAAATGGAGGTTTGGTAGTCAAAGTTCCAATATTAGCACTTTGAATGAATTTTAATTTCAATGGATGCTTTCTCACCTCCTCCCATCTGATTATTTATTGTTCAACTTCCAGCTATTGAATATACTGCAATGTCAGTGTGAAACAAGGACTGTGTTCATATGCATCTATGTAATTGCCAAAATAAATGACAAAATGGCTATTGATCTTTTTTTGCCTTAAGTCATTAGGCCAATCAATTGACAGTGGCCATAATAATACACGTGAGCACTTTTCATTTTCAGTTTATTGATTACTGATTAATAATCTGTAAATATTTTATTGTTAATAAAGCTATATTTTTTTGAAAAAAAACATAGCTTCTCAGAAAGGGGCAATGAATGAATATGATTTTGCACATTTAAATAGTGTTTCAAATGGGATGTCAGCTCATCTCATAATTCTTCCTTTCTCTGATGAACACTAAAATCAATGATGAGCATTCAAGCATCATCGTTTAATAACAAACTACATTTCACAATGTGCATTTGTTTAAAAAAAATTACCATTTGCACAAATACTTGTAAGTATGCCCATTGAGTCTTAAACCAGATCTTAACAAATGCAGTTATCAAAAATCTAGTGATTTAATGAACTGGCAAGGATGCCAACTCTGAATTAAATGAATGCCACACTACTCCAATCCTTTATAATGTTAATAACTGAAGACAAAAACTGAATGAAATCAAAGATCACATGCATTACACAAAATAGTCAAGTTGTTCAGAAATGCAATCTGTGAAACCTGATATACTGCAGAAACTGTTCATTTAGAATCATCACCTTTGAAACTGCTACTGCTTAATTCATTATTCAGCCATCAACAGTAATTTATTTTTAGTTAAGTTTTTGCAAAAACTCATCTGAAGTATTTAGCTAAATGTGATTACATCTAATTAGTCAGGAAGTGAGATTTAAAAAGTGACACCTGGAGGTAAATGAAAAGAATCAATTCTTTTACAAACAAGATTCAAGGTTTTGATTATCTTGTTAACAAACACAATGGGAGCAGCATGCAAGGCTTTTCAAAATGCTGATACTTTTTGCTGTCTTAATCATCTTTTGATGTTTCTCTACAGAGACTGAGTGCAGTAGTTCAACCATCAAACTTCTTTATGCCCCCAAAATATAACTTTGTCAGTGCAAAATTATGTATATATTTGATTCACAGGATGTTAAGTTGCATTTCCGCAACAGCACCTTGTCATTTTTCAGTGGCACCATTATAAACATTAATCAAAGTTAAAGGGAGACATGTTTCTGGTGATCTATCAAAACAATGCCTAGTTATACTGACAGAGTAACACAGGAAATAAAAGCAGGAAGGGGCTGATGCACTTAGTGCCTTCATCTAATCAGAAATTACAAATAATTGAGGCCCTTCCTGCATCACATTTGTTACCACTTGCTATCAAACTTAATCTCAACTCTCTCTTCTGTCATTTAAGTAATCCTCTATCCATGTTAATATACCACCTGTGCAGCATGGGTCCCGGTTATTGTTTCATAGCAGGTTGTGCACAGTAACCTCAAACAGGAGTTTCCATGGGCCCCTACCATTAACCGAGGGGTCTGTGGACCCCAGATTGGGAACCTCTGCTCTAAAGGAAAAACATTGTTAGGAGTGGAATTGGTGAAAGAAAAACAAAAAGATCCAATGCTCAAACATGCAATCTGAACACCTATAATGTTGCAGAACAGATTGATTTAAAGTATCCATCAAAATCTGGGTATTGCATCAAGGCCAACAATTATTGTCAAACTTATGCTGCTTTCCATAAGATAGCAGTGGGTTTTCTTGAACTGCTGTAATAGGGTTCTCCCACCATGCTCAAAGCTAGGAGGTAAATCCAAGTTTTTCATCCATCTTTGGTGAATAATTGGCATTATGAGTACAAGACTAGGCATGTAAACAGGTGGGGGAAGTTGACGTTTTCATGTGCCTGCCATTAAGGTGCTGCTGTCGTAAAAGCTTTTGGGAGTTGTTGCTATGCAACCTTCAGCCCTGGTTCATTGACAGGAGTGGATATTTAGAACAGCAGAGCAGACGCCTGTCCAAGTGGTTGCAATGTTCTGCATGGTACAAACTTCATTCATCCAAGCAAGTGGCAAGCATTCACTCATGCTCCTGAATTGTGAAGTGTAAAGGACAGAAACCTTGGATGGAATTAGTATAGGATTAGTGTAAATGGGAGATGGTGGGCAGTGTGGATTCACTGAGACAAGGGGCTCGTTTCTAGACATCCCACCCTGCAAAAACTCATTTCAGGGAGGTAGCACCGCCCCCCCCCCCCAAGGGTATATGTAATACTTTGCTTAGTGATTTTGTCTAATTTGTAAACCAAGTTGGGTATATGCAGAAAATGTGACATTAAAATATGTACTTATATTATCATGTTTATTCTATTACCACTTTAAGCAAGTCTACAGGGAGTTTGGCCTCAGCACATACGACATCAATAGCGTAGCTCCTTAGCAGCCAGCCAGCTAGCTTAAATAATGTTAGCTATGCTAATGAACGAGTGACACCTGTTAAACTCACCTCAACATGTCCTTTTCTATTGCCCACGGTGAGTTAAAATATAAAGTCACTGTTGCAAACAGAGCAGTGAGCAACACTGTCATTATTTTTGAGGTCAACTGTAAAGCCTGCCCACAGAGAAAACTGATAGGTGGCTAATGCACTCAATTTTGTTTCTACAAGGGTTTATCTAACAAATTTAATATTAAACACAGTGCATATTTTCCTCGCATGAATATAATGATAAGTCAATTATAAGTCAATAGCATCATAACATTTTAAGTAACGTTTGGATATTAAACACACAGCACATATTTTCCCCGTATGAACATACAAAATCATTGCAACACATCAGTATTGCTGAATCAGTGGGAGCCCTGGGCTTGTTTTCCTGCAACAAGACAGTGCCAGCGAGGAGACAGTGATACTCGAAGGGGGTTCCTTGTGCCTAGTCTATTCTGCGATTTAGTTTTCGTTGCATTCATTGCAGTAAACTCTGCTTCGCAGAGATATGTTAGAAATGAAAGCAACATTTTCAGTGCTTCCGTGGCTATCTCAGGATATTTAGCCTTGACTTTGATCTAGAATGCCGGCAGAGATATTATGTCAAACATACTTTTCAGCCCGCCGTCATTTACAAGCTCGAGGAGTTGATTTTCTTCCCGCGCTGACATGGATGACGCGTGCGTTCAAATTCAACAGTGCGTGACAGGGAATGAGGAAAGGTGCAGCTGACTCATATCGCCAAATCATATCGTTTCCTCGCGGCCTGGTGGATGGGGACCACTCTTAGTACGAAGAGAGACCAATCAGGATGCTCGGTCGCTTTCCCGGATATTGTATATAATTTCTGGGCATCAGGGAGCCACTATCAATATGCGGGAAACTCCCGGAACTTCCGGGAGAGGTGGGATGTCTGCATTTCTATGCTATGCCACACAAACACTGAAGCAAACAAGAGGGCATAGGATGACGCAAAAATTAGTGGTTAGACAGAAGACTGAAAGCTTTTAAAACCTATAGAGCAACTAAAAGAACCATTAGGAGGGAAAGGATGAATATGAAAGTAAGCTAACAAACAATATTGAAATGGATAGTGAAAGCTTTTTCAAGTAAAAAATAAAAGAGATGAGACTGCTAGAAAATGAGGCTGGAGAAATAGTAACAGGGGACAAGAAGATGGTAGATGAACTAAATAAGTATTTTGCATCAGTTTTCATTGTGGAAGACACTAGCAGTGTGCCAGATAGAACACAGAAACATAGAACATAGAAAACATACAGCACAATGCAGGCCTAATTCTACTCCAATGTCTTATGGTGAAGCAGGTCAGAGTGTCATCCCAGTCAACTTAAAGCAGTTCCCTGACCCACTATTGGACTGCCCAGTTACTTTGGTAAGGAAGCTAGTGCTTGCTTTTGGCAAGCCAAGTACAGATCTGTCAGCTTCCTATATTGAGGTGGTGATGTAGGTACCCTGCTGTTGATCAGATGAAGGATGAGTTTACCCAATCCGGTCATCATTATGCACTTTTTATAAATGTAAAATTAATGTAAGGAATTTATATTCATATGCAGGATTGCAGTTTTGCTTAAACCATATTCATAGCAAGTACTATCTTTTTCCATCATAATGTTATTGTTCTTTTCAAATATTCCTGATGGATTAGCAAGTAATTCAAAATCTGTCAAATTGCAGTCGTAATTGTAAACCTAGAAATAACATTTTACCAGGGATACACAGAACACCAACCACTTCATAGTTCATTTAGAATATAAATACACTAAATAGTTTTATTTTCACTTCACACATACATAATGTACAAAACAAAGCAAATAGCTGGTTTCAGCTAGAATATATAATCGTCAAAGTAAAAAAAATCTATTGGAAGATTTTTTTTATATCCAGTTAGTCAAATCAGTATTTTATAATGCTAGATAAATTCTGAATTATCAGAGTTCCTGCCCAGCAATGGACTTAAAGAACACAGTCATTGTTTAAGTTGTACTTGGGACAATACTGCTTTAAGCAAGAACAGTAGTGCCAGACCAAATTACCCTTCATTATTTTTAATCTGCTTTAAATTAGATTTCAAAATACAGATCAAGATACATTGTGTCACAAACAATATCAAAGCTTTTATTACTCTTATTAAACTGCAACAACAAATCGTAGTGGAATAAAATAGCAAATTTCACATTGAATGAACACTGTTTTAGTACAATGGAATTGAAGTTTCTTGCCACCATTCAACAAGCCTAGCTTCAGCCTAATAGCCCATGTTTACACATGTTAAAGTGACAGTAATATTCATTAAGGGAATGTGTTTAAGCCACATTTTCATTTTTCAGTGCATTTAAGATATACAAAGGGTTTTGCAAAAAAAATCCTCAAACAAATTTAACACTATAATGCACTGATCGCAAACTCACAACAAATGCTGAATTTCTAACTCTGCAACCTTAACGTACGCCTGTATTACTAAAAGTTGTACCAATCATCCTTGGTTAGTACTGGAATTGGGACTATACCAGCTTGCAAATAAGAGTGCATATCTAAAAAGGGACTTGCTTAGAATCAGGGATCACAATAAAACTTTCATCAATATACTTCTACAACATACAATATTCTTGGCCTTTTTGACATTTACACTGCAGGAGCAGATTCACTTGGCTTAAACTAGTTTGAAGTGTTAAACTGAATCAGATGCTGGCCATGTTATCTTTAAATGCTGTCAGCTCTTTATATAAGAGTTTACTTGCACAAGAGTCTTACCAATAATTCATGACACTTCCAGAGGTGACAAACAAACTGTAAGGACTGGAATCACTGATCTACCAATGTTGTTCAAGCAAACTGTTTGTTTTCTCAACAATAAGTGTTTATGGGTATGGAGGTAAGTGAACATTAATAGATTTGTCATTTACTAGTAGAGTTGTGTTTTAAGAAATAAAAATCTTAAGGGTCTCGCTTCTCAACTAAATCCAGCTCCATATATACTTTGAAAGTTACCGCACTTATAATGGAAAGGATTCAAATGTATACACAATGCTTCACAATAATGGTGTTTGAGAATTCAATTTCTCAAGAAGAATCAAATCTGTGAACTTAGCCAATGTTTTAAAAAGATATTTAGAAGGGGAATGAATTAGAATCTCCGATGTTCTATAATAAGCAAAAAAAAATAATAAATGCAGTGGGGTATTTGTACAAACCCTCAATGGTATTTTTATCAGTTCATGGTGATAATCTGCCACCTCCAAGGAAGTGAAAGCCAGCTTATGTGACAAAATAGGTAGCCCAAGAAATCCCCACTATCATTGCCATCCTAATAACCAAATACGTAATTTAAAAGAATAACCAATGGTAAACCTGTGGTATAAATAATCATTGGCACACATGTATCAGAATTGGCATCTTTACACAAAATGCTGACCATTCCTGGCTTCTTCCAACAGGACATATCTTGTCAAGCCCTTTAATGGAAACAACTGTTGTGAATTTCTTAATTTGTGGGACAGGTATGATAGACTTTGTTACTGTTCTTAGTAAATTGCATTTTTTAATGTGTACTTCATTCACAGAATGCAACACGTGAAATTTTATTGCTTGTATAAAAAAATACATTGAAATAGAAATATAGGTTTGTACCAGTGAAGGAATTAAAGACCTTTGCTCTAAAGGCCATCATTTTACTTTAAGAAATCATTTGTTCTTTCTTGCCAATATTTTGCACCACCTTTCTTAGTGGCTTTTCAGGAAATATTGTTTATTGTAGACCTCATTTTTTTTAAAAAAGATCCTTCAATCATTAAAATTTAATACTTGTAATAACACCCTGAAGAAAAAATTGGTCTGGTGATTTATCAGTGCCTCATGTTTACTAGCATGTGGTATTTACGGGTGTCTAGTTCATATTTGGCAATGACTGGAATTACATTTATCTGTGAGTACATAACCTTTGTGCCACGGTTGCTTGTTGCTGATCACAAATTTATCTTCTGTTACCTGTATTTTACATTCCCCTTCCTGTTAGCTGAAAGTGCACAAAAACAGGAAATGCACAATTTAACATGTATGATGCCCATTAAGTCAAAACCAAACTTACAATTTTATTAATTCCTTTTACAGTCTAAAAAAAGAAAAAAACCTGTTCTAATTTAAAGATCTGATTTCAGATGGCAAGTAGAAAAGTGGTGCAGTTAAAATGGTATGGCATTTTAATATTATGGCCTTTCATAAAATTCTGAGATTCAAAAAAAAATTCAGATAAACAAGTGATTCTTAAATTCAACACTATAGGGCATTGAAAGACAGTCGCCTCCTCCAAGCCTCAATGCATCTGCCCAAGAAGATTGCTGCACTGGATGATCATTAAATTTCAGCAATTCTTGCCTAAAATAGCTGAATGGAAGCAAAAGATAATTCAAAAAAAATCTGCTAATTTGTGAGGGTTCTTCCCCATCCCCCCCACAGGAAGAATCGCTTCCCTGAATGCAAAGACACGAAAGATGTGAGCAAATTTACAATTACATTTGCAGATGTACCAGGTCTTATAGCTTATACAGAGAAACCCTTACTGGAGAAATACAACATTGTACATCAATTCTGGCAAAAACAAACTGCACTTCGCAACATCAATTATAAGGCTGCAGGTATGCTTCATATGCTATGTAAAAATTAAAAAAAAAGCCATTCATCAGTTTTATTATAAAGATCTTTCTTTATATGTTAAATGATGAGGAGGGAATGGTTATGGTAAATAAGACAAATAAGTATTAACACCAACTTGTATTAAATTATGTAAACATGTACATCTTCTGAGGTCAGGACAGGGATCCTCTTGCCCAGGGAATTACTGAACCTGAAGCATTGTTCGAATCTGTTTAGATGCTGACTCATCGTTCAGGTGTCTTGTGGTGTACCTATGAAACATTAATATTTTGTAACATTTAACAACCAACTGTGATAAACAAAATGACTGTTTAGAATAGCAAGATTTGTAGTTATTTTGTGAAGATTCTATTATATCAATGTAGTTATAAAGAAGGCAAGACAGTGGCTATACTTTATTAGGAGTTTGAAGAGAGTTGGCATGTTAACAAATACACTCAAACTTCTATAGTTGTATCGTGGAGAGCGTTCTGACAGGCTGCATCACTGTCTGGTCTGGAGGGGCTACTGCACAGGACCAAAAGAAGCTGCAGAAGGTTGTAAATCTAGTCAACTCCATCTTGGATAGGAGCCTACAAAAGTACCCAGGGCATCTTCAGGGAGCAGTGTCCATTATTAAGGACCTCCAGCACCCAGGGCATGCCCTTTTCTCACTGTTACAATCAGGTAGGAGGTACAGAAGCCTGAAGGCACACACTCAGCAATTCAGGAACAGATTCTTCCTCTCTGCCATATGATTCCTAAATAGACATGAAATCTTTGGACACTACCTTACTTTAAAAAAAAATACAGTATTTCTGTTTTTGCATATTTTAAAAAATCTATTCAATAAATGTATACCATAATTGCTTTGCTTATTTATTATTATTTTTTTTTCTCTCAGCTAGATTGTGTTGCATTGAACTGCTGCTAAGTTAACAAATTTTACATCACATTTTAGTGATAATAAACCTGATTCTGATTGGTGGACATAAGTGGTGACAGGGTAAAATACATCTTTCCCCTCTCTGTCAGTACCGATTCCAAATATAAAATAGTGGCACAAAACAGAAAAATTATAGCTCAGATTTTTCTTTAATTGGCCACAGTCTGTTCAGATTAATCTTTGTCATTGCAGGTATTTCCACATGTAAGAGAACTGATTTTGAACAATATCTATTAACACCCCTCTAATGTTTAGTTCTTGATAATTTTCAGATGTAAAGACACAAGGGTCTAAAATTGGTCTAAGCTAAATTTTTATTGATGTGTTCGGGCAATTCTCACCCAAAATTAAGTGGTTTGGAGATGTGTAAAATGTCTGAAACTAGAATGGATTGCACCTCCTTGCAGTTTGTCAGAGGTTGAACAAAGGAACAGGCAGCCAAATTTACCTGGATGTGGGCGAGTGAGATTGCCTCACTTTCTCTTAAGTTTTGTTTTACAAAGCACATTCATTTAGGTTTCATGAATTATTGAACATATCTTTATTCCTTCTGCCACCTCTTTTCCCATTCTCCCAATATGTGCAAGTCCTTCTGCAGACCCACTGTTTCCTCAACACTACCTGCCCCTTCACTGATCTTAGCATCATCTGCAAACTTGGCCAAAAGGCCATCAATTCTGTCATCCAAATTGTTGAAATACCAGGTGAAAAGAGGCTGTCAATACCAACCTACGGCACACCACTAGTCACCAGTAGCCAACTAGAATATGCCCCTTTAATTCCCAATTTTTGCCTCCTGCCAGTCAGACAATCTTCTATCCATGTTGGAATGTTTCCTGTAATACCATGGGTTCTTGTCTTGTTAAGCAACCTCTAGAATTTAGTGATTCTAGAAAGATCATTAATAATGCCTCCATGATCTTTTCAGCTACCTCTTTCAGAACCCTGAGCTGCAGTCCATCTGGTCCAGGTGACTTATCTCCTTTTAAACCTTTCAGCTTCCCAAGCACCACCACCTTAGTAATAGCAACTACACTCACTTCTGCCCCCTGACACTCTCTAATTTGGGGCATACTGCTCATGTCTTCCAGTGAAGCCAGATGCAACATATTAAGTTTGTCCACCATTTCTTTGTCCTCCATTACTACCTCTCCAGTGTCATTTTCCAGCAGTCCAATATCCACTCTAGCCTCCCTTTTATTCTTTATATTATCTGAAAAAAACTTACGGTATCCCCTTTGATATTATTGACATGCTTACCTTCATATTTCATCTTTCCCTCAGTTTTTTTGGTTGCCTTCTGTTGCTTTTTATAAGCTTCCCAATCCTCTAACTACCCATTAATTTTTCTGTGATATTATATGCTCTTGTTTGCTTTCATGCCATCTCTGACTTCCGTTTTCAGCCACGGTTGCCTTCAGAATACTTCAATTTGGGATACATCTATCCTGCTCCCAGAAACTCTAGCCATTGCTTTTCTGCTCTCATCCCTGATGGTGTCCCCTTCCAATCAACTTTGGCCAGCTCCTCTCTCATGCCTCTGCAATTCTGTTTACTCTACTGTAGTATTGATATATCTGACTTTAAATCTGAAACATCTACTCTCTCTCTACAATCTGTCTGTGGCAAGACACTCATGTAAAGGACCATGCAGCTAATTCGTCTATAACTTGAGCGAAAATCTGCCTCAGAATTTCTGACCTCCACAAACTTTTTCACCCACGCACTTGCCCCTACTCCTTCCAGAACAAAATGGACTAAAGCTTAAGCAATGATGACATAATGGATAACTGGAAGATTTTCAAATGTTGCTCCTGCGTAGCTATTGCAATATTTTTTCCTGCAGAAGTACTGTTCCAATAAATAATCCATAGCATTTCTTAATGCAACAGGGTTATCTCAGTTGCATCTCAGCTTTAAAGCTAGCTGAGGTATCCTGAATGTGAAGCCCTTTATATAACTTCTAAATCTAGTGTGCAAAGAAGAGAAGATTACTACTAATATCATATGGATGAAATACCAAAGAAATGTCATTTTCTTAAACAGCAATCAGGGATGCACCTCAGAGGTCAGGGTAAAGGACACAAACAGTAGGAGGATCTGTAAAATGCTCTTGCCACACCTTTGGATTGTGACTACACCTAAACCTGCATTTGTTCCTTAGCCTTTTCAATCAACAAGACTTAATTTTACCAACTTCATTTAAAATCTCTTAATTAGTTCACACCTCAGCTTGTCAAGCCCAGTGCAGAGTAAACAAAGAAAAATCGATACATTGGCAGTTGAGAATTTTATTCTGAATTTCAACTGTAATCCTTGCCCTGGGAAAAAGTACCATTGACTCTGGATTTTAACTTCTTCTACCAGTATGAAGTATGCACAATGCAAACTGGAACAAACTCCCCCTTAATAAACTTTCAATCTGACTACTCCACCAGCTTCCTCAATGAGCCTCAGAAACCTTTGTCATCATACAAGGCTCCATAATATAGAAGCTTGCTTGAGCTATTAATTTTACATTAATTACCAACTCATACCTTTTAACCCTCTTAAGAATCAATATATCCAGGCACCTGGAGATATTTATTGTTTCTATAACAGAGACATGCATTTCAAATTGAAAGGGAGTCCTTAAAATTTCCCCCAACAAGATATCCAATGTGGGTAACACAATGTGTCCCTATGTTGCTAACCATGGAAACCCTATATATATCAATGATCTGGATGATAATGTGGTAAATTGGATCAGCAAGTTTGCTGATGATACAAAGATTGGAGGTGTAGTAGACAGTGAGGAAGGTTTTCAGAGCCTGCAGAGGGACTTGGACCAGCTGGAAAAATGGGCTGAAAAATGGCAGATGGAGTTTAATACTGACAAGTGTGAGGTATTGCATGTTGGAAGGACAAACCAACGTAGAACATACAGGGTTAATGGTAAGGCACTGAGGAGTGCAGTGGAACAGAGGGATCTGGGAATACAGATAGAAAATTCCCTAAAAGTGTCGTCACAGGTAGATAGGGTCGTAAAGAGAGCTTTTGGTACATTGGCCTTTATTAATCAAAGTATTGAGTATAAGAGCTGGAATGTTATGATGAGGTTGTATAAGGCATTGGTGAGGCCGAATCTGGAGTATTGTGTTCAGTTTTGGTCACCAAATTACAGGAAGGAAATAAATAAGGTTGAAAGAGTGCAGAGAAGGTTTACAAGGATGTTGCCGGGACTTGAGAAACTCAGTTACAGAGAAAGGTTGAATAGGTTAGGACTTTATTCCCTGGAGCGTAGAAGAATGAGGGGAGATTTGTTAGAGGTATATAAAATTATGATGGGTATAGATAGAGTGAATGCAAGCAGGCTTTTTCCACTGAGGCAAGGGGAGAAAAAAACCAGAGGACATGGGTCAAGGGTGAGGGGGGAAAAGTTTAAAGGGAACATTGGGGGGGCTTCTTCACACAGAGAGTGGTGGGAGTATGGAATGAGCTGCCAGACGAGGTGGTGAATGCGGGTTCTTTTTTAACATTTAAGAATAAATTGGACAGATACATGGATGGGAGGTGTATGGAGGGATATGGTCCGTGTGCAGGTCAGTGGGACTAGGCAGAAAATGGTTCGGCACAGCCAAGAAGGGCCAAAGAGCCTGTTTCTGTACTGTAGTTTCTATGGTTCTATGGTAAGTCCTCAAAATGAACCTAACTGCCTTTGAGTGGTGAAGAATGGGGAAGATATTAAGAGACTCAATATAAGACATAGACCATAAAACATAAGGACAGAATTAGGCCATTCAGTCTCCTCTGCCAAACATGGAGTTTCCAGCTTATCGTAACTCCAATTTTCAGTCCTAATACAATAGCTAGAAATCAATGTGACTGATTTTAAATGTTTCTTCATAAAAACATCCAGCTATGATGAGAGATTTCTGTTACAAGTGATATTTTGGACTGAACAATTATTTTGCTTGTAAGTGGACTTGACACTCAATGTTAATGCAACAGATTTTTTTTCATACATTGGAAAAAAATTGTGACTTGCTCATTTTGTGCCTTGGGGTCGAAACAGCTGACTAGATGTAAGAAATGAACTGTAAGACATCCAAAGGGTAAGCAAACTGCACTCACATTTCAGCGAGAAATATTATGTGCAAGCCAAAATATGGAATACATACAGAATATAATAAGGCTGACCCTAAATGCATTTGACTGAAGAAGTAGGTCCTACCTGAGTGCATTCAGAAGGCCTTCAACATTATTTGGTGGCTGTTCTTTCAAAACTTTTATACATCCTTTCATCTGAAATGTAACAGAAACAGTTGAGCGTTCCATTGTTTTTCAAAAGCTTTAAGTTTAATGCAAGTTTGTTGAAGCTTTAAATTTTCCAGGTGAATTTATGCCAAAAATCTCTTCAAAGACTTGTTTCAAGCCAAAGATACTCTATTAAAATTCCATGGAAATATCATAACACAAATCTCAGAATTCACTCATAGCAATCACAATACCCTATTAATGATCTAGATATTCATTTAACAATTTGAAAAGCTGCAAGAAAACTTTGTTATAAGTGTATCAATCAAAAATTGAGTAGCAGATCAGCATGTAAGGATCAGAAATGTATGAAATGGTGTTTTATGTACATGTAATACTGGATGTTGCATGACCCAAACAATGTAATTGAAGTAATAGCACGAATTTCAAAGCCTAGGGACATTTTTGATGAAACTGACTGAAAGTCACTGGTTCAGAATTACATGGGTGGGACACAGGCAGTCAACTATTTGGTTCAAGGGCATACCAACATATAATTCAGTAGAACACAAGATGATAAAGGATGAAGTAAAATATGTGTGGTGTCAAGTCTGGGAGGATCATGATTGGTCAGGTCCACAATGGGAGCAGGGAGTTGAGTGAATGGGCAATTGACGTTTAGTGTTGTGGTGGTTGTGGTAATGGAGTGACTGGGGAACGGTGCTCTTTCCCATGGTAGTGATCGGTTGTCAGTTGATTTAAGATGATGGGTGGGGGCCTAGTTTGGGAATTCATTGGGGGTGGGGAGGGCAGGAGCCCAAAAGAGAACTAGTTAAATATTAATACCAGTGGACCTACTTTAGCTTGGTTTCCAATCTGAATCTCCTCAGGGGGGCATTCAGGTTGCATTGAAGCAAGTTTTGCAGACAAGGAGAGAGCTTGGAAGTCCTCATGAGTGGCCTGGGGACAGCATAGGCTATTCAGATGTACATGAAGACCCCAATTTTCATTACTCTCATTTTTTATATAGCGGTATATTGAGTAGTGCACAAAAATATGGTCAGATGATCAGATTTCTCAGCAGCTTTCCCACTGCCACACACTGCTGGAAAAAAAAACATCTAGTTGTTAGCTGAGCCTCTTCAGCCCCATGCAGGCCACATCTCTTTAGTTTAGAACAGGGGTCCCACCCTGGCGTCCATGAACCCTTTGCTTTATGGTCCATGACTTCAAAAAAGATTGGGAACCTCTGGTCTAGAACATATTGCATTGGTACTGGGTTACTGCATTGTTAGAAGTGTTTTTCATACTTTAGGCTCATCTTCAAACACTCTATAATTCGATTCATCTTTTATTTTGCAAACCACAATGAAGCTCAACGCAAAGCATTAAGCAACACAAAATGAAATAAAAGGCCACAATGAGAAATACATCCATGTTGTCCAACTCCTCAAAGTAACACTCTCATGCCTCGATTGAAAACAGTAAGGGCACTCCGTTCAGCTTACATAACCTGGCAACCTGATTCAAGCATCTGTAGTCTTGTGTGTCCACATAACCTGGATTCTCCTTGTTTTGGTTTCAATCCCCAGACAGCTCGTGAAGGGTTGTAAAGTCAATGAGTAAGCTGGATATAGAACATGTATGTAGAATAGTATAGCACAGGAACAAACCCTTTGGTCCAGCATGTTTGTGCTAAACACCATGCCAATCAAAAATAGTTTCACCTGCTTGTACTTGCTATACTCCTCCATTCCCTGCCTGTTCATATGTCTATCTAAATGCCTCTCAAACATTGCTGGTGTACCTACCTCCACCACCACCCGTTCTAGGCACTTACCACTCTTGGTGCTTAAAAAAAACTTGACCATAGATTCCCTTTAAACTTACCCCTTGCACGTTAAAAAATGGTCCACAACATTGTGCCGACCATGTAACCCATTCTAGAAACTGCTTAGAATTACCCTACCGCCTAATCCTCTATTTTTCTAAGCTCCATGTACCTATCATGGAGTCCCTTATCAACAGTCCCTTAAAAGACTTAGTCATATCTGCCTCTACTACCTTTGCTGGTAGTGCATTCCACACACCCACTCTCTGTGTGGAAAAACTTACCCCTGACATCCCCTCTGCACCTAATTTCATGCATCTTAAAACCATGCCCCCTAGTGTTGGCCACTTCAGCCCTGGGAAAAAGCCTCTGGCCATCCACACGATCAATGCCTCTCATCATCTTGTACACCTCTATCAGGTAACCTCTCTCATCCTCTGTCGATCCAAGGAGAAAATGCCAAGTTCACTCAATCTATTCTCTTAAGGCACACTCTCCAATCCAGGCAACACCCTTGTAAATCTCCTCTGCATTTTTTCTATAGTATCCACAACCTTCCTGTAGTGAGGTGACCAGAAATGGATGCAGTATTCCAAGTGGGGTCTAACTAAGGTCTTGTATAGCTGTAACACTACTTCACAGCTCTTGAACCCAATCCCAGTTGATGAAGGCCAACACACCATATGTCTTAACAACACTGTTAACCTGTGCAGCAGCTTTGAGTGAACCTTGGACCACTTCACACTTAAGCAGCAACTAGGCAACGTCCTGGCGTCTCTTCAACATCCTCGCTAAAGCTTCCACATCCATCCTGTAATGGGGCAACTGCACAAAATACTCCAAGTGTGACCTAACTAAAGTATTATACAATTGCACCATGACTTCTCACCCTTTATACTTAATGCCCTGAGCACTGAAGGCTAGCATGCCATATGACATCTTTATCATCCTATCTACCTGTGTTGCCACTCTATGGACATGCATCCTAAGAGCCCCCTGTAGAACATAGAACACTACAGAACAGTGCCGGCCCTTTGGTCCATGATATGGTGCCGACTTTATAACCTACTCTAAGATCAATCTAACCCTTCCCTTCGACACAGCCCTCCAATTTTCTACGATCTATGTGCCTATTTAAAAGTTTCTTAAACGTCCCTAATGCATCTTCCTCTACCATCACTTTAGACTGAAGGATATAGGAGAAATTGCTTTATGAAGGTATTTTAACTTTGGAGAAATTTGGTGAGATATTTTCCAGACTGGGTGCATGAGGGTACAACTCCAAGTTGCTTGGGACGCAACTGGCCAGAATGTGTCCAATACCTGAAGTTAGGCGACCCCAAAGACCACAGCAACTGCTTTGGTGACAACGTTAACAAACCCCCAAAGACGCAGGAGTTCTATGCCCTGCTTTTAATAAGGCCTGCCACGTGAGAAGAAAAAACAACCACACTGCAGCAGAATGTCATAGAAGACAATCTGAAATAGCTAGAATAACCGATAGAGGACAAGAATATCACCATCAGTTGAGTTGATGCTATTGAATGCGAGCCCAATGTCATGGTGTGAGATAAATTCCAAAAAGCCTTCAATTTAACATGAGGGAAAATGGCCAGCTTAGAATCAAGGTCAGATGTTAGAACAGTCCATGGACTGACTACAGAGTGCAGTACTGAAGCTTACTTGATAATGCTTGCAGGATCTAACCAAAAAAAATCAGTTACAAAGAGCTTCACACTATGCAAACAGGCATTTTCTGAGCTGATAAATTAGATGGCAGCAAAGGTGTTATGTAAAATTCAATGTAGAATATTACCCTTTATTTCAAAACCTAATAAAATCATTAACCTTGTATAACATTGCTACTTCTCGTTGTTATTTAGTATAATAAGTCAGAGTTACTTTCTCCAGTATGAATTTACTTACGTCAATTTTTGATGTTTTTGCAAATGCTCCCACAGGGTGTACATGATCGTAAAGGATGATGACGCCCACCATCACTCTCATACAGAACAACAGAGTTTCATCATTGGTGAACCTGCTCTTGTACTCCCTGTTTAAAAGGATGAAAAAAGATAAAGCTCAATAAGAATGTGGTAACCTGCATTGCCCAGAAACACTTTCATCCACTGTGATAAAGTGCTTTCAGAGGTTAGTCATGCAGCCTATCAACTCCTGCCTGAAGATTAATCTGGATCTGCTCTAATTTGGATGAAATTTTATTGACCCTTCACTCAGCTCTGGTACTAAATCTGGACTATGAAGATGGCATGTTAAAATGCTCTTCACTCACTACAGCTCAGCATTCAACACCATCATCCCCATGAAACTCATCACTAAGTTTCAAGACCTAGGCCTTGACACCTCCCTGTGCAACTAGATCCTCAATTTCCTCACGTGCAAACCCCAGTCTGTATGGATTGGCAACAACATCTTCTCCACAATCTCCATCAGCACATGTGTATCCCAAGGCTGTGGGCTTAGCCCCCTGCTCTACTCACTTTATCCCTATGATTGTGTGTCTAAATACAACTCCAATGCTGTATTTAAGTTTGCTGACAACCACATTGTATTTGGCCAAATCGAAGTTCGTGATGAATCTGCATATATAGGAGGGAGATTGAAATGGTTGAATGGTGAAACAACAGCCTCTCATTCAACGTCAGCACAACCAAAGAGCTGATTATCTACTACAGGATAAAGAAGCACATGTCCACAAACCAGTCCTTATTAGGGGATTGGAGGTGAAGAGGATCAATAATTTTAAATTCCCTGGTGATATATTACAGGATCTGCCATAGGACCAGCATGCAATTGTCATTACAAAGAAGGCACAACAGTGCCATTACTTGCTTAGAAATTTGCGTAGGTTCACCATGTTACCAAAATTTGACAGACTTCTACAGATGCACAGTGGAATGTATCCTGAATGGTTGCATCATAGCCTGGTATAGTAACAAGGAATGAAAAAGTCTACAGAAAGTAGTGGACACAGCCCAGTCCATCACAGGAAAAGCCCTTCCCACCATTGAGCACAATTATAAGGAGCACTGCCAAAAGAAAGCAACATCTATCATCAAGAACTCCCACCATCCCAGCCATGCTCTCTTCTCACTACTACAATCAAGCAGGACGTACAGAAGCCTTAGGTCCTACACCACCAGATTCAGGAACAGTTATCACCCTACAACCATCAGGCTTCACTCTCCTCAAACTCAGAACTGATTTCATAACCTACAGGTTCACTTTCAAGGACTCTACAACTCATGTTCTCAGCTTTATTTAATTATCTATTTACTTTTATGCACATTTTGCCTTTGCACATGGTTGTTTGCTCATTTTTATGTAGTTTTTCATAAATTCTACTGCATATATTTTCTTGTAAATGCCTGCAAGAAAATTAAACTCCAGGTATTATATGATAACATAAGTATTTTAATAACTTTTACTTTGACTTTGCTATTGAAAACTATCTTTACAATAATGAATAATAAACATTAGCACTTCTCTATCATCGTCAATACAAGTAAATTACTGCAACACACACAAAATGCTGGAAGAACTGAGCAGGCCAGGCCAGGCAAAGAGTATAGGCAATATTTCAGGCCGAGACCCTTCATCAAGACTGGAGAAAAAAAGATGAGGATTCAGAGTTAGAAGGTGGGGGTGGGGTGGGGGGGGGAACAGGAGGGAGAAACACAAGGTGATAGGTGAAACCAGGAACCGGAGAAGTAAAGAGCTGGGAAGTTGATTGGTGAAATAGATAATAGATACAGGGCTGGACAAGGGGGAATATGATAGGAGAGGACAGAAGGCCATGGAAGAAAAAAAAGCAGGGAGGAACACTAGAGGGAGGTGATGGACAAGTAAGGATAAGGTGAGAGGAAATGGGAAGGGGGAATGGTTGGGGTGGTGGCGGTGGATTACCGGAAGTTTAAGAAATCGGCCATCAGGTTGGAGGCTACATCCTGCCCCCTTCCCGGTTTCATCTATCACCTTGTGTTTCTTCTTCCCCTCCCGCCACCTTCTAAATCTGACTCATCTTTTTTTCTCGAGTCCTGATGAAGGGTCTTGGCCCGAAATGTCAACTATACCCTTTTTCCATAGATGCTGCCTGACCTACTGAGTTCCTCCAGCATTTTGTGTGTGTTGCTTGGCTTTCCAGCATCTCAGATTTTCTTTTGTTTGTGGTTGGACAAGTAAATTACTTCCGTGTTACACATTTAAATTTCTCTGGTCTTCTAAATTGGAAATATACTCAGCTCGTTGATTGAACTGGGTTAAATCACCAGAATCTTCTACCTAAATCACAGAGTACTTGCAACACAAGCATTGCGGCATTCAAGATAGTGACTGACAGCTTCCTTCAATCAGAAGGGATATTAAATATATACCATTTTACCACACCCATGCCTCATTAATGAATTAAAACTAAGTTATTGTCTAGATCTACTGATAAATATCTATCAGCTCAATATTTTAAACCGGAAACATAAGTAAATAATTGCTGTTGCCATGGCAGACTATTTATATGGCACAGGATGCAGAAGAGTGTCACAGATCCCACACATTACCAGTGCAGTCTTGAAAGATACCCAACAAATCTCATTATGCAACAGCTCCTCTCTACAAAATCAACTTTTGGAGATATAAAAAGCAACTCCAATAAATTCACTGCTATTTATATAGATTTTCTGATTGAGACAGGCGCAGGCAATAAATGTAATAGGATCTCAAATGTAATGATTAGACTATCCTGAACAGATAGCATAATAATTCATGAATATAAAGTACTCACGATTTGTGGATCATACTTACGGTGTTTCAAGCATGACTTTGCATATGCTTGCCATTGTGCTTAAACAGTCAGTTGTATTTTCTATAGGCAGAGTCTTGTTCTGAAATACATTAATGCAATTATATTTCAAAGCACACCCACAATCCTGAGCGTTGTACAACAATGCACTAATTGCTCACCATTGCAGGGTTCAGTTCTACCTGGAAAATATGCCAGCTGGACAATTATAAGTAGTGTGAATAAAAATAGTCAAAATGCTCGTCAAAATGGATCAGAATGTAGTATTCATCAGCTCTCTAATTATCTATATTAATCTACAAATCTGCGGCTTTGACTTTGGTCCACTATTCAGGTGCACATAAGTGAACTGAAATGAAAATTCATTGCTGATATCAAAATTCAAAATTAGGTTGTATACTTAATAGAAAACTCTCTATTTTGGCAGCACTCAGAGCAGTTTTAATTTTCTGCCTGTTAATCTATTGTTGCTTATTTCCAATAAAGACATGCAAATAATTATCCATGCAAAACATCACTTGAAGCCCTGTTTCCTTTATAAAGTTTACAGTTATGTTATACCAAATCTGATACTGATTGTGGATAAAATTCCATACAAGTAAAATGCAAGCAAATCAAAACAGTAAACTTAATGAAATCCCTAGTTCTGATTCACAAGGTAGTCTAATCGAAGTTCACTTATTCACAGGCAGTGGATATTGCTGACAAGGCTCATCCTAAATAGTTGTAATGTTGCGATGACTTCTAGGCCATTTCAGAGAGGTACTTAAGGATACGGAATCACATATTAACTATAGAGGGCGAGTTGATTTCTAAAGGATATTGGCAAGCCACACTGATTTTTCTGTGTGAATCATGACATCCCTAGCAACAGCTGTCAAGTTAGCAGCTCATTACTACATTCACAAGGTCAAGAATCTGAAGCTAGAGAGCACAGATTTAGGATAAAGGCAAGGGCTTTAGAAAAGATCTGAGATAGAATATTTTCATCCAGAGGATGGCTTGAAACTGGAACACATTACCTGATTGGGAGGTGGAGGCGGAGGCTGCTATTCACAACATTTAAGTAACTAGAAAAACACTGGGATCATTAATGCTCAGAAAGTACAGAACAAATTGCCTAGCAAATTGGACTAGCATAGATGGGTACTTCATTGTCAGCACAGACGTGGCAGACCTGTTTATAGCCATATAAAAGTATAGCACAGAAACAGGCTCTTCCACCTGCACCGGGGACCAGAGCCCCCCATTCCTCTGCCAACCATGTATCTATCCAATCCTCTCTTAAACATTGAAATCGAGTTTGCATGCACCACTTATGCCGGCAGCTCATTCCACACTCTCATGATCCTGCAAGTGAAGAAATTTCCCCTCATGTTCCCCTTAAACTTTTCACTTTTCAAGCTTAACCCATGACCTCTGGTTGAAGTCACACCCCACCTCAGTGGAAAAAGCCTGCTATAGCATTTTGTATACCTCTATCAAATCTCTTCTCAATCTTCTATGCTCCAAGGAATAAAGTCCTAACCTATTCAATTTTTCAGGTCATCCAGACCCAGCAACATCCTTGTAAATTTTCTCTGGACTCTTCCAACCTTATTTACATCTTTCCTGTAGGTAGGTGACCAAAACTGCACACAATACTCCAAGTTAAGCTCACCAATGTCTTGTACAATTTCAACATAACATCCTATCTCCTGTACTCAATTTTCTGATTAATGAAGGCCAATGTGTTTCTCTGCTTGAACGACTCCATCTGTAAACAGAGCAATAAATGCCAGCTCTTCACCTATGTTAATAGGTCAGGATTCCTAGTTCCAGAATGCTATTTCTCCCAATACTGCAGCATTGAGATTGCAACAAAAAGAACTCCATCAATGGTAATAATTTTGTCCAGTAGTTTAAGTATTATTCTATTTTTAAAAAAACAGCAAATGATGTTAGCAGTAGCTAACTTCATTAAGTCAGTTTTGTTCAAAGCAATAGTTTAGTGGTTTATCACATTGATCCCACCCTGATTAATGGAGAAATAATTATAATGCACAAGCATGCCTGAGAAGGGGAATTTCTTGATAATATAAATTTAATGGCAATGCCCATTGCAGTAGTAGTTACCTACATGCATAATTTTATCCACTTTTTATACGGGGAGAGAGAAAATGGCACATTAATAATTAAATAGACTTCATCATTAAATGGTTTCAATATTTAACTAAGTTTCATGGCCCAGATTTTGCAGTCCCAGCAAATGAATGGCACTTCAGTTTAATAGTTACATTTCTCCACAGAGTTTGTGGGTGTCTGTGTTGGGATTTGCACTAATTAAAGAACAAGAACAGAAAGCCATCCTCCACAGTGGAATCAAACATGAAATATCACCTCTACTCAATGAATCAGACCAAAAGTCTTAATCAGGGACTAACTTACTAAAACCTAAATACGGAAAGGAAAAGGTAGATAGATTTGAGAAAATCATGAGATGAAAATAGAAAATGTTAAATAATATTGCATTTCTTAATAGTTATATTTTTTCCTCAGTTGTTAAGATCTTTAGGAAATAAATTCTGACTCTAGTACTGAAAACTTGTATCTTACAAAAATGCTGTACTTAGACTTCACACATTGTTAAAAATGCACTTAACACAGGAATGTCTGTCTCCAAATATTTTCTTCAATGCTTAATAGGCAGCTCATCAGTTAGCTACACTCCATCAGTGTCGCCTGACATATCAGTACAGTTTAGCCATGCAACAGCAAGGCAACAGAGGGCAACTCTCAGATCTATAACTGTGCAAGTGTGGAAGAAGGAAGTTGGCAATTGACTTACTGCCCGATAGTAATGAATGTGTCACTATCATCCTCCATTGGAAATCTTGGCCAAACTTCCTTCCATTCCCCTTTTCACTGCAGGTTTAAAGAGTACAAAGTGGAGAGTAGAAGAATTTATTTGCTGTCAGTCTCTGACTATTTCCCCTGAGAGTGACCTTCTAAAGAATCTGTTATTGGCTACTCAAAAGTTTGTAAGAGCAACCAGCAAATAATCTATCCAATGTATCACTACTTATTTCTCTCTCTGGGATTACGGTTACTATTTCTCCATCTGTTCTTCTCTTTACATAAAAGCAAGCTTAAGCAATGACTTTCACTCATCCACTTGCTAGTAACACAATACACTTTATCACTTGAAACATAATGTTATGTGACTTGCTGAAAAGTCATACAATTCCTCAGTTACAAAAGGTACAGTTTCAGCTCTGATTAAGTGAATCGTTACATAGTGCAGTAATTAATTTGGCATATATACCTCTGATACAAACTTGGTTGTCGCATCGCTTAGCGTTTTAAGCATTGGTGTTGCTTCTGCGTAAAATAAGGACATTCTGTTGGCCATTTCATTGTTTACTTCATTCTCAGTATCTAACTGTGTAAACAAAAAAGGAACAGTTATTTTACATAAAGCCAAATAAAGTTAATTCACTAATCATAAGTTGGCTATGGAATACTTGCACTCACATGCATATTGTTAATTCTGTTGCGATTTATTGTCCGTCGGTAGTAACTAAAGTCATTCTGGATGGCTGGATTTTTCATCTAGAATAGAACAAAAGGAAGATATATTTCAATGTTATTTCTGCATTGTAGTTAAAAAAAATTGCAAGTTTGAGTTGCTGAATGCTTTTTGACCTTGAGTTCATCAAAGCGGAGAGTAAAATGCAGAATCTCTGCAAACTGCTTGGCCAGAGCTTGCTCCCGTTCCAGATGCTGAGTTGGTGTGTAGGGTGGATACGTCAAAGTCTCTAAAAGGCTTTGTAATGCTTTTTCTGCATTGAGAACACAGACACAAATAAGGAAATGGAGGCTTGTATATTCTAACTGAAAACTAAATCTAAGTCTAATTATAGTGAAATGAGCTTCAGGAATTCTGGTTATTTGCATCTCTACTTTGGGCAAAGTGGTGGTGGTGGCATCCATTAGTCTCGCGAGACCATGGATCTGCGCCTAGAACGTCTTGCGACCGTCGCGGTGAGGCGACGCTGGAGTGTCCTCTCCAGGGTGCAGGCCTGGGCAAGATTGTATGGAAGGCTGGCAGTTGCCCATGCAGCAAGCCTCCCCTCTCCACGACACCGATGTTGTCCAAGGGAAGGGCAAGGGCTGATACAGCTTGGCACCAGTGTCGTTGTATGAGTTGGCAGAATGAGGTTGAAGGCAACATCGGACTGCCTTAGGGACTCCAGCCCTGGATTTGTCCTCGGGGTTTACTCCTAAAGCCTCTCCCATGAGTGGGTATAGCCGCAAGGCAGCGGAGGTTTGAAATCAGAGTTTCCCTCCCTTAGATGGACTGCCTTCCCAGGCTGACGAGCTCCATCTACTTTGGGCAAACTTTGGGAAAGCTGCAAATTAACCAGAGTGGCTGGTCTGAACTTCCCAAAACAGCATTAAATGATATGCACATGTAAATTTTAGGTGTGGAATACTTGATGTTTATTAGAATGTTTCCTGCTTTCAGGAACAAGATTTTCTGAAGCCAAAGTTGTGATAGTTGACTGTCAGCTTGCATATGTGACCCCCGGGCCTGGCCTGCAAACCCAGTATGGAAAACCTGTCTCAAATATACTTTGTCAATGCTGCCATCCAGTACAAACAGGTACTTAATGACCAGCAGGATGTGGTGTTGTATGGCCCCAAGAGGGATTTCTGAACAAAGTCTAGTCCTTCATCAGTGTTACTTGGGATGCTCCACAGAACACCATTACTGAAGGCATCTCTGTCAGAGACACAAAGTAGCAAAGCAGATTTCCCCTCTCCTAAATGGTGTAGAGACAAAAAAAAAATCTGTCTTTACCCAATCTTATGGAGAATTCATAGAACCTCTTGAGTCTCCCAACCAGGGGACACACTGAATTCCATGCTCTGTCCTGAAGCTGATCATCACCTGAGTTTTGAATTGCCTGGGGAGACACAAAAACATGCTGCACCACAGGAATATACCAGCTTTACATGCCTTTGTTTTTAATATCTACATTAAACTTCCAAATTAAATTCAAGATGTGATCAACATTTATTTTATTCATAAAATAATTGAAATATATAATAAAAAATTAGACTACTCTTTAAGTGATTGAAATGACCACAGTTACTTTAAAATGTGAACTTTTCCCCAAGATGCACATTACTCACAAACAATTTTAATCACATTTCTCCAAAGGGCAGGTGCAAATAGCTCAGTTAATCCAATGAAGTGTATTTTTAAAACAAGCCATGTAACTTTGAAAATTCTGAAATAAAAGCATGTTTGTTTAGATAGGCTTCTGCAGAAATAGCATCCTAAACAATAGCAGGATGATGCAGAAATCAAAAAAATAACAATTTGTATTTTCACCCTTTGGGTTAAATCACCACTTTATAAATTAGTTTTGCTGGCGTACATCTCTTATTTCTTGACCAGCCCCTTTATAGGCCTGCAGCTCAGTTAGAATGCTTTCAGAATCCTGCAGAACTGCATTTACTTGATTCCAAATCTCTCGCTCTCCATCTGTCGGCTGTGCATCTATGTAAAAATGACAAAGATAGATGATCAAATAAACTTTGTTTTGTTACATGTTAAATTTTGGACTAAAGTGCAGATATTGAGAATTAATTAACATTTCAGGAAAAATGCTTTAGTTATTTTTGCATTTAGTACCATTATGCTAAAGAATGCATTCAGCAAAAGACTCATCTGGTCTGCTTACCTTCATTTAAACATAGCTTATGTTTGTATTTGGATAATATAAATGTAAACTGGTATCTGCATCATCAGATAACGACGAGGTGCAAATAATGCAAAATATTTAAGTAGATCAGTGCCAACGTGTAAAAAAATAACTTAATAATCATCATTCAACACTAGCAAAGTTGGAAAGAGTGGAGATGCATGCCTCAAAAGATTCAGAACAAATCCAATTGATCTTCCAAGTCTAGACTACTGAAACATTTGCTCAGTTAAATAACACCAACAAATCAAAATGTGACCATGTTAAAAGTGGAGATACAAGAGACTGCAGAGGAGAAAAAGGAATGGTCAATGACTTGGATTGCTCCAGCAGGATACTTTTTGCACTCTATCAGTGGTATCTAATTCAACTGTGTACTTTTCAATCCACCTGAAGCCTTTGAGACATTTGCACACAGCAATTCAATCACCCTCTCACCACAGTTATGGTTTGTGAACTGCATACCCCTAACAATGTTTGCAACAATCCTCTCAAGATCACATAGGATCACCTGCTATGACTCCCAGTCAAACTCCAGCACCATTACCTCGACTATTCTCTTATGTTCAAAACATAAACCCACTCTCATCCCCCACCTCATGGTATCTGTGATGCATCATTTGAAGATCCAATGTCAAATTCCCAGCTACCTCAGCTTCGCTTTTATCTCCACATTCCCCATCTAATCTATACTAGATATTGAGCTCCAGGCAGCAAGCCTCCCCTTCCACCGTCTCCTGAGCCACAACTTGCAATACAGCAACTCTCACTTCATAGGCTCTGCTCTTCCTCCCCTCCTCTCTCGAAACATTGGCTCCTTCCCCATTGTCTCCCTAGTTGCAGGTCCTTTCTCTTCCTGAGATACGAGCTCCTGCCAGCCAGAACTGCAGGCTCCCTATCTCTCCTGTCCATAACTGTGTTCCTACTCCCTCCTCTTCCCTCCAGAGCTATATGCTCCATGTCCCCTCTCTAAATTATCAAATCAAAAGAGGGAGCAATTGCAGAGCTCAAAAAACACTGATGGGGAAAAATAATCAGGAAACACAGTACATTGGGTATCATCTGAAATAATTCTACAATGTTTGGTGTCTGCCCTGACTAAAAATATAACAATATCTTAAATCCTGTAATTTGGCAGCATTTTTATCCACTTAAAAAAAATCTACTTTGTGTTCATGCTTGTAATTTTCCCTTTAACTTGCTGACTGTAAACTTCAACAATATTATTAGCTCATTTGCTGAATAATAGAAGTCTCTGTTTTACCAGATGCACAACAACAAATGGACTTTCTCCACAAATACAACACTGCAGCAATCATGACTGACTCCACTGGCTTCATTTCTACACCCTCCCTCACCCACTTAATCAAGAAATAAACCCCCATCTTATTGGTCTCTGGTAATACACAGTCCAGGAAGAAGGCTCTTGAGTGTTATCATGGTCCCAAATGATGCAATGCAGAAGCTCCATTCTAAAACTCCTTCAACAGTTTTAGTAGCCAACAATTTTTAATCTTGAACGTACAGCTCTCCGGTGAAATGATATCGTATTTGTAAGTAGGATGCCATGCACAATTCTGATTTGATGGAGACAGACGTGAGAAGGCACAGAGGAACATCTGGAGAAATTTCTGAAATGCCTGGTTCACTGCCGCTGCTACTGTGCAAACGAGAATCTCTGGAGGGAAGGCCCCAAAATCCCTGGCTTTGCTTGCTGCTGGCGACCGAGGCTGGGATTGAAACGTTCGACAGAAATGGTGCTCGGTACTCGGTGTCGGAGGGCTGATTGGAGCTCGAAGTTTTCGGACGACTCAGAGTCGGACTGTGGTCGGGCATGGCAGGGAGAGTTTTCTTTCTTCTCCCGTCTGCATGAGATGTGGGACTTTCGAGAGACTTTGAACTTTTTTTTTACTGTGCCCAGGGCCTGTTATGGTATTGTTGCACAGTTGTAACTATATGTTATAATTATGTGGTTTTTGTTAGTTTTTCAATCTTGATCTGTCCTGTGTTTCTGTGATATCACACCGGAGGAATATTGTATCATTTCTTAATGCATGCATTACTAAATGACAATAAAGGAGGACTGCGTGTCCTCATAATCTAATCTAACTTCATAAGAGAATTAAAAATCTAATAAAATTAAATTTAAAGTAAAAAAAAATAAAGGAAAATATAGAATATAATATTGAAGGGCCAGAAGGGCCTACTCTGTCCTAGATCCTGAAATAAATAAAATCTGGTGCAAGATCTTAAAGTTTACATGCCGGAGAATTCAGCAAGATGGAGATCTGCTCAGCAAAGGGTGTACACTGGGGCAATGAAAAGTAGCATGTCAACATCTTCAGTGACCGAGGCTGAGACTTCTATGCATGTACAGTCAAGCATGGAAGTCCCAAGTTTGCTTCTATTTAAATGGATAAATTCTGGGAATTCTGCTAATTTACTGAATAATGCAAATTTAGATGCTGAAGGTAACTGAGGCAAAGGATAATCCTCACTCTAGGATACATCTGCTCGAAATGGTATTAGATGTCTTGTTAGTTTATGATAAATATATATATAGTTCAGAAATCAACATTAATTACAGAAAGCAGAGCATTCCTAGTTTTAAAAAATTAAGTTTTGCACAATGTCATTTCAGAGACATGAGAGGAACTAAGTGTTGCCATGATTAACTCAACAACCTTCATATACATGTTGATCTAATGTAAACTAACACACCATTTTCCAAGTTAAACATAAGGGACATTGAATGCATACAAAATTACTCACTATATAAATCTTATCAGCTAATTGAAATATCTCTAAGATTAATAAACTTCAATAACACATTATAATATTTATCTTTGAATAAGAAAACAGATTATGGCTAAATGGGTCAATGTTCTGAATTACTGAAGAATGCATCAAGCTAAATAGGATGAAAGCCATAACCTGTTGCAAAAAGCACATCAATGAGGAGAACTGTTTTCAGGAAATAAGTTTAAATGTAAAGAATCCAGAGTCAAAGTTTTTAATCTGCCAGTTTCATAAAACTAAGTTAAATGAACTATCCTGCAAATCACACCAATTGGAATAACACCATCACAACACTCTACATTTTGAGTTCCTATTTTTGAGTACAAATTCTATCAATATACTTGGTTGAACCATCAAGTTACATTGTGAAGCAAACGCCAAATAGGAGAATAGATTTAGGGAAGGATCAATATTACAACACTTACATCATTTTAGTTCCTTTCACACCCAATTGTCTGCAGAATGGTTCAATTAAAAAGCTGAGCAATAGTTTCTTTTTAGTTTCAAAGCGCCTCTTCCCCAGGGCACCACTGCTCAATACAAGAGGACATGGCTTTAAGGTAAGGGGTGGGAAGTTCAAGGGGGATATTAGAGGAAGGTTTTTTACTCAGAGAGTGGTTAGTGTGTGGAATGCACTGCCTGAGTCAGTGGTGGAGGCAGATACACTAGTGAAGTTTAAGAGACTACTAGACAGGTATATGGAGGAATTTAAGGTGGGGGGTTATATGGGAGGCAGGGTTTGAGGGTCGGCACAACATTGTGGGCCGAAGGGCCTGTACTGTGCTGTACTATTCTATGTTTTTTCTTCTATGTTAAGAAAAAATATTGGCCTTGATCAAACTCTGTGCAAGTGAGAACTTTTAGAAGATTCCTGATTTGGCTCTTGAAAGAGAGAAAAGGGGAAGAGAAAGCTAGAAAGCTGCACTACGGTGAAAATGAGAGAATGTGAAGGGGAAATATACCAACAACTTTGTTTTGTTGAGAGAAGTGAATAATTTCCAGAAGTATTTTGTTCCTAAACCACATTTTGTGTCAAGCTGAAATGTAGGTTTGGAGTCGTGCTGCCAAGCAGAACAACTTACTTTCAAAATCCAGGAAGAAGTGCGGATAATTTTCAATCTCCCTGGTTAGGACCTTAAGCAGATTACCCATCCCAGCAACCTGGTTAAAATAGAACACATAATACAAATAAACATTAAACAATGTATGACAATGAACAAGAACTGCATTCAATCTGAACATGAGAACAATATAGATAAAATTACTATTTGAAAGCACATTTCCACAACAAAAGTCAATAAAAATAATTAGAGCATATTAAGTTCATTGTGATCATTTTGTATTTTGTTATACATACAAATTGTAACAGGAATGTTCTTTTTAAACAAAATTTGCTGAGAACTTAAGAACTCCATCAGAAAATACAAAGCAGGATGTGATTCCATCTTTAATGTGGCTTAATAGAAATAATTATTTAGTCAAAGCAAAACAAAAAAACATCAAGTAAATGACAGCAAACCTTACCTAGTGTCATGAAATTAGTTTGTGAATCAGTTGCCACTATTACCTTTTAACCTGAAACATAAGATGGCAGTTCCATTTATGATGCAACTGACAGCAAAGGAAGAAACAATTGATTACTCCAGATGCAAGAGATTAAATGGCAGATGTGAACTCAAAGACAGGTTTGCAGAAGTGTCCTGCAAATTGCTGAGCTCAAAATCTTTGAACAGTGCCCAGAGGTCATAAGCCTGAGAAGATGTAGTTCACCGATTAAGTAGAAAAGGCAACAACTTGCAGCAGTTTGGAGCTATGAGCAATGTACAACTGGAAATTGGAAGTCTGAGAATATATAGTTCACTCAGGTTTGCCAATTGAGTAGAAAAGGCAGCCAATTGGGGCAGTTTGGCGCTTTGAGCAGGAGCCAATCAGTGTTTGGGATTGATTGTCAAGAACAAAGTAAAGTAAGGCAGGGGCAAGCGGAATGGCCATTGTTAGAGCAATCATCATTGGAGTGATCAGTGTTAGAGTGGGGTTTTTAAGGCTTTAGCTCTTTGAGGCTTCAGTCAGAGAAGGCAAAAAAAAACTCTACGTAAAGTACAAGCAGGAAAGATTATGCTCTTCTTACATGATGTGGCAAGGCAGGGAGACCTCCAGTGTCCCTGACAACTGCACCTGCGAGAAGTGCATCCAGCTGCAGCTTCTAACACTCTGGGGTAAGGAGTTGGAGCTGGAACTAGATGAACTCCAGATCATTTGGGAGGCTGAGACGATAGACAATAGACAATAGGTGCAGGAGTAGGCCATTCAGCCCTTCGAGCCAGCACCGCCATTCACTGTGATCATGGCTGATCATCCACAATCAGTATCCAGTTCCTGCCCTATCCCCATAACCTTTGATTCCGCTATCTTTAAGGGCTCTATCCATCTCTTTCTTGAAAGCATCCAGAGACTTGGCCTCCAAAGCCTTCTGGGGCAGAGCATTCCATATATCCACCACTCCCTGGGTGAAAAAGTTTTTCCTCAACTCCGTTCTAAATGGCCTACCCCTAGTTCTTAAACTGTGGCCTCTGGTTTTGGACTCACCCATCAGTAGGAACCTGCTTCCTGCCTCCAGCTTGTCCAATCCCTTAATAATCTTAGATGTTTCAATAAGATCCCCTCTCAGCCTTCTAAATTCCAGAGTATACAAGCCCAGTCGCTCCAATCTTTCGACATATGACAGTCCCGCCATCCCGGGAATTAACCTTGTGAACCTATGCTGCACTCCCTCAACAGCAAGAATGTCCTTCCTCAAATTTGGAGACCAAAACTGCACACAGTACTCCAGGTGTGGTCTCACCAGGGCCCTGTACAGCTGCAGAAGGACCTCTTTGCTCTTATACTCAATTGAGCTGAGCTCAGATGACATGGATTAACATCTGGAATTATGATATTGTAGCCATAAGTGAAATGGTTTCAGGAGAGGCAGAACTGGCAGTTCAATATTCCAGAGTTCCTTGGATTTAGACGTGACAGAGCAGGAGGGATTAATGGAGGAGGGGTGGCTTTACTAGTTAAAGAAAATGTCACAGCAGTGTTCAGCCAGGACAGACTGGAGAACTCATTTAGTGAGGCATCATGGGTGGAACTGAGTAATAAGAAAGGTATGAACACATTAATGGGGTATATTACATATCACCCAACAGTCCGAGGAGTTTAGAGAAACAGATCTGTAGAGAGATCACAGACCGTTGCAAGTTGTTTTAGTAGGTGATTTTAACTTTAAACATATTGACTAGGACTCCCATACTGTGAAAGAACTACATGGGATAGAGTTTGTCAGTAGTGTCCAGGGAAGTTTTCTTAATAAGTACATAGAAGTCCCAACAACAATATGCAATACATGATCTGTTGTTAGGGAATGAAACAGGACAGCTGACAGAAGTTTGTGTAGGTGAATACTTTGCATCTAGTGATTACAATGCCATTAGTTTCAAAGTAAATATGGAAAAGGATAGCTCTAGTCTGCAGGTTGAGCTTCTAAATTAGCAAAAGGCCAATTTTTTATGGTATCAGAAAGGATCTGGCAGTGTGGATTGGGAGAGGCTGTTTTCTGGCAAAGGAGTACTTGGTAAGTGGAAGGCCTTCAAAGGTGAAATTTTGAAAGTACGAAGCTTGTATGTGCCTGTCAGGATAAAAGGTAAAGATAACAAGCGTAGGGAACCTTGGTTTTCAAGCGATATTGAGGCCCTGGTTAAGAAAAAAACGGGTGCATTTCAGGTACAGGCAGATAGGAACAAATGAGGTGCTTATGGAGTATAAGAATTGGAAGAGAACTCTTAAGAATGAAATCAGGAAGTCTAAAAGAAGGCATGAAGTTGCCCCTTAGCAGACAAGGTGGAAGGAGAATCCAAAAGGATTCCAGAGTTATATTAAGAGCAAAAGGATTGCAAAGGAGAGAATTGGTCCACTGGAAGATCAGAATGGTAATCTATACGTGGAGCCAAAACAGATGGAGGAGATCTTAAATGCATTTTTTGCATCTGTATTTAGTCAGGAGATGGACACAGAGTCTATAGAGGCAAAGTGGCTTCAGCTTCATGAAGGGTCTCAGCCTAATCGTTGACTGTTTACTTCTCTCCATATATGCTGCCTGACCTGTTAAGTTCCTCCAGCAATTGTGTGTGTATGTGTTAGAGAAATTTACTGTCTGCAACAAATATGATGCAGTGTCTTCTTGTGTGGAGTATGAGGACTTGTACAAGGGTCAATAAACAAATTACTTTGATATGAACAAAAACTGAAGTTCAGGACAATTAGCAATTTTAGAGACATTTAAAGAAGATGAATGGAGCTGGAGTAGGACTATTTCTGGTATTTAAGGAGCTCAGAAAGTCTTACAAGTCACCATGTTCTAATTTTTTAAGGCAACATGAGAAAACATCACAAATGTATTCATTGTGGCAAGGCAGGAAAACATGATTTGTTAGGATCCTTCAGACAATAAGTCAAATGAACCAATAATTACTACTTCACTTAGTATTGCTGAGGGAAGAACTCATCTTATTTTTAGAAGATTTTCAAAGGATTTTCTGAAAGACAGGGTTTCATCTATCATGAAGAAGCATCCCCATCCATGCTGCACTGTGTCAAGCCTGGCTTACCTATCAGAAATGATGGAGCACTGGTACAAGATTATGTAAGGTTCAGTGTACCACTGGAGTTAATGTGTAAAGGAGAAATTGTTTCATACCAGATTAGATGGACAAATGAGGCAAATAAGAATAAAGTAGTCGAGGATCAGTAGCTGGACTAGATCAAACTGACTGTGATTTCCAGTCAATTCCTTGAGGTTGACCAAACAGAAGTTGCTTGCTTGGGTACAGGCAGTACGGTGCTCTTCTAGACATCAGGATCTGTCAACGTAGGAACAGCTAGACTATGCAAGATATTAGCTCACAAACCCTGTGCGAACATCTTCAAGGGCTGTTTCATGGTCATCCTATTACTAGTGCAGAGTGAACTGCTGGGTTCCAGTTTAAGGAAAAGGCAATAACTAAGGCAAGGAGCAGCTGGGGACTTCACATGGGCATGTCCCTCATATACTTCCTAATCCTGGTCGAGAATTGGCAAGATTCTAGTCGATAGAGTAGAGCTTTACCCCTGCACTCTACTGAACATTTTATTTTGTACTCCATGCTTGACAGAAAGTTCAAGTAAATGCAATTATCAAATGCATTCTAAGTAATTGATTACAAATTTAAGTCCTTGCATGCTGATACCAGTGACAAAAATTTGGGAAATCTGAGCACATGAAGAATAATCCAGGAACAAAATTCTGTCCAAATAAAAGCCCACACTATGATCACCATTTCAAAGAAATCCTGACATTTATATAGCACTGGTTAGATCATTAGGGCAGCAAATGTGTCTTACAGCTAATAAAATACTTGATGCGGAGTCGCTTGAAGTGGTGCAGTTTCCACAAACGGTGATGAGATAATGATGGACAACTGGCTGCAATGAAAGATAATATTACTCAGGTAATCAGGGCAATTCTTTGAAAAGTTACGATGAGATGTTTTACATTCACCTGAGAGAACAGGTGAACATTTAATGTGTCAATTGAAACATGATATGTGTCAGTGCAGCATTTCCTCAGCACTGCTCCAAAAGCAACTTTGATCACACTACATTTCTAGGTTTTGCTTTATTTATTTTGGATCAGATTGCTAATTATTCGCTTGTCTGCCTGTAGAATTGCTTTACAATCACTTGCAGAACCACTGCTCATTCTTCCCGTCATCACTCAGTGATGACTAAATCCTTCAAAACCATTTGAGAGGATAATTTTAAACTGGTAGGAAAATCTGGATAGACAGAAAGCATGAAGATTTAGAGGAAAGGAGGAGGAACATTTCCATTACAGTATTTTCATAATTCAAAGGTAATTTTTATGAAGATTTTGAGATTCACAAAAGTAACAAAATCTGTTATCCTGAATGAAGGCAAAACACAAACTCCATCTCTCTGTTAAATTATTCTATCTACTGGTAAATTTCTGTTACATTACAGTTAACTCATTTGTTTGAAACAATTACTTAATTTAATGGGTGCAGAATAAGGAAAAACGAAACCATAAACTGCACTCTTGGACCTTTTCAAGTTGAATATGCAGGTGGAATAGATGGCCAAAAGAGGCTTCAGCAAGCAGTTAGGGTGGAAATTACACAGTGAACAGAAGATCACCGAGGGCTGTGGTAGAACAAAGGGATCTCGCAATACAGGTCCATAATTCAGTGTAAGTGGTGGAACAGAGAGATCGGGTCGCAAAGACAGCTTTTGGCACTCTGGACTTCATAAATCAAAGTATTGAGTACAGGCAATGGGATATTATATTGAATTTGTATACTGAGGCATTTTTTTAAAGTATTGTGTGCAGTTTTGATCACCTACCTACAAGAAAGATGCAAATAAGGTTGAAAGAGAAAATTTACAAGGATGCTGCTGGGACTGGAGGACCTGAGTTATAAGGAAAGATTGAATAGGTTAGGACTGTATTCCTTGGAACGTAGAAGATCAAGGGATTTGATAGAGGTATACAAAATTATGAGGGGTATAGATAAGGTAAATTCAAGCAGGTTTTTTCCACTGAGGTTTGGTGGGACTACAACTAGAGGTCAGGGGTTAGGGTGAAAGGTGAAAAGTTTAAGGGGAACATGAGGGGAAACTTCATCACTAAGCGGGTTGCCAGAGTGTGGAATGAGCCACCAGCAGAAGTGGTGCATGTGAACTCAATTTCAACATTTAAGAGAAGTTTGGATAGTTACATGGATGTTACAGGCAAATGTCACTCCACTCTTTAAGAAGGGAGGAAAGCAAAAGAAAGGAAATTATAAGACGGTTAGCCTAACCACAGTGGCTGGGGAAGTGTTGGGAGTCTATTATTAACGATGAGGTTTTGAGGTACTTGGAGACTAATGATAAAATAAGTCAAATTCAGCAAGGTTTCTGTAAAGGGAAATCTTGCCTGCCAAATCTGTTGGAATTCTTCAAAGAGGTCACAAACAGGGTGGACAAAGATCCAGTTTGTGGATGATATGAAGATAGGTGTTGGGGTAGGTAGTACTGAGGAAGCAAT
This sequence comes from Mobula hypostoma, assembly GCF_963921235.1. NCBI lineage: Eukaryota > Metazoa > Chordata > Chondrichthyes > Myliobatiformes > Myliobatidae > Mobula > Mobula hypostoma. The sequence goes on along the minus strand of NC_086098.1, from coordinate 55,144,874 downwards.
GCAATTGCAGCAGGACTTAAGACAAATTGGAAGAATTGGCACAAAACCGGCAGCTAGAATATAGTATTGGGAAATGTACAATACCACATTTTGGTAAAAGGAACAATACTGTGGACTATTATCTAAGTGGGGAGAAGGTTCAGACATCAGAGGTGCAGAGGGACTTGGGAGTCCTCATGCCAAGACCCCCAGAAGGTTAATTTACAAGTTGAGTCTGTGGTAAAGAAGGCAAATGCAATGTTGGTATTTATTTCAAGGGGAATAGAATATAAAAGCAAAGAGATAATGCTAAGCCTTTATGAGACACCAGGCGGGCTGGACTTGAAGTATTGTCAACAGTTTTGGGCCCCATAACTCAGAAAGAATGTGCTGTCATTGAAGAGAGAGAAGAGGAGGTTCACAAGGATGATTCTGAGAATGAAGGGATTAACATATGAGGAGCATTTGGCAGCTTGAGACTTGTACTCATAGGAATTTAGAAGAATATGTGGGGATCTCACTGAAATCTAGTGAATGTTGAAAGGACTAGATGAGGTGGATGTCGAGAAGATATTTCCTATGGTGGAGGTACAGTATCCAGAACTAGAGAGCACAGCACCAAAACTGGGGGGCGACCCTTTAGAACAGAGATAAGGAGGATTTTTTTTTTTAGCCAGAGAGTCGTAAATCTGTGGAATGCTCTGCCACAGACCGCGGTGGAGGCCTAGGCCGTGCGTATATTTAGTGATAGTCATAGTCTATGATTATGACTATGACTAAATATACGCACGGACTCGGCCTCCACCATGGTCTGTGGCAGAGCATTCCAGGCGGAAGTTGATTGTTTCCTGATCCGTCAAAACATCAAAGGATATAGTGAGAAGGCAGATATATGGGGTTGAGTGGAATCTGGGATCACTTATGATGGAATGGCAGAGGAGACTCAATGGACTGAACGGCCTAACTCTGTTCCTATGTCTTATGGATAGTAGGGGTATGGATGGCTATGGTCCAGTGCAGATCAATGGGACTAGGCATTTTATATAGTTGGGCACAAACTAGGTGGGCTGAAGGGCCTATTTTGTGTTGTACTTTTCTATGACTCTAGGTATTTAGACTGTGTGAGGAATGGTCTGTCACATTATCTTTAATGGAGTGAAACATCAACCACTTGAAAACTGCTCATCAGATCAAAATGGAGCAGTATTGTGGCAGTAAGATTAGGTTGAAACTAAACTTTAAAAGTAAACAGGTAAACCAATTTAAGTCTCCCAAATCTTTAATTGATTACTAAATTTTACCCACTTGCTAATACAACTCTCACCGCACGCCTTAGAACGAACTGTTATTTTCAGGTCAATGCACATTGTTTGGCTTCCATTCAGTACAAATATAGTTATAAATGAGGTAGATGACTGTCCTGCTGAGAAATCAATTCTGCATGTGGTGAAGAACTCAATACTTCAGAAATCTGCACAGATACTATAGATCCCATCAGTAAAGGAGAAGCATGTACAAGATAACTATTCCCAGCAGACTATCACCAGAAAAAAAATGCAAGTTTTTTGCAAATGATGATATCCTAATGATGCAAGCTGCTCTCCTATGAGAGAATCTTCATTGCGAATGTAACTGACCAAGAATCCAGATATCCTGTTGATTAATTCTCTGCAATAAAAATATCATTCAGCACAGATAGCTGGGAATTGTTCACGATTTACAGATTCTGAAATTCTCAGCCTTCTCAGAAAATGATGTCCTCAACTATTAAAATATAATGCAGGTTATATCCTTCCACACATGCTCTTTGAAGTCTTCACACGTTTGGTTGAGGGATGTTCGATCATGTCAAATTGCCCATTTGAGTTTCAACTCTAATAGCAAGGTGAACCAAGCCCAAAAATCAGCAGCTCTTTTGAAAACACTATTTTCTTTTTGGTCAAGAATGGAAGGAGATGATCAAACTGTATAAACCAAAGGATCCACAACTCCAGTTATAACATTACGGGTTAGCCACAGATAGGTAGCTACCCATTTCAACTGTTCGACTCTGTTTTACATTAATTGATCATGTAATGAAGATGAAGCATCAGTAAATGGAAGACGTGAATAATTTCTTCTCAGTCAACACTGCCCACTCAGAGTCAAAGAATGTAGACTGAGTGAAATGCCAATGCCCTGGTTGTGTGCATCACTATTTTGCTATACTGTTCATGCCATTCCACTTGCAAGTCAATGCCCATTTCTGTTTTACATTGCTCCAATTAAATTTAATTCATGCCTACTATTTAAGCCCTAACGATTTACCAGGCCCTTCATTAACAAACACACACACACACACACACAGTTCTGGTTAATTGGGTACACTTTGGGCCAATTAAGTGGTTGCCCCAATTAGTCAAAATTTCATGGTAATAGTTAAGTAGCAAGTCTAAGGAGCTGATTATTGACTTCAGGAGGAGGAAACCAGAGGTCCATCCGCCAGTCCTCATTGGAGAGTCAGGGGTGGAGAGGGTCAGCAGCTTTAAATACCTCGTTGTTATTATTTCAGAGGACCTGTGCTGGACTCAGCACATAAGTGCAATTATGAAGAAAGCACGGCAGTATCTCTACTTCCTTAGGAGTTTGCAAATATTCGGCATGTTATCGAAGACTTTGACAAATTTCTATAAATGTGTGGTGGAAAGTATAATGACTGGCTGCAGCACAGCCTGGTATGGAAATGCCAATGCCCTTGAATGGAAAACCCTATAAAAAGTAGCCCATCACAGGTAAAGCCTTCCATAGTCATAGTCATACTTTATTGATCCCAGGGGAAATTGGTTTTCATTACAGTTGCACCATAATAATTAAATAGTAATAAAACCATAAATAATTAAATAGTAATATGTAAATTATGTCAGGAAATAAGTCCAGGACCAGCCTATTGGCTCAGGGTGTCTGACCCTCCAAGGGAGGAGTTGTAAAGTTTGATGGCCACAGGCAGGAATGACTTCCTATGAGGCTCGGTGTTGCATCTCGGTGGAATGAGTCTCTGGCTGAATGTACTCCTGTGCCCACCCAGTCCATTATGTAGTGGATGGGAGACATTGTCTAAGATGGCATGCAACTTGTACAGCATCCTCTTTTCAGACACCACCGTGAGAGAGTCCAGTTCCATCCCCACAACATCACTGGCCTTACGAATGAGTTTGTTGATTCTGTTGGTGTCTGCTACCCTCAGCCTGCTACCCAGCACACAACAGCAAACAGCAGCATTGAGCACATCTACACGAAGCATTATCACAGGAAAGCAGCATCCAGCATCAGGAACCCCCACCATCCAGGACATGCTCTCTTCTCGCTGCTGCCATCAGGAAGGTGGTACAGGAACCTCAAGACTCACACCACTAGATTCAGGATCAGTTATGACCCCTCAATCATCAGGCTCTTAAACCAGTGGGGATTAACTTCTCTTACCCCGTCATTGAAATGTTCCCACAACCTATGGACTAACTTTCAATGACTCTTCATCTCATGTTCTCGATATTTATTATCATTTCTTTCTTTTTGTATTTGCACAGTTTGCATACTGGTTGAACGCCCAAGCTGGTGTAGTCTTTCATTGATTCTATTGTGGATTTATTGAGTATGTCTGCAAGAAAATGAATTTCAGGGTTGTATATGGTGACATATGTGTACTTTGATAATTAATTTACTTTCATATTTGAAATTAGAACACTATAAGTATTACTACAGAACTATAAAACTGTGCATCAGTTCCTAATATTTATCGACAGAGGAATTTATCAAGTGTACGCTGCCACATTCTTTTGATTGACTACAAACAGAATCAGCACAGACACCTAGAGAAGATAATGGACTACCTTCATACAATGCTTTTGACAATTGCATCCTGCAAATCTTCATTTTTATTGTAACATTCAAGATCAAGTTCTTAATAGTCCCTAACTTGAAGTAGTGAAGTCCTTTCTTCACTCCCGACTGTTTCTGGCATCTCCAAGCCTGAATACTTAAAACCACAGCGAGCAAAACAGTTCTGAATTACCTTACTGCTTATTTCTTGCTAACTATCAGTGACAACAATCACTACCTTTTGAACACAAGCATACCCAGCTGAGGCCCTCCACTGGTCGGGGTCAACTATGGATGTTACGTCCTAGCTGTTATATGAAAGTCAGTACGCAAGCCTGGCAGTATGAGATGTGGAGCAAGCTGTTACTCATGTAGCAGGCTCCCCCTCTCCACAGTTGATGAATTCAAAGAAATATAGTCTGGCACCAGCAGCGTCATAGGAATTGCCAACCAAGGCTGAACTCAATGTAGGTCTGCAGCTCTGGATTATTCCTTCCGGTTTACTGATGAGGCCTTCCCCATGAGTGGGTAGAGCCTGGATATAGACCAGGATCTAGACCTGATTGTCGGAAGCTGTCTGAGATGCACTCCATTGGGAGCATTTAATAGGTAGTGCGAACTGATCATCACTACCTGCCCCAGCTATGACAAACTTAAGGAACCACACAACTGGCACTATTTAAAAAACTGTTTACTCTATGCATGATGTAGTGCATGCATCTGAAACTGTTTGGCAATAGTCTCCTGTCCCAAATAAACGATTTTCCCAATTAGTTTTTGTTCTTTAATAGTTGGCTGCCCTGATTAACTGATAGCCCAATTAACTGCCTCACATGGCAGGACTGTTTGGAGCCCTGAGTGATGGTGGAGGGAGAAGGCGTAGGGACAGGTGTAACACTTGGCATGATTGCAGGGATACACCGGGAGGATAATGCATTTGGCTTCTCCAGCGTAAAGTTTGCTACCAGATTCAATCTGTTCAATCAAAAGGAGTAGAAGTAAATTGGTGCTTCATCTAGAAAGACTGTGTCCATGGATGGTAGGAAAGGAAGAGTTGGAAGTACAAGTGTTGTTTCGCTTTTGTCGATGGTTACACCCTCTAACTATTCCACTCACTCATTCACCAGGTGATCTTGTTTACAAACTTATCACCATGTCATGCTGGTTTTACCCCATCAGTGACATACTTTGCCTTTCATCTCTCTGCAGTTTTAACCAGCTTCTTTTGTCTCCTTTTCAATTCTCACTATGGATTTCTGATCTGAGAAGTTTGACTCTGTTTGTCTTCCCACAGATGCTGCCTGAAATGCTGAGTATTTCCAGGATCTTCTGTTTTTGATAATTAAGATAACATATAATCCTTTGGGCACTTTGCACTTGGCAGAAATTACTTCTGGTGATATGTCAGATTCGGATTCATTTATTTATCACATGTGCATCAAAATATACAGTGAAATGTGATATTTGCATTTAAAACTACTGTATGATCACTTGAGATATTTGGACACAAGCACTTAAATCAGTTCACGCTTCGGTTAAAACTTCAGATCCATTATTCCTGAATATTACTTAAAATGAAAAGAAATTACATATGGAGCATGATTTAAGAAACTGCAGTAAAGACAAATGCCATCACTGAATTGTAGGCTTCTATAAAAATTCAGGTATCTTTTAAGACAGATTTCCTCTTCCACGATGTCTTTTGTAACTATTTATACATCTGGTTGCAAGTTAAAACTTATAGTTCCACATTTACTTGCGGCTAGGACACACCAAGAGATCTGACTTTGTGCTTAAAATGAATAACTTATATTGAAGTAACTGTTGCATATTGCAAAGTTCAAGCTGAAACTTCCACTTTAGAGGCCCGTACTGCAGAAGGTAGAGACAGTGAATTTTGCAGCATGAACTTGGATAATGGCCAACTTTGTGCAAAGATTGTCTTGCTGTTCCAGAAACCAAGGCTACTGAATGGACTGAGATGACCCTGAAAATTGTATCAAAATGACAGCCAACTAAAGCCACTGTGATGATGATGATGCATTTGCAACAAAGGACCATCTTCAAATAGCAGTAATAGACCCATATACTAAGCTATTAGTGTAACACACTGATGGCATGATAAGGTACATAGAATCTTTTGAATCTCCTAAAACTCGATCCTGCAGTTCTTTGTCAAAACTTGAAGCAGCATAATAATGCTTGTGTACACACATGTATGAAGAAAGCAAGGATAAAATAAGGTCTTAAATTTTCTTTTAACTCCAGTTTAATAACATCAAAAAGCAAAAGGTGAAACAAAAGAAAAAAAAGTATTTTTTTAACAAGTGACTGTAAGGCCGAAGAGTGCCACGTTGGGCAACGATAATTAATGAAGATTCCTGCTCTCAAATTCAGCTGCACACACAGAGTGCTGGAGGAGCTCAGCAGGCCAGGCAGCACCCATGGGAACGAGGGGCACCCATTTAGAACGGAGATGAGGAGGAATTTCTTTCGCCAGATGGTGGTGAATCTGTGGAATTCATCGCCGCAGATGGGAATGGAGGCCAAGTCATTGAGTATACTTAAGGCAGAGGTTGATAGATCCTTGATTAGTCAGGGCATGCGGGGTTATGGGGAGAAGGCAGGAGATTGAGGCTGAGGTGGGAATCAGTCACGATCAAATGGCAAAGCAGCTTTGATGGGCCAAATGGCCTAATTCTGCTCCTATATCTTATGGTCGTAAGTGTGAACACAATCTGCAAAAACACACAGAGGAGGAATCGTTGTGGTATCTGTTGCAGTGAAACTATTTAACAATTGGAATGGTAATTGATTCTCTATCCTCAACTTGCTCTGTGCCAATCCTTGAGGAAGTAAAGATCAAAAAGATCTCTTCCATTTCTGACAGTTTAGTTGAGTCCATTTCCAGAGACATGATATACTTCTGAGTGTATATACGAGTGCGAGTGCGTTTCAGTCTATCAACTTGGCTTTTGATACGTAGGTTACAGTGGAATATTACTATGCACAAATCTGATGACTAATTATGAAGCTTGTTTTATTTCATGCCTGTTGTTTTCCAGGGATTGAATCAAAATAGCAGTAACCCAAAAATGATAAAAATAAAGAATGCTCTTAAAGTAATGGTGTAGATGTGTACCTTAAACTTCTCTGTATGACATTCTGATACTGACAACTGGGAGAAAAATAATTTACCCAGCTGCAAGCTGGTGCCATAAAGTATAACATTTAAAACACTCTAAATGCTGAGCACTTCCGTTTATTAATCCAGCACCCAAAACCATTTCAGGTCATTTCATGATACTTCACAGTCAATTAAGTCCTTTTCCAATGTTTCCACAGTTCTAACATCAAGAAATCAAAGACAAAGTAAAACTTATCAGAGTACATACCACATACAACCCTGAGATTCTTTTTCTTGAGGGCATATGTAGCAGATCTATAGAACAGTAACTGTAAACAGGATCAATGAACAACAAACTGTGAACCTGGTGGTGTGAGCCCTGAGTACCTTCCATCTGATGGCAGCAGCAAAAAAAAAAGAGTATGGCCTGGGTGGTGAGCGTCTTCGATGATGGATGCTGTTTTTCTATGGCAACGCTTCATGTAGATGTGCTCAAAAAATACTGATCAGCCATGATTTAAATAGCGGAGCAGACTTGATGGGCCAAATGGCCTAATTCTTCTCCTATGTCTTAGGATTGGGAGAACTTTACTCATGATGTACTACGCCAAATCCACTACCTTTTGTAGAATTTTCTGGTCAAAGGCATTGGTGTTTCCATATCAGGCTGTAATGCAGCCAGTCAATACACTTTCTACGACACAACTATACACGTTTGTCAAGATTTTTGATGTCATGTTGAATCTCCGCAGACACCTGAGGAAGTAATAAGGCTGCTATCTATGCATGGCAAGATCCTTAGGCAATAAAGTAATGTTGCAGTATTTGTTTTGGGGAAAATATTAGCCTAGAGAAAGGGGAGAATTCCTGTTTTTTTTAAAAATATGAGTACGGGATACTTTAGACAACATCAGAGTGTAGACAAGACTACGGTCTGATGCTGTATCCAAAAGATGGCATGAAGTATCAGTATAGAGCATATTTTGAAGCCTTTGGAATTGAAATTTAACCCGGAACTCTAATTCACAGGAAGGAATGGTACTGTTGATGAGTTCACATGAACTAACATCAAGATTTTCTGTAGTTTTCAGTTTGAGTCCATCAACCAGGCAAACAAGCTAAAACACAACCGTAACAATTCGTATTCAAAAAGAAAAATGCATCAACAATAACTTGAAATGTGTACTAATGGAATAAAAGATTAATGACTCCTCTAATTTGCTTCCATTGAGGCCATTAATGTCTGTCTACAAAATGAATACCCAGACTGAAGGTTCAGAGGGGATTACCTACAATAAGCTTTATTACTGGGGAAAGACAGGGAGGGATTTGCTTTGTTGTTTCATTTTTTTTAAAAACAGTAATTCTACTAACTCCTTTCATGAAATAAAGTAGCACAGAGCCATTTTATGTTTTCCACTGAGTTCAGGTTTATAATTCCCATTCCTTCGGTACAAATTTTAATATGAGAACAGCCAATCATCTTCTGAGCAAATTACAATGATAGCAAAACCAAGTACATAGATACCCAGGTTGCATAGTAACAGGGTTTCCATTGGCAACAAGATGCCATTCTTGTCTCCTTCACTGCCATTGTTGTGCTCAGACACAATTACTAAGTAGAGGTTACCATCTTCCCAAGATCATCTCCACGTGCATCAGCCGAATTTCTGAATTACTGAAGAGATTTCCCTTCTGCTGAAGTTATACCAAAACTGTGCATTAAAATGCTAATTCAGCAAATCAAAAGTTCAATGATAAAGGTACATTTATTATCAAAGTATGAATATGTTTTACATCCTTGAGATGCGTCTCCTTACAGACAGCCACAAGGCAAAGAAACCCCGACAGAACCCATTAAAAAAACAGTTGAAGTCCCACTGTGCAGAGAAAAAAAATCCTACAAACAATAAAAGTAAGCAAACAGCATTCAGAACTGAAGTTTCCTGACAAGACACGAAGCCAGGCGTCACTGCAGCTGTAGCGGGCCACAGCCTCATTATAGCGCAGAGCTCAGTAATCATTGTGGAGCAGTGAGCAGAACCAGGCAGAAACGGCCCGTCCCTTGCTTCCGGCCCAGTCACCCTGACCTTTTCAATCTGGCCAAGCGTTTAAATCATCCAAACATCAGGCCATTCCTCACTCTCTGACAGATCAGGAGCCTGGACTCTGCTGGCCCATGATCTGGTCCGTACCCGACCTTTCCAATTCAGCCTGGCACTTCAATTGGTCAGACATCAGGAATTTCCTCACTCCTGCCTCGCCATCACTTCCACTTGCCTCTGCCTCGCCTTCACCTCTGCTTGCCTCCACCATGCCTCCGCCTCCTCCTCTTCCCACCTCCGCTCGCCCAGCCACATCTCTCCATTGTTAGCAGTGAACGTTATTAATGAAGTATTATTAATTAATAAGGTGTTTAATAGGTTTCTTTGTTTTGTATTTTGCCGCTAAGTAATCGCTGTGCATCACCAGCACCATCTCTGAAAATTAATGCAAATGAGCATATGAAATCATATTTACCCAAAATAGTTTTACTCAGTATAGCACAGAATAGTGATCCTTTCTGAGTAAAACTGAATATACTGGGAAACTGGTTCTTACAGTATCTGGTGATTACCCAGCATCAGTCGTGCAGCTAATGACGCCGTGTGTTGAGGTCACACACATATTGTTCTCCACTGCCAACAGAAGTCAGAGTTCTTTGGGAAAACCTACAATCTTTGCTGCTGGCTCTCAGGAAAGACTCTGAGCATGAATGCGCAGGATTCGAGTACCAGGCAATTAAAGAGACAGCACTGGTGTGTCAGTGCCCAGCGCAGTGTGTCCCAAACTCACTTTGCAATGTAACAAAATACACTACTCCTTTGACGTGTCCTACAGCCTTTGTTTAGATCACTTCAAACAGTGACACTTCACAAGAGGTCCGGGCAATTTCTGGCAGGAGTCAATCAGCTGATCCTCTGGGTAGTGCTCAAGCCACCGGACAGTGCCATCTCTTCATTTTCTCTTGCCTCCCTACACAGCCTCTTCTGCTGCTGTACCGTGGCTGAGACCCGTTGAGCTATTCAATACTCAGCGATAACATGGCAACAGCAAGATCTGCAAGCAGCTGTCAAGGGTAGCCACAGTTTACACTTAGCCACATGAATTTGTTAAGTAAAGTGTCACAACTCTACTTTTTGTCCACTTTTGCCAACTTCACGCATTTTTAGATCAAAGTGACAATTGATTCTATCCCCAGCAGATGCTTAGTTCTGCAAGAGAGTGAAACTTAATTGTGTAGGCAATCGTTCTGTCGCATAAATAGCACAGAAGGCCAGGATTTCCGTTTAACAATAGCAGTTCTGACAGAATGAATTTTAATTGCTGGAATGGCAGAATTACATGGAGGCAACTATTATTGTCTACAAGGAATCTGACAAGACCTGGGTCAAAGTAGAAATAATAATGCAGTAAATTTTGAGTGCAGACTTTAGGAAAATACTTCAGTGGATGCTTTTCCCCTGGCAAGTTAAGTGAGTATTCTTTACTATGTTCATTTCTATATTACTTTTATACTCCCCCCACTCCCTGGGGGAAAAAACTACTTACTAGGGTAAACACGAGGAAGTCTGCAGATGCTGGAAATTCAAGCAACACACATCAAAGTTGCTGGTGAACGCAGCAGGCCAGGCAGCATCTCTAGGAAGAGGTAGAGTCCTGACGAAGGGTCTTGGCCTGAAATGTCGACTGTACCTCTTCCTGTAAATGCTGCCTGGCCTGCTGCGTTCACCAGCAACTTTGATGTGTGCTACTTACTGGGGTGAAGGATTTCCGTTATAAAGTTAGACAAGAAGTGTACTTTCGCCACTTAGGAAAGAAGGGAAAGAGGAGATTTGATGAGGTTGTTTAAGATCAAGTTATCTTTTTCTGAATGCAGTAAGTTTCCTGGGTGTTGAAGAAGTTGAGGTATTCAGAGAAAAGGCTTCGATCATACTGCTAGTGCTCAGGAGGTTGCAGTGCCTCTAGTCTCCTCGTATTGGTCAGATGAAGCTTTTGGCTGATGGCATTCATTAGTGGGACTCGACGTCTGGGCTTCTGGAGGTCATCGTGACGGGGGTGGGGTGGGGTTTGGAGCGATACAGAGGAAGCAGTTGATCTTCAACTCTTACAAATAAATGATGTGAGTATTATCTGCAGTCTAAGCTTGGATGCTGTCCAGATTTTGCTGAAATGGGTAATGAAGATAATGGATTAATTTTCAAAGAATCTGAACACCAGGATAGCCAAACAGCCAAAAACATGATCATAAGAAACAAGAAAGTGACCAAATGGCTGCAATGATGAACTCCTGCAACCATATCTTTGCACTTAGTCCCAATACTTAATCGATAAAGACCAAATTGGATGCAATAGATTTTATATGAAAATGCTAACTATCTAAAAACAGTACATCCTCTGATAACATCAGAACATCCCAGAGTACAATACAGCCAATCAAATACTTTTAAGTGCAGTCATAGTTGTAAAGCAAGAAACAAGGAAACTTACTTGCACAGAGCAAAATCCCAAAACACCAAAAGCTAACTATATTGCTTTAGAGCTGTTTACTGAATGATTAATATTGCTCAGGATTTTATAACGAATTCCCTTGCTTCTTTTCCTTGTCAAAAACATGCCATGTAAGCTTTTTGGTACAAAGGGGAGGCAGGATTTAGTTTGAGGCAAGAAAATGAACACAAAATTAACCTTCACCATATTGAGCTAAACCATGTCACTATATCGTGTTTGTCAGCTTCTAATGATTGAGATGAGATTAAGAGTGCCACTTATCATGGTTGACTGTGTCTAGATAAAACTGGACTTTAAATACCTTTCAGTGTTTTGCTTCATGCTGGAATATGCATCAGCACATTAGACTATCAGAATGTAAATGATAATATTTTGTAGCACTGGTATCATCCTACCATATTATGTACAGTATGTTTCAAAATGATGGCTGACTTTAGCAATTATCATTCATGCTCAAGTATATTTTGAATCAGACGAAAACAACAAAAAACTTAGCCCTTTGAAGACATCTCTTTGTTGCAAATATTCTTTTCCTCAAAGATTTTATTTTCTAACTTCTTAAAGCACTTCTTAACATCATTTTGGTGGCCATTACAATGCATCATCTAAATTCCACACCCATGACAACAAGTACATTTATAAGGATCTGTGTTCACTATGGTTGCTTAGTAAAGGAACTCCAATATCAAATCTGTTGTATCTGAATAATAAGCAACTGATTTACTTAGTCTTCTGGCACATTGAAATTGTTGACAATGTACCACATGGGAAGTATTTCATTTGGAAATGGGAATGAAAACATGCTGCCGCCTTCTACATCTGAGCAAATCTGTGTCACTACAAACCTGTAGGCTATTTCTAACAAGGACTACTCGTTCCCACTATGACTGCAGTGTCTATATTTATAGCAAATGTCTATATTTTAGCCCTGTAAGTCTGATTGCTAATACTGCTCTCACTGTCCACCAAATGAACTGTTTTGTCAGCAAGGAGCCTTAGGATTTTAATAGATTTAGCATAAGTTTGTGTTTTGATATTGCCTATCACAAATGCAGACCTATTTTTAACTGGGAGCTTTTACACAAATTTGGATTCTCATTTCAGATTTTTCACAGTTTAAGAACGTCCAATTTATTTACAGTATAACAGTCTGCATCTACGAACATGTGTTTGGGAGGCCAGGTGGATGGATTTGCCAGCTGCTGTGAGTTTGCAGACATCCTCTGCCACTTGGGAACTCTTTACAGCAGCATTTCTGACTTGTGAACTGTTCATATGAATGGAACCCTCCTGTAACTTGGGGAGGGCACGCAAGAAGAAATACTTCAACTTACATGGCATTTTTAAACACCATTTGACTGTGATTTCAAACAAATTCAGCTATATTCTTGCAAACACATCAATTAGCAGATTGATAGAAGACGGAACAAATACTAAACTGAACCTTCCAATGCAATTATATTCCAAGTTCAAAGTATTTTTTTTATTATCAAAGTACATATAGTCACCCTATACAACCCTGAGATTTACTTCCTTCTGGACATACTTAGTAAAGCCGTAGAATAACAGAATCAATAGAAGATTGCCGAACTAGGGCATTCAACTAAGAGAACAAACTGTGCAAGTACAAAAAGAAGAAATAATGATAATAAATAAAATAAATATCAAGATCATGAGATGAAGAGTCCTTGAAAGTGAGTCCGTAGGTTGTGGAAACAGTTCAGTGATGGGGTGAGTGAAGTTATCCCCTTTGGCTCAAGATCCTGATGGCTGAGGGGTAGTAACCATTCCTGAACCTGGTAGTGAGAGTCCTGGGGCTCTTGTACTTTCTTCCTGGTGGCAGCAATAAGAAGAGAGCGTATCCTGAGTGGTGGGGGATCCCTGATGATGGATGCTGCTTTCCTGCGACAGTGTTTCATGTAGATGTGCTCAATGGTTGGGAGGGCTTTATCCATGATGGACTGAGCTGTATCCACTACTTTTTGTAGGATTTTCTGTCCAAGGGCATTGGTGTTTCTATAGCAGACTGTGATGCAACCAGTCAATATACTCTCCACTATACATCCATAGAATATGGTCAAGTTTTAGACATCATGTTGAATCTCCGTAAACTCCTAAGGAAGTAAAGGCACTGCCCTGCTTTCTTTATAATTGCACTTATGTGCTTGGCCAGGACAGGACTCCTGAAACGATAACACAGAGGAATTTAAAGTTGCTAACCCTTTCCACCTCTAATCCTCTAATGAGGACTGTTTGCTTCTCCTGAATTCTATAATCAGCTCCTTGGTCTTGCTGACATTCAGCAAGAGGTTGTTGTTCTGACGCCATTCAGCCAGATTTACAATCCCCCTCCTGTATGCTGATTCGTTACCAATTTTTATTCGGCGTATGACAGTGGTGTCATCAGAAAACTTGAAAATGCCATTGCAGCAGTACTTTGCCACACAATCCTATGTGTAGAGTGGCCAAAATTCAGCGCCAGGAGTTTGCAAAGGAACATCTGAACAAGCCTGATGCATTTTGGAAACCTGTGGAATGATGAAGTTAAAATAGAACTTTTTGGCCGCAATGAGCAAAGGTATGCTTGGAGAAAAAAGGGTGCAGAATTTCATGAAAAGAATACCTCTCCAACTGCTAAGCACTGGGGTGGATTGATCATGCTTTGGGCTTGTGTAGCAGCCAGTGGCACGGGGAACATTTACTGGTAGAGAGAAGAATGAATTCAATTAAATACCAGCAAATTCTGGAAGCAAACATCACACCATTTGTAAAAAAGCCGACGATGAAAAGGGGATGGCTTCTACAACAGGATAATGAACCTAAACACACCTCAAAATCCACAATGGACTACCTCAAGAGGCACAAGCTGAAGGTTTTGCCATGGCCCTCACAGTCCCCCAACCTAAACATCATCGAGAATCTGTGGATAGACCTCAAAAGAGCAGTGCATGCAAGACGGCCCAAGAATCTCGCAGAACTAGAAGCCTTTTGCAATGAAGAATGGGTGAAAATCCCCCAAACAAGAATTGAAAGACTCTTAGATGGCTACAGAGAGCGTTTACAAGCTGTGATATTTGCCAAAGGAGGTGTTACTAAGTTACATGCAGGGTGCCCAAGCTTTTGCTTCGGGCCTTTTTTCTTTTTTGATATTTTGAAACTGTAAAAGATGGAAATAAAAAAAGCTTTCTTGCTTAAAATATTAAAGCAATGTGTCATCTTTAACTTAGTGCCTTTTGGAAATCAGTTCATCTTTTACTCACTTAACTATTCACAGTAACAGAAATTTTGACCAGGGGTGCCCAAACTTTTGCATACCACTGTATATTGAGTAAAGCAGGGACCAAGAACAGCTTTGCGTGCATCGTGGAGTAGATGTTGTTGTCAATCTGAACTGACTGGGGTCTACAAGTGAGGAAATCTAGGATCCAATTGCACAAAGAAGTATTGAAGCCAAAGTCTTGGAGCTTATTTATTAGCTTTGAGGGGATGATGGTAATAAATGTTGAACCACAGTCAATAAAGAGCATCTCTGTTGTCCAGACCTTCCAGGGTTGAGTAAAGAGCTAATGAGATGGTCATGTTGCGGACCTGTTGCTCTGGCAGGAAAACTGTAGCAGATCCAAGTCGCTTCTCAGGCAGGAGTTGATATGTTTCATCATCAACCTCTCCAAAACACTTCATCACCCTGTACGCAAGTGCTGCTGGACAATAGACATTGAAACAAGTCACTACGCTCTTCTTCAGCACTGGTATAATTGAAGCCTGCTTGAAGCAGGTGGGTACCACACACTGCTGAAGTAATAGGTTAAGGGTCTCAGTGAACACACTAGGCAGTTGATCAGCACCTGGTCAGGTACCCCATCTGGGCCAGATGTTTTTCGTGGGTTCACCCTTCTGAAGGCTGCTCGAACATCGGCTTTAGAGACTGAAATCATAGGTCATTGGAGGATGTGGGCATTTCTGATGGTTCCTCCATGTTTTGATAGTCAAAGCAAGCATAGAAGGCATTGAGCTCATCTGTAAGTAAAGCCCTACAATCTTCTTTGTCATTTGATTTAACTTTATAAGAGGTGGTAGTATTGAAACCCTGCCACAACTGTTGAGGATCCTTCGTTGATTTAAGTTTGGTCCAGAGTTGCCACTTCACCCAAGAGATGGCTTTCTAAAGGTCGTGTTGGACCTCTTGTAACTTTTTTGGTCACAAGACTTCGATGCTTCTGATCTGGCCTTCAGCACATTTCTGATCTCATGGTTCATCCAGGGCTTCTGATTGAGGAAGACTCTGAATGATTTTGTGGGGACACGCTCATCTACAACTGTTTTAATAAAGTCTGTTACCACTCCACGATGTTAGTAGGCAGCATACCATTAGCCCACTCAGACCAGTGTAGTTACACATTGTGTAAGCAGTAGTTGGCATCAGAAGTCTGGCTATTAGAAATGGGAGTCATGAGGAAGGAACAGGGGAGCTGTTACAACAGTATAAGAATTTAACAACAGAATTAACATTTCAGGTTGAGAATCCTTCATCAGAACTGGGAAAGAAAGACAAGAAAGTTTGTTTGAAAGGGTAGAAAAGGGATGGATGAGACAAAGGGAAACTCCTTAAAAAGTTCTATTAGATTGGTTAAATACCTTCCAATAATTTACCCACCACTCACGTCAGCCTCACCAGCCTATAGATTCTCAGCTTATTCTTAAGAGCCTTTCTTGAACAAAGGAACAATATTAGTTATCTTCCAGTCCTCCAGCACCCCGCCCATGGTTAGGGACATTTTAAATACCATCAGCCATGATGAAATGGCAGAGCAGAGTCGATGGGCTGAATGGTTTAAATTTGCTCCTATGTCTCATGGTCTAAATACCTTCGCCAGGACTCCTGCAATTTCTGCACCAGCATTCCACGAAGTGCGAGGGGTCACCTTGTTAGGCCCTGGGTCTTACCCACCCTAATTGCCTCATGACAGCAAGCACCTCCTTTTCTGTAATCCAGATACAGTCCATGACCCCACTACTGCTTTCTCTCAGTTCTATAGACTCTGTGTACATCTCCTCTGTAAATACAAGTGCAAAAAAAAAATTGAAGATCGCTCACATCTCTTTCGGCTCCTTGAATTGGTGGCTATGCTGATCTTCAAGGTGGCCAATCTTGTCCCTAGCTGTCCTTTTGCTCTTCATATATCTGAAGACAACTTTGGGATTCCCTTTCAACTTTTTGGACAGAGTAGCCTCAAGCCTTCTCTTAGCCGCCCCCCTCCCCCATTTCCCTTAAGTGCTCTCTTACATTTGCGTTTCTTATGCTCCCCAAGCACCTCATTTGTTCCTTGCTGATTATATCCGCTATGCACTTTCTTCTGAATCAGGGCCTCCGAATCCAAGGTTCCCTCAACCTGTTAGCCTGGTCTTCTATTCAAGTGGGAATGTACAAAATAATCTTTCATTTCTGAAGGCCTCCCGCTCACCAAGCACCCCTTTGCCATAAAACAATCTATCCTAATCCACATCTGCCAGATCCTTACTGTTGCCATCAACGCTTGCCTTCCTCCAACTTAACCCATCCTATCATTGTCTTGAAACTAATGGAATTATGATCACCAGATCCAAAGTGTTCCCTGGAACACACCTTGGTCACCTGCCCTGTCTTGGTCCCTAATTTGAGGCACAGTATCTTGCTCTCTCTAAAATTGCTTAGCTGCTCGGTAATGCTCATAATCATTTACCATCAGGTTTCCGGGCAAAGACATACATCGCAGCCAATGCAGCAATGTCTCCATCTCCTGAGATTGATACTATGTTGTGCCCTGACTCTACAGGCACATTCAGGCTTTCAGCACTTTCCCTAAATGAAATTTCAACATCCAGGAGGAATTCCCTTGTCATATCTATCCCTCCTCTACCGTCCATGAATTTAAAGCTATTATTTTTTCTCTTTCAGTTCTGATGAACGGTCTTTGACCTGAAACATTAACTCTATACAAATCGTAGACTTATCTAGACTATGAACCTCAGCATGTTTCAGATGCAGCCTGACCCACAGAGTTTCCAGCATTTTCCAGCATCTGCAGGCTTTTGATTTTCTTTGATAATTTTACATACGTCGAGTTCTACAACTGCAGACAAAAAAAAAGCTTGTTCCACTTAATTTTCCTGGTGTGTTTCTTCTTGTGTTAATAAAACCAACATTTTACAGCAGTTTTTTCTTACTTACACATTCATCACAAGAATCACAGTTTAGATAAGTCTACAATTTGCACAAGTACCTTCCTGAGTGAAGGATTCTCTGAAGAGGTAATCACCCTGTTCTGCAGTGTAAATATTGCTCTGGACTCAAACTTTGCTAAATGGACGATGGACTACATTATTTGTTCCATTTGTAATTAGGCTGTAATTCTGCGAAGGTGCACAGCTATTTCTCCAGCAGGCCAATGAGTCATCAACATTTGTTGCACCACCTGTCCAGATGAAACAGGCACTTATTCATCTTTGCACTGTTAATAAAATTGTGATTTCTGTGGAAAATGACAGGACTCCAGGAGTCTTATTGCAGGTACAGATTTGTTTTTTAAAAAAGAGATTCTTACCTTCACTGCACTACTTTCAAAAAAGTTTTATCCAAATGCAGCAATCAGTCTTGCGAAAGTGAGGGGCAATACGGAGAGATTTTATGAAAATACATCAATACATTTAAGAGGGGCAACTATCTCAAGAGGAAAACCAGTTCAGTACTTACGACAAACCCCATCTCTTGCTTCTTTTTGCTCTACCTCCCCTAAAAGGTTTCACTCATCATGGGAACAACAGGAATTCTGCAGATGCTGGAAATTCAAGCAACACACATCAAAGTTGCTGGTGAACGCAGCAAACCAGGCAGCATCTCTAGGAAGAGGTGCAGTCGACGCTTCAGGGTCTCGGCCTGAAACGTCGACTGCACCTCTTCCTAGAGATGCTGCCTGGCCTGCTGCGTTCACCAGCAACTTTGATGTGTGTCACTCATCATGGGGAAATGTTTCCAAAAGCACCAAGGTCAGATCCCAGGTTATCACACTGAATGTGACATTAATTAAAGAACAACCCTAAGCAATGTAGGAGGCACCAAATGGAAGAACACCTAAATGCTTTAGCCCTCCTTCAGAGATGTAAATTGTAAAATTTCCAGAACTCTACATTCATTTGAAAGTATTATTTAGGCTAATTTACATAAATTAATTAAGAAATACATTCAGTAGTTCAAAGAAATAATCTTGATAGGTTTTAAACATCTCCCAATTAAATACAATTTTTCTATCACGCTATTGGTTAGTAGGAAGCCTCCAGGCAGGAATTCTGAAGGTACATCATCAACCTGTAATGTCAACTCTGTTTCTTCACCACATGCATAACCTGCTGCACATTTCCAACATCACCTAGTTTTCAGGTGTCTAGTACCTCTAGCATTCTGGTCACTTATTTTGCTGGTGAGTGTACAGGTTAGGGAATTTAGAACCTGCAGGATGCAGAAAGACAGCGCTGGAATTCTTTCATTAACCAGAAAAGTTTAGAGTTCCAATTTCAACAAAGCAGTTTCTGTATCATCCAGACCAAATGTTAGATCAAAAAGGGGCAAATAACAGTAGAAAAAATGTTTATATTGATTGAACAAACAGCCTGGAGCAACCCACCCAGGTATACCTCATTGGTGGCATTAAACATGCTTTTTTTTGCAGCAGTGTTCAGAATTCACAGGTTTATTAAAAAAATATTTAATTTACATACAATATTCTCATTCCCCAAATTATCAAAGAGACTTAAAATTCCATAAATTATTTAATGCCCATGCTTTGTCTTTTAGCAATTAAACAATTTAGATCCAGAAAAGGAATGGATTCTGATGTCAGTTTGCTTGGGGATATCTGACCACAGTGTAGGATTAGGTGAAGAAAAAAGGCTTCATATTGTTGTGCAGGAATTCAGTTAGAGGATTAATGTATTCCAACTTCACAGCTTCAGAGCTACCTCTAATGTGCGAAGCAATTTCAGCACCTTAGTAACAAAACACCACACAATAATTAAACAAAGAGGCCTTCTAGATTATCCATGGCAAATGCTAACTCATGCTAAGATATGGTTACACAGAGCTGGCAACCTCTTTCACTACACCAGTGGCTATGCTCCAGATGAAAGGCTTACATGCAAGACTAGAACTGTTTCCTCCTGAATAACCAATAATAAAAAAAACACCCATGAAATCCTACTTTTTTTAAAAACTCTTATGATGAAAACATATTTTCTGTCAGTCATGCACTCTGCCTCAGGAAAACCCTAACAACTGGGGTAAAATGCGAATGAAACTTAGAACAGGAAAAGCAAGTGAGATGGTGAACATCACTGGCTGCCCATGTACTACAGTCCTCATCTATTTATCTGCAATTTATTAAGTTGATTCTGATTAATTGGGCCCTCAAATAATCGGGGTAGCTGATTATTTGGCACAACTCTTAAAGAACAAAATTAATCGAGAAAATAGCCAGGATTTCCTTTGTTTATTTGGGACACTATGCTGCTTTATTGGGATAGTAGACTGTTTCCAAACAGTTTCTAACTAGCGTCAGTCTCGTGCACTTGTGTGGCTGTTCGACACGACTTAGAGCGAAGAGTTTTTAAATAGTGTCAGTTGTGTATCTTTGTGTTCAAATAGCAGTGATATTTGTCGCAGATAGTTGACAAGAAATAAGCAGGGTGACAATTCTGAACCGTTTTGCTCACTCTGGTTTCAAGCTTTCACACTCGGAGATACCAGAAACAGCCTGGAGTGAAAATAAAATTATTTTACTACTTCAGCAAGTTAACTATGAAAAATTTGAAGGTATTGACAATCATCTTGAAAGTTACAATGAACATGAAGATTTGGAGGATGCAATCCTCAAAAGCATTGTACGAAGGCAGTCCATTATCTGCACTAAGTGTCTGCGCTGATTTTCTTCATTTATCGCCATTTAAAAGAACACAGCAGTGTCCACTGGATAAATTCCTTCATCGATAACTATTAGGAACCAATACACAGGTTTATCATACTGTAGTAGTATTGGTAGTGCTCTTATTTGTTCTGTATTTCATTTAAATATTTAATTTGTTACTCAGTTAAACTGTAGTTTGTCATTTTATTGGTGAACGCAGCAGGCCAAGCAGCATCTATAGGAAGAGGCGCAGTCGACGTTTCAGGCCGAGACCCTTCGTCAGGACTAACTGAAGGAAGAGTGAGTAAGGGATTTGAAAGCTGGAGGGGGAGGGGGAGATGCAAACTGATAGGAGAAGACAGGAGGGGGAGGGATGGAGCCAAGAGCTGGACAGGTGATAGGCAAAAGGGGATACGAGAGGATCATGGGACAGGAGGTCCGGGAAGAAAGACAAGGGGGGGGGGTGACCCAGAGGATGGGCAAGAGGTATATTCAGAGGGACAGAGGGAGAAAAAGGAGAGTGAGAGAAAGAATGTGTGCATAAAAATGAGTAACAGATGGGGTACGATGGGGAGGTGGGGCCTTAGCGGAAGTTAGAGAAGTCGATGTTCATGCCATCAGGTTGGAGGCCACCCAGACGGAATATAAGGTGTTGTTCCTCCAACCTGAGTGTGGCTTCATCTTTACAGTGGAGGAGGCCGTGGATAGACATGTCAGAATGGGAATGGGACGTGGAATTAAAATGTGTGGCCACTGGGAGATCCTGCTTTCTCTGGCGGACAGAGCGTAGATGTTCAGCAAAGCGGTCTCCCAGTCTGCGTCGGGTCTCACCAATATATAAAAGGCCACATCGGGAGCACCGGACGCAGTATATCACCCCAGTCGACTCACAGGGCCCCAAACAGTCCTTCCAGGTGAGGCATCACTTCACCTGTGAGTCGACTGGGGTGATATACTGCGTCTGGTGCTCCCGATGTGGCCTTTTATATATTGGTGAGACCCGACGCAGACTGGGAGACCGCTTTGCTGAACATCTACGCTCTGTCCGCCAGAGAAAGCAGGATCTCCCAGTGGCCACACATTTTAATTCCACATCCCATTCCCATTCTGACATGTCTATCCACGGCCTCCTCTACTGTAAAGATGAAGCCACACTCCGGTTGGAGGAACAACACTTTATATTCCGTCTGGGTAGCCTCCAACCTGATGGCATGAACATTGACTTCTCTAACTTCCGCTAAGGCCCCACCTCCCCCTCGTACCCCATCTGTTACTCATTTTTATGCACACATTCTTTCTCTCACTCTCCTTTTTCTCCCTCTGTCCCTCTGAATATACCTCTTGCCCATCCTCTGGGTCGCCCCCCCCATTGTCTTTCTTCCCGGATCTCCTGTCCCATGATCCTCTCGTATCCCCTTCTGCCTATCACCTGTCCAGCTCTCGGCTCTATCCCTCCCCCTCCTGTCTTCTCCTATCATTTTGGATCTCCCCCTCCCCCTCCAGCTTTCAAATCCCTTACTCACTCTTCCTTCAGTTAGTCCTGACGAAGGGTCTCGGCCTGAAACGTCGACTGCGCCTCTTCCTATAGATGCTGCTTGGCCTGCTGCGTTCACCAGCAACTTTGATGTATGTTGCTTGAATTTCCAGCATCTGCAGAATTCCTGTTGTTTGTCATTTTATACCTTTTTTTAACTACTTCCATTAAACTTCAGCTAATTGGGGCAGCTGCTTAACTGGGCCAAAATATACTGATCCTCATGTGTCCCGATTAACCACAATCCACTCTATATCAGAGGCGGATGCATTTGCAAGACTTTTTAAAATATCCAACTTCACCAAATGATAATAACTGAATAAAAATACTCCTGGTGTAGTTGTAATCCAAAATTTAAATAAAATAAAAAGAAAAGCCCGAGATATAAAACAGTATTTGAAGCTTATCAGCCCCTTTCTCCCTCCACCAACTCTCCTGTATGGCACCCCCCTGCAAGGTGATAGAGACACAGCATGAAAATGGGCCCTTCAGCTCACTCTACCTACACTCACCATCAAACACTATATTCCGCATTCAGGATGGTATTGAGAACTTCTAGGCCGTAAATCAGGAGCACACAGATGGCCTTGGTAGAAGATGCAGAAGGTGCACATCAACTTACCAACTGGAAACACAAGAAACTGCAGAAGATGGAACTCCACAGCAACACACACAAAATGCTGGAGGAGCTCAGCAGGTCAGGCAGCATCCATGGAAATGAATAAACAGCTTACGTTTTTGGCCGAGGCCCTTCTTCACAACTATATAACTAAACCCAATTTTGGCAGTAATCCCATTCCAACCTATTCATTCTTCACACATTTGCTAGGGCTGATTTACAGTAGCCAGTTAACCTATGAAACTTCATGTCTTTGGGAGTGGGCAGAAACTGGAACACCTGGTAGAAATCCATGTAGTCACAGGTAGAATGTGCAAACTCCACACAGCCGTCAACAGAAATTGGAATTTAACCAAGGTCACTGGAATTTGAGGCAGCAGATCTGATATCTGCAACACCACGCTGCAGTTCTACAGTTCTCAAGGCAAACAAACAATATCACTGGCAGTCAAAGCATGCCTGTAAGACAAACACCACGTTTTGGCTTGCTTGCCACTTCAATGCTCCAGCCTACTCCCACTCCAAACTCTATGGCCTGCTACACTTTTAAAACATAACCCATTACTTGAGTGACAGCAGCTCATTTCCATGTGGATACAATACAGCCTTCCTGACTCACTGCTGAATTGATATCAGGCACCCGATTACCGCTATCTACATCAGAGCTGGTCATTTCCTCTGCAAGTCAACCCAACCATCTATGATACTGGCTCAGATTTTCTCTCTCCAGAAACACAGCCTGACCTGCTTGGTAAATCCCACAGTTCTGCTATTTATAACAATGTTCTCATTAACCTATTGACTGGAGGACTTCTACAATTCATCCCCACTACAACCCTGGCCTTAGCTAATCAGTCATCACCTTTGCCCCATCCCCTCTCCCCGATCTTCTCTGCAACAAAACACAAGTGTTGACTCTGTTTCTCTTTCTGCCAATGCTGCCCGATCAGCTGATTGTTTCCAGCATTTTCTGATTAAATTTCATGTAAGCTGCTGATTTTCACCGAATGGATCAGCTTTTCCTATTAGCTTCTGTACTTAAAAATGCTGTAACTAGGACAGTGTCTTAAACTGTAGGGGTCCTTCCCTGATCAGCCCACCTAAGAATGAAGAGAGTTTTCATACCGTTACTGCAACAGCTGTTTGAACTGTCAGCATGGAATGTGCTCGCCAATACTTGATTTCAAACTTAAACCAGCTTGTTGCGTTTAGTTTGAAAGCAGTGTGAACAGCTGCTTCTGCAACCAGCAAAAACTTCCTGAGGTAGACCAAACCTTTCAATGTTGAACAGAAGCAGGTTTTCAAGTAAAATAATGCCACATCCCAAATTTAGACTTAAAAAAATATGTAATTACCAAAATGACAAGCCATGTTAAACAGAAGTCAATGTGCTCATAGCTGAAGAATGAATTTGGTTTCAAAAGCCTTATTGTACCAATGGAGGTCATACTGCAAAGGCCATAAAGCTAAATAAAGATACAAACACGGGATATTGATCAGGGGTGCTTTGTTGCAACCCAGAATGGCTAGTCAGTAGACTCGCACTGCAGCAGCGACCGCCCCACATTTCAGACATTTGTTCACGACTGTAATTACTTGTTCCAGTCAGATTACATGCAATCAAGTCATTCAGCTGAAACACTCTGTCGAACAGTGCCATCTGCAGGAAGTCATCCATACAAAGCCCCTTTCAACATTCAGCTGTTCCACAACAATCCACTATTCTGAAGAGAGGAAGACTGGTTTCCCACTTCACGCTGCTGGTTGTAACCTCTTTTAGCTGAAACAGAGGATGGAAACTTGTGTGTCCTTGACTTCCTGACACATGAAGCAATAGACCGAACTCTTTGCAGGCAGAATGTGCGTGGAAAATCAGATTCAATCATTATTCCAACATCAACGCTTACTGCATGAACTTTTATAGGGATCTCAAACTTAAGGATGTGGTTTAATGACTCCTTACACAGGAAGATGCTTCATGAGTGCTTCACAATTAAAGGAAGGCCTGCACTGTATATATTGTAGAACACAGGGAAAGGAAGATGAGAATGTAGATCATCGGGGAAATTAATGATGGTATGACTTTTTTCAAAAATTATTTTTGGGCAGTACCAAAACAGGAATAAAAGAGCAGGTACCAAGAGAAAGACATTTCTTGCTCTTGCAAATCCAAATTAGCAACAAATTACTGTACCACAGAGCAAAATTTAAAATTTCAATCACTGAGTGTACACTTTCTACCCAAATCTTATTAATTGCGACTAATTCGCAGTGCACAGCTTTCTTGAAAGCAGACTTGGAAACTGAAAGGTAACATTTAGGATTTCACGTGAGCAAGTAGTGAAGTCCATCAGGGATACTGAGGAATGTCACTTTAATTCCACTTCCTTTCTCCAAACCCTATTCTGACACTGACTTCTCAACCCTTTGCTAATAAATGAAGGCCAACGCAAGCTGGAGGAACAACTCCACTTTCTGGAGTTGCTGATAAGTTCAGCAATTTAAAGCAATAATCTTGTTTTTTTATCCCTCCTCATTTTGCACCTCTTGATCTTTCATTCATCCCACAACCACTCATTGTTACTGTAGAACAATCCTTCTGTCTTTAACTTCTCCTGCTTTTTATCCTATCACAGGCAGCTTGCTTCTCTGCATTTCTTTCTGACAACTTGTTTTATCTCCAGTTTGCCTAGTTCTGTTTAAAGGTCACTGAATCTCCACAAACACCACTCAATGTGGTGACTATTTCCAGAAAACTTTCAAAGTTCTGCACCATTTGCACCTGATACGTTTCTCCCAAAGAGGGGGAAAAGAAACTAAGGTTTTCCTCCAGATAAGCAAAGAAGCTGCCATCTGACAAGCTCATGTTCATGATGAGGCAGTCACAAGGAATACTTATGATCCATACTTTCACATCTCCAGGAAATGCTAGCAAAAATGCAAGCAGAACCTGAATTACTTAGTGGAATGTCGATCGCCCCCTTTCACTTCACAGAAGGCGCCTGGCCCAGTGAGTTCCTCCAGCAGTTTTGTTTTAAACAGTACAATCAAATACAACTGTCACGTAAAGCAGAGCTAATCTCCTATGTCACGTCTGGGTACAGTTCCCAAGGCATAATATAAATGGCAAGGATTACTTGATGGGTCATTGCATCTTGTTGACCCCTCAAAAAAAAAACATAAACCAGCTGCTTCAGGAAACTGTTTACAATTTTGAATCAGATTTTGCCTATTTAGCACCAAAGGGGAAATTATAATCTGCTCCATTTTGCTTGTGCACAAGACTACTTCTAAACTTCGTAAAATGCCTCCCCCACCCGGCCCGTATTAGTATGAAAAGAGGGTGAAAATTTTATTAAATGATTGTCAACTGCGGTTTCCTCTAATCTTATCATGTGGAGATTTTCTTTATTCATTGGCATTAACAGCAGCAAGGTTGTCATTTGTTATTTGGGAAATGGTAGTGAGCCCCTTCTTGAAGCATTGCAGCACTCCCACAGGCCGTTGAGTATTGAGTTCCTGGAGTAACAGTCCAGTATTTGTGTATTATTCTCCAGTGAAAACATAGCTGAGCTGAAGATCGGATCAGCCATGATTTTGTTGAATGGTGGGGCAGGTATGAGGGGCTGGACGTCCAACTTCTGCTCCATGACTACAGTTTACTGTCCCATCTGAAGGAAGCCAACTGTTGATAGTAGCACTCACTCACAGGTGTGAACTTACAAAGCATCTCAAGGGGGAGAGTTCTAACAAGAAGCAATAATATTGTGACCACAAAAAAATTACCACTATTTGAATAAACACCACCATCTATTGAATATTATAGCTGCCACATGCCACTTGAGGGGGGGGTGAAATTTAAAAATACTTCGCAGTTAATCCTTCCATATTTATGCACCACCATTCTTCACATCCAATTTTTTTTTGGTTTCTTCAATTAATATTTAGCACATCAGATCTATGCTCTGAGTCCCAAATGAGGCAACCCATAGCACAGGCAACGAAGTCACAACTGTGCTTATTGAAATTAAACTTCCAACCTCATTACCTTTAACAGATCTCTTATGGGACTACCAGTTAGCTCATCCCTTTACATACCTTTACAGAATAAGCCATGGGCCTTCTCAAGATTTTTATGGTGAGTCATTGTAGCACCAGTCAGTAATGAAGGCCAATAAGAAAGAGCAGCATCAATTTATTTCCTCAAGTACTGAATGCTGCTTGTGCATTATTCTCTAGTAAGAAAATAATCATCCCATGGTTCTTCACACTAACGTAAGGTTTAAGAACTAAACCTGCATCAGATAATGTTTAGCACTGATATTCCCATTAAGCAGTACCAGATTATTTAATGACAGGAATTCTAAAGCTTCAAAAGCCATTGCAGTTCCATGCTCCATCTTCATCCCTTTCTGAGGTGTATAGACTGGGTGGGTGATGAGTGTTTTCATGTTATAACAGAGGAACAGCTTAATATTAACATTCAGTCAAACAGCAAAGTGATGCTAAAAGAACTGGGAGGTGGGGTCATGTTGCTAAGGCCACAGTGAAACAGCAAACAGAAGTGGTCAGCAGCTTAAGTCAGTCAAATCTTGCAAATCTTGCATTTACAATAGGCTTTTATCAGCTTAAAAGAAACCAAAAGAGCCTGTGGTCAGATACACAAAAAAAAATCTAAGGGAATGTTGGTCTCTGTCTTAAGAAGCTGAAGATACAAAGGAATAAAATTAATATTACTCTGCACAAAAAGCACTGTTTCAACTCCATTTGGGGTACAGTGTTCTGTTTTGCAAACCATGTTTCAGTATGAAGACATCAGTCTTCAGGAGGGTTCAGCACCAATTTACCAGGACAACAGTGATGCTGAAGGGTTACATCATGATGCATAAATTGCATATACTACAGTTTTATCCCCTTAACGTGCTACTCAACAGATAAGTTTATGACTGAAAGATTTCATCATGGATGTACCGAAAGTATTTCCATCAAACATCTTCAGTGGAAATCTGAAATTGCTTCCCTCTCTAACACCCGTTAACTGCATCAACCACCCTGCCCCAAAAGCTGCTGAAACTAGATCTACTGAAAATATAATCGAGAGATTATTTGTTATGTAATATTATTGAGGTTCACAGATGGTATTAAGAGTTACAGAATTAAGCAGGTACATTGAGTCAAGACACATCAGGCATCATGTAACTGAATAGCAGCAATAGGCTCGTCAGATCAAAAACAATCTCTGCTTGATATACCTGTGTTTCATTTGAATTAAGGTTAATTTTCACAGCTCAGTTATAGCACCATAAGATATTGCGGGCAGTGTTTATTCATCCTCTTACTGATCAATATAAAAGAGAATATGGCAGGCTCCAATTTTTCAGCTACTGGATTATGGCTGATACATTGTTAAATTAAAGACAACCTATACACATTGCTCAAATCCTTCAGGTGTTAAATGCAGCTGATTTATTGGGAAATGCAAAAGCTCACTGAAAGGTAATGCACATATTAAGGACTGATCATTTTGCTATATTTGCAAAATCTTTTACGGAAAATGTTCACTTATAATTCAAACACAGCTCTCAGTCAGTTGATGCTACTTATATTATTTTCCTGACGAAGGGTCTCGGCCTGAAACGTCGACTGTACCTCTTCCTAGAGATGCTGCCTGGCCTGCTGCGTTCACCAGCAACTTTGATGTGTGTTGCTTGAATTTCCAGCATCTGCAGAATTCCTGTTGTTTATATTATTTTCCATCTTTTTGTGAATTAATTGCAAATGTTCCAATATCTGGTGCTATTATGGACTGTTACAACAGCAGTGCTTTCCACGCAATAGTTTTTCATTTTGATGGCGCTGCCAAGTCAGCCTGAACAACAGGCAATTCATGCTTGTACTAACACATCCATTTTAAACAATAATGGATTCTTTATAATGTATTTATTGTGTACATGTTATTTGTGAATGTATTTCTTGTGAATACTGCTTTTAATGATATTATGTGCCTGTGATACTGCTTCAAGTAAGGTTTTAATTACCCCTGTGCATACAGTACATGCACTCATGCATATGACAATAAACTTGACTTTGACTTTATAATACTTCCAATTTTAAGTACCCAAGACAGGAATAGTATTAGAATACATACTGAATATTTTAACAAATTAAATAGTTGTAGAATTATCGCAATTACCTCGCTGTCAGATTTTCAAAAGGATTTGAAGAGATCATTAGTATTTTCCTGGGAATACACACTCTACATTGGGAGGATTTTTTTTTCTGTATAATTTACTCTAACTCACTAGGGCATAATTTCAGCTGTGCTATGCTATTATTTTCACCACACTTTCCTTTGCAATGTCAATACTGCTTTCCTGTAATGCAGTTCCTCAGAAAAATTGCAAGGAATCCTTCATAAATGAAACTTCAGAAACAGCTACTCTGATCCAAATTTGGATCTCCCAATCAAAGAGAAATAACAGCAAAATCCTCTGCTTAATGGCAGGCTAAGATTCAACTCTGACATGAGAGGTTGTGCACTCCCAGGAGTTTGAAATTGCCCACAGTTTCCACTGTTGGGATGCCAATATAAAGAGGAATGTCAATGGTGTGAGTTCTCCTGAAGTTGATAACCATCTCTTTTGTCTTGTTGGCATTGAGGAAGAGGTTATTTGCCTGGAACCAGGCCTTGAGCTCTTCCACCTTTCTTCAAGCAGTCTTTTGCCCACAGAACTGCCACTCAATGTATATTTTTGTACCATTCTCTGTACACTCTAGAGAATATTGTGCGTGAAAACCTCAGGAGATCAGCAGTTTCTGAGATACTCAAACCACCCCATCTGACACCAATAATCATTCCAAAGTCAAAGTTAGTTTGATCACATTTCTTCACCGTTTTAATGTTTGGTTGGAACAGCAAATGAACTTCAAGATCATGCGTGCATGATTTTCTGCAGTTGCTGCCACATGATTGGCTGGTTAGATATTTGCATTAATGAGAAGGTGTACCGAATAAAGTGGCCACTGAGTGTATATTACAACAATTTCTTTCACATCCAACAGAATTGGAGTCTCTTCCATCGTCACATTTGATTCAGCTTTCTTGTCTTTGGTTTCAATACTGATGTAGAAAAAATGAAACAAATTGGCGTTGCCAAATTTTAAAAAGAGTGTTGCACAGTGACATTCATAAAAAATGCTAAACTATTTTTAACCGTACTGTGGTAAACTCATGGTTTTAATACTGTTAAGTTCACATCAATACTAATAATTAATGAAGGGAATTTAATTGGGTTTCATTTTCACTTTGATCAAAGTGTTAATAAAAATAAACTGATTGACTGAATTCTGAGGGTTACAACAAAACATTTTCTCAAACATTTTCTTCTAATTGGGCAGCTTGATAAATAAAAGATTTATGGAACTGCAGGCATAGAAGTTCCAAATCTATTATGTCAAGAATGATTGAACAGTCGAGTCAAAAGTAAAATGGCAATTTGTTCAGAGTATGGCTCAAGAAGTAAATACCTCTGCAATTTTTTCCCTAAAAATAACACAGATCAGAAGAGGAGGTGTGTGGGGGGGGGGGAGTAGTTACTAACAAAATAATTTTATGAAAAAATGATTAACAAATTATAGGTTAAAAACAAAAAATAATGATGCAAACTCTTGACCTGGTGCCATTATGAATTCACAATAATTATACAGGAATAAATAAGACTATTCAATATCGAATCCAATGTTTAGTGAGCATGTCACAAAGGCAGCACACTGCATTTAACAAAATCTTTGACTGAGTGGAACCTTCAAATGTTCATTTATTTTTTCCCCCACTGTTGCTTTGAGGCCAATTCCTGGCCTGCTTTGAGATCACTACCAAGTCTACTCTATTGGCTGCTTGCTGTTAAAGATAGTATGCTGTGTTCATTTTAAAGCCCCTCGCAAGAAACTGCTCAACATCATCTTGCAGCTCCTTTCTCAAGGAGCTCCCGAGGGATAACCAAGTAGGGCTTCAAGCACCCAGTATTGGGAGCCACACTGTCATTTGTTATAACAAAACTTTCACTGAGCAGAAGACTTTGAAATCAGGCAATCATATATCACTTCTACAATGACAGTAGTAGTTCTGCAGTGAGAAGGTCAGTACATTCCTTGCAAGGTGCATTCCAATTGCATTCCGTCCTGATGCAGGATCTCAGCCTGGAATGTTACCTGGTTTTCTCCCTCCACAGATGTTGTCTGACTATTGAGCTCTTCCAGCAGCTTGCATTTTGCATTCAGCTTCTGCTTTTTTGCCATTGTCATAATTCTGTTCTCAACATTGCACATCTTATACATCTCTATCACGTCACCTCTCATCCTCCGTCGCTCCAAGGTAAAAAAGGCCAAGTTCACTCAACCTATTCTCATGTACACCCCCCAATCCAGGCAACATCCTTGTAAATCTCCTCTGCACTCTCTCTATAGCATCTACATCCTTCCTGTAGTGAGGTGACCAGTATTGAACACAACACACCAAGTAGGGTCGAACCAATGTCCCATATAGCTGTAAAATTATCTCATGGCTCTTGAACTCAATCCCACGGTTGACGAATGGTTACACACCATACGCCTTCTTAACAACACTGCCAACCTGCGCAGCCCCTTTGCATGTCCTATAGACACAGACTACAAGATCTCTTAGATCTTCCACACTGCCATATGTCTTTCCATTAATATTATATTCTGTCTTCAAATTTGACCTAGCAAAACGTACTACTTCACACTTATCTGGGTTGAAGCCCATCTGCCACTTCTCAGCCCAGTTTTGCATCCTATCGATGTCCCACTGTAACCTCTGACAACCCTCCACACTATCCATAACACCACCAACCTTTGTGTCATCAGCAAACGTGTGCTCAATTCTGGTCGCCTCACTACAGGAAGGACGTGGAAACCATTGAAAGGGTGCAGAGGAGATTTACAAGGATGTTGCCTGGATTGGGGAGCATGCCTTATGAGAATAGGTTGAGTGAGCTCGGCCTTTTCTCCTTGGAGCAACAGCAGATGAGAGGTGACCTGATAGAGGTGTATAAGATGATGAGAGACATTGATTGCGTGGATAGTCAGAGGACTTTTCCCAGGGCTGAAATGGCTAGCATGAGAGGGCACAGTTTTAAGGTGCTTGGAAGTAGGTACCAAGGAGATATCAGGGGTAATTTATTTATTTATTTACACAGAGGGTGGTGAATGCGTGGAATGGGCTGCCGGCAGCAGTGCTGGAGGCAGAAACGATAGGGTCTTTTAAGAGACTCCTGGATCGGTACATGAAGCTTAGAAAAATAGAGGGCTATGGGGAAGCCTAGGTAGTTGTAAGGTAAGGACATGTTCAGCACAGCTCTGTGGGCCAAAGGGCCTGTATTGTGTTGTAGGTTTTCTATGTTTCTAACATATGAACCCATCTTTCTACTTCTCCATCCAGGTCGTTTATAAAAATGACAAAGAGGAGGGGGTCCCAGAACAGATTCCTGCGGAACACCACTGGTCACCGACCTCCATGCAGAATTCAAACTATCTACAATCACCCTTTGCCTTCTGTGGGCAAGCCATTACTGGATCCACAAAGCAAGGTCCCTTTGCATCCCATGTCTCCTTCTTTTCTGAAGGAGCCTTGCATGGTGAACC
The DNA here is from genome assembly GCF_963921235.1 of Mobula hypostoma. NCBI lineage: Eukaryota > Metazoa > Chordata > Chondrichthyes > Myliobatiformes > Myliobatidae > Mobula > Mobula hypostoma. The sequence goes on along the minus strand of NC_086098.1, from coordinate 55,112,613 downwards.
TTATCAAATGCCTTAATGAAATCCATATACATTACATCCACTGCTTTACCTTCATCAATGTGTTTTGTTACTTCTACAAAGAATTCAAACAGGCTTGTAAGGCACGACCTGCCCTTGTCAAAGCCATGCTGACTATCCCTAATCAGATTATGTCTCTCCAAATGCTCATAAATCCTGCCTCTCAGGATCTTCTCCAACAATTTGCCCACCACTGAAGTCAGACTCACTGGTCTATAGTTTCCTGGGTTATCTCTACTCCCCTTTCTTGAACAAGGGAACAACATTTGCAACCTTCCAATCCTCTGGTACTTCTTCCGTCCCTATTGATGACGCAAAGATCATCACAAGAGGCTCAGCAATCTCCTCCCTTGCTTTCCACAGTAGCCTGGGGCATCTCATCTGGTCCCTGTGACTTATCTAACTTAATGCTTTTCAAAAGCTCCAGCACATCCTCTTTCTTATTAGCTATATGCATTTCAGTCTGCTGTAAGTCATCCCCATAATTGCCAAGGTCTTTTTCCCTTGGTGAATACTAAAGCAAAGTATTCATTAAGTACCTCTGCTACCTCCTCCGACTCCATGCGCACATTTCCACTATCACACGTGATTGGTCCTATTCACACACGGCTCATCCTCTTGCTTTTCACATACTTGAAGAATGCCTTGGGGTTTTCCTTAATCCTGCTCATCAAGTCCTTCTCATGGCCCCTTCTGGCTCTCCTAATTCTATTATTAAATTCCTTCCTAGCTACTTCATAATTTTCTAGAGCTCTAACACTACCTAGTTTCTTGAAACTTTCGTAAGCTTTTCTCTTCTTCTTAACTAGTGTAACCCTCAGGCTCCCCCAGCTCGCGTTCGTCTAGGGGAATCAGCCTTTGGCCCAGCCAAACTGGGTAATCACGTTTGCGTGGATGCTGTGTAACGTACCCCCAGTTACAAACCCACAACGCAAGATATCAGACAGTACACCATATGCAATTAAATAATAGACTTTATGACTCTTAATCTGAATATAGGGTTGGTAATGAAAATAAACGAAACAAAAAAAGGGCCCAAGTCAAAATCAAAGTCCCAGTTGGAGCTCACTCCGTAGTCATCCTTCCACCATCGATCTCCTCTGAACGTCACCGACCTTCGGACCCTCAGATCCCAGTCCACTCCGTCCGGTGTTCTACCAGCTTTCTCCACACGCATCTTCCCTCTTCCTCTCTCCTCAACAAAAGACCGTGAAAACCCGGCTCCCAGACACACAAGAAAGAACAACATTTCCTCATTGGCTAACCCTTGCATACCAAATCCCGTTATCGCCTAGCCATAATCCAAACATTGCTGCTACAGAGAAAGCGTTACATCAGCAGTAAAACATTACAAAGGAGCCATTACACTAGATTTTCTCTAACTTCCTTTAATGCCCCTCCTCCCCTTCTATCCCCATCCCGAAAATTTTTTTTTTCTTTGTCTTTCCCTCTCACAATAACTCCTTGCCTGTTCTCTATCTTCCTCTGGTGCTCCCCTTCCCCTTTTTTTCTTCCAAGGCCTTCCATCCTATGATATTCCCCTTTCTCCAGGCTTGTATCCCTTTTGCCGATCAACTTCCCAGCTCTTAGCGTCATCCCTCCCCCTCCTGTCTTCCATCATTTTGGGTCTCCCCCTCCCACTCCCACTTTCAAATCTCTATCTCGTTTTTTCAGTTCGTCCTGACAAAGGGTCTTTACCCGAAATGTCGACTGTACTTCTTCCTGGCCTGCTGTGGTCCACCAGCATCTTGTGTGTGACATTAGATTTTCTACGTTCTTTGTACACCATGCTTCATTAACCCTACCATCCTTTCCCTGCCTCAACAGAACATACCTATGCAGAACTTCATGCAAATATTTCCTGAACATTTGGCACATTTCTGCCGTGCATTTCCTGAGAACATTTGCTCCCAAGTTCTTGCCTAATAGCATCATATTTCCCCCTACCCCAATAAAATGTTCTCCCAAATTGCCTGCTCCTATCCTTCTCCAGCGCTATGGTGAATGAGAAAGAGTTGTTGTCATTACCCCCAAAATGCTCTCCCACCAACAGATCTGATACCTGATCTGTTCATTTCCCAATACCAGATCAAGTACATCCTCTCTCCCAGTTGGCTTATCTGCATATTGTGTCAGGAAACCTTCCTGAACACACCTAACAAACTCTATCCCATCTAAACCCCTTGCACTAAGGAGATGTCAATCAATATTAGGAAAGTAAAATCTCACATCTCAACAACCCTATTATTATTGCACCGTTCCAGAATCTGCCTCCCTATCAGCTCCTTGATATCCCTGTTACTATTGGGGGGGGGGGGGGTCTATAAAAACACCCAATAGTTATTCCTTTCCTGTTTCTGACTTCCTCCCTCACTACTCAGCAGACCATCTCTCCAGGACTTCCTCCTTTTCAGTGACACTATCCCTGATTAGCAATGCCACAACCCCACCTCTTTTGCCTCCCTCTCTGTTCTTTTTGAAACATCTAAAGCCTGGCACACTCAACAGCCATTCCTGCTCCTGAGACATCCAGGTCTCTGTGAAAGAGATAATGTGTACCCAACACTCCAGTGATAAGCACTCAGCAAAACTAAATAAAATGGAATTAAAAAAAAAATGCTCTGAATCAGATGATCTGTGCTCCAAGAAAGTAGCAAGAACACTGGGGATGACCAAGCTGAAAATCAGGGCTCCTTTGATTTGCGAACTGTAACTTTAGGTTGGAAAATTATGCCTGATTTTTATAAGAGAAAAAGAATCCATGGAATTTTAGATATTTTAAATTGACAATTTTCAGAAAAGTATGAGAGATTTTGATCAAGGAGATTATTTTTACTTAACAGGGAGCAAGCATAATTTGTCGAGGTTAATTTAACTGATTCGTCTAAGTGAATTAAATAGCTGACAGGAATGTCTGGGAATGCCCAAGAAGGCATTTGAAAAGACCCTTCATAAGATCCAGTTAGTTGAGGTTGAAGCTCTGACGTAACGATATTTTATTGACCAAGCTCTCACACCGGTTGGTTAACAAGGTTAGAGTGCACAAAGTTGAGGGTTATGCGTCAACATGGATTGAGAGATGGTTGTTAGACAAAAAAAAAGTAAAGAATGGGAATTAATGTATCCTTCTCAGGCTAGCAGGTTGTGACAAATGGTTATCATAGTATCTGGTTATCGTAACTATATTAATGAGTTGGCCAAGAGGACAAAGTGCCATATTTCACAGTTTGCTGATGGTATAAAACTAGATAGGAATGCGAGCTGGGAGGAGATTGTAGAGGTTTCAGGTATACAGTCAAGCAGAATGGGTAGGCAAGAAGGTGGCAGATGTAACAATTTGAAAAATGTGAAGTTAGTTATTTTGATGCACGTAACAGAAAAGCTAAATATTCGTTGAATAGCAAGAGGTGTGATAGTCCTGATGATCAGAAGGGAACTGTGTCCCTATACATATTCACTGAAGGTCAACAGGAAGATGCAGTGATTAGGAAGGCAAATAGTTTTTTGACCTTTATCACCAGAAGATAGGAACAAGGATATCTTTGTGCAAAGAGCTTTGTTGAGATCATATCCAGAACATTATGTACAAGTTTTGGTCTCCTTTCGTCCCCCAAAAAATGAAATATTCACTTTAGTGGGAGCGCAGCAAAAATTCATAAGACCAGTTGTAAGGATATCAGATTTGCTGAATTAAAAGACATTAAGCAAACTAGACCTATATTATCTAGAATTTAAAAAATGAGAGGTGATCTCAATGAACTCGACAAAATTATTACAGATAGAGCTACGGAGGTTGGACGTAGGGTAAGTGTTTCCCTGGTTAAACAGTCCAGAAGCAAAAACCTTAGTCTGATAATAAATGGAGAAATTTCTTCATGGAGAGCAAGATGGCTCCTTGGAATTCTCCAGTTTAAGAGGCCTGTGGAGCATCAGTTATTGAGTTTAATCAAAAGGCAGACTGATTGATTTCTGCATATTAAGTGGACACTGCAGAAAAATGCTGTTGGGGTAAAGATCAGCAATGACCTTGCCAAATGGCCTGGACCTGTTTATCGTGCTTTTATGACTTGGCTCGAAAGTAGCTGAGTGCTGGTAATCAGAGATTAGGGACAGTCAGCAGTCACTCATCTAGCCAGAATATGGTTAGGGGAGCTTTAATAATTCAATGCATTTGGATTATGATGTAGAAAGCAATGTATCCAACTTTGCAGAAGGAACAAAAATGAACAGTACACAGCTGCAAACATATTTTATAGTTTATTGTTGCCAAATAACTGATAGTAGAACGTACAATCATCACAGCGATATTTGATTCTGCGCTTCCCGCTCTCTGGATTACAAATCGATAGTAAATATTAAAAATTTAAATTATAAATCATAAATAGAAAATAGAAAAATGGAAAGTAAGGTAGTGCAAAAAAACCGAGAGGCAGGTCTGGATACTTGGAGGGTACGGCCCAGATCCGGGTCAGCAATCTTATCACAGTTGGAAAGCTGTTCCCAAATCTGGCCGTACTAGTCTTCAAGCTCCTGAGCCTTCTCCCGGAGGGAAGAGGGACAAAAAGTGTGCTGGCTGGGTGGGTCGTGTCCTTGATTATCCTGGTAGCGCTGCGCTGTGTTCACAATCTTCTGCAGCTTCTTCCGGTCTTGGACATAGTCAAACATAATCCTATTTTCAACAAAAATAATTAAATGAAAGGGGATAAAAAAAGTTGGTATTTCAATGTAGGTGAACTTGAGGTCACTCATTTGGGACACAAAATGATAAATGAGGGTACTATTTAAAACAACGAAAAAACGCAAGCAGATGTTCAAGGAGCTCGAGAAATTTATGGGCATTAATTATTAAAATGTCAGGTACAGAAAAAAATCAAAATGACAACAGAATATTTGGCACTGAGTACGGCCTGGTAGCCCAGCGGTTAGCGCTTTACAGCACCTGCGATCACTGATTAGGGTTCTCTCTGTGACTGCATGGGTTTCCTCCAGGTGCTCCAGTTTCCTCCCACCTTCCAAAGGAATATAGTTAAGGTTAGTGAGCTGTGTGTATACTATATGGGCACTGGAAGCTTAGTGAGACCTGAGGGCAGTCCCCAGCACGATCCTCAGATTGTGTTGTCTTGATGCAAAACAGCATATTCACAATATGTACTACGTGTGACAAATAAAGCTAAACTTAAATCTTACTGGATTACAATATAGGGAAAGGTTACACCTCAGTGACACAACGTCCTGGTTAGAACATACTTGCAACACCATGAACAGCAATGTAACCAGAGTATAGAAAGGAAGCATAGAACTCCTACAGCACAATACAGGCCCTTCGGCCCACAATGTTGTACCGAACATGTACTTACATAGAAATTACCTAAGGTTACCCAAAGCCCTCTATTTTTCTAAGCTCCAGGTACCTATCCAGGGGTCTCCTAAAAGACCCTATCGTATCCGCCTCCACCACTGTCGCTGGCAGCCCATTCCACATACTCACCACTCTCTGCGTAAAAAACTTACCCCTGATATCTCCTCATCACCTTAAAACTGTGCCTTCTCGTGTTAGCCGTTTCAGCTCTGGGAAAAAGCCTCTGCCTATCCACATGATCAATGCCTCTCATCATCTTTCTATACCTCTATCAGGTCACCTTTCATCCTCCATTGCCCCCAAGGTGGAAAGGCCGAGTTCACTCAACCTATTCTCATAAGGCATGCTCCCCAATCCAGGCAACATCCTCGTAAATCTCCTCTGCACCCTTTCTAAGGTTTTCATGTCCTTCCTGCAGTGAGCTGACCAGATCTAAGCACAATACTCCAAGTGAGGCCTGACCAGGGTCCTATATAGCTGTAACATTACCTCTCAGCTCTTAAACTCAATCCCACTGTTGATGAAGGCTAATGCACCGTATGCCTTCTTAACCTGCGCAGCAGCTTTGAGTGTCCTATTGACTCCGACCCTAAGATCCCTCTGATCCTCCACACAGCCAAGAGTCTTACCATTAATACTATATTCTGCCATACCCCTTCACACTTATCTGGGTTGAACTCCATCTGCCACTTCTCAGCACAGTTTTGCATCCTAACAATGCCCCGCTGTAACCTCTGACAGCCCTCCACATTATCCACAACACCCCCAACCTTTGTGTCAACAGCAAATTTACAAACCCATCCCTCCACTTCCTCATCCAGGTCATTTACAAAAATCATGAAGAGTAGGGGTCCCAGAACAGATCCCTGAGGCACACCACTAGTCACCGACCTCCATGCAGGATATGACCCGTCTACAACCACTGTTCGCCTTCTGTGAGCAAGCCAGTTCTGGATCCACAAAGCAATGTCCCCTTGGATCCCATGCCTCCTTACTTTCTCAATAAGCCTCACATGGGGTACCTTATCAAATGCCTTGCTGAAATCCATATACACTACATCTACTGCTCTACCTTTATCAATGCGTTTAGTCACATCCTCAAAAAATTCAATCAGGCTCGTAAGGCACGACTTGCCTTTGACAAAGCCACGTTGACTATTCCTAATCATATTATGCCTCTCCAAATGTTCATAAATCCTGCCTCCCAGGACCTTCTCCATCAACTTACCAACCACTGAAGTAAGACTCACTGGTCTATAATTTCCTGGGCTATCTCTACTCCTATTCTTGAATAACATCCGCAACCCTCCAATCCTCCAGAACCTCTCCCATCCTCGTTGATGATGCAAAGATCATCACCAGAGGCTCAGCAATCTCCTCCCTCACTTCCCACAGTAACCTGGGATACATCCCGTCTGGTCATGGTGACTTATCCAACTTGATGCTTTCCAAATGCTCCAGCACATCCTCTTCCTTAATATTTACATACTCAGGGTTTTCAGTCCACTGCAAGTCAACCCTACAATTGCCAAGATCCTTTTCCGTAGTGAATAGTGAAGCAAAGTAAAGTAAGTATCTGCTATCTCCTCCGGTTTCATACACGCTTTTCCACTGTCACACACTTAAAACGTTTTTGACCGTCTGTTATTTTGGATACTTTATTATGAATAACGATATTCTTGAAATAAAAAAACCTTGAAATTTAATGGATGATTTGAATGATATTTTCAGGATATTAACAGGAACTGATAGTTTGATTATAGAATACATGAACATGTGCTAACTAAATGGAGAAGGACTCCCATACACAGAAGCTGATGAAAATGTTATACTCACTTACGCAAATCTGAGTTCTCGCTAATTTTAAAACAAAACATTTTGATAACTGAAAAATATTAAATCATACAAGACAAAGAATTGTTAAAAGGAGTTAGGTCACATATATCTGCAACCTCACTGAACAACAGAGTAAGTTTAAAGGGCTAATTTGCCCACCTCTTATCCTACATTGAAATTAGTTACTATAAATAGCATCAAGCTTGGGGGACGATAGTGACACAGATAACCAGAATCTGAGAGGAAGTCACGGTTTGTTTATTAGTAGGACGCAGCACAAAGGTGCAGGAATAGTTTTAAATATAGTGCAGTATTTCCAAGAGGAAATAGGCTTCTCTGGGGTGGGCTGAATGTAGGTCACATTGATGAGTTTTACTTGCACACTTTGGCGAAAGTGACTGTTGATCTTGCTTTATTATCTCATTACTTCATCCTACTCTGGACACCAGGGAGATAAAAGGATATGGGATTGGCTGGGAAAATTGTCATGAAGTAGCTGGCAGGCCATCATCTTCCAAAAAGGAAAGCAGGCTCAGTAAGGCTTATAATTTATCTCTGCTGTAATTATGTCCAAAAATTATGTCAAATACAGAACACTCATTTCTGTACCCAACAAAGAGGAAAGAAATAGACAATGATTTGATATTTTGAATGCATTGTGGGTATGGTATCATTGAACCTTCCAGGCAGAAAGTGATTAAAGCACTTATAAAAGCAAGACAATAAACAGGCCACAACTTTCTGGGAGCAAGTTGCAACTGACTCCCCTCTTTCCTCCAAAAACTAAGGAGCCTGTTTCACAATGACAGCTGCAATATCGACTGTATTAAACTTCAAGGAAAAATCCCACTGACTCAGTGCAGTTGTGAAGCGCACAGCAGATGCACTGTTTTGCCCAGACCATGAATCCTTCATATTTCTGCAGCACAGCTACGGGCAATGAAAAAGAGGCCTGTGCTAGTAGAGGGTGAAATACAACCTGCCCGGCACTGCAGTTTTCTCTTTCAGTTAATGATAATAACCACGCATTTTCCCTGATTATATGATTCTGAATTACTCTGTGATTATTTCATGAAAATCAATACAGACAGTATTGACTTTAGGTTCAAGTGGTATAAAGTGTAGCACCCGACAGGGCAACGATACAATTGTTAAGTTAAACAGGGCACAGTGAATGGCAGGGCCTTGGGGAGTGAGCAAAGAGAGCTTGGCATACAAATACATACTGTAGTTCCCTGAAAATAGGAACACAGGAGGACAGGGCGGTGAGGACATGGATGACATGCACATTTTCATTAGCTGAGGCACTGCGTATAGGAGCTGGGACGTTGTGTTACAATTGCACAAAGTAAAAGCCAGGCTGCACGTGAGGTATTGTGTGAAGTTTTGGTTGCCACACTATAGGAAAGTGGTGACCACGTTAGAAAGGGTGCAGGAAAGATACACAAGTAGGAGTGTCTAAAAACTAGAGGGCACTGGTTTAAGGTGAGGCAGAGGCGGCTTAAAGGGGATCTGTGTGAAATCTTCTTTTCTCCCCCAAGAGAAAGAGTAGTTGGTATCCGGAATGATCTGCTAGAAGTGCTGGTGCAGGCAGTAACAATAAAACCATCTGAGAGGCATATGGACAGGTATAGTGCAAGGCATAGAAGAATATGGAATTTATATAGGCTACTGATGTTTAAACCTCAAAGTAAAATTATTATCAAAATATGTATAATAGGCAACTGTTAGTCTTATGAGACCATGGATTTGCGCCTTGGAAAGTTTCCAGGGCGCAGGCCTGGGCAAGGTTGTATGGAAGACCAGCAGTTGCCCATGCAGCAAGTCTCCCCTCTCCACGCCACTGATGTTGTCTAAGGGAAGGGCATTAGGACCCATACAGCTTGGCGCCGCAGAGCAATGTGTGGTTAAGTGCCTTGCTCAAGGACGCATACGCTGCCTCAGCCAAGGCTCAAACTAGCGACCTTCAAATCACTAGACGAACGCCTTAACCACTTGGTCATGTGCCAAATATAGATATGTCACCATATACAACACTGTGGCTTACTTTCTTGTGGGCATTCAAAGACTGCACCCAATGGGACGGACAAGCAACCAACTCCAAAAGACAACAAACTGTGCAAATACAAAATGAAGTAATAATAACAATAAAACGTAACTTACAGAAATCAATAAGTGAAAAACACCAGAATACACTGCATTAAAAGAGGAAATTGAGAGACTTTGGAACATGAAGAGGGTATACGTTGTTCTGACCGTAATATCTGCAATCAGTTTCATTCCAAAGTCACTACACAATAGCATTAAACAACAAGGTCTACACAGTAATATCTATGTAAATCTTCAAAAAAATGCCACAATACTAAACACCACTAGAATAGTCCAAAAGTTCCTAGTAATTGACAAATGAGCATGCTTGGCTATGCCCGTACCTCAGGTTTCACCAACTTGAGCCGAGAAAAAATAAATTGCAACAAGAACAACAACAAACAAACAAACAATAAATATCGAGAACACAAGATGAAGAATCCTTGAAAATGAGTCCATAGGTTGTGGGAACAGTGCAGTGATGGGGTGAATGAAGTTATCTCCTCTGGTTCAAGAGCCTGATGGTTGAGGGGTAATAACTGCTTCCACACCTGGCGGTGTGAGTCCTGAGGCTCCTGTACTACCTTCCTGATGACAGCAGTGAGAAGACAGAATGGCCTAGGTGGTGGGGGTCCCTGATGATGCTACTTTCCTGCAACAGTGCTCATGTTGATGTGTTCAATGGTGGGTTTTACCCGAGATGGACAGGGTCATATTCACTGCTTTTTGAAGAATTTTCCATTCAAGGTCTTTGGTGTTTCCATACAAGGTTGTGATGCAACCAGCCAATATATTCTCTACCACACATCTACAGAAGTCAGTTAAAGTGTTAGATGTCATGCCAAATCTTTGCAAACTTCTAAGAAAGTAGAGGTGCTGCTGTGCTTTCTTGGTAATGGCACTTACGTGCTGGGTCCAGGACAGGTCCACTGAAATGGTAACACTGAGGAACTTAAAGTTGCTGACCTCCTCCATCTCTGATCCCCTGGTGAGGACTGGCTCATAGATCTCCAGTTTCCTCCTCCTAAAGTCAATATTCATCTCCTTGGTCTTGCTGATATTGAATGAAAGATTACTGTTGCGGCACCACTTCAATCTTCCTCCTGGTTTGTCACCATCTTTGATTTGGCCTACAACAGTAGCGTCACCAGCAAATTTAAATATGACAACCTTGAAGATATAGCAAACTTAAAAGATTAGTATAGATTGTCTGCATCGACGTAGTGGGCTGAGGACCTATTTCAATGCTGAACAGCTCTGACTAAATATCATACATTGAACACCAACATCAAAATTAATTTAAGGAATTAATATAATTCAGGATAACGATCACAATTGACTCCTGACTGGAATGCTGATGAAATTAATGTCCCACTTCGTGTCCCCTCTTTAATAGCATTGACAAATTTAAATATTTTAATAATTACATACATAATCAACTTAATCATTACATCTAGCAGGCTGAGAAGTAATATAATGTGGCTACACTATTAATGATTTAAAGAAATATTAGATTACAAGAAAAAGTCTGGTTTTACGGAAAATTAAGTTTAAGGCTAAAGCCAAATGTTATACTTCAAATAATATGATTCAACTTAAAAAGGTTTTCGGAAAAGCTTCAGTAAAAATTTGTGTTCTAAAGAGTAGCATAAGTGAACAAGCTTGAATATAATCTTGCAGCACTAGGGACAGAAGTAATGGTATCACATAGAAATTTCTGATATACGGTTATGATTATTCACTTGCTTACCAGCAACTGGTCACAGCGATAGTGGTGACAGAATGAGCGAAACTTTTTTGCGCGGTGCACTTCAATGAACTGGGTCAGTGGTTATAAAGATATCAGGAACTTAAGGACAAATAGGAGGGAAAACATTCAAGCAAATAGAAAATAACTTATTTGAATATTTCAGTGAAAACAATACATTTAAACATTGCTGCACCTAAAAAAAAGCCCAATTTTAGCTGCAACAGATTCTCTGTAATAGAAGTAATTGACTTTAATTTATTCCGCAAAATGTTTCTTGGACAGGCTGTGGTACCAGACTTGACTACCAGAGGTCAGTATAGATTTGAGTATCATGGTTATGTTTCTTTGGGACTTTTAAGAGAAGAAGTGTCAATTTACATTGTGAGAATTTTACTTGATGACATTTATATCAATTACCTTTAATGGAATATAAATAACACATGCTTGTCTTTTTGCAGTTTTACATACCGGAAAACACCAAAAAGCATCCGTTCAGAATTCTTTTTTTACACACATACACACAGAGGATTTTGAATTAATGTCAGAATTGTTCCATTGATAAAGTAACATCAGTCTGACTTCGTGTTGCAACTGTTTTCATCAGCAGTATAGAGGGTGCAGATTACCAATAGGGTATGGTTTGACTGAGGTTTCAGACTAACCACTAGATGATCAGCTAAAGATACGGAGATCAATTCTGTAGGGTAGACGTACACAACCCTGAAGTGGCCTCAGTTTTCCAAAACTGAGAAGAAATAAAGGATCTTCAGCTCCAAATTCCTGAAATCCATGCTGGAAATAATTACATAATGCCCTCGTGTGAGGAAACACTGAGGTGAAACACTGCCACATAAAACAAAACCCTATCTGAGCAAAGGCTTCTTGTTAGTACAGAACAACAACTTTTCTCATATGCCAATTGGGAATCCAGGAACGTTGATGTGGATAAAATTGGCAAGAAATAACACTGTGTACAGAGCTACTTGGACATAGCTTGGAAATCCTTAGCTGCTGTGGTTAACTGGCAAGCCTCTGTGTGCTCCAATGATGCTCAGATATTGCGCTGCCTATTATTAGCAGAATTATTTTGTAATCATTTTCAGCCAATGACATTTTATCAAAGTGGATCCTAAGAACCAGGACATTGGACTTCTGGAGAGGCTGCATAATCTTGTAATTAGCAACAAAAAATAATGAAAATATCACCTTAATGCAGAAAGTATGACAAGGGTTGATGAGCAAAAGGAGACTGCAGGAAACAGTTTTTAGATTTTTGTTTAAATGAGTGTGGCAGCATAGAAAATAAACAACAAACAATTGCTCCATTCAGCACAACGAACCTGACTCTTCAATTAGAGCTATTCATTCGGATCTCAAATCTGCACTTCCTTTCTTATCTCCTTTTAAAATATTTAGCTAATTCCTGCTCTGGTGTTTTTATGGTCTCCTTATCATTTTTTTTGTTACATTACTTGAGATTTGTGAAGCCATGCTGTCTTGTTAAGGTGTGTGGCACACAACAATAACACCCAATTACACTCTGAAGTTCTATAAACACATCATTAAACTTCTCTCATCATTGTTCAAATATAAATACTCAAATCTTCTCTCATAAATCTAACTTAAAATTATGATATGTCTCTAAAACTTTTCAGACAGTGTCTTGAAAAAGTATTCAACCCCCAACTCTTTGTTCACATAAATGAGCATTACAACCGGGGTTTTGATCAACTTAAACTGAGAATTTTAATTTGTGAATCACACGTTCTTTTCACAGTTGAGACCAAAATATGGGTAAATATAAAGCATAAAAAATTTTAAAAATCAAAAACTGAAATGCAAGTAGTTCAAAAGCATTCATCCCTCTTTGCTCAGTACTGAATTGAACCACCTCTCATAGCTACTACGGCCAGTGGTCTTTTTAAATAAGTCTCTACTAGCTTTGCACAATGTAATGGGGCAAGGTTTGTCTATTCTTTCTTGCAAAATTGCTCAAGGTGTGCCGGGCTAGCTGGTGAGTGGCGGTGGACAGCAATCTTGAGGTCTTGCTCAGGTTCAAACAGGTTAATATCAGGATGCTGACTGGGCCACTCAAGGACATCAATTTTGGTCATTTGAAGCCACTCCATGGTTGCTCTAGCTGTGTGCTTTGGGTCGTTGTCCTGCGGAAAGACGAATCTCCTCCCCAGTTTAAGCTTTCTGGCAGAGGCTAGCAGGTTTTTAATCCAGGATCTCTCTGCATTTAGCAGCATTCATCTTCTTATCAATTCTGACCAGCTGAAAAGCATCTCCACAGCACGATGCTACCTACACCACACTTTACAGGAGCGATGGTGTTCCCTGGATGATGCATGGACTTAAGATTTACACTGCACGTAGCACTTAGTGAAGAGGCCAGAAAGTTCCACCTTAGTCTCTTTCTTCGTGACACTTTACGAACTCTTTACAGGCAAGGCTATGTTCTTTCATTAGCAGCACTTATGATGTAAATCTAATACTACACATTCACCAATAAACACCATCACTACTAAAAAGTATGCTGGTGATGCTTTTCAGCAGCAGGGCCTAGAAAACTGGTCAGGATTGATGGGAAGATGAATACTGCTAAATACAGAGAAATCCTGGATAAGAACCTGTTTACTTTTGCCAGAAAGCTTAAACTGAGGAGGAAGACTGCCTTTCTACTACCCAAAGCACACCACCAGAACAACCATGGAGTGGCTTCAAATGAAGAAAACTGATATTCTTCAGTGGCCCAGTCAGAGTCTTGACCTTAACCAAGTCGAACAACTCTGGCAAGACTATCAAGATTGCTGTCCACTGCCACTCCAACATATATGGCACAGCTTGAGCAATTTTGCAAGGAGGAATGGGCAAATCTTGCTCCATCACGCTGTGCAAAGCTAATAGAGACTTATCTAAAAAGACTACAAGCTGTAATAGCTACGAGAGGTGGTTCGACTAAACACTGAGCAAAGGGGTGGGGGGGCAGGGATGAATACTTCTGAACTGCTGAGATTTCACTTCTTGAATCCTTAGTTTTTCCTACTTTACAATTTTCCCTGTTTATTGGGCTCTTGTGAAAAAGGAGCATGTGATTCACAAAAAACTCCTGAGTTACACTGATCAAAATCCCTGCTTGCAGTGCTCATTGATATGAATAAAGGGTTAGGAGCTGAATACTTTCTCAAGGCACTGTAGTTCAATTATTCTTCTTACTGTGGGATTTAATATGTGTAATTTATACTTCCAACATTCTATACATCAGTAAAGCAGCTCACATTCATTACTGCAATGATAGACGAACTAAAGTGAATTTTCAAAAGGATTCTCAGTTACTTTCTTGAGAGGAAATGGTTTTTTGAAAAAAAAATTGAAACTAGTGTTGCATCCAGTCATTCAAGAACAAATATTAACACTACAAGACTAACAGTTATGTTCTATTTCAAAATGTTCTGTCACTACATAATGAAGATTTCTCACATTATCAGCAATATAAATGCCTGCAGTTATAGCATTAGTACAACAGGAAAACACTTGTGCTGTTTATACAGAATAAACGTACAATCTACTTTGTTACAAATACTTTAAAAAATTCTCACCCTAACAGTAGTTTCTCTCAAACAATTTCCAGAAATTTCAAGCCACAAGTGAACATACACCAAGAACACAGAGTAATCTACCATTTATCTTAAGAAAAGTGTGGAAAACAGAAGCCCTTCTGGAAGAAGTGATGACGGGGCATCACAGGCTGCAGAATGTGCAAATCCCCTCCATTTGGAGGAAGACAAGCCTGGAACAAAGAAGAAGCTTTTAAAACAAAACCTCTTTCTGGTGGTTTGGATGTGAGTATTTACTCAGCCATTATATTTAGACAATAGTTGTAGGTGATGGTGATGATCCCCAAATGGGTAAGTAGGTGGCAAAAGTATCATAGTCAGCCTGCTGTATATGGTATAAGATCAGGGACCAGTCTGTAATTATGTATATGGCATGCCAGAGGTATCTATTGTCCCAGGCAACAGACTATCCCTTACAATCGTGCAGCAGATACCAACACAGTGTGGCTAAATGGACATCAGTAAACTCTACACACTGCTTTACTAACCAGCTCACATCTACACTCAGTGGACACCTTATTACATACAGGAGTAGAGCATGGTGTAGTCTTATTCTGGTGTAGCCCAGCCACTTCAAGGTTCAACGCACTGTGCATTGAGAGTTGCTCTTCCAAACATTACTGTTGCAATGCGTGGCTATTTGAGTTACCTTCGCCTTCCTGTCAGTTTGAACCAGTCTGGCTATTCTCTTCTGAACTCTTTCATTAACAAGGCAATTTGCCCACAGAACTGCCTCTCTCACTGGATGTTACTTATTTTTTTGTTTTTCACACCATTCTCTGTAAATTCCAGAGAGCATCCCAGGAGATCACCAGTTTCTGAACTACTCAAACCATCCCATCTCGCGCCAACAGTCAAAGTTACTTAAGATCATATTTCTTTTCCATTCCGATGTTTGGTCAGAACAATTGAACCTCTTCTTGTATAGTTTAATGGCGGTTGGCAGACCAACATAAGGTGCATTATCGCCAAACTGAACCTCCCGACTGTGTCTAAATGCTTTTATGCATTGAGTTGCTGCCACATGGTGGGCTGATTAGATATTTGCATTGATGAAGTTCACAGGTATATATACTAACGTGGCCACTGGGTTTATTTCACTTACCCGCCAGTAGCTCTGGAGTAAGTAGTTTCTCCCCCCCATTACACCAGTATACTGTACTGCTTCAGTACATCAGAAACTGGATAAATAAGCAATGAAGTTCTCTTAAATAAGAGCATAAATGAAGAGCCCAAAGTTTTGAAGGAAGTGTCTTAGCACGGATTGAAAACTGGCTGTCAAATGGAAAACAGAGTTGGTATAAATGAGATGTTCTCAGGCTGCAAGGATGCAGCTAGTGGAGTAGTTACATCCTTCCTGCTGAAGCTGATTAGTACTCAACCCTCGATTGTTAACCATTCCATTAATACTCTAGCGGAGGGAACGAAATACAAGACATCCAAAGTTTGCAAATAGCTGGAAAAGCATGTTCTGAAGAGAACATTGTGATTCCACAATGGGTCATTTTGAGTGACCGGTCAAAAATTTGATAAATGAAGTTTAATGTGAGGTTTGGTACTTCAGTAAAAGGAATTAAAAGGTCAACTATTCATTTAATGGAGAAAGACTGCAAATGAATGAAGATCAAAAGGATCCAGGTGTTCCAGTGTAGGAATCTTAAAACAAGCAGGCAGAACAAACAAATAGTTAAGAAGGTAAATGACACTTTGGCCTTTATTGCAAAAGGATTGGAGCTTAAGAATAGGGAGGTTTATAGTTGTACAAGAATGGCCATGGTGAGGACACACTTGGAATACTGCACACTGTTATGCTGCCCTTAGCTAATAAAGGATATAGTATCATTGGATGCAGTCCAAATTCATGAGATGAGATGGGTATCCTATCAAGAGAGACTAAACAGTTTGGGTCAGTATTCATTAGAATTTGGAAGAACGATATAAATAAAACCCTAAGGGACATAACTATAAAATAAGTGCAAGTCACCTAAAACAGCAGTGTGTAGAAATATCTGTTCTCAGACCATAGTAAAATTCTGGGATTCTCTCCGTTGGAGGCATTTAAGATAGAGAAAGATTAATACTTAAAAGATCGAGTTGAGTGCTTTTTTTGGAACATGCATGGAAGAGGAGTCAATTTGCCGTGATCATACTGAATGGCTGAACCGGCTTCAGGGGCTAGCTTCCATTTTTGTTGTGTGCTCATTCAAAACCAAACTCAAAGGACCTGAGGCCCTCATCCATGCTTTGCTACCACAGGACTTGCCAATTCCTGTACTCTCTTCACAGACATCTCTTGCCCCTATCAGTCTAAATTTGAGGTAATCCAAAACTGTTGCCGCAATCCTAGCTTCTTTTTCTACCTGCACCTGGTGCTGCTTGCTTAACACCTTTGTCCTTTCTGACCTGCAATGGTTACTGGTTAAATAAGGCTCAAATTAAAAGTTCTTGCCCTTGTCATTATGCCTTTTCACATTCTACAGTTCCTCACTTCTGTAATCCTTTTCAAGCTGAGTTTCCTCTGAGATACATTCCTCAAATTCTGACCAATGGCTTATCCTTGAATTGTATCACTCCACCACTGAAAGTCATGACTCGTTGTTGAAACCCCAACCTCGTCGGGAATTGATTCCAAATATTTCTCTCTCCTTGTGCATCACTTAACACTTTGACTATACCTTTAGTGTTCCTGCCCACTATCTTGCAGCTCAATGTCAAATCTTTTGTTTGATACCTCGCCTGTGAATGTCACTGGGGTATTTATTTTGCAACGTAAGCAGGTGCTATAAAATAGGATTATTTATATTGCTGACTGCTAAATAATATTGCAGATCAAAAACTTACACAGCTCAGTTTAATGGATACATCTCCAAAATAGACATGATTCAGCAAAAACTTTAACAATAAGTAAACACCGGCTGGTGACAGATAATTTAAACCATGCCATTCAAATACTAATTTACTATTAGCTGAGTGGTAATTATCACTGTAGGTATAAATGAGACACAAAATAATAATCTTAGCTCAGTATTATGAATGTCCATTGGAGGAATAAATGGAGCTTTACTCATTTCTTCAAACTGCCAGCAGACAAATTAATTTCTGCTGTAAAAAAGCAATTTGTCTTTCTCTCTATCCTGTCCAAAATGGCTATTTATATTTAGAAAGAAAAACTTCATCATATCTTTCTACTTTTGTGACACAGACCCTAAGATGACCTGCACCAAATGGACAATATTGTAGCTGCTTGTTTTCAGCCCTCTCCTTAGGCCTAACCTTGACAACAGCTAATCAACCTTACTTATTGAAAGGCCTGGATAGAGTGGACATGGAGCGGATGTCTCCAATAGTAGGAGAGTTTCAGACCAGAGGGCACAGCTTCAGAATAGAAGTATGTCCCTTTAGAACATAGATGAGGAGGAATTTTTTCAGCCCAAAGGTGGTGAATCTGAGGAATTCATTGCCAGGGATGAATGTGGAGGTCAAGGTATTGGGTATATTGAAAGCTGAGGGTGATGGGTTGTTGATTAGTAAGTGCATCAAAAGTTATGGGGGGAAAGCTGAATAATGGGGTTGAGGAAAAATAAATCAGCCATGATCATATGCCAGAGTAGAACTGATGGGTTGAATGGCCTAATTCGGCTCCTATGGTTTTGTGATTTTAATTCTTTTAAGCATTGAGGTTTTTTTAAAAATAACAAAATAAACTTTATTCCTAATAAAAATAATTTACAACATTAAACTATGCAATCTCTTTCATAGCCAATGCTGTCAGTACTGTTCTATTGCATTCTTTAAAACTAAAAGGACTGTTGCTATTCATGTGGCCCCCTTGGGTGGTACACTACACTTTTACAATAATTGAGGGGCTTCCTCACTGAATTGTTCCCTGCCAGTAGCTGTAATCCTTCTTTACTGAGCCCTTGCAGTGGCATCAAGTTTCAATGTTAATTCTTTTAAATATTGAGTTAGATTGCTCTTTCCCGTTTACACATTTTTCATTGGTATGTGGTTAAGGATGTCATGTTTTAGGTTTGGGCCATCTGTGAGCCTCCTTTAGTACATGACCAAGAGCAGACATATGTCAAATATTCTCTCATACTTTTATGCCTTACCAGTATTTCGACGACAGCTGCAAAATGGAGGTTGAGGCTTTTGCAATTCATCTCAAGTAAAAGTAGACGAATAACAACTCAATGTCAACAAGACCACGGAGCTGATTATTGACCAGGAGGAGGAAACCAGAGGTCCATGAGCCAGTCCTCATCAGAGGACGCGAGGGTTAGCAGCTTTAAATTCCGAGGTATTATTATTTTGGAGGACCTGTCCTGGGCCCAGCACATAATTACAATTATGAAGAAAGCACGGCAGCACTTCCACTTCCTTAGGAGTTTGTGGAGATTTGGCATGACATCCAAAACTCAGACAAATTTGCATAGATGTGCAGCGGAGAGTGTATTGGCTGCTGCATCATAGCCTGGTATGGAAACACCGATGCCAATGTACACACACACACACACTTAGATAATAAAATTTACTTCAAACTTTTAGGTACTGCATGCATTTTTATGTTCATGTATTTGATGTTAATGAATTCATACCCATTTATACAAGTAATTAAGTGTGAAGTTGCCAATATATTGAACTCAATCCACGTTAGCTCCCAACAGATTATGAATAACAGGCACAAGACAACTTCCAAACAAGCTGAGTTGCTCTCAAATTGAATGTTTCCTTTCACTCCACTCACTCTCTGCAAATAAAGCTCATTATTGGAACATGTCCAAGCCACTACAATACTGATACAAAATGCTTTTAGTATTGCAAATTGACAGAATGAATTGGCTAAATTCTCTCCGCTCTGCTCGTTCATTCTAACCTACCCCCATTGAACTTGTGTCACAGTCAGCAGTGCAGCTGCCTTGCAACTCCAGTGACATGCGTTCAATCCTCTGATATGATGCTGTCTGCATAGAGTTTGCACGTGCTCCCTGTCGCTGCTGGGGATTCCTCACACATTCCAAAGATAGGTCAACTGGCCACCAGGATTGCCCCTAGTATTATACTCAATCTTTAGAATTATAGGGAGAGAGTGGCTGATTGAAATGTGGATTAAATAAAATGGGGTCAGCATAAGATTAGTGTAGAAAGATACTCGATAATTGTTACAACTCAGTGGCCAAAGGGCCTGTATCTGTGGAGTACAATTCAATAACACTACACTCACCACAGACTATTTCATCGTTTGGTCTTCCCGAATTTTTTAGCTTTGCTTGAAGGGTTGGCACAAAATCGTTGGCTTAAAGTTGTTGATACCATACATCTGTCCTAACAGCTGACATATGTCTGTGCAAATTCTTAACAAAATCAATGTTTCAGTCATGAAATCTCAAAACTGTACTCAATTTGTCGATCAAGCCTCATCACATTGGGCTCTTAAAACAAGAATTTACTGGATTAGAATCCACTGTGCATTTTAAATCAGGCACACATTCAAGACATGATAGAATATTCTCCTTTTGACTTGCAAGCCCAACATTTCAAGTAACTGATACAAACTGAATCCTCCAATGATAGTGCCAGAAAAAACAATATTTTTCTGTAATATACTATGCAGTCTGATGCATTCTGAAATATATTTATTGAATGATTTGGTAAATTTGTTAATCTGAAGATGTATTTTAAAAAAAGGACTCATTAGCTTGAGCATTCTTGTTAGTATGCTACAAACTCCTGTGTGGCTATTAATTATTATTAAAGCAGACCTTTGAGATCCAGCATGTTATTTTCTAAGCTGGTTCTATTGCTCCAGGCTAATTGATGAGACCAAAGTGGGACC
Source organism: Mobula hypostoma (assembly GCF_963921235.1). NCBI lineage: Eukaryota > Metazoa > Chordata > Chondrichthyes > Myliobatiformes > Myliobatidae > Mobula > Mobula hypostoma. The sequence goes on along the minus strand of NC_086098.1, from coordinate 55,092,106 downwards.
TGCATGCACTGCCACAAATGGAGTATCTGATGCAATGGGTAATTTGTGAGGTGGTATGCTCTTTCCACCATTGCACTTGGCTCCTGTGTGGTCCTGACACATGAAATTAAGGTGTGTAGCTGTTTTCACAACTCGATCATTTGCTTCTATTCAAATAGGATGGTGACAGTAACTCAAAAAAGCCATGCGTTACAACAGTGGTGTGCAGAAGAGCATCTCTGACTGCACAAGTCAAACCCAACAGCAGCAGAAGATTACAAACATGCACTCAGTGACTACATTTTAAGTACAGAAGGTATCTAATAAAGAGGTCACTGAGTGTATGTTCTTATTTGAAGGGAATATACCAAAATCAGACTGACACGAAGCTTCACATTGAGGCCAGAATACCTTTACAGTGTGTGAAAGTTTAGTAGACAAATTTCACACCAAAAGCTTTTCAGTCACAATAGAATGATGGAGCAGATACAATGGGGCAAATGGCCCAATTCTGCTGCAGAGTCTTATGATCTTTTATTTCTATAAATCATTTATTTTGTATCACAATTCCTAATAACAATGGATATTGTGCATTACTTTGATAATATCATTAGCTTGCTACAGTTTACAACATAATACCTCAGCGTAAAATTGCTGTATTGGAGGGAAATGAGGGACTGCTGTGTTCTCTGTTTCAAAGAGATATGACTCACTCAGGACAAGCCAGATACGGTGGTCAGATGCAAGGGGTTCTTGACACACCGGAATAATCAAAGTGCTCATTCAAAGAGGGCAAAAGGTGTCTCATAAAAGAGTGACAAGGGTAGATATGGGACTGATTGAAAATGATGCTGGAGTAATTATAATGGATAACAAAGAGATGGCGGAGGAACTGAATGAGTATTTTGCATCAGTCTTCACAGTGGAAGACATGAGCAATATACCTGATAGCCAGAGGTATCAGGGAATTGAATTAGGTACAGTCAAGATAACTAGAGAGAAAGTGCTTGGGAAGCTAAGTGGACTAAGAATAGATAAGTCTCCTGGCCTGGATGAGGTGCACCCAAGGGTTCTGAAGGAGGTGGCTTTGGAGATTGTGGAAGCATTGGAAATGATCTTTCAGGAATCAATAGACTCTGGCATGGTTCCGGAGGACTGGAAGGTCGCAAATGTAGTTCCGCTATTTAAGAAAGGAAGGAGGCAGCAAAAAGAAAATTACAGACCTATTAGTCTGACATCGGTGGTTGGAAAGATATTGGAGTCAATCCTCAAGGACGAGGTTATGAAATACCTCGAGGTGCATGACAAGATAGGCCGAAGCCAGCATGGTTTCATGAAGGGAAGATCCTGCCTTACCAACTTACTGGAATTTTTTGAGGTAATCTCGAATATGATTGACAAGGGAGAGGCTGCGGATGTTGTGTATTTGGATTTTCAAAAGGCCTTCGATAAGGTGCCGCATATGAGGCTGCTTAATAAGATGAGAGCCCATGGAATTATAGGAAAGATATTGAAATGGGTGGAGCATTGGCTGATAGGCAGAAAGCAAAGGGTGGGAATAAAGGGATCCTATTCTGATTGGTTGCCGGTTACGAGTGGTGTTCCGCCCGGATCGGTGTTGGGGCCGCTTCTTTTTATATATCAATGATTTGGATTATGGATTAAACGGTTTTGTGGCCAAGTTTGCGGATGACACCAAGATAGGTGGAGGAGCAGGAAGTGTTGAAGAAACAGAAAGGTTGCAGAGAGACTTAGTCAGTTTAGGAGAGTGGGCAAAGAAATGGCAGATGAGATACAACGTTGACAAATGTATGATTGTACATTTCGGAAGAAGAAATAATCGGGCAGATTATTATTTAGATGGGGAGAAAATTCAAAAATCGGAAGTGCAAAGGGACTTGGGGGTCCTCGTGCAGGATACCCTAAAGGTTAACCACCAAGTTGGATCGGCGGTAAGGAAAGCAAATGCTATGTTGGCATTCATTTCAAGAGGAATAGTGTATAAGAGTAAGGAGATGTTGATGAGGCTCTATGGGGCATTAGTGAGACCTCATTTGGAATACTGTGTGCAGTTTTGGGCCCCCTATCTCAGAAGGGATGTACTGATGTTGGAGAGAGTTCAGAGAAGATTTACGAGGATGATTCCTGGAATGCAGGGGCTAACATATGAGGAGCGTCTGTCGGCTCTTGGATTGTATTCATTAGAGTATAGAAGAATGAGAGGGGATCTCATAGAAATGTTTCGAATGTTGAAAGGGTTGGACAGAGTAGATGTGGAAAGGTTGTTTCACTTGGTGGGTGAGTCCAGGACAAGAGGCCATAGTCTTAGAATTAGAGGGTACCCTGTTAAAACAGAGATGAGGAGAAATTTTTTTAGCCAGAGGGTCGTGGATTTGTGGAATTCGTTGCCACATATGGCTGTGGAGGCCCGATCATTGAGGGTGTTTAAGGAGGAGATTGACAGGTATCTAATTAGTCAGGGTATCAAGGGATATGGGGAAAAAGCCGGAAATTGGAACTAGATGGGTGAATAGTTTAGCTCATGGGGGAGCTGCGGAGCAGACTCAAGGGGCCGAATGGCCTACTTCTGCTCCTTTGTCTTGTGATCTTGTGATAATAAACTCTTCATGGTGCTCAGACGTATTTGTCTTATCACATTCTTGTTCTTCCCACCTGAAATATCTAATGATTAAGTGCCGTCCATTCTACTTATCAAGAGAGCTCACCCCCGTGATACAGACAATGGTTTATATACTGCCAAAGGCCGATATTAAATAAGCACTCAATGCATAGGAGCCAATGCATTGAGTGCAATGATTAGCAAACAAGAAACAGCGTACCCTGAAACCTTTCAAATCAGTGCCAGGGAAGTCAATCAGGATTGTTTGAAGAAATCACTACCCAATTATCATCAAAATATCACCTGTAGCATCAGGGGTCCCAATACACTCAACCACAGTAGGAATGCCTACTGTTTGATCACTGGACGGCGTTTCGAGAAATCTGATCGTCTGGCTGTCCTCCCCCTACCTGCATATAGGCAGAGGCTAAAGAGCAAGGCTCCAGAGGTAAGAACAACAAAGAGGTGGTTGCAGGAGGCAGAGCAGTGGCTACGGCATTGCTTCTAATCAGTAGAGTTGACCAGGTTCAAGGACTCATCAGTGGATCTGAGTGAATATGCCACAGTTGTCAGGGACTTTATAAAGAGTCACGGATGAATGTGTCGCCACAATATCATTCAGAGTCTTCCCCAACCAGAAGCCCGAGATGAACCATGAGATCCGCAGTCTGCTGAAGGCCAGGTCAGTGGCATTCAGGTCTGGCGACCAAGTAAGTATAAGAGGACGAGGTACAACCTCTGGATAGCCATCTCATATACGAACTGGCAATTCTGGACCAATCTCAAATCACAGAAGGGTGCTCAACAGCTGTGGCAGGGCTTCAATGTTATCACCTCCTGCAGATCAAAACTAAGCAACATTCAGTAGGTGACATCAGGGCTTCGCTCCCAGGTGAGCTCAATGCTTTTTATGCTCACTTTGACTGACATGGAGGCATCTTCACAAACTCCCACAGCCCCTAATGACGCTGTGATTTCAGTCTCTGAGGCCGACATGAGAGCATACCTTTAGGAGGGTGAACACATGTAAAGCATATGACCCTGACAGGGTACCTGGCCGAGTACAGAAGACCTGTGCTATTCACTGATACTTTTAACCTCTTGCTTCAGCAATCTGAGATACTGGCGTAAATTATACCAGTGGCCAAGAAATACGTGGTAACCTGCCTTAATGACTATTATCCAGTAGCAATTACATCCACGGTGATGAAGTTCTTTGAGGTTGGTGATGAAGCACATCAACTCCTGTCTGAGAAGCAACTTGGAACTGTCCAATTTGTTTACAATCACAAGTCAACAGCAGGTGCCATTCATTTGGACAGTGAAGATGCAAACATCAAGATGCTCTTCATCGATTACAATCCTGGATTCATCACCATCATTCCCTCAAAGGTAATCTATAAGCTCCTCAATATCTCCTTGTGCAACTGGATCATTGTTTTCCTCATTTGCTGACCCCGGTCAGTTTGGATTGGCAACATCGCTTCCACAATCACCATCAGCACAGGTGCATCTACTTCCTTAGAAGTTTGCACAGATTCTGCATGCCACCTAAAACTTTGACAAATTTCTATAGTGGCATGGTGGAGAGTATACTGACCAGTTGCATCACGGACTATTGTGGGAACACCAATGCCCTTGAAGGGAAAAGCCTACAAAAATTAGTGGATACAGCCCGGTGCATCACAGGTAGGGTTCCCCCACCAGTGAGCACATTTACAAGGAATGCATTCACAGGAAGGCAGCATGCATCAACAAGGACGTCCACTATCCAGGTCGTGTTCTCTTCTCGCTGCTGCCATCAGGAGGGAAATACAGGAGCCCCAGGTCCCACACCACCAGGTTCAGGAACAGTTAGTGCCCTTCAACCATCAGGCTCTTGCACCAGAGTGGATAACTTCACCGACCCCAACACTGCACAACCTATGGACAACTTATGGGCTCACTTTTAAGGACTCTACAAGCTCATGGTCTCAATATTTATTGCTTATTTATTACTATTATTACTTTTAGTTCCTTTTTTATATTTGCACAGTTTGTTATCTTTTGCACATTGGTTGTTCACCCATCTGTGTTGTGTGCATTTTTTCATTGCTTCTAATGTGCTTCTTTTGTACTTACAGTGAATGCCTGCAAGGAAATGAATCTCAGGGAAGTATATGGTGACACATACTTTGATAATAAATTTACTTTGACCTTTGAATAATACTGATAAATATCAGGTGTAGATCATTTAGTAATACATGTTGCAGCAATATTAGACAATTCCATTAGAATGGAACAAGGGATACATTTATCCCTATTGCACAAGACACAGTTAACATAAAATGCAATACAATTTATTTCAATTGGAAATTATGGAGCATGATAGTACTGATTAGCGATAGGTAAATAAATATGCAGACAGTAATGACATTTTTACTACCTGTTCAGTTTTAAAGTGAGTTTATTCAGTGCAAATATGTTTTCATCCTCTCAGACCTGATAATTGGCATCAATTTCTAGTTTACCTAGAAATAATCTAATTTGCTGCCTGGATACAACAAGTTTGCATTGTAAACTTTGTTGCCATCTAATTTAGACTAAAAAGATTAAAGTGCTGTTTTCACAGAAAAGGAAATGTAATATTCAGATAGTTAAGATAGTGAACACCAGGTTGGTGGTGCTGTTGAAGGCATACAGAGTAATTGAAGACTTTAGAAAGATATGGATATGCTAGTGACTGAGAAAAGGCAGATGGAGATTAAACCCTAAAGTGTGAGGTGATCCATTTTGAGAGTACTCACGAGGCTAGGGCTCACAGCCTGAATGGTAAGATCCTCGGGAGTTCTGAGGAACTGGGACATCGGACAAGATCTTTGTAAAAGGCAGTGTAGTTAACTATTTCAGAGGCATATGAGGTGCTGGAGTTTGCTAGTTGGGGTATTGATGGAAGTGAAGAATTAATGCCCTTACATCATTCACCTTAATTAATGCATGCACACACATGCATGAGAAAATGACACATTATTGTTATTTGCTTCCCAGGTACTAACCAGAAATAAGTTCAGATCTAACTCATACATGTTTAAACAGGGAATGTCTACAATGCATTCTACCATTCACCATTTTGAGGCAGGCTGAGAAAAGAGGGTGAAGAAGTTCCAGTTTTGTTTACAACAGAAACAGTTACTAGCATATTGTGTAAAAAAAACAAATATATTAATGACGGATGGACCCTGCAAACGCAAGACCATTTGTTTCTTACAGTGGGGTTGGTCATGACCAGACTGAACTCTTGAGGAGCACAAAATCAGAATCAGATTTATTTTCACTCACTTATATGACACAAAATTTGTGGCAAAAGTAAGTTGCAAAAACATAAAATTACTAAAAAAATACAAAAAAAATAATGCAAAAACAAAAGGAGTAATGTGATGGCAGAGGTGAAGAAGCTGTTTTTTCTGTCTGTCTTCAGGCTCCAGTACCTTCTCCCCAATGATAGTAATGAGAAAAGGACACATCCTGCATGGCGAAGGATCTTCGTGAGGAATTCTATACCCTGAAGCCTTTTGAACATGTCCTCCATGATGAGGAGGCTTGTGCCCATGATGGAACTGGCTGAGTCTGCAATCCTCTGTAGCCTCTTGAGATCCTGAACATTGGAGCCTCTGTGGCAGACTACAGAGTCTGTAATGCGACCATTTAGAATGTGCTCTGTGCACATCTATAGAAATTTGCAAGTCTTTGGTGACATACCAAATGTCCCCAAAGTTCAATGAAGTACAATTGCTGCTAATTGTTGAACCCAGAATAGACCCAGGATGTTAATAACCAAGAACTTGAAACTGCTCACATTCTCCTCTGCTGACTCCTCGATGAAGACTGGGGTGCGCTCTCCTGCTTTCCTTTTCCATAATCATTTCCTTGGTCCTGCTGACATTGATTGTGAGCTGGTTGTTCTCACTGCTGCATGCCTCATCACCATCTGAGATTTTAACCAATAATGGTGCTCTCATCTGTAAATTTATGGATGGTGTTCCTAGCCACTCTGTCATGAGTATGGAGAGGAGAGGGCAGTGGGCCAAGCACACATCCTTGAGGTGCATTCATGTTGATGGTCAGTGAAGAGGAGATGTTATCACTGATATGCACTGATTATGTCTCCTAATAAGGGAGACAAGGATCCAGTTGCAGAGGGAGGTACAGAGGTTCATGTTTACAAGATTGGTGTTACTGAGTAATACTGAGGGGGCTGAGCTGTAAATGATAAATAGTAGGTTGACATACATCCTGCAGTTGTCTAGGTGCTCAAAGCAGAGTCGATAGACAGTGAGATTTGCATTCACTGTAGACCACTTACAGTGACAGGCGACTTATAGGCGGTCCAGGTGCTTGCTCAGGCAGGAGCTAATAATCCTAGCCACCACCAAACACTCAAAACAGTTCATAATGGTACACTACTGGTCAATATTCTAAAAGGCAGCTACCCTACTCGTCTTGGGCATGGGTATTATTGCTGTCCTTTTGAAGCATATATCCTGTTTCAACAATACTTCAACCTTTACAATTCAGTTGCTCCTTTTCCCAGCTTTAATGGCACATCACCTGATCAACAACTAACCAGGGGGACAAAAAAAAAACATGCAGATGCTGAAAATCTGAAATAAAAAGGGGCATCAAACCGCAAAACAAAGTTTGTTTCTCTTTCCACAGATGCTGTCTGACCTTCCAGCATCTTGCATTTTTATTTTCGTTATCCAGAGCTGGCTTCTGTTTATTTACCTGAACTGCGTACTTGGAAATTAAGCCACCAGGTTGTTCCATTAGGTCTAAAATGGGACCATCACATTATTTAAAAACTCTTCAATTACTTTTCTATTTTAAATAATGTTAAACTATTTGGCTTTATGCTTTTTTTGGCTGGCCTGCCGTGTTACCAATAAACATAGACAGACTGGAAGATCTGATGGCAGCACCATGACTAGACTAATGGCCTACTACTAATGCTGTGTAAGCAGCCAATCACAGCAGCTAAAGGCGGCACTCTTCCATTTTCGAAGGCAACTAGGTTTGAGCACCTTGCTAGTACAGCACATGTGAATAATATTACACTGCTACTTTCTATAAATTAGTTAAAATCTACAAGATTATTATTGCACCTGACTTACTGTATTTATTGTGGTACGCAAGGAAATGATTTTCTGCTATGTCACAAAGTAAAATTAATGCTTCTTTATATAATCAGTTTTCTCCATAGCAATTCTTCATTCTGGATTCCACAATGCTACAAACTTTAGTTTGGTCACAAATAATTTAAAATATAAAATTCATGCAGCAAACAAAACATGTTGTTGTAATACTCACTGAAATACATTCTCTGGCCATTTGCTCTGAAGAGCAAAACTGATGTATTTCAGATACTGTACATATATATCATATAGTCATATTTGTCACAAATTTCCACATAATATTTAGAGCTGCAGATTAGTGATCAGGATCGGCAGTTTAAAAATGAAATTTCAACTCCTAGACACAGAACTTCTTTAACCAGATGATCATTTACTTCATAATTAGTGAAACATCAGTATAATTTATAAATGGTTTTCATCCTGTAAGAGAAGTAATTGTACAAAGCGATGGCAAATATCACCTTTAAAAGAAATTTTACCTTTCAAATTGAAGGTGAACTAGTTCCAAAAAACAGCAAGAAGTCTGGCTGAAATCTGCAAGAAAAAAGACAAATTATTAACTACTTAGATGAGGTGCTGTTGGGAAAAATTTTCAGCTGTAATTTCAGTAATTGTACCTAATACACGGTTGTCTTGCAAACACATCATGCAGGAAATTCTATTCTGTTCAATTCACAATAATCAAGAAGTATAGATGTATTAAAAAAAGATTTGCAAATAGCACTTGACTTAAGGGTAAATAGTTCCAAAATCAATGACACCCATGCATAGATCAAAAGGCAAAATCTTCCTGAAGAATTGGCTGCTCAACAGACTAATTACAGGCACATCCCAAAGGGCAATTCATTCATTATTTCAGTCGAAGTTGATGTGCAGCTAACCACACACTGAAGCATCAGCGCTCATTTTATGAGCAATACATAATTTAAAGGATTCCATCCTCACAATGTGTTCCAAATTGAGTACAACATGCACGTTTAAGGATGTTTAAGGATCTGAAGGCAATAGGTTGTTTTTTGCTATATAACATGTTGAACTCTTACCGAGTCACCTTCTCACTCTATTTCACAACTGTGATCAGAGTTGCATCAGAACGACAAATAATCATTTATAAAAGTATAATGCAAACAACTCCTATCTATTTAAATTCTCATTTAAGTTTGTTGCTTGAATGTTTTGTTCATGTACCACTTTTCCAAAAATAAAGTGAGTAAGCACACAATTCTGAAGTAAACTTATGGAAACCTGTGCTACCACAGGATACCAAACTGATGATGAATGATTTTTTACTTTTTCTATTCACTTTCAAATTACGATACCTTGCTAATCAAAATATCAATGGATGCCCAAAACCAGTGCTAAGTGGTGAGCACCTAAAGATTGTGAGGAAATCTCCATTACATAGCCTGCATAAAGCACTGAAGCTCAAAGGGCTGATTGCACTCGTGGCTAATCATCAATTTAAAAAAAATTACAAGGATAAACACATGGCCTGACTACTACCCGAGAAAAAAATATCATCTGCCTTCAGCCCAATAAGCACCAGCAGGTTCTAAATACAGAGTAGCCCAGTCCTGTCTGTACACTGCACGCACACTTTCGAGGAGGAGTGGATGTGTAGAAAGTAAGATTCAATCACTGCATAATTAATCTCCTGCACAGGCCAGGGATCACACGATTAACTACTTCACTGGTGCAGCTGAGTTCCACAAAGTTAATGAACGCACCCAGGCACCTTCCTGATCTGTATGGCAGATATTGCAAAGCATGATATATTTCCTGAGCTATCAATCACCACTGACCTCTGCTTCCTATAACCCTGTCTTCAAATGGTAATAAGGTTATTCAGATTGAAGGAAGGCAAAATGTGGTGTTCCGTTTCAGTTAGTACTGGGACCATTATTACTCGTGGTTCACATTAACATTTGCAATATCAAAATATGTAGATGAAAGCAAACTGGGGAGAATAACTCAACTGCAAGGAAGAATACAACACCCACATTTACAGCTGGGTGGTTATGGAGCAGTTTTCTAAGACAAGCTTTTAACTGTATGCCAGTATGGTATACAGCAATAATAAACCATCTCTAATTTTCTGTTATAGAGCAGAAATAACTTGAAGATGCAAAGGAAAAATACCAGAAGTATACTTAGTCTGAGGGGTGCAGCTGACGGAAGAGTTTGAACATATTCCAGTTTGTTATCAAAGAAAAGAAAATTGGGTCATCTGAATGGAGGTTTCTTTAGATTGAGTTGGGGAAGATAAATCTGACAGGACCATTTCCACTTGTGGAGGGATTCCAAACAAATGACCTTAAATACAATTATCAATAGATCCAAAAGAATAAGAAGAATTTTATTTTATTCATGGAATGATTACAATGTAAAACTTGCAACCACAGGAAGTGATTGAGGCAAATTATATAAAGTCTTTCAAAATGGGAAACAATTGAATACACGAAGGAAAGAATAGAAAATAACATTATCACACCTTCTCCTGAACTGCACTAGTTCTAAATGTAGTGAATAAAGTTCAGGAATTTACTCACTTGGTAAACAACTACTTTCTTCAGTCCACTCTGGGAGCTCTATCTGTGCATTCTAAGCATAAAATGTTGAAACAAAAGTTTCGGTATCCTTTATTTACTAATCCAAATACCTATGCAATTCAACTCATCATCAAAAGAAAAATAACCGCGTTTCTCATGTTAATATAAAAACACACTGCCATGACATTATAATTCTTATTAAACGTTCAGGTACCTTCCATGCCTGAGATGTACTGTCTCACAAAGATCTGGTGTTTTCTCTCAATGCAAGTTCAAAGCAATTCATTAAAAACTGTGGAAGTCTTGGCAAATGTTCAAGGGCAAATCAAGTTTGTCCATTAAAAGAAATTGCTAACAAACTACCGTATGCCAACAAATCTGGCCACACTGCCATTGTGCGTTTGGTTTATAATTGTCACATGCACCATGATAAACTGAAAAAGCTTTTGTTTTGCATGCCATCTAGACAGAACATGCCATACATAAACACGAGGAAATCTGCAGATGCTGGAATTTCAAGCAACACTCATAAAAGTTGCTAGTGAACGCAGCAGGCCAGGCAGCATCTCTAGGAAAAGGTACAGTCAATGTTTTGGGCTTAGACCCTTCATCAGGACTAACTGAAAGAAGAGCTAGTAAGAGATTTGAAAGTGGGAGGGGTAGGAGGAGATCTGAAATGATAGGAGAAGACAGGAGGGGGAGGGATGGCGCCAAGAGCTGGACAGGTGATTGGCAAAAGGGATATGAGAGGATCCTGGGACGGGAGGCCCGGGGAGAAAGAAAAGGGGGAAGCCCAGAGGATGGGCAAGGGGTATAGTCAGAGGGATAGAGGGAGAAAAAGGAGAGAGAGAAAAAGAATGTGTGTATATAAATAAATAAATAAATAACGGATGGGGTACAAGGGGGAGGTGGGGCATTAGCAGAAGTTTGAGAAGTCAATGTTCATGCCATCAGGTTGGAGGCTACCCAGACGGAATATAAGGTGTTGTTCCTCCAACCTGAGTGTGGCTTCATCTTGACAGTAGAGGAGGCCGTCGATAGACATATCAATCGACGACTGCATTGGCGCTGCTTCCTGCACGCATGCAGAACTCGTTGACTTTATTAACTTTGCCTCCAACTTTCACCCTGCCCTCAAGTTTACCTGGTCCATTTCCGACACCTCCCTCCCCTTTCTAGATCTTTCTGTCTCTGTCTCTGGAGACAGCTTATCCACTGATGTCTACTATAAGCCTACTGACTCTCACAGCTATCTGGACTATTCCTCTTCTCACCCTGTCTCTTGCAAAACCGCCATCCCCTTCTCGCAATTCCTCCGTCTCCGCCGCATCTGCTCTCAGGATGAGGCTTTTCATTCTAGGACGAGGGAGATGTCTTCATTTTTTAAAGAAAGGGGCTTCCCTTCCTCCACTATCAACTCTGCTCTTAAACGCATCTCCCCCATTTCACGTACATCTGCTCTCACTCCATCCTCCCACCACCCCACTAGGAATAGGGTTCCCCTGGTCCTCACCTACCACCCCACCAGCCTCCGGGTCCAACATATTATTCTCCGTAACTTCCGCCACCTCCAACGGGATCCCACCACTAAGCACATCTTTCCCTCCCCCCCTCTCTCTGCATTCTGCAGGGATCGCTCCCTACACAACTTCCTTGTCCATTCGTCCCCCCCATCCCTCCCCACTGATCTCCCTCCTGGCACTTATCCGTGTAAGCGGAACAAGTGCTACACATGCCCTTACACTTCCTCCCTTACCACCATTCAGGGCCCCAAACAGTCCTTCCAGGTGAGGCATCACTTCACCTGTGAGTCGACTGGGGTGATATACTGCGTCCGGTGCTCCCAATGTGGCCTTTTATATATTGGTGAGACCCAACGCAGACTGGGAGACCGCTTTGCTGAACATCTACGCTCTGTCCACCAGAGAAAGCAGGATCTCCCAGTGGCCACACATTTTAATTCCACATCCCATTCCCATTCTGACATGTCTATCCACGGCCTCCTCTACTGTAAAGATAAAGCCACACTCAGGAACAACACCTTATATTCCGTCTGGGTAGCCTCCAACCTGATGGTATGAACATTGACTTCTCTAACTTCCGCTAGGCCCCACCTCCCCCTCGTACCCCATCTGTTACTCATTTTTATGCACACATTCTTTCTCTCACTCTCCTTTTTCTCCCTCTGTCCCTCTGAATATACCTCTTGCCCATCCTCTGGGTCACCCCCCCCCCCCGTCTTTCTTCCCGGACCTCCTGTCCCATGATCCTCTCGTATCCCCTTTTGCCTATCACCTGTCCAGCTCTCGGCTCTATCCCTCCCCCTCCTGTCTTCTCCTATCATTTTGCATCTCCCCCTCCCCCTCCAGCTTTCAAATCCCTTACTCACTCTTCCTTCAGTTAGTCCTGACGAAGGGTCTCGGCCTGAAACGTCGACTGCGCCTCTTCCTATAGATGCTGCTTGGCCTGCTGCGTTCACCAGCAACTTTGATGTGTGTTGCTTGAATTTCCAGCATCTGCAGAATTCCTGTTGTTTGCGTTTAATATCAGAATGGGAATGGGATGTGGAATTAAAATGTGTGGCCACTAGGAGATCCTGCTTTCTCTGGCGGACAGAGCGTAGGTGTTCAGTGAAACGGTCTCCCAGCCTGCGTCGGGTCTTACCAATATATAGAAGGCCGCATCGGGAGCACTGGATGCAGTATATCACCCCAGCCGACTCACAGGTGAAGTGTCGCCTCACCTGGAAGGACTGTCTGGGGCTCTGAATGGTGGAAAGGGAGGAAGTGTAAGGGCATGTGTAGCACTTGTTCCGTTTACAAGGTTAAGTGCCAGGAGGGAGATCGGTGGGGACGAATGGACAATAGAGTCATGTAGGGAGCGATCCCTGCGGAAAGCAGGGAGGAGGGGGAGGGAAAGATGTGCTTAGTGGTGGGATCCCGTTGGAGGTGGCGGAAGTTATGGAGAATTATACGTTGGACCCGGAGGCTGGTGGGGTGGTAGGTGGGGACCAGGGGAACCCTATTCCTAGTGGGGTGGCAGGAGGATGGAGTGAGAGCAGATGTGCGTGAAATGGGGGAGATGCATTTCAAAGCAGAGTTGATGGTGGAGGAAGGGAAGCCCCTTTCTTTAAAAAAAAAGGAGGACATCTCCTTCATTCTGGAATGAAAAGGCTGATCCTGAGAGCAGATGCAGCGGAGACGGAGGAATTGCGAGAAGGGGATGGCATTTTTGCAAGAGCCAGGGTGAGAAGAGGAATAGTCCAGACAGCTCTGAGAGTCAGTAGGCTTATAGTAGACATCAGTAGATAAGCTGTCTCCAGAGATAGAGACAGAAAGATCTAGAAAGGGGAGAGAGGTGTCGGAAGTGGACCGGGTAAACTTGAAGGAAGGTTGAAAGTTGGAGGCAAAGTTAATGAAGTCAACAAGCTCAGCATGCGTACAGGAAGCAGCGCCAATGCAGTCGTCGAGGTTGCGAAGGAAAAGTGGGGGACAGATACCAGAATAGGTTTGGAACATAGATTGTTCCACAAAGTCAACAAAAAGGCAGGTATAGCTGATACCCATACGGGTACCCATGGCTACACCTTTAGTTTGGAGGAAGTGGGAGGAGCCAAAGGAGAAATTATTAAGAGTAAGGACCAGAGTGCTAGACAGAGCAGAGTGGTGGTAGAGGGGAACTGGTTAGGGCTGGAATTCTAAAAGCAGCGCAGAGCTTTGAGACCTTCCTGATGGGGGATGGAAGTATATAGGGACTGGACATCCATGGTGAAAATAAAGCGGTGGGGGCCAGGGAACTTAAAATCATCAAAAAGTTTCAGAGCATGAGAAGTGTCACAAACATAGGTAGGAAGGGATTGAACAAGTGGGGATAAAACCGTGTTGAAGTATGCAGAAACGAGTTCGGTGAGGCAGGAGCAAGCTGAGACAATAGGTCTACCAGGATCGGCAGGTTTGTGGATCTTGGGTAGGAGGGAGAAATGGGAAGTGTGGGGTGTGGGAACTATAAGGTTGGTAGCAGTGGATGGGAGATCCCCTGAGTGGGTAAAGTCGGTGATGGTGTGGGAGACAATGGCCTGGTGCTCCTTAGTGGGGTCACGATCGAGGGGTAAATAAGAGGAGGTATTCGTGAGTTGTCGCTGTGCCTCAGCAAGGTAGAGGTCAGTACGCCAGACTACAACAGCACCCCTCTTATCGGCGGGTTTTATAGTAAGGTTAGGATTAGTGCGGAGGGAGTGGAGCGCAGAGCGTTCGGAAGGAGTGAGATTGGAATGGGAACAAGGTGCAGTGAAGTCGAGACGGTTGATGTCCCGTCGGCAGTTAGCAATAAAGAGATCCAGAGCGGGGTGTCCATGAAGAGCAGGAGGGTTGAAGATGGGAGAAGGGGTCATTGGTGGGGGTGGAAAAGTACTTGCTGAAGAAGTAGGCTCGAAGATGGAGCCAGCGGAAGAAAAGTTCCGTGTCATGTTGAACGTGGAACTTGCTGAGGTGTGGGTGAAGGGGGACAAAGGTGAGGCCCTTACTGAGGACAGAGCATTCTGCCTCCGACAGTTGAAGATCGGAGGGGATGGTAAAGACCCGGCATAGATGAGAAGTGGGATCAGAGGGGGGAGGGGCGGGAGGCTGGTGGTGTCAGTGGAGAGGGGAGGGTTGGGGTGAGAGGAAGAAGGAGCCTCCGAGGGCCCAGGAGTAGCTGATGGAATGTGAAGGAGACGGGGTTGCAGAGTGGTGGCCATTCTCTGGGCTTCCCCCCCCCCTTTTCTTTCTCCCTGGGCCTCCTGTCCCATGATCCTCTCATATCCCTTTTGCCAATCAACTGTCCAGCTCTTGGCTCCATCCCTCCCCCTCCTGTCTTCTCCTATCATTTCTGATCTCCCCCTCCCCCTCTCAAATCTCTTACTAGCTCTTCCTTCAGTTAGTCCTGACGAAGGGTCTCGGCCAGAAACGTCGACTATACCTCTTCCTATAGATGCTGCCTGGCCTGCTGCGTTCATCAGCAACTTTGATGTGTGTTGCTTGATGCCATACATAATTACGTTGCAGAGGTCAAAAGAAACCAGAATGCAGTGTTAACCTCACAGAAAAACTGGAGTGCAGGTAAGCAATAAAGTACAAGGGCCATGCTGAGCTAGAATGCAGGACCAAGAGTTCATATTTCAGCATATGAGAAGTCTTTTCAAGGATCTAATTCCGTGGGATAGAAGTTTAGTGGCATGACATCCAAAGCGTTTCAAGTACTAACAGGATGCATCTATAAGCCTTTGAAGAGTCCCTTCAAATAAAGAGATTTACATGATGCAAAAGACACAAGTAAGCAAATTACATCTGTTCATTTACTGAGGAAATCACTATTCTACTCTAATATAACAAGCACAATAATCAACAATCTGATGATTTAGAAGTTCCAACAGCTGGCTTTGGTGCTCTCCAGCACTCTCTAATTACCAGAGACCCAGTTCCAGTGCTGCCTTTCTACTCACAGGAACCTTGTGAATATAACATCTAAAAGAAGTGAATTTAAGCTGTTGTGATATTAATAGATATAACATCCAATAGTCCTAAAAATCTGCAGCATGCTACATTATCAGATGGCCAACCTATGGCACAAGTCCCAAAAGTGGTGCATTGGATGATTAGAAGCGGCGTATTGCACTCCAGTGATGATAATAAAAAAGTAAGCCTACTCATGCAGGAAGTATTAACCAAAACCCAATTTGTAGAAAAAAATCTATAACAGGAATTCAAGTAGCTTAGAGCTAGAAATGGGTTTTACTGAGAATAAATCTAAAACTCAGCAATTTTTTATTTAGCGATTTTACTATTTCGTGCACATCTTTTGGCGAATGTTATCTTCTTTCACATTAATCTGTTTTCAATTAAAAAGAATATTCAATGAGTCAAACTAGGAAAGAAGGACTTTTGTTCTGCAGGCATTCCATAACTGTTCAATACACGTTTGACACTTGTTTGATCCTGAGGTCAGTTACCCATCACAGTGCAAAAGAAAAGCAGAAAGTGAGAGTAAGCATGAATTCAATGAACAGTGGGAAAATGAGTTCTTATTTCTAGTGGATCTGTCAGGAAAACCGTTGTGCATTGTTTGTGAAAGCACATTCTCACAAAATAGAAGACGTGATCTTAATAGGCACTATAAAACACAACATCAGACTGAAATAGAAGGAAAAATGAAGCTAGTGCTTGGGTCTGAGTTACAGAAAGAATATGTGATTAAGAAAAAGGAAGAAATCAAAAGACAAAATACATTTGTTAATAGTCTCATTAAGGTAAGTAATGTTTATCTTGTTTTTATACTAAATCAATTTATCATGTAGAAGTGCTAAATATGTCTATATTAACATTTTTTTTTACAAGTATTGAATGGGTACAAGAGTTGTATGGCGTATCTGAACTAGTGCGTGAAAAAAGTGACACATGGAATGTAAAAGGTTGGCCACCCCTGCTGTACATGGTTTTGTATAAATTTTAAAGTCATATGCTTAAAATTAGTCCTGACGAAGGGTCTCGGCCTGAAACGTCGACTGTACCTCTTCCTAGAGATGCTGCCTGGCCTGCTGCGTTCACCAGCAACTTTGATGGGTGTTGCTTAAAATTAGGTTAGTGCCATGTAATGGGCAAGACTGACAAACAATGTTTATGACAATATATCTGTTTCAGCTTCTTGAATAGAACTGATGCAGCTTACTGCCTCAAAGTATTAAAGAACATTTTTAATGGTTTGAAAACAAATTACAATGGCTTGTGGAAGATTTTGGTAGTGGTATGCAATTGAATTCAATAGAAAATTTGAGCAAAGGAAATACTTCACAAAACTACCACAACCTACTCCAGAAGTGGGAATTTAGCCGAAAGGGGAAAATTCTCTGTAGAACCTTAGCCTGACCGTTGGAATTTTAATGAATTTAAATGTTAATGATTTGTCTTAACTTTTTGCTTGCCTTCTGGAATTGCCTTGCACAATATGAAACAATACAGACAGACCAGTCCTCTTGGTTGCCAGAGAATAGTATTTCAAAACAGGAACTGGAATTGGTTTATTATCACATGCACCAAGATACAGAGAAAAGCATGTCTTACATACTGTTTGTAAAGTCGTTAGACAGTGCACTGAGGTAGAATAAGGTAAAAGAATAACAATGCAGAATAAGGTGTTACAGCTTCAGTGAAAATGCAATACAGGTAGGCAATATGGTGAAAGATTATAACAAGGCAGATTGTGAGGTCAAGAGTCCATGTCAAACTTTATCTGTCATTTCTCTGCCCATAACTATAGCTAATCTATATCCTGCTGTATCATTTCACAACTTTCTACAGAGTCAGCAACTCCACCAATTTCTGCATTGTCTGCAAATTGACTAACAAACCCATCTCTTAATCTATAAAATACAAACAATACTGGTCACAGATGTCCAGCGCTATCCTGTCTTCTATGCGCAAGCCAATTCTGAATCCAAACCACAGTAACCATGGATTCCATGTATCATAAACCTTCTGGATCAGACTACCATGTGGAACTTGTTGAAAGCTTTACGAAAGTCCAAGTAGACATATACTGCCCTACCCTTATGAATCAGTTTCATCATCTCCTCGAAAAACTCAATCAAGTTTGTAAGACGCAACCTGCATGGGACAACACCTGACTGTTCCGAATTTGACAATGCTTTTCCAAATGCAAGTCAATCTACCCTTAACAATCCTCTCTAAAGCTTCTCTACTATTAATGTGAGGCTCACCAGCCTTTAATTCTATGGACTACCTCCTTCTCAAGCAAAGGTAGCACCATTAGCAAATCTCCAGTTGTCCGTTCTTCAACCTACACATTTTGGTTGCTCCCCACTTCTTCTGTTTTTTCACATCACTTAGTTTATTTCACTCAGACGGCCCCTGCATTACTGCTTTTTGGATACAAGAAGTTCACCCTTACCAAATTCACAAATCATTACTTCAAAAATATGAGATATAGATTAAAATTTGTTCTCTCAGAACTTGTGAAAAGGAAGTACATAGGCACATATTTATTTTTATCAAGTAAGCTTTTGTAAATGTATCTGCAAATCCCACAGCTTTGTGTTACAGAAAACTGAGATATTGTCCATTTATTAGGAATGTGACCCACTATAATGTATTCTATATAGGTATTCGAACCTATATTCTAGTTCATTGCAGTGAAACAACATCACATTGATCTGGTCTTTGAAAGGCTGACTTGAATTGTCAACTCTCATTTCTGCTGCCTGGTTTGCTTCATACTCCTTATCATTTATTATTACAAGAGCATGTATCCCCACCCCCAAATAAATTGTTTTTATTAACTCTTTTTAGATGACATTATCGAGATGGATAGTATTTTTTTTAGCCTCTGTACATTTTGACAGAAGTAAACAACGTTAAAGTTCACGTCTTCTCAAAAAAAGCTCTATTTTCAACTGTATTTTTTCTCCACTATTAACCTTCAGCAAATTCAAGACAAAATTTATTGAGTGAGTAATGAGAAGTAGTTGCATTTTTGCAACCTTACTATATAGTAATCATCTAATGGTTTGTCTGTAGAACCTCAGCATGCCTTGTTGAAATCACTCATTCCAATGTGTAAAGACTAAACAATAAGACATAGAAGTAGAAATAGGCCATTTGGCCCATCAAGTCTGCTCTGCCATTTGATCATGACTGATTTATTGTCCTTCTCAACAACCCTATTCTTCTGCCTTCTCCCCATAAACTTTGACACCGACTAATTAAAAAATCTATCAATCTCCACTTTAAATGTACCCAATGACTTGGCTTCCCCAGCTTTCTGTGGCAATGAACTCCACAGATTCACCACCCTCTGGCTCAAGAAATTCTCCCGCATTTCTGTTCTAAATGGACGTCCCTCTGTTCTGAGACTGGTCCTAGACTCACTCACTACAGGAAACATCTTCTCCACATCCACTCTAAGGTTTCGATGAGATCCCCCTCATTCTTCTAAACTCCAGCAAGTACCAGCCCAGAGGCAGCAAACATTCCTCAAACATTAACCCTTTCATTCCCAGAATCATTCTCATGACTACATCTTTTCTTAGGTAAGGGGCCCAAAGCTGCTCACAATACTCCAAGTGCGGCCAGACCAATACTTTCTGAAGCCTCAGTGTTGTCTCCTTGCTTTCATATTCTAGTCCTCTCAAAATGAACGCTAACATTGCATTTGCCTTCCTTACCACTGACTCAACCTGCAAGTTAACCTTTGGGGAATCCTGCACAAGGATTCACAAGTCTCTTTGCACTTCTGATTTTTGAATTTTCTCCCTAAGTAGTAAATTGTCTATGTCTTTATTCCATCTACCAAAGTGCATTGCCCTGCACTATATTCCATCTGCCACTTTTTTTGCCCATTCTCCCAATCTGTCCAAGTCCTACTGCAGACTCACTGTTTCTCAACACTACCCACCCCTCCACCTATGTTTGTATCATCTGCAAATATAGCCACAAAACCATCAATTCTGTCATCCAGATCATTGAAATATAACATGAAAAGAAGTGGTCCCAATACTGACGCTCTGCGGAACACCACTCGTCATTGGCATCCAATCAGAATTGGCTCTTTTATTGCAACTCTTTGCCTCCTACCAATCAGCCAATCTTCTATCCATGCTAGTACCTTTCCTGTAATATACCATGAGTTCTTACCTTGTTTAGTAATGTCATGTGCAGCACCTTGTTAAAAGTCCTATAAAAATCCAAGTAAACAAGATCCACTGACTCTCCTTTGTATATCCTGCCTGTCATATTCTCAAAGAATTCTAACAGATTTGTCAGGCAAGATTTCCCCTGAAGGAAACCATGCTGACTTTGGCCTATTTTATCATGCATCGCCAATACCTTGAAATCTAATCCTTAATAATGGAGTCCAATATCTTCCCAACCACTTAAGTCAAGCTAGCTGACCTATAATTTCCTTTCTTCTGCTTCCCTCCCTTCTTAAAGAGTGGAGTGGTATTTACAGCTTTCCAGTCCTCAGGAACCATTCCAGAATCTAGTGATTCTTGAAAGATCATTAATTCCTGCATAATCTCTTCAGCTACTTCTTTTAGAACTTTTGGGGTGCAGTCCATCTGGTCCAGGTGATTTATCTACCTTTAGACCTTCCAGCTTCCCAAGCACCTTCTCCTTAGTAATAGCAGCTATAGTCACTTCTGTCCTGACACTCGAAATTCTGACCTTCTGCAAATGGCTTCCACAGTGAAGATGCAAAGTAGTGCAACAAAGTTTTCAAGAGAACCTGATCTGTTCCAATCCTTCAGAGGAAACCAGAGATGCATCCTTTTGTTCTACTTACAATGGAATTTAGATGTAATATGCCCCATCAATTAAAGAACTACGGCCCAGAGTTTCCAATACTAAACACAAAATGGAAGAAATGCAAAATGTGGGCAGTAATAACAAAGAGATGAATATTTTCATAACTGAAAGGAACAAAGTGTACTCAAGGACATGAAATGACAAAGGAGTGACTTATAAACTGGCTATCCTTAATCTGCAGATAAAAACTCAACAGTTGATACAAAATAGCTTTAGCAGCTGGTATTTTACTTAATATTTTATGGCCGGCATTCCAGGTTTCCCCAGAGGTTTCTTTTGTAATGAGTTGAAAGCTTCACACAATCCATCAATATCCCAAGTATTGAGTTTCCCACTTAGAACATTAGATATTTCTCCAACCTTCTGCAAACAATTGGGATGGTGGTGAATACTTAAACACATATGTAAATAAATTCATAATAAGATTATTCATGGAGAACAGTGTAGTCAAACTCTGCCCATCCTAGGACCTCCGTTGTACAGGGTCGACACTGCACGTTGTGTCCCGGCTGTCTACGTGATCGGCAAGCCAGAGCAGTAGAATGTGGAGAGGAAACTGTTGCCCACACAGAAGTCTACCCCTCTCCTCACAGCTGACGAGTCCAAAGGAATGGCAGAGGAGCTTCGCCCATAATGCTGATATAACAATGGATCTGTCGTATAAGTAACAATAGGTGCATGCTAATTTATGAATAATCAAGGATGATCTGTGCAGAAGTTTTATACAACGCGCATTGTCTGGATTTCTATTGTTTGGCAGGTCAATCTGCCAAAAGAGGCAGCCCTAAGCACTGGCTAACTATCTGCACAGACATCATGGAAACAAAAGGAAATAAGGGATAAAACTAATCTGCAAAGTTAACTGTTTAAGGAAAGGCTCCCAAAACATATTACATTAGAATTATCTCAATAATTCCCATTATTGAGATGAGAACTGCTCCACTCAAGTTTTGACTGCTCTGGGGTGGATAAGGCCAACATAAACTCACTATTCCACTGTAGGTAGGGCAAGAACTTCTAAGTAGGTGATGTGGGAGATGGAGCACTCATTGCCCTGTTTTAAGTAGGCTTTGATGTGTTTATAAAAAGACTTGAGGCCCTCTGAGTCACACAAGACTGACTGGTCACAGGCTGGGAATTCCCAGGAGTTAGTGTGGATATTACATTTTTTCCCAAGGCTTTGAGAATTTCTTCTGCTCTCATGGTGACCTCTTGCTATGACAGGTTTCAGATTACTTGTTTCAGGCACACAAACAATGTGACCTGCCTCCAGAAATGACTTCGATATTCCTAGCCTGTGACTCGTCAGACTTATGTGACTCAGAGGGCCTCAAGTCTTTTTATAAACACATCGAGTGCCCCGTCTCCCACACCATCTGCTTGGGTCTTCTTGCCCTACCTACAATGGAATGGTGAGTTTTATGTTGGTCTTGTCCACCCCAGAGCACTCAGAGCTCGAGTGGAAGCCGTCCCCAACTCAATAATATGAATTAGGTTATTCACTAAAGAGAGGTTGCTGAATTTGGTTTATTTATCCTACCAATGCCCTTGGAGGATTTTTCCAGGTACAGTATTGGTGGCATCTCTCGAGTTAGTTTGAGGTGCTTGTAGGTAGTCCATGACTCTTAAGAGTGCAGTGGTCACAGGTACACTCTGAATGTTGCACTGAGTTTAGGTACTGATCTTCAAACTTCTCTCCCCAGAGGGTTGCAAAGATGCACAAGGAAATTTAATCATCAAAGTACACCTTACAGTAGTTTCCCCACTTGTTCTGTGGATCCAGTGGAAAAGCTTGTGGGATGGGAGGTGCAAAATTGTGGGATGAACAATCGAAAGGAGGATTGGAGCAAGGAGGAGACAAAAGAGGGTGCAACTGCCAGAAATCTGGAGCAAGACGCAAAATGCTAGATGAACTCAGTGGATCAGGCAGCATTAATGGAGGGAAGTAGATGATTGGTATTTTGGCTCAAGACCCCTCATCAGAAGCAATGATGCAGCTTTCCTTAACACCAATGTGCACTGAGACTAGGTCCCTGGTCTAGAATCAACTCCAAAAGTCCTACCCAATGAATTGTAATTTGATATAAACAGAATCTAAAATTATTGGCATGCAGCAACAGAAGTCAAGGCATACCAAATCAACTAAAGAGAAATTAAAAAAAAGAAAACTAATAGAGAATAAAATTCTTTCAAGACATTATATTTGCAACATGCCAATCTCTAGTGAAGATTTAAGAAAAACCAGGAAAACAAGGACTGAAACACAAATGAAAATAATTAAAAGTGACAATGATGAAATGATTAATTTCAAAACTATTCCTCCTTACAATGAGGAAGCACAGAATACTTGCAAAGGAACCTAAAGGAAAATAATCATGCAATAGAGGAAACAATTTTTCTCCCTTCTGAGCTTCCTTTTACTTACTGATGAAATGCCATTTCAGTAATGTTATTAATAGGAGTCATGTATTACAGAGAAGACATCTTCTAACAAGAGGGCTGTCCAAACCTGGCAAGTCAAGCAAGGTTGTACGAAGTTTTCCCATTTGTCAGTGTTCAGTTGTGAACAGCTTGCTCATCCTCTTGGAGAAATTAAATGGAGAATTTCTCAGCAGAAATCACAGAAACCTCCTGGAAATATGTGGAACCATGTTGGAGTGCAGCTCAACTCAATTGATAAAAGTTACTATTGAAGAAATCAGTGGACGTTAAAGATGGTAAATCCCCCAGGACCCCATGCAGATTTGAAAGGAGATGGCTATGAAGATACTGTTTGCACTGGCCACCACTTAACAGAATTCGACTGATTGGTGTATAGTACATTTCAACCAGATTAGAGTTGCATGCTAGAAGACTGGGCATACATTCTAGAGTTTAGAAGAATGAGAGGTGATTTCATTGAAATGTACATTTTATGAGGTTACATTAGAATAGATGAGGGGCTTGACGTTTACACTGGGCTAGAGGGCCCAGAAGGAATCAAAACTTTCCACACTGGAGACATTACTTCCGATCTGCACTGACTGTGGTCTCTCAATGAGGAAGTCAAGGATCCAATTTCAGTGGAAGATACAGAAGCCCAGGTTTTGGAGTTTGTTGATTAGTATTGAGGGATAATTTGATGGCGTCAATTCAAGACTAATATAACAATAAGATTCTCCACACTGGAAAATGATGAGTTGTAGAAATTGTCTACACTTAAATGGCTGTGAAAAATGTATTCAAGAAAAAGATGAATAGAATTTTGGATATTAATGGAATCAAAGTGCAGGGAAAGTGGCATTTATACAGAAGATCAGCCAGGATCTTACTGAATAGTTCAGCTGGCGTTGCCTACTTCTGCTTTTAATTTACAGATTCTTACGCATGTTGCACAGCAGAATTTAAGTTGGAATATTTACATGCTAGGGATAAAAAGAAAATAAAATTAGTTTAGTTCCAGAAGTTATGGCACTTCAATTGATAAAGTAATCAGTCTTGATAATTATTGAGATATCTTGCATGTTTACAACAGAACAATTGAGGAAAGCACACTTTTCAGGAGCCTTCGTAAGCATGTAAGGTGAATTTTGTCAAACTCTGATAAGTTATAAATGTAACTAGAATAATAAAAAACAAATTCATCTGCCTAATATCAGTGTTCTGAGTATTATGCTGACTAATATCAAGGTTAGGATTCTTAAGCATGGTATAAGAAAGCAAGCTTCTTGCTTTGGACACAGACTGAAGAAAGATGAAATGAGCAGCTGAATGGCAAGTGAACTGTATACCAAGGCAGTCTGCTCTCATACCGCTGAATGGTCCAATATGCTTTCCTGACTAAATTTGATGAGACTTAGACTCTCTCTTTCCAAGCCTAAAATGATCACTTTGTCACCTGCATGAACACTAGGTCGATCAGTAAAAGAGTCATCACATGATATTAACAGAGTGGCTCATCAATTTTTTTTTTGAAGATCAGCTCCATTTGCCTGCTCTTTCCATACACCAGCAATTTTTCTTACTTTAGAAATATTTATCCGATCACCCTTTGAAATTAGTACTGCTTACCATTAATAACGCTGATTAACCACAGAGCAAACTTCCCATGTAATCATTAAAACCACTGAAAGCCTCCAGTCCTGTTGTCACAACAGCACTGAAACCAGGACACATTGTCAGTGGAGTTCCAGAGCACAATAAAGGCACACACACCTCAAGTTGTCAGTTTTTCCCTATATATTACACACCAATTACAGAGAAAGTGTTTCCTTTTCAAAAATGAGCACACATAACAATTTTTTGCATACTGGTTTTATCTAGAGGAGTAACACTGAATGCAGCCTATGCTGTCAAGTATTAGAGTAATATTCTTGGAGCTTGGACACCGCTACACAAATAACACGGTGCAAGAATAACAGGGTTGTTGCAATATTGGATAAATATGGGAGGCAATACCTGCTCTACTATTCAATAAGATCCTGGCTGATCTTCCATTATCAATTGTCAATTCCTTAGTGCTAGAGATTTAGATGGTACAGAATTTGTTAGGTGAGTCCAGGAAGGATTTCTGACCAGATGTGGACAAGCTGACGAGAGGAGAGGCCATAATGGATCTAGTACCAAGCAATGAACCTGGTCAGGTGACAGATTTCTCAGTGGATGAGTATTTCTGAGACAGTGACCACAACTCCTTGACCTTTAGCATAGCCTTGGCTAAGGATAGGAGCAGACAGTATTTAATAGGAGAGGGCTAAATATGATGCTATTAGGCAGAACTTTGAGAGTGGAAATTGGGAGCAGATGTTTTCAGAGAAACGTACAATTTGGAGGTTGCTCAGGGAGCACCTGCATGGGGTCTGGATTTGTTTGTCCCTCTGAGGCAGGGAAAGGGTGGTAGGGTGAAGAAACTATAATTGACAGGTGAAGTAGAACATTTTGTCATGAGGAAGGAGGAAGCATACCTAAGGTTTAGGAAGCAAAGATCAGACAAGCCTACTGAGAATTATAACGTAGCCAGGAAAGAGCTTAAGCAGGACAGAAGATATTATATCTTCTAATATTTGTATATTTGGATATCTGTGCACTTGTAAGGCTACTGTGACACTGTAATTTCTTCTGGGATCAGTAATGCATCTAACTTAAGAAGGGACTTTGGAGAGGAGAAAGGGGACTCGAGAAGGCCTTGTGAATCGGTTTAGGGAAAATCCCAAGGATTTTTAAATGTACATGAAGAGCAGGGGATAACTAGAGAGTAAGACTAATCAGGGGTACAAAGGAAAAATGCACCTGGAGTTGGAGGAGGTAGGGGAAATCCTTAATGAATATTTTGCTTCAGTATTCACCAGTGAGAGGGACCCTGATGAAAGAGAGTTCAGCGTAGGACAGGCTAGCGCGTTGGATCATATTCGGGTTAAGAAAGAAGCATTTTTGGTACTTTAAAAAAAATTAGGATAGATAAGTCCTTGGCGACAGGCAGGATATACCCCAGCTTACTACAGGAAGTGAGCGAAGAGTCTTTCAAAGACTCTTCATCTCACATTCTCGATATTTATTGCTTCGTTATTTATTATTAGTAGTATTCTTTTTCTTTTGTTTTGGTTGCACCTTTTGCACATTGGTTCTTTGTCTGCCTTGTTGTGTGCTGTTTTCCCATTGATTTTATTTGTATTTTTGTATTTACTGTGAATGCCCACAAGAAAATGAATCTCAGCATAGTAAATGGTGACATATATGTACTTCGATAATAAACTTACTTTGAACTATTATTGGATGCAGAGCTGACTGAGAAGTGGCAGGTGGAGTTCAATCCAGATAATTATGAAGTGATGCATTTTGTTATGTCCAATGTGATGGCAGAATATAAAATTCTTAGCGGTGTAGAGGAGCTGAGGGGTCTTAGGGTCCAAGTCCATAGCTCCTCAAAGTTGCTGGACAAGTTGATAAGGTGATTAGGAAGCCATTTGGTGTGTTGGCCTTCATTAGTCTGTATCGAGGTCAAGAGCCGCGAGGTGATGTTGCAGCTCTTTAAAACTCTGGCCTAGACCACACCAAAATTGTGGTCAATATTGGTCCCCTCATTACAGGAAGAATGTGGAAGCTTTAGAGAGTGCAGAGCAGACTTATCCAGATGCTGCCTGGATTAGAGAACATGAGGAAAGGTTAAGTGAGCTTAGGTATTTTTTTTCCTCTCTTTGGAGTGATGGAGGATAAGAGGTGACTTGATGGAGTTGTATATGTGGTATAGAATCGAAAAGCAACACCCTTCATCCCCAAGGTGACAATGGTTAGTATGAGAGGTTATAATTTTAAGGTGATTGCAGGAAAGAATTGGGGATGTCAGAGGTAGTTTTAAAAAAAAATAGAATGGTAAGCACTGCCAGGAGTGGTGACAGAGACAAATACAACAGAGACATTTAAGAGACTCTTAGATAGGCACATGGATGAAAGAAAAATGGAGAGTAACGTGGGAGGAGAGGGTTAGATTGATCTCAGAGTAGGTTAAAAGGTCAGCACAACATCACACTGCGTTGTGCTCTACTGCTCTATGGTCTGTGTTCACACTTTGCATTCGGGGGTTGTGGGGATCAGGCAGGAAAATGGGTTTGTAACCATGACTGGATCAGCCAGTTTTTAAATGAATGGTGAAGCAGACACAAGGGGTTGCTGAAGTCAATTCCTGCTCCACTTTCTCATGTCCATTTGTACTCTGGATCAAACTGGTGGTTTCATGTTTTTAATGATGCACCTGAGAGTGAAATCCAACAACCAAAATGGAAAAATACAAATTATGACAGAAAAATAGTAAGTATCAGCAACCAATAAATAAAAGTTCACAATTACAGTTTGTAACAACTCAATCCCATCCTCACTGGTGAACTTTTATGTGGAACGTTCATCCCAGACGGCTTTGTGTTTACAGTCTGACACATTCAGATCTGCCAGTGACTTGATTTGGCCCTTCGGAATTGTAACATAGAGTCCTGCCTGTGCACACTGCTTCATTCCACTCACCTCAGCTTTCCTCATTGTGCCCTTCAAGGTAGGAAGTCTGCTTCCTGATCACCAGGCCCAACAAAGCAAGCCTAGAAATGTAATACCCAGAACTGAGGAATTGGATTAATGAATTCTGCATTAATAGTTAAAAATCCTGACCATGTTTCAATGGGAACAAACACCACCTACTTAGTGCAAGAATTTCCTGTGGACGTACACATTTTTCTAGTGTCTCCGGCACCCAAATAAGGCCTATGGTCTTTTATATAGCTAAGTCTTCAGGATTGAGGATGACTCTTGCTCTCAGTACCACCATTAATGCTTCTTTGCACATTGAGCAATCATGCAAAGATCCCCAGGGGCCACCGCATTTCATTAAGGAGACTTTGACTAGATCCTTGAATTTTTATTTACATCTGTCCACGTATTAACCTCTTCCTATGATAGAGCTTGGAATAGCGTTTTGCGAGGTTGGTGTAAGGCTGGTGAAAGACAAGGCCTACCCAATGTAAATGGCTGGGTGCAACCATGGCCTCGCTAGAGGAGATGCCAGCCTGAGACAGAATATGTATGCTGGTTCACTTTCTGTTCCAGTGAACTTAGATGAATCTGCAGATACAGCATTGCTGGTGTCTTTGTAGTGCCTTCAGACACCTGTTATGAGCATTACAGCTTCAGAAGCATACAAGAGCCAAAAAAAACTAAGTTAATTTAAAGGGTCACACACATCTCTCCTACAATCACTGGCAGAGCGTTGTACAAGTTTGAAACAGACCTACTTAAATTGTTCCCTCTGAAAATATCAATGGCCTGAACTCCTAAACAAAATGCTGCATGAACAAAATTTAACTGGCATCAGGGTAGAAGTGTCTTCAAAACAGAAGACATACAAATGAGGTGGGACTAAAATCCTTAACATCTCCCACCCCACAGCGTGCTCACAGGGAGTCACTTTCTAAATGGTACTTCTTGCAGAAGTAATGCCTCTGGAGCACCTCTTGCAAAAGCAGTCACTTCCATGTCCTCCAAACACAAATACTAGCTCACACAAGAGCCTGCACTGCTCTTAAAAGGTCAAGGTCAGAATCACTTTCATGCTGAGAATCCTTTCCTCAAGATGCAAGGGGATAGAAGCATAGAAAAACCTACAGCACAATAGTGGCCCTTCGGCCCACAATGCTGTGCTGAACATGTACTTACTTTAGAAATTACCTAGTCACCCATAGCCCTCTATTTTTCTAAGCTCTATGTACCCATCCAGGAGTCTCTTAAAAGACCCTGTCATTTTGAATATAACATTTGGATTTATCATTGTGGCCTCTCAATGGTGTTGGCAATTTCATAGCAGTAAACAGACCATTAGAGGAACTCAGTGGCAACATAGAAGACTTTGCTGTCAAGTCACTTCCCTGTCGACTTCTTGGTGGGAGTGTAGTTTGTACAAGGTCCCTCTGCTCCAGTGTAAACTCATTATCAGGGCACCATTTGGCCATTGGATAATACATTCAGCAAAACGTTCTGAGTTCCTGAATTTAGAACTGCGAGGAACCACTGAGAAAATTTCTATTAATGCCAGAAATTGCAGGAGTGCAATTGCAATTGCCTCCAAATGGGTTTTTAACAATTTCTGGGATTTTTTTAAGGATTTCCAAATAATCTTTCTAGACAGTTCACCTTTTAACAATATCTGCATGCAAGTGAGCTTCCAGGCAACCATTTAGTACAATATTGAACAGTTTTATTGGCGTTTCCATTAAAAACCACTTCTGAATTTCCAAGTGGCATATGTTTCTTGTCTTTGCTGATGACACGCTTCTCAAGCCAGTCTTCCATTCCCTGCCTTTGCAATTTTTAGCATCAAGTCTAACAATGGATGCATTCTATGTGGTGGTCTCACACTTTCAATGTCAACTGTGGTTTCAAATATTCCATTAGTTATTTCTGCCGCATCACAGCAAAACGAATTTGATGTCACAGTTTACTTCTGCTTAATTTATAGAGTATATATGTGCCTAAGATGTTTGCATAGTACTGTATATCTGGGGCTCCAAGTTCATTGGAAGCAAACTTCTGTCTCAAATGTTCTGGAGACATTTACATGACTCATCCCTGTTGAAAAGCTCTGGAAAGCACAACCTTCTCTTATTGGTTACTATTTGGCAAAATGCCACAAAGAGACACAAAACTGCATAATTATTTGATCCTTAGAAACAAATTCCCTATTTAGTAATGATATTACAAGTCTAAAAGACATCTTGCTATATTTATCACTGAAAGTGTACTGCGTTAATAAAAGTGAAGATTGGAAAGCACAAATGCCCACAAAAGGAGAGAGCTACATTTAGAAACTGAAGCCTTTGGTAGTTTTAGCATTATCAATTTCAGGAAAATTACTGAACGGTAAAAAAAAATGCTGCATGCAGAGTAATTCTAACGTAGCTATTTAGGTCACCTAGGTGACACATTTCAAAACTGCAGCATTTTACCTTAAAATAGATCAGTGATGCAGATCGAGTTTCTCAGATGCTGAAGGCTGCAGTAACTGTACTTTCATCATGTCCTTTCATGAACACACACATTTTCAAAGTGAATTGAAAGATGGTGCTGTTGGTTGATTATTTTCCCAAAGATACGACAGAAATTAATGATCAGGTGTGAATCTGGTCTCACCACCCCGAACTTTCCAGTGACTAGTCTTTGTGTAAGGGAGGCAGCAACTGGAACATATCAGCATTGCAATCCATCGAACAGAAAACCACCTAATAAGACCACTCATTTAAAAAAAGAATACACTTGAGATTCCCAGGCTTAACAGGAACTACTGCTTTTGGTTTATAACCCATTCAGTTATCCATCCAGAAAAGTTCTGAGGCAAGAAAGCAGAATTTAAAAAAGTCTCATCCATTGCCATGGAGTCATAGAATATTACAGCCCAGAAACTGGCCCTCTAGTCCATACCGAAACATTAATCTGCAAG
Source organism: Mobula hypostoma (assembly GCF_963921235.1). Taxonomy (NCBI): domain Eukaryota; kingdom Metazoa; phylum Chordata; class Chondrichthyes; order Myliobatiformes; family Myliobatidae; genus Mobula; species Mobula hypostoma. The sequence continues at coordinate 55,061,480 of NC_086098.1, read as the reverse complement.
TCCATCAACCAGCACACAGACCACAGCCCTCCAGACACTTCTCATCCATGTAGCTATCCAAATTTCTCTTAAATGTTGAAATTGACCCCACATCCAACAGTAGCGCCGGCAGCTCGTTCCATACTCTCACCACCCTCTGAGTGAAGATGCCCCCCATGGTCCCCTTAAACATTTCACCTTTCATCCTTAACCTATGACCACTTGTTCTAGTCTCACCTAACCTCAGTGGAAAAAGCCTGCTTGCATTTACCCTATCTATACCCCTCATAATTTTGTATACCTCTATCAAATCTCCCCTCATTCTCCTACACTCTAGGGAACAAAGTCCTAACCTGTTCAACCTTTCCCTATAACTCAGGTCCACAAGTCCTGGCAACATCCTTGTAAATTTTCTCTGCACTCTTTCAATTTACTTACATCCCTCCTATAGCTAGGTGAGCAAAGTTGCACATAATGCTCCAAATTAAGCCTCACCAATGTCTTACACAACTTTAACATCCAAACTCCTGAACTCAGTACATTGATTTATGAAGTCCAATGTGAAAAAGTTTTCTTTATGACCCTATCTACTTGTGACACCAGCTTCAAGGAATTATGGATCTATATTCTCAGATCCCTCTGTTCTACCACACTCCTCAGTGTGCAAGATCTATTCTGGTTGGTCCTCCCAAATTGCAACACTTCACATTCGTCTGCACTCAATTCCATTTGCCATTTTTCAGCCCATTTTTCCAGCTGGACCAATCCCCACTGCAAGCTTTCTCGGCCCAAAACATCGACTGTACTCTTTTCCATAGATTCTGCCTGCCCCGTTGAGTTCCTCCAGCATTTTGTGTGTACCGCTTGGATTTCCAGCATCTGCAGATTTTCTCTTGTTTGTGATTGGGTTACTTATTGAGGGTAACAGCCATAGGGAAACTCTGCAGTGGTTGCCTATTCCCTTCCCTGACAGTCACCCAGGTGCCTGATTCCTGCAACTCAGGGGTGACTACCTCCCCGTAGCCACCTCCTTATTTTCCTGTATGTGCCGAAGGTATCGAGCTGCAGCTCCATTTCCTTAACATGGTCTCCAAGGTGCTGAATCTCTGTGCATTTTGTGTAGATGTAATTATCAGGGAGAATGGAAGTCTTCCAAAGTTCCCACATCTCACACAAGGAACATGCCACTAACTCTGGGCCCATTTTCAGCAGACTAACTATGCAGTAACAGAAAAAAAACTTCCTGGAAACTTAGAGTTTGCGTCTGTGCTCATCCAAACCTGTTAATACTGTCCCACTTACACAATGGCCCCTCTGCTTAAACCTTCATATTTTAAACTGGCTCAAATAAAAACTCACTCCTAACAAGACTTCAAGCAACACACATCAAAGTTGCTGGTGAATCTGAAGTTCATGCCTGCTAGTTTCATGGCAAGACTTGCAGTTTTCAGATGGCTCCCACCCTGCAAGGTGTCGCTCTCTCACTGGTTGGGATGGATGAAAGTTCAGTCTGTCCATGTCTGTGCAGATAGGTTTGGCATCAGTAGCATCTGTTGACTGAAGTCTTTGCAGTGATGAAACTGTAGAAGGGAGAGTTGTGGGTATATACTGCTGTAGACTTTGATTGTTAATACCTGGACAATGTGAAAGACAGCTTAGATGCATGGTGTGGACAGCTTCTCCTTACAGAACAGGTGCACCACTTTTCCATAACTACAATGTGTTTGGACATTTTCTTCAATAAGCTGCATTGGCTATTGTGACGCAAAGCACTACTGATTCTGGTTGTAGACTCACCACTGTCTAAGTCAGCTGCTGCTTCATACACCTTTGCCTCTAATGAGGCAACCTCAGCTTCACACTCTTCCTTGAGCACAGATAATGCAGCCTCTACAACTGCTCTCTCCATGTCTATGCGAGCTTTCTCCATTTTCATCTCAACTTCATGTTTAGCACAAGTTGCTTTCATTCTTGCCGCTTCGGCTCTGGAATGGGCTCATGCTGCAGCTATGCTAATCATGAATACGTTCGAGCTTCGCGATGATGCGATCACTGCTTCAAATTCTGACCTGACCACCCCAGATCTTGGTAAATGACGTTGCTCGGGTCGGAAGCTGACTTTGTTGTTAACGGCGTTCGGACTCATCTGCAGTCTGTGGGAAATACCTTTAAGGACAAGTTATCTTTTTGCTCTACTGCCCTGATAATCTTATAAACCTTTATATCTGCACTCAGCTGCCACCGCTCCAGAGAAAACAACTCAAGTTTGTCCAACCTCTCATATTAGCACATGCCCTCTAATCCAAGCAACATCCTGGTAAACCTCTTCTGCACCCTCTCCAAAGCCTTGACATTCTTCCTACAATGGGGTGACCAGAGTTTTATGAAACTGCAACATAACTTCCTGACTTCTGAGCTCAAAGCCTTGACTAATAAACACAAGCATGTCATATGCCTTCCTAACCACCCTATCACCTTATGTAGCCACTTTCAGAGACCCCAAGATCCCTCTGTTCACCAACACTAATAAGGATCTTGCTCTCACAGTGTACCGTCTCTTTGCATTTGAACTACCAAAGTGCAATACTTCACATTTGGTCAGATTAAACTATCTGGCAGTTCTCTGCCCATAACTGTAACTGATCAATATCCCATTGTATTCCTTGCTATCCATAACACCACCAAGGGTCATCAATAACCCTCATCACCTCACGAAAAAACTAAATTCAGTAAGTAAGTCACGACTTGGCTCACACAAAGCCTTGCTGGTTCTCCCTAATTAGGCCATGGCTTTCTAAGTGCTCATAAATTCTATACCTAAGAATTCTCTCCTGTAATTTCCCCACCACTGAGATGGGACTCACCGGTTTATAGATACCAGGATTATCTCTTGTTCCCTTCTTGAATAATGGAATGACATTAGCTACTTTCCAATATTCCAGGACCTCACCTGTTGCTGGAGAGGACTCAAAAATATTGGTCAAGTCCCCAGCAATCTCTTCTTTTGCTTCTCTCAAGAACCATCAGGCCCTGGGGACTTATCCACCTTAATGCTCTTTAAGGGACCCAACACTACCTCTTCCTTTCCCCTGAAATGCCCTGACATATCAATACACTCAGCAGCGATCTCTCTATCCTCCACATCCTTCTCCTTTCTAAATACTGATGTACTCATTAGGGACCTCACACACATCTTTCATATCCAAGCAAATGCTACCCCACCCCCCACCCGCACCTTTATCCTCGAGTGGTCCTAACTTCTTCCTCATTATCCTCTTGCTCTTGATGTATGTATAGAATGCCTTGGGGTTCTCTTTAATACTACTGGCCAAGGACTATTCATGGCCCCTCCTGGCTTTCCTAAATCCTTTCTTGAGCTCTTTATTGGCTTCTTTATAATCCCCGAGGGCTCTGTTTGATTCAAGCTTGGGAAGCTTTAGATACGTTTCATTTTCCCTCTTGACTAAAATTCATCACTTCATTTGTCCACTTATTCCTCTGCTGGACTCAGACTCCAGGCATCATAACCCAATTTTACTTTTCCAGTCATCTCAATGTATTATTTGCTTTATGTCGCATTAGCTTACTCGTAAACACAAATCGTCAAAGGGACAGGCAACTGCGTTTATAGTTTAGCTCCTTGCAATTGATCTGACATTCGGGACAATACTCCCACAAAAGGAAAGCGAGGAGCTCCATTTGCTGGTCCAGAGAAGCCGTCCTCTTGGACCTAATCATGCATCACAATGCACCAACAGCACAATATTACTGAAACAGGCTCAGAAACCTTCCTCAAATATATGCAATTTATACAGCTCTTTGACATATTTAGAAGAACTTTTGTTACCGGTAACCTACATTTGAACTTACTTAGGTCGAATCAGTCTGAAGGACTATCATTTTAAATATTTTCATTTGCATAAACAAGCCCTCAGCCTGTTAACATAGTGCTTTTAATGAGCCACATCTGGTTTGTTGCATTTCCAGCTGTGTGCTCTCTCACACTTGCTTCACATGAGGCACTGTTCAGTGTACTCCTACGCATTACTATTGTTTGAGCCAGAAGGCTGTGGAATCAGACTTAATCAGGATTTCAGTACGTAATCCAGGGTGGCATTTCACTCAGAAGCGACAAGAGCGTCATAACGCTTCGTTAAAGATTTCATGTGCTATCGGAAGAACAAATTTAATCTTACCCAAATCAGTCAACATCAAACCGTCACTAGAAACCTTTCAACCAGTCAGTCCTTTTTCCACATTGTTCCTTTTATGATCTGCAAAACAGCTCATCTACTTAACAATCACAGTGCTTAAAATAGAAGAAATTTAATAAGTGTAATAAGATGCTATTTAAATACTAGTCTCTCAGTATAACCACAATATGTACTGGTGCAACTATACGACAGAGTTATTTAAGGCACATTATAAATATGCATTAAAACATACGTTGATCAGAAAATAATTTCAGTGACATCAAGAATGTTGTACTGACCCTAACACCCTACACCAAGTCATCCACCATGTGCAATAGGTCAAACATATTCTCAGCTTGGATTTGATTTACAAGGTCAGCATCTGATATAAAGTATATTCATAATATTACTATGATTTGAGATTATTGTTTTCAAAGAAGGCATCAAATGGGAAAACAAGTACTCCCAGTTTAGCGAAATGTTCATCTGAAACAACCAGAAAATCCCTAAACTGAGGTCAACCAGATGACTAAGGAAATCAAGAGCTTTCTTTGAGGAAGTCAGGACACAAACTTGGCAAATGAAGAGTTTGGTGAAAAGTTGATTGGAAGTTGATTAACAAACTACAATTCCCTTTTATTTTTAAAACAAACTAACTAGATTTTATTTCTATTTTAAAGGGAGAAAATTCCAACCCTCTCTAAATGTCCCTGGTATATTAAAATTATATCGGTTAGAAATTCCAGGTATAGATTTTATGGACTACATACACCCAGATGTATTAACACTATATAGGATTTTATTTTTTAAAAATTAATTTCTGGCAGGGGGGCAAAAATCAGGGATTTGATTTCTACACCTTAAACACCCGGTTTTGAAATCCGGGTTTAAACAAGACTCTACTAAAAACAGCTATAAGAGGGGAGGAGAATACAAAACATCTCATGGTACAGCCATTTTACAGCAGTCATTCAAGTTCAAGTTAATTATCATTCAACCATACATGAATATAGCTGAACAAAATATAGTGTTACTCTGGGGCCAAGGTGCTAAAACATATTACCAACAGCACACAGCACATAGAACAAATAGCACGTAAGTTTACATTTTTAGAAATACAGTCACAAAGAAAAAAAAAGTAGTCCAAGGCCCTGAGTGGCTTGACTACAGATTGATGGTAAGTTGCCATAGTCCAGCTTTCTCCTCCACCGAGCAAACATCAGAGGGCAGCACCAACAGGAAGGGTCTTCCCCCAATCCACTACGGACTCCAGCGCACCTTGAAGCCCCTGCTCCCTATCGCACTGCCTCGGCATCTCCTCCCCTGGGTGGCTGTGACAAGTGACACAACAGCAGAAAGGCCTAGTCCTTGCCACAACCAAGCTCCCCCACTGTCAGTCTCGCCAATGAATCAGTGAACTGCACTTGCAGTATTCTACGTTACCAATGTCCAACAAGGATTTGTGATCACAATAAAAATTTCCAAGGTAATCACTCGCACTGTGCACCGTTGAATAGTATGCAACAAGTCCAGGTGACAACACTTTAATGGTAGGCAATAAGTCCAGCTCTATCGCTATCAAGCAACTCACCGATAGGATAGTCCTGCAGTACTTGATGTTCCCCGTATCCAGCAGAGACTTCTGATCATAAGCAGACATACAAGACGAACAAATACGCTTTTGATTGGACCTGGAGTGGCCGCTGCATCCGAGCGCCCCATCATCTTTCACTGAGTCATATAATGTATATGGCTGTCATCAACGTACTGCCAGCAATTCGCTCCTTTTCTAACATTGTGCAATGAACTACTTCTTTAAATTTCACTGGGAGTCATGGCCTCGAACAATTTCATTTAATCAGTACAATATTTTAATGACACTCTGTTTATCCTATAATTCAACACAAACATCAAACATAGGTAATTTCACAAATTAGGTTGAGGCATATAAAATACAATTAGTCAGAATAGATTTCCAACATTTCTCAGTGTAGACACAAACTGATGTTTTTATAGAAATCAGATTGAGCAGATAAACTGTTTCAAACCAATGTGATCAAAGCTTTTAGCTTTTAATTGAACTAGCACCTTTGGTTTCAATTGACATCACCCTTGGTGCTCATTTAAAATGTTTATTAAGCAAGTGAATAGTTGAGGTTTATTACATCCTCAACCTTATAAATAAAACTTGAATACAAAAATGTAGAATTAAACAATATGGAATTGGCATTTGTATAAATTATTGATTATAGCTCCAGTTTGAGTAAAACCAATTCCATATCAATTATAATACACTCCAGGATCAAACAAGAACACAAGAAAGAGGTGTAAGAATCAATCACGGACATCTCAAGCCTCGTCCACTATTTACGAGGGGTGATTGATAAGTTTGTGGCTTAAGGTAGAAGAAGTCAATTTTAGAAAACATAGCACATTTACTTTCCAACATAGTCCCCTCCTACATTTACACACTTAGTCCAGCAGTCGTGGAGCATACAGATCCCTTCTTTGTAGAAGTCAGCGTCTTGGACCTCCAGAAAGTGGTCCACAGCAGGGGTGATTGATAAGTTTGTGGCCTAAGATAGAAGGAGATGAGTTATTAACTTCAAATTTTCTGCATAATCACTCAGAGTTGAACTGCAAGGGCATGTAATGAGAGCTGTATAACTCATCCCCTCCTACCTTAGGCCACAAACTTATCAATCACCCCTGCTGTGGACCACTTTGTGGAGGTCCAAGACGCCAACTTCTACAAAGAAGGGATCCGTATGCTCCACGACTGCTGGACTAAGTGTGTAAATGTAGGAAAAATAAATGTGCTAGTGTTTCTAAAATTGACTCCTTCTATCTTAGGCCATGAACTTATCAATCACCCCTCGTAGGAACAATCCAGGTTGATCCACTCATGAATTCAACTTCTCTTTCCATTCCTTACAATATCCCATGATTCGCTTGTGGTCTGCTAATCATCACTTGGAATTTATTCAATTACTGCTGCTACAAAACAACAATTTTCACACCATAAAAGATGGTGATAATAAATCTGATTCTCCCTCCACAACTCACTGGGATAGTACACCATCCTTCAGCGAAAGCCTTCGTCCTCAGTTGCGTTATATGGAGGATTCTTTATTCTACTACCCTGTGTTCTAGTTAACCCCAGCAGGGGAAACAAGTTCTTAGTATCCACACTGTCAGTTCCCCTTCTTTGCACGTTTTAACGGGACCACTTCTCACTACTTTTAGCTTCAATGAGCATAGACTCAACCAAATCAATCAAGAATGTTATGGCAATCCTTACATTCCAGGAGTCAACCTGGTGATTTTCTCTGCATTGCTTCCAATGCAAAATATTCTTCCGAAAATATAGAGACCAAAACCTGGGCAGCTTTCCCAGAATCTAGTAAAGTCACACCAAATCATCTCTAATTTTATACTCCATACTCTGGCAACAGAGGTCAACATTCAATTAACCTTCCAAATTAAACAACAGCACACCACTTGTGTTCTTTTTCCATGCTCTTTACAATAGGTAACCACTTTTTTTTTTACCAGCATCATACTCTATCTGCCATCTTTTTGCCCACTCACTCAACCTAGCTATATCCCCGAACACAGTTAGTTGAAAAAGCATTCAGCCTCCACAACTATTTTCACATTTTAATGTCTCATTTTCTAAATTAAAAATATATTGAAGGATTTTTGAGCTAATCTACAAAACATTGTGCATAACGTCAAATCAAAAGAAAAGTTCCAAACCCTGTCAAAAATTTACTAAAAATAAAAAAAAAACAAAATTGTGAGGTTGAAAATACATTCATCCTCTTTGTAATTACTTTCCTAACTTCCCTCAAGTGCAATGTCGTATATTACCTTACTAACTCACCCAATTTGTTGATGTCGAAAATTGGAGGATCACCTGAATAAATACCCGCTTTCTCTGCAAGATCCAACAGTATGGTAAATTTTCAACAGACCATACCAAAATGAAGGCAAGGAGCATTCCAGACAAATCAGGGAAATGATAGAGGAGCACAAATCTGGGGAAGGGTACAAGATTATCTCAAAGGCACTGAGCACAACTCTGAGCTCAGTAGAGTCTGTCATGGAAAAAGTGAATAAAGTATTAAACCGTAGCCACACCGCCTAGGTCATGCCACCTCTCAAGAGACTACTGAGTGAGCCACAGAAGTCAGTGGCTGCAACTACAGAAGTTCACAGCTCCACAATCTGCAAGGCCTTGCATATAAAGGGTATTTATGGTTGAGTGGCAAGGAAGCAGCCCTGGCTAAAATAAAAGCATATGCCTGCCCAATGTTCCCTCTAATTTGTAGTGACCAGTGCGCACAAAAATCTTGTACTGTCTAATTTTTTTGTCCAATGACAACAAACATGTGCACTGAATAATTTCTTCAATAAAATCAGTTTAAATAAGTTAGTTCCAAAATTTTCAGACAAATCATCGCAAACTCTGTGTTGTCAACACCGTCTGCATCAGAAACCGGAAAAGGAAAGGTGATTGTGTACAATCGTGAAATATACTTAACATCCAACAAGGTAGAGGGTGACAACCTTTTGTGTGCAGTTTAAATTCCTTTGTGCGCTAGTAGCAAAATATGTGTGCATGCACACACATGCACACCTTAGAGGGAACGTTGTCCTTGATAGTAAAGACTTTGCAAAGCATCACTTAAAAGATTCTGTAAAGACGTGGAAGAAGGTCATGTGGTTGGATGAGACTAAAATGGAAATTTCTGGCGTCAACACTAAGTGGTACATGTGGCGTAAATCTAATACTGTGCATCAGCCAGGTAACAATACTCCTACTGCATAGTATGGTGGAGGTAGTATCATGCATTGGGGATGCTTTTTTAGCAGCAAGGACTGGAAATCTGGTCAGGATTGACGTGAAGATGAATGCTGCTAAATCCAGGATTAAAAACCTGCTAAACCTCTGCCAGAAAGCTTAAACTGGAGAGGAACTTTGTTTTTCAGCAGGACAATGGCCCAAAGCACACTGCCAGAGCAACTATGGAGTGGCTTCAAATGAAAAAAATTGATGTCCTTCAATGGCTCAGTCAGAGTCCTGACCTTAACCTGATCGAACATCCCTGCCAAGACCTCAAGACTGCTGTCCACCACCGCTCTGCATCAAACCTGACACAGCTTGAGCAATTTTGCAAGGAGGAATGGGCAACTCTTGCTCCTTCACATTGTACAAAGTTAATAGAGACTTGCTGTATCCAGAAAGACTACTGGCTGTATAACAACAAAGTACTCAGCAAAGGGGGATGAATACTTTTGAACTGCTGACATTTCATTTCTTGAATTCTGTAGTTTTTAAGCCTTACAATTTTTCCTATTTTTTGGGCTCTACTGTGAAAAAAAATGAGCATGTGATTCACAAATTATAAAATCTCAGTTAGATTGATCAAAATCCCTGGTTGTAATACTCATTTATGTGAACAAAGGGTTGGAAGCAGAATACTCTTACAAGGCACTGTATGTGCTTCATCCCTTGAGAACGTAATAACTCACCTATTTTTTGCATCATCAGCTTATCATGAACAGTGATAATACAAACTTAAGTCTGCTGACTTGGAAATCTACAACGCCGACTGTCTGTGACTAAGAATACATGCACAGCATTGCAAACAGAATTTTTCCCTGAAGGAAATGTTCATGGGAAAACCAAGTGCAAAACACGTTCCATGAATATCTAACAGGAATTTATTGATGCAATTTAATACACACAAATAAAATTTGTAAGCTTTATATCACACTAAAAAAAATTAAACATTTTCTTCTTCCTCTACGCTCCCTCACCCTTCAGATGCCAGGACAAATTATGGTCTAATTCACTGTAAGGCATTCTCAGCGTGAAGCGCAATATGTTCCTTGAGGATTAACTTACATGTGGTCCTCATAATAAGATGACTGTAGCTACAAAGCAGTACAAGATCTTACTGGTTCAATCAGACAAGAGACATGATTAGAAACAGATGTGCAACGCTAGTTTTACCACATCAGCACAATGATCAGAGCTTACACCTGAACGTCCTCAAGATACAAAATGAAAGCGGGCTCTAACAAACAACACACACAAAATGCTGGAGGATCTCAGCAGGCCGGGCAGCATCTATGGAAAAAAGTACAGTCGACGTTTTAGGCCGATACCCTTCAGCAGGACTGGATATGCAGATTTTCTGTTGTTTGTGAGAGCAACCATGTGCACCATCATCAGAGATTAATCTTAAAACTATTGTTAATGAAAAATGGCAAAATACCTTGTTTTAAAGCCTTTAACAAAACAAAACTTTTCAAACTTGTTTTATAAATATGCCTATGAATATTTAAATGCTATTCCTGTTCACCTCAAACATCACACTATCTAACAAAAGAGGCTGCTGCTCTCCATCCTTCTCTGTTATTGTATATAGGTTTATATAATGCCCCTACTTTCTCCAGAAGCCAAAGATATTTGGCATGTCCTCATCGACCTTTATCAATTTTAATCGATGTTCATTCCTAGGAATTTGAAGTTCTCAACCTCAACACTACTGATGTAGACAGGAGCATGTGCACCCTCCCTGTAGTCCTTCCTGAAATCAATGACCAGCTCTTTTGTTTTGCTGATATTGAGGGGAAGGCAGTTTTTATGACACCATATTATGACACCTGGAGAATAAAGACACATATGCAAGGCTTCTTTTCATTGACTACAGCTCTGCCTTTAATAACATCATTCCAAATAAACTGATTCCTAAGCTCCGGAACCTGGGCCTTAGCACTCAGATCTGCAGCTGGATCTTCAACATCCTCACAGACAGGACCCAGGCTGTAAAAGTGGGGACAAGCTCTCCTCTACAATCACTTTGAGCACCGGTGCACAATAAGGCAGTGTACTCAGCCCCCTGCTGTACTCACTGTACACCCATGATTGTGTAGCCAAGTTTCCATCAAACTCCATATATAAGTTTGCTGATGAAACAATTGTAGGCCGTATCTCGGGTAATGATGAGTTTGAGTACAGAGAGGAAATTAAGAACCTGGTGGCATGGTGCGAAGACAATAACCTATCCCTCAACGTCAGCAAGACGAAGGAATTGGTTGTTGACTTCAGAAGGAGTAGCGAACCGCACGACCCCATTTACATTGGTGGTGCGCAAGTGGAACAGGTTAAAAGCTTTAAGTTCCTCAGCGTCTCCTAAAACTCTCACTAATTTATATAGATGCACTGTAAAAAGCATTCTTCTGGGGTGCATCACAACCTGGTATGGAAGTTGTCCTGTTCAAGACCGGAAGAAGCTGCAGAAGATTGTGAACACAGCCCAGCACATCACACAAACCAATCTTCCATCCTTGGACTCACTTTACACTGCACGTTGTCGGAGCAGCGCTGCCAGTATAATCACGACCCACCTAGCCAACACACTTTTCGTCCCTCTTCCCTCTGGAAGAAGGCTCAGGTGGTTAAAGACTCGTACGGCCAGATTTGGGAACAGCTTCTTTCCAACTGTGATAAGACTGCTGAATGGATCCTGACCCGGATCTGGGCCATACCCTCCAAATATCCAGACCTGCCTCTCGGTTTTTTTGCACTACCTTACTTCCCCTTTTCTATTTTCTATTTATTATTTATAATTTAAATTTTTAATATTTACTATCGATTTGTACTCCAGGGAGCATGAAGTGCAGAATCAAATATCGTTGTGATCATTGTACGCTCTAGTATCAATTGTTTGTATCAATTATAAAGTATTACTGAGCTCTCCATCTCCTTCCTGTACTCTGACTCATCGTTATTTGAGATATGGTCCACTATCCAACATTATCCACAAACTTGTGGGTGGATTTATAGCAGAATCTGGCCATACAGTCATGAGGGTACAGGGAGTAGAGTACAAGAGTTGAGGATGCAACCTTGTAGAACACTGGGTTGAGAGTAATCATGATGGACGCAAATTTCAACACAGAGTGCTCGTCATGGGCAAAAGTACAACTGCAGGCTCCAATACATTTGGCAAAATGCTTAAGATTGCTTAGAATGGATTTCTCCTTAAATATTCAGAATGTTCCTCCATGGTAAGTTATAATTACAATAAGTCACTGCGAGAGAGGCTCTCCAAACTTAGCATACCAGGTCCCATCTGCAGTCTGCAGGTGGATTTCAACCTTCCTCTCTGACGAGAGGCATTATGTGATACTGGGCAAGCACATCTCCACATCCTGCTCACTCAGGGGTTGCTTGCAATGTGCAGCCTGAGTGGTTGGAGAGGCAGATACACAAGAGACATTTAGCTAGGCACATGAGTGTGAGGAAAATGAAAGGATATGGGCACTGTGTAGGCAGAGGGGATTTAGTTTGGTTGGCCATTTGGTTCGGCACAATATTGTGGGATTAAGGACTTGTTCTTGTGCTGTATTGTTCTATGTTTATTAAAGGCTTCCATAATTTAAAAGACCAGATTGGATCTCTGCAGATTTGCCAATTTAGTCATTAATGACTGCAGCAATTAAGCTGCTTACTAGTAGGAGGTGTCAACACTCATTCTCATCTTCAACGATAGCACAGCTAGCATGAGTGCTAAACACAATGTTGAGACATTTACAACCCATGTTCAGCCCATGGACATCACGGCAGGAGCAATTAAGTGTAGTACCCTAGGTCCAACCATATTCAACTGCTTCATCAATGATGTTTCTTCCACTACTGGGTCAGAAACGCACAAACACACAATATTGAACTCTTCCACACATGAAGCAGCACACATCTGCATGAAGCAAGACCCAGATTAATTCGGACATGGGCTGATAAGTGACAAATAACATTTATATAAGGGATAGAGCCAACCATTGGCCATCTCCACCAACCACCTATCTTTGACGGTCAATGGCATTACAACTATCAAGTCCCCACTGATGACCACATTCCCAGAAGCTAAAATGAATCAGCCACATAAATACTGAGGCTCAAGCTGTGTAGCCAGTGGCAAGTGATTCTTGAAACCATAACATCTCCACCAATAAGGCACATCAGGAACATGATGTTAAAAACTCCAGTTGTGTGGATGAATGCAATACTAACAATACTTATGCAGTTCAACAATGCCCAGGACAACATCAACCCCATCCACCACGTCAAGTAACTATAACCTCTGTAAGAAAGGAAAATGGCAATCAGGGAATTTCTTCTGAATTTTATTGATGAGTTCATTGTGCAAAAGTTTGGATAAGAAAAAGCAGTTTGGAATTAGAGAGAAATTACAATATAGATACAATCCATATACTGATATCTTTGCTGATATTTAAACTACACTTAAATTGCAATCCTAATAACTAAGTCCTTTGTCTTCAAGCATCTCTAATATATTTGTACATACAAACGTATTTTAATATTAGATGCAAGGCTTTTTCTCGTAATGTCATAATTATAGTGAGAGATGTTATTGTTGAGTAAGCTAAACTAAACTACTTTGTAACACTAGAGCTGATTCTTGTGACCACTAATGTTTGTACAAGTTGTCCCTGTATTTCTTTTCAAACTATTGGTTTTAGAAATTTGCTTCAGATCGTTTCCAATCCTAAACAAAATTTTCACCACCTCTGCACCAAGTCTAGTCTATATGCCACACCCAAGGCTACAACACACGGGAAAGAAAATGTGGATGAGCACTTATTTACATATTTAATGACGTCAAAGCAGTAGCTCTGATATTTGTCATATATTTTATTGTAATTAATCCATTCTAATCCACCCACAATGCTTCACATTTAAAAGTAATCTATCAAGAAACCTCTTAAGATGTTTAACATTGAGGTTAATTTGAATTTCATGAGTTGGCATCTGCAAGACGTAGTCTTCAGCAATAATCATCTTTTCCAATATAATAGCTATTACTGCCACGGGTATTAAAGTATCAACTCCCAAGCTGTCTTGTTTTATTACAGCGAATATAATGAAGTAGAGATCCTTCATCATACTTAATACATCACTTAGTTTTAGTTAAAGCCTCAATACCCATTATTTTTGCATGAAAAATTATCCTTGGCATTCAAATTATTAAAATTTTAACTCATTAAATTTTGAAGAATATTTTAAGCGGAAGCATTACCAGGAAGGTTGACAATATCATCTGTTTAACAGATGACCAATTCCCTCCAGACTACTCCACTGGATAACAACAAAGACCAGATCTATTCTATTTTTTTTGTTCTAGTGCCACTGTTTACAGCTGATGGTTTATGCTGCTGGTAATAAGCATCTAAAACAAGCTACCAGGTTAACTAACAAACCCAAATTCAACTTTTAAGGATCTATGACAATTTCACTCAGGTTAATGCACCTCACTTACTCCCCCACTCTCATTCCCCGTCACTATAAAATTAAAATTTCAAATGAATTTGGCTTGTCTCATGCTGTAGGGCTAGGACACCAGTCTCAAAAACACCCCTCTCCAACTTGGTAATTACTGTTCATAATCTCACCCAATAAAAATCACAAAAAATACGTGGTATATTAAAGCAACAGACACAAAATGCTGGAGGAGATCAGCAGGCCAGGCAGCACCTATGGAAAAAAAATACAGTCAACGTTTCAGGCCAAGACCCTTCAGCAAGACACCTGACTCCTGTTGAAGTGTCTTGGCCCAAAACATTGACCGTCCTTTTTTCCATACATGATGCTGACCCTGCTGAGTTAGTTCCTCCAGTATTTTGTGCGTGTTGTTTGGATTTCCAGCACCTGCGGGTTTTCTTTTGTTTGTGATTGGCATAATAAAGACAGTTCCGTTGAAAATATTACTGTATAGCTTATGGTGGGAAGCACAAAGCACTTCACTCACTTGATCTTTTCCTAATATTGAAGTTGCAACATCTGTTCTCTAAGTTCTATCAGTTGTGGCTTCTAACTCTGATATCAACATCATACAGACTACAGTTAGCAAAGATTTCCTTTCCCTTTTTTACAATCTCACTCCAGTTCTAAGAATTCACCTCAATCACCTCTTCAATTACCTTTCCTATCTCAGTGCAATTAAGACTGTTGGCTGGAAAACACCTCAAATTCATTGATGTCAATCCAACAGTTTCATGGTTCACCTCACTAATTCTCTCTTTAATGACGGGGCAATTGTTTATGCAGAATTAGCAAAAAAAATGCATTCTGCCCATGCCATTAAGGTGTTCTATCACCAGAAATTCTCTTGGGCGATATCCCAGGCCATCTAATGGCTAGGTCATTTAAGATTGAGTAGAGACTTAGAATGTCTTTTGGACCATAAATATCACAAAAGCTGCTAACACAAATGTAATAATCCTCTGGGGCACATTTCTGATGCCATTGTTTCCACTATGAATTATGAAAATTGTTAGTATTTGCCACTTAGCTGTTGAAGCAGAACAAAACCTTTGCTTGGTGTAATGAAGTGACTTTTGATTTCAAATCAGAGGCAATTTAGACCAGGTACATTTACCACTGGCATTTATTATTCTTTTCAACTGATTAGTGAATTTTGTCTACTAACAGAGCAGACCTCGTGTTCATATCGATGCCTCCTGAAACCTATACAAAAAAAATCTAAAAAAAAACCACATGAAAACAGTTTAAAACGAGGTTAAATAGAAAATAACTTGGGAAGTCTCCAACATGTCTATGAGGGAAATTAACAATGGAGGTCACAGTAATCCAGATTTATAAACAGAAAACCTGTTTTTGTATGAAGTAATCTTCTATAGAACCTGAAACTGATCCGTCTCTCTAAAGTGCACAAATTGTCTATGGCAATTAGGCAGTATTACTTCAGGATTCATCAACACTGTTTAAAGGAACATCCCCACAATAAACAATATTTAGTGTTAAAAAGTGGAAAGATACAATTCATCAAGACAATTGTTCATCCTGATGCATCCCAATGCATTAATTTTCATAAAGTACTTGTGTTTCAATTCAGAGAGATAGTCTTGCTGACAGAGCACTGACAAAGATCACCAGAGGCATAGCAAGCTATAATACTATTCTTCTGCTGCCATGTGCCAAATCACAAATGGTTCCAGGATTAACCCCTGGAATCCGGTATAATCCTGACTACTCTTCAAAGATGTGGGACAGAGCACAGAGGCAGACCCTTCAGCCGACCATGCCCACGCTGTCTGTTTAACTCGACATTAACTCCATTAAACCACATAGCCTTGGAGATTCAAGTACAAGGCTGGATGTTTCTTAAACATTGTAGCAGTACTCAGATTCCGCCACCTTTTCAGACAGCGCACTCTAGACAACAACCACAATTTGATTTTTGTTTCTGTCTACCTTATCTATCACCCTTATAAATGTATACTAATTTCAGGTCACTCCTCTAGCCTCCTCCACTCCAGGGAAAATAAATCCAGTCTATCCAGTGTCTCCTTATAAGTGAAATGCTCCAGTCCAGACAACATCTTGATGAATCTCCTTGTGTAATCACATTGATCCAATGTTTTATAAAGTTGTAACACAATGTCCCTGATCATACATTCAGTGGCACAACCAACGAAGGAAACCTTCCCCTACGCCTTCTCCATTATCTAACCTGCCCATGCTGCCAATTTCAAGGAATTATGAGCTTGTGCATTAAGGCTTTCTTTGTTCATCAATACTCCTTGAGGCCTACCATTAACTATGCACATTCTAATTTTCTTTGCCTTCTCAAAATGAATCACCTCACACCTGTCGGGTTTAAATTCCATTTGCCATTGCTCTGCCCAGCCTTCCAGCTGATCTGTTTCTTAGACAATCTTCTTCACTATCTACTGATGTATCATCTCAACTTCCCCTCCCTTCTATCAACTGCAAGGAGCTCTTGTACTCTATTGCATTAATTAAGACTTTCCATTTAGCTGTCTCTGCCTCTGCCCTCCCTTTCCACAGCTCAGCAAGCACATTGCCTACATAGAGAACTGTTATAAATTGGGATAGAGGGTCACAGCACAGATGGCAAATAAGCCTGGTGGTTTATAGCTGGGGGGGGGGGGGAGGGAAGTTAGCAATAAAGTGAAACTCACTTGAGGTCTATCAGTTACGAACTGCCTTGCAAGCTCATCAGAAAAAGCACCCATTCAATACATCACTAGTACACAGTTATGCAGTTACCAGCCTAGGTTACTCCAACAGCACCCACCAAACCCATAATCTCTATTAGTAAGAACAATGACAGGAAGCTTTTCTTACCAACAGACAACATGGTCTTATATTAGACAAATGTTGTCCCTATCTGCTGGTGTTTAATCTCAACTCTCCTTCCTTTCCATTAATTGCAAGGAGCTCTTGGACTTGCATGCAGTAAATATGACTTTCCATTCAGTTGCCTTTGCCCCTGTTGTCCCTTTCTACAGCACACCAAGCACATATTATGCGTTACAGGGAGTGTTATAACGCCTCCATCATCAGAAGGTTAACTTAAGCAGACTGGACAAATCTCTATCCATCCAAAGAACTAAGATGGAATACTATTGTTTGGGTTTTAATAACTCTAATTAGAATTTGGCTCCAAGTTAACTAACGGGTGGGGGGAGGGGGGGGGGTGCAGTTAACTAACTGACATTTTCAAGTAATACCAAAAGAAGAAAAAAACAACTAAATTGGCTGACCCAATTGGTATGGTTTGTTATTACACGGATGGTGAACATAATTTAAGAAATGGGCAAGCTTTAGGTAGATCAATACAAAAGTTGTAACACATGCACCTGAACTTAAAATACCAATACCACATCCTGTCTCAATGTGCTATCTGTAACTCTCACAACTAAAGACTTTCTCGTCTATTTCTCAAAATACAGAAACAAAGGAGTCACATTATACTCCTCCCACACACCTCACTGCCAAAATAAAAAAAAGCTTCATTCTTTTAAACTTCAGAATCAGAATTTGAAATTTATTTTCATATGGCCACCTAAAGTTAATAAAACAACAATTCACAAGCTGACCTTTCATATTTTGTCCTGAAGGCAATACTGATGGAATACAGTTCATACTGTGCTAGCTCAATACATAGTTGTGGTGTGACAGCCTGACTCTTGATTGCTGGGAGGTTCTGTCACCATGACGAGTATCAAGGGCAACTCCAGTTTCAGCCCACCATTACTGGTCCATCATTTGCCAACATCAGCTAACTTAACGCAATTCAGAGCAATTCATGGAGCTAGTCCCTGGGTCTTGGAAAGACGCAACATGGTGTACTTATGAATACATCTTTTCAAATGTACTGTACATAAATTTCAATTTCTGTGCAGCATCAGCAATTCATTTTTGGTGGAATTACCACAAATTTCCCATTCACAAGTCTGATACTTAGCCCAAAGCAAAATAAAACATTTAAAATAATAATTATCCCTCTCTCTTATCCCAGTGACTTACTTGTAGCTCTAATAGACATGCGCGTTCATATTCAAATGCTGGTCTCCACAAAGTACCATTTTTTTCATGCAATGTGTATGATTAGAACAGCAAGTTCTGCCTTGCATGTTCCATATATATTCAAAATACAAGATTTAAAAGCAATTTAGATTGTTTAATATTTTATTCTCATTTCTATTATTTGGTTTGTCTCACACAAGGGGAAGAGCATTCAACAACTGCAATGTGCCAAGTCTAGCTGGTGCTAAAATTTTAGACACACAGTCATGTTTACTGTCTGCCTTAGATAAGAGCAATGCCTGGGCTTTTATAAGCATGGCTAATATTCAAAGGGATCTAGCAGCAAAAAAAAAACGAGGTTAGAAAAATAACAGTTGGTACTACATTACCTCAGAAACAAAACCACAAACAATAAAAGATTCGTTTGTGCACAGAATTTGTCAAAACCTTTAAGCATGTTTTCCTGACTTCTGTCAATCACACAAATCTCTGATGGCAGAGGGCAAATAATGTTAAAAGACGAAGCCAAAAGACTTGCATTTATATAGTACCTTTCACAAACTCAGGATACCTCGGAGGAGTTTACAAGTGATATAATATTGTTGAAGTACTAACACTATTGCAATGCAGGAAACCTCAATCCCAAACCAATCCCAATCACGAAGCAGTCAGCAGCAACATGCCTGAATGACTACAGACCAGTTGGATTCACCCCATAGCTGCCAAGTGCCTGGAAAGACTGGTTATGTCCCACAATAAGAACGCCATCCCTGATGCTCTGGACCAGTACCAGGCAAACAGATCATCTGAGGACACCATACCATTCCTCTCCACATCATACTGGAACACCTGGACCATAATGCCAGAATATTTTTTTATTGACTATAGTTCTGCCTGCAACACCATACTCCCCAACAAGTTGACCAATTAACTACACAACTTGGGACTCTAAACATCAATTAGCAACTGGATTCTGGATTTTCTTACCAATCACACCCAGACAGTCAGACTAGACACCCCCCCCCCCACCCCCGACACTGAACACTGGTGCACCACAGGGATTGTGTACTGGGCCCACTCCTTCACACTCTTTTCACTGTGACTGTGCCTGCCCCTGCCTATGCCACCAACCCCATCATCAAATTTGCAGACAACATCACAGTGATTGGATTAATTACAAATAACGGTGAAACAGCACACAGAGATGAGGTGCAGAAATTTCTCAGTGGTGCACTAACCATAACCTTTCACTCAACATAAAAAAACCCAGGAAACGACTGTCGACTTCAGGAAATAAAGGTATGAACAAGCTCCATTACTCAAGCGGTGCAGGGTCTGCAGCTTTAAGTTCTTGGGAATGAACATTACAGAGGAGCTCTCTTGAACCACCAAGGTAAAGGCTCAGCAATGCCAATGCGCTCTTAGGAGTTTAAAAGAGAGAAAATCTGCCCCAAAAGCTGCAGGTAAATTTTTACCAATGTGCTATTGAGTGCATACTGACCTACTTTATGACAGCAAGGTACACTAGCTGCAACAAGATTGACTACAAAGTACTTCCATGAGTGATCAGGACCCACAGACCATCACTGGTCCAGAACTACAAGATATGGAAACCATCTACAACTCACGATATCTACGTCGGGCTCACAACATCGTGATGGGGCACATGCCACGACAATAATCACTTGTTCTGTCTCCTACCACCCAGCAGGAGATAGAGAAAAATCTCTGCATGGATATCCAGCCTGAACAACAGCTTTTTCCCCCAGGGCTGTCATGCAAATGAACAATGTCCCCCTGCACCCATCCATAGTCCATCAGCATCATGGATAACCTCCAAGTGCAAAACATAGGCATGTGCAATATTTGGTTTTAAATGGGGCAACTGCCCTCCTTTGATTTCAGAGCTCTTTGCTTTTTTTTTAAAAATTTCCCCTTTAATTTCTGATGCTGTTTTATATTTACTCATTGTATTTTATAACAGGCATATGCAATACTCAAATAAAAAGAAACATTTATTTATTGAGACACATTGTGGAACAGACCCCCTCAGCCCTTCCAGCCACGCCGCCCAGCAACCCCCAATTTAACCCTAACCTAATCATGGGTCTAGTTACAATGACCAATTAACCTACCAACTGGTACATCTTTGGGTGGTGGGAGGAAACCAGAGCACCTGGAGAAAACCCAAGCACTCCACAGGGAGGGTGTACAGAGACTCCTTACAGAGGACACTGGAATTGAACTCTGACACCCCGAGCTATAATAGTGTCACCCCATGTTACCGTGGCACAATTTTAGAGTTGTTTGCTTTTAATTCAGTTGCAACTTTGATGTCATTCTACATAACGAAGACGTTATTTTAAATTTAGACATTGTTCTTAGTAACTGAATTGTCAGTATGGTGTCTCACACTGAATGGTGTAGCACTGCAATCTCAATGTCCTGAGCAAAGTTCAAAGTAAATTTATTATCCAAGAACATACATGTCACTATATACATCCCTGAGATTCATTTTCTGGCAGGCATACTTAGTAAATACATAATAGAATAATAATCATAATAGAATCAATGAAAGATTGCACCGACTTGGCCGTTCAACCAGCATGCAAATACAATAAGAAAGAAAAATTATAATAGTAAATAAGAATAAGTATCGAGAACATGAGATAAAAAGTCTTTGAAAGTGAGCCCATAGGTTGTGGGAACATTTCAATGACGGGGCAAGTGAAGTTATCCCCTTTGGTTCAACAGCCTGATGGCTGAGGGGTAATAACTGTTCCTGAACCTGGAAGTGTGAGTCCTAAGGCTCCTGTACCATCTTCCTGATGGCAGCAGTGAGAAGAGAGCACGTCCTGGGTGGTGGGGTCCCAGATGATGGATGCTGCTTTCCTGTGACAACGCTTTGAGTGGACGTACTCAGTGGAAGAAACAGTTTTACCCAACATGGACTGTTCCATATCTACTGCTTTTTGTCAGATTTTCCATTCAAGGGCATTGGTGTCTCTATAGCAGGTCATGATGCAGCCAGTCAATATACAGTATTCTCCACCACACATCTATAGAAGTTTGTCAGAGTTTTCGATGTCATGCTGAATCTTCACCAACTCCTAAGTAGAGATGCCGCTGTGTTTTCTTTGTAATGGCACTGACATGGTGGGCCCAGGGCAGGTCCTCCGAGATGATATCTGGAGGAATTTAAAGTTGCTGCCCCCTCCATCTCTGATCCTCTGTTGAGGACTGGCTCATGGACCTCTGGTTTCCTCCTCTTGAAGTCAATAGCTAGCTCTTTGGTCTTGCTGATATGGAGTAAGAGAGGTTGCTGTGGCACCACTCAGCCAGATTTTCAATCTCCCTCCTATATTTGATTCGCCACCACTTTTGATTTGGCCAACAACAGTGGTGTCAGCAGCAAACTTGAAAATGCCATTGGAGCCACACAGTCGTAAGTGTAAAGCCAGTGGAGCAGGGGACTAAGCGCTCAGCCTTGTAGTGCACCTGTGCCAATCGAGATTATGGAGAAGATGTTGCCAATCCAAACTGACTAGAATCTGCAAGTGAGGAAAACCAGCATCCAACTGCACAAGGAGGTATTGAGGTCAAGCTGTTGAAGCTTATTGATTAGTTTTGAGGGGAATGATATTGAATGCCAGGCCGTAGTCGATAAAGAGTATCCTGATGTATGCACCTTTGCTGTCCAGATGTTCCAAGGTTGAGTGTAGAGCCAATGAGATGGCACTTGCTGCTGGCCTGTTGCACAGGTTGGAAAATTGGAATGGATCCAAATCGCTTCTCAGGCATGAGCAGGTATGTTTCATCACCACCTCTCAAAACACTTCATCACTGTGGATGCAAGTACGACTGGATGATAATCATTGAGGCAGGATACCACTTTCTTCTTTGGCACCAGTATTACTGAAGCCTACTTGAAGCATTTGACTACCTCAGCCTGCTAAAGCTAGACATTAAAGATCTCAGTGAGTACTCCAGAAAGTTGCTCAGCATAGGTCTTTCGTACTTGGGTAGGACCAATCAGGGTAGGTCTTACATAGTGAATGGTAGGGCACTGAGGAGTGTGGTAGGACAAAGGAATCTGGGATTGCAGGTACATAATTCGTTGAAAGTGTCACCACAGATAGAAAGGATGGTAATGAAAGCTTTTGGCACATTGGTCTTAATAAATCAAAGTATTAAGTACAGGAGATTGGATGTTATGCTGAAGTTGTACCAGACATTTGAGAGGACTAATTTGGAGTATTGTGTGCAGTTTTGGTCACCTACCTACAGAATTGATGCAAATAAGGTTGAAAGAGCGCAAAGAAAATTTAAAGGGGTATTGCCAAGTCTGGAGGACATGGGTTATAAGGAAAGATTGAATAAGTTGGAACTTCATTCCTTGGAATGTAGAAAACTAAGAAGAGATTTGATAGAGGTATACAAAATTATGAGGGGTATAGATAGGGTAAATGCAAGCAGGCTTTTTCCACTGAGGTTGGGTGGGACTACAACTAGAGGTCATAGGTTAAGGGAGAGAGATGAAAAGTTTAAGGGGAATGAGGGAAACTTCTTCACACATTGATTTATGAAGGCCAGTGTGCTAAAAGCTTTCTTTACGACCTTATCTACCAGTGACATCACTTACACTGAATTCTGGACCTGTATTCCCAGATCCCTTTGTTCTACCACACTCCTCACTGTGTAAGACCTACCCTGGTTGGTCCTACTGAAGTGCAACACCTTGCATTTGACTGCATTAAATTCCAACTACCATTTTTTAGCCATTCTCGATGGGCCGAATGGCCTACTTCTGCTCCTTTGTCTTATGGTCTTCCATTTGGTCCAGATCCTGTTGCAAGCCACGGTAGTCATCCTTGCTGTCCACTACATCCCCAATCTTGGTGCAAATTTGCTGATGCAGTTAAGCACATTATCATCCAGAGCATTAATACAGATGACAAACAAGGGACCCAGCACTGATCTCTCCGCCACTTGAGTTGTCACAGGCCTCCAGTCAGAGAGGCAACCATCTATTACCACTCTCAGGCTTCTCCCACAAAGCCAAAATCTAATCTAAATTACTACCACATCTTATGCCAAGGGACTGAACCTTTTTGATCAGCCTCCCATGTGGGATCTTGTCAAATGCCTCACTAAAGTCCACATAGAAACATCCACTGCCTTGTCTTCATCAACTTTCCTGGTAACTTCCTCAAAAAACTCTATAAGATAGGTTAGACATGACCTACCATACACAAAACCATGCTGACTATCCAAATACTCATATTTATTCACTTAGAATACCCCCCAATAACTATCCCACTACTGATATCAGGCTCACTGGCCTAACATTTCCTGGTTTATTTGAAAAGCCTTTCTGTGCTGGTGGTATAGTGGCATCTGCACCCAGACTTCGGGGCGAGAGGACACGGATTCAAATCCAGACAGCTCCTTGAACGAGTTCCACCCGTACTGGCTTGAGCGTTGAGCGAGCAACTCGGTCTCGTAAAACAGGCAAAATGCTAAAGAAATGGCAAGGTTGCCTCCGATGCACCAAATGAGGCGCTGGGAGGAACTTAAACAGTGGAACAACATTAGGTATCCTCCAATACTCCAGTGCTAAGGATCATTTAAACATCGCTGCTAGGGGCCTAGAAATTTCAGCACTTGCCTCCTGCAGGGTCCAAGGGAGCACTTTGTCAGGCCCAGGGGATTTATCTACCCATATTTGTCTCCAGACAGCAAACACCTCCTCCTCTGTAATTTGTAATCCATGATGATGATGATACTGTTTTGCCTCACTTCTATAGACTCTGTGTCCGTCTCCTGAGTAAACACAGATGCAAAAAAAAACATTCAAGATCTCCCCCATCCTCTTTGGCTCCATGCATGGATTACCATTTTGAACTTCCAGAGGACTAATTTTATCCCTTGCAATCCTTTTGCTCTTAACACATCTGTAGAATCCTTAAGGATTCTCCTTCACCTTGTCTGCTAGGGCAACCTCATGCCTTCTTTCAGTCCTCCTGATTTCTTTGCTCTGTTCTCTTGCACTTCTTATACTCAGTAAGCATCTGCTTCTAATTACAATGAACCTCCTTTTTTACTTAGCCAGGGACTCAACATCTTTTGAAAACCAAGGTTCCCTACATCTGTTATCTTTACCATTTATTCTGACAAGCACGTACAGGCTTTGTACTTTCAGAATTTTACATTCGAAGGGCTCTCTCTTATCAAGTACACCTTTGCCAGAAAACAGCCTTTCCAGATCCTTTCTGATACCATCAAAATTGGCCTTTCTCCAGCTTAGAATCTCAACATGTGGATCAGAGCTATATTTTTGCATATTTCCTTTAAAACCAATGGTATTGTGATCACTAGATGAGAATGTTTACCTATACAAACTTCTGCCACCTGCCCTGTCTCATTCCCTAACAGCTGATCATGCACCACACTCTCTCTTTGGGTCTTTTACGTACTGATTAAAAAAAACTCTCCTGAATACCTTTGATAAAATCTTTCCCATCCAGCCCTTTTACAGTATAAAAGTCAAGTCCCAGTCAATATGTGGAAAATTAAAATCACCTACTACAACACCCTCATGCTTCTTCTAACAGTTTGCGATCTCTCTACAAATTTGTTGCTCTAAATCCCTCGGACTGTTGGGTGGTCTGTAAAATAGCCCCATTAACGTGGACATACCTTTCTTACAATTCCACCTATATCACCTCACTAGATGAATTCTCAGTCTATCCGGACTGAGCACTGCCATGACTTTTTCCCAGGCTAGTAATGCCACCCTTTCCTCCTTTAATCCCTCCCGCTCTGTCGCACCTAAAACAACAGAACTCCGAATCACTGAGCTGCCAGTCCCTACCCCTCCTGCAACCAAGTCTCAGTTATGGCTACAATATCATAAGTGCAGGTGTTGATCCATGCCCTGAGCTCATCCACCTTTCTTCCTTTACAAAAGCAGGATCTGTTATTCCCACCTAAAACTGCATCTCTTAACAAAAAACCTTTGATAGTGTAACACATGTCAAATTCACACTTTAAGTTCAAGTTTATTGTCATTCAACCATACTCTTGTATACAGCTAAACGAAACAATGTTCCTCTGGGACCCAGCTGCAAACACAGTACATATATCACATTCAGCAATAAAATAATATCAACAGATGATAAAAAATATTGTACAGATGTACAAGTTGACCAAGTGTATATACTACATATAGCTAAATATACAGCAGTATAATTCTGTTGGTGCTGTCATAAGTAATGTGTACTGGGTGCTGGCAGGGTGTTCAGAAGTCTCACAGCCTGGGGGAAGAAGCTGTTACCTTGTACTTATACTGTGGTACCTTCTGCCTGCTGGTAGGTGGTCAAAGAGACTCTGGGATGGATAGGAGGGGTCCCTGACAATGCTGAGGGCTCTGTGAACACAGCACTTCTGATGTATGTCCCGATTGGGCTGGGTGTGGGGAGAAGGGTGTTGGGGTGTGTCCCCTCAGCAGTCCTCACAATCCGCTGCAGGGTCTTGTGGTCAGATGTCTTGCAATTTCCATATCAGACAATGACTAAACTCTCAATGGTGCGCTGGTTGTATGTGGTTAGAATGGGGGCGGGGAGCCTCGCTCACCTCAATCTCTTCAGGAAGCGGAGGCACTACTGTGCTTACTTGACTGGAAGAGATGGTGTTGAGAGACCAGGTGAGATCATCCGTGATGTGCACTCCAAGAAACTTGGAACTCGCAAATCACAATGGACATAATTAATGAGTTTGTGGGTGACACAAAAGTTGGTATTGTGGATAATGAGGAAGGTTGTCAAAGGCTACTGAAGTATATAGGTCAGATAGAAAGTTGGGCACAGTGTAGGCAGATGGAATTTGCAATGTAATGCAATTTAAGTCAAACAGGGGTAGGACATACATAGTAAATGGTAGGGCATTAAGGGATGTTGGTGAACCGTGTGCTTCGGTTCCATAGTTCCCTGAAAGTGGCAACACAGGTAGATAAGGTGGTGACAGTGGCAGAGAGCAGGCTGGCCTTCACAGATTCAGGTACAGAATTCAAGGGTTGGAATGTTATGTTGCTACTTCACAAAACACTACCTAGGTTGCACTCGGAGTATTGTGTCCAATCTGATGCCACACTGTAGGAAGGTTGTATTTAGGGTCAGAGGAGGTTTTTCAGGATGCTGTCTTTTTTTTAAATTTATTCATTTTCAGGATGTGGGTGTCGCCAGCTAAGCCAGCATTTATTGCCCATCCCTAGTTGCCCTTGATAAGGTGGTGATGAGCTGTCTTCTTGAACTGCTGCAGTCCCTGAGGTGCAGGTACACCCATAGAGCCGGTAGGGAGGGAATTCTATGATTGTGATCCAGCGACAATGAAGGAACGGCGATAACTTGGAGGGGGATTTCCAAGTGGTGGTGTTCCCAGATATCTGCTGTTCTTGTCCTTTTAGATGGTAGTGGTCGTGAGTCTGGAAAGTGCTGCCTTAGAGACTTCAGTGTGTTGTTGCAGTGCATCTTGCAGATAGTACAGACTACTGCAACTGCTCGTCAATGGTGAAGGGATTGGAAGGGATTGGATAGTTGTGGAAGGGGTATTGCCTTGTACTGGATGGTATCAAGCTTCTTAAGTGTTGATGGAGCTGCACTCATCCAGGTGAGTGGCGAGTATTCCATTACACTCC
This sequence comes from Mobula hypostoma, assembly GCF_963921235.1. Lineage (NCBI taxonomy): Eukaryota > Metazoa > Chordata > Chondrichthyes > Myliobatiformes > Myliobatidae > Mobula > Mobula hypostoma. The sequence continues at coordinate 55,034,221 of NC_086098.1, read as the reverse complement.
TGACCTGAGCCTTGTAGATGGTGGACAGGTTTTTGGGGAGTCAGGAGGTGAGCTACACACCACAGGATTCCTAGCCTTTGAGGTGCTCTAGTAGCCAAGGTGTTTACATGGCTAGACCAGTTCCGTTTCCTGTCAGTGGTAACCCCAGGATGTTAATAGTAGGGGATTCAGTGATGGTTATGCCACTGAATGCCAAGGGACAATGGTTAGAACCTGTCTTGTTGGAGATGATCATTGCCGGGCACCTGTGTGGCTCAAATGTTACTTGCCACTTGTCAGCCCAAGCCTGGATATTATCCAGGTCCTGAGGAGTCACGAATAACTGCAGAACATTGTGCAGTCATCTGTGAACATCCCCACAAATGACCTTATGACAGAAGGAGGGTCATTGATGAAGTAGCTGAAGATGGTTGGTCCTAGGACACTTCCTAAATTGACACTTGCCTGAACTGAATTGCTTTAGTTATGGTGAGAAACTGAATATTTTATTTATTTATTTAAAGATTTAGCGCAGCATTGGCCCTTCTGGCACTGACAAACAACCCCCAATTTACCACGGATTTAGCCCTAGCCTAATCACAAGACAATTTACAATGACCAATTAACGTACTAACTGGCAAGTCTTTAGATTGTGGGAGAAAACCAGAGGACCCAAAGAAAACCCATGCATTCGACTGGGAGGAAGTACAGACTCCTTACAGATGACGTCGGAACTGAACTACAGACACAGACACCCCGAGCTACAATAGCGTCACACTAACTGCTACGCTACTGTGGCATGCTGGGCATAGCCCGGGCTTGTTTTACCCCGAATGAAGACCAATAGGTGATCTGATAGGGGTACAGGTCCACAATCCCTTATCCAAAATTCTGAAATCCGAAAAGCTCTGAAAACCAAAGTTTTTTTTGTGGAAGGTGGAGCATGTTGTAACAAGGCTTGTTTGGCACGCCAGCAGCTGAAGTGACTCAGGTGTGATGTGGCAGCACTAGCAGAGGCTGCCGGACGTCAGTTGTGGCTCAGCGCTCGTACTGGTTACACCTACATTTGCTGTTCGCTGATATTTTGTGTTCACTGTTGACTTTGTGTTTAATTTTACTGTGAAAATGTCAAAAAGAGCTGCAGATAGACCATAAGACAAAGGAGCAGAAGTAGGCCATTCAGCCCATCGAGTCTGCTCTGCCATTTTATCATGAGCTGATCCATTTTATCCTACTTAGTCCCACTGCCCCGCCTTCTCACCATAACCTTTGATGCCCTGGCTACTCAGATACGTATCAATCTCTGCCTTAAATACGCCCAATGACTTGGCCTCCACTGCTGCCCGTGGCAACAAATTCCATAGATTCACCACCCTCTGACTAAAAAAATTTCTTCGCATTTCTGTTCTGAAAGGGCGCCCTTCAATCCTGAAGTCATGCCCTCTCATACTAGACTCCCTCATCATGGGAAACAACTTTGCCACATCCACTCTGTCCATGCCTTTTAACATTCGAAATGTTTCTATGAGGTCTCCCCTCATTCTTCTAAACTCCAAGGAATACAGTCCAAGAGCGGACAAACGTTCCTCATATGTTAACCCTCTCATTCCCGGAATCATTCTCGTGAATCTTCTCTGTACCCTCTCCAACGTCAGCACATCCTTTCTTAAATGAGGAGACCAAAACTGCCCACAGTACTCTAAGTGAGGTCTCACCAGCGCCTTATAGAGCCTCAACATCACATCCCTGCTCCTATACTCTATTCCTCTAGAAATGAATGCCAACATTGCATTCGCCTTCTTCACTACTGACTCAACCTAGAGGTTAACTTTAAGGGAATCCTGTACGAGGACTCCCAAGTCCTGTTGCATCTCAGAACTTTGAATTCTTTCCCCATTTAAATAATAGTCTGCCTGTTTACTTTTTCTGCCAAAGTGCATAACCATACACTTTCCAACATTGTACTTCATTTGCCACTTCTCTGCCCATTCTTCCAATCTATCCAAGTCTCTCTGCAGACTCTCCGTTTCCTCAGCACTACCGGCCTCTCCACCTATCTTCGTATCGTCAGCAAACTTAGCCACAAAGCCATCTATTCCATAATCCAGATCGTTGATGTACAATGTAAAAAGAAGCGGCCCCAACACTGATCCCTGTGGAACACCACTGGTAACCGGCAGCCAACCAGAATAGGATCCCTTTATTCCCACTCTCTGTTTCCTGCCAATCAGCCAACGCTCTATCCACGTATGTAACTTTCCTGTAATTCCATGGGCTCTTATCTTGTTAAGTAGCCTCATGTGTGGCACCTTGTCAAAGGCCTTCTGAAAATCCAAATATACAACATCCACCGCATCTCCCTTGTCTAGCCTACTGGTAATTCCCTCAAAAAATTGTAATAGGTTTGTCAGGCAGGATTTTCCTTTAAGGAATCCATGTTGAGTTCTGCCTATCTTGTCATATGCCTCCAGGTACTCTGTAACCTCATCCTTGACAATTGACTCCAACAACTTCCCAACCACCGACGTCAAGCTAACAGGTCTATAATTTCCTTTTTGCTTCCTTGCCCCCTTCTTAAATAGCGGAGTGACATTTGCAATCTTCCAGTCTTCCGGAACCATGCCAGAATCTATCGACTTTTGAAAGATCATCACTAATGCCTCCGCAATCTCCACAGCTACTTCCTTCAGAACACGCAGGTGCATTCCATCTGGTCTGGGAGATTTATCTACCGTTAGACCATTCAGCGTCCTGAGTACTTTCTCTGTCGTAATTGTGACTGCGCACACTTCTCTTCCCTGCCACCCTTGAGTGTCCGGTATCCTGCTGTCTTTCTCAGTGAAGACTGATGCAAAATACTTGTTCAGTTCCTCTGCCATCTCCTCATCTCCCATTACAATTTCTCCAGTATTATTTTCTATCGGTCCTATATCTACTCTCACTTGTCTTTTACCCTTTATATACTTGAAAAAGCTTTTAGTATCCTCTTTGATATTATTTGCTAGTTTCCTTTCATAGTTAATCTTTTTTCTCTTAATGACCTTCTTGGTTTCCTTTTGTAAGGTTTTAAAAACTTCCCAATCCTCTGTCTTCCCACTAATTTTTGCTTCCTTGTACGCCCTCTCCTTAGCTTTAACTTTGGCTTTGACTTCTCTTGTCAACCACGGTTGCATCCTTTTTCCACTCGAAAATTTCTTCTTTTTTGGAATATACCTGTCTTGCACATTCCTCATTTTTTGCATAAACTCCAGCCACTGCTGCTCTGCCGTCTTTCCCGCCAGTGTCTCTTTCCAGTCAACTTTGGCCAGTTCCTCTCTCATGCCACTGTAATTTCCTTTACTCCACTGAAACACCGACACATCGGATTTCGGCTTCTCTTTTTCTAATTTCACAGTGAACTCAATCATGTTATGATCACCGCCTCCTAAGAGTTCCTTCACCTCAATCTCTCCAATCACCTCCGGTTCATTACACAATACCCAATCCAGTACAGCCGATCCCCTAGTGGGCTCAACAACAAGCTGTTCTAAAAAGCCATCTCGCAGACATTCTACAAATTCTCTCTCTTGAGATCCAGTGCCGACCTGATTTTTCCAATCTACTCGCATGTTAAAATCCCCCACAATTATCATAACACTGCCCTTCTGACAAGCCTTTTCTATTTCCAGTTGTAATTTGTAGTCCACATCCCTGCAGCTGTTTGGAGGCCTATAAATAACTGCCATCAGGGTCTTTTTACCCCTGCTATTCCTTAGCTCAACCCATAAAGATTCTGCACCTTCCGATCCTATATCACCTCTTTCTAATGATTTAATATCATTTCTTACCAATAAAGCCACGCCTCCCCCTCTGCCTACCTTCCTATCCTTCCGATACACCGTGTATCCTTGGACGTTCAGCTCCCAGAGACATGCATCCTTTAGCCAGGTCTCAGTGGTGGCCACAATATCATACCTGCCAATCTGTAGCTGTACAACAAGATCATCCACCTTATTCCTTATGCTGCGTGCATTTAAGTACAACACTTTAAGACCAGTATTTGATACTTTTCGCTTTGATTTCACTGCAACTTTATTGCACTGCAACTCATCCCAATGGCTACACATTTGCCCCATCACCTGCCTGTCTTTTTTGACATCTTTACTGCTCACTATCTTAGATTTATTTCTGTTTTCCCCTTCCACCGCTCTATCATTCCGGTTCCCATCCCCCTGCCAAATTAGTTTAAACCCTCCCTAACAGCTCTGTTAAACTTTCCTGCCAGGATATTGGACCCTTTCGGGTTCAGGTGTAACCTGTCCTTTTTGAACAGGTCATACTTTCCCGAGAAGAGATCCCAATTATCCAAAAATCTGAAGCCCTGCCCCCTACACCAGTCTCTCAGCCAGGCATTCATCTGCCTGATCCGACGACTCTTGCCCTCGCTAGCACGTGGCACAGGTAGCAATCCCGAGATTACTACCCCGGAGGTCCTGCTCCTCAGCTTCCTTCCTAACTCCTGGAAATCTCTCTTCAGGACCTCCTCCTTTGTCCTTTGTCCTTTACCCTATGGGTAACAATGAGAAAAAGAGAAGGAAGCATCTATCATTATCAATAACGCAGAAAGTGGAATTATTGCAGAAGCTTGATCATGGTGTGTTTGTGTGATGTCTTACTGAAGAATATCGTGCCAGAACTACCACTGTATATGATTTAAAGAAACAGAAAGACAAGTTACTGAAGTTTTACAGTGACAGTGATGACCATAAACTCATGAAAAATAGAAAAACACAACATAGGGCAAAAAATGAAGATCTTGACCATGTGTTGATTGAGTCAATATTCAGAGGGTTGGCTGCAGAAATTTAATAAGCGTCATGGTGTAAAATATCTGAAAATCTGCGGTGAAAAAGCTTCTGCTGATCATGAAGCAGCTGAAAATTACATTGATGAATTTGCCAAGATAATATCTGATGAAAACCTTAGCCCTGAACAAATTTACAATGCTGATGAAACAACTTTGCACTGGCGCTACGTTCCTAGAAAATCATTAACAACGGCTGATGAGAGAGCACCAACAGGTTTTAAACATGCTAAGGCAGTCAACAGAGGAGTAGGAATCTAAGACTTCCTGAAAGAGTTCAATGTAAAGGATGCCATTTACGCAGTTGCTAATGCTGTGACAATGTCAAAAGAGCACGAATCGGGAAAACCCGCAAGTTCTCTCTCCAGCACTCGTTGTTTGAGCATGTACAGACCTTTTTTCCTGTCATTATTCCCTAAACAATACAGTATAACAACTATTTACATAGCATTTACATTGTATTAGGTATAAGTAATCCAGAGATGATTTAAAGTATACGGGAGGATGTGCGTAGGTCCAGAGCTCCCCCGGGTCCTAAAGTCCACCCACACTGAGACAGGTTAATTATCAATTTTTTGAAACCCAAAAAATTCTGAATTCCAAAATGCATCTAGCCCCAAGGATTTCAGAAAAGGGATTGTGGACCTGTATATAAAATTGTAAGTGGCACTGATTTATGGTGGGACTCACAAAGCAACCTCCGTTGTAAATTGGGGAACTACTTCATCGAGCATCTCCGCTCTCTTCGCCAAAAGCAGAATTTCCCAATGTCCCAACATTTTAATTCCGATTTCGATTCTCTTTCTGACACGTCAGTCCATGGTCTTCACTTGTGCCATGATGAGACCACTCTCAGAGTGGAGGACCAACACATATTCCATCTGGGTAGCCTCTAAGCTGATGGCATGAATATCAATTTCTCTTTCAGATTAAAAAAAATTCCCTCACCCTCCCCTCCTCCTCTAGTCCCCACTCTGGCCACTTACTGCTTCTCACCTGCCTATCACCTTCCTCTGGTGACCCTTCTCCTTCCCTTTCTCCTATGGTCCACTCTTCTCTCCCATCAGATTCCTTCATCTCCCGCCCTTTACCTTTCCCACCCACCTGGCTTCACCTACCACTTTCTAGTTATCCTTCTTGCCTCCCCCCACTTTTTTATTCTGATATCTTCCCCTTTCCTTTCCAGTTCTGAAGAAGGGTCTTGGCCCAAAACATCCACTTTTTTTTTCATTTTTGTATATTGCTTTGGATTTCTAGCATCTGCAGAATTTCTTGTGTTTATAAACAGGAAAACAAGACCCTTTCCCACCCTCCAACCCACCCGCCCCCTCTTACCCCCAGAGTAGGCTGCCTCTGGGCCTCCAGTATTTGGCCCAAACTCTCAGACATCGGGCCCAGATTCACAGATTCGATCTTTGGGCATCTACCATCAGACTTGCCGACTTCGACCTTCAGCTTTGTCTTCTGGACTTCACTGACCTCTGGGCATTGACATCAGAACTCTTTGATCACAGTTTGACCTTCAGGCCTGAGGCTCAGGGATCGTTGATCATGGATTTGACCTTCGAGCCTTGACCTTCTGCTTTGCCTTCTGGACTTCACCGCTATCTGGGCATTGACTCTTTGAGCAAGGTTTGACCTTCAGGCTTGACCCGAGTACTCGCCAGTCATGGGTTTGACCTTTGTACCTTGCCCCAGGGCTTGCAGGGGATGTGGATCACAGGACTCTTGTGGTATGGAACTCTCATTCAGCAATCAGAGTATCCTTTGACATTTTTTCCAAATAGACACATTTAACACTTAACTCCACTGTTTCTCTCAAATATACTGAAAACATTAGGTTCTTCAGAAAAAAATTACAGTGTTTGCCAATGCTTCAAGTAACAGTATAAACTTGCGAAGCCCGTTTTTCCCCCTTTATCATCTTTTATTTTGAACTATACAGTCAGCAGTCCTCCTGCATTTCCCATTCTTCTACTGATGGACTTCCCAATAAGAACAGCAAAATGGAGGGGAACCTTGGCTTTTTCTCCCCAAGGGTATCAAGAGGCAACTATAGAAGACTAATACTGAGTTAGTTTCTGCTCTGACAGGCGTTTTCAATCCCTTCACTGCTTTCAACAGACTCCATGATCCTTACGTTCACAAATAACGTGCAGGTCATTCTCTGTGTAAAGGAGCTCTTATTTCATAATGTTGTTTAATGGTACAAGCCACTACTTGACAGAAAGACCCTGGTTCGTCCATGTTGGCAGCAACATCTCTAGTTCCATTACACTGAGCACCGGGACTCCTCAGGGGTATGTGCTCAGCCTGCTGCTGTTCACACTGCTGACGCACGAATGCACTGCTCGATCCAGTTCAAACTGAATCAGCTTTGCTGATGACACAACAGTGGTTGGCTCAAGAATGACGATGCGACAGTGTACAGAGAGGAGGTAGTGTTGCTGGTAGAATGATGTGAGCCCAACTCCAGTCTCAGTGTGGACAAGACTAAAGAGATGATTGCGGACTTCAGGAAGACGCAGTCTGACTGCTTCTCGCCACACATAAAGGGTTTCTCTCTGGAGAGAGCTCGGAGTATCAAGTTTCTCAGAATGCACATTTTGGATGATCACACCTGGTCCCTCAACTCCACATCTTTAATTAGGAAAGCAGAGCAGAGAGCAGCGTCTCCACTTCCTGAGGAAATTGAGGCAAGAGAGACCCCACCCCCTGAAATTCTAATCAATTTTTACAGGTGCACCATCAAGAGTGCCTTGACCAGCTGCATCACTGTCTAGCACTCGAATTGCAAAGCATCAGATGGCAAGGCACGACAAAGTATTGCAAGGACTGTTGGGGTCCCTCTTTCACTCATCCCAGATAATTACCAGGTACATTAGGCCCTTAGCATTGTGAAGGATTGCTCTCATCCACCCAACAATCTCTCTGACCCCCTACCATCAGGCAGGAGGTACCGTAGCATTAGGGCACGAACTGTTAGGACGGGAAACAGCTTCTTTCCCCAGGCCATAAAGCTACTAAACTTTCTGCCACCACCCAAGTCTCATCAGGTATGAAGTGCCAGTAGCGCAAAACTATTTACTTTTTAAAAATGTCATAAACGCACCTTATTATTTGTTAATTTATTTGTATGTTGTGCGTGAGTGATATGGACTTGGCTGTACATCTTGGCCTGGAGGAACATTGTTTCATTTGACAGTATACAGGTACATGTACACAGTAGAAGGACAATAAACTTGAACTTAAACTTAATTTTTGAAATAATGACTCATAAGGGGCAGCAGTGGTATAGGGAAAATCTCACAAATGAACTGAAAACAGTGTAATGGTTGTGTGTGTTGCTGGGATTTGCAGCATCTGCAGATTTGTAGTGGTGAACAGTATCATGATGGAACAAGGTGCTCAGTACCATCTTCCAAGAGTAGGTGCCAGGACTACTATTCTTACTCGATATCGATAACGGTATATATAGGTCAAACTTCAGTACAGCACTGGACAGGCTATTCAGTATATGGTGCTATGCTAATCTTGATATCAATTTATACTAAATGTCTTCCTCCTGTGTATCATCCACGTCCCTCCATTGCCTTCATATTTCCATGTCTAATATGATTTTGATATCCAAAATGAAACTTAGAAATGCAGCACACAAGAAAACAGGAGCAGGAGCAAGTACCGGGACCCTCGAGCCTGCACCACTATTCAGTATGAGCATGGTTAATCTATGTTTTCCTCAAATCCTCTTTTGTGTCAGTTCCTTATAACCCCCAATCCCTCAGTCATTAAAGTATTCATCTATCTCTACTTTAAATATAATGATTTGGCTTCCACCCATTAGGAGGATTGTAAAAGATTTCAGGAAGACAGGGATTGAAGACCAGCGTAAAATTGGAAATATGTAGTAATTTGTTCTGGTAGCAAAACAAAGAGGATTCAAATAAGTTAACAGAGCAACTTTCGAGGGGATATAGAAATAGAGAAGGCTGTAAATTAGTCTGAGACAAAACTTAGATAGCTAAGATAAAATTTGCATAACAAGTTACTATTACCTGGAATGCATTACCTGAAACAATAATAAAAACAGAACCATCAATAACTTTGAAAGGGAATTGGATACGTGGTCAAGAACATCTGCTAAATTATGCACAGCTCTTTAAAATGCTGCCACAGGTATGTTGGGTTGAATGCCTACTTTCTGTGCTGCATCAGTATAGGACTCCAGGCACAGTTTGACCAGATCAGTTTCACCATTTACTCCACGAGGTTTATATTTCCCCTTGGTCACTGCACTTCCTTCTCATGAGTGAGATACATTCATTGGTTGATTTCATAATGTCAGTCTTGCACTCAACATGATGAAGTCCAAGGAATTGATCATGGACTTCTGAAAGGTGAAGTCAAGCAAACACGCATGAGGGGTCTTTGGTTCAAAAGGTAGTTCCTAAGTGTCACCAAAGTGCTATCCTGAGACTAGCACACACACGATGAAGACTCTAGTTTCATAAAAAGTTAAGGAGATATAGAAACATAGAAAATAGGTGCAGGAGTAGGCCATTCGGCCCTTCGAGCCTGCACCACCATTTATTATGATCATGGCTGATCCTCCAACTCAGAACCCCGCCCCAGCCTTCCCTCCATACCCCCTGACCCCCGTAGCCACAAGGGCCATATCTAACTCCCTCTTAAATATAGCCAATCAACTGGCCTCAACTGTTTCCTGTGGCAGAGAATTCCACAGATTCACCACTCTCTGTGTGAAGAAGTTTTTCCTAATCTCGGTCCTAAAAGGCTTCCCCTCTATCCTCAAACTGTGGTCCCTCGTTCTGGACTTCCCCAACATCAGGAACAATCTTCCTGCATCTAGCCTGTCCAATCCCTTTAGGATCTTATACATTTCAATCAGATCCCCCCTCAATCTTCTAAATTCCAACGAGTACAAGCCCAGTTCATCCAGTCTTTCTTCATATGAAAGTCCTGCCATCCCAGGAATCAATCTGGTAAACCTTCTTTGTACTCCCTCAATGGCAAGGATGTCTTTCCTCAGATTAGGGGACCAAAAATGGCTTGTCAGTGAAGACTCTGGCGAACTTTTGCAGAGAAAAGCATTCCCTGCAGAGTAAAAATGGAATATGAGAGTACACTAGCCAATAAAATTAAAGAGGATATCAAAAGTTTCTTCAGATACATAAAATGTAAAAGAGAGGTGACAGTGGATATTGGACTGCTGGAAAACAATGCTGGAGAGGTAGTAATGAGGGACAATAAAATCACGGATGAACTGAGTGAGTATGTTGCATCAGGGTGGCGGAAGATCTAGAGTGTCAGGGGGCATGAAGTGTGTGAAGTTACCATAACTAGAGAACTTTCCTGGGAAACTGAAAGGTCTGAAGGTAAATAAGTCACCTGGACCAGATGGTGTACACCCCAGAGTTCTGAAAGAGGTGGATGAAGAGATTGTGGAGGCATTAGTAATGATTTTTCAAGAATCACTAGATTCTGGAATGGTTCCGGAAGACTGGAAAATTGCAAATGTCACTCCACTTTTCAAGAAGGGAGAGAGACAGAAGAAAGGAAATTATAGACCAGTTAGTCCGCCTGAGTGGTTGGGAAGATGTTGTAGTTGATTGTTAAAGATGAAGTCTCAGGATACTTGGAGACACATGAAAAAAATAGGCAGTGGTCAGCATGGTTTCCTCAAGGGAAAATCTTGCCGGATAAATCTGTTGGAATTCTTTAAGGAATTAACAAGCACGATAGACAAAGGAGAATCGGTTGATGTTGTGTACTTGGATTTTCAGAAGGCCTTTGACAAGGTGCCACACGAGCCTGCTTAACAAGCTACAAGTCCACGGTATGACAGGAAAGATTCTAGCATGGATAAAGCAGTGTTTGATTGGCGGGAGGCAAAGAGTGGTAATAAAGAGGAGCCTTTTCTGACTGGCTGTCAGTAACTAGCGGTGTTCTTCAGGAGCCTGTGTTGGTACCGATTATTTTTATGTTATATGTTAATGATTTGGATGGAATTCATGGCTTTGTTGCAAAGTTTACAGACGATATGAAGATAGGTGGAAAGGTAGGTAGTTTTGAGGTAGTAGAGAGGCTACAGAAGGACTTAGATTAGGAGAATGGGCAAAGAAATGGCAGATGGAATACAGAGTCTGGAAGTGCATGGTCATGCACTTTGGTAGAAGAAATGAAAGGGTTGACTATTTTCTAAATGGAGAGAAATACAAAAACCTGAGATGCAAAGGGACTTGGGACTCCTTGTGCAGGATTCTCTAAAGTTTAATTTGTAGGTTTAGTCCACGGTAAGGAAGGCAAATGCAATGTTAGCATTCATTTCAAAGGACTAGAACATAAAAGCAAGGATGTAATGTTGAGACTTTATAAAGCACTGGCGAGGCCGCATTTGGAGTATTGTGAGCAGGTTTGAGACCCACCCTTATCTTGGAAAGTATGAGCTGAAACTGAAAGGGGGTCAAAGGAGGTTCACGAAAATGATTCCAGGATTAAATGGATTGTCATTGAAGAGAGTCCGATAGCTCTGAGTCTGTATGTGCTGGAATTCAGATGAATGAAGGATAACGTCATTGAAGCCAATCCAATTGTGAAAGGCTTTGATAGAATGGATGTGGAGAGGATGATTCCTATGGTGGGACAGTCTAAGACCAAAGTACACAGTCTCAGAAAAGAGGGGCATCCTATTAGAATGGAGATGAGGCGGAATTTCTTTTGCCAGAGAGTGGTGAAGCGGTGGCATTTTTTGTTACAAGCAGCTGTGGAGGCCAAGTCTTCATGTATATTTAAGGCAGAGGTTTATGGATTCTTGATTGGTCAGGGCATGAAGGGATATGGGGAGAAGGCAAGAGATTGGAGCTGAGAGGGAAACAAGATCAGCCATGATGAAATGGCAGAGCACACTCGATGGACCAAACAGCTTAATTCTGCTCCTATATCTTCTGGTCTTATTTTGACTGCTGGTATGGAAACTCCAATGCACAAGAATGCAAAAAGCTACAGAGTAGTTGACTCAGCCAGTTCTATCAGCAAGGATTTCTACATGAGCTCAGGTAAGCAACATCCATCATTGGAACCGCTACCATTTAGGCAATGCTCTCTACTCAATGTTACCATTGGTCAGAGGGTACAGGAGCCCAAAGCACCACAACTCAAAGCTCAACAACAGCTTCTTCCCCACAGCCATCAATTTCTTCAACTAACCTGGAAAACCCCTTAACGCTACCTTGGAGTATTGTTTTCCCCCCCTCTCTCTCAAATCCTGCATTAGTGTTGTTAAGTTTATGTTATTATTTATTTTGCACAGGTGTAACTTATACAAAATTTAAGTTAACTTCAGTTTATCTTAACCTATGTTTGCCCTCATCTACTAATGTACCATGCTGCTGCTGTAAAAAGCTAATTTTCATGGCATTTATACTTTGGGTCCATATGCCCATGGCAACAGTACATCTGATGGTAACGTACAGGGCATTCTAATTGGTTTTATCACCATCTGATATGGAGGGGCCACTGCACAGGATAGGGAAAAGAGAGTTATTAACTCTCTTTATTAGCAGAGAGTTATTAACTCAGCCAGCTTCATCATGGGCACAAGCCTCCCTACTATCGAGAACACCTTCAAAAGGGGATACCTCAAAATGGTGGCAAACATCATTAAGTAACCACCCCCTGCCCCCCACCAGCCAGGACATGCTCTCTACTTAATACTACCATCAGAGAGGTGGTATAGGAGCTTGTAGTGTTTTAGCTTCTTCTTCTTCAGCATCAGACTGCTGAACACTTACTTGTGCAGTACTTAAGTTAAAATCTTTAATGTATATTTCTTACTTTAATTTATAGTGCACTTTATGCATTGCACAGTACTGCTGCGGCAAAGCAACAGATTTCATGTCAAATAAGGCAGTGATAAGAAACTCGAATCTGATTCTGAACTTGAACTTCATCAAGCAGTTTCACTAGTTCTTCCAAATGATGTTATCTATGTTACAAATGTCAAGTCCAAGCACCAGATGGAAGTGACAAAGCCCTAGAGAACAAACAACACACATAAAAGTTGCTGGTGAACGCAGCAGGCCAGGCAGCATCTCTAGGTTGACGTGCAGTTGACGTTTCAGGCCGAGACCCTTCGTCAAGCCCTAGAGAATGCAGGTGAACATAGCCTTAATGCTGACCAGGAGTCCAACTCCAAAGGGAGCTTCAATCAAGATATTAAAAATATTAAGGAATCCTCCAACTAAAATTCTGAGCACTTCTGACCACTGGTACAAGAACCAGCTGCTCAAATCTTTGGAAAATTTAAGCAACAAAAATAGCTTTACCCTATTTGGTCCAAGTTATAGGGAAGCAGCCAAAGACCACAACGACTACTCATTTCCTTTACAAAAAGCTGAATTAAGGCATGCACACACAGTCCATCCCAATTCGCCCACATTATAACACCTATGTCCAAAAATAGCTAAAAGAATACATCTTAAAAAAAGAAATCCTTTTCAACTTCCTGCTGAAATGTGAGTTTCCATGACAACCTGCTAGAGGGAACTATACTCTACATGAGCTGTGTGGGTGTAGATGCAATGGGGCACGTGTAGGATGAAAATGGAAGAAACTTTGTTTTTTTAAATTTGTCAGCTAAAATCTTTCTTATCTAACATTAAAACCATGGATTTTCTAATCAAATATTCTATTAATAATATTCTATACAATGAATAATGTCAACCATGCATACCGCTATTTGCTAGTACACTCTGCCATTCATGGGTATGTGCTGTTATATTATTGTGCATTTTAATATGCCTCCCACATATAAACCATTTAAACTCTAAACCTGTTTGACCTTGTCTACACAATTCAGAAGCATCTTCATGGATTCCTTGCAATACTTTATTCAACCTCAACAGAAAACAAAAGTATTACAATTCTATGTATTGTAGTTTACTTAAGATAAGCAAAAAAAAAAGCCAACTAAATTACGTTATGTAAATAGATTTCTCCTGAGGTGTAGGTTTTTTTCAAAACAAAAGTTAATTTGCTTTGGAGCAAAAATCTATGCAATGATCACTCTCAATTGCCCAGTTCAGTAAAAACATGGTAACTACCTAATCAAAACCATATTTCTGCCATGAAGGAATTATGTTGAAAGAAATTTAACTATTTCAGTAAAAGTAGCATTCGTCTTGCAAAAAATCCTACCCAAGTTGTACAGCATTATATTCTGTATGTTTTTAGGTAGAAACTAGCTCAATGAATTCATCTCAGCACAACAATGCATGCATGCTCTTGTCATCACCAACTTAATGGGAAACAGGCATGCCTGGCTGAGTGGATATTGATAATGAAGAACTGAAGTCTGTGACCCTTCTCCCACCTTGCCCATTCTACATTGCTAAAGAGTAAAGCAGCAGAGAACAAAATCTTCCCGTACTGGAACTGTAAAACATCAACAAATAATACATTTTAGTTATGGTTAAAAAGAACACATCAATATCTACAAAAAGCCACATCAATTTAGTGTAACCACGATTCTGGAAAAGTTACAGCAGGATATGTTCCGGCTTGTTCACCACTATTATACCCTGAAACTGGCAGCAGCTTTGGTATTTTTGCATGTGTATAACTGAACGTGGAAATCTTTAGCTGACATCAGTGTTCCAGCCGTGCTCCACATGCTGCACTAGAATCGAGCAAGTATGTTCCAAAGACAAAAGTACAAGGGAGCCAGACTCAATGTGGGCAATGAGCCACATCAGCTATCTCAATGGTTTGCCACTTGACTAACATTGGGTGATGTTTACCACACTCCCTTGAAACTCACCAAGACTGGTTTCCCGTGCTCCCTTTAAATTGCTTGGTTAACTGAAACATTACTTCACTGTTTTACGTCTAAAAAAAATGAATTACAAGCATTTTACCAAATTCCCTCACTGAGGCAAAATATTTGTATTAATAATAAAGAAAAGGGCCATTTGCATCCATAGAGGTTCTTTAGAACAGGATCAGATATCTGCATGACCAAATTTCTTGATGCTGTATTGAATCGAATGGTCAGCAAAGGAGCCAAAAACTAGGCCTTTCCCAAAACAATAGTAAACGTTCAACTAAAATGAAAATTCATGTTTATTAGAAGATTCGTATTTATTTGCCATTCTGAGTTCATGAACGCAATATCACACAAAAGTGGGTGGGCTGGTGGAAGAGAGGGAGAGGGGAACAAGGACAAGGCCAGAGGGAAAGGTAGAAAGTCCTGTGTAAATCTTGTGATGTTTACAACAGTAACAGAATTTCCTGGAATCTTTGTGAATTACTGGTAAAGGACAGAAGAATCTATCAAGTTTGCAGTTAAGGCAGAAAGCTAAAATAATCAAAGCAAACTTTACTCCATGAAATAGCTGGCAAATTTTAATATACACCAAATAATTCCTGATCAGTTAAGAATAGCAATACTTGGTTTCTATATTGCGAGGGGCTCCAGGTCTCTTGGAAAAAAAAACTGGCTCCATTGCAATAGCAGATCAGGTGTTTTATTAAGTGCTCCCAATTTTTCACCCTCCTCTGTTTTGAAAAAAACCGACACCCCAGGAGAAATCCACTTGTGTAATATAATTTAGTTGGCATTTTTTTTTTTGCTATCTTAAGTGACATCAGTAAATCACAATATACAAACATTTGTATATCTTTCTCTCACATACTCACAATGTGATATTTATGCAAATCAATGGTATTTACTTTATACTTTATTGTCGCCAAACAATTGAAACTAGAGTGTACAATCATCACAGCGATATTTGACTCTGCGCTTCGCGCTCCCTGGAGTACAAATCGATAGTAAATATTAATAATTAAAATTATCTATCATACATAGAAAATAGAAAAGGGAAAGTAAGGTAGTGCAAAAAAACTGAGAGGCAGGTCCGGATATTTGGAGGGTACAGCCCAGATCCGGGTCAGGATCCGTTCAGCAGTCTTATCACAGTTGGAAAGAAGCTGTTCCCAAATCTGGCCGTATGAGTCTTCAAGCTCCTGAGCCTTCTCCCGGAGGGAAGAGGGACGAAAAGTGTGTTGGCTGTTTGGGTCATGTCCATGGTTATCCTGGCAGCACTGCTCCGACAGCGTGCGGTGTAAAGTGAGTCCAAGGACGGAAGATTGGATTGTGTGTGTAACTCTTTCTTCAAATTAATTTACAAAAACCTACAAGTAGGATCTATCCAATAACACCCTGAGGACTACACTGAGCTCCATTTTGTCCATGGTATGCCCTGTCTGCACACTGTGCACATGCACTTTCTCACAAATTATACTGGCCTGGAAGCAATGCCTCGGTTTTGCCGAGCCGTATCTGGAACTGCCAAACCACAAACAAATGAGCAGGCAAACAACAAACATAACTAATTTAAACATTCCTGTATTAATAGACTTAACTGTCAAACCCAGTATGTGTTTGCACGTGCTACTTCGGGGCTGTGAAATTACCGCAGTGCTGCTCAAGGCCAGTGACAGAGCCCTCTATCACAATATAGACATAAATGAAGGACGTGAATTAACTGTAGCCTCGCTGATTGTGGTTCTCGTCCTTGAATACGAGTGGGAAAGATAGCTTTTTACCCTTACAATGAACACTTCAGGAAAAAAGGGAACATGTTTCAGTGAGTAATTGTAGCAAGTCCTATAAGTAAAGATGTGGAGTTTGCACTCAATGTCAGTAAGACCAAGGAACAGATTGCAGACCTCAGTAAAGGGGAAGTTGAGGGAACACACACCATTCCTCACTGAGGGATTACAAGTGGAAAGAGTGAGCAGTTTCAAGATCCTGGGTGTGAAAATCTCTGAGCATCTATCCTGGGCCCAAAATACAAAGAAGGAATGACAGGGGCTCCATTTCATTAGGAGTTTATGGAGAATTGATATGTCACCAAAGACACCTGCAAATTGAATTGACTTTATTACTTACATCCTTCATATATACATGAGGAGTAAAAATCTTTATGTTACATCTCTGTCTAAAAGTGCAATTTTAGTAACTTATAATAAATAGTACGTACAACAGGGTAGTCAATATAACTTAGAAATACAGTTGTGTCAGCATGAGTTACGCAGTCTGATGGCCTAGTGGAAGAAGCTGTCCCGGAGCGTGTTGGTCTTGGCTTTTATGCTGCGGTACTGTTTCCCAGATGGTAGCAGCTGGAACAGTTTGTGGTTGGGGTGACTTGGGTCTCCAATGATCTTTCGGACCCCTTTTACACACCTGTCTTTGTAAGTGTCCTGAATAGTGGGAAGTTTACAACTACAGATGCACTGGGCTGTCTGCACCACTCTCTGCAGAGTCCTGGGATTGAGGGAAGTACAGTTCCCATACCTGGCAGTGATGCAGCCAGTCAGGATGCTCTCAATTGTACCACTGTAGAAAGTTTGTAGGATTTGGGGGCACCCACTAAACTTCTTCAACTGTCTGAGGTGAAAGCAGAACTGTTGTACCTGCTTCACCACACAGCCAGCATGTACAGACCACGTGAAATCCTTGGTGATGTTTAATGCTGAGGAACTTGAAGCTGTTCACCCTCTCAACCCCAGATCTATTGATGTCAATGGGGATTAGCCTGTCTCCATTCCTCCTGTCGTCCACAACCAGCTCCTTTGTTTTTGCGATGTTGAGGGAGAGGTTGTTTTCTTGTCACCACTGTGTCAGGGTGATGACTTCTCTGTAGGCTGCCTCATTATTATTTGAGATCAGGCCAATCTGTGTAGTACCTTCAGCAAATTTAACTAGCAGATTGGAACTGTGGATGGCGACACAGTCATGGGTATACAGAGAGTAAAGGAGAGGGCTTAGGACACAGCCCTGAGTGACACCTGTGTTGAGGGTCAGAGGGGCAGGGGTGAGGGAGCCCACTCTTACCACCTGCTGGCAATCTGACAGGAAGTCCAGGATCCAGCTGCACAAGGCAGGATGAAGACAGAGACTCTGAGCTTCTAGTTGAGCCTGGAGGGAATTATGGTGTTGAATAAGATGAAGTGCAGTCCAAGAACAGCATTTTTACATAAGCATCCCTCTTCTCCAGATGTCTAAGGACGGTATGTAGAGCTGTGGCTATTGCATTATCTGTTGATCGGATGCGTCAGTAGGCGAATTGTAGAGGTCCAGTGTGGGTGGTAGCATGCTGCAGATGTAGTCCTTGACCAGCCTCTCAAAGGATTTGCTTATTTTTGAGGTGAGTGTGACAGGACACCAGTCATTCAGACTTGTTACCTTGGTCTTTATAGGTACAAGAACAATGGTGTATGTTCTGATGCAGGAGGGCACTTTACACTGGGAGATGGAGAGATTATATATGTCTGTAAACGTACCTGTCAGTTGTGCCGCGCACACTCTCAGTACCCGCCCTGGGATGCCATTCCGTCCAGCAGCCTTGCGACTGCTCACTCGTTGGAAAGACATGCATACTTCGGCCTCAGAGTTGACCAAGCTGCAAGTCCTATCAGCTGTAAGTCTTCTCAGGGGCTCAGTGGTGGTAACATCGAATCGAGCATAAAAGAGCTAGCTTGTCTGGGAGAGAGGCAGCAATGTTGGAAACTCCACTGCGTTTGGCTTTGAAGTCTGCGATGATGTGCAGACCTTGCCCTAAGCTGCATGTGTTGTTGCTGGATTGTGTTGTGTCTGGATCTTATCCCTGTATTGTTGTTTTGCTGCCTTGATGACTTTTGCGCAGATCGCAGCTGCATTTCTTGAGCTCCTATTGGTCACTGGCAACATGAGCTCCGTGTCACACAGTAAGTGCTGCTCGCATGGAACTGCTGATCCAGGGTTTCTGGTTTGTAAAGTCCATAACCGATTTCTGGGGGGCAACATCCTCGATGCACTTCCAGATGAAACTCGTGACCCCTTCCGTGAGACATCATCAAAGCAGTCCTGCAACATGGAGGTTGATTGGTCGGACCAACAGTGGACGGTTTTAACTATGGCTGCCTCTTATTTCAGCTTCTGCCTGTACGTCAGCAAAAGCAGAATCGAAGAGTGATCCGATTTTCCCAATGGGGGTCAAAGGAGCGCTTTGTAAGCATTGCGAAAGGGAGAGTAGCAGTGGTCAAGTATGCTATCTCCCTGCGTGCTCACCTGGATGTGTTGATAAAAATTCGGTGAGACTTTAGTCAGCAATGCTCTATTAAAGTCACCAGCAACAATGAAGGCAGACTCCGGGTGTGCAGTTTCCAGGGTGCTGATGGTCTTGCACAGTTCCTTGAGAGCCAGGTCAGTATCAGCCTGCGGCAGAATATACAGCTGTGATAATAACAGCCACAAACTTCCTAGGCAACCAGAAAGGTCTACACAGCAGCACCAGGAGCTCCAGATCTGGGGAACAAAAGGAATTGAGGGCATACATGTTCCAGGGGCCACTCCAGGCACCTTTGACCCTGAAGCATACCCCACCTCCTTTACTCTTCCCAGAGAGGTTTCTGACATGTCTGCCTGGAACAGGGAGAACCCGGAGGGCTCAATGGCATGATCCAGCATCTCATCCATCAGCCAGGTCTCCACGAAGCACATTCCTTTGTTTCCTGCTGGTAGGAGATTTTGGCTCTCAGTTCGCCCAGCTTACTGTCCAGGGACCGAACGTTAGCCAGGAGTATGCTAGGGAGCAGTGGCTGATTAGCACGCCATCTCAACCTCACTAGGACACCGGCCCTTCTCCCTCACCTCCAACGCCACTTCCGAGGTAGCAGCGGTGTGGTAGGTGAGCCCCCCCATTGATCGCGCAAGCAGGGGATCCCAGTGTAGAAAAGGCGGCACGTAGTGGGTAGATGCCGTCTTCCCGTTGTTCAGAAGAGTCAGTCTATCGTATCCGATGTGACTATCAGCTACTTGAACAAGAAATGCGAAAGAAATCGCAGAAATTAACAGTACACTGTACAGTTGGAATACAGCTTGCAACACAGCCGCCACACGGGGCACCATCTTTGAAATTTCTACAGACGTACCATGGACAGCATTCTAACCAGTTACACCACTGGCTGGTATGGAATTGCCACTGCGCAGGTCAGGAAAAAGCTGCATAAAGTTGTAAACTCTGCCAGCTCCATCATCAGCACCAGCCTTCCCAGCAACCAGGACACCTTCAAAAGGCGATGCCTTTCAAAAATGGCATCCATCATTAAGGACTCACATCACCCAGGACATGCCCTCTTTTCAGTGCTACTGTCATGGAGGAGGTACAGAAGCCTGTTGGCACACAACGTTTCAGGAACATCTTCTTCCCCTCTGCCGTCAGATTTCTGAATGGACAATGAACCCATAAGCACCACCTCTGTATTCTGTTTCTTCTCTTTTCTCGCTACTTATTTCATTTAATTTTCATTTTTAATACAAAATACTTACTGTAATTGATAGTTTTTATTATGGATTGCAATGTTCTGCTGCTGCAAAACAATACATTTCATGACATATGCCGATGATATAAAACTTGTTTCTGGAATTCGCTGTCGTGTTGCCATTAAAAAATCTAGCTGACAGGCAAAAATTCTACAATTACAGTTTTGAGAATAATCTCAAATCTTACCAGTTTATTATTTCTTCTACTTCCTTATTTCTATAAACAGCAATAAAACTAAAAGTTCTTAGAATAAAGAGGAACTAGAAAACAAAACAGAAGCTTGTGTCATTTAGATTTTCCCTTCAGCATCCAAAGCAGAAAACTCCTAAGTATTTCTCAGTAGCAATGGAACAGCTGACACTGCATTGCTCACATCTGCTTTCAGTATTTATAAGGTTCCCATGTTACTGCATTTATTAAGGTGGGAAATAAATATGAAACACACCAATCATGGATGTAACGAAGAATGCTGAGATGTTCCAAATAATCAGTTAAAGGGACAGCTGAAGAAAATAGCTATTCCCTCTACTAAATCCCGGCATCTTATCAGAAGCAACCACATGACAATAAAAAAAAAGTTAGGCTATTTAATTTAGCTGAAGCAAAAAAGTGATATTTGATTCCAACCACTCTTTTGTTAACACCAAACTAAATAAACTTAAAAATCATATGCATCTGCTCCATCAAGCTCAATGGATTTGTAAACACATTTGTCATCTTTAGTTTGTCATGATGTAGAATATTCAATTAAACAAACATTTAGTAAAACTGCCAGCAATTATCACTGTTGGCAAACTTTGCAGAATGGAGAGTTTTCAGTTTTTACACCAAAATGACAATTTAATTTCAAAATAAATTAAAATGGTAATGAAAAGGAGAGGTCATGCAGTATCTGACACTAACATCATTGTCTGACAGATTTCCAAAACAACTCAAGTATTGAATGTTTGTGAATTCCCCCAGAGTTAACAAACTGAGCTCGTGCCAGTCAATAGTGAGCCCTATTAGTTAAGCTGATGTCATGCACATTCCTTGTTATGAGATCACAAAGGCTACTTCAACAGATCCGTCTTGAGTAGGGAGGGTGGACAATCTCCTTCAAAATTTCTCATACACTCACTTGTCTTGCCAATATACAAGTATGGTACTTTGTGATATTGTGTATTTAAAATGCAAGTAATATTTGAGTAATCTTGTGTGTGTACATATCCTTGTTCATTTAAATAATTCATTACGGGTTATATGTATAAATGTGAATTGCATATGTCATCATACTACCAAATGATATGTGCAAACCTCGTTAAAGTAAACTTGAAGTTAGACACTCATTTCGGACTCCCATGTCTTCCTTTGAATTAGTTTAATGTGTTGAAATACAAAACGAGGATGGGCAATGAAAACCAAATACCAATTTTGCTGAGTGCATTAGGTTTAAAGGCACAGTTTGCTTTGAAGTTTGACTGCTCCAACCAAACCAGCAGAAATGAGCTTTGCAAAGTATGATATTGGCAAAGTACTGCAGGAACATTTGGAACCGAAGCCTATGCTGATTGCAGTATGTTCTAGGTTTCATAAGCGGAAACAAAAAGGAGAGTCTATTTCGCATACATGGCTAAATGGAAAAGATTATCTGAGCATTGTCATTTTGGTGATGGGCTTAATGATACACTAAGAAATTGTTTCGTTTGTGGACTCTTACAAGAAACTGCTCCTAACTGAAGCACAACTTATATTTGAAAGAACAGTTGAAATTGTTGCTTCAGTGGAAATTATAGACAAATGCAATTGAGTTGCAGTCAGGAATGAAAGTGAGAGTTCATAAAATAGCAACATCTGAACAGAAACTGGCCTGGCTGAACAAACTGTGTTACTGTTGAGGCAGGGACTCATACACCAGACCAATGCAGGTTTAGGGATGAAACTTGCTGAAAATGCAACAAAGTAGGTCATATACTTTACCATTGGAAAAGGAAGTACTGGAAAAATTTACTAAAAAAGACATTCCTCTTGACACATTCTTCATAACACAAATCTAAAGTCTCCCAATTACGGCACAGATAATCTAAAGGGAAACCAAAAAAAAAACAGTCTCAGGTCTACATGGCCACCCAAAATGGCTGAAATGTGAAAAGAAACTCCAGTTTCCCCATTTTTACCTGCGCTGAGATGAACTTGACCTTAATAGAGATTGCCTTATGTGGGGGTTGAGAGTTCTTGCACCATTCAAGCAAAAGTGTTAGAGGAACACATGCTAGTGATCTAGGCTTGGTTAAAATGAAAGCATTAGCTTGAAGCTTTGTCTGGTGGCCTGGGTAGATCAGCAGATCGAGCAGCTAGTTATGCACTGTTTGGGGAGGCAAGAGCAGCGCCTCTCCATCCCTGGGAATGGCCTGCATTGCCCTGGCAGAGGATTCACACGGATCTTGTCAGACCATTCGTGGGCACAAATTTTTTGGTAGTAGCTGATGCAGCTACAAAGTGGCCAGAAGTGTTCCCAATTGACTCCACTACAGCCTCGCACACTGCTGATGAGCTGAGAAGCCTATTTACAAGGACTAGTGTTCCAGAACACATAGTGAATGACAATGGACCACAGTTTGTTGGAGGGTGGGTGGGGGAGACAGTTTCAAACATTCCTAAAAATGAATGGAATAATACATATTATATTTTCATCATACTACCCAGATACAAATGGCTTGGTGGAAAAGTTCGTCCAGAGACTAAAAAATGTACTGCAAGCAATGGCAGCAGAACACGTTACACTAATACTGAACCAGGAGCTTTCCAATTTCCTCCTTGCATATCGTAATATAACACACTCCACAATCAACAACTCACCAGCTATGCTGTTCCTGGGTCATCCCTCGTGTTCATGCTTGGATCTCCTCAAACCCAATCTCAGGAGGATGCAGGACAAACAGCTGAGACAAATAAGAGTGTGAGTGTGAGTGTGAGTGTGAGCGTGAGTGTGAGAGTGAGAGTCTGGGTCTGTCCACAACATAAATACATAAACTGCATACATAATTACGCTACCATGTCATTGTGCGCGCCTCAATTAAACTCAAAGTTAGACCTTCAAACTCCTGTCTTCCTTTGAATTAGTTTAATGTTTTAAAGTTACAAAACATAACAGGTGACTAGCAACATCACCTCAAACATTTAAAAAAAATTACAAGCACCTTCAATAGTTTAGATGTCATTCAATAACAAAATGAAGGAACCATCTGCTAATTACCAAGCTGTCGCGAATACTTCAGAAACACAAGACCTCCTTCCCAAAACGTGAAGCTGCAAGGATTTAATCAATCCAGTTTGATGCAAAAGCTGGGCTGAGTACAAGCAGTGGGAGGATGATGGACTGGCACCTCTTTTTAAATAACCACGTGGTCTAATACCTCCTGTTTATTCTCCATACTCTTCCAATGTTCCTCTTATCCCTCTAGTAATTTTTTTTAACCTTCTGATTCTCCACACGCAAGCCACAAACTGTTTGTCTATAGGGATCCTGGAATGCTGATCCGCGAGTTGTCCATTCATAAATTCAAAAAGTGACCAGTTGAGGGTGCAGGTTCTTGGCATCAACTCTCATCAGGGCCACCACCTGCTTTTAATAGGCTCAGTGCCCTGCCTGTTCATTCTGCATCTCTCTCTCTCCCTCTCGTGTCAGTCTTGAACCAAGGACCTCCCAAGCTTCTTAGAGGTCTTGTCCTGTCAGCTTGCTGAAGCCCACACACCATTGAAGAAAGCAGCCTCGCTATTCTTTACTAACATCAAATTAGTCAATCTTCAGAAATACTCTAGTAGTGTAGTCACAGATGTTAATAAATAATAGATCAGTGTTTGAATAAAGTGTGCCAAAATACTTGAGCTTTGCATAACCAAAGCTAACATCGTCACAGATTGTTAATACTTTTTAAACAAACCACAGCATTTGTGTGGCCTTTTATGTCTCACCAGTTGCCAGTTAATTCAGAACATTTTATCTCAATTCATTATCTCAATTCCCCTGTGCATTGCGCACATTTCAAAAAAGACAACATGAAGGAAAGTGGTACATTTTACTTTCAATTTACTGTTCTTTCATTTGCCATTTGGGCTTCTATGGTCTCTGCTCTTGCAGCAAATAATTGAAACGGAAGCTCAAAGCCAAAACTTCTATGTTATAAATGTTTCATTTGTGTTTGTTATTAATCACAAATATTGTGAAGAGCCAAATGCAAATCCTGCCATCAAACCCGGGTAGTACTGAATAGAATACGTCAGGAAGGTACAGAACACTTTCGCGAGTTCACTCAAAAGAAATGAGGATAAACCCGGTATGATAAAGAGAGCATTGAACCACACTGCTACACAGATCACCTTTTACTTGCCTTCAGTTCAGCTTACTTCTATAATCAAAGTAATCTTTTTGTTCTTCCAATGTGTCAAATATTTTAGTCAGTTTAATAAAATAGCCACCCTGCTATTTGGGAGTACATAGTAACTCCAATAACTCTCTAACAGGGGTTCTCAGACTGAGGTCCACAGATCCCATGGTTACTGGTAAGGGTCCATGGCATTAGAAAGGTTGGGAACCCCTGCGTTAAATGGAAATAACATGTTTGCCATTAGATAGAATGGTTACTGAGAACATTTAACATTCAACAGAAAAACTAACTTTAACCACAGTGGAAATTGGCCCATCTTAAAATAGAAATCTACAGCTTCACTTATTACTGCCTCTACCATCACAGCAATTCTCTGGGTGGTTAGATAACAAAAGGAGGGCGTTCAGCCTGTCAAAGTCCATACCGTCTTTACGCAAAAGAAATCTACCCATTCCTATACTCTCGGCCTCTCTACAAAATTCTGCAAATAACTTTCCTTTCAGATTTAAGTTCTTTAAGTTCTTCCACTGAACTATTACCAATACTAACTCTGAGGTATATTTAAGACTTATCTACTTGTAAAAATAAGCTGATTTCTCATCACTTTGGATCCATCAATCATCTTAATTTATGTCTCTTGGTTCTTGACCCACCTTCCATCTACAGCTATATCTCAACAAAATGGCATACCATCCTTTCACATAACCCATAGCATCAATGGAACATCAAAATAGACAACACAAGATATTCACGCATAAAAAGCTGGAGGAACTCAACCGATCATTTGCACCTCGGACTTCAACTACTGCACAGAGTCTTGTCATCTTCAGAAGTTTTCAGATGACTCTGCCATAATTGGATGCATCAGCAAGGGAGATGAGGCTGAGTACAGGGCTATGGTAGGAAACACTGTCACATGGTGTGAGCAGAATTATCTGCAGTTTAATGTGAAAAAGACTAAGGAGTTGGTGGTAGACCTGAGGAGAGCAAAGGTACCGGCGACCCCTGTTTCCATCCAGGGGGTCAGTGTGGACATGGTGAAGGATTACAAATACCTGGGGATACGAATTGATAATAAACTGGACTGGTCAAAGAACACTGAGGCTGTCTACAAGAAGGGTCAGATCCATCTCTATTTCCTGAGACTGAGGTCCTTTAACATCTGCCGGACGACGGTGAGGATGTTCTACGAGTCTGTGGTGGCCAGTGCGATCATGTTTGCTGTTGTGTGCTGAGGCAGCAGGCTGAGGGTGGCAGACATCAACAGAATCAACAAACTCATTCGTAAGGCCAGTGATGTTGTGGGGATGGAACTGGACTCTCTGATGGTGGTGTCTGAAAAGAGGATGCTGTCTAAGTTGCATGCCATCTTGGACAATGTCTTCCATCCACTGCATAATGTACTGGTTGGGCACAGGAGTACATTCAACCAGAGACTCATTCCACTGAGATGCAACACAGAGCGTCATAGGAGGTCATTCCTACCTGTGGCCATCAAACTTTACAACTCCTCCCTTGGAGGGTCAGACACCCTGAGCCAATCAATAGGCTGGTCCTGGACTTATTTCCTGGCGTAATTAACATATTACTATTTAACTATTTATGGTTTTATTACTATTTAATTATTTATGGTGCAACTGTAACGAAAACCAATTTCCCCCGGGATCAATAAAGTATGACTATGACTATCAAAACTATGAATGAGGCCCTTCAGCTGGATCCTTTCATGACACATTCATTCATCCAGATGAAGAGTTTCGACCTGCAACATCGCCTGTCTATTTCCTTCCATAGACACAACCTGAGCCACTGAATTCTTTTCCCATTTTGTGCATTGTCCAGGCTTCCAACAGTCCTTTGTGTCTCTAACATGAAGGATCAATTGGGGTGCCATAGTGGTGCAGCAGTTAGTGTGACACTACTTCAGGTTGGAGCACCAGAGCTTGGAGTTCAATTCCAGCACCAACTGTAAGGAGTCTCTGTATGTCCTCCCCATGGGACACGTGGGTGTTCCGTGGTTCCCCCCCACCATCCAAAGACATATCGGGTAGGTTAATTGGTCACTGTAAATTGTCCAGTGATGTAAGTTAGCATTAATTTGGGGTTATCAGTCGTTGCTTAAGCGGCATGACTCAAAAGGCCAGAAAGGACTACTCCACACTGCATCACTAAATAAATAAATGTAATCTATTATCACAGCCAAGCGAAAATCTGCAGATGCTGGAAATCAAAGTAATACACACAAAATGCTGGAGGAACTCAACAGGCCAGGCAGCATCTACGGGAAACAGTAAACAGTCGGCGTTTCGGGACGAGACCCTTCATCCAGACTGGAAAGGAAGAGAAGTCAGAATAAGAAGGTGGGGAGGAGAGGAAGATGTACGAGGTAGTCGGTGAATGGTGAAACCAAGAGGGGGGAAAGGCAAGTAAAGAGCTGGGAAGTCAATTGGTGAAAGAGATAAACAGCTGGAGAAGGATAGGAGAGGACAGAAAGCCATGGTGTTGGGCAGGTAAGGAGATAAGGTGAAAGAGGGAAATGGGAATGAGGAATGGTGAAGGGGAAGGGTGGAGGGGGGCTATTACCTGAAGTTTGAGAAATTGATGTTCATGCCATCAGGGTGGAGGCTACCCAGACGGAATATAAGGTGTTGCTCCTCCAACCTGAGTGTAGCCTCATCGCGACAGTAGAGGAGGCCATGGACTGACGTGTTGGAATAAGAACGGGAAGTGGAATTAAAATGGGTGGCCACTGGAAGATCCCGCTTTTCCTGACAGAAGGAGCGTAGGCACTCAGTGAAGCGGTCTCCCAATCTCTGTCAGGTCTCACCAATATATAGGAGGTCACACTTGAAGCACCAGATACAGTATATGACCCTAACAGACACACAGGTGAACTATCACCTCACCTGGAAGGACTGTCTGGGGCCTGGAATGGTAGCGAGGAAGGAGGTGTAGAGGCAGGTATGGCACTTGTTCCGCTTGCAAGAACAAGTGCCTGGGGTGGGGGGGGTGGAGATCAGTGGGATGGGATGAATGGACGAGGGAGTCACCTAGGGAGCAATCCCTGAGGAAAGCAGAAAGTGGAGGGGGAAGTGAGGGAAAGATGTGCTTAGTGGTGGGATCTCATTGGATCTCACCAATTGACTTCCTCGCTCTTTATTTCACCCCTCCCCCTCTCCCGTTTTCACTTATCATCTACCACCTTGTACTTCTTCCTCTCCTTCCCCAACTTTCTTTCTCTGACTTCTAATCTCTTTGTTCCAGTCCTGATGAAGGGTCTCGGTTCGAAACGTCAACCGTTTACTCTTTTCCATAATATCATAGCATTGGGCCTAGTTAGTAAAAGACCAATAAGTTTACACTCATTTATTTTATTAGGCACATCAGCTTGTTCATGCAAATATCCAATTAGCCATTTATATGGCAGCATCTCAATGCATAAAAGCATGCAGACTTGGTCAAGAGGTTCAGTTGTTGTTCAGACCAAACATCACATTCGGGGAAAAAATGTAATCTAAGTGACTTTAACCATGGAATGATTGTTGGTGACAGACAGGATGGATTGAGTATCTCAGAAACTACTGATCTCTGGAATTTTCATGTACAACAGTCTCTAGAATTTACAGAAAATAGTATAAAAAAAACAAAAAAAAACATCCAGTGAGCAACAGTTCTGTGAGCAAAAATGGCCAGAGAATGGGCAGACTGGCTCAAGCTGACAGAAAAGTGACAGTAACTCAAATAACACACATCAAAGTTGCTGGTGAACGCAGCAGGCCAGGCAGCATCTCTAGGAAGAGGTACAGTCGGCATTTCGGGCCGAGACCCTTCGTCAGGACTAACTGAAGGAAGAGTTAGTAAGAGATTTGAAAGTGGGAGGGGGAGGGGGAGATCCAAAATGACAGGAGAAGACAGGAGGGGGAGGGATGGAGCCAAGAGCTGGGCAGGTGATAGGCAAAAGGGGATACGAGAGGATCATGGGACAGGAGGTCCGTGAAGAAAGACAAGGGGGGGGGAACCCAGAGGATGGGCAAGGGGTATAGTCAGAGGGACAGAGGGAGAAAAAGGAGAGAGAGAGAGAAAGAATGTGTGTATAAAAATAAATAATGGATGGGGTACGAGGGGGAGGTGGGGCATTAGCAGAAGTTTGAGAAGTCAATGTTCATGCCATCAGGTTGGAGGCTACCCAGACGGAATATGAGGTGTTGTTCCTCCAACCTGTGTGTTGCTTGAACTTTCAGCATCTGCAGAATTCCGTGTTTACGTAACTCAAATAACCATGTGTTACAACAGTGGTGTACAGAAGAGCATCTGAACACACAACTTGTCGAACCTTGAAGTGGATGGGCTACAGCAGAAGTCCATGAGCATACACTGTGGCCACGACTACATACAGCAGGCACCTAATAAATTAGCCACAGTGTTTGCTGTGTACCAGGGCTGAACAAACAGTCTGTCTAAAGGATTATCATCAACCGGAGGTGGGGCAGTCAGCCCAGCAGTCATCAGCAGCCATCAGTGTGTGAGTGACATAGACAGCCCTGCTGTAACTCTACTTCAATCTTCACATAATCTAGCAGGTCCTAATGCTTAAATCAACAGCATTGATATGTGGCTCTGTATGTACTTATCTAATAAAAAGGTGCACTAGTGGCAGCAAGCTTATGCTCCAGGTGTACTCCCTTCCAGGTCTACCTCCCTTCAAGCTCTATTGAAATTGGTTTTCCCTAATCCTTTCTTGCCAATAGGAATTGCACTGGTGTTGGTAATGATCGACTTCCTAGAACGATCGTCAACCAATTGGTACTGATGCCGCTTTGATTAATCTACCATATATAGTACTTACACCAGGCTGCCGTTTGAACTAGACTGATATTTTCAACCAATCAACACACACAAAATGCTGGTGGAACACAGCACCGTACAGTCGACGTTTCAGGCCGAGACCCTTCATCAGGACTACTCAGTTTTATAAGGACCCTGCCCAAAATCTCCTGATCACATTTATTTATTTGGAGGTACAGTGTGAAACAGGCCCGTCCGATCCACCAAGCCTCACCACCCAAGCAGCCCACCTATTTGACACTAGATGAAACACTCAAAAACTTACACAGATGTACCGTGGGGAGCATTCTCACAGGCTGCATCACTGTCTGGTATGGGGGGGGGGCTACTGCACAAGGTCGAAAGAAGCTACAGAAAGCTGTAAAATTAATCAGCTCCCTCTAGGGTACTAGCCTCTAGCCTCCATAGTATCCAAGACATCTTCAAGAAGCAGTGCCTTAGAAAGGCGGCGTCCATTATACAGGACACACTCTCTTCTCACTGTTACCATCAGCAAGGAGGCACACCCTCAGCCACTCAGGAACAGCTTTTCCCAATTCCTAAATGGACATTGAACACAACCTTAATTTTTAAAAATATTATTTGTTTTTGCACTATTTTTAATTTATTTAAAATACATATATATATGTATATTCTTACAGCATGATTTATTTATTTACTTTTCCTGTATTATCATGTATTGCATTGTACAGCTGCCGCTAAGTTAACAAATTTCACAACATATGCCGGTGATATAAACCGGATCCTGATCGCAGGCCATTAAATACTCCCAATGGTGTGCATCTCCAGCAGCCTCTGACAACCAAGTCTAGCTCCAGGCCTTCATGTGCGGCTTAACTACTAAACCCGGTAAAACCTTTTCTACTGACAGGAAAAGAAGCAAAGGCAGGTTACTGGCACCCTGAAACCAGTTCTTGGGGCAGATGGGGCAGCCCACCTGGGAGAAGGAAAACTGATTTCAAACCTCTGCAGTCTTGCGGCTATAGCCACTCACGGGGAAGGCTTCGGGAGTAAACCCCGCGGAAGGATACAGAGCTGGAGTCCCCAAGGCAGTCCTACGTTACGGTCACACAGACTGGCAACTCCTGCTGGAGCCAAACTGTATCAATCTCTGCTGCTCCTTTGCATTCATCAGCTGCGTGAAGAGTGGCAGCCTGCTGCATGGCAACGGTTTGCTCTCCATATTCTATTGCCTGGCTTGCATATTGACTTTAACAGCTTGGACACAACATCCATGGTCAACTGAATTCCAGGACAATTTACACTGACCGATTATCCTACTAACCGGTACGTCCTTGGACTGTGGGAGGAAAGCGGAGCAACCGGAGGAAACCCATGCATTCACTGTAAGGACGTATAAACTTCTCACAGACAGCGTCGGAACTGAACTCAGCACCTGCATCACTAAGGCACATTTTAACAGGATGCATCACGAGCCTCACCCAGGGGCGGTACACTTGGTGGCATAACCAAGTTCTCAGACAGCTGGCATCAATCTTGGAACAGAGGTGAATCACCACAAATGCTCTCCCACAAACATTGACAGGAGATGTCCACATCACACGACTTGTACCAGCAGGCCAACCTCCAGAGCACCATGCAACATCAAAAGATGTAAGCATTCTACAGGTTGCTTGGAATTGGAAAATGGACGTGGACTTGGAAAAAAAGCTTGCGTTTCCCCCAGACATTGCGGCTACAACACTCGGGCCAGACATGGTCCCGTGGTCCACAACAGCCAAGCTGGCATATGTTGTGGAATTGACAGTACCATGGGAAGATGGTGTCGAAGAAGAGGAAAAAGACCAAGTACTCTGAACTGGCAACTGAAGCTGCCCAGAACAGCTGGAAGACCAAGATTTTCCCTGTAGAAGTGGGATGCAGGGGATTTGTTGCTACATCTACGACCAGTCTACTGAAGAAGATGGGGGTGAGGGGTCACTCCCTCCAACAAGCAATCAAGTCCTTGTCAAACGCAGCAGAAGAAAGCAGCAATTGGATTTGGATTGAAAGGACAGACAACAACTGGGCTGCAAGATGGAGACAGGAGGGTATGAAACTGAGGGGGGGGTGTATCTGGGACGCCAGGTAGCACTGTTGAGCCCTCTGGAAACATTGTGGGCTTATCAACAAAACGTCAAAGAAGGAGGGTGCCCACCTGATGACGCACCTACCTTCCTTGACACCACTCCAAGCCCACTGCCAACATCGAGAGTGCTGACTTACCACAGGGATTGAAACATTAAGTCCTAGTAACTCTACTGATGGTCCAGGCTAAAACAGCGCCAAGCATTACCATGGCACACTCCCTGTCCTCATCAGGGTTTCTGGTTATCATAGAGATTTATGTAGTGCATAATGACAGAGAGGCAAATACAGGTGAAGGGGGAAACTTTATTTTGGGGAAGAGGGAAGGGAAGGAGAGGAAAAATAACAAGACTAAACTCAAAATACCTGAGCTATTTTTCATTTTATCTTAGTTTCCCCTCTTTATTAATGCTGACCAACAGTGCAGCTTGATAGAGCTTCAAGCACTGCATAATGACGGAGAAGAATTTTGTGCGCGTGAAGTGGGGGCGGGGAAGGGGTTAGGAGGGGAAATCGACCGGAAACTAAATCAACACATTGGTTATTTTCTCCATTTCAATTTACCTTTCCTTTATTAATGCTGACCAAAAGTGCAAGCAACTTGCCTTGCACAACCTAAACACATAGCTATCCCTGGAATTGGTCCCTGCTTAAATTAAACTCAAGATGCGAGTATTTCATATCAGTGAACCATTTGACAGGACACTCGGTTTAGTTTGTGTTTACTTCCACAAGTTCATTAGTTTGGCTCCCTTTAAAGTGTTTTCAACTGGAACATCCTCCAATTCTGCTAAAAGTTGCACATCTGAGCCAATACTCTGTTCTTTCATCAAATGTTGCCTAATGTAATAAATGGAAATTGTTCGAGCTGCTTTTTAAGATATAATTTCATAAATGTCATGACAGAACACTTGGAGAGCTTCAATCTGATTCCCAGTTGAGTTGAATCAATTGTATAAGAGTCCAAGAGCAAAAGAACTCGCATCTCACCAAAGTAAATAAATCCAAATGGAAAATCAACATGCAGTTAAAGACAAGACCACAGACAAGAAGTGACACTGTGAACATTATTTATCATCATTCATTGATAATCTACACCGGATAAATTCCAGGTCTAACATCACCAAGATTGATTTTTGCTATCGGAGAGGAAATGAGTGCCTATCCAATTCGTGGCAAACCGCTTTTATCAAGCAGTCAGAGTTAACTGCAAAAGATCAACTTTTCACTCTATTAGTACTTAGCCAATCTCAGCTAAGGGAGCAGTGACAGAGTATTAGTTGGCAGCAATATCACCAAGTTTTGAGAGGAAAGGTGATGGACAACAGCCTCACAGTCAAACAGACTGAACATTCATTTGGCAGGGATGAATGAATACAGGGGAAAATAGCTGGGGGGAAGATAAAACAATACAAATCGGGAACTGCTTTACACACATGCAGTGATCCCACCTGCATCACTTGCGTTAACTACAGGTATTTCTGCATTCCGTTATTTGTTCCCTCTGCCCTTAGTTACCTCCCAATGCAAACACATCCACTTCCTCCTCAATTTCTGTCAGAACAAAATAATACAAAACACCCATGTTTGATAACAAGATTAGAGACAATTCAATTAAAGGGGTAACAGAGTAAAAACAAACTGAACAAACTAGTGTCGTGGTGACTAGTTCCAGACAAGAAGCATGTTAACCCCCAGGAATCAGCAGTGGGATAACTTCATTTTTCTTCTATATTAATAGAGTGGGCATGGTTTGAAAGTGCAATCTCAAACACGCAGTAAATGAGGGTGTGTTCGGAAATTGACACCGTGATGAAATGGAACAAGCACACAGCATATATGCAGAAGTGTAACGCGACATATTTTGTTAAGATCATGGAGGACAGGCAACATGTACTAAATAGAACAATGGTAAAAGGGGCAGGCAGAGAGAGATTATGGATGCTACATTTTAGAAAGGATGTTGAACTCTTAGAGATGATGCATTATGAGACTTACTAGTAAGTTTAACTTGCAGATTGAGTCAGTAGTAAAGAAGGCAAAATGCAATGTTGGCAAACACGAGGAAATCTGCAGATGCTGGAATTTCAAGCAACACACATAAAAATTGCCGGTGAACGCAGCAGGCCAAGCAGCATCTATAGGAAGAGGTACAGTCAATGTTTCAGGGTCTCGGCCCGAAACGTCGACTGTACCTCTTCCTATAGATGCTGCCTGGCCTTCTGTGTTCACCAGCAACTTTTATGCAATGTTGGCATTAATCCTGAGAGGACTAGAAGATAAAAGTAAGGATAAATTGCTGAGGCTTTATACGGTGTTGGTCAAACCACATTGATAATATTTGTGAGCAATTCTGGCCCCATGTCCAAGGAAAGATCCTGGAGAGGGAAAGGCCCTGGAGAGGGTCCAGAGGAGGTTCAAAAGAATAATCCCATTAATGAAAGGCTTAACACATGAAAGGCATTTAATATCTCTGGGCCTGGAGGTCAAAAAGGAATGGTGGGGTAGGGGTGTGAAAATCTCACTGGAACCTAGTGAACACTGAAAGCTATTGTAACTTAGTGATACTGGATTGAGTGGATGTAGAAAAGATTTTTCTATTATTAGGAGATCTTGGATCTAGGATCCAAGGGAACAGCCTAAGAAACAGACATCCAAATAAAGCTGAGATGAGAAGGAACTTTTTCGCTGAGAGGGTGGCGAATCAGTAGAATTTGTCGTATAGAGGGCTCTGGAGGCAGAGACTGATATGTTCTTGCTTGGAAGAGGGTTTAAGAGTTTATGGGGAGAAGGCGGGAGAAACGGTTTAAAAGAAAAATCCACGAGCCAATGATAGAGCAGACTTGACAGGTTAAATCGCCTAATTCTGCTCCTGTATCTAAAGGTTTTATAATCTGGGGCAAGGAGCATTAGTTATTCAGCTAGGGGAGATTTCCCTACCAAAGAAATATTATGCCTAAAAAAGTGTAAGAAGCAAATTTAATTGTAATGCAAGTATTTATAAAATTCC
The DNA here is from genome assembly GCF_963921235.1 of Mobula hypostoma. NCBI lineage: Eukaryota > Metazoa > Chordata > Chondrichthyes > Myliobatiformes > Myliobatidae > Mobula > Mobula hypostoma. Next base: position 54,999,703 of record NC_086098.1, on the reverse strand, counting down.
TTTCTGATTTGTTTTTAAAGAGAGTATGCTGGGGATGCGGGCGGGGAAAAAGCATGAAGGATTGAGTGGAATTAAGAAGAGTCAGTCCAGACATGTCGGGCCAATTGGTGCTTGCTGTAGTAGTCTGTGCACCTATGATGCAGTTATTTACAACTTCCTTTAGTCTCACCATAAACCAACATTATTAAACAGAGCACTTTCAGTATTTTCCATCCTTTTCCTCTAAAGTAAGTGTAACCCTGATCTTCCTCATTTCAAACCTGTTATACAAGTTCCCAAGTATGGCCAGACTTGATCATTTACTCAAAATACTAAATATTAGTTTAAACAAATAACAAATTTGTTTTAGACATAACAGTGTTGGTCATTTAAGGCTAAATGCTCCTAGGAATCATGACTTGACATTCTAAACAACAAAACGAGATGGGGAGTATGTGTTTTGGCTAGATCTTCAAATAAAACTGGAATATCCTCAGCATCCTCAAAGCAGAGGAATACTCCCCCCACCCCATGTAATACAAAACTTAGAGGTGTTTGCAATAGTCAGAGTTGTACAGCACAGAAACAGGCTCAATACTCTCATGCCAACCATTATACTCATCCGTACCAGCTCCAGTTACAGCATTAGATCCATAGCTTCCTATGCCAAGGTGATTCGAGTGCCTGTTGAGTTGCTTCCATAACGCTAAAAATGTATTTACCATCGCCGCCTTCTCATGAAGCTTATGAAATCAAATGCCAATTGATGCAGTTATTAACTCTGGCTACTTTTCCAAGTGAGAGCTTGTGATTCAAGAACTGAGGAATACATCAGAATCTCAGAACCCTTGCCATAGCTTGCAAAACACCAACAAATATTTGCAAATACCAAATCAAAACAGATACTAATCCAGAAGAGCCCAAGGAGAAATCAGGGGATAATAGCGTAGCCAATGAGATTTAAATTTTGTCATCAGGATAGACAGAAACATAAGTAAAGGGAGAAACCACAAGACATAGGAGCAGAATTAGGCCATTCAGCCCATCTAGTCTTCTCCACCATTCCAACACAGCTCACTTATTATCCCTCTAAACCCCATTCTCCTGCCTTCGCCCTGATACCTCCGACGCCCTTACTCATCAAGGACCCATCAACCTCTGCTTTAAATATACCCAATGGCTAGACCTCTACAGCCATCTGCGGCAATGAATTCCACAGATCCACTACCCTCTGGTTAAATAAATTCCTCCTCATCTCTGTTCCAAAGGGACATTACTACTACCTTTTTATTTCTATTTTTTTGCACTACTTATTTAATTTTATTTATACATTTACACACTATATAAAAGACATCGAGATAATTACATAGACTGCTACAGCTAAACATGAGCAGATGGGTCTACCACTGTCGGCATGGGCCAGCTGAGTGGAAGGGTTTGTTTATATACTGTAAGGCTTTATAAAAGACTGAATGGAACAATTTTAGCATGAACAAGGGAAAATCTGCAGATGCTAGAAATTCAAGCAACACTCACAAAATGTTGGAGGAACTCAGCAGGCCAGGCAGCATCTAAGAAAGGAGTACAGTCGACGTTTCGGACTGAAACCCTTCAACAGGACTGGAGAGAAAAAGCAGAGGAGTAGATTTAAAAGGTTGGGGGGGGAGGGGAGAGAGAAATACAAGCTGAAACTTGGAGGGGGAGGGATGAAATAAAGAGCTGGGTAGTAAATTGGTGAAAGAGGCAGAAGGCCATAGAAGAAAGGAAAAGGGAGGGGGAGAAGAGCACCAGAGGGAGGTGATGAGCAGGCAAGGAGACAAGGTGAGAGGGGAAAAGGGGATGGGAAATCCAGAAGGAGAAGGTATGGTGGGGGGGGGGGGGGCATTACCAAAAGTTCAAGAAATCGCTGTTCATGCCATCAGGTTGGAATACAAGGTGTTGTTCCTCCAACCTAAATGTGGCCTCATCACAACAGTGGAGGAGGTCATGGATAGACATATCAGAATGGGAATGGGAAGTGGAATTAAAATTTTAGATTAGGTGTTCCAGTTTAATGCAAATAGGCATCAAAAGTTGCAAACTCAGTAACATATAGTGTACGTATTCAAGTGCAGAAGGGAATGGGCATTAGGTGCTGTTATTTTATTTTGACACAACATATTTCATATGCAAGGCTGCTGCATTCGAGTCAACGCTTAGGGGTTTTAATTACAGACCAATTCCCAAGTAACAGAGGAACAATGACAATGATAGCTTTCTTAACAAAATGAACATCCCAACACACTTCATGGAATAGCAGCAGCGAAGTTAAACGTTGGGGGGGGGGGGTGTGCACAAGCATAACAGAACACAGGTTTGGAGTTAGCTACTAATGATTGTGGGGTTTAAAAGATGGTAGAGCAATCTAGAGAGCTGGACTGAGAACATCCTGGAAAGAGTATTATAAAAGATCCAAAATAACGCAAGAAAAACTAAATCGCCAGGGTTTGGCAGTTACAGCCACTAATCATGACCGGAAAACAAGTGCAGGCTTGAAAATGGTCCTGAATTTCTCAGCCATTACATAATCTGCAACCCAGCAGCATTTGTTTCACACTTTGTATATTACTGCTTACTATCTTTATTAGTATTTCACAATACAAAGACTTGTCTAAAGGCAATGATTATCAGCCTCAGAAAGCTTTTGTCACTTTACAGTTGCAACAAAAGATGTGGTTGCTAAGCACTGCCTTTGGTTAACGCAAAGAACTAGTTTTCTCACTGAGGTACACAGGCGGCTGTGCGGCTCAGGCAGTACAGATAGATCAGCTCAGCAATTGTTTAGATACACAATTTTAAACGAGATAGAATTTATCAAGTCCTTTCAAAACAATTTATTTGTGGCTCTTGCTCAAGAAAGAAAAACAGTAAATAAAATCACCTTTTTTCCTACCATCCATTTTAACATGCTTCTCAATGCACTGTATTTAAATAATGAATGCTGAAAACAGCTACTTACACTTAGTGTGCAAAATGAGTCAAGTGTATTCATTTTTAATTCAATGAAATTATCTTCTCTTTTCAAAGTTTCTGCAATTTTATCAGGTTTATCAGGGCTATACAGCTCACATATTCAACAATCAGATCACATCTCTGAACTACACAAAAATATTGATAGTTACAGTCAGTGGTATAAAACAACCCATCATTACCTTATGACAGCTTAAAAGAACATGGAATTATTATATACACTGAAGCAGGTTAAATTTCCAAACACACCCAACCTCGAAAATATAAAGCAAAATGCATTTTCACTATGCGATGTGCTGTTCTGCTTCAGACTACTGCCCCACAAAGTAGATCATGGAGTCAAAGCGTTATATAGCAGTCATACAGGTCCTTCAGCCCAACTCATCTACAATGACTAAGGTGTCCATCTGAGCTAGTATCACCTACCCATTTCGCTCACAACCTTTCCCTATCCACAATGCTTATAAAAGGTATTCACCCACCTTGGAAGTTTTCATGTTTTATTGTTTTACAATAATTGTTTTTTTTTGATACTGATCAACAGAAAAACTCGTGTCAAAGGTGAATACAGATCTCTACAACTCTACAAAGTGATCTAAATTGATTATAAATACAAAGCACAAAATAATTGATTGCACAAGCATTCAACCCCTTTAATATGACACACCAAATCATCACTGGTGCAGCCAAGTGGTTTTAGAAGTCACATAATTAAATGGCTATCATCTTGTGCAGTCAAGGCGTTTCATTTGATTGTAGTAAAAATTCCCCCGTATCTGGAAGGTCCAACTGGTGAGTCAGAATCCTGGCAAAAAACTACACCATGAAGATAAAAGAACACTCCAAGCATCTCTGTGAAAAGGTTACTTAAAAGCACAAGTCAGGAGGTGAATACAAGAAAATTTCCAAGTCACTGATTATCCTTTGGAGTACAGTTAAGTCAATCATCAAGAAATGGAAAGAATACAGCACAGCTGTATCTCTGCCTAGAGCAGGCTGTCCTCAAAAACTGAGTGACCATGCGAGAAGGGGACAAGTGAGGGAGGCCACCAAGAGATCTATGACAACTCTGGAGGAATTACAAGCTTCAGAAACTGAGATGGGAGAGTCTGCGCATACAACTGTTGTCCAGGTGCTTCACCAATCGTAGCTTTATGGGAGAGTGGCAAAGAAAAAGCCAATGTTGAAAAAAAACTCACATGAAATTTTGGCTAGAGTTTGCCAAAGGGCATGTGGAAGACTCTGAAGTCAGCTAGAAGGTTCTACGGTCTAATGAAACCAAAATTGAACGTTTTGGCCATCAGACTAAATGTTATGTTTGGTGTAAGCCAAACACTGCACATCATCAAAAACACACCATCCCTACTGTAAAGCATGGTAGTGGCTGCATCATGCAGTGGGAATGCTTCACTGCAGCAGGTCGTGGAAGGCTTGTGAAGGTAGAGAGTAAAATGTATTAATTGTATTTTAAACTTCAATAAACAAAGGCTGGAATTCCAATCAACAAGTTTCCGCTCTCAGTAAAGGCACCATAAAAATGTACTGCTGTCACCCTGGAAAATTACAAAGTATAGCAGTAAAGCAGTTAATAGGCTTTTCAGTTTAACAAGAATGTTCACGTTATATGCAAGTTCATTCTGCAGTATGCTGTGATATTACAATACCTGGTGTTCGAGTAACTAGTGGTATTACCTAATGCAGAACCCTCCTCTTTCTGATGTTGGAAAGGTCAAAACCGGGCACAAGCTACTATCAGGACCTAATCTTTACTGACTTCTAACTTCAGTACCTTTCAATTCAACAGCATCTTATATGGTGCATTTCATACCCTTGCAAACATCTTAAGGTGCTTTACTACCAATGAAGTACGTTTGAAGTGCAAGTATCAGAATCATGACAGACAGTTTTGTGCAGTGAACACCCACAAACAGCAATGTTAACAATTATAAGGATAAATACTGATCAAGGCAACTATCTATCATCCATCAGCCCTTACTCAATCTCCTCCTCTCACCTATTTAGAGTGACTATCTCCCCTATTTCCAGTTCTGATGAAGGATCTGAACTTGAAACATCAACTACTCATTTCCATCCACAGATGCTGTATAACCTACTGAGTTCCTCCAGCCCATTTGTGTACAACATTTATCTGTTCTTCTTTGGAAGGTCGACATGACAGAATCACTAGCCAAAAGACTTCAGACTTAACATGGAAGCACTGCTTAGGTATTAGAAACAAGTGTCAGTAGAGACTATTATGGTCAAATCACTGAAAGAGCTTGGAAAACTCAGGGATTTAAACTTTTATTTAACAAGAGTACTGTCAAATGTGGTGAGACAAAAGGAGGACACAAAATGGTTCTGTCTTTAACAAAATATTATAAAGCATAAAGCCAAGCAGCAACTGATTTGAAAGCTGACAAATGTGAGGCAAACATTACAATATGTAAAAACAGAAAATACTGGAGACGCTCAGCAAGTCAAGCAGAGCCTTGGAATGAGGAACCAAGTTAAAACTTTCAAATGAATGACTTTACATTAGAACTTTATTGTTGTGTAGTAAAGAGCCCATTTGTGTAGAAATTGCTTTTTAAAAAGAAAGAAAACGAACATTTCTTCTGCTTTATTCAATAGTGTAAATCACTCTAGTGTCTTCCCATAGAAAAAACTAGAAGATCAGCCTGAATGATGGATCACTGAAAAGCTGAAGATAAATTCTTTAACAATTAACCAACCATCATATAAAATAATGCATACTGGCCACTAATTTTGTACATCTACTGGATATCACTGCAGAGTTCATTGGGAGTGCTGGCATTTTCAGTACTATATAGTAAAGAATTGGTCCTATTCCTAAACCAATGGCCTAACACAGGGGTTCCCGATCTTTTTTATACCATGGAGCCATACCATTAACCAAGGAGTCCATGGACCAAGGTTGGGAACCCCTGGTCCAACAAATACTGCAGAAAGTAAGTTTACTCTTGAATTCAAACAAAGAAAACGATGCATCAAATTAAATCTCAAACAAGATCAACAGTACGACGCCATTCTTGTGTGAAAATTACACACCACTAAAGGCCATTCTGCCCAAGTGCAACTTCTCCCAATCTAATGATTCCCTTGATGCCACCTCTAAGTTCGGCCCATTAGGAAATTGGACACCTCAGCTATGGAACACCTTCTTCTAGTGTCATTCTAGTACATGGTTCTAGCAATTGCACAACCGAGCACATCTAGCCTTTATGTATCTTGCATATTAATGCCATTCCAAAATTAGATAGAAAATTCCCAACTCAAGACCTCCCACTACATTTCAACAAGGAGAAACAAGCCCAGCAAATCAGCACTTACATGTTAACTCAAGAGTCCCAGCTTGGTGACATTGGTATTTCAGCCACAGTCGTCTTTCTGTGCTACAATCTTTGCTTCAGGCCTCACTGATAAAGATTGAAGCATTTCTGCATTGCACTTTGTGCAAGGTGCTACAATCACTGGCCCAGTCACAATCCTGTTCCTCAATAGCAGGGGAGCATAAAGTCACAGGTATCTCCTGCCCATCGCAAAGCGGGTAGGAGGTGGTCACCAATCCCAGCACAGGGTACAGCTTTCCCTCCATCTCCACTCTTACCTTTCTGCTAACTTCTGACTTACTTCCTAGTGTTCAGAGCAGGAATGAATCTGCTGCTACAAACTACATACAGCTGTCTTATGGAAGGTGAATAGACAGCATTTTAAAGAATAAAAAAGTGCAAATCATAGTCATTTTAAAATAAACTTCATCAATGTAGTGATTTTGTTGATGGTTTCCAAATTGAGCATTGCAAGTACCCATTTAATGCATCAAAATGGGGAACATGACAAATTCTACTTCTCTTGACAGTTTGTTCCAATTTAATTGGCTACAGAGATGACAATCTGTATAAAGTAATTACAACGAGAAGGTTTAACCCATTCTCCACAAAAAAAGGCCTAGACAGCCTGATGTAAATTCACATAACCACATCATTCAAATTTCTTACACATTCATAAATTCATCTAGAATTCTCTTAAAAGATATACCTGCCTTTTGCTTCTGCTACATTTAATCCATCCCTCAAATGCAGGAAAACTGAGACAATTCATGAAAGCACAACATGAAACAAACTGTAGATTTCAGTCAAGGAAATCAAACTTCCTACCATGACTATAATAACAATGATGGTATAAAATGCACAATTAAAGAATTATGAGGCGAAAGGGCCTGAAGAGATACCAGCATCAAAGATGTTACTAAAATGGGTGTGAAGATTAAAAATCTGGTCAAAATGGACAATTTGGGAATGGGAGTTAAAAATAACACACAGATGTTCAGTCATGATTGTCATTGATGATGATAAAGTAGATGACCTGATACAGATCAGAGATTGGTAGTGTGCAGAAATGAAGAATGCCATCATTGCGATGATGAGAATATGGGTCAGAACATAGTTCTGTCATATTTTGTTGTAGCCTGAGATGGCAAAGAGGAAAAATGAACAGCAGGAGGGCTGATGGTGATGCCTTCAGCCATCTCATGTTTAGATAGAATAATTTCTAACACATTGGGCAATTCATTAGCACAGCAGACTGAAAGGGTTGAATAACAAGCCAGAGTGCAAGAGAAGCTGAGATCCAGTTAGTGTGTAGTTATGCCGAAGGGCAGCATGCATAGAGGTAGACCAGGAAACCGAGGCCCTTTTCTGGGAAGCACCCGAATGCAGATACTGAAAGCGTGGAGCAAAATACTGGAGGAGCTCAGTGGGTCAGGCAGCACCTATGGAAGAAAACAGACAGTCAAATATTTGGGTTGAGACCCTTCATCAGGACTAGGAGTCTTTGGAATCCAGGACCAACAGTCCAGATTAAGAAAAGTGATGGAAAGACTGACTGGAATTAAAGGAGGCAGACTTGAATCAGGCAAAGGCAGTCTCAAAGAACCTGGTAAAAGAAACACTGACGAATTAACTGTCATGAATGCTGCAGAGTCATCAAAGACAGGAGTGATGAACTCAGAGTCAAACAGAACTGAATCAGGTGCATCATCACTGACATGTGCCATGGAATTTGTTGCTTTGTGTCAACAGTACAGTGAAAGACAGAATACTGTAAGTTACAATAAATCAGTACATACACAAATAAATGTGCAAAAGAGGAATAGCAAGGTTGTGTTTATGGAACATTCAGAAACCCGACAGCAGGGGGAAGAGGTTGTTCCTGAAACTTTGATGGTCGTAGGTCTTCAGGCTCCTGTACCTCCTCACTGATGGTCATAATGAGTACAGGCTATGCCTGGATGTTGACAGGTCTTAATGATGGAAGCCACCTTCTTGAGGCATTGCCTCTTGAAGATATCCTCGATGGTGAGAGCAGTTGAGCTCATGAAAGAGCTGGCTGAGATGACAACCCTCTGCAGTCTCTTACAGTCATGCACAGGATATAGCCAGTCACAATGTTCCCATAATACATCTGTAGAAATTTGCTGATATCTTTGGTGATATACCAAATCTCCTCAAACTCCTAACAAAATATAGCTACTAGTGTGCATTCATCATGACTGCATCAATGTATTATGTTCAGGAAAGATCCTTTGAGATGTTGACACTCAGGAACTTGAAGCTGTTCACCCTTTTCCTCCAGTGACCCCCTCAAAGAGGACCGGCGTGTGTTCTCTGACTTTCTCTTCCTGATGTCCATAATCAATTCCTTGGTCTTGCTGACAATGAGTGCAAGGTTGTTGTGGCATCACTCAAAGAGCCAATCTATGTCACTCCTGTATGACTCCTCTTCACCATCTGAGATTTTACCAACAACAGTTGTGTCAATGGTGAATTTATTGATGGTGTTTCAACTGTAAGCAGTCCCTAGCCACTCTGTTACAAATGTGGAGATTAGAGCAGTGGGCTAAGCACACAACAATGAGGTGTGCCTGCATTGTTTGTCAGCAAGGAGATCTTATTTCCAATCCACACTGGCCATGACCTCCCAATGAGGAAATCCAAGGTCTAGTTGCAAAGGCAGGTACAGAGATCCAGGTTTTGAAGGTTGTTGAATAGTACTGAAAGGCTGATGGCATTCACCGCTGGCTGTAATGAATAAACAGCAGTCTGACATATGCATTGCCGTCATCTAGGTGCTCCAAAGCTGAGTGGAGAGCTAGCCATCTGCCAATAATCAGCAGATACAACTTATTCTTGCATCACATTTTTATTAAAATGGCTGTAATTACATAACATATTTATCACTGGATTCACAGAATTCCATTAGAATACCTTATCACAATTGCAACTGAATGTCTCAAAAACGTACTACACACTAAACATTCAGAAAACTGCTTGCTTTTTTTCTGCACCTCAGCAATCGTTAAATATTAAATGCTAGCACTTCTTTAACTGATAGAAAATATAAAAAAGATTCTTACCAAATTCATCCATTACCCATCAGTCCCTCTCATATTATTCAATCCATCAATCAATATAACCATATAACAATTACAGCGCGGAAAAAGGCCATCTCGGCCCTTCTAGTCCGTGCCGAACTCTTACTCTCACCTAGTCCCACCGACCTGCACTCAGCCCATAACCCTCCGTTCCTTTCCTGTCCATATATCTATCCAATTTAACTTCAAATGACAACATCGAACCTGCTTCAACCACTTCTGCTGGAAGCTTGTTCCACACGGCTACCACTCTCTGAGTAAAGAAGTTCCCCCTCATGTTACCCCTAAACTTTTGCCCTTTAACTCTCATGTCCTCTTGTTTGAATCTCCCCCACTCTCAATGGAAAAAGTCTATCCATGTCAACTCTATCTATTCCCCTCATAATTTTAAATACCTCTATCAAGTCCCCCCTCAACCTTCTACGCTCCAAAGAATAAACACCTAACTTGTTCAATCTTTCTCTGTAATTTAGGAGATGAAACCCAGACAACATTTTAGTAAATCTCCTCTGTACCCTCTCAATTTTATTGATACCTTTCCTACAATTCGGTAACCAGAATGGTACACAATACTCCAAATTTGACCTCACCAATGCCTAATACAATTTCAACATTACATTCCAACTCCTGTACTCAATGCTCTGATTTATAAAGGCCAGCATACCAAAAGCTTTCTTCACCACCCTATCCACATGAGATTCCACCTTCAGGGAACTATGCACCATTATTCCTAGATCCCTCTGTTCTACTGCATTCTTCAATGCCCTATCATTTACCATGTATGCCCTATTTTGATTAGTCCTACCAAAATGTAGCACCTCAGATTCATCAGCACTAAACTCCACCTGCCATTTTTCAGCCCATTCTTCTAAGTGGTCTAAATCTCTCTGCAAGCTTTGAAAACCTACTTCATTATCCACAACTCCACCTATCTTAGTACCATCTGCATACTTCCTCATCTAATTTACCACCCCATCATCCAGATCATTAATATATATGACAAACAACACTGGACCCAGTACAGATCCCTGAGGCACACCGCTACACACCATCCTCCAATCTGCCACACAGTTATCCACCACTACTCTCTGGCGTTTCCCATATAGCCACTGCTGAATCCATTTTACTACACCCTATCCTCGTTATATGCGTCTTCCGACTATGCGGATTCACAGTTATGCGAGGAACCTATTTCTACCAATGTCTCATTACATGCGTCCAAAATTCACAGTTATGTGAGGAGCACTGCCTTCCCGCCAATACAAGTCACATGTGCGTACATCACAGTCTCACTGTTGGGATGAGAAGCACCGCTTTTCCGCCACTACAAGTCAGGTGCGTGCGCCTCACAATCTCCCGCCACTCTCGCATTGGTTTTGGCAAGGTGTGGATGCGCGATCTTAAACTTCTGTTGGTATTACCTACGGTGCAGTGATTTTGCGCTTGAAATATTTAACTATGCCTCCTAAGCGTCCGATGCCATATCTTGGGCCGTCAGCCGAGCGGCAGAGAACCGCTTTAACACTTGAAAAAAAGTTGGAAATTATAAACAGCGCGGCATCAGCTGAAGGTAACACAGCTCTGGGACGCTACTGACAGGAACAGAATCTTGCCTTTAAAGTTCTTTTGGTGCTTGACAATGCACCAGCCCATCCTAAACATTTGGACAGCATTCATCCAAACAGTGCGTTTCCTGCCGCCTAACACAACATCGCTGATTCAACCACTCGACCAGTGAGATCCACATTCAAGGCGTACGTATTTTTTTTACAGCAAACTATCTCTCAGATGCTGCAAGCAACAGACGATTTTGCAAATCCTGGGAGTTTACCAACGATGAGGGAATGGTGGAAGTCAGAACACTTGGCACAAATGGCGATGGACATGGACCCAAGTTTAAAACGGAGTCAGCATTTCAGTCGTTCCCTGCCGTCAACCCTTCTTCCTACAAGAAAATTTAAAACAAAATGCTGCCAAGCAAATAACCCTCATCATTTTATGCAAATCAGCAACACCTTTTGCCAGCAGTTCTAAGAGTTCTGTGAGGCTTCCTTCACCCCTTGCTGTGCTTGATATTATCCTGACGACCACAACCATCCACCTTATCCGTGTAAAGCTGCCCGACACAACAACCACTCATCTCCCGGAGCAAACACACCTGCCACTGTGGGTGAGTACTGTACACCAGAGGATGTTAACTTTCTATGATTTATTACACTGAATATTACCTTAAATTGATTAAATATAATATAAATGTTGTCTTGTAGTACTGCTTTTGTGTTGTATTGGTATAAAAATGTGAATAAATTACAGATAAAACATATTTAGGAAGCCCTCTGGAATGCATCCCAATTTTCTCCATTTAAATAATTATTCATATTATGTGATTTCACGTCATGCGTCAACTTCGAGGAACGTATCCCTCGCATATAACGAGGATAGGGTGTACTTCGATATTAATGCCTAACGATTGAACCTTCCTAACTAACCTTCCGTGTGGGACCTTGTCAAACGCCTTTCTGAAGTCCATATAGACAACATCCACCACTTTACCCTTGTCAACTTTCCTAGTAACCTCATCAAAAAATTCAATAAAACTTGTCAAACATGACCTTCCTTGCACAAATCCATGCTGACTGTTCCTAATCAGACTCTGTCTATCCAGATAATTGTATATACCATCTCTAAGAATACTTTCCATCAATTTACCCACCATTGACGTCAAACTTACAGGCCAATAATTGCTAGGTTTACTCTTAGAACCCTTTTTAAACAATGGAACAACATGAGCAATACGCCAATCCTCCGGCACCATCCCCGTTTCTAATGACACTTGAAATATTTCGGTCAGAGCCCCTGTTATTTACACACTAACTTTCCTTAAGGTCCTAGGGAATATCCTGTCTGGACCCGGAGACTTATCCACTTTTATATTCCTTAAAAGCACCAGTACTTCCTCTTCTTTAATCATCATACTTTCCATAACTACCTTTCTTGTTTCCTTTACCTTACACAATTCAATATCCTTCTCCTTAGTGAATACCGAAGAAAAGAATTTGTTCAAAATCTCCCCCATCTCTTTTGGCTCCGCACATAGCCATCCACTCTGATTCTCCAAGGGACCGATTTTATCCCTCACTATCCTTTTGCTATTAATATAACTGTAGAAGCCCTTTGGATTTATTTTCACGTTACTTGCCAAAGCAGCCTCATATCTTCTTTTAGCTTTTCCAATTTCTTTCTTAAGATTCTTTTTACATTCTTTATATTCCTCAAGCACCCCATTTACTCCAAGCTGCCTATATTTATTGTAGATCCCTCTCTTTTTCTGAACCAAGTTTCCAATATCCCTTGAAAACCATGGCTCTCTCGAACTTTTAACCTTTCCTTTCAACCTAACTGGAACATAAAAATCCTGTACCCTCAAAATTTCACCTTTAAATGACCTCCATTTCTCTATTACATCCTTCCCATAAAACAAATTGGCCTTCTAAATCCTTTCACATCTCCTGACAGTTAGCCTTTCTCCAATCAAAAATCTCAACCCTGGGTCCAGTCCTATCCTTCTCCATAATTGTACTGAAACTAATGGTATTGTGATCACTGGACCCGAAGTGCTCCCCAACACCTACCTCCGTCACCTGACCGATCTCATTCCCTAACAGGAGATCCAACACTGCCCCTTCTCTAGTCGGTACCTCTATGTATTCCTGCAAAAAACTATCTTGCACACATTTTACAAACTCCAAACCATCCAGCCCTTTTACAGTATGGGTTTCCCAGTCAATGTGTGGAAAATTAAAATCTCCCACAATCACAACCTTGTGCTTACTACAAATATCTGCTATCTCCTTACAAATTTGCTCCTCCAATTCTCGCTCCCCATTGGGTGGTCTATAATACACTCCTACAATCAATGCTATAATAAAAATAGCAATCAAACATAGCAGAAATACAAATTGTACTTTGCTGCAGAAAACTGTAACCCAAACAAAACTTTAAGTGACAAAGGGAATGTATTACTTTTACATTCAAAGTTACAACAGTATTTTTTTGTTGCAGCTTGGATGCCTAAATTCTCTCAGATGATCAAGCAGGATACAGAATTAGATGAGCACATAAAGACAGCCAATAGTTGTGCATATTTCAAAACACGGAGTATTGTAGGAAAGACTGATGAGCTTAGGGCATGGATCAGCACATGGAATTATGATATTGTAGCCATGAGTGAGACTTGGTTGCAGGAGGAGCAGGCCTGGCAGATCACAGGGTCCTGTTGTTTTAGACGTGACAGAGTGGGACTGGTGGCATTACTAGTCAAGGAAAATGTCAGGGCATTGCTTAGTCAGGACAGACTGGAGAACCAGTGAGGCTTTATGTATAGAACTGAGGAATAAGGAAGGCATGGCATTACAGTAATGAGTTTATATTATGGACCATCCAACAGTCTTGCGGGATATAAAGGAGCAAATTTGTAGAGAGTTTGCAGGATGTTGCAAAAAACATAAGGTTGTGATAGCAGTTGATTTTAACTTTCCACATATTGACTGGGAATCCCATACTGTGTGTAAAAGGGCTGTATGGGAAAGAATTTGTCAAATGTGTTCAGAAAAGTTTCTTTGATCCATACACAGAAGTCCCAGATCGAGAGAGTGTGTGATACTATATCTCCTACCAGGTAATGAGACAGGACAGGTGACAGAAGTTTGTGTCAGGAACACTATGCATCTCGCGCATTAAGTTCAAGATAATTATGGAGAAAGCTTGAAATGGTCCTTGGGCTGTTGCTTTCAGACAAAGGAGTTATTGCTAAGTGAGGGTGGGACGCTTCAAAAGTGAAATCTTGAGAGTAAACAGTTTGCATATTCCTGTCAGAATAAAAGACAACAGGTTTAGGGAACAACACACATCAAAGTTGTTGGCGAACACAGCAGGCCAGGCAGCATCTCTAGGAAGAGGTACAGTCGACGTTTCGGGCCAAGACCTCTTCCTAGAGATGCTGCCTGGCCTGCTGCGTTCACCAACAACTTTGATGTGTGTTGCTTGAATTTCCAGCATCTGCAGAATTCCTCGTGTTTAGGTTTAGGGAACCTCGATTTTCAAGAGCTATTGAGGCCCTGGTTAAGAAAAAGAAGCGGGTGCACAGCAGGTACAGGCAGGCAAGAACAATTGAGGTACCTGATTATAGTAAATGCAAGACAGCACTTGAGAAGGAAATCAGGAGGGCTAAAGAGGGCATGAGGCTGCTCGAGCAGATGGGTGAAGGATCTTCTACATTAAGAACAAAAGGATAGCAAGGGACAAAACTGTTCCTCTGGAGGATCAGAGTGGTAATCTGTGGGTGGAACCGAAAGAGATGGGGAGATCTTAAATGGATTTTTGTAACCAAATTTATTCAGAATTCAGAAACAGAGTCTATGGAAGCGAGGCAAAGAAACAGTGAGTCATGGACCCTATACAGATTACAAAGGAGGAGGTGTTTACTGGCTTGAGGCAAATCAGGGTGCATAAATCCCTAGGGCCTGACAAGTTGTTCCCTCAGATGCTATGGGAGACCAGTGCAGAAATTGCAGGGACCCTAGCAGATATTTAAAACATCTTTAGCTATGGGTGAGGAGTCAGAGGATTGGAGGATAGCTAATGTTATTCCGTTGTTTAAGAAAGGCTCTAAGAATAAACCGGGAAATTATAGGGCAGTGAGCCTGACCTTAGTAGTGGGAAAGTTATTGGAAGATATTCTAAGGGACTGTATATAAAATTATTTGGATAGATAGGGACTGATTAGGATTAGCCCACATGGCTGTGTGTGTGGTAAATTGTGCCTAACCAATCTTATATAGTTTTGAGGACGTTACCAGGAAAGTAGATTAAAATAGTGCAGAAGATGTTCTCTACTTTAATTTTAGCAAGGGCTTTGTCAAGGTCCAGCATGAGAGGTTGGTCAAGAAGGTTCAATTGCTCGGCATTCAAGATGAGGTAGTAAATTGGATTAGACATTCTCTTTGTAGAAGCCAGAGAGTGGTAGTAGATGGTTTCCTCGCTGATTGGAGGCCTGTGACTGGTGGAGTGCCACAGGGATTGGTGCTGGGTCCGTTGATGTTGTTTGTCATCTACATCAATGTTCTAGATGATAATCTGATAAACTAGATCACCAAATTTGCAGATGACACCAAAATTGGGTGTGCAGTGGACAGCGAGGAAGACTATCACTCACAACAAGCTGGAGGAACTCAGCAGGTAGGGCAGCATCCGTGGAAAAGATCGGTCGACGTTTCGGGCCGGAACCCTGACGAAGGGTTCCAGCCCGAAATGTCAACTGATCTTTTCCACGGATGCTGCCCAACCTGCTGAGTTCCTCCAGCTTGTCGTGAGTGTTGCTTTAACCCCAGCATCTGCAGATTATTTTGTGTCGAGGAAGACTATCAAAGCTTGCAGTGGAATCTGAACCAGCTGGAAAAATAGCAGATAAAATTTAATGCAGACATGTGAGAGCTGTCGCACTTTGGGAGGACGAAGCAGGGTGAGACTTGCATGATGAGCAGTGGGGCACTGAGGAGTGTGGTAGAACAGAGGGGCACTGAAGAATGTGGTAGAGCAGAGGGGCACCGAGGAACGCGGCAGAACAGCAGGGCACCGAGCAGCGCGGCAGAACAGCGGGGCAGAACAGAGGGGCACCGAGGAGCGCGGCAGAACAGAGGGGCACCGAGGAGCGCGGCAGAACAGAGGGGCACCGAGGAGCGCGGCAGAACAACGGGGCACCGAGGAGCGCGGCAGAACAACAGGGCACCGAGGAGCGCGGTAGAACAACGGGGCACCGAGGAGCGCGGTAGAACAACAGGGCACCGAGGAGCGCGGTAGAACAACAGGGCACCGAGGAGCGTGGTAGAACAACGGGGCACCGAGGAGCGCGGCAGAACAACGGGGCACCGAGGAGCGCGGCAGAACAGAGGGGCACTGAGGAGCGCGGTAGAACAACAGGGCACCGAGGAGCGCGGTAGAACAACAGGGCACCGAGGATCGCGGTAGAACAGAGGGGCACCGAGGAGCGTGGTAGAACAACGGGGCACCGAGGATCGCGGTAGAACAGAGGGGCACCGAGGAGCGTGGTAGAACAACAGGGCACCGAGGAGCGCAGTAGAACAACAGGGCACCGAAGAGCGCGGCAGAACAGGGGCACCGAGGAGCGCGGCAGAACAGAGGGGCACCGAGGAGTGCGGCAGAACAGAGGGGCAACCGAGGAGCGTGGTAGAACAGAGGGGCAACCGAGGAGCGTGGTAGAACAGAGGGGCAACCGAGGAGCGTGGTAGAACAGAGGGGCACTGAGGAGTGTGGTAGAACAGAGGGATCAGGGAATACAGGTCCATAATTCTTTCAAAGTGACATCACAGGTACAGGAATTGGGATGTTATGTTGAAGTTGTACAAGATATTGATGAGGCCGAATTTGCAGAATTATGAGCATTTTTGGTCACCTACCTATAGGAGAGATATCAATAAAATTGAAAGAGTGCAGAGAAAATTTACCAGGATGTTTCCAAGACTGGAAGACCTTAGTTATAGAGAAGAGTTGAACTTGTGAACTAGAGCATAGAAGAACGAGGGGAGATTTGACAGAGCTATGCAATGTTATGAGGAATACAGATAAAGTAAATGCAAGTAGACTTTTTCCCACACAGAGGTTGGGACCAGAATTAGAGGTCATAGATTAAGGGCGAAAGGTGAAATGTCCACTCAGAGGGTGGTGAGAATGTGGAACGAGCAGATGAGGTGGATGCAGGTTCCATTTCAACATATGAGAGAAATTTGGAAACATACGTGGATTGGGGGTGTTATGGAGGGCTATGGTCCAGGTGCATACAGAATATAAGACACAAAACTGCGTGAGTTCAGGCATATTCAGTTTATCTCAGTTATAGTTCAAACTAGCACTGTGTCGTTCATTATGTGCAAGCTGCCCTGATCAAAATAACAACAAAGAAAGCCGCGAGCAGAAACACATCATGATGTGAACTGCAGAGTCTATCCCCAACCTGTGTTGATCAAACCTTCCCCAAGGCCCAGGACTCCGGCACCATCCTCTGATAGCACGGACGGAGAGAGAGACTATCGGAATGCAGGAACCTTCCTCTGGGAACACCACTGAATATTAATTAATTTATTTATATTATACAGAGATAGAGAACGGTAACAGGCCCTACGACCCCACTCTGCCCATGTGACCATTTAACCTACTAACCTTTTCATCCTTGAAAATGAGAAGAAATCAAAGCACCCAAAGGAAATGCATGCAGTCATGGCAAGAACATACAAACTTCTTCCAGATGCCAAAAGAATTGAACCTAGGTCACTGGAGATGTAATGGTTTTACTTTAATCACTACACTACCACGATTAGGTAGCGGTCTAGGTCATACAGGACTGAGAGTAGGAGGAAGGAGCTGGACTGGCATACTAGGTCACAAGGCAGCTTCAATGTTATTGTATAAATACATACGAAATTAAATTAATAAGTCAACTTGCTTACTTTTTTCTTTGCTTCAGTTCTCTGTGTCTATCACAGAACTAAATTAGACCATGACTAATCTATTTTTAAGACCATCTACCTGGTTTGTTTCTTTATCCCTCTCTAACCTTGCCAATTAAAATCTATGTCAGGCTGACAGTTCTCAACTAGGTCAAAGTCATAGCAGATTTCACCAGTCAAGGTGGGAGTGGGGGGAGGAATGAGGCAGTGAGTCAGTTTGCAGAAGTTAACTCCACATTTCCATTTTCTGCAGAAGTGTTTTCTGATACCAGCTCTCGAGGTCTGGTTTTTAAGGTTATCTACCAAACACCTCCCTCCCAGTTCCCATCCTTCCTCTGCAGTTTTATGCCAAGATTCCCTCCATGTAGCTTCTCAAATCCTTCAATCAACAGAGTTTTAAAAAAATCTTTGGTTGTCCTCACCATCTGTCCAACTGCCCGAATATGACTCCGATAAAGTTGCATGGCTTCCTTTACAAGTTTTGGCAAGACTCTAAGTAGTCTTAACTCGAGCTGTGCACAGCTGTGGCTTTTCCATTCCTAATCCCAGCTACTTTGCAGGTAAAGATTTGTTTGAATGGCCTTTTTTAAATCATCTTTTGTACCTGTTGATCAATTTTTAGTGACCTATCACCAGTCTCCTCAATCTTTCTGTAGTTTCATGGCTCAGTGTCTCACCATTTAGGAAATACTTTGGTAAATCTTTCCTTCACATGCTTGGCATATGGCTTTGTGCATTCACTTAACTGATCAATACCTATTTACTTTCTGTTCCTTTCTAGCCTGAGTGTGATCAGACAGGGATGTATAGGTTTCTTCTTTCAACCAAATCAACTATAAATAATGTGAAAGGTTATAAATCCTTAGCAAAATGTCTTGCAGCAATATGACATTTTCAATATATCCATGTTCTACAACCTTCTCATAATGAATTCCCTGTCAAAGACAAAAAGCTGCCTCTAATTTCATGTGTAAATCCAAAACAAACCTATAAGAAAGTTGAAAGCCAATTTTAAACATAGAAAGTGCTGGAAAATGTCAGCAGACCAGACCACATTTGGGGAAACAGAAACAGTCAAAAAACACTTTATCTGAACCATAGGAAGACAAGTTCAGATGGGCAAGTGCAGGTCAAAAAATGGGTCTGCCCAGACGATTCTGCTTGTAGATCATCAGGAGGTAGAAGTGGGCTGTGCAGAGGTAGGTCATCACCATGGAAGAACCCCTGAGGAAATGAGGTCAGCGTCTGTGTGGGAGGCAAATGGCTGACACTCAGTGATGTGATGGAGATATTACAAAGTGCCTCAGAGCAGGTTTTTGGCTTCTGCAAAGTCATGGTTTAGTTTGGCAGGCTGCAACAGCACCACCCTTGTTGACAGGTTTGATAACAATGTCAGGATTGGTTCTTACTGCGCGGAGCGCTGAGGTTCAGATGTCAGTGGGTCAGAACGATGATGGGATTTTCACCTGAAACATTAACAGTTTCTCTCTCCACACATGTTGCCTGATCTGCTGAGATTTTCAAGAATTTTCTGCTATTATTTGCAATTCGATGTGCTTCCTTCTCTGTAAAATAGTTGAAAAGCTTTGCTAATGTCTTTTCAAGAGACATTCAATAATACTAGACATACTTGTACTATTCATTTCTTGAACCCATTCAGCTGGGTCGGTGATAAATATCTTGATCAAAATAAACTTTAAAAATAACCACATCACAGCACCCATCACTGCAACTTAAAGAAGCAAGCTGCAGCAGTCTTAAATAAATGGAGCTCTCTGGGAAGTTCACATAATGATAGCCCTGTAGAAACTTCTAAAGTTTTGTAAACCACAATTCTGGATGATAGAACTGTTGTGCTTATTTAACCAAGAGCAACTTATAACTATGATCTAACATTAAAAGGTGGTGTTCCCTGTGGGTTAATTTTGGGCTTGACATCTTGTCCCAGTAATGAGTCCAATAGATGAGTAAGTTTTTGGGACCATCTAATGTCACTCAGGGAAGCGAATCTGCCGTACTTACCCATCTGGCCTGCATGTAGCTCCAGAACCGCCCACACGGTTGTCTCCAGCTGCCTCCTCGGTTCAAGTCAATTGAGGATTCATAATAAATGTGCCATTCACAGCCCACGAACACTTTAACCGACAGAATCTGGAAACATGATCTCCAAACGGAAAAATTGGACTACTTATGCTCCTGTGTTTAGAAACAAACAGGATTTAAGGTCTTTTCCCTCAATGCAGAGCATCTAAAAAAGAATATTTTGGCGACGACTCGCATCTATACCCCCATCCATTCCGATACCTTCATACTGTGATGCCCACACATTTCCTTTCCCTCTTCTGCCTTCTCAGAAGAGTTACAGGAGATTGAAAGTCCAGACAACCAGACTTACGAACAACTTCTCAAATGCTAACACACTTCTGAACCTATCATCTCTTTTACGTCTCATTCCTGGTGGTGCTGCCACCTTCCTGAACCGTAATTTCTGTCTATCGTTGTCACTTTGGCATTTCTTTCTGCACTGCTTCCTTTTGCACTACTATTCTGTGCACCATTCTATCACCTTTGTGCTTTAAATAAACTATAAAGGTCATCGCACTTGTTGTTACAGATGACATAGTAGAATGAGGGACGAGGTTCTGCAAAATGCATTTAGGCAGATAGGTTAGATGAAGTAGAACCTTGGGGGTAGTGTCATTGGGATTACTCCCGGTGCCACATGCTAGTGAAATAGAAAGATAGGCCAAGGTGAATTTGTAGCTGAGAAGCTGGTGTAAATGGGATAAAGCAGTGCCAGTGAAATCCGCACAGACAAAGGCACAGCACAGACACAGAAAGGGATATCTAGTTAAACTACATTTATTTCAATGCATTTGGTTTACTAGGCAAAGCAGACAAACTCAAGAGCCTGGATTGCCTCTGAGAACTGGGATGTTATATCTCTAACAGAAACATGGCTGAGAGAAGGGCAGGACTGGCACTTCAATATTACAGGATACAGATGTGAGAGGCATGGTATTAGTATTGGTAAGCAATGGGGGAGAGGGAGATGCCATTTTAATAAAGGAGGACAAAACAGCAGTACAGATGACATCATTAGGAAATTGTCCATTGAGGCCATATGGGTAGAACAGAGAAACAAGAGAGGGAGGGTCACCCTAAAAGATATCCATTAATGAGTAGGAAATTGAGGAGCAGGAATGCAGAGAAATTGCTCAATTGTAAGAATAATAGGATTGAAAAAGTGATAGATTTCAACTTCCCCAGTATTGACTAAGCTACCCAGAGTGTTAAGGGCCTGGACAGGGTGAAACTTGTGAAATGTGTCTAGCAAAGTTTCCCAACTTAATATCCAGAGGGCCTTATTAGGAAAGGTGCAATACTGGACCTTCACTGAGGCAAGGCAGGTAACCAAGGTAACAGTCTTTGGCTCTAGTGACCATAATTTTATTAGTTTTAAGATGGTGATGGAAAAGAGCAGGAAGGTCCAGATGTCAGAGCGTGAAACTGGATCAGTGTCAATTTTGGTGGAACTAAGCAGGATCTAGAAGAGGTCAATTGAGTGAGACTGCTTGAAGCCAAAGGAACGAAAGCAAGTGGGAGGTTTTGAAACAGTATGATAGCTAGTGTCTAGGAGGAACATGTTTTGATTAGGGTGAAGGGTAAAGCTGGCAGGTTTAGAGAGCTTTAGCTGAGAAGAGAATTTCAGGATGTATATTGTATACATTTCTCTGACATTAAATGTACCTACTGAACCTATTGACCTTTTGAGAGACATTAAGGGTCTGGTCAAGGAAAAGGAAGCATGCATTGGGTGTAGGAAGTCAGAGATGAGGGAGTCCCTTGATGATTATAAGATTAAGAATACTCTTAGGAGGGAATATGGGGTGGAGTTTAGGAGACAATGGCACCTAACAGCGACTCCTTTGCTGGCATCTTCAGAAACAGCTCTATTTCTATATTTTTCCCTTTCAGGGTTCTTCTGAAGACCCTAACCAGGAGTTACATGCTGACTTTGGATCTTTGCGGGAATGGGACCCACTCTCAGGGTCTCACGACTAGCCACTATTCGATATACCAAGGATGCAGCCAAGAAGACTAGCACGCCTTCAGGGTTCCAGGATTTCGTGGCTCTGGAGGCAGGCGGACTCAAGGTCGGTGCTTTGGGCCCAGAGCTCAGAAAAAGCGACACAACAGACTTCTAACATCGTAATTCAAAGAGTTGTTTGTTATGTCTCCAATCTCACTGTGAAACGTCTTTTTCCCTTATTAGGAAGAGAGCCTGTGGTATGTTGAATTACCGGGTGAACGAGTAGGCTTCAGGGTACTGCAAGTCTGTGTCTTTATCGATGCTGTGCTGCACGCTTGAGTGCCCGGTGTGGGGCGCCGATGTTTTTTTGCTGGTGGGGGAAGGGGAATCGTTGCTTTGCTGCTGCTTGCGCTTGAGAGGAGGGAGCTGGGCGGGACTTCGGCATTCTAACATTTAACTGTCATTCAATCTTTGGGGCACTCATCTGTTTTTATACATCTCTCTGACATTAAGTGTACCTTTGAAACCTCTGAAGCCTTTGAAATCAAGAGGGCAAAGAGGGAGTGAGAAAGATCTGGCATGTAAGGTTAAGGAAAATACTGAGCTATATTAAATAGCTATATTAAAAGGGTGGCTAGGAGAGATCAGGTTCCCTTAGAGATGGCCAGGGCTAGCCATCTCTTGAGCCACAGTAGACAGGTGGGATTTTTAATATTTGTTTTCAGTATTGACTGTGGAGAAAATCATGGTTTCTCAAGAGGTAAGAAAAACAAGTGATGTTTTGGAGAACATTCATTATTACCAGGGAGGAGGTATTTGCAGCCTTACCGCACATTCAAATGGATAAATCCTCAGGGCTTGACTATTTCATCTTTGGACGTTGTGGGCAGCTAGAGGAGAAACTGCAGAGGCCCTAGTGGGAACATTTGCTTCATCATTAATTACTGGTGAGTTTCCTGAAGAATGGAAGATGGTTAATGTTGTACCGTTGCTTAAAAAGGACAAGCCAAGGAATTGGAGACTGAACAACCTGACATCAGTAGTGGGGTAGTTAATGAGGGGCAGATCCACCGTTATTTCAATAAATAGAGTTTGATTAGGAGTCAGCATGGCTTTGTGCATGGGAAGTCATGCTTGATGAACCCTTTAAAGTGTTTTTGAAGAGGTAACTAAAAAGATTATAGATGAGGGTAGGACAGTATCTATTTGAGCTTTAGCAAAACCTTTGACAGGTACTAGATGTTTGGCTGATCTGGAAGGCTAGATCCCATGGCTTCCAGGGACAGCCAGTTAAATGGATAGTTAAGCACTATCACAGGAAAGCAACATCCATCATCAGGGACCTTCACCACTCATGTTCTCTTCTCACTGCTGCCATCAGGAAGATGGTACAGGAGCCACACCACCAGCTTCAAGAGCAGTAATTACCCCTCAACCATCAGGATCTTGAACCAAAGGGGATAACTACACTCGTCCCATCACTGAACGGTTTCCACAACCCATGGACTCTCTTTCAAGGACTCTTCATCTTATGCTCTCAATATTTATTGCTTATTTATTTATTACTATTATTAGAGTTTTCTTTCTTTTGTATTTGCACAGTTTGTTGTCTTTTGCACAATGGTTGTCCACCCTGCTGGTGGTCTTTCAGTAATCCTATTATGATTATTGGATTTATTGCGTGTACCTGCAAGAGAATGCATCAGAGTTACATGGTGACTTTGTACTTTCAGAGTTAAAAATACACTTAGACTAAGATGTTAACTGTCTTGTGCTATCACCAGTGGGATCATCAGTTGATCTGCCACCTGTCTTCAGGAGTTTCAGCCCGCTTATGATCAAGACTCCCTCGAGGTGGTGGGCCAGCAGTGCTAAAGCACCACCTCCCACTGGTGACCTTAAAAACTTGGCATCTGCCACTATCAGTCACTTCCATCCAATAGATAGTCTGCTCTTCAGGTGTCTATGCAACTACTGAAGGGTTTGCAAGATATGTATACACTGTCCGACTATCTGCCCCTCTGGACATACTTGGTCCACACCCATGCTGATCCTTTCTCTGCTGCCTCAGCTACAGCCCTGCTGGTTGACTTGATCTCTCTTCTAGTGAAGCCAAGGTCATGCAGCTACTTCTGGAAAGTGAATGCAATAAACCCACGGCAGTCTACTTCAAATGGATAGCATGAGACCTTCCACCCTCTGTCTCTGCACTCTCATCTCAACTCTGCATACTTGGTTAACTTGCGCTCATGGGCTTCATCGATGTTGTCTTCCTAGGGGACTGCGAGTTCACCAATAACCGCTTCTCTACTGGTGTCAAACCATACAATTATATCTGCGCTCAATGTGGTGAAACCTGTTTGCTCCGGAAACTGCCTTTCTCGTCCAGGTCGACCTTGACACACCAATCATTGGCTGAAGAAAGTATGCTTGATCGTGAGCCTGTGCTGTACACCCTTGACTTGGAGCCTTCTTTCACAAATGATACGCAATGTTCTGTGCAGCATGGAGAATGAGATAAGTTGTGTTGCAATACTCTCTGCTCAACCGCTTCTGTCACAACATTGAGAACGTTGTTATGTCTCCAAGTGTACATGCTGCTGGAAAGATTGACTCTGCATGCACTCAAAATATGTTGAAGTGTTCCCTTCTCACCACACCTGTCTGTCTTACCTTCATACCAGGTGCTGAGGTTGGCAGGTGTTGGGAGCAGATCGTACGCTGCTCTGCATGGAAAAGAAATGCGGAGCGGTTCCATCTGCCACAGAACATTCCAAGATAGATGTCGTTGTTCAACACTTTCCCACCAGGTCCAAGTCCCTTGTTTGGCCAGGCCAGCTGTTTTAGCTAACTTCTTCTCCTCTTCTACCTCTCGTACTTCTTGTGTTACAAGCTCACGGCGCTCCTTACCTGTAGATGATGACCATCACTTGTGAATTGTCCACCCAAGTCCCTGGTAGCCTAGCTGGATAGCCCCAACCATCTCCTTGTGCTTCAATCTAGACTCTGCCTCATCAACTGCTACATGGGCTGACCACTTCCTGCCTGATCTCACATCTGGCTGGGTATTCTTGAAGACAGGGTCTTGTGAGTCTCGAAGCATCAAGAATGATCTTACCTTGGCTACCTTGACCTCTTCAACAAGGCATTACACTGGGATGGTAAGCTTTGTCTGGCTACGGTGGATTGCAACATTGGTGAAGCTGCTCGGTACTCCAAGCCACTTCTTCACATACTTGTTGATCTTCCGTTCCATTGCCACTTCATAGACAGTTCGTGGCCACATTATCCGTGGCATCAGTCCGTACTGCAAGCACCACAACTTCAACTTGCCAGGCAAGCCACACTTGTCAACAGACATCAGACCTCTATTGATCTGTTCTCCTGTCTCTTGAACCCTCTTGGTGTCTCTCAGCTCCTCTGTGTACCATCGCCCGAGTCTCTTAACTGGTTGGTCCTGAATGAATGGAATCTCCTCTCCACAAAGGGTGAAATGAAAGTCAACCAGCTTTCCTCTCCTAAGAACAAGGCTCCTTGACTTCTTGGTCTTGAACTTCATTCTTCCCCAATCCATTAGCTCCTCGAGTCTAGATAGTACATTTTCGACGGTCTCCGTGCTGGGACCCAAAAGGGTGATATCGTCCATGAACGCTCGTATTGGTGGTAACTCCCCTCCGCCATCAAGTGCAACAACTGGTCCCACTGATTCTGCAGCCCTCACAATGACCTCCATGGCTAACACAAAAAGGATGGGTGAAATCGTACATCCCATTGGGATTCCAACATCCAAGCTCTGCCACCTAGTTGTAAACTGCTGAGTGGAAAACCTCATCTGGAAATCGCTGTAGTACTGTATAGCAAAGTTCCTCACCTTAGCAGGAATCCATAGGAATTCCATTGCAAACTCAATCAGGACATGGGGAACAGAACCATACGCATTTGCCAGATCAAGCCAAACTACAGCCAGATTTCTTCTCAACCTTTTTGACTCCTGGATGGTATGCCATATCACACTAGAATGTTCATGGAAGCCTGGGAAGCCTGGTGTTCCTGCTTTCTGCACAGATGTATTTACTAATCCATTCTCCATCACAAACGAAGATATTCTTTCTGCCAGAATGCCAAACATAATCTTCCCCTCTACATTCAGGAGTGAAATTGGTCAGAACTGATTCAATGTAGTAGAATTCTCTTCCTTCGGGATGTATACTCCTTCAGCCTCACTCCATGACAAAGGATCAACACCTTGTCTCCACACAACCTTTAACAATCTCCACAAGTATTTCCTCAGCTCTTCACACTTCTTGAACACCTTATACGGCACTCCATTAGGTCCTGACACTGAGCCTGACCTTGCCTTTCTGATGAACCGTTCGACTTCTGCCAGTTTGGGTTCTGACAGATCGAACTTCACTCCTGGCTTGGTAGGCTTCACAAGCCCTGAAATGTCAAGCAAAGGAGCTTCCCGCTGTTCGTTAGAGTAAGTGCTTGCCAGGTGATCCTCAAGTTCTTGTTGAGAGATGTTAAGCTGCCCGCTCTTACTTTGTTCAAACAGTTTCTTTGTGAACTCGTGAGGGTTCTCAAAGAATGACTTTCTTGCATTCTCTCTCTTCTTTCTCTTTTTACTTTGTGACTCTGCACGATGGAGTGATGCTAACTTTATTCGAAAATGCTCTCGGAGATCAGCAAGCCCTGGCTTGTCACCCTCACTTGCTACCTTCCACCTCTGTCTCAACGATCTAAGCTCTCTCCTCAACCTACTAATCTCCTTCTGGCGCCTGCTTGGTTGCTGTGTAGGCTTTGCTTTCTTCAACTCAACCAAACCAAACCTGTACTTTCCAACATCGCAAATCATATCGCCCATCACTTCCAACTTCCTCTTTGATGTTCCCCTGAGAGTGTCCTCCAACATCATACTGATATCCTCATCAAATACACGCCGAGCCTTCTCATCTGCCATTGCTGGCCACTTGACCTTCCTCTTCTTCTCTACCTCCACACCACCGCCATCATGCGAAGGATCTACCTGGGTACTGTGGTCTGAAACCTGACCTGGGTTAACTCTTGTCTGACCTGGAGTATGACAAGCAACACTCACAACACGCTGGAGGAACTCAGCAGGTCGGGCAGCATCCGTGGAAAAGATCGGTCGACATTTCGGGCCAGAACCCTTGGTCAGGACCCAGCCCGAAACGTCGACCGATCTTTTCCACGGATGCTGCCCGACCTGCTGAGTTCCTCCAGCGTGTTGTGAGTGTTGCTTTGACCCCAGCATCTGCAGATTATTTTGTGTTCTGGAGTATGACGACTCTCTCCAGAGTGAATTTACTTTGAACTTTGAACTGGTGACAAATGTTGTTCAATACAGGGAAGTGTTAGGTGATGCATTCTGGAAGGCAAACCAGCATAGGTCTTATACAATGAATGGTAGGGTACTTCGTTGTGTAACGAAACAAAGGCCCGAAGGGATTGTTGAAAGTGATGGCCACAGAAAGAAAGAATGGTGAAAAATAAGCTTAGCACACTGGCCTTTATCAGTCAGCGTACTGAGTGTAGTAGCTGGGGCATTATGTTGCAGTTGTTAGCAGGGCCACATGGAGTACTGTATACAGTTTCGGTCACTGTTATAGGAAAGACAGCTAGATTGGAGAGAGTGTAGGAAAGATTTATGATGATATTGCCAAGACTAGAGAGCGTGAGTTAGACAGAGGAAAGCCAGGCTAGGTCTTTATTCCTTGGAACAGAGGAGAATTAAGGACATTCTTACAGAGGCTTATAAGATCGGATGGTATCAGTCTTTCCCAAGCAGACGGGAGTTCAAAACTGGGGGCGGGGGGGGGGGAAATCGACTGAGGGTGAGGGGGAAAGACTTAAAAAGAACTTGAGGGGCAATTTGTTCCACACCGGGGATGGTGAGTACCTGCAACTTTTGCTAGAGATCAACCCAAGGATAAAGAAAATTAATGAGCAACAGTCACTAGTAATATATATTATGAAGGTTATACACTACAACTATTTCTGATGATTCTTTTAATTGATAAGTTCAACTAAAACCACTGTTTCACAAGCTATTTCCACAATGTGGATTACCTTATTTGAAAAAAAAATTCAACTGATTTGGCTGATTTTTGTGCAAGTAAAAGCACGTCGACGATGGTTTAAATCAACGCAGGCCAACCACAGATAACAAATGGGTTCCATCTTAACTGCTTATGCAAATCCACTTTCCCTGCAAACCGGAAAACAATGAAACTATGCACGAATCGCTCAAAAATGTGGTAATCATACTTCCACGGTATTGCAATGAATGCCATCAAAATCAGAAAAGATGAACAAGAAAGAACAATTCCTAAAGGTAGAAAGAGAGAAAGAAGAACTAATTCTGCTGTTTGTAGGAGTGAATGTACACTCAGTGGCCACTTTATTAGGTACACCTGCACATTAATGAATATTCAAGAGATTCAGTGTTGTTATTCGGACCAGACACAAGAATCGGGATGAAATGAGATCTAAGTGACCTGGACTGTGGAATGATTGCTGGTGCCAGACATGGTGTTTTGAGTATCTCAGAAACTGATCTTCTGGGATTTTCACACATGCAATCTCTAGAGTCTAGACAGAATAGTGCAAGAAACAAAAAAAAATTCAGCGAGCAGCAGTTTTGTGGATAAAAATGCCTTATTAATGAGAGAGGTCAGAGGAGAATGGCCAGACTGGTCCAAGCTGAGAGAAAAGCCACAGTAACTCAAATAACCACACATTGTAACAGTGGTGTGCAGAAGAGCATCTCTGAATGCACAACACGTTGAACATTGAAGCAGCTGGGCTACAGGAGCAGAAAACAACATAAAGCACACTATGTACACTCCTCTACCTACTAAAATGGGCAAAATGCACGTACATACTTCAGACTTTTGAATTTAATAATGTTCATATCTAGGGGCTCCATAAGTCAGGCATCTGTAACCCAGAGAGCCTGTATATTTAAAGCATATTGTTCTAGATTCCTAAAAGAAGTAGAGTACACCTTAAATGAGTCAGTGGCTCAAATACGTCACATTGAATAATTCACTGACAGCCAGGTTTGAACATGTGAATCTGAGCTAGATGAATTTGGCCAGCTTATTTATGGAAAAGGAACCAGGTTTCAGTTTGACAGCAGCGCGAGTTTTGCACTGGTTGTCAGCTATTAGAAAGATATGATTTATGATCAATTGGGGAATTATGCAAGCCTTTGGAAAACCTTCCCTTGTGATCATCATGTCCTCAATTTGTGTCTGCTCGCAGAAGAGAAACTGAAATGCTGGTGAAGGCGTCAAGTATGACCAGGATGACGCATACCTTTAGACTGCTTAATTATGAGAAAATTTGTGCTACTTTGGAAAATTCTGAAGACTTAAAGGTTTGCACTTTACAAATTTAAAAAAAGCGGACTCTCCACTGTGTCCTTTAATTTCATTTTAAATACATAAACCATCAGATTTCTTACTTTATTATACCCAGATTGATGTGGAAGATACCAGAGTGTGACTTCTTTAAACATAGGAGGGCCTCTGCAAAAAAAAAGCTGCCACATGGATTTAATAAAGTGATGTTTTAGCTCAAATGGAAAGAGGGCTCGGGGCTCCTGGAGACCATGTTACACTGGACAATTTTTTTCAAAAGTGTTACTTCCTCAGAATTTTTTTTCTGTTTATGATAGACTGCTTGAAGATGAATGCAAATATAATTTCAGACTACTTGTGTCACGGAGGAATTTGGAGAAACAACAAATTAACTTTTATTGAATATAATGTGTTTAATTGCATAATGGTGCTGCTGCTTTGCAGTAGTTTAACTAAGTTAAAAATATTTTGTTAATGATTTTCATTTGTACTCAGTGTCTGAGGCTTCTTGCATAAGTGTCCCACAATAATTTCCCAGCAGTGATGGATTCCAGTTGCCCTGGTATCTTTTCTCCATGACCGCAATGTCCTGGTGAAACCTTTCACCATGCTTGTCATTAACAGCACCAAGATTTGCAGGGAAGACGTCTAAATGGGAATGCAGAAAATGAATCTTTAGTGACATGTTGCATTTCATGGTTTTATATGCTTGAAGCATGTTTTCAACCAGCTGCATATAGTTTGGTGCTCTGTAGATGCCGAGCAAAATTTCAACAGTTTCCTTGAATGCCTTCCATGTGGTTTTCTCTGGTCCCACTAGAAATTCTTCAAGTTGCCTCTCGTTGATGACCTGTTTGATTTCTGGACCAACAAAAATGCTTTCCTTAATCTTGGCATCAGTTATTTTGGGAAGCATCTGTCTCAGATCAAGATCCTTCATAGAAATTTTTTTGCCTGGTGATAGCAAATTCCATCCTTCCAGTCCCGAACCCAATAATTATTACTAAAACCTGCCCCGCCGTGCAGCAGCCACGCCGCCCAAGCACGCCTGGACAAGATAGGAAACTTTCCAGATTACATTGTAGGCAACATTTTAATTGACTTGAATTATGAATTGAGATAATAAACATAAGTTTATTAAAAATGGTGCATGATAGGGAAATTTCATGGTGTTTTCATGATCAGTAGCCAGAAATTCATAAGATACCCCTAAAGGTATTCAGGAAGCAAAATCTTTGTTGTCCAGTGTTAATAGCGTGCGCGTGCATATACACACACACACACACACACACACACACACACACAATGAGCACAAATGCACCATCCAACAGCACACACTCAATTCTCAAGAACACACGGACAAGGAATATTCATACATACTTTTATCCACAGCCTAGCCTGCATCCTCTCATCCAATCCCATGCTTCAGTACCCCTCACTGCCAGTAGGTCTCTTCACTGGAGATATGGAATATGGGCAGCAGTCAGCATCACAATTCCTCTCCACCACCCCACGAGAAACTTTTGCTCAGGTTCCTAGTGTCTGCAATCTCCTTAACACAGAAGCCAAGATAGCTTCCTGCCACCAGGTATAGTCTGACTCCACTACCCAACCATGGAAATCAATGGACGATGTGTTTATTTCCGTCTCCACAGGCATCTCTCTGCAAGCACACATGATAACAGTTCACCATCATCTCCAACGTACCTACAAAGCCAAGGCTAACTAAGGAAAAACACGTGTTTTTCCTTAGTTAGCCTTGATTAAACTCAGAGTTTAACTCCTTAGTTAAACTCAGCACCAAATTCAGTCTATAGAGCAGCAGTGATCCCAGAGATGCTGTATGTTTAGGAGACCAAACTTACAGCAGATAGGTCAAAGGTCTGGGCGAGTATTGTACCACCAATTATTCTTCCTACAAAGTCCTCCAAACTAACTGGTAAGGCGATCTCCTACTGTCAATATTCTCTCTCAACCTAAAACCCTGAGCAACACTTAGCCAGCAATAGGGACTGCTGATACTTGACTCTGGAGCAACAAAAGGTCTCAACCTGAAATGTCAATTGTTCATTTCTCTCCACAGATGCTGCCCGAACCATTGAATTCCTTTAGCATCTTGAACGTTGCTCCAGACTCCAGCATCTGCAGTCTCTCACGTTGCAACTATGCCACTCTACTGCAAAGCCTCTTCAAGGTATGCCCTCTTCCTCTTTTCTTTTGCAGTTTTGACAGATTCTCTCTTATTGCTCCCCTCAGCAGCTCCTGCTCCAGTCCTGATGAAGAGCATCAATCTGAAAGTCAATTGTCCATTTTCCTCCCAAGATGCTGCCTGACCTGCTGAGTTCCTCCTGCATTTTTGTTGCTTAATCTGCTATGTTGGGTGGGCCAAGGCATCTTTTTGCTTCACATGAGACTTCTGAAAAAGGGACACTGCTCTCTCATGGAGAAAACTTTTCAAGTACACTCAAATACTCTATGGGGGGGGTGAGGGGGACTCATGATCACCCAGAAGGAGCAACTGAGAAAGTAGAAAGCACCTTCAGAATCAGTGACATGACCAAACAGAGACCACATATAGCTAAACGAGTGCATGATTACCCACCCACTGGACCAGTTGAGCACCTCCTGCCCTATAGGCTGTGGGTTACAGTCACCTCATCAGCCACCTCAGAACCCACAGAAGTGAGAAAGCTGCCCAATTAGAAACATTCACAAATATGTATCAGATGATTATTATTGAATTAATACTCTGAATATCATGAATGATTATTCCATTTGAACAAACCCAAGTAAATAACTCTGACTAATGTATTGTTTAAAAAAAATTAGCAGACAGCAACGTATTTAAAGAGAGAAAGCTGCACAAGCCAAGGCCCTTTCTGACCGAGATCTGCTTGTTGAGCACCACAGTACACCAAATTGTTAATAGCACAGGCACCACAATGAAGGACTCCACCCATCTTTCAGATGCTGTAACCTACTGCTCATTTCAAGCATTTTCTATTTTAATTTCAGAGCATGCTGCTCTCAGATTCCACAGGAGCAATTGACCAATTACACACCACAGCTCCACTATTGGCATCTATTTTGGGCAATTTTCAAAATAAATCTGCCCCTTGGTACTACAAGGAATGGAGAACTTACAATTGAAATCACAGTACATTTTTTTTTCTCAACTCTGAGAGTTGCTGATCACATTCTAGCTGGAGTTAAATTTTTGTCATTATGTTTTTTTCCTGTAAAAATAACTTAGACTAACTACAGATTTCAACAAACAAAGTGCATTATACTTCTGTTTAGTACAGGTAATGTCTCACCACACAATGAAACAAACAACTTCCTTTGGAAGTCAGCTGTAGTCTAATTGGCTCATAACTGTTCCCCACTTCAAACCAGAAGGTTGTGCTTTCATATCTCATCCCATCTAGAAACACCATTCCTGATATTCAGACCAATCATTTGTAGAATCACAGCAAAGAAAAAGGCCATTCAGCCCAACTAGTCCATAACAACCAGAGGGCACTCTTCTGTACTAACCTCTTCAACCAGCACTTGGTAGTAGATCTCTTCTTTCAGTTAGTTCTAACGAAGGGTCTCGGCCCGTAACGTCGACTGTACCTCTTCCTATAGATGCTGCCTGGCCTGCTGCGTTCACCAGCATTTTTTTTTGTGTGTTATGTGATTGTGTATGATCGTGAAACATACTGTACATATGCCAACAAGATAGAGGGCGACAACCTTTTGTGTGCAGTTTAAACTCCTTTGAGCACTGGAAGCAAAAGATGCGTGCGCACTCACACACCTTAGAGGGAACATTGACCTAAACCTATGTTCTCTGGTTTTATCTACCTCTGATATGGGGAAAAGTTTCCTCCTGTCTACCCTATCTCAAGTCCTCAAAACTTTATAAACCTCAATCTTATTACCACTTGACCTCCTCCATTCCAGGGAGAAAAGACACAGCCACTTCACATAATTGAACTGCTCTGTCCCATTATTTTTGAGATAATGCAAGGAGCTACTAAAAAGGTATATATCTTCAGTTCTTTCCTTCAAAGTCGAAATGTTTTTCATTTTAAAACAAATATTCTTAATACATACAACTAATGTGTATGATACTTTGTCCTCAGAAGCAGGGATCAAAATCTGTATTCTAGTCACTATGTCTCTTTAGTTTTTTTTTTAAAAAACCTATCAAGAGTACATACAGTCTTATTTCAGTTATCAGACATTGAAGTAGCAAATATACCCATAACAGGCTGGGGCAGTTCAGGCCAAATACTGTGAAACAAGAAACACCAAAGCACAGAATATAGTCAAATACCTACATTACAGAGGAAATCAGTCAAGGAACTGACCCAGGTTCAAACTTAACATATCCTTTTCCCCCAAAAAGGCACAGTACAAATGTGTTGACAACTGCTGAATCATCACCAATGAATCCAAATCAGAAAGGAAACTGACAGTCAGTAACAGTTGGATTGCATACAAGCTTGTTGATAAAAGAGATTCATGCTTCAAACTAGTTCTTTAAATATGCCTTCATACTAAACCTAGCCCAAAACATGGGGGGAAAACGTATCCCAGTGTTTACTAGAAAGCTCACATCAAATCTGAGTTCTGTAACAGAGGGTTCAAATGCTTGAAACTACTCACTTTGATGCACACTGTGCCTAGAAACACAGGGGGTGAAAACGTCCACTTTTTCCAGTATTTAAACTTTAGCAGGCAACACTGGAATGCAGCCTTGTACTTCCAAAGCATATTCACTTCATCAGAGCATTTTTATTGGCCATTTTTACCTTCACAGTACAAACTTAAAATTGCTCATTCAGTTGAAATGTTTAAATGTAGACTATACAGCTTTCAATTTTTTATGATCCAGTGTCTTTCATACCTGTTACAACTCAGGTGCAAGGTAACTGCTGCTTATTATAATGCTCTTCTCTTGTTATAAAGAGACAACATCATCAGCTTTTTTGTATTAAGGACAATAGTCAAACTAAACTATAAGTCAGATAGCTGTGCAACTTGGAGGACATGTACAACATTTTAGTTTAGCACATCATTGACCGAAAGGGCTATTCCTGAGCTGTATGGTTCTATGTTCCATGAAGGAAGTGGAATGTAATTCCAAAAGTTCATCGTAATTTCTGGAACTTACAAAGCAGTCTTGCAGTATGACATTTTAAGATTAATCTCTGTTTGGGCTAGGTCTGACATTCATTTCAACAAGTTTTCCTTTCATAAAAATGTTCTTTTTTTGTCTAGTATTTCCAGTTTCAAATTCAAGTTCATTGTCATATACAGGGTATAAATGTTGTGATAATTATATTTTTGCAGCAACATAATACATTACAAACATTGCAAATTCAAGTTTAAATCAACATAAATATACATAACGCACATGACAAAAAAAAACTAAACTAAATGTATCAGCGTTAGTGCAAGCTGAGAGGAATGGAGGTATAGTCTGAAGTTGTGTTAGGGATTTTCAGGTCAGTTCCAAGAACCTGATGGCAGAAAGATGGGGGCCTTCAATAATGTCTTATGCCTTCCTGAGACATTGCCTCTTGTAGATGTCCTCCATCATGAAGAGAGCTGCACCATTAATGGAACTGGCTGAGTGCACCACTCTCTGTAGGCTCTTGTGTTCTTGGGAAATGGGCAAGCAGTCAGAATCCTTCCTGCTGTACATCTGTGGAAATTTGTCAGATCCCTCAGTGGCATGCCAAATCTCTTTAAGCTTCTAAGTAGTGACACTGGTGTGTCTTCTTCACAGCTGCATCTCAAACACAAGAAAAATCAGCAGATGCTGGAAATCTGAGCAACACATACAAAACTGCTGGAGAACCTCAGCAGGCCAAGGCAGCATCTATGGAAAAGAGTAAACAGTAGACGTTTCGGGCCTAGACTCTTCATCAGGACTGGAAAAAAAGATGAGTAGTATATTTAAAAGGTGGGGAGAGGAGAGAGAGAAATACAAGGTGATAGGTGAAACCTGGAGGGAGAAGGATGAAGTAAAGAACCGGGAAGTTGATTGGTGAAAGAGACAAAAGGCTATGGAAGAAAGAAAAGGAAGGAGGAGCACCAGAGGGACGTGACGGGCGGGCAAGCAGACAAGGTGAGAGGGGGAACAGGGGATGGGAAATGGTGAAGGGGGGAGTGGGGGGCATTATCAGAAGTTTGAGAAATCGATGTTCATGCCATCAGGTTGGAGGCTATCCAAACG
This sequence comes from Mobula hypostoma, assembly GCF_963921235.1. Taxonomy (NCBI): domain Eukaryota; kingdom Metazoa; phylum Chordata; class Chondrichthyes; order Myliobatiformes; family Myliobatidae; genus Mobula; species Mobula hypostoma. Next base: position 54,964,086 of record NC_086098.1, on the reverse strand, counting down.
GAATATAAAGTGTTGTTCCTCAAACCTAAGTGTGGCCTATCACATCAAAGTTGCTGGTGAACGCAGCAGGCCAGGCAGCATCTCTAGGAAGAGGTACAGTCGACATGTCAGGACGAAGGGTCTCAGCCTGAAATGTCAACTGTACCTCTTCCTAAAGATGCTGCCTGACCTGCTGTGTTCACCAGCAACTTTGATGTGTGTTGCTTGAATTTCCAGCATCTGCAGAATTCCTCGTGTTTGTGGCCTATCACCTTGCGTTTTTCTCTCCCCTCTTTCCACCTTTTAAATCTAATCCTTAGCTTTTTTTTCTCTAGTCCTGCCAAAGGGTTTCGGCCTGAAACATCGACTGTACTCTTTTCCAAGATGCTGCCTGGCCTGCTGAGTTCCTCCTGCATTTTGTATGTGCCACAGCTGCATCTGTCTGCTGGGCCCAGGATAGATCCTCTGAGATGCCAATACCCAGGAACTTCCTGCTGCTTCTCCCCTCCACTGCACATCCTTCAATGACGACTGATGCTAGTTCACCTTCCTAAGGTCCTCAATTCATTCCTTGGTTTTGCAGTCTTTGAGTGCAAGGTCGTTGTCCTGACACCACTCAAAAAGTTGACCTTTCTTGCTTCTGTGTGCCTCCTCAAAACCATCTGTGATTCTGCTAACAGTGGTGCAATGGTATTTTTGTAGATGTCTTTGGAGCCAAGTTTAGCCACACAGTCATCAATAAAGAGAGGTAGAGCAGAGGGCTAAGCACACAGCCCTGAGGTGCAAGTGTAGTGAGGAGATGAGGTTGTTGGCTCATTCTAATTATGGTCTCCCAGTGTCAAAGTTAAGGATAAAATTGCAGAAGGAGGTATAGAACTCAAGGTCTTGGAACCTTATAAGTTTTGAATGTATAATAGTATTGAATTCAGAGCTGTAGTCAATGAAGAGCATCTTTATGTATACGTCTTCACTGTCCAGACGTTCCAAGGTTGAGTGAAAAGACATTGAAAACGCATCTGCTGATGACCTGTCATGATCTTGTGACCAGAACTGCACACAATATTTGAACTGTGGCTTCAAAGTTTTAAACAGTTGCAACATAATTTGCCAAATATGCCATATTTGCCATATGACATGAAGGAAAACATGTCATATTGTCTTCTTTCCCACCCTCTCCAATTGTGCTGCCAATTTCAGTGAGTTATGGACTTCTATCCTGTGATTCCTTTGTGCATCAATGCTAAGAGTTCTGCCATTTACTGTATACTTTACTATTGCAATTGACCTCCGAAAAAGCACTACTTTACATTTGCCTGGGTTAAACTCTATCTGTTATTTCTCTACCCAGCCCTAAATTCTTCATAGAAATGCAGCTACCAGAGAGGAAGCCTGAAGTCCCTCATCATTAGATTCAAGAAAAACTACCTCCCTTCAACCACTCAGTTTGTGAAACAGCAACAAAACCCTAATCACTGTAGTTCAGCAAAACTGTCACCACTTTGATCACAATGTACTAAAATGGACTTTGCTCTAATTGTCATTTCTTGTAAAAATTGTGTTTATGTTTATCTTTATGTTTTTCTTGTGAATGCTGCTTATATGATGCTATGTGCCCGTGATGCTTCCACAAGTAAGTTTTTCATTGTACCTGTGTGCATAAGTACTTGTCCACATAACAGTAAACTTGACATTTCAACTTTGATCCTTCTTCCTCAATTTGTACAGGCATTTCAGATGCTCTTGATCAGCTGGCTCTTCAAAGCTGCTTCATCATTCATCGAGATCTTCTAACTCAGTGTCATTTTCCAGTACCAATCACCACATCTACCATGTCCCTTCACATGCAAAAGCCTATCAACTTCCATTCTGAATCATCCCTGAATTGAGGAGACCAACGGAAATAACTAAGAATGAATAAAAGGTCTGGAGTAACACACAGTTCAGTCTGAGTAAAGATGATTTCCTTCCCAGAAGGTCATTAGTGAATAACAACCCGCTATTTTCAGGACCAGCATTACAAAGAATAGACTTACTGTTAATTGCAGATTTAATTTGAATTGCTCAAATTTAAATGTACCAGCTACCATTATACAATTCAAATTAATGCTTCAAAATCATTGGTCCAAACCCCTGACTGAAAATCAATTAATCACAATGTCACCATACCCCGACTATCCCAACTTCCCTCATCATCCTTCAGGGCCAGCATTCAATGATGCCTTCTTTGCCCACTTAGTACTTTGATATCTACCAGCCTTCCACTGCACTCCTCCTATTTAATATGTTTGCCTGGAGATTTTTCATGGCATTCCAACATTAACACAGTCAGTTTCAGACAATCTAATGACGAAGTACAGGTGAGAACAGTGTGAAGGAACTGTGGAGTGTCTTAATCCATTCAACTTCAAACAAAACTTCAATGACTAATAAGAGTTTGAACTTGGAAGCGCTAACCAGAATATTTAATTCAACATCATGTTAGGTACAGAAAGCAGGTTTAAAAAGGGAAAATAAACTGGATTAAGGGACTGATTTTTTTTTTAAAAGAATCAGATAAAAAAAGCAAAATTAATTACGAAAGTGGATTTTTGCTTAAAATCTCCAATAATGAAAAAAAAGAGATATTTATAGAGATTAATTTTCTGAGATATTATTTAGCATCAATTAAAACCTATTGTGCCACTAAAAGTATACAGAGAATGAAGTGGATAAGCCATTATCTTTTTCTGGCAAATGCAGCCCACATCTCTGAGCTAAGTAGAACACTTTCACACAATTACATCAAATGGCTGGTCAAAGGGCAGAAGCACATTTCAGCACCACTAGTCATGGATCAACAAGCAGAATATACTCCATCATGCCACCCTCTGCAAGCCAATTTCGAATCCACAAAACCAAGTTTCCCTGGATTTTCTGAATGAGCCTACCATGAGGAACCTTATCAAACCCCTTGCTGAAATCCATATACACCACATCCACTGCTCTGCCTTCAATTTATTTTATCATTTCCTTGAAGAATTCAATCAGGCTTATGAGGCACAAGCAGCCCCTCGCAAAGCCATGATGACAATTAATATCAGTCAATATTTCTTCAAATGCTCATAAATCCTGTCTCTACGAATCCTCTCCAATAGTTTTCCCACCCCTGATGGAAGACTTACTGATCTATAATTCCCAAGATCATCCCAATTACCATTCTTGAGCAAAGAAATAACACTTGAAATCCCCAATCTTCTGGTACTACTCCTGCGGTCAGTACGGATGCAAGGATCATAACCAATGGTACAGCAATCTCTTCTCTCACTTCTTGTAGTAACCTGGGATATATCCCATCCGACCTCAGGGACTTACCCACCATAATGCTTTTTTTCAAAAGTTCCAGCACATCCTCTTTCTTAATCTTCACATGTTCTAGCATATCTGTCTGTTTTACGTTGTCCTCACTAACATAACATCATGTAAAGTATTCATTAAAGACCTCCCCAAACTCATCTGACTCCAGGCTCATGTATTCTCCTTTATCCCTGATCAGTCCTACCCTCAACTCTCAGTCATCCTCCTGTTCTTCATATACTAGCAGAATGCCTTGGGGCTTTCCCTAATTCCACTCGACAAGACCTTCTCATGTCCCCTTCTAGCTAAGACCCTTTTAAAGCTCCTTCCTGGCTACTTTATAATTCTTAAAAGCACTGCCTGATCCTAGACCATTAAATATTCTTCCTTTCCCTCTTAAATAAATTCTCTCTCTCTCTCACACAAATTGTGGATCCTTCCCCTGCCTCAATGAGACAAACCCATCCAGAGCTCCATGGAAGTCCTTCTTAAACAACCTCCAGATTTCCACTGTACATTTCCCTGAGAACATCTCTTCCCAATTTACACTCCCAAGTTCCTGCTTAACAGCATCATAATTAGCCCTCCCCAAATTAAATACTTTCCCACACCATCTGCCCTATACCCGTCTAAGGTCACTCTCTCTGAAATGCTTGCCCACCTGACCAGCGTTTATTGCTGGAGTACTTGATCCAGTATGGCCTCTGTTCTAGTTGGCTTGTCCACATATTGGGTCAGGAACCCTTCCTGAACATACCTAACAAATTATGCCCCATCCCATCCTCTTGCACTAAGGGGATGTCAATATTAGGGAAATTCAAGTTACCCATGATAACAACCCTGTTATTTTTATACCTTCCCAAAAAATGCCTACTTTTCTGCGCGTCAATGTCCCTATTGCTTTTGGGGAGTCAATAGAATGATTGCTCCCTTCCTGTTTCTGAATTCCACCCACACCTAATCAATAGACAATTTCTCGGTGATGACCTCCCTTTCTGCACCTGTGATACTATTCCCTGATGAGAAATGCAACTCCCTCCTCATCCCAGCAACCATTTCTGCCTTTGTGGCAACCAAGTCTCTAATGGCCATGTTTCTATGAATCATTTCTACGTGAACCAAAATTTTTTAAAATTATTTCTCTCTTGGATGTTGTGTGTGCTTTTATTTCACATTGCAGCATTTTGCTTTTAAATCATGTTATAATATCAGGTACTCTGCCATCCACAACCACTCATTTGCTTCAAATAATTTTTTGTCACTCATTGCTGTTCACCTAAATACATCACATCCCCTGAAAACCAACCATGCTTATCTTCCATCCTTAGCTTATTAATAACCCAATGTTAATTCAAGACATTCATTCCACTTTCCCAAGCACTCCTACCTTACGATCAGAGTCAAAACAAGTAAAAAAAAAATCCAAGTCAGTTATAAAAAATGGATTTTAAACTTTTCATGCAATTTAACATTCTGTCAGGTGAACATTTCAGGGAAGTAAAATTCATTCAAAAAACACAACATCTTGCACTGCCCACTCCTAAAATATACTGGCTCCACAACATCTCCAACACATTAACAAACCTGTGAATCAAATAAGGCTAACATGGCCAGTCCTGATGCAGGTTTTTGTCTTGTAACATTGACAACTCCACACCGCATTCTTCCCCCACCCCATCCCCTAATGCTGCTGAACTGCTGACTTCCTCCATCAGATTGGTTGTCCTTCCAGTTTCTAGCATCTGCAGCCTTGTGTCTAGAAGTCTGGCTGAGTGGTGCCACTGGAACAACCTCTTACTCAATGTCAGTGAGGCCAAGGAGCCGATTATTGACAGGAGGAGGAAACCAGAGGTCCTTGAGCCAGTCCTCACTGGAGGATCAGAGGTGGAGAGGGTCAGCAACTTTAAATTTCTAGGTGTCATTTCAGAGGACCTGTTCTGGGCCCAGCATATGTGTAATTATGAACAAAACACGGCAGCGCCTCTGCTTAGGAGTCTGTGAAGATCTGGTATGACATCTAAAACTTTGACAAACTCCTACAGGTGTGTAGTGAAGAGTGTACTGACTAGCTGCATCACAGCCTGGTATGGAAACACCAATGCTTTGGAACAGAAAATTCTACACAAAGTAGTGCATACAGCCTAGTCCATTACAGGGTAAAGCCCTCCCCACCATTGAGCACATCTACAGAAAGCATTATCGCAGGAAAAAAGCAATCATAATCAAGGACCCTCACCACCCAGGTTGTGTTCTCTTTTTGGTGCTACCATCAGGAAGGTACAGGGGCCTCAGGACACGCACCACCAGGTTAAGGAACAGCTGCTACCCCTCAACTTTCAGGCTCTTGAACTAAAGGGGATAATTTCACTTGCCCCATCACTGAAACATTCCCATAACCTATGGACTCACTTTAAAGTACTCCTCATCTCATGTTCTCAATATTTATTGCTTACTTATTGTTTTTTTTTGTATTTGCACAGTTTGTTGTCTCTGGACCATGGCTGAATGCCCACATAAGTGCAGTCTTTTATTGATTCGATTATTGTTATTATTCTATTACGGATTTACTGAGTATGCCTGCAAGAAATTGAATTTTTAGGTTGTATATGGTGACATATATGTACTTCGTTAATAAACATATCTTGAATTTTGACCACCTTTTGATTTCCAAGTGATTCTACTATTCATTCCAAGAATGCTGAAATACATTAACCAGACAGATGCTTGCATTGCAGTTTGTATAACATGTTCCTCTACCCACATAAAAATTGGATCTAATGTAATAGTCATGCCACAGAAGTAATACCTAGCATAAAATAATATGGCAGCCTTCACTCTCAACACAGCTCATCCATCCATCTTTGATGCACAGCTCTCATCTATGGGCTACATCACCTTGGACCTAATCCACATTCTGCATTGATGCCTGTGGTTACTGCTCACACCCATTTAATGTTTCCAGTACCATCGCCCAGAGAACTGACATTCACACCCAACTAACATCCGGTAGGGTAGAACTGGCACTCTGGAATACACTGATGTCCTTTGACAGATCTGTGGCTGTCTAAGGCTCTTTGATCAGAGATACTTGAAAACCACTCAGTTTGGTACATACACATTCTAAAAATAATAAAAATTAAGTAAGGCATTAAAGCAGTTTGTTTATTCATTATGCGCCATGTCGTATGATGTCAGCATTCATGGTTTTTCCATGACCATAATCATTCTTGGCTAATTTTTCTACAGAAGTGGTTTGCCATTGTCTTCTTCTGGGCAGGTTCTTGACAAGATGGGTGACTCCAGCCATTATCAATACTCAAACATGACAAATTCTGCAGATGCAGGAAATCCAAAGCAACACACACAAAATGCTAGAAGAACTCAGCATGTCAGGCAGCATCTACAGAAATAAAGAAAGATGACATTTTGGGCCAAGACCATTCTTCAGGACTGAAAAGGAAGGGGGAAGATGACAGAATAAAAGGGTGGGGGAGGGGAAGGATGATAACTAGAAGGTGATAGGTGAAGCGAGGTCAGTGGGAAAGGTAAATGGCTGGAGAAGGAAGAATCTGATATGAGAGGAGAGTGGACCATAGGAGAAAAGGGAAGGAAGAGGGGACCCGGGGGAAGAAATTGGCAGGTGAGAAGATGTAAAAGGCCAGAATGTGGAATAGAAGGAGGGGAGGGGGACAGAAAAATGTTGTTACCAGAAGGAGGAATCGATATTCATGACATCAGGTTGGAGACTGCCCAGACAGAAAATAAAATATTGCTCCTCCACTCTGAGGGTGGCCTCATCTTGGCACAAGAGGAGGCCATGGATCTCAGAGATTGTCTATCTGGTGTCAGTGGTCACATAACCAGGACTTGTGATATACACAAGCTGCTCATCTGAACATCCACCACTTGTTCCCATGGCTTCACATGATCCTGATCAGGGGACTAAGCAGGTGCTACACCTTGCCCAAGGGTGACCTGCAGACTAGCGCAGGTGGGAAGGACCACCTTATACCTCCTTTGGTATCTCCAACCCTCTACCCTATTACAGCAGTACCAAAATAATTAAAGACAGAGTTAACAGAGCAAAATCCCTCTGTCCAATTCATTGGCAATTCTTGTTCAGACAAGGTTGCTGTTCATATGCCAGCTGTGCCTGGCATGATGAGGGCCGGGTGCAAAGTGAATTCTGTCCACTCATTGGCAAGTCACTGCTCCATCACCAGAGCAACCACAGGTGGAATTCCAGAATGTACTGCATCACGAACATCTGATTACTGCAGCTCCCTTCAGAACTGTTGACCATTAGTCAATGTGATTTGGCCCAATGGTTCCTTAAAGATTCCAACATTATTGCTTTCCTATTTTGTCTCGAAGTACAATTTTTCACATCGATCATAAATTGAGAAAGACTGTTAACATTAGACTCACATTTGATTTGTGATTTTATGGAGGAAGAAAGAAAGCAGGAAATGATAGGTTATTGATCCTAGGAGGGAAATTGCTGGAGTTCATTATTAAAGAAAGTAGTAGCAGGGAATTTAGACAGTCACAACAAAATAAAACAAAGTCAGCATGGATTGACAGAAGAGAAACAATCTTGGACAAACACAATAGAGCTTTTACATAATACAAGCAAAGTGGAATCAGTAGACACACTGTGTTTGATATTTCCAGAAAGCATTTAAAGATGTGCCACACAAAAGCTGAGTTCATGGTCTTAGGTTAACATATTAACACAGATACAGGGCAAACTAACTGACAGAGGAACAGGATAAGACGGTCGTTTTCAATTTGGCAAGTTGTAACTAGTGGGATACCACAGGGACCTCCATCATCTACAGACTACCTTAATGTCATGCACGCATTGTAGTCCAATTTCCTGACAAGCTGTGAGGGACAGGCAAAGAGCCCACAAAAGGACACAGGCCAGTTGAATAAACATTGGCAGCTGGAATCAAATATAAGGAAGTTTGAAGTCCTCGACTACTGTAGGAAGAACAGAAAAGCAGACTATTACTTAAATGGAGAACCCAGAGCACATCTCAGTGCAGAAAGACCCAAACACACTGCAAAATTAACATGCAGGTACAGTCAGTAATTAAGAAGGTGGGGATAAAGGTTCTGCAAAGTTCACTTAGGATATCACTTTTTCTAAATCTGGGAAACTGGACAGACAACCCTTCCCTTCTGCAATCACACCAAACGTTTTCAATAGATTGCTGCATATGTGAGGTTCATTGGCACAGAATCAGTTTTAATACTTGAATATTGAAGAAAAATGAACATGTCTGATACTGTCTGCATCTACTTCATCGCTCTTTTGGAATGGGCTATCACTGCATCTACTTTTAAATTAATCCTTATGCTTCCCACAATTACCTGATAATGGCATCAATGCTCAAAACAAAAACAGACACAATGAAAAATGCATAATAGCACAAAAGTGTCATAAAACAGAGTGTCAAAGCACAATAAAGTAGGTGTTGGAAACAAAAGGTATAAATCAATAATTCTGGAAATACACAGCAGGTCAGGCAGTACCTGTGGAGAGAAAAATTGAGTTAATGTTTCTGCTTGACCGACTTGTCAAAATAATGCATTTAAGCAGGAAGTATAAGTACATTACAATAGTAATAAATGCACATATATCCTGCCAATATAGTCTTCATTTGAATTCTTGGCCCACAGATATAATGGAAACCGTAGACCAGAAGTGATTTTAGTGAAGTTTTTCACAACACCCACAATGTCCCTGAAGAAGGGCTGCAATGGCTTACCGTGTAATTCTTCTGCAATTTGCATGATTACCACAAGCGCAGGGATTTCTAACATTAACTTCAAAGAAAAACCAAAGCAAAATGTGCAGAAGGTTATATCATAAAGTACACCACCACAATTACAACTTCCTTTGGACTCTTTACTTGCAACAAGAGATCTTCTTGTTCGATGGAGAACAGCTTTTTTTTTTAAACAAACCCAGCTACTAATGAGGGCCACTCACTTTGTTTTAACTATACGTATGGGTACTTCTAGTGTCATTAAAAGAGACAACCGTTGGGGGTCATACCAATTGCTACCACTTGCTGCTGTATTCAGGACATTTCCAGTTCTCCTCTCTACTACCAGTACTGCATGCTGGCATAATACAATGACAGACCATGCCCACCAGTACCCTACCATGGCCTGGCAGATGTGACCTCACCGGCATTACGTCCCTGACTGTACAACAACAGACCCATGCCCCCCCCCATACTGTCCCTAGTATTAAACAGCGTCAGACCCATGCCCGCCAGTTCTGTATCTCAGTACTTCTCTATGATAGACACACATTACTGTAATTACTCTATAAACTGACAGGTACTGTGCATACAACTTCCTCCACCTGGGACTGGAGCTGATAGAGACCTGAGTCTTTAAGCAGAACATGAAGTTTGGAACAAAGTCAACACAATTTCTGATTCCAAACCCTGTCAGTTCAACTGGGAGGATTAGATTCAAGATTCAAAGATTCAAAAAACTTTATTGTCATTCTAACCGTACAACAGCTCTGCAGGGCAGAATGAGACAGCGTTTCCCAGGAACAGTGCAATCATAACATAACAAACGCAACACTTAATAATAAGCATAACAATAAATAGTAAAGTACAACAGCCTCATGTCAGTTAAAATCAATTTATAAGTGTCCAGTGCAAGTTAAAAGTGTCCAAAGCAGAAACCAGGAACGAGTCAAATGTAGAGTATGGGATGGGTGATCATCCATGTTTGCATCTTCCGCCTCCACAGTGTAGCTTCTCATCTCCAGCACTTCCCCTACCCATGTCACAAGCTACCGCCTTTAAATGAATTGGGCGTCTCTCAGGGACCGCCGACTAGCCCACAGACTGGTATGTTGAACAGTCAGAGCAGAATGGAGGCGGCTGCAAAGACAGTGCAGGTTGAACAGGCTCACCCCTAGAACCCAATGTTCACTGATGATCCATGTGCTCTCTAAACAGGCACTCGTGACAAGGTTAGCAATCACGCTCAGAGATTAAGTTGCATTTTAATATAACCAGGCCTAATAATAACGACCACAAGACTGCTGCATTGTCATTTCAATGGTAATTAAGGATGGTTAATAACTACTGAAATTTCCAAAGCTCAAATCCCAAAATATGAATTTTGAAAATAGAATGCGCCACACATCAAGTACTACCCAATTGTGGAAGATGCAGTGATATTTGAACAAGTTGCAACTGCTATGTTGATAACACTGAAAGGATTTAGCATGAGCAACAGGGCTAAAACATATAGTTTGTTTCAGACAACTCAAAGGATTAAGGCAATGCTCAGCCAAACCATAAAAATCCCTGGACGATCCTAAAGGCAATCTCTGATTGTGCCAAGTTAATTGAACCCAGCCAGAGTAGTAATCTTGGCAATCCACCACCTTAGAAATGGAGGGAAAGATCCTATTCAGCAACATTCGCTGCAGGACGCATGACTGGAATTTAAATGTAGAAAGGTTTATGTTTGTCTGTGATGTCCTTCGCAGTCAAGTCACTGCCCTTGCCTAGGAATAAAGGCAACCTGAGCGAGATGCTGAAGATGCTTAAACACAATATCAAACAATAAGGGAATGACAGCAGGAACACTGCTACGCTTAAATAAAATGTTGGTTATTTGACTTCCATATAGTAAACAGAAAGTAATGACCAAGACTGGAGAATGACCAGAAACAAAAAAATTAATGCTAATTGTTTATCTTACATTGCAAGTGGGAAAACTAGAAAAATGCCATGAAAATGTTGATTTTTATTTCTACTTTTTGCATTAATAGTGTTTAATATTTTCATTTCAGGTTTCTAATAGCAATTTCTCGAGGTCAGGATATTTCATGTTCATTACTTTATTGTCTAGAACAAATATTGGATAGAGTATTGCATGCTCTGCCAACAGCTTTAACTTAAAAAAAAACAGATTAGTAGATTCATTTAATAAAAGACTATGTGAAACATGATGTTTCCCAAGATATTAAGGTTTTATAAACAGCATATCAAAGAATAAACATCAAGGCTTACACTTAGTGGTCAGGGCAATGTGCAGATTGAAATCCTTTATCCCATCTTAGTCTCAGTAAACTACATATCCTTGACAGTGAACTAGCAATGTTAAAGGAGTTAGTTTAAAGGGTTAAAAATATCCAATACTGTTCTTCTTACACATCTAACCAGGCCGCCAGGATTTTCCACAACTTTTGTTTTAAATAAATTACTTTTATTCACTTCCTTGTTTGATCTGGGAAGATAGAAACAGTAAATTCATAGGTTGGGGTTTGAAGGAATGGCCATTCACTGGGAGAAAGTATTATGCAGTACTGTAAAAGGAGTTGAACAGTATGCAGCTTTGTTTCATCATTAAAACCTATAAATTCCAGAAAAATTTTAAAAAGTACCAAGTGCAGCTGGTAATTTCCTTAACCTACGTTATTGCTTCTACTAACCACGTGAACATAATGGCAATGTATTGCTGCAGCGTAGCTTGGAAACCAATGTTACAGCAGAATATTTAAATTAGCTTCTGGCTCACTGACCGATGATGCAGCTGAGATAAATAGCCACAATAAGGCAAATATCAGTGGGAAATGTGCCAAATGTGAACTGAGAAAATCTGGTCAACTTTTTTCTGAAAAGAAAACATTAACACATTCACACCTACCTCAGAACATACAATTTCATAAATTGCTCAATCCATTCACCTCAATACATTTCCTGAAATCAAATATGTAATCCAAAACTACTAACATAAACTTTGAACCATACAATTAGCTCACACTGTAAATTTCAACAATCTAACCTAGATTAAACTCATATCCATTGCTTGCATAGTACCTACTTCTCAGAGTAAGGAAACAAAATTTAGTTTCATACCATCAGTGAACACAATCAAGCAGCAAGTGCAAAGCTAATACACCTTGAAAGATTACTGATTGTTTTGTAAAAATAATATAAAATTATTTCAATTAAACTTTAAATATTAGAACACTATACTTCAAAGAATTATGCTAACAACTCAATTGCTTGAATACTTTAACAAGCAAAATAGGACAAAAAGATGCATTATAATGTACATTTTCACTAGGATAATTCAAACATGAAAATCCATATTCATGTATTTAATAGGACCTAATTTCCCAAGTAGTGATGTTACTGTATGAACCCACCAGTGACTAAAGGTGATGACTTAGCTCCATGAATCATTATTACTATTGAAAAAACATTTTCAGCTAAACCAACACAGCTTCCAAGATTTACCTAGAAACCACAATAACAAGTTTCATTATCGTGGTTAAACAATCTACAGCATATCACAGGGGTATCAAAGAAAATCTGACACCTGCACACAAAATTGAAAGCTTGGTCAATGAGTTAAACATCTTAAAGTGGGGAAGTAAGCAAGTCAGGTTACATTGCTGGAATAGATTACAAAGAAGGAATCTTTTTTTAAAAATGCCATTGCTCAACCAGGAGCAAACACATTAGGTAGTGAAAGGTTTAAGGAGTCAAAGGAAATTGATGTTAATTAGGATGCAGACAGCAGAGCGTAAGATGGGAGGCCAGTCAAAAGTGCATTGCAAAAATCAAGTCTAATTATAGATTTGACAATTGACAAGGAGAAGGAGAGTTGAATCACATTTCATGACTTGGTGATAATCATGTTATCTGCATCTTGGTCAGCACCATTCATGTCAATGACTGTAAGTCTCTGCTCATCTGAGACTGAAGCTTAGACACACACCCTGAGAAGTTAGAGAGTGCGTCAAGGTCAAAAAAAATTGTGAAAAGACGGTACTTGACAGAATTTCCATAAGTGTTAAAGGCCGACACTCAATAAAAAAATGGAAAAAGTAAAAATAGATTAGAGGCACAAATGATGCAAGGTCTCGGCCCAAACTATTGTCCACAGATGCTGCCTAACCTGCTGAGTTCCTCCAGCACTTTGTGTGTGTTACTTTAGATTTCCAGCATCTACAAAATCTTGTGTTAATGATAATAAGCGACAGGTTTGTTACACTCAAGAGTAGTAGCTGGATTACAAATGTCCTTTGCACTGGCAGTATGCATGTGAAAGCCAGATAGAGTATACCTGGTTAAATGAATAAAGACAAATAACAATAGGCCAAGATGCATTTGAGTGTTCACAAAATAGTTCAGATATCCAAGAGTTACAATGAGAAATTACAGACAACTTCCGCGTGCAGTAATTAAATTATTGAAAAAGTACTGACATTTTTTTTAAAAAGGCAATATTCTTTCACAATGTCAGATTACCATTAAACCTACATAAATGTCAGTGCAAATCTGTTAATGCACTAAACACTAAATCTCGAATTAAACTTCCAATAAGAATGGATGACTTATAACACACTACAGTAATATTATCTGTAGAAATATAAAACTGAAACCTGCAATAGTCCATTAACCACATGCAAATACCATTTTATGAAATCCCCCATCTCCAGCTCCTTCCCTCCCCTAGTAACTGCAATTACATTTCTGTGTGCAACGGCTAAGGCAGACCAAAACCCAACAACAACTGCTCCAAAGAACCAAAAATCATAAATGTTCATGCCCCACACATTCAATTACACCCCAGATTATTTGGTAATCATTGGGATTCCAACGAGAGAAGAGCACTGCCAAATATTTGGAGGCAGTGCAAACTTCTAAATCATCACATCTGCAAATCAGTGACAGCGTCTTCCCAAGTCTTTGAGCCATCATTAGCCCATTTACAAATCATTTTGTATTGCAATGTCACTACGGGATCCATGTAACAATACAGCGACGCTGGAGACCAACTTTGATCTGTTCCGCTCATCTCCAATCAACAAGAAATGCCACTGTGGCAAAACGGGATGGATACATTGCCATCCCTCTCTGCCTATGCCAAGATCTGCAGAATCGCCAATGTCCTACAGACTATAGATGTGCCAGAATTAAATCATACTGCTTGGATTAACACCCGGTAGAAATGTGTAGAAGTTAATATTGTGCGTGTTTATGTAAACTTAATTGAGGGCTGGAGTGATTGGGAAAGGAGTGGGGAAAGGGGTACATAATACCACGCAGCTACACTGGATAACTGGCACGAAGCCATCTCTTCGTATGCATGACAAAAGCCTGCTTAATGTACTTTCCCCGGAGTAATTTCTGCAATAATTTCTAGCTAGCACAGCTCAAAAAGTGGCTTGCTCCCGTTCTTCTCACACAACGCCTTATACTTTCGTTCCCAATCCAGGGATGGAGCAGAGGAGAAGGGTGGACAAGGAGAAAAAATCCTTACCCGCGTCTGTTTATTTCTCCCTGATGTCTCCCGTTGAATTCAGCGGAGCCTTGTGCATCTAGTTTGCTAGATATTCGCGGGCCCCATCCATTAGTTTCCCTCGGGCTAGTAGCTAACGGTGCAGCGCTCTAGCTCGGCACCCCTCCCAAGTCGCTACACCAGAAACTGTGCGCGAGCCCGTCACCGGGAATCCGCCTCGCGCGCATCCTCATTGGACAAGGCGCCGTGTGATTGACAGTCCGCGCGGTCGCGGGAGCTGTCGGGCAGCTGGCAGCACATGAGCCAGCTAAAGATCGACACCCCCTCGCCTTTCGTTGCTCCGGGAGGTGGTGGATGAGACGTCATTATAGATGCATCAATAGTACCCCCCCCCCATCTTTCCTAGTTATCGGCTGTTCTACTGCAATCATGTAGGTCAGAAGTAAACGTGTTAATAGACAGTACTGACATTTTGTGGAAGTGTTTTTCATTTTGCAAAGAGCAAAGATCCTGTTTAGTGTAGCTGGTTCTGCAGGCTGTCTCCTTGATAGCACCATCTTGTGGCAACAGCATGCACGAAGTTTTATTGATACTGACACTTCGTAAGAGTGATTTATGTTTGCGGTATTTGTCGCTCTCAATCTACCTTTAATTGGCTGTTATGAAACTATCATAAAAGGACGAACGAATTAAGTATTTCTGATAAAATGACAGATTTAAATTGCACTCCCTGTAGCTTCTGAAGGCCCTGCTGAAATATTTACAGCAAATTTAAAATTTTTATTTTATGCTTCTCGTGTTTTGTTTTCAACAGATTAAACATTTTCCACCGAAGTGTAAAGTGCAGAAACACAATTTTATTCACAATGAAATTGCTTTGTAAACTTTATTATCGCAGTAGGGTTACAACAGTAAACACGATCCACGTGCATGAAATTCAGATCAGTATGGTTAAGTGGAATGCTAACCTCAAGTTAAAAAAAAACTCCGAATTATAGCAAAACACTTTGAACAATCTCTTTGCAGAGTAATTCTAGTACCCAGAGGTCTGAATTGTACCTTAACTCCACGCATCCACTCCTCAGCGAAGAGCTTTAATTACTAAATGTCCCATATGTGGAATGTACTGTAGCAACATTAATCATCTCTCTAGTAAACAGCTCAGCCCACCTCTGCGGGTTTCAACCTTGATGCTGAAACTGATTAGAGCATAACATCTGGGTCAGCTTTGCTATATATGTCCTGGACTAGACTGGAGCACTGATCCTATTTTGGCTTGGTTCTGTTTGATATCCTGCGTTTTAGTTTTGCTTTCATGACTATTCTTACAGTTAGTCACTGTGATGAGTAAAAGAAATATGGAAATTGTGGCAGATTTCTGTCAGTCCCTTCTTGCAAGTCCAATATTAATCCTTGCATGCTGGAGTTCAGTTGCTGCCTAAGAATCTGTAATGCTGTTTCACGGAATGTTCGGAATTCTTACATGTGCTTAAATCGCTTGTGAAAATGCAGAATACTTTGTGTAGATCTCCCATTTCCATCTCTACGTATCACCTCTACGTTTATTTTTATTGAATAAACTTAGGAGGTTTGGAATGCTATAAGACTAAGTTTTCATCTGTTTTCGAGAGCTGTGATCCCTTACCTTATTTATCACATACGAAAAAAATCAAATGTCAATGCTACTACCCACAGATTCATAAAAAGTACGGTTGTCAAGTCAGAGATATTTGGACCGCAGCATAAAACTACAATTTTCTCTATATCTTAAATTCAAACATTATTTCTATCATCTTTACAAATTTCAATAATCAATTTATCATATAAATTGATGTGATCAGCCATCTCCACAACAGAAACTATCTCCAATCTTCCCCTTCCCTCAAGTCTTCAAACATTTTACAGTATCCCAATTGTGTTCTCTAGTCACAGGCTCCACCTGAAGGTACAGACAAAAACCGCTATTTTTACCTTATTTCTCCTTAAAAACGACCTGAAATTTAACTAGGTATCTACCTCATGATTAATTTCAGACCAAGTAGCCTTGTCATCATCAAACTATTTATTTCCAATTCCATAATTATGCCTGACTTCATTCAAAACTGGCTACCTTTGTCCTAATTCAAATCAAGTGCTCTCCACCCATTAGTCTCAAGCTTACTCACCTATATTGGTTGACAGCGAGCAAACATCGATCTTAACATCGTCTCCCTTACTTTCAAGTCTTCATTTGCTTTCATGTGTTCTTGCTTTCACTTGTATGGAAATGTTGCTGGTTGGGCGAGTAAGTTTGCAAACAAATCAAAGATCGCTGGCTTATGGATAGTGCAGATGCCAAAAGACACAATGGGATATAAATGTTTTGCATACAGTATATGGGCATACAGTATTCAGGTCAGGTCATTCGACAGAGTGCTACTGGTACCATGTAACCCAATACTACCTGTCACATGTTTGGGTGGTCAGCGACAAAACCGGTTTCCCCACCAGGCTTGCCTGGTGAGGAGGGTGGCTAGACACCCAGCAAGACGAAAAACGAGACCTGACAAAGGGCGGATGAACCCTCTCGTAGGGTCAATAGCTATCTAGCAAACACATGCCGTGAAGCGCGGAAAGGGCACCCCTTGCATCGAAGCTTGGTCTAGCCATTTACTGCAACAGAACTTCCCCAGCCGTCTTGGACCCCACCATGCCATTGGATCTGGGAGGGGATGTCAAGAGGGTGGATCTGGACCTGTGCAACCTCCTACTCACCTAAAGTCCATTCACACACACACTGTTCCTTTCTGAGGAGTGGGTTATCCTATATCAAACCCCACTAACTGACTGAAAGGAACCCATCATCATCCTATGGGATGGATAGTCAGAGATGAGCATAAAAATGACAGATGAAGCTAAGTCTGGCCAAGTGAGACATGTTGCATTTTGGAAAATCTAATTGGCAAGACCATTAACAGTGTTGATGCACAGAGGGATCTTGGTTCCAGTCTATACCTCCCTGAAAGTGTTGTATTAGTTGAAAAGGTGGTAAAGAAGGTGTATGGCAAGTTTGCCTTTATTAGTTGAGGCATTGAGCTCAAGAGCTAAGAAGTTCTATTGGAGCTTTATTAAATTCTGCTTAGTCTGCACCTGGAGTATTGCATTTAATTCTGGTTGTCCCATTGTAGAAATGATGAGGACGGTGCAGAAGGGACCCATTAGGATACTGTCTCAATTAGAGGATATAAGGGAGGTTGCACAAACTTGGGTTGTTTTCTCTGGAACAGTGGGAACTGAGGGGAGATCTGATAGAGGTTTATAAGATTATGAAAGGGCACAGATAGACAGTCGACATATATTTCCCAGCGTCAAAATGTCTAACCCCAGAGATACTGTGTTTATGGTGAGTGGGGGTAAGTTCAAAGGAGATGTGTGGAATTATTTTTACACAGCTCTCCATTGTCCTTGACCCTAGATTTTACTATCAGGGGCGGGAGTGGAGGCAGACCCAGTAGAGGTGTTTCAGAGGCTCTTAAACATGTGAATATGCACATCATTGGCACATTAATATGCAGAGAATGGAAGGATGTGGCCATCATCTGGACAGATCATCATCATCATCATCATCATCAGGTGCCGTGCCCAGTTTGAGCTTTGACTGCCCTGGCCCACCCACTCCTGTTTCAGGTCACGTGGATCAATTCATTGGTATTCATTTCCAGTTCTCTGGTTGCTGTCTCCATCATCATTTGTCTTTGCCTTCCTCTTGCTTTCTTCCCTTCAATCTTTCCCATAATTACCATGCATTCTAACTCCTCTTTCCTAATCACATGTCCAATGAAGTTACATTGCCTTCCCATGATCTCATACTTTATTTCTCTTTTTGTATTTGCTCTGTTCATGACATCCTCATTAGATATTCGTTTCGTCCATGCATCCTCCTCAAAAACCATATCTCTGCTGCTTCAATTCATTTCCTCATGTTACCAGATATTGTCCAACATTCTAAGCCATATAACATAACTGGATAAACATAACGTTTCAGTACTCTGAGGCGTGTTGTCATGCCTAGTTTAGTATTGGTCAGTATACTCTTCATTCTCGTAAACATGTCTTTTGCCATCCCTATTCTTCTTTTGATGTCCATGTGGCATCTGCCATCTGATGTCACACAGCTTCCTAAGTAGCAAAAGTTCTGTACTTGTTTTATGTCTTCCCTGTTTATTCTCAGCCTGCAGATAGGATTCTCCTTCTTTTTGGATATCACCATATGTTCTTGTCTTTTTGAAGTTGATTGATAGTGTCATAAGGAGGTGGCTGGGAATGGACCCAAGTGCAAGACACAGACACTGAAGTACTAGGGACAGGACTAGGATACAGGGTGAGAACAAGGACATGGACACGAAAACCGGGAACCCGGAACAGGACTGGACAAGACAGCTAAGAGCCTGGGCTTGGACTCCAAGCCAGAGACTGGACAAGGACCCAGTACCTGGGTCTTGCCTCTGGCTCGGACCCCAGAACTAGGTAAGGACGAGGCTTGGTAGGCAGGCAGGACGAGGCTGGAGTCTTCAGCCTTGAGGCTAGAGGCGAGGCTTGGCAGGAGGCAGGAGGCTGGGGTCTTCAGGCTTGAGGTTAGAGGCTAGAAACTTGAGGCAAGGCTTGGCAGGAGGCAGGAGGCTGGAGTCTTCGGGCTTGAGGCTAGAGACGAGGCGAGGCTTGGCAGGAGGCAGGAGACTGGAGTCTTCAGGCTTGAGGCTAGGCAGGAGGCTGGAGTCTTCAGGCTTGAGGCTAGGCAGGCTCCTCCTGGGCAGGGCGCGGATCACCACCCGACGGAGGCATGGAACAGGAAGGGACAGAACCAACCGCAGGTAACGGCAAGACGGCCTGGCTTACCCGACAGAGGCAAGGGACAGGAAGGGACAGAACCAACCACAGGTAACTGCAAGACGTCCTGGCTTACCTGGACGGAGGCAAGGAACAGGAAGGGAACTAGGTACAGGGTGGCTCCAGGACAAGACTGCAGGCGAGACAAGACGAAAGTTACCAGCAAGACAAGGCAAGGCTTCAGGCAATGCAAGGCGAGACGAGAACTTCAGGTGAGGTGAGAGTTACCGGCAAGACAAGGCAGGGCTTCTGGCAAAGCAAGGCGAGACGAGAACTTCAGGCGAGGCGAGAGTTACCGGCAAGACAATTCAGGGCTTCAGGCAAGGAAACAGAAGACAGAGAAAGGGATACAAGGAGTAAGGATAAGAACAATCCAGCAGCCACGCCCTGGTCTCTGAAGGTATTTATGCAGCCAGCCCCAACGAGCACCAGCCGCCTCAGTTAGAGCTCAACAAGAACAGAAACAGGTAGACAGGAAAACCTGGAGCAAGGGTCGATGGACTGGACCATGAACCGGAATATGGCCCTCACGGACCGGACCATGACAGACAGACCCATTTTTGCACTTTCTTCAACAACTATATCAGTTAAGTTTTGTAGTTCTTCCTCCGTACTTGCAATTAACACAGTGTCATCTGCATACCTGAAATGATGTTTTCACTGCCAACTTTGATTCCCAAGGTGTCTCTTATTTTTTGTAATATTGTTCCACTGTACACATTAAATAAATCAGGGGAGAAAACACACCCTTATCTAACGCCCCTCTTGATTTTCATAAACTAACTCACTTCTCCATCTATTCTTACAGCGGCAGTTTGTTCCCAGTACAGATTTCTGATTAGGAAGAGGTCTTTCAAATCTAGATCTAGAGTTTTCTGTAATATTTCAAATAAATTATTGTGCTTCACCTTATCAAATACTTTTGTGTAGTTGATAAAACAAACAAACAAATCTTTTTGCACTTGAATAGCTCGTTCTGATAGTTTCCTTAACATCAATATTGTGTTTCTTGTACCTTTGTCTTTGACAAAACCACATTGTTCTTTACCTATTTCAGCTTGTATCTTACTTTTAGCTCATGTCATCAAAATTCTTAGAAGTATCTTAGTGATATGACTCATTAAACTTATGGTCCTATGTAATTCACATTCTATTGCTCCAGGTTTCTTAGGAAGAGTGATAAATACTGATTTTTTCATCTCTTGTGGTATTATTCCAGTCTCATAAATGTCATTGATTAAATCAGTAAGTTTTTTAATTCCATAATCTTCAAGGGCGATAATTTGTTCTATTACTAATTCATCAGGACCTACTACCTTTCCTTCATCTTAATTATTGCATTACGAACTTCAGATTTTAAAATACTTGGACCTTCAATGTTTTTCTTAATTTCTGGTTTCTCACCTCAATCGTCTTCAAACAATTCCTAAATATACTCAGTCTATCTGTTCATAATCTCATCTTTTTCCATGATAATGGTACTGTCCTTTGCTTTCAAACATCCACCTGAAGAACAGAGGAGCTTTTTACCAGTGATATTCTTGATTTGTTGATGTAACCTTTTTGGATCAGTAATAGGGATTCTTTCTATTTGCTCATATTCCTGGTTTAACCATTCTTCTTTGGCTTTTTGACATAAGCTTTTAACTATTTTATCTAAGGGCTTATATTCCATAGGATTTGCTTTCTTCCATCTCCTTTCTTCCATTAAATTTTTGATTTCATCTGTCATCCAATTATTCTTTGTGCTTTTTTCTTTTTTAGGAATCACTGACTTCGTTGATTCTACCAAGGCATCCTTTGGAGAGTTAAATTTCATTTCTACAAGATTACTATCATCTTCAACAGATTCTATTTCTAGACTTTGAAATCTATTCCTTACTTCAATTGTAAATTTTTGTCTTGAGCTTTCTTCTTTAATTAATTGCAAGTAGTCAAGGGATTGTTCAGGTTTTTGCTTCTTTAGTTTTTTAAATTTTACTTTTACATGACATACTACTGGGTTATGTTCACTATTACAGTCTGCACCTGGATATGTTTTGCATTGAGTCACTGAGTTTCTAAATCTTTGGTTTATAGTAATAAAGTCAATTTGATTTCTAGTGTTATCACCTGGACTTTTCCAGGTCCACAAGCGACTTGGATGGTTTTTAAAGTAGGTATTCACAATGACCTGATTATTCATCTTGCACCATTCTACCCATTTCTCACCTCTTTCATTTCTTTCTCCTAGTCCAAATTTTCCTATGATATTTCCATCAGCACCTCGTCCTACTTTAGCATTTAGATCTCCCATGACAATAACAATATCTTGAGATTTTACATTCGTTCTTTGCTTGTTCAAGCTCTTCATAGAATTTTTCTATATCCTCATTTGTTCCATCTGTTGTTGGTGCATATACCTGTATAATTGCTAAATCAAATGGTTGTCCTCTGAATCTAACAAGGAGCACACTTTCTAATATTGTCCAAAGTCCTAAGACACTTTTTGCCATATTTTCATCCATAAGAATTCCTACTCCATTGGCATGGGATGTTCCACAAGAATAAATTAGTGTTTTATTTCTATTCTGACATGTTCCAGCACCTATCCAACGAACTTCGCTAATTCCCATGATGTTAATCTTTAGTCTTTCCATTTCATTTATCACATTGTCCAATCTTCCCGCTTGATATAGGGTTCTTACATTCCAAGTGGCAATAATTTTCTTTTGCATTACTTGAATTTTATGAGCAGTAGCTTGATGACGGTCGGGGATCTCCTGCTGACCAGAATCAACCCTACCGAGCGAAGCGTCTTCAGAATTGTCTCGAAGATCCTCTTGACGCTGTTGTTGTGTGATACATTTTGTGAGTTTGACCATGGTTTTTTTAGCAAATAGATTCTAGGAAACCTAGTATCTAGCAACGATGGTTTGCTATCGCCTACCATTGGGCAAACTAAAGAAATTGCCATTTCTCTTCCCAGATGTTCATCCGCCTGTACTATAGTGGTTGACATTTGAGGTCCTAGCTTATCCGCCTTCTCTGTCATAAGTTCAGTTACTGAACCTGCCGGATCTGCCGTTGGCCTTCGCCCGTATCCTGAGCAGAAACCTTTGCAGGTGCTACCATTCTGGGTCAGAACGGCCCTGGGGGCAATGAATGACCAAGGAGTAACTCCACTTTCCCCAAAGCTCTGAAAGTCCCCAGTCAGAGCCTCATCACTGGTTGCAGTTTACAGTCATACCCAGGATCAGCTGGACAGAAGGGATTTATTTAAACATTTAATTACTAGGTTAATTAGCTCATCAGAATATCACAGGCTCCGGATTGTACTAGTGCTGGTGCAGCGGTCTCTGGCCTTACTTTACTGATTCTGATTCTGATAGTGAGAATGAGAGTGTGAGAAAAGGGTTTGGTTTGGTTTAGTTATTTCTAATAGGCCAAAGGCCTGTTCCTGTGTGCACCATGCTATGTTCCTTTCACTGTCTCAGCCCTTCCTTTCTGCAGAATCTCTTGCAATTCAATATTACTAGAATATCATTGCTTTTCTATTTTAGGTCTTTGATCATCTCTCAGTTTAATCACTCCACTGTTGATGACTGTGACTTCAGCTGCCAACACCTTAGATCTGGTATCCTTTCAGAATTGTGTGTGTGTGTGTGTGTGTGTGTGTGTGTGTGTGTGTGTGTGTGTGTGTGTGCGCGCGCGCGCGTGTGTGCGCGCGCTTTAGGTTTCAAAATGCCAGTTAAAACCAAATTTGCCCAAGTACTCCAAAGGTCAAAGTAAATTTATTACCAACATACATATATATCACCATATGCAACCCCGAGGTTCATTTTCTTGTGGGCATACACAGTAAATCCAAGAAACATGATAGATCCAATGAAATACTGTGCCCAACAAGACGGACAAACAAAAAGTGCAAAAGACACCGAACTGTTCAACTACAAAAGAAATAATAATAATAATAAATAAATAAGCAGTAACTGAGATGAAGAGTCCTTGAAAGTGAGTCTTCATTTGTGGGAATAGTTCAGTGATAGGGCGAGTGAAGTTATCCCCACTGGTTCAAGAGCCTTTTTGTCTGAGGGGTAATAATTGTTTCTGAACCTGGTGGTGTGAGTCCAGAGGCTCCTGTAGATTCTTCCTAATGGCAGCAGCGAGAAGAGGGCATGGCCTAGGTAGTGGAGGTCTTTGATGATGGATGTTGCTTTCCTGCGACAGCGCTCTGTGTAGATGTGGTCAATGGTGGGGAGGGCTTTACCCATGATGGACTGGGCTATATCCACTACTTTGTGTAGGATTTACCTTTCAAGGGCAATGGTGTTTCCACACCAGGCTGTGATGAAACCAGTCAATATATCCGCCACTACACATCTAAAGAAGTTCTTGTTCATCTGCTCTAACATTTCTTTATATCAATTGGTGTCAGTTTTCCTGTGAAGTACCTAAGGAAGTTACATTATGTTAGTTACCGTACGGAATGTAGGTCAATATCACAGGGGTCAACTGTACTATGCTAGGTTATATTTCAAAAGCAGTTCACAGACTTAGCGATAAGAAAGGTACTATTTAATTGCAAGTTCTTTTTGTTATGCCTTGATTACATCATTTTGCCAATGCAAAGTAAAATAGGAAAATTATTATTTGTAATATACTTTCTATAATAAAATATGTTTATACTATCAACATAAACATTTATTCTGTAAATTTTGACAAGGAAGCGTGTGCTGACATGAACACCAAGTATAATTTATATTAATCTCTCTCATATTGCTTATACGAGTCAAAAACATCTGTGGATTTTGAGAAAACTCTGTTTGGAGAATGGGCACCAGATGTAGGTATTGGGAAATAAAGAGAAAATGTTTTATTGCATTACTTTGTTAGGATACTACTGTACTGAGTACCCATTGTAGCCACATTATAGTGGTCGTGAAATGAATGCATGTTTGAGATCGCAAACATGAGGATATCTGCAGATGCTGGAAATTTAAGCAACACACACAAAATGCTGGTGGAACGCAGCAGGCCAGACAGCATCCATAGGAAGAAGCATAGTCGACGTTTCGGGCTGAGACCCTTTGTTAGGACTAACTAAACGAAGACATAGTAAGAGATTTGAAAGTGGGAGGGGGAGAGGGAGATTGGAAATGATAGGAGAAGACAGGAAGGGGAGGGATGGAGCTAAGAGCTGGAAAGTTGATTGGCAAAAAGGGATACAAGGCTGGAGATGGTGGAGGATTATGGGACAGGAAGCCAAGTGAGAAAAAAAGGGGGAGGGGAGCACCAGAGGAAGATGGAGAGCAGGCAAAGAGTTATTTTGAGAGGGACAGAGAGAGAAGAGAGAGAGAGAGAAAAAAAAGAATGAATGAATGAATAAATAAATAAATAAATAAATAAGTGACGGGGTAAGAACAGGAGGAGGGGCATTAATGGAAGTTAGAGAAATCAATGTTCATGCCATCAGGTTGGAGGCTACCTAGACAGAATATAAGGTGTTGTTTCTCCAACCTGAGTGTGGCTTCACCTTGACAGTAGAGGAGGCCATGGATAGACATATCAGAATAGGAATGGGACGTGGAATTCAAATGTGTGGCCACTGGGAGATCCTGCTTTCTCTGGCGGACAGAGCGTAGGTGTTCAGCGAAACAGTTTCCCAGTCTGCGTCAGGTCTCACCAATATATAGAAGGCGGCACCGGGAGCATCGGACGCAGTATATCACCCTAGCCGACTCACAGGTGAAGTGTCGCCTCACCTGGAAGGACTGTCTGGGGCCCTGAATGGTGGTGAGGGAGGACATGTAAGGGCATGTGTAGCACTTGTTCCACTTACAAGGATAAGTGCCGGGAGGGAGATCAGTGGGAAGGGATGTTTGAGATGTTGAATGAGAAGATCACATATGCAAACATACAACTTAGAAGCAGGACAGGCTACTTGGCCCATCAGTACAACACAGCTGATGTGATCATAAACTCAATTTCAGCTATTCCTAGTAACCATTCACAAACCTGAACAGTAAAATCTGATCTACTTCTTTCATAAAACAATTCAAAACCTCTGCTTCCATTGCCCCTTGAGGAAGAAAGTTCAAAAGATGCTTGAATATCTGAGAAAATATGTTCCCTCATCTCTCATAGCCAATTCCTTACAGTATTTTTAAATAGCTGCTCCATGTTCTAGGTTTTTTATGTATTTTCTCATATCACAGGTCACATCCACATTACGTGGAATTAAGCTCCGAAAAAAGTCCATATCAAGATTTTCCATAACAGTGCATGCATCAGAAAATATGATTCAGATCATATTTGATCACAGAAAAATAAATGTTGTGTTTATTTCTTTTATTTCACATAAATTTTATAAGAGCAAATTTTTATTCAATATCTCAGGCTCTGTGGTACTGATTTTTTTAATTCTGCAGTGGTGCATTTCCATTTTCAAAGTCTAATAACACTGAGGTCGTCTGTATTCTTTTTGTCCCCATGTTTTCCCCAGTATGACATTCCATTTGTCTGGTCTCTGTCCGCTCACTTAGCTTATCTATAATCTCCATTTTATGACCTCTTCACAGTTTAGCATTCATTCCTAATTTTGTGCCATCGACAGATTTTGCAATCATACCTTCTGTACCTTAATCCAAATCATTTATATGTTGTAAAAAAGCTGAAGGCCAAGCACTGATCCCTGTGACACACCCCTTGTTGTATCCTGCCAACTAGAAAAAAGATCCATTGCATCTAACCTGTTTCCTTATAGTTCCCACACCTCGCACTTCCCGTTTCTACCTCCTACCCAAGATCCACAAACCTGCCTCTCCTGGCCGACCTATTGTCTCAGCTTGCTCCTGCCCCACCGAACTCGTTTCTGCATACCTCGACATGGTTTTATCCCCCCTTGTTCAATCCCTTCCTACCTATGTTCGTGACACTTCTCACGCTCTTAAACTTTTCGATGATTTTAAGTTCCCTGGCCCCCACCGCTTTATTTTCACCATGGATGTCCAGTCCCTATATACTTCCATCCCCCATCAGGAAGGTCTGAAAGCTCTACGCTTCTTTTTGGATTCCAGACCTAATCAGTTCCCCTCTACCACCGCTCTGCTCCGTCTAGCGGAATTAGTCCTTACTCTTAATAATTTCTCTTTTGGCTCCTCCCACTTCCTCCAAACTAAAGGTGTAGCTATGGGCACCCGTATGGGTCCTAGCTATGCCTGCCTTTTTGTTGGCTTTGCGGTACAATCTATGTTCCGTGCCTATTCTGGTATCTGTGGTATCTGTCCCCCACTTTTCCTTCGCTACATCGACGACTGCATTGGCGCTGCTTCCTGTACGCATGCAGAGCTCGTTGACTTTATTAACTTTGCCTCCAATTTTCACCCTGCCCTCAAGTTTACCTGGTCCATTTCCGACACCTCCCTCCCCTTCCTAGATCCTTCTGTCTCTGTCTCTGGAGACAGCTTATCCACTGATGTCTACTATAAGCCTACTGACTCTCACAGCTATCTGGACTATTCCTCTTCTCACCCTGTCTCTTGCAAAAACGCCATCCCCTTCTCGCAATTCTTCCGTCTCCGCCGCATCTGCTCTCAGGATGAGGCTTTTCATTCTAGGACGAGGGAGATGTCTTCCTTTTTTAAAGAAAGGGGCTTCCCTTCCTCCATTATCAACTCTGCTCTTAAACGCATCTCCCCCATTTCACGTACATCTGCTCTCACTCCATCTCCCGCCACCCCACTAGGAATAGGGTTCCCCTGGTCCTCACCTACCACCCCACCAGTCTCCGGGTCCAACATATTATTCTCCGTAACTTCCGCCACCTCCAACAGGATCCCACCACTAAGCACATCTTTCCCTCCCCACCTCTCTCTGCATTCCGCAGGGATCGCTCCCTACGCAACTCCCTTGTCCATTCGTCCGCCCCATCCCTCCCCACTGATCTTCCTCCTGGCACTTATCCGTGTAAGCGGAACAAGTGCTACACATGCCCTTACACTTCCTCCTTTACCACCATTCAGGGCCCCAAACAGTCCTTCCAGGTGAGACAACACTTCACCTGTGAGTCGGCTGGGGTGATATACTGCATCCGGTGCTCCCGATGTGGCCTTTTATATATTGGCGAGACCCGACGCAGATTGGGAGATTGCTTTGCTGAACACCTACGCTCTGTCCGCCAGAGAAAGCAGGATCTCCCAGTGGCCACACATTTTAATTCCACATCCCATTCCTATTCTGACATGTCTATCCACGGCCTCCTCTACTGTAAAGATGAAGCCACACTCAGGAACAACACCTTATATTCCGTCTGGGTAGCCTCCAACCTGATGGCATGCACATCGTCTTCTCTAACTTCCGCTAATGCCCCACCTCTCCCTCGTACCCCATCTGTTACTTATTTTTATACACATATTCTTTCTCTCACTCTCCCTTTTCTCCCTCTGTCCCTCTGAATATACCTCTTGCCCATCCTCTGGGTGCCCCCCCCCCGTCTTTCTTCCCGGACCTCCTGTCCCATGATCCTCTCGTATCCCCTTTTGCCAATCACCTGTCCAGCTCTCGGCTCTATCCCTCCCCCTCCTGTCTTCTCCTATCATTTTGCATCTCCCCCTCCCCCTCCAGCTTTCAAATCCCTTACTCACTCTTCCTTCAGTTAGTCCTGACGAAGGGTCTCGGCCTGAAACGTCGACTGTACCTCTTCCTACAGATGCTGCCTGGCCTGCTGCGTTCACCAGCAACTTTGATGTGTGTAACCTGTTTCCTGTTAGCCGCTAGTCTTCTTTCCATGCCACTACCGGCTTTTATTTCCATGAACAACCTTTGATGTGGCACCTTATCAATTGTACAAATCTAAGTGTAGCATATCCATTCACCAGTTCCACTTTATTGAAAGCACATGCTACTTCTTCAAAGAACTAGTTTATAGTCGAACACGATTTCCCTTTCACAAAACTATGTCGACTATGCCTGATTATCCTGTAACAGCTTCCAACATTTCCCTCTGACAGATGTCAAACCAGCTGATCTGTTTTTTGTCATCAACACACAGGTAGTATCTATGGAGGAAAATAAACTGTTGATGTTTCAGGCTGGATTCGCTTCATCGGGACTGGAAAGGAAGGGGGCAGAAACCACGCAAGAAGAGGAAGAGGAGCAGGAGCCGGCAGGTGATTGGAGAATTTGTGTGAGGCAGGGTAGCAGGAGGGTGGGGTGGGGGAAAAGGGGAACAATGTGAGAATCTGTGGAGGTGATAGGTAGGGAAGGCAAAGGCCTAAGGAAGGAATTTGATAGGAGAGGGCAGTAGACGATGGAATAAGGAAAGGAGCTGGGGAACCAGGGGGAAGTGATGAGCATATCATGAGGGCAGGGGAGGGGAAAGAGAAGAGGTAACAGGGCCATAGCGATGAAGGAAGGGGGGCTGTTCATATTTTTCTCCTTAGATGCTGCCTGACCTGCTGAGTTCCTTTAGCATTTCGTGTGTTTTGAACCAGATTTCCAGCATCTCCTGTATCTGTTTTATGTCATCCTTGTCTTATCAATAAGGGACATAATATTATAATTTACCAATCTAATAAAACCTTCTCTGAACCTAGGGAATTTTGGTAAATTAAAAACAATACGTCGACAAAGTGAAGTATTCTAATCTGGATGCTGAGTGTTGGAATAGCATTCATCTGGGCAAATGGAGTATATTCTGTAACTGATTGATAATGACAAGGTTATGTGGGTTCAGAAGGTGCCACGGATATTCTAAATTCCCTACCTCTAACTTGCTTTATAAACCATGCCTTTATCTGGTACAGTTTCTGATAAGTAATGGCCCCAAGGTGCTGATAGAGTTTCAGCTAAAGTGGCATTTATAAGCTTCAAGCAAAAACAGATTTTCCTCGACCGGAGATGGTCTTTGGCTGTCATGTCAACATTGACCTGGACAATGATTGTGGAGGGGCGGCTGCATCAGTTGAATATATTTGAATGTGTAAAGAGCAATTTCAGTACATGATGGTCAAAAGGTAATTTATTACTAAATTTGAGCGTCTGTCACTGACTTGCTGCAGTGTTGTTCTGAATTTCAGATGGCTAGCCTCTGACGATGACAACCTATTTCCTTTGAGCAACCAGCAGTAAGTTTAACTGTGCTGCCCACTGGATATTAATTACTTATTGTCTTTGTTATATTAATATAACTTTTGTTCTAATGTTGCCCTGATGGCTAGACAGTTAAGTGCACCATCTGAATCCATATTTTGTTCCTAATATACATTTGAATATAAAAACTGGACAAGATGCCCCAGATAGACCAGTGGCAGAGGCCAATAATATTATCTGAAAAAGAAGAAAGAATTCAATAGAATTCAATTAAGACACCTTCTCAGCACAGTCAAAAATGCATTCTTTTCAAAACAGCTTCCACCTCTTCATTTCTCTGCATTTCTCCACAGACATCTATGCAATATTCCAGAAGTTAATCTGCCCACACTTGTTCATCCAATAGTTTCAGCTATAGATACAATTATGGAATCTCTCACCCCCACACCTCTTCATCTATTCACTCAATTACAGTTACAATCGCCCACAGTCACCCATTAGAAATGCAAATACATTGTCACAGGTATGCTATCATACATTTAGTTATAATCTATGCAAGAAGGTAAATTTAGACACAATTGAACAAGTTACCGTATAAATTGTGAATCATATTCATTAATGTTTTGTCCTGCAATAGAAAATCAATACACTTCCAATCTCATGTTTTATAATGGTTTCAAACATCAATAGTGATGGTTGTCTAAGGTGCTAAAAATCCGTGAAGATATATTAGTCATTAAGATTATGATAAATACTTTTCAGTAAGTTTAAAGATGTCATCTTTAGCAAACAAAGGTGAAAATAAATTTGGATCTCAACTCAATCTATAATGTTTCCTTATAATTCAATGAGATATTTACTTCAATTTGACTCCAAAATACTAACTTTCTGTAATTTCACTTAGCAGTCAGCAAATGTGCAGTGCAGGTCCTGCTCAAATCAAGAGCAACTGACTTGTGTACAGCCTATTCATAAGAAAATGGAGGAATGAAGATGGCGGCGCGACGCAGCTCGCAGTGGCCACTCTGGTGGTGATGTCTGTTATTTGTCAAGTAGGGTGCCGTGCACAATCCTGATTTGATGGAGACGGACGTGAGAGCATGGAGGAACATCTGGTGAAACTTCTGAACTGCCTGCTTCGCTGCTGCTGCTACTGTGTGGTCCAGAATCTCCAGAGGAGAAGGCCCCAAGTCCTCGCTTTGCTTGTTGCTCGGTGGCCGGGGCGGAGTTGAAGCGCTCAGCAGAGGATGAGGCTCGGAGAGGCTGTGTCGGAGGGGCTGGTCAGAGGCTCGAAGTTTTCAGATGGACTCAGAGTCCACTGCGGTCAGGTGCTGTGAAGAAATGAAATTGAAAACAAATAACACACATCAAAGTTGCTGGTGAACACAGCAGGCCAGGCAGCATCTCTAGGAAGAGGTACAGTTGACGTTTCGGGCCTGACGAAAACAAATGCTTTTTTTTGCTGCATCAGCAAGTTGGCGGCGCTTGGAGGTTCATGGCGGGGAGAGTTCCTCCCTTCTGCTGCCTGTGTGAGATGATGAGTCTATCGGGACTTTAAGACTTTTTTTTACCGTGCCCATGATCTGCTCTTTATCAAATTATGGTATTGCTTTGCGCTGTTGTAACTATATGTTATAATCATGTGGTTTTGTCAGTTTTAGTCTTGGTTTGTCCTGTGTTTTCTTGTGATATCATTCTGGAGGAATGTTGTATCATTTCTTAATGCATGCATTTCTAAATGACAATAAATGAGGACTAAGAGTCCTCATAATCTAAATAAAGTGTTTGGGAGATAAGCAGAATGGGTTTGTTAGCTACTGCATGGCAGCAGGCATCTTCTGCCAGGTGGGAACTCAGTTTGCAGCAATATCTGAACAGTTGAGTTAAAAACACTTGTTTAACTGCACTTTGTCCTTGGTTGGCCCATATTTTTATTTCAGTATATTGCTGGGCATTCGCATTTCCAGCTTATAAATCATTTGAGTTATGAACAGTTCTAAGAAACAAAACTCTTGATGTAAACTGGGAAGGACCTTACTAGATTAAATATGTACTAAACAACCCACATTTAACAATGTCCCCAAGTTTGACTACCATATTTCTGGTTTAATACATATGAATACAGGAAATTCCAATGTTGGAGCAGTTTGGGTTACAGAATTTCACCCTTACAGAATTTACAGCCAGCAGTTTGAGATATGGAGTAACATTTGTTCTCACAGATTTTTTTTTGTGAATAAAAGCATTTGTTTTCAATTTCATTTCTTTACAGATAGCATGGCATCGTGTTACAGAAAATTAATGGTCCACCCCAATTTCCAGGAATACAATCTACCCGGAACACAGGGGTCACCTATAATTAGAAATGGAACAGCCTTACTGTAACAAACATAATCTACAGAAATCATAAAATACTGACCTGAGGACAAAATTAGAACTGGAGGAAAGCATGGCAGCATCAACTAAATAGGACATTATTATGTTACTTGAGTCCTGCACCAATGAGGGTGCAGCCATCCTGTCCCAGCTGTTTTAACATTGCCAACCAACGCTATGAAATGAATATTATTGATTATTTCCTCTGATAATTTAAAGGAAAGGCATAACCAACATACGCTCACCTAGCATGTAAAGTTTACAATTTTCACGTAAATGGGGTGGAAATATCCGCTGATAAACTTGAAGGGAAAGAACAGATAAATTACCTGAAGTAGATTTTCTTTACTTTCTGCTGAGAGAGGGTGAAAGGAGATTGGTTTTGTCTTTTATTATAAGCAAGCAGCAGTGCTTTTAAAAAGGCTAGTTTCACTTTGGTGCCATATTCTAAAAGAACAACAGCATAAATTGGAATTTTTACTACTTGGAATAAATAGCCTTGTATCTCCACATTAATCGCCAATTGATATTTGGTTTATCCTTCCCTACCCACCTGGCTTCACGAATCACCTTCTAACTGGTCCTCTTTCCCCTCCCCCCACCTACTTATTCTGGCATCTTCCCTCTTCCTTTCCAGTCCTAATGAAGGGTCTCGACTCGAAACGTCAACTGTTTATTCATTTCCATAGATGGTGCCTGACCTGCTGAGTTCCTCCAGCACTTTGTGTGTGTTGCTCTGGATTTCCAGCATCTGCAGGATCTCTTGTGTTTTTGGCCTGTCCTTTCCTATTGCAATTGAATAGCAATGGTCCCGCAGTTACATTGAATATAGACATTTAGAATCTTTGATGTCAATTAGACTTCAGATGGCTCATTCTGCTTTGTTAGGATCCTTACTGCATATTATCTTTGAGCGTATGTTGTCAGGATGATGGATATCAATTAGGATGACACTTGGTAAATTTCATGTTCCCGAATGAATGCAACTCCATAACAATAGAACATATCTCTTAATTAGCTGTCTCTGCCAAACATAACACAGTGAGTCAATACACTAAATCAGAATATCACACTGATTCTGGAGACATGCTTATCTAATGATCACTTGATCTTGTATGCTCACAGCTAACATTGGTTGCTTTTGTTGTTTTTAATCGATCAGGAATGGATACCGTCATATCCTGCCTGCTCTCGCCCCATTGAACTCATGTCCACACACTTCATCTCCATCCCATCCCCTTGGTTCGGTCCCTTTCCACCTACAGTATATACATGGCACTTCACATGCTCTCCAGCTCCTCAACAACTTTCAGTTCCTTGGCCCTGACCACCTCATTTTCACCATGGATGTCTGGTCCCTATACACATCTATCCCCCAACAAGAAGGCCTTAAAGCTCTCAGCTTCTTTCTCAACAAAAGATCCAACCAGTTCCCCTCCACTATCTGGCAGAACTGGTCCTCACACTCAAAAATTTATGGCTCCTCCCCCTTTCTGCAAACTCAAGGGGTAGCCACGGCCACTTGCATGGGCCCCAGATATGCCTGCCTTTTTGTTAGCTGCATACAGTCCACATTACAAGCCTTCCCTGGTAATGCTACAGAGCTCTTCCTGTGACAGATTGACATCTACATTGATGCTGCTTCATGCTTGTCAATTTCACCAACTTGCCGCTAACTTCTAACTTTCCCTTAAGTTCACTTGGTCCACCTCTAACACCTCGCTCCCCTTACTCGATCTCTCTGTCTCTATCTCTGGAGCCAAACTACTTACAGATTCTCACAACTACCTTAAGAATCTCCTACCCAGTCTCCTGTAAAAATGTTATTCTCTTTTCTCAGCCCATTTGTCTCCACTGCAACTATTCCTAGCATGAGGCTTTCCTTTCCAAAAAATCAGAGATGTCCTCCTTCTTCAAAGAACGGGGGTTTCCTTTCCTCTACACTTGATGCTGCCCTCACCAGCATCTCCTCCATTTTCCAGACATCCATGCTCACATCACCTTCCCACCTCCTTAACAGAGAGAGAGTTCCTCTTGTCCTTACCTACCACCACATGGATCTGCACATCCAACCCATTGTTCTCTGCAACATCCGCCACCTTCAACAGAATCCTACCAGCAAAAGCATCTTTACCTCCCTAGCTCTCTGCTTTCTGCAGGCTTTCCTCCCTCTGTGATTCCCTTGTCCATTTGTCCCTCCCCACTAATCTCTCTCCTGGCACATATCCCTGTAAATGACAGAAATGCTACAGTTGCCATTTACCTCCTCCCTTACCTCCATTCAAGCCCTCAAACAGTCCTTCCAGTAGAGGTAACACTTCACCTGAGAATCTGCCGGGGTTGTATATTGCTTTTGGTGCTCTGATGCAGCCTTCTCTACACTGGTGAGACCCGAGTTGGGGAATTGCTTTGTTAGCAGCTCCGCTCCATCCACCAAAAGCAGAATTTCCCAACCATTTTAACTCCTATCCTCACTCCCGTTCTGACATGTCGGTCTATGGCCTTCTCTTTTGCCATGATGAGGTTACTCTCAGGGTGGAGAAACAACACCTCAGATTTTAAGCAAGTTCAAGATTAATTGTCACTCAACCGTACGTGAATACCCATGAATACAGCCAAACAAAAAGTGTTACTCCGGGGTCAAGTGTGAAGCACAATACCAACAGTCATACACAGCACAAGGCAAATATAAGATATCAATAAAATACAGTCAGACAAAAAAGTCCAAGGTCCTGAGTCCATGAGCATTGTAGCAGTCTGCAGTCAAACACAAGAGGGCTTGTCTTCTGTTGAACAAGTGATTGGGGGTGGTGGCACAACCAACTCCAGCTTGGATGCCTTGCCACACCGCCTCTGGTGGAGTGCACCAACTCCAAAACCTCTCTCCTAGATGGCTGTAACATCAATTTCTCCTTCTGGAAATTTTTTCCCCTCCCCAAGCCATCTTCTTCTATTCCTCACTCTTGTTTCTTATCGCTCCTCCTTACCTGCCTATTACCTTCACTCTGGTGCTCATCCTTTCTCCCTTTCGCCCACGGTCAATTCTCGTGTTCTATCAGATTCCTTCTTCTCCAGCCCTCTAACTTTCCCACCTGGCTTCACCTATCACTTTCTAGCTGGTTCTCCTTCCCGTACCCTCACCTTTTACTTCTGTCATCTTCCCCCTTCCTCTACAGTCCTGAACAAGGGTCTTGGCCCAAAACGTTTATTGATTTCCATGGATAGTGCCTGACCCACTGAGTTCCTCCAGCGTTTTGTGTGTGTTCTCCTGGATTTCCAGCATCTGCAGAATCTCTTGTATTATGGATACCATCGTAAGTCTATGTTGGAGTTCCACAATGGTTTGGAGAGTTGGAGATTGTAATGTAAGCAATATAAGTAGCTCTGTTATAATGCTATAATAACATTTTCAAGAAGCCCCATTTTATAGAGAGTCAGGCTGGTCATTGTCCAAATGGGCGGCAATTCACAACATCTTGGACACTGAGGAAAGACAATAGTCAGGTATGGGTTTGATGGGCTTACTCCAAGAGCCATTGTTAACCTGGTGGGACAAATGGCCTCCTTCAGTGTTGTGACAAATGTGAAAATGTGGGAAATGCTGAAATCTGAAAATTTTTGCATTTAAATGATGAAAATTTTCCAGGCAACTTTGAATAAGATAATGCACAGGATTCAAAGTTGTTTGGAACATTTTGTTTGTAATAGCCATGGAGAAAGATAAACTGTATACACCTGGGAAAGTGTTTGGAAGCTTCTAAATATCAATGAGCTGAGATTGTTTCTAGGTATGATGCAATTATTATGCTAAATTTCAACCTAGCTGCTACAACATTTGCATTACTATGGGAGCTATGGTGTGCCAAAATGAAAGGATAAAGGCCAATAAAAATGTGTAATTGGCACTAGAAAATCCTCAGCAGTGAATCAACGTTAGTGCATTAAGATAGCAACTGAATTGATAGATAGATAGATATATAGATAGATAGATAGATAGATAAATAGATAGGTACTTTATTGATCCCAGAATCAGAATCAGGTTTATTATCACCAGCATGCGCTGTGAAATTTGTTAACTTAGCAGCAGCAGTTCAATGCAGTACATCATATAGAAGAAATAAATAAATAAATTACAGTATATGTATATCAGAGATTAAAAATCATGCAAAAACAGAAATAATATGTATTGAAAAATGAGGTAGTGTTCAGGGGTTCAATGTCCATTTAGGAATCGGATGGCAGAGGGGAAGAAGCTGTTCCTGAATCGCTGAGTGTATACCTTCAGGCTTCTGTACCTCCTACCTGATGGTAACAGTGAGAAAAGGACATGCCCTGGGTGCTGGAGGTCCTAAATAATGGACGCTGCCTTCCTGAGACACCGCTTCTTGAAGATGTCCTGGGTGCTTTGAAGGCTAGTGCCCAAGTTGGAGCTGACTAGATTTACAACCTTCTGCAGCTTCTTTTGGTCCTGTTCAGTAGCCCCTCCGTACCAGACAGTGTTGCAGCCTGTCAGAATGCTCTCCACGGTACATCTATAGAAGTTTTAACTGTTTTTGTTGACATACCAAATCTCTTCAAACTTCTAAGTCGTCGTCTTGCCTTTTTTATAGCTGCATCGATATGTTGGGACTAGGTTAGGTTCTCAGAGATCCTGGCACCTAGAAACTTAAAACTGCTCACCTTCTCCACTTCTGATCCCTCTATGAGGATTGGTATACGTTCCTTCATCTTACCCTTCCTGAAGTCCACAATCAGCTCTTTCATCTTACTGACCTTGAGTGCCAGGTTGTTGCTGCGACTCCACTCCGCTAGTTGGTATATCTCGCTCCTGTACACCCTGTCATCTCCATCTGTGATTCTACCAACAATGATTGTATCATCAGCAAATTTATAGATGGTATTTGAGCTATGCCTAGCCACACAGTCATGGCCATATAGAGAGTAGAGCAGTGGGCTAAGCACACACCCCAAAGGAAATTACAGTGTCACAGTAACATTAAAAGTGCACAGGTATACAAATATACAAATATTAGAAGAGAAGTAAGAAAAAATAAGTTACTTCAAACAGTCTAACAGGAGGGTTTCATCACTGCCCCAGCTGTAGGTTGACTCATTATAGAACCTAATGGCTGAGGGTAAGAATGATCTCATATAGCGCCCTTTGGATCAGCGCAGTTGTCTTAGTCTATTATTAAAAATGCTCCTCTGTTCAGCCAAAGTGGCATCAGAGGGTGAGAAACATTGTCCAGAATTGTCAGGATTTTCCGTAGGGTCCTTTGTTCAACCACAGCCCCCAGTGTGTCCAGTTTGACTCCTATAACAGAACCAGTCTTTCTAATCAGTTTATTAAGCCTATTGGCACCCCACCACATAGGAGGTTGTACTGGTGACAACAGACTGATAGAACATGTGCAGGAGAGGTCTGCATACACCAGAGGACTTCAGTCTGCTCAGGAACTAGAGGCAATTCTGGCCCTTCTTGTACAGAGCCTCTGTATTGGTGCTCCACTCAAGTCTGTCATCCAGGTACACCCCCAAGTACTTGTAAATCTCACCACATGCACATCCTCACCATCAATAGTAACAGGAGCTGTGCAGGCTTAAGGCTGATTTATACTTCTGCGTCAAATGGATGCCATAACCTACACAAGTGGCCTACGTGCGTTGTGAGCATTTATACTTGTGCGTTTGTGTGTCTGCGTCGCTCTGCAATTTGGGCACGTCACGCATGCGCACACACCTGCCCGTGCAAGGCTTCATGGTCATGGTAGTCTTTCTCGGGGTAAAGGAGTTTAAAGCGAGCGTCTTTTTTCGTAAAAGCGAAATGTGTCCTCCATAATTTCGGAGGTCTGTAAAGTTTTATGGAAAGCATTGCAGCCAGAGTTTCTTCCCTGCCCTTCAGTCACCCAATGGGAAGTAATTGCAGCGTAGGAGGAAATGCAATTCTACCAAGCGGACCAATCACAGTTGTTGCGGTCTGCGTTGCCGCGACACGTAGTTACATTTTGGGAGAGGTGCACGTCAGGCTATGGCGTAGGAATCCGCGTAGGCTCTGCATAGGGTTCGTGGCTGCGCTGTACCTACGGCGTCAATTTGACGCAGAAGTATATATCAGCCTTTAGTCTTTCTAAAGTCCATCACCATCTCTTTTGTCTTACTAATGTTGAGCTACAGATGATTCAGCTTGCACCATTTGACAAAGTCCTCCAGCAGGGCCCTGTACTCATCCTCCTGTCTCCCTCTGTTGCTGAGTCATCAGAGAATTTCACAGATGATATGACTCAGTGTTGTAACTAAAGCCCGAGGTAAACAGGAAGGGAGCCAACAGGCCCCTGTGCGGCACTAATGCCGCTTATATAGCCATGTCTAACACACATCTCTGAAGCCACACAAACTGTGGTCTGCCAGTCAGGTAGTCCATTATCCAGGATACAATGGAAGTGCCATCCTGCACTGAACAGAGCTTTCCCACAGCAATGAGGGCTGTATGGTATCGAAAGCACTTGAGAAATCAAAAAATCATGATCCTCACTGTGCTGCCCTGCTTATCCAAATGGTCTGTTCAGCATGTAGATAACAGCATCATCGACTCTAACGTGCCCCCAGTAGGCAAACTGCAGGGGATCAAGGGCTGATCTGACCAGGGGTCGGAGGTGAGCCAGAACCTGCCTTTCTAGGGTCTTCATGATGTGTGAGGTCAGTGCCACTGGATGGTCATCATTCAAAACTTTCGGTCAGTCCTGCTTAGCTACTGGGACCACACATGATGTTTTCCATAAAGTCGGGCTGAAACTCACATTGAAAATACACTGGAGAACTCCACATAGCTTCTCAGCACATTCCATCAGGACCTTGGAGTCCACACCATCCGGCCCCAATGATATGCCATGTCTGAGTTTCCCCAGAGCCCCTCTCACCTGCTCAGTAGTGAAGCTGAGTCCATGATGACTGGGGAGTTGGTGGAAGGTGGGGGTTATGGGAGGTGAAGATCGGGATGATAGCAGTTGGTATGTGGAGGTGTGGATGTAGGTGCAGGGCAAGGAGGGAGTAGACAGTGGAAGCCTGTGTTGTTCATCCATGTGTTGAACTGGACGGGGGAGGAGGGAGGAAGGAAGGCGTTGGTGCTGAGGGAGCATTGGGTGCCTCGGCACCTGGACTGGTGTGCTGAGAGGGGTGTGAACAGACGGGTAATTGTCAAACTTATAGAATAATTGGTTTAGCCCATTCACAGTTGCATTCTGAAACTCTACAGCTAGGCTGATTGAAGCCAGTGATATTTTCCATGCCTCTCCAGCTGTTTCCTGTATTCCTCCTTAGCCACCTTGATCTTCTCTTTTAGCTCGCTCTGCACATGTTTCAATTCATCCCTGGTTCCCTTTTTGTGGTTGAAAAGGGCCTTTAGATCACTGGTGACACTTGGTTTGTTGTTAGGAAAGCAGCCATCAGTCCTTGATGGTATTACAGTGCCACACAGAAGCTGATGTAACCAGTGATGCAATCAGTACTTCCATTTATGGAGTTGGAGCAGTAATTAACCGCATCATGGACAGCAACCACAAGAAGCCGATCACACCTCACCTATCTCTAACAAAACAGCAATGGGATTCCTTGGTCTCAACTTTCACATTACCATTCACCAGTCCATTACAGTCTATCATTCTTCACCATATCCGACAACTCTAATGTGATACCACTGACAGTAATGTCTTCCCTTCATCCCCTCCTTCCTCTCCATGTTCCCTTGCAACTATTGCGATGAAGCCTCACTCAGGATGGAGAATTTCTTGAACTTCCAGTAATGCATTCTCCACACCCCACCTCCCTTCACCATTCCCCATTCCCTTTTCCCTCTCTCACCTTGATTTTAATCGAGCATCGCTGATGAAAGTCTCCCCGAAGTTTTGTCAGCACATCCAGGTGAGCACTCGTGGAGATAACACACTTGACCATGGCTACGCTCCCTTCCGCATCACTTACAAAGCTCTCCTTCACCCAGCTTTTGGAAAATCAGACCACTCTTCGATCCTGCTTTTGCCAACGTACAGGCAGAAGCTGAAACAAGAGGCAGCCATAGTTAAAACTGTCCACTGTTGGTCCGACCAATCGGCCTCCATGTTGCAGGACTGCTTCGATGACGTCGACTGGAATGTCTTCCACGATGAGGATGTCTCCGAGTTCACGGAAGGGGTCATGAGCTTCATCCGGAAGTGCATCGACAATGTTGTCCTGCAGAAATCGGTCAGGGTCTTCCCGAATCAGAAACCCTGGATCAATAGTTCCGTGCGAGCAACACTCACAGTACGACATAGAGCTTACATTTCCAGCAATCAGCTGGAGCTCAAGAAAACAAGCTGTGATCTGTGCAAAGCATTCAAGGCTGCGAAACAACAATACAGGGACAAGATTGAGTCAAGATTCACAATGAATAGCACACGTGACTAGTGGTGAGGGTTGCATACCATCGCAGACTTCAAAGCCAAATG
Organism: Mobula hypostoma; assembly: GCF_963921235.1. Taxonomy (NCBI): domain Eukaryota; kingdom Metazoa; phylum Chordata; class Chondrichthyes; order Myliobatiformes; family Myliobatidae; genus Mobula; species Mobula hypostoma. The sequence continues at coordinate 54,923,674 of NC_086098.1, read as the reverse complement.
TAGTGGTGCTGCCAACATCGCGGCCTCTCTCCCAGATGAGCTCAATTGCTTTTACTCTCAGTTCAATGTCGCTAACTCTGAGTCTCCGAGGAAAACCACCGCTACAACCTGCAACATGGTCATCTCTGAGGCTGAGTTATGCAGATGTTTCCAACCAGTGGACAGCCACAAGGCTGCGGGACTGGACGGCATCCCAGGGCGAGTACTCAGGATGTGCTCAGCACAACTGGCAGGTGTCTTTACAGACATATTTAATCTCTCCCTCTCCCAGTGTAGAGTGCCCTCCTGCTTCAACCTATCCACGATTGTACAAAAAAAGACCAAGGTAACATGCCTGAATGACTGGAGACCTGACACATTCACTTCAATAATAAGCAAATACTTTGAGAGGCCGGTCAGGGATTACATCTGCAGCTTGCTGCCACCCAAACTGGACCTCCTACAATTCGCCTACCGACACAACCGATCGACAGATGACGCAATAGCCACTGCTCTACATACCGTCCTTGCACATTTGGAGAAGAAGGATGCTTATGTGAGAATGCTGTTCTTGGACTACAGTTCAGCATGCAACACCATAAATCCCTCCAGGCTTGACAAGAAGTTCAGAGACGTCAGCTTGGATCCTGACTTGTGTAACTGGATCCTGGACTTCCTGTCAGATTGCCGGCAGACGGTAAGAGTGGGCTCCCTCACCTCCACCCCTCTGACTCTTAACACAGGAGCCCCTCAGGACTGTGTACTAAGTCCCCTCCTTTACTCCTTGTATACCCATGACTGTGTCACTACCCACAGCTCTGATATGCTAATTAAATTTGCCGGCTACATTGATTGGCCTAAGCTCAAACAATAACAATGTGGCCTACAGGGAAGACGTCATCTGTCTGACACAGTGGTGTCAAGAAAATAACCTCTCCCTCAATGTTGCAAAAACAAAGGAGCTGGTTGTGGATTACAGAGGGAATGGTGATGGGCTAATCCCTATTGACATCAATAGATCTGGGGTTGAGAGGGTAAGCAGCTTTAAATTCCTCGGCATACACATCACCGAGGATCTCATGTGGTCTGTACACACTAGTTGTGTGGTGAAAAAGGAACAACAGCGCCTCTTTCACCTCAGATGGTTGAGGAAGTTTGGTATGACCCCCTAAATCCAAAAAACTTTCTATAGGGGCACAATTGAGAGCATTGGCTGTCTGCATTACTGCCTGGTATGAGAACTGTACCTCTCTTAATCGCAGGACTTTGCAGAGAGTGGCGCAGACAGCCCAGCGCATCTGTAGTTGTAAACTTCCCGTGATTCAGGACATTACAAAGACAGGTTTGTAAAAAGAGCCCAGAGGATCACTGGGGACCTGAGTCACCCCAACCACAAACTGTTTCAGCTGCTACCATCCGGGAAACGATACAGCAGCATAAAAGCCGGGACCAACAGGCTTCGGGACAGTTTTTTCCACCAGGCCATCAGACTGCTTAACTCATGTTGATTTGAGTGTATTTTTTCTATGTTACATTGACTGTTCTATTTATTATAAATTAATATGATTGCACATTTAGACGGAGATGTAACAAAAAGATTTTAATCCTCGTGTATGTGAGGGATGTAAGAAATAAATTCAGTTCAATTCAATTATCTCCTCACCTGCCCATCGCATCCCTCCGGTGCTCCTCCCCCAATCAACTTCCCAGCTTCTTTCTTCATCCTTCCCTCCCACTCCCAGTTTCACCTATCACCTTGTTTTCCTTCCTCCCCTCCCCCCACCTTCTAACTCTGATTCCTCATCTTTTTTTCTCCAGTCCTGATGAAGGATCTCAGCCCGAAATGCCGACTGTACTCCTGGAAGAACATATAAATGGTTTTGATGAGCAATTGTTATTTTATCGTTGCTACCACTTTGGGGAGAGTATCATGTCACCAACTGCACTCTAGCTTATGACAATAGTTAATAGAAGTTTCCACAGCTAGACTCTTGATGAGGCAATATCCACGTTGGATTCCATGTCACACATGTCTATAATGGATTCATTAGAACATACACTTCAAGTAGACCATAGGGTTATTTTGCAGTAGAGGAGAAGTTGAAAAAGATTTATAAATCATAGAATCATGCATACAGTCTCTGTAATCTTTGTGATGCAAACCAGCCACCTCAAATAATCTTATTTAAGATCACCAACTTAACAGTTTGACAAATGACAAGAGCAAAATAATGAAATTATTTCTTTTATTTAGCCCTTGAAGTCACACTTTTACTCCCAGGCACCTGCTGAGCCTGGTAATAATAATGCACGAGTCCCTTACTTTCCTCTCAGTGCATTGTGTGCAAAGCTAGGCAGGGAGTTAAACATCTTCTCAAAAATTACTGGAGCTGGAAGCTTTCATCAGGGTTTTCAATGAGAAAACTTTGTGAAACAGCAGAAAGGTAATTAAAACATTTAACTCCACAACCTCCATCAGCACAGGTGCACCACAAGGTACAAGGATTTTCCAATCAAGGGCATAGGTGTTTCCATACCAGGCTGTGTTGCACCCAGTGAATATACTCTCCACCACAACCCCTGCTTTGCTTGTTTTACACTAATGACTGTGTGACGAAGCACAGCTCCAATGCCATATTTAATGTTTGTTGACAACACAACTGTCACAGACCAAATCAAAGGTGATGATGGATCAACATATAAGGAGAGTGATCGAAAATCTGGCTGAGTGGTGCCATAACAACAACCTCTTACTCAATGTCAGCAAGACAATGGAGCTGATTATTGACTTCAGGAGGAGAAAACCAGAGATCCATGAGCCAGTCCTCATCAAAGGATCAGAGCTGGAGATGGTCTGCAACTCTAAATTCCTCAGTGTTATCATTTCGGAGGACCTCTCCTCGGCCCAGCAATTAAAAAGTAAGCACAGCTGTTCCTCTACTTCCTTAAGAGTTTGTGAAGATTTGGCATGATGTCTAAAAATTTGACAAACATCTATAGATGTGTGGTGGAAAGTATATTATCTGGTTGCATCACACCCTTGCCCTTGAATGGAAAATTCTACTAATAGAGCTGTCAATGGCCGGAGACTGAGAACACGCCTGCCCATTCTTCCTTCCTTTCTCCAACCTCACTTACCGGACTTAGACAAACTGAGACAGTTTGAGACAACACAGTGTGAGAAAACAAAGAGTATGCATGAGCTCAGACACAGAGCAAAATCTTTGTCGCCGCCCAGCAATGATGAAGCTGTTTGACTGTCAGAATGCTCACCAGAGGAACAATAGTCCGGCAGCACACACCGTGATCGTTTATGATCAGAACATTACGAGGTGAAATCAGGCAGAACAGGAGCACGCTCGTGCATTTTCAAATTCAGTGAAAGGTAGAGAAAGAAATACAATGGCCTGATCCTTATGACGAGGGACCACTGTCATAACAACATAACAACAATTTCTCACTCAATGTCAGCAAGACCAAGGAACTTCTGGAGAGGGAATCCCGGATGTCCATGAGGCAGTCCTCATTGGAAGATAAGAGATGGAGAGGGTCAGTAACTTTAAATTCCTGGCGTTACTATCTCAGAGGACCTTCCTGGACCTTATCATATAAATGTAATTGCAAAGAAAGCACAGCAGCGCCCTTACTTCCTTCAGAGTCTTTGAACTTTGAACTTAGCTGAGCTGGATGCACCTGTTTAAGAATACCCTTCTGCTTCAACACTTCCAGGAACCTATACTGGATCAGATCGTAGATCTGTTCCACCACAGAGATATACTCTATAGCCTAATAGCTTAGAGCAAGTGACTAAAGTGGCAGATAATCCTCTCACTTTGACTTCCATTAGATTTAGTGTTTTTAAAAAGAGTTCCAATGTTGAAAACATTTCAGAAAATGAGACTGTTCTTAAAAAAAAAGAAATTATTGAAGAAAAAGGAGGAAAACAGAGGGAGGGAGAGAGAGAGAGAGAGAGAGATCATAAACAAAGAGAAAGACAGTTATAATGTTGGCAATTCTTTTTTACGCTTATGCAAGGAGCATAAGTTACATGTTCTGGGTAAAGTGAACTGAGTCGCTCATTTTCAGGACTATAACTTCAATGCAGTTCTGTAGACAAAAATACGTATCTAGTTTTTCCTTTTTTTTCAAGGGGAGATATAATGGTAGTTAATATTGTTATTCTTATGTCACTCAGTTAGCCGCTCCCACATGGGAGGAGTTCACATACTGTACAAGCTGGGTTATCAGTAAAGCTCGTTGGAAGATTCTGGCTGCTAGCATCCTGGTGTGTGCTCTGCACTCTCCCTCAATAATGAATGCATCAGTGCCCTCTGGTCCTAGACTCCTCACCTTAGAAAGCATCCTCTCCTTATCCTTTCAAAATGAATCCTAACGTTGCATTTGCCTTTCTTATCATTGACTCAACTTGCAACTTAACCTTCAAGAAATCCTGCTCATCATTGATATATAATGTGAAGAGTAACAGTCCTAATATTGACCCATGCAGAACACCACTAAACACTGGCAGCCAACCAGCAAAGGGCTCCTTTATTCCCACTCTTCACCTCCTGTCAGTAAGCCGATCTTCTATCCATGCTAGTATCTTTCCTGTAATGCCATGAGCTCTTGTTTTGCAGCCACATGTGTAGTACCTTGTCAAAGGTCTTCTGAAAACCCAATCTACTGACTCTTCTTTGTCTTTCCTGCCTGTTATTTCCTCAAAGAATTCTAACAGGTTTGGTCAGGCAAGTTTTTTTGCTTAAGCAACCCATGTTGATTTCAGCTTTATGCATCATATACCTCCAAATGCCTCATCCTTATTAGACTTCAGCATCTTACCAAACACTGAGGTCAGGCTAATTTGTCTATAATCCCCAGTCTTTTGCCTTCCACCCTTCTCAAAGAGTGGAATGACATTTACAATTTTCCACTCCTCCGGAATCATTCCACAATGTAGTGATGTTTAAAAGATCACTACAAATGCCTCCAAAATTTCTTCAGGTACCTCATGGTGAACCCTGAGATGTTGTCCATCTGGTACAGATGACTTACCTATGTATCTTCAGATCTTTCAGCATCCCAAGCACCTCCTCCTTATTAATAACACTATACTGACTCTGACTGATCCCTGAAACGTACCAATTTCTGGTATATTGCTGGTGTCTTCCACAGCGAAAGCTGACACAAAATACCTATTGCATTCATCCACCATTTCTTTGTTCCCCATTGCTACCTCTCCAACATCATTTCCCACTGGTCCGATATCCACTCATGCCCCTCTTTTATTATATCTGAAAAAACTTTTGATATCTTTTATATATCATTGGCTAGCTTATCTTCTCATTTCATCTTTTATCTCTTTATTGCTATTTTAGATGTCCTTTGTTGGTTTTTAAAAGTTACCAAGCCCCTAACTTCCCATTAATTTTTCTGATATTATACAGTGGTGCCAGAAATTTTGTGAACCCTGTAGTATTTTCTCTACTTCTCTATAAATATGACCTAAAATGTGATCAGATCTTCTTGTGAGTCCTAAAACTAGACAGAGAGAACCCAATTAAATAAATAACATAAAAACATTACTCTTGTTCATTTATTTTTTTGAGAAAAATTATTCAATGATTTGTTGGAAAAAGTATGTGAAACTCTGCTTTCAGTAACTGGTGTAACCCCTTGTACAGGAATAACTTCAATCAAACATTTCCAGTAACTGTTGATCGGTCCTGCACATCGGATTGGAGGAATTTTAGGTCATTCCTCCTTACAAAACTGTTTCTACTCTGGGATGTTGGTGTGCTTCCTCGCATGAACTGCTTACTTCAGGTCCTTCCACAATATTTCTATAGGATTAAGGTCAGGACTTTGATTCGGCCATTGCAAAACACGAATTTTCTTCTTTTTAAACCATTTGGTTGTTGATTTACCATTTGTTGTCTTTTAGATCATTGCCTTGTTGCATTATTCAACTTCTATTAAGCTTCAGGTGACGGACTGCTAACCTGACATTCTCCTGTAAAATTCTTAATACAATTTTGAATTCATTGTTCTTTCAACAATTACAGGTTGTCCAGGCCCTGAGGTAGGAAAGCTGCCCCAAACCATGATGCTCCTTCCACCATGCTTCACAGTTGGGATGAGGTTTTGGTGTTGGTGTGTAGTGCCCTTTTCCCTCCAAAGATAGCAATGTGCATTTCTGCCAAAAAGTTCAACTTTTGTCTCATCTGTCCACAGATCACAAAGGTTGGGGGTGTTGTGAATAGTCTGCAGGGTTGTCAGAAGTTACAGCAGCACATCAATAGGATGCAGAACTGGCCTGAGAAGTGGCAGATGAACTTCAATCCGGAGAGGTGTGAAGCAGTTCATTTTGGTAGGTCAAATCTGAAGACGGAATATAGTATTAAAGATAAAACTCTTGGCAGTGTGGAAGATTAGAGATATCTTGGGGTCCATGTCCATCAGACACTCAAAGCTGCTGCCCAGGTAATCGATGCGATTAAGAAAGCATACAGTGTGTTGGCATTCATCACCTGTGGGATTGAGTTCAAGAGTCACGAGGTAATGTAACAGCTATACAAGACCTTGGTCAGACCCCACTTGGAGGACTGAGTTCAGTTCTGGTCAACCCCCTACAGGAAGGATGTGGAAACTGTGGAGGGAGTGCAGAGGAGATTTATAAGGATGTTGCCTGGATTGGAGGATGTGCTTTATGAGAATAGGTTGAGTGAACTCGGCCTTTTCTCCTTGGAGTGATGGAGGTTGAGAGGTGACCTGGTACAGGTGTATAAGATGATGAGAGACATTGATCGTGTCAATAGCCAGAGGCTTTTCCCCAGGGCTGAAATGAATAACATGAGGGGCACAGTTTTAAGGTGCTTGGAAGTAGGTACAGAGGGAATGTTGGGGGTAAGTTTTTCACACAGAGAGTGGTAGATGCGTGGAATGGGCTGCCGGCAATGGTGGTGGAGGCAGACACAATAGGATCTTTTAAGAGACTCTTAGATAGGTACATGGAGCTGTGAAAAATAGAGGGCTATATGGTAAGGAAATTCTAGGCAGCTTCTAGAGTCGGATACATGAATGGCACAACATTGTGGGCAGAAGGGCCTGTAATGTGCTATAGATTTCTATGTTGTATGTTCTATTTTCTAGAACCATCTCCGGAAGCATTGTAGCACATCCAGGTGGTCTTTTGCAAACCTGAGACATGCAGCAATGTTTTTTATGGACAGCAGTTGTTTCCTCCATTGTGGCCTTTTGTGTTCAGTGTTTTTCCTATAGTGGACACATGAATAGAGCATTTATCAGTTCTAGGGATTTCTGCACATTGTAACCCTTTTGTTGGGTTTATTTTCACCTTCTTCTGCATTGCATGTAACACTCTTGGTGTGATTTTTGCAGGATGTGCAGTCCTAGGGAGAGTAGTATCAGTACTGTGTTTCCTTCATTTGTAGACAATTTCTCTTACTGTGGACAGGTGAACATTCAGGTCTTTAGAAATGCTTTTGTAGCATTTTCCAGCTTCATGCATCTTTACAATTCTTCTTCTAAGGCCCTCTGAAAGTTGTTTCTACAGAATCAACAGACTCATTCGTAAGGCCAGTGATGTTATGGGGATGGAACTGGACTGTCCGATGGTGGTGTCTGAAAAGAGGATGCTGTCCAAGTTGCATGCCATCTTGGTCAATGTCTCCCATCCACTACATAATGTATTGGGTGGGCACAGGAGTACATTCAACCAGAGACTCATTCTGCCGAGATGCAACACAGAGCGTCATAGGAAGTCATTCCTCCCTGTGGCTATCAAACTCTACAACTCCTCCCTTGGAAGGTCAGACACCCTGAGCCAATAGGCTGGTCCTGGACTTATTTCATAATTTACTGGCATAATTTACATATTACTATTTAACTGTTTATGGTCTTATTACTATTTATTATTTATGGTGCAACTGTAACGAAAACCAATTTCCCCTGGGATCAATAAAGTATGACTATGACTTATGCAGAAATAGAGAATATTCTACAAGGTTCACAAACTGTATGCCCTTTCATTTGCTTTTATACCTCCCTTGTCAGCCACAGAAGTCTCATCCTCCTTTGAGGATACTTGTTTGTAATGCACCTTCCAAATTTCTCCATGAAACTCCATCTGCTGCTGTTCTAACGTCACCACTGCTAGTGTCCCTTTCCAATCAACTTTGGCCAGCTCCTCTCTCATGCTTCTGTAATTCCCTTTACTCCACTGTTATACTGATTCATCTGATTTGAGCTTCACCCTCGCAAACTGCAGGGCGAATCTAGGTGCACTGGCCATCTTACCTCCTGATTTCATGTAATTTCATCTCCCCTTCCTATTTCCGCATGTTCCTGTGTGAACCTTCCCTCTCTCTCTCTCTCTCTCCTCTCTCTGTCTCTCTCTTCAAATCCCCCCCTTCAGTTCTCACATCTTTGTCTCCTTTTCCATACGTCCAACCTGCCACCAGCCCTGTCTCACCCCCCTGATTCTATCCACCTATTATCCTTACACATGATTTACTGTATCTCCTCTCCTGTCAGGTTCCATCTACCCTTCATCTTTTCCTTAATGAGTCCATTACCTCCTGTTTTACTTAGCCAATTAAGGCACTTACAGCCTCTGTAACCCCTCTTATCACCCTCCAACCTCTCTTTTGCCCTCCCCTTCCACCACCTGGCTTAATCTGCATGTTTATTTTTACCAGGTCTGCTTTTTCCTGCCTTTGTCTCCCTGCCCCTCCCCTCCCCTCCCCTCCCCTCCCCCTCCCTCCCTCCCACCTGGTCCCTCTGCCCATCATCCTTCACCTATTCTTGGTGTATCTATTACCTTTTAACCCCTGTCTCATCCCTCCTGCCATTCCTCTTCATAACCAGCGATCTTCTCTCTCCATTCTCAGTCCTAGTGCAGGATCTCACCTCAAAACATTCACAATTCCTCTTCCTTCCACAGTTACTGCTTGACACACTGAGTTCTTCTAGTAGATTGAATTTAATTTGATGTTGAATGGTTTCCTTTCCTATAATTGGTCTCAGCGCATAATTAAAGTGATATTTTGTCATCAAATTTAAATGTCTTCTGTACAAACAGGCATCTGTATAGTAATGGGAACCTGGAGCTTGCTGTTAAAGGGAAATATGTTCCAATTTACATGCACATCAAACCAAACGTAATTAAAATTGCAGATTTTTCCTGAATGTGATTGAAATAGTGTGCTGAATATTCTGGTACAAGGAGATTTGTAAAACTGCATTGTTCGCCTCATTGAGAAGAAATAGAATATATTTCACTCAAACAATTCTACTTGTACCTGCACTGCCCCTCAGTAGACTGGTACAAGAAGCTGAATTTGATTGGCAATCACCTCTTGTAATTTTGCGTGGGTGATTCCATATGTGTATGACTCACAAGCTAACACATCGACATGAGCAACCAGATTCAAATTCGTACTTGGGTGTCAAAGGCTGATTGCGTGCCTGGGAATAAATAAAGAGTATCCTATTCTCTATGCTCTTATAGTGTGTAGTCATTCTAAAAACCACGCTTGTCTGTAGAAGATAGAGATCTAAATCTACCTTTATCAACTGCATATGCTTTGTGGTATGACTTCTAATACATTGTTGTACCTGTCCCTGCTGTTAGACTAGCCTCAAGCAGTGATGTTTTATTAGTCACCCTGGTCTTGTTACTTGCCTTAGTGAACAGCCAATAGATACAATAATGTGTAATTGATTGTTCTCAGTAGTTTTAGAAGACGCACTGTTTGCAGATGTATTGGACTCAAAGTTGCCAGCTAATCCCAGAGGTCCAGAATGTAACTATTGCCATTTTCCTGTTTAAGCAGCAGTTTTCTTGGGAAATCCACATACATACTATCAGATAAATCTCAGAGTTATATTCTGTACACATACTTTGATAATAAATGGACTTTGAATCTTTGACATAAGATCTGGACAGACTGACAAAGATGTTTGAATCAGCCAGTTTTAATACATGTAGCTTGTCAGCAGAATCCAATATTATAGTGTGGATAATGCTTCTTGGTTCCTACTTGTGGTTAAAAACTCTTTCCCTTACCACTGTACTTCCTTAAGATCTGTCACTTTATTAACTTTTACCGGTTCTGATGGAATACCATCAGCCTAAATGTTGGCTTTGCTTTTCACACTGCAGATGACAGCTAGATCCATTAATCATTTCCAGCACATTCTGCTTCAGATTTTCAGCAGCTGGAATATTTTGCTCTTTTGTTTTTAATTTTGTTGCTGAGTAGTCCGACCTTATAACAAGATGCATCCGCACAGCTCCCATTCCTACAGTTATTGTTGCTTTTCTTCTTTAGGACCATAGGACCATAAGATTTAGGAGCAGAATTAGGCCATTCAGCCCATCAAGTCTGCTCTGCCATTCGATCATGGGCTGATCCACTTCATCCAGTCATCCCCACTGCCCTGCTTTCACCACATACCCTTTGTTGTCCTGGCTAATCAAGATCCTATCCATCTCTGCCTTAAATACACCCAATAACAAGGCCTCCGCAGCCGCTCGTGGCAACAAATTCCACAGATTTACCACCCTCTGACTAAAGTAATATCTCCGCATCTCGGTTCTAAATGGACGTCCTTCAATCCTACCATGGGAAATAACTTTGCCATATCTAACCTGTTCAGGCCGTTTAACGTTTGGGATGTTTCTATGAGATCCTCCCTCATTCTCCTGAACTCCAGGGGATACAGCCCAACAGCTGCCAGACGTTCCTCATACGATAACCTTCTCATTCCTGGAATCATTCTCGTAAATCTTCTCTGAACCCTCTCCAATGTCAGAGAAATAAGGATCCCAAAACTGCACACAATACTCCAAGTGTGGTCTCACAAATGTCTTATAGAGCCTCAACATCACATCCCGGCTCTTATATATTCTATACCTCTGAATGAATGCCAACATTGCATTCGCCTTCTTTACAACTGACACAACCTGCAGGTTAACCTTTAGGGTATCTTGCGCAAGTATTCCCAAGTCTCTTTGCATCCCTGCATTTTGAATTCTCTCCCCATCTAAATAAGAGTCTTCCTGTTTATTTCTTCCACCAAAGTGCATGACCATACACTTTCCAACATTGTATTTCGTTTGCCACTTCTTTGCCCATTCCGCTAAACTATCTAAGTCTCTCTGCAGGCTCTCTGTTTCCTCAACACTACCCATTCCTCCACCTATCTTTGTATCATCGGCAAATTTAGCCACAAATCCCTTAATACCATAGTCCAAATAATTGACATACATCGTAAAAAGTAACGGTCCCAACACCGACCCCTGTGGAACCCCACTGGTAACCGGCAGCCAGCCAGAATAGGATCCCTTTATTCCCACTCTGTTTTCTGACAACCAGCCAATGCTCCACCCACGCTAGTAATTTCCCTGTAATTCCATGGGCTCTTATCTTGCTAAGCAGCCTCATATGCGGCACCTTGTCAAAGGCCTTCTGAAAGCCCAGGCATACCATGTCTACTGCATCACCTTTGTCTACTCTGCTTGTAATTTCCTCAAAGAATTGCAGAAGGTTTGTCAGGTGGGATCTTCCTTTCAGGAAACCATACTGGCTTTGACCTATCTTGTCATGTGCCTCCAGGTATTCTTTAATCTCATCCCTAACAATCAATTCCAGCAGCTTCCCAACCACTGCTGTCAGGCTAACAGGTCTATAGTTTCCTTTCTGCTGCTTCCCACCCTTCACCATCTCTTCCACTGACCCAGTGGCCAACTCTTTCATCACCTTTTCAGATTATCATCACTTGTCAGGATTTGTTTCATGTGGAGGGGAGCATTCAGAGTCAACTTCAGAGCATAGCTCAGAGACATACAGCATGACAGCACAGAAACCGACCCTTTGGCCCATCTAGTCTGTGTCAAACTATTATTCTGCCTAGTCCCAGTGACTTGCACCCAGACCATAGCCCCCCATACTCCTCACATCCATGTACCTATCCAAATATCTCTTAAATTTTGAAATTGACCCCGTATCCACCCCTTGCATTGGCAGCTTGTTCCACACTCTCAACAGAGTGAAGAAGTTTTTCTTTATTTCCTTCTTAAATACTTCACCTTCACTCTTAACCCAAGATCACTAGTTCTAGTCTCACCCAGCCTCAGTGAAAAATGTCTGCTTGCATTTATTCTATCTGTACCCTTCATAATTTTAGATGTCTCTATCAAATGTCCTCTCATTCTTCTACAGGAAATAAAATCCTAACCTATTCAACTTTTTCATATATCTCAGGTCCTCAAGTTCCAGCAACATCCTTGTAAACTTTCTCCACAGTCTTTCAATTTTATTTATATTTTTCCTGTAGGTAGGAGATGCCAGGTCAGATTGAAAAGGTCAGGGTGTTGTGATCCAAGTCAAGGGACAGGCTGGTTCAAATCTCTGCTCCACAACTTGGGTCTGCACTAACTATGGGATTCACTTTGTGGACTTCAGTTCAGAATGCTATTTGCTTGTGGATATTGTTTGCATGATTTGTTCTTTTTCTTTGCACATTGTGTTCGACGGTCTTCTTTATTTTTATGGGTTTTTTTTATGGACATGACGTGTTTCTTTTCTCTCTGCACACTGGGTGTTCAACAGTCTTTTTGTGTATGGGTTCTTTCAGGTTTCTTTGTTTTGTGAATGCCTGTTCAGAGACAAATCTCAAGATTATATAATGTATATATACTTTGATAATAAATGTACTTTGAACTTTGACTAGAATTGAATGCCATAGTCCAAATTAGGCCTCACCAACATTTTGTAGTTTTCCATATGGTAATTTAAATTGTTGATAGAGATGACAAGCAATAATGAACCCAATAACAATCCTCACAGCACACCATGAATCACAGACATCCAGTCAGTGGCAACCATCGACTACCACTCTGTGGCTTCTTCCATAAAGACAATATCGAATCCAATTTACTACTTCATCCTGAATGCCAAGTGGCTGAATCTTCCTGACCAACTTCCCATGTGGAACCTTGTCAAAGGACTTAGTAGACTACATCGACTACCTTTCCCTCATTAACTTTCCTGGCAACCTTTACAGACCCTCATTAACTTTCCTGGCAACCTTTACAAGATTGGTTAGACATGACCTACCACAAATAACACCTTTTGACCATTACAAATCAGTCACTGTCTATCCAAATACTTTTATATCTGATCCCATAGAATACCTCCCAATAATTTACCCACTATTGATGTCAGGCTAACCAGTCTATATTTTCATGGCTTATTCTTAGAATCTTTCTTAAACAAAGGAACATCATTAGCTGTCCTCTAATCCCCCGGCACCTTGACCGTGGCTAATGACATTTTAAATATTTCTGCTGGGGCCCCTGAAATTTCTGCACCAGCCTCCGATAAAGTCCGAGGGGACACCTTGTCCACCCAAATTTGCCTCAAGGCAGCAAGCACCTCCTCCTCTGTATTCCGTATACAGTCCATCACCTAACTGCTGTTTTATCTCCCTTCTATAGAGTCTGCATCTGTTTCCCAAGTAAATATGAATGCAAAAAATTCATTTAAGATTCAGAAACATAGAAACAAAAAACCTACAGCACAATACAGTCCCTTTGGCCCACAAAGTTGTGCCAAACATGTCCCTACCTTAGAAATTACTAGTGTTACCCATAGCCCTCTATTTTTCCAAGCTCCATGTACCTATCCAAAAGTCTCTTAAAAGACCCTATCGTATCCGTCTCCACCACCATTACCGGCAGCCCATTCCACGCACTCTCCACTATCTGCGCAGAAAACTTACCCCGACATCTCCACGGTACTTACTCCCAAGCACCTTAAACCTGTGCTCTCTTGTGGCAGCCATTTCAGCCCTGAGAAAAAGCCTCTGACTATCCACATGATCAATGCCTCTCATCATCTCATACACCTCTATCAGGTCACCTCTCATCCTCCGTTGCTCCAAGGAGAAAAGGCTGAGTTCACTCAACCTGCTTTCATAAGGCGTGCTCCCCAATCCAGACAACGTGCTTGTAAATCTCCTCTACACCCTTTCTATGGTTTCCACACCCTTCCTGTAGTGAGGTGACCAGAACTGAGCACCGTACTCCAAGTGGGGTCTGACCAGGGTCCTATATAGCTGCAACATTACCTCTCGGCTCCTAAGTTCAATTCCACGATTGATGAAAGCCAGTACACTGTATGCCTTCTTAACCACAGAGTCAACCTGCATGACTGCTTTGAGCGTCCTATGGACTTGGACCCCAAGATCCCTCTGATCCTCCACACTGCCAAGAGTCTTACCATTAAAACTATATTCTGTCTAACTTACCAATTCTAGAGGAGGAGGAGAAGATGGCAGTGCGACACTGCGTGTGCAACCACTCCGGTGATGAATATCTGTAATCTGTCAAGTAGGGTACCATGCACAATTCTGATTTGATGGAGACAGACGTGAGAGTACGGAGGAACATCTGGAGAAACTTCTGAAATGTCAGCTTCGCTGCCGCTGCTACTGTGTGGTCTGGAATCTCTGGAGGAGAAGGCCCTGAATCCTCAGCTTTGCTGGTTTTGGTGGCCAAGGCGAGGTTGAAGGCGCTCAGCAGAGGATGGCGCCCAGGAGCTTGTATCAGAGGGTCTGGTCGGAGGCTCGAAGTTTTCGGATGGACGGACTCAGTGTCGGCTGTGGTCGGGTGCTTCCAATGCATCGGCAGTTGTCGGTGCCTGGAGGTTTATGGCAGGGAGTTTCTCCCTTTTGCCACCTGCTGTCAGGGACTCGGGAGTTGATCGGGACTTTGAGACTTTTTTTTACTGTGCCCATGGTCTGCTCTTCATCAAATTGCCTGGTGCCTGGTATTGCTTTGCACTGCTGTAACTATATATTATAGTTATGTGGTTCTGTCAGTGTTTGTCTTTGGTTTGTCCTGTTTTTTCTGATATCACTCTGGAGGAACATTGTATCATTTCTTAATGCATGTATGCATTTCTAAATGACAACAAACGAGGACTGAGAGTTCTGATCATCTAATTTCTTTCACTATTTATGATTTCTTTAAAGAAAACTGAAATCCATTCCTGGTAGGTTGCTAGGTGGTGGAATCAGCATGTTGTGCTTTGACTCCGATATTCATTTCATGTATATGCATTTAGCACTGCCTAGTCTATTTTTTCCAGTATTTTTATTAAAGGCTCATCCTGACATTGTGCAGAATGCTTTGTTTTCACTTTCTGATTTCTATTCAGCTGTAAATTGAGAAATATTACTTGTGTCCTCTGTAGCAGTCTGGAAGGAGCCAGAGGCAAAGAAGCTCACGATTATCTTAATTATTTCTGGTAATGTTATTCTGGCCCTGCTGCAATGGTGTGTGCAACATCTGGCAGATCCCAATCACCCTGCTTATTGAACCAGATTTTCCCCAAATATTACTCTTCATTGACAGATACATCGTGGAACTACACTGTGAACGCATTTTGTTGGCAGGGCCTTCTGATGAAGTCCTTTACTCAGTCTTCCTTCCCCTTTTCTGGGGGCTTGCTGCCCTTTTTTGTGGCTTCTATCATGTTGATTGCGGTATCGGTGCTGTGCAATTGCTCAGCGAAAGGAGGTGTAAGGCGCTCCTTCCGTCCGATAGCCTACAGGTCACCCTTGGGCAAGGCGTAGTGCCTGTTTAGCCTCCCAATCAGGGTCATGGTTTGCGGGTGGTGGATGGTTTTACAAGGATATGAAAATGCCTACGTATCCTTGCATGCACAGATAACAACCAAGTGCAAGGAAGCAAAAGAAAAGTGGCTTAAGTACAAATGTGAGTTCATCGGACAATCGCAGAAGACCAACAACAGCAAACGTATGCACGACGAGATCAAAGAGGTCAGAAATCGGAAGAAAAGCGGGTTAACAACAGGATGTATAAAACCAAAAGATGGCTCTACAATTATGGAAAAAGGAAAAACAACGCAAAGATGGTCAGAATACATCAAAGACTTATACGACGATAAAGACCGAGAGGACAACTTTGATATTGGTAACAACAAGGGCCCAGCAATAATGAAAGAAGTGGAACATGCTATGAAGAAAATGCGAAAGGGGAAATCATCAGGACCAGATAACATTCCGGTTGAACTGTATGAAGCACTAGAAGATTTTGGTGTAGAGAAATTAACAATCTTATTGAACTGTAGGATTGTATTGGGAAATGAAATCCTGAAACAAGTTCACAACTTCACGTACCTTGGATCATGGGTAACATCTGATGGCAAATGCGAAACAGACATAAAAGCAAGAATAGCAATGGCAAGAACAGCATTTACAGAAATGAGAAACATCCTAACGAACAAGAAAATAGCGATTGACATCTGCCTTAGAACTCTCAGCTGCTACATTCTTCCTATATTGATGTACGGCTGCGAGTCATGGACCATCACAAATGCAATGGAAAAAAGAATCAATGCAGCGGAGATGTGGTTCTTCAGAAGAATGCTATGCATATCATATATGGGCAGGATAACCAATGAAGAAGCTCTACAGAGAATGAAAACAAAACATACATCACTTAAAAAAAAAATCAGAAAACAGCAAACAAAATTCTTTGGACACATGCGAAGAGAGACATTAGAACATTTAGTTACAACTGGAAAGCTGGAAGGAAAAAGCCGAGGCAGACAGACAGAATGAAAATGATAGATGGAATAACATCATGGTTAGAAACAGGGGAGGCAACAACTACAATTCGGAGGGTCAGGGACCGTGTTGGATGGAGGGACATGATCGCCCATGCCGAATGGCAAGGCACCTGAGTAATAATAATAATCATGTTGATGTATTAGAGAGAATGACCTTCAATGCCACCATATCAACCAACAGGATCACAGGGGTAAAGCTGATGCTTAATTGCAAGCTGCAGTGCTCGTCCATAACATTCCCTGAAAAATTTAGAAACTTTTAACACTACTGCAAATTGCAAACAAGTCTTTAGAGAGCACTTTAAATTTCACAGGCCAGTAAACTGCTTAAGCCAACTTCAGTAGCACTTTATAAAATCAGGCATTGACAAAATCAACCAAATCTCCATACACCCGATGTGCAGAAATGGTGCACCTATTATCACCCTGACTAATTTTCCAGGTACACAGTGACAGAGAGAAACAATCTGGTAAATACTTCAAATTAATTACACCACTTCCTTTTAAATGGAGATATAAAGGTGTGACATGGAATGCATGTGCACTGAATATAGTATAAGGGATTAGGTTTTAATGGCTACTTGATGGGCAATAGAAGGGCCTGTTCACGTGCTGTATAACGATGAATCTACTTGTTTGGGTTAAAAGCTGGTAACATGGGAACTGCCAGTAAGCTATTTGAATATGTGTGGAAATCACTGTTGATCTTAAATTTTGGATATCAAGATTAATTTTGTATTAATCTGAGAATTTAACCATTCATTTCAATAAGAAGATTTCTATGTCAAAGAACTTTTTTTTGAGACAGAGTCTTACTATGTGACTATTCATATTTTATTCATGCTGTACTTATTTCCAACAGATAATCCGTCAGATTGTATGAGTCAGGCTGGGTAGTCATATAAAAGTGAAGCAACTAAAGCTGGCCTCCAACGTAATTGATTCAGTGAGTGGAATTAGATGAATTGGGTGCACATGCCAATTTCCACAAGGAAACCATGCAATAGAACCACAGCTGTCACTCAGAAACTCTGGAACAGCTGCAAGAGTTGAGAGAGATTCCTCTGTGACCCAGGAGCAGTTTTCATCTGCCTTGCAACGAATGCAAATCAGGCAGAGAGAAAATTCAGAAGAATATTCTCTGTCTTCTGCTCAGCCAAGGCCCACTGATTTCTGTCCATAATCACAGCCAGGATCCTGCCTGAAGCCCTATATCAGTATGTAAGTTAGTGAGATGCACAGGCTTTAGCACACTGAGGCTATTTTGATGAGCACTTGGTACTGTGTTCAGTTCTACCCATAAATTATAACAGACAGTGACGTAGAGTGACCAGAACAAGACATTGGTACAAAGAAACCCACAGAGACAAGTGCATAGCAGTGCAGGAAAAGCTCGATTGAGCCCCATTGCTGAGGTAGGATTGGGGTTGTATGGGTCACTTCAGAAAACCTGATCATTGAAGGAAAATAGCTGGTGGTGTTGGACTTCAGGCTTCTGTACCTACTGCCCAATGGTAGCAGTATGAGGAGGACATGGCCCAGATGGTGGGGATAATAGATGTTGCCATCTTGAGGCAGGGGCACCTGTAGATGGTGTCAATAGTGGAGAGAACTGTATCCATGGCAGACCAGGCTGCATCCACTATTCCCTGTGGCCTTTTGAGATCCAGTGTGTTGGAACTGCCATCCAGGCCACTTATTTATCTATGTAGAGATTCAGCATAGAACAGCCCAATGAGCTGCACTGCCCAGCAACCAGCGTAATGACAGGATAATTTACCCACTAACCAGTATGCCTTGGACTGAGGGAGGAAACCAGAGCACCCAGGGGAAATCCACGCTCACACAGGAAAAACATACAAATTCTCTTGCAGAAGACCACGGAATTCAACTCCAAGCTCCACTGCTCTGAGTTGTTTAGCATCATGCTAAATGCTAACGACCATGGCACCATAATACAACCAGTCAGGATACTTTGAATAGTTTAGCTGTAGAAGTTTGATCATTGCTACATATCCCTAAGCATCCTCTACACCTTCTTTGCTCATATAATGGGCCCACAACAGGTCATCCAATGACCAGAGGAGGATGAATTTTTTCAGGCCAAGAACTTTCAGGGCTGGGAAGGAAGGGGACAGAATCCAGAATAACAGAAAGGGGTAGAAGCTGAATTGTAATAGTGAGACAAGGTGAGAGGGAAGACAGGAGAAACTGGGAGATAATAGATTTCTGAATGGACAATGAACCCATGAACACTACCTCACTTTTGTTTGTTCTCTTTTTGCACTATTTACTTAGTAATTTTATGTTTTATATATATTTCTTATTTGAATTTTTAAATGTTATGTATTGCAATATACTGCTGCCACGTGACAACAAGTTGCCAGTAATAGAGAAGCTGATTCTGATGGACGAGGTAAAAGACTGAAGAAGAAAGGAGAGGACAGTAGATCATGAAATAAATGGAAGGAGGTGGGGAAGCGGAGGGAGGTGAGGGAAAGTTCATGAGGGTGGAGGAGGAGAAGAGAAGTAGTGAGCAGGCCACTAGAACTGGTGGAAAGCAAAAATGTAGGGGTGGGGGAAACAGAGGAGTGCTTAGTGAACGTCCGAAAAAGTTATGCTTATGCCATCAGCTTGGAGACTACCTAAACAAAATATTGTGTTGTTCCTCCGATTTGCATTTGGGTCATCATGGCAGTAGAGACCTCTTAGCTTCTCACGTCATTCGCCC
Source organism: Mobula hypostoma (assembly GCF_963921235.1). NCBI lineage: Eukaryota > Metazoa > Chordata > Chondrichthyes > Myliobatiformes > Myliobatidae > Mobula > Mobula hypostoma. The sequence continues at coordinate 54,904,282 of NC_086098.1, read as the reverse complement.
TCTAGCACACACCTTCACATTCACCTGTGCTAGCTTGTACTCTTTCCCCTCATACTACCTTCTGATTCTGTCCAGTCCGGAGTGGTGGGAGCAGGGAGATTGAGGGTGAGTGAGTCACTTTGCCAACTTCCCAAACCTCCAGGGCAGTTTCAGGTGTCATCAGAAGAGCTGCCACTCTCCCAGAGAATGCTGCTGGAGGCCTGGATGGTTCAGGCAGTTGAAGTTGGCACCTATAACCAGATCTCACACACGTGGGCATGGGGGTAATAAGTCCAGGTGGTGGAAGCAGGGTCTGCAGGGTCAGCTTGATTCACAAGTGTTAGTGTTGTAAAATCCATGATTGTGATAATGGGCTTTCAGAGCCTAGATATCTGAAGCAAAAGGCTATCCCATACCTGTGCTGCAGAGATCTTTGCATACACTGGTGATATACTGTATAATGGTGGGCCATTTTGGACATTACTCATAGGTTAACTACAATTTCCAAACTATTCATGGATGATCAGTAAAACAATATAACTGTTCTCTGCAGCTCCAGATGCACAAGATTCAAAAGACGGTACTAGATTTTTGTCTTACTTAATGCACAGTTGTCCCAGTCCTTTGAACAATTTTCAATGCTAACTGTAGTCTTATTGTAAGATAAGTAACGACTTTGGAGTTTCTAACCAATCATCTTTTATAAAGGACAATCATTTTTCAACTTACAACAGTAGCTAATACAACTTTGTATCAAATGTTGTAATATATTGTACACAGTTCTTAAAAGTACATCCACATTAATTATATATTGCAGTTTCTCCTAACAACTGCTGAGAGATTTTGCAAGATAACAGTAATACCCTTTTGACCTCTGGGTTTGGTAACTTCTTGGCTATGCTTATTACTCAAGGGTTAATATTCTGACTACACTTCTCCCTGCCACGGTAAAGCAGCCAACATAATCAAAGATCCCACCCACCATAGACAGAGTTTGTACCACCTGGTTCAAGGGCAGTTTCTATCCTGCAGTTACAAGACCCTAGTATGGTAAGATGAAACTTTGACCTCAAAATCTAGCTCATCATGGCCTTGCACCTGATTGTCTGCCTGCACTGTACTCTGTAACACTTTATTCTGCATTTTGCTACTGATTTCACTCATTGTTTTCACCTCAGCACTCTGCTGTAATAAATTGATTTGTATGGATGGCACACAAAGCAGTTTTTCATTGTACCTTAGTACGTGAGACAAAAATAAACTAATTTACTGATATAAAAAAATTACCTCTATCTTGTTTTTCTTTCCCCAGAGATCATGACCTTTCATCAGTACAGATCTTCTGACCTTGTGCAAGGTTATTGACTTGAAATGTTAAATCCATGTCTCCCTCTCTATGGACGCTGCTTGATCTCCTGAGCATTTCCAATATTTTCTGTTTTTATTTCAGATTTCCTGAGCCTTCATCTTTTTTCCATTTATATCAATACTTTGTTTTTTTTTACCTGTTCCATTTACTATTTCCTTTGCCTCAAGCACTCATTTCTTTCAGCTTCTCTTTGATGCCCCCTTTCACGTTCTTGTCTACCTCTGCACTTGCTTCAAACCCGCTACATCACTGACTTCTATTGACATAGATGAAAGGCCATCAACCTGAAATGTTAGTTTTGTTTTCCTTCCTGAAGATGACAGCCAGCCTCCATTGATCATTTCCAACAGTTTATGTTTTGGATTTTCAGCAGCTGGTATATTATGCTCTAATGTTTGTTCTTACAAACATTACAGCTGGGGGTATCCCTGTGACTCTCATTCCTAGAGTTATTGTTGCTTTTCCCTTTACCATCTCAATGGTAGTGGTAATAGCAATGGATAAACTGCTTTCCTCATCTTTTGAGATTCTTCTCATTCTTTGGATTTGATTCATGCTGTTGCAAAGAGCAATCTGAATACATTCAGTCAGCTTTAGAGCACAGTTCAATCCCTTACCATTTATGAAGAAAACGGCCTTGAAATTCATTCCTGGTTGGTGGCTTCATGGTGGAAGCAGCATGTTGTTCTCTGACCCCAACGTTCATCTCATGCATAACACAGGCAAATATATATTTCTTCCAGTTGTGTACATATGACTCAACCTAATACTGAGCAGGAAGAATATCAGTGCATATCTCTTCACAGGCTGATTTGACAAGAGCAGCTTGTGAACAGTTATAAAAATTAAGAGTAAGTTAAAATTAGGCTGGTTCCTGAAAAAAAATGGAAAAAAAGAATGCAGCTCTGATCAGGCAGGATTTGTGGCGTGTGGAACAGCTGAAAATCAATACATCAGAACAATTGCATTTTGTCAGGCCGGTAATCTCATTTCTGAAATGTTAACCCCAATTCTCCCTCCACAGCTGTTACCCGATCTATTGATTTTATACAGCATTTTCCATTTTTATTTCTGATATCAAACATTTGCAGTATTTTGTCTCTTCTTTGAAGTTCCTGAATTAGACTGAAAATACTGATGTGGATGAGAAGATAGAAGGCTGTAATCTCTCAGTGGATTGTGATGGTAATAGTGAAAGGTAAGCCCTATGTCCAAGGGCTTTCCTGCCTTCACGTAAGGAGAGCACTATTTCTTTTCTCGGCCTTATGTTGCCAAAGTGGTGTTTGAACACGGGGGGTTATGAGAAAGAGGGAAGGGAAGGGAAGGTGTGGTATAACATCACCCACCATTCCCTATAAGAGGTAAAATCCAGGCTTTAGTTGTTGCTAGCTATTTTGAAGCACTACTTTCCGCAGCTGAAATGGAGTCCCACAGTTAGTGAGGAGCCCAGCCATGGCAAAGTTAACTGGCCACTATAATCAGATTGTACCAACAATTTTGAGTGCTATGAATCAATCTGGCTGGGGTTAATCACACATCACACTTGCAGAAGCTATTTTCCAGCAGCGTCCAATATAACCTCTGCCGGTTCTCTGTGCTTCTTACAAGTTAAGTTGTGTGGTGAATTCCTTGCTGCCTTCCCTGGTCCAGCTGCGTCCTTCACTCTGAACCTGTCGTCTGAAATGCAAAAGACATCTTCACTCAATGCATCTGCTGAAAATCCACATAATTAAAGAGAAAGCATAAATCTTTAGCACTGACATATGCAGGGGCACCCTCCTGTTCTTGGCAAAGTCAAAATCAAAGCCAAGTTTATTGTTGTATGAATAAAATGCATGTATGGACAGATGCAATATAAAGCTTAATTGCATCACAGGAACATAGCTTTAGATAAGCACCATTCACAAGAAAAATATTAAACATAAATTATACCATACATAAATTTTCCAAAAATGAACAAAATTACAATAAAAAAAATCAAAACTGTTCCAATACTGCACCTTTGTTCTTGCTCCTCATACACCCATGGACAAAGTTGATTGACAAATAGATTCCTCTTTCCATTGTGACATGTCTGGGCTTTCTCCATTATATTAATTTGCCGTTTCTCTTAAATTCCCTTTCTTGTTCCCAATAAGTTCCAGTTAAAACAGTGTACAGTGTGCAGCCCAAGGCTCATTTTGAGCCCGAAGAATGATATTAGTTCATCCTGATTTGATAATTGGTGATCTACAGTCAATCACACCTTTCTCATGTTCAATTGCAGAAACAGTTTAGTTCCCCATCAATTAGGACCTGTGGAGATCAGGGTCTGACCACTGTAGTGTTACTCTTATCCCAGATTTGCTTAGACAATCAGTAAAACTATGCCCTCAAGCTTAACGACCATGATAAGATTTTGAGTCTTTGTGAATAACAGTGCAACAAAAATTTAAAAATACTAATAAAAATACAGAAAAGCCATGACAAATCAAAAACATTAAAATATATATTTAAAATCCATTTGAAAAAGGATCTAGTGCTTTCTCAGCATATATGATGAATAAACTCTTCTTGGGCTTCCAGTTGGGTACAGGTATTGATTTTAACGGAACTTTCGACGAGAGACTGTTATCTTCATCGGGGATGATGCCTGGGATGTCTGGTCTGGTGGTATTTATACCCCCGTCATCTGTCCCTCCTGATTGGTTAGTCCTTAGCCAATCAGGTTTTGGAGCAGTGTATACAAGTCAGACAGGGCACACGGTAGAAACCCGCATCAAGGAGCACAGAAGGTATATCCGTTTGGGTTACCTGGAGAAATCAGCTAATCAGCTGTAACCATTGAAATACGAGGGGTGATTGATAAGTTTGTGGCCTAAGGTAGAAGGAGTCAATTTTAGAAATCCTAGCACATTTATTTTTCCTACATTTACACATGTAGTCCAGTGGTCTAGTGACTTGAAGGTCACTAGTTCAAGCCCCAGCTGTGGCAGCGTGTTTGTGTCCTTGAGCAAGGCACTTAAGCACACATTGCTTTCGTGTCTGTGCGAGGAGTGGTGCCGCACTCTGTGCCTTGTAAGGCACGGAAATGCCCGACGCAGGCCTCTCGAAGTCTGAGTCGACGTCTCCTCCCCTCCCAGCGGTCATGGAGCTTACAGATCCCTTCTTTGTAGAAGTTGGCGTCTTGGACTTCTAGAAAGTGGTCCACAGCAGGAGTGATTGATAATTTTGTGGCCTAAGGTAGAAAGAGATAAGTTATTAACTTCAAACTTTCTGCATTTTCACTCAAAGAGTTGAACTGTACGTGCATGTAACGAGCTGTATAACTCATCTCCTTCTACCTAAGGCCACGAACCTTTCAATCACCCTTACTGTGGACTGCCTGGATGTCCAAGATGCTCTCGTTACATGCAGGTGCAGTTCAACGCTGAGTGATAATGCAGAAAGTTTGAAGTAAATAACTCATCTCTTTCTACCTTAGGCCATGAACTTATCAATTATCCCAACTGTGGACCAGCTCTACAAGGAAGGGATCCGTATGCTCCACGACTACTGGACTAAGTGTGTACATGTAGGAGGGGACTATATTGAAAAATAAATGTGCTAGGTTTTCTAAGATTGACTCCTTTTACCCAAGGCCACAAACTTATCAATCACCCCTCAAAACTACAGGATAAGAATTTTAACAAAGACGAAGGTCTCTCTCTAAGGAAGTACTGAAATTCAATTATAAACGAGGTGCTAAATCACCCTGTATCTACCTTCACTGGTGCATGACACAGATAGCAATCCAGAAATTACTACACTGGAGGTCCTGCTTCTCGGCTTTCTACCTAGCTCTCTAAATTCTCTCTTCAGGACCTCTGTTTTTCCTTCCAATGTCATTAGAACCAATATGTACCAAGACATCTGGCTGCTCTCCCTTCCCTTCTAAAATGCACTTGGGAGGCAACATACCATCCAGGTGTCCCATTCATGTCCACAGAATCCCCTGTCTGTTCTCTGACTATTGAGTCCTCTATCACTACTGCTCCCTTCTTCCTCTTTCCCTTCTGCACCATGAACCAATACTTAGTGCCAGTAACCTGATCTTAGTGGCATTCCCCTGGGACATCATCCCCCACAACAGTATTGAAAATGGTATACTTATTATTGAGAGGAATGCCTACGGGAGTGCTCTGCACTAACTGCCTATTCACCTTCCCATTCCTTCTCCTGACAGTCACCCGGCTACTGGCCTCCTGCTACTTAGGGATGACAACTTCCTGTCACAATGGATGCTGGGAACAGACCCAAATGTGAGACACAGGCACTGAAGTACAAGGAACAGGACTTGGCTGGAGTAGGGACGTGACAGGATTCAGACCAGGAGCAGGGAGAAGAACGCAGAGTTGGGCTAGGGAAAGCGGGACTAGGACTAGAAACTATGGACTAGGAGACAAGGATTTGACTCCGAGCCCAAGACTAGACAAGGACCCGGAACCTGGGTCTTGCCTCGGGCTCAGACCCCAGAACCAGGCAAGGACGTGACATGGCTGGGGTCTAGAGGCCTGAGCTTGGAGACAGGCTGGGGTCTTTGCTCTTGAGGCTTGAGGCTGGGGCCTTGGGTCTTGAGCTTAGCTGCAGGCTGGGGCCTTGGGTCATGAGCTTGGAGGCTGGGGACTTCAGGCTTGTGTTCTTGGAGCTTGGCTTGGGATCCTGAGCTTGGCTGCCGGCTGGAGGCTGGGATCCGGGATCCTGAGCTTGTGGAGGCCAATAACTCAGAGGCTGGAACTCGGAGACAGACTGGGAACTGTACATTAACATAGAGCCAGGACTTATCCTTTGAAAAGCCAGGACTCATCTTTAACACAACACCAACATGAGACAGGACAATACATAGACATAGAGCCAGGACTTATACTTAGACAAGCCAGGACTCAACTTGTCCACATGAAGGTGGGACAGGACCATCAGGTAACAGCAGAACAGCTGGATTTACCCAACAGAGGCAAAGACAAGACAGATCCCCCTGCAGGGCAACAGCAAAACAGCCTGGCTTACTCCACAGAGGTGAGGACAAGAAGAGACAACACCAAAGAATGACAGACAGTTCCATCTCTGCTCTGGGGTAGCTCCGAGTCTCAGTTCAGCCAGCAACCTTAGCTGGCTACAGAAACAGCCAGATTCCTACCTAGCTCAGAGTAACTGGAAGCCATTCAGCTGGCCCGGGAAACAGCCAAATCCATACCGTAAAGACAGCTCCAACTACTGACAGCAAGGCTCCATGAGGGGATGGTCAGTTGGCTGCCCCAGCCTTCCACTAGCAGGTTGCTCCCAGGGAATCTTGACAAAACAAACCAGCAGCTCACACTCAACCCCAAAGCTACTTATATTCCAAGCCCCAAGATGGGAATCAGGTGCCAATGATTAACTCAAACAAGGGACAGCTGGACGACCCGGAGTCCTGAGTTCACGGACCGGACCATGAACCGGAATGCAGACTTCATGGACCGGACCATGACACTTCCCTGTAAATCCAATCAATGATCTCCTCTCTGTCCCATACAAGCCGAAGGTCATCCAGCTGCTGCTCCAGATCCGGTCTTCAAGGAGCTGCAGCTCGATGCATTTCATGCAAATGTAGTTCCCTGGGAGACCCAGAGTCTCCCAGGACTCCAACATCTGGCATGAAGAACACACAATAGCCATTACTAAGTACCCCTGACATGGTAAGAAAAAGGGGGAACTCAACAGAAACTTACCCAGCCAACTCACCCGGAGCCAACGCCTCTTTTGAGACGAAGCCTGAAATCCCATTCTCCCCACTGACCTACTCCCAACAATGACCCTTCTGTACTTTTATCTACTCCTCTCTGCGCTGGTCCCGCCACTGATTGGGCCGCTGTAATGGCACCGAATGCCCATGATGCTCTCCTTTTATATGAGCGCCGTCAACCTGCAAGTAGCCTCCTCACTGTGTGTTATTCCCACTGCTGACGGAGGGGTGGGGAGAGGGGGCCTGCCGGAAAGACGAGGGAAGAGAGGTGCAGAGGTGTATAGTTCAAACAAAAATAACATGGAGATTTCAGTGAATGGTACAGTATGCCTTTGAGGATCAATTTATAACACTGCGGGCTAAATCACACATAGCTCTGTATTTTATCATATTTCAGTTAATTTTTACATCATTATTAGTGTGGAATAGATATAAATTGAGTTATAAATTTGCATCTCTCTTATTAAAGCCAATTAAAGGAGAAGATACTTTACAGGTGTATCTTGTCAATGAGAAATATTTTTTCTATGTGTTCCATTTATAGCTTTGCTTCCAAAAATCTTGTTCTAAATTAGCCAGGTTTCAGGGGGTCAGAAAATCTATCACTTGATATAGTGTTCTGTGCATTAGTAAATATATCATGTAGCATTTGAAACTCTAACAGGCTCTTCCACCTGTGTGAAAATCTACCAGAAGCAGAAGTTTGAGCCCATTTGGATAATATCAGTCCTTATGCAACTTCTTTTATCTTCTCACTGAAACTGTTATTATTGGACAAACATATTTGTCTGATGAGAGAATAATTTGAACCACATACAGTGAAAGAGTTTTTCACAACATCTCAATGTACCGCGTACCTTCACTATTGACCACTTTTACCATTGTTGGGGAGTCACTTGCTGATTACTAATACCTACCTCTGATCCATCAGATACCTACAGCGGGCACCTGAAAGAGGAGTGATAGGATCAACATTTATCTGCAAAATAATCCAAATTGAGTTTAAGGGTACTAATGTCATTATCTTCTCCCAGGGCAACACTGATCCTATAGTTACTGTATGGGCAGAGCTCCTTTGACTAGACTTCCAAACTACTCCAAACTCTGAAGAACAAGAGATTGCCAGAAGAGCAGAGAAAAGAATGAACAATAAAGAATGTCCCATTGAGCAGATGTACCTTCTGCCCCTCTTCACTCAAACTCGGCAGGTCCTATATTGGCCACATCAGCTGCCATCCATCCCATATTCCAGCAATGGAAGTAAGTCATCTTTAACCCAGGGAAACTACCTGTGAATTAAGAGAACTGCAATGACAAGAATGGATTGCAACATCAGCTTCATTAGGCACAAGTAATTTCTCCACAGATAACCTCATTACTGTGGTTGCTTCTATGATGCCATTACTGGTTTTTAGGGCTACAAGAGAGGGTAACCCTACCATAAAAACAAAAGAAATATAAGCAGGAGTAGGCCATCTGGCCTGTTGAACCTGCTCCACCATTCAATAAGATCATGGCTGATCTGACCATGGACTCATCTCCACCTACCTGCCTTTCCCTCATAACCTTTAATTCCCCTAGGAAAGGAAGTTGGGAGAACACACACCAATTTTCATTGATGGGTGGAAAGGGTGAGCAGAGATAAGTCCCAGGGTGTCAATAACTTGGAGTATCTATCCAGTATACAACACATTGATACAATCATTAAGAAGTCATGACAGAGGCTATATTTCATTAGGGGATTGAGCGGATTTGGTATATGTTACCAAGGACTGTTACAAATCTCTGTAGATGTACAGTGGAGGGCATTGTGACTGGTTGCAACACAGTCTGGGATGGAGGCTCCACTGCATAGTATCACAAGCGGCTGAGAGGTTTGTCAACCCAGCCAGCTCTATCAGGGACCTAATCCTCTTCACCATCAAAGGCATCTTCAAGAGGCAGTGCCTTAAGAAAATAATATCCATCATTAAGGATCCTCACTAGCCTGGACATCCTCTCATCTTATTATTTTCACCAAGGAGGAGATACAGGAGCCTGAAGATACACAGAACAATTCAGAAACAGCTTTCTCCTCGCTGTCATCAGATTTCTGAACAGTCCACAAATCCATGAACACTAGCCCATTATCCTTTATTTGGACTAATTACATTTGTATTTATTCTGTAATTCATAGGCAATTTTAGGTCTTTGCACAGGCTGCTGGAAAACAACAACATTCATATTGTATAATCAGTGATAATAATCCTGATTCTGATTCTGCCAGCTTACAGGCAGAGACTGAAGAGCATGGCATTGGTGGAGAGGATTACGAAGAGCTGGATGTCAGTCGCAGAAGAGTGATTTTGGGAATGCTTCGAGCCAGTGGAGTGGAAAATGTTCGAGGATTCATCTGTGGACCCATATGCTTATGCCACAGTCATTAACAGCTTCACAAAGATATGTGTGGATGAGTGTGTACCAACAAAAACAACCAGAAACAACCAAACTTCCCCAACCAGAAGCACTGGATGATCTAGGAGATTGGTCATCTGCTGATTATTTCTACAACAGGAACTTGTATGTCAAGCTGTTGTTCATCAATTATAGCCTCTTGTGATTCTATGCATTGGAGCCTCCTTCCCAGGCTGTTCATCACAATCCTCCTATCTAAATGTAAAATCAATCTCCAATATCTAGGCCTCTGTGAATCTCTCTGCAACTGGATGCTTGACTTAATCAGGAAACCACATGAGTGAGGTTTGGTAACCAAATCTCCTGCTTACTAACCACTAACTCAGATGCACCTGAAGGCAAAATGCTTAACCCCTGCTCTACTCTCGATATAGACATGACTGTGTGGCTAAATACAGATCCAATGTTATTATCCAATTCGCTGCTGACACTACAGTTGTTGGATGAATCACAGGTGGAGATGAGTCATCTTACTGGAGCAAGGCAGGTCACCTGATTGAGTGGTGCTGTGAAAACACCCTCTTGCTCATTGTCAGCAAAACTAAAGAGCTGATCATAAGCATGAGAGATTCTCAAGATACAGGAAATACACAAAATGCTGGAGGAATGGAGCAGGTCAGGCAGCATCTATGGTGAGGAATAAATGGTCAAAGTTTCAGGCTGAGACCCTTCATCAGGACACATGAAGATTCATCAGGTTCTGATGAAGGGTCTCAGCCCTTGAAATATGGTGTAGGGAAGTGTAAGGTCGTGCACTTTCATAGAAGAAATAAAGGCATAGACTATTTTCTAAAGGGGAGAAAATTCAAAAAGCAGAGGTGCGAAGGGATTTGGGACTCCTTATGTAGGATTCCCTAAAAGGTAACTTGCAGGTTGAATCGATGGCAAGGAAGGTAAAGGCAATGTTAGCATTCATTTTGAGTGGACGAGAATATAAAAGCAGGGATGTAATGCTGTGATTTTATTAGGCATTGGTCAGACTGCACATGGAGTATTGTGAGCAGCTATAGGCCCCATAGTGGAGAAAGGATGTGGTGGCATTGGAGAGGGTCCAGAGGAGGTTCATGAGAATGATTCTGGGAATGAAGGAGTTAAACGTGTGAGAAGCATTTGATGGTCTTGGGCCTGTACTTGCTTGAATTTAGAAGAATAGGAGAGGGGGAACTCATTGAAATCAATCGAATACTGAATGGCCTAGATAGAGTAGATGTTGAGAGGATGTTTCCTATAGTGGGGATGTCTAGAATCAGAGGGCAATAGCCTTAGAATAGAGAGATGTCCATTTAGAACAGAGATGAGGAAAAATTTCTTTAGCCAGAGGGTAGTGAATCCATGGAATTTATTGCCACAGATGGCTGTGGAAGCCAAGTCATCAGGTATATTTAAAGCAGGGGTTGATGAGCTCTTGATTACTTAGGGTATCAAAAGTTATGGGGAGAAGGGAGAAGGCAGAGATGGGTTTGAGAGGGATAATAAACCTGCCATGATGGAATGGTACTGCAGCCTCAATGAGACAAATAGCCTAATTCTGGTCCTTTATCTTGTAGTTTTGTGACCATTCCTCTCCATAGATGCTGCCCAACTTGCTGAGTTCATCCATTATTTTGGGTGCTTTACTAAAGAGTTGATTGTTGATTACAGAAATGGGAAGGAGGGCAAACATTCCAATCTTCATTGGTGGATTGGTGCTGGAAAAAGTGTGGTTTCCTTCCTTCAGTTAGTCCTGACGAAGGGTCTCGGCCTGAAACGTCGACTGTACCTCTTCCTACAGATGCTGCCTGGCCTGCTGCGTTCACCAGCAACTTTGATGTATGTTGCTTGGTTTCACGAGTGCCTTATAGAGCCTGAACATCACATCCCTGCTCTTATATTCTATACCTCTAGAAATGAATGCCAACTTTGCATTTGCCTTCTTCACAAACAACTCAACCTGGAGGTTAACCTTTAGGGTATCCTGCATAAGGACTCACAAGTCCCTTTGCATCTCTGCATTTTGAATTCTTTCCCCATCTAAACAGTGAGCAGTAGTAGGCCAGAGTCCAATGATTATCGAAAGATTACTTGTAATGCTACCACAATCTCTAATGCTTCCACCACCTCCCCCCGCCACCGAACCTTAGGGTGCAGCTCATCTGATCCGACCGACCCACATGTCTCTCAGCTTTTCAAGCACCCTCTCTCCCGCCATAGCCACTGCAGCTACCTCTCCTCCCTCACACACCACAACACCAGACACACCGCCAGCACCCCCTACAGCAAAGACCGATGCAAAACATCCATCCAGTCCATCAGCCCCCTCCTTGTCCAACGCCACCAATTCCTCTGCCTCAATTTCCAGCCGTCCCATATCCACTCTCATTTTTCCTCCATTTTTAACGTACTCGAAAAAACTTTTACTATCCACTTTGATATTATTTGCTAGCTTGCTTTCACATTTTATCTTTTTCTTTCGAATGATTTTTTTAGTTGCTCTCTGTAGGGTTTTAAAAACTTCCCTGTCCTCTATCTCCCACTAATTTTTGCTTTGTTGTATGCAGTTTGTTTTGCTTTTACAATCGGTTCAACTTCCCTTGTCAGCCACAATTGTACTATTTTACCATTTGAGTATTTCTTCATTTTTGGAATACATATGTCCTCCACTTTCCTTATTTTTCCCAGAAACTCAGCCACTGCTGCTCTGCTGACATCCCTGCCAGCAGCTCCTACCAATTTACTTTGGCCAACTCCTCTCTCATACCACTGTAATATTCCCTTACTCCAGATACTGGAGTATTGATACTGCTACATCAGATTTTACTTTCTCCCTATCAGACTTCAAGTTGAACTCAATCATATTGTGATCACTGTTTCCGAAGAGTTCTTTTACCTTCAGCTCCCTAATCGCTCCAGTTCATTATATAACCCCCAGTCCAGTATCGCTGATCCCTTAGTCGGCTCAAAGACAATGTGGTCTAAAAAGCCATCTCTTCGGCATTCAACAAACTCACTCTGAGATCCATTACCAATCTGACTTTTCCAATGAATTCAAAATCTCCCATGACTACCATAACATTGTCCTTTTTGACATGCCTTTTCTATTTCCTGTTGTTATCTGGGGTCCACCTCTCAGCCACTGCTGGGAGGCCTGTACATAACTGCCACCAACATCCTTTTACCCTTGCAGTTTCCTAACTCAACCACGTTTACCAATATAGCAATGGAATAAAGGGAATTACGGAGGCACGAGAGAGGAGCTTGCCCAGGCGGATTGGAGAAGGATACTGGGAGGGATTATGGCAGACCTTAGGTGGTTGAGGTTTCTGGGAATTGCTCACAAGGTGCAGGATAGATATGCCCCACAGAGAAATAAGTTCTCAAATGGCAGGAAGGGCAAACGTGGCTGACAAAGGAAGTTAAGAATTACATAAAAGCCAGGAAAGGGCATATAAGTTCGCAAAAGTGAGTGGGAAGTTAGATGGTTGGGAAGTTTTTAAAATCCAACAAAAGGCAACTGAAAAAGCTATAAGAAGGGAAAAGACAAAATATGAGGGCAGAATATCCAATAATATAAAAGAGGATATCAAAAGAATTTTTAGTTATATAAAGAGTAAAAGGGAGGTGAGAGTTGATATTGGATCATTGGAATATGATGCTGGTAAGGTAGTAATGGGGGAGAAAGAAATGGTAGATGAACTAAATGGGTATTTTACATCTGTCTTCACTGTGGAAGACACTAGCAGTGTTACAGAGGGCCATGGGTGTCAGGGAGCAGGAGTGAATGCCATTGCTATTACAAAGGAAAAAATGCTAGGCAATTGTGCTAGGAAAAAGTGCAATGTTGGCATTTAGTTCAAAGGGAATAGAATATAGAAGCAAGGAGATAATGCTGAGCCTTTATAAGACAGTAGTCAGGCTGAACTTGCAATATTGTCAACAGTTTTGGGCCCCATATGTCAGAAAGGACGTGTGCATTGGAGAGAGTCCAGAGGAGGTTCACGAGCATGATTTTGGGAATGAAGCGTTTGGCAGTTTAGGGCCTGTACTAACTGGAATTTATCCCCTTCCATCTTCTTCTTTCATCCCCCCACTTCCCCAACCGACTCATCTTCCCCCTCAACTGTCCTCACCTATCACCTGCCAGCTTGTACTCCCTCCCTTCTCCACTCCTAAGCTTTGGTTGTTGAAGCAGGCATGCTGCAGCACACAAACAAAATTCAAAGCAGGCAATAGATTGAGTTAATCTGCCCAGTCATGGATAGAGGCAGCTGATTTTGTACCTGTCATTCCCTAGGAAACAAGTTTCCAAAACATGTGAACTTTACAGTGAACCTTCAGTTGGAAAGATTATTCTGGATGAAGGTGGATGAATCACCTTCTGAAATTTAGTTTTACAGAGCAGTGTCAGCTCCCTGTCACTACCTCAGCTGAAGCTGTGTGAACAAATGTTTGCAGTGTCAGTGATGCTGCATCCGATTCAGATACTTTGTGAACTCTAGTTTTCTTTACGTTGTTCACATTGTGAGGCATAATTCTTCAGGGTCAGGAAAAGGCTATACTCTGGAACTCATATAAACCTTGATGTACTGTAGGTGGGCATAAGATTCGTTACAGCTGCTTGTGTCTCTTAGGGGAGTTTAACCAGTCACCCAATAAATAATGCACCAAAAGCACCAAAAATGACCTGCCACGTTAATGTTAAAGAATAAATCATACGATTGTTACGAACCAGTTTCAAAACATAAATCAAATTCTGTATACAGTATATTGAGCTAATAGAGAGATAATTAAACTAAGGCGCCTTGAAGCAGTCTTCAACTGAAAATTTAGTCTACAAACATTTGCTTCAGTTAGAACCACACATTTCATAGTTATGTATGCTGCTAAAGTTTCAGCAAAATTCAGCATTTTTTTCATATTTTTGCTGAAATAGAAGGAATTCTGAAGAAAGTTATCCTAGAAAAGACTGTTTTACCTAAGACAATTGATGATGCAGAGCTGGAAATCTCAGCTTTTAATTCTGAAATGTTACGCTGAGTGCTGCTGAGCAAATAACAAGTGACCAGTAGATGGCACTCACTACCAGTTGAGTTCGTGATCATGTCTGCCAAAATCATGGATTGAAATGCTCCTTTCATTACACCCTGCAATCTGCAGTGTTGGAACAGCGAATTCATTCAGTATGAGAGAATAAAATGTTATTTTGTGGGCTTGGAAGACTTCAAATTTATTTATGATGTCATGATAAAGCAATCTGATCTTTGCAATTTATTTTAGTGCAGTGTAATTAGAAATTTACTGCGGTTTATGGAAAAAAAAATGCCTGAAACTACATAGTTTTTGTCAAGGAGGGTCAAGTAACCTTTTTCTCTGCTGTCATACACCAGGGGCTGAAAGTCAAATGAAGATAGCTTCACGAGTAAAACAGAAACTAACTATCGAGATTTTTGATGTAAAAAAGACATGCAGCACTGAAGCCAAATTAACTCCATTGCACCAAATAATTTTATCTTCATGGTTTGGGGTCTCCACACTGAGTAAGAGAATATGATGTTCGTACAAATGGCCCAATCTCAATGATTTAAAGGGTCAGTGCACAAAAGGAAATGGAGAGAGATGAAGGGTATTCTCCAGATACACTAATGCATCACTGGGATTATCACTCATCAGAATGGACATTTTTTTTCCCCATAGCTATTGGAGCCAGAGGCCAATCAGGCATGTTTAGAGGTATAGAAACTTACAGGTTTTTGATGAACCATCGAAATGGTGTAATGCAGATCAAGGAAAGTGATGATTCAGTAATAGAGTCTGATGTAAATTGCTGAATGCCCGCTTTTATTTTTACTAACTCTTCTCTATCACATCTCTCCTTCTATCCACTCAAGTCTTACACCTGATCAACTCCTATCTTTCCCCACTATACATCACTATTTATCCATCCACTATTGACACTCACTCCATGCCCTGTGCATATGTGTCAGTGTCTCTGACACATGAATATGTCACATACACTCACTCACCAATCCACATAGGAGAAGGTGGCATAAAACCAAAGGAGAGGAGGAAGCAAAGCTACAGATGCTGAGGGAGACACCCTAGAGATATCTGTTATATTTATATCCATCCCACTTGGAAATGAGGAAATAGCAAGCAGCTGCCGCAAGTTTACAAGTATTTCTGAAATGACAAGCATTATTTTAATTGTGCCTGAACTGTAACAATGCATGGAACCGCAGAGCACATAATAAACTCTTTAACTTTTGTCAGATTGTATTATTCATACATCAGCTCCCTCAGCTACACACTAGGAGCTATTTTACAGTGGCCAATTAACTGAGCGACATGCATGTTTTTGAGGTGCCTGGAACACATGAAGGAAATCAATGCGATCGCAGGGAGAATGCACAAACGCCACACAGACAATGTTAGAGGTCAGGGGTGAGTCCGGGCCTCTGAAGCTGTGGGACAACAGATCTCCTACTGGTGCCACTCTGCTGAGTATGTTAATTTTCAAGGTTGTGCCTTTGCAACAAACTGAATCATAGACCCTTATTCAATGCCTTCACATTTAGTGACAGAGAAATTCCTCTTTGGACATCAATCAGGCTACATAGTCAATCTAAAGGCAAATGCCTGTAAGTTCTACAGGGTCAGTGAACATCTGTGGAAGGGAATAAACAATCAAGATTATGGGCCAAGACCCTTCATACTATGTTGAGGTGTCTTGACTCATAATGTTGACTGTTGATTACGCTACACAAATGCTGCAACTGGCTCATGGGCCTTTGGTTTCCTCCCCCTGAAGTCAATGATTATCTCCTTGGCCTTGCTGACATAGGTTGTTGTTATGGCACCACTCAGCCAGAGTTTCAATCTTCCTCGTATATGCTGATTTGTCAACACCTTTGATTCGGCCTACGACAGTGGTGTCTTCAGCAAACTTGAATATGGCATTGGAGCTGTGCTTAGCCACAGTCATAAGTGTTAAGTGAGTGGAGCAGGGGACCAAGTGACTGTGGAATTTACTTTTGCACAACCTGTTAACCGTAAAGCATGTTGTATTATGCATACTGGAAATATAAGGTAAAATATAGTAAGTGTTATAATCTGTGTTTTCTCTAAAACTGCAGAACCAATTGAACCTTATGAGAACAGTATAGAATAACTTTCAGATTATATTGCCAGATGTTTTTCAAATAATCTAGCAATTAGATTTTACCACACCTAATTTATAGATACCGAAGTTCCTGCATGGCAGTGCAGCTTCATAGAACATAGAATAGTACAGCACAGTACAGGCCCTTTGTCCCACAATGTTGTGCCGACCCTCAAACCCTGCCTCCCATATAAACCCCCACCTTAAATTCCTCCATATACCTGTCTAGTAGTCTCTTAAACTTCACTAGTGTATCTGCCTCCACCACTGACTCAGGCAGTGCATTCCACACACTAACCACTCTCTGAGTAAAAATCCTTCCTCTAATATCCCCCTTGAACTTCCCACCCCTTACCTTAAAGCCATGTCCTCTTGTAATGAGCAGTGGTGCCCTGGGGAAGAGGCGTTGGCTATCCACTCTATATATTCCTCTTATTATCTTGTACACCTCTATCATGTCTCCTCTTATCCTCCTTCTCTCCAAAGAGTAAAGCCCTAGCTCCCTTAATCTCTGATCATAATGCATACTTTCTAAACCATGCAGCATCTTGATAAATCTCCTCTGTATGCTTTCCAATGCTTCCACATCCTTCCTATAGTGAGGTGACCAGAACTGGACAGAGTACTCCAGGTGTGGCCTAACCAGAATTTTATAGAGCTGCATCATTGATCTGCCCTTCACAAAGCCATGCTGACTGTCCCTGATCAGACCATGATTCTCTAAATGCCTATAGATCCTACCTCTAAGAATCTTTTCCAACAGCTTTCCCACCACAGACGCAAGGCTCACTGGTCTATAATTACCTGGATTATCCCTACTACCTTTTTTGAACAAGGGGACAACATTCGCCTCTCTCCAATCCTCCGGTACCATTCCCGTGGACAACGAGGACATAAAGCTCCTAGCCAGAGGCTCAGCAATCTCTTCTCTCGCCTTGTGGAGCAGCCTGGGGAATATTCCATCGGGCCCCGGGGACTTATCTGTCCTGATGTATTTTAACAACTCCAACACCTCCTCTCCCTTAATATCAACATGCTCCAGAACATCAACCTCACTCATATTGTCCTCACCATCATCAAGTTCCCTCTCATTGGTGAATACGAAGAGAAGTATTCATTGAGGACCTCGCTCACTTCCACACCCTCCAGGCACTTCTTCCCACCTTTATCTCTAATCGGTCCTAACTTCACTCCTGTCATCCTTTTTTCCTTCACATAATTGAAGAATGCCTTGGGGTTTTCCTTTACCCTACTTGCCAAGGCCTTCTCATGCCCCCTTCTTGCTCTTCTCAGCCCCTTCTTAAGTTCCTTTCTTGCTTCCCTATATTTCTCAATAGACCCATCTGATCCTTGCTTCCTAAACCTCATGTATGCTGCCTTCTTCCACCTGACTAGATTCTCCACCTCACTTGTCACCCATGGTTCCTTCACTCTACCATTCTTTATCTTCCTCACTGGGACAAATTTATCCCTAACATCCCGCAAGAGATCTCTAAACATGCATGATCCAGTCACAAGTCTGATGGTCCTTTGATAGATATACAGTACATTCAGTGATCACTTTATTAGTACAGCTGTGCACCTGCTCCTTAATGCAAATATCTAATTAGCCATTCATGTGGCAGCAACTCCACGTGTAAAAACATGCAGGCATGCATACTTAATAATTAATAATCATTAATCATTAAAGTGAACTGGACAGTATTAAGGCCACAGGTTTACAACAGCATGGTTAAAAATAGTTCTGCATTTTTGTGAATATTGCTGTGTAAGACTATGTCTAAAATTTTGAAATATCAGTTTCATTCAGTTTTTCTGTATCAATGTTGATGCTAAAGTAAAGGAAGCTGAATCAAGTGTGACAATTGAAAAGAACCCAAATCTGTTGGATGAGAAAGAAATTGTAATATACGCTTGGTGGCCACTATATTAGGTACACCTGTGCACTTGCTCGATAATGGGAATATCTAATCAGTCAATCATGTGGTAACAACTTAAAGCATAACAGCAAGCGGATATTGTCATGGAGTTCAGTTGTTGTTCAGATCAAACATGAAAATGAGGAAGAAATGTGACCTAAGTGATTCTGACCGTGGAATGATTGTTGGCATCATATGGGGTGGTTTTAGAAACCGCTGATCTCCTGGGCTTTACACACACAACTGTCTCTAGAGTTTACAGAGAATATTGCAAAAAACAAATAATATCGAGTGAGTGGCAGCTCTGTGAATGAAAATGTCTTGTTAATGATGGAGGTCAGAGGAGAATGGCCAGACAGTTTCATGCTAACAGGAAGGTGATAATAACCCAGACAACCACAGTTTCTAACGGTGGTGTGCAGTAGAACGCTTCTGAATGTACTACTTGTCAAAACCTGAAGTAGGTGTTCTGCAGCAGCAGAAGAGCATTAACTTACACTCAGTAGCCATTTTATTAGATAAAGGAGATACCTAATTATGTGGCCACCAAGTGTAGTCTCTTAGCTTTTTTAAAATGCTTAATAAGTACTGCTTATACATATATTTTGGATAGTGAGCTTTGCTTCATAAAGCATATCAAAGAATCTAATAATGCAGGTGAAATTTATGATTACCTTTTTAATTTGTGGACAGCAATTTAAGTTCTGTTGTTTGAACTTTGTACATGCAGTTATTAATGTGTTATATATAGTGTATTCAGATTCAAAATCATGTAATTAGGTTCCAAATATAAATCATTCTGATACAAAGAAAATATTCATTGTATTTGTTCTCATGGCAAATATCTTTTTTGCGATCGAAGAAGCATTACTTTCTTCACATAATTTTAAAACAGTATAGAAGCAACAACGTAATTTTATCCTTTAGTAAATTAATTTCCTCCAAGAGGACACAACCCTGTTGTCGAGTTTGACAGTGTGTGGTACCAATCTGCTTCAAGCAGGCTTCAATTGTATCGGTGCCCAAGAAGAGTGCAGTAACCTGTCTCAATGGCTATCGCCCTGTGGCACTTACATCCACAGTGACGAAGTGTTTTGAGATGCTGGTGTTGAAATTTGGAGGTGTTGTGGATGGTCTGGAGGGTTGTCAGAGGTTACAGCGGGACATCGATAGGATGCAAACCTGGGCTGAGAAGTGGCAGATGGACTTCAACCCAGATAAGTGTGAAGTGGTTCATTTTGGTAGGTCCAATTTGAAGAAAGAATATAATATAAATGTAAGATTTTTGGCAATGTTGACGATCTGAGCCATCTTGGGGTCTGTGTTGATAGGACACTCAAAGCTGCTGAGCAGGTTGACAGTGTTGTTAAGAAGGCGTATGGTGTGTGCCATTCATCATTTGTGGGATTGAGTTCAAGAGCCATGAGGTAATGTTGCGGCTATATAGGACCTTGGTCAGACCCCACTTGGAGTACTGTGCTCAGTTCTGGTTACCTCACTACAGGAAGGATGTGGATACTGTAGAGAGAATGCAGAGGCGACTGACAAAGATGTTGCCTGGATTGGACGGCATACCTTATGGGAATAGGTTGAGTGTACTTGGCCTTTTCTCCTTGGAGCAATGGAGGATGAGAGGTGACCTGATAGCGATGTATAAGATGATGAGAGGCATTGATCGCGTGGATAGCCAGAGGCTTTTTTCCAGGGCTGAAATGGCTAACACAAGGGGGTATAGTTTTAAGGTGCTTGGAAATAGATACTGAGGGGATGTAAGGGGTAAGTTTTTCACACAGGAAGTAGTGGGTGTGTGGAATGCACTGCCAGCGGCAGTGGTGGAAGCGGATACAGTAGGGTCTTCCAAGGGCCTCTTAGATAGGTAGATGAAGCTTAGAAACATAGAGGCCATGCGCTAGGGAAACCCTAGGCAGTTTCTAGAGTAGGTTACATGGTCGGCACAACATTGTAAATTTCTACGTTCTATGTTCTATCGTATCAGCTCCTGTCTGAATGGTGACTTGGATCCCCTCAAGTTCACCTACTGAAGCAACAGATCTACAGCAGATGCTATCTCGTTGGCTCTTCACAAAACCCTGGAACATCTGGACAGCAAAGGTGCATATATCAGGATGCTCTTTATTGAATGCAGCCTGGCCTTTAACACCATCATCCCCTCAAAACTAATCAGTAAACTCCAAGACCTGGGCCTCAGTACCCCCTTGTGCAATTGGATCTTGAATTTCCTCACTTGTAGACCCCAGTCAATTTGGATTGGCAAAAACATCTCCTCCACAATCTCGATCAGCACAGGAACACCACAGGGATGTGTACTTAGCCCCCTGCTCTACCCTCTTTACACCTATGACTGTGAGGCTAAGTACAGCTCCAACACCATATACAATATACATAAAATGAAACATTGCCATAGAAAAGCAGCATCCATCATCAAAGATCCTCACCACCCAGGCCCTGCTCCTTTCTCACTGTTGCCATCAGTAGAAAGTACAGGTGCCACAGGACTCACATCACCAGGTTCAAGAACAGTTTCTACCCCTCAATCATCAGGCTCTTGAACAAAAGGAGATAGCTACACTCATTTAAGGACTCTTATATTGTTATTTCATGCACATTATTTATTGCTATTTACCTATATCTGCATTTGCACAGGTTTGTTTACATTTTACAGTTACTGTTCTATAGATTCGCTAGGTATACCTGCTGAAAAGGAAATGCAGGATTGTATGTACTCTGATAATAAATTTTACTTTGAACTTTTGAACTTTGAACTTTGGAGGCTTACATTCCTCAATAACCTGGAGAACTATGTTAGCTGGAGTCAGAGCTTCGTGCTTTGGGTCTTGGTAGGGTCACCCATACCAGACAGGTCAAAGGGCCAGATTAAGAGCAGTCCTCCAATCCTCCAGTTTCAGGGTTCAGCTGACTGTTAAAAACAATTGTAATGGAAAAAGCAATGAAGAATCTTCTATATCTGTGTGTGACTGTACGGACAAACAGAGATGGAAGATGTTCATTGCTGCCCTAAATTCCAGTGGCATAAATGGGTAGTAAGTAAATTAAATTCATTTAAGTCTCTTGTATTTAGGTCCTTTGTCTATGATTAATACAACATTAAATTTAGCAACATACATTTTCACTGGGATAAATGTTTTTTCATTGGTGGCTTGCTTTTGTGTGCAATAGGTGGCATGCTTCTGAAGATTAACATTTCATTCTCAAACAGCTTATTTAATTCTTCTGTGAAAATGTTTTTCCCTATGCTCTGAAAAAGGCAGTGCCTTCGGGAATTGTGGTCAGATTTTTTTTAACCACATGAAAATTATGATTTTTTTCAAAACTACATTTGATGTTATTTACGTATCTACCTCATGTACTTGGATGTAAAAGGTAATTTGTTTGATGAATCTTTTCACAAATTTTGTGATCTCATAACACACACACCCATCATGAAAATGCTACTTCCACTTAACCAATTCAAAATGAATGAATTTGTTTTTCTTTCCTACTACAGGGTAATAATCCACACAACGGCAAAAAGCAATTTCAAACTTGGCACTGAAGTAAATTACAGGGTTTTTTATAGCACCCGTGCCAATGATCTTTTAACAGCAGTGCTAGCAAACTGCTGTTTTCATTCTAGTGTTTGACGCAGGTTTTTGTATGTGATTCCCTGCATTGTTATTAACTGATCTCAGCTGCACTTCTGGCTTGAGCTGCCAAGAGGAACCTCACTGGTTCCTGAGATAAAAGGGTGAGCTTGCCCTGAGACACAAATGGTTACACATCAAGCCCTAAAACTTCAAATGTCACATTGCAATGAAGAACAGGGATGGTTGGGAGATAATCAATCTGGTAGTCGCATGTTTGAGCTGATAGAAATTATGGAGGGTGGTCCATTGAACGTGGAGGCTGTCAGGGTGGAGTGTGAGGAAGTGCGAAATGCTACCTTTGACCTTATGGAAGCTATCTAATCGCACATTGAGGCAGTTGTCGAGAAGCACATGAGTAAACAATACAGACTAACCCAGCTACGATGATGAGAATGTGTGACAAGGAATGTGAGGCGATGAAGAGGCTTGCAGAATATAAACACCAGGGACAGACTAATTGGGCCAAATGGCTTACTTACGTGCTGTAGCTCTGTGCAGCATTATGATAATAACTGCGGCAGTCTTCAACAAGCAAGAGACAGGTAATAATTAAGTTAATTTTGAATCTCAGCAGAACCTCTTATTTTGTTGAGGTACTGCAGAATGTGTTCTTGGCTGATTGCCAGCAGCAGTAGAGAATTATAATGAACCATCAAAAGTCTCTGCATATAAGTCTCCGGGAACTTTTCCACCTGCAGAAATTGGTAAATTTTTTATAAGTGATACTGATATGTTGGGGATAGGTCACTGTCAGTAGAGTTGGGATTCTTCACTTCTGTCTGAAGCAGGTTTCCAAACAACTTTAATATCAGGCTTGAAATTGTTGCCATGTACAGTATGTCGAGGCAAATTAGGTCATGTCCTAGTTGTCTGGTCAAACAAGCTTCAGTACACTGTTTTCCAAATACAGTCACTCTTAAAAATGTGGAATATATTTTAAGGGATTTCATTTGTGTAAATGGAGAGCCTGAAAATCTGAAATAAAAGCAGAAAATGCAGGAAGCACGTAGCAGTCAGGCATCATCTGTGGAAAAAAGATATTAACTTTTGAGGCCTGTGACTTTTCATCAGAACTAAAAATAGTGCAATAAGTTAGTTTCATGTGATTAAATACACTTAAATAAAATTAATAATCAGAGTATATGTACGAAGAGATTGTGAACAGATAATATATACTGACCAAGTGATTTGAAAGTAATGACCATGATATTTGACCAAAGAGAGGAATTTTAAGCTGTTGTATAATTGGCTCTCCCTCAAATTTAACTGGATCTACAATATTACCAATTAATCCTATATTAAAATAATCTCATATTAAATTAAAAGTTGCTGGTGAACGCAGCAGGCCAGGAAGCATCTCTAGGAAGAGGTACAGTCGACGTTTCAGGCCGAGACCCTTTGTCAGGACTAACTGAAGGAAGAGTTAGTAAGAGATTTGAAAGTGGGAGGTGGAGGGGGAGATCCGAAATGATAGGAGAAGACAGGAGGGGGAGGGCTGGAGCCAAGAGCTGGACAGGTGATTGGCAAAAGGGATATGAGAGGATCATGGGACAGGAGGCCTAGGGAGAAGGAAAAGGGGGAGGTGGGGAAAATCCAGAGGATGGGCAAGGGGTATAGTCAGAGGGACAGAGGGAGAAAAGGAGAGAGAGCGAGAAAGAATGTGTGTATATAAATAAATAACGGATGGGGTACGAGGGGGAGGTGGGGCATTAACGGAAGTTAGAGAAGTCGATGTTCATGCCATCAGGTTGGAGGCTACCCAGACGGAATATAAGGTGCTGTTCCTCCAACCTGAGTGTGGCTTCATCTTTACAGTAGAGGAGGCCGTGGATAGACATGTCAGAATAGGAATGGGATGTGGAATTAAAACGTGTGGCCACTGGGAGATCCTGCTTTGGGTCTCAAGACGGTCCAAGAATCTCACAGAACTAGAAGCCTTTTGCAAGGAAGAATGGGTGAAAATCCCCCAAATAAGAATTGAAAGACTCTTGGCTGGCTGCAGAAAGCACTTACAAGCTGTGATACTTGACAAAGGGGGTGTTATTAAGTACTGACCATGCAGGGTTCCCAAACTTTTGCTTCAGGCCCTTTTCATTTTTTTTGTTATTTTGAGACTGTAAAAGATGGAAATAAAAAAGCAATCTTGCTTAAAATAGTAAAGAAATGTGTCATCTTTAACTTTATGTCTTTTGGAAGTCAGGTCATCTTTTACACACTTAACTATTCACAGTAACAGAAATTTTGACCAGGGGTGCCCAAACTTTTGCATGCCTCTGTACCATCAGGCTCAAGTAGAGCAGTAGAGCTACTCGGACTTGATGTTTCAATCCCTATGGTAAGTCGGCACGCTCGATGTTGGCAGTGGGCTTGGAGTGGTGACAAGGAGGGAGGGTAGGTACGTCATCCGGGTCATCAGGTGGGCACCCTCCTTCTTTGACGTTTCGTTGATAAGCCCACAACGTCTCCAGAGGGCTCTATGGTTCTAGTACGCTGGATGAACTCAGCAGGTCAGGCAGCATCAGCGGAAACGATCAGTGGAACCCTTCTGGCCCGAAACATCGACTCATCATTTCCACTGATGCTGCCCGACCTGCTGAGTTCATCCAGTGTACTGTAAGTGTTGCTTTGATCACAGCATCTGCAGATTATTTTGTGTTTACAGCTCTATGGTTCTACCTGGCATCCCAGAGACACCCCCCTCAGTTCCATACCCTCCTGTCTTCATCTTGCAGCCCAGGTGTTGTCTTTCCTTTTAATTCAAATCCAATTGCTACTTTCTTCTGCTGCATTTCTCAAGGACTTGATTGCTTGTTGGAGGGAATGACCCCTCACCCCCATCTTCTTCAATAGACTGGTTGTAGATGTAGCAATGAATCCCCTGCATCCCACTTCTACAGGGAAAATCTTGGTCTTCCAGCCATTCTGGGCAGTTTCAGTTGCCATTTCAGAGTACTTGGAAATTTTCCTCTCATAAGCTTCTTCCACACCATCTTCCCATGGTACTGTCAATTCCGCAACATATGCCAGTTTGGCTGTTGTAAACCACAGGACCATGTCTGGCTGGAGTGCTGTAGTCGCAATGTCTGGGGTGTTACGTACCCAGTAACTGGGTTGCCAAACCAGCAGAAATGGACCACTTAGTTGGAGTCTGGATTACTGGAACTAAGAAAGTTTTATTAAAGAAATAAGCAACACAGTACTCTAATCATAAGGATATAAATGCAACAGGTTAGCAATGATAAAACACACATGTACTCAGAACTAGGAAAATAGGATCAATCAAGCTCTATCGCAGTCTAGGGGTAAAATGATCGGTCTCAAGTGACACAGAGTTCAGTTCAATTTAGTTCAGTTCACAGTAATCACTGTTGTGCCGTTGGAGAGAGAGAGAGAGAGCGAATGAATATGCAAATCGGATTCCAAACAGACCTTCGATATTCCTCGCAGTTAGCTTTCGGGCGAGCCCTTTGTAATGTCTTCTGAGGTCACCGACTGTGACCCCTCCGTTCCAGATATGATCGTTCTTCTGCGGTTATCCTGGCACCCAGGCAAGGGCGGACACACACACCAGGTTCCCGCCGACCGTACCTTTCCACCCTGTGCGTCTCTGGCTGGTCCCGTGACCAAACCTCCAAAACTCCACCAACTTGTGGGGGCACACCGCTTCCAGGGTCTCGTTACCTAGTGGTGTCTGTTGCCTTAACGAACCTGTCCCTTTTATCCCCCTGCTGGGGTATCGCCTGTCCATCAAACTTCAAACAGTTCAGGTTCAAAGCAACCGGTCTTGACAATACTCGGAACTGTGTCTCCTTTTCATTAATCTCTCTCGTCCCCCATTGTCCTCTTATCGGCATCAATCTTCTGCTAATTTGGTCTGTTGTCACAGGGGAAAACACAAGCTTTTTTTCCAAGTCCACGTCTATTTTCCAATCTCGAGCAGGCTGCAGAATGCTTACATCTTTTGATGTTATATGGGGCTCTGGAGGTTGGTCTGCTGGTACAAATTGTGTGATGTGGACGTTTCCCGTCAATGTTTGTGGGAGAGCATTCGAGGTGATTCCCCTCTGTTCCAAGATTGATGCCAGCTGTCTGAGAACTTGGTTATGCTGCCAGGTGTACCACCCCTGGGTGAGGCTCGTGGTGCATCCTGTTAAAATGTGCCTTAGTGATCCAGGTGCTTGACAAAGAGAGCAAGCGGGGTCTTCTCCCCACCACTGGTTCAGGTTCTGGTGTGTGGGCAGGACGTCGTAAGTGGCTCTGATGACAAAACTTAGCTGAGATCCCTCCATCTCCCAGATGTCACGCCAGCTAAGTTTCCTGTTATAAGACTATTGAACAGTAGGACTGTGACTCACTGCAATTAGTCTATTGCCATGATAACTCTAAAGGGGATGCAATCTCATTGGCTCTCCACTCAGCCCTAGTCCACGTGGACAATAGCATTACCTACGACAGGCTGCTGTTTATTGATTATAACTCAGAGTTAAACGCCATCGTACACTCAGTACTAATCAAAAAGCTCCAGATGCTGGGCTTCTGAACCTCACTTCCTCATCAGGAAACCACAGTCAGTGCAGATTGGTAATAGCTTCTCTTCATCACTGACATTCATCAGTGGCGCACCTCAAGGATTCATACTTAGCCCATTACCCTACTCTCTGTAGGCCCTCACATATGTGGCGAGGCACAGCTCAAATACCATCTATAAATTTGCCAAGAACGCAACTGATTCTGATTCTGATGATACGATGGACTCATCATATACTTCCTCAGTTTATTATTTTTTTCCCTTGTACTAAATCACTGCATTGTTGTAATGGAATAGTCTGTATACATGGCATGCAAAATAAAGATTTTCACTGGATCTTGGTACATGTGGCAATAATAAAACAATTTGCTAAATTATTGAGCTAGTTACACTATTCAGATTATATTGACCAGAGACTTTTAGCTAGTCCAGTTTCAATAATATCAGCAAGTATCTGCACCAACACAGATCCACCTGATTTGTTGTTTTGTCGTTCCAGCAAATGTAAAGATTTCACTCTGTTTCTTTCTCCTTTGGCACTCTGGGATACTTTTGAAGACCATAGGAAGAGAAGTTAGCCAGGCAACACCTTGAAACTGAAAATCAACACATTGCAGATGCTGAAAATCAGGAGTAAAAACAAAATGTTGGAAACCCTCAGCAAGTTAGGCAGCATTTATGGAAAAAGAAACAAAGACTGATCTGTTCAGTATTTCCAATTAAAAAACTATTATAGCTCCTTGAAATTGCTCTGCCTTTCAATGAGATTGAGGTCAATCCATGAACTATTTTTACTCAGACATTTTTGCTCTATGCTCTTTGTTACCCTTAGTTTTCATGAATCTACCAATGCTGCTGCTAAAGTTATTGCCCCAGTTGCACTCCGACTCCCAACCTTCTGGTACGTGACCCATATGAGTCCCATGGATGTGGTTACCTTCCGTGCCTGCACAGCTCCTAATGTCCTCTGGGCCCAGCTGCTGTGGTCATCTCAGGATAAAGAGCAATCCCTGTGTAGCAACTGCTCATCAGAGGCTGTTAGAAACATATGCAATAACTTTAACAAATTGCATTAAAATACAAATAGAATAAAATAATAAATTCAGTTAATTATAAAACCTGGTAACATAGTAGTTAGCACAACACTTTACAGTACCAGTGACCTGGGTTGAATTCCCACTGCAGCCTATAAAGAGCTTGTATGGTCTTTGGGTGCTCCGATTTCTTTCCACGGTACAAAGACATACCGGTTGGCGGGTTAATTGGTCATTGTAAACTGTCCCATGATTGGTTAGGATTAAATTGGGGGAATTGCTAGGCGGCATGGCTTGAGGGGCCAGAAGGGCCTATTCCTTACTGTATTTCAACAAATAAATAAAAAGCTACTAAGTCACATCAGGTCAGTCATCTTTCTTTTCATACACACAAATACCGTGTGGTACATGTATAAAGAAATTCTCGCTTGCAGCTATCACTGGTGTATAGAATCCAGCAGCAACAAGCAGAGTATTAGCTATACATAAATTATAGATATATTATACTAGACAGTGAAGAAAAAAACTCTGCAAAACAAGACATTAGTGCAAAAATACACACAATTAGTGACAAATCCACAGTAGTTCAAGAGGTGGTCCATAGTTTTCCACTTCTGAAGTAGAATTATGGTGTTGCAGGTCGTTTCAGGAAGCTGATGGTCATAAGAAAATAGCTGTTTCTGAACCTGGTGAGCCTTTAGGCTTCTGTTTAAACCTTTATAAATCTGTTTGTTACTTATTGTGCTACCAATCTTTGAGGTTATTTGGGAAGTTGAATATATGTCCTTCCATTGTTATGATGAGGACTTGAGGGCCTGGTAGAAATCATTGAGAGGCATCATTAATCATTTCCAATATCTGTCACACCTATCTTTTGGGGATTTTCTTCAATGACCCCCAAAACACTGTAGATACACTCAGTGGCCAGTTTATTAGGTACCTCCTGTACCTAATAAAGTGGCCAAAGAGTGTATGTTTATGGTCACCTGCTGTTGTAACTTCCACTTTAAGGTTTGACTTGTGTATTCAGAGATGTTCCTCTGGTGTAACATGTGGTTATTTGTGTTACTGTCACCTTCCTGTCCGTTTGAAACAGTCTGGCTATTCTCCTCTGACCTCTTTCATTAACAAGGCACTTTCATCCACAGAACTGCTGCTCATGTTTTTATTTGTTTTTCACACCTTGCTCTGTAAATTCTAGAGATTGTTGTGCATGAAAATCCCAGGAGATTGGAAGTTTCAAACCACCCCATCCGGCACCAACAATTATTCTGCATTCCAAGTCATTTCTTCCCTATTCTGGTATTTGGTCTGAAGAACAAGTGACACTTTTGACCATGACAGCATGCTTTTTTTTGCATTGGGTTGCTGCAATATGATTGGCTGATTAGATATCTGCATTAATGAGCAGGTATACAGGTACACCTAATAAAGTGGCCACTGAGTAACCTAAAACTGGTGATGACAGCAATGTTAAATAAATGAAAGGGAAGTGAAGCATGCCACTGTTAACTGTGAGCCCTGGGTGGGATAGATCATCGATCTGTGAGTAAGCCAGATTCACACAGCTTGCTTATTTCAGTGACGGAATTGTCTAACGGATGCTAACAAACTTTTGACTGTTTGGTCCCATCCATAAGGACAGCACTGTGAATGGATGGATACTGGTGAAGTCAATATGTGCTTCTTAAAGTTAGTACTCACTTTTAAAGTGGCGGTGCACCATGTCAGCAGCCGGTGTGCTGGTGGTCTGGCGAGTCATGAATTTGACTTCCGAAGTAGTAAAGATAGGTACAACGTGGGAGATTGCACTGGAGACTCTGATGGAGGAGAGACATCCTCTATCTACAAGGGGTTTCAGGGCCATCTAGACATGTGGCCAGAATGGAAAGGGGTCTGATTGACTTGGCCAAGAAGTGATGTCACGTCTCAAGGAAATGTATTCACAACCAGAGAAGTTCACTGAATTCATAGGCAGAGATAATTTAATGTTTTATCATGCCATCTGCACCTTTGTCCTCTGGCATTGATCAATAGTTGACGGTTTCGTTAATCACTGATCAACAATCTCTCTCACTGAGGGCTCAACATGCCTGCACCTCATATACCAGCACCTCTCTAAGCCTCCTGCCCACATCTCAGGACACACCATTCAGTCATGACAGAGACACTACCTACACGTAGTGCTCACTTCCAGGGTTGTTGTTCTGCTGGACAAAACTGTATGCAGGTGAAGGCAGCAGCTGCTGGAAAGCGAGGTATTGGTAATAGCTATTATTTTCACATGAACCAAGAGACAGAGAAGGGCTTGTCTTGCATACTGTTTATACAGATCAAATCATTACACAATGCATTGAGCGAGAATAAGGTAAAACAATAACAATGCAGAATAAAATGCAAAAGCTATCAAAAAAGTGCAGTGCAGGTAAAGTACAAGATCATAATGAAGTAGATCATAAGGCCAAGAATCCATCTTATCATACAAGAGTTTCGTTCAAGGTAACGGAGGGGTAGAAGCTGTTGCTGAGTTTGGTTAGGGCCAGGCTCTGAGCCGAGGGCCACCTAGTAATCTCTGAGTGTTGTCCTTAAGACTGGACACCATGCAAAGCAATGTGCAGGAGTCACAGCAACCAGCAATACGTCCTCCAGTAGATTATCTGGGTTGCTGACAGGCTGCCTTCTTGGTCCAGAGCTGCACAAGGTCCAAAGCCAACATTGCTAACATCAACTTTACAGAAGGCAACAATGCAGCCACCTTTGCAGCGGCTCCTGAGGGAAACACTAGGTAGGAACACACAAACAGGCAAAACCATATAGAAACAGAATAAATGTGACCATCGTGTGTTTTTGTTTATACATTTAGCTTTAATTGTTCACTTGGTGTTTACCTTTGCTTTATGGTGTTACTGTGGTGGTCACCTGCAGGTAAAGGGTAAGAGGTAGGGCTGAGGGGAGGAGAGGAGTTGTGGTCTCTGTATCACACAGATGATCTTGGCAAGCAGGAAATGGAAGTGTCCATTGCCTCCTCCTTCTCCCGCTCATCCTCCCGTTCTGCTGCTCCGCTACTTCACTGCATAGTTGTTAAAAGCCATCCTTTCTGATGGAGATAGCTCCAGTAAGATGGTGCCACACTTGGACACAATGGCCACTTTAGGTGGTGAAATTGTTCATCCTTTATGTCTTTATTGTGATTGCAAGACACTGTTGATAATCAAGAATTTCAAGCACACAGGTCTACCCCACCAGCAAGATGCTTGATAACAATCAAGCTAGACTGTGTTGCAGTCTCCAAGGGGAGATGGCATCAGAGTCAATGCACAAAGGTGGTGTGTAATCCAACATATGATGGAAATGGTTGTTTTGAATATTCTTAATTGGACGTTGGTAATGTAGAATACAATGAGTCCGATTTACTGGTTCATTGGCGAGGTAGCAGTGTGGCCATGGACAAGGCCCTTATGCCTTGGGGTTATCTTTTACAGCCAGCAGGGAAGGAGCTGATGGAGCTGGCAGTGTGACACAGGGTTTCGTACTGGCTTGGGGCTGGCCCCTCCCATTTGCGCTGCTCTCCAGAGTTCGCACGGTGGAAGACAAGCTGGATTGCCTTTGTCTGCAGCTGCACTTGTATGAGACGAGGAATGCTGCGGGCTTATTCTTGCAAAAACACGGCTCCAGCACAACATCAGTCTACAGCTCTTGACACTCAGGGACTTGGGATATAATATTATTATTATTTTGAAATATTTTTTAAAGTTGCATGTTTTTCTGCTATCATAATTATATGTGCTATATGTGCTGTGAGTGACTGTTGGTACTGTGTCTTATACCTTAGAGGAATGCTATTCTGTTCGGCTATATTCACGTGAATGACAACTACATTTGAACGTGAACTTGAGAAGCAGCATGCACATGCTGAAAACCTTAATGATCTCCTTAAATCAACACTTGCAGCAAGCAGTAAGATGTAAACAGGCCAATAATCGAAGAACATAGATGCATTTAAGGTTCAGTTCGGTGGTTATGATGATTACTGGCACTTTGATATGCATTGAGGCTGCAGGAAGTGTTAGGTTTCATTCACTACTACTACGTCAACTCAGGCCTAGGGGGCCGGCATCGGGCATGATGACGGACTCTCCACTTCTCCTTCTCCCTCATCAGTGTGTTCAGTTCACCTACCTTAGCCGTGCCGCTGTCTTCTAGGAGCGTGTTGACCATAGTCTTAGGGCATCCAGGGTTCATCCTCCCATGCTTGGGCTCCCATATGATGACTAGGCTGGCAGGTAGCTCGGGGTGGCATAGACAGTGCCCCGCTAGTTGCAGTCTTCTCGCCTCGATTTTAGTGGTGAGCATCGGTAGGTCATCATAGAGCTCGATGTTCGTCATGCGCTGTTGCCAACTCACATCAAGAGCCATCCAGAGCATTCGTGTATAGCAACCATCTAGAGACTTTCTCATAGTCTTGGAGAGTGTCCACGTCTCCCATCCGTACATGAGAATGGACTCTATGACTGCTATGAAGATCCTCTTTTTAAGCCCTCTGGTCAGGTTCGACTTCCAGATTTCCTTCATGTTGTTCTCAGCCCTCCACGCCAGCGCCTTCCGTATCTTTATGTCCTTCTCCAAACTCATCAAGTACCCGAGGTACTTGAAGTCAAAGACTTTCTTAATGGTATCATTCTTTATGGTCCTGAGAGTACCTACATCACAGTTAAACACCAGATACTCTGTCTTTTTAGCATTTAGGTGAAGTCCAACTTTATTGCACTCAGTTTCCACTTTTGTCATTAGCTGCTGTGCTTCCTCCATCTGGTCAGAGAGCAGGACTACGTCATCTGCAAAATCGAGATCTGTGAGCATAACTGGTCTGACCCTTTTGGTTCGTCCTGGTTTTATGGTGAAACCAAGCTTCAGGCCTTCCTTATTGAACCTCAGTTGCTACAATTTCTCAATGACGTTCAGGTAAGTGAGTTTCTCCCTGCACAACCTGGGTAAGTATACTATTTTCACTCTGAGTCCTTCTCACTTTCTGTAATCCTTCATTTCAACAGCTGTTCTGCTTTATATCAGTCTGCCCATTCAAGGGGAGTACTAACAGATACACACACTCTGGTTTGCATGGATGTCAGTAAAAAGTTATTTAATGCCTGTGATACCAGTGCCTGCAGACCTAATCAGCACAAAGCAGAATCAGAAAACCAGAAAAATATTTGTAAAGTTACACTATAGCAACAGCTTGAAGAAATCACCAGCAACTAATTGGTAAGGAGTAGATGATTTTATCTCATATACCCTATGGCCACTTCATGTTAAACAAATTCCTGCAGAAGAATCTTTCACAACTCAGAATTAAAATGGAAACAAGTCATCACAGATCCCGAGGGACTGGCAAAGAAGAAAAATTCTGGTTTGAAAAGTTTCCTGGGCATGAAATTGCTTGACAATACATGTTAATAAGGTTAAACAAGGACATTGACTGTAATATTCAGTACCAAAGTGGCAGTGCTGTTGTGAAATCAGTGCAGAGTGCGCAGATGACAGTCAAGGTCTGTGCACTCTGCCTACACCAGCAGATGTTCACAATACATTTGCCAGTGATCACACTAATATATTGTCCAACTAACCCAGCCCAAAGTTGCATTATACTTTACCCATTCAGATGCAAAGTTACAGGCTAAAGAAAAATATTAATGATGACATTTACTTAATGATTTTATTTATCTAGAGATCAGCACTGTAAATGGCCCTTCCAGCTCAATGAGCCCATGCTGCCTAATTAATCTATTAATCCATATGTCTTTAGAATCTGGGAGGAACCTGGAGTGCCTGAAGGCAATTGATGGGGAGAACATCCAAATGCTTGCAAACAGTGGGAGAACTGAATCCAGGTCACTGGACCTGCAGTACTGTACAGACCCAGTTTCCATTCTTTTAACCAGGTTAAAGTAGTTGTCTTCAATTCTATGAGCGTAAGCTTAAAATGAAGCCACTAACATGAAACATTATTGAATGTCTTCCAGCAACACACGTAAAATGCTGGTGGAACTCACCAAGTCAGGCAGCGTCTCTGGGGGAATAAACAGTCAATGTTTCAGGCCAAGACCCTACACGAGGACTGGGAAGGAAGGGGGCAGAAGCCAGGATAAGAAGGTGGGGAGGGAGGAAGGAGTACAAGGTGACAGGTGACGAGCGAGACCAGGTGAGGCGGAGGGTTGGTGGATGGAGGATGGGAATGAAGTAAGCAGCTTGGCGGTGATAGGTGGAAGAGATAAAGGGCTGAAGAAGAAGCAATCTGATAGGAGAGGACAGTGAACCATGGAGGAAAGGGAATGAGGCGGGAAACCAGAAGATCTTGGGCAAGTGCGGAGAAGAGAACGGGTAAGAGGGTAACCACAATGGGGAATGGAAAAAAAGGAAGGGGAATGGTGAGAAATTACCAGATTAAATCCATCAGATTGGAGGCTACCCAGATGAATATGAAGTGTTGATCCTCCAACCTGAGTAACAGTAGAGGAGGCCATGGACAGTCATGTCGGAATGGGAATGTGAAGTCGGAATGCTTAAACATTGGTTCTGTGGCAGAGCATTCCACGGATTCACTACTCACTGGCTAAAAAAATTCCTCTGTTTTAAAAGGTTGCCCCTCAATTTTGAGGTTGTGCTCTCTAGTTCTGGATACTCCCACCACAGGAAACCTCCTCCCCACATCCACCCAGTCTTGTCCTTTCAGCATTGGTAGGTTTCAATGAGATTCCACCCCCCCACCCCACCCCACCGCATTCTTCTAAATTCCAGTGAGTACAGGCCCAAAGCTGCAAAATGCTCCACATATGTTAACCCTTTCATTCCTGGAATCATCCCAGTGAACCTCCTCCAGACTCTTTCCAATGACAACATATCTTTTCTGAGATATGGGGCCTAAAACCGTTTATCAATACCCCAGGTGCAGCCTGGCTACTGTCTTATAAAGCATTATTTCAGCATTATTTCTTTGCTTTTATATTCTATTTCCCTTGAAATTAATGCCAACATAGGATTTGCCTTCTTTAACACAGATTCAACCTGTAAATTAACCTTCTAGGAGTCTTGCACAAGGACTCTTAAGTCTGTCTGAACCTCTGATGTTTGAACCTTCTCCCTATTTAGAGAATAGTTCACACTATTGTTCCTCTTACCAAAATGCATTATCATACATTACCCTAGCACTTTTTCCTTTGTAGTAGCAATGGCACTCACTTCTTCTCCCTGATACTCACAGACATCTGGCACACTGCTAATGTCTTCCACAATGAAGACAGATGCAAAGTACCCTTTAAGTTTATCTGCCATTTCTTTGTCCCCCATTACCACCTCACCAGCATCATTTTCCTGCGGTCCAATGTCAACTTTCATCTCTGTTTTGCTCTTTATATAACTGTAAAAACTTCTGGGATCCTGCTTTTTATTATAGGCTAGACTTCCAGAAGTCCAGTTAATTTTCCTTACGTAGAGATTCTCGATGCATCACCAGCAACAGCGCTTCCCTTCCTGATGAGCTTAACACATTCTATGCATATTTTGAATGAAAGAGGATCTGAATGTCAGCACCCACCCTGACAGCCTCCAATGCACCTTGACCCCACAGTCACTGTTACAGACATAAGATCAGTCTTCCAGAGCATGAATCCGCAGAAAGCATGTGGTCTGCAGGGAATCCCTGGCCATGTCCTTAGATCCTGTGCATATCTGACACCTCTATTATGAAGTGTTTCAGGAGGCTGGTGATGGCATGCAGTAACTCCAGCCTCCTGGACAACTCTGACACATTGTTATGTTCTGTCGAGTATTGTGGGCAAGTTATGTTGGTGTCGGAATATGTGGCGGCTCATATGATGTTTCCCCAGCACATCCTTACATTGTGTTGGCTGTTAATGCAAATGACACCTTTCATTGTATGTTTCGATGTACCTGTGATAAATAAACCTACTGTAAATCTGATTGTGAACTTGAGTCTGTATCTGAATCTGAGACTGAATATGATTCTGAATCTGAAAGAAATATACCGAATTGGAAGAAGTTCGAGTGAATCTCTGCTTCTCCTGTCTGAAAGGACTGTTTGCTTCCCTAAAGGGTAGAAAGGGAAAAGGGAAAAGGGAAGGTGTTGCGTCAACTGTGTATGCATGAGAAAGTGCCAACAGAAGAGAAGTGTCATGTCATGAGAACTGATGAATGAGCAGATTTGGATATCACAGTCCGTATAAACCCTGATAAGGTAAGGAAAAATGTGCCTGTTGGTGGTATCTTGTTGAAGGTGGTTGGAAATTACACAGTCTTGAATGTGAATCTGATTGCCTCCAAGATGGCGTTGGTGAACCACAATGACATGTTGCAGGCTACTTACAAAATATCTAAATATACTTTTAAATTACACTCATTGCAACCTGCAGCCTGTATTTTCCAATTAAGCAATATACTTTTGAACCATATTAACAAACCAGAAAATTCACAATCTTCTGAAGGACTCAGCAGACTTAACTCTCAAGTATGCTTGTACAGCACCTTTAAGCAGACGAAGTACATTGCCACAGCCAAAAGAGAGGGAGGAGGGGAGGACTGTAAGCCAGACTTAAGCACTGGGGAATGAAATTTTCTCCACCCAGCATCTTGATAGCAAATGTCCAGTCACTGTTGAACAAGACTGAGGATCTAAGGGCAAGATCAGAATCAGGATCAGAATCAGGTTTAATATTGCCGGTATATGCTGTGGAAATTGTTAACTTTTTGACAGCAGTACAATGCAATACATGATAAATGTAGAGAAAAAACTGAATTACTTCATTAAATGTGTGTGTATATATATATTGCTGTATTGGAGGGAAATGAGGAATTGCTGCGTTCTCTGTTTCACGGAGATTTGGTTCACTCTGGATATATTGGATATGTCAGTAAAACCGGATGATTCTCGATATACAGGATGGACCAGACTGCTGATTCGGAGAAGGTTAAAGGTGAGGGTCTGTGAAAGCCATGGTCTTGCCACATTCTTGTTCCACCAACCTGGAACTTTGATAATTAAGTGGCAACTGTTCTACTTACCAAGAGGGTTCTCCTTTGTGATCCTGACTGCAGTTTACACACTGCCAAAAACAGATGTTAAGGAAACAGTCGCTGCATTGTGTACCGCAATTAGTAAACAGGTAACAGCCAACCCCGATGAAGAAATCTCTGTCCAATTAACAACAGCATATCGCCTGCAGCATTGGGGGGTTGCAACACACTCAACCACTGTTATACTATGATTTGGAATGCCTGTGTTACATACTTAGACAGCATTTCAGGAAATCTATTTTTCTGCCTGCCTTTCTTCTACATGCACACAGGTAGAGGTTAAATAACAAGGCTGCAAAGAGAAGGACAACAAGGATGTGCTCGCTGAAGACTGAGGAGTGGCTATGGGATTGCTTCGAGTCAGTAGACTGGGCTATGTTCGAGGACTCTTCAGAGGATCTGAACGAATATAGTTGTTGCTGATTTTATAAAAACAGTCGTAGGCAAGATTTTCCCCACAAAATCATTCAGAGACTTCCCTAACAAGAAGCCCTAAGGGAACCAGGAAATCTGGAAACTGCTGAGGCCCAGAACAGTGGCACTTAGATCTGGCGACCAAGTTAAATACAAGAGGAAAGCCATTTCACATGCAAGGATGCTCAGCAGCTGTGGAAGGGCTTGAACGATAGCACCTCCTACAAAGCTTCAAATCCTGGGCCATGATACTTCCTTGTGTACTGGAACTTTGATTTCCTCTCTTGCAGACTCCATAAGACCATAAGACAAAGGAGCAGAAGACGGCCATTTGGCCCATCGAGCTTCTCCGCCATTTTATCATGAGCTGATCCATTCTCCCATTTAGTTCCACTCCCCCGCCTTCTCACCATAACCTTTGATGCCCTGGCTACTCAGATACCTATCAATCTCTGCCTTAAATACACCCAATGACTTGGCCTCCACTGCCGCCCGTGGCAACAAGTTCCACAGATTCACCACCATAGCTTCACCATAGATTCACTCCAGTCAGCTTGGATTGGAAATATCATCTCCTCCACAATCTCCATCAGCACAGGTGCACCACAACAATGAATGTCTGCAGTCCAAAAGACCCCTTGACTCTTTCTGAACTCTAAGCATGTGGGTTCTGTATGTCCATCAGTGAGCAAACACTATTTATGTCTGTTGAATGTTTGCTGATAGCAGCCAGATTCTTTCTTAGGCTTAAGCACCAACAAATTGTGAATGTCTGTCAAATGATTTCACAGTTGGCTCAATAGATTCTTTTTGGGGTTTGGGCTAATTGCTTATATGCCCTTTCGTAAGTCCAAAGGGATGTTGTGTGCCCAGACATGAGTGAATCAAAATCTAATTGACTTTTGAAGATCACATTGATGGCCACAGGATATGTTTTAAAAAATGGGCTATACTGAGACAAAAGATAGACTTAGTCTGTTCCAGTGTGTCTCTGCACTTGTGAAACTTTTATGGGGATGTCTTTCCCAGCTTTGTTGAACTTCAACTAGGACCCAGAGGTCATTTCATAAGTGAGTCAGAGTTTGGAGATCCTCTGACAACAGCAACGATCAAGAGAAATCCTTGTGCCTTGCAGAAATCTTCGTAGCTTGCTATGTAGTATTTGGTGTGGTTTATTTGTGCTTTCTATTTTATAATAATAAATTAGGCTGAACTTACTTTGTGGTGCTTGTATGCTAGCTACAACATCTCCTGGACACACAAATTGTAGGCACTGATTAATCCAGATACCACTCAGTCTGGATTAGCAACAACATCTCCTCCACAATCTCCATCAGCACAAGCCAGTGAGCCTAGTCCCCTCCTCTACTCATTATATAATTATGACTGTGAGGCTAAGCACAAATCCAATAGCATATTTAAATTTGCTGACGATACCACTATCATTGGCCGAATCAAAAGTGGTGACGATTCAACATATAGGAGGGAGACTGAAAATCTGGCTGAGTGGTGCCTCTACAACAACCTCTCATTCAACATCAGCAAGACTAAGCAGCTGCTTATTGACTTCAGGAGGAGAAAACCGGAAGTACATGAGCCAGTCCTCATCAGGGGATCAGAGGTGGAGAGGATCAGCAGCTTTCAATTCCTCAGAGTTATCATTTCAGAGGATCTGTCCTGGGACGTAAGTGCAATTACAAAGAAAGCACGGCAATGCCTCTATGTTCTTAAAAGTTTGTATGGAAAAACCCACAAAAAGTAATGGATACAGCCCAGTCCATCACAGGTAAAACCTTCCCCACCATTGAGCGCTATATACATGAAGTGCAGTCACAGGAAAGCAGCATCCATTCAGGGATCCCTACCATCCAGGCCATGCTCTTTTCTCGTTGCTGCTATCAGGAAGAAGGTACAGGAGCCTCAGGACCTGCACTACCAGCTTCAGGAACAGTTTTTCCATTCAGCCATCAGGCTCTTGAACCAGAAGGAATAACTTCACTCGTTCTATCACCGAATCGTTCCCACAACTTATGAACTCATTTTCAAGGACTCTTCATCTCATGCTCTTGATATTTATTACTTTTTCTTTAATTACTATTATTATTTTTGTCTTTCTTTTTGTATTTGCACAGTTTGTTTTTGCACGTTGGTTGTTTGTCTGTTCTGTTGTATGTGTGATCTTTCATTGATTCTATTGTGTTTCTTGTACTTACTTTGATTGCCTCCAAGAAAATGAGTCTTGGGGTTGTACATGATGCAATAAATGTATGTACTTTGGTAATAAATTTACTTTGGACATTGAACTTTGAACTTTGAATGGGAATGTTGGTGAGGACAAGGGGAATACTATCTTTGTGGAAGGAACTTTATGAAGAGCAGAACTGTGGGTAATGAAGCACTCAGGGTTAAGACATGACTGAATATTGTTCTCATCCTCTGAAATGCTCCGCTATCGAAGTCAATGGAAGAGAGGATTGCACCTATGTTTTCCTGATAAACACACAAAACGTGTTGGAGGAACTCAGACTCAGCAGCACCTCTAGAGGGAAATGAACATTTGACATTTTGGGCTGAGACCCTCCTTAAGGACTAGAAAGGAAGGGACAGGCTTCCTTCTATCAATTGCTCGAGATTTCTATTACAGTATCTGCAAAATATGTTGTGTCTCAGCAACTGCTGATAATTTTATTTTAGCGCAAGCAACTCTGGATAAATTTAGCCCCTAAAATTTTAATAATGCTTAGAAAATTAAACTATATTTGTTGTTACGTACCCCGTAACTGGGTTCCCAAACCAGCAGAAATGGATCACTCAGTTGGAGTCTGGAGTACTAGAACTAAGGAAGTTTTATTAAAGAAACAAGCAACACAGTAATCGAAAGGATAATAAATGCAACAGTTCAGCGATGATAAACACACATGTGCACAGGATTAAGATAACAGCATCAATCAAGCTCTATCGTTGTCTAGGGGTAAATGACCAAATTTCAAAGTGACTCAAAGTTCAGTCCAGTTAGTAGTTCAGTTCGCAGTAATCGTTGCCATGGCGATGGACAACGTGGGGGAAGAGAGAGATAGAACAGGAACAACTGATCATTCAGAACGGCTTCACTCACAGACCGGCGAGATTGCTCACAAGCAACTTTTGGGCGGGTCCTTGGTGATGTCACCTGAGGTCACCGACTGTGACCCCTCCTCCAGATGCGGTCAATCCTCTGCAGTGAACCCAGCACCCAGGCAAGGGCGGACACACACCGGGTTCCCGCTGATTGTACCTTTCCACCCTGGCCGTTGTCTGGTACTTCTCACCCACTCGTGAGAGGCGCACCGCTTCCAGGGTCTCGTTACCTCGGGTGGCGTGTCTTGCCTTAGCGAACCTGTCCCTTTTTATCCCCCTGCTGGGGCATCGCCTGTCCATCACTTCAAACAGTTCAAGGTTCAAAGAGGGGAGCCGCTCCAGACAGCTCTCTCTCCCCCGTTCCTTCATTACACATCTCCAGATGCTGCTCCATTGTTCCTTATCTCTCCTTCCCCTGAGGGCAGGTGGCAGACCACTTGCTGATGTCACTGATGCTAACCCAGGCCAGCAAACATCTTAATTTTATGTGTATTCTCGTCACACTTCCCCCCTTTAAGGATTTTTACCGGGAGGTAAAAATTACAAACATGAATACATTATTTGATACATACACAAATATACATCTTTATCAGCTATTTGGCTAACACAGCGAGTTTGAAGCTGTCAACACCTTGACAGACAGTCATCACATTTTCTGTTCCTTCTACACGTGTTATTAATAATCCCTTAGACCAGGCTCCAACTCAGCAAACTTCATAGTGGCCAAAAACACTGATGAATTGCGACCAATGTAACCTCTCATTTGGTTTTGTCCCGGACCACAATAACAAGGGTCGTCCCATTCCGACTCAGTTTTCTCTCGCAAGGGCTTAGTAGGAGGGGGACTGGTATTGACCGCAGAGTTATTGCAAAACTTCCTGCAGTACCCCACCATCTCCAAGAGCCTTCTGAGGGCCCTCTTGTCTGTCGGGGTTGGGAGGTCAGCGATAGCCTGCACTGTAGCTTGCATCGCTGCCAGCTGCCCCTGTGTCACCACAATTCCCAGGTAAGTGACCCTCGTGTGGCCGAATTCATTTTTTTCAAGGTTCACTATCAAGCTGGCTTCGGACAGCCGTATTAAATTGCCAATACACACCTCTGTGTTCCTCAGCCCTTTAGTCACTGAATTACTCATTAAATATGGGTGTTGTTTACTTGGCTGCCCTATTGTAACCACAATCACCCAACGTCCCAGTTCTTTGCATTTCCTCGGGACAATCAAACACACGGGCGCGAGTCGTTTAATTACTTCTGCTAAAGATTCGCTTTGTTCGGGGATTAAGGGAGAGACCTTATCAGTAGACCTGGCCAAAACAATAGCCTTCTCCCATCTGATCGATCCCATACTAATCTGTTCAAAATGGTTTTTTTCTCTTATCAGGGGGCCTCTAGCTTCATTGATTTCCACGCTAACACCGACTAGGTTTGTTAGCATATCAAAAGCCGGTGACCGTCTCAGTTCGCGTCGGTCATGATCAATAACATTCTTCCCCCTGGGCAGCCGGTAAATCTCTTTCATGATTCCACCAACTGTTTCCTCCAGCACCGCAAAATGTCCACCGGGGGGTACCTCGTGGGCCATGTTAAAAACCTCATCCCCATAACTCTTTTGCACCACCCCCCACTCATCTGCGGATACTGTACTTGATTTCCCTTTCTTCCTTAGCACTTCCTCATCCGCACAATAGCCTACTAGTTCCCTTGTTAAGTCTGTGTCAGAGAGAGCGGTCTCTGCCAAAACCATCAGCCCCTCGTCTCGCTCCTGCGTCTGCACAAATTCTTTCCCGGCTACTGCTACGTCCGTCCCAGCTCCCTCACTACCACTTGTCTCACTACCCTCTTTCTTTCCATTTTCTACCCCCTTCTCGTACAAGGTTGGCAGAAACGTTTCACCCAAATTCACCATTGCGGGCCCGTGATGAACCCGCGAGTCCATGGGCGGGGCCTCAATGCTGGCAGGCTAACCCGTCTATCTCACGACTGGGAACACGATTCCTCCGGCGATGTCATTACCGAGCAAGACTTCCACGTCTTTCATCGGTAATTCGGACCTCACCCCGATCGTGACTAGTCCAGAGACCAGGTTGCTCTGTAAGTGTATCTGGTGCAAAGGGACTGACTCTGTCCCTTCCCCAACACCTTTGACCTTGACCTCCCCAGTCTGGGTCTCTGAGCTAAACTCTAATACACTCTTCAGTATTAGTGACTGACACGCTCCCGTGTCTCTCCAGATCCGCACTGGAACTGGTTTTAACCTCTCCTTCACTGACACCAGTCCGGCCGAGATAAACCTCTCGCGCCCTTCCTGGACTTTTTCAGACCTGTCCTTCCCTAGCGGTTCGTTTAACAGCTCGATACAGCCATTCAAAATTTCCGCCTTTCCTTTCCCTGTCTCCTTCCTTGGGGCAAAGCACCTGGACGCAAAGTGTCCGGCTTTCCCACAGTTATAACAGACGACCCCAGGAGACTTCCTAACAGACTGCTCCCGGTCTACCTTATCCTTTTCACTAGTCCCCGGCTTACTTTCTGACTTTTCCGGCGGACTCTCCCCGCCGTCCTGACTACCCTTCTGGTAGCCTTTACTCGGGGCAAACTTCATTTTATGCGTCAACGCATACTCATCCGCTAACTTAGCAGTTGCGGCTAACGTGGCTGCCTCTTTCTCATCGAGGTAGGGTCTCATACCCTCAGGGACACAACCTTTAAACTGCTCAATCAGAATCAGCTGCAGCAGTCTGTCATAATCCCCCTCTACCCTTTTCGAGGTGCACCAACGCTCACAA
The DNA here is from genome assembly GCF_963921235.1 of Mobula hypostoma. Lineage (NCBI taxonomy): Eukaryota > Metazoa > Chordata > Chondrichthyes > Myliobatiformes > Myliobatidae > Mobula > Mobula hypostoma. The sequence goes on along the minus strand of NC_086098.1, from coordinate 54,861,058 downwards.
TATGTTTGCATCTCACGAGCAAACTCCAAATACGTGCGGTCCCACTGCTTCCTCGCATTCCGGAACCTCTGCCGGTATGCCTCCGGGACCAACTCATAAATCCTGAGGATGGCCTCTTTCACCACCTCGTACCTCTGGGCATCTTCCGCGGACAAAGCTGAGTAAGCTTCTTGGGCCTTCCCTTTCAGTACACTCTGAAGTAAAACAACCCACTTATCCCTCGGCCAGTCCTGACTTATAGCCACTTTTTCGAAGTGGAGAAAGTACCGATCCACGTCGGTATCGTCAAATGGGGGAACCAGCCTAACCTCCTGGGTCGCCCGGAACCCTCCACCTTGGTTCGGCATGAGCCCCTGCTCGGCCCTTATCTTTAACTTCTCCAGCTCAAATTCCCTTTCCCTCTGTTTCCCTCTCTCTTCTCGCTCCCATTGCCTCTCTTTCTCCCGCCTTTCTAATTGCTTCTCTTCGTGTTCTAACTGCCGTACCCGGAACTCGTGCTCGAGTCTCAGTTTTTCAAGCTGTACCTGTACCGCGTCTCCAGCAGGTTTTTCAATAGACACCACCTCCAGCTCACCTTGGGGAAACACACCTTTAGATACATAGTGCTCTACAATAGCTCTGTATATCTCCTCTCTCCTCATTGTCGACTTCACCTTAGCAAGATTCAACCGTTTGGCCACAGCTATCAATTCCGATTTCCTGGCATCCTCTAATGCCTCCAAGGTCGGCGCCTTTATAAATTCCTCAGCCTCCATTTCTGCTGTTTGTCTTTTCTTTCTTTCGGGAATTTTAACCCAATCAATTTACTCCGTCCCAAATTTAGTGTTCAAAATCCCGGACGAGCCCCCACTTATGTTACGTACCCCGTAACTGGGTTGCCAAACCAGCAGAAATGGATCACTCAGTTGCAGTCTGGAGTACTAGAACTAAGGAAGTTTTATTAAAGAAACAAGCAACACAGTAATCGAAAGGATAATAAATGCAACAGTTCAGCGATGATAAACACACATGTGCACAGGATTAAGATAACAGCATCAATCAAGCTCTATCGTTATCTAGGGGTAAATGACCAAATTTCAAAGTGACTCAAAGTTCAGTCCAGTTAGTAGTTCAGTTCGCAGTAATCGTTGCCATGGCGATGGACAACGTGGGGGAAGAGAGAGATGGAACAGGAACAACTGATCATTCAGAACGGCTTCACTCACAGACAGGCGAGATTGCTCACAAGCGACTTTTGGGCGGGTCCTTGGTGATGTCACCTGAGGTCACCGACTGTGACCCCTCCTCCAAATGCGGTCGATCCTCTGCAGTGAACCCGGCACCCAGGCAAGGGCGGACACACACCGGGTTCCCGCTGATTGTACCTTTCCACCCTGGCCGTTGTCTGGTACTTCTCACCCACTCGTGAGAGGCGCACCGCTTCCAGGGTCTCGTTACCTCGGGTGGCGTGTCTTGCCTTAGCGAACCTGTCCCTTTTTATCCCCCTGCTGGGGCATCGCCTGTCCATCACTTCAAACAGTTCAAGGTTCAAAGAGGAGAGCCACTCCAGACAGCTCTCTCTCCCCCGTTCCTTCATTACACATCTCCAGACGCTGCTCCATTGTTCCTTATCTCTCCTTCCCCTGAGGGCAGGTGGCAGACCACTTGCTGATGTCACTGATGCTAACCCAGGCCAGCAAACATCTTAATTTTATGTGTATTCTCGTCACATTGTTAACAAAAGGTTACATCAATTGTTGAGGTTTTATAACTGTAGAAAATTGAGTACAATCTTAGCTGGCATATGAGTAGTTTTATATTACTTTTGAGCTTGTATATTTAACGTAATTAAAAATTTCTCTGCATTATCAATTGTATCTTTTGGTTCTCAGCTGGTTGATCAGTTATGATATCTCCATGGGATCTGCAGGGAGAAAGCAATCTTTTTTATTTCACTGATGCTAGTTTTTGCATTTGACAGAAATTGGAAATAAAATTATTGAACCTTTTAGCTTACCATAATATGTTGCAGAAAGATCAGGTTTTATAACATTTTATCAATTTGTGGGTTACAAATCTGTTAAAATAATTTTATATGAATTATTTTAGTTTGTTGCACTCTGAGCAATGAAAAATGAAAGGTGAAGTTTTCCCAGAATTAGTGAATTACAATCATTTCACAGGATGTTTATGTTTTGATTCTTCAAATCAATTTATTTTGATTTTATTCTGGACCTTAGATTTTTCATATGTGCACAGAGAAGCAATTTCACTTTGAAATCTGATCCGAAAGAGTATGGTCAATTCGTGAAAGTCAAGGAGATAGTAAAATAAGTCAAACTTCTTAAAACTTGACAGAGATCATTAATCAGAACCAGCTTCACAGAGCTCTATTCTGACTATTATAGGACAGGGCTAATCATGGATATAATGCAATTCAGGCTACACACCCAAAATGCTGGAGGAACACTGCAAGCCAGACAGCATCTATGGAAAAGAGTACAGTCAACATTTTAGGCCGAGAAACGTCGACTGTACCTTTTCCATAGCTTGGTTTTCCAGCATCTGCAGATTTTCTCTTGTTTGTGAATGCTTTTCAGGCTATTAGTTTTTTTTAAGTGGCCTAACGGAGTGATCTGAAGAAATCCTGAAAATGCAGGGAACCTGCTTTCATATTTCTGAGCTGAGCAGTCAAGTTAACATCTTTTATTACTCAAATTTATTGGAATAAACAGATGATATCAGACAGTTTGTTTTTTGAAAAATATATACTATAGAAGTTTGTGCTTTGTAGTATGAAGACAGGGAATTGATTTATTTTATATTACCCTGTTTATTATTTATCAGTTTTTGTTCACCTGTTCCCTTACCTATGAGTTCTGGATATCCTCAACCAAATTAGGTTATTATTTCTTAAAATCAACACTTCACTCTTTGCTGAAGTGGGGAATATTTTAATTTAATTGCCTATTTGACTTTTCTTTGCAGTAATTCACAGGCATTGTAAACTTATAATGGCAAAGAGAGAATAAGGGGGTGCTACATTGAACATAGGCGCAGTTTGCTTGACAAGTAATGAGGTTAGGAAAAGAAAACAACGATTCCCTCCTCTCCATGCCAAATTAAGGCATATAACTCATTAAAAAAATATATCTCTGCATTGTAAAATTCCCAGTGTCGTGTACATTATAGTAGCTGCTATTACCTAATATGGAGATAGTACTGATTGCATCAGTGCATTTGATGCAGCAATCAGTTCTGGAAAATGTTTTCAATGTTACTCAGCACTTGGCATGTGGAACACTTCTTGATTTCATCCAATATTTGACTCCCTGAGATACATTTCCATCTCACTGCACATTAAACCTATAGGGGCAAAAAATATTAACTTGGTATAAATAAAAAGCTAGTTGTTATGTTATGGGAGAACATCAGTAGTCATGAATAACTTAACTTAATAGTAAGGATATCGCTGGTGAGCTGGTATGAGTCTCTGTAGCTTCGTTCAGTGGAGACAGGAAGTTCACTTATGGGGATGAATTAGTGTCTAGAGTTTTTCCAATTGGGTAGAGCATATACAGCACAGTTACAGTACATGATTGATTAATCACATTCATTTTCAAGACACAGAAAGTTAAACAGAATTTAAGCCAATGTCATAGCAACTAATGAGATGCTGTTAAGGATGTGACAGAGTCAATTTTCATGTACTGTGCCTGATTAAGTCAGTTCCAATGTACAGGATATTTTTCCAGAATGATGATGTGCTGGTAGCACATTGTCCTTTAGATGAAACACCCATGCATAATCATTCACAGCTCCCTGGCAACAGGAATGAAAACGCAATGTGTGTTGCTAAGTCCTGGAGCTGCGGACAGTTCAATGGAGAATGGTAGCATGGGAAGGCAAACATTTGAGATTTGGAAAGGCTTAGGGTACCGTTCATCCCTTTGACAGTTCTTTCCATTTTAACATACTCCTAGAGGGAATGAACTTGTTAAAAAATGAGTAGAACACCACAGATGTTCGAAGTCCAAAATTGATGATCAAACTGCACACATAATCTCGAGCAACACACATCAAAGTTGCTGGCGAACGCAGCAGGCCAAGCAGCATCTGTAGGAAGAGGTGCAGTCGACGTTTCAGGCTGAGACCCTTCGTCAGGAGTCCTGAGGCTTCTGTACTTTTTTCCTGATAGCAGCAGTGAGGAAGAGCATGATCTAGGTGGTGGTGGTGGTCCCTGATGATGAATGCTGCTTTCTCGCAACAGCACTCTGTGTAAGATGTGCTTAATGGTGGGGAGGGCTTTACCCATGATGGACTGGGTCATATCTATTACTAAGTAGGATTTTCCACAGAACGATATAGTTGTTATAGAAATAGAATTGAATACATTCAGCTAAAAACTAGGTAAAAGAAAGACTGTCAGATTTTTCATCTGGGAGCGTGCTTTTCACCTGATTGGAGTAGAGCTAATAAAATGTCTTTTGTACCCTTGTCTGAAGCAGACACTGAGTGTGAAAGAAATCTCTTTTGACAAAGAGTCTGTATACTTCAAGTCAAGTCAAGTTAAGTCAGTTTTTATTGTTATTTCAACCATAACTACTGGTACAGAACATAGTAAAAATGAGACAACGTTTTCCAGGACCATGGTGCTACAAGAAACAATACAAAAACTACACTGAACTACGCAAGAAAAAACACAAAAACTACACTAGACTACAGTCCTATCCAGGACTGCATAAAGTGTGTACAATTGTAATTGTCCTGCTGAAGGAAAAACATTATTAAACAGGAAAAGATTCAGAAAAAACTTATGAGGAAACTGCTAGGAGTCAAGGACCTGGGTATATCCCTTGCGATATAGGAGGTTGAGGGGTGAACTATAGATCCATAAAATAATGAGGTGCTTTGATGGAGTGAATACGCAAAGCATTTTCCCAGAAGAGCAGAACTGAAAACTGGAGGACACCGGTGTAAAGTTATGATGGTACTGGGTTTACTGACCACAAAGTCCTAAACTCAAAGTCCTTAAGCCCTATCAGATACCATTGGTACTCTCACTAAATGGAGATTAATGTGTAACTACCCAATCTTCAAAGATGTACATTTCCCCGTTCATTCTCCATGGCTAGTTTAATTGCCAATACCCAATATTTGAGCAGTGAGTTCCCTCTCCCTACCAAGAAGAAGATACTTCCAGCTAACAAAGTTGTTTAAAACAGTTCATTTATTTTCAGTGACACATGTTTAAATGCAAACATTTTAAAATCACATTTAAAACCTACTGATGATTTCTATCTTAAACATTTCCAAATTACAAACTACTTCTGAAACACAAACCTCTTCTAAAACACAAAGGATTTCCAAAATATAGCTAAAGTTCCTATAAACTAAAAATTCATGCAACGATGAAAATGAACAAACCATCTGTCGCAGAAATCAAAACCAAAGGAATGGATTCTAGTTCTTACCTTGTTTCTGTCATGCTTCTTGATGTTTCTTACTTCATTCCTAATAAGCCTGAACTGCTCTCTACATTATACAGTTTTCCACTTGGGTGACTTCATAGACATATGATGTACCCTTTTTACACAAACTACCTAAAAGCTTCTTGGAGACTCAGTTCTCAGCTTTCAATCATGGATGCAGTAAAGGTAACTTCCTTGAGTACAGAAAACTTCCAACATTAGTCAATCATTTATTGATCTGCTAAATCATGTTATCCATCTGGTCTACAAGCTTCCTTGAACTAAGCAACTTAGAGTCAGCTTGTCTGTTTTGAAGCAAGTCAAATTTAAGCACCCACTATCTTATACTGTAATTCTTGAGCAGTTAATGTTGTGGTATGGTCCAGTAAGTCTGAGGCTCTATACAGAGATTTCTTGCAACACTGTGTTTTTAACTTAAAGCTGATTGCTAGGTCTGCAGTACCTGAGTTATAAGGAAAGATTGAAGAGGTTAGGACTTTATTCCTTGGAACATAGAAGATTAAGAGGAGATTTTATAGAGGTATACAAAATTATGAGGGGTATACATAGGGTGATTCCAAGCAGGCTTTTTCCGCTGAGGCTGTGTGAGACTACAATCAGGGGTCATGGGTTAAGAGTGAAAGGCGAATGTCGCCTGGACTTGTCATTTACCACTCGACAGTGTGTGGTGCGAGTGATGGTCCTGGACATTTTTCTTGTGATTGCAAGACCCTGTTGGACATTGGTAATGTAGAATACTTCAAGTCTGGTTCACCGGCTCATTGGCAAGACTGATGGCTGGGGAGATACATTGCTGCAGTTGTGGTGCAGGTTTGGCTGAGGCTGCAGGATCGACCAGAAGAGGAGACACTGAGGCAGTGAGAGAGAACCCCTGTGAGGCATGCTAGAGTCTGGATTTGGGCTGGGAGATGGCTCTTCAGTGCTCGCTTGGTGCTGTCCTCCGGTGTTCACTTGGTGTTTGCAAGGTTCAAGAACAAGCTTGACCAGGACAAGTTACCATCAATTCTACAGTCATGTCACTCAAGGACTTCGGCTATATTGTTTTTCTTACTTGTGACTGTGTGTTTTTGTGAAATCATAAACATATGTGCTATTTGAGCTTTGTGCTACTGTATGTGTAGTGTTCTGTGTTGGTAATGTATTTTGCACCTTGGCACCAGAGGAACACTGTTTCATTTGGCTATATTTATATATGGCTGAATGATAATTAACCTTGAACTTGAACTTGACCTTGAACTTGAATCACACAGTTCTTGAACAAACCTGTACAACCCGAACCCCTATCTCAGTATAGTAACACTTCGAACACTTGGCACTACAATGGACTTTATCTTTTGTTATGTACTTCCATGTGCAGTTTCTGTATAATTTATGTTTTACTTATGAGTGACTCATCTCTCAAGTCACGTGCCCATGATGCTACTGCAAATAAGTTCACACTGCACCAGTTCATACAGTGCACATATTTGTCTACATGATAATTAACGTCTTTGACCACAATAACAACATTTAAAAAGAATATTTAGATAAGTATATGGATAGGAGGGGTTTAGAGGTATATGGGACAAACATGGGCAAATTAGACTAGCTTGGAGGACAACAGTATCAACATAGATGTGATGAGCCGAAGGGCTTGTTTCCATGGTGCATTGTTCTGTCTTAACTCTGGAAAAGCATTGAAATGTGTGCATCGGAATTGCAGACAGCAAACTTATGGCAATTTAACCTGGTGCAGCCTGAAGGCAGCGTTCAGACTCTTAGCTTAATATCATAATCTCAGACTAACAGACCTTTAAACTCATGACCTCAACACAATACCGATTACATGGTCATCTTCCAGTGCTGATCCACCAGTCCATTTCAGTGTGATCTGAGATCTAATAACTGGGCAACTGCAAGCATGACTGTACTGGTCCCAGTTACGTATTCTTCACTCCAATCCACCTCTCTGAAGGATTACAGGTCGGTTTATATGCTCCAAATGCATACTATGCCAAGTCCAAAAGCCATTTACTGGGTAACTGAGAATGGGTCAAGTAATTTTTAAGATACAACAACAGAGCAAATCAGATAAATTAAAGCAATATACAAAAGATAAGATGGTGGCATAATCCAGCAGCTCTGTTTCTACAAATAAAGTGCATGCAATTAAATTAAGCTTTTGTGAGACTAAATAGCTGAATATTTTCAATTACCACACCAGATAAAGGACCTAGGTCACACTGTAATTAAGAAGATCCACTCAATTTGCCAAGATTCCAATTTCACAATAGGTCCAGAGACATTATTCCATTGCTTTATTCAAAGAGAAAAAAACTCCTTGTTTCTGCAATGTAAAGTCATTGTAAAATTGCAAGAATTGATCATAAAACAATTATTCCCATTTAAGCCTACAGCAAAATCAAATATTTAATTGATGTCAAGCGAGTCACTGAGATACTGACAGTGGAAAGGATACATTATTGATTTGGACCAAAGAATGGCACTAGAAACAGACTGAATATTGATGTGAGAGAGGCATGTGAGAGGACCTGGATTACTACACTGTGCTGATGGAGTCGGAAGGATTTTGAATAAGTGCTTATCCTTCAAACTAAGCTGGTTTGTTTGTATAAGGAGAAGCTGAATAAAGAAAAAAAAGTGGTGTTACAAATTATGGAAATACTGGAGACGATTCTTGTGAAACCTGAAGGGAAATTCAGAACAATCTGTCTTGAGACACGTTTTCCACACCATGGAATCAATAAGATGGTTTTAAAGGTAAGGTGGTGCAGTGGGCAATCCTCTGCTTAATTTGTTCCTCCACCCAGAAATTTTGGAAACTTTGAATTAAAATAAAATTAACACGAGTTCCTCTGTTTTTATAAACACTACTGGTCTATGTATTTTTAAAGATGCATAAAATGCATATAGATCTCATTGAAACAAGGCTCCTTACGTTATTTCTGGATCTTCTTCCAAAATGATTAGTGGCAGTCTGAGCTCTTTCAATGTGGTTGCTGAGCAAGTTCAATGCAGGGACACTCTGTGGAACCAAAATTGATCAGTGACATAGTCAGGCTGTAGCCACCATTGGGCCATTGGTTGACAGCTAGCCAATGTGAGATCCGGAATAGCAGGAATATAAGCTTCTCTTCAGAAGGGAAATCCCTAACAAACTATGCAGTTTGAAATGGTGTGAGACAAGTATTAAGGGAGAGCGTACTAATGTTTTCGATGTTTTTGCAGAGGTGATTGGCAAGAAAGAACTCTTCTCCGTAGTGAAGGACGCAGAATATGACAAAGCTACATTAAGTGGTGGCCTTGATTACACTGCAGGAAGAGTTCTGGGGAATGCTCTTGTTGCTGCCAGCTCTGTCCAAAAAACACAGCAACACTTTATTCTGTTGGCTATAATATTAGACCCTGATCTCAATACTCTCCTCACTATTACTGGCTTTAATACACAAAGGTGCTCCAGACACTCTCTTCATGATCTCTGGTCCTAATGCCAGACTGTGTCCCTGACAGTTTCTTCATTAGCACTGACCGTAGCGACAAAGTCTGCTTTGAATCTCTCTTCACCATCACTAGCAACACACACAAAATGTTGGAGGATCTCAGCAGGCCAGGTAACATCTATGGAAAAAAGTGCAGTCGACGTTTCAGGCTAAAACCCTTCAGCAGGACTGGAGAAAAACAGCTGAGGAGTAGATGTAAAAGGTTGGGGGCGGGGAGAGAGAGAACCACTAGGTGATAGATGAAGCCTGGTGGGGGAAGGATGAAGTAAAGGGTTGAGAAGTTGATTGGTGAAAGAAAGAAAAAAGAATGGAAGAAAGAAAAAGGGGGAAGGAGGTGATGGGCAGGCATGGAGATGAGGTGAGAGAGGGAAAAGGGAATGGAAAATGGAGAAGGGGAGGGTTGGGGTTGGGGTACATTACTGGAAGTTGAGAAATCGATGTTCATGCCATCAGGTTGAAGGCTACCCAAATGGAATACAAGGTATTTTTCCTCCAACCTGAGTGTGGCCTCATCACGACAGTGGAAGAGGCCAAAGATGGACGTGTCAGAATGGGAATGGGAAGTGGAACTAAAATGGGTGGACACTAGGATATCTTGCTTTTCCTGGCGAATGGAGCGTAGATGCTTGGGGAAGCGGTCTCCCGATCCACATCGGGTCTTATCGATGTATAGGAAGCCACACTGGGAGCACCGATCACAGTAAATAATCCACAACAGACTCACAGGTGAAGTGTCACCAGACCTGGAAAGACTGTTTAGAGCCCTGGATGGTAGTGAGGGAGGAGGTGTAGGGGTAGGTGTAGCACTTGTTTTGCTTGCAAGGATAAGTGCCAGTATAGACAAGAGAGTTGCATAGGGGGGCGATCCCTGCAGAAAGCAGAAAGTTGGGGGAGGGAATGATGTGTTTGGTGGTGTGTTACCACTGGAGATGGCAGAAGTTTCAGAGAATTATGTGCTGGACGTGGAGGTTGGTGGGGTGGTGGGTGAGGACAAGAGGAACTCTATCCCTGGTAGGGTAGCGAGAGGGTCAGGTAAGAACAGAAGTGCGTAAAATGGAAGAGATGCAGTTAAGGGCAGTGTTGATGGTGGAGGAAGGGAAGCCCCTTTCTTTGAAAAAGGAGGACATCTCCTGCATTCTAGAATGAAAAGCTTCATCCTGACAGCAGATGCAGCGGAGAAGGAGGAATTGAGAAAAGGGGATGACATTTTTACAAGTGGTAGACTGGAATAAGGTGTAGTCTAGGTAGTTGTCATGGTCTGTGGGTTTGTAATAGACAACAGTCGATAAGCCGCCTCCAGAGACAGAGACAGTGAAATTGCGAAAAGGGAAGGGAGGTGTCAGGAATGGACCAGGTAAATTTGATGGCAGGGTGGAAGTTGGAGGCAAAGTGGATGAAGTTGACGAGTTCAACACAGGTGCAGGAAGCAGCATCAATGCAGTTGTCAATGTAGCATAGGAAAAGTGCAGGACAATCACCAATGTTGGCTTGGACCATAGATTGTTCCACGTAGCCGACAAACAGGCAGGCATAGCTGGGACCCATGTGACTGCCCATGGCTACCCCATTTGTTTGAAGGAAGTGGGAGGAACCAAAGGAGAAATTACTGAGAGTGAGGACAAGTTCTGCTAGATGGAGGAGAGGGGTGGTGGACTGGTTTCTAGAAAAAAAACAGAGAGCTTTTAAGGCTTCCTGGTGGGGGTTGGAGGTGTATAGGGACAGGGCATCCATAGTAAAAATAAGTCGATGATAATACTCATTACCTGCAGGGAACTTGAACTCCTTGAAAATATCAAGAGTCTGCGAGGAGTCGTGGATTTAGGTAGGAAGGGACTGAACTAGAGGGGATAAAACAGAGTCGAGGTATGCTGATATGAGTTCAGTGGCGCAGTAACAAGCTGAAACAATGGGTCTTGCTGGTCAGAATTGGCAGAGATCTGTTAGCATAGATAAACAGAATAAATGAGACAACTCATTGGACAGAGGATAGGAATTGGAATCAGAATCAGGTCCATTATCTCTGACATATGTTGTGAACTTTGCAGTAGCAGTATAGTGCGACACATAAATATCACTAAAAGTTACAAAAATAAATAAACAAATAAAGCAAAATAGCAACAAAATAGTGTTGATGGGTTCATGAACAATTCAGAAATACAATGGAGGGAAAAAAGCTTTTTCATAATTTCTAGATTCTATACTTGAACAGCATCTTTGAGATCAACCGTGTCATGTAAAGTGCTACAACAAGGCATGAAATCAGTGTTTGTTAGCATTGAAAAACTGGTTTCTGATGCATTGGGAATCTACTTTCTTATCTTGCTCATTTTATTGAGGGAAATCAATCTCCTAAAGTGGAATAACTATGATTCAAAGGTTATATCTCCGCTTTGATTGCTATGCCATCTTCCAGAAAGCAGATAATACTCGTTACCTGCAGGCTGTCATGCTGTGCTTTAATTTGTAATAAAGGCTACTCTTCACATAAATTAAGTAATCCCTGCAAAGGTATAACTGTCTTCCTTAACATCCCACTGTTTGCTGTTCCTGGATTGTCAATGCAACAACCTTGGATCAACATAACACGACTGGATTTTTATTGAATCACAAAATAATTATTTTCTCATTATGAAAACAGCCTTTAATGAATGTCTTGCTGACATACACTCAGTGGCCACTTTCTTAGGTATGTTTGTACACCTGCTCGTATTGCAAATCTTTCATCAGCCAATCATGTGGCAGCAATTCAATCTACTGTAGAAAAGCACGCAGGCATGGTCAGGAGGTTCATTTTTTATTCAGACCAACCATCTGAATGGGGAAGAAATGTGATCTAAATAACTTTGACAATAGAATGATTGTTGGTGCCAAACAAGGTGGTTTGAGTATCTCAGAAACTGCTGATCTCCTGGGGTTTTCACACACAACAGTCTCTAGAGCTTACAAAGTTGTGTGAAAACCAAAAAAAAATCTAATGAGTGTCACTTCTGTGGGCAAAAACACCTTGTTGATGAGAGAAGTCAGAGGAAAGTGGCCAGACTGGTTCAAGCTAACAGGAAGGCCACGGTACTTCAATGAACCACACATTACACAGTGGTGTGCGAAAGAGCATCCCTGAACACACAACATGCCAAACCTTGAAATGGATAGAGTACAGCAGCAAAAGACCACAAACATACAATATACTCGGTGGCCCCTCTGTTAGGTACAGGAAGTACCTAATAAAGTTGGTCACTGAGTGTAACTAAATAGTTTTATTTGTGTTAATTGTGGTAGTGTTGTTCCAGCTTCAGCAAGCATCTCTGTTCAGCCATTAATAACATTTTGTCCATTTGGCAACTAGAAGTATAAACTAGTTAATTATTAATTTTCTACTCAAACATTTGTGGAAATGTGCTTACTTATTGTAACAAAATGGCATCTTTTGTCTGTAACAAAATGGAACCTGTATTGTACCAGAATGCTTTGTTAATAGTGTTTGTGCAACATTATGCCGACGGAACCTGAGTTCCTGACAAAATGCAGACCAGAAGATATATTACTGGAGGAAAGCCAAACACATTGATTGGGAGATGAACAGAATACACCCTGTTCTTGAACTGAAGGCTCACTTGCTGTCTGTTTTTCTGAAGCTATCACTGGCTGTTGTGCGATGCTCCTCTTCCCTTGCAACAAGTAAAATAAACACACTTATGATTGATTCACTCTGAGTTAATTGTTGTTTGTTATAAGATGTAGTGAAAAGGTGCTTGGCACATTTAGACCATAAGACCATAAGACAAAGGAGCAGAAGTCGGCCATTCGGCCCATGGAGTCTGCTCCGCCATTTTATCATGAGCTGATCCATTCTCCCACTTAGTCCCACTCCCCCGCCTTCTCACCATAACCTTTGATGCCCTGGCTACTCAGATACCCATCAATCTCTGCCTTAAATACACCCAATGACTTGACCTCCACTGCTGCCCTTGGCAACAAATTCCACAGATTCACCACCCTCTGGCTAAAAAAAATTTCTTTGCATCTCTGTTCTGAATGGGCGCCCTTCAATCCTTAAGTAATGTCCTCTCGTACCAGACTCCCCTATCATGGGAAACAACTTTGCCACATCCGCTCTGTCCATGCCTTTCAACATTCAAAATGTTTCTATGAGGTCCCCCCTCATTCTTCTAAACTGCAAGGAGTACGGTCAAAGAGCAGCCAAACGTTCCTCATATGTTAACCCTCTCATTCCCGGAATCATTCTAGTGAATCTTCTCTGAACCCTCTCCAACGTCAGCACATCCATTCTTAAATGAGACCAAAACTGCCCACAGTACTCCAAGTGAGGTCTTACCAGTGCCTTATAGAGACTCAAAATCACATCCCTGCTCCTATACTCTACTCCTCTAGAAATGAATGCCAACATTGCATTCGCCTTCTTCACCACCGACTCAACCTGGAGGTTAACCTTAACACGAGGACTCCCAAATCCCATTGCATCTCAGAACTTTGAATTCTCTCCCTATTTAAATAATAGTTTGCCTGTTTATTTCTTCGACCAAAGTGCATAACCATTCACTTTCCAATATTGTATTTCATTTGCCACTTCTCTGCCCATTCTCCCAATCTATCCAAGTCTCTCTGTAGATTCTCTGTTTCCTCAGCACTACCGGCCCCTCCACCTACCTTCGTATCATCAGTAAACTTAGCCACAAAGCCATCTATTCCATAATCCAAATCGTTGATGTACAACTTAAAAAGAAACGGCCCAGACACGGACCCCTGTGGAACACCACTGTTGACCTGCAGTCAACCAGAATAGGATCCCTTTATTCCCACTCTCTCTTTCCTGCCAATCAGCCAACACTCTATCCACGTATGTAACTTTCCCATAATTCCACGGGCTCTTATCTTATTTAGCAGCCTCAAGTGCGGCACCTTGTCAAAGGCCTGAAAATCCAAATATACAACATCCACTGCATCTCCCTTGTCTAGCTGACTTGTAATTTCCTCAAAAAATTGCAATAGGTTTGTCAGGCAGGATTTTCCTTTAAGGAATCTATGCTGAGTTCTGCCTATCTTGTCATATGTCTCCAGGTACTTCGCAACCTCATCCTTGACAATCGTCTCCAACAACTTCCCAACCACCGATATCAAGCTAACAGGTCTATAATTTCCTTTTTGCTTCCTTGCCCCCTTCTTAAAAAGTGGAGTGACATTTGCAATCTTCCAGTCCTCCGGAACCATGCCAGAATATATTGACTTTTGAAAGATCATTGGTAATGTCTCCGCAATCTCCACAGCTACTTCCTTCAGAACACAAGGGTGCATTCCATCTGGTCCGGGAGATTTATCTACCCTTAGACCATTCAGCTTCCTGAGTACTTTCTCTGTCGTAATTGTGACTGTGCACACTTCTCTTCCCTGACACCCTTGAGTGTCCGGTATACTGCTGATGTCTTCCTCAGTGAAGACTGATGCAAAATACTCACTCAGTTCCTCCGCCATCTCCTTATCGCCCATTACAATTTCTCCAGCATCATTTTCGATCGGTCCTATATCTACTCTCACCTGTCTTTTACTCTTTATACACTTGAAAAAGCTTTTAGTATCCTCTTTGATATTATTTACTAGCTTCCTTTCATAGATCATCTTTTCCCTCTTAATGACCTTCTTAGTTTCCTTTTGTAAGCTTCTAAAAACTTCCCAGTCCTCTGTCTTCCCACTAATTTTTGCTTTCTTGTATGCCCTCTCCTTTGCTATAACTTTGGCTTTGACTTTTCTTGGCAGCCACGGTTGCATCCTATTTCCATTTGAAAATTTCTTCTTTTTGGAATATATCTGTCTTGCACCTTCCTCACTTCTCGCATAAACTCCAGCCACTGCTGCTCTGCCATCCTTCCTGCCAGTGTCCCTTTCCAGTCAACTTTGGCCAGTTCCTCTCTCATGCCACTGTAATTTCCTTTACTCCACTGAAATACGGACACATCAGATTTTGGCTTCTCTTTTTCAAATTTCACAGTGAACTCAATCATGTTATGATCACTGTCTTCTAAGGGTTCCTTCACCTCAACCTCTCTAATCACCTCCGGTTCATTACACAATACCCAATCCAGAACAGCCGATCCCCTAGTGGGCTCAACAACAATCTGTTCTAAAAAGCCATCTCGTAGACATTCTACAAATTCTCTCTCTTGACAACCAGTGCCAAACTGATTTTCCCAATCCACTCGCATGTTAAAATCCCCCACAATTATCAGGACACTGCCCTTCTGACAGGCCTTTTCTATTTCCTGTTGTAATTTGTAGTCCATATCACTGCAGCTGTTAGGAAGCCTGTATATAATTGCCATCAGGGTCCTTTTACCCCTGCGATTTCTTAGCTCAACCCATAAAGATTCTGCTCCTTCCGATCCTATGTCAGCTCTTTCTAATTATTTAATATCATTTCTTACCAATAAAGCCATGCCACCCCCTCTGCCTCCCTGCCTATCCTTCCGATACACCGTGTATCCTTGGATGTTCAGCTCCCAGAGACATGCATCCTTTAGCCACGTCTCAGTGATGGCCAAGACAGGTACAGGAGGAAGCTTGAGTGGAAACTCCAGCAGAACAACATGAGAGAGGTCTGGAGGGGGATGAGGACCATCACTGGGTTCTGGCAAACTAGCAACAGAGGAGCGGAAGGCAGTGTGGACAGGGCCAATGTAGTTAACCTGTTCTTTAACAGATTTGACATTGTGGCCCCTGCCCATCCCACACATCAGCCATCTGTTGTCGGCCCCCAACCAACACATATTCCACTCTCCCTTCCTACCCCTCCTCATAGTCCCCCATCCTGCTCTCAAGACTATACCCCTTCCCCACATGAAACCACCTATGGTCAGGCCACACTTAGATCCCCTCCAGTTCGCCTACCAGCCCCGACTAGGAGTTGAGGATGCCATCGTCTACCTGCTGAACTGTGTCTACGCCCACCTGGACAAGCCAGTGAGCACTGTGAGGGTCATGTTTTTTGACTTCTCCAGTGCGTTCAACACCATCCACCCTGCTCTGCTGGGGAAGAAGCTGACAGCGATGCAGGTGGATGCTTCCCTGGCATCATGGATTCTTGATTACCTGACTGGCAGACCACAGTACGTGTGCTTGCAACACTGTTTGTCCGACAGAGTGATCAGCAGCACTGTGGCTCCACAGGGGACTGTCTTGTCTCCCTTTCTCTTCACCATTTACACCTCGGACTTCAACTACTGCACAGAGTCTTGTCATCTTCAGAAGTTTTCGGATGACTCTGCCAGAGTTGGATGCATCAGCAAGGGAGATGAGGCTGAGTACAGGGCTACAGTAGGAAACTTTGTCACATGGTGTGAGCAGAATTATCTGCAGCTTAATGTGAAAAAGACTAAGGAGCTGGTGGTAGACCTGAGGAGAGCTAAGGTACTGGTGACCCGTTTCCATCCAGGGGGTCAGTGTGGACATGGCGGAGGATTACAAATACCTGGGGATACGAATTGACAATAAACTGCACTGGTCAAAGAACACTGAGGCTGTCTACAAGAAGGGTCAGAGCCGTCTCTATTTCCTGAGGAGAATAAGGTCCTTTAACATCTGCCAGACGATGCTGAGGATGTTCTACGAGTCTGTGGTGGCTGGTGCTATCATATTTGCTGTTGTGTGCTGGGACAGCAGGCTGATGGTAGCAGACACCAACAGAATTAACAAACTCATTTGTAAGGCCAGTGATGTTGTGGGGATGGAACTGGACTCTCTCACTGTGGTGTCTGAAAAGAGGATGCTGTCTAAGTTGCATGCCATCTTGGTCAATGTCTCCCATCCACTACATAATGTACTGGGCGGGCACAGGAGTACATTCAGCCAGAGACTCATTCCACTGAGATGCAGCACAGAGCGTCATAGGAAGTCATTCCTGCCTGTGTCCATCAAACTTTACAACTCCTCCCTTGGAGGGTCAGACACCTTGAGCCAATAGGCTGGTCCTGGACTTATTTCACAATTTACTGGCATAATTTACATATTACTATTTAACTATTTATGGTTCTATTACTATATATTATTTATGGTGCAACTGTAACGAAAACCAATTTCCCCCCGGGATCAATAAAGTACAACTATGGCTATGACTACTATACCTGCCAATCTGTAGCCGTATGACAAGATCATCCACCTTATTCCTTATGCTGTGTGCAGTTAAGTATAACACCTTAAGTTCAGTATTTGGTACTTTTTGCTTTGATTGCACTGCAACTCATCTGGATGGCTGCAAATTTGCCCCATCACCTGCCTGTCCTTCCTGATATCTTTTCTGCTCACTATCTTAGATTTATTTCTGTTTTCCCCCTCCTCCACTCTATCATTCTGGTTCCTATCCCCCTGTCAAATTAGTTTAATTCCTCCCTAACAGCTCTATTAAACCTTCCAGCCAGGATATTGGTCCCCTTCGGGTTCAGGTGCAACCTGTCCTTTTTCAACAGGTCCTACTTCCCCCAGAAGAGATCCCAATGATCCAAGAATCTGAAGCCCTGCCCCCTGCACCAGTCTCTCAGCCACGCATTCATCAGCCTGATCCTACTATTCTTGCCCTCGCTAGCACGTGGCACAGGTAGCAATCCCGAGATTACTACCCTGGAGGTCCTGCTTCTCAGCTTCCTTCCTAATTCCAGGAAATCTCTTTTCAGGACCTCGTCCCTTTTCCTCTCTATGTCATTGGTCCCAACATGTACCAAGACAGCTGGCTGCTCGCTCTCTCCCTTCAGAATATTTTGGACCTGATCCAAGACATCCCGTACCCTGGCACCTGGGAGGCAACGCACCACGTGAGTATCTCTGTCAGGCTCACAGAATCTCCTGTCTGTTCCCCTGACTATAGAATCGCCTATGACTACCACATTCCTCTTCGCCCTCCTTCCCTCCTGCACAACAGCGCAAGGCTCAATGCCAGAGACCCGGTCACCGTGGCCATCCCCTGTTAGGTCATCCCCCTCAACAGCATCCAAACCGAGATAATTGTTGCTGAGGGGGAGAGCCACATTTAAGCTTTACACACACATTATTCATGTAATGTAGACTACTGGGCAGTTTTTGAAATTGAATTTCTCCTTTTTGCATTAAATTTGTCTCTTTTACTATTTCATATATGTTTACAAATGGATGGATCAATTCAGTGCTGTCTAGTGGTTTGACAACGTGCTCTGCCTGTCCACTACGTTATACAGGTGACCACTCTTTACATGCTAGCTTACACAGTGAGCATTAAGGTGCTGCATGGCACTGAAGAGTCACATAATCATGTCTAATCTGCCAGAATCACTTGATGATCTGGGACTATGAACTTGTCCAAGAATCTTTTTCTTCCACCTTGGCTGAGGGCAGCATTGTAGCAATGTTACTGGTAGCTTGGCTAGTGAACAAACTCAGTGAAGATCAAGAGTTGCAGGCAAGATCTGTAGAGTGTCAGAGTCACACAGCATTGAAACTGAAGCTTCAGCCCGTCAAGTCCATGCTGACCAGTTACTTTCACGAAACCTGCACAAATCCATTTTATTCTCCCTATGTTATCATCATCCCTGCCACATTCTACCACTCATCAACTCACCATGGACAATTTGCAGTGGCTAATTAACTGACTAACCATACTTCTTTCGGATATGGGAAGAAACTAAAATAAAGCAAACCCACGCAGTCATGAAGACTCCACACAGAAAGCATCAGAGGTCAGGGTTGAACACAGGTTGTTGGAGCTGTTTGGCAGCAGCTCTGCCCGCTGCACCACGGCACCAACCAGTGTAAGAATGCATTGGGAATTGGGTCAACACCAGCTTGCACATTGTTATCTTCCACTACACTACCTTACTTCAATTGGAAATTCTACAGCTGCTATCCTGTGGTGGCAGGGCCTGTTTAGTTTTATGGGGCTGATGTAGCTGTGTCCTCGTCAATGAGAAGCTTCCATCCAAAGGTGCATCAGCTCAGCACATCACAGAAACCAGCCTCCCCTCCAAGCGCTCTGTCTAGTCTTCTTGCTGCCTCAGTAAAGCAGCCAGCACAATCAAAGACCCCTCCAACCTCAGACATTCTCTGTTCTCCTCTACTCCATCAATTAGAAGTACAAAGGTCTGAAAGCGCGTACCACCAGGGTCAAGGATAGATTTAACCACTCTGTAATAAGGCTATTATATGTCTCTCTAGTTCAGTAAGTTGGACTCTTGACTCCCTAGTGTACCTGATTATGATCTTGCATGTTATTGATCAAATTTGCAGATGACGCAACATTGATAGGCTTTATTTCCAACAATGGTCAGACAGCCTACAGAGGAGAAGTCAATGCCCTGGCACAGTGGTGCCAAGAAAACAACCTCTCCCTTAATGCTGAAAAAACGAAGGAGTTGATCGTGTATTACAGAAGGAATGGAGACTGGCTAGCTCCTATCGACAGCAATGGGTCTGTAGTTGATAGGGTGAGTAGTTTCAAGTTCCTCAGAGTACACATTACCCGGGCTCTCACCTGGACTGTACATACTGGCTGCGTGGTTAAAAAGTACAACAGTACATCTTTCACCTCAGACGGCTGAAGAAGTTTAGCATGAGTCCCCACATCCTCGGGACTTTCTACAGGGGCACCATCGAGAGCATCCTGACTGGCTGTTTCACAGCCGGATACAGGAACTGTACTACCTTCAATCGCAGGGCACTACAGAGAGTGGTTCGGACAGCGCAGTGCATCTGTGCATATGAACTTGCCTCTTTTCAGGACATTTACAGCCGCAGGTGTGTAAAAAGGGCTGGAGGGTCATCAGAGACTCCAGCCACCACATCCACAAACTGTTTCAGCTGCTTGCGTCTGGCAAACAGTACCACAGCATTAAGGCCAGGACTAACAGGCTCTGGGGCAGCTTCATTCACCAGGCCATCAGATTTGTCACCACACATTGATCTGATTGTGTATCTGACTGTATATACAAGTGTACAAAACAATTATGTATGCAATCTTAGTGTTTGGGCAATATCCTACCACATTTCCCTTCCTTATTGCTTGTACATAGCGACGGAGATGCAACATGAAGATTTTTTACTCCCTCATGTTGTGAGACGGATGCAAGAAATAAAATTCTAATTCTAATTCTGTTCTATTGTGTACATGCACCACACTTTCTCTGTAGTTGTTACATTTTAATCTACCTTGTTATTGTTTTACCTTATTCTCCCTCAATGTACTGTGTTATGATCTGATCTGCATGAACAGTATGCAAGACAAACTTTTCACTGTATCACTGTGCATGTGACACTAACAAATCAATTCCAATGTTGCTTGGAAGCATGGAAATTATACTGAATTTTTATAAATAATGCAGTAAGCCCCAGTCGATGTATTGTGTCCAGTTCTGGGGTGCTATAGATTGACATGTGGCTTTGTTGGAATGTGGGAGCAGATATATGCTGCTGGATTTGTTGTCTCACAGCAGAGGAGTGAAGAATGCTTTGGTGTGTTGGTAATCAGCTGATGCACAGGTAGATTTAGCATAATTACCAGGGAGGTGATATGGAAATTATTATTTTCATGCAAAGAGTTGTTATGATGTGGAATCTAACAATGAAAAGATGAGTGGAAACATAATCAGATATGACTGAAATGAGGAAAATGGAGACATATTTGAAGAGAGATTAAAGTATATATAGGATCATGAGGAATGAACAGGTTAGTGGAACTAACTAGACATATGGTTCAAATAGCAGGCATAGGCATGAAATCCTAAATAATCTTCTTCTCCATGTTTCATAATGTTCTAACTGTCTCGTTGTATTTGTCTTCCTCGCCCAGTGGAAAGGTTTTTTGCTCATATTTTCACAGGCTTCCTAAATACGATCCATGAACAACAAATACATCATAGAGATATGTAGGTTAAATCAAGATATGAAAACCAATTTGAAAATCATACCTGTCTACAAAGTCCATCATTATCATTAATTGTAAAGTGGAAGCAGGTTCACGGATTTGGTGAGTGAGACAGAAGACGCTGATTATGAATAACCATATAACTCATTTAGTTACAAACAGTAAAAGATTCAACTAAGCATCTAAGTTGTCCCAAGTTACACAATCTACAAAACTAAAGAGTCAACAAGCAGATACTTAGCTAAGACTGGGAGTCTGGAGTATGCTTTCGTAATTGTTCTTCAGCACTAGTTTTCAGTCTGAAGTGCACCTGTAGACGAAAGGAAAGAGGCCAAGCTGTTGTTATATCATGAGGTGCTTGAAACCGGACACTGGTGCCATGCACACAATGCAACCAATAGGAAAGAGCTGCTGCATACTTCAAATGGGCCAATTGATGGAGGCGGCTTTCGACTGCCAAGTAAACTGAGCCCCGCATAACACTAATGCACATTGGATCAGAGAAGTATTATATTGTGAATGTATAAATAAGGGGTGTATAATAAAACAAACAAGAATTTGGTGGAGTAGAAAAATAATTTCATACAACTGGAATGAATGTGTGTCAGTAATCAACTGAGTGTTTAACTGGTAAATGTGCTTAGCTTTTTATAGAGAAGTATTTCAAGGCATTGGGAGAAAGCAATATAGTTAAAGTATTTCTTTTAAGCCTGGCATTAATTGAGACAATCCTGAAACGTGGAGAGATAAACTCAGGCAAAAAAGAATTGAGTATTTTGAGGAAGAAATCATTTCAGTAAAACAACATTCTGGTCACGTAGAGTACCACAGACTATAAAACTATGCCTTGAGAAAGCAAAGACATAAAATGGTAATGAGGAATGGAAGAAGCTCCAAGGACAAGAAAAGTTTTAGTTTAACTGCCAAGTTCAAATAAACAGGCAGATAAGAGCTGAAGATAATTTGCTAACTCCACAGGAAATGTTAAAATAAGATTGCTGTCCCAGTCTATTATTAAACTGAAGAAATAAGGAATTGTTGTGTCACCAATTCAATTACCCTAACTTGATAAATGTGGCACTGATCGTCATCAGTCCACAGGATAAGTCAGTAATGTGACCACTGTTGCCATGGTTTACTAAAATGAGAAGGTCTAGTGAATGAGAGAATTAATTACATGAAGATATAAGATGAATGCTTCTTTTGGCCAAATAATGAAATAATTGTACAAATACAAACAAACTGATGTCAGTAAGATCTAGTACTTACAAATCTCTACACAACCTTACTGTAGTTGCTTGAAGCATATGAATGAAGGTAGGGGACATTTTATTTGTAAAGGGCTGTTTCTGTTTAATAGCTTTCTCTACTATTTAATAAACTGCAAAGTAACAGCAAATCCTGATCCAAACAAACTGGTCAGTATTTTCCACTATATTAAACATATACAATGCTTTATTACAGCAACAACATAACATTATAAGGCATTTCTTACCAAATCTTAAAATATCCATCAGTTTTATGAGTTCCTATTAATTTTATAGTTTGCAGGATTCATTGTCTGAAAACCATGCAAGTTTGTCTCCAGTAGCCTAATGTTAGCAAATAAGCATTATGACTTCAACCAAAGGAATAATTTGGTTTAGGAACAGCTTCTTCCCTTTGCCATCAGATTTCTGTATGGACAATGATCCCATGTATAGTGCCACACTATTGCTTGCCCTTTTTGCTCTCTTTTTATACAGCTTATTTAATTATATACTTTACTGTGCAAAAAGTCTTAGGCACATGTAAAAAAAATCTGTAAAGCGAAGATGTTTTCAAAAATAATGAATTGAAAAGTTTCTAAATATCAGAAAATTTACTATAAAGAGCAGTAAACTGTAAAAAGAAATCAAATCAATACTTGGTGTGACCACTTTTTGCCTTTAAAACTGCTTCAATTCTCTTAGGTAAACTGTTGTGCAGTTCCACAAGAAAATCTGCTAGTAGGTTGTTCCAAGCATCTTGGAGAACTTGTTATAGTTCTTCTGCAGACTTTTGTTGTCTCACTTGCTTCTGTCTCTTCAGGTAATCCCAGACAGCTTTGATGATGTTGAGATCAGGGCTCTGTGGAGGTCATACCATCTGAAACCATATAAAAAATCTCGAGTGTCTAAGACTTTTGCACAGTACTGTATGTATCTTTATCTATCAATCTATATATCATACTGTCATTTCTAGTTTTTTTTATAGAAACATAGAAAACCTTCAGCTCAATACAGGCCCTTTGGTCCACAAAGTTGTGCTGAACATGTCCCTACCTTAGAAATTACCAGGGTTACCCATAGCCCTCTATTTTTCTAAGCTCCATGTACCTATCCAAAAGTATCTTAAAAGATCCTATCATATCCGCCTCCAACACCGTTGCTGACAGCACTCACCACACACTCACCACTCTCTGTGTAAAAAACTTACCCCTGACATCTCGTAATAACACATATTATGTATTACACTGTATTGTTGTCGCAAAACAACATAACTATCTTTCATGACATATGCCAGTGATAGTAAACCTGATTCTGATTCTGATTCTGATTATAGATATCCAGCATCTCCTGCCTTCTTGGCTGCAGTTAACTCTAATCACTTTTGCAGGCGCGTACTGCAAGAGATTCTCAGTCAGGCACTATTGCACACTACAACACGTGCATTACAGTGGTACCACTTGCCAATCGTGGGGGTGAGGGGGGAATGAATGTTAATTCAATGTAGGCAATGAAGATTGGCTTCTCTGCGAGTCTTTGTTCTTAGATTTTAACCTGATATGTATTAAAAATACAAAGGCAAGACAGGCTTGAGAATTTGTTAAAGCAGAGATTCCCTTTGCATCAAGCCAGTCTAAAAGGTATTTTATGTATTAACAATTATAATATAAGGAATTTGTCAGTGTTATCATTTCAGAGGGTCTGTCCTAGGCCCATCTACATGAAGTGCTGTTGCAGGAAAGCAGCACCATCATCTGGGACACTCCCCACCACCCAGGTCATGCTCTCTTCCCACTGCTGCCATCAGGGAGAAGGCACAGAAGTCTTGGGACTCACACTACAACGTTCAGGAGCAGTTACTATATCTCAACCATCAGGTTCTTGAACTAGTGGGGATAACTTCATTCAACTTCGCTCACTCTATCACTGAACTGTTCCCACAACCTGTGGACTTATTTTCAGGGACTCTTTATCTCATGCTCTTGATATTTATTGTTTATTTATTTATTATTGTCTTTTGCCTTCTGTATTTGCACAGTTTCTTGTCTTTTTCACGTTGGTTGTCTGTCTGTCCTGTTGGGTGCCATTTCTCATTGTTCCTATTATGGTTCTATAATTTACAGAGTATACCCACAAGAAAACAAATCTCAGGGTTGTATATGGTGACATGTATGTACTTAGATAATACATTTACTTTGAACTTTGAATAAACTCAGATAAAATTATTTTTACTCTTTAATGAACACCTTGGGCATTAAAGTCACATTTTCAATTCAACAAAGCTTAACTTTAATAGAGGTTAATAATCTTATTTATTCCTGGAGAACTGCAACCCTCTGGCATGTTAATTAGAGTAACATTAAGTGAAAGATTTGTTTCTTTCAGAGATTGGTTTTGAGGCTTCATTAATATACTAATCAATCACAAAATAGCGGCACATCACTTGTTTCATACCTCTCAATAATTTTACATTTTATTAAAATCAAACAGCTTAAAAAACAAGTAGAAGTTGTCTAATCCAAATTCACCTTCTTCTGTTGAGCAGATTAGTTTAAATGGTAAATCCACTCACTGCTTGCTTGACTATGTTTGTTGTATTCTTTTAGTGCAGCATTTCCAATGTATTCTCAAGAAATTTAATATGCTCTAAGAAGTGGTTCTTAAAACTAAAGGTGCAGAACAAACTTCAAGTTAAATCATTATCTCAGAACTTAAACAATACATGAATTTACTCCCAATCTAGTGTTCAAGATGCATACATCACTGATCGATGAAAAGTCACTGACCTAAAACGTTAACTGTTTTGTTTTTCACAGATGATGCCTGATCTGCTGAATACTTCCAGCATTTTCTGTGCTTATCATACACAGTGCTTAAGCAGATTTGGAAGCAAACACTTGCTCATGTAATTCTAAGAGCAAGCAGCAATGAGAATGCAAATCCCTGTATAAAGTGCCAGGCCTGCACTTTGCACCTTCTGTTAACAGCAATCAATACAATGGGCAGAAGAGACAGAGAGGAGATGAATGTTTTTTTTCTTTTTACATTGTGAGTCGTTATAATCTGGAAGTGGATTCAGGAATAAATTTCAATGGGGACCAAGAGAAATACAGAAAAGGGAAACACTGGCAGAATGGTCAGAAAGCACAAGCGAGTTGGAGTATTTGGACATTCTTTCAAGGTGCAGGTAAATAGCAAATGGTCTTTCTGTGCATCATGAATATAAGATTCATAAACAAGATGCTAGAAATCCAAGCAACACACACAAAATGCTGGAGGACCTCAGCAGGCCAGGCCGCATCTACAGAAAAGAGTGTAGTTGACGTTTTGGGCCGAGACCCTTCAGTAGGACATAAGATGATTACACAGGGTTGTAGGGGTGGGGACTGGTGGATGAGATGTACAAACGATACAATAATCTATATCCTTACTCTGCAGTACATTGCATAGAAACATAGAAACATAGAAAATAGGTGCAGGAGTAGGCCATTCGGCCCTTCGAGCCTGCACCGCCATTTATTATGATCATGGCTGATCATCCAACTCAGAACCCAGCCTTCCCTCCATACCCCCTGACCCCTGTAGCCACAAGGGCCATATCTAACTTCCTTTTAAACATAGCTAATGAACTGGCCTCAACAGTTTGTTGTGGCAGAGAATTCCACAGATTCACCACTCTCTGTGTGAAGAAGTTTTTCCTAACCTCGGTCCTAAAAGGCTTCCCCTCTATCCTCAAACTGTGACCCCTCGTTCTAGACCTTCCCAACATCGGGAACAATCTTCCCGCATCTAGCCTGTCCAATCCCTTTAGGATCTTATACGTTTCAATCAGATCCCCCCTCAATCTTCTAAATTCCAACGAGTACAAGCCCAGTTCATCCAGTCTTTCTTCATATGAAAGACCTGCCATCCCAGGAATCAATCTGGTGAACCTTCTTTGTACTCCCTCTATGGCAAAGATGTCTTTCCTCAGATTAGGGGACCAAAACTGCACACAATACTCCAGGTGTGGTCTCACCATGGCCTTGTACAACTGCAGTAGTACCTCCCTGCTCCTGTACTCGAATCCTCTCGCTATAAATGCCAGCATACCGTTCGCCTTTTTCACCGCCTGCTGTACCTGCATGCCCACTTTCAATGACTGGTGTATAATGACACCCAGGTCTCGTTGCACCTCCCCTTTTCCTAATCGGCCACCATTCAGATAATAATCTGTTTTCCTATTTTTGCCACCAAAGTGGATAACTTCACATTTATCCACATTAAATTGCATCTGCCATGAGTTTGCCCACTCACCCAACCTATCCAAGTCACCCTGCATCCTCTTAGCATCCTCCTCACTGCTAACACTGCCACCCAGCTTTGTGTCATCCGCAAACTTGGAGATGCTGCATTTAATTCCCTCATCCAAGTCATTAATATATATTGTAAACAACTGGGGTCCCAGCACTGAGCCTTGCGGTACCCCACTAGTCACCGCCTGCCATTCTGAAAAGGTCCCGTTTATTCCCACTCTTTGCTTCCTGTCTGCTAACCAATTCTCCACCCACACCAATACCTTACCCCCAATACCGTGTGCTTTAAGTTTGCACACTAATCTCCTGTGTGGGACCTTGTCAAAAGCCTTTTGAAAATCCAAATATACCACATCCACTGGTTCTCCCCTATCCACTCTACTAGTTACATCCTCAAAAAATTCTATGAGATTCGTCAGACATGATTTTCCTTTCACAAATCCATGCTGACTTTGTCCGATCATTTCACCGCTTTCCAAATGTGCTGTTATCACATCCTTGATAACTGACTCCAGCAATTTCCCCACCACCGACGTTAGGCTAACCGGCCTATAATTCCCCGGTTTCTCTCTCCCTCCTTTTTTAAAAAGTGGGGTTACATTAGCCACCCTCCAATCCTCAGGAACTAGTCCAGAATCTAACGAGTTTTGAAAAATTATCACTAATGCATCCACTATTTCTTGGGCCACTTCCTTAAGCACTCTGGGATGCAGACCATCTGGCCCCGGGGATTTATCTGCCTTCAATCCCTTCAATTTACCTAACACCACTTCCCTACTAACATGTATTTCGCTCAGTTCCTCCATCTCACTGGACCCTCTGTCCCTTACTATTTCTGGAAGATTATTTATGTCCTCCTTAGTGAAGACAGAACCAAAGTAATTATTCAATTGGTCTGCCATGTCCTTGCTCCCCATAATCAATTCACCTGTTTCTGTTTGCAGGGGACCTACATTTGTCTTTATCAGTCTTTTCCTTTTTACATATCTATAACATCACATCATAACATAACATCACAGTGAAGCTCTATCAGGAGGTACCATTTCACTATTTGCATATAGCCACCATTGGTGGTATTAAAATGTATGTCTTTGGAACTTTAAATATACAGTGTGTTTTATTTAAGTGTGGTTACATAATGAGTTTCTTAAGAGATTGCTGGATGACTTCCAGATGTGGCTACAAAGAAATAGCCTATGAAATTATTCAATATAGGAAAACATCCAATAATTTGGTACCCCAGAGACTTAGATAGAACAGAACTAGAAGATTTTCCGGACTGTTAGAAACTATTTCTATCAATACTCCAACACAAATTTAATTCAATACCTTTGATGTTGCACATTATTGTAATATATCTTCCAGCGAACTCGGTTTAAAGGGAGAGTGGGAACCAATAGCCCAGTGAACGGAAAGGGAGTAAGGTAAGAATTACCTGTTGAACAGAACCATTAGGATTTCTAGACATATGATGGTGTATAGGTGTTTTACTATATTTTGCAGTCCCTGACCAAAGTCATAATGGAGCTGTATATATCATTACTTGTCTATTTACATATCTGGTAATAGTGATCATTAGATTTCCTGATACCTAAATAATTAAAATAAAGCAAAGTTAACTTATTACCAAAGTACATATTTGCTACTATATACCACACTGAGATGCAGTTTCTTGTGGGCAAGCACAGTGAGGAGAAGAAACAATTGAATCAATGAATAGCTGCAGCCAACAGGATGGATAAACAACAAACTGTGTAAATACAAAAAGAAAAAGAAAAAATAAACAATAATTAGAATAATAAAAAATAATTAAGCAGTAAATATCGTGAACATGAGATGAGGAATCCCTGACAGTCAGTCCTTAGGTTGTGGGAAGAGTTTAGTGACTGAGTGAGTGAAATTGTGTGAAATTATCTCTTCTGGTTCAAGAATCCGATTGTTGAGGGGTAATAGCTATTCCTGGAGGCCTGAGGGTCTTCTACCTTCTTCCTGACCGCAGCAGTGAGTAGAGAGCATGCTCTGAATGGTGGGGGTCCTTGATGATGGATGCTGATTTCCTGCGATAGCGCTCTATGCAGATGTGCCCAACGTAGGAGGGCTTTACCCGTTATGGGCTGGGTTGTATCCACTACTTCTTGTAGGATTTTTGTGAAAATATTTTGTGAAAGATTATGACTTCAAATAGTAATTTCCAGTTTACAAATTGCTAATTCAATGTCTCCCTCTTTCTCCTTCTCTTTATATGAGTTCCATCTGTTAATCTTAATTTCTCTCTCTCTACTGCAGTCTTCTTAATTTCTATAGCATTTTATCAATGGTTCCATCCTGTCCAGTGTAAACACGGAATAATCCTTTCTCAGATGTTACATTATCTCTGATTCCTCACTAATTACTCTAACTCATTATCTTCAGCCACTGTATTGCAAAATCTTCTAACTGCCTGCATTCTCGACTTTTTCTTTACAGTAGTTACCCTTTGAAATTCAACTCTGAGGTTGTCCTGGATTATATGGTGTCATTAAGTGTACAGTTTGATACAAAAAAAAATCTTGATGCAATCAAACAGATGTGAGAGATTGATAAATAATAGTAACAATAATAATAATAAATAAATAAGCAATAAATATTGACAACATGAGATGAGCAGTCCTTGAAAGTGAGTCCATAGCTTGGATTAAAAATATTATCTAACATACACGTTATCAATTGTTGTTGAATCTTAATATAAATGAAAACCTTCTTAAAAGCCTATCAGGGAAGATAGCACAGTGTCAGAAAGAAGGCTGTAAACTTAACTGGAAACAGCATTAGCAGAATGAAGGGGATTAAGGTATTGAAATTAAGAATTCAACCAGTCTGTGCACTGCTTGTAAACAATCTAATTACCACACTGTCCAATAGGAATACAGTCTACCAGTGGCTCAACTCTGCTTAATTAAAATTGCTGGATAATTTGATGTTCTTTCAGTACTGAAAACCCTGAAGAGCACTTTTCTTGCAAAATAAGCACCTTTATCTTATATGAAGTAACCAATATAACACCATGGTTAATTTAATGTCTGGTTGTAATATCATCATACATACAGGATATAGCAATATGCTATGTGGGGTGAACACACCATAAATGTTTAATTAGTTTGATGAAAAAAACATTGATGAATCAATTCCATTGCTATGTTGTATTGATAGAACACTGAGCAGTGAAATAGGTCCTGTGTTGATTCATCCATAAAATGACCTGGGAAACAAAGCTTTGTATTTCTGCTTGGCTCAGCCTCATTCCAGCATGGAATAATTCAGCACTGAAGTCAGGCATCTCTTTATAATTGTTTTTTCTTTTGCTACCCAGTTGAGCGCACTCAACTGCTGCTTTATGTTTTCATTCTTTTAAGTGTCATCTAATTTGCTCTTTTTAATCTCGTTATCAAAATCTAATTCTACCAACCATTCGAGGGACTTTTCCAGATCATTCAACTAACTGTTGAGTTAAGGAAAAAGGTCTTGCATTATGTTTGATTCATTAACCAGTCAGGTTAAATTTGTAGACCTTGGGTGCCTCTGGAAGTATTTTTAAAATTTATTATATTAAAAACATTCCTTTTTTGAAAACATGTAGCAAATACCTTCATCATCTTCAGTATAAGGAAAACAGCTCCAACCGCTATAGTCTGTCTGTGACCAAGGGTTTCCTCAGAGTGTGTTTTAGCTTCCTCCTACAGCCCTATAACTTGTAGATTGGTACATTTAGTGTCCACAGTAAATTGCTCCAAGTGTTTAAGTGAACAGTAGAATCTGAGCAGAGATATGGGGAGAATAAAATGGGATTAATGTAGATGGCTGCTTGTTGATTGCCATGGCCATGATGGGATAAAGAACATATTTACATTCTGTAAAACTCTATGTCACCATAACTGAAGTCATTGGCACCTACTCTGTCTACCTTCATGACTGGGTAGCCAGACACAGCTCAAATGCCATCTATAAGTTTGCTGATAACAACGCTGTTGTTGGCAGAATCTCAACTGGCAACAAGGAAGCATACAGCAATGAGATAGATTGATAGATTGAGTGGTGGTTGGTTGATGGTGTTGCAATCTTTGAACTCAATATCAGCAAGACCAAAGAGTTGATTGCGGACTTCAGGAAGGGGAATTTGGCAGAATTCCAGTCCTCACTGAGCGGTGAAAAAGGTGAGCAGCTTCAGGTTCCTGATAGAGGATCCATCCTGGCCCAACGTATTGATCCAATCATGAAGGAAGTACATCAGCAGCTACACTTCATCGGGAGTTTGAGGACGTTTGGTCTGTCTCCAAGAACTCTTGCAAATTTATACAGATGTAGGATGGAGAGCATTCTAATGGTTACATCACAGCCTGGGATGGAGGCTCCAATGCACCAGATCAAAAGAGGCTGCAGAGAGTTTGTAGCATATTAGATTTGGTAAAACATTGGATGAACACGTTAGGTTGAATGATATTTATTTCTTTCTGACTTTGCAGCATGTGGGGTCTGTTAATGTCTGTAGAATGTCTGTCAGTGAGTGAGCCCTGAGAATGTTAGTCAAGTAGTTTTACAGTTAGATTCGAGCTTATTGCTTATGTGTAAACATTAATGTACTTTGTAAGCCCAAGGAATGTTGTGTGCTATGAGATAATGAGGAATGACTATTAAAATGTCTAATTGATTTATGACGGGATGCTGAACACTGTGCTAATGGACACACATGTTATTTGAATGAAATAAACCAGACTGTGTTAATGGACGAGAACAAAGAGTTTGTCTGTCTTGTGTCTGCTCTGGGCTTCTGAAGCTTGTGGATATATTGGGCTGCTTTTTGAATTTTTTGTAGACTTCAACTGGGACCAGGATCGTGGTAAGTGCTTGAGACCAAGGGTGGTTTCACGAATTGGAGTTCGGATTTCCTCCAACAACAACTGAGTGGTGAAGGAATGATGAGCCCAGTAATCTTTGTGACTTGTTATATAGTATTCTCTGTCCTATGCTCTGTCCACCAGAAAAAGAGGGATCTCCCAGTGCCCACCCATTTTAATTCTACTTCCCATTCCCATTCTAACATGTCCATTCATGGCCTCCCTCTACTGTTGCAATGAGGCCACACTCAGGTTGGAGGAACAACACCTTATATTCTGTCTGGGTCGCCTCCAACCTGATGGCATGAACATTGATTTCTCAGACTCCTGGTAATGCTCCACACCCCACCATTTCCGTTTCTCTCTCTCACCTTATTATCTAACCTACCCATCACCTCCCTCTGGTGCTCCCCCTTTTTCTTTCTTCCATGGCCTTCTGTCCTCTCCTATCAGATTCCCCCTTCTCCAGCCCTGTACCTCTTTCACCAATCAACTACCCAACTCTTTACCTCACCCCTCCCCGAATCCCGGTTTCACCTAACACATTGTGTTTCTCCCTCCCCTCCCCCACCCTTTTACTCTGACTCCTTGTTTTTTTTCTCCTGTCCTGCTGAAGGGTCTCATCCCGAAATGTTGACTGTACTATTTTCCACAGATGCTGCCTGGCCTGCTGAGTTCCTCCAGCATTTTCTGTGTGTTACTTTGGTTTCAAGCATCTGCAGATTTTCTCTTGTTTATCTAGTTTTCTGTGTGATTTATTTGTGCTATATATTTATGATAATAAATTAACCTTAAGCTACTTTGTTGTTCTTGTACACATACTACTACTGCATCTCCTGAATGCTTGAATATTTGGATCTGATGACAATTTTGTAGAGTCAGCCAACTCTATTATGGGCACAAGCCTCCCCACCATCAAAGACATCTTCAAAAGACAGTGCATCAAGATGGCATCCATCATTAAGGACTTTCACCATCCAGGACATGGCTTCTTGTCATTACTACCCTTGGGAAGGAGGTACAGGAGCCTGAAGATATACACTGAATGTGTTAGGAACAGCATCTTCCCTCCACCATCAGATTTGTGAACAGTCCTTGACTCATGATCCCCTTTTCGTATGATTACTTACTTTATTGTAACATACGGTAATTTTTTTTAATGTCTTATGCTGTACTGCTGCCACAAAATGACAAATTTCACAATATATGCCAACGATTATAAACTTGATTCTGATTTTGGTGCTATTGAGAACAATCTCCATTGCATTCTCTATAAAGCATAGATATTCTTTTAGAAGTGTGAAACTCAAAACTGAACACAATTGTTCAGCCGAGGCCAAATATGGATCTTGTTAAGGTTTACCATATTGTCCTTCTTTACTGTTTCACTTTATTTTAAGTTCTCCAAATGGATTACAACTTTCCCTTGCAGGACCAGAGATAAACTGAAGTTTGGGAGTAACCAACCACCTGCCCAGCGTTAGGCTATCACATTACACTGGGAGAATATTTGTCCAGTTAAGAGCTACCCTACAGAACAAATACAGGTTGCATGCAACGTAACACCTACAATCATCAGATTTAGTGAAAAGCAGTACAATAAACTTAAAGATTATGTTAAGTAATTTGTGCAGACAAACCCCTGTACTTCTTCTGTGTCTCATGGGAATGAGGTGTACCCTTCACAGTACAACTGATATCACCCTCCATCTGGATATGTACTACAGAATGCTTATTGGTTCCACATGCATAAACCTCTCTGGTTTCATATACATGTGACAATTCTAGGCTGGAGAAAGACAACGGGTGCACAAGAAATCAGCAGGTCACTTTCTGTTTATTAAAACAACAAATCCGTTGACCACGGATTTACCCTTTCCAATGTGTTCAGAAGGCTTCAGAACTCCCTTTTACTTTAGTTGCTCTTCCCATTGCTTTCCTTCAAGTTCAAGTTAAGTTGTCATTCAACCATACATGAATACTCATGAATACAGCTAAATGAAACATTACTCCAGGGCAAGGTGCAAAATACAGCACCAAGGTCGCATATAAGATAGCAAGCATATACAACATGTCAGTAAAATAGTCACACAAAAAATATATAGTCCAGGACCCTGGGTTCATGAATGTTTCAGAAATCTGCAGCTTGTCTTCTTTTGATTGAACATGGGGTGGGGGTGGTGTGGGGCCAGACTGGATGCCATGTCATTCTGTCTCCAGTGGAGTGCACTGACTCCAACGCCTCTCTCCTGGGTGGCTGTAAGCAGGCAACACCATGGCTTGAGGCCTACAACTGAGGCCACACCCCTGTGCCCAAGAATAAATCAGTGAATTGGACCTGCAGCATTCCGCATTAACGACGTTAAACATGGTCTTGCGATCACAAGAAAAGCGATTAAGATGATCACTCACTGTTAGAATCATAGCCTCTAACATGTTGTTTTTACAATTTTTCCCATTTATTTGGAAATATGATGCATTTGCATTTCCAAAAATCACTTAATCCTAACTCATTGTTTGAAGGCAAGGCCCTTAATATGAAAGGAAATTGAAGTAATTGAAAAAGCAGAATATAAATTCATTATGGACATTGTAATGAAGAAAGAATATAGTTTAATTGCGACATTTGTAAAACTAGGCAGTATTCACTAAGGGTAACAAAGATAATGGGTGATGGTAACAGTGAACTCACCTTTACAAAGGGCTTGAGAGAGTAAATGGTAAATAGCTATTTCCAACAATGAGGGAAACGTCTAAGATTCTAACAAAAGCAGAGGGGGAAAGTTGATATTTCTCACATAAAAAGATCATAAATGTGTTATTGCAATTAAAGTTGAATGACTGCATCATTAAAAGTGAATAAGCTAAACACTCTTTGACGAGGAGGGTGAAGCATTCGGTATTAGTGTAGAGAAATAAGGACTATTGAGCTGTGATGTGAAATGAATACTGCTGTATTCTGAATAATCTCCTTCTGGTTGAAATTAGGCAATCAGTTTGATGGTTAGTTAGGTTTATTGACAAAATGCAAAAGAATTTCAGAACTATTCGTTCTTCTACAAAAGGAACCAATTCCTATTGGAATAATTTCAGTGAAGCGGCTATAGAAACCTAGAAAAATGCCAAAAATTAGCATTAATGTGTTTTTGCTGGGGGTGCCATGCCTTTTTCACCAAAGTGCTACTAAATTCATTGGAGAAACACAGCAGAGTTTTATCCCCAATGTATCAGGAACCAGCCTTACTTGTATAAGACCATAAGACACAGGAGCATAATTAGGCCATCTGGCCCATGAAGTCTGCTCCGCCATTCAATCATGGCTGATCCTTTTTTTTATCTCCTCCTCAACCTCAGATCCCAGCTTTCTCCCTGTAACTTTTGATGCCATGTCCAACAAGAACCTAACAATCTCTGGCTTAAATACACCCAAGCTGCATATGGCAGCAAATTCCACAAATTCACCACCCTTTGGCTAAAGAAATTTCTCCACATCTCTGTTTTGAAAGGGCGCCCCTCTATCCTGAGGCTCTGCCCTCTTGTCCTAGACTCTCTCACCATGGGGAAACATCCATTCCACAATATATGTGAAGTGATCGGCTATCTTCTACTTCAAGGTCTTACCATGCGAATGGGACAGATATCCCTGCATAAGTGCTTGACAAGTTACAATAACCTTTCCTGTTCTATTGATCTCCAAGTGGAAGATGGGAAATGGCAAAGAGAGCTTCAGCTTCAGCAACAGATTTTCTGTTCATGAAGGAGCTACGAATATGGAG
The DNA here is from genome assembly GCF_963921235.1 of Mobula hypostoma. Lineage (NCBI taxonomy): Eukaryota > Metazoa > Chordata > Chondrichthyes > Myliobatiformes > Myliobatidae > Mobula > Mobula hypostoma. Next base: position 54,826,008 of record NC_086098.1, on the reverse strand, counting down.
TATATGGAGTACACTTATGAAGTATTAATGTTGTTGTAACCTGGCCTGAGTGAGTAGGATTAAGCAAAACTCAAGGTATACTCTACGTACGTGAAGAGCAGGAAGATGACTAGAGTGAGGGTAGGACTGATTAGGTATAGAAGAAGAAACATGTTTCTGCAGAGGGAGGAGATAGGGAAGGTCATTAATGCATACTTTGCTTCAGTATTCACCAGTGAGAGGGCCTTGACATTTGTGAGGAAAATGTAAAACAGGCTGATATGCTAGATATGATAAGAAAGAAGATGTGCTGTAAATTTTGAAAATCAGTAGGATACATACTTTCTCAGCAGGTGCCAATCAGCATGAGAAGTCATTTGCTGGTGATGCAGTGTGGGGTTTCAAAAGAGCTCGGGTACTTTTTGTTTTATTTTCTCAACTGGTGGCAATCAGTGCAGGGCCAATAAAAAGAAAGGGGATGCAAGAAGAGTAGCCACTTTTGGAGTGCGGCATTGTTAAAGTGGTCCAGCTTTCGGTCAACAGGTTTAGGTGAGAACAGGCAGTGGTTCTAGGTAAGCAAGTAAGAAAGTTTCCAGTAAGTTTTTTTTCTATTAATACATAGTGCACTGAAAATAGATCTGGAGGTAGTGGTATGTTCCTTGTGTGAGATGTGGGAAATTTGGGAGACCTCTAGTCTCCACGATAACTACATCTGCACAAAGTGCATCAAGCTGCAGCTTCCTAGAGACCATGTTAAGGACTTGGAACTGCAGCTCAATGACCTTCGGCTCATACGGGAGAATGAGAACATGTTAGATAGGAGCTACAGCAAGGTAGTCAGCCCTAAATTTCAGGAGGTAGGTCCCCGGGTGACAGTCAGGAGAGGGAAAGGGAATAGGTAGCCAGTGTGGTTATTCCCTTTAATATGTATACCACTTCTGATGTCGTTGGGGGGTAGGACCTACCAGGTGGAAATTGCAGTGACCAGGTCTCTGGCACTGAGTCTGGCTCTCTGGCTCAGAAGGAGAAGAAGGAGAAGAGGAGGGCAGTAGTTCAAAGTTCATACATGCCACCATATTCAACCCTGAGGTTCATTTTCTTGTGGGCATACTCAATAAATCCAATAACCATAATAGAAGCAATGAAAGACTGCACCAAGTGGGCTTATAACCAGTGTGCAAATAACAGCAAACTGTGCAAATACAAAAGAAAGAAAAACATAGCGATAATAAATAAATAAATAAGGAATAGATATTGAGAACATGAGATGAAGAGTTCTTGAAAGTGAGTCCATAGTTTGTGGGAACAGTTCAGTGATGGGGTAAATGAAGTTGAATGAAATGATATTATCCCCTTCAAGAGGGATGGTTGAGGGGTAATAACTGTTCCTGAACCTGGTGGTGTGAGTACCTTCTTTCTGAGAGCAGCAGCAAGAAGAGAGCTTGACCTGGGTGGTGGGCATCCCTGATGATGGATGCTGCTTTCCTGCAACAATGCTTTGTGTAGGTGTGCTCAATGGGGAGCAGGACTTTACCCATGATGGACTGGGCCATAACCACCACTTTTTGTAGAATTTTCTGTTCAAGGGCATGGGTGTTTCCATACCAGGCTGTGATGCAGCCAGTTTATATACTCTCTAGCAAACATCTATAGAGTTCTGTCTGTTTTAGATATCATGCTTAATCTTCAAAAACTCCTAAGAAGAGGTGCTGCTGTGCATTCTTCATAATTGCACTTATGTGCTGGGCCAAGGACAGGTCCTCTCAAATGATAACAACAAGCAACTTGAAGTTGCTAACTCTCTCCACCTCTGATCCCTGTTACGTTTGTTCTGAATAGACAAACTTGGTGCAGGTTTACGTTAGAACATCTGCAGTTCAGATCAACCTGAGTGCATGTTACCAGCTCACCATTGCATTACCAACTGGAAACTGAAGTTCTTTATCATGCGCACATAGTAACATAACCCCCCGATGAGGACTGGCTCACGGACATCTGATCTCCTCCTTCTCAAGTTGGTAATCAGCTCTTCGGTGTTGCTGACATTGAGTAAGAGGTTGTGGTTGACTAGTGGTGTGCCGCAGGAGCTGCTCTTGGGACCACTTCTTTTCACATTGTCTGTTAATGATTTGGATGAAAGAATTAAGGTGGAAGTTGATAGGTTCTTGATTAATTAGAGCATCAAATGGGGTTGAATGGGGAATGAAATCAGCCATGATGTAATGGCGGAGCTAACTTAATGGACTGAACGGCCTGTTTCTGTTCCTAGGTCTTATGGTCTTATGGTCTTCTAAATTGCTGGGGCCAAATGGGATAACTAGATGGATACTTTGTTGATCCCAAAGGAAATTAGTGTCACAGTAGCACTACAAGTGCACAGATATACAAATATACAAATATTAGAAGAGAAAGCAAGAAAGAGTAAAAAATAAGTTACCTCATACAGTCTAACAGGAGGGGTCATCACTTCCCCGGCTATAGGTTGACTCATTATAGAGTTTAATGACCGAGAGTAAGAACGTCCTCATATTGAACTCTTTGAAGCAGCACAGTTGTTTCAGTCTATTACTAAAAGTGCTCTTCTGTTCAGTCAAGGTGGCATGTAGAAGGTAAGAAACATTGTTCAGAATTGCCAGGATTTTCCACAGGGTGCTTTGTTCTACCACAGCCTCCAGCGTGTCCACGTGATTCCTATAACAGAGCCAACCTTTCTTATCAGTTTATTGAACCTGGTGGCATCACCCATGTTGATGCCATTGTCCCAGCACACCACCACATAGAAGATTGTACTGGCGACAACGTACTGGTAGAACATGCAAAAGAGATGCCTGCATACTCCAAAGGAGCTCAGTCTTCTCTGGAAGTAGACATGACTCTGGCCCTTCTTGTACACAGCTTCTGTGTTGGTGCTCCACTCAAGTTTGTCATTCCGGTGCACCCCCAGGTACATCCATGTCCTCACCATCAGGGAGCAGTGCAGGCTTAGTCTTCCTAAAGTCCATCACCATCTCTTTTGTCTTACTCAAGTTGTGCTGCAGATGATTCAGCTTGCACCATTTGACAAAGTCCTCCACCAGGGCCCTGTGTTCATTGTCCCTCCCTCCCTTTATACACCTAACTTTTGCTGAGTCATCAGAGAATTTCTACAGATAACATGACTCAGTGTTGTATCTAAAGTCCAAGGTATACAGGATGACCAGGAAAGGAGCCAATATAGTCCCCTATGGGGCCCCAGTGCTGTTGTAGCCATATCTGACACACAGCTCTGAAGTTGCTCAAACTGTGGTCTGCCAGTGAGGTAGTCCACTATCCAGGGTACAATGGAAGTGCCAATTGTATTGAATGGAGTATATCCCCCAGCAATGAGGGCCGTGTGGTATTGGAGGTACTTGAGAAATCAAAAAGAACATGATTCTCACAGTGCTGCCCTGCTTATCCAAACGGGAGTAGGCTCTGTTCAACAGGTAGATGAGAGTATCGTCGACTCCAGTGTGCTCCTGGTAGGCAAACCGCAAGGGATTGAGGGCTGTTAAACTCCTGGTTACTATGAGAAGTGAGGGAAGAGATTACTATGCCTTTGGTGATGATCTTTGCATCCTAATTGGTCACAGAAGTAGTACGAAGAGGATTGGAGGGCAGGAGGTGGTATTCCTTTGTGGTTGTGGTGTATCTAGGTTTCAGTAAGGCATTAGATAAGGTTCCCCATGTTAGGCTCATCCAGAAAGCCAGGAGGCATGGGATCCAGGGAAACATGGCTATGTGGATTCAGACTCGGCTTGTGTGTAGAAGGCAGAGTGCACGTAGGTGGAGTGTATTCTGCTTGGAGATTGATGACTAGTGGTGTTTCACAGGGGCCTGTTCAGGGTCTTTGCAATTTTTAAAAATGGTTTAGATGAGGATGTGGAAGGGTATGTTAATCAATTTGCAAGTGACATGAAATTTGGAGGTGCAGCATATTGTGTAGAAGGCCACATAGGTTACAATGGGACTTTGATGGAATGCAGTGCATGGCTGAGAAGTGGAAGATGAAGTTCAATCGAGAAAAATGAGAAGTGATTCACTTTGGAAGGCTGATCTTGATGGTAGAGTACAAAGTTAAGGGCAGGTTTCATAGCAGTGTGGGGGAACAGAGGGATCTTGGGGTGCAACTCTATACATCCCTCAAATTTTCTGCCCAAGTTACAAGGGTTGTTTTGAAGGTGTATGCTTTGTTGACTTTAATTAGTTGGGAGATTGAGTTCAAGAGCTGTGAGTTAATATTTTCAGCTCTATAAAACTCCATTTGATTTAAAGGCATAGATAGGCATAGAGTGGACAGCCAGAGAGTTTTTCCCAGGGTGGAAATGGCTAATACAAGGGGCCATAATTTTAAGGTAATTGGAGGAAATATATTGAGGGGGGGGGATGTCAGATGTAAGGGTTTCTTTACACAGACAGTGTAACATGCTGCCAACTGTGGTGGAAGAGGCAGATACTTTCCAGACATTTAAGAAACTCTTAGATAAGCACATAAATGATAGAAACATGCAGGTCCATATAGGATGGGATGGTTAGATTGATCCTCGAGGAGGGTAAAAGGTCGGCACAACAACGGAGACTGAAGGGCCAGCGGTATCATCGAATCTATGTTCTATGATACTGCCAGCAATTTCCAGAAAGGCCTTATCCTAATGTCTATTAGTTGTAAACAACAGGAATTCTGCAGATGCTGGAAATTCAAGCAACACGCATCAAAGTTGCTGCTGAACGCAGCAGGCCAGGCAACATCTCTAGGAAGAGGTACAGTCGACGTTTCAGGCCGAGACCTTAGTAAATCTCTTACTGACTCTTCCTTCAGTTAGTTCTGACGAAGGGTCTCGGCCTGAAACGTCGACTGCACCTCTTCCTACAGATGCTGCCTGGCCTGCTGCGTTCACCAGCAACTTTGATGTGTCTATTGGTTGTGATCATTGCAAGTAATTGCAAATCATTGCAAATACCTGGGGATATGATTTGACAATAAACTGGACTGGTCAAAGAACACTGAGGCTGTCTACAAGAAGGGTCAGAGCCATCTCTATTTCCTGAGGAGACTGAGGTCCTTCAACATCCGTCGGACGATGCTGAGGATGTTCTACGAGTCTGTGGTGGCCAGTGCTAATCATGTTTACTGTTGTGTGCTGGGGCAGCAGGCTGAGGGTAGCAGATACCAACAGAATCAACAAACTCATTCGTAAGGCCAGTGATGTTGTGGGGATGGAACTGGACTCTCTGACGGCAGTGTCTGAAAAGAGGATGCTGTCTAAGTTGCATGCCATCTTGGACAATGTCTCTCATCCACTACATAATGTACTGGGTGGGCACAGGAGTACATTCAGCCAGAGACTCATTCCACCGAGATGTAGCACTGAGCGTCATAGGAAGTCATTCCTGCCTGTGACCATCAAACTTTACAACTCCTCCCTTGGAGGGTCAGACATCCTGAGCCAATAGGCTGGTCCTGGACTTATTTCATAATTTACTGGTATAATTTACATATTACTATTTAACTATTTATGGTTCTATTACTATTTATTATTTATGGTGCAACTGTAACGAAAACCAATTTCCCCCGGGATCAATAAAGTATGACTATGACTATGACTATAAGTAATTAATTTCAGAAGAGCCATTCTATCATATTATGACAGAACTAGTTGATAGTTTCATCTCTATTGAGATTATTGTACTCATAGGTAAACAATGATAGCAATCTCTTGACTTTTCCAAGCAACCCCAAACCCAACAGTGATTGTTGTGTTCTTTTTGTAACATTCATTTCCTGCACACATTTGTAAAGGTGATCGAAGTAACTTCTACTCCAGATCTGACGCGGCACATAACAATACGCTAAGATAAAGAACACAGTTATAAAACACAATAAGTATAAATACATAAGACAATATATGCATAGATTGATTATATGTACACAAAGCTATGCTTAGTACGGAAGTGTCTGCACATTGACAGGAAATTATAGTGGTGGTGGGGGGATGTGTTCATGGGTGGAGGTGTTGATCAGCCTTACTGCTTGGGGAAAGTAACTGTTCTTGATTCTGGTGGTCCTGCATGGATGCTACGTAGCCTCCTCCCTGATGGGAGTGGGAGAACAGTTCATGAGCAGGGTGTGTGGGACTCTTCTTGATACTGCTGGTCTTTTCCCCACATCCCAACCTATCAATGGAGCTACAAAAAAGGCAAGACAGCAGCTACATTTCATTAGGAATTTGAGATTTGGTTTGTCAACTAAAACACTCAAAAACTTCTACGTATGTATCGTGGAGAGCATTTTTGACAGGCTGCATCACTGTCTGGTATGGGGGTGGGGTGGGGGCTACTGCACAGGATTGAAAGAAGCTGCAGAAAATTGTTAAGTTAGTCCGCTCTAGCCTCTGTAGTATCCAAGATATCTCAAGGGACAGTGCTACAGAAAGGAGACGTCCTCTATTAAGGACCCTCATCGCCCTGGACATTGTTACCATCAGGAAGGAGATACAGAAGCCTAAAGCCACACACCCAGTGATTCAGAAACAGCTTCTTCCCCTCTGCCATCTGATTGCTAAATAGACATTGAACCCATAAACACTATCTCAATTTTTTTTTGTTTTTGCACTAATTTTAACTTAACGATTTAACATACACACATATATAAATATGTAGTACTTACTGTAATGTGGCAGATAAATCCAAAAGCGTCAATGGTGCAGGCACCTTGGTGGCATGCGGAGAAACCAGAGTGCTGGTCAACGGATGGCATCACTAGACTAGTTAGTTGTCACTGCGGGGCAGCTTCCTTATCCGCGAAGTCTGTTACACTCCTGTGTACCACTTAGCATCAGATTTGGAATCCCAGAGAGAATCTATGGTGGGGGCACGATACCATCTGTCTTATTATTGTGCAAGGCGTGCAGTCAATGTCGAAATCGATGGACTGCCGAAGAAGACTTACTGGAATTAATTATTTTTTTCTATATTTATCACGCATTGCTGCTGCTAAGTTAACAAATTTCACAACATATGCCAGTAATATTAAACCAGATTCTGATTCTTCTGTATATATGTCCTTAGTGGCAGATAGTCTGGTGCTGGAGATTCGTTGGTCGGTTTGGTTACCTGTTGTAGAGGCTTCCTGTTCACTTCAGTGCCGTTTCTGGACCAAGCACTGATGCAGCTAGTTAGGATGATCGCTTCTGATTATCTGTAGAAGATTGTGTGTATTGATGTTGATGTGCATAGTCCAGCTTTCTTCAGCCTCCACAGAAAGAAGAGGCATTAGTGAATTTTCTTGATTGTGCAGAATGTGTTCTGAGACCATAGCAGGTTGTGTAGGACGTGCACTCCCAGGAGTTTGAAACTGCTCACAGTTTCCATTGCTGTGCCGCCATTGTAAGAGGGTGTGTGTGTGTGTGAGTGTGTGTGTGTGTGTGTGTGTGTGTGTGCAAGCACGTGAGTGTGTGAGTGTGTCTGTGTGAGTGTGTGTATGCGTGTGTGTGTATGTGTGTGTGTCTGTGTGTGTGCGTGTGTTTGTGCATGTGTGTGTGTGAGAGTGTGTCAGTGCATATGTGTGTATATGTGCATGTGAGAGTGTGTGTGCATGTGTGAGTGTGTGCATGTGAGTGTGTGTGTGCTTGTGTATGCATTTGTGTGTATGTGTGTGTGTGTGTTTGTGTGTGTTTGTGTATGTTTGTGTACGTTTGTGTGTGTGTGTGTGCGTGCATGTGTGTGTACATGCGTGTGTACGTGCGTGTGTCTCTGTGTGTGTGTATGTGTGTTTGTGCATGTGTGTGTGTGAGAGTGTGTCAGTGCATGTGTGTGTATATGTGCGTGTGAGAGTGTGTGTGTGTGTGAGTGTGTATGTGTGAATGTGTGTGTGCATGTGTGTATGTGTGTGTGTGTGTGTGTGTGTGTGTGCATGCATGTGTGTATGTGTGTGTATGTGTGTGTGTGTGTGTTTGTGTGTGTGTATGTGTATGTGCCTCTGTGTGCGTGTCTGTGTGTGTGTGTGTATGTGTGTGTGTGTGTGAGAGAGTGTGTGTGAGCCTGCGTGCATCCTGATTATCTGAGGTCTGTTGGTTAGGAAGTCCAACTCCCAGTTGCACAGTGGTGTATTTAGATGGAGGAGTAGGACTTTGTTCACCAGGGTCTGTACCACTGAGGACAGGTGCCTCAGCAAGGCAATATTCATCATTAAGGACCCTCACCACCTGGAATGTGCCCTCTTCTTGTTACTACCATCAGGAAAGAGATACAAGAGCATGAAGACCCACACTCAATGTTTTTGGAACAGCTTCTTCCTCTCTGTCACCGGATTTCTGAATGGACATTGAACCTGTGAACACTACCTCACTATTCCTGATTTGCAGTATTGTTTCTCATTTTTTATTGTAGCTTTTTGTTATTTGTTTTACGTGCACTAAACTGCTGCCACAAAACTACAAATTTCATGACTGATATTACTGAGAATGATTATGAAGACACGTAGTCCTCTTTTATTGTCGTTTAGTAACGCATGCATTACGAAATCATACATTATTTCCTCCGGTGTGATATCACAAAACACAGCACAGACTAAGACTGAAAAAACTGACAAAACCACATAATTATAACATATAGTTACAACAGTACAACAATACCATAACTTGATGAAGAAGTCCATGAGCACAGTAAAAGTTCAAATTCTCTCAAATGTCCCACATCTCACACAGACGGGATAGACGGGAGAAGGAAGAAAAACTCTCCCTTCCATGCTGACCACAGTCCGACTCTGAGTCATCCGAAAACTTCGAGCTCTGATCAGCTCTCCAACACCAAGTACTGAGCGCCATCTCTGTCTGAATGATTCGACCTCCTTCTCAGTCGCCAAAAGCAGGCAAGGCCGAGGATTTTGAGGCCTACCCTTTGAAAGATTCCTGACCAAGCAGTAACAACAGCAGTGAGTGAGCGTTTCAGAAATTTCTCCAGATGTTCCTCTGTGCTTTCACGTCTATTCTCCATCAAATCAGAATTGTCCACGGCCCCTATTTAACAGATACAATATCATTTTTCACTGGAGGACTGCGCACGCGCAGGCACGCTGCTCTTTCTCCTCCCGCCTTGATCCCTCACCACCTAGTGAATATACCTGATGTGGACAAGTCACGAACATTTTCTTATAGATTTTCCAGTTTGGCAGAGGGGATCAATGTAAGACTTACTGTGATTTTAATTTAATATTTATGAGTAGTATTTTGTTCTAATTCAAAATGTCATAAAAATTCCCTTTCACTAGAAAATTCAAAAAGAAAAAATTAATTGTATTAAGTGTACAGAATGTAGGCTGAGGAATATGTCTCCACTGTTTCTCCTGTCAGCTTGGCTGTGGCTCACTTTCTATAAACCAGAACTTCCTGGCTTACCTCCTGGGAGGAACTCACTAAAAAGGAATTGGATGACGGTGGGTGGCAAGCGTACATTGGTGAGGCGGTAATAGGAGCAGTCTCAAAATATCTTTTCAACAACCATGTGTGGAGAGTATGCAGTACATACTCTGTCTGCTGACACCACAAAGTTCCCTCAGAATTCTGTGCACTTCTGACAATCTCCAGCAATAGATTTTGGGATCTTTGATTTTAGCATTCTTGCACCAGGCAGAAACTGCTAAAGTAGTCCAAAGAATGTGAGGCCACGTTCTGCAGCACAATAGGTTGCTAGATTCAGGAATGTACCACCTGAAAACAGATTCAACTTTCCAAAGGAAATTGATAAGTACTTGAAAGAAGAAGTATTTAGTGAACGTGATAGTGGGAAAAAATGATTCTATGAAATTGAAACGACTTCTTTTTGTGTTGATGCATCTGTGCTTCTATAAAGTCATCTGTGGACATCTCCAATGAAAACTAAGAATAGTGTCTAGTGACAAAACACAGCTGATCTGTTACCGTCTCTTCCCTGCCTGTAATCTATGCCTTTTGAGGTCCAGGAAGCACATGGTGGTTGAATTGAAATATATATACCAGTAGATGGCCCAGCTGAGTTGTGGCAAATAACACTGCGATCCATTTCAATGTGTTAACTAATTCACTTAAATGACCTGAACAATGTGAGTCATAAGAAAAGAATTAGTGCATTGAGATTTCTTTCAATTAATTGGGGTTCAGTGCCCTTCAGCCCTGTGTTGTGACAAGCAAAGTTGCAATTACAAAACTGCGACAATAGTGTTAACTTCGCTATTAACCACGCTTCCGTACTTTCCTACCAGGAGTGGGGCTAAGGCCAGGCATTAAAATTACAGCATTGGACAATTTCAGTTAGTTAACATGTCAAAATTAAAGGGATTGGGACACGGATGATGGTTTGTCAAAAAACATGGAGGGCATAATTAACCTAACAAATAGTGATATCTTTGGCACCATGACTTAAAATTAGTAGAAAATTAAAGGGTTCTTAACTGCTGGTCCAAGAACTATCAGATCCCCAAGTACCTCCTTCAATGATCCTATTACGGGACGAAACAAGCTCATTAAAGGACCCTATGGCCGTTGCAAACCCTATCATCAGCTGATCCCCAGTCACCTCCTGATCACCTTATTCCCTGCTACCAGATCCCTAACACCCTCAGTGGCAACTTGTTGCTCACCTCTCCCCAATCACTATGTTATCTCTACCAAGCCTATCACCTTTTTCTCCCCACCCTCATCTACAATCATCATTTCCCTCAGCTTTGCTCCTGATCAGCATCATAACCAGTATTGGAGATTACAGGTATACACCACCCGCCAACAGAGTTGGGGTAGCGGTGCTGAATCTCTGCTTCTTTCTTATAATATATTAATACTTTATTGTTGATGTATTTTTCTAACAAAGCATTAACCTAACTTAAATAAAGATGGATTTTGTTAGGTCAATGTTTTCTAAAATAATTAGAGAATCTTCAGAAAGGTTGAAATATTAATGCTGTAACAACATATTCATCAATCTGGTGATTGGAAGTGAAATTGCAAGAAATACTGAAACTGTTCACCATGATGATAAATATAAGGACAGCACTGGCATACGCTGAAAATCTAAATACCAGCACGAAATTCCAAAGAAGGCAGGAATCCCCCGAGAGGAAATAACATAGGTTAATATATTTCTTTCAGAAGAATCTGGTCATGATCGTGCTGACGTGGTTGAGAGTCACTCTGAACTTAGAGCACAATACCATTAGATATAGAAGCAGAGTCTGCTCCTCTATTCGATCATGGTTGATTTATTTTCCCTCTCAATTCCTTTCTTCTGTCTTTCCCCCATAACCTCTGACACATTTACTAATCAAGAACCTATCACTCTCCGCTTTAAACATGACCAGTAATTTAACCTCCACGGCCGCCTGTGCCAATAAATTCCATAGATTCACCATGCTCTGGCTAAAGGAATTCCTCCTCCACTCTGTTCTAGAGGGATGTCCTTGTATTCTGAGGGTGTGCCCTCTGGTCCTAGGCTGTCCCACAATTGGAAACATCCTCTCCTCATCCACCCTACCCAGGCCATTCAATATTCAATAGATTTCAATGAGATCCTCCCTCAATCTTAAGAATAAGGAGTGAGTCACATGGCCTTTGGAGCCTATGGTGCCATTTGAAAAAAATCATACATTAAGTTCCATGAAGCCAGTGATAATTTGATTGGTTATCTGTCATATCCGATGATGACATTGAAACCTAGACAGTAGAGATTTTAAAGAGCAAAAGCCATTGCACTGGGCAAATCCTCTATCTTGACCTTGTAAATCCAAGTCCAGTGATATGAGTAGTCATCACAACTGGGGTCTTTCTTGGTTGCAGTGGATAAACATGACTTTTATTTATTTATTGGTTGATTGATTAATTGATTGACGATTGAGATACAGCATGGAATCGCCCTTCCAGCCCTTCAAGCCAGTAATACCTCAATTTAATCCTAGCCTAATCATGGGACAATTTACAATGGCCAATTAACCAACCAACTGGAACTTCTTTGGACCGTGGAGAAAACCAGAGCACACAGAGGAGACCCACGTGGTCATGATGAGAATGTAAGTGTTGCTCTGGATCGCCAAAGTCCTTCTAGCACAGATCTCACTCTTGCCCCCGCTCATGATTCTCCAAAGTAATGTTGATGCAGCTTTGCAACTTTGGTGATATTGCACACTTAACCAGTGTTTATTTCATAAACTGACAAACTGTTGTTCAGAGAACATTTAGACCATAACACATAGGAGCAGAATTAGGCCATTCGGCCTATCAAATCTATTCTGCCATTCCATCATGGCAGATTTATTATTCCTCTCAACCCCATTCTATTGCCTTCTTCCCAAAACCTTTGACACCTGAGTAATCAAGAACCTATCAATCTTTGCCTTAAATATTCCCCATGACTTGTCCTGCACGGTCATCTGTGGCAATGAATTTTACAGATTCACCACACTCTGACCAAAGAAATTTTCCTCATCTCTGTTCTAAATAGATGTCCCTTATTTCTGAGTTGCGTCTTCTGGTCAGAGGCTCCCCTATTACAGGAAACATCCTCTCCACATCCACTCTATATAGGCCTTTCAATATTCAATAGGATTCCATGTGATTTCCCCCCACTCCTCTAAACTCCAACGGGAATAGGCTCTGCACCATCAAATGCTCCTTATTTCAGCCCTGGAATCATTCTGCTGAACCTCCTCTGGATCGTCTTCAATGCCAGCATATCATTTCTTAGATAATATGCCAAAACTGAACACAATTCTCCAAGGGCAGTTTGACCAATGTCCTGTAAAACGACAGCTTTACATCCTTGCTTTCATATTCCAGTCCACCTGAAATGAATGCTAACATTGCATTTACCTTCCTTACCATCGACTCAACCTGCAAGTTAACTTTTAGGGAATCCTGCATAAGGAATCCCAAGTCCCTTTGTACCTCTGATTTTTGAATTTTCTGCCTATTTCGAAAGTCATCCACACCTTTATTCTTTCTGCCAAAGTGCATGACCATGCACATCCTTACACTATATTCTATCTGCCACGTCTTTACCCATTCCTCAAATCTGTCTAAATCCTTCTGCAGACACACTGCTTCCTCAAAATTGCTTGCACTCCCACCTATCTTCGTAGCATCTACAAACTTTGCTAGAAAGCCATCCATTTCTTCATCCAAATTATTGACATACAACTTGAAAAGAATTGGTCCTGAATTTTCTTTATTTTGGCAACAGGTCAGTATTATACAGCACAGTGACCGGCTGTCTGGTGCAGAGGACTCAGAAGAGCAGAGAGGTGAAGAGGACTGCATTGTTGGTAGGAGATTCCTTAGTCAGACGAACAGAAATGAGGTTCTGTGGGTGTGATAGAAACACACGGATGGTATGCTGCCACCTGGTCCCAGGATCAGGGATGACTCTGATCAGGTCCATGGCATTCTCAAGGGCAAGGGTGAGCAACCGAAGGTCTTGGTGCATATTGGCACCAATGGAATAAGTAGACAAGGTGAGGAGGTCCTGAAGAGAGCTTTTAGGGAGCTAGGTAGAAAGCTGAGAAACAGGACCTCCAGAGCAATAATCTTTGTATTGTTGCCTGTGCCGCATACCAAAGAGGGTAAGATTTGGCAGGTGAATGCGGGGCTGAGGTACTAAAGCATGAGGCGGGGGATCAGATTTATGGATCATTGGGATATCTTCTGGGGAAGTTATGATCTGTACAAAAAGAACAGTTATACCTGAACCTGAGGGGGTCCAATATCCTAGTGGGCAGATTGGCTAGAGCTGTCTGGGTGGGTTTAAACTAATTTGGCTGGCCGGCTGGTGGTGCAATGGGATCAGCGCTGGACTCCAGAGTAAAGGCTCCCGAGTTCGAATCCAAGTTGGGACGCTCCCGAGTTCGAATCCAAGTCGGGCCACCCCTGAGCACTCTTTCCATCTGTGCCGGGTTGAGCGTCGAGCTAGCCACTCGGCCTCGTTAAAAAAAAATACAAGGGTCGGGTCAGGAACGTTCATAACGTTAATCCTGACACCACGCGCCAGACAAGAATGGCTGACTGTCTGGTGCGAGAGGATTAAAAAAAACTAATTTGCAGGGGAATGGGAACTGGAGTGATAGTGCTGAAGAAGAGGTAGTTGGTTTAAAAACAGAGGCAATGTACAGTGAGAGTCCTAGCAAGGAGAAGCTGATGATAGGCTAAAATTGCAGCCAAGAGGATGACTTGCAATGTAAAAGGTGGGCATAATTGAAAAGGGTGAACACAGGAATGAAGGTGTTATATTTAAATGAACACAGTATATGGGATAAGGTAGATGAACTTGTGGCACACTTACAGATTGGTGTGTAGGAAGTTGTAGGCATCATTGAATCAGGACTCCTCCAAGATTGGGTGTTGTGCAATGAACTGGAGTTGATTAGAGAGCTCAAGGTAAAATAACCCGTAGGGGCAAGTGATCATAATATGATTGAATTCACCCTGAATTTGGAGTAGGAGAAGCTAAAGTCAGATGTATCAGTATTACAGTGGAGTACAGAGAATTACAGAGGCATGAAAGAGGAGTTGGCCAGAATTGATTGGAAAAGAACACTGGCTGGGATGACGGCAGAACAGCAAAGGCTGGAATTTCTGGAGGCAATTTAGAAGGCACAAAGAGAAGTATTCTAAAGGCAAGAGGACACCACCGTGGTTAACAAGTGAAGTCATAAAAGGCAAAGAGAGGGCATATAATAGAACAAAAATTAGTGGGAAGTTAGATGATGGGGAAGCTTTCAAATACAAATAGAAGGCAACTAAAAAAGTCATTAAGATGGTAAAGATGGAATACAAAAGTAAGCTAGCCAATAATATTAAAGAGGATACCAAAAGTTGAGTGTAATTGGACCACTGGAAAACAATTCTAAAGAGGTGGTAATGGGGGATAAGGAAATTGTGGATGAACTGAATAAACATTTTGCATCAGTCTTCACTATGGAAGATACCAGCAGTCTGGCGGAAGTTCCAGGTGTCAGGGGCATGAAATGTGTGAAGTTACCATTACTAGGGAGAAGGTACTTGGGAAACTGAAAGGTCTGAAGGTAGGAAGTTGTACACCCAGGGTTCTGAAAGAGGTGGTTGAGGAGATTATGGAAGAATTAGTGATTATCTTTCAAGAATCACTATATTCTGGAATGGTTCCGGAAGACAGGAAAATTGTCAATGTCACTATTGCTTGGGGGGGGGGGTGGGGAGGTCAAAGCAACACTCACAACATTCTGGAGGAACTCAGCAGGTCGGGCAGCATCCGTGGAAACGATGAGTCGACGTTTCGGGCCGGAACCCTTCATCAGGACTGAAGAGGGAAGGGGCAGAGGCCCAACAAAGAAGGTGGGGGGAGGGTGGGAAGGAGAAGGCTGGTAGGTTCCAGGTGAAGAACCAGTAAGGGGAAAGATAAAGGGGTGGGGGAAGGGAGGCAGGAAGGTGATAGGTAGGAAAGGCGAAGAAAGAATAGGGGAAAACACAATGGGTAGTAGAAGGAGGCGGAACCATGAGGGAGGTGGTAGGCAGCTAGGGGAGGGGGCAGAGTGACATAGGGATAGGGGAAGGGAGGGGGAGGGAATTACTGGAAGTTGGAGAATTCTACCTTCATACCAAGGGGCTGGAGACTACCTGGATGGTATATGAGGTGTTGCTCCTCCAACCTGAGTTTAGCCTCGTCGTGGCAGTAGAGGAGGCCATGTATGGACATATCTGAATGGGAGTGGGAAGCAGAGTTGAATTGGGTGGCTACTGGGAGATCCTGTCTGTTCTGGCGGACGGAGCGGAGGTGCTCGATGAAGCGGTCCCCCAATCTGCGTCGGGTTTCACCGATGTAGAGGAGGCCACACCGGGAGCACCGGATGCGGGGGGGGGAGGGGTCAATATACAACTCCTATCAGGGCCATTTTACCCTTGCAAGTCCTTAGGTCTATCCACAATGATTAAGCACCTTTTGACCCTATGTAACCTCTTTTTAATGATTTGATTTAATTTTTTACCAACAGAGTAACACTGACCCCTCTGCCTTTCTGCCTATCCTTTCAATACAATGTGTATCCGTGGATATTAAGCTCCCAGCTATAATCTTTCTGCCATGATTCAGTGATGCCTACAACATTATACCTGCCAATCTGTAAATGTGTTGCAAGTTCATCTTAGTCTGTACACATTTGAGCGCATTCACTCCTGTTTTCACCCTTCTTGATTTTGTCCACCTTTACATTGCAACTCATCCTGTTTACTGCAATTTTGTTCTATCAACAGCTTCTCCTCACTACACATTGCCTCTCTTTGTAAACCAGCTACCTCATCTTCAGCTCTATTATCCACCTTTCCTATGATACTTCTTGCTTTGAAATATAGGCAGCTTAGGACACCGGTTGCAACATACTCGATCCTTTGATTCCTAGCTTTGCCTGAAGTCTTACTGACATCTGCCTCCACAACCTCTCTAATCATTGTTCTGGCACTCTGGTTCCCATCCCCCTGCGATTCTAGTTTCAACCCCACCGTGCAGCATTAACAAATCTTCCCAATAGAATATTAGCCCTCCTCCAGTTCAGCTGCAAACTGTCCCTTCTGTACAGGTCCCACCTTCCCCAGAAGAGAGCCTAATGGCCCAAAAACTTTACGCCCTCCCTCCTGCACCAACTCCTTAGCCACGTATTAAACTGTATTATCTTCCTAGTTCTGACCTCACTAGCACGGGGCACAGGCAGCAATCCTGAGATCAGAGCCCTGGAGGTCTGCCCTTTAACTTAGCACCTGACTCCCTAAGCAGAACCTCGTCACTGATCATCATCAGTCTGTCAAACGTTCCATCCAGTTACGTCAGATCCATCTGAACTTGCAGGATCAAACTTCAAAAAGGTTTAAAAAGGCAAATTATTTTGGAGTGAACTACATCCTCCATTCATAATTTTGTTTTTCCTGTGACCAACAGTGAATTCCGTGCCATGATTTGACTGATTAACTCACTATATCCTTTGGGAATAAACATGGAATTCCATTCCTTAATTGTAATGATGTTTGCTCTGACCCATTAGTTTCTATTATAAATGACAGGAGAAGTAAACAATTGATCTACATATAAATCTTGTACAAATATAGGATCACTACTGGCTAAACTTTACATCATGCATCACTTTTCCAGCACAATAATCCTAAATATGGATTTATATCAGAAAAACAGTATTTTCTGATCTGCTCCAGCAGAGCATTTTAAAATGCGTGTTAGTTTGAGGGAAAATCCATACAATTTTTCAGAAACTAAATTTCCCAATAAATTACTAAATTAACATTAGCATGCAAACTTATAAATAGCGTTATGTATATTATGTATATTTTAACCCTTACAGCTTGCTGTCAAGCTTCTCAGTGTGTTTTGTAATGAACGTTATGTGAGAGGGTATTCTGTTAGATGACTTACAAGCAAAATAAAAAGCTATATGTTTGTTCCTCAACTCCCCGCCTCTCGAGTGTGCTATTCGTGCCCCCCCTGTTAGAGTGGGTTCTTTTGGGGTAGATGATTTGTTAACACTTAAATGACTTTGGCCACCAGACTTCTATTTTGACTGTTTGACAAAGGACTGTGGATTGAGTCCACCACAATGGGCTTCCTAAAAGGTGTGAATACCAGATACTTCTGGTAGTTTGACCTGATACTGTAGTTTCGAAGGCAGTATCACCTATACATTATAAATATTAATTGTATGAATTGTCTTCTATGTTAGCACGGGAAATGCCAAATAAATGTATTGTAGACTTAACTTACATTCCTAAAGGCTGTAGATACCAACCCAGACATGTTGGCATCAGGAGGAAAGGATGGTGTGAGATTTTGTATGTAGTTTCAATAGGAAGCATTGTCTATGCATTGTCTGTAACTTTTTAAGTAGCGATTGCCTTTGTGCTTAGCATATAAATATCGAGCCCACATTTAGCTAGCAGACCTTTCTGCGGAAAGCGTCTCCGTCCGTTAAGATGCCTGCAGTACCTTGTGTCGAATAAGGAAGCTGCTTTGTATCTACCAGTGACTCTGTCTCTCCGGTAATTTCATCCATGCTACAACACCCCCCCAGCTTCCCAGTATCACAAACTTAACAACTAGCGAGGAGGTGACAAGTCCTCATGTGATATTTATTGTTTTGTTCCCTTCAGCGAGAGAAGCCCATGTGCAACGCTGGCAGTGTACCACTGCGTAATCGGGGGGAGGGGGTGTGAAAGGAAGATGCCGCATGTCGCAACAACACAGCCAAAGGAAGTGTGGTGAGTGAGGAATCTAAGCAGACAGACTAAGGATTGGACAGTTCAATAAAACAAATCAGCAAAGGAGAGAGAGATGGATAAAACTAATTCATTTTCCTGCAACATGATTGTGTTTGAAAATGGCAACAGTCTTTGGAAGAATGGAGCCGGATGACAGAACACCAGAGAAATGGAGTTCATAATGATTTGAATATTTTGCACTGGCAAACTGAATTTCAGATGATATTTATGTTCCAACTTTTCTGACGTTGATGGGTGCAAAACATTTAACTTACCACACAGTCCAGCACAAACTGCTAAGCCTGGTGATAAGCCTTATAAGGACTTTGTCAAAGATTTGACAGACTACTGTTCACCTTCCTAAATCTTTGATTATTGCTGAGAGGTTTAGATTTCATAAAATCAATTGAGAGGAAGGCAAGTCAATTCCACAGTTTTTGGTGGTGCTGAAGGAATTGTCTGAATACTGATTTTGGGCAGACTAACATTACAGAAGACAATTGAGATGAGT
Source organism: Mobula hypostoma (assembly GCF_963921235.1). Taxonomy (NCBI): domain Eukaryota; kingdom Metazoa; phylum Chordata; class Chondrichthyes; order Myliobatiformes; family Myliobatidae; genus Mobula; species Mobula hypostoma. Next base: position 54,807,252 of record NC_086098.1, on the reverse strand, counting down.
ACATTCATGGAGATAGCAGCTAAAGAAGCACATCCAGTAAGCGCATCTTCCCAAGTTCATAAAGTTTCCAATGACTATCGGAATAAGATGCCTGTTAATAATCAATGTTACCACTGTGGCAAAGTTGGGCATTCCACAAAAGAATGTCAGTATATGGATTTAGATTGCCGAAGCTGTGGTATAAAGGGATATACTGAACGTGCCTGTAAAAGTAAAAAGACGCTGTCAGCTAAAAGCACTGTAATAAAGAAAAACAAAAAGGGACATGTGAACAAGATGGAGCATACTGAGGTTGGACTGAGTGACTTTCACTCTGTGGTTGAAGAAGCTTTGCATGCTTTATCTGTTTCAGGACACAAAGGTAGCTAGATGGGGCCATATTGAGGATGCAGATGGACATGGGTGCTGCAGAATCACTGGTGTCAGGGACAGTTTACATGGAGAAATTGCAGCATCTCACCCCAGAAGGGGAAAGTTTGGCTTTAAAAACGTACACTGGTAAGTTTGTTTCAGTGAGGCAGTAGTACATGTAACAGTGAAGATTAACACACAGAGATAGAAATTTCCACTGTACATTGTTAAAGTTAGCTATCCAGCCTTTCTAGGCAGCTGGTGGTTGGAGCAACTTAAATTCAACTGGCACGAAGTGCACTTGATTGGTGAGAGCATTGGTCTACAAGAGGTATTGAAGAAAAACACGGAAGTATTCAATGGAGATCTGGGCAGTATGAAGGGAATCATTGTTAAACTGGCTGTTAAACCCAACACAGCACCCAAATGCCTGAAGGCAAGCTCTGTTCCATACACCCTCAAATCAAAAGCAGAAGCTGAATTGGAAAGACTGGTCTCGAATAAGCTTTTGGAACCAGTATGTGTAAGAAAATAGGCGACTCCAGAGGTTCTCGTCCTAAACAGGGATGGGCCTTTAAGGTTCTGTGGAGACTTCAAGGTCAGCATTAACGCAGTTTGTATGGCTGAACAATTACTCTCTTCCCCTCGTGGAAGACTTTTTTCAGGATTGGCTGGAGAACAGACATTTCGTGTGATTAACTTTTCGCATGATTTACAGATGCATGTGGAAACAGAGTCACAGGAACTGTTGACCATAGTGACTCACAAAGGAATGTTTAGATACTGAAGGCTTCCGTTTGGCATCACCTCGGTTCCTGCAAATTTTCAGTGAGTAAGAGACCAGATCCTGAGCGTGTTGCTGGAGGTGTAATGCTATTTGGGTAACTTACTTATTACTGGGAAAAGTGAGCATGAGCACCTGCAAAACATGAAGGCTACACTATGTGAAATCAAGGAATATGGGCTAAGGATCCGGAATGACAAGTGTGAGTTCTTTTGATTTTTGACTGAACATTTAGCCCATGTGATCGACAGCTCAGGGCTGCACAAAGCACCATCACCACAGAATTTAAATCAATTAAATTCTTTCTTAAGGCAACTAATACACTGCGTAAAGTTTATTCCTAACCTAGCTAGCGTGCTGAAACCGCTTCACGAGTTTTTAAGTAAATCAACACATTGGTAGTGGACAGATCACACACTGCTATTTCTGGTGGCCAGGACTAGCTGTAACCATTGAAGAGAAGCCCAAACTATGTCTGCATTGTTAGTGAGTGAGAAATATTCAACAACTTTCTAATTTTCATCCGTGGGAATGGCCTGAAGAACCATGGCTGAGGATTCACCTAGATTTTGCAGGACTTGTCGAAGGCCACATGCTCTTGGTTGTAATGGATGCACACAGCAAATGGCCCGTGGTTTGGAAAATGGTCCCAAAGTGAAGTAAATAGGTTTCACAGCAGGAGAGAGAGTACTTGTCCAGAACTGCATCTCTGGAACAAGGTGGATGCCTGTGACAGTGGTGGCACAAATTGGTCCTGTGTTGTACATACAGGAAATTGGTAACCACAACATCTGGAGGAGGCGTGCTGATCAACAGTTGTCCACTTCTAAGGCTACTGAAAACTAAAACAAACTGACCAGTCCAGATCCAGTTGTAGAGATGGGCCAGGATTCTGAGGCAACGACTACAGAACCTATTAAGATCAAAGGACAAAACCAGTGCTCCCCATCACCCGTGCTCTCTGAGATGTCCCCTACTGACAATGCAGTACCCAAACCAAGATCTATACGTACACCACCAAGAGATAAAATGTCTTTGGCATCATCCCCAGGTTGTCGATACCCTCTCAGGAGCAGGCAGCCTCCAGACAGATTGAATCTCCAGTTTAGTGACCAGTCCTCAAAACATGGGGCAGAATAATCCCCAGGGTTAAGACTGGAAATAGATGCAGACTACCCTCTTTCCCTAGTTTAGAGAAAGAAATACTTTTTGCTGTTGGTTGTTGGTTCAACTCCATTGAATGTTGATAATTTGCAGCTGGTCTGTGCATGGGAAAAAGGAAAAACCTTTAAAATAAGGGGGAGGGATCTGTATTCATGAATATTTTGACCTTTATGGATTGCCGTCAAGCTTCCTTGTGTTTTGTACTGAACGTAATGTGTGAAGACATTCTGGGTAGATGACTTACAAGTAAAATAAACAGCTGCACGTTTGTCTTCACCTCTTCGCCTCTCGTGTGTGTTATTCATGGCCATCCGGCTTCGCAGCACCACAAATATTATAAGTAGGACGTTTGTACCATCTGCAGGCTTCAATGTTAATCCATACACTGGCACGGTGGCTGAACATAATTACATTGGATGTTAATATAACTGAACTGGATGAGTAGAACTGACAGCCTTCAAAAGCAATGATGCTTCTTCTTAAAGAATTACGCACTGCACATTTGTGTTAATAACTCCATCCAAAATGGAAAAATAATTATTTAAGCTGCTCTGTGTACTGCCTTCTTAAATGAAAATAGTCCATTAAGAAATAATGCCTTTGTAAGTGAGCAGAAAACTCATTCAGATTTAATCAGTTCAACATTTGCTCCCCTCATTGTTGCCCATTTTATCTATGGAGTGAAATAAAATTAACATGGCACCTGAAAGCCAATAATAAGCAAGTATTATTTCTCTGTAATCAGACTATATAAACACCACTCAAACTAGTGTAGCTATGCATAAGGTGGAAAAGAGTTATCCATTTTTTCCATTACTCTGTAAATTTTCCTTCTTTAAAATTTACTTTCAAGTATCAGATTTCCGACAGTTGCAAGCTTTACAACCTTAGAACTGGGTCCTTGCCCCGCAAGCTTTACTCATTTGTGCGCTGAACTGAGGCTGTGACCTGCAACTAATGGGCTACAGGATTGGCTGCAGTGATGACTGGCTTTGTGGCTGTGGGCTCACGTTCATGAACTTCAGTTATTTGCTTGTTTATGTTGTTTGCACAATCTGTTTTTTTTTTCTGTGGATTGGGTGTCAGATTGTCCTTTTTTTAAAGAGTTCTATTGGGTTTCTTTGTTTCGTAACTTTGTAAGGAGATGAATCTCAAGGTCGTACATAGCATACATACTTTGATAATATATGTAGTTAGAACTGTAATTTCTTTGTGATAAAACTTTTTCAGTTCGATTTGAATTTTTTGTAATTACTCTTTAATATAGAACATTTTCACCACAACACTTTATCAATTTTGGTGCAGTTAAGCAAGAATTTGTAATAATTTTAATATATTTTCTGAAAGCAATTTTGCAAGATAGCAGCTGTAACTGAGTAATTTTATGTTCAGTCAGATGTATGCACACTCAAATTGTTCTAGCTTATAATTTACATATGAGTACAGCCACAGAAGGCTGAAATAGTGTGGAAACCTTGCACAACAGCACCTTCATTTACAAAAACGACTCCTTTTTGCATGTTCTAATAAATAAAACAACTTAAAAGCCATATTCATGGCATTCATCTATTCTGTCACTATTCTGTAGCTGGTAATTCAAAGCAAAGATAATGGAAACACTGTGAAGCAGTTGAATTGAGTGGAAGGACACAAGTGCTGGGTGAGATTTCTCATCCAGCAAATCAAAACATCAAGACAACATGATTCTGATGTCTTTCAGAAGAGAGTTGATACTCCTTACTGTAGCCAATGTGCTGGGCATTAATTGATGATTTGGTACAGAATCTAGGAGAACAGCATGTTAAGAAGTGGGGTTACTTGCAACATTGCTTATGGTATCAGCTAAAGCCCCAGAAATATTCACAGTTCTGAGCAAGCTAGCTGCCAGCCAGTCAAGCGGCTACAGCTCTGATGAAAAATCATCAATTTGAAATTTTCAACCTGTTTCTCTCTCTACAAGGGTTGCCTGGTCAATCGAATATTTCTAGAACTTAGTGCTTTAATTATTTCACATCCTTGTACTTTTTTTTGTACTCTTTCAATCTTATTTACATCTTTCCTGTCGGTAGGTGACCAAAACTGGGTACAATACTCCAAATTAGGCCTCACCAATGTCTTATTCAATTTCAACATAATATCCCAACTCCTGTACTCAACATGATGATTTATGAAGGTAAATAATACCAAAAGCTTTCTTTACAGTCCTATTTAACCATGACACCACTTTCAATTAATTATGGACCTGTTTTCCCGGATCCATTTGTTCTACCATGTTTCTCAGTGCCTTACCGTTCATTGTGTAAGCCCTACCATATTTAGTCCTCCCAAGGTGCAATACCACACGCTTCTCTGCATTAAACTACATCTGCCATATTTTAGCCCATTTTTACAGCTGGTCCATATCCTGCTGAAAGCTTTGATACTCTTCTTCGCCCTCCACTAAACCCCCAATCTTGGTATCATCTGCAAATTTACTGATCCACTTTACCACATTATCATCCAGATAGTTGGTATAGATGATAACTGACAATCGATCCAGCACCGATCCCTGTGGCACATCACTGGATTCAGGCCTCCAGAGAGGCAACCATCTCTCTGGCTTCTGCTACACCAATGTCTTATACAATTTACTACCTCAGCTTGAATACCAAATGACTGAATCTTCTTGACCAAGCTCCCATTTGGGACCTTGTCAAAGGTCTTACTAAAGTCCATGTAGACCACATCAAATGTTGTGCCTTCATCAACTTTCCTGGTAACTTCCTCAAAAAGTACTATAAGATTGGTTAGACACAACTTACCATCCACAAACCCATGTTGACTATATCCCTAATTAGTCCCTGTGTATCCAAATACTTATATATATCCAGTTCCTTAGAATATCTTCTAATAACTTTCCCACTACTGATATCAGGTTCAGCAGCCGATAGTTTTCTGACTACTACTTAAGGCATTCTTAAACAATAGAACAACATTGGCTATCCTCATATCCTCTGGCAGTTCATTCATGGCTAACGATGTTTTAAATACAGGGCTATGGTAGGAAACTTTGTCACATGGTGTGAGCAGAATTATCTGCAGCTTAATGTGAAAAAGACTAAGGAGCTGGTAGCAGACCAGAGGAGGGCTAAGGTACTGGTGACCCCTGTTTCCATCCAGGGCGTCAGTGTGGACATAGTGGAGGATACAAATACCTGGGAATACGAATTGACAATAAACTGGACCGGTCAAAGAACACTGAGGCTGTCTACAAGAAGGGTCAGAGCCGTCTCTATTTCCTGAGGAGACTGAGGTCCTTTAACATCTGCCGGACGATGCTGAGGATGTTCTACGAGTCTGTGGTGGCCAGTGCTATCATGTTTGCTGTTGTGTGCTGGGGCAGCAGGCTGAGGGTAGCAGACACCAACAGAATCAACAAACTCATTCGTAAGGCCAGTGATGTTGTGGGGATGGAACTGGACTCTCTGACGGTGGTGTCTGAAAAGAGGATGCTGTCCAAGTTGCATGCCATCTTGGACAATGTCTCCCATCTACTACATAATGGACTGGTTGGGCACAGGAGTACATTCAGCCAGAGACTCATTCCACCGAGATGCAACACAGAGCGTCATAGGAAGTCATTCCTGCCTGTGGCCATCAAACTTTACAACTCCTCCCTTGGAGGGTTAGACACCCTGAGCCAATAAGCTGGTCCTGGACTTATTTCCTGGCATAATTTACATATTACTATTTAATTATTTATGGTTTTATTACTATTTAATTATTTATGGTGCCACTGTAATGAAAACCAATTTCCCTCGGGATCAATAAAGTATGAGTATGACTATGACTATGACTAAATATCTCTGCGAGGGCCCTTGCAATTTCTGCACTTGCCTCCACAGTCTGTCAGGTTCTGCACATTTATTGACCCTAATTTGCCACCTGACAGCAAACACCTCCTCCTCTGTAATCTGTATAGGTCCATGACCTTACTACTGCATTGCCTCACCCCTATAGATTCTGTGTCCATCTCCCGAGTAAATGCAGATGGAATCAACAGGAAAGCAAGTCTATTTCTCAGTTTGTGACAATGTTGAAGCAATTGTCCGAGCACTGATTTCGAGCAGTCGTTGAATGATATTTTATGTGACAGACTCGTCTATAGTCTTGGTAGTGAGGCTATTAAGAATCGTTTGCTTACGGAAGATTTATCATTACAGAAGGCAGTTGAGAATAGTACATCTATGGAGATGGCAGCTAAAGAAGCATAGCTATTAAGCACATCTTCCCAAGTTCATAAAGTTTCCACTGACTTTAAGAATAAGACACCTATTGGCAATCAATGTTACCATTGTGACAAAACTGGACATTCAGCAAAAGAATACTGGTATAAGGATTTAGATTGCCGAAGCTGTGGCAAAAAGGGACATATGGAACGTGCCTGTAAAAGTAAAAAGACATGATCAACCAAAAGCACTGTATTAAAGAAAAGCAAAACAAAATGTGAACAAGATGGAGCATACTGAGGATGGACTGAGTTTCTCTCACTCTGTGGTTGAAGAAGCATTACATGTTTTATCTGTTTCAGGAGACAAAGGCAGATATTGGGTTGGATGAGGCTACAGCGAGGATGCAGGTGGACACGGGTACTACAGTATCATTGGTGTCAGAGACAGTTTACAAAGAGAAATTGCAGCATCTTACCTCTGAAAGGGCAATGTTGACTTTAAAGACTTACACGGGTGAGGATGTTCCAGTTAGGGGGGTTATACATGTTACAGTGGAGATTATTGAACAGAGAAAGAAACTTCCACTGTACATTCTAATAAGTGGTTATCAGCTCAAACTCAACTGACACGAAGTGCACTTGATTGGTGGGAGCACTGGTCTACAAGAGATTTTGAAGCAACACACAGAGGTATTCAACTGACAATTTGGTTGCATGAAAGGAATCACTGTTAAGATAGCTGTTAAACCTGACACAATACCAAATGCCTAAGGTAAGACCAGTTCCATAAGCTGAATTGGAAGGACTGGTAATCAGTAAGGTATTGGAATCAGTGTGTGTAGGTAAATGGACAGCTCCAGTGGTTACTGTCCTAAGAAGGGATGGGTCTTTAAGGCTTTGTGGAAGCTTCAAGGTAACCATTAAACCGGTTCTTTGGGTAGAACAATACCTTCTTCCCCTTATTGATGACCTTTTACAGGATTAGCTAGAGGACAGGCATTTAGCAAGACTGACTTGTGTCAAGTGCAGATGCGTGTGGAGTCAGAGTCACAGGAACTGGTAACCATAGTGACTCACAAAGGAATGTTCAGGTACAGAAGGCTTCAATTTGGCATTACCTTGGCTCGCGCACCTTTTCAGTGAGTGATGGACCAGATCCTGAGCGGGTTGATTCACTCATCTCTGGGAAAGATGAGTGTGAGCACCTACAAAGGACTCCAGGAAGATGGGCTAAGTGTTTGGAAAGACAAGTGACAGTACCTTCAATTACAAAATGAATCGAATCCTTACCAAGCTCAATGGAAGGAGCTCCAGTCCAAGCAGGATGTTTACTATGGGACTACTGTGTTATCATTCCTATACCATTAAAAAAGCAAGCGCTTGACAAGCTGCATCAGGGCACTATGGTGTAGTGTGCATGAAAGAAATCACTTGCAGCTACTCCTGCTGGCCAGGACAGGGATGTAACCATTGAAGAGAAGGTCAAAGCATGCCCAGATTGTCAACAAGTGAGAAATGTTCCTTGTATCCATGGGAATGGCCCGAAGAACAACGGCAGAGGATTCACATACTGTAGATTTTGCAGGACCTGTAGAAGGGCTCATGTTCTTGGTCGCAGTGGCCGTACATAGCAAGCAGCCTGAGGTTGCCATTATGAAGAGCACTACATCTGAAAAATGCAGTGAGGAGCTACATTCCATCTTTAATCATTTTCAGCTTCCTCAGCAGCTTGTAAGGGCACACATCTCCTGTCTGAAGAGTTCAAGGCATTTAAGGAAGCAAATGGTATTCGGCATGTCAAGCCTGCAGCATATCACCCAACCACGAACGGCCTTGCTGAACAATGAAACAAGCCCTCAAGGCTTCAATGGGAAGTGGGTCCCTCAACCAGAAGATTGTGTCTTAGCTTCCTCTTGTGACGTATCGCAACACTCTCATGCTACTACCACAATGGCTCCAGCCACTGCACCGATGAAAAGACAGCTTTACACCTGGATAGACCTGTTCAGACACCTAAACACAAAATAGATTGTGCTAAGTGAAAAGAAAACCCAAGCAGAGAGATGTGCTAAAGCAAATACAGAAATTTAACAACAGGAGAGGCTGTACTTGCTGGGAACTACATCTCTGGAACAAAGTGGGTCCCTGCAACAGTGGTGGCAAACACTGTTCCTGTGTTGTACACGAAGGGAGCTAGTAACCACAGCATCTAGAGAAGGTGTGTTGATCAGCCATGCCCACTTCTGAAGCTACTGAAAGCCAACAGCAAACTACCAATCCAGATCAGTTTGTAGAAACGGGAGAAGATTCTGAGAGGACAACTGGCAAACCTGCGTTGAGATGAAATAACATAGCCAGTGTGCTTCCCTATCACCTGTGCTCTCTTTAGTGCCTCCTGCTGACAATGCAGTACCCATGCCATGATCTATACAAACACCACCAAGAAATAAAATGATTTTGGCTTCATCCTCAGATCGTTGATTCCATCACTGGAACAAGCAGCCTCCAGATGGATAGAACCTTCAGTTCAGTGACAGACCCTCAGTGCATGGGGCTGAATAGTCCCCAGGGTTATGTCTGGGAACAGAGGCAGTCTACCCACCTTCTTTGGCGAGTTTAGGAAAAAATGTTTTTTGTTGGTTGAATTTGATGATTACTCTATTGAATATTAATAGTTCAGCAACTGATTTGTGTATGGGAAGGGGGAGAGAGCTTGAAAATAAGTGGGGGGAGGGATAAGTTATGTATTCATGTATATTTTAACCTTTACGGCCTGCTGTCAAGCTTCCCTGTGTGTTGTGTACAGAGTGCGATGTGTGAGGATATTCTAGGTAGATGACTTACAAGCAAAATAAACAGCTGCATGTCTGTTCCTCACCTCTCCATGGGTGTTAAGGCCAGACGGCTTCCTGGTACCACAAATATAACAACTGGTGACGAGGAAAGAAAGCTTTATTGTCTGAATTCATTAAGCTCAATATTAAGTTCTGATTGCCATAATATAGCCAAATTAAGGATTAGCCTGGATGGTGGGGTTACTTGATGATGGATGCTGTTTTCTTGCGGCTGTGCTCCTTGTAAATGTGCTCAGTGGTGGGGAGGTCTTTTCCTGTGGCAGTATCCATCTCTTTTTGTAGGCTTTTATGTTATTGAGTATTGGCGTTTCCATACCAGACTGTGGTGCAACCAATCAGGATACTCTCCACTGTGCATCTATAGAAGAGCTCGAAAACTCATGTTCTCAGTATCATTTTTTTTGTATTTACAAATCGGTTGCTTGTTAATCTTTGTTTTTTTTTGGTGTAGTGTTTCATTGATTCTTTTGTATTTCTCCATGAATGCCCAATAAAATGAATCTGGTGACATACACTCAGTGGCCATTTTATTAGGCACACCAGTACAGGTGCTTGTTGCTGTAAGTATCTAATCAGACAATCATGTAGCAGCAACTCAATGCATGAAAGCAGGCAGACATGGTCTAGAGGTTCAGTTGTTGTTCAGACCACGCATCAATTCAGGGAAAATGTGATCTTAAGTGATTTTGACCATGGAATGATCACTGGTGCCTGATGGGGTGGTCTGAGTATCTCAAACACTGCTGATCTCCTGGGATTTTCCACACAGCCGTCTCTAGAGTTTACAGAGAATGGTCCAAAAACATATATATATTAAAAAAAAAGCATCCAGTGAGTGGCAGTTATGTGGCAAAACACTTCATTAGTGAGAGAGGTCCAAGGAATATGCCCTGACTTGTTCAAGCTGACAAGAAGGTGAAATTAACTCAGATAACTATGCATTACAACAGTGGTGGGGAGCAGAACATCTCTGAATGCATACTGCATCGAAACTTGAAATGGATGGGCTACAGCTGCAGAAAACCACACTCAGCAAGTACAGTACCTAATCAAGTGGCCATTGAGTGTATACACTAATTACTCTGAACTTTTGAAGTTTGAGATGCTATTCCTGAGCTTACATTTGCCATTATTAGTGGTCAAAGATAGAGAGGTCAAAGCGAGCGTGATATGATAAAATTTGTCGATGACAGAAGAATGTAAAGCTAATATTTAAAGCTTGCTCCACTCTAAGGATGAAGATCGCAGCAAAGAATCAATCCAGGAAATATAATAACATACCTTTTGAAATTCTTTGCTCTCCTAATCCTCCATCCAATCCCAGAAACAAGTATATTATGAAGAAAAGAAAAATTAATTTAGTTATGCTTGTAATTTACAGTATCTGCTTAACTCTTATTTTCCTGATATATCATCAGGGCCAGGGCCTTAAGTAACACACACAAAATGCTGGGGGAACTTAACAGCATCTATGGAAAGGAGGACAGTTGACGTTTCAGGTTGAGACCCTTTAGCAGCCTTGTAATACAAACGCTAAATGAATGGTAAGGTTGCCGTCCAATGTGCCTGAAGGTGCAGGGAGAAACTTCTCATTTATAATGTCACAAGCAGCAGAGGACCCAGTACAGATCCCTGCAGAATACCGCTAGGCTCAGACCTCCAGCCAGAGTAAGTCCCATTGACACCCCTGTCTTCTATGGGCAAGCCATTTCTGAATCCAAACGTTGTGGATCCTTTTCATCTTAATCTTCTGGATGAGATTCCATACAATTTAATCCTCTGGATGATATATCAAGTTCAAATCTTACCACACTGTTCAAGGACAGTAGGCGAGCAATATGTAATCCTAGGTTCATGTATCAGTCATTCACTTCTTTGCGGGTAGGATATCTCTTTCTTCCAGTATCTTCTCAGACTGGGAAGAAAATCCATTTACTGTGGAGCATGAAGTAAAGTTGGAATGAAGATAGGAAGAATGGCAGGTCTCTGGAATTCGTTGCCATAGGCAGCTGTGTAGGCCAAGTCTTTATGTATACTTAAGGCAGAGGTTGTTAGATTCTTGACTGGTCAGGGCATGAAGGGATAAGGAGAGAACACAGGAGATTGGGACTGAGAGGAAGAATGGAGCAGCCATGATGAAATGGTGGAGCAGACTCAATGGGCCAAATAGCCTAATTCTGCTCCTCTATCTTATGGTCTTATGAATCAATCTTTGATGGTGCTATTCCAACAGCTAATATATTTTTTTGAAAAAGTATATCCTGCTTGGAAAGCCAATTGACCTCAGATGCTACTGTGCTTCAGAGGTTCATGAGGTTACTGTTTTAACCAGTATTAATTAGATGGTGACCAGAGGCAGAACCCTGTTTTAGTTGATGTAAAATTTGAGAGTGCAAGTGCATTATTTTAGACATATGGTTTTTGTTTATTTCTAGTTACATTTTACTGTCATTCACCAAAAACAAAATGTAATACTGTTTGCAAAGCCTTTCGACATAAAAGTTAGTGACTTCATTAATGAACTGGCCCTGAGCTGCGCACTAAAACATCATTACAAAATTAGAATTTCTGTGGTAACCATAAGAATTGTACCGTATGCTAGCCAAAACGAGCAGGTTAGGTAGGTCTTACCCAGTTCTCTGCCCATAGTGCAAATGTCCAAGTAGTTACTTTTAAAATGTGATGAAGAATTCTGTTTCTACCTGCCTTTCAAGATATAAGTTCTAGACCCTAATGGACTTACTTTTTTCTAATTAAGTCCGTGACTTCCACTAATTGATATCTGAGACAATAAAATTCTGTCATGTCTGTTCACTCTGTCTAGGCGTTTCATAATTTTTGCACATCTCAGTCAGACTTTTGCTTCAAATGTTCCAACCTTAACCAAGTCAAGCTATTTAACATTATTAGACCATGAAATCTCATCACCTGGGAATGAATTTATTCATTCTGCTCTTTCTTTCTAGGCTTCTGCAACTAAGGTCTACAAAACACTATATGTCATTGTAGTTTTAGTATAGCTGTTACTGCAAGATCGTTCTGATGGCCTGCAATACCAGCACTGGGCAGCAGAGAGCAGTGAATGTCAATGTTTCAGTTAAGTACAAATGAGTAAACTACAAAACAACAAAAGGAACTTAATTTTCACCACCAGAGGCAACGTCTTGAGATTTGTGAAGGATTCTAGAGAAGTTTTTGATTGAAATAATGTTAGATATATACAATATTTTGATACATTAACTCTTCTTCAAAGTAACACACCTTTCTGAATATTTTGTATATTTCGGTCAATTTTATGGATCACATAATATAGTTACCAGGACACAAGCAAATAGTTCCATGAAAGAAAATTATGGTGCTATTAAGAGACTGCCAGGGTCATGGAAAAAATGGCTAAGTGAACTTAGGTCTTTTATTTCACCATGGTAATCACAATCGTTATATTCAAGAGAAATGGAGCAGGGAAGATCATATGACCTCTTTGAGCTGTCTCTCTGATCTGATAATATTATGCCAGATCTGATTATTGTTCTTTGGTCTGTCTGATGTCTATAGTCCATGACTCATGCATAGATAGTACATATGTCTACGTCATCCTTAAATATATTTGAATACTCGGCATCCACAACTCAATGGGATAAAGAATTTCAAGGACTTGTAACGCTCTGTGAAAGCAAATTCTTCCTCATTTTCATCTACATATAAATGTACTTCATCTTGAAAGCGTGTTTCTCAAATATAGATTGTCCTATTTGGGAAACATCCTCACACCATCCACCCTGTCAAAACATCTGAAAATCACAGAGGTCTAAGATCTCCTGTATTTCTACCAAATTCTTCACCTTCCTTTCAAGGATTCAGATTAGAGAAGGCCTACACTATGTCCAAGACAAATTTATACTTTGCTAAATAAGGAGTGCAGAATTGTTCTCAGTACTCTAGGTGTGGTGTTGCCAATGCTCTGTTGCAATACGTCCCTATATCTGTGCAGCATCCGTCTACCATAAAGTCCAACATTTTCCTGCCTAATTATTTGCTGTGTTTCTAGATACTGAATGGACTATCCATAATTGTGATCCCCTTTGTCTGCCAGGTTTGGTAGTTTAGTCAAGGCAATGGTGTAGAGAGTTCTGTTGGCTATGGTCTTCCTGTGTTGGGGTTGGTAGGTGATGGTGGGGAAGAGACTGTGGATTCATGCGTGATGATTGATGGATGGGAATTAAATCTGTGAATCCCTCTCTTAAAACCTCGGCATGGAAACTACACGATTGTGGAGTTTCGGTGAAGGAAACACAGAACACAGGTGTAAATTAGCTAAGCTTCACTCCACGCAAAATATTTTAAGGTAAATATGTTTGATTTCTTCTGAGATGCATTTGACTTCTAGAAAGTGGTTAATAAGGTTAATGATGCAAACACAAGGAATTCTGCAGATGCTGGAAATTCAAGCAACATGCATCAAAGTTGCTGGTGAACGCAGCAGGCCAGGCAGCATCTCTAGGAAGAGGTACAGTCGACGTTTCAGGCCGAGACCCTTCATCAGGACTAACTGAAGGAAGAGCTAGTAAGAGATTTGAAAGTGGGAGGGGGAGGGGGAGATCCAAAATAATAGGAGAAGACAGAAGGGGGAGGGATGGAGCCAAGAGCTGGACAGGTGATTGGCAAAAAAGTGTATGAGAGGATCATGGGACAGGAGGCCCAGGGAGAAGGAAAAGGGGGGGGGGGAACCAGAGGATGGGCAAGGGGTATAGTCAGAGGGATAGAGGGAGAAAAAGGAGAGTGAGAGAAAGAATGTGTGTATATAAATAACGGATGGAGTACAAGGGGGAGGTAGGGCATTAGCGGAAGTTTGAGAAGTCAATGTTCATGCCATCAGGTTGGAGGTTACCCAGACGGAATATAAGGTGTTGTACTTCCAACCTGAGTGTGGCTTCATCTTTGAAAAAGACTAAGGAGCTGGTGGTAGACCTGAGAAGAGCTAAGGTACTGGCAACCCATGTTCCCATCCAAGAGGTCAGTGTGGACATGGTGGAGGATTACAAATACCTGGGGATACGAATTGACAATAAACTGGACTGGTCAAAGAACACTGAGGCTGTCTACAAGAAGGGTCAGAGCCGTCTCTATTTCCTGAGGAGAATGAGGTCCTTTAACATCCGCCGGACGATGCTAAGGATGTTCTACGAGTCTGTGGTGGCCAGTGCTATCATGTTTGCTGTTGCGTGCTGGGGCAGCAGGCTGAGGGTAGCAGACACCAAAAGAATCAACAAACTCATTCGTAAGGTCAGTGAGGTTGTGGGGATGGAACTGGGCTCTCTCACTGTGGTGTCTGCAAAGAGAATGCTGTCTAAGTTGCATGCCATCTTGGACAACATTTCCCATCCACTACATAATGTACTGGGTGGGCACAGGAGTACATTCAGCCAGAGACTCATTCCACCAAGATGCAGCACAGAGCATCATAGGAAGTCATTCCTGCCTGTGGCCATCAAACTTTACAACTCCTCCCTTGGAGGGTCAAACACCCTGAGTCGATAGGCTGGTCCTGGACTTATTTCATAATTTACTGGTGCAAACAACAGGAATTCTGCAGATGCTGGAAATTCAAGCAACACACATAAAAGTTGCTGGTGAACGCAGCAGGCTGGGCAGCATCTCTAGGAAGAGGTGCAGTCGACGTTTCAGGCCGAGACCCTTCGTCAGGACTAACTGAAGGAAGAGTGAGCAAGGGATTTGAAAGTTGGAGGGGGAGGGGGAGATCCAAAATGATAGGAGAAGATAGGAGGGGGAGGGATGGAGCCAAGAGCTGGACAGGTGATAGGCAAAAGGGAAACGAGAGGATCATGGGACAAGAGGTCCGGGAAGAAAGACGGGGGGGGGGGTGGAATCAGAGGATGGGCAAGCGGTATATTCAGAGGGACAGAGGGAGAAAAAGGAGAGTGAGAGAAAGAATGTGTGTATAAAAATAAGTAACAGATGGGATACGAGGGGGAGGTGGGGCATTAGCGGAAGTTAGAGAAGTCGATGTTCATGCCATCAGGTTGGAGGCTACCCAGACGGAATATGAAGTGTTGTTCCTCCAACCTGAGTGTGGCTTCATCTTTACAGTAGAGGAGGCCGTGGATAGACATGTCAGAATGGGAATGGGATGTGGAATTAAAATGTGTGGCCACTGGGAGATCCTGCTTTCTCTGGCGGACAGAGCGTAGATGTTCAGCAAAGCGGTCTCCCAGTCTGCGTCGGGTCTCACCAATATATAAAAGGCCACATCGGGAGCACCGGAAAGCATCTTTTGGGAACAATTTTAACAGTTTGTTTCCATGTTTCAGTGATGAATCCAAAATAATCATTATCAAGTAACTACTTGACATATCTCATTAGCGTCATTGAATTCTTTTTCTCAGATTCTTCTATAAAGGAAGCCTCTGCATTCAATAATTGCTTTTCCAAGTGAGAGTTCCGCCATTTCTAGGCATGAGGATATATTAGGGGATGCCCTCAGTAGACCTGTTACACGTTAATCCATGCAAGCGTCAGCTGTGACTCAGTATATGGCATCCATACTTCTGGGTGAAAAGGTTCTACGGACAGGATCTACTCCAGAGACACAAGAAATAACGGTCACTGGACAGCAGAGTGGTTTCAATAGGTACATATAGTGTCAGAGAAATGTATACAATATACATCTTGAAATTCTTTTTCTTTCCATGAAAAGAGGAGTGCCCCAAAGAATGAATGACAGTTAATTGTTAGAATCCCAAAGCTCCGCCCCAGCTCCCCCCTCCCAAGCATAAGCAGCAGCAATGCAATGACCCTGCTCCTCCCCCACCAGCAAAAAAAGCATCTGCGCCCCCCCACCAAGCACTCAATCATGCATCGAAGCATCAATAAAGACACAGACTTGCAGTACCCCAATGACTACTCATTCACCACAGGCTCTCTCTCCCTCCATAATAAGGGAAAAAGGGGTGTCCACTTTTCACAGCA
Organism: Mobula hypostoma; assembly: GCF_963921235.1. NCBI lineage: Eukaryota > Metazoa > Chordata > Chondrichthyes > Myliobatiformes > Myliobatidae > Mobula > Mobula hypostoma. Next base: position 54,790,901 of record NC_086098.1, on the reverse strand, counting down.
AGAGGAGGGACATAAAACAACTCACTGATTTACAGTGTTAAAAGTCTGTTTTGTCGCTTTTTCCGAGCTCTGTGTCCAAAGAACTCCTTTTCAGGGTTCTCCTTGGCATATCGAAAAACGGCTGGTCATGAGGGTCCCATTCCGCGAAGAACCAAAGTCAGAATGTAATTCCAGGTCAGGTTCTTCAAAAGAAACGCTGAAAAGGAAAACAAAAAGAGATATTAAAGAGCAGTTTTTGCAGACGCAAGCAAAGAAGTTGTCTTCAGGCAGCACCATCCTAATCTCTGCCCTCTGCTGAGTAGAACTGCTGCCTCACCTTCAGAGAGATTCAGCTTCAATCCTGACCTTAGGAACATGTATAAGGAGTTAGTGTATTATCCCTATGATCCTGTGTCTTACTTCAAATCTTGACAGTGAGGTACTAGCTAACTACAGGCCTATATCAAATTTTCCCTTCCTGGGCAAAGTTCTGAAAAAAATCTTTGTCAACCAATTCAACAACTTGTTGAATGAGAATAATAAGTTTCAGTCAGGTTTTAGAGCAGCTAACAACACAGAGCACCGAGGCCCTGAACACAATTGTTAGTGACCTTAGGCTCAGCAGTGACATTGACAAATGGATGAGCAATAATTTCCTAAAACTAAATGAAGGTAAAACTGAAATACTTTTGGATGGTCCCAAAGCGAAAAAAGATAAACTGCTTGATAAACTTGGGAACTTGGCTTTTCTTGTTTAGTCAGAAGTAACTACCCTGGGTGTTATCCTTGATTCAGATTTGAATTTTAAACCCCACATAAGGGAAGTGACCAAAGCAGTACACTTAAGAAATATTGCAAAGTTACTGTACACCTGTTTCTGTCACGCAATTATGTTGCAAAACTAATTCACGTCTTTATATCCAATAGACTAGATTACTACAAAGCACTTTTTACAGGAATCTCAAAGCAATCTATTGACAAGCTTCAGCTCATTCAGCCGCTGCTAGACATTTAACTAAAACCAGGTTGAGGGAGCATTTCACTCCCGTCCGAACTGCTCTGCATTGGCTTCCTGTATGTTTCAGAATTCTCTTGTTTTTAAAGCTCTTGATGGTCTGGGACCAGGGTATATAACTGAATTGTTCTTGTTCTGTAACCTGGCTGGAGCTCTCAGGTCTTCTACTGGTCTCTTAAATTTAAACAGCTTCCCTCATAAAAAAATTGGCAGACCAAGTGTTTTACATTATGTTCCTAAACTGTAGAATTCAATATCTAAAACTATAAGCGAAGCAAACTCATTTGACTTTTTAAAATATCAGCTCAAAACCTATTTACTTAGATTTGCTTCTAACTAGCATAATTTTGTCTTTTTTTATGTTTACCTTTCAGTGCATTGTAAAGCACTTAGGTTTACATTGTTTGTATGTAAGGTGCTCTGTAAATAAGTTATTATTGTTGCAAGCTTTTTTTCAGCTCAAGCTGGTAAAACCTGAGGTATAGCATAGCCAAGCATGCTCATTTGTCAAATACTAGGAAATTTCGTACTAGTGGTGTTTAGTATTGTGGATTTCTGGAGATTTACGTAAATATTGCTGTATAGGCCTAATTGTTTAATGTTATTGTGTAGTGACTTTGGGATGACACCAGTTGTAGATATTACTATTGAGACAATGTATGCACTGTTTATAGAACATAGAACATAGAATAGTACAGCACAGTACAGGCCCTTCGGCCCACAAGGATGTGCCGACCCTCAAACCCTGCCTCCCATATAAGCCCCCAACTTAGATTCCTCCATATACCTGTCTAGTAGTCTCTTAAACTTCACTAGTGTATCTGCCTCCACCACTGACTCAGTCAGTGCATTCCACGCACCAACCACTCTCTGAGTAAAAAACCTTCCTCTAATATCCCCCTTGAACTTCCCATCCCTTACCTTAAAGCCATGTCCTCTTGTATTGAGCAGTGGTGCCCTGGGGAAGAGGCGCTGGCTATCCACTCTATCTATTCCTCTTATTATCTTGTACACCTCTATCATGTCTCCTCTCATCCTCCTTCTCTCCAAAGAGTTCACTTAATCTCTGATCATAATGCATACTTTCTAAACCAGGCAGCATCCTGGTAAATCTCCTCTGTACCCTTTCCAATGCTTCCACATCCTTCCTATAGTGAGGTGACCAGAACTGGACACAGTACTCCAAGTGTGGCCTAACCAGAGTTTTATAGAGCTGCATCATTACATCACGACTCTTAAAATCTATCCCTCGACTTATGAAAGCTAACACCCCATAAGCTTTCTTAACTACCCTATCCACCTGTGAGGCAACTTTCAGGAATCTGTGGACACATACCCCGAGATCCCTCTGCTCCTCCACACTACCAAGTATCCTGCCATTTACTTTGTACTCTGCCTTGGAGTTTGTCCTTCCAAAGTGTACCACCTCACACTTCTCCGGGTTGAACTCCATCTGCCACTTCTCAGCCCACTTCTGCATCCTATCAATGTCTCTCTGCAATCTTTGACAATCCTCTACACTATCTACAACACCACCAACCTTTGTGTCATCTGCAAACTTGCCAACCCATCCTTCTACCCACACATCCAGGTCGTTAATAAAAATCACGAAAAGTAGAGGTCCCAGAACAGATCCTTGTGGGACACCACTAGTCACAATCCTCCAATCTGAATGTACTCCCTCCACCACCACCCTCTGCCTTCTGCAGGCAAGCCAATTCTGAATCCACCTGGCCAAACTTCCCTGGATCCCATGCCTTCTAAATTTCTGAATAAGCCTACCATGTGGAACCTTGTCAAATGCCTTACTAAAATCCATATAGATCATATCCACTGCACTACCCTCATCTATATGCCTGGTCATCTCCTCAAAGAACTCTATCAGGCTTGTTAGACACGATCTGCCCTTCGCAAAGCCATGCTGACTGTCCCTGATCAGACCATGATTCTCTAAATGCCTATAGATCCTATCTCTAAGAATCTTTTCCAACAGCTTTCCCACCACAGAAGTAAGGCTCACTGGTCTATAATTACCCGGACTATCTCTACTACCTTTTTTGAACAAGGGAACAACATTCGCCTCCCTCCAATCCTTCGGTACCATTCCCGTGGACAACGAGGACATAAAGATCTCTTCTCTCACCTCGTGGAGCAGCCTGGGGAATATTCTGTCAGGCCCCGGGGACTTAACTGTCCTAATGTATTTTAACAACTCCAACACCTCCACTCCCTTAATATCAGCATGCTCCAGAATGTCAACCTCATTCATATTGTCTTCACCATCATCAAGTTCCCTCTCATTGGTGAATACTGAAGAGAAGTATTCACTGAGGACCTCGCTCACTTTCACAGCCTCCAGGCACATCTTCCCACCTTTATCTCTAATCGGTCCTACCTTCACTCCTGTCATCCCTTTTTTCTTCACATAATTGAAGAATGCCTAGGGATTTTCCTTTACCGTACTCGCTAAGGCCTTCTCATGCCCCCTTCTTGCTCTCTCAGCCCCTTCTTAAGCTCCTTTCTTGCTTCCCTATATTCCTCAATAGACCCAGCTGATCCTTGCTTCCTAATCCTCATGTATGCTGCCTTCTTCCTCCTGAATAGATTTTTCCACCTCACTTGTCACCCATGGTTCCTTCACTCTACCATTCTTTAATCTTCCTCACCGGGACAAATTTATCCCTTACATCCCGCAAGAGATCTCTAAACATCGACCACATGTCCATAGTACATTTCCCTGCAAAAACATCATCCCAATTCACACCCGCAAGTTCTAGCCTTATAGCCTCATAATTTGCCTTTCCCCAATTAAAAATTTTCCTGTCCTCTGATTCTAACCTTTTCCATGAAATTATAAAAGCCAGGGAGCGGTGGTCACTGTCCCCCACATGCTCACCCACTGAGAGATCTGTGACCTGACCCGGTTCATTACCTAGTACTAGATCTAGTATGGCATTCCCCCTGGTCGGCCTGTCCACATACTGTGACAGGAATCCATCCTGGACACTTAACAAATTCTGCCCCATCTAAACCCTTGGAACTAATCAGGTGCCAATCAATATTAGGGAAGTTAAAGTCACCCATGATAACAACCCTGTTATTTTTGTAGCTTTCCAAAATCTGCCTCCCAATCTGCTCCTCTGTATCTCTGCTGCTACCAGGGGGCCTATAGAATACCCCCAGTAGAGTAACTGCTCCCTTCCTGTTCCTGACTTCCACCCATATTGACTCAAAAGAGTTGTTCCAGAGTCTTTCAATTTCCTCTTTTAATTCAGCATATTTCTGGTGTTTTTCACTTATTGATTTCTGTAGGTTATGTGTGTTTGGAATGGCAATATCTATTATGCAATTTGTTCTTGCTTGTTTATCCAGTGATATGATATCTGGATGGTTATTATGGATTGTCCTATATGTAATAATGGATCAGTTGTACTATAATTTGTAGGACTCTTACTGTTAAACTGGATCAGGCTTGTATTTATAGTGAGGTATGAGTTTCATGAGTTCGTATTTTAAAGCAAATTTTGATGAATGATGTTTGCCAATTGAGTGTGCCTGTGTACGACAAGTAATCAGATTGAGTTAAACTGCTGCAGTGTACTGTGATGTGTTGGATTATCTCTGGATACTCTTGGCATTTTCTACATTTATCATCTTGAATTTGTTGCTCTTGGTTAGGTATTTTGATTTTTTTTGTGTAAATCACATGACCCTGTATTGGCACAAGGAACCCCTCTTTTTCTGAGAAGAGTTCTCCAATTCTGAGCCAGGCATTTGTACTTCATTGTCAACATCTAGTCTATCCAGAATGTGGTGATACCGTCCATGGAAGGTCATGTTCTTCCAGTGGTTAACTTTCTCTTTCGCAGTGATACTTTTTCTGGGTTGTGCTTTCATTTGAGTTTACTGGTGTGTATTTCTTATCAGAATGGCATATGCTTATGTGGAGTACTGAATCCTGTTTTTATTGATGACAATATATTCTTAGAAGTTTTATCTAACTGTTGTGTAAATTTTTTATGTCTGATATCCTTCTTATGTCCAGATAGTGTTAATCTAAGTGTGTTCGAGTGCATATTGTGTTTTCGAACATTAGTCATTTCAGTTCTTATTTTCCCTCGTAAATTTTTCAGATCAGTTTTGGACTAAGATATCATGTCAAAAGAACACGTTAATGTGGGTATAGCAAAAGCATTTTTATCCTTGTCATTATTGCAATGTAGATCATGTCATAATTAGCACGAATAACTACAATCTTGTTCGGAAGAGTTGATTGAGGGTAGATATTAGTCAGGACAAATACTATTGACTTCTTTGAAATAGTCATATTTGATCTTGCATTGCACTCTGTAAAGGTCATGCAGAACCTCAGATTAATATCTCATTAAAAGTGTACTATGGGACTTCCAACCTAGATTTATCCCCCTTAGTTTCTTTCTCTGAGCGGAACCTGAAGTCATAACATAGTGATTCAGAACTAAATATAATAACTTACTAAGCTGCAGCTGACACTAAAACAGTTGCAAAAGCAGATTAAGTAACAAGGACTTAAATTGGAAAATGTGCAGGGCTGTGGTGAAGGCACAGGGGGTAGGACTAATTGGATGGTTCTTTCAAAGAACTAGCTTGGGCACAACAGGGTACCGGTCTATGCATCATGCCATTCTATGCTTCTGTGATGACAGCTGTTTGCATTATTGATGTTGCAGCCTTTATCACCATTTTATGGAATTTAACCACCTTGATAGAAGCTCATATTGAGATCTGGAGTAACCATGATGATTCCGCATGGTTCGTGCTCTTCAGGCTTGTTAAGTTTGATTGCAGATCCAACAGAAATTAACTCAAACCTTATTCTTTTAATGCTGTGCAGTATCATCAAATTGGTCGTTGCTCTCCTGTTTATTCCATGGAGAATTACTATTGTTGTACTCCCTGTTAGTTCCGCAATTGGTGCAATGTGTTTTTTCTTTATTTATTCATTTATGAAGTGTGGATCCCATTGGCAAGGAAGGGATTTATTGTCTATTTCAAAGGGCTATTAAAACACATTTTGTGGTGAGTATACGGAATGAATTGCCAGAGGAAGTGGTACTGGTAAGTGCAGTTGTAATATTTAGAAGGCATTTGGACAATTACGTGGATGGGAATGGTTTAGGGGGATATGGACCAAACAAAAGCAAGCAGATCCTGCTCAAGGAGACAACTTAGTCAGCACATATGAGTCAGGCTGAAGGGACTGTTTCCAAGTTGTCTACGCCTATAGGAATTCCAGGCAGGATCCTGATCCAACCACAGCAAAGGAATAGTGATCAACTTCCCAGTCAGGAAACAGTTTATTTTCCAGAATCCTAGAGACATTGAGATAGCTTGCATGGATTATAATCTCTGTAGCCTTCTTCTTATACTTTGTAAAGCATCAGCGGGAAATTTGCAGAAACCTCAGCAGGAAAAGCCATCTATGCTGCCTTATCAGGGTTTGTTGCACATTTTCCACTACATCACAGCAGGACCAAAATGCCCACCACAGACCATATGCAATACAGAATGACAGTAATTCCTTTCAGCATTTCACGGTTGTGTGCTGCAATTTAAATCCAGAGTTAACAGCCATATATAGGACACCCGGAGGACTTGTTCACTGCTGTGGACTTCAACCAGGCAAACTTCATGAATGTGTTACCAAAATTCAACCAACAGGTCTACTGAACCACCAGGGGCCAAACACCCTGATGACACAATCCTCAAGGATGCCTACCAAGCCATATCTACCCACACTTTAGTTAATCTGACCATCGGGCTGTGCTCCTTCTCTCTGCATACAAACAGAAGTTGAAATGTGATCAATTTAGTGCAGAAAGTTGTACAGTCATGGTTTGAGGAAATGAGTGAGCTTCAATGCAACTGCTTTGAGCAGGTAGATTGGTCCATGTTCAAAGACTGAAAAGCCACTCCAGATGAGCATGTCACCACCTCACAGACTTTGTTAGCAACTGTGTTGATGACCTGTACCAAAGAGGATAACTTGTGTTTCTAAACCAGAAACTATGGATGAATCTAACACTGTGGCACTCAAATATTCAAGATATATCATTCATAGATAGGCTTTTTCCATTGAGGGTGGGGGAGATTCAAACAAGAGGACATGAGTTGAGAGTTAAAGGGCAAAAGTTTAGGGGTAACATGAGGGGGAACTTCTTTACTCAGAGAGTGGTGGCTGTGTGGAACAAGCTTCCAGCAGAAGTGGTTGAGGCAGGTTCGATGTTGTCATTTAAAGTTAAATTGGACAGCTATATGGACAGGAAAGGAATGGAGGGTAATAGGCTGAGTGCAGGTCGGTGGGACTAGGTGAAAGTAAGAGTTCGGCACGGACTAGAAGGGCTGAGATGGCCTGTTTCCGCGCTGTAATTATTATATGGTTATATGGTTATATGAAGCTATCAAGGACACCAAGAGACAATATCCGTTGTGGGATGTGGCTGGACTTAAGTGTTATAGGGAGTTACAAAACAAAGTCAGGCAGTTTCACTGAAATCATTGCATCCCTTCCTGGTGACGTTAACACATTCTATGCACATTTTGAACTGCAGCGGATTGGACAGTCACCACTCACTCCAATGGCCTCCATACATCTGAAATCATAGTCACCATTGTGGATGTAAGATCAGTCCTTCAGAGAGTGAATATGTGGAAAGTATCTAACTGGGTAGTGTCCCTGGCCATGTCATTAGATCCTGTAGAGGACAGCTGATGGGGGTACTTGAAGATATTTTTAATCTCTCTCTGACTCAAGATGTGGTTCCCTCCTCCCGATAACTAAGAAAACCAAGGTAACATGCCTTAATGACTACTGTCCAGTGACTCTGACACTTACCATCGTGAGGTGTCTCAAGATGCTGTTCATCGCACACATTAACTCCAAGGGTCAAGACAACTGTAAACCACTGCAATCTGCCCATCATCAGATTGGTGGTAGATGCCATTTCCCTGGCCCTACACTCATCTTTGGAGCATCTGTATAGTAAAGACTATGGTTTATTGACTACAACACAGCCTTCAATGTGATAATTCTAAACAAACTTATCTCCAGTCTCCTCATTCTAGGAGTCAATGACTCCCTCTGCAACTGGATCTTCAACTTCCTGACTGTCTCCTCAGCCCTGTATTTTACTCCCAATTCATTCACAACTGCATGGCCAGATTCTGCTCTAACCCCATAAAACAAGTTTGCAACGTAGTGGGGCCTCAAGTAATGATGAGTCAAGTACAGGTAAGAAATTGAGAACTAGTGCCATGGTGTCAGGAGAACAAACTTCCCCTCAATGTCAGAAAAAAACAAAGAACTGGTCATCGACTTCAGGAAGGAGGGTGTTGTACATCCTCCTGTCTTCATCAATAGTGCCAAATTTGTAAGAGTTGAGAGCTACGAGCTCCTAGATCTGAGCAATGCCAGTAGCTTATCCTGATCCAACTATTTTGATGCCATGACCAAGAAAGCTCACCACTGCCTTGACTTTCTCAGGAAGCTACAGAAATATGGCATATCCTCTTTGACCTTCACCAATTTTTATCGGTGTTCCACAGAAAGCATTCTATCCAGATGCATCACAGCTTGTCTGCCCTTCCCTATGCTGCAAGACACTGCTCGGCGTTATGAACACAGCTCAGCACATAACAGAATCCAATCTTTTCTCCATGGACTTTGTCTATACTTCTCACTGCCTTAGTGAGCAAAAAGCATAATTAACGATCCCTCTAGCCCCGGACATTCTCTTTTCTACCCCCTCCATCAGACAGAAGTTACAAAAGCCTGAAAGCATACACAGCAGGTTCAAGGACAGCTTCTACCGTGCAGTTATAAGACTATTGAATTGTTCCCCGATACAATAACATAGGCTCTTGAATTTACAATTGATCTCTTCATGAATTTGCCCCTTACTTTCTACTTGCACTGCACGTAATGGAAACATAGAAACACAGAAAACCTACAGCACAATACAGGCTGTTTGCCCACAATGCTGTGCCGAACATGTACTTACTTTAGAAATTACCTAAGGTTACCCATAACCCTCTAATTTTTTAAGCTCCATGTACCTATTCAAGAGTCTTTTAAAAGACCTTATTGTTTCAACCTCCACTACCATCGCTGGCAGCCCATTCCATGCACTCACCACTCTCTGCATAAAAAACTGACATCTCCTCTGTACCTACTTCCGAGCAACTTAAAACTGTGCCCTCTCATGTTAGCCATTTCAGTCCTGAGAAAAAGCCTCTGACTATCCACACGATCAATGCCTCTCATCATCTTATGCACCTCTGTCAGATCACCTCTCATCCTCTGTCACTCCAAGGAGAAAGGGCCAAGCTCACTCAACCTATTCTCATAAGGCATTATCCCAAATCCAGGCAACATCCTTGTAAATCTCCTCTGTACCCTTTCTATAGTTTCCACATCCCTCCTGTAGTGAGGCAACCGGAGCTGAGCACAGTTCTCCAAGTGGGGTCTGACCAGGGTCCTATATAGCTGCAACATTAACACTCAGCTCCTAAACTCAATCCCACGATTGATGAAGGCCGTATGCCTTCTTAACCGCAGAGTCAACCTGCTCAACAGCTTTGAGTATCCTTTGGACTCAGACCCCAAGATCCGTCTGATCGTCCACACTGCCAAGAGTCTTACCCTTAATATTATATTCTGCTATCATATTTGACCTACCAAAATGAACCACCTCACACTTACCTGGGTTGAACTCTATCTGCCACTTCTCAGCCCAGTTTTGCATCCTATCGATGTCCCGCTGTAACCTCTGACAGCCCTCCACATTATCCGCAACACCCCCACAAGGTTCATAAGGATGATTCCTGGAGTGAAGGTGTTGACATATGAGGAGTGCTTGGCAGCTTTTGGCCTTCACTCACTGAAGGCTAGAAGAATGGGGGGGGGGCGGTGGAGGAAATTTGACCAGGGTAACTGCAACTGTAACATTTTATTCTGCACAGTTACTGCTTGTTCTAACTCAATGTACTGTTGTAATGAATTGATCTGTAGGAATGGTATGCAAGACAGGTTTTCCCACAGTATCTCAGTACACATGATAGTAATAAACGAATTTATCAATTTACCAGCAGACCATAAGACATAGATGCAGTATTAGGCTATTTTTCTGTCTTCTGTCTGTAACCTTTGATGCCCTGACTAATCAAGAGCCTATCAACCTATGCCTTAAATACACTCAGTGACCAAGTCCCTTCAGCCACCAGTGGCAATGAATTCTAGATTCCCCACCCTCTGGCTAAAGAAGTTCCTCCCCATCTCTGTTCTAAATGGACATCCCTCTATTCTGAGGCTGTGCCCTCTGGTCCTAAACACCCCCACTCTCGGGAACACCCTCTCCACGTCTATTCCATCAAGGCTTTTCAACATTCAATTGGTTTCAAGAGATCTTCTCTCATTCTCCAGTGAGTACAGGCCCAGAGCCATCAAATGCTCCTCATAAGTTAACCCTTTCATTCACAGCGTGAATCTGGAGATTCTGAGGAGTATTTTAGACCTATGAAATTTCTTAACTCAGAATTCCTGGTCTCTAGAGAGTACAGGCGCCTTGTCAATGAGATTAATATAGACACATTTTGGGATTCTAAGTAAATTTAAAAAATAAATATTGACCAGGGAAGTTGACTTGAAATACAGGATCCAACATGATTTTGTTGAATGACAGAACAGACTCAAGAGACCATGTGACCTGTTCCTGTTTCTATTTCTTATAACTGTTGCTGTGCCTTTGACACCACTGCTTGGAAACAAAAATAAGCGGAGCAGCAAATTCCCTGTGCACTCTGCGAATTCAGGGCTTGGTCTCCTCAGAAGAAGGAGCTCAGCTCTTGCTTGGCAACGGTAGGAGAGACTTCCTGCCTGTGGCCCAAAAGCCCTGCTGGCAATTCAGCAGTAATTATGGCTCTCCCCACATGCATATATTTACAGGAAGCGCCAGCCAGAAATGATCAGTCTGAGGGGAATTATTCTAATATTAACACTAACATAACAAATGGAAGACAACCAGAGTGGTTTAAGTAAAGTAAACAGAACAATTTGCACCTTGGTGCAAGGGGAAAATAATAAAATGAGGCAAACGTACTTGTTAGGGCAAGATCATCACTGCAGAGTGATAATAAAACTTGAACTTACTTGCTGAACGTGCGTCATCTCAAAATAATAGCCTTTCTCTATCAAGGGGGACTCCTAACCTCTCAGGTGTTAAACAATAGGCATGTGAAACTTAATCAGAATTAGAATCAGGTTTACTTTCACTGACATATGTCGTGAAATATGTTGCTTTGTGGTAGAAATACAGTACAAATTACAAAAAATTATCATAGGTCACAATTTAAAATCAATAAATATGTAGCACAGAAGAGCAAATATGACCAAGTGTTCACCACTACATTGGCCATTCAGAAAGCTATTAGCAGAGGGGAAGAAGTTGCTCCTAAAACATTGAGTATGGGTCTTCAGGCTCCTGTAACTCCTCCCTGATGGTGGTAATGCGAAGAAGGCAAGTACTGGATGGTGAGAGCCTTTAATGATAGATGCTGCTTTCTGGAGCCACCACCCTCCCCACCATTGAGCACATTGGCAAGGAGTGCTGTTATAGGAAAGCAGCATAGCATCCATCATCAAGGACACCCACCACCCAGGCCTTTTCTCACTACTGCTGTCAGGAAGGAGGTACAGGAGCCTTAGATGCCCCACCACCAGGTTCAGGAACAGATATTACCCCTCAACCACCAAGCTTCTGAACCAGAGTGGAAAACGTCACTCACTCCAACACTGAATTGATTCCACTACCTATGGACTCACTTTCAAGGGCTCTACAATTCATGTTCTCATTATTATTTATTTACCTATTATTATTATTTTGTGTTTCTTTGTATTCAATGGGAATGCCCCCAAGAAAGTGAAATGCTGACATTTATGTACTTTGATGGTGAACTTACTTTGAACTTTGAACCTTTGAAGATGTTCTTGATGATAGGAAGGCTTGTGCCCATGATAGAGCTTCCTGCGTCTACCACCCTCTGCCACCTCTTTCAGTCATGTGCAATACAGCCCCAATACCAGGCAGTGATGCAACAAGTCAGAATGGTCTCCACAGTGGTCTCTGAAGACATGCCAAGTTTCAACAGCATCACCCCTGGAAGATGTAAAATATCGTCCAGGACAGAAAACTGAAGACATACCAGGAAAAGTCAAGGTAGAGTGTTCTTAAAGAACAAACTATTAAGTGATGAAACCATTCAAATTAAAACAAAAAAAAATAGCAGCTGTTGCTATGACTCAATTGGTAAATAAACAGGAAGGTCTCATGAGGGCTTATTTCTGAATCATGATTCCTGGCAGAGATCACTGCTTACAGGGAAAATCCCTTGGGAAATTGTGAGCCTGCAGATCTTGATATTCAGTCTATTTGGGAAAAAAGGCTTACTGAAAGAGTATGCTTCTTCCTCAGGGGATAAAGCAACAAAAGAAGAAAAAAATCACTAACTGATAATGGGAATCCTGGTCTGACACCTGCGCCGATTCTCATAAGGGTTTGTAATGGCCTACAGAGCTATTCCCCCCAAAGGCTCCCGAACTGTGGCATAACATGAGCTACCAAACAAGGGCTTCCTTTGGTAAAATAACCCATGCCCTTTATTTTAAGAAACAAAACAAAGAATATTGACAGGAAACATCTCCACACTGTTGTACTGGAATAAATATAGATCGATGGCTAAACAGAAGGATTTGGGAAGTGATTCAATCTATGCCAATAATCTTGAAATTAAATATATTCAAAATGCTCGTGTTATCTATCAATCACTGAACAAAGCAGATTAACATATGAACTATTCCTTCGCAATACAATTTGCTGCCTTGTGATAATGCTGCACTCAACTAGAAAATAAATTACGTTCCTTTTTTTGCCAAACTGCTGGTACCTTAAAATTAATAAAACCAGCTCAATATCATTTATATCAATCCAGCATTTAATAAAATTCTGCATATCCCTCACATCTCATTATTTGAATCTGCAACATATAGACCAGGCATTCCTTTATCTAGAGAGGCAGAACTTCTCCCAATTCCCTCACACCACCTGAACATGATCACAGATGGAAGTTTTAAGGTGCTTGGAAATAGGTACAAGGTGGAGGTGAGAGGTAATTTTTTTTACACAGAGTGTGGTGGGTGTGTGGAATGCACTGCCGGCAATGGTGGTAGAGGCTGATACAATAGGGTCTTTTAAGAGACTCTTAGATTGGTACATGGAGCTTAGGAAAATAGAAGATTATGTACTAGGGAAATTCTAGATAGTTTCTGGAGTAGGTTACATGGTTGGCACAACATTGTGGGCCGAAGGGCCTGTAATGTGTAATAGGTTTTCTATGTTCTATGAGTGAGTAGGCAGAGGAGAGTTCACCCGAAAGCAGAAACCTGTTGCTTTGATTGAAGGAAAACAGTGTAATACCACTACAGCATCACAAAGCCTTTGTCACATTACTTAAAGGTACAAGAGAGCCGCAGAAGTGAAAACAGCTACATCTTTTGGTCTTTGGCCATGACCCAGTTGGAGGCTACATGCTGAAGAACATTTTGGTTCTATGTGTCATGCAAACACATGGCTTAACCATCATTTTATGAAAACAAACAGCCTATGAACAAATATATAAAAAACACAGGGTTATTTTGGGGAAAGGGACAAAACAGGCACTGAGCTATTCTTATTTGGAAGCCTGTTTCAGTCTGTAATTTTGAGGCTAATTGCTGATTACTATAATTTAAACGTGCCTCGAGGTGCTAAACTGGCAACCAGAACTTTGAAACAAAAACTGCTATGTAAAAGTAAAGTGCACGAGTCTGTGTATGTCATCTGCACAGAAGATGTGAAGCCCATTGCCTGACTGGGGAACTCAGGGACTGACAGATAAAGCTCATATGTTCTTTGATGTGGGACTGGTGGACGAAGACAGAATTCAGTAATAATCAAGGTGTTTGGGAGGGGCTGTGGTTTGTGCACAGAAGCAGTGAAAATGGTGGCTGTGGAAGAAATTGTTGAGCAGAATGTCCCCAAGCACTTGACCACAACGCTGGAAAAAGTAAATAACTTGCCTGGTGCGGTCAAGTTAAAATATCATGCCACGGAAACTCTGCACCATGCTGTGCACACCATTTTAATGCACTACTCATTCCTGCTTCCTGAAGCAGCACACATACACACTTAAAATCACACTTAAAATTCTATTATAATTGAGTTCCACTGGGCCAATTCCAAGAGGCTGCTCTACTTAACAAACCAAGTGTTCAGACAGTTTGTTTGAAAGTTTCTGGATGATAGATGAAGGAAATAAGAATGGTTGTTGCTTGGTCTGTGTCTTGAACTCAACCTGTCCTACGTAGGGAGATGTGGCACTTCCATCCATTTGCCTGTAGAATCCAATATCAAGAAACCGCCGAGGCCATTGCTTCCGGTAATTTAAATAGCAAAGCATTGATTTGGAAGGTCAGGGAAATGCCATCTTGGCTTTGAGATCTGCAGGGTTTTATAGCATCATCAATGAACAGTCCAGATGACGGGTTTCAATAGGTTTCAAATTCCTGCACAGGTGCTTCCTCAGCTGTTAAATTTCTGCAGTATCTCATGTGTTGCTCTCATCAGTGGCTAGTGCCCGACTCCAGCATATCATCAGGCTGGATGAAGGGAGATCTTGAGATGCCATCATGGGAATCACAATTAAAGAACTCAAGGGCTTTGTTTAGTACCATTCAATAGCAGCATTTCTACTCCCATCAGAGCCAGCCCATCATTATCTCTTGTTGTCTATCAGTTTGATGCAGTGTGAGGTGGTCAACTCCCAGCCTATGACCTCTTCAGGGGGCCTCAGACAGACAGAATCTGAGTCACTGAGCTTACAGTACATTAAAGCATTCGACTGGACAATGGTTGTTGCCCAGGGTGAATGGCAGGTTATTTGCAAATGTTCTCTTTGTATTTTTTTCCTAGATAATTGGATGGAATCTTGGAGCTTTTAAATTGTGATTTTTGTGAGGGAAAATTTAAAAGGATTAACTCCAAAGGTTGGTCATCCTAATGGATCCTTTGTCCTGCGCGAGAGAACTTTCAAAATGATCTCCTAAATCTGAAGTTGAAGACTGAGTCACGCTCGGTGTTCTTAGTGTTTCTTCGCCAGAATTGGGCTAAACTGGCAAAGTACCTGGAGATCCCATCTTGTAGAGTCCCAATATCCAAAATACCCAGACAGAAATGTCCTCCCACGTATCTGAACTTCAAAATGAATTTGCAATGCAATGACATAAGCAATGGCAAATATGGTACGTTGTGATAAGTAGCCGAAGTAAGTAAGCGTGGGGCACCACAGTAGTGGTTAGCATGACACCATAACAGCTCGGGTGTCAAGAGTTCAGAGTTCAGATCCAGCATCCTCTGTAAGCAAGATTGTATGTTCCTTCCTGCGTGCCCATGGGTGCTCTGGTTTCCTCCTGCAGTCCAAAGATGTACTATTTAGTAGGCTAATTAGCCATTGTAAATTGTCCCATGACTAAGCTCGGGTTAAGTCAGTGGGTTGCTGGGCGGCGGGGCTTGGGCTGAAAGGGCCTATTCTGTGCTGTATCTCTAAATAAATAAAAGCAGATCTTTCAGGCTGGTGTTGATGTTCAAAGTGTTAGTAGAATTCATTGGAGTGGTTATGTCATTGGGAGTCTACGGTCATAGAACGTACAACAACACAGAACAGGCCATATCTGTTCTGTCCACGATGCCAAATGACACCAATCTCATGTACCTGCACATAATCCTGATCTCTCCATTGCTTTCACATTCATGTGTGTGCCTAAATGCTACTGTTATATCTGCTCCCAGCAACACCTCTGGCAGCAGGTTCAAGACATCTACTATATTCTTTGTAAAAACCTGACCTGCACAGCTCCCTTAAAATTTTCCCTTCCCACTTTAAAGCTGTGCGTCGACTATATGTCCTATAGAAAGGAACTCCTACTATCTATTCTATCTATGCCTCTGATAATTTTGTGAGTCCTTCTCTCCTCTTCAGGTAGAGTTGTAACTCAATATATTGATGGGAGAGCTGGCCAACTTATCTGTCACATGTCCTTGCTCCTGGTGAGTGTTCAGCTCCGGAAGTGTTGTCCTGTAGCCAGGCTCTGCCACTTGTGTGAGTTTTCCAGCAGCTTTCCTGTGACACCAGCATAATTATGGGGTCCATGTGTGCCAGATACTTCTGAGAACAGTGGACTTAAAATTAGTACTGTATGCCCTTTTATCCTGTGCAGCTAAATAATTATTAGTTGCACTAATTATTTATTCATTAATATTGATGAACTCTAACCACCCATTGAAAAGTAACATGCTGTGTTTAATCTTTTCAGCAGCTTATCTTTGTGTAGTAGAAGTGAGAAAAGTCAAGTAAAAATGTTGGCCAGTAGCAACTGACTCTTCCCTGGCCGTCCAGAAGAGAACAGCGAGGTAGTTTCTTCTTGTGGCTCAGCACGTTCATGGTTTCCATGCCTGCACATTGAAGCATAGATGTATTGGACATTCTGGGGTCAGATATCAGCACACATCTCACTCACTCCCACACTGATCTTACCACAGAAAACTGGACATTTCTTCTTCCTCCGGTACTGAGCAGTCAGGTACACTCCAACCTGGCTTGTGACTGCTGAGCTACCGGGAAGCTGAAGCTTGCTAAAGTAAAAGACACATCATGAAAAGCAGCAATTTCCTTCAAGGTGCTTTCAGAGGAATCTCACCGAACTGAAAGTACATCAAGTTTTTATATTTGAAAGAACAAAGATAATACCAAGTGATTCAATACAAATTCACTAGTTGACATTGTTTAATATTTTGCGCCCGACAAATAGTTCTGTTGAATTCCATATTTACATTGGGATGGCACAGTAACTGACAAGACACCTCCGAATGTACAACTTCCTTCACTAAGACAAAGTTATTAAACTACTTCACATGGAAAGTTTCTGAGAAACTGACATCTGTAACTCTCTGTGAACATAAATATCCCAATCAACAGGAATTCTGCAGATGCTGGAAATTCAAGCAACACACATCAAAGTTGCTGGTGAACGCAGCAGGCCAGGCAGCATCTATAGGAAGAGGTGCAGTCGACGTTTCGGGCCGAGACCCTTCGTCAGGATAAATATCCCAATTATTGATCAGCAGAGGAAATATGCCTGTGACCATGTTTGATATGCTTTTCTGGTACCTGCTTGATATTTGGCACAAGGATGCAACTGACTTACCCGATGGTGCACGATGTCTGGTTTGATGCCAATTCACATACACCCATTGTCTTATGCTTGGCTGATGCCAACAAACATTTCTCACGGTCATGTCAGTTTGCTGACCATGTCTCTTGAGGAGCATGCTCTGTACCAACGCACTGTAGACAATACTGTTCGTTTATTCAAAAAAAATCAAACCGATTTCGGAATCAGATTTACTATCACCAGCAGATGTTGTGAAACTCGTTGTTTTTGTGGCAGCAGTGCAATGCAATACATAATAAAAGAAAAAAATCTGTGAAATACAGTAAGTATGTATATATTAAATAGTTAACAAATAAGAAATTAAAAGAAGTAGTGAGGTGGTGTTCATAGGTTCAATGTTCATTCAGCAATCTGATGGCCTAGGGGAAGCAGCTGTTTCTGGATAGTTAACTACGTGCCTGATGGTAGCAATGAGAAGAGGGCATGTCTTGGGTGATGGGGGACGCTACCTTTTTGAGACATTATCTTTGAAAATGTCCTGGATGCTACAGAGAATAGTGCCCATGATGGAGCTGATTGAGTTCACAAGTTTCTGTAGCTTCTTTCAATCCTGTGCGGTAGCACCTGCACAACCCCACGGCGATGCAGCCTGTTGGAATGCTATCCATGGTAAATCCATAGAAATTTGCAAGTATCTTTGGTGACATACCAAATCTCCTCAAGCTCCTGATGAAATATAGCCACTGTCATGCCTTGCAATTTCTGCTTTCAATTTGCGTTAAGAAGCTTATTTGAATTAATGTCTGGTAAATCATGTACACTAAGCTTAGTGCATCTAATGTGACCTCATTTACTTGAATGAGGTCACTGACTTTCATTTGCAACACACACGAAATGTTGGGGGAGCTCAGCAGGTCAGGAGACATCTGTGGAGAGGTATGAACAATTGACCTTTCAGGCTAAGACAGAGAAAGAAGGGAGAAAGAAGCCAGGATAAGATTGAAGGCAGAAGGAGAGAAACTGTATACTCTGACAGGCGATAGGTGAAAGTATGTGAGGGAGAAGGTGAGTGGGTGGGGAGGTGTGGATAAAATAAGAAGCTGGGAGATGATACTGTAGGTGGAAGAGGTAAATGGCTGCAGTAGAAGGAATCTCACAGGAGAGGAGAGTGGAACATGGAAGAATGGGAATCAGGAGGGGCAGGTGAGGAGAAGAAAATGGGGAATGTTAAAAGGGAGAAGGGGAGGAGAAATTCTCAGAAGATAGAGAAATTGATGTTCATGCTTTCAGGTTGGAGGCTACAAAGATCAAGCAGGTACCAGAAATATGAGGTATTGGTCCTTCAATCTGAGTTTGAGCTAATCATGAACAGAGGACACCATTTACTGACATGTCGGTTGGATCAGAAGTCATATTGAAACGGTTAGAAACCAGGAAATCTTGTCTTTTGTGGCAGATGCAGCAAAGATGCTTGACAAAGCTATCCATAGTGATCCGTCTTCCGATTTCCATATTAACATATCAGTCCATGGCCTCCTCTAGAGTACTACAGCGCAGATAGTACATGCTGAATCATTAATCAGCCCAGTGCCATTGGCCTGTACCTAGACCATACCCTTCCTATTTTTATACCTATCCAATTTTCTTTTAAATATTAAAATCAACCCCTCATCCACCACCTGCACTGGTAGCTTGTTCCAAACTCTCACCACCCTTTGAGTAAAGAAGATCCCCCTCATGTTCCCCCTTAAAAATTTCACCTTTCACTCTTAACCCATGACCTCCAGCTGTAGTCTCATCCAACCTCAGTGGAAAAGGCCTGCTTGCATTTATTGCTCATAATTTTATATACCTTGATCAAATCTCCCAATTTTCTATGTTTCAGGGAATTATGTCCTAAGCTGTTCAACTTCTCCCCATAACTCAGGTCCTCAAGTCCCAGCAAAATCCATGTAAATTTTCTTTGCACTAATTCAATTTTATTTGCATCTTTCCAGCAGGTATATAATCAAAACTAAGCCTCACCTACATCCTCTACAATTTCAACGTAACATCCGAACTCCTGTACTCAATACTTTGATTTTTGAAGGCCAATATGCCAAAAGCTTTCTTTACAACCCCAGCTATCTGTGATGCCATTTTTAAGGAATTATGGGTCTGTCTGCCCATGTTCTACCACACTCTTCAGTGCCCTACCACTCACTGTATAAGATCTACCCTGGCTGGTCCTCCCAAAATGCAACAGCTCACATTTATTTGTGTAAGGCCCTGGTAAAGGTTTCACTGCTAATGTTGTAGGGTATTTCCTGTAATGGTCTTTCTGTAGAGGGAGTGATTGGTTTGTGGTTAGAGATAATGGGTGCTTTGGAATGTGAGCCATCCAGTCAGGAGAGAAGGTTTGGGAAATGGGGGTTTTGTGCCTGACACCAGTGTGAGCTTTTGTCTTTGTTCAGCAGGAGATGAAGAGAGAAGACACTAGAGAGAACCAGTCATAGGATTTGATCCGGTGGGGACCGTGATTCGATGGAATAAGGTACGGAAGTCTACTGAGGATCAATGAATATGACTTTTGGAAGAATTGAACTCCAACCCATGCACATTGGACTAATTAATTATGATGGCCCCTTTTTGTTTCTTTTCCTTTCTTTTCTTTACTATCCTTTTAGTTAAGTTAATATTCATAAATATACTTCTTTTGATTATATGCATTGTGCTGTCTGTTATTTCCTGGCAACAAGTTGTAACAAGGTAGCAAATCACACAGCATTCACACAAACCAGGGCTTGGCTGGGAGAAACATCCCAGTCTCATGGATTTGGTGGGACTGGAGTGTGTATTCCCTAACATATGAGCCCGAGAGTACTGGGTCTTTCAGTGCTGAGTTGGGAGACTGCCAGCGAAGGCTACGAGCCGTTACCTGGGATACTCAAGAAGAAGGGGAGCTCATCTGCATTAAATTCCATCAGCCATTTTTCAGCCCCTTTTTCCATCTGGTCCAGATTCCGCTGTAACCTTTCATAATCTTCCTTGCTGTCCACTATCCCCCCCAAATGTTGCTGTCATTCACAATTTCCGAATCCACTTTACAACATCATCCAGATCATTGTTGCAGATGGCAAACGTCACATAACTAGTCACAGGCCTCCCGTTAGAGAGGCAACCATCTACTACCACTCTCCGGTTTCTCCCACAAAGCCAATGTCTGATCCAATTTACTACCTCATCTTGAATGCCAAGTCACTGGACCTTCTTGATCAACCTCTCATGCGGGACACTGTCAGAGGCCTTACTGAAGTCCATGTAAGTACCATCCACTGTCGTGCTTTCATCAACTTTCTCAAAAATCTCGGTAAGATTGCAAAACATGACTTACCACGTTGACTAACCCTAATCAGTCCCTGTCTGTCCAAATACTTAGAATACATTCCAATAACTTCCCTCTATTGATGTTAGGCTCACTGCCCTATAATTTCCTGGCTTTTTAGGGCCTTTCTGAAACAAAAGAACAACATTGGCTATCCTCTAATCCTCTGGCACTTTACCCTTGGCTAGGGATGTTCTATCTCTGCTAGTGCACCTACTCAAGACAGTAAGCACTTCGTCCTTTGTAATGTGTATAGCGTCCATGACCTTGCTGCTATATTACCTTGCATCTATTGTCTTTGTGTCTGTAATGTATGGATCCATTCCTTTTAGCGCAATGACTCCCCTTAGCACTAATAATTGACCGATAACTTACCAATGCTCTTTGATCTGTTGTTCTCTCTGCAAAGTGAATAAACCAGTTGACCTCACGTGTGTGTTTTTACTTATTTGATATGTAGTTGTACAGCCACAACCAATTGGTGACGAGTACAAACCTGAATGGAAGTGGATATCACCAACTGCACCGACAGTTACGAGATAACAGGATTTGGAGGAAGGGAGAGAGACAGCAAGAAGGAAGAGTGAATCAGTATGGAGAAAGTCATCACAGATACTAACAAAGTGATACGTGGGCAACCCAGAACTTGGTACACAGTGAGAACTGCACCACTAGTGAAGCTACAGTGAAAATAATATGACAGCGGCCTTGGTCCGGAAAATTGACAATTTTGATAGCACTAATGAGGACTGGAAATCATATTTCAAGAGGGTTGAACTGTATTGTAGCATGAATGACATGGATGAGAAAGTAAGTCTCTACGCTTCTTAGCTTAATGGATGCTAAAATGTATTGACTCTTATGCAACTTAGTCCTGAGAAGCATTTCTGAATATATTGCTGAACTGTTCAAACTTTCTCAATACTGACACTTTTGAGATGGGTTTTCTGATGCATTAAGAGACAAGATTTGTTTGTGGCATGCTAAAGACCTACACAAGCGAAAAAACTGTCTCCCAAAGGCAAACTGAAAGTATGGAGGCCAAACACAACAGTTAGAGCTTTATGTGTTGAAAAGTGGAGGGCTAACACTTTTCAAAGGTGAATGTTTGAGAAAAATCCAACTAGATTGGCACACAATCAAAGCTCTCAGTGCGTCATCAACAGCAACTGGTGCCCAAATGGTAGCACTATCTAGAGACGGCTACAGCTGCTTAATGCTGATGTGAAGGTGTTTGAGATGTGTATTGGTAAACTTAAAGGCCAGAATCAAACTTGATGAAGTAGCAATGGAAACTTCCATAAAGTGCATTCAGTGCCTTATGCACTACTTTCTAAAGTGGATGCTGAACTTCAAAGCTTGGAGTTATCTGGCATTCTCTCCAAGGTTGAGTTTAGCTATTGGGCCATACCCATTGTCCCAGTGATCAAGAAAGTGAAGGCCAGTGCTGTTTGCATATATGGGGACTTCAAAGTGAGCATCAACCCAGTGCTGTATACTGTGCAGTATCCCTTGCCACAAATAAAAGACATTTTTGCATCTTTAACAGGTGGGGAGAGGCTTTCACAGACTGACTTGTCGCAAGTCTATCTGCAAATGGAAATTGAGGGGTCAAACAGGAAGTTCCTCGCAACCAGCACTCACAAGGGACTGTTCCAGTACAATAGTCTGGTCTTTGGCATTGAATCGGTTCCAGCAATTTGGCAAAGAGCAATAGACCAAGAGCTCCAAGATATCCCAGGAACACAATGTTACCTTGATGACATCATCGTGACGGGCAAAAATGATGAAGAGCATCTCCAGAACCTTAGTAAAGTGCTTACCAGGCTGAGTGAGAATGATTTGTGTGCAAAGAAGGGGAAATGTGAATTTTTCTCATATTGTGGATATGTCATTGACAAGCATGGCTTACATAAGTCACAAGAGAAGATTGAAGCCATGCTGCAGGCACTCAAACTAGTAAACGTGTCACAACTCAGGTCATACTTGGGCCTTGTAAACTACTACCATCGTTTTCTCCCAAACATTGCTTCAGTGCTGCACCCATTGACTGCACTGTAGCAGACAGGAGCAAAGTGGGAATGGTCAGAAAAATATGAAAGAGCATTCAAGGAACCAGAGGCTAATAACATCAGATGAAATATTCACCCATTATGACCCATCGTTGCCTATCAGACTGGCTGGCGTGCGTGCATCCCCTTATGGCATTGGTGCCATTTTGTCACACATTATGAAAGGTGGATCTGAATGCCTGATTGCATTTGCTTCAAGATCACTGATGAGCACAGAACGCAACTACGCACAGATCGACAGAGAGGCCCTTAGTCTATTGTGGGGAATAAACATAGAACATAGAACATAGAATAGTACAGCACAGTACAGGCCCTTCGGCCCACAATGTTGTGCCGACCCTCAAACCCTGCCTCCCATATAAGCCCCCACCTTAAATTCCTCCATATACCTGTCTAGTAGTCTCTTAAACTTCACTAGTGTATCTGCCTCCACCACTGACTCAGTCAGTGCATTCCACGCACCAACCACTCTCTGGGTAAAAAACCTTCCTCTAATATCCCCCTTGAACTTCCCTCCCCTTACCTTAAAGCCATGTCCTCTTGTATTGAGCAGTGGTGCCCTGGGGAAGAGGCGCTGGCTATCCACTCTATCTATTCCTCTTATTATCTTGTATGCCTCTATCATGTCTCCTCTCATCCTCCTTCTCTCCAAAGAGTAAAGCCCTAGCTCCCTTAATCTCTGATCATAATGCTCACTCTCTAAACCAGGCAGCATTTTGGTAAATCCCCTCTGTACCCTTTCCAATGCTTCCACATCCTTCCTGGTGAGGCGACCAGAACTGGACACAGTACTCCAAGTGTGGCCTAACCAGAGTTTTATAGAGCTGCATCATTACATTGTGACTCTTAAACTCTATCCCTTGACTTATGAAAGCTAACACCCCATAAGCTTTCTTAACTACCCTATCCACCTGTGAGACAACTTTCAGGGATCTGTGGACATGTACCCCCAGATCCCTCTGCTCCTCCACACTACCAAGAAGTTCCACCACTATCTTTATGGATGAAAGTTTATGCTAGTGACAGACCACCAGCCCCTTGTGTCTATTTTCAATTCCAGAAAGGGAATCCCAGTGCTGTCTGCTATCCAGTTGCAACCTTGGGCACATTTTCTTGGAGTCCACTCTTAAGCCATAGAGTTCAAGGGTACCAAACAACATAGTAATGGTGACAGCTTGTCACATCTTCCACAGTTGGCAACCGAAGAAAAAAAGTCTTCATTCTGTGACCAAGCAGAGTTGTTCCACAAAGCACTGGTGGACCAGATGCCAAGTAAATCAACAAGGAGCTTTGAGGTGGGACAGGAAATTCTAGCGCATGATTACTGAAAAGACAAGTGGACACCTGGTAGGAAAGCTACAAGAACCGGAACACTGATGCACCCAGTGAATGATTTTGATCAGACATGGAGATGTCATGTGGACCAGATACAGGATACTAGTGATTCAAAAATCTGAAGCCCTCCCTCCCACACCAACTCCTTAGCCACATGTTAAACAGTATACTCTTCTTAGTTCTGAATTCACTAGCACGTGTCATGGGTTGCAATCCTGAGATCACAACCCTAGAGATCCTGTCCTTTAACTGAGCACCTAACTTCCTGATCTCACTATGCAGAACCTCACCACCTGTCCTACCCATGTCATTAGTGCAGACACGGACCATGTGGTCTTGCTACTCACCCTCTCACTGAAGAATGCTATGGGTTTGATCCAAGAGATTTCCCTGACTCTGGCACCCAGGAGACAAAACATACAAAATGCTGGAGGAACTCAGCAGGCTAGGCAGCATCTATAGAAAAAAGTAAACAGTCGATATTTCTTGCCAAAACTCTTCATCAGGACAGTTCTGATGAAGAGTCTTGACCTGAAATGTCGGTTGATGCTGCCTGATTTGCTGCTTTCCTCCAGCATTTTTTGTATGTTGTTCAAGATTTTCAGCATCTGCAGAAGTTCTTGTGTTTATGATAGACTCTCCATTAAAAGATAAGTTTAACAAATTTAGGATGTTTATATTTATTTGCAGACATTTTGATTAATTAGTATCAGACATGCAGTATATGTTTTTGAATTATCTTATTATTTATATTTTTCAATAATTGATTTAAAATTCTACAGTAGGTTCTGATCACACCTAAAGAGAAATGTTGCAAATTCAGCCTAACATGAGTTGTGCAGCCATTTAGTACATTGCTGCAGTCACAATCCTCTGGAGGTTTTCTAGCACCAGTTGAGTTTTCTGTGCTGTCCAAGATGAACCCCTGAAAGTGAAAACTCCAGATGCGTTGATGGAGGTTTTGACCAATGTCAGTGTAGGTTCCCAGATCCACACGTGAAGATTGCATATAAGGCTCTTCCATTCATATGAGTTCTTTAAATTTGCCTCACAAATGGTTGTAAGCACGTGTGCAACGTGTTACATACAGTTTATCTTCTCAGTCAAAGATTTCTGATGCATTCCAAGAGCTGCTTTTAGTTTGCTGATTTATTTCTGCCTCTTTATAATTATGAGTAATTACTTGCTTATTTTTAAGGAGAAACGAAAACTGGGGAGAGTTTATTTTTAACGCAGCAAGTTGTCGTGATCAAAACCAATGCCTGCAAGCACATTCAAATGAAAGGGAACTGGATATAAACTTAAAAGAAGAGAAAAATTTCCAAGTGACAGAGACAGAACAAGAAAGTGGGACTAACTGGATAGTTTTTCAATAGGATTGACAAGGATACGATAACCTATGCTCTGCATATAGGTTTAGCTATTTTTTCTATCGGAGTTCAAGAGACCAAGAGTGCACCCAGCAGTAATTCAGTTGCAGACCTCAATGGTAAAAGGCTCAATTCATCAATGTGCAGAAGAAGATCTAGTTTTGCTCACATAAAGTACTTCCGTGCCAGTTGGAACTGAGTTATGGCAAGCCCAAATGAAAAGATGTGCTAAGAGGTTTGCTAGCAAACCAGCTACAGAGAGATTCTGCAATGTGGAAATTACAGAGCTACCGTTGTTATGGTTACTGTGAACTGGAGATGCTGCTCAGTCACGAATCCATCAATTACCAATGTTGCAAATATGAACAAAAGCAGGAGAGAGGATGAAAATGTATTACGATATGGTTATTTTTCTTGTAGTATATTGTTTTGGAGGAAAACAGTTTTTTATATATTTTAGAGAAATTTCAAGAGTCCCTTTAAAAAAAATCAAAAGCTATCATATAAGAAAATGATTGAACTATGACATAGAATGGTTTTTTCCTGTCTAAATAAAAACAAAATTCTTATTTGCTATGTCTATGATTTACAAAATTATACTTCTTCCATGTTTTATCTGAATTTCTGGGTGAGATAGCACAAGGCAGCAGATTCTGTGTCTTTAATTTAATTTAATTTAACATAGATTTCCCTTTCCAATAATGTCAGGATCGTTTATTTGTTCCAACAGTCTCTTCATCCAGCACCTTCCTTTTCCCTGCAGCCTCATTCAAGCTTATTTCCTGCTTGCACTCTTCCAACTCAGACAGTCAGAGACCTTTTGGCCATCCTAGTAGCTGAGACCAAAATTCTTCCTTCTTCTCAAAATATCCTTATTCAAAACTCGCAGAAAACTTCCCTATTTGCTCTTGCAGCTTTCCTCTTCCACTGCTTTGCATAACATTAATAACACCTCTTTGAAGCACCAAATCATGTTTCATACTGGAACAAATCACCGTCATTATGAAAGAGCCACATTCTATGATTTGCACTCCCTTGGTGGTGGGGGTCCCTGATGATGGACGCTGCTTACTTGCGACAACGCTTTGTGTAGATATTTAGTTCGGTATTTATTACTTACTTATTTAT
Source organism: Mobula hypostoma (assembly GCF_963921235.1). Taxonomy (NCBI): domain Eukaryota; kingdom Metazoa; phylum Chordata; class Chondrichthyes; order Myliobatiformes; family Myliobatidae; genus Mobula; species Mobula hypostoma. The sequence continues at coordinate 54,764,338 of NC_086098.1, read as the reverse complement.
CATTCTTATTACCTTCTTTTTGCATTTTCACAGTTTGTTGTATTTTGAACACTGGTTGAATGCTCAAGTTGGTGCAGTCTTTCATTGTTTCTATTCCGGTTACTATTCTATTATGGATTTATTGATTATGCCCATAAGAATATGAATCTCAGAGTTGTATATGGTGACATATATCTTCTTTGATTATAAACTTACTTTGAACTCCAGTTTACTGAAAATATTAAAAGTATATTTATAATTGATAAATGTTTGATAGGTTGGCAAACTCATTGCTATACATATAATCAATAGTTTTAGTATGAGCAGATAAGTTACAATTTTTTTGGGACATTAAGTGATGTGAATACCAGAACAACTAATTATAAAATGAAAGTGTATTAGCCTACGTGTACCCACTTCTTTCCCCATCTTACACATGAAACAAGGTTGTTTCAATGAGCCCCCATCCTCCCTTAGTAAGTTCATAAGACATAGGAACAGAATTAGGCTATCTGGCCCATTGAGTCTGCTCCACAATTCAATCATGGCTGATCCTTTTTTTTTAAACCTCCTCCTCAACCCCAGTTCCCAGCCTTCTCCCTGTAACCGTTGATGCCATGTTGAATCAAGAACCTATCAATCTCTACCTTAAATACACCCAACGACCCGGCCTCCACTGTTGCATGTGGCAACAAATTCCACAAATTCACCACCCTTTGGTTAAAGAAATTTCTCCGCATTGCTGTTTAGAAAGGGTGCTCCTCATCCCGAGGCTGTGCCCTCTTGTCCTAGACTCTCCCACCATGGGAAACATCCTTTCCACATCTACTCTGTCTAGGCCTTTCAACATTCGCAAGCCTTCAATGAGATTCACCCCTCATCCTTCTGAACTCCAGCGAGTACAGACCCAGAGCCATCAAACGTTCCTAGTGTGATAACCCTGGGAATGCCTGGAATCATCCTTGTGAACTTCTTCTGGACCCTTGTGTCATAGCATTTCCATTGGAACTTTATTGGCTGGTATAGTGTTCCCATGCAGGGTGTTGAAACTTTGACTAAACGCCAAGTTAAACCTGAGCCAATGAAAACAGAGTCGTAGTAAGGTGAACTATTTACTGTTCACTCTTCCACATTAACATTGTATGGCGAAAACTGTTGATAAAAAAAATACAAACATATACAGCATCTGTTTCATTCTGGAGACTACGCATGCTCTCTTTTAGCAAGTGTCTCCAGCTGCTCGAGTAGCGGACGAGGGGAGATCGCATCAAACCGCCGCTGGACTCGAGTGCACCCCGCGTTTGAAATTGAAAAGCCAACACACGCACCACCCGAACTGCCGCTCCCTTAACAGAAACTGCGTTAATGTTTTTACTTCAAATACTTTCATAGGAACTTATGGCGTTGCTTCTATAATGTTTCTTTGTGGGTAGACACGGAGCTCTTCACGATCATGCTGAACGCATGGAACCCACCTTCACACCTTCTCCGAACCGGAGGTTACACATAAGATGCGGCAAAACCGGAGGTGACGTCATCACATGCCGCGATATACCATAGAGAATGAATTTGCCTTTGTTATACTGTAACTTAATTATCAACCTTTAACGTTTTAACCAGAAAATAGTTACAAACAAATCACTTAAACCCAACAAAGTCAAATAAATGCCGTAAGGGCAACACACTCCCCGCCTGACCTTTGTAAGGTCACTATAACATGGTATAGAACTTTAGTCTCTAGATCAGCCTTTAGGTAGAAGTAGAACAACCTCTGTAACTGGTCTCAGGTTTCCTTTACAGGGTTCGTTGTAAAGATGTGAACCGGGTGACTGCCTGCTCTTTGTTGTTTGGTAAGTGCTGGTGCGGTACTCTGAATGGTAGTGGGGTGACCCAGTTGTTTGCTTCATCTCTAAAAACCATTGTGTCCATTATTTTTAAGAAGCTGGCGTCTTCCACCGATGGAGCAAGTTTATTGTCGTGCTTAGTTTGAGCGAAGGCTGACTGTCCCAGTGTCTTCTCAGTTACTTTACTATGCTCGTGCCTTTGTTGTGCTTCCTTGATATGCGTAACACTTGTGGAGGGCTGAGAACTTGAATGGCGGCCTCTTTCTAGCACGTTAGTCTTGAGCGTTTTAATTGTCAGTTTGTGTGCGTTGCCAGGGCACACTTCTCCTATCACCACCCAGCCCAGATCCAGACGTTGGGTGAAGGGGGCGTTGTGTGGTCCATTGACCTGCTGCCTGACTTTGTGCACCCTAAGAACGTCTCTTCCGAGTAGCAGGAGTATTTCTGCTTCTGGATCCAGTTCTGGGATGTGCTTGGCAATGTGGTGGAGATGGGGCTGGTGTAGCACCGTGCATGGCGTCGAAATCTCGGATCGGTTATTTAAGATCTCATTGCACTCTAAGAGTGGAGGGAGACTGATGACAACTTTGCCATCCAGCGACTCGAGCTGGAAGCCTTCTGCCTTCCTGCCACATGTTTCTGCGATGCCAGAGCAAGTTCTGAGGTAGTATGGGAATAGATTACCCTTTACGCTGAACAACTCGAAGAACTCTGGTCTCACGAGTGAGCAGTTACTCTGGTCGTTTAGAATTACATAGGCTTTGATGACCTTGTCTTTGGCTCCCTTAGGGTATACCTTAGTAAAGCAGATCTTTGAGCACGAATGGCTCGACTGACCTGGACTACAAACTTCTATGCAACTCGAGCTGACAATAGTTGTATCAGAGTGATGCTCTCCCTCCCCGCCATCCTCTTGTGGGAGTGGGGGAGCCTTGGCAGTTTGCGATGACGGGCCAGGATGCATGGCTCCATCGTGATTAGTGCTGTTACACTCTGAGCACTTTATGGGGAACGTACACTCTTTAGCGAGGTGGGAGGTAGAGAAACAGCACTTAAAACATATTCTTTTTTCCTTGAGAAGGTCCTTTCTTTCATCAAACGCTTTGTTTCGAACCATTCTGCATTTTTTGAGGGGGTGGGCTTTGTTGTGCAATGGACAATTCTTGCTAGGGTCATCGTTGATTGCAGAGACTTCAGTTTTATGCACAGAGACGGGATTATTAATGACAAAATTGTTCAAAATGGGTTTGACTGGCTTGGTGTGAGTTGTGGTGCTGCCTTGATTCATGAAGCTAGGGTTGTTTTGCCTTTTTGCCTCCTTGCACACAAACCTACTAAAATACTCAAAGGGAGGGAATCGACCACCGTTCTCTTCCTTGTACTCTGAAGCAATAGACACCCATCTTTCCTGCAGCCCAAATGGAAGCTTGTCCACAATTGGTCCAACTCCGCGTGAGGTATCCAGATACGACAGGCCAGTTAAATAGCCATCTTCTTTAGCACCTTGAATCTCCATGAGTAAATCTCCGAGTTCTCGTAATTTAGTGTGGTCCTTGGCTGACACCCGAGGAAAATTGTCCAGCCGTTGAAATAGCGCCTTCTCAATAATTTCAAGGGCCGCATAGCAGTCCCGAAGTCTCTCCCATGCTTTGTGTAAGGCTTGCTTGGGGTTGTTGACGTACACTGAGTGTATGCGTTTCACCTGTTCACTTGATTCCTTTCCCAGCCATTTAGTCATAAGGTCCAACTCTTGGGTTGCTGTGAGCTGGACTCCGCCGGTGGCACTGGTGTATGAGGAGTACCACGCACGGTAATTTTCAGGCTTATTGTCAAACTGGTACAGTCCTGAATTGACGAGGTCTCGTCACGCTAAATACTGTGCCAAGGGTTCTGCTGCAGGCGGCGTGCTAGCTGGGGGAATATGTTGGGGGACATATGACTGAGCATGTACGTTCATAGTGGGATTTGATGTTCTGACTTCAGCCTTTGTCTCTGATCTCGCTGGATCTGGTAAGTTTGGTGTCGGGAAGTATTTGTGGTCGTCCCTTTCATACTTGAGTTTGTGGCAAAGGTGCAATTGTGAGTTGTCTTCCCCAGGGGGACGCGATGCAACGAAGCTTCCCTGTGATTTCACATGAGAGCGGATGCCAACAGTCAAGTATGGAGAGGGAGAATAAATCTGCAGGTCAATTTGAGATTGGACATATTCGCTGGTGTGTTCCAATTTGGCCCTTTCTGGCATAGTTGTTCCTGTTTTGTCTAGAACGTACATTTCTTCAGCATTTTCCAACACTTTTGCTTCCACCGCGGCCGCATCAGCTTCTCGTTGTAGCGTCAGCACTTCTAACTCTGTTTCTATCCTTGCCTTTTCCTTCTGGTTTTCTGCTTCTCTGGTAGCTCTTTCCGTTTTCAGTTTTGCTTCTTGGTTAGCGTATGACGCTTGCACCTTGGCGGCTTCTGCTTTAGCTCTTGCGAGGGCAGCCACACTTGTCGACATCCTACTGCTCTTGGCACTGGGTGCAACCGACTTGATGCTTGATCGCGAAGCCATCGTACCACTTGTCGAAACATCTAATGATTCCGCCTTTTCACTGTAGTGTTCTCGTGCAGTGTGTTGAAATTCTGACTAAACACCAAGTTAAACCGGAGCCAATGAAGACAGAGTCGTAGTAAGGTTAACCATTTACTGTTCACTCTTCCACATTAACATCGTATGGTGAAAGCTGTTGATAAAAAAATACAAACATATACAGTGTCTGTTTCATTCTGGAGACCACGCGCGCTCTCTTCTTTTAGCGAGTGTCTCCAGCCATCCCGAGTAGCGGGCGGGGGGGGGGGGGGATCATGTCAAACTGCCGCCGGGCTTGAGCCCACCCTGCGTTTGGAATTGAAAAGCTGACATGTGCTTCTATAATGTTTCTTTGTGGGTAGAAACAGAGCTCTTCAGGATCATGCTGCATGCATGGCACCCACCTTCACACCTTCTCTGAACTGGAGATTACACATAAGGCACGGCGAAACCGGAAGTGACGTCATCACATGCTGCGATATACTATATACAATGAATTTACCTTTGTTAAACTGTAGCATAATTATCAACCTTTAACTTTAACTAGAAAATAGTTACAAACAAATCATTTAAAGCGTAGACCCAACGAAGTCAAATAACTGCCTTAAGGGCAACACAGTGAGTTTCTTTGATATCAGGAATCCAGCAGAAAGCTCACATGAATGGAATTGAGCACCAGCTTAGGGAAACAAGTCAGGAGGAGATGGAAACAGGGGAGGTGCAATGAACATTGGTTTTTTCTCTGGTAAATCTGCAGTGACTTTCATGTATCTATGTTGCATCTGATTTGCCATAAACGTTGCAACCTTGTTGATTTTTATCTTGCAGCTTTATTGTCAGGTTTCATGAGATTCACCTCCTCTACACCTGTCACACTGTTGGGCAATGTCACAATGTTTATTGATGAGGGTAAATGAGCTTGCAGTGAGTGAGCTAACCGAGAATTCGGGATGGAATCCAAGTTGCTTTTACAGAGAGCTCTCAATAAAATACTGTTAACAGACTGGTAGTCTGAATGGAGATCCTTATGCTTTAGGTATGTAGCATTCCAGCTGCTTGTTGAGATTTTGCAGCAGCTTAAAAAAGGATAGGAATTAGAGTGGTGACAAATCATTCAGCAATTGTGCACTGCAGTATTTGGCATGAGCAGAAAGCCACAGCAACAGCTACATCAGATTTCAAATCCATTAAGCTCTAGAATCTCTAGGAGACAAAATCCTCCTGACAGATTTTTCTTTATTCTTTGGATGTGGCAACTTCTGTTAAGCGGTGCTTAAGCGGTCCTGACGAAGGGTCTCGGCCTGAAACGTCGACTGCACCTTTTCCTACAGATGCTGCCTGGCCTGCTGCGTTCACCAGCAACTTTGATGTGTGTTGCTTGAATTTCCAGCATCTGCAGAATTCCTGTTGTTAGGCGGTGCTTATTGTCCATTCCCTCGATTGCCAGGGAGATGGTGTTACTCCCACCAACCCACTGTAATAGGGACTCTGTGAATTTGGTGAAGGATTGCAGTTTGACAGCATTAAGAGGACATACCACACCTCAGGTTCAAATCTCCCTCAAAGAAGCCAGCGATTAGCAAAAGGAAACACATTATATGGTGATGCTCCAGTTTGTTAGTATTAGGATTATATTTAATTAGGTGAGACACTCGTAAAGGATATACATACAATGCTTTCAGACCACGAGGAACTCAGAAATCTACTATATTATTTCTTTTGCTGGATCTCAGTGTTGCTGCCAAGGCATTTATTACCTGTCCTTATTTGTCCTTGAGAAGATGGGAGTGATCTTCTTTCCTAACTGACAGCATTTCTTCTGCTGTAGGTAATGTTGGGATCAGAATTAGAATTAAGAATCAAAGTCAGGTGATTTATCACTGAGACATGTTGTGGAATGCGTTCAGGTAGTGGCCGGCTAAGCTAGGTGGTGCCAGACTAGGCTCGGTGACTAACTAGTACATTTAGTATCCTGCACACACCACAACCATTGTTCTCTAGTTCTGAGGGGAGTAAACGGTCATTGATTGGGTTGCTTTGTCCTACATGGTGCTGAGTGTCCTGACTATTTTTGGAGAACAGTCATTCTAAGAAGTGGAGAGTGTTCCATCATTCCCTTGACATGTGCTTGCAAATGACAGAAAAGCTTTGGGGTGTCAGGGGGTGAGTCACTTGCTACACAGTGGTTATCCACATGATTTATGGCCAGAAACTCATCTCGTTGTCACTCACCCCCTACATGTTTATGGCAGGGAAGTGAGGAAGTTAATAACATTGAGTACAAAAGGTAGTTGATCGGACTCTCTCTTACAAAGAGTCATTGCCTGGCATTTTAAGGCACAAGTATTATTTGGTGCGTGTGATCTCGCCCTGAACATTCTCTGGCTCCTGCTCCGTGCAGGTAAGGTCCAACAGCACAACCCTCAGTGGATGTTTTCCCTTGGACTTTACAATGTTAGTAGTGAGGCTAGATTTTAGAAAGATATAGACTAGTGAAATAAACAGTCATACATCAGATGCAAATGAATGCAGCAAAGTGTGAAGTCATGTATTTTAATAGGAAAAGGAGAGGTGACATAAATTACCGTGTAAAACGGAGTGAAGCTACAGAAATCTTTAATGGTGACAGGACAAACTGAGTAGGTTGTTATCAAGCATAAGAAACCACTTGCTTTATAAACAGAGACTTAGTGTGCAGAATAAGTACTAACTTAGCAATTCATAGCATAGGTCCAGATGGAGTGTGCATCCAATGACAATATTGCATTGCAGAAAGTTGCCTTGGAACAAGTGCAGAAAATATTTATGAGAATGGAAGCAGGAATGTTATGTGAAGGAACTTGAGTTAAAAGTTGTTATTCCAATGGAGAGAAGGTTAATGAAAACTTGTGGAGGTGCGCAAAATAATGAGGCATGTTGTCACAGTGGACAAAGAGGAACTCTCCAGCAACAAGTGCTACAATAACACAATGAGTCAGGTATAAGGACCAGAGTCGAGGGAAACCGAATTAATTCTCACAGTGTATTATGATTTGTAACAAAAACAAAAATTACAAAAAAACAAGAATAGAAAAAGTTCATTTTTAGTAGGAGAGAGAATGGGGAAGGATGAGTAGAACAAAGAGAATTTCTCTGACAGGGATCACCAAATATAACAGTTATGTTTGTTTGTATGTATTATACATTGTTAATAGGAAGGAATAACTTAAACCAGTTCTGATATAGACAAAAACTATCTAAAGTTAGTGAATTCAATATTGGATTCAAAAGGCTACAACAGGATACTAAAAGTTTCTTCAGATACATGAGATGTAAAAGAGTGATGAGAGTGGTTATCGGACTGCTGGAAAGTGATGCTGGAGGTGTAGTAATAGGGGACAATGAAATGGTGGATGGAATGAATAAGTACTTTGCATTAGTCTTCATGGTGGAAGACACTGACAGTATGGTGTAAGTTCCAGGTGTCAGGGGGCATGAAGTGTGTGAAGTTACCATAACTAGAGAGAAGGTTTTTGAGAAACTGAAAGGTCTGAAGGTAAGTAAGTCACCTGGACCAGAAAATGTACACAAAGTTCAGGAAGAGGTGGCTGAAGAGATGTTGGAAGCGTTAGTAATGATCTTTCAAGAATCTCTAGACTCTGGAAAAGTTCTGGAAGACTGGAAAATTGAAAATGTCACTCCACTCTTCAAGAAAGGAGAGGTAGAAGAAAATAACTATAGGCCAGTTAGTCTAACTTCAGTGGTTGTGAAAATGTTGGAGTTGATTATTAAGGATGTGGTCTCAGGGTACTTGGAAGCACATGATAAAATAGGCCCTTGTCAGCATGGTTTCCTCAAGGAAATGTCTTGCCTGCCAAGTATGTTGGAATTATTTGAAGAAATAACAAGCAGGATGGACAAAGGAGAATCAGCTGATGTTATGTACTTGGATTTTCAGAAGGTCTTTGACAACCTGCCACACGAGGTTGCTTTTCAAATCCTGGTACTACAGGAAAGATTCTAGCATGGATTAAGCAGTGGCTGACTGGCAGGAGACAGAGTGGGAATGAATTAAGAATGGTGTTCCATAGCATAGAAGAATGAGGGGAGATTAGATAGAGGTTTACAAAATTATGAGGGGTATAGACAGAGTAAATGCGAGTAGGCTCTTTCCACTTGGATTAGGAGAGATAGAGTGACCTATCTGGGTTTCTCATGTTTTATTCATGAGATTTTAGGGACTTGGAGTATCATACAGTAAAGTAGCCAGTCAGAATGCTCTTCACAGTACATCTGTCAAAGTTTTGGATGACAAACCAAATCTCCTCAAACTCCTGATGAAATATAGCCATTGTCTTGCCGCCTTTATAGCTACATCGATATATTTGATCCCTCTCTGAGGATTGGTTCGTGTTTCCTAATCATATACTGTCTGAAGTCCATAATCAGCTCTTCAGTCTTACTGACACTGTGTGCAAGGTTGTTGCTATGACACCACTCAACTGGCTGGTATATCTCACTCCCCTACACCCTCTCATCTTCAACTGAGTTTCTGCCAAAAATGTTTGCATCATTGCAAATTTATAGATGGCATTTGAGCTATGCCTAGCCACACATTTATGGATATAGAGAGAGAGCAGAGCCGTGGGCTAAGCACACACCCCTGAGATGTGCCAATGTTGGACGACAGCAAGGAGGAGACGTTATTACCGCAGATATGCACAGATTGTGGTCTTCTAGTCTGGAAGTCAAGGATCATAATTGCTCAGGGAGGCACAGAGGCCAAGGTTCTGCAGATTTTCAATCAGGACTGTAGGAATGATGGTATTAAACATTGGACTATGGTCAATGAACAGCATCTTGACTTGGGTGTTTGTATTGTCTAAGTGATCTAAGGCCGCATGAAGAGCCCTTGAAATTGCGTATGTCATAGAGCTATTGTGGTGATAGGCAAATTACAACCTTCTTCCAGAGATCAAGGAAGGCTGCCAGACCAGACTAAATTTTGTCATATAGCATACCAAACATGGTCATAGGCGTAAATGCTCAATGAATAATTGTGATATTTGAGTACTCAGTCATCTCTCTCAGCATTCTTTTTAGGTGTCTGTCTCTCTGTCCTAAGAAGCTTTCAGAACATCCATTTGAATTAGTTTGTCCCAGCAAAGGTGTATGAACTTCAGATTATCTTACCAGTTACAATGTGTTCCCATTGTAAATATGTATTTCAATGGAAACATTTGTCAAACACAAAATACTGAAGCAAACAGTTTAATTGTAGTTAGTGAAATTGTATTGAATCACCATCTGTTTACATTGTCTTTAAGAGTATAAAATCCTGATGCACTTTGAACTTGGGAAACTCAGCTGAGATTCTCTAAGAAGTTGTCTGCTTATGATAAATCACGACTTACATATCCACCAGTGTTTCCCAATCTCTCCAGTGACTTAGCTACAGCCACAACATTCATAGTGTTGCTTCCTCCACATTAAAGAAAACAAATGGAGTTTAGATTCTTACTGAACAACTATACGGAGTCCAATGAAGGGATACTGAGCTTCCAGTTGCCTGCCACTCTAATTCCCCATCCTATTTCCACTCTAAACCCTCTGACCGTGATAATGAGATCCGATGCAAACTTGAGGAACAACATCTTATCTTCTGTCTGGGCATTTAGGACCAGAAGATATTGGAACAGAGTTAAGCCATTTGGCCCATGGAGTCTGCTCTGCCATTTTATCATGGCTGATCCAATTTTCCTCTTAGCCCCAATCCCCTGCCTTCTTCCTGCATCCCTTCACACCCTGACCACTTAAGCATCTATTAACCTCTGCCTTAAATATACATGAAGATTTGGCCTCCACTGCAAAGAATTCCACAGATTCACCACTCTGACTAAAGAAATTCTTCCTCATCTCCATTCTAAAAGGATGCCTCCTTTATTCTGAATCTGTGTCCTCTGGTCTTACACTCTCCCACCATAAGAAACATCACTTCACATCCACTCTATCAAGGCCTTCCACCATTTGATAGATTTCAATAAGGTCACCCAGCATTCTTCTGAATTCCAATGAATACAGTCGCAGAGCCATCAAACGCTCTTCATACAGCAAGCCATTCAATCCTGGAATCATTTTCATGAGCCTCCTTTGAACCTTCCTCAGTTTCAGCACATCCTTTCTAAGATAAGGGCCTAAAACTGCTCACAATACTCCATTCGAGGCCTCACCAGTGCTTTATAAAGTCTCAACATTACGACCTTGCTTTTATATTCAAGTCCTCCTGAAATAAATGCTAACATTTCATTTGCCTTCCTCACCACAGACTCATCCTGAAAACTAACCTTTAGGGAATCCTGCACAAGGACTCTGAAGTACATTTGCACCTCAGATTTTTGCTTTTTCTCAGTTTTTTGCCATTTTTTTGCCCATTCATCTGATCTGCTTGTCTTTCTGTAACCTCTCTACTTCCTCAAAACTATCTTCATAATCGTTTGCAAACTTTGCCACAAAGCCATCAGTTCCATCATCCGAATCATTGACATATAGCATAACAAGAATTGGTCCCAGGAATACATATTTATAGTGGGAACACATTGTAACTGGTAAGATAGTCTGGAGTTCATACACCTTTGCTGGGACAAACTAATTCAAATGGATGTTCTGAAAGCTTCTTAGGACAGAGAGACAGATACCTAAAAAGAATGCTGAGAGAGATGACTGAGTACTCAAATATCACAATTATTCATTGAGCATTTATGCCTATGACCATGTTTGGTATGCTACATGACAAAATTTAGTCTGGTCTGGCAGCCTTCCTTGATCTCTGGAAGAAGGTTATAATTTGCCTATCACCACAATAGCTCTATGACATATGCAATTTCAAGGGCTCTTCATGCGGCCTTAGATCACTTAGACAATACAAACACCCAAGTCAAGATGCTGTTCATTGACCATAGTCCAATGTTTACTACTATCATTCCTATAGTCCTGATTGAAAATCTAGAGAACCTTGGCCTCTGTGCCTCCCTGAGCAATTATGATCCTTGACTTCCAGACCAGAAGACCACAATTTGTGCGCATCTGCAGTAATGATGTCTCCTCCTTGCTGTCGACCAACATTGGCACATCTCAGGGGTGTGTGCTTAGCCCACGGCTCTGCTCTCTCTCTATATCCATAAATGTGTGGCTAGGCATAGCTCAAATGCCATCTATAAATTTGCGATGATGCAAACATTTTTGGCAGAATCTCAGTTGAAGATGAAAGGGTGTAGAGGAGTGAGGTATACCAGCCAGTTGTGTGGTGTCATAGCAACAACCTTGCACACAGTGTCAGTAAGACTGAAGAGCTGATTATGGACTTCAGACATTGTATGATGAGGAAACATGAACCAGCCCTCAGAGAGGGTTCAAACATATTGATGTGGCTATAAAGGCGGCAAGACAATGGCTATATTTCATCAGGAGTTTGAGGAGATTTGGTTTGACATCCAAAACTTCAACAGATGTACTGTGAAGAGCATTCTGACTGGCTACTTTACTGTATGATACTCCAAGTCCCTAAAATCTCACAAATAAAACATGAGAAACCCAGATAGGTCACTCTATTGTATCCTCCTTAGTATAGGTGCCAAAAACTAGGAAGCGTAAACTCGAAGTTAAGAATATAAGAATTACCATAGAACCATAGAACAGTACAGCACGGAAAACAGGCCGTTCGGCCCTTCTAGTCTGTGCTGAAACATTATTTCGCTAGTCCCGTTAACCTGCACCCAGTCCATTACCCTCCAGACCTCTCCCATCCATGTACCTATCCAATTTATTCTTAAAACTTAGGAGTGAGCCCGCATTTACAATGTCAGATGGCAACTCGTTCCACACTCCCACCACTCACTGAGTGAAAAAGTTCCCCCTAAACCTTTCCCCTTTCACCCTAAAGCAATGTCCTCTCGTATTTATCTGTCCCAATCTAAGTGGAAAGAGCCTACTCGCATTTACTCTGTCTATATGGTGGTGTATGGGGTGTCAGGGAGGGGTAGCACCTCTGGTGGGGGAACATGTCGCGTCTTTTTCAGGGCGGTTAGTCCATCTTTGGTCCCCACCTGGCACTCAGCTCTCAACTGTGGCTCCCCGTAGCTGTTTGCATGCGACAGCAGCCACACCCCAGGCAACGGCTTCGACAAGCCTGCTAAACCAGGTGAGGGTAGCCGACGGGTCTCAAACCCTCGGTGTGATAGGGAGTTGTCTATCCCAGCATGTGAAGACAGACTCGGGCGGATTGAGCGGACGAGACCTACAGAAGGTCCAACGGTCAAGAAGGCGGTCTCTGCAAGCGTCGTGGAACGTGTAGAGCAGGACAAGACACAGAAGACGTCCTGGTCATCCACTGCACCTAGTCCCATCTCCAGCCGTCTAGACTCTGTCTTGCCACTGGATCCAGATGGGAATAGGGAAGAGAGAGTGGGGCTGACGCTGCACAACTCTCCCTCACTTAAATCCAAATCACGCGCTAGTCTCGACACCACCATAATGGTGTCGAGGTCCTCATCGATGTCAACGATGGACGAACAACCAACCCCTCATAATTTTGTAAATCTCTATCAAATCTCCCCTCATTCTTCTATGCTCCAAGGAATAAAGTCCTAACCTGTTCAATCTTTCCCTGTAACTCAACTCCTGAAGACCCGGCAACATCCTAGTAAATCTTCTCTGCACTCTTTCAAATCTCTGACGAATCTCATAGAATTTTTTGAGGATGTAACTAGTAGAGTGGATAGGGGAGAACCAGTGGATGTGGTATATTTGGATCTTCAAAAGGCTTTTGACAAGGTCCCACACAGGAGATTAGTGTGCACACTTAAAGCACACGGTACTGGGGATATGGTACTGATGTGGATAGAGAATTGGTTGGCAGACAGGAAGCTAAGAATGGGAATAAACGGGACCTTTTCAGAATGGCAGGCAGTGACTAGTGGGGTACCGCAAGGCTCAGTGCTGGGACCCCAGTTGTTTACAATATATATTAATGACTTAGACGAGGGAATTAAATGCAGCATCTCCAAGTTTGCGGATGATACGAAGCTGGGTGGCTGTGTTAGCTGTGAGGAGGATGCTAAGAGGATGCAGAGTGACTTGGATAGGTTAGGTGAGTGGGCAAATTCATGGCAGATGCAATTTAATGTGGATAAATGTGAGATTATCCACTTTGGTGGCAAGAACAGGAAAACAGATTATTATCTGAATGGTGGCCAATTAGGAAAAGGGGTGGTGCAATGAGACCTGGGTGTCATGGTACACCAATCATTGAAAGTGGGCATGCAGGTACAGCAGGCGGTGAAAAAGGCAAATGGTATGCTGGCATTCATAGCAAGAGGATTTGAGTACAGGAGCAGGGAGGTACTACTGCAGTTGTACAAGGCCTTGGTGAGACCACACCTTATACATTTTTTTAGATATTTACAAGTTAGAAATTTCCTAAGTACTATACTTTCTTCCTTTCCAATGCTTCCTCCTACATATATTTTAGATTCGATAATTAACCTCAATCCATGTCAGAAAGGTGCATCGGCTATGATTTATAATATTATTATGAAACTTAGGAAAGCTCCATTTGATAAGATTAGGGTAGATTGGGAACAGGAATTGGGGCTTACCATTTCTGTGGATGATTGGGGGCAGATTTTACAATTAGTTAATACCTCCTCTATTTGTGCTAAACATTCCCTAATTCATTTTAAAGTGGTTCATAGAGCACATATGTCCAAAGATAAGTTAGCCCGTTTTTACTCGCATATTAATCCTTTCTGTGATAGATGTTCGGGGCAGATAGCCTCTTTAACTCATATGTTTTGGTCTTGCCCTACTTTGGAAACTTTTTGGAGAGATATTTTTAATATTATTTCTAAGGTATTAAATATAGATATCTCTCCTCACCCTATTACTGCTATCTTTGGACTACCTAAAATTTCTAGTAATCTTTCCCCTTCAGCCCGTAGAATGATTGCATTTCTTACTTTAATGGCGAAAAGATGTATTTTACAACATTGGAAAGAGCTTAATGCTCCAACTACCTTTTTTTGGTTCTCTCAGATGATTTTATGTTTGAATTTGGAGAAAATTAGAAGTAACCTTTATGATTCTTCATTTAAATTTGAACAGATTTGGGGACCTTTTATTCGATATTTTCATTTAATGTAATATTTACCCTTGTTTTTTTTTCACTGTTTTTAATGGAGGTCGGGATTGAGGACGTGATTTTAAGTTTAACTCTGTTTGGTTTCAAGTTAGCCCATTGCTTTGCTTTGCTTTTAGTTAGTTGCACTGTGGGTTTTTTTTGGGGGTTTTTTTTTTCTTTTTTTTCCATTGATATATATAAAATTTAGTATGCTATTATGTTATCTTGGTTTCTTATGTTTAAATTACATTGTTTGTAGTATTTTTTTTGGTATTGATACCTTTTGGAATTTTATTATACTTTAACATTGTATTAATGTTTATATGGCTTACCTTTTTTGTATACTTATTCAATAAAAAGATTTAAAAAGAAAGAAAGAGACCACATCTAGAGTATTGTGTGCAGTTTTGGGTCCCCTAATCTGAGGAAAGACATTCTTGCCATAGAGGGAGTACAAAGAAGGTTCACCAGATTGATTCCTGGGATGGCAGGACTTTCATATGATGAAAGACTGGATTGGCTAGGCTTATACTCCCTGGAATTTAGAAGATTGAGGGGGGATCTTATTGAAATGTATAAAATTCTAAAGGGATTGGACAGGCTAGATGCAGGAAGATTGTTCCCAATGTTGGGGAAGTCCAGAATGAGGGGTCACAGTTTGAGGATAAAGGGGAAGCTTTTTAGGACCGAGATGAGGAAAAACTTCTTCATACAGAGAGTGGTGAATCTGTGGAATTCTCTGCCACAGGAAACAGTTGAGGCCAGTTCATTGGCTATATTTAAAAGGGAGTTAGATAAGGCCCTTGTGGTTAAAGGGATCGGGGGTATGGAGAGAAGGCAGGTACAGGGTTCTGAGTTGGATGATCAGCCATGATCGTACTGAATGGTGGTGCAGGCTCGAAGGGCCGAATGGCCTACTTCTGTACCTATTTTCTATGTTTCTATGTTTCTTTCAATCTTGCTGATATCTTTCCTATAGTTAGGTGACAAGAACTGCACACAATACTCCAAATTTGGCCTCACCAATGTCTTATATAACCTCCCCATAACATCCTAACTCTTATACTCAATACTTTGATTTATGAATGCCAGAATGCCAAAAGCATTCTTTACAACCCTGTCTACCTGTGACACCACTTTCAGGGAACTATGTATCAAAACTCCCAGATCCTTTTGTTCCTCTGCACTCCTCAGTGCCCTATCATTTACTGTGCATGTCCTACCTTGATTTGTCCTTCCAAAATGCATCACCTCACACTTGTCTGCATTAAATTCCATCTGCCATTTTCTGGCCCATTTTTTCTGTTGGTCCAGATCCCTCTGCAAGCTTTGAAAGCCTTCCTCACTGTCCACAACACCTCCAATCTTAGTGTCATCAGTAAACTTGCTGATCCAATTTACCACATTATTATCTGGATCATTGATATAGACAAGAAACGGCAATGGTCCCAGCACAGATCCTTGAGGCATACCACTAGTAACAGGCCTCCAGTCTGATAAGCAATCATCCTCTGCCACTGTCTTCTCCCACATAGCCAATTTCAAATCCATTTTACACCCTCTCCATGGATACCTAGTGTCTGAACCTTCTGAACTAACTTCCCATGTGGGACCTTGTCAGAGGCCTTACTAAAGTCCATGTAGACAACATCCACAGCCTTTCCTTCATCTACTTTCTTGGTAACCTCCTCAAAAAACTCTACAAAATTCGTTAAACACAATCTACCACGCACAAAGCCATGCTGACTATCCTTATTCAGTCCTTGGCTGTCCAAATACTTGTATATCTGATCTCTCTGAACACCTTCCAATAACTTACCTACTACTGATGTCAGGCTCACTGGCCTGTAATTACCTGGCTTACTTTTGGAGCCTTTTTTAAACGACAGAACAACATGAACTACCCTCCAATTCTCCGGCACCATACCCGTGGCTAAGGACATATTAAATATTTCTGCCAGGGCCCCTGCAATTTCTACACTAGTCTCTCTCAAGGTCCAAGGAAATATCATGTCAGGCCTGAGGGATTTATCTACCTTTATTCGCTGTAAGGCAGCAGGCACCTCCTCCTCTTTAATCTCTACATGTTCATGACACTACTGCATGTTTCCCTTCCTTCCATATATGCTATGCCAGTTTCCTGAGTAAACACTGATGCAAAAAAACTGTTTAAGATCTCCCCCATCTCTTGAGGCTCCACCCATTGACGACCACTCTGATCTTCTAGGGGACCAATTTTGTCCCTTACTAACCTTTTACTTTTAATATACTTGTAGA
The DNA here is from genome assembly GCF_963921235.1 of Mobula hypostoma. NCBI lineage: Eukaryota > Metazoa > Chordata > Chondrichthyes > Myliobatiformes > Myliobatidae > Mobula > Mobula hypostoma. The sequence continues at coordinate 54,747,516 of NC_086098.1, read as the reverse complement.
AACCCTTCAGGTTTCTCTTCACATTATCTGTCAAAGCAACCTCATGTCTTCTTTTTGCCTTCCTGATTTCCTTCTTTGTATTTTCTTACATTTTCTATACTCTTCAAGTACCTCATTTGTTCCTTGTTGCCTATACGTGCTATAAACCTCTCTCTTTTTCTTAACCAGATCACCAATATCCCTTGGAAACCAAGGTTCCCTATGCCTGTTAACTTTGTATTTAATCCTGGCAGGAACATGCAAACTCTGCGCTCTCAAAATTTCACCTTTGGAGGCCTTCCACTTACTGAACACAGCCTTGCCAGAAAACAACTTATCCCAATCCACTCTTTCTAGATTCTTTCTCATTTCCACAAAATTGGCCCTTCTCCAACTCAAGGACCAGACCTACCCTTATCTATAATTAACCTGAAACTAATGACATTATGGTCACTGGACCCAAAACGTTTGCCTATACATACTTCTGTCACTTGACCTGTCTGGTTCCCTAATAGGAGATCAAGTATTGCATCCTCTCTCATTGGTACCTCTATATATTGGTTTGAAAAACTTTCCTGATCACATTTGACAAACTCCAAGCCATCTAGCCCTTTCACAGTGTGGGAGTCCCAGTGAATCTGTGGAAAGTTAAAATCCCCTATTACAACTTCCTGTTTCTTACTACTATCTCTCTACAGATTGTTCCTCCAATTCTCTCTGACTATTGGGTGGTCTATAATACAACCCTATTAGCGTGGTCACACCTTTCCCGTTCCTCAACTCCACCCATATGGCCTTTGTAGACAATCTCTCTGGGCTGTCCTGCCTACTGTCCCTAACTAGTAATGCCACTCCTCCCCCTTTCATCCCTCCCCCTCTGTCACGTCTGAAACAACGGAACCCCAAAACATTAAGCTGCCAGTCCTGCCCCTCCTGCAACCAAGTCTCACAAATAGCAATAATGCCGTAATCCCACATGCTAATCCACGCCCTAAACTCATCTGCCTTACCTACAATACTCCTTGCATTGAAATAGATGCACCTGAGAACATTTCTATCATGTACAAACCTTTGATTTCTGTCCGTATGTGCAGTCCTCGCATGACCTTTATCCTCCTCCACCTCACTATCTGCTCTAACACTTTGGTTCTCCTCCTCCTGTAAATCTAGTTTAAACCCCCTGGAGCAGCCCTAGCAAACCTACCTGCAAGGATTTTAGTCCCCCTCCAGATCAGGTGCAAACTGTCCCGTCGGAACAGGTCCCACCTTCACTGGAACAAAGCCTAATTGTCTAGAAACATGAAGCCCTCCCTCCTGCACCATCTCCTTAGCCACGTATTTAGCTGCATTATCTTCCTATCTCTAGCCTCACTAGCCTGAGATTGCAACCCTGGAGGTCCTGTCATTCAACTTTGCACCTAACTCCCTAAACTCTCTTTGCAGGACCTCCTCCTCCTTCCTATCCATGTCATTGGTCCCTACATGGACCACGACACCTGGCTGCTCACCCTCCTTCCTGAGAATACCGAGAACTCTATCCGAGATATCGCAGACCCTGGCACCAGGGAGGCAACAGACTATCCGGGATTCTCGATCTCTCCCACAGAACCTTTTGGTCCCCCTAACTATCAAATCCCCTATCACTACTGCTCTCCTCTTTTCCCTCCTTCCTTTCTGAGCTGAGGGTCCAGTCTCAGTGCCAGAGACACGACAACTACAACTTGTCCCTGGTTGGTCATCCCCATTAACAGTATCCAAAATGGCATACTTATTATTGATGGGAATGGCCACAGGGGTGCTCTGCTCATTTTGTCTACTCCCCTTCCCTTTCCTGACAGTCACCCAGCTTCCTGTCTCCTGACATCTAGGGGTGACTATCTCCCTGAAACTGCTGTCTATTTCTGCCTCTGCCTCACGAATGATCCGAAGTTCATCCATCTCCAGCTCCAGTTCCCTAACTCGGTTTCTCAGGAGCTGCAGCTGGATGTACCTTTTACAGGTGTAGCCATCAGGGACAGTTGTGCTGTTCTTAACTTCCCACGTACCACATAGAGAGCACTCAACTGCCCTAACTGCTGCCTCCATTATCTACTCCTAAGTTAATTAAATTAGTTAGAGGAACCAGCCCCAGCCCCAGCCCCAGCCCCTCACACACTGGCTGCTCTTCTTCAGTTACCCCTCCTTTTATTTGTCCCTGCCAATTATCTCAAGTACTCACTCCCTCTAATCAACTAATTAACATTCTGTTTAACCCTTCAGTTGCCCTCCACGCTCCTTTTAAAGCACACTCACCTCCGTTCCTCAGCTGTTTCCCAGCACTCAGCACTCTCCCAAGACCCTCGCTCCTCTTCCTGCTGTGATGGTCCCGCGATCACACTGTCAGATAGTGAGACAATCAGGAAAAACATTTTTACTAATTGTTGGGGATCTGGAAGGCATTATCTGAATGGATGGTAGAAATGGAAGCCTATGCAATGCAAATCAATGCAAAACATCAAAAAAAAGACAGCGCAGTGTTCATTTCATTGCATGAAGATAAATTAAACTTCGAGAGTCAATTAAATTTTAAAGAAATTTCATAGAACATATAAATTTTTAAATCACTGCTGTCCTTTTACATTAAGTGCTCGAATTAATCTGTGCTTATTTTAATTATTATGACATCCTTTTTAACTGGAAAATATAATTTATTGGTGTTAAGTGAATCAGTAGAAATGATTAAACAGAGGTTGTCCATATAAAAATGTTCAAGATTCACAAAAGAGCTGTCGATTTAAATTAAATTCACACATCTTTTCAGCTGTTACCAAATGTCAGAGAATACAATTTATTAGCAGTTATCACATTGTTTTTTACACTAGATTTGTTACAATTAACAATGACAATATTGCATTTGAACAATAATGCAACTACACTACAATGAAAATTTGATATAGTCAGACTTAGGGCTTCTTTGACGGATGTTGATGCCTGACTAGGTAATCTGGCACAATGTATGGCCCTCTTAGCAAACAGACTGTCAATTGACCAGCTTTTAATAACTTGGACCACCCATATTGTCTGTATTTTCACTTATTCTTACCATTATTATGGCGGCATCCGTTAGTCTCGCGAGACCATGGATCTGTGCCTGGAAAGTCTTGCTTCAGTCTGTGTTAGAGCAGCGTCTGTTGTGGCTGTAGAGTCCCACACGGGAGCATCAGTCTCGGCTGCAGCGACTGCACTTGAAGGCACTGTCCTCCAGTGTTGTCTTGGTGCTGTTTTACCAGCGAGTGCGCTTTTCTTCAGCAGCCAGCCTCAGCTTCTCTTCTCCTCTCTTTAGACCTCTGCGTAGGTCCAGCCTCCACCGAGAGCGATCACTTACGATGTTCTCCCACCTCTCGACGTACCATAGCTTTATAAATAAATGTGGCTTTAAATAATACATAGTTTTATTACATGTACATGATCTGTAGCATCATACATTTATATACAAGGTCATCTCGTGCTGAAATTCCCATCCATACTTTTTAAAAATCATTTGATGCTTCTGATTGGCTTCCACTCATTGAATTTTGCAATCCTGCTGTGTATCAGATCTTATTCATCAATTATCCCTTTGCTTGATGATTGAGGGTCAGGGTTCCCAACCAGGGATCCATGGACTACTTGCTTAATAATATTGGTCCATGGCATAAAAAGGGTTGGGAATTGCTAATTTAGGTTGACTTCCTGATTAATACTACACCAATCGTCAAATTTTCAACACTGTTTTAAAATTCCTTCATGGTCTCATCCTCTCCCAGTTCTTTAACTCCTGAAATACCTCAAGATACACCTTCATTTCCAGAGAATTGAGAATCAAATGCCAAAGTCCCAATTTCTAAAATTCTGCCTCCTGAATATCTCAATTTCTCACCATATTTTCCTTTTAAGACTCTCTTTAAAAATTAGCTGTTAACTTTTTCCTTATGCGGCTTGGCATCACAAATTTTGTTATAACTAGCAAAGTACCAAGATTAATTTCACTCATAAAGGTGAAAAGCACTTGTTAATTTACTGTTATTCATAATAGAATACATCCAATTTTAATATTGCTTTTAACATTTTATTGTTATTCCTGTGGGAGCATACCAGATTACATATAATTAATATTTGCCCCTTTCATATTGACTTACTATGATGCATTAAATTTTTAAATAAGGAAATTTCAATGATTCAGTTACTGGCAACATTTTTTTGGACACATAATGTATTCTTTATTCAATAAAACCCAATTCATTGTAGAAAGGCCTGGAGAAGTGAACAAATTATGTTTATTCTGAAAGACAGCTATAGGTATGTGGCTTCTGCAACATTTTCATTTTCTTCTCTTTCAAAAGAGAAATCCGTTGTGTCGGTATTTCAGTGGAGTAAAGGAAATTACAGTGGCATGAGAGAGGAACTGGCTAAAGTTGACTGGAAAGAGACACTGGCGGGAAAGACGGCAGAGCAGCAGTGGCTGGAGTTTATGTGAGGAGTGAGGAAGGTGCAGGACAGGTATATTCCAAAAAAGAAGAAATTTTTGAATGGAAAAAGGATGTAACCGTGGCTGACAAGAGAAGTCAAAACCAAAGTTAAAGCAAAGGAGAGGGCATACAAGGAAGCAAAAATTAGTGGGAAGACAGAGGATTGGGAGGTTTTTAAAAGCTTACAAAAGGAAACTAAGTAGGTCATCAAGAGGGAAAAGGGGAACTATGAAAGGAAGCTAGCAAATAATATCAAAGAGGATACTAAAAGCTCTTTCAAGTATATAAAGAGTAAAAGACAGGTGAGAGTAGATATAGGACCGACAGAAAATGATGCTAGAGAAATTGTAATGGGAGATAAGGAGATGGCGGAGGAATTGAATGAGTATTTTGCATCAGTCTTCACCGAGGAAGACAGCAGTAGACCAGACACTCAAGGGTGGCAGGGAAGAGAAGTGTGCACAGTCACAATTATGACAGAGAAAGTACTCAGGAAGCTGAATAGTCTAAAGGTAGATAAATCTCCCGGACCAGATGGAATGCACCCTCGTGTTCTGAAGGAAGTAGCTGTGGAGATTGTGGAGACATTAGCGAAGATCTTTCAAAAGTCAATAGATTCTGGCATGGTTCCGGAGGACTGGAAGATTGCAAATGTCACTTCCCTGTTTAAGAATGGGGCAAGGAAGCAAAAAGGAAATTATAGACCTGTTAGCTTGACATCGGTAGTTGGGAAGTTGTTGGAGTCGATTGTCCTGGATGAGATTACGGAGTACCTGGAGGCATATAACAAGATAGGCAGAACTCAGCATGGTTTCCTTAAAGGAAAGTCCTGCCTGATAAACCTATTACAATTTTTTGAGGAAATTACAAGTAGGCTGGACAAGGGAGATGCAGTGGATGTTGTATATTTGGATTTTCAGAAGGCCTTTGACAAGGTTCCACACATGAGACTACTTCATAAGATAAGAGTCCATGGAAACACGGGGAAATTACATACGTGGATAGGGCGTTGGCTGATTGGCAGGAAACAGAGAGTGGGAATAAAGGGATCCTATTCTGGTTGGCTGCCAGTTACCAGTGGTGTTCCACAGGGGTCCATGTTGGGGCCACTTCTTTTTATGTTGTACATCAACGATTTGGATTATGGAATAGATGGCTTTGTGGCTAAGTTTGCTGATGATACGAAGATAGGTGGAGGGGCCGGTAGTACTGAGGAAACAGAGAGTCTGCAGAGAGACTTGGATAGATTGGAAGAATGGGCAAAGAAGTGGCAAATGAAATACAATGTTGGAAAGTGTATGTTTATGCACTTTGGCAGAAGAAATAAATGGGCAGACTATTATTTAAATGGGGAGAGAATTCAAAGTTCTGAGATGCAACAGGACTTGGGAGTCCTCATGCAGGATACCCTTAAGGTTAATATCCAGGTTGAGTTGGTGGTGAAGAAGGCGAATGCAATGTTGGCATTAATTTCTAGAGGAATAGAGTATAGGAGCAGAGATGTGATGTTGAGGCTGTATAAGGCACTGGTAAAACCTCACTTGGAGTACTGTGGGGCAGTTTTGGTCTCGTTATTTAAGAAGGGATGTGCTGACATTGGAGAGGGTACAGAGAAGATTCACTAGAATGATTCCGGGAATGAGAGGGTTAACATATGAGGAACGTTTGTCCGCTCTTGGACTGTATTCCTCGGAATTTAGAAGAATGAGGGGGGACCTCATAGAAACATTTCGAATGTTGAAAGGCATGGACAGGGTAGATGTGGCAAAGTTGTTTCCCATGATGGGGGAGTCTAGTACGAGAGGGCGTGACTTAAGGATTGAAGGGCGCCCATTCAGAACAGAAATGCGAAGAAATTTTTTTAGCCAGAGGGTGGTGAATCTATGGGATTTATTGCCACAGGTGGCAGTGGAGGCCAAGTCATTGGGTGTATTTAAGGCAGAGATTGATAGGTATCTGAGTAGCCAGGGCATCAAAGGTTATGATGAGAAGGCAGAAGAGTGGGACTAAATGGGAGAATGGATCAGCTCATGATAAAATGGCGGAGCAGACACGATGGGCCGAATAGTCGACTTCTGCTCCTTTGTCTTATGGTCTTATAATTAAGGAATAGCATAAGTCTAGAAAATCTTCCTGCATACACTAATTGGTCCTAAGCCAACTGTTAATTTTAAATATGAGATTAATACTCTTTTAAGAACCAGAGCTATTAAATACTTTGGGACAAAGACAGCCACATTAAGATGAGCAACAGATTGCCCTTTATCATATTTGTAAAAATGGACCTGGTGTTCGAAATATTCTATTTATGCTAGTGGATATAATTGTTAATTCTCAATTCGGGAGAGCTTCAAAAAGTACTAGTTCTAAATGATGAAATCTCTGTATAGATTGGGGAAACTCCGATATGGCCTTTGAATTGATATTCTGAACAATTGTTACAATAAAATTGTTGAATCAAAGACACAAGCAAAATCAAGTAAAATCAATTTTCCTCCAAGTATCAACCATGGATCCAGCCAAGTTTTCACATCTGGCACTGTGATATCAGGTCTGGTGCTCATTAATGTCGTCTGTCTTGTTGTTCTTTATCTAAGCCAATAGAAATAAAGTAACAAGACTGTTATAATTGCGAATTAAATACTATTACTGTACAAAACCAAACCAAACTTATCTCCAGTATTATATCCGTGGAGTGCATAATATTCTTCTCAGTGCTTGCGAGAAGGCAGATCTCGAACTTAATGGAGAACCAGTATGTCAACACATCCATCCAGGATGGTGGCACTCCGAGTTTTCTGGCAACACACATAAAAGTTGCTGGTGAACGCAGCAGGCCAGGCAGCATCTCTAGGAAGCGGTACAGTCGACGTTTCGGGCTGAGACCCTTCGTCAGGACTAACTGAAGGAAGAGTTAGTAAGAGATTTGAAAGTGGGAGGGGGAGGGAGAGATCCAAAATGATAGGAGAAGACAGGAGGGGGAGGGATGGAGCCAAGAGCTGGACAGGTGATTGGCAAAATGGATACGAGAGGATCATGGGACAGGAGGTTCGGGAAGAAAGATGGACAGAGGGAGAAAAAGGAGAGTGAGAGAAAGAATGCGTGTATAAAAGTAAGTAACAGATGGGGTACGAGGGGGAGGTTGGGCATTAACGGAAGTTAGAGAAGTCGATGTTCATGCCATCAGGTTGGAGGCTACCCAGACGGAATATAAGGTGTTGTTCCTCCAACCTGAGTGTGGCTTCATCTTTACAGTAGAGGAACCTGAGTGTAGCTTCATCTTCTTTTTCTGGATGCCTTGAACACAAGTCAATAATCAGTCAATTGATCCGTGAAGCCAGGCAGAAGAAAAGTGACTTAACAGTCATCTGGTTAGACCTAGCCAATGCCTACAGATCAATTCCACATGTCCTCATCCAGGTTGGCCTTGACTATTACCATATCCCACCAGTAACATGAGACACGATCACCATCTACCTAGAAGGATTCAGTCTATGCTTCACTTCAGCCCAATACTGAGCAGGTGGCAAGACCTCTGAAAATGGATTCCAACCAGCTGTACCATGTCCCCCATCTTGTTTGTCATGGGTATGAATCTCCTCATATCAACAGCAGAGGTCGTAATCCAAGGCCCAATTTTGGAGCCTGGCATCCAACAACATTCAATAATGGGGTTTAATGGACAATATCACAGTAACCACTGTAACCCATATCCAAGCAAGATGGGTCTTGGAAACCCTGGACACCGTAGCTACCTGGACTAGGATGGTCTTCAAGGCCAGGAAGTCCAGATGCATGGGGATCAAAAAAGGGCAAGGTTACTAGCAAGTTCAGTCTTCAAGTACAGGGAGAAGTCATTCCATCCATAGAGGACAACCCAGTAAAGTGGTTCGGAAAGTGGTTTAATGCAGCAATGACAGACTGCACCAACATCACTGACATGGTAAAACAGACTGAAGAGTGGCTGAAGGAGATTTACAATACCGGATACCCTGGTAAATTTAAGATATGACTGTACCAACATGGTCTTCTACCAAAGCTGCTCTGGCTTTTCATGATGTATGAGTTCCCCATGATCATTATAGAAGGAATCAAGAAAAAAGTCAACAAGAACCTGCCGAGGTGGCTGGAGATGTCCAAAGTTTTTCTTCAGGTTGGCTCTACACAAGATCAGGCCAGCTGCAGATCCCATTGTGATCAGTAGTGGAGGAATTCAAGGTGGCAAAGTGCAGAGTTGTGCTAACACTGATGGGCTCCGGTGACAAGCTAAGAAACCAAGCAGGAGTCCCAACAAGTCTGGGATGAAAGTGGGCCACCAACTTGGCCATAGACTGGGCAGTGAGCTCCCTGCATATGGGAGACATCATTGGCAACCCATGCCTGGGATGGCAAGGCCTTGGCTCTGTATACTTCTAAAGATGGGGAAGTGCAAGTGCAAGGGATAGGCGTGAAATGGTACAGGCAGAGGTACGGAATCATGGTGATGAAAGGCGGGTATTGAAGACAGTGGAGTTGGGATCACAAGTGCCTGGATGCAATGGGATCTTACCAAGCACAATATCACTTGGGCAGAGACTGGACCCCTTCCAGATTTCTTCCCTCCTGCAATTCATATATGACACTCTCCCTGCACCATCACGGCTGCACATATGGGGGCTGAGAGAGGACCCTAACTGCAAGCTTCGTGATCAGCGGGACACATACTGTCAGGATGCAAAACAGCTTTAACACAAGGACGGTAGAGGTGTTGCCATGACAAGGTCCTGCATCCCTTGCTGACATACTGGAGTGGGAGAGGAGTTAAAAGAGACCAGCTGACAGAGAGACAAACATGACAGTCATATCAAAGAGGCCTAAATCCAAATCATGGGAGATGAGGGTTGATGTGGGGAAGAAGCTGCAGTTCTTGGAGGTGGTGCAAACCACACTTTGACCGGACTTCAATTTGTGGTCCACTGAAGACAAGAAAGTCATCCTGGTGGAGCTCCCAGTACCAGGGAAGGAAGGATGTGAGGAGGCTCATGAGAGGAAGGCCCTGAAGTACCAGTCCTTAGTCCAGGAGTGCAGGGACAAAGGCTGGCAGATGTGGCTATTCCCCATGGCAACTGGCTGTAGAGAGTTCATGGAGGTCGTTGTCTGTGCCGGATCCTGATTAAAAGAGCAGGAACCAGGCAGCTTGCAGGATGGGGGAGGAAGCAGAAAGAGCCTCTTGCTGGATATGGAGCAGGCGGGAGGAATTGAGCTGGAAGTCAGGAGCAGATGGAGAGCGACTTGGCCACCACTGCTGACCTGCCAACCGGAGAGTGCAGTGGCTAAGGGTCAAAACACTCTATAAAGGTTGGGTACCACCTGATGACATCTGCTCCTGGCCAAAGGTTACCTCTTCAGGTAACTGAAGACAGCACCCCGAAGTATGATGAAGCATTTTATTATGCAAGTTAAGTGTATAATTTTCTTGATAAGTGTCTAATAATGTTAGAAATTAAGAGATTGTTACTGTATAAAAAATATACTCACCTGCAATTGAAAATTAGTTAATTACAATTTACTGAAAAAAAATAAAGGCTTTAGGAGAAAACATATGGTCATCTAAATTTAATTAAAACATAATTTAATTATTTTTTATTCATTAACTATGAAGCTGGTGATGAAATAACAATACTGAACAGCAACAGCAGCAAGCTCTATTTCACAATGCAGTAGTTTAATTAGAAAACTAGAATTGAGGCAAGGAAGCAAACTAACGGAGGCAATGAAATTATGTGTTAGAAATTCTATATTCTGGAAATTATATTGCCACATATTTCCCAAAGATCACATCAGGATTAGAGAAGATCATTTTGAGAATAAAATTTGAATGCTCATCAGAGGAAAGAAGGAAAGAAGCAACACATTTTACATCAATCTTCCAGGGAATGGTTGAGAGAGAATTCTTAGTAAACCTTAAAAACAGGCACAAGATGATTGTTTTAAAATTAAGAAAATGGGAATGTAAAGTAACTACACCTGAAACCCATTGAAAGGTTTAGAAAAGCATGAAAACTGAAGCTCTGAGTGAGCAGCTGATAAATTAAGGAAACAATTTACATATATGATTCAGAACACACTGGACAACAAAGAATTTGCTTCCTGAATACTTTGGGGTATATCTTCTGGAATTTGGGAGGTTGATCATGAAATTTCATTATCACGCACAATTTTTTTTGGAAATCGCCTATACTTGTTATTTCAATGCATAACTCAAGACAGAATAACTGATGCTGAGATTATGGAAGGCATTTTTGTTGGTGCACAGATCACACACTTGGATCAACTGCCCTCGCACTCTGCTATGCACCTGCAGAATACTGTGCACCTGTGTGGGGCAGATCATCCCATGCAAAGAAAATAGACCCGTTGCTTAACGAAGCCTGCCGAATAATCACGGGCACACTGCGCCCCACACCCGCTAACATCATTTACAGACTTGCAGGCATTGTTCCCCCAGAGATCCAAAGACACACTACAACAAATATTGAAAAAGGCAAACAAAACTCGGATCCACGGCACCCACTACATCATCACGTGCCAGTTTCCAACCACCTAAAATCGAGGAAAAGCTTTGCTACAGTGGAGGAACTACCACACGGAACATCCCCCCAAACATACAGGATTGACCTCTGGCGACAAACAGAAGCCAGAACCCCACCAAACAATACAGTGCAAGACCCCACAGAAATGTTACCAGATGGGGCACTGCTTGACAGACGGAAGTGGTGCACTCACAACAGAGCGAGAGCGGGAGTTTGTAGGATGGGAGACAATATGGTGAAGTGGGGTTCAAAGACCAGCAAGTCCTGTGAGTGTGGCGAAAGTGCGCAGAACATTGAACACGTTCTGCGCAACTGCCCACTCTCACCTGATTTAGCTGACACTGACCTGCTCAGCATCAACCAAACAACACTAGAGTGGCTGGCTGTCTGGTTTGACAAGCTATGATGATGACAGATCAAACAGGTCATCAATGACAGGCAATTCAAAGAACTTCTCATAGGACTGAAGAAAAACACACGGAAGTCATACAAGGATTTTGCTGAAAATTTTCTTGGCATCTACAGAGCACCAATCTATGTGCAGCTGGGTGACAACATGCTTCAAGCATACAAAACCTTGAACTGTAGCATGTCAATAAAGATACATTTTCTGCATTCCCATTTAGACTTCTTCCCTGCAAATCTTGGTGCTGTCAGTGATGAGCATGGTGAAAGGTTTCATCAGGACACTGCAGTCACTGAGAAACGGTATCAGAGCAACTGGAATCCATCAATATTGGCTGATTATTGTTGAACACTTAAGTGAGAAGCTTCACACACTGAGTACAAATGAAAATCGTCAACAATACATTATAATGCAATTAAATGCATTATATTCAATAAAAATTAATTTCTTGTTTCTCCAAATTTCTACATGATAAAAGTAGTCTGAAGTTATATTTGTGTTCGGCTTCGAGTGGTCTATCATAAACAAAAAAGATTTCTGAGGAAGCAACACCTTTGAAAAAATTTGTTGTCCAGTGATATATTCTGGAGGAATGGGTTACATTTAAACCACAAGGGACTTACAAGCCTTGTAAAGTGGCACGGGAAACTCTTTTGTGGAGAAGGACAACATCTTATGTTTTCAGTATGATATCTGTGCTTTGAAATTCAGAAGCTGTTGAGAAATGGATAATTACCCCATAAAGGATATCAAATTGTGCTTATGACTAGGGTGAAGTAGAAGTGTGACTTGAATGCTGCGTAAATATTTCAGGTCAAAGCAATTTAAGTATTAAGCCTTGACCTCATCCAGATTATGTACACTATGGTTTTGTCAACTGATCATTTTAAAGCCAAAATAATCATCTTTTGCTGGTTCCATAACACTGGACAACAAAGATTTTGCTTCCTGAATACTCTTGGATGTATCTTACGGATTTCGGGCTGCTGATCATGAAACTTATCATGAAATTTTCCTACCATACATCATTTTTTAAATTGCCTGTGTTTGTTATTTCAATCTATAATTAAAGTCTGAATAACTGATGCCAAGATTAAGGAAAATATTTTTATTGGTCCACAAGTCAAACAGTCATTAATGACAGGCAATTATTTGCCTAACAATCCTCAAAGATATATCCACTTATGCCTGCAAAAATGGCAAAAGATGCCTACTATATGGATATTAAGCCTTTTCAGTTAGAGGAGACAATCAATGCTGGAGGCCATCTATATTTGAGAGGTGGCTTTTCTATAAAAGTTTTAACATGAGAAGAAGGCAAGATAGCATGACCAATTTGTGTTATCAACAATCCTCCATTGCAAAGAGAAGGTTTTACGAAGAGTTACCTATTAGTTCATTTTTTCCCATAAATTACAGCAAAGTATTTTGATACTTCGGTATTTTGATATATACTCAATATCACAAATGACCTGACTTGGTCCAACCAAGCAGAGTCCACTGCCAAGAAGGCCCACCAGCGCCTTTACTTCCTGAGGAAGCTAAGGAAATTTGGCCTGTCCCCTAAAACCCTCACTAATTTTTATAGATGCATCGTAGAAAGCATTTTTCTGGGGTGCATCACAACCTGGGATGGAAGTTGTCCTGTCCAAGACCGGAAGAAGCTGCAGAAGGTCATGAACACAGCCCAGCACATCACACAAACCAATCTTCCATCCTTGGACTCACTTTACACCGCACGCTGTCGGAGCAGTGCTGCCAGGATAATCAAGGACACGACCCACCCAGCCAACACACATTTCGTCCCTCTTCCCTCCGGAGCTTGAAGACTCGTACAGCCAGATTTGGGAACAACTTCTTTCCAACTGTGATAAGATTGCTGAACGGATCCTGACCCGGATCTGGGCCATACCTTCCAAATATTCGGACCTGCCTCTCGGTTTTTTTTGCACTACCTTACTTTCCATTTTCTATTTATGATTTATAATTTAAATTTTTAATATTTACTATTGATTTGTACTTCAGGGAGCACAAAGAGCAGAATCAAATATCACTGTGATGATTGTACACTCTAATATCAATTGTTTGGCGACAATAAAGTATAAAGTAAATGCATCTTTTCGGTATCAATGCTAAATTACTCAAGGTGTTGGGGAGAGTGGTGATTAATTGTACACATTTCGATTTTTGGAGCACATAATCAAATTATTTGAATAGTTCAGTTGCAAATATTTCATTTTGCACAGTTTATAAATTGTATGTCATGCCAAGAAAATGGTATTTAAGAATGCACTGTTTCTGCACAGGATTCCTTCACATTCAGGCAGCTGATGAGTATTATTTACTTAAATATGACAACCGACTGGAAGAACTTTATTTTATGTGTTCCTACCCAGAGCAGGAAACCTTACAGCCCATGACTATTTCATAAAATCACAGTTTATATCCTAACTACTCAGCCTGAGAATGATCATTGTACTCTGGCCTAGCAGTGTAATATCGAGCTGTTTGAGCCTACTTTGCCATATAATTAATTATGACTGTTCAGCACTGTATTTACCTTCAAATACTAACCGCTACTAAATTGAGTCTTAAAGCAACTTTCTAGGCATCCATATGTACATAAAAAGAGAGATGCACTAACAATTGGCTAATTATGGACCAATATGTATAGTTCATAATCTTAAACAAAGATTGCAAGTAGGAATAAGGAAATGTCATGTTAGAATTACTGTCTTTTGTATGCAGAAAAATTAAAATCATTGTTCCATCTGCTTGAAATCTATTGATTTGGATAATATTTAAAGAAGCTCTGAAAGCCACATGCGTCAAGATAGTTACTATCTTCCTTCAACCTGTACCACAGAGAAATAGAACGAACTCACATTTATCTCAATACTGCGGAGAGAGAACTAATGTTTCATATTTACGGCCTTTCATAAGGCCCATGGAGTCTCTTCCGCCACTTGATCTTAGCCGATCCATTTTCACTCTCAACCCTATTCTCCTGCCTTCTCCCTTTTATGCTCTGACTAAGCAAGAACCTATCAAACTCCATCTTAAATACACGCAATTACCTGGTTTCCACAGTCGCCTGTGGCAACAAATTCCACAGATTTACTACCCTCTAGCTGAAAAAATTCCCAGTCATCTCTGTTCGAAATGGATGTCCTTTCATACTGAGGCTATGCCCTATGGTCCTAGACTCCCCCCACTATAGGAAACTTCCTCTCTATATCCACTCTATCTAGGCCTTTTAACATTCAGTAGGTTTCTATGAGATCCCCCCTCATTCTTCTAAAATCCAGTGAATACAGGCCCAGAGCCATCAATTGCTCTTCATACAGTAAGCCTTTCATTCCCAGAATCATACTCATGAGCCTCCTATGTCAGCACATCCTTTCTTAGATAAGGGGCCAAAACTGCTCATGGTACTCTAAGTGAGGCCTCGCCAGTAACTTATTAAGCTTCAAGATTATAACCTTGTTTTTATATTCTAGTCCTCTTGAAATGAATGCTGTATTTGCCTTCGTTAACCTTTAGGGAATCCTGCACAAGGACTCCCAAGTCCCTTTACACCTCGGATTTCTGAATTTTCTCCGTTTAGAAAAAAGTCTTCCCTTTTATTACTTCTACCAAAGTGCATGACCATACACTTCCATCTAACACATTTTTTGAGCATTCTTCTACTCTGTCTAAGTCCTTCTGTAGACTCCCTGCTTTGCTTACTGACAGAACCGGTCTGCAGATGACACCATAGCTACAGTGCTACATGCCATCATAACTCACCTGGAGAAGAAGGCTGCATACATTAGAATGCTTTTCCTGGACTACAGTTCAGCATGCAACACCATAATTCCCTCCAGACGACAGGAAGCTCAGAGACCTCAGCCTGCATCCCACCTTGTGCAACTGGATCCTAGAATCTTATCAGATTGCCGACAGGTGGTAAGGATAGGCTCCCTCATCTCTTCCCCTCCGACCCTCAACATGGGTGCCCCCCCAAGGTTGTGTCCTGAGTACCTTCCTCTATTCCCTTTACACCCATGATTGTTCTGCCACACACAGCTCCAATCTGCTGATCGAATTTGCAGATGACACGACATTGATTGACCTTATTTCACAGTGGTGCCAAGATAATAACCTCTCCTTCAACCTCTGATTGTGGATAATAGGAGACAGGCTCGCCCCAATCAACATCAATCCGACTGCAGTTGAGAGGGTGAGTGGTTTCAAGTTCTTCGGTATATGCATCACTGAAGATCTCACCTGGACTGTACACACTGGCTGTGTGTCAAAGAAAGGACAACAGCAGCTCTTCCAGCTCAGGCAAACCTCAAGACCTTCTACAGGGGGACCATTGAGAACACCCTGACTGGTTCTGTCCCTGCCTGCTATGGAAACTGCACCAACCTTGATCACAGGGCACTGCAGAGAGTGGTATGGACAGCCCAGCATGTGTGATCTTCCCTCCATTGAGGACATTTATAGCAGCAGGTGCAGAAAGGAGGCCTGGAAGATCATCAGGAACACCAGTCACCCCAACCATAAACAGTTTCGGCTGCTTCTGTCTGATAAATGGTACCACAGCTTTAAAGTCAGGACCAACAGGCTGCAGAACAGCTTCTTCCTACAAGCCATTAGATATAAAATTTTACATGTCTGTACATAGCGATGGAATCATAATGCAAAGAATTTTACTCCCTCATGTTGTGGGATAGATATAAGTTTTAAATAAATTCCAATTCAAATTCGGATTCAATTGCTCAACATTACCTGCCCCTCCACCTATTTTTGTATCGTTTGCTAACTTTGCCACAAAGGCATCAATTCCATCATCCACGTCATTGACTAATAATATAGAAAGCAGTCCCAACACTGACCCCTGCGAAATACCACTAGTCACCTGCAGCCAACCAGAAAAGGTGCCCTTCATTCCCAAGTTCTCAAGAAAAGTCATCAACCTAAATTGTTAACTTATTTTCTCTATTCACAGATGTTGCCTGACCTGCTGAGACTTTCTAGCTTTTCTGGTCCAATGTGTGAGCTAGTCACACAGAAAGCTGACAGCTTTGATCATAACAAGGAATACTCCAGTGCCATGTCTGGAAGATCCTCAACAAATGATAAGCTATTTTTAACATGGTGGTTTGTTAAAATCTTTTCCACATCATTTCAGTTGACCTTCCATCCACCTGTGCAGTGACATTTCATGTCACTGAAATCCACTCGCTAATCAATCACATCTGAGATGTCCAGCATGCCACCAATCTGAAAGGGTCACGAAACAAATGTCTACATTGTTCGAGCAACAAATTCATATATTTGCTGGAAAAACTATGTGTAACTTGGGGAACAAGGTAGTGGCTTACATTTCATTTGGTGAGGAAGTTTAAGACCAGAGGACACAGCCTCAGAAATGAGGGTTGTCCTTCTAGAAAGGAGATGAGGAGGAATTTCTTTAGCCAGAGAGTGGTGAATCTGTGGAATTCATTGCCACTGCCGTCTGTAGAGGCCAAGTCATTGGGTATATTTAAGGCACAAGTTGATAGATTCTTGATTAGTCTGACCAATCAATGAGAGGGAGTGTGTAAATAAAGCTAACTTTTCAATGAGATCTGTGATCAAGATTTAAAAGGCAGAGCTTCACAGCAGTTTCTCCGAGTTGGGCTGCGACAAATCAATGAAAGAGATTCATTAGCAAGGGCGAATAAAAATTATGCAAGTGCAAGCAGGGAGGCCATTCTTTTGAGTGTGTTAGTTCTTAGCATGGCTTTGGTGAGATCAGGCTAAGTTTCTCCCTTTGTGTTCTTATTTCAAAGTACCTTTATTATCTAAGTACTGTATGTATACGTTATACATCCTTGAGATTCGACATCTGGTAAGGCTTAGTGGTGTAGTGAAAGGGCTCCATGAGCAGTGTTTTGTACGCTATACGGGATTTGGGAAGTCTGGAGTCCGCCAGTCTCCCAGGTAGACACATCTGCAGCAGGTGCACTGAGCTGCAGCTCCTGAGAGAACGTATTAAGGAACTGGAGCTGTAGCTTAATGACCTACGACCCATACAGGAGAATGAGGAGGTCACAGATAGGAGCTACAGGGAGGTAGTCATGAGACAGGTAACTGGGTGACTGTCAGGAGAAGGAAGGGAATTACACAGCCTGTGCAGAGTATACCTGTGGCTAAGGTACCGGTGACCTCTGTTTCCATCCAGGGGGTCAGTGTGGACATGATGGAGGATGACAAATACCTGAGGATACGAATTGACAATAAACTGGACTGGTCAAAGAACACTGAGGCTGTCTACAAGAAGGGTCAGAGCCGTCTCTATTTCCTGAGGAGACTGATGTCCTTTAACATCTGCCAGACAATGCTGAGGATGTTCTACGAGTCTGTGGTGGCCAGTGTTATCATGTTTGCTGTTGTGTGCTGAGGCAGCAGGCTGAGGGTAGCAGACACCAACAGAATCAACAAACTCATTTGTAAGGCCAGTGATGTTGTGGGGATGGAACTGGACTCTCTGACAGTGGTGTCTGAAAAGAGGATGCTGTCTAAGTTGCATGCCATCTTGGACAATGTCTCCCATCCACTACATAATGGACTGGTTGGGCACAGGAGTACATTCAGCCAGAGACTCATTCCACCGAGATGCAACACAGAGCATCACAGGAAGTCATTCCTGTCTGTGGCCATCAGACTTTACAACTCCTTCCTTGGAGGGTCAGACACCCTGAGCCAATAGGCTGGTCCTGGACTTATTTCCATCTGGCATAATTTACATATTATGTTTATTTATGGTTTTATATTGCTGTATTTATACTCTATTCTTGGTTGGTGCAACTGCAACGAAACCCAATTTCCCTTGGGATCAATAAAGTATGACTATGACTATACTATTCCCCTCAATAAGTATCCAACTTTAGATACTGTTGCAGGGGAATGACCTAACGGGGGGAGCCACAGCGACCAGGTCTCTGAAACTGAGTCTGGTGCTGTGTCTCAGAAAAGCAGAGAGATGAAGAGGACTGCAGTGTATATAGGAGATTCCATTGTCAGAGTAAAAGAGACGGGATTCTGTGGGAGTGATAGAAACACCCGGATGGTATGTGGCCTCCTTGGTGCCAGGGTCAGGGAAGTTTCGGATCAGTTGCATGCATTCTCAAGGACAAAGGTAAGCGGCCAGAAGCCTTGGTGCATGTTGCCACCAATGACATAGAGAGACAAGGTAAGGAGGTTCTGAAGAGAGACTTTAGGGAGCTAGGTAGAAAGCTGAGAAACAGGACCTCCTGGGTAGTAATCTCAGGATTGCTGCCTATCCGCGTTCCAGTGAGGGTAAGAATAGGATGATTTGGCAGGTGAATGGATGGCTGAAGAACTGGTACTGGGTTCAGGGGTTGAGATGTATGGGTCATTGGGATCTCTTCAGGGAGGGGTAATAGCTGTACAAAAAGGACGGGTTATACTGAACCCGAGGAGGTTCAATATTCTTCTGGGCAGGTTGGCTATAGTTGTTCAGGTGAGTTTAAACTAATTTGGCAGGGGCATGGGAACCAGATTGATAGTGCGGAAGATGAGGTAGTTGGTTTACAAACAGAGGCAGTCTGTAGTGAGAATCCTAGAAAGGAGAGGCTGATGATAGGGGAAAATTGCAGTCAGCAGGATGAGTTCCATCGTAAAGTGTGGAAAAAATCAAAAAGACTGAATACAGGATTTCAACCTGCAGGTGGATTGGGAAAATCAGGTGGTGCCGGATCACAAAAGGGGGCATTTCTAGAATGCCTACAAGATGGCCTTTTAGAGCAGCTCATGGTTGAACCCTCTAAAGGATCAGCTATTCTGGATTGGGTGTTGTGCAATGCTGTGGAATTGATTAGAGTGTTTAAGTTTAAAGAATCCTTTGAGGAAAGTGATCATAATATGATCAATTTCACTCTGAAATTTGAGAAGGAGAAGGGAAAGTCAGATATATTAGTATTACATTGGAGTAAAGGAAATTACAGAGGCACGAGAAAGAAGTTGGCTGAAATGATTGGAAAAGTATACTGGCAAGGATGATGGCAGAGCTGTAATGGCTGGAATTTCTGGAAACAAATTGGAAGGCACAGGATATACACATCCCAAAGAGGAAGAAGCATTCCAAAGCCAGAGGACACAATGGTGACGAACAAAATAAGTCAAAGGCAGCATAAAAGCCAAAGAAAAGGCATATAATAGGGCAAAAATTAGTGAGAAGTTGAATGATTGAATAAGAAAGTAAGCTAGCCCATTATATTAAAGAAGATACAAAATGTTTCTTGAGATACATAAAGTATAAAAGAGAGGTGAGAATGAATATCAGACAGCTGGAATATGATGCTGGAGAGATAGTAGTAGGGTACAAGGAGATAGCGGATGAACTGAATGAGTATTTTACATCAGACTTCACTGTGGAAGTCACTAGCAGTATGGTGGAAGTTCCAGAGTGTCAGTGGTCAGAAGCGTGTGGAGTTGACATTACTAGGGAGAAGTTTCTTGGGAATCGGGAAAGTCTGAAAGTAGAAAAATCAGCTGGACCAGATGGTGTACACCCTACAGTTCTGAAAGAGGTGGTTGAAGAGATTGTGGAGGCATTAGTAATGAGTTTTCAAGAATCACTAAATAATGGAATATTTCTGGAAAACTACAAAATTGCAAATGTTATTCCACTGTTCAAGGAAGCACACAAAAGGAAATTATAGGCCAGTTAGTCTGACTTCAGTGGTTGGGAAGATGTTGGAGTCGTTTGTTAGTGATGTGATTTTGGGGTACTTGGAGCCAAAAGATCAACTAGGTTGCAGTCAGCATGGTTTCCTCAAGGGAAACATTCCCTGACAGATCTGTTGGAATTCTTTGAAGAAGTAACAAGCAGGATAGACAAAGGAGAATCCATTGATGTTGTACACTTGGATTTTCAGAAAGCCTTTGACAAGGTATCATACGTATACTGTTTAACAAATTAAGAGCCCAGGGAAGATACTAGCATGGATAGAGAATTGGCTGATTGACAGGAGGCAAAGAGTGGGAATAAAATGAGGCTTTTCTGGTTGGCTGCCAGTGACTAGTGGTATGCCACAGGGTTCTGTGTTGGGACCGCTTCTTTTTACTTGGATGATGGAATTGATGGCTTTGTTGCAAAGTTTGAGGATGATACAAAGATAGATGGACAGGCAGGTAGTGTTGAGGAAGCAGAGAGGCTACAGAAGGACTTGGACTGATTAGAGGAATGGGCAAAGAAGTGGCAGATGGAATACAATATCAGGAAATGTATGGTCATGCACTTTGGTAGAAGAAATAAAAAAGTAGACTATTCTCTTAATGGAGAGAAGATTAAAAATCTGAGGTGCCAAGGTAAATTTGCAGGTTGAGTCTATGCTGACGAAGACAAATACAATATTAGCATTCAATATTAGCCTCTCCAAAAGCAAGCTTGATGTTGTGCCTCCTTGCTGGTGACACACAGAAACTGAACTCCTTTTGGACTCCAGCTGAACTACAAAGGAGATCTGCCCCGTGCACACATAGCATTCAGGCCCACCGGTGCGTGGAATGCCCTGGTGCTCGTGAACCAGATCCCCAGCTATGGGTATGTAGCCCCACCTCCTTGTGGGCAGTGCCCAGAGATACAAAGGCTACGGGAGTAAACCCAGACAGCAAATCTGGAGCATAGCCCCTAAGGCGTCTGGACGACATTGAGCATCATTCCGGGAGCTCCTGCAGCCAAGCTGGTGCCAAACATGTTGCTTCATTTGCTTTCCTTTGGACTACACTGGTGAGGTCGCAAGGGGAATCATGGCAACTGGGCATCCTTGGATCTCCATATCTTCCACCCAGGCTTGTGATGATCATCATCATCACCCATTGTCCTTCAAGACAGACAGATGCCAACCAACCATTGTATGGTTCTATGATCTTTTAAAGCTTTTATAGCAACCCGGGTTCACTTCTGCCACTCACTGTAAGGAGTTTGTACACGTTCCCTGTGACCACATGGGTTTCCTCCGGGTGCTCTGGTTTCCTCCCACATTTCAAAGATATATGAACTCGTATATTAATTGGTCACATGTGTGTCTGGGCAGTATGTGTTTGTTGGGCCACAAGGGCCTAATACTGAGCTATATATCTGAATAAAAAAAAATAAAAACTAACAAATTGCCATTTTCCGAACTCTTCTGAAAGCTTGTGGTGTTGCCACAGTGACAAACATATAATAATGGGCCATAGCTGCTGTTTCATTGCTCAGTAAGTATATCCAGTAAGCTGGTGGGCTGCCCAGATATGAAACATTCTGGGTTTCATCACTGGCTTAATGGCAGGAGTGGTGCAATTAGCTGTTTTGACTCTATGGCATCATGGGGAATTCAGTCTCATGGGTGCCTGGGGGAGGTCAAAATTAAGGCCAAACTGGCTTTTTTGACTGTGCAACAAACTTGCCGGAATAGCTATCAAGTGAGTTACCAGGACAGCTTTCAATTACATTCATGAAACAACTGACCATGTCATAAAATGTTTTAGAGTATTCTTTAATGAACAATATTTTTAAAATATGATCTGGTTCTGAAATAAGTGAATACGTACAGGCGTCCTATTATTGATAAATGTTACTGATGTAGGGTTCTCAGTAATATTAACTGCAATGTTAGCTGTTAACTGCTAATAATAAAATGGCTTCCCTGAAGGGGGAGGGTGAGCAGCCAGTTGTCTTGGTACATGTTGGTACCAATGACATAGATAGGACAAAGGAGGAGGTCCTGAAGAGAGATTTCCAGGAGTTAGGAAGGAAGCTGAGAAGCAGGACCTCCAGGGTAGTAATCTCGGGATTGCTACCTGTGCCACGTGCTAGCGAGGGCAAGAGTCGTCGGATCAGGCAGATGAATGCCTGGCTGAGAGACTGGTGTAGGGGGCAGGGCTTCAGATTCTTGGAGAATTGGGATCTCTTCTGGGGAAAGTATGACCTGTTCAAAAAGGACAGGTTACACCTGAACCCGAAGGGGACCAATATCCTGGCAGGAAAGTTTAATAGAGCTGTTAGGGAGGGTTTAATCTAATTTGGCAGGGGGATGGGAACTGGAATGACAGAGTAGAGGAAGGGGAAAACAGAAATAAATCTAAGGTAGTAAGCAGTAAAGATGTCAGGAAAGACAGGCAGGTGATGGGGCAAATTTGTAGCCATTGGGATGAGTTGCAGTGAAATAAAGTTGCAGTGAAATCAAAGTGAGAAGTACCAAATACTGGTCTTAAGGTGTTGTACTTAAATGCACGCAGCATAAGGAATAAGGTGGATGATCTTGTTGTACAGCTACAGATTGGCAGGTATGATATTGTGGCCATCACTGAGACCTGGCTAAAGGATGTATGTCTTTGGGAACTGAACGTCCAAGGATACACGGTGTATCGGAAGGATAGGAAGGTAGGCAGAGGGGGAGGCGTGGCTTTATTGGTAAGAAATGATATTAAATCATTAGAAAGAGGTGATATAGGATTGGAAGGTGCAGAACCTTTATGGGTTGAGCTAAGAAATCGCAGGGGTAAAAGGATCCTGATGGCAGTTATTTATAGGCCTCCAAACAGCTGCAATGATGTGGACTACAAATTTCTACAGGAAATAGAAAAGACTTGTCAGAAGGGCAGTGTCCTGATAATTGTGGGGGATTTTAACATGCGAGTGGATTGGGAAAATCAGGTCGGCACTGAATCTCAAGAGAGAGAATTTGTAGAATGTCTGTGAGATGGCTTTTTAGAACAGCTTGTTGTTGAGCCCACTAGGGGATCGGCTGTACTGGATTGGGTATTGTGTAATGAACCGGAGGTGATTAGAGAGATTGAGGTGAAGGAACCCTTAGGAGACAGTGATCATAACATGATTGAGTTCACTGTGAAATTTGAAAAAGAGAAGCCAAAATCTGATGTGTCGTATTTCAGTGGAGTAAAGGAAATTACAGTGGCATGAGAGAGGAACTGGCCAAAGTTGACTGGAAAGGGACACTGGTGGGAAAGACGGCAGAGCAGCAGTGGCTGGAGTTTATGCGAGAAGTGAGGAAGGTGCAAGATAGGTATATTCCAAAAAAGAAGAAATTTTCGAATGGAAAAAGGATGCAACCGTGGTTGACAAGAGAAGTCAAAGCCAAAGTTAAAGCAAAGGAGAGGGCATACAAGGACGCAAAAATTAGTGGGAAGACAGAGGATTGGGAAGTTTTTAAAACCTTACAAAAGGAAACCAAGAAGGTCATTAAGAGGGAAAAGATTAACTATGAAAGGAAGCTAGCAAATAATATCGAAGAGGATACTAAAAACTTTTTCAAGTATATAAAGAGTAAAAGACAGGTGAGAGTAGATATAGGACTGATAGAAAATGATGCTGGAGAAATTGTATTGGGAGATAAGGATATGGCGGAGGAACTGAAAGAGTATTTTGAATCAGTCTTCACTGAGGAAGTCATCAGCAGTATACCGGACACTCATGGGTGGCAAGGAAGAGAAGTGTGCGCAGTCACAATTACGACAGAGAAAGTACTCAGGAAGCTGAATAGTCTAAAGGTAGATAAATCTCCCAGGCCAGATGGAATGCACCCTCATGTTCTGAAGGAAGTAGCTGTGGAGATTGCGGAGGCATTAGCGATGATCTTTCAAAAGTCGATAGATTCTGGCATGGTTCCGGAGGACTGGAAGATTGCAAATGTCACTCCGCTATTTAAGAAAGGGGCAAGGAAGCAAAAAGGAAATTATAGACCTGTTAGCTTGACGTCGGTGGTTGGGAAGTTGTTGGAGTCGATTGTCAAAGATGAGGTTACAGAGTACCTGGAGGCATATGACAAGATAGGCAGAACTCAGAATGGATTCCTTAAAGGAAAATCCTGCCTGACAAACCTATTACAATTTTTTGAGGAAATTACCAGTAGGCTAGACAAGGGAGATGCAGTGGATGTTGTATATTTGGATTTTCAGAATGCCTTTGACAAGGTGCCACACGAGGCTACTTAATAAGATAAGAGCCCATGGAATTACGGGAAAGTTACATACGTGGATAGAGCGTTGGCTGATAGGCAGGAAACAGAGAGTGGGAATAAAGGGATCCTATTCTGGTTGGCTGCCGGTTACCAGTGGTGTTCCACAGGGGTCCGTGTTGGGGCCGCTTCTTTTTACATTGTACATCAACGATTTGGATTATGGAATAGATGGCTTTGTGGTTAAGTTTGCTGCTGATACAAAGATAGGTGGAGGGGCCGGTAGTGCTGAGGAAACAGAGAGTCTACAGAGAGACTTGGATAGATTGGAAGAATGGGCAAAGAAGTGGCAAATGAAATACAATGTTGGAAAGTGTATGGTTATGCACTTTGGCAGAAGAAATAAACTGGCAGACTATTATTTAAATGGGGAAAGAATTCAAAGTTCTGAGATGCAACGGGACTTGGGAGTCCTTGTGTAGGATACCCTTAAGGTTAACCTTCAGGTTTAGTCGGTAGTGAAGAAGGCGAATGCAATGTTGGCATTAATTTCTAGAGGAATAGAGTATAGGAGCAGGGATGTGATGTTGAGGCTGTATAAGGCGCTAGTGAGACCTCACTTGGAGTACTGTGGGCAGTTTTGGGCTCCTTATTTAAGAAAGGATGTGCTGATGTTGGAGAAGGTACAGAGAAGATTCACTAGAATGATTCTGGGAATGAGAGGGTTAGCATATGAGGAACGTTTGTCCGCTCTTGGACTGTATTCCTTGGAGTTTAGAAGAATGAGGGGAGACCTCATAGAAACATTTTGAATGTTGAAAGACATGGACAGAGTGGATGTGGCAAAGTTGTTTCCCATGATGGGGGAGCCTAGTACGAGAGGGCATGACTTAAGGATTGAAGGGCGCCCTTTCAGAACAGAAATGCAAAGAAATTTTTTTAGTCAGAGTGTAGTGAATCTATGGAATTTGTTGCCACGGGCAGCAGTGGAGGCCAAGTCATTGGGTGTATTTAAGACAAAGATTCATAGGTTATCTGTGTAGCCAGGGCATCAAAGGTTATGGTGAAAAGGTGGGGGAGTGGGACTAAATGGGAGAATGGATCAGCTCATGATAAAATGGCGAAGCAGACTCGATGGGCCAAATAGCCGACCTGCTGCTTTGTCTTTTGGTCTTTTGGTCTTATGGTTTGGGTTATAATTGTAGATAACAGGGAATTAACCAATGGAAGTTATGTTATTCTATCTGTATGTGCGGGAACCTGAGTGAGTGCGTGGGAAGTTTGGCGAGGAGAAGTGAAGAGGGAGGATGTGCGGGAGGTGCTCTGGTAGACCACTGTGGTTGGTCCCTGTCCGAGGGTCGTGGAGCTCGGAGGAAATCGAGTGGTGGACCGAGGATATTTGCATGAGCTCCAACGTGTGCATGAACTGTATCATCTCTATCGTTGGCACCTTTTTATCTTATATTTTTGTTTCTCTACTAACCCCCTAGTCACAGTAGAATTTATAAAGTGTAATTGTTTAAACGTACATTGTGTACTGACTGATATTTTACGTTGTGGGTTTGTGCCAGGGTGCATACACAGCATCTACGCAAACGTGAGACACAGTTTGGCGAGCGGACGGTGGTTTCCCCTAGAGAACGTGGCTTGATAGAGCTGAGTGTTACACTAATTTTCCTCACAGTGAATTTTCAGCCATAATGTCTGCAGTTAGAGATTGAGAGAGGATTGATCTTCAAACCTCCATTAGTCATTGTGAATCTGTTCCTATTTCAGATGATATTCATTTACTAGTTTCATACTGGATAATAATTATGTCCCAATTTTGTCATATACAGTTGTTCAACATTACTTTCATTGTTTTCATACTTACATGACAAGTTGAAAACCTACAGTATTACCACTTGTCAAAACATTTTCCATAAAGCATGCAGGGCTTTTACAGAACATCAGACTCCTCCTTGTCACTACTTTCAAAGTATTTCAGAAATCTAGCATCAAAAACATGCAAGCTAAGGAACAGTATCCTCACTGGTAACAGGTTTTCACTTTTTTTTGATTAATACCAGAAAGTAAATGATAAAGTGTGCAGAAGAATCATTTTTCAAGATTCTTTATCCTTGGGAAAACCCAATAAATTCTTCCAACTATTTCTGATAGAGGTGATTGTACAGTGATGAAATATTATTGAACAGAGAGACATTGGTTACCCTCAGGCCAGTCAAGAAGTCATAATTCTGTGAACAAATTGCCTATTCCATCAACATGATTGAAACGTAAGTCTTTATTTCAAAGAAAACTCAGAATCTACCCAAAGGTCAATGTAGATGACTTAAGAATTGATTCAATTGTAATTATTGATGGATGTCGTCAAAGGATTTAGCAGGATCGACTGGAAATTTGGACAGAGAAGTGGCAGATGGAGTTTAATCCAGACAAATGTGAGGCAGTTCATTTGGAAAGTCAAGTGCATTTACAGGCAAGACACTTACCTGCATTGAAATACAGCGGAATTTTGAACAATAAGCCTGCAGGACCCTAAAAACGACAACACAAGTGAATATGGTAGAAAAGTAAGTGCACAGCGTGCATTCATTTTTCAGGGCATCAAGCATAAAAGTTAGCAAGTTAGGACAAAACTTTGGTTTGGCAACATTTAGAACATTTTGTGCAGTTCTGGTTTCTACATTGCAAGCTATGCAAGCTTCGGAGAAGAAGTTTACCAGTATGTTGCTTGGATTCAAGCAAAAAAGAAACATAGGACCAACATGGAACTATTAGGTACAACCTTTTATAACTGAGGTAAGGAGGATTATTTTAGCCAGAGACTAGTGAAGCTACTCTGCCACAGCTTGCGGTGGAGGGCAAGTCTATGGGTATGTTTAAGGTGGGAACTGATAGTTTCCTGGTTGGTCAGGACATCAAAGGATATGGTGAGAAGGCAGGTGTGTGGGGTTGAGTGGGATCCAGGATCAGCCAAGATAGAATGGCAGAGCAGACTCGATGGGCTGAATGGCCAAATTCTGCCCCTATATCTTATGGACTGTTTTCTCTAGAGCATCGGAGACTGAGAGGTGACCTGATGAAGAGATATAAAATTTTGAGAAGCATAGATAGGGAAGATAGTCAGAGCCCTTTTTTCCCAGGATGGAAAGGATTCCAGGATTTCTGGATTGCTGCCTGTGCCATGTGCCAGTGAGGGTAGAAACAGGATGATCTAGCAGATAAATACGTGGCTGTGAAGCTGGTACAGGGGGCAGGGCTTCACGTTCTTGGATAATTGGGATCTCTTCTGGGGGAGGTATGACCTATTCAAAAGTGAACAGTTGCACTTGACCCAAGGGGGACCAATATTCTTGCGGGCAGGTTTGTTAGAGCTGTTAGGGAGGGTTTAAACCAACTTGGCAGCGGGGTGAGAACTGGAGTGAAGGGACTTAGGATAGGATGGATGTTAAAAAAGTAAAGATAACTTGTAGTCAGACTGTCAGGAAGGACGGACAGGTGATGTGACTTAGTTGCAGCCAACAGGCTGAAGTGTCAAATCAATAGGGATGCGGAGTCAGAAAGGACAGCAGATATGGTATTCAAGGTGTTGTATCTGAATGTGCATAGTATAAGAAATAAAGTGGATGATCTGATTGCAATATTACAGATTGCCAGGTAAGATATTGTGGCCATCACTGAATCGTGGCTGAACGATGGTTGTAGTTGGGAGCTGAATGTCCAAGGTTACACGTTATATCAGAGGGATAGGAAGGTAGGCAGAGTGGGTGATGTGGCTCTACTGGTAAAGAATGGCATCAAATCAGTATGTAACGTTCCGTTATATTGGCTCGTATATGTCTCGGGGAAATCCCACCCAGCACCTGCCTCAACACTCCCCACAGGGTTGGTGGCCGCCCGAATCAATCCCAACCATCAATCATCAGCCAGCACACCCAGTAAGTTTTAACAAATACACTTTATAGATATTACTAATTCTATGACATTAATATAAATTTGATACAAAGAGGAAAGTAATGAAAAAAAGGCGCTCTAAAAAAAAGTCCAAGTTCTTCGCGCGCTACCGTTGGAGCTTAATCGAATTCAGACGACCACCCGGACCCCGTCGACTCGCAGCTCGGGACTACCTGGAGTGATCAACGGGAGCCTCTCCGCATGTCCGCCGTCTTCCCCGTCTCTCCTCCGACTCCCCGCCAAAAACCCCCGTTCCCAGTCATATGATACAGCATGGTATCCGAAAACAAAACGATACATAACCACCCATTGGTTAATAGCACCCTGTTATCTCTAATAACCCAAACAACTGTCTAGTTAGAGACTTTCTCAGCATTCCCCAGTATAACATAACAAAAGAAGCCATTTTAAATTTAACGAAAAGAAAGACCCAGTACAAGTAGAAAGATGTGACATGGGATCGAAAGATGTTGAATCCTTCTGGGTTGAGTTAAGAAACTGCAAGGATAAAAGGATGCTGATGGCAGTTATATACAGGCCTCCCAACAGTGGCTGGAGGTGGACCACAGGATACAACAGGAAATAGAAAAGGTGAGTCAAAAGGGCAATGTTATGGTAGTCATGGGAGATTTTAACATGCAGGTCGATTGGTGAAAATCAGGTTGGTAATAGATCTTAAGAGAGTGAGTTTGTTGAATGCCTAAGAGATAGCTTTTTAGAGCAGTTTGTCATTGAGCCTACTAGGGGATCAACTCTTCTGGATTGGGTGTTATGTAATGAACTGGAGGTGATTAGGGAGCTTAAGGTAAAAGAACCTTTACGAACCAGTGATCACAATACGATTGTGTTCAACTTGAAAGGTGATAGGGAGAAGGTAAAGTCAGATGTAACAGTATTTCAGTGGAGTAAGGGAAATTACAGTAGTATGAGAGAGAAATTAGCAAAAATAAATTGGAAGGAGCTGCTGACAGGGAACACGTGTTTCTGGAAAAAATGAGGAGGGTGCAGGACATGTGTATTCCAAAAATGAAGAAATCCTCAAATGGTAAAATAGTACAACCATGGCCGACAAGGGAAGTCAAAGTTATTGTAAAAGCTAAAAAAAGGGCATACAACAAATGAAAAATTATTGGGAAGATAGAGAATTGGGAAGCTTTTAAAAACCTACAGAGAGCAACTAAAAAAATCATTAGAAGGGAAAACATGAAATATGAAAGCAATCTAGCAAATAATATCAAAATGGATAGTAAAAGTTTTTCACGTTTGTTAAAAATAAAAGAGAAATGAGAATGGATGTAGGACTGCTAGAAAATGAGGCAGGAGAAATAATAACAGGGGATAAGGAGATGGCTGCTGAACTAAATGAATATTTTGCGTCGGTCTTCACTGTGGAAGAAATCAGCAGTATGCCTGATGTTGTAGTGTGTTAAGGAAGAGAAGTGAGATCAGTTACTGTTACAAGAGAGAATGTGCTGAAAAAGCTAAAAGACCTAAAGGTACATAAGTCACCTGAACCAGAGGAACTGCACCCTAGGGTGCTGAAAGAGGTAGCATTAGAGATTGTGGTGGCATTAGAAATTATCTTTCAAAAATCATTGGACTCCAGCATGTTGCCAGAGGACTGGGAAATTGAAAATGTTACTTCACTCTTTAAGAAAGAAGGAAGGCAGCAGAAAGGAAATTATAGACTATTTAGCCTGACCTCAGTGGTTGGGAAGATGTTAGAGTCAATTGTTAAAGGATGAGGTGATGGAGTACTTGGAGACACAAGACAAGATAGTACAAAATCAGCATGGTTTCCTTCAGGGAATGCCCTGCTTGATGAACCTGTTTGAATTCTTTGAGGAGATTAGAAGTAGGATAGATAAAGGGGATGCAGTGGATGCTGTACGTTTAAACCTTCAGAAGGCCTTTGACAAGGTGCCGCACATGAGGCTGCTTACCAAGTTAAGAGCCCGTGGTATTACAGGAAAGTTACTAATATTGTTAGAGCATTGGCTGATTGGTAGGAGGCAGTGAGTGGGAATAAAAGGATCATTTTCTAGTTGGCTGACAGTGACTAGTAGTGTTCTGCATGGGTCGGTGTTGGGCCACTTCTTTTTATGCTGTATATCAACGATTTAGGTGATGGAATAGATTGCTTTGTTGCCAAGTTTGCAGAGGTTATGAAGACTGGTGAAGTGGCAGGTAGTTTTGAGGAAACAGGTAGGATGCAGAAAGACTTAGACAGATTTGGAGAATGGGCAAGAAAGTAGCAAATGAAATAGAATGTTGGAAAATGCATGGTCATGTACTCTGGTGGTAGAAACAAATGTGTGGACTATTTTCTAAATGGGGAGAAAATCCAGGAATCTAAGACGCAGAGGGACTTGGGAGTCCTTGTGCAGAACACCCTGACGGTTAACTAGCAGGTTGAGTCAGTGGTGAGGAAGGCAAATGCCATGGTAGCATTCATTTCAAGAGGTCTAGAATACAAGAGCAAGGATGTGATGGTGAGGTTTATAAGGCACTGGTGAGGCTTCACCTTGAGTGTTGTGAACAGCTTTGAGCCCCTCATCTTAGAGAAGATGTGCTGAAATTGGAGAGGGTCCAGAGAAAGTTCACAAAGATGATTCCAGGAATGAAAGGGCTATCAAATGAGGAACATTTGATGGCTCTGGGTCTGTACTCGCCGGAATTCAGAAAGTTGAGGGAGGATCTCATTGAAACCTCTCGAAGGCTGAGAGGCCTAGAGTAGATGTGGAAAGGATGTTTCCCATGGTGGGAGAGTCTAGGACAAGAGGGCACAGCCTCAGGATAGAGGGGCGCCCTTTCAAAACAGAGATGCGGAGAAATTTCTTTAGCCAAAGGGTGGTGAATTTGTGGAATTTGTTGCCACATGCAGTTGTGGAGGCCAGGTCTTTGGGTGTATTTAAGGCGGAGATTGATAGGTTCTTGATTGGACATGGCATCAAAGGTTCTGGGGAGAAGACCAGGAACTGGGGTTGAGGAGGAGATTAAAAAAAAAGGATCAGCCATGACTGAATGGCGGAGCAGACTCAATGGGCCAGATGGCCTAATCCTGCTCCTATGTCTTATGGACTTATAGAACTGTCAAATACTTAGATTTAGGCATTTTTATGATAAAAGATGAAAAGTTAAATGGAGATCTGTGGGGTAAATTTATTACAGACTGTAGTAATTGACTGAAATGATGTGCCGGGGAAGCAGTAAAGCAGGAAGACTACTTGAGAAGCATTGAGACAGATAAATAACAGGTGAGTTATAGAGGGATATAGCTCTTGTTGCAGGCAGTGGTGATTAGTTAATATTGGCATCCTGGTGAGCATAGAGATCATGGGCTGAAGTGATTGTACTGCACAGCAGAGTAATATATTCAGTGTTCTGTGTTCTATGCTCATTGGTTTATAAAAGAACTTGCAATCAACAGAGCAACATATTTTACTGCGGCCATCTCTGCAAAGACACATTTCCTACCAGCCAAACAGAAAAACTATATGGCCAACAACGCAAGTCACATTCTACAGCCCCTAATGTGGTAATAACCCATCATATGCCATGTTATAGTCTCTCCATCAGAAGGAATGTAGTCTATAATGTGAACCCCTTTTTGATTGCTTTTTACATCACTGGTTTCAGTGCTTCATCATTTCTCTGAAAGATTTCAATTACATAGTTAGAACCTTCTCGTTCCAAATCCCAAAGTTCAAAGTAAAACTTATTATCAGAGTACGTACATGTAACATTCATTTTCTTGTGGGCATACTCAATAAATCTATAGAATAGTGACTGTAACACACACAAAATGCTGGAGGATCTCAGCAGTACAGGCAGCTTCTATGGAAAAGAGTAGAGTCGATGTTTTGGGCCAAGACCCTCGGCCCGAAGTGTTGACTGTACTCTTTTCCATCGATGCTGCCTGGCCTGCTGAGTTCCTCCAGCGTTTTGTGTGTGTTGCTTGGATTTCCAGCATTTGCAGATTTTCTCTTGTCTGTGATTGGAATAGTAACTGTAAACTGGATCAATGAAAGAACAAGAACCAAAGGACAACAAACTGCTGAAATGCAACTATAAATAAATAGCAACAAAAAAACAAGAGCATGAACTAACAAGATAAAGAGATATTAAATTGAGATCATTGGTTGTGGAAATAGATGAGTATAGTTATCCTCTTGTGCTCAATAGCCTAATGGTTGAGGGGTGGTAACTGCTCTTGAACCTGGTGGTGTGAGTCCCAAGGTACTTGTACCTTCTGATGGCAGCAGTGAGAAAAGTGCATGGCCTGGGTGGTGAAGATTCTTGTTGATAGATGCTGCTTTACCACGACAGTGTTTCATGTAGATGTGCTCAATGGTTCGGCCCATTATGTACTGGGCCAAATCCACTAAATTTTGAAGGGTTTTCTGTTCAAAGGCATTGGTGTTCCCATACCAGGTATAATGCAGCCAGTCAGTACACTTTCCACTACACATCTATAGAAGTTTGTCAAGATTTTTGATGTCATGCCAAATCTTCTTCACAACTACATTTATATGGTGGTTCCAGGACAGGTCCTCTAGAGATAGTGACATCCAGGAATTTAAAGTAACTGACCCTCTCTATCTCTGATTCTCTGACGAGGACTGACCATCTCTCTGCCCTTCCCCTTGTGAAAGATCCTACCATATCT
Source organism: Mobula hypostoma (assembly GCF_963921235.1). NCBI lineage: Eukaryota > Metazoa > Chordata > Chondrichthyes > Myliobatiformes > Myliobatidae > Mobula > Mobula hypostoma. The sequence goes on along the minus strand of NC_086098.1, from coordinate 54,714,487 downwards.
ACACCACCCCTCCTGTTGCATCTCAATGTCCACAGCTCACATCCATATGTTACCACAACTGAGATGGATCACACCCACCACTCGATATACACACTTAGGCATGGCATCTCAATTTTGCATTTTCATTAACAAGTACTTCTGACACCATGTGTCAGTGTCTTCATTCCATTCACTCACTGAGAAATGGGAGGATAATCTGTAACTTAAATCAGTGAAGGGCGTTAATAAACAGGAAAACAAACAGAGCTTTACTCTATCTTGCAGGCTCAGGCAGGCGGCTTCTCCTCTGAGGAAGACAGTGTCACTTTGGATTATTCTGCCTTAAACATTGCTGTGAATATATCCAGAGTGTAGTCAAACTGTACAATCTTCATCTTCGCATTTTCATAGTCGATACTCATTCATTGAATAGACAGCCTGGGAACACCAGCCTTGCTCTTCGGTTTGGATTGAGCTGCTTGTAAAGATTGCCTTCTGGTTAAGCATTCAGCTTTGTGGTCATGGGCCTTGGAGTACACTCCAATTGCTTTTCTGGTTTTAAATTCATTTTCTGCAATGCTGCTTTTGTCGGGAGGAACATTATTTATTCCACTTGCCACATGGTTCTTGAAAGGGTGGTGGTGAGCCAGCTTCTTGAACTGCAGAGGTCCTTCTGGAGAAGCATCTCCCACTGTTTTGTTGGAGATGGAATACAAAGTTCAAAGTAAATTTATTATCAAAGTACATATAGGTCAGCATATGCAACTGTGAGATTCATTTTCTTGCGGGCGTACACAAGAAACATTATAGAATTAATGAAAGGCCGCACCCAACAGAACAGACAGCAAAAGACAACAGACTGCAAATGCAAAAAAAATATATATATATCAAGAATATGAGGTGAAGAGTCTGTGGAAGTTAATTCATAGGTTTTAGGAGCAGTTCAGCGATGGGGCCAGTGAAGTTATCTCCTCTAGTTCAAGAGCCTGTTGGTTGAGGTGTAATAACTGTTCCTGAACCTGGTGGTGTGAGTCCTGAGGCTTCTGTACTTTCTATCTGATAGCAGCAGTGAGAAGAGAGTGTGGTCTGGATTGTGAGGGTCCATGATGATGGTTGCTGCTTTCCTGTGACAGCACTCTGTGTTAATGTGCTCAAGAGTGGAGAGGGTTTTACAGGTGATGGATTGGGATGTATCCACTACTTTTTCAAGTACCTTTATTCTCAAAGAAAGTATAAATCATACACTTTGAGAATTGTTTGCTTAGAAATAGCCACAAAGCAAGAAAAAGGTTCAAAGGCCCTCTCTGATAGCAAAACGATCTCCTGAAGAACCCAATTTAACAAAAAAGACCATAAAAGAGGAAAAAAATACACACATCTTGCAAACAATAGAAGCAAATGACAGCATTGCTAACCAGACTGAGTCCTTAGATCCGCTCCATGGAGCAGCCAGAGAAGGCTCAAACCTACTCACATTTGCCATCTCAGTTCATAATATTAGCAGGGCAAAAACTCCAGCTAACAGCCAGCTAAAAGACAGAGGGATGAACATTGCGGGAGAGCGAGCAAAATCAGCTTGACCCTTGCCTCTGGCCCCAACACTCGGGCGTTTCAGTCTACCTAGCCAGCCGTTCAAATTGTCCAAGCACCGGGTAGTGCCTTGCTCTAGGATCCGGGCCTAGCGCAGTGACACGCTAGGAAACCTTCCTATTCACACCAAATCGGCTTGGTGCTTTGTGCTATCCAAATTCACACCCGGGTTAGGAGGATGGGCATCAAGACTTATGCATTGACCCTCTCCAAATCATTCACTCCAACAGCAACAGCAATGCGAACTCTGCCTGCAATCCTGTCTTGAACACATTACCCCTTGCCTTTGTGATATACCTGCGCAACCCATCCTCCATATTAGTTTCACCTCTGCTTGCTTCTTCATTTTTTTGCGGTGATAGTTGACCATGATTTACTTCAGAAAAGGTGTGTTGTGAAAAGTCATGTTTTTGGTCGTATTATTTGCCATCTGAACTACCAGTAAGCTGTCACACAACTTCAGTAGCGCCGTCTTAAATCAAAAGTAGGACTCTCCATTCAGTGTCATTGGTGTTTCAAGAGCAGGCAATATGTTCTTTCCAACACATCTACAGAAGTTTGTCAAAGTTTTAGATGTCATTGAAAAACTTCACAAACTTATAAGGAAGTAGAGGCACTGCTGTGCTTTCTTCATATGGCGCTTACATGCTAGACCCATGACAGACCCTCTGAAATTATAACTAAGGAATTTGAAGCTCCTGACCCTCCCTACCTCTGATTCCCTGATGAGGACTGGCACACGGACCTCTGGTTTCCTCCTCCTGAAGTCAATAATCAGCTCCTTGGTCCTGCTGACATTGAATAAGAGGTTGTTGTTGTGGCAACACAAACATATTGTGAACCTCCCTGCTATATGCTGATTTGTTACGACCTTTGATTTAGATTATGACTGTGGTGTCATCAACGAAGTTAAATATGGCATTGGAACTGTACTTAGCCACACAATCATCAGCATAAAGTGAGTAGAGCAGGGGGCTAAGCACACCATCTTGTGGTACACCTGTTCTTGCCAATCTGATCTGACTGGGGTCTGCAAGTGATGAAGTCATGGATCCAATTTCGTAAGGAAGTATTGAGGCCAAGGTTTTGAAGCTGATTGATTAGGTTTGAGCAGGTGATAGTCTTGAATACCAAGCTGTAGTCGATAAAGATCATCCTGATGTATGCACCATTGCTGTCCAGGCGTTCCAAGGTTGAGTGAAGAGCCAATGAAATGGCATCTACTATAGATAGATAGATAGATAGATATACTTTATTGATCCCGAGGGAAATTGAGTTTCGTTACAGCCGCACCAACCAAGAATAGAGCATAATTATAGCAATACAAAATCCACAAACAATCAAACAACAAAATGCAAACTATGCCAGATGGACATAAGTCCAGGACCAGCCTATTGGCTCAGGGTGTTTGACCCTCCACGTGAGGAGCTGCAAAGTTCGATGGCCACAGGCAGGAACCACCTCCTGTGACGCACAGTGTTGTATCTCGGTGGAATATGGCTGGAGTCCAACAGTAAAAAGTTCAATATCTGGTCTACAAACACATTCCTCGATCGTAATATGACCTGGATTGCACCATCCGTTGTTAACCAGAACAGTAAGCACCCAACTCCTTTACGCTTACCGCTCTCAGTGCATTTCCAGTCAGCCCGAACGGTCTGGGAGCCGTCCATGGAAAAGTTTGATTGGGTATGTCCTCGTGCAGCCCCGTTCCAGTGTAACACATAACACTGCACTCCCGAAATGTTCTCTGATGCCTGCCTAGCGCCGTGAACTCGTCCATTTTATTACCCACCGAACTCCTCTTCTCCATAAGTCTCTGTTGTCTCGACCCGGTCCTCTTTCCTCGACTTTGTGATCCCCCTCTGCATCCTCTGTGTGTTTTCCTCCAGATTTCAGCAGGGGTGTCCGCTGCTCTGCTCGCTAAACCGGCCGGCATAAGCGCAATCAGCTGGTCCCTAGAATAAACAATGCGACCTTGCTTCTGCCCCGCTAATGAGACGTGTCGGAATGTAACTATTTCCAGCGCTAAAAACCCAAATAAAACTCTCTCTACCAGCATGTTAGAGAGGGTGCAGCTTCAACGTGTTACTGAGAAAAAAAATACAAAAAATAACGTAAGTTAAAAAAGTAAGAAGAAAAAAGTAAGAATACTGGTCGGAACGGCTGTAACAGGCTGCATGCGCGCTATGGACCTGTTGTGCCAGTAGTTGATATCACCAGCCTCTCAAAGCACTTCATCGTAGTGGATGCATGAACTACTGGACAGTAGTTATTGAAGCAGGTAACCATTTTCTTTGTAGGTACTGGCATAATTGAAACCTGCTTGAAGCAGTGGTTACCTCAGACTGCCGAAGCAAGAAAATAAAGATACCAGTGATCACTCCAGCCAGCTGATCAGCACGTCTTTTGTACTTGGCCAGATACCATCACTCCTGAAGGCTGTTCTCCAATTGGCCTCAGAGAATGAAATCACAGGGTCATTATGGGCTGTGGGAATTTGTGAAGGTTGCTCCATGTTTCGATGTTCAAAGTGAGCACAGAAATCATTGAGCTCATCTGGGAGCGAAGCCTTATATGTTGCTTAGTTTCACGTTGTAAGAGGTTATATAGCATTTAAGCTTTGCCACAGCTGTCAAGCATCTTTCAGTGATGCAAGTTTAGTCTGAAATTTTCACTTCACTTGTGAGATGCCTTTCAGGAGATCGTACCTGTACGTCTTGTACCTTACCTGGTTATCAGACTGGAATGCCAGCGATCTGGCCCTCATCAGATTGTGTATAGAACACAGAACATAAGACAGTACAGCACAAGAGCAGGCCATTCAGCCCACAATGTTGTGCTGAACCAGCTAAAAAGCTAACGAAAAGCTCCCGAACACTAATCTCTCCTACCTACACCATGTCCATATCCCTCCATCTTCCTTACATCCATGTGCCTAACCAAACATCTCTTAAAAGCCTCTAATGTATTTGCCTCTACCACCATACCAGGCAGTGCATTCCAGGCATCCACAACTCTGAGTGAAAAACCTACTCCTCACATCCCCCTTGAATCTATCCCCTCTCACCTTCAATACATTCCCTCGATATATTGAATGCTGCCATCACCAAACAAGAAACAGCCCATGACAGAGCATTTCAAATCATAGTTGGCGACTTCAGTCAAGCGTGTTTGAAGAAATCTCTGCTCAATTATCATCAGCATATAACCTGCAGCACTAGGGGTCCCACCACACTTGACCACTGCCATACTATGATTAGGAATGCCTACTGTTCCGTGCCTAGATCGCATTTCAGGAAATCTGATTACTTGACTCCTACTGCATACTGGCAGAGGCTAAAGAGCAAGGCTTCGGGGGCAAGGACAGCAAAGTGGTGGGTGCAGGATGCAGAGGAGCAGCCGCAGAATTGCTCTGAGTTTGTGGTCTGGGCCATGTTCAAGGACTCATCTGAGGATCTGAATGAATACACTTTAGTCGTCACGGACTTCATTGAAACTATTGTAGATGAGTGTGTCCCCACAAAATCATTCAGAATCTTACCCAATCAGAAGCCCTGGATGAACCATGAGATACCATGAGGCTTTGGAGAAGGTGCAGAAGAGGTTTAAAAGGATGCTGTCTAGTTTAGAGGGCATGTGCTGGCTAATCTTGGGTTGTTTTCTCTGGAGTGCCGGAGGCTGAGGAAAGATTTTAGTGGTATGTCAACTGCTGTCTGGATCACAGAGGAGAACTCTTGGTAAGTAGAGTGGTCAGCACTTAATTGTTAGATGTTCCAGGATGGGGCAACAAGATTGCACCAAGACTGCTATGTCTGAACACCACGAAGAGTTTATCTTGAAACACAGACTCCCATCTTTTGCTTTCTCTGAATCAGCAGTCCAGTCCTGTGTATTGAGAAGCCTTTGAGACTTACTGAATATACTTACTGTGTGTCTGGAGTGAGCCATGTCTCCATGAAACATAGAGTGCAGAAATTCCTTATTTCCCTCCAATATAGCAATCTTGTTGATACAGCAGTCTGAGGATTCATTTAAATAACAGCAATGTATTTTGTTGTTAGGTTGATGTGTGAAATTGGTCCTAGGGCCGTAGAGTCATAGAGCACGAAATCATGGAAATATGACCTTTGGCTCAGCTAGCCCAGGCTAACCTAATCATCTGTCCAGTCCCATCTAATTCACCTGGACCATATCCATCCAGTTTCTTCCATCCATGTACCTATATAAATTTCTCTTAAATGCTTACAAATAAACCCACATCTACAACTTCTGCAGGCAGCTTGTTCCATGCTCACACCATTCAGGACTTTTTCCCTGGAACACAAGAGAATGAAAGGAGGTCTTGAAGTTGTATACAAAATTATAAGGGGTATAGATAGACTGAATGCATACAGATTTTTTCCTCTCAGGTTGGGTGAGACTAGAACTAGAGGTCGTAGGTTTAGGGAATCCCTTGTTGATAGTGAAGAAGGTTATCATAGATCACAGGGGTTTATTGATCAATTAAGGATGTGGGTAGCGAAGTGACAAATGCTTTTCAATACAGATAAGTGTAAAGGGATGCATTTTGGAAAGGCAAACCAGCACAGGACTTGTGCTATGAATGGGAGGGTACTAGGGAGTGTAATAGAACACCAAGAAGTACAAGTGCATAGTTTGTCAAAAGCATTTAGCACATTAACCTTCATCAGCCAGAGCATTGTGTAAAGGAGTTGGGGCATTACACTGGAGTTGCATATGGTGTTGGTTAAGCCATACTGGGAGTACTGTTAGGTACAATTTTCATCTCCCTGTTAGGAAAGATGCAGTTTAACTGGAAAGAATGCAAGAAGAATCAGAAGGCTATTGCTAGGATGATAGGGGCTGTGTTATAGGGAGAGGTTAGCTAGGCCACATCTATATTCCTTGGAACATAGGAGGATGAAGGGTGATCTTACAGAAATGTTTAAAATTACAAGAGGCATAGATAAGATGGATGATGAGAGCCTTTTCCCAAGGGTAGGAGAGTCCAAAGCTAGGGAGCACTGATTTATGAGAGTGGAATGATTTATAAGGGACCTAAGGGGCAAAATTCAACCCAGATGGTGGTGAGTATGGAATAAGCTGCCAGAAGAAGTGGTTGAGGCAGGTACAACAGAATCCCTTAAGAGGAACTTGTATAGGTACATGCAGAGGCAGGGTTTAGAGGAATATAGGTTGAATGCAGGAAATTGGTGCAAGCTGGGTGGATCAGCATGGAATTGATAGGCCGAATGACTTGTATCTGAAGTATTGCTCTATGATTCTATGACTCTGTTATTATTATTATCATTTTTTTCTTTCTTTTTGTATTTTCACGTATTGTTGTCCTTTACACATTGGTTGTTTGTCCTGTTGTGTGCGGTCTTTCATTGATTCTATTGTGTTTCTTCTACTTACTGTGAATGCCGGTAAGAAAATGAATCTCAGGGTTGTATATGGTGAGATATATGTATTATGTATATGTCGTCATGTCACTGGTCTGAGTGCTACTGGTACCATGTAACCCAGTACTACCTATCGCATGGTCGGGTGGTCAGCGACTAAACCGGCTCCCCCACCAGGCTTGCCTGGTGAGGAGGGTGGCTAGAAACCCTGCAGGATGAAAAACAAGACTGTCAAATAGCGGATGAACCCTCTCGTAGGGTCAACGGCCATCTAGTAAACACGTGCCGTGAAGCACAGAAAGGGCATCCCTTTCATCGAAGCTTGGTCTGGCTATTCACTGCAACAGAACTTCCCCCAGCTGTCTTGGACCCCACCATGCCGCTGGATCCGGGAGGGGATGTCGAGAGGGTGGGTCTGGACCTGTGCAACCCCCTACTCACCTAAAATCCACTCACGCACACGCTGTTCCTTTCTGAGGAGTGGGGTATCCTATCAAACCTCACTAACTGACTGAAAGGAACCATCGTCATCCTATAGGATGGATAGCCAGAGAGAGATATGTATCTTGATAATAAATTTACTTTGAACTTTGAATTTTGAAGACACACACTCATGTTGAACTTGGGTCAACAACTTAATAATTAGAAAGAAAATAGATATCATTCCACAGGCAAAACAGATATAGATGGATTGTGTGAATAAACTTAACCAAACAAATTTCAGCTTTGGATTATTTTGAGATGGTAAAGGGAGAGCTCCAATATTATTCAGAAATTTGTTTTCAGTTCATTCGAATAGTCTGTGGCTAGGATATTTTATCATGGAACAAGAAAAAACAAAACTTTCAAAATACAGACTGAAATCTGATTCTTATCTATTGATGAAAATACATTATGAATTTAAATGTCCCGATAGTATTAGTGACTATATGGGAGCCTGTAACTGGATTTTATCTAATTTAGTAATAACATCTGTTATCTATAATCTTTTCAGAACCTCAGTTTCCACGTTCTTTAATGAACCTGTGATGTTTATGAATTATGTTTAAGTAATTTGTTTCTGAAAATGAAAAACTTATAAATTGAGAGCTTATTGTATTTTAAGCACTGATCATGAAACAGTTATAATGCGGCTGTAATAATAAATAGTTGGAGCTAAAACAACAAACTGGGAGGATAATAAAAATTCTGAAAAATGGTTGTTCAGAATTTTTACTCAGGTGGGTAAAGCTAGACATGTTTTTACAGTACTACTTATTAAAATTGATAGCAATGAAGGAATATTCTTTAAATAACTTTTTAGAAAGTAATCAGTGAGTCTTTCACTCCCAAAAACAGGAGAGCTTTTTCTAATTTATTGAGATACAGCACAGAACTGGCCCCTCCAGCCCCGCGAGCCACACTGGCCAGTAATTCCCCAATTTAATCCCAGCCTAATCATGACACAGTTTATAATGACCAATTAACTTAACAATCAGTACATCTATGGATTGTGGGAGGAAACAGGAGCACCCGGAGGAAACCCACACAGTCGCTTGGAGAATGTACAAACTTCTTATAGGGAGCAGAGGGAATTGAACTTAGGTCGCCTGTACTGTAAAGCGTTGTGCTAATCACTACACTACCATCCCAAAATCAAACATTTGTTGATAACTCAAATTACTCCTTGCTGTCCTGTTTATCAATGAGTAAGGCTTCAAATTCTATCATTCAATAAATGAAGCATTGTATTTAGTAAATGAATGGATACCAGATGCCCCTACACTTCTGTAATAATACTATATGCATCTTCCCATCAGCTTCTGAAAACTGCATAACTCTCTAGTTCTGCAAGAATAATTGTCTCATTATTTGACAAATTAGCCAGCAAAAGACAGCTACAAAATGCTAACAAATAATTCCTTGCATTTGTAAACACAAGAGATTCTGCAGCTGATTGACCAGAGCAACAGACCCAAAATGCAGGAAGAACTCGACAGATCAGGCTGCATCACAGAGATGAATAAGCAATCAATGGTTCCTTGCATTCTCCTTGTCCTAGTCTAATATGGATACACTCATCCACCATGATATTATCTTCTACTTTTGTAAGCATTCAGACAAATAATTGAAAGACTCTTCCTTTCTTCATGATATAAGTTAGCAAAGTTTGGTTAAAGTATTAGTCTGTCATTTTAATTTCTGATCGATGATATTTGTATCTATTGGGAGATTTGGGTATGTCCCAAATGATTTTCAATTAGTTACCTTATCATGTTCAGTCATTTTCTTGGCCACTACTAATAACAACATTAGCTCAGGTCTTGTAGTAATAACAATAAGGTTATACTGTCTATGCTCAGTATTATTGAGGAGTAACCCCCCCCCACCAGCTGCAAAATTCTGCACCTACACAAGTGCACTGGCAAGAAACCTTATGAAAAAGACTTAGCATTCAATTCATGATGGCAACTAAGTTGGTAGAAAGTCTAAAGTTTGTACATTTATAGAGTCATAGAAAAGTACAGCACAGCAACAGGCCCTTCAGCCCATCTAGTCCATGCTGAAACATTTAAACTGCCTACTTCCATCGACTTGCACTGAGACCGTAGCTCTCCATACCCTTCCTATCTGTGCATTTATCCAAACTTCCATAAAATGTTTAAATTGAGCTCACATGAAAGACTTGCGCTGCCAGCTCGTTCCATACTCTCACGACCATCTGAGTAAAGAAGTTTCCCCTCATGTTCCCAGTAAACTTTTTACCTTGCTCTCTCAACCCACAACTTCCAGTTGTAGTCCCATCCAATCTCAATGGAAAAAGCCTGCTTACATATGTATAAGTAAAAGCTCATCATCACGTTGATGTTTGTAATTTCTCAAGAAAGCATGCAGTTAACAAACATCACCAAGAATTCCAGGGCAACTGGAAATTGCAGAAATTTAAAACAAAATTTCATGATAATTAGCAGTAACTTTTGACTTATTTTAATTGCATGCTCTAAATCCCTCTGTTTTGTTAGAATCGTGGGCAAGGTTTTCTATAGGAAGTTTATCTAAGCACCCTTTCCAGTTTTTCTCCCTCTTCCATCACCCCTATCCCAAATCCCCATTCTGGGTAAAAAATAAATTAGCAAAAGCCAGGGATCAATAATCTGAACTCTTGCCATTCGGTAATTCCGCTGCACTGTAAAATGTCAACAGCTGCATCATGAGCTGGTGGGCATTAACAATGAGATAGCATAGTGCAGTGAGGAGCTAAGTTTGTGACTGAATAAGCAGTCAGGAGACACTCAGCTCAGCCATTGCCATGTGTCTTTCCCTCGCCTAGCAACCTTCCAACCTCAGCCTAGGTAAATGGTGGAAGAGCAGGCAATTTGGTTCAGTAAGTTGATTGATCTTTTGGGTCAGTACTGCTCTTCCACCTTATCCCCATCTTCATTCTGATAGCATGAAGAGATATGATTTTGCTTCTCTTCACTCCTTTCTTTCCCCTCTGGTCAGCACTGCACTTTAATTGCTAACAATCAGAAAGCGCAGACTGAAAAAAGTAACTTTAATGAGCAGTAGGTCCTTTTCACTCTTCATTACTAAATCCAGGTCACTGCAAGAACCCTTTGTAGCTGTCATTCCTTTCTGTTAGCATAACATGCCCTTTATATATGTGCAACAATCCACTGCATTGACTGCAAAATACATGTCTTTTCAATGCTTTAAATATCAACCAATAATACTGACTTCAGTCGCTATAGTTCCACCTTTCACACCAAAATCAAATTGTAAAAGAAAATTTCAAAGGTATGGCAGGCAATTCTGAACCTCAAAGTTTGTCAACCTTAGCACATATCATTATTTTTACTTTCCTTGCCATATATTTTGTATAGAAACCACAGGAGTTAAGCACAAGAAGGATCCCAAAACACGATTAAATAAGGATAAATGGCAAAACATAATACAATCAACAGGTGAGGCATAGTGACAGTATTGATGCAGCAGCTAACTCAATTTTCAGCACATAATGACATAGATATTTAATATTCTATTTCTTGAACAACATACTCAACAAGTAGTTCATACTTAATTTAAAGACTTTTTAAAATAATAGATTGTAATTACTGTTAAAATCAAAGAAAAAGTGGAGATGCTGAAAATCTGTAATTAATGTATTTATTTAACATTGGTTAATTACAGAAAATTATTCCAGAGGACATGCATATGTTTTTTCTGATTTGTAATAAATTTAGAACATATAAAATGTAATAACTACATGTCATTTTGTACTAACTTGAGTAACTAATTTGGAAGCCATTTAATTATTTGTGTAAAGTTAATTGGTTGCTCATTTTATGTGGTTAGCAAAATTAATTCTTAAAACAAAAAGGAGATTAATTTTTGTATTAGGATCAGATAATTTTTGCATTAGGATCTCATTCTTACTTACATTTTAATAATTCTTGATATACTGTTACTCTGTTTTACCAAATTATTAGCCCAGAAAATCCATGGTGTCTTAATTTTGGAAGTTACACTAAAATTCAGTCTAAGATCCCCTCGTGTTTTAAGAAGGTAACGATAATCCCGGTGCCGAAGAAGAGCAAGGTGGTATGCCTGAATGACTATCGACCTGTGGCTCTGACATCAATTGCTATGAAGTGCTTCCAGAGATTGGTTATGGCACACATCAACCACAGCCTACTGGTCAAACTTGACACTTTGCAATTCGCCTACCAGAGCAACAGGTCAACGGCAGATGCCATCTCTCTGGCCCTACATTCCTCCTTAGAACACCTGGAGAATAAAGACGCATACGTAAGGCTCCTTTACATTGACTACAGCTCTGCCTCTAATACCATCATTCCAAATAAACTGATTTCTAAGCTCTGGAACCTGGGCCTTAGCACTCAGATCTGCAGCTGGATCTTCAACTTCCTCACAGACAGGACCCAGGCTGTAAAAATAGGGGACAAGCTCTCCTCTACAATCACTCTGAGTACCGGTGCACAATAAGGCAGTGTACTCAGCCCCCTGCTGTACTCACTGTACACCCATGATTGCGTAGCCAAGTTTCCATCAAACTCAATATACAAGTTTGCTGATGACACAACAATTGTAGGCCGTATCTCAGGTAATGATGAGTTTGAGTACAGAGAGGAAACTAAGAACCTGGTGGTATGGTGTGAAGATAATAATCTATCCTTCAATGTCAGCAAGACGAGAGAATTGGTTGTTGACTTCAGAAGGAGTAGCGGACCGCACGATCCAATTTACATCGGTGGTGCGCAAGTGGAACAATCCAAAAGCTTTAAGTTCCTCGGGGTCAATATCACAAATGACCTGACTTGGTCCAACTAAGCAGAGTCCACTGCCAAGAAAGCCCACCAGTGCCTTTACTTCCAGAGAAAACTAAAGAAATTTGGCCTGTCCCCTAAAACCCTCATTAATTTTTATAGATGCAACGTAGAAAGCATTCTTCTAGGGTGCATCACAACCTGGTATGGAAGTTGTCCTGTCCAAGACCAAAAGAAGCTGCAGAAGATCGTGAACATGGCACAGCACATCACACAAACCAATTTTCCATCTTTGGACTCACTTTACACTGCACGCTGTCAGACCAGTGCTGCCAGGATAATCAAGGATGTGACCCACCTAGCCAACACACTTTTCGTCCCTCTTCCCTCCGGGAGAAGGCTCTGGAACTTGAAGACTCACACGGCCAGATTGGGAACAGCTTCTTTCCAACTGTGATAAGACTGCTGAACGGATCCTGACCCAGATCTGAGCCGTACTCTCCAAATATCCGGACCTGCCTCTCGGTTTTTTTGCACTACCTTACTTTCCATTTTTCTATTTTCTATTTATGATTTATAATTTAAATTATTAATATTTATTAATTTTTACTATTTTAAATATTTAATATTTGTAACCCAGGGAGTGGGAAGCGCAGAATCAAATATCTCTGTGATGATTGCACATCCTAGTATCAATTGTTTGGCGACAATAAAGTATAAAGTGTGACGAGAATACACATAGATTAAGATGTTAGCTGTCCTGTGCTGGCACCAGTGGGATCAGAAGTTGGTCTGTCACCTGTCTTCAGGAGAAAGAGAGATAAGGAAAACAATGGAGCAGCATTTGGAGATGTTAATGAAGGGATGGGAGAGTTTAACAGAAGGAGATCTGTCAAGATCGGCTCCCCCTTTGAACCCTGAACTGTTTGAAGTGATGGACAGGCGATACCCCAGCAGGGGGATAAAAAGGGACAGGTTCACTAAGGCAGGACACACACGACACCACGAGGTAACGAGACCCTGGAAGCGGTGCGTCTGCCATAAGTCGGTGGGAAGTTTTGGAGGGCTGGTTGCGGGACCAAGCCATAGACGCACAGGGTGGAAAGGAACGATCAGCGGGAACCTGGTGTGTGTCCGCCCTTGCCTGGGTGCCAGGTTCACCGCAGAGAAACGATTGTATCATGGTCACGGTCGGTGACCTCAGAAGACAGCACAAAGGGCTTGCCCGAAAGCTGACTGCGAAGAATATCGAAGGTCTGTGTGGAAGCCGTTTGAATATTCATTCGTTTTGCTCTCTCTCTCCTTCCCCCCACTGTCCATCTCCCACGGCAGTGATTACTGCGAACTGAACTGAATTCAATTGAACTGAACTTTGCGTCACTTTGAAACTGGTCATTTACCCCTAGACGACGATAGAGCTTGATTGATCCTGTTATCCTAATTCTGTGTACATGTGTGTTTATTATTGCTGAACTGTTGCATTTATTATCCTTCTGATTAGAGTACTGTGTTGCTTGTCTCTTTAATAAAACTTTCTTAGTTCTAGTAATCCAGACTCCAACTGAGTGATCCATTTCTGCTGGTTTGGCAACCCAGTTACGGGGTACGTAACATAAGTGGGGTTCTTGTCCGCGATTTTGAACACTAAATTTGGGACGGAGTAAATTGATTGGGTTAAAATTCCCGAAAGAAAGGAAAGACAAACAGCAGAAATGGAGGTTGAGGAATTTATAATGGCGCCGACCTTGGAGGCATTAGAGGATGCCAGGAAAGCAGAATTGGCAGCTGTGGCCAAACGGTTGAATCTTGCTAAGGGGAAGTTGACAATGAGGAGAGAGGAGATACACAGAGCTATCGTAGAGCACTATGTATCTAAAGGTGTGTTTCCCCAAGGGGAGCTGGAGGTGGTATCTATTGAAAAACCTGCTGGAGATGCGGTACAGGTGCAGCTTGAAAAACTGAGACTCGAGCACGAGTTCCGGGTACGGCAGCTAGAACACGAAGAGAAAGAGAGGCAATGGGAGCTAGAAGAGAAAGAGAGAGAGTTAGAAAGGCGGGAGAAAGAGAAACAGTTAGAAAGGCAGGAGAAAGAGAAAGAGTTAGAAAGGCAGGAGCGAGAGAGAGAGAGAGAGACAGTTGGAGCGAGAGGAGAAACAGAGGGAAGGGGAATTCGAGCTGGAGAAGTTAAAGATAAGGGCAGAGCAGGGGCCTGTGCCGAACCAAGGTGGAGGGTTCCGGGCGACCCAGGAGGTTAGGCTGGTTCCCCCATTTGACGATACCGACGTGGATCGGTACTTTCTCCATTTCGAAAAAATTGCTACAAGTCAGGACTGGCCGAGGGATAAGTGGGCTGTTTTGCTTCAGAGTGTACTGAAAGGGAAAGCCCAACAAGCTTACTCAGCTTTGTCTGCAGAAGATGCCCAGAGGTATGAGGTGGTGAAAGAGGCCATCCTCAGGATTTATGAGTTGGTCCCGGAGGCATACCAGCAGAGGTTCTGGAATGCGAGGAAGCAGTGGGACCGCACGTACTTAGAGTTTGCCCGTGAGATGCAGACATATTGTGAGCGTTGGTGCGCCTCGAAGGGGGTAGAGGGGATTTATGACAGACTGCTACAGCTGATCCTGATTGAGCAGTTTAAAGGTTGTGTCCCTGAGGGTATGAGACCCTACTTAGATGAGAAAGAGGCAGCCACGTTAGCCGCAACTGCTAAGTTAGCAGATGAGTATGCGTTGATGCATAAAATGAAGTTTGCCCCGAGTAAAGGCTACCAGAAGGGTAGTCAGGACGGCGGGGAGTGTCCGCCAGAAAAGTCATAAAGTAAGCTGGGGACTAGTGAGAAGGATAAGGTAGACTGCGAGCAGTCTGGTAGGAAGTCTCCTGGGGTCGTCTGTTATAATTGTGGGAAAGTCGGACACTTTGCGTCCAGGTGCTTTGCCCCAAAGAAGGAGACAGGAAAAGGAAAAACGGCGATTTTGACTGGCTGTATCGAGCTGGTAAACGAACTGCTAGGAGAGGAAAGGTCTGCCAAAGTTCAGGAAGGGGGCGAGAGGTTTATCTCAGCCGGATTGGGGTCAGTGAAGGAGGGAGTAAATCCAGTTCCAGTGCGGATTTGGAGAGACACGGGAGCTTGTCAGTCATTGATATTGAAGAGTGTATTAGAGTTTAGCTCAGAGACCCAGACTGGGAAGGTCAAGGTCAAAGGTATTGGGGAAGGGACAGAGGCGGTCTCTTTGCACCAGATACACCTACAAAGCAACCTGGTCTCTGGACTAGTCACGATCGGGGTGAGGTCCGAATTACCGATGAAATGCGTGGAGGTCTTGCTCGGTAATGATGTCGTCGGGAGAATCGTGTTCCCAGCCGTGAGATTGACAGGTCAGCTTGCCAGCATTGAGGCCCCGCCCATGGACTCACAGGTTCATCACGGGACTGCTGAAGTAAATTTGGCTGAGACGTTTCTGCCAGCCTTGTACGAGAAGGGGGTAGAAAGTGAAAAGAAGGAGTGTAGTGAAACAAGAGGTAGTGAGGGAGCTGAGACAGACTTAGCATTAGCCAGGAAAGAATTTGTGCAGGCGCAGGAGCGAGACGAAGGGCTGATGGTTTTGGCAGAGACAGCTCTCTCTGACGCAGAATTAAGAAGGGAGCCAGTAGGCTATTGTGTGGAGGAGGAAGTGCTAAGGAAGAAAGGGAGACCAAGTACCGTACCTGCAGATGAGGAATGGGGGGTGGTGCAAAAGAGTTATGGGGATGAGATTTTTAACCTGGCCCACCAGGTACCCCTCGGTGGACATTTTGAGGTGCTGAAGGAAACAGTTGGCAGAAGCATGAAAGAGGTTTACCGGCTGCACAGGAGGAAGGATGTTATTGATTATGGCAGATGTGAACTGAGACAGTCACAGGCTTTTGATATGCAAACAAACCTAGTCGGTGTTAGCGCAGAAATCAATGAAGCTAGGGTCCCCCTGATAAGAGAAAAAAACCATTTTGAAAAGATGAGTATGGTACCGACCAGATGGGAGAAGGCTATTGTTTTGGCCAGCTCTGCTGATAAGGTCTCTCCCTTAATCCCCGAACAAAGCAACTCTTTAGGAGAAGTAATTAAACGACGCGCACCAGTGTGTTTGATTGTCCCAAGGTGATGCAAAGAACTGGGACGTTGGGTGGTGTTTGTTACGCTAAGTCAGCCTAGTGAGCAACAGTCCTATAGAATGAGTAATTCAGTGACGAAAGGGCTGACGAACACAGAGGTGTGTATTGGCGATGTAATACGGCTGTCTGGAGCCAGCTTGATAGTGAACCTTGAAAAAAATGAGTTCGGCCACACGAAGGTCATTTATCTGGGAATTGTGGTGACACAGGGGCAGCTGGCAGCGATGCAAGCTAAAGTGCGGGCTATCTCTGACCTCCCAACCCCGACAGACAAGAGGGCCCTCAGAAGGCTCTTGGAGATGGTGGGGTACTGTAGGAAGATTTGCAATAACTCTGCGGTTACTACCCCTCCCCCTCCTACTAAGCCCTTGCGAGAGTAAACTAAGTCGGAATGGGACGACCCTTGTTATTGTGGTCCGGGACGAAACCCAATGAGGGGTTACATTGATCGCAATTCATCAGTGTTTTTGGCCAGTATGAAGTTTGCTAAGTTGGAGCCTGGTCTAAGGGATTATTAATAACACATATAAAAGGAACAGAAAATGTGATGGCTAACTGTCTGACAGGTGTTGACAACTTAAAATTCGCTGTATTAGCCAAATAGCTGATAAAGATATATATTTGTGTGTATCAAATGGTGTATTCATGTTTGTAATTTTTACCCCGGTAAAAATCCTTAAAGATGGGAGGTGTGACGAGAATACACATAGATTAAGATGTTAGCTGTCCTGTGCTGGCACCAGTGGGATCAGCAGTTGGTCTGCCACCTGTCTTCAGGAGAATGAGAGATAAGGAAAACAATGGAGCAGCATTTGGAGATGTTACGGAAGGGACGGGAGAGTTTAACGGAAGGAGATCTGTCAAGATCGGCTCCCCCTTTGAACCCTGAACTGTTTGAAGTGATGGACAGGCGATACCCCAGCAGGGGGATAAGAAGGGACAGGTTCACTAAGGCAGGACACACACGACACCACGAGGTAACGAGACCCTGGAAGCGGTGCGCCTCCCATAAGTCAGTGGGAAGTTTTGGAGGGCTGGTCGCGGGCCCAAGCCATAGACGCACAGGGTGGAAAGGCACGATCAGTGGGAACCTGGTGTGTATCCACCCTTGCCTGGGTGCCAGGTTCACCGCAGAGAAACGATCGTATCTGGAAACGGAGGGGTCATGGTCGGTGACCTCAGAAGACATCACAAAGGGCTCACATGAAAGCTGACTGAGAAGAATGTCGAAGGTCTGTGTGGAAGCCGTTTGAATATTCATTCGTTTTTGCTCTCTCTCTCCTTCCCCCCACTGTCCATCGCCACGGCAGTGATTACTGTGAACTGAACTGAATTCAATTGAACTGAAGTTTGCGTCACTTTGAAACTGGTCATTTACCCCTAGATGATAATAGAGCTTGATTGATCCTGTTATCCTAATTCTGTGTACATGTGTGTTTATCATTGCTGAATTGTTGCATTTATTATCCTTTTGATTAGAGTACTGTGTTGCTTGTCTCTTTAATAAAACTTTCTTAGTTCTAGTAATCCAGACTCCAACTGAGTGATCCATTTCTGCTGGTTACGTAACAAAAGTATAAGTATAACATATAAATTACATCAACCACAGAATATAATGAAGAGCCTATAGGTGTGGGAATTTGACAACTTGGATGAATTGTGTGGCACACTCCTTTTTCAGTTGTCAGAGTGGCAACTAGCCAATCTACTAGCATTTTGTCACCCATCTTTTCTCCCCAACAAGATCATCTATCTTTGGACTGTGTATCTTTGCCAACAAATCCCAGCACCAACCTGCAATGACTGCTCTTCCACTTGTTCGTTATATATTACAAACTTTGCTTCAGAAGTTGCTTCTATAAATCACCTTGAGATGTCATCAGATCATGAATGGTGCAAAACTATTGTAAGTTCAAAAACAAGTTAATTCATTATTCTCAGTGGTCTAATGTCAGAGAACAATGGCCTTCTCAATCCACAGACGTTTGTAGCAATGCATTTATATCATTAATCTATTAACCTTTCCCAAGACAGGGAAAATAACCTTCATTTTGTACAGATCACTAACATATTATCAGTATATGCATCACTGCCTGACCTTAATAAAAGCATTCTTATTATTGGCTGTGCACATGCAGTATAACACATAATAAGTACTATAATTAATGCTTTGCCATTTATTTAGAATGTCATGTAATGTAATCCTGTCTCATTTTATCTTGACATGCAGATGGACTATTGCTGGGGTTAGTCATTTGCTTGAACTTCAGATATAAACTCTCGGCCTTAGGGAGCCAGAAAAAAAATCACTTTGTGGAAAAAGTGAAGTGACATTCTCCAATGCACGCTCTGTATGAGTTTGAAATTTGTTTCCTGAACAGTCCATATAAAAGAATGTCCAAGAAAACAAGGAAATAGGTGCAAGAATCTGACAAATAGCTCCTCAATTCTGTTCCCCCATGCAATATGATCACAGCTGTTCTATGCTGAACTCAACTCCTCCACTGTGCCAGTTCCCTATAACCTTCAATTACTTGACCTTCCTAATATTTAATTTACCTTAAATATATCTACTGATCTACCCTTGATCACTATTGGGGTAAAGAAACTCATACAACTCTCTCTTGTCAGCGAGTCTGAAATATTTAGGCTTGGTGAAAATAAAATCAGCATCTCTCTCTACTTTCAGCTTTTCTGAAGCCCATCACCATGGTTACCGTGAAAGTGATTTTCATTCAAGGGCAGGTGAAGACAACTCAAGAATTTTAATGCACTTATTTGCCTCCCTACCTCTAACCCCTAATTGAATGATGACCTCAAACCCTTCCTGGCTTGACTTTGAATTCTAGTAACGGTAGTCAGTTCTATTGAAAATGAAGGTTTTGAATTAAGCATTAAGGCAAATTGATTGGCAACTATAAGATTATTAAAATGGAGGTGGAGTATATGGGAGTGAGGTGTATTGGATATTGGGGGTTAGCGAAAAACAAGGGTTTCAATACATTTTACCGTCATTGGCTCTTTGTAAGAACCATCTGAGATCTCTCCCTTCATCAATTGCTCTCCACAGAGCTCTATGCATAGTAGCTTCAAATATCTATGCAATCTTCAATCAGAATTTTTCTGATCGCTGTCTATATCATGCTTGGCATCATTTGGATGAATCTACGTTACAGATATTGACACCTTTCGTGTTCTGTCTTTGATATTTTGAGTAAAATTGCTTATAGTTCTCTTATTTTGGTTTAGCCAGTACTTTTGTTTCTTAATTTCAGTACATCCTATCTATTTATAAAGCATGATGTACTCCTAGGCAGTTTTATGGCTTGACTTGGTAGTGTTACGTACCCCGTAACTGGGTTGCCAAACCAGCAGAAATGGATCACTCATTTGGAGTCTGGATTACTGGAACTAAGAAAGTTCTATTAAAGAAATAAGCAACACAGTACTCTAATCAAAAGGATAATGAATACAACGGTTCAGCAATGATAAACACACATGTACACAGAAACTAGGATAATAGGATCAATCAAGCTCTATCGTCATCTAGGGGTAAATGACCAGTTTCAAAGTGACGCAAAGTTCAGTTCAATTGAGTTCAGTTCAGTTCACAGTAATCACTGCCGTGGGAGAGAGAGAGAGAAAGCGAATGAATATTCAAAAACGGTTTCCACACAGACCTTCGATCTTCTTCGCAGTCAGCTTTCGGGCGAGCCCTTTGTAATGTCTTCTGAGGTCACCGACTGTGACCCCTCCGTTTCCAGATACGATCATTTCTCTGCGGTGAACCTGGCACCCAGGCAAGGGCGGACACACACCAGGTTCCCGCCGATCGTACCTTCCCACCCTGAGCGTCTATGGCCTGGTCCCACGACCAGCCCTCCAAAACTTCCCACCGACTTGTGGGAGGCGCACCGCTTCCAGGGTCTCGTTACCTCGTGGTGTCGTGTGTGTCTTGCCTTAGCGAACCTGTCCCTTTTTATCCCCCTGCTGGGGTATCGCCTGTCCATCACTTCAAACAGTTCAGGGTTCAAAGAGGAGCCGGTCTTGACAGCTCTCCCATCTCTTCATTAACATCTCCAAATGCTGCTCCATTGTTTTCCTTATCTCTCTTTCTCCTGAAGACAGGTGGCAAACCAACTGCTGATCCCACTGGTGCCAGCACAGGACAGTTAACATCTTAGTCTATGTGTACTTTCGTCATAGTAGTGATCACCATTTCTGGGAAATATACATTGTGAGCCTTTCTCTTTTTTCAAGACACTTCAGAGGTTTCTGTAATGTACAGTTATTTTTTGATATCTTCCTTCAAAACATAAATTCTAATTAAATTCAATTAACTTGAATATCATTCCATTAACTGATTTATGTTTCAGATTGTGGTCTTCACAGTTTGCTAAACCATGCAAGTCCAAATCATCTGCATATCTTATATATCAAAAGCCCAACACTGATGCTCAGGTATACACAGCGCTATTCTAATCAGAGTTTACCCCAAGCTTAACATTCAAATTTTATGGGATTCTCCATCATCATCCATTGTAATTTATGGAAAGTGAAATTGTGAGGCAAATGCTATAAATGGCCTAAAAGAGCCAATTATTCTTTTTTCTCCTAAAGAGGAAACTTAGGAGAACTTTGATTAATCACTACATTTTTTTTATTGGACATTGGACTGTTTTCATCCACATTGTACTTTTTCCTCTTGACCTTATCCAACAAGCCACTGAAAGGCATTTTATTGAACTTTTCCTGAAAAATGTTCGGCATCTATTGCATCATAAGACCATAAAACATAGGAGCAGAATTAGGTCATTCAGCCCATCGAGTCAGCTTCACCGTTTCATCATGGCTGATCCCGGATCCCACTCAGCCCCATACACCTGCTTCTCGTCATATCCTTTGATGCCCTGACTGATCAGGAAATATCAACTTCCGCCTTAAAAATGCCCATGGATTTGACCTCCACCTCAGTTTGTGGCAGAGAATTCCAGAGATTCACTACCCTTTGGCTAAAACATTTACTCTTTACCTTTGTCCTGTAAGAGTTCCCTTCAGTTTTGAGGCTATGCCCTCTAGTTCTGGATATCCCCACAATAGGAAACATCCTCTCTTACACTTACCCTAGATCTGACATCAACCTGATTTTCCCAATCCTCTTGCATATTGAAGTCCCCCATTATAATTGTGTTATTACATGTGTGGCGTGTGGCCAAGTGGTTAGGACATGGGGCTCACGATCTGAAGGTAGTGGGTTCGAGTCTCAGCCAAGGCAGCGTGTTGTGTCTTTGAGCAAGGCACTTAACCACACACTGCTTCAGTCTACCCAGCTGAAAATGGGTACCGGCAAATGCTGGGGGTTAACCTCACGATAGACTGGTGTCCTATCCGGAGAGGTGGGGGTAGGGAGTCTCGTAATCTCAGTCACTTCATGCCACAGAAACCGGCCTAATGGGCCACAAGGCTTGGGACAGACTTTAACTTCAGCTTTTAACGCTTATTACATGCCTTTTCCAGCTCCCTTTGCAATCTCAGCCCCACATCTTGGTTACTGTTTGGAGGCCTGTAATGATTCCCATAGTGGTTTTTTCACCCTAGCAGATTCTTAACTCCACCCACAAAGATTCAACATTCTTTGACCCTGTGTCACCTCTTTTTAAAGATGTAATTCCATCTCTTACTAACAGAGTCACCGCCTATGCCTTCCGGCCAGTCCTTTCAGTACAAAATTTATCCTTTGCTGTTAAGCTCCCAACTGTGGCATTCTTTCAGTCACAGCTCAGTGATGCCCACAACACCATACCGAGCGCACTATAATTGCGCCATGAGTTTGTCCACTTTATTCCAAATACTACGGTCACATACCCCGTGACGGGTTAAAGAACCAGCAGAGATGGAAAACACTTTGGAATCCAGTCTTGCTATTAACTAATGATATTTATTAGTAACTATGCAATACAGTAATGTAAATGCAGATAAATCAAACAGGTTAGCAATGATTATAAGTAAGTGTGGAATATATATGAAAATCAAGTTTCTTCAAGTCTAGGGGTAAATAGATAGTCTTACAATGATGAGTAAATTTCAGTTCAGTTCGTGGTATTGAGTTAAGTAATGATGGAGAGAGAGAGGGGGAGAGATTTGAGTCTTCATTTGAGCTGACGCCATCGATCTTCCCGTTGTCCTCCGAAATCCTTTAAAAGTCACCAACTGTGACCAAACAAAGTTCTTCTGTGCTGGAGCTATCAACCCAGGCGAGGGTTGGAAACACAATCCACACTGCGAGAGCCACTGATTGATCCTCCAAAAACCCACTTTTTCTGTGGGCCCAACAAAGCTCATTCAGTGTCTAAAATCATGTGTTGCAGGTCTATCATCTGACCTCCTATTTATCTCACCGTACTGAGTACCAACTGTCATTCAAATAACTCCTCCCATCTCTGTCCGTGTAAGAATGCACTAGCAGGTCATGTCCTTGGGAAGAATAAACACACTCCAGAGAAACCATAACATCGATTATCCATCAAATAACGCCACCCTCAGTCACCATAGCGACTTATGAGCTGCTCGGTGCCCTCTCTCTCCGAACTCAGCAGAAATCCAGAAGTTAGTCTCAGTTCCTCCTCATGCCTTAAAGTGACAGTCCACAGGAAATATGAACCTTAGGGGTTCATAACACCATCTCAAAGCAGTCTTTGTCTCTCTCTCTCTTAAAAACAAAATGTTGGTGTTAAGTAACTCTCTCTCTCTTTTCAAAAGCACAGTTTATAGGGGTAATCGAGCACAGTTCATAGGGGTAATTTAGGACCCCATCACACTACGCACATTTAAATACAGCACCTCAATCCTGCATTCTTCATCCTTTTGAATTTTGCCTCTGTGGTACAATATAACTATTTTGTCTATCCAAGCAGCCTTTTACCTATCAAACACTTTTTTGTCTCCTGGTTCCATGGGAAATTTAGGCTCAGCTTCTCCACCCTGAAGCTTCGGCCCAAGAACTTTTACACTCACTGTGGGACCTTGCCTTCCACATTAATTGTTCACTTGTTCGGTTACCGTCAGGCTGAGGTGATTAAAGTTTTACATCAGAAAATTTTCCAAAAGCAAGCAGACAGAATCTGTTCTATTGTTCCAATTGCTGGGCAAACCCTTCTCTACATTTTCAAAGAAACTAACAGCTTTTCAACAAGCTCCAAACCTGGGCCTCTGTACCCCTTCCCCCTGCAACTGGATCCTTGACTTCCTTGTTGGGAGATCAGTCAGCAGGGATTGTAAATACATCTCCTCCTCCCTGACAATTAACACTGACACACCTCAAGGATACATGCTTACTCTACTGCTCTCTCATTTAGTAAGCATGCACACTTTCCCTGTTATGTGCACGCGCACCAGAGGAGAAGGAGGGGGGTTGTTGGGATAAAAGGTGGCGGACCTCATGTACTGAATGGAGGCATTGAAAGTAAAGTTGTTTGAACAAAAGAAAAATTAGTCTTTGTTGTTTAAGCCTCAACAGCAAAGCACAGCTCAAACACAAACAGTTTAAGCAATTTAAGCGCCGGGCCAAATTGAGATGGTTGGGATGTCAGAGTCAGAGGAGAGAGGCAGGGCAGTTTGACTTGCTGCTCCATTGAACGTGTTTGACTTTGTGCCGGACTGAATTAGTGGCCTGCAAGCAGTGGTCTTCTGAATCAGCTGCATTATGATAATAAATTAGGCTTCAATTACTTTGTTATACCTGTATACTTACTGCCACATATACTGGGAATAGTTGGATCTGATTAACCTAACCCATTATAGTTTGGTGCTGCAAATAGGTTTCATGAAATTATACAGGTGGACAAGCAGCCTGGTGTTGTGAACTTCAGTTCTGAATGCTGTTTGCTTGCTTTACATTACCTCAATATATTTCCTCTTGTTATGCACGATTTAATTACATATTTTCATATATATATTTTATTATAATCTATAGTTTTTGAAATTATGTACAGTTTTGCACTATACTGCTGCCACAAAACATCTTATGAAGTATTCCAGTAATATTAAACATAATTCTGATTCTGATACTGAACTGAAGAAGTAAATTAGGAATAGGCTATCTGGCCCTTTGGAAATCCTCCACTCTTCATTAAATTCTTCTTTCTCGGTGCTATTGATTCTGTTGGGATACATAAAGTTACCAATTTCTGTTTGAAGATCTTAACAACTGAGTCCTCAGAACCCTCTGGACTTGAGATTTCAAAGGATTTACCACAGTCATGAGACCTAATCTGAGTGAAGAAATTTCATTTCTGTCTGAAAGAACAATTACAATAGTCAACTTCCAATTGTAAAATCTGGATAGTTACAGGGCTTTTGCAATCTCTTCTATTACTTCTGCCAAAGTCTTCAATGAGATGACTGTGATTTTTAGACCCCGACATCACTTCAGAGCCTGTTCTAGGGTGCTGGTAACTCTGACTTTAGTCTTTTCAAGAGGTTCCTATTGGTTACTTCTATCAATTGATAAAAAATCAAAATAAAGTTAATTAATGTTTCCAGGGATATTCACTACTTTTAATCTTTAATAAAAATGTTCTAAGGATTTGAGAATATAAAAGCAGTTAAGAAATAGGGGTGTCATATTTCAATAATACTGAAATTGCTTCATTTTGGTTGGCGATAATAGGCATCTATCATTGTACCATTTCTCCTACAATCAGATAACTCACTCCATTTTTCAAACTGCAGTCACCAGGTATATTTTAGTGTTCCAGCCAACGTG
This sequence comes from Mobula hypostoma, assembly GCF_963921235.1. Classification (NCBI taxonomy): domain Eukaryota; kingdom Metazoa; phylum Chordata; class Chondrichthyes; order Myliobatiformes; family Myliobatidae; genus Mobula; species Mobula hypostoma. The sequence goes on along the minus strand of NC_086098.1, from coordinate 54,689,329 downwards.
ATATAGTTCTTTAAAAACATAGAGATTCCCTTATTTTTTAGAGTTTGGCTAGGATGTAAAATGATTGTGCGGGATTCATCTCCCATATGGTTCACCAGCATCCATTTGAACTCTGTAAAAATTATATTTTATAATCCACAACCATTACCCATGATTTCTTTTGATAATATTATAATCCATATGTTCTTGTTGCTCATCATTCCATATCATTCCATAGTTATAAAATCTTCAACTTTGAAGTTTGAAATTTGTTGTGCCTCTGTATAATTGCTATTCAACCCTGATTTCAGTTTCTTTTTTTTTCTTAGTTTATTCTTTGTCTTTTTTTAATCAAAGTGCCATTTGCCGGGGCTCCCTTTATCTCCTGCCATAACTTCAGCAGGGGAGTTTCTCTCTGTTATTAGTAAGAAATAGAAGCTAGTGTATTTATATTCTTATCTTCCTGATATTGATTGTGCAGTGCCAAAAATACTTGTTAGACTGAAGGTCACAGAGAGTAGCACTCTTACTCATCCCTTTCCAGTATTTCATCTGTTTAACAGGACATCAGATAAGCTGAACAATTAGAATCAGAATCAAGTTTCTATTCATTGTCTTCATGAAATTTATTGTTTTGCAGTAGCAGTACAGTGCAAAGATATAAAATTGTATAAATTACAAAACATATAATAGCGCAAGAATATTGAGGCAACCAGGAGTTCATGGATTGTTCAGAAATCTGATAGTGGAGGAGACGAAGCTGTTTCTGAATTGTTGAGTGTGGGACTTCAGGTTGCTGTATCTCCTCCCTGATGGTAGCAATGAAATGAGGTCATGTTCCGGATGGTGAGAGATTGATGGATGTTGTTTTATTAAGGCGCAGTCTCGTGAAGTTATCTCTCATGGGTTGTGTTGCTGATGGATCTGGCCCTTTGGAGCCTCTTATGATCCTCTGCATGGAAGCCTCCATACCAGATTGTGATGCAACCATTCAGAATGCTCTCCACCGTACATTTACAGACAATTGTATGAGCCTTTAGTCTCAAGCTCCTAATGAAGGAGAGTTGCTGGTGTGCCTTCTTTCTGATTGCATCAATGTAATGGGCCCAGGATAGGTCTATCAAGATGTTGATCCTCAAGAACCTGAAGCTCCTCATCCTTTCCATCACCGACCTCTCAGTGAGAACTTGTATGTGCTCTCCTGACTTCTCTTTCCTAAAGTGCACAGTTAATTCCTTGGTCTTGCTGATGTTGAGTGATTGCATCAATGTAATGGGCCCAGGATAGGTCTATCAAGATGTTGATCCTCAAGAACCTGAAGCTCCTCATCCTTTCCATCACCGACCTCTCAGTGAGAACTTGTATGTGCTCTCCTGACTTCTCTTTCCTAAAGTGCACAGTTAATTCCTTGGTCTTGCTGATGTTGAGTGCGAAGCTGTTGTTGTGACTTCACTCAAGCAGCTGATATATCTCACTCCTGTATGCCTCCTTATCATCATCGGAGATTTTACCAACAGCAGACAGCACTTGAGCTGGGCTTAGGCACACAGAGTAGTGGGCTAGGCATACATCCTAGAGTTGGGTCTGTGTTGATTGCCAGTGAGGAGGAGAGTTTATCACCAATCTGTTCCAACTGCGGTCTCCAAATGAAAAAGTCAATGATCCAATTGCAGTGTGAGGTATGCAGGCCTAAGTTTAGAAGCTTGATGATTAATACTGAGAGATATGGTATTAAATGCTAAGTAGTAATTGATAAACAGCAGCCTGATACATATTTTGCTGTTGTCTATGTATGCCAAAGCAGAGTGAAGATCCAAGGAGAACATTGCTCTGAGGGCAGCAATCAAACTTGTGATTGTAGCATATTGTAAAACACCCAATAAATGTCTATCAGGTCAATGGCCTCTTAACTCTTTCTGATCTTCTAACATGTGAGATCTGTAGAGTAACCATTAAAATACTAATGTCTGTATGGATTTAGGCATATTGTTTATATGCAAGCTTTAATGTACTTTAAAAGCCCAAGGAATGTTGTGTGTCCAAACATAAGTGAATGAGATAACGACGAGTAACCATAAAATGTCTAATTGATTTATAAGGACCATGTTAATGGACACAAGATGTGTTTGAAAAAAGAACAGACTGTGTTAATGGCATGAGAACAAATGATCAAATATTTTGTCTGCTTTGTAATTGCATTGCACCTATGAAGCATATGGATATATTGCGCTATATTTGGAATTTTCTTTGGACTTCCACCAGGACTGTGATTGTGATCAGTGCCCGAAACTCAGGGGTGGTTTTGCGAGTCAGAAGCTGGAGCGACAACCAAGTAGTGATGGAATCATGAGTCCAGGAATCTAACCCATTACAGTTTGGTGCTGCAAATAGGTTTCATGAAAATATACAGGTGGACAAGCAACTTGAGTGATACTGTACCCATGATATATCAGTTCCCCAGACGGATGGAGAAATATGAGAGTTTTGGATCGCTGACTAATGTTCTGAGTAAATGTTGTCTTCCCAGATGTTGAGAGAAAGTATTTGCTGAAATGTCTGACATTAAGCTTCTGTATGTAGTATCACAATGCTTTAAGCATATAGCTCTTTTCTGGCTCAAGTAGGGTGGATTTTTATGACTGTATTGCAGCAGTGGTGTACTGAAAAAACAAAGCACTGAGGAAAACAAGTGAGTGCAGTGTGAGTTGGCCTCCAAGTTCTCAGAAGACTATTTTAAGGGAACAGCTGAGTGGAACAGGAGCGCATTAAACACCCTGAAGTTAAACAGATTGCTGTTGCATGTAGATTGGCTACCTTAATGCAAAAGCAACTCATGACAATGGATCTGTAAAGGTCCAAACCACATGACTGCAGGAGGATTGGGATCCACAACTTGGAACGAGTATATCTAGGATGATGATTCATCTGGGGATGGAAACAATATAGCCAAGCTGCACCCCTTCCAGCAAAGACGCTGGAATGCCAAGGAATGCCAAAACGCTGATGAACATAACCAAGCTGCAGAGGATGTTCCTACCACCACAGGCACTATTATCCATAACTATACTACCACTAAGTTGCAGAATTTAGCACAGAGACTGTGTCAGTGGCCATGGGAATCTTTGTCCAGCTGGTTCACCCACCTATGGGATTTAGGAGCCTCACAACTGTATTTTAAATATGCTTGAAATGATTCAGTTAGGATCATTAATGATGGGCCCACTGGGCCTGGCTAAATTGTGAACTTGTCAGGCTGAGGGAGCTGAACTTTCCTTGTGGGCTGTGGTCGTATGAGCTGTCTGTGCTCGCTTACTGACCCTTCGGACTGGATGCATCTCCTCACCCCTGGAGGCCAGTTCACACCTCTGTAATATGGCAGCACAATCTGCCATTTATAATATTAATGCCTTTAACTGCCCTGAGGCTGTCTCCTTTTCCCTTGATTGCACACTCAATTGATGGAATGGGGACCCTCACACAGGAGAGGCATCCTGCTGCTTCAGTTAGGGCCAGCTGAGGGTCAGACTGTTGCAGAGACCATTGGCCTAACATAAAGGGTCAGATGTAGATCGGGAACAGGTGCACTTTAAGGTTGTTCTCAAGTCCTGGCAACAGCAGGGGTAACCTGTGTGCATGATGAATCAAACTAGGAATGCTCCAAAGCAGCCAATGACTACCCCAGTAGTAGGTATCAAAGAGTCCCTTTCCCATCTCAGTAGGAAGGAAATGTTGTTGTCCTTGCTGAAAGCACCTGGTTAAGAAAAAAATTGACAATGTACCTCTCGGTGTTCTTTATGTGATATACTGTGAGCATTGTGACCCAGGTGCCCAGACAAAGGGAATGGTTGCCCTTCCGACCCCTACATCGGAATGTAATGTTAATCCCAAAAAGTAGGATGTTCTCCGGCTATATCGTATCTGGACTTGGGTGAATTCGATCCAGGTGATGGTTTTCCTACTCAAGCTATCGCCTGGGGGTATGGCCAGGGCTCCGGAACCACTGCTATTGCTGTAAGGGCAGCTCATATTTCTAGCATCCCAGAGGGAGACCCAAAGCCATACTATATGTACCTATTACCATTGAGAGCCACACAGCAATAAGTAGCAGCTAATTGCCCTGGTGAACACCGGTGTTGAGGTTACCCTATCACATGGGAATCCAGATCTACGTTTGTATATGCAGTGGTATCGAGTGTGTATTCAGCGATGTAGGGTACACAGGTGCTGTATGAACCAAGGTCTATCTTACTAACAGTTTGGGACTGTCCACATGCTCATCTCCCAGGTACCAAAGAGTATTTTGGGAATTGATTTGATAATGGGAATTTTTATCATGACACCCTTTGGCAAATTTGCTTTTGGTATTAGGAAGGTGTCCATTCTGGTTGCAAAGGCAAAATAGAAACCTGTCTTTATCCCCTTGCCATTACCAAGCAATATCTTAAACCAGGAGGGAATAATGGAATCGATGAGACAGTCAAGTCCCTCCTCAGCCTGAGCGTTCTTCGCCTGCCTCATCCCCTTATAATAGCCTTACTGGGCCAGGTCAGAAACCTGATGGCCCATGGTACGTGACCATTGATGAATACCCCTCTGCGGGCCACAGCTGTTCCAGATGTTGTGACCCTGACTGAGAATTTTTCTGGCAGGACTGACAGCTATTATGCTGTTATTGATTTGGTAAATGCTTTCTTCTCCATCCCTATTGCTGAGCAGTCCCAAGATCAGTTTGCTTCGACATGGAAAGGCCTTCGGTACACCTTTACATGGCTTCCACTGGGATATGTTCATTGTCCTGCTATTTTCCATAGTGTGGCAGCATGGGATTTGCATGAATGTGTCCTATCCCCCAATATGAAAGTAGCTCACCATATAGATGTGTTATCCTCTGACTAGGAGGTTTCCAAAACCCGTAATACTTTAATTGATCACATGTAATCGAGGGGGATGGGAAATTACTCCTGATAATTACAGGAACCAGCTATGACTGTTCATTTTCTGAGAATACAATAGACTAAGGGTGATAGGATAATTCACAATAAGGTCAGAAATAAGATCCTAGACCTAGCACCTCCATGCCAAAGCAATAATCCCAAAGCTTTGTTTGCTTTTGGGATACTGGCGGTGCCACATACAGCTTTTGACTATGTTCCTCCAACCCTTCTTCATTGCGACTAGAACGAAATTTGTTTCTGTACAGGGTTCTGAGCACGAATCAGATTCTGAGGCTGCTAAGGAGGCCATTGCCACAGCCTTACCCCTTTCTCCTCATTGAGAGGTATTCCTCATTGAACTGCAAGTTTGTTAAGGATGACATGGCTGTCTGGAGCCTATGTTAGAAGTATAGAGGAAAGAGTATGCCTTTGTGTTTCTGGTCCTGAAAGCTTCCTGATGTTGCCACCAGACACACTACATTTGAGATATACTTGCTTGCCTGCTCCTGGACTTCAGTAGAGACTGAAACGCAGATGGGGAATTTCCTCATCTGTCTCCATCCTGACCTTCCCATTATGGGATGGGTCTCGGACACACTCACCCATAGGGCATGCACAGCAGAGTTCAATTGTCAAGTGGAAGTGGTATACAACCTGAAATTCTTACTCTTCACAGACATCCCCTGAACAAGAAACCTAATAGAATGAATGATAGAAACATCAGAACCCCATAAATAAGATCCTAGATATAGTTGGGACAGCTTAACTTCAAAGTATGTAATTTGTATCAAAAGGACAGACAGGAAGACATAGGTGGTGGTGTGGCTCTGTTGGTAAGAGATGGAGTTCGTCATGGCTATCCTTAGAGGTTGAAGATGGCCTTCGTTCTGTTGATCTACTTATGGGCTCTCAAGTGGCTTATGAGTCCAATCTTGGCTTTGAAAGTTCTTCTACATTCAGGACAGGTAGTTCCAGATGGCAGATCGGGCTTTGGTTGTTGCTGCCTCTTTCCATTTTCTTCTTTTCTTCTAATTCTGCACATTCGTTGGCTTCAAAAGTTGCTGTTCCTTCTCGGATGATGGCTTGCCAGAGTTTCCTGTCCTTGGCATTGGTTTCCCAATTGTTGATGTCGATGCTACATTTCTTCATGTTGGCTTTTAAGACATCTTTGAATCTCTTCTGTTGTCTGCCTCGTTGCCTTCTTTAAGCTGGGAGTAGAAGATTTGTTTTGGCAGACGTTTGTCTTTCATCCAAACAAGATGACCGCTCCATCTTAGTTGGAGTTACATCTTTAGAAAGAGGTGACATAAGGTCAGAGATTGTTGAATCATTGTGGGTGGAGTTAAGAAGCTGCAAGGGTGAAAAAACCATTATGGAAATCATATACAGGCCTCCAAATAGTAGCCAAGATGTGGGGTTGAGATTGCAAAGGGAGCTGGAAAAGGCATTAGTAAGGGTAATGTCACAATTATAATGGGGAACTGCAATATACAAGGGGATTAGGAAAATTAGGTTGATGTTGGATCACAAAAGGAGGAATTTGTTGAATTCCTACAAGATGTTTTTAGAACAGCTTGTGCTTGAGCCTACTCAGTGAAAAGCTACCTTAGATTGGGTGTTGTGTAACAACCTAGATCTTATTAGGGACTTTAATGTAAAGGGACCCTTAGGTCCAGTGATCATAATGTGATTGAATTCATACTGCAATTTGAGGGGAAGCATAACTCACATGTGTCAGTATCATAATGGAATAAAGGGAATTACACAGGCATGAGACGGGAGCTTGCCCAGGTGGATTGGAAGAGATGACAGCAGATCAGAGATGGCTGAATTTCCTGGTAATAGTTCACAAGACACAGGATAGATATGACCCACAGAAGTTGTTCTCAAAAAGTTAAGGAAAGGGCATATAAGGCAACAAAATTGAGTGGGATGATTGGGAAGGTTTTAAAATCCAACAAAAGCCAACTAAAAAAGATAGAAGAGAAAAGATGAAATATGAGGGCAAACTAGCTAGTAATATAAAGCAGGATGCTAAAAGTTTTTTCAGCTACATAAAGAGTAAAAGGGAGGTGAGAGTTGATATCAGACCACTGGAAGATGATGCTGGTGAGGTAGTAATGGAGAACAAATAAATAGCAGATGAAGTTAATGGGTACTTTGCATCAGTCTTCACTGTGGAAGACACTAGCAGTGTACCAGAGGTCTGTGAGTGTCAGGGAGCAGGAGTGAATGCCATTGCTATCACAAAGGAAAAAGTGCTAGGCAAACTCAGAGGTCTTAAGGTGGATAAGTCACCTAGGCCAGATGGACTACATCCCAGAGTCCTGAGAGGTTGCTGAATAGATAATGGATGCATTAGTCATGATCTTTCAAAAATCACTTGATTTGGGCTGGTCCCAGAGGACCGGAAGATTGTAAGTGTCACTCCACTCTAAGAAAGGAGGGAGGCAAAAGAAAGGAAATTATAGGCCAGTTGGCCTAATCTCAGTGGTTGGGAAAGAGTTGGAGCCTACTGTATTATTAGGGATGAGGTTTCAGGCCGATTGCAGACCAATAGGTTTTAATAGGTACATTTCACATCAGAGAAATGTGTACAATATTCTTCCTGAAATTCACCCTCCATCAAAAGAGAGAGATAGGGATCGAAGGATTGCTTGAGTACAGGAGCTTTCTTCTGACAGCAGTGCACACTACCTGTCTTGATGTTTCAGTTGGTGAAAATGACGAAGAACCGGGTTGTCTATGGGGCCGCTCCCCAAGGGCGCATGTCTTCCAGGCTGCTGCTGGAGATAACGAAGCACCAGGCCACACAGCTAGTCCGAAATCCCTCCACTTATAGAGAACTGTGGTTTGAACTGTAGATCTAACAGCACTCCAAATATCTTGAAAAGAAAGGAAAGACGTGAGAGAAGAATAAGCTGTTTCGTGGACAAATTGGAGATGTCAGCTGGGTCTGCAAATACTGCTGACGCCATTTTCCTTAACTCCTCTGGTTGCTTTCCATTTGATCTTCTGACTCTAGCTCAGCATCAGCATGTTTGGCTTTCCAATGGCTCAGAAATATTGAAGAATGGTATGGTCCTAATACTTTGCCATGTCTGGGTTTCTCCAGAGCCCTTCTCACCTGCTCAGTAGTGAAGGTGGGTCCATGGTGACTGGGGAGTTGGTGAAGGTGGGACAGGGGGAGGTGAAGATAGACACAATAAACGTTGGTATGTGGAGGTGTGGGTGGTAAGTACAGGACAAGGAGGGGATACAGCCTGTTTTGTTCATCCACTTGCTGAACTGGAGGGAGGAGGGAAGCCATTGGTGCTGAGGGAGCATTGGGTGCCTCAGCCCCTGGAGTGGTGCACTGAGGGGAGTGTGAACAGGAGGACAATTGTCAAACCCATGGAAGAATTGGTTTAATTCATTAGCCCATTCACAGCTTTATTCTGAGACTCTACAGCTAGGCTAATTGAAGCCAGTGATGTTCTTCATGCCCCTCCATTCCTCCCATGTGCTACTCTGACCAAGCTTGCTCTTCAGCTCTTATTTTCCTCTTTAGCCACCTTGATCTTCTCAAGTTCATCTGATGGGTCGAGTCAATATGCAGACTGTGAAGCTGTGCATTCTGTCATTATACATGAAACTGAAGAAGCCCATATGTATACTGATTCCATCTTTCTGGTCGCTCCGGTGTTGTGGGGGACAGAGTTATGGAAGGACATTTGGAGTCAATCATTGTATATTATCATTACAGTTTATTATGTGGCCACCCATTTGAAAGATGCTTTGCCAATGACAAGATTTAACATTGATGACAAACCTACTTGTGTTGACAGAGACACCTAGGCTTCAGCCTCGAATACCATTATTGCCACTTGCTCTGTGGGCTCATGAGTCTATTGGTCATTTGGGGTACAGGAGCAGGGATTATCCCTTCCCACTGATATAGCTCATACAGCAGTAAGGAATTGTAGGTTATCTTTAGAAATTAATGACTGACAGCTTTTTAAACAATTCTTGGCTGCCATTCGCCATGGGTGTGCTTCTGTTTAGAATTGGCAATTAAATAATGTCAATCCCCTTCCTCTACAGAAGTGATTCCAGTACCTGCTCACTATGGTGGACCCTTATTCTGATCTTTTGATAACCATCCCTACAGTTAATGCTAATCAGCATGATACCTTTGGGGATTAGAACATCTTGCTTCTGCATACTGTGATCCACTTGAAATTCAATCTCATGATGTTTTGTACTTTTCTGGTACTAAGGTTTAGGAGAGGTGTACGGTGGGTCTTCCATATCCCCTATTATCCTCAGCCTCGTGGCCTGACTGAATGGCCTTTTAAGACAGCATTATCTATTTTATGATAATTACTTAGGCTTAAGTTATTTGTTATGTTTGTACTCTTATTGCCTCATCTCCCGGATACTCAAATAGTTGGGTTTGATTATCCCAGCCCATTATAGTGATCCCACATGTAACCCTCCTACCTACGAAAGGAAATATGGAAAGAAAATCTCATTGCTCTGCTGGTTCTTCAAGTCCACAATTCTTTCCTTCCATGGCCCATCATCCAAACACACCCAAATCTTGAGATGAATATGACTGTAAATAGTCATGAAAATTAATTGGATTGTGATTTCCTGGTATTTGATTTGACAAGCCACACTTGGAGTGCCATTTCATAAAACTAGCTCTTGAAAATTAAACAACCTAAATATCACATGGAAAATTAAAATATATTACCAGCCTGAAATTTATAAGAAACATGCTAATTTGAATGGATTCATTTTTTCTTCAGACCCTTTAAATTGGTACTTTATCTAGCTTCCTTTCACACAAATTCAGTCAGGATGGGTATACTGCTGGGCAGACAATTATTAGAATAGTGAAAAAGCCCACAAATGGCTTCTAACTGATAATTTCCTTTGAGAAGTGTGAGATGCATTAGAGGTACAGGCAAGTCATTTGAATGATTGTTTCCAGGGTACTCCACCATAGAATTTTCTTTTATCTATTTTCTGGGATATATTTGGAAATTGGCTCAGATTTGAAGTATGGATGTGACTCCCTTTTATAACAAAAACATCTAATTCTATATGTAATGATTGCCAGTGTTGATTAATTGATTCTTGCACTATGTCCATAAGAGATAGGAGCACAATTAGGTCATTGGGTTCATCGAGTCTTCTCTGCCATTTCATCATGGCTGATCTATTTTCCCTTTCAACTCCATTCTTCTGTCTTCTCCCCATAATCTTTCAAGTCCTAACTAATCAAGAACGTACCTACTTCTGCCTTAAATACACCCATTGCCATAGCCCCTACAGCCACCTGTGGCAATAAATTCCACAGATTTACCATACTCTAGCTGAAGAAACTTCTAATTTCTGTTCTAACTGAATGTGCCCTGTTGTCCTAGGCTCCCCCACTTGAGGAAACATCTTCTCCACATCTACTCTATCTAGGCCTTTCAACGTTCAAGAAGGTTGAATGAGATCACCCTCATTCTTCTCAATTTCAGCAAGTACAGGCTCAGAGCCATCAAATGTTTCTCATACAATAACCCTTTCATTCCCAGAATCATTCTCATGAACCTCCTCGGAACCCCGCCAATGTCAATGCATCCTCTTTTAGATAAGGGCACAAAACTGCTCATAATTCTCCAACTGAGGTCGCACTAGTGCCATATGAAGCCTCAGTATTATATCCTTTTCAAATTCTAGTCTTTTTGAAATGAATGCAAACATTGCATTTGCCTACCTCACCACTAACTCAACTTGCAAATCAACCTTTAGGGAATCCCGCACGAGGACTCCCAAGTCCTTTTGCATCTTCAAGTTTTGAATTTTCTGCACCTTTCTGAAAATAGTCTATGCTTTTGTTCCTTCTACAAAAGTCTGTGACCATACACTTCCTGACACTAAAGTATCACTACCACTTCTTTGCCTATTCTCCTAATCCAAGTCCTTCTGCAGCTTCCCCATTTCCTCAACATGACTTGCCCCTCCATCTTAGTATCATCCGCAAGCTTGGCGACATAACTATCAATCTCATTATCCAAATGATTGATATATAACATGAAAGCAAGTGGTCCTAACACTGACCCCTGTGGAACACCACTAGTCACCGACAACCAGAAAAACCTCCTTTTATTCCCATTCCTTCCCTCCTGCCAATTAGCCACTGCTCTATCTATGATAATATTTTTCCTGTAATATCACAGGCTCTAATCTTTTGAAGCAGCCTCATGTGCAGCACCTTGTCAAAGGTCTTCTGAAAATCCAAATACACAAAATCCATCAATTCTCCTTTGTCTATTAAAATTGCATCTTATAGCTATCAAACTGACAGAAAGAGCTGAAAGGACAGATAAAAGAACATGCTTCTTAAATTCCCATGCTTTTATTTCCTTGGGGCTGGGTTGAGGGGTGGAGAGAGGTGGTGGACGTGTTAGTGCAGTTGGAAACACTAATTTCCTGGTGTCATCCTGCCCAAATTCCATTAAAGGTACTGTTAAGGTAAAAGAGGATCGTGGATTCAATAAGTCAGACTAATGACATTGATTACAAGTTAACATTAACCATTTATTTATATACAAACAGTAAAACACTTGACCAAACAGCTAAGCCACCCTAAGTTAGAAAAATCACAGCACTAAAGATTCAGTTAACACTTCAAACTCAACAGGTACTTTGTTAAGTCTCGCCAAGTTACACAACTACTAATGTGAAGATTCAGCAAACAGGTATTTAGCTAGGTATGCACATGGGCTGTCCTTTATCTGCCACACACTTTCCCAATGGTTCTTCAGTGCTGCTCACAACCTCAGCTTGAAGCAAGCCCCCAGTGAAAGTGACAGAGTCTTTCACATGTGCTAATCATATACCCTGAGATACGCAGAATGGGAAGCTGTTACCACTGTGAAAGCCAGTCAATGGGAAAGAGCTGATGCATTCTACAACTGGGCCAATTGATGATTGGCACAGCGGAAGCAGCTTTTGACCGGCAAGTAAATTAACTTTTCACTTTACAAGTGCCAATACCTCTAGGTATAAAATAGTCACAACCACCTTTGAGAGTCTCCTCTTCTTGTTTTACAGTTGACACCCAGCTTAATGGTGCATTACTGCCACTGTCTGCTCTGGAGTGTGTAATAGACTTGCATTCCAAATCCCTTCACCAAATCACACACACGTATCCTAACCTGAACTTTATCTTCCCATCTTTGGCCATCTTAGTACCCTATTCCTGCTTAGCCTGCTATAAAAACCCATGTACCCCTTAAGATAGATAAAAAAATACCCTGACCTGTGCTCACTTATGCCCAGCAACACTTTTAATGTGAATTCCTGCACCCCCCAATTCACCTAGATTAATCCTCACCATCTCTCTGTATCCCATAATTCCTGCAACTCAGAACTACATGTTCTACTGACTCCTCTTCCTGACATTCCTCACACAATCCTGTCTGGTGTTTCCCTATCATTTTCAATATTTTATTTAATGCACAATGCCCCAGCCTTAACCTAGTCCACAGTTTCCCCTCTTCTGTATCCACTACCTACCCTAGTACCTGCAACACTCCTTTGTGTTTGATATAAATGCCTCCCTTTCCCCTCCCTGTCCCATCTTTCTTGCCACATTTGGTTGATTTTTCCCAGATTACACACTTAACCTCTGCTTTACTGATACTAATGTGCATTTCTATGTTTTCTTTTCTTTCTTTAACACCCTCTTTGCCAACTCATCCACCTTCTCATTCCCCTTCACCCCTACATGTGCTGGAACCCATAGAAATTTTACCTGACCTCCCTGATTTGCAATTCTTGTGACTGACTGAAGGACTTCATAAAGTACATCTTGCCAACTGTTTGAGTGAGAAGATTTTAAAACTTGTTAGAACTGAGGATGAATCTGAGCGTATCAATGCTTTGACTTGTCTAGCTTTCTCCACCCATCGCAATGCAACCAACATTGTCAGCATCTCACATCAAAGTTGCTGGTGAATGCAGCAGGCCAGGCAGCATCTCTAGGAAGAGGTGCAGTCGACGTTTCAGGCCGAGACCCTTCGGCAGTCCTGACGAAGGGTCTCGGCCTGAAACATCGACTGCATCTCTTCCTAGAGATGCTGCCTGGCCTGCTGCATTCACCAGCAACTTTGATGTGTTGCTTGAATTTCCAGCATCTGCAGAATTCCTGTTGTTTGTCAGCATCTCCACTGTATACACCCCTAACTTATTAGATGTTCTTCTGCTGGTTCTAATTTCTTACGGATGAGAGTCTTTTATCTGAAAATCAACAAATTCCACCAGTTTCACTGAAAGACCACAAGACCAGTTGTCAGAAATTAAAATCTTAGAATTGCATGAGAATGTTGATCCTTTTATAAGACGTTCACATTGTGAAAAAGGCAAAAGAAATGTTTTTTGTGCACCTAATTTGATATAATACTGACACTAAGTGAAGAAAGGGGCATTTCCCTCTGTAACACAACCATTAAACATATTATATTACTTGATCTTTGAAGGCAAAACTTCATAGAAAGCCTACAATCCATACCATTTGTATTTTCTACATGCTTCTTTAAAGTAGATTTGAATATCTGCTTCAGCCCTAATGCTGTGATTGTTCCAATAGGACAACTGGTCTTTCAACTCATTCACTCATGCTTGACATTTGATAGTTGCGCTCTGAAAATGCACAAACCTAATAAAAGTACTTCATGTTGTTTAAGCCCATGCTTTCAAAAGATAGTTGACTGCATTGATGTGTGGACTGCTATGTGGATAAACTTACTCTCTGAAGCAAAATGGAACCTAAAATAACACTTGAATTCATATAATTAATATATTGTATTGGAGATTAATTGCTTTAATGACTGCCATACAGTTTCATAGCCTTTGTGGAGGTTTGCCTGAAGACTGTTCTGAACGAGAAGTTTGACAGGTTGGAAATCAATGAAGGGAGAACTGATGCTTAAGTTCAGAGTCACTGGTTGTTGTAGCACATTAATTGGATTGGTGTTCCCTCTGAAGTATTTGTTTTTGTGAGTGGTAAAGCAGGTTATTTCACGTCACGCTATAAGCATTTTCTGTGTTCTGAATTGTCTTATTTTAGTTGAGTTCACTTTGCTTTTTAGATTCTGAGATTGGTTCGTAAATGATGTATTTACAAATTTTCCCCTTATTTCCATCCTTCAACTTATTATTCCACTTGTCACCAGCACCAGTCCTGTTCCCATTTCTCCTCTTCATGATCCTCATTCCACCCCTGATCTCTTCTTGTTGCAAAGAATGCCTAATCTTGCTTAATCCCTCATTTCAGATATTTTGATTTTCAGATATTTCCCATTCTAACTTGAGCTTAAATAATTTCAGGCAGCTATGTGGAAACTTCCAGAATTTGGATGGTGCCAGAGGGTAGAGCAAATGCTCCTCATTTGCAGTCATGCTATATCAAGGAAACAGAAGGATACTGGCATTCAGGGAGAAGTGAGAGAGGGAAGAGATCAATGAAAGATGGAACACACAAAATACTGGGGGATGTCAGCAGGCCAGGCAGCATCTATGGAAAAGAGTTAACAGTCAATGTTTCAGGTCCTGCTGAGGGGTCTTGGCCTGAAACGTCGACTGTACTTTTTCCATAGATACTGTCTGGCCTGCTGAGTTGTTCCAGCATTTTGTGGGTGCTGCTTGGATTTTCAGCATCTACACATTTTCTCTTGTTTGTGAATGAATGATGGAGACCTAATTCTAATATCCTTACCACTGTTTTGATAGCTCGATTGCAAAAATCAGATTAACACAGACTGAACCTGACTGCATTGGGCATAGCCTAACCTAATTACATAATCGAGATGCTGAGGATGTCTCAAATTAATATTGACCTGTTATCAGGAGATAGCTTGTAAAGAGTGTGACCTCAAATTGGAGCATCCATGAACAGTGCCCGTGTTCCAAGCCACTGGTGGAGGCCACGTGGATCGAGGATCTGTTCCAGGAACAGAATATGTTGGGCAGGGTCAGCTGAGTAGAAAGTTGTCCAGCAGCGATCCATTGCAAGTGGATATTGTCCTTAGGTTCACGCCAACAAACCTGATGAACAAGTAGAGGACCAAAGCACACTGGGACAAAAATTCTAAGAAAGCACATTACAGTGAAGGCAGATCAGTCATGCACAAGCCATCTCTTACTGCCACATCAGTCAATAAAACACTAGTCATGATTAGTGATGTGTTTCTGCTAGAATCCTTTCCTCAGTATTCTGCCTTCCATCCAATATCACGGTGGTGGTCACCATGATAAGTAACAGCATATTCCCTTGTACCATTCTTTCTTCTGAACCTTTTCTTCCTTTAAGCATTTAATTGTAGTCAACTTTTCTTGTCTACCCCCTTGTCAAAGCACAACAGAAGTTTATCTAGTCTGTTTTCATCTATTTATTTTTCTATACTTGGATTTTAAATTGCCATCTCCTCGTCCTATCATGCTCTTACGCACACAAACTGTCCTTATGATAGCTGTGCAAGCTTTGCCATCTTAAACAGTGCAGTGTATTAAGAACCTGTAGCAGTAATCAGTGAAAAGGCCATTGCTGAAATGTTATCTCTTCTTCAAAATCACCCAATCATTTCTGCAGCCAACCATTCAATCTGATGTTATGCTTCAGCAGAGTCAAATATTGTGCATAACTTATTGAGCTCAATTACAATGTTCCAACTGCCTGTTTTGTTAAGATTAAATAATTTAAGACAGAGTGAACAGAAATTTCCTCCAAATAAACACTGGAAATAATGAAATATTGAAGCAATAATTTTTCATTAACCATTGCCAACAGCATGTCCTATTGATTGACCCCATCCCTCTTTATGAAGCATATTGTACACATGTGACCTACAGACGAGCTTCCAGCTACAGATCTGCATTCTTACTATGACTGTCTACATTTAACTCCATTATTTTCCTTCAATCTGTTCCCCACTGCTCACTTCCTTGTGGCTTTCTTTCCTTCAGACTTCCTATTCTGTTGGTTCTGGACAAACGTACGTCTTCCACCTGCTGTTACCGTGAGCAATGTACAAAAGTGCTGGAGGAACTCATCAAGTAACTCACCATCTATGGAGGAAAATGATCAGTTGGTTTTTTCAGCCCTAAACCCCTCAGGCCAGATGATGCCTGACCAACTGATATTTCTCCAGCATTTTGTGCGTCCTTCATCTTCAGTCTTTTTTGTGCTACCAGTAACTTGAGTTTATCTAAAATATTACTGCCTGCCTGCTTACGCACTTCAAAGACCATTCACCCATGAGAACATGAGACTATACGAGCAGTCTTAGGCCACTTGACCCTCCAGCTTACTCTGCCATTCAATACTGTGATGGCACTGGGTTCACTGTCCACAACTAAACTGAAAAGGAGATTTTTGCAGCTATATGATGAATGTACAGATACTCTCACCATAGGGATATTATACCGCATCAACCTACTGTTCAAGAACTAGCTCACTTCCCTCCCTAGTCTGCAGCCAGGTCCAGACTGCTTGAGCGGTGGGTTCTGGAGTGAACTATTTCAGTAATATGATTAATATAGGTTAATTAATCATTCTTTGTCTGTTTGCATAATTCATTATGCAAGTAGTATGTGAATGGCAAACATTATGTCACCATGTCACTAAAGCGCCTCACTAAAGGAAAACTAAATAGGCAAATATCCCTGATACGTATGCTTTTCTTTCAGTTAGTTTTGGGATTTACATAACATAACCGTGCTGACAAGTTTTAAGACAAACCCACATGACTACCTAGCTGTTGAAGTGCAGCACATTTTTCTTCAGAAGGCAAGAAAGATGGTCAAGATAAAAAAAAACAAAGCATGTTTTTCTTCAGAAGGGGAGAGAGACTTATCAGTTTAAAAAAGGCACAAATGGTTGAAATTAACAAGCAAAGCGTACGGCTGAGGGTTCATAAACAGTGAATACCAGATGACAATACGTGTCCCCTGCTTTTCGAATGTTTGCTTTACGAAAACTCACTGTTACAAAAGACCTACATTAGTTACCTGTTTTCGCTAACAGAAGGCATTTTCACTGTTAAAAACAAAAAGCAGCGCATGGGAAAAGCAGCACATGAAAAAAAGGCAGTGCGCACCCCACGCAACCACTCTCCCCCGGATTCGGAACTGCATTCTCGCCGGCATTCCTTAAGCACGTGCCTGTGAGCAGCCGTTAGCAAGATGAGTTCTAAGGTATCGGAAAAGCCTGAAAGAACTCGTAAGGGTGTTACACTTAGCGTAAAACTAGACATAATTAAGCATTTCGATCGTGGTGAACGAAGTAAGGACAAGGTGAGTTTGGCTTGTGGAAGTTGACAAAGATGATGTTGAAGAGGTTTTGGCATCCCATGACCAAGAACTAATAGATGAAGAGCTGATGCAATTGCAAGAGGAAAGGATAACAATCAAAACCGAATGCAGTAGCGAACGGACCGAAAGCGAAGTCGTCCAGGAACTGAACGTGAGGCAACTACGTGAGATTTTCGCTGCAATGATAAAGTACGACTTTAATTTTGAAAGGGTATGTCAGTTTAGGGCATATTTGCAGGATGGTCTGAGTGCTTACAAAGAACTGTATGATAGAAAAATATGCGAGGCTAAGCAGTCAAGCAAGCCTTCCACATCAGCCACAGCAGACGACGAACCTCGACCTTTGACATCGAGGCAGGCAGACATAGAAGAAGATGACCTGCATGCCCTGATGGAAACAGGCGAGATGACACCCCAGTGTCCCACCACCCCAACCCCCGGGCCGCAGACCGATACCGATCCTCGAAGAATTCAATGGTAGCCGGGAGGCACCCAGCACATCTTTAAGAAAAAAAGCCGAAATAAACAAGCTAATTAATTAGGTGCCGCCCAGCACGTTAATGTCGGTCCAGATCAGAGACGATTGCTGATTGCGTCGCCTCTGATCTGGGCTGACATTTACGTGCCAGGCGGCACCTAATTAATTAGATTGTTTATTTCGGCTTTTTTCTTAAAGATGTGTTGGTGCATCACAGGCACCGCTGGAGCGCTGCATGCTTCGCTGATCGGTATCGGGTTGCTGCCCAGAGGGTGGGAGCCACTGCACCACCCCAACCTCTGATGACTCAGCCTAACACACCATCATCAGTGTGCTCAACGCTGTCCCAATTCCGGTAAGTGATACTACACTGTACATACATTATTTCTACTTTATATCAGCTGTGTATTCTTACATGTTATTTGGTATGATTTGGCAGCTTTATAGCTTAAAGGTTACCGGAGAGCACTTGCGTGAGATTTTTGCTATAGAGAACAGTGTAGGCAATTATTGTGGAAATGTATTTCTACTTTATATAGACTGTATTCATCATATCATTCCTGCTTTTACTATATGTTACTGTTATTTTAGGTTTTGTGTGTTATTTGGCATGATTTGGTAGGTTATTTTTGGGTCTGCGAATGCTCACAAAATTTTTCCCATATAAATAAATGATAATTGCTTCTTTGCTTTATGACATTCCGGCTTACGAACCATTTCATAGGAATGCTCTACTTTTGGATGGCGGGGGAAACCTGTAATGAGAAATTAAAAAAGCAGAAATAGCTAGCAGCATCAAAACGATAGATGTGTGTAATGCCCTGGTACATATTTTTACTGTTGTGCAGTATGCATTTTATTTTGGCAATTTTGTAATAGCTGCTTGTTTCCAGCTTGCTCTGTTTTGGCTTGTTTGGGTTACTGTTGAAAATAAAGGATGCCGTGGAATGTATGCCATCCAATTAGTGGGAGGTTTTCTTTGTGATGGACAATAAGGTTGGCCTGGGGTTTCTCTTTGTTTGGCGGGAAAAGACAGAAGACATTGGGGAGAAAGGGTTGTATCATACGAACTAGTGGGAGACCAGTTTGTTCAAGATGGATTGCAAGCGACATGCGGAAGGTGGGGTGGGCATTCACAATGACAAGGGCGCAGCTTGTGAGTGACAGAGAAGTTCATGATGAGCTCCAACTTGTGCACATTTGACCGCTTAATTAGAATTGGCCATTTTCTTTGTTATTCTTTGCTAACCCTTTAGTTAAGATTTATAAATACAATTTCTTTAATCTTATGCAGTGTACTGGTTATTTCATTGCAACAATTTATAACAGGGTAGGAAATTTTACAGCATCCACACAAATAGGGGTTTGGGGTGGGAGAGTGCCTCAATTTCACTAATTTGGCAGGGCCGGAGGTTGACTTCCTCAGACTTATGCAGCCAAGGAAACCAGGGTGTTTCACGAGTGATTGCACAAGAGATAACTGGGTGATGTATACTAAACAAATTGAGCAGTATGATGAAGTAAATGAAAGCCAATAAAAAAGTGAATGCCAATGTTGTTGAGTGTAATGGGTGGAAAAGCATACAGTTTGCTTAGAGGTTTAACTGCTCCAACCAAACTAGCTAAAATGAGCTTTGCTGATATTTTGAATGTAACATGGGAACATTTAGAATTAAAACCATTGTTGATTGCAGAAGTGTAATGCATTGTTCTAACCACTACACTACTATGCTATTGTGAACCTTGCAGAAATGCACCAAGCTAGGACACATACACAGAGTACATTGGGCAGACAAATATAATGGACTAAATAACAATGAGAAAGAGATAAAGGTCAAGTTGCTGTTTCAGAAAGAACACTAACCTGCACGCTGTTGATAAAAAAATCTGATAATGATGAAAGTGACATGGGACTGGGTGGCCTTGAAATTTACAATGTGAAACTAACAGGAGACAAGCAATATGGTTTATTCCATAAGTGAATAGCAGATTAAATAAAGTGAAATTGGACACTGGCTCAGCTGTTTCTACAATTCCACAAAATGAGTTTGAATGTAATTTTTAAAGATACTGAACTAAAGCCTGCAGGTACCCAACTAAAAGCTTATACTGGAGAAAAGGTAACTTGTGGGAATGGTAGTCGTAACAGTGAACTACAACAACTGACAAGCCACATTGAGCTAGTCTGTGGTAAAAACAGGAGGACCAGCAGTGTGGAAATGTGAAGGGCTGATACAACTACAACGTGATTGGAGATCCATCCACCATTTGCATTCTGCATCCCCTGGAATTGAAAGCCAATTAAGAAAGGTACCGGGTTATGCCACAGCAGTGTTCAAGGATGGCATTGGAAAACTCAAGCATATCAAGGATAAAATATTGTTAAATGAAAATGCCAAATCCAAGTTTTACAAAGCCTGCCCAGTTCCTTATGTGAACCATGATAAAGTAGCCAGTGAGCTAGAGAGCATGGAGACTTAAGAAATTCTTTCCAAGGTTGAGTGGAGTTTATGGGCAAAGTCAGTGGTCCCAGTAGCCAAGGATGGTTTTGTCAGCATCGGTGGTGATTTTAAGGCCACCAACAACCTAGTACTGAAAGCAGATCAACACCCTCTACCCAGTATATAGGATATTTTTGCAAACCTTTCTGCAGAGAAGCCCTTCAGTAAAGTGGACTTAGCTGAGGCCTACCTGCAGATGGAGATAGAAGAATCAAAAGTGTTTCTCACCATAAACACAAAGGGCTTTATTGCTATAATAGGCTTACCTCTGGAGCAGCATCTGCCCTCTGGCAGAAAGCTATTGACCAGGCACTGCAAGGCTGCTCAAGCACTCAGTATTATCTGCATGAAATCATTGTTTCTAATAAGGATGACAAGGAACTTCTCCAAACAGTGATAAAGATTAGAACATTATGGGCTCAGAACAATGCAAAAAGTATGAATCCTTTAAACTAAGCATCACTTACTATGGTCACACTATTGATGCACAATGATTACACACATGTGCTGAGAAAAGTCAAGCAGTGGTGGATACCCCAAGGTCAAAGGCCTTGAAAGCACTCTATGTCACCAGAGCACACTACACTGAATCAGAAAATCAGAAGCTTGCCAATTTTCTCTTTGCATATTGTAAGGCAGCACACTCCACAACCAACAACTTTCCAGCTGTGTTGTCCCTGGGTCATCCCTTGCAATCAAGCTTGGATTTCTTCAAACCCAGTCTCAGAAAGAATATGTAGGGCAAATGACCGAGACAAATTGAAGGCTCCTCAAATAAGGAAGTTTGATGTTTCACTCCGACTAAGCAGGAAGGAGAGTAGTGTATATAAAATTTCACTAATATTGTAAATATATTGTATGATTAAGCATTGATTGTTTACATAATTCATTACGGCACAACAGTAACTTAGCAGATGGCATGACACCATTACAGCGCAGAGCATTCTGGAGTTGAGAGTTCAATTCCAGCACCGTTCAGTAAGGAGTCTTTATATATCTTCTGTGGATGCATGGGTTTACTCCAGCAGAGTCACCCCACCCCTCTACCTACCTTCCTATATCTTTGATAGAACATACAACCTTGGACATTCAGCTCCCAACTACAACCACCCTTCAAACATGATTCAGTGATGACCACAGCCATGATTCAGTTATGGTCCATGGTCTAAAAGCTTCTGAGGACAGAAATCCCAGACACCCAAAATTAATGCTGAGAGGGCTGAGTCTCAGTATATGAACATCCCAACCATTAATTGATCAGTTATACCTGTGACAACATTTGATGTGCTAAGTGATAACATCATTCTGGTCTGCTAGCTTCCTTAAACTAAATGACTTAGTCAGTGTAGTCCATTTTGATGCTGGCCAATAAACATTGGGCTGTTGCAGAGGAGAATGTCTCATTACCACTTCACTTACAAACCATATTTCTTGAACTGTGGGCCAGCAGCCTGTGCTCTGTAGCTGTCATATGGAGGGGGGGGGGGGAAGAAATACTGGTGGCAGACCCAAAGACACAGACACTGAAGTTCTAGGAACAGGACAGGACTAGATACTAGAGTTAGGGACCTGACTGGATGCAGACTATGAGCTGGGACAAGAACTCAGACTTGGGCTAGGACATTGGCTAGGCAAGTGGGACCAGGAGTAGGAACTGGGAACTAGGAGCCTAGGTTTGGACTCCAAGCCAGAGATTGGACAAAGACACAGAACCTAGGTCTTGACCCAGGCTCAGACTCCAGAACTGGGTGAAGACATAACATGGTCTTGGGAGACAGGAACCTCAGAAAACAAAGCCAGAAGCCTTGACAGTCTTGGGGAGGACAGGAACACAGAGCCTTGATCTAGAGTACAGGAACATAGAGCCATGGACTTGAGAGACAGGAACATGAAACATAAAGCCAGGACCCCTCCTTGGGAACAAGACATAGGGCCAGGAGTCATACACAGAATGCTGAACACAACAAGACAGTTCCTAACACTAGGTAGCAACAAACAGCCAGACCTACCTAGCAAAGGCATGGACACAGAGACAGTTCCAACTCAACAATAGACAGTTCCTTATCTTGACACAGCAAGGCTCCAGTCTCACTCCAGTGGTTGAACAATGTTGCAGGCAAGGCTCCAGAAGGAAGGGGAAGGGAAGGGAACAGTCCAGCCTCAGGGTAACAGCAAAGACAGTCTGGCCTACCCAACAGAGGCAAGGACAGATTCAACTGCAGAGTAACAGCCTGACTTACCCCACAAGGGCAAGGACAGGATACTAACAAGGCAAACCAGTACCCTCACTTGAACCCAGGGCCACTTATATTCCCAGCCCCCAAGATGAGTATCAGGTGCCTATGATTAAGCCCAACTGAAACAAGGGACAGCTGGAAGACCTGGAGTCCAGAGTCCACGGATCGGACTGTGAACCGGAATGCGGATTTCATGGACCGGACCATGACAGTAGACAGTGCTGCTTATTTTGTATATTTATCCTTTTAACTTCATATTTATCCTTTTAACTTCAGACTGATTATTGCTTGCTGTTTACATAAAGAACTGAAGTCTGGTTCTTGTTTACTGCAAGAAGCTGAGCAATGAATATTGGTTAGAAGTTTAACAATGTTACATATAACTTTGACCCTTCGGAAAGTTCATGCTGCTGTGTGTGGAAGCTAAGGTTAGCAATAAGTCTCCTGGGCTCTGAAAAGTGAATATCCATCACAAAACTATCAAGGTTAATCCACTCTAGGTCTTATCATCTCATATATGTCTGCATTCCATAGCCCCTAATTCAGTGATCTTTCAAAAAATATTTCCTTCCTCATTGGCTTGCACTGGCTCCAGATTGGACTGATTCTATTGACAAAATTGTGGAAAGGAGTATTCAGGGAAGGCAGCTGTGAGGTCATCGACTGTGATGTCATCAAAAAGAATCAAGCACAAATTTATGAATGGGAAGAGCTGGAACCTGAGGAGCCCACTGAGAGTTATAAATCCATAAATAACATTTAATTCATGATTTTTATTCAAAATACGCATTTTTTTTCATGTATCCATCATTTTCTGCCGTCTTTATTGCTCAGCATTGTTTTCTTCCCTGAAGCACTCGGCTTGAGTGAACTTCCAGATTAATTTACTGCATGGACCACCACTGGCACATCACTATGACTCCGACTCATAACATCCTCATAACTGGATGTCAGTCTATTTATTTTTTCACATTGTGAGGCTGTCAGCATTCAGGAGTGCGACTGTATCATCTATAGACTTGTTCTCTCAACCAACATCTGGATGTAATGGTGCAAAAGCCGCCTGTCATAAGGATCTGTTCATTAGTGGGGCATAAAACACCACAGTCTGCACAGAGTGAGCCAATTAATAAAAATATTTGCAGCAGTAATTTGACTTCAAATATCAAATATATACCATGTTTCACCAACTTTTCATTCCTCACGGGAGGTTCTCAACCAGGAGCCATGTTGAGAGATCAGGATTCAGACAATTATCCTGTAGCTCTATTCTCAGCTCACGTTTCTATTTAGTGGAGCTTCAGGATGGAAGTGGGTCTCATAATGCTATGGTGGAATGAACAACAGCCAGTTGAGAATATACACATCTGGTTAATTGGGCCTTCAGTTAACTGGAGCAGCAGCTTATTTGGGACAACACTTAAAGAACAAAAAATAATTGAGAAAGTAGCTCTGTTTTCCCTTTGTATATTTGGGACCCTATGTAGCTTATTTGGGACAAGAGGCTGTTGCTGAACAGTTTCTAACTAGTGTCAGTCATGTACACTTGTGTGGCCGTTAGACACGACATTGTACTTAGAGTGAGCAGTTTTGAAGTAGCACCAGTTGCATGACTTTGCGTTCAAAAAGCAGTGATTTTTGTCACCAACGATTGACGAGAAATAAGCAGTAAGACAATTTGGTAATCTTTTGCTCACTGCAGCTTCAAGCATTCAGGTTTGGAGATGCCAGAAATGGCTGGGAGTGAAAATGAAATAATGATTTCACTCCTTAAACAAGTGAGGAACTATGAAGAGTTTGAAATTATCGATAATCACCATGAAAATTACAAAGAATTGCAGGATTTGGAGGATGCAATCATCAAAAGCATTGTCTAATGGCAATCCATTATCTAAACATGTGTCTGCACTGATTTTACAGTCAATCAAAAGAACACGGCACCATATACTGGATAAATTCCGTCGTCGATAACTATTAGGAGCTAATACACAGTTTTATAGTACTGTAGAGGTATTGGCAGTGTTCTAATTTACTCTGTATTTCATTTAAAATCATAAATTGCTACTCAATTAAATAGTAGTTTGTCTTTATTATACCTTTTTAAATATTTCCGTGAAAATTCCATTCACTGGAGCAGTTGCTTAACTGGGCTAAAATATAGCGGTCACGAGGTGTCCTAATTAACCAGAAATCACTGTGATTATTTTAGTCTAATGTACGTAACCTGAAATAGAATAACATTGAAATTTACCAGAGTGATTCTGCTTTTGTCTGTGCTCCTTTCATGAAGCAGTCCCCACAGGGAACTGCTGGGCAATCAATGGATGGCATTGCTCCCTTTTCCAGCCATTAGTTTAAGTGGACAGAAATAATAGCACACACCATAGGCTCTAAATTGCCATCTAGCTCTCACAGCAATCAATGGAATCAATGTGAAGATTTTGCAGTTTTATTATTGCTGCTGTGAAAGAGAAGTAGAGCTGCTGCCAGTCCTATAAACCTGCTCTATCTCGTCCTCAGTCCCATTAACCTGCTCTATCTGGTCCTCAGTCTCATTAACCTGCTCAATCTGGTCCTCAGTCCCATTAACCTGCTCTATCTGGTCCTCAGTCCCATTAACCTGCTCTATCTGGTCCTCAGTCCCATTAACCTGCTCTATCTGGTCCTCAGTCCCATTAAACTGCTCTATCTGGTCCTCAGCCCCATTAACCTGCTCTATCTGGTCCTCAAGTAATAGCTCTTTTCTCCTCGGGTGTTCCTCACTTCAGCATCATACTTGTTTTTTTAAAAAAAGTCTTCAACATCTATCACTGAAACCTAGCAAATCACCCATAATGTCCCTTTCCTCTCAAGACCACAGGTGTGCAAGTTTCTGTTTCTGCACTCCCGAACCACTGCCTTTGCTAAAGTATTAAACCTGATTGTGATCATATTGAATGTTTTTTCTCTCATCCTGCCCAATAATCCTACAAGCTCTAACATCATTGACCATTCCACAACTCCCAATGCTTCATATTCCCCATTTTTTGCCAGTGCCAGGGAACGTAGAGGAGGTTTGATCCAAAAGCAGAACAGCAGAGGCAATTTAGCAGCAAATGATACTTTACTAATAAACTGCAAAATAACAAGCCATAAGGGGCCACGGAACAAGAGAGAACAGATACTAAACATAACAGGCAAAATACGGAGATGGCCTCAACATCCCAGAGCAAGGAATGTCCATCAATGGCAGTGATACAGAAGGGGTGAGAGACAGAGTGCCCAGTCCAGAAAGTGCCTGCTGTGCCGGAATCCACCAGGCCCTAGAGCCTAGAGCTACATAAAGCCATCGGGACATGGGGAAGGGCAGAAAGAGTGAGTTGGGCTACAGTGCTGGAACAAGAGGCTGGGGGAGCTTACCAGTTGAGAGGCCCCTCGTCTCTAGCTGCTGGTGCTGTTTCCCGGATGCAGTGGCACTTGATGTGTGGATGATCAGCTCCTCCACAGTAAGCACGCACGTTGTTTCTCCACCAACGCTCACGCTCTTAGGGGCTTAGGGGAGCTCTCTCCAACTACACGTGTTCTGGGGTCATTGCTGATATGGGTCCTGCAGCCTGAAGTGGTTCTGGGAACAGAAATGGAGTTCTGGCTGATGATCTAGAGGGTCGTTCCATATGGAGACTTTCAAGGTCGGTGAGCATCCCCTGGGTAGACAGCTCGTCTTTCAAGCACTCCAGGAGACTGTGATGGTAATGGACCAGCAGTGCTTCTGCATTCAGCTGCACACCGCCACGTTGGTCTTGAATTCCACACTGAAATCCAGCACCAAGCATGAACCTTAACGTAGGCAAAGTATCTGATCTGCTGCTTCCCTTCCATCTGGTGCATCTCGGCAGTGAAATCCTCATATCTGTTACAAATGGGAGTCTTATTTTCTCACTTAATGGTGGCCTAGGTCAGTGCTCACCTACTCATGCGAGAGATGATGTAGGCAGTCTTGGCTCAGACTGTAAAATACAGAAATGTCAGGAGTTTGAAGTACAAGACACACTGGGATAGAAAGTTGGAGCATTGGGTTGAGGATCCATTGGACATCTGAATCCGTTGGTTTCCTGCTGCATCTGGATCACGTGCTCATGTCAATTCTGCTGGGTCAATCGCTTGTTCTCCCATCCTGTCAGGAAATGCAGAGAGGGCCTGGCCCAAAAGCAAAGGAGTGGAGACGATTTAGCAGGAAGCGATATTTTACTAATAAAATGCAAAATAACAAGCCACGAGGGGCCACAAAACGAGAGAGAACAGATAATAAATACAACAAGCAACAAGGTAACTGTAGGTTAGGCTAAGGCCTGCCGTTCTGATGGGTGAACAAGGGTGGCGGATGTGAGCTGGGTTTAAAAAAGTGGTCGATAATGAATTGGAAATGAGTAGCAGGTAACTCTTGTTAGCTGGGTGGAGAGTGGGAGATGCCTGCCTGTATAGGCCTGACAGGACCCCACCCTCTTCTACAGCCAGCACCTGATGGTCCAGGATGATCCGGATAGTCCGGTTGAACTCCTCGATAAGTGATGGATTCAGGATGAAACTGGATGGCCACCAAGACCTCTCCTCTGAGCCGCACCTTTTCTAGTTGACCAGGTTCTGCACACCTGTCCACAATAAAGTGAATCCATGCACCGGCGAACTGTGTACGCTATACCATCTTCCATCAGCCTTGGTTCTGGAGCTGCAGGCTCAGGTGGATTCAGTGGTCCATGGACAATGGGCAATGGGATTGAAAAAGGACACATGGAAGATAGCTGTGATCCTGAGGGATGTTGGAAGCTGGAGACAGTAAGTGACTGGACTGATGGGATGGATAATCTGAATTGGGGCAAGGGCTTGTAGGAGCCGATGCAAAGGACAGATCTTGGTGGACAGCCAACACGGTCCCCATGCCTGTGGTTGGCCTGGTGGCAGTAGGAGCAGTTGGCAGCGAGAATGGCCCTCCATGCTGTCTTCTAAGCATTCCACCATTGGCAAACCAGTGCCCAGGCAGTTGGTTCCTCTGTGGGGAACAACTGGGGTTAGTAGCCATGAAGCACTTCAAAGGGTATCTGTGGTAGAGGAGGTGTTTAGAATGTGGGACAGCTCAGCCCAGAGCAAATACTTCTTCCACATGGGAGGGTTAGAGGCAGCAAAGTATTGCAGAAACCTCTCCACCTAGTGATTGGCTCTTTCTGATCGACTGTTAGTCTGCGAATGGTAGCCAGTGGACAAAATCACTGAGGTGTTGAGGAGGGATCAGAAGGCTTGCCAGAAGCGGGAGACAAATTGCAGGTCCCGGTCTGTCACTATGTCTTGTGGGAAGCCATGGAGGTGAATTTCATGTTGGAGACCAAGGACCCCTGTCTCAGCAGTTGACTAAAGCGTGGGGGGTGCAATGAAGTCAACCACCTTGGAGAACTGGTCTACCACTGTCATAACCACTGTGGCCTCACTGGAAGGTTGCAATCCCACTAAAAGCATGGTGATGTTGGACCACATTCGGTTACAAAACATAGGAGCTGCAGGAATCCAGAGGGCCACTAAGTGAGGGAATTGGACTGGGCACATTAAGGGCAGGCAGAGATGAACTGACATACACCTGCAATCATGGTGGGCCACAAAAAACAGCTTTGCAGAATATCTAAGGTCATTCGTGTGCCTGGATGTCCAGAGAGGAGTGAGAAGTGTCTCAGAGCGCATGGCTGAAGACACGTACATGCAGTTGTCAGGTATGTCGGCTGGAGTAGGCCCGTGCTGTATGGCCTAGCGGATCTGGTTTGTAAGGTCCTAGACAATGGGGTGAGGATCTGAGAGGATGAAATGATGGGCTGAAGGTCGATTTCCATTTCAGCTGGGTTGAGTTGTTGTGACATGGTGTTCTTAGAGCTGGATCAGTAGGAGATGGTGAAGTTGAATTGCTCGAAGAAGAGGGTGCAGCGAGACTGACATGTTTGAGTTAGCAGATCTGTTGAATGGATGAGGTTCTGGTAGTCATTCCAGATCAGGATGGGATCAATGTTTCACATCAGCCAGTGTCTCCATTTCTCCAAGACCCATTTAATGATGAGTAACCGCCTGTATTGTATTCCATAATGGCGCTATGTAGAGCTGAATTTGCACTAGAAGAAGGCACAAGTGTGCATCTTCCCATTCACTTCTCACTGGGAGAGGATGGCCAGGTGCCACATTAGATGTGTCCACCTCTACCTCAAAAGGTCCAGAGGGTTTGGATGGCGGAGAATGGGAGAGGTGGTGAAGTATCTCCTAAACTCCTCAAAAGCATGGTCCGTGGCAATAGACCAAATTATCTGTGAGGTTGGTGGCCTGGTGAGGGAGGTGATAGGAGCAGTAATTTGGCTGTAGTTCCTGATGAGAGGGTGGTAGATGTTGGACAAGCCAAGAAGCACTGTAGCTGTTTGAGGAAGCATAGTCCGGGACATTCAACAATGGCATGCACTTTCACCAGGTCCATGGTTATGTCTTTAGTTGAAAGGATGTTACCCAGGGCTTCCTTGACAACCAGAAGGTTTTGGGTCCTGATATCATAATTATACTTGGCAGGATTCAAGCCACGGGAAAGAAAAACACAGCGATGCAGCTAATTATCTACAGAAGACCGTTGGGAGAGTACAGGTCCAGAGCTGACATCAACTTTGACAGTGGTTGGATGGCGTGAGTCTGCATGTTGCAACACCAGTAAAGCATTGCTTCAGTTCTGAGAGTGCTTGGCTTGCTTCACTTGTCCATAGGATTCCTGCACAGGTCTTCTTGCTGAGTGCGTTCTGATGAAACAGTGATAAAAGTCTGCAGTCCCCATGAGGCAACTCACCTATTTGACCATTGATGGTTTGGGCCTGAACCTTACATGGCTCAGTTTGAACACTGGAATGAGTGAGGACATACCCCAAGAATGACACCTGCTCTTTGTGGAACTAGCACTTCTCTGGCTTGGCATCAAGTATATATGTATGCATGTATGTATGTATTTATGTATTTATTCATTTGCAGTGTACAATAGGCCCATCCGGCCCTTTGTGCCACCAACAGTCCCCAGATTTAACCGTAGCTTAATCACGGAACAATTTATAATAACCTATTAACCCACCAACTGGTAAGTCTTTAGACTGTGGGAGGAAACTGAAGCACTGGAGAAGTCCCACGTGGTCACAGAGAGAACGTATGAATTCCTTATAGGCAGCAGCGAGAATTGAACTCAGGTCGCCTGTACTGTAAAGAATTGTGCTAACTATTACTCTACTGTGCTGCCCTCGAGGAGCCATCTGAGACCCCTCCGGACATGCTGGATGTGCTCCTGGTTCCTGATGAGTGCGGGAATAGGTAACAATGTTGTCTGAACACACCAAAACAAACTGATTCAAACTGTCCCAGAGCATATCCTCGACTGGGGCCTGAAAAACAGCAGGGGCGTTCACCAGAATAAAAGGCATCACGAGGTACTCTTGGTAGCTAGTGGAAGTTTTAAACGCTGTCTTCCACTCTTCCCTTTCCTGGATATGAAGTAGGTTGTAAGCATTGCACACAGCTATCTTGGGGAAATACGGTTTCTTCTCGGGGATGTTCAAATGCAGACACAAGCAGGAGAAGAGGGTAGCGGTTCCTCACTGTGATGTTGTTTAGGAACTGATAACCAACACAGGGATGGAGCTTGCCATTCTTCATGCATGCAAAAAAGGTGCCCACCCCGCTGGCATGCTTGGCGGATGGGTAACTCCTAACGGCAATTGTTCCTTGATATATTCTTCCAAGGCGACCATCTCAGGAAGAGAGAAGAAAAAGTGCCATCCCCAGGGAAGGACTAGTACCGGGTAAGAGGTCTATGCTGCTGTCATTTGGCTGGTGTGGAGGCAAGGTGGTGGCCTTAAGATACCTTGAGAAGGTCAGCATATTCAGACGGAAGGCTAGACAGGTCAACACTAGCAGTTGGCACAGGAGAGAATACGCTAACAGGGGCTTGAGGTGAACCCACACAGGTACATAGACACACCTGGCTCTTGGAGCACCTTTAGGGACCAATCACTCGTGGGTTGTTTCCAGATAGCCGGGGAAGGCTAAGTACCAGCAGCAATTCAGGTGACTCAACAGGATAGAAGAGCTGTTCCCTATGGTTGTCCTCTAGCACAAGTTGGAGGGGTTCTGTGGAAAGGTGGATTTTTCCGCTGCCCAGAGGCTGACCATCCGCCACCTTGATATCGATAATCTCTCTCAAATGCTGCATCATAACTCTCCACCTCTGAGGCAGAGCAATATCGATTATGTTCACGACTCTCCCTGAGTCAATAATTGCCTGAAGCTCACGGGTCTGGGACTCCCACAGCAAGGAAGCTGGGAGCATCATGTGATTAGGGGAAGACGCTTTCAGGGAGAATCGACCCGTCAGAATTCCCTTTTCTGCTGACAGGCATCCTGTTTTATCTGGGGCTTGGGACACGATGCTCGGAAGTGTCCCAGATCACCACAGGAGAGGCAGGAATATGTTATCTTGCACTGATCTCGTTCCTCATGCGATAGGTACATGTGCCCCACCTGCAAAGGCTTCTCCACAGACTGGGCACTGGGTGATGAGGAGGAGGGTGAAGACAGTCAGTGACCTGAAGAGTAGGAAGTTCGAGGCATTCTTCCTCTGCATCACTCAGTTGCCCGGTTTTGATTCGAATGCCCAGAGCTATCAGGTCATCCAGGCTGTTCTGCCTGTCATGCACTGCCAAACCCCTGTGTGACACCTGTGCAGCACTTGTCTTATCTCAGGTGACCTGTCACCTCACACTTCATGAGGAAAACCTAACTACCTAGTACTACATCAGATGCTAGCAGACCATCAAAAGCTCTGGGTATCAGAAGGAGGCAGTGAATAGAAAACACACACTTCTGGAGGTAAGTTTTGTTTATAAAAATAGCAATATATACAAAATATTTTCATGAGTAAGAACAATTCAAAATTCCAACATTCTGTCTTAGGCTCTAAGCCTCAGATACAGTATCAACAAAAACCAAATTCCTTTTTAGTCAGTGAGATTCATTAGAATGACCTTTATTACCCAATTTCTCCAATTAATTAGATCTAGTGTTATTCCCTATTTAAAGGTTTACTGACTAATATTTGCTTTTCTATATATCCCTAACTGAATTCCTATTTTTAAGTATTATGGTTAACCTCCATTTCAGTTTCAGGACAGTATGTCTACAAATTCACTTCAACACCAAAAAAAAATATTTATACAGCTTAACTCCTTTCATGGAAATTCTCCAACATCACAACTTTTAAACAAAGTAAATATCATTTCAGTAACTTATCAAAGTTCTTGCAAAATAAGCATTTCTTCCAGGAAATAAAATTCAGATCCTTCGAAAGAGAAATAAGCTTATACATCCAACCATATTAAATCTCAATGTCTTGAAACATTTTGTTCCTGCGCTGGTTCTTCGATCTTGGGTGACTCACCATCTAGTTTCTTGGTTGGTTTGTTGGATGAAGTGGTTGGTCATCCACGGAAAGTCAATTCACAATGTTACACAAAAAATACCTGACCAGATCCTTTGGTATGATTTAACAGAGCTAATTCCTGGTTACACAGTAGAAACCTCGGACATTACTCTCTACCGATATCATCTCGCTATAGCTGTTGCTTGTTATAGCTGTAGCTTCAATAAATCTTTTATCAATATCGTCTCGCCTCCACGTTTTCACCCTGTGGATTTCCAATAAGCAGGATATAGATACTAACTACTAGTTCCACTTTTAACAATTTATGTCTTTAGTTAGTTTCTTTAGTTTGCTGCGTTTCTGTTGCTTGTCCACGTCTGTAACAGCCACACCTCATTCTGACATAGCTTTTTTATTCCAAGTTTAAAAAAAAAAAATTGGTAAACTTCATTTTCATCCCTCCACAGATGGAGCTTTCTAACTTTACATCTTTGGGTTTAATTAATCTGGGTTACACCCCCACCCACAATTTTGAATTTATGCAAGTCGCTTTGCATAGGGCTACAGGTTGCACTGTAATGGGTTTGGGTGTTCGACATATGTGAAATCTTGAAGAGACTCTACTATGGCTGAACTCAGACCTTGGAAAAGGGACTGAACTGTTGTCACTAAGGGAATTGCTAGCTCAGGATATATAATAGTTCTAAGTTTTTCTCTGTGTCTAGAAGAACTCCTGAGTTCTTTCTCCTCTTGGTCTGAGGTAGTAAACCTCATCCTCTTCTGAATCAAATGGATTTTCTTCCTCTTCAACCGTCTGTTCATTCTTAGTACTCCTGCAAGTTCTGTACTTGCAAATAGGGACAGGAGAAAATTGCTGATTGTGTTCAGAAGGAAGAAATCCACAAGGAGCAACTGATCACCAGTTTGACTCAACACTACATAAACTATTTCTTTCCATTTTTACTGTGGGTGTGCATTCCTTACTAGCACTCTGGATTTCTTTCTTTCAACTCCGAAGCTGTCACATGTTTGTTGTATCCGGTCTTGTTTCAGTCTGCCATTTTCCGTGAAATCCGCATTGCTATCTTGAAGCTTTCCTCAAGCTGAGATTTTAAATTTTGTACATACTGAGAGTGTGATGTACTATGTGTGTCTTCCAAGGGTAGTCCAAAAGCTAAGTCAACTGGGAGCCTGGATTGTCGTTTGAGCATCAATTTATACGGACAAAAGCCAGTCGTCTCATGCCTAGCACAGTTAAAAACATGGACTAGGGTTTTCACAAGTTCTTGCCAGCAAGTTTTACTTTTCATCTCTAGGGTTCCTTGCGTATTTAAGAGGGTTTCAACAGGGTTTCCTCTGGAATGATATGGTGTATTTCTGACTTTTTGAATTCCAGTTCTCGCACACAGTTCTCTAATCAAGCGGGATTCAAAGTCAGGCCCTCTATTGCTGTGTAGGTGCTCAGGATAAGCATAATGAGAGATGAAGTGCTCCCATAGGCACTTTTGGTTAGGTGTAGGAATAGCCAAAGGATATTTAGTGAAATGATCAGTTATTAACAACACATCCTTTGTGTTACTTTGATCGGGTTCTAATGTAAGAAAGTCCATGCATACCAGCTGCAAGGGGCGAGTTGTCACAATATTCACTAACGGACCAGCTTTCTCAGGTAAGGTCTTTCTTCTTACACATCAACCGCATGTTTTAATCTTGTGTTCCACATCAGCTGCTATCTTGGGCCAATAAAATCGGCTTCTGACTAAATCCAGGGTACGATTAACACCCAAGTGACCAATGTCATTGTGAAGACTTTTAAGTACATCAGATTGAAACTTTACAGATAAGACAAGCTGGTCTGTTGTTTTATCTCTGGTTAATCTTTTCCTGTAGATAAT
This sequence comes from Mobula hypostoma, assembly GCF_963921235.1. NCBI lineage: Eukaryota > Metazoa > Chordata > Chondrichthyes > Myliobatiformes > Myliobatidae > Mobula > Mobula hypostoma. Next base: position 54,655,503 of record NC_086098.1, on the reverse strand, counting down.
TCCATCTTTTAGATCTAGATGATCCCATTCTCTGAGAAGATAGAGTTGTCTGGTGATTGCATTTCTTACAGAAGGGGATGTTTTTTCTCCAGTTTCCAGCTGGTTGATGACCTCTCTAATAAAGGATCAGCTAACTGGGAGTCTGTAATCTCAGCATCAAAGAGATGAGAAATGACTGGTAATCCCCCACACAGATCTGCTTGTGAATAGCTGTCCAGTTTAACACTTGATTGTATCATTAAGGATCCAACAAATGCAATGGAAACATCTGCAGAAGGCTTTGTCTGTTGGATAAGATGACTCTTGCATACAACTTCCACAATGTCAGCATTAACTTCACCTACATCAGCCGAGTTCACCAGATGACTTTCAGTAAACTTCAAAATGAATTCCTGCTCCTTCTGGGTTGTGAGATCACCTGATAGTCCTCCTTATGGTCATCTGGCAACCTGTCACCTGTAACTGGTTGCATCCAGTCCAACAGTGGAAGGGACGCAAGTCAGGGGTTACTGTCTGTTACTACAGTAAATGGACTACCATAAAGATAATCATGAAATTATTCACTAACTGCCCATTTTAGGGCTAGGCACTCTAATTTATGGGCAGGATATCTTAATTCCTTATGGGAGAGTCCCCTACTGGCATAAGCAATGGCCCTAAGGTGCCCGTCCTGTTCTTGGCAGAGGGCAGCCTCTAAACCAATAGTGCTGGCAGTGTAAAATGTATGGCAGCTGAGGATTAGCAGATGCCATACTGGAGCAGATGAAAATTCCTTTATGATTAAGCTGAATGCTTCTTGACACGTGGTAGTCCACCTGTCTCCAATGGGTCTTTCGGATTATAATACTGGCTATCATTCTTCACCTTTTATTCCTGGTCGGTGGGTACCTTGATGTCAAATCATTGAGTGGCTTAACTTTTCGAGAAATCATAGAAACTTACTTACAGAGGATGCTGGAATTGAACACCATGAGCTGTAATGGTGTCACACTAACGCGGTGCCCAATAAATAAGTACAGTGCTGAAACCCGGGGTTGAACCAGGGACCTTTAGATCTTCAGTCTAACGCTCTCCCAACTGAGCTATTTCGGCTGACATAGTTACAGTACTGTGGTTCACCTCCATCTTGTACCTCACTATACCAGAATCTGCAGTATTATAATTCTCTTGGTGCCTCACCATTCCAGTATCTGGGGTATTGTAATTCTCTGCCTTGTGTCTCAAAAGTTCAGCGTCTGCAGTATTGTATTTCCCTTGTGATTCATATCTCACTCTTCCTGTACCTGCAGTATTTTGCTCCTCCTTTACCTTGTCCCTGACCATTACAGAATTTTATTTATTTTATTTAGAATTGTAATAATTGTAGCTCTAAAAAAATTATTTCACTACAGTAACAGATATGCTGATACTGTGCCAATGCTGAATCCTGGAACCTTTACATCTTCAGACTAATGCTCTCCCAACTGAACTATTTCGGCTGACATATCTGCATTTTCTCCTCTGTCTTGTACCTCACCATTTCAATATCTGCAGTATTGTATTTCCCTGTGCTTTGTACCTCACCATTCCAGCATCTGCAGTATTGTCTTTCTATGTGCTTTGTACCTCACTGTTCCTATAGCTGTGGTATTTGGTTACTGTAGATAAATTTATTTTATTTTATTTATTTCACTTAGTGCTACAACTTCATTGCAGCTCTAAATAAAATAAAATAAATAACATTCTGTAAAATGACCAATTAAGCATCTAACGTCTCTAGATTGTGGGATGAAACCGGACCATCCAAAGGAAACTCATGCACATACGAGAATGACGTACAAACTTGCCTACAGAGGATGTCGTAATTGAACTCAGAGCTTTGACACCCTGAGCTGTAACAGAGTTACATTAACCAAAAGTCCCAGCGCTGAAACCCGGGATTGAACCAGGGATCTTTAGATCTTCAGTCTAACACTCTCCCAGCTGAGCTATTTCAACTGAGGTATCTGCAGTTTTGAAGTTCTTCTGTCTTGTACTTCATCATTTCGTCATCTGCGGTATTGTCTTTCCCTGTGCCTTATATCTCACCCTTCCAGTATATGCAGTATAAGGCATTCTACAAGTTTGTGAAGAGCAAAAGGATAAGATGTGAAAGAATAGGACCAATCAAGTGGAAAAGTGTGTATGGAACCAGAGGAGATAGGAGAGATACTTAATGAATACTTTACTTCAGTATTCACTACGGAAAAGGATCTTGGCGATTATAGGGATGACTTACAATGGATTGAAAAGATTGAGCATGTAGACATTAAGAAAGAGGATGCGCTGAAGCTTTTGGAAAGCATCAAGTTGGACCAGATGAGATGTACCCCAAGCTACTGTGGGAGGTGAGGGAGGAGATTGCTGAGTCTCTGACAATGATCTTTGCATCATCAATGGGGACAGGAGAGGTTCCACAGGATTAGAGGGTTGCAGATGTTGTTCCCTTATTCAAGAAAGGGAGTAAAGATAGCCGTGGAAGGCTGTCAAAAGGTTACAGCGGGACATCGATAGGATACAAAACTGAATTGAGAAGTGGCAGATGGAGTCCAACCCAGAGAAGTGTGAGGTGGTTCATTTTGATGGCAGAATATAGTATTAATGGTGAGACTCTTGGCAGTATGGAGGACCAGAGGGACCTTGGGGTCTGAGTCCTTTGGACACTCAACACTGTTGTGCAGGTTGACTCTGTGATTAAGAAGGCGTACGGTGTATTGGCCTTCATCAACTGTGGGATTGAGTTCAAGAGCCGAGAGGTAATGTTACAGCTATATCAGACCCTGGTCAGACCCCACTTGTGGTACTGTGCTCAGTTCTGGTCACCTCACTACAGGTAGGATGTGGAAACTATAGAAAGGGTGCAGAGGAGATTTACAAGGATATTGCCTGGATTTGGGAGCATGCCTTATGAGATTAGGTTGAGTGAACTCGGCCTTTCCTCCTTGGAGCTGCGGAGGATGAGAGGTGACCTTATAGAGGTGTAGAAGATGATGAGAGGCATTGATCATGTGGACAGTCAGAGGCTTTTTCCCAGGGCTGAAATGGCTAACACTAGAGGGCATAGTTTTAAGGTGCTTGGAAGTAGGTACCGAGGAGGTGTCAGGGGTAAGCTTTTTACAGAGAGAGTGGCAAGTGTGTGGAATGGGCTGCCAGCAACGGTGGTGGAGATGAGTATGATAGGGTCCTTTAAGAGACACCTGGATAGGTACATGGAGCTTAGAAAAATAGAGGGCTATGGGTAACCTTAGGCAATTTCTAGGTACGTACATTTTCGGCACAGCATTGTGAGCTGAAGGGCCTGTATTGTGCTGTAGGTTTTCTATGTTTCTAAAACAGCAGTAATATCTGATAAATCCAAGGAAAGAATTTCTTCAGATATCTGGGAACTGGCCAGGTTTTGACTGCGGCTATCTTGTCAGAGTCAAATTGAACTCCTGGATGAGATACTGTATGTCCAAGGTATTTGACTGAGGTTTGCACAAAAGCACACTTTTCTAGAGCTAGCTTAAGACTGTACTCTCTGAATTGACTCAGGATTCTCGTATTCTCAGATCATCCAGGTCCTTAGAGAACACAATGGTGTCGTCGATGAATACAAGGACTTCCCTCAGGTTTGTATCAGTCATGCATTACGCAATGAGTCACTGAAGTGTGCTTGACATGTTTGTAATTCCCTATGGCATTTTATTGAATTCATAGAATCCAAGAGTTCACACTAAGTTGTTTTCAGCTTGTCAGCTTATTCAACTTTTTTCTGATAATAACCACATTTTAGGTCAAGGACTGAAAACTATTTGGAACCAGTCAAAGCCATAAAAGTGTCTTTGAGCTTCCGGTGTGCATAGGCTTCTTTAATTGTCTGTTGGTTTAATTTCTGATAATTGATACCCAAATAGATATCCCCATTCTTTTTTCTCACCATAACAATTAGAGAAGAAAAAGGAGATTCAAACTCTGGCCACTTCTGCATTTAGCGGTTCTTGGAGAAGTTTTTGAACCGCTTCTCTATCTTCTGGGTGTATAGGTCGAGGTCGGTGTTTGAACGGTGATTCATCAGTCATGTTGATCAATGTTTCAATTCATCAGTCCATCCGAAATCTAAATGATGATGTGAGAAAACATCAGGGATTCTTTGTATTTTCTGGGTAAGTCTTCTCTTCCTCCAGCAGGGATAGGAGAATCACCGTAGTTAAACTCTGCGCTTTAGTGGAGTCTGACTCAGTGGAAGTTATAATTGGTTGTTCTTTCAGAAATATAGCTTGTACTGAATTTAATTCAGCTATAACACACCTGGCAGGAATCATGACATCATGTGCTGTTATGTGGAGATCACTACAGGTAAGTGACACTATTGCCTGTTTTCCAAAGTAACCAGGCAAATACTCCAGGCTGGGGTTTTCAACTCACCAAGGTAAGCTTCAGTGGTGTATTTTTCGAATTTCTGAGTGTAAGCTCTGGCTAAAGTAACTACATGGTAGAAACTTCTTGGTCGCTGCTTGCCTGTTGAGTGTAAGGTAGCAAGGGCTGTAGATCTTGTACTGCAGAGTCAGAATTGTACTCTGTTATGAGGGACTTTAGGAGACTCTGCACCAGGGTCAGTTAGAGGAATAACTCTGGCAACTGAACCATATTGTTTTGGAAAGTCTAGTATTTTCTCATTTTTTTCTGTTCCTGTTACACCATTGACTAAAACAGCTTTTGGGATTTGGACACCCTTTCCCTCTATGACGTCCATTTTCGTTCACTGTACATTTTAATTGAATCAAAAATGAATTTGACAAATAAGATTCTTTTACTGTTGTGTATAGTAATCAGTGTGTGAGTGTTTATCTAATAACTGCCTCTTGGCTGGCTCACCAAGTTTTTTGTAACATCTGTGTAGTGCTTGATTTATCTTATGTGACTGGTCGCAGCCCTCTTTATGAGAAAAATCTAATTACATAGTACTACACTACGTACTAGTGGGCCATCAAAAGCACTAGGTTTCAGAAAGAGGCAGTGAATAGAAAACAGACACTTCTGAAGGTAAGCTTTGCTTATTAAAAATAGCAATATATACAAAATATTTTCATGAGTAAGAACAATTCAGAAGTCTGTCTTAGGTTCCAAGTCTCAGACATCAATGAAAAGCAAATTCCTTTTTAGTTACAATCAGTGAGGTTCATTAGAATAACTGTTTTTACTCCAATTTCCTCAACTAATTAGATCTAGTGTTATTTCCTGTTTAAAGGTTTACAGATTAACATTTGCCTTTTTATTGATCCCTAGTTAGTTAGAAAACTAATTGAATTCCGATTCTTAAGTATTATGGTTAACCTCAGTTTCACTTTCAGGTTAGTATGTCCACAAATTCAAATTCAACAACAAAAAGAAGAAGGCAGCAGTGATAGGGGACTCTTACAGTTGGGGGGTCAGACAGCCGATTCTGTGGATGCAGGAAAGAAACATGGATGATAATTTTCCTCCTAGGTGCCAAGGTCCGAGATGTGTCTGATCGTGTCCACGCTATCCTGAGGTGGGAAGGTGAACAGCCAGAGGTCATGATACATATTGATACCAACGATATGTTGGCGCCAATATGTACCATGGTAAGAAAAGGGAGGAGGTCCTGAAAACACACTACAGGCAGTTAGGAAGGAAGTTGAGAAGCAGGGCCTCAAAGGTAGTAATCTCAGGATTACTGCCTGTGCCACGCAACAATGAGCATAGGAATAGAGTGAGGTGGAGGATAAATGAGTGGCTGAGGGATTGGAGCAGGGGGCAGGGATTCAGATGTCTGGATCATTGGGACCTCTTTTGGGGCAGATGCAACCTGTACAAAAATGACGGGTTGCACTTGAATCTGAGGGGTACCAATATCCTGACGAGGAGGTTTGCTAAGGCTATTGGGGAGAGTTTAAACTAGAATTGCTGGGGGGTGGGAACTGAACTGAAGAGACGGAGGAAGGGATAGTTGGCTCACAAATAGAAAAAGCTTGGAGACGATACGAGAGGGAGGATAGGTAGGTGATAGAGAAGGGATATGCTCAGGCTGATGGTTTGAGATGTGTTTATTTTAATGCGAGAAGCATCATGAACAAAGCAGATGAGCTTACAGCGTGGATCAGTACTTGGAGCTATGATGTTTAGGCCATTACAGAGACTTGGATGGCTCAGGGGCAGGAATGGTTACTTCGAGTGCCAGGCTTTAGATGTTTCAGAAAGGACAGGGATGGAGGCAAAAGAGGTGGGGGCGTGGCACTGTTGATCAGAGATAGTGTCACGGCTGTAGAAAAGGATGAAGTCATGGAGGGATTGTCTACTGAGTGTCTGTGGTTGGAAGTTAGGAACAGGAAGGGGTTAATAACTCTACTGAGTGTTTTTTATAGACCACCCAATAGTAACAGGGACATGGAGGAGCAGGTAGGGAGACAGATTCGGGAACGGTGTAACAATAACAGGGTTGTCATGGTGGGAGATTTTATTTTTGAATTGACTTTATTTCTTACATCCTTCACATACATGAGGAGTAAAATATTTATGTTACATCTCCACCTAAATGTGCAATGTGCAATCATAGTAATTTATAATAAGTTATAATAAATAGAACAGTCAATGAAATATAGAGTACACTCAAAGCAGTGTGAGTTCATCAGTCTGATGGCCTGGTGGAAGAAACTGTCCCGGAGCCTTCTGGTCCTGGCTTTTATGCTGTGGTACCGCTTCTTGGATGGTAGCAGCTGGAATAGATTGTGGTTGGGGTGACTTGGGTCCTCAATGATCCTACAGGCCCTTTTTACACACCTGTCCTTGTAAATGTCCTGAATCATGGGAAGTTCACAACTATAGATGCATTGGGCTGTCCGCACCACTCTCTGCGGATTCCTGCGATTAAGGGAGGTACAGTTCCCATACCAGGCAGTGATGCAGCCAGTCAAGATGCTCTCAATTGTGCCCCTGTAGAAAGTTCTTAGGATTTGGGGCCCATACCAAACTTCCTCAACCTTCTGAGGTGGAAGAGGCACTGTGGTGCCTTTTTCACCACATGACTGGTGTGTACAGACCACGTGAGATCCTCAGTGATGTGGATGCTGAGGAACTTGAAGCTGTTTGCTCTCTCAATCCCAGATCCATTGATGTCAATAGGGGTTAGCCCGACTCCATTCCTCCTGTCATCCACAACGAGCTCCTTTGTTTTTGCGACATTGAGGGAGAGGTTGTGTCAGAGAGATGACTTCGTCCCTGTAGGCCACCTCATTTGAGATAAAGCCAATCAATGTAGTGTCATCAGCAAATTGAATTAGCAGATTAGAGCTGTGGGTGGCGATACAGTCATGGGTATACAGGGAGTAAAGGAGGGGACTCAGTACGCAGTCCTGAGGGGCTCCTGTATTGAGAGTCAGAGGGTTGGAGGTGAATGAGCCCACTCTTACAACCTGCTGGTGATCTGACAGGAAGTCCAGGATTGTAGCTGGTTTTCTTGAGTCTTGGTTGATCACCAGCTCTATGTCGTGCAGTAAGTGCTGTTCGCATGAAACTATTGATCCAGGGTTCCTGGTTCGGGGGTTTTGTGGATAGTGTGGAGGGCTGTCAGAGGTTACAGCGGGACATTGATAGAAATCAAAACTGGGCTGAGAAGTGGCAGATGGAGTTCAACCCAAATAAGTGTGAGGTGGTTCATTTTGGTAGGTCAAGTATGAAGGCAGAATATAGCATTAATGGTAAGACTCTTGGCAATGCAAAGGATCAGAGGGATCTTGGGCTCCATAGGACGCTCAAAGCTGCTGCACAGGTTGACTCTGTGGTTAAGAAGGTATACGGTGTATTGGCCTTCATCATCGTTGGATTGAGTTTAAGAGCCGAGAGGTAATGTTATAGCTATTTAGGACCCTGATCAGACCCCACTTGGAGTACTATGCTCAGTTTTGGTCACCTCACTACAGGAAGGATGTGGAAACCATAGAAAGGGTACAGAGGAGATTTACAAGGATGTTGCCTGGATTAGGGAGCATGCCTTATGAGAATAGGTTGAGTGTACTTGTCCTTTTCTCCTTGGAGAGATGGAGGATGAGAGCTGACCTGATAGAGGTGTATAAGATGATGAGAGGCATTGATCATGTGGATAGTCAGAGGCTTTTTTCCAGGGCTGAAATGGCTGACACGAGAGGGCACAGTTTTAAGATGCTTGGAAGTAGGTACAGAGGAGATGTCAGGGGTAAGTTTTTTTACGCAAAGAGTGGTGAGTGCTTGGAATGGGCTGCCAGCGATGGGGGTGGAGGTGACTATGATAGGGTCTTTTAAGAGACTCCTGGATAGGTACAAGGACCTTAAAAAAATAGAGGGCTATGGGTAACCCTAGGTCATTTCTAATGTAAGTACAGCATTGTAGATTGAAGGGCCTGTATTGTGATGTACGTTTTCTATGTTTCTATGAAAGTCGATTCACAAAATTACACAAAAAAACTGACCAAATTCCTTGGTATGATTTAACAGAACTAATTCCTGGTTACGTGGTAGAAATCGTGGACACTACTCTCTGCCAATATCATCTTGCTATAGCTGATACTCATTGTAGGCAGAGCTTCGACAAATGTTTTTTTGATATCATTTCTCCTCCAGTGGTTTCACTCTGATGATTTCCAATAAGTAGGATACAGATGCCAACTACTAATTCCACTTTTATCAGTTTATATCTGTAGTTAGTCTCTATAGTTCACTGCGTTTCTGTTGATTGTCCATGCCTGTATCAGCCACGCCTCGTTTTCACATAGCTTTCTTTTCAAGTTCTCGTTTGTTAAAAATTCAGTGAGCTTTGTTTTCATCCCTCTTCAGCTGTAGCTTTCTAAAATTATATCATTGGGTTTAATTAACTAGAGTTACACCTGCATTCAGCCCGTGCTGGGAAGCAGTGATGTAGGATCTCTTATTCCACCTTGTCTCAACTGCAAGCCTGTGGAAATTTGTGGAAATTAAAAGTTTAATTTCTAGTTCAAGTTTCAAGTTGATTGTTGTAGGCATAGGCGTATTAAATGCCATGCAAATTAGGTTCTTACAGCAGAAGCACAGTACATTACAAATATGATGAACATTACAGACAAATTAACATAAATTATACATGCACAGTAGAATAAACTAAATTAATCATAGCAATATATGCACAATTTGAAAGTAAAAGGAATTCAACCCTTGGCAGGGCTAGGCTATTGGGTATAAAGTATTGCATCAAAATAACAACCAATATTATGGGTAAAAAGACAAGTGAGGAACATTAGATGAGATAAATATTATAAAAGAGGAAGCACAAAGATCTTTTCCTGTTTTTTGGAAGAAAGTGAGGAAATTGCTGACTCCAGCTATGTTATTTCAATCCTCGCAGGCTGCTGAGTTTTTTTCCAGGGAGTTGGAACACTGCAAACAATTTATTGCTGTTTAGAAGAGGGTGGAAGTGATAGGCCATTTGGTATAGAGCAATTTATTGAAATGCATTCTGAGGCACAGTAAAACTTTTATTTAGAAAAGTACAGATTAATTAATGAACATGAGCATGGATTTAAGTAAAGGTCATGTCTATTCAATTAGGTTAATCCCCCTTTTTCTTAAAAATTTCATGCCATCTAAATTAATTTTGATTAGTCTTCATATGGCAGGCTGGGCAATAGAGTAAAGGTTCACATAATCTAAGAGTGAAAATCAAAGTAGATCCAGAGTTGGTTCGGTGGTGAGAAGTAATATTGTTGATAGGTGATTATATGATGGAAATTTGTTCGGTGGTTACATAGATTTAGACCGCTAGAAGATATTTAGGCTACTTGGACAAAAGTGGGGCAAATGGTAATTTAAGAAAATGTCACCTTGCAGGTGCACCAAAGTAGGGATAGTACAATAAATAGGAGGATACTGAGAGGTGCTGAGGAACAGAGAGTCCTTTTAGCATATGTTCACAGATCCTCAAGAATATCAGGAAATAATATTTACCTTTCCTACTCACCTGGCTTCAGCTATCTTTCTTCCTCTCCCCCCACCTTTTTATTCTGGTGTCTTCCCCTTTCCTTTCCAGTGCTGAAGAATGGTCTCCTCTCATACTGCCGACTGTTTGTTCATTTCCATGGATGCTGCCTGGCTTGTTGAGTTCTTACAGCATTTTTTATGTGTTGCTTTGAACCTCCAGCATCCGCAAAATTTGTTGTGTTTAGGAATTGCCAATAACACAGGCTTATGAGATTTTTCCATAATTAGCTGTAGCATCGGAGATAACTATGAGTACATTTAGCAAAAGCTCTGAACAGCAGGGAAACTACAACTTAAGTAGTTTGCACAGTTCTGATCACCACAATAACAAAAAGGGTTGATTACATTGGAGAAGGTAGTGATTTATGAAGATGCTGCTGGGAATGGAAAATTGTATCTCTGCAGAATAATTGGATAAGTTCAGGTTGTTTACTTTGGAATAGGGAAGGCTGAGGAAAGAACTACTTAATATGTATAAAATTATATTGCATGGGGCCATATTCAGAATAATTATGAAGAATCTAGTTCCTTACAGTATGGCACCAAGTAGTTGTTAGAAGAATTAGAGGGAAGAGCAGGAAATTATTTTTCATTCTGAGGGGGTAGAACTCTAGAACTCACTATCTAGAAAAGTGATGGAAGCAGAAACACTTTGCATATTTAAGAAGTATCTGGGTGTGTACTTGAAGAGTCATGACCTGCGAGGACTATGGACGTAGTGCTGGATTGGAGGCATAAACTTGCAACTGACCCAGATTTAATGGATCCTGTGTTATAAATGTTTTACTATTCTGCACTTAAAAAACAGATGATTCTACTTGAATGGTCTATGAGATGAATGCTCTACAAGCATCTCCTCTTTGATTCCACCACATCTATATAATTTCTAATTTTATATCCTCCTATATAACACAGGTATTTAACTCATACTCTGTGTTGTAGGAAGTTTGACTTGCTAACTGTTGTTTGCCAAAGAAATGTATTTATAATAATCTTTGAATTGTCTCCATTGAGAAACAAAATCTGCTGGAAGACCTCAACAGGAGAGACAGCCTTTGCCGAATGTAAAGCAGTGCTGACGTTTCTGGTTGAAGATATTTCATCTGAAGTTTCTCTTTCCACAGATGTTATCTGGCTATCTGAGTGCTGTCGGCATTTTCTATTTTAATTTTGCTTTTCACTATTACCAGTTGTCCTTTTGAGTCAAAATTTTGTGTTGACCTATTTATACAGTTTTAAATTCTGTTCACTGATCCAGAAAGTTTGAATACCTAAAGAGGGGAAAAGATCTTTGTTGGATTTTGGTTACTCAGTTCTGTCCAACAAGAAGATTGTTCTATCTCTTGCAGAAAGCATCACAGAACCCAAGTTTTGATAAATCTGTTTACATGCTTGGAATCCTCCCAGGTAAGCAGTTACTGAATGTTGCTGGCATTCAATTAAATACTAATTTAAAATAATTCCTTGGTGTATATAGGCACCCGTACGATATTTAAATTGGCTGCAGATTAGAGTTTACACATAACTGACTACACAACAGGGTTCTGAAAGAGGTGGTTGAAGAGATTGTGGAGGATATTAGTAATGATCTTTTAAGCATCACTAGATTCTAGAATGGTTCTGGAGGTCTGGAACATTTGCAAATGTCATTCCACTCCAGGAAGGGAAGAAGACAGAAGAAAAGAAATTGTGGGCCAGTTAGCCAGACTTCAGTGGTTAGGAAGATGTTAGATTCTAATATTAAGGATGAGGTTTTGGGATACTTGGAGGTACATGATAAAATGGACCAAGTCAGCATTTGGCATACTTAGCTCACGAGAAGGTACAGAGAAGGTTCAGGAAAAAGTTGGAAAATGCATGCCAAAAGCATGATGTTATAATAGTCATGGGGGGTTTCAATATGCAGGTAGATTGGGGAAAATCAGGTTAGTACTGCTCTCAAGAGGACAAGTTTCTAAAACGAGAGAGAATCTGTACATGCTGGAAATCCAAGCATCACACACAAATTGCTAAAGAAACTCAACAGGCCAGGCAGCATCTATGGAAAAATAGTACTGTCGACGTTTTGGCCCAAGGCTCTTCGGGGAAATTTCTAGAATGCCTATGAAATAGCTTGTTAGAGCAGCTCATGATGGAGCCCACCAGGGGATCATCTATTCTGGACTGGGTGCCTTGCAATGAATTGAAATTGATAGAAACTTTAAGGTAAAAGAACCATTAGGGGTAAATGATCATAAGATGATCGAATTCACCCTGAAATTTGAGAAGGAGAAGCTAAAGTCAGATGTATCAGTATTACATTGCAGTAAAGAGAATTACAGAGGCATGAGAGAGGAGGAGCTGGGCAGAATTGATTGGAAAAGAGCACTGGCTGGGATGATGGCACAGCAGCAATGGCAGGTATTTCTGGAAGCAATTTGGAAGGTACACTATATATACATCCCAACGAGGAAGAAGTATTCTAAATGAAAGATGACATTACAGTTCCTGACAAGAGAGGGTGCTGCTCTAAAAATCCATCTCATAAGCACTCTGGAAATTTCCTCCCCTGTAATCCAGCACCAACATGATTTTCCCATTCATCCTGCATATTGAAGTCTCCCATGACTATTATAACATTGCACTTTTGGCATGCATTTTCTATCTCCTATTGTAATTTGTAGGCCTCATCCTTACTACAGTTTGCGGGGGGGGGGGTCTGTATACAACCCCATCATGATCTTTTAACTCTTGCAGTTCCTTAGCTCTATCCACAATGATTCATCATCTTCCAACCCTCTGTCACCTCTTTTTAATATTTGATTTCATTTTTTTACCATCAGAGCAATACAACCCCTTCTGCCTTCCTGCCTGTCCTTTAGATACAATGTGAATCCTTGGACATTAAGCTGCCAGGTGTAATCTTCTTTCAGCCATGAATCAGTGATGCTTGCAACATTATTCCTGCCAATCTGCAACTGTGTTGCAAGTTATTCCGCATTCAAATACAACACTTTCAGTTCTGTATTCGCCCTTTTTGATTTGGTCCACAACCTCTCCACTAACTGCTCAGACACTCTGGTTCCCATCCCCTGAAACTCTAGTTTAAACCCCCCCACCCCCCATACAGCATTAACAAACATTTCTGCTGGGATATTTTGTTCACGTTAAAGTTCTAAAGAGTATTTCTGGCTCTGTGAGCCGCCAGCCTTAGGTTAAAATATCTGTTGCGAGTGGGAAGACGTTGCTTTGCATTCCACTTTAGGAAACATTTTCTCACAAAAGCTTTCAATTTTACTTTTATTTGTCATCACTCAAGTCTCATATAATGTTAGAAGAGAAAACTGGATGATGTTCAATGAAACATGTTTTAAAGAGGATCCTAAATAAAATGTATTGATAGAAAATCTTCTACTTTGTTTCTTTACAGCTTTATTATCTGTAAACCATATTATTTTCTCTTAACTGACCAACAGGACATCGGGAAGTAAAATAATATTTAACTTATCCTAAAATTTGTTTTTGTTTTCATATTAAGATCAAATGATTGCATGTATTTATATAGTTATTCATATTTCTGTATTTATTTGCTATTGTCTTTGGTAATATGTTTATGATTCACTCCCATGTCTTTTGACAATAATGGAAGCAAGTCATGGGAGATGTACAAGAGTGGCTAAATTGATTCATTGTTAGGTTTTCTTCTTTCTGGAGCTCATATGCCATTTTTGAAGCTTTTGGAATGTGGAAGAAGGGTCAGCAAAAGGGTTAATGAACTAAGTAGCTAGCTTGCATTTTTCCATCTGAACTTCGTAACCCAATGTCCTCAGCTTAGACAGTCTTTCCCAATCAGGGTGGCGGAAAAGGGGAACACACACTCATGTAATTTGGTCACCTGTCCATTCTATGATTAAAAATACCGTGGATAATTTATATTCTGCAAGCTCTCCATGATATCATGCTGAGTAAAGTTATCACCACTTGAAGTCTTGTTTCTAGAGTAATTTTTCTTAGACACTGAATTAACCAGAAAAGATTGAAAAAGTTCCATGATTACAATCCACTGATTTGATGCACCATTTCAGAAAATGAGACTGATCTGGGCCTCGATGAGCAACACACACAAAATGCTGGAGGAACTCAGTAGATCAGGCAGCACCTATGGAAATTAGTACAGTAATGAGTACAGTCGATGTTTTGGGCTGAAACCTTCAGCAGGACAAGTTGGATTTCTACTGTTCAAGAAGAAAGCCTGCACTACCTTTGCAAGAATAACAAGTGATGAAAAACATTTGGTCAGTAATACTTTATTCCAAGAATAACATCAAAAATTATTCCTGATATACAAACATGCATACATTTTAAACAAAGCAACAATTAAAAGGCAGACAATTTGGAATAGAAACCTTTGTTTTATATCTGGCTGTAAAGTTCCCAGTAACTTGAATGTTCTAACATTCTACCAATTAAAATGAAAGTATCATCAACGCTTCTATTTGTAAGGATGGTGTACAGGGTAATAGTATTAACTTATTTCATTCAGATTATGTTGATGTATTGAGAGGCGTTATTGTTCTTTCAAGGAAAAAGTGAAATGAGAATTAAAGTATGAGTCTTAGGAGATCCCAGAAGACAAGGAATAGGTGATATAGGAAGGGAAAGTAGATAGGTAGATAAGGTCATAACGATGTCTTTTGGCACATTAGCTTTCATATATCAAAGTATTGAGTACAGGAGTTGGGATGTTATGTTGAAGTTGTATAAGACGTTGGTGAGGCCTAATTTGGAGTATTGTTTGAAGTTTTGGTCACCTACCTATTGGAAAGATGTAAATAAAATTGAACTAGTACAGAGAAAACTTATAATGATGGTGCCAGGACTGAAAGGCCTGAGTTATAAGGAAAGATGGAATAGGTTAGAACTTTATATCCAAAACGTAGAAGATTGAGGGGAGATTTTACAGAAGTATACACAATTATGAGGGGTATAGATAGGACAAGTAGGCTTTTCCACTGGGGTTGGATGCGACTATAACTAGAGGTTATGGGTTAAGGGTGAGTGGTAACATGTTTAAGGGGAACATAAGGGGAACTTTCTTCACTGAGAGTGTGGTAAGATTGTAGAACAAGCTGCAATGGATGAGAATTCTATTTCAATGTTTAAGAGAAGTTTTAATAGTTACATGCATGGCAGGGGTATGGAGTGCTATGGTCTAGGTGCAGGTCAATGGGACTACGCAGCTTAAATGGTCCAACTACAGGGCTTGTTCTGTGCTGAAGTTTTCTCAGATTCTAAAAATGAACTGAAGTATGGGTAGGCACAGGCCATGAGTTGAATAGCTTCTGATTTTCTGCATTGTTTGGCATATAGTTTGTATTTTAAAAATAATTATAGTTCTGTTGGAATAGAAAGGATAAAGTTGCAACATCAAGTTATCTGGGTGAGATGACACATGTCTTAAGTTGTGACTTCCGTGTTCACTTTCTGTTCTCCATCAGCCACTCTGCTTCTCATAGTACTTTCCCCTGCAAACCCAGTAGATGCTACATCAGTCCTTCCTACCAGAGAAAACAGGTGAAGGAATGATTTGGACTTCTTTCTATGTAATGTCTGGCATCTAATGATGAAAATGGAGATACAAATCACAATAATGAAATTGGAGCAAGCGGAGGTCACCTGGGCCTTCAAGCCTGCTCCACCATGCAATATAATAATGGCTGTTTCGCCCCAAGTCTCAACGCCTCTTTACTCTTTCCCTTTTAGATTCCCTTTGTCTTGAATTCCCTGATCATTAAAAAATGTACCTTTAAATACTTCTTGTGATCTAGCCTCCACAACTGTCTAGGGCGGAGATTTCCACAGCTGCAGCACCCTCTCTGAGAATAAATTTCTACAAACTCAATTGTAAATAATTTTCCCCTTGTTTTGATTGGGTAAATGCCTTGTTCTGTCTGGAGTGATGTCCCAAGCTTACATTTGCTTGTTGCTTTGATTTTTCGTCCTATAACTACTCTGTTCTCCCTGTCTGTGGCTTCCTACATTCATACAAAGGATAAGCTCAAGAAACAGCACCTTATCTTCATTCTAGGCATATTGCAGCCATTGGAATACTGTAGAGAATTTAATAATTTCAAACAGCCAGCCTTTCTTGTTTGTCAGAATTGGCAGTCTAAGAGGAAGATATTAGGATCTATTTTCAATTGAAATTGGTACATTTTTACAGCTACCACAAAAATATGATTGAAGGATCAGACTCCAGTTGGCCAACAGTCAATTTTCAGTGCCCGAGGTCTGTACTTGTAATTCATAGGCGTTTGGTATTTCCATTTAATTTGTTATTATTAATCAATCCATTACTTCAGTGATTTTGTACATTTCGATGGTGGTAAAGTTCCACTTCTGCAGAACTTAACTCAGCGCAAAGAATTGCAGATAACTTTTGGATTTTTACATTTAATCATGCATCTGCTTTTTCTTGACGTTACTGTGGAACTTGTGCCTAAATAATAAAACCATTAGCCTCACCTTCACATCAACAGAAAATTATGGCTCACGAGGAGTTGATTTAATACATTGCTTTGCCAATTACTCCTACCAAACCTCCCACAAAATCATTTTAATGTTCCAAGGAATCCGAAATGTATAATTAACATTTATAAATAAAGTACGAAGGACATTTTCACAGCATAAACCTGAGGGCAGAATTATGAAACTAAATATAATACAGAGAATATTTAAAAATAACCAGGCAAGCTTTGCTAATTGTACACAATTGCTTGTAATGTCTCAGAACAATAATTTCTTTGGAATGAATCTATACCATTTTCCTACCTTGGAAGGAAATTGTAGCAGGAGCCGAGGAAAATCTACAGAAATTTAAGTTTCTATTTATTACAGAGAAAAATATGGAAACGACCAGAATCCTTTCTCCATTTTAATGACTATGTTTAATAGTTTAAAATAAATGTTGAAATAAGAAGATGGTTATCTTATATTGGCATGTTAAACATTTATAAAATAA
This sequence comes from Mobula hypostoma, assembly GCF_963921235.1. Taxonomy (NCBI): domain Eukaryota; kingdom Metazoa; phylum Chordata; class Chondrichthyes; order Myliobatiformes; family Myliobatidae; genus Mobula; species Mobula hypostoma. The sequence goes on along the minus strand of NC_086098.1, from coordinate 54,638,498 downwards.
AAAATTTCATGGTCACTTTCAAATCAATAGCTCATATTAATTAGTGTCCTCTGGTGTCTGCATGCTCTAGATTTTTTTCTGAAAGCTTTATATCACTAAGATGAGTGATAAATTATAAATAAAAATATAGTTAAATTTTTGAACGGACTGTAGAAACAAATACACTTGTTCATTTATACATTGAGCAAAATGATCCAATATTACATATATATGGTGGAAAAAAGATGTGAACCTTTGGTTTCATAAACTGTCGTGACCCCCTTGTACAGCAATTACTTCAACCAAACATTTCCAGTAGCTGTAGATCAGTCCTGCACATCGACTACGAGGAATTTTAGGCCATTCCTCCTTACAAAACTGCTTCAACTCTGGGATGTAGGTGAGCTTCCTCGTATGAACTTCTAGCTTCAGGTCCTTCCACGACATTTCAATAGGATTAAGGTCAGAACTTTGACACGGCCATTCCAAACACTAATTTTCTACTTTTTAAACCATTTTGTTATTGATTTACTCTTGGCTTTTGGATCATGGTCTTGTTGCATTATCCAACTAGGTTGGCGATGATTATTTAAAAAGAGAGCTTCATGGGCGTTTGTCCATTGTATGGGGCCTATCAGCGGTGCCAACAGAGCTCTAGGAACTTAGTAGAAGTAGAAGGGATAAGCGGAATGGCCATTGTTGGGAGTAGGCCTATGGCAAGAGTAGAAGCGACAGAATTTGGTTCAAAAGAGGCTTCAGCTTGGAAGAGGCATCAACTCTGTGTAAAGCATCTGTTAAGGTTTCCTGCAACACACATCAAAGTTGCTGGTGAACGCAGCAGGCCAGGCAGCATCTGTAGGAAGAGGTGCAGTCGACGTTTCAGGCCGAGACCCTTCGTCAGGACTAACTGAAGGAAGAGTGAGTAAGGGATTTGAAAGTTGGAGGGGGAGGGGGAGATCCAAAATGATAGGAGAAGACAGGAGGGGGAGGGATAGAGCCAAGAGCTGGACAGGTGATAGGCAAAAGGGGATACGAGAGGATCATGGGACAGGAGGTCCGGGAAGAAAGACAAGGAGGCGGGGGGGGGGGACCCAGAGGATGGGCAAGAGGTATATTCAGAGGGACAGAGGGAGAAAAAGGAGAGTGAGAGAAAGAATGTGTGCATAAAAATAAGTAACAGATGGGGTACGAGGGGGAGGTGGGGCCTTAGTGGAAGTTAGAGAAGTCGATGTTCATGCCATCAGGTTGGAGGCTACCCAGACGGAATATAAGGTGTTGTTCCTCCAACCTGAGTGTGGCTTCATCTTTACAGTAGAGGAGGCCGTGAATGGACATGTCAGAATGGGAATGGGATGTGGAATTAAAATGTGTGGCCACTGGGAGATCCTGCTTTCTCTGGCGGACAGAGCGTAGATGTTCAGCAAAGCGGTCTCCCAGTCTGTGTCAGGTCTCGCCAATATATAAAAGGCCACATCGGGAGCACCAGACGCAGTATATCACCCCAGTCGACTCACAGGTGAAGTGTTGCCTCACCTGGAAGGACTGTTTGGGGCCCTGAATGGTGGTAAGGGAGGAAGTGTAAGGGCATGTGTAGCACTTGTTCTGCTTACACGGATAAGTGCCAGGAGGGAGATCAGTGGGGAGAGATGGGGGGGACGAATGGACAAGGGAGTTGTGTAGGGAGCGATCCCTGCGGAATGCAGAGAGAGGGGGGGAGGGAAAGATGTGCTTAGTGGTGGGATCCCGTTGGAGGTGGTGGAAGTTACGGAGAATAATATGTTGGACCCGGAGGCTGGTGGGGTGGTAGGTGAGGACCAGGGGAACCCTATTCCTAGTGGGGTGGCGGGAGGATGGAGTGAGAGCAGATGTACGTGAAATGGGGGAGATGCGTTTAAGAGCAGAGTTGATTGTGGAGGAAGGGAAGCCCCTTTCTTTAAAAAAGGAAGACATCTCCCTCGTCCTAGAATGAAAAGCCTCATCCTGAGAGCAGATGCGGCGGAGACGGAGGAATTGCGAGAAGGGGATGGCATTTTTGCAAGAGACAGGGTGAGAAGAGGAATAGTCCAGATAGCTGTGAGAGTCAGTAGGCTTATAGTAGACATCAGTGGATAAGCTGTCTCCAGAGACAGAGACAGAAAGATCTAGAAAGGGGAGGGAGGTGTCGGAAATGGACCAGGTAAACTTGAGGGCAGGGTGAAAGTTGGAGGCACAGTTAATAAAGTCAACGAGTTCTGCATGCGTGCAGGAAGCAGCGCCAATGCAGTCATCGATGTAGCGAAGGAAAAGTGGGGGACAGATGCCAGAATAGGCACGGAACATAGATTGTTCCACAAACCAAACAAAAAGGCAGGCGTAGCTAGGACCCATACAGGTGCCCATAGCTACACCTTTAGTTTGGAGGAAGTGTGAGGAGCCAAAGGAGAAATTATTAAGAGTAAGGACTAATTCCACTAGACGGAGCAGAGTGGTGGTAGAGGGGAACTGATTAGGTCTGGAATCCAAAAAGAAGCGTAGAGCTTTAAGACCTTCCTGATGGGGGATGGAAGTATATAAGGACTGGACATCCATGGTGAAAGTAAAGCAGTGGGGGTCAGGGAACTTAAAATCTTCGAGAAGTTTAAGAGTGTGAGAAGTGTCACGAAAATAGGTCGGAAGGGATTGAACAAGGGGTGATAAAACAGTGTCGAGGTATGCAGAAATGAGTTCGGTGGGGCAGGAGCAATCTGAGACAATAGGTCGGCCAGGACAGGCAGGTTTGTGTATCTTGGGTAGGAGGTAGAACCGGGAAGTGCGGGGTGTGGGAACTATAAGGTTGGTAGCAGTAAGGTTAAGGTTTCCTTTTTGTTTTTTCTCTCTCTTACTGTACCATTTAAATGGCTGTAGTGTGTTCTTTGTGCCGGATGTTGGAGAACTGGGAGACCCAGAGTCTCCCAGAGAACTACATCTGCGTGAATTACATCTGGCTGCAGCTCCTTGAAGACCGTGTTAGGGATCTGGAGCAGCAACTGGATGAACTTCGGCTTCTACGGGAGAGTGAGGAGATAATTGATCAAAGTTACAGGAAAGAGGTCACCCCGAATTTCCAGGAGGCGAGTAGCTGGGTGACCGTCAGGAGAAATGGAAATAGGCAGTTAGAGCAGAGCACCCCTGTGGCTATCCCCCTTAAAAATAAGTATATCGCTGTGGGTGATTTTGTGGGGGTTGATGGGGTTACAAGCACCGAACATGGATCCATGGTGCAGAAGGGAAAGAGAGAGAAGAAGGGAGAAGTAGGGGACTCAATAGTGAGGACAACAGACAGGAGATTTTGTGGATGTGAATGGGACACCCGGATGGTATGTTGCATCCCAGGTGCCAGGGTCAGGGATGTCTCAGATAGCATCCACAACATTTTGGAGAGGGAGGGGGAGCAGCCAGATATCTTGGTACATATTGGTACCAATGATATAGGAAGGAAAAGCAAAGAGATTGTGAAAAGAGAATTTAGAGAGCTAGGTAGAAAACTGAGAAACAGGACCTCCTAGGTAGAAATTTTTGGATTTCTGCCTGTGCCATTTGCCAGTGAGGGTAGAAACAGGATGAGCAACACTCACAACACACTGGAGGAACTCAGTAGGTTGGGCATATGAACATAGAATTCTCCAACTTCGGTAATTCCCTCCCCCTCCTTTCCTCTACCCCTATGTCACTCTGCCCCCTCCCCCAGCTGCCTATCACCTCCCTCATGGTTCCGCCTCCTTCTACTACCCATTGTGTTTTCCCCTATTCCTTCTTCACCTTTCCTGCCTATCACCTCCCTGCCTCCCTTCCCCCACCCCTTGATCTTTCCCCTTACTGGTTTTTCACCTGGCACCTACCAGCCTTCTCCTTCCCACCCTCCCCCCACCTTCTTTATAGGGCCTCTGCCCCTTCCCCCTACAGTCCTGATGAACGGTTCCGGCCCAAAACGTTGACTCATCGTTTCCACGGATGCTGCCCGACCTGCTGAGTTCCTCCAGCGTGTTGTGAGTGTTGCTTTGACCCCAGCATCTGCAGAGTATTTTGTGTTTAGAAACAGGATGATTTGGCATATTAATGCGTTGCTGAGAAGCTGGTGCAGGGGGCAGGGCTTTAGGTTCTTGGATCATTGGGATTTCTTCTGGGGGAGGTACGACTTATTCAAAAGTGACAGATTGCACCTGAACCCAAGGGGGAACAATATTCTCGCGGGCAGGTTTATTAGAGCTGTTGGGGAGGGTTTAAACTAATTTGGCAGGGGTATGGGAATCAGAGTGAAGTGACTCAGGATAGAACAGATGGTAAAAAAGTAAAGAGAGCATGCAGTCAGACTGTCAGGAAGGGCAGGCAGGTGATGGGATTTTAATGCAGCCAACAGGCTGAGTATCAAATCATTAGGGATGCAGAATCAGAAAGGTTAGCAAATACGGTACTCAAAGTGTTGTATCTAAATGTGCATAGTATAAGAAATAAGGTGGATGATGTTGTTGCAATATTACAGATTGCCAAGGTATGATGTTGCGGCCATCACTGAATCGTGGCTGAAGGATGGTTGTAGTTGGGAGCTGAATGTCCAAGGTTCCACATTATATTGGAGAGATAGAAAGGTAGGCAGAGGAGGTTGTGTGACTCTACTGGTAAAGAATGGCATCAAATCAGTAGAAAGATGTGACATAGGATCGGAAAATATTGAATACTTCCGGGTTGAGTTAAGAAACTGCAAGGATAAAAGGATGCTGATGGCAGTTATATACAGGCCTCCCAACAGTGGCTGGGAGGTGGCACACAGGTTACAACAGGAAATAGAAAAGGTGAGTCAAAAGGGCAATGTTATGGTAGTCATAGGAGACTTTAACATGCAGGTCGATTGGGAAAATCACTTTGGTAATGGATCTCAAGAGAGTGAATTTGATGAATGCCTAAGAGATGGCTTTTCAGAGTAGTTTGTCCTTGAGCCTACTAGGAGATCAGCTATACTGGATTGGGTATTATGTTATGAACCGGAGGTGATTAGGGAGCTTAAGGTAAAAGAACCCTTAGGAACCAGTGATCACAGTATGATTAAGTTCAAATTGAAATTTGATAGGGAGAAAGTAAAGTCTGATGTAGGAGTATTGCAGTGGAGTAAGGGAAATCACAGTGGTAGGAGAGAGGAGTTTGCCAAAGTAAATTGGAAGGAGCTGCTGGCAGGGATGTCAGCAGAGCAGCAATGGTGTGCGTTTCTGGGGAAAATAAGGAAGGTGCCAAACATATGTATTCCAAAAATAAAGAGATACTCAAATAGTAAAACAGTACCACCATGGCTGACAAGGGAAGTCAAAGCTATTGTAAAAACAAAAGAAAGGGCATACAACAAAGCAAAAATTAATGGGAAGATAGAGGATTGGGAAGTTTTTAAAAACCTACAGAGAGCAACTTAAAAAATCATTAGAAGGGAAAAGATGAACTATGAAAGCAAGCTACCAAATAATATCAAAGTGGATTGTAAAAGTTTTTTCAAGTATGTTAAAAATAAAAGAAAAATGAGAGTGGATGAAAAATGAGACTGCTAGAAAATGAGGCAGGAAAAATAATAATGGGGTCAAGGAGGTGACTGTTGAACTAAAGGAGTATTTTGCGTCAGTCATCACTGTGGAAGACATTAGCAGTGTGCTTGATGTTGTAGTGTGTGAAGGAAGAGAAGTGGGTGCAGTTACTATTACAAGAGAGAAGATGCTCAAAGAGCTGAAACACCTAAAGGTACATAAATCACCCAGACCAGATAAACTGCAACCTTGGGTTCTGAAAGAGGTAGCATTAGAGATTGTGGTGAAATAGAAATGATCTTTCAAAAATCATTGGACTCTGGCGTAGTGCCAGAGGACTGGAAAATTGGAAATGTCACCCTACTCATTAAGAAAGGGGGAGGCAGCTGAAAGGAAATTATGGACCAGTTAGCCTGACCTCAGTGGATGGGAAGATGTTGGAGTCAATTGTTAAGGATGAGGTCATGGAGTAGTTGGTGACACAGGACAAGATAGGACAAAGTCAGCATGGTTTCCTTCAGGGAAAAATCCTGCCTGATGAACCTGTTGAAATTCTTTGAGGAGATTAGAAGTAGGATAGATAAAGGGGATGCAGTGGATGCTGTACATTTATACTTTCAGAATACATTTGACAAGGTGCCACACATGAGGCTGTTAACCAAGTTAAGAGCCCATGGTATTACAGGAAAGTTACTAACATGGTTAGAGCATTGTCTGATTGGTAGGAGGCGGTGAGTAGGAATAAAAGGATAACCTTCTGGTCGGCTGCCAGTGACTAGTGATGTTCTGCAGGGGTTGGTGTTGGGACCACTTCTTTCATGCTGTATCAGTGATTTAGATGATGGAATAGATGGCTTTGTTGCCAAGTTAGCAGATGATACAAAGATTGGTGGAGGGGCATGTCAGTGTTGAGGAAGCAGGTAGAATGCAGAAGGATTTAGACAGATTAGGAGAAAGGGCAAGGAAGTGGCAAATGAAATACAATGTTGGAAAATGCATGGTCATCCACTTTGGTAGTAGAAATAAATGTGCAGACTATTTTCTAAACAGGGAGAAAATTGAAAAATCTTAGATGCAAAGGGACTTGGGAGTCCTTATGCAGAACAAAGTAAAGGTGAACTTGCAGGTTGAGTCAGTAGTGAGTAAGGCAAATGCAATGTTAGCATTCATTTCTTTTTTTTTAAATTTTATTTTTATTTGGATAAGGAGTTCACAATTATCATGTACTTTTTTCACACACATAACCTTTTCCATTTTTTTATATGTATAAAACTACAATTATTTATACATTCTTAAGTACACATTGAGATGATATAAAAGCAAAATAAACATTTAAATAGATAATTATGTACTGTGGTAAATCTAACCTATTAGGCTAAGTAATGAAACTAGTTGTTAAGAAAAATGGTGATAATAGTTTCCATACAACCCTTCTGGACCATTTCCACTGGTCCAAAATGTTGCATACAAGCCTATATACCAACCATTGTAGGTGTTTATATCCCAATTTGTTCGTGCTTGTTCCTGCCCGCAGACATAATTATCCAATCCCTTTGTACTTATTTACTTAATTTTTTCATTTTTTTTAATCCCTTTCCCAAATCTTTCCCTTTACTTGTGATAATTCTCTATTTTCCAAAAAAAAACAACAAACATTTAGACTAGGGGTGCTTACGTTAGCAATATTACTGTGTTGATGAGAAGAGCAATATAAATCATTAGGAGAGTCATCTAAAGTCTGCTCGCATTGGGGTTATATATTCAATCCATTTATTCCAGATTTGATAAAATGTTTCTTTTTGAGTTCTCAGGGAGTAGGTCAACTTTTCCATTTTAAATATTTCCAAGATAATTTCGTACCAATCTTCTAATGTAGGTGGTATTGGATTTAGCCATTTTCTAGTGATTGATTTCTTACTTGCCGCTAAGAGGGCCTGCAGCAACTTTGTATCTTCCTTCTGTTCAAGGAACAATACATGCCCCAAATAGAGCGTCTCAAAGTTCAGAGGTATCTGGGACCTAAGTACCTTAACTAATGTTCTATGAATACCTTCCCAAAATAGACTTAATTTAGGGCAATCCCAGAAAATATGAAAATGATTTGCCTCCTTGGAGCCGCACCTTCTCCAACACATCACATATGTATCTTTATATTTTTCCTGATATGGGGTCTTGAAGTATCTTATAATGTTTTTCCAACAATGTTCTCTCCAAGTCAAAGAATTAGTCGAGTACCATTGAAAGCTGCAGATTTTCCCCCAAGCCTCCTCTGAAAGTACCAACCCCGCTTCTTTCTCCCACTTCTCTTTAATATACAGTGTATTTACATTTTTAGCATGGGAGAGTGCATTATATAGGCGAGAAACTGATTTACTAGGTATTAAACTTCAAGCCGAATTCAGAATCTTGAAAAATTCTAATTCTACTGTTGATAGGTCTGTATATTTACAACTCTGGTTAACAGTTTCGTATTTGAAGGTACCTAAAAAAGTCATTATGTTCTAGGCCATGTTTGTCCTGCAGGATTTGGAAACTTTGTAATACTCTTTTATCTATAAATGAGAGGTAGGTTGTAAGACCTTTCTTTATCCCTAGCTCAAATCTTTTATCTCCTCTGTTGGGAAGGAATTCGGTATCATATGCACACCATCTAAAGAGTTTTAGCATGTTATTAATTCCACATGAATTAACCACCTTCTGCCATACTTTTAATGTAAGATTTATCCAAGCATTATTAAATTTTTCCAACTGGGCCATCAATCCTTTGTCAGCTATTGAGGCCTGAAGAGGAAAACTGTCAACTAATCCAAATTCTATTTCCTTCCATCTAGCCTTATATTCCCTATTACACCAATATAACAGAGGGGTTATCTGTGAGGCATAAAAATAATTTCTCAGGCAAGGAAGAACCATACCTCCTCTTTCCTTCCCTAACTGTAAGGTGTTATATCGAATTCTAGGTTTCCTTCCTTGCCAAATGAAGCGGGAAATCCATTTGTCCCATTCCCTGAATTGATTATCATCCACCTCCACTGGTAAAGTACGGAAAAGATATAATAACCGAGGAAGAATATTCATTTTTATAGTATTTATCCTTGAATTTAAACTTAAAAAGGGGATAAGATTCCATCTATGCATATCTGCTTTTATCTCTGAGATTAATGGCCCATAATTTACCTGTGACAGTGTTGAAAGATCCTTCGGCAGGGTTATTCCTAAATATTTTAATGATTTAGCTTCCCACTTAAGATCGTATGTATCCTGCAATTTTTTGGATGGTGTATAATTTAGGGACATAACCTGCGTTTTCTTTACATTTATTTTATAACCTGATATTTTCCCAAAGTCATCCAACAGTGTAAACAATCCTATAAATGATTTTTCTGGTTCACTCAGATAGACCAAAACATCATCTGCGAATAACGCCACTTTCTGTTCAATCCCTGCCACCTTGATACCTTTTACGATTTCGCTCTGTCTTATTAGTTGGGCAAGTGGTTCAATATATAGTGCAAAAAGGAGAGGAGAAATTGGGCATCCCTGTCTAGTGCCTCTCTCTAAAATGAAGGAGTCAGAGAGGTCCCCATTTATCTTAATTCGGGCTGTTGGGCTGTCATACAGAGTCTGAATTACTTTAATAAACCTTTCTTGAAAGCCGAATCTTCCTAACACTCTGTATAGGAATGCCCAACTAACCGAATCAAAAGCTTTCTCAGTGTCCAATCCTATTACCATTGTCTTTGTCTCGTTCTTATTAACCTGTTCTAATACGTGCAGAGTTCTCCTTATGTTGTCCTGTGTTTGTCTTTGTTGAATAAATCCAGTCTGGTCTAAATGGATTAGGCCAGGTAAAAGCTTTTCCAATCTGCGCGCTAATATAGATGTAAATAGTTTGTAATCTAAATTAAGAACACTAATTGGCCGATAATTGCCACATTCTAGTTTATCTTTACCCTCTTTAGGAATAACTGAAATAATCGCTTCTCTCCAGGAAGGTGCAGTTTCTCCTCTCTGCAAGATCCAATTAAAGGTGTTAAGTAGTAATGGGGCTAACTGTGTCTTCAGGGACTTGTACTACTCTGAGGTAAACCCATCAGAACCCGGGGACTTTCCAGCCTTTAACCTAGAGATGGCCACGTTCAGTTCTTTGACAGTTACTGGTTCTAATAAACTTCCATTTTGTAAATCTGTAAGTTTAGGTAGATCTAAAAAATTCAATACACTGTCTATATAGGGCTCACTGGGGGCCCGGGGTTGGGAGTACAGCTCTCGATAATACATTTCAAAACTCTCTTGAATTTTCCCTATTGTACTCTCCACAAGCTTTGTCTTTGGATTCTTTATTTTATGAATTGTATTGTCTGCTTGTTGTTTTCGTAATTTATATGCTAATAATCTAGCTGATTTACCTCCTACTTCATAATTCTTTTGTCTCAGGTAAAGAAAATTTCTTTGAGTTTCCAACGTATAAATATCATCAATTTCACTTTACAATTTCCTAATTTCCTGTTTTCGATTTGAATTACTTTTGTTGCTATCTCCAACTTGAAGTTGTTTTAATTTTCCTTGAAGGTCTGCTAATTTTTGTGCATTGATTTTTTTCATGTGAGTAGTAATGGAAATAATTTTCCCTCTCAGTACAGCTTTCAATGTATCCCATAAAATCACTGGTGATGTTTCTCCCGTGTCATTAAGGTCTAGATATTCTTTGATTTCTCCCCCTAATCTCTCCATTACTTTTGGGTTATTAAGTATATGTGAGTTTAGCCTCCATAGTGTTTTCCTCATTTTCCTTTCCAGGATTAGAGACATAGAGACTGGGCTATGATCCGACAGATCAATTGTTGCAATATTACAGTTTTTTATCCTGAGTCTATCTGTATTAAAGATAAAGAAATAGTCTATCCTTGAATAGGCTGAATGAGGGAAAGAGTAATATGTATAATCTTTACTAGTAGGGTGTAATTCCCTCCAGACATCTATAATTCCCAACTCCTCCATCAATGAATTCACTTTCCGAGTCAGAGGTTTATTCTGAGTAACTATTCTTGAAGAATCTAATATAGGATTTAATCTAATATTAAAATCCCCTCCACAAATTACTACCCCTCGAGAACTGACCATTAGTTCAAAATGTGTCTATAAAATGACCATTCACTACCTGGAGGAGCATAAACATTCAGCAATGTTATTTCTGTACCTTCTATTCTTCCTGTGATTTTTACAAACCGTCCTTCTTTGTCTCTAGTCTCTGAAATATGTTCATAATTAAGAGTACTTGATATTAAAGTAGCTACCCCTCTTTTGTGACTCAATTTATATGATGAATAAAATACATGCTTAAAGCCCATTCTTTTTAATTTTCCATGTTCAGATTGGCTCATATGTGTTTCCTGGAGGAAAGCTATTTGTGCCCTCTCTTTTTTCAATTTAGACATAATCTTATTTCTTTTAATTGGATTCAAAACCCCATTAACATTATAGGAAATTATTTTTACCAATTCAGTTTGCATTTTTCTCTAGTAGAAAAAAAGCACTCTCCTTTTCTAACCAAACAGTAAGCAATCCCTTCTCAACAGTAAACCAAGACATATAACCACACCCTAGACATTTCTGAATGTATAACATTTGAAAATTTTTCCCGACTTCCCACAGTGAGGCCTGAGCACCGACCCGCCTCAGTTCAGAGGGATAACCTCTATCTTCACCCTGTCTTAGAGGGCCCTCAGTAGTTTGAATAATCATAGAGAATTTTCTCCTATTTATGTCTCGACCATATTGCTATCATTCAAGTTATTCCGCCTAGATTATTTTCAGTTACCAGTTTTCATTTTACTTTTAAGTCCGATTTACTCTTTTCAGTCATTTCTCTTAATTAATCTGTATTCTCTGTACATTCGCGTCTGAATATTTGCAGCTTTTCCTTGTAGTTTGACACTCTGGTTCGTGTGGAGCGTCCTCGCCCCACTGACTGCCACGACTTCTGCCGAATCCTCTCCAGTAGCGACTCCGGTTGGGTGATAACTTTAATAGGTAGTCCCCGGTCCGCCAGGTCCGACGTTGCCTCCTCCACCGTAGCGTAAGTTTTTGTCCCTTCGTCGTAAAAGACTCTCAGCCGAGCTGGATACAGGGTCTGGAATCTGATGTTGTTTTCCTTCAGGACTCTCCGTGTTTCCGTATATTCCTTCCGTCCGGCAAGAATCCCCGGTGCGTAGTCGTGGTCTAATCTGATTTTACAGTTGTTCCACATGAAACCTTTCTTTTGCCATGCCCGTTTAAGCACCTCTTCCTTCATTCTGTAACTGAGAAATCTGACCAGAATCGATCTGGGCTGGGCACCTGCCGGAGGCTGTGGTGCCAACGCGCGGTGAGCCCTTTCTATCTGTAGGTCTTTTGCGGCCGATATATCAAGGTTCTCTCTAAGCAGCTTCTCCACGAAGGGAATCATCAATCCGGGTTTACCTTCGGTTCCTTCGGGAACTCCGTAGATCCTCACATTTTCCCTTCTCGAGCAGCCTTCTTGATCTATTAGTTTCCACTGGAGTTGGTCTTGTAGCTTCAGCATTTCTGCTATCACTTCCTCGGCGTTTTGTAGCTTCTCTTCAATTCCAACAATCCTCGCTTCGGCTTCATCTATCCTCGAGTTAGTTTTTACTATTTCTCCTTTAATATCTTCCAGCTGTTTGCTGTTATCTTGTCGGAACTCGCGAATCTCTTGGAGATCAAAGACAGAGTCACCGATTCCCCCTCATTATCTCCGTCCTGGCTTGCCGTGGGGGAGCTAGGCCCGTCGCCTTGCTGCGTCTCTTTATGTTTATCAGCCTTCAGAGCGGACTTTTTAATCTTGTTCTTAGACATCATCCTTGCCCCTTTTATTAATATACTTATGCAATATTAAGTATTTGTCTAAATTCGATTTTGGGGCAGTTTACCTTTTTTGTCGAGAGACCTTTTCCTTACGCCGCCATTCCCTTGATGACCCAGAAGTCCGTTAGCATTCATTTCAAGAGGTCTGGAATACAAAAGCAAGGATGTAATGCTAAGACTTTATAAGGCACTGGTGAGTCCTCACCTTGAGTATTGTGAACAATTTTGGGCCCCTCATCTTAGAAAAGATATGCAGGCATTGGAGAGGGTGCGGAGGAGGTTCACAAGGTTGATCCTAGGAATGAAATGGTTATCATATGAGGATCATTTGATGGCTCTGGGTCTGTACTCGCTGGAATTCAGAAGGATGAGGAGGGATTTCATTGAAACCTTTTGAATGCTGAAGGGCCTAGACAGAGTAGATGTGGAAAGGATGTTTCTCATGGTGGGAGGGTCTAGGACAAGAGGGCACAGCCTCAGGATAGAGGGGTGCCCTTTCAAAACAGAGATGTGGAGAAATTTCTTTAGCCAGAGTGTGGTGAATCTGTGGAATTTGTTGCCACTGCAGCTGCGAAGGCCAAGTCATTGGGTGTATTTAAGGCAGAGATTGATAGGTTCTTGATTGGACATGGCATCAAAGGATATGGGAAGAAGGCTGCAAAATTGGGTTGAGGAGGAGAAAAAAAGGATCAGCCATGATTGTATGGCAGAGCAGACTCAATGGGCGAGATGCTCCTTTGTCTTAAGGTCTTATGGTCCATTAAGCTTCAGGTGATGGACTGTTACCCTGACATTCTCCTGTAATATGTCTTGATACAATTTTGAATTCATTGTTCCATCAACGACTGCAAACAGTCCAGGCCCTGAGGCAGCTAAGCAGTTCCAACCATGTTGCTTCTTCCCCCATGCTTCACAATTGGGATGAGGTTTTGGTGTTGGTGTGCAGTGCCCCTTTTCCTCAAACATATCAATGTGCATTTCTGCTAAAGGGTTCATTTTTTGTCTCATCTGTTGACAGAACGTTGTCCCAGCATTATTGCAGAACATCTTTGTGGTCTTTTGCAAACTTATGACGTTCAGCAATTTTTTTTTTGGAAAGCAGTAGTTTCATTCATGGTGACCTTTAACAAACACCATTCTTGTTCAATGTTTCTCTTATAGTGAACAGAGACTTTAGCATGTTCCAGAGTTTTCTGTAGGTCTTTTGCTGTTACCTTTAGCATTGCACGTTGTACTCTTGGTATGATCTTTAAAAGGTGCCCACTCCAAGGGAAAGTGACGACAGTACTGAGTTTCCTCCATTTGTAGTCAATTTCTCTTACTGGGGACTGAGGAACACTCAGGTCTTTTGAAATGTTCTTGTAGTTTTTTCCAGCTTCTACAAATCTACTGCTGGGGTCCTCTGAACGTTGACTTGATCGAGGCATGGTACACATAAACAGATCTTTCTTGTAGACTCTGTCAATAACCTGACTTTGTTGTCTTTTTTATAGGACATGGCACCTCTATAACTCACAGCTCCAATCTTATCTCATGGATTGGAACAGCTCACTCCAAATAGCTGTTTTTTGAAGGCATTACCCCACAAGTTCACATACTCTTTCCAACAAATGCATGTAATATTGGATCATGTTTCTCAATAGAAAAGTGAACAAGTACAATGTTTTCTGTGTTATTTATTTAATTGGGTTCTTTTTATCTAGTTTTCAAACTTATTTGAAGATTTGATCACACTTTAGTCATATTTATGCAGAAATAGATAAAATTCTACAAGGTTCACAAACTTCCTAGCACCATTGCAGGTGGAGTTAGAATAGAAGCCGGTCATACAGTCATGAGCCTACAGAGTGAAGAGTAAGCGGCCAAGGACGCAGCCTTGTGGGGTACCAGTGTTGAAGGTAGTCATGATTACTATCCTTCCTGAAGTACGTTGGCCAAAATTAGGCAGAGTACTCTAGCTGCAGCTACTAAGTAGCTTGTAATAATTCAGTATATTTTCCTTCCTTTGGTTTGTCTGACTATTTTTAAGGCACACTATCATAGTGCATGTTTGATCATTTTATTTTGCCGACTTCTAACATTTATGTATGCAAATACCTAGTCTCTATTATTGCATCCCGTTTAAAATTTCACAATTTAGCAATAAGCTGTAACTTTATCCCTTGGTGTATTGGATTTTGTATCTAATTTAAAAATTAACTCTGCCTCATTACACACTGTTTTAGTTATCACATCCAATTTATGTAATAACTGTAACTTTATTTCACCATGTATTGTTTATCATGATGAAGCCAAATTATAGACTATAATATAACTTTACAGTACTGTGCCCGAGACTTTTGCACAGTTCTGTATTTGTCAACGTGGTGTGGAGAGCGAGTTTGTAAATCTGGTGAGAGCAAGGGATATTGGGAATGGTGAGGGTGGAGCTGTGCAGAGTGGTTTGGGACAGGTGGCAGAGAAGGAGTGCCAGGGTTGGGGGAGGGGGTGGGGAGTGATGGGTACAGACACACCCAGCCCTGTGACACCAGGCAAAGTTATTTGATTTCAAACAATTGGTTTATTGATCATTACAGAATGTCCCTCTGGTGTTTCCTGCTCCCTCCCCTTCCCTTCCCCTTTTCCCAACCATGATACCCCTTTCCCTGCCCCTTCCCACTCTCAATCCATAATAGAGATCCATATTAGAATCAGATTTATCACTCATGGAATTTGTTTTTTTTTTGCATGAGCAGCAGTACAGTGTGGTACATAAAATTACTCCAGTACTGTGCTTAGGGTATCTTAGGCACCCTAACTATATATATGTGTCTAATGATTTTGCACAGTACTGTATAGTTATGTGGGAAAGTAGGAGGATTTTAATATGGTATGAGTACAGGATGAGGACAAAAACATCAGAGTGCTGGGAAGCAAGTCTATCTAGTCTATCGACTGGGGTGATATACTGCGTCCGGTGCTCCCGACGTGGCCTTTTATATATTGGCGAGACCCGACGCAGACTGGGAGACCGCTTTGCTGAACATCTACGCTCTGTCCGCCAGAGAAAGCAGGATCTCCCAGTGGCCACACATTTTAATTCCACATCCCATTCCTATTCTGATATGTCTATCCACGGCCTTCTCTACTGTAAAGATGAAGCCACACTCAGGTTGGAGGAACAACACCTTATATTCCGTCTGGGTAGCCTCCAACCTGATGGCATGAACATCGACTTCTCTAACTTCCGCTAAGGCCCCAACTCCCCCTCGTACCCCATCTGTACTTATTTTTATGCACACATTCTTTCTCTCACTCTCCTTTTTCTCCTTCTGTCCCTCTGAATATACCTCTTGCCCATCCTCTGGGTCCCCCCCCCCCGCCTCCTTGTCTTTCTTCCCGGACCTCCTGTCCCATGATCCTCTCATATCCCCTTTGCCAATCACCTGTCCAGCTCTTGGCTCCATCCCTCCCCCTCCTGTCTTCTCCTATCATTTTGCATCTCCCCCTCCCCCTCCAGCTTTCAAATCCCTTACTCACTCTTCCTTCAGTTAGTCCTGACGAAGGGTCTCGGCCTGAAACGTCGACTGCACCTCTTCCTACAGATGCTGCCTGGCCTGCTGCGTTCACCAGCAACTTTGATGTATGTTGCTTGAATTTCCAGCATCTGCAGAATTCCTGTTGTTTTCTATCTAGTTAGCTTAGGCTCTTAGTTGGAATGTTGTAAACTGTGTGAGATTATGAGGAGAGACAGGTTATTGATCAATGTGCAATTAATCATTCATTCCAATGGATACCAATATTGTTTTGTGGTAAACAATGCTCCTTGAGAGTTTTGCTATTCTAGCAAAATCAAGATGAATATGTAGTGTCAAAGAAAGGCTAAAACAGCTTCAGGGCGAAATGCTAATAAATCCTCCCTACTCATAGCTGATGTATTACCCAATGAGAAATGTTGAGCTTGTGCTTTATGCACTTTGGGAGTCTAATCTAACTGATTAGGATGGTGATCCCCTATCATGCTTCACATAGGATCCTAGATGAGAACTATATTGACTACCAGCAACAGTGTCTAGATTGCAATAGTTTGCAGATCCACAGAAGATTGGCTGAGTAACTGAGAGCTGGGGAACCCAGAAGGCCTGAAAAGCAGTGTCTGCAGAAGCTCAGGGTGTTGCGTCAAGTGCTAACAAATCCAGGTAACCACCTGAAAGAAGTTACAATGACAGCTGGACTTGGTGGTCATGATATATGAGTCATTGCCAGCCTCAGGATCCTTCTGGTTTATGGGATGTTCAAGCCATATCTAACACATTTGACATGATTGACCCTGACACTTGCATGCCTCTGTGTATTATGATTAATGAAAATATTCTAAAGCCACTTCGTGCCTACTAAGCTTATCACACCATCACACTAGTCAGTGCTGCTAACATGCAAGCCTCCTAGTCACAACCCTTAGTTGTCTGCCTCAGTTCCAGCTCTTTTCATCAACCAACAAGTAACTGGGTGGCCTTCTTGTCAATCGTCAGATTGGTGCAAAGCAGTAATATCCTTTTACTCTCAGGTTATTCCTCTCCACACCTTGTGGTGCATCGAGCAGTATCCTTGCAGTTTCCTTGTCTGCTTTTTATGAGGGCGAATTGCTAGCTTGATGCTCAGCCCAGCATGGATGGAAAGCATGCAAGGAGCTGGCTGGGTTCAAATCCGGGACCATTCGTCTTGCAGTCTGGTGCTGATGCCACCGCACCACCAGCCAGCTGCTAAGGAAAGAAGGAAAACCTGATAACGTACCTATATCATGCGAGTATGAAATCATGTGCAGCCACAAGCCTCAAATCTGCCTTTTTCGAGCAACCTCACATGAAAGCAATTGTTATCTCTTGTCTGCTTTCTTATTTGCCGTTGGCTGGTGGCCTTGACATTTGAACTAGTAAGAGAACAGTAAAAGACCACTTTGACTGTATGTGCACTATAGGTAACGAGATGGGGAGAGGGAGTGGAGGAGTCACAAGGGTGAGACGTGAAAGTAGTTTGAAGGGTGTCTGCTGTACTGTGTGCCTTTTGACCATCACCCCTCACATGTCCTAGGCTATTAACGGTGATGAAGAGAACTTTTGAGCATAAAAAATACAAACAGCAGGAGCAGCAGCAGGCCAACATACCTCTCAAGCCTGCTCTACCATTCAACAACATCATGGCAGATTCATCTTGGCTTCAACACCACTTTCCTATCCTCTTCCATCTCCTTGATTCCCTGGTAGTTTGAGAAAATGCACTGATTAGTCCACTTAAGGAAGTCATATTCAAAGTTTTACTAAAGGCCTGGGTACATTTGCTTGACAAGAGCTCTTGATGCTCTATGTTACTGGCTTTGGAAGAACACGTTAGCTTGCTGGCTTGCATCAGCAATGCATTCATTTAGAAGGTGACTTTTTCCATTTTTTCTGCAAATTTCATCAGTATGCTTGGAGCACTTCCTAGCGAACTGCACAATCTCTGCTGCTGTTCAAAAAGTACACTTCTCAGAAGCATATAGGCTCTTTGAGAGTTTAAAGATAAAAACAAATAACATCATGGAAAGAACATTTGAAATGATCACTTCAGGTATGATCATTTTCCCTCTGATTTTTACTCCAATCAGCATGACTGACTGTTGAATGCCATGTAACATAATGATAGTTAATTTTGTACCCATTCACTTGAAGGCTCTCATTTCCTAAACTCCAACCACCAGGTACGTCAAGACTCTGCTCATTGTTATCAGTCCCTCCTCTTCCTTTGGGGGCTATACAATCTGTGACTGCTGTCGTAATTCTTGAGTATTCTGTGCTCTTTTTTGTAAGGAGGGACAAATCACAATAAAGGTTGAATATAATGGCATGTGACTAACTAACACGTGTTCATTTAGGGCACTTAGGGAGCTGCATGCAATTGCAAAAGGATGGTAATGTTTCTGTAGATTTATTAATGTATAGATCTGTGGCAATGCTTACATAGAACGGAGGATACATCTGCATGATAAGACTGATACGCAGGAGTTGGATTGTTGTTCGTCCATCATCATCGTCGATGAAGACCTTGACACCATTGATAGTGTTGAGACTAGCGCATGATTTAGGTTTAAGTGAGGGAGAGTTGCGCAGCGTCAGTCTCACTCTCTCTTCCCAATTCCCATCTGGATCCAGTGGCAAGACAGAGTCAAGACGGCCGGAGATGGGACTAGGCGCAGTGGGTGACCAGGACATCTTCTGTGTCTTGTCGTGCTCTACACGTTCCACGACGCTTGCAGAGACCGCCTTCTTGACCGTTGGACCTTCCATTGGTCTCGCCCACTCAATCCGCTGGGCTTCACATGCTGGGATAGACAACTCCCTGTCTCACTGAGGGTTTGAGACCCGTTGGCTACCCTCACCTGGTTTAGCCGGTTTGTCAAAGCCATTATCCGGCGTGTGGCCGCTGTCGCATGCAAACAGCTACAAGGAGCCACAGGTGAGAGCTGAGTGCCAGGTGGGGACCAAGGGTGGACTAACCGCCTTGAAAAGGATGCAACATGTTCCCCCATCAGAGGTGCTTCCCCTCCCTGACACACCAAACACCCCTATAGGACTTGGATTAAGTGGGCAGACAGAGATCAAGAAGTGAAGCTCACATCAGATATCAGATGTTGGGATGCTTTTAAATTTCACTGTGTTGGACGTTCCTCACCCAGTTAGATGAATAAACAGTTTCCATTGCTGTGTACATGATTGTGATGCTGTCCACCTGGTGCTGACTTGTTCTGTCACTTACTACTACCCCTGGCCTCCTCCATTGCAGTATGTTCCACATTCTAACAGATGCTCATTGAAACAAAAAACATTATTTATTTATTTATTGATTGTTATTTATTGAGATACAGCGCCGGCACGGAATACGTCCTCCTGGCCCCTCGCACCACATCACCCAGCAATCCCCCAATTTCATCCTAATTAACTTATCAACCAGTACATCTTTGGACTGTGGGAGGAGATCGGAGCACTCGGAGGAAACCCACACGGTCACAAGGAGAACGTACAAACTCCTTACAGTTGGCGGTAGGAATTGAACCCAGGTCGTCTGTGCTGTAAAGCATTGTGCTAACCATGAAGCCCAAAAAAATCTCCTAAATTTCTTCTGAATTCAGAGGTTGCATTATGTGCATAACCCCTTCTTCTGCTCTTCTTGCAGATGGAAACATATGGTTAGGAACAATCTTGTTTAATGCATTATTTCAGAGCAACTGGCTTCATCTCTGAATAATTTCAGTTGTGATTTTCAGATGGCACATCAACGTCCAGCTTTCAAAATTCAATTGAGCAGCTTCATGTGCGTTGCACCCAGTACAAGGCATGCGAGCGTCAATCATAGTGCAATGCTCATTTAATATCTGTCAAATTGGTCTGTGCATATGCAAGACATTAAGTCTGATCAGCATGAAATACCCTTGCAGCTCAACTATATAAAGAGATCCTAATGATTTGCCAACATGTCAATGACTGAGTGGAGTTGTTGTCCTATTTTGAATCAAGTGCGAGAAGGAGGCAACTCAGGTCCACGAATGGGATTTTAAAATGCAATATTCGGCGTTTTCCAACAGCCTAATTAAATAGCGATTCATGTGCAAGGGCAAATAAAAATAAAGCAGGAACAAGCAGAGTGGCCATTGTTGGAGAGGCCATTGTGTGAGTGGACCCAGTGTTAGAGTGTGGAGGCTTTGGCTCATCAGGCTTCAGTGAGAACAGACTTGGGCGGGGTACATATCTGATAAGTTTCTTTTTATTAACATGAGAAAGCCTACAGATGCTGGAGATCCAAAGCAACACACACACAACATGCTGGAGGAAATCAGCAGATCAAGCAGCGTCTATGGAAATGAATAAACAGTTGACATTTTGGGATGAAACCCTTCTGTAGAACTGAGAAGGAAAGGGAATTTTGCCACAATAAAAAGGCGGGGGGAAGGGAAGGAGGCTAGCTGGAAGGTGATGGATGAAGCTAGGTGGGTGAGAAAGGTTAAGGGCTGGAGAAGAAGGAATCTGATAGGTGAGGAGAGTGGACCAGAGGAGAAAGGGAAGGAGGAATGGACCCTGGGGGAAGTGATAGGTAGGTGAAAAGATGTGAAAGATCAGAGATGGGATTAGAGGAATGGGGAGGAGAGTGGAGGGGAATTTTTTTACTGGAAGGAGAAATCAATATTCATGACATCTGGTTGGAGGCTACCCAGCGGAATACAAGATGTTGCTTCTCTACCCTGAGGGTAGCCTTATCTTGACTCTAAAGGAAGCCATGGAACAACATGTCAGAATGGGAATGAGAATTGGTATTAAAATATTTGGCCACAGGGAAGTTCCACTTGTGGTGATGGAACGGAAGTGCTTGATGAAGTGGTCCCCACATTTACGACTGGTCTCACCAATATAGAGGAGGCCGCATTGGGAGCACCAGGCACCATAGATGACCCCAGCAGATTCGCAAGTGAAAATTTGCCTTATTCATTCCTCTTTCTTTGTTCTGTTAGTATACAGTTAGAGCTGTGCAAATGGCTCCAGTGGCTGTGTTGTGTTCTTTGTGTGAGGTGTGGGAATTCTGGGAGACCTCCAGTCTCCCGGATAACCACATCTGCACCAGGTGCATTGAGCTGCATCTCTTCAGAGAACCTGTTAAAGAACTGGAGCTGCAGCTTGATGACCTTCAGCTTATACAGGAAACTGACGAGGTGATAGATAACAGCAACAGGGAGTTGGTCACCTCTAAGTTTGAGGGACAGGTAAATGAGTAGCTGTAAGGAGAAGGAAGGGAAATGCACAGTCAGTGCGGAGAACCCCTGTGACCATTCCCCTCAATTGTAAAGTAACACTCCGCTATACTGGCTCGTATATGTCTAAGGGAAATCCCGCCCGGCACCGGCCTGGATGCTTCCTGCTGGGTCGGTTGCTATACCACTGCCACCCAAATCAATCCCAAACATCAATCATCAGCCAGCACACACAGTACATTTTCCCAAGCACACTTCATAGATATTACTAAGTCCATGAAATTAATATGAGTTTGATACAGGAAGAGAAGGAATGGAAAAAGGCGCCAGACTTATCAAAGTTCAAGTTCTTCGTGCACAAGTTGGAGCTCAGAAAGTTCTTTGGGACCACCTGGACCCTGTCGGCTCACGGCTTGGGACCACCCAGACCCCGTTGGCTCGTGGCTCGGGACCACCCGGACCCCGTTGGCTCGCGGCTCGGGACCACCCGGACCCCGTCGGCTCATGGCTTGTGACCACCCGGAGTGATCGACGGGAGCCTTCCCGCACGTCTGCCGTCCTCTCCGTCTCTCCTCCAACTCCTTCCAAAAACCCCCCGTTCCCAGTCATATGAAACAGCATTATCACCCCCAGAAACAATACCATGAACACCAATTGGCTAATAGCAGCCTGCTGTCTGTACTAACCCAGGCAAATGTCTAGCTAGAGACTTTCTCAGCATTTAACATAACAGAGAAGCCATTTTAATCCACATACGCAGCAATTTAAAAGATTAACATAACAAAGAAACCATTTTAAATTTAACATACAAAGAAGAGACCCCGTACAGTAAGTATACTATTGAGGGTGGCGACCCTCAATTGAGGGAAGGGGGTGGAAGCAGACTGCAGTAGTGATAGGGGATTCCATAGTTAGAGGAGTAGACATGAGGTTCTGTGGACGTGACTGAGACACCTGAATGGTATGTTGCCCGTCAAGTGCTAGGGTCAGGAATATCTCGGATCAGATCCATGACACTCTAAAGGGGGAGGGTGAGCAGCCCGAAAGTCTTGCAACATATTGGCACAAGTGACAGAGGTGGGAAAAGCGAAGAAGTCCTAAAGAGAGAATTTAGGGAGCTAGGAAGAAATGTTGAAGAGTGGATAGAGTGGATGTGGAGAGGATGTAGGGCAGTCCAGGACCAGAGTGTACAATCGCAGAGTAGAGGGACATCCATTTAGAATGGAGATGAGAAGGAATTTCTTTAGCCAGACGGTGATGAATCTGTGGAATTTGTTGCACCTTCGCTGGCAGTGCATTCCACGCACCCACCATTCTCTGTGTGAAAAACTTACCCCTGACATCCCCCTTCTACCTACTTCCAAGCACATTAAAACTATAAACAACAGGAATTCTGCAGATGCTGGAAATTCAAGCCACACACATCAAAGTTGCTGGTGAATGCAGCAGGTCAGGCAGCATCTCTAGGAAGAGGTACAGTCGACGTTTCAGGCCGACAACCTTCGTCAGGACGACGAAGGGTCTCGGCCTGAAACATCGACTGTACCTCTTCCTAGAGATGCTGCCTGGCCTGCTGTGTTCATCAGCAACTTTGACATTAAAACTATGCCCTCTCGTGCTAGCCATTTCAGCCCTGGGAAAAAGCCTCTGGCTATCTACATGATCAATGCCTCTCATCATCTTATACACCTCTATCAGGTCACCTCTCATCCTCCATTGCTCTAAGGAGAAAGGCCAGGTTCATTCAACCTATTCCCATAGGGCATGCTCTCCAATCCAGGCAACATCCTTGTAAATCCCCACTGCGTTCTTTCTTTAGAATCCATATCCTTTCTGTAGTGAGGTGACCAGAACTTTTTGTCTAATTGAAATACACAGTGATGTATTTTGGTCATCCCTTCCGGAGGAGGTTGAAGGAGAGATGGACAGAATAGTACTGACTGTGCGGATTATTCTCCAGACTCCACAAGTCCAAGCATTAGTTTATTCAGAAATCAAGAATAAAGCAGGTAGTCACTGCATCCTGTCAGCTATTGCAGATTCGAATGCTGGATGTAAATCTGTGTCTAGCCCACTCGGGTCATGGAGGTAAAGGCAATTATGATTAAGTAACAATCCTTGTGATGACAGCTATTCTCCACTACACCTCACTGGTTATTGCTTTCTGCTACATGCTGTACAAGGCTTGGACATGGACAAGTAGAGATGGAGGAGAGCCTGGAGAAATACTCTCCCAGGTTCATATACAGAAGGACACAAATAACTCTCAAAGATGCTGAAGAACTAAGAGTCTAATGGAAATTTTTAATGAAGGATGATTAGCTAGTGTTGAAGAAATTAATGGCAATGAAAGCAAAGCTTCCCAAGGTTGATAATCAGCAACCCACATCGTCATGGTAATAGTGAAGCACTGGTTGTCATTCACTGAAATTCTCTAATTATGGAATGGATTCTGAAGTGTTAAAACAAAGGAGGAAGAGGGTTAAAAGGTAACCAAGTATCACTCATAGGGAAAATGTTATAAGAGATATGATGACAGTTCTCAAAGAAAATGTCAGTCAGATTAAACATGCACTTATGAAAGGTGAATCATATAGAAACATAGAAACATAGAAAATAGGTGCAGGAGTAGGCCATTCGGCCCTTCGAGCCTGCACCGCCATTTATTATGATCATGGCTGATCATCCAACTCAGAACCCAGCCTTCCCTCCATACCCCCTGACCCCTGTAGCCACAAGGGCCATATCTAACTTCCTTTTAAACATAGCTAATGAACTGGCCTCAACAGTTTGCTGTGGCAGAGAATTCCACAGATTCACCACTCTCTGTGTGAAGAAGTTTTTCCTAACCTCGGTCCTAAAAGGCTTCCCCTCTATCCTCAAACTGTGACCCCTCGTTCTAGACCTCCCCAACATCGGGAACAATCTTCCTGCATCTAGCCTGTCCAATCCCTTTAGGATCTTATACGTTTCAATCAGATCCCCCCTCAATCTTCTAAATTCCAACGAGTACAAGCCCAGTTCATCCAGTCTTTCTTCATATGAAAGACCTGCCATCCCAGGAATCAATCTGGTGAACCTTCTTTGTACTCCCTCTATGGCAAAGATGTCTTTCCTCAGATTAGGGGACCAAAACTGCACACAATACTCCAGGTGTGGTCTCACCAAGGCCTTGTACAACTGCAGTAGTACCTCCCTGCTCCTGTACTCGAATCCTCTCGCTATAAATGCCAGCATACCGTTCGCCTTTTTCACCGCCTGCTGTACCTGCATGCCCACTTTCAATGACTGGTGTATAATGACACCCAGGTCTCGTTGCACCTCCCCTTTTCC
Source organism: Mobula hypostoma (assembly GCF_963921235.1). NCBI lineage: Eukaryota > Metazoa > Chordata > Chondrichthyes > Myliobatiformes > Myliobatidae > Mobula > Mobula hypostoma. Next base: position 54,614,042 of record NC_086098.1, on the reverse strand, counting down.
TAATCGGCCACCATTCAGATAATAATCTGTTTTCCTATTTTTGCCACCAAAGTGGATAACTTCACATTTATCCACATTAAATTGCATCTGCCATGAGTTTGCCCACTCACCCAACCTATCCAAGTCACCCTGCATCCTCTTAGCATCCTCCTCACTGCTAACACTGCCACCCAGCTTCGTGTCATCCGCAAACTTGGAGATGCTGCATTTAATTCCCTCATCCAAGTCATTAATATATATTGTAAACAACTGGGAATCGTGCTTGACAGATCTACTGGAGTAGTTTGAGAATGGAACTGGGAGAATAAATAATGGAAAACTAATGTATGTGGTGTATTTAGATTTCAGAATGCCTTTTTGCTAAAGTCTTACAAAAAGCTCAGTGTGCAACATTAATGCACAATGTCTTGAGGGTAACACACTACATAGAAAGAAAATTTGTTGACAAATTGGAAACAGGGAGGAGAAACATATATTCACAATATATGTCAATGATTTGTTTGAAAGAATCAGAGGTAATATTTCTGAGTTTCCCAATGCACAAAACTTGTTTGGATGTAATGAGAGACTTAGTGTAATTAAGACAAGTTGAGCAAGTGGGAAAGTACATGGTAAATACAATATAAGATAATTATTCCACTTTGATATGAAAAGTGAAAAGGCAAACTATACAAATTATAAGGTCATAAGAGTAGAAGTAAGCCATTTAGCCCATCAAATCTGTTCTGCTATTCCATCATGGCTGATTTATTATCTTTTTGAACCCCATTCTCCTGCTTTCTCCTGTAAAATTTGATGCCCTTACTAATCAAGAACCTATCAATCTCCATTTTAAATATGCCCAATGGTGGCCTCCACAGCTACCTGTAGCAATGAATTCCACAGATTCACCAGCATCCAGCTAAGCATCTTTATAGTGAAAGATTGGAAAATATTGATGTATAATAGGTCTTATGTTCTCTTGCATATCATGGGTGACTTTAACTTCCCTAATATTGATTGGCACCTGATTAGTTCCAAGGGTTTAGATGGGGCAGAGTTTGTTAAGTGTGTCCAGGACGGATTCCTGTCACAGTATGTGGACAGGTCGACTAGGGGGAATGCCATACTAGATCAAGTACTAGGTAATGAAACGGGTCAGGTCACAGATCTCTCAGTGGGTGAACATCTGGGGGACAGTGACCACCGCTCCCTGGCCTTTAGCGTTATCATGAAAAAGGATAGAATCAGAGAGGATAGGAAAATTTTTAATTGGGGAAAGGCAAATTATGAGGCTATAAGGCTAGAACTTGAGAGTGTGGATTGGGATGATGTTTTTGCAGGGAAATGTACTATGGACATGTGGTCGATGTTTAGAGATCTCTTGCAGGATGTTAGGGATAAATTTGTCCCGGTGAGGAAGATAAAGAATGGTAGGGTGAAGGAACCATGAATGACAAGTGAGGTGGAGAATCTAGTCAGGTGGAAGAAGGCAGCATACATGAGGTTTAGGAAGCAAGGATCAGATGGGTCTATTGAGAAATATAGGGAAGCAAGAAAGGAACTTAAGAAGGGGCTGAGAAGAGCAAGAAGGGGGCATGAGAAGGCCTTGGCAAGTAGGGTAAAGGATAACCCCAAGGCATTCTTCAATTATGTGAAGGAAAAAAGGATGACAGGAGTGAAGTTAGGACCGATTAGAGATAAAGGTGGGAAGATGTGCCTGGAGGCTGTGGAAGTGAGCGAGGTCCTCAATGAATACTTCTCTTCGGTATTCACCAATGAGAGGGAACTTGATGATGGTGAGGACAATATGAGTGAGGTTGATGTTCTGGAGCACGTTGATATTAAGGGAGAGGAGGTGTTGGAGTTGTTAAAATACATCAGGACAGATAAGTCCCCGGGGCCCGATGGAATATTCCCCAGGTTGCTCCACGAGGCGAGAGAAGAGATTGCTGAGCCTCTGGCTAGGAGCTTTATGTCCTCGTTGTCCACGGGAATGGTACCGGAGGATTGGAGAGAGGCGAATGTTGTCCCCTTGTTCAAAAAAGGTAGTAGGGATAATCCGGGTAATTATAGACCAGTGAGCCTTGCGTCTGTGGTGGGAAAGCTGTTGGAAAAGATTCTTAGAGGTAGGATCTATAGGCATTTAGAGAATCATGGTCTGATCAGGGACAGTCAGCATGGCTTTGTGAAGGGCAGATCGTGTCTAACAAGCCTGATAGAGTTCTTTGAGGAGGTGACCAGGCATATAGATGAGGGTAGTGCAGTGGATGTGATCTATATGGATTTTAGTAAGGCATTTGACAAGGTTCCACACGGTAGGCTTCTTCAGAAAGTTAGAAGGCATGGGATCCAGGGAAGTTTGGCCAGGTGGATTCAGAATCTGCTTGTCTGTAGAAGGCAGAGGGTGGTCGTGGAGGGATTACATTCAGATTGGAGGATTGTGACTAGTGGTGTCCCACAAGGATCTGTTCTGGGACCTCTACTTTTCGTGATTTTTATTAATGACCTGGATGTGGAGGTAGAAGGGTGGGTTGGCAAGTTTACAGACGACACAAAGGTTGGTGGAGCTGTATATAGTGTAGAGGATTGTCAAAGATTGCAGAGAGACATTGATGGGATGCAGAAGTGGGCTGAGAAGTGGCAGATGGAGTTCAACCCGGAGAAGTGTGAGGTGGTACACTTTAGAAGGACAAACTTCAAGGTAGAGTACAAAGTAAATGGCAGGATACTTGGAAGTGTGGAGGAGCAGAGGGATCTGGGGGTACATATCCACAGATCCCTGAAAGTTGCCTCACAGGTGGATAGGGTAGTTAAGAAAGCGTATGGGGTGTTTGCTTTCTTAAGTCAAGGAATAGAGTTTGAGTTGCGATGTAATGATGCAGCTCTATAAAACTCTGGTTAGGCCACACTTGGAGTACTGTGTCCAGTTCTGGTTGCCTCACTATAGGAAGGATGTGGAAGCATTGGAAAGGGTACAGAGGAGATTTACCAGGATGCTGCCTGGTTTAGAGAGTATGCATTATGATCAGAGATTAAGGGAGCTAGGGCTTTACTCTTTGGAGAGAAGAAGGATCAGAGGAGACATGATAGAAGTGTACAAGATAATAAGAGGAATAGATAGAGTTGATAGCCAGCGCTTCTTCCCCAGGGCACCACTGCTCAATACAAGAGGACCTGGCTTTAAGGTAAGGGGTGGGAAGTTCAAGGGGGATATTAGAGGAAGGTTTTTTACTCAGAGAGTGGTTGGTGCATGGAATGCACTGCCTGAGTCAGTGGTGGAGGCAGATACACTAGTGAAGTTTAAGAGACTACTAGACAGGTACATGGAGGAATTTAGGTGGGAGCTTATATAGAAAGCAGTGTTTGAGGGTCGGCACAACTTTGTGGGCCGAAAGGCCTGTACTGTGATGTACTATTCTATGTTCTATGTTCTGCATCAGAATACAAACATCCAGGCACACCCAACAGTAAATAAGCCACACTGTCTGTTGGGCTTCATTGCAAGAGGATTTAAGTCCAGGATGTAGAAAATCCTGTTACATTTATACAGGGCCAGCTGGAGTGTTGTGTGCAGTTTTAGTCGTCTTATTCATGGAAGAATATACTTGCCACAGTGGAGGAGGAAACAGTGCATTGACCAAACCAACATTCATTAGAATTAAGAAGAATTAGATAAGGTGCTGTGTCATGTACCCCGTGATGGGTTAAAGAACCAGCAGAAATGGAAAACACCTGGTATTGCTGTTAACTAGATTAGATTAGATTAGATTCAACATTATTGTCATTGTGCCAAGTACAGATACAAAGCCAATGAAATGCATTTAGCATCTGACCAGAAATGCAAAGAATGTGTGATTTACAAAATAACTGTGAATAAAAAAAGTGCTACAACACACAAAAATAAAAGTACTGAGACAGTACAATACGGATGCAATACTGCTTAGCGCTGTGATGAGAGGTTCAGCAGTGTCACAGCCTCAGGGAAGAAGCTCTTCCTGTGCCTGCTGGTGCGGGAGCGGAGGCTCCTGTAGCACCTACTGGATGGGAGGAGAGTAAAAAGTCCATGGTTAGGGTGAGATGCATCCCTGATAATTCTTTTCGCTCTGCCCAAGCAGTGTTTATGGTAGATATTCTCAATGGTGGGCAATTCCGTGTCGAAAATCCGCTGGGCAGTTTTCACCACACGCTGGAGTGCTTTGTGGTCCGATACGGGACAATTGCCATACCACACTGAGATGCAGTTGGTGAATATGCTCTCAATGGTACAACGGTAAAAGTCCGTCAGTATCCTGGGACAGAGGTGAGCTTTCTTCATGCTCCGCAGGAAATAAAGGCGCTGTTGCCCCTTTTTGATCAGGATGGAGGAGTTCAGGGACCAGGTCAGATCCTCGGAAATGTTGACACCAAGGAATTTGAAGCTTGATACACGCTCCACTACAGTTCTGTTGATGTAGATGGGGACGTGAATGTAACTCCTGGCATGCCTGAAGTCCACAATGATCTCCTTGGTCTTCTGGGTGTTAAGGGCCAGATTGTTGTTGGCACACCACCCAGCCAGGTAGTTACTAATAAATAGCATAATAACTAATGCTATTTATGAGTAACTACGCAATACAGTAATATAAATTAAGATATATCAAACAGGTTAGCAATGATTTTATATATGTGTGGAAATATAAAAAAAATAAGCTTCTTCAAGCCTAGGGATAAATGGATACAGTTTACAATGATGAATAAAGTTCAGTTCAGTTTGTGGTATTCAGTTGACAGTTGAGTAGTGATGGAGCGAGAGAGAGGTGTTGTGGTTGTTCGAGTAAGCCGATGTTGTCGGTTCTTCCTGTTGTCCTCCGAAATCCTTTAGAAGTCACCGAATGTGACCACACCAAGGGGACTGTTTTCTGTGGTGGAGTTATCAACCCAGGCGAGGGTTGGACACACTAAAAACTTCCCACCGGTCACACCTTTTCCACACTGCAGGAGCCGCTGATGGTTCTCCTGATCGACCCTCTAAAAACCCACCTTTCTGTGGGCACAACAAAGCTCATCCAGTGTCCAAAATCATGTGACTGTCTGTCCACCAGCTGACCTTCTAGTTATCTCAGCATGCTGAACACCAGCTGTCCATCAAGTAGCTCCTCCCTTCTCTCTCTGTAGGAACTCAGAAGCTGGCAGTGTCCTTGCAGAAATTCCAAACAAACTGTGAGCAGTCTTCGCCTCTCTCTCTCTTAATAACAAGGTGTCTGTGTGTCTCTCACTTTATAAAAGCACAGTTCATAAGGGATAATTCAGGATCCCGTCACAGCTGAAATGGTTTGTGAGGTTGCAGGGAGAATGTTTCTTCTGGATCTCGCTGATAGGGTCTAAATCAAAGAATAAGTGTTAATAATTTAAAATTGCAATGCATATAAATTTCTCCATTTAACGGGCAGTGAACCTGTGAAAATTTTCCACTACTAAAAACAAGTCAACATCTAAGATGTCAAGTTCACTTAAGATCTTAAGGTTTAAACAAGATCATCCCTCATTCTTCTAAACTTCAAGACATACAGACCCCAACTCTGCATTCTCCCGTGTAGCTGATATAACTGTATGTTGCTCCAAGGCCATAGTACTGGTTCACATTTTCTGTGATGTTGGCCACTGTGAGCCCTTGTTGCTCATGAATATGTTCAAATGATTGGAAAGCAGATGCAATCCAAATGAATGGATCAACTAAATCCTCAGAGAAAGCTATGACTGGGAAAAGGTACAGAGACAATGCATCACAGGGAATGCGATGAACTAACAATATGTCAGTCATTGCCTTTAAATATCAAGACTGTTTGATGGGCTAAATATTCATATTCTCTCTTGCATCCCAAAAACAGCCTGAATCAAAATAAAAGGCATATTCTGTTGTAATACACAATGGAATTGGAGAAACTCAGTGGGTCAGGCAGCATCTCTGAAGGCAAATAGACAGTCAACATTTTGGGTTGAAACACTTCATCTGATCCATTTTCCTAAAAGATGGTACCTGACTGAGGTGGCTGAGGGATTGGAGCAGGGGGCAGGGATTCAAGTTTTTGGATCATTGGGACCTCCTTTGGCGCAGGCGTGACCTGTACAAAAAGGACAGGTTACACTTGAATCCTAGGGGGACCAATATCCTGGCAGGGAGATTAGCGAGGGCTACTGAGGTGACTTTAAACTAGAATGGTTGGGGGGTGGGAATCAAATTAAAGAGGCTAGGCGAGAGGAGGTTAGTTCACAACAGGGGGATGGGAACCAGTGCAGAGAGACAGAGGGGTGTAAAGTGAGGGTAGAAGCAAAAAGTAGTAAGGAGAAAAGTAAAAGTGGCAGGCCGACAAATCCAGGGCAAGCACTAAAAAGGGCCACTTTTCAACATAATTGTATAAGGGCTAAGAGAGTTGTAAAAGAGCGCCTGAAGGCTTTGTGTGTCAATGCAAGGAGCATTCGTAACAAGGTGGATGAATTGAAAGTGCAGATTGTTATTAATGATTATGATATAGTTGGGATCACAGAGACATGGCTCCAGAGTGACCAAGGATGGGAGCTCAACGTTCAGGGATATTCAATATTCAGGAGGGATAGACATGAAAGAAAAGGAGGTGGGGTGGCGTTGCTGGTTAAAGAGGAGATTAACGCAATAGAAAGGAAGGACATAAGCCGGGAAGATGTGGAATCGATATGGGTAGAGCTGCGTAACACTAAGGGGCAGAAAACACTGGTGGGAGTTGTGTACAGGCCACCTAACAGTAGTAGTGAGGTCGGAGATGGTATTAAACAGGAAATTAGAAATGTGTGCAATAAAGGAACAGCAGTTATAATGGGTGACTTCAATCTACATGTAGATTGGGTGAACCAAATTGGTAAAGGTGCTGAGGAAGAGGAATTTTTGGAATGTATCCGGGATGGTTCTTTGAAACAACATGTCGAGGAACCAACTAGAGAGCAGGCTATTCTGGACTGGGTTTGAGCAATGAGGAAGGGTTAATTAGCAATCTTGTCATGAGAGGCCCCTTGGGTAAGAGTGACCATAATATGGCGGAATTCTTCATTACGATGGAGAGTGACATAGTTAATTCAGAAACAAAGGTTCTGAACTTAAAGAGGGGTAACTTTGAAGGTATGAGACGTGAATTAGCTAAGATAGACTGGCAAATGACACTTAGAGGATTGACGGTGGATATGCAATGGCAAGCATTTAAAGATTGCATGGATGAACTACAACAATTGTTCATCCCAGTTTGGCAAAAGAATAAATCAAGGAAGGTAGTGCACCCGTGGCTGACAAGAGAAATTAGGGATAGTATCAATTCCAAAGAAGAAGCATACAAATTAGCCAGAAAAAGTGGCTCACCTGAGGACTGGGAGAAATTCAGAGTTCAGCAGAGGAGGACAAAGGGCTTAATTAGGAAGGGGAAAAAAGATTATGAGAGAAAACTGGCAGGGAACATAAAAACTGACTGTAAAAGCTTTTATAGATATGTAAAAAGGAAAAGACTGGTAAAGACAAATGTAGGTCCCCTACAGACAGAAACAGGTGAATTGATTATGGGGAGCAAGGACATGGCAGACCAATTGAATAATTACTTTGGTTCTGTCTTCACTAAGGAGGACATAAATAATCTTCCAGAAATAGTAGGGGACAGAAGGTCCAGTGAGATGGAGGAACTGAGCGAAATACATGTTAGTAGGGAAGTGGTGTTAGTAAATTGAAGGGATTAAAGGCAGATAAATCTCCAGGGCCAGATGGTCTGCATCCCAGAGTGCTTAAGAAAGTAGCCCAAGAAATAGTGGATGCATTAGTGATAATTTTTCAAAACTTGTTAGATGCTGGACTAATTCCTGAGGATTGGAGGTTGGCTAATGTAACCCCACTTTTTAAAAAAGGAGGGAGAGAGAAACCAGGGAATTATAGACCGGTTAGCCTAACGTCGGTGGTGGGGAAACTGCTGGAGTCAGTTATCAAAGATGTGATAACAGCACATTTGGAAAGCGGTGAAATCATCGGACAAAGTCAGCATGGATTTGTGAAAGGAAAATCATGTCTGACGAATCTCATAGAATTTTTTGAGGATGTAACTAGTAGAGTGGATAGGGGAGAACCAGTGGATGTGGTATATTTGGATTTTCAAAAGGCTTTTGACAAGGTCCCACACAGGAGATTAGTGTGCAAGGTTAAAGCACACGGTATTGGGGGTAAGATATTGATGTGGATAGAGAATTGGTTAGCAGACAGGAAGCAAAGAGTGGGAATAAATGGGACCTTTTCAGAATGGCAGGCAGTGACTAGTGGGGTACCGCAAGGCTCAGTGCTGGGACCCCAGTTGTTTACAATATATATTAATGACTTGGATGAGGGAATTAAATGCAGCACATCCAAGTTTGCGGATGACACGAAGCTGGGTGGCACTGTTAGCTGTGAGGTGGATGCTAAGAGGATGCAGGGTGACTTGGATAGGTTGGGTGAGTGGGCAAATTCATGGCAGATGCAATTTAATGTGGATAAATGTGAAGTTATCCACTTTGGTGGCAAAAATAGGAAAACAGATTATTATCTGAATGGTAGCTGATTAGGAAAAGGGGAGGTGCAACGAGACCTGGGTGTCATTATACACCAGTCATTGAAAGTGGGCATTCAGGTACAGCAGGCGGTGATAAAGGCGAATGGTATGCTGGCATTTATAGCGAGAGGATTCGAGTACAGGAGCAGGGAGGTACTACTGCAGTTGTACAAGGCCTTGGTGAGACCACACCTGGAGTATTGTGTGCAGTTTTGGTCCCCTAATCTGAGGAAAGACATCTTTGCCATAGAGGGAGTACAGAGAAGGTTCACCAGATTGATTCCTGGAATGGCAGGACTTTCATATGAAGAAGGACTGGATGAACTGGGCTTGTACTCGTTGGAATTTAGAAGATTGAGGGGGGATCTGATTGAAACGTATAAAATTCTAAAGGGATTGGACAGGCTAGATGCAGGAAGATTGTTCCCGATGTTGGGGAAGTCCAGAACGAGGGGTCACAGTTTGAGGATAAAGGGGAAGCCTTTTAGGACCGAGATTAGGAAAAACTTCTTCACACAGAGAGTGGTGAATATGTGGAATCCTCTGCCACAGGAAACAGTTGAGGCCAGTTCATTGGCTATATTTAAGAGGGAGTTAGATATGGCCCTTGTGGCTACGGGGATCAGGGGGTATGGAGGGAAGGCTGGTGCAGGGTTCTGAGTTGGATGATCAGCCATGATCATAATAAATGGCGGTGCAGGCTCGAAGGGCCGAATGGCCTACTCCTGCACCTATTTTCTATGTTTCTATGTTTCTATGACCCATTGAGTACTTCCAAAACCTTTCATGTATTACTCCAGCTTTCCAGCACCTGCCAGCTCTTGTGTCTCCATTAGGCACACCTTATTACAAGTTTGATTACCCTGTTTTAAATAAATTCATTATTCTTCTGTGGTAGACATTTTGATACATTAGTTGTGAGTGATAAATTGAAGACCAAGATCTTGGGTGGTCCACACTTGTTGAATGACATTACTGTTGCTAAGTCACCAGTAATATCCTAGGGGTCATCATTGCTCATAATGCAATTGGACCAGCCATCTTAAATGCCATAGCCACACGAGGAGGCCAGAGCCTGTGTGTCCTGTGATGAGTGACTCACATTCCCTTCTACTGTCCGCAAGACATATCGTATGTCATGGGATACTCTCTATCTACAGCTTTGACAGCTCTTCACACGTTCAATCTCAGAAGAACTTTCCCTCCTCTGCCACTTTCATGGTTGATGCCTAGTGAACCATTTACAAGATGCATTGCAGTTATCCCCCAGGGCTACACTGACAGCGACTTTCAAAGGGACAATCCCTTTCAGAAAATAGAATGATAATAGAATTATACACCAGTCATTGAAAGTGGGCATGCAGGTACAGCAGGCGGTGAAAAAGGCGAACGGTATGCTGGCATTTATAGCGAGAGGATTCGAGTACAGGAGCAGGGAGGTACTACTGCAGTTGTACAAGGCCTTGGTGAGACCACACCTGGAGTATTGTGTGCAGTTTTGGTCCCCTAATCTGAGGAAAGACATCTTTGCCATAGAGGGAGTACAAAGAAGGTTCACCAGATTGATTCCTGGGATGGCAGGTCTTTCATATGAAGAAAGACTGGATGAACTGGGCTTGTACTCGTTGGAATTTAGAAGATTGAGGGGGGATCTGATTGAAACGTATAAGATCCTAAAGGGATTGGACAGGCTAGATGCGGGAAGATTGTTCCCGATGTTGGGGAGGTCTAGAACGAGGGGTCACAGTTTGAGGATAGAGGGGAAGCCTTTTAGGACCGAGGTTAGGAAAAACTTCTTCACACAGAGAGTGGTGAATCTGTGGAATTCTCTGCCACAGCAAACTGTTGAGGCCAGTTCATTAGCTATGTTTAAAAGGAAGTTAGATATGGCCCTTGTGGCTACAGGGGTCAGGGGGTATGGAGGGAAGGCTGGGTTCTGAGTTGGATGATCAGCCATGATCATAATAAATGGCGGTGCAGGCTCGAAGGGCCGAATGGCCTACTCCTGCACCTATTTTCTATGTTTCTATGTTTCTATAACAGGTGAATAGAAACATTCTGCAAGTTCCTCTCTAAATCATTCATGATCTTGACGTGGAGATATTTTGCTATTCCTCTTCATTGCTGGGTCTGAATTCATGACTTTTTTACTCATCAGTACTGTGGAATTGTTTTGTGCAATTCAGAGGCAACTCTCCAGCTAACTCATCCTTTTAACCTTATGTGACTGAGCATACCTTCAGCAGCAGGAAGGATTTCTAGCCAGCGTTATGTAGAATATCATCAGTTACATGTGTTTAGTGGCTGATTGATTTATGCAGTCTGCAGCTATGATTCTGCAGGTTTTATTGATTTATTGAACCTATTAAAGTCAAAGGGAGACTGAGGTACCCTTACATATTCTGGCTTTAAACTTTTTCACAGGTTGCCGTCCCTAGGTGTCATAATGGAGGAGCAGCTAGAGGTGTGCAAAGCTTTAACTCATTGAAATGAGACTTGTAGCAGTCCCAAGTGTGTGAGGATTTGGTGGAGACCACAGATGTTAATCTAATATAATGACAGAAATCAGATGTATCGGGGTTGGGATGTGGTGAGCTGTCCAGTGTGTGAGGATAGTTGTACCATTGATGCAATGTGACGTTCAAAAGTGACTTCCTGACCTTGGCTGTGTGTATTGAGTCATTGTGCATCTTATCAAGGATCTTGGGGTTTGACTCTTGACATTGACTTTGACATCAGTTTCCTCTCTTTGTGTCTGAATGCCTAAAGGAAAATTGCTAAGTTAATTGGTGGTGACGAAAGGCTCTGTTTTCAATTAAGAATGAAATTACCTCGATAAAATAGCTTATAAAAAAAGAAGCAGCTATGGCCCATGCAGCTTATCATTTCTGTTTCCATGGTCAGTAAATTGTGGATGAATCTTCACCTTCTGACTGATCTTCATAGTGATTCAACCCCCATTGTTGTCTGGGTAGTCACCTAAACCCTTTGAGTAAATGATGATGTCCTGTAAATAACTGAACACGTCACAGGAACCTTCATATTTTGTATTGAGACTCTTCATCCAGAGAGAACAGTATCACAGTGTCTCTCTGTCAATTCCTCTCAGAATAATTTTGCTCCTTGAGATTACCTTTAATTTATCTACATTACAGGGAGTATAGGCTATCTTCTCAGTTCATTCTCGTAGAGGAAGTAGCTTTGCCTTAAAGGTGAATAAATGCTGCTCCATGCCACCCCAGGTAAATTCAAGTTTATTATCATAGTGTATGTGCACAGGGTATAAATACCATAAGTTATGCTTGTTAAGTTATGTTTGTCATGTTTACAATATACTCCAGCAGCAGCACAGTACATTACAAATATGACAAGTAGAAGTTAAGAAAATTAAACTAATATAAATTCTGTGTTACTGACATGACAATATAAAAATAATGATATTAATGCAAGCACATATATCTTCCTAAGTCTTTGCAACACATGGTGATCTCGCCAGTATTTATAGCTTCCTTGCCATTGAAAAATGGCGGGCTGCGATTTGTCCTCTGCAGCCTGAGTTCAACATATCCCTATAATACTATTGCATTTATGGGATCTGAAGGAAGCACATTTCTAATTTATTTTGATTTGCCTCTACCAAACGAATAACCTGATTTAATCATATTTCTGTCAATTTGTAGATTATTTTGTGTTCTTCTCAAATCTTACATTCCACCCAACTTTGCATCATCAGTAAACAGGAAAGTGTTGGGTAGAAATAGTCAGCAGGAATTTCAGAAGCATGCTTATTCTTGATGAAGGCTGCAGAATTTATTAAAGAAGGAAAAAATATGGTGTGAAAGGATAAGCAGAGATGATATACAGAAACACTAAAAAGCCTTTAACAAGGCAATAGTAGGAAGCTATCCGAGGAAGTTAAGAAATGCAGAATAAGGAGAGCATCACAACTTAGAGTTGTGGAAAGTGGCCAGTGAGTGAGTGGGCCAGTGAAGGAGTGGAGATTTGAGGCTTTGACTCATGAGGCTTCGATGAGAAGAGGCGGAGGACGAGCTTGCTCGCAGTTCATCTTTACAATGCCTCCTGAGACGGTGATGTGCCTCATGTGAGATGTGGCAGTCTTGGGGGAACACTCCTCTCCCGCAGAGCCACATCTGCCAGAAGTGCATACGGCTGGGTGATCTGGAAGACCATGTAAGGAATCTGGAGCAGCAGCTCGATGACCTTCAACTCATAAGGGAGAATGAGGCAGTCATAGATGAGAGCTACAGGGAGGTAGTCACCCCTAGGCTGCCGGAAGCAGGTCGTTGGGTGACAGTCAGAGGGGGGAAAGCGAAGTTGAGCAGACAGGTAGTGCAGAGCACCCCTGTAGCCATTCCCCTGAATAATAAGTTTACCGTCCTAGATACTGTTGGCAGAGACGACCGACCAGGTGTGAGCCACGGTGGCAGGGCCTCCAGCACCGATTCTGACCCGGTGGTGCAGAAGAGTGGGACGGAGGAAAGGAGAGCTGTTGTCATTGGAGGCTCTATAGTCAGGGGAGCAGACAGGAGATTTTGTGGACGTGAGAAGGACACCCGCATGGTTTGTTGCCTTCCGGGTGCCAGGGTCCGGGATGTCTCTGACCGGGTGCACGACATCCTGGTACGAGAGGGAAAGCAACCAGAAGTTGTGATACATGTTAGTACAAACGACATAGGCAGGAAGAGGGATGAGGTCTTGAACTGTGAGTTTCCGGAACTAGGCAGAAGGCTGAAGAACAGGACCATAAGGGTGGCGTTCTCAGGATTGCTGCCAGTGCTACGTGACAGTGATTGTAAGAATTGGAGGAGTTGGCAGTTGAATGCGTGGCTGAGGAGTTGGCGCAGGGAGCAGGGTTTTAGATTTTTGGATCATTGGGATCTCTTCTGGGAAGGGTGGGACCTGTACAGATTGGATGGGTTGCACCTGAACTCGAGGGGGAGCAATATCCTTGCAGGCAAGTAGGGTTGCTAGCATGGTTCGGGAGGGTTTAAACTAATTTGCAAGGGGGATGGGACCTGGAGTGATAGAACGGTGAAAGAAGTGCATTGAGTAAAGCCAGATCTAATATATAGAGAGGCCCTGAGGAAAGAGAAGCAGAATAAATGGTGTAAAGGTAGTAAGGCAGAAGGGCTGAAATGTGTGTACCTCAATGCAAGAAGCATCAGGAACAAAGGTGACGAACTGAGAGCATGGATACATACATGGAATTGTGATGTAGTGGCCATTACAGAGACTTGGCTGGCACCAGGGCAGGAATGGATTCTCAATATTCCTGGATTTCAGTGCTTTAAAAGGGGTAGAGATGGGGTGGAAGGGGAGAAGGGGTGGCATTACTGGTCAGGGATACTATTACAGCTACAGAAAGGGTGGATAATGTAGCCGGATCCTCTTTTGAGTCAATATGGGTCAAGTCAGGAATAGGAAGGGAGCAGTTACTCTATTGGGGGTATTCTATAGGCCCCCTGGTAGCAGCAGAGATACAGAGGAGCAGATTGGGAGGCAGATTTTGGAAAGGGTGCAAAAATAACAGGGTTGTTATCATGGGTGACTTTAACTTCCCTAATATTGATTGGCACCTGATTAGTTCCAAGGGTTTAGATGGGGCAGAGTTTGTTAAGTGTGTCCAGGATGGATTCCTGTCACAGTATGTGGACAGGCCGACTAGGGGGAATGCCATACTAGATCTAGTACTAGGTAATGAACCGGGTCAGGTCACAGATCTCTCAGTGGGTGAACATCTGGGGGACAGTGACCACTGCTCCCTGGCCTTTAGCATTATCATGGAAAAGGATAGAATCAGAGAGGATAGGAAAATTTTTAATTGGGAAAGGGCAAATTATGAGGCTATAAGGCTAGAACTTGTGGGTGTGGATTGGGATGATGTTTTTGCAGGGAAATGTACTATGGACATGTGGTCGATGTTTAGAAATCTCCTGCAGGATGTTAAGGATAAATTTGTCCCAGTGAGGAAGATAAAGAATGGTAGGGTGAAGAATCCATGGGTGACAAGTGAGGTGGAGAAACTAGTCAGGTGGAAGAAGGCAGCATACATGAGGTTTAGGAAGCAGGGATCAGATGGGTCTATTGAGGAATATAGGGAAGCAAGAAAGGAGCTTAAGAAGGGGCTGAGAAGAGCAAGAAGGGGGCATGAGAAGGCCTTGGTGAGTAGGGTAAATGAAAACCCCAAAGCATTCTTCAATTATGTGAAGAAAAAAAGGATGACAGGAGTGAAGGTAGGACCAATTAGAGATAAAGGTGGGAAGATGTGCCTGGAGGCTGCGGAAGTGAGTGAGGATATCAATGAATACTTCTCTTCGGTATTCACCAATGAGAGGGAACTTGATGGTGAGGACAATATGAGTGAGGTTGATGTTCTGGAGCACGTTGATATTAAGGGAGAGGAGGTGTTGGAGTTGTTAAAATATGGACGGATAAGTCCCCGGGGCCTGACGGAATATTCCCCAAGCTGCTCCACGAGGCGATGGAGGAGATTGCTGAGCCTCTGGCTAGGATCTTTATGTCCTCGTTGTCCATGGGAATGGTACCGGAGGATTGGAGGGAGGCGAATGTTGTCCCCTTGTTCAAAAAAGGTAGTAGGGATAGTCTGGGTAATTATAGACCAGTGAGCCTTATGTCTGTGGTGGGAAAGCTGTTGGAAAAGATTCTTAGGGATGGGATCTATGAGCACTTAGGGAATCATGGTCTGATCAGGGACAGTCAGCATGGCTTTGTGAAGGGCAGATCGTGTCTAACAAGCCTGATAGAGTTCTTTGAGGAGGTGACCAGGCATATAGGTGAGGGTAGTGCAGTGGGTGTGATCCATATGGATTTTAGTAAGGCATTTGACAAGGTTCCACACGGTAGGCTTATTCAGAAAGTCAGAAGGCATGGGATCAAGGGAAGTTTGGCCAGGTGGATTCAGAACTGGCTTGCCTGCAGAAGGCAGAGGGTGGTGGTGGAGGGAGTACATTCAGATTTGTAGCTTGTGACTAGTGGTGTCCCACAACGATCTGTTCTGGGACCTCTACTTTTCGTGATTTTTATTAATGACCTGGATGTGAGGGTAGAAGGCTGGGTTGGCAAGTTTGCTGACGACACAAAGGTTGGTGGTGTTGTAGATAGTGTAGAGGATTGTCAAAGATTGCAGAGAGACATTGATAGGATGCAGAAGTGGGCTGAGAAGTGGCAGATGGAGTTCAACTCAGAGAAGTGTGAGGTGGTACACTTTGGAAGGACAAACTCCAAGGCAGAGTACAAAGTAAATGATAGGATACTTGGTAGTGCGGAGGAGCAGAGGGTTCTGGGGGTACATGTCCACAGATCCCTGAAAGTTGCCTCACAGGTGGATAGGGTAGTTAACAAAGCTTATGGGGTGTTAGCTTTCATAAGTCGAGGGGTAGAGTTTAAGCGTCGTGATGTAATGATGCAGCTCTATAAAACTCTGGTTAGGTCACACTTGGAGTACTGTGTCCAGTTCTGGTCGCCTCACTATAGGAAGGATGTGGAAGCATTGGAAAGGGTACAGAGGAGATTTACCAGGATGCTGCCTGGTTTAGAGAGTATGCGTTATGATCAGAGATTAAGGGAGCTAGGGCTTTACTCTTTGGAGAGAAGGAGGATGAGAGGAGACATGATAGCGGTGTACAAAATAATAAGAGGAATAGATAGAGTGGATAGCCACTGCCTCTTCCCCAGGGCACCACTGCTCAATACAGGAGGACATGGCTTTAAGCTAAGGGGTGGGAAGTTCAAGGGGGATATTAGAGGAAGGTTTTTTTACTCAGAGAGTGGTTGGTGCATGGTATGCACTGCCTGAGTCAGTGGTGGAGGCAGATACACTAGTGAAGTTTAAGAGACTACTAGACAGGTATATGGAGGAATTTAAGGTGGGGGGTTATATGGGAGGCAGGTTTTGGGGGTCGGCACAACATCGTGGGCCAAAGGGCCTGTACTGTGCTGTACTATTCTATGTTCTATGTTAGAGTGAAATAGAGAAAATGAAGAGTATTCAGAGACATTCTTTTGACTTTTAGAAAGAATGAATGAGATATCACACACTCCAAAACAATTTTTTTCTTGAACATTTACTGACCCTGGAGAAGTCTCAGCCAACCTAGTAAAGTTTCAAATGTAACTTTCCGTTTTCTTCATGCTTGCAAGCTTTTAAGGTCATTTTGTGATCATAACATGCAGAAATATTAAATATGCTTGCACAGTGTCATGGAGGAACTTCTTTTTTTCCTATAATTCTAATATAACAGGGTTGGATGTAGAAAAAATGCCGTGCACAATTTGCTGAAATCTTCCCGATCTGACAGTGCTTTAAGCACACTGAAGGAATTTAATCTGGCAGTCAAGTTGACAATGTACTCAATGGGATTTCTGTAGATTGAATTGAATTGACTTTATTACTTATATCCTTCATATACATGTGGAGTACAAATCTTTACATTACGTCCCTGTTCAAATGTGCAATGTGCAATTATAGTAATTTATAATAAATAGTATGTACAAAAGGATAGTCAATATAATATAGAAATACAATTATATCAGCATGAATTAAGCAGTCTGATGGCCTGGTGGAAGAAGCTGTCCTGGAACCTGTCGGTCCTGGCTTTTATGCTGCAGTATCGTTTCCTGGATGGTAGCAGCTGGAACAGTTTGTGGTTGGGATGACTCAGGTCCCCAGTGATCCTTTGGGCCCTTTTTACACATCTGTCTTTGTAAATATCCTAAAGAGTGGGAAGTTCACCTCTACAGATGTGCTGGACTGTCTGCACCACTCTCTGCAGAGTCCTGTGACTGAGGGAAGTACAGTCTCCATATCAGGCATTGATGCAGCCAGTCAGGATGCTCTCAATTGTGCCTCTATAGAAAGTTCTTAGGGTTTTGAGGGGCCATACCAAACTTCTTCACCACATAGCCGGTATGCACAGATCCTCATTGATGTTTATGCCGAGGAACTTAAAGCTGTTCACCCTCTCAACCCCAGATCCATTGATGTCAATAGGGGTTACCCTGTCTCCATTCCTCCTGTAGTCCACAACATAAGATCCCCTCGTACTCAGGTTAAAGAATGATAATGTAGGAAATTATATCAATATAACACTTCCTGAGTGAAACTATGAAGCATTTGTTCTAAATTAATCTGGAAGTGCATTCTAGGTCAGACAAGAGCTCTGGAGGGAGAAACTATTTCCACTCTAATCTCTCTTTTATTTTTTACATACTTGGAAAAAGCTTTAACTATCCACTTTGATACTATTTGATGTTTTCATATTTCATCTTTTCCTTTCTAATGACTCTCTTAGTTGCACTCTGTAGGTTTTTAAAAACTTCCCGGTCTTCTATCTTCCCATTAATTTTTGCTTTGTTGTATGCCCTTTTCTTGTTTTTAAATTAGCTTTGACTTCCCTTGTCAGCCACGGTTCTACAATTTTGTCATTTGAGTATTTCTTCGCTTTTGAAATGCACATGTCCTGCATCTTCCTCATTTTTCCCAGAAACACATGCCACTGCTGCTCTGCTGACATCCCTGCCAGCAGCTCCTTCCAATACCCCATGTACTGAGATACAATACCTTGAGTACTGTATTTGCTACCCTTTTTGATTTTGCATTCCTAATGTACGGATACTCACCCTGTTCATCATAACTATGTCCCATCACCTGCCTGCCCTTCCTGACAGTCTGACTGCCCACTACTTTTTTACCATTCGTCCTATCCTGAGTGTCGTCACTCTGGTTCCCACCCCCCTGCCAAATTAGTTTAAACCCTCCGCATGTGCTCTAACATACCTGCCCACGAGAATATTGGTCCCCCTCTGGTTCAGGTGCAACCCGCCACTTTTGAACAGGTCATACCTCCCCCAGAAGAGATCCCAGTGATCCAAGTACCTGAAGCCCTGCCCCCTACACCAGCTTCTCAGCCATGCATTTATCTGCCAAATCATTCTGCTTCTACCCTCACTGGTGCGTGGCACAGGCCGTATTCCAGAAATTACTACCCGGGAGGTTCTGCTTCTCAGTTTTCTACCTAGGTCTCTAAATTCCCTTTTCAGGACTTCTTTGCTTTTCCTTCCTATATCGTTGGTACCAATATGTACCAAGACATCTGGTTGCTCCCCCTTCCTCTCCCAAATGTTGTAGACGCTATTTGAGACATCCCAGACCCTGGCATCTGGGAGGCCACATACCATCCGGGTGTCCCATTCACGTCCACAGAATCTCCTGTCTGTTCCCCTCACTATTGAGTCCGCTGTTCTCTTCTTCTCGCTCTTTCCTTTCTGCACCACGGACCCATGGTCAGAGCCTGTAACCCGGTCGCCATGGCATTCTCCCAGGTGGTCATCCCCCACAAAAGTATCCAAAGCATACTTTGTTTTGAGGGCAATGGCCACAGGGGTGCTCTGCTCTAACTGCCTATTTCCATTTCTCCTGACAGTCACCCAACTACTCTCTCCTGCAACTTTGGGGTGACTACTTCTCTGTAACTCTAATAATTATCTCCTTGCCATTCTGTTTAAAATTTACCCCTTCTCAATCCTGTTCCACACAAAGTCCTTCATTTCAGTCATGGTGACTGATTCTGACCCTATTCACAGCTCTAATTTACATTTCTCCAACACCCTCCTGATCTTGCCTTGTCCTGTTCCTTCTACCTTCCACAGTCTTATCCTGATCTTGCCTTGTCCTGTTCCTACGACCTTCCACAGTCTTATCCTGATCTTGCCTTGTTCTTTTCCTACTACCTTCCACAGTCTTATCCTGATCTTGCCTTGTCCTGTTCCTACTACCTTCTACAGTCTTATCCTGATCTTGTCTTGTCCTATTCCTACTACCTTCCACAGTCTTATCCTGATCTTGCCTTGTCCTGTTCCTACTACCTTCTATAGTCTTATCCTGATCTTGCCTTGTCCTTTTCCTACTACCTTCCAGAGTCTTATGGCCCTTCTTATACATTTCTGCACCTAAGCTCTGACTACCAGTCATCTGTCAATGTCATCTGTCACAAATTATTATTCATTTGCTTCCATCATTACTCCACATGTTTCTCTCTTCAAGGTATCATAATGGTGAGCACAATGTTTTATAGTACCAACTGTAAGGTTGGGTTTCGATTTCTGCCACTATCTGTAAGGAGTTTTCATGTTTTCTCCGTGACCTGATGGGTTTCCTCCAGGTACTCTTGTTTCCTCCCACTTTCCAGTAATGTATGTACGGTTCGGGTTTTGTGAGTTGTGGGCATGCTATGCTTTCCAGTAATGCATGTATGGTTCGGGTTTTGTGAGTTGTGAGCATGCTATGTTGGCAGTGGGAACAAGACAACACTTGAGGGCTACCCCCCACAATCCTTGCTGATTTGATTTGACGCAAAGGATGCATTTCACTGCATGTTTCAATACACATGTGAGAAATAATGCAAGTTTATATCTAATCTGCCCTAATCTACTCTAACTAAAAATTTCTGTCAAGCTGTATTTTCAATCAAACAAAGACATACTACTGATTTGCTCTTGCATTATGGAGCATCTGTTTCCTTAATCCCATTTTGTGAAACACAGTGTGAGATCTTTCGTTGATGTAAGAATTGCAGATGCAGATTAAATTGGAAAGTTGTTGTCTTTCACTATACATGTGGAAGCAATATTGCCATTACCAGCAAATATATACAGTACACTGTTGTCAGTGCATTAATATTCTATTTTATTTGACTGCTTGCACTGTTGAATGCAAAGAAGTTTTTTAAAAATTCTGATTTCGAGGGATTATGTTTTCACTTTGAAGATCAAGGAGGTGTCAAGTAGGGGAATTCATTATGAGCACATCTTTGGCCCTGATCCAAAAGATTTTGGTAAAACTTCTACCTGCAGATAAAGTAGGATCAATCCTGTCATGATACAGAATGGGAGTGAGTGCTTTGCTTGTCTGTAGGATTCCATTCTACTTAAATGCAAAAGCACTTTGGGCTAATATTTTTCTACTGATTCACTTGCTGCTTTATGAAGTATTATTTTACAGGGTGAATCTATGATGGTTATTACTGTCTCAAAATTAAAATAAAATCTCCAAATATGTCAACTCAAGTGGTAGGCAGGGAGCTTTTCATTTGTAATATTGGCCTCTGCTTAGTTTGAATGGTTTAATTTTAATTTGAAAACTGATTGAGCTTTTGTTTAAAAAAAATCTGGTATGCACTAAAATATGTCATTATTCAGAATTTGATTGGAGATTTCCTTATTTAGAAAAATCAATTTTTTACAAGCTGATTAATATTTCACTGTCCTACTCAAACCAAGATTGAAAAAGATGGGATTTATTGAACTCATCTTTATGAGCTGTATCAAACATATGCTTGGGAGCCACAGACTTCATTTATTATTGAATCTGAGTAGGAGTGATTAATAAAAGTTGTTCAGATTTGAATTGTATTCCGAAGTTTCAAGCATTCTAGGCTATACTTAACATGTCACAGGAATGCATGTCTAGGCTTCAGTAACAATAAAAACACTCTTGGTACTTAAGCTCAACTGCTAAGAGCAAAGACAAGGAATGTAATATGGATTAGAGATTTGATTGAGAATGAAACAAGGGAGTAATATTTCCTGAGCTGGAATACAGTTTTTCATGAGTGTTGAATTCTTTGGGTTTGAACATTCAACCACATATAAAATTGTCAACAAATTATGATTCAGACAAACGTGGTCAACAATTTTACTGGTAAATCAAAGGACAATATTGATTTGTGTCTGAAATGAACTGAATTGACTTTAATTCTTACATCCTTCATATACATGAGGAGGAAAAATCTTTGTTATGTCTCTGTCTAGATGTTCAATATGCTATTATAGTAATTTGTAATAAATAGTATGTACAGTAAGATATGTAACTGAACAGCCAATAAAGCTTAGAAATACAATTGAGTCAGTGTGAATTAATCAATCTGATGGCCTGGTGGAAGAAGCTGTCCTGGACTCTGTTGGTTCTGGCTTTTATGCTGCAGTACCATTTTTTTTCGACTATGAGGACCCACAGTCCTCTTTTATTGTCATTTAGTAATGCATGCGTTAACAAATGATACAATATTCCTCCGGTGTGATATCACAGAAACACAGGACAGACCAAGACTGAAAAACTGACAAAAAACACATAATTATAACATATAGTTACAACAGTGCAAACAATACCATAACTTGATGAAGAACAGGCTATGGACATGGTAAAAAAAAAAGTTCAAAGTCTCTCAAAAGTCCCACATCTCACGCAGACGGGAGAAGGAAGAAAACTCTCCTTGCCATGCTCGACCACAGTCTGACTCTGAGTCATCCGAAAACTTTGAGCCTCCGACCAGCCCTCCGACACCGAGCACCGAGAACCATCTCTGCCGAGAGCTTCAACCCCAGCCCCAGCTGCCAGCAGCCAGCAAAGCCGAGGATTTTGGGGCCTTCCCTCCAGAGATTCTCGATCGCACAGTAGCAGTGGCAGCGAACAGGGCATTTCAGAAGTTTCTCCAGATGTTCCTCCGTGCTTCTTACGGCTGTCTCCATCAAATCAGAATTGTGCACGGTACCCTATTTAACAAGAACGATATCATTTCCTAGATAGTAGCAGCTGGAACAATTTGTGGTTGAGGTGACTCGGATGCCCAATGATCCTTCGGGCCCTTTTTACACACCTGCTGCTGTAAACATCCTAAATAGTGGGAAGTTCACAACTTCTGATGCACTGGGCTGTCCGCACCACTCTCTGCAGAGACCTGCAATTGAGGGAAGTACAGTTCCCATACCAGGCAGTGATGCAGCCAGTCAGGATGCTCTCAACTGGGCCTCTGTAGAAGGTCCTTAGGATTTGGGGACTCATGCCGAAATTCTTCAAACAAATTGATGTCAATAGGGGTTAGCCTGTCTTCATCCCTCCTGTAGGCCACAACCAGCTCCATTGTTTTTGCAACATTGAGGGAGAGGTTGTTTTCTTGACACCACTGTGTCAGTGTGATGACTTCTCAATAGTCTGCCTTGTAAGTATTTGAGATAAGGCGAATCAATGTAGTATCATCTGCAAATTTAACTAGCAGATTGGAGCTGTGGGTGTCGACACAGTCATGGGTATACAGAGAGTAAAGGGGGGGCTGAGGCCACAGCCCTGAGGGGCTCCTGTGTTGAGGGTCAGAAGGGAAGATGTGAGGGAGCCAACTCTTACCACCTGCCATCGATCTGACAGGAAGTCCAGGATCCAGCTGCACGAGGCAGAGTGAAGGCCGAGGTCTCTGAGGTTCTTGTCGAGCCTGGAGGGAATTACGGTGTTGAATGCCGAACTGCAGTCCAAGGACAGCATTCCCAAATAAGCATCCCTCCTCTCCGGGTGTGTAAGGATGGTGTGTAGAGCTGTGGTTCTTGCGTAATCTGTCGATCAGTTGTGTCGGTAGGTGAATTTTAGGAGGTCCATTGTGGGTGATAGCATACTGCAGATGTAATCCTTGACCAGCCTCTCAAAGCATTTGTTTACTATTGAGGTGAGAGCAACAGGACTCCAGTCATTCAGACATGTTACCTTGGTCTTTTTAGGTACAGGGATCTAAAAAAACCAAGTTTTACATTAGTTTTAGAGATGAAGTACACATCTGATCATTGTTGGCTCCTAAAGTGGAAAGCAGATTATTCAGTACGTATTTCAGAAACACCTACGGTTGCATTCCTAATCTGTATTGATCTTGCCACTCTGTACAAGGCATCAGTAACTGCATTATCTTAGGCATAAATTCCACGAGCGCTCGGATGCAAACGATGAGAGTTCACAGTCCTTAGCCAGTGACCACTGCCCCAGATGTCCAACTCACAAAAGGATCATCAAGCTTGGCTGAGATGTTTCCATCACTACTGCCCTTTTTTGTCATCTTTGAGAACATCTCCAGTTTAGTCATGGAACTTGTGTAACTCTTTCTGATAACCACGAACTGAAACTGGTCAAACATGAGAGTGATCTAATCTCTGCCCAGTCTGTCAAGGGCTGGATGTAATTGTTCTGTTCACTCACATCTATTTTAACCACATCTTACACCTACCTTACTTAGCATGATGATCACGGCTTAAATTCTGATGGAATTTGGTTTCCATAATGACAATGCAGGGATCACGCTCTCCAGTAGCTTTGCTAATCAAAGGGAAATTGGTGAGATCAGCGTGGGTGTTATTCCCTTGTGTTTCCTCTTTCACTGCCTGTCAAAACTTTAAATGACAGTCTTTTCCTTTAGGACTCAATCATCAGATACTGAAATACACAGCTGAATCACTCCTTCTTGCACTCTTGTTTATTTATGTGTTTTTATTTGATTCAAATATGCAAGCTATTTTGACAAGGCTTGAACTTGTTTCTGGACAGTTAGCACAGTCACGGCAGTGGCAACTTAGTCATGTAATCGATGTGCAACCATGCAACTCTTCTGGCACGGATGTGATTTCAATACAAATCTTTATCTTCTGATGTCCAGCCAGCAACATCATAGATGTTCCATTGTAACATCAACAGTGACGTTGTTGGGCGGTCATAGACTAGCTGCCACGTAGGAACACAGGTCACAATATCAACACCTTTGCTGTGGCTCCATACCATGGAGTCATTGAAAGCTTCATCACAGAAACTGGCCGTCTGACCCATCCAGTCTGTGCCGAAACATTAAAACTGCCTTTTCTCATTGACTTTCACCCAGACCTCTATACCTCTCCCATTCATGTACCTACCCAATCTTCTCTTGAACATTGAAATCAAAATCGCATCGACCACTGGAGCTGGCCACACTCTCATCACTCTGAGTGAATAAGCTTCCCCTTGATACCTCTATCAAATCTCCTCTCGATCCTCTGCGCTTCAGGGAATAAAGTCCTAACCTATTCAATCTTTCCTTACAATTCAGGTCCTCCAGTCCCAGCAACATCCTTGTAAACTTTCTCTGTACTCTTTCAATTATATTTACATCTTTCCAATATTCCAAATTAGGCCTCATCAACATCTTATATAAATTCAGCATAACATCCTGAATCCTGTACTCAATACTTCGATCCATTTAGGTAATTAGGTAATTAGGTAATAAAGCTTTCTTAATGTCCTAATCTACCTGTGATGCCACCTGCAAAGAATTATGGGCCTCTATTCTACCCCACTCCGCAGTGCCCTACCGCTCACTATGTAAGACTTACACTGGCTGGTTCCCCCAAGTGCAACACCTCACACTTTTCTGCATTAAATTCCATCTGCAGCAACACACACACAACATGCTGGAGGAACTCAGCAGGTCAGGCAGCAGCTAAGGTAAAGAATAAATAGTTGATGTTTCAGGCTGAGACGCTTCTTCAGGGCTGAGAAGGAAGGAGGAAGATGCCAGAGTAAAAAGGTAGGGCGAAGGTGAAATAGGCTAGCTGGAAGGTGATAGGTGGAGCCATGTGGGTGGGAAAGGTCTGGAGAAGGAAGAATCTGATACAGTGATGTAAAAGTTTGGGCACCCCGGTCAAAATTTCTGTTACTGTAAATAGTTAAGTGAGTAGAAGATGAACTGATCTCCAAAAGTCATAAAGTTAAAGATGAAACATTCTTTTCAACATTTTAAGCAAGATTAATGTATTATTTTTGTTTTGTACAATTTTAGAGTGAAAAAAAGGAAAGGAACACTATGCAAAAGTTTGGGTACCCCAGGAGATTTGAGCTCTCAGATAACTTTTACCAAGGTCTCAGACCTTAATTAGCTTGTTAGGGCTATGGCTTGTTCACAATCAGCATCAGGAAAGGCCAGCTGATGCAAATTTCAAAGCTTTACAAATACCCTGACTCCTCAAACCTTGACCCAACAATCAGCAGCCCTGGGCTCCTCTAAGCAGCTGTCTAGCACTCTGGAAATTAAAATAAATGATGCCCACAAAGCAGGAGAAGGCTATAAGAAGATAGCGAAGCGTTTTTAGGTAGCCGTTTTTTCAGTTCGTAATATAATTAAGAAATGGCAGTTAACAGGAACGGTGGAGGTCAAGTTGAGGTCTAGAAGATGAAGAAAACTTTCTGAGAGAACTGCTCATAGGATTGCTAGAAAGGCAAGTCAACACCCCCGTTTGACTGCAAAAGACCTTCAGGAAGATTTAGCAGACTCCGGAGTGGTTCTAATGTGCAGTGACACCTGCACAAATATGACCTTCATGGAAGAACCATCAGAAGAAAACCTTTCCTGCATCCTCACCACAAAATTCAGCGTCAAAATTCGAGTCTGTGGTGGCCAGTGCTATCATGTTTGCTGTTGTGTGCTGGGGCAGCAGGCTGAGGGTAGCAGACACCAACAGAATCAACAAACTCATTTGTAAGGCCAGTGATGTTGTGGGGATGGAACTGGACTCTATGACGGTGGTGTCTGAAAAGAGGATGCTGTCCAAGTTGCATGCCATCTTGGACAATGTCTCCCATTCACTACATAATGTACTGGTTGGGCACAGGAGTACATTCAGCCAGAGGCTCATTCCACCGAGATGCAACACTGAGCGTCATAGGAAGTTATTCCTGCCTGTGGCCATCAAACTTTACAACTCCTCCCTTGGAGGGTCAGACAACCTGAGCCAATAGGCTGGTCATAGTCATAGTCATACTTTATTAATCCCGGGGGAAATTGGTTTTCGTTACAGTTGCTCCATAAATGATAAATAGTAATAGAAACATAAATTGTTAAATAGTAATATGTAAATTACGCCAGTAAATTATGAAATAAGTCCAGGACCAGCCTATTGGCTCAGTTCTTGTCGGAACTTTGTAGTCCACACAGGAGTTGATGTAATCAGTGATGCACTCTGTGAGCCAATCAATATCCTCTCTATGTAGCTCACAGAGTGCCTGCCAGTCTGTCACCTCAAAACAACCCTGGACTTATTTCCATCTGGCATAATTTACTGTCATAGTCTGGTCTGTGAAGTCCGTATTCCGGTTCATGGTCCGGTCCATTGACCCTTGCTCCAGGTTTTCCTATCTACCTGTTTCTGTTCTTGTTGAGCTAATTGAGACAGCTGATGCTCATTAGGGCTGGCTGCATAAATACCTCCAGAGACCAGGGCATGGCTGCTGGATTGTTCTTGTCCTTACTCCTTGTATCCCTTGCTCTGCCTTCTGTTTCCCCGCCTGAAGCCTTGCCTTGTCTTGCCGGTAACTCTCGCCTTGCCTGAAGTTCTGTCTCACCTTGCTTTGCCAGTAGCCTTGCCTTGTCTTGCTGTCTGGTCCTGGAGCCACCCTGTACCTAGCTCCTTTCCTGTCCCTTGCATCCACCCAGGTAAACCAGGCCGTCTTGCCGTTACCTGGGGTTGGTTCTGTCCCTCTGTCCCTTGCCCTGCCCAGGTGATCCACGCCCGGCCCAGGAGGAGCCAAGCCTCACCTCAAGTCTCAAGTCTCCTGCCTCCTGCCAAACCTTGCCTCGTCTCAACTCTCCTGCCTCCTGCCAAGCCTTGCCTCCTGCCTCCTGCCTCCTGCTTCCAGCCTCCATCCTCCTGCCTTCTGCCTCCTGCTTCCTGCTTCCTGCCTCCACCCTCCACCCTCCAGCCTCCTGCCTCCTGCTTCCTGCCTCCAGCCTCCAGCTTCCAGCCTTGCCTCAAGTCTCCTGCCTCTGGCCTCGCCTCAAGTCTCCTGCCTCCAGCCTCACCTTAAGTCTCCTGCCTCCAGCCTCCAGCCTCCAGCTTTGTCTCAAGTCTCCTGCCTCCAGCCTCAAGTCTCCTGCCTCCAGCCTCGCCTCAAGTCTCCTGCCTCCTGCCTCCTGCCGCCAGTCTCAAGTCTCACCTCGTCTCTTTCCTAGCCTCCAGCCTCCAGCCTCTAGCCTCTTGACAAGCCAAGTCTCTAGCCTCTAGCTTCAAGCCTGAAGACTCCAGCCTTCTGCCTCCTGCCAAGCCTTGCCTCTAATCGCTAGCCTCTAGCCTGAAGACTCCAGCCTCCTGCCAAGCCTTGCCTCTAATCGCTAGCCTCTAGCCTGAAGACTCCAGCCTCCTGCCTCCTGCCAAGCCTTTCCTCTAATCGCTAGCCTCTAGCCTGAAGACTCCAGCCTCCTGTGTCCTGCCAAGCCTTTCCTCTAATCTCTAGCCTCTAGCCTGAAGACTCCAGCCTCATCCTGCCTGCCTGCCAAGCCTCGTCCTTGCCTATTTCTGGGGTCCGAGCCAGAGGAAAGACCCAGGTACTGGGTCCTTGTCCAGTCTCTGGCTCGCAGTCCAAGCCCGGGCTCCTAGCTCTCATGTCCAGTCCTGTTCCAGATTCCTGGTTTTCCTGTCCATGTCCTTGCCATCGCCCTGTGTCCTAGTCCTGTCCCTAGTACTTCAGTGTCTGTGTCTTGCACTTGGGTCCGTTCCCAGCCACCTCCCGTATGATATTTACATATTATTATTTAATTATTTATGGTTTTATATTGCTATATTTATACTCTATTCTTGGTTGGTGCAACTGTAATGAAACACAGTTTCCCTTGGGATCAATAAAGTATGACTATGACTATGACTATGACTATGAGCATGACTATGTCAGAAGTTTACAGAGGAACATCTAAGCAAGCCTGATGCGTTTTTGAAACAAGTCCCGTGGACTGATGAAGTTAAAATAGAATTTTTTGGCCGCAATGAGCAAAGGTATATTTGGAGAAAAAAGGGTGCAGAATTTCATGAAAAGAACACCTCTCCAACTGTTAAGCACGGGGGTGGATCGATCATGCTTTGGGCTTGTGTTGCAGCCAGTGGCATGGGGAACATTTCACTGGTAGAGGGAAGAATGAATTCAATTAAATACCAGCAAATTCTGGAAGCAAACATCACACTGTCTGTAAGAAAAAAGCCGAAGGTGAAAAGAGGATGGCTTCTACAACAGGATAATGATCCTAAACACACCTCAAAATCCACGATGGACTACCTCAAGAGGCGCAAGCTGAAGGTTTTGCCATGGCCCTCACAGTCCCCTGACCTAAACATCATCGAACAGCTGTGGATAGACCTCAAAAGAGCTGTGCATGCAAGACGGCCCAAGAATCTCACAGAACTAGAAGCCTTTTGCAAGGAAGAATGGGTGAAAATCCCCCAAACAAGAACTGAAAGATTCTTAGCTGGCTACAGAAAGCATTTACAAGCTGTGATACTTGCCAAAGGGGCTGTTACTAAGTACTGACCATGCAGGGTGCCCAAACTTTTACTTCAGGCCTTTTACCCTTTTTGTTATTTTGAAACTGTAAAAGATGGAAATAAAAAAGTAATCTTGCTTAAAATATTAAAGAAATGTGTCATCTTTAATTTTATGCCTTTTGGAAATCAGGTCATCTTTTACTCGCTTAGCTATTCACAGTAACAGAGATTTTGAGCAGGGTGCCCAAACTTTTGCATGTCACTGCAGGAGAGGAGAGTGGACCATAGCAGAAAGGGAAAGAGGAGGGGACCCAGGGAGAATTAATAGGCAGGTGAAAAGTAAAAGGTCAGAGGAGGGAATGGGGGAGAGGGGTGGAATTTGTTTACCGGAAGCAGAAATCGATATTTGTGCCATGATATTGGAGGGTACCCAGACTGAACATAAGGTGTTACTCCTCCACTCTGAGGATGGCCTCATCTTGGTACAAGAGGAGGCCATTGTTTGATATGTCAGAAGCGGAATGGGAACGGGAATTAAAATGTTTGGTCATCAGGAAGTCCCACTTGTGGTGGATGGCGCAGAGGTGCTTGATGAAGCAGGCCCCAATTTACAATGGGTCTCACAATGCAGAGAGGCTGCATCAACAGCACCGGCCATAATAGACCACCTGAGCAGATTCTCAGGTGAAGTGTTGCCTCACAAGGAAGGGCTGTCTGGGGCCCTGAATGGAGGTGAGGGAGCAGGTGTATGGGCACGTGTATTACATTGGATGCTTGCAAGGTTAAGTGCCTGGAGGGAGATTAGTGGGGGGGGGGATGGATGGGCAAGGGAACCGCAGAGGGGTCGGTCCCTGCAGAAAGCGGGGGTATGTTTTAAGATGTGTTTAGTGGTGGGATCCTTTTCGAGATGGTGGAAATTGAAGAGGATAATGTGTTGGATGTGAAGGCTGACGGGGTGGTAGGTAAGGACAAGGGGGACTCTATCACTATTAAGGCGGTGGGAAGATGTGGGGTGAGCATGGATGTATTGGAAATGGAGGAGGTGTAGATGAGGGCTGTATCAATATTAGAGAGAGGGTAACTCCTTTCTTTACTGAAAGAGGTGGAATGGGAAGTTGTATCCTGGGAACAGATGTGGCAGAGGCAAAGAAGTTGAGAAAAGGGAATAGCATTTTTATAGGAAATAGGGTGGGAATAAGGTTTAGTCAGGATAACTGTGGGAATCAGTAAGTTTGTAAAAGAGGTTGATTGACAGTTTGTCGAGAGGGAGGGAGGTGTCAGAGATAGACAAGTGAATTTGAGGTTAAGGCAGGGTGGAAGTTAGAGGTGAAGTTAATAAAATTGATGAGCTCAGTGCCAATGTAATCGTGCTGTAGTAGAGGAAAAGTTGGGAAGTATAACCAAGGAAGGCTTCGAACTTGAACTGTTCTACATAGTTAACAAAGAGATAGGCATAATTGGGGCCCATGTGAGTGCCCATGGCTACTCAGAGTGTGGATAAAGTGGGAGTAGCTGAAAGAAAAATTATTCATGATGAGGACCAGTTCTGCCAGATGGAAGAGGGCGGTAGTGGAGGGAGATTGATTGGTACTTTTGACAAGAAAGAACTGAAGAGCCATGCAAGACACAGAAAATTCTGGTAGTTTATGGATCTTGGGTAGGAGGTAGAAGCAAGCAGGTAGAGGTAAGGAAACTATAAGTTCAGTGGCATTAGTTGGGAGCTCGCCAGAGTAGATGAGGTCAGTAATGGTAAATTCCATTTGCCATTTTTCATCCCATTTTTTGAGCTGGTCCAAACCCCACTTCTATCATTGATAGGTTTCCTCCTGGTCCAATACACCCCCAAACTTGGTGTCTTCCACAAATTTGCTGATCCAGACAACCACATTATCAACCATGTTATCATCCAGATCATTGATAGAGATGACAAACAACAATGGACCCAACACCAATCCCTGCGGCACTCCTCTAGACACGGGTCTCCAATCAGAGATACAACATCTACTACCACTCTCTGTCCTCACCGACAAAACCAATGTCTAATCCAATTTATTACCTCATCTTGAACGCCAATTGACTGTAGCTTCTTGACCAACCTCCCATGCGGGACTGTGCCAAATACCTTCCATGCAAGAAGTTATAAGTCAGAATGATATGTTAATTTCTTAAAAGTCCAGATACTTTTTAAAATTATGAGTAAACTTTGCAGAGCTTCTAACAGCCAAACTTAAATCTGTGATAACAGTGAATATTTAATTGTCATTAAAATGTTTCTCAACCTGTGGAGTTTTAGAGGCTCTGCTTCATTGCCTTAACTTATCACAGGCAGAAGGAATTCTGCTATTTTGAGATATTCAGTTGGCTACTGCTACAAAATGTTGTTTCACTGATTATCCACTCAAAAACCTAGCCTTGGTTCTGTGACAAATTCAGGCTGTTAACACATCTAAATTGAACAATAAAACAGTAACTGTGGCATTTAATACACCACCCAGACTGATTATCATAAAGTTAAAAACAAATCCCTGTTCAATGCTAACATGGAAATGAAACAGGAACTGCAGCATAATATGGCACTGAGTAATTAGCAACCTAGGAAAACTTGTTCTGCTTCCAGTTTTTGAAGTATATGTTTAGAGCTGCAAATGATATTTAATTATTACAATGAATACATGCATTTTGTAATTAATGTGAATATACTTTCAGCCCTAATAGATAAATCTGAAATGTGCATGATTATGTCATACAGACAAGCTCCATTTAAGAAGGAAAAAGTGAGATATATCAGGAGCTATCTATAGCTGCCAGTAATATCAATGGGGTGATAGGAATCTAACATATCCTTTTCCAAAAGCACAACTTCATCAATTACATTATTTCTACAGATGTATCTTCACTTTAATCTGTCTCCTTATCAGAAATGATTGTTCTGATCTATAGTGTTCTGAAAAAAAAGTCCTATGAATACTAGAATTAGTGGTGCAGGACTCAAGCTGCCAACTTGAAACACAGAATCGCAAATGGCTGTTGAATGGAAGGAAGCCACTTGGCTCCTTGAGTCCATGCTAAACCTTGGCAAAAACAATCCAGTGAGTCTAAC
Organism: Mobula hypostoma; assembly: GCF_963921235.1. Classification (NCBI taxonomy): domain Eukaryota; kingdom Metazoa; phylum Chordata; class Chondrichthyes; order Myliobatiformes; family Myliobatidae; genus Mobula; species Mobula hypostoma. The sequence goes on along the minus strand of NC_086098.1, from coordinate 54,582,266 downwards.
TACTTTGTTCTCTTTTTTTTCCTCTGAAGTTACTCATTCAATTCACTTTTAAACACAAGTGAATAATTCTGCCTTAACTTCTCTCCTTGGCTGTTTATTTTAGTCTAGCCATGTGACATTAAAATTGTTTTCTCTTGTCATTTTTGATTATTTTCCCAATCATCTTCACTCTAAGTCCTCTGGTTCTTACATCTCTGCTGATGGGAACAATTTATGTTTCTTTATTCTCTAGATTCGGCATGATTTTAAATGTCTCTATCAGATTCCTCTCAACTTCCCCAGTTCCAAAGAGACTCTGTATTAAAAAAAAACTTACTCTGTACCTCTCCTTTGAACATGCACCGTCTCATCTTGAATGTATCCCCTCTGGAAGTAGACCATTCAATGCTGGGGCAAAAATACTGGCTGTCTATCTGTGCCTCTGATAATCTTATAAATCTCTATCAGATCTCCCCTCATCTTCTGCTGCTTCAGAGAAAATAACCCAAGTTTGTTCAGCATCTGCCCTCTATTCCAGGCAACACCCTGATAAAACTCTTCTGCACCCTCTCCAAAGCCTCGACATCCTTCCTAAAATGGGATGACCAGAAATAGATGCAATACTCCAGATGTGACCTAATAGGAGTTTTATAAAACTGCAACATAACTTCTCAACTCTTGAAATCAGTTCCTTGTCTAATAAAAGCAAGCATGCCATACAATTCACTACCACCATATCAACCTGGGTAGCAATTTTCTACAGTTCAATAGTTCAAGTTATTATTAGAGAATGTATTCAATATACCACCTGAAATTGTTCTTCACAGACATCCATAAAAACAGAACAGTACCCCAAAGAATGAATGACAGTAAAAATGTTAGAACCCCAAAGCCCTATCCTACTCCCCGCTCCTATGCAGAAGGGACAGCTAGGCATCGACACTCCCCTCCCCTGCTTGTTTCGGGGAAAGACATCAGTACCCTCCACCCACCAAGCAATATCAAAGCCCCCAAGAACACTGATCTGGAGTACAACAAAAACTTATCATTAACCCGACAATTCAACATACCACAGGCTCTCTCTGTCTCCCCCTAATAAAGAGGCAGAGAGGTGTCGCACAGGGAGAGGGGAGCCTAAGTAGACACAAAAATACTCACTGATATACATGTTAAAGTCTGCCATGTTGCTTGTTTTTGAGTTCTTTGCCTCGAGAATCAACAACATATTCTCCCCCACCAACGAGGGAAAGAGAGAGAGAGAGCAATCTGAGTACAAAGGCCTCCGACAACTGATCCGCTGTTCCCAATATTACGTTTTCTCCCACGGCACTTCAGTCAGCAACACCAGCACAGAATTGACTTGTCCCCAGGGCCACAGAGCCTCAGAACCCCAAAGGTGTGCTCGTCTTCTAAGCCATGTCCTTGGGATATTAAAAAGCAGCCAATCGGTGAGCCCTGGGAATGGAAGAACCAAAGTTTGAACACAGTTGTAGGTCAGCGTCTTTGACAAAACTCCATCTGGCTCAAAAAGGAAAAAGAGAGATATTAAAAGTAAAAATTAAGCTGTTTCTGCTGATGAGATCAAAGGAGCCACACTCTAGTGCTATAACGCCTGACCCCATTTTCAGAAAACAATGGGCTTACATGCAATAACAGCAATAAATAATATACTGTCCCTTTACATTTGATCAACCAAAGAGCAATGTTATGTTTTGTAACTCCAAAACATTAAACTAATTGAAAGGAAATCAAGAGATCTGGGAAGCGAGTCTAACTTTGTTTTTTTCGCTTTAAGCAAGGAGCTCATCTATCACATGGTGGCGTGATGATATATGCCATTGACATACTTTTACAGAGAACCCGCAATGCATTATATATACAACAAAGAATGCTTAATTGAACAATATATTTACAATATTACTCAAATACTACTGAACTATTAAATATACAACAAGCAACACTTCACATTTGGCTAAGTTAAGCTCCATCTGCCTTTTCTCCACCTATCTGCAATTGATCTACATCCTGCTGTTACCTTGCCAATCTTCTATGCTACTCACAGCAACACCAATCTTTGCATTGCCTCCAATCTAATCAGCCCACCCATTATATTTTAATCCAGGTCAGTATATATCACAAACAGCAGAAATCTCCATATGGATCCTTATAGAGCACCAGCCAGAATAAGTCCCATTGACCATTACCCTCTTTTTTCTGAGCGCAAACCAATTCTGAATCCAGATGTCCAATTCACCATGGAGCTCATGAATCTTAATCTTCTAGATGAACCTCTGATGAGGGATCTTTTCAAATGCCTTGCAGAAGTCCATTTAGACAACATCCACAGCCCCACCTTCATCAATCACTTTTGTTACCCCCTCAAAAGCCTCAATCAATGGGGTAAGACATGACTTGCCCTGCACAAATCCATGCTGACTGTCCTTTATTTGACATGGTTTTTGAAATGTTCATGAATCCTATCCTTAAGAGCTCTCTCCTGCAATTAACCTACTATCGATGTAGGACACGGCAGTCTATAGTTTCCAAGGTTATCCTTATTTCCCTTCCTTGAGTAATGGAACAGCACGATCTACTCAGAATCAGAATCAGATTCATGTTTACTATCACTGACATATGTCATGATATTTGTTGTTTTGCAGCAGCAATGCAGTTCAATACACAAAGATTACAATAAAATATATAAAATATAAGTAAATGGTGCAAAAAGAGAGCACACACAACAATGAGGTAGCGTTCATAGGTCCTTTGGAGGACTAAGTCATCCTCCAGAATCTCAGCTGTGGCTAGAGAAGTCATGAAAATATTGATCAAGACACCAGTAATCTTATCTCTTGCTTTCCTTAATAACCTGAGGTCCTGGGACTTACCAACTTCAATGTTCTTTAAGAGAGTTAACATTGCCTCCTTCTTTATTTTGAAATACCCTAGCACGGAAGTATGCTACACACTGATCTCATTATCCTCAATTAGAACCTCACCCACATCCTCCACCTCCAAGCATATGTTCTCTCCTTTATATTTCCAATGGTAGGAGAGTCTAAGAGTAGAGGACACAGCCTCGGAATAGAGGGGTGTCCTTTTAGAATGGAGACGGTGAAGATTTTCTTTAGCCAGATAGTGATGAATTGGTGGAATACTTTGCCACAGGCAACTGTGGAGGCCATGTCTTGAAGTATGTTTAAGGCGGAGGTTGATAGATTCTTGATTGGTCAGGGCATGAAAGCATACTGGGGGTAGGCAGCAGATTGGGATTGAGAAGAAACTTGGATCAGCCATGATGAAATGGTGGAGCAGACTCGATGGGCCAAATAGTGTAATTCTGCTCCTATATCTTATGGTCTTCTGGTCTTATCTTAGAGAGGTCCTGCCTACTCCGTAGTTATCCACTTGTTCTTGATGCATGTATAGAATTTCTTGAACATTCTTTAATCCTACTTGCCAAGGACTTTTTATGGCCCCCTTGGCTTTCTTAATTCCCCTCTTGAGTTCTTTCCAGGCTTCTTTATAATCCTTAAGAGCTCTATCTGTTTATACCTTCCTAAATCTTATACGCTATTTCCTTTGAGGAGTACATGTCCCAATGAAGCAGCTTGACCTGAAACTCAACGGCTTATTTCCTTCAAAGGTTGAGTTCCTCCAGCGTTTAATGAATGTTGCTCATACAGTTCATGTTTCTTCTCAACTAAATTCACCACATCTGTAGACATCTATGCTTTGCCCTCCTTGTCTTTCTTTCTATTGTTACCATCCTTGTCATTCCTTCATAGTGGAACATAACTCTCCTGTACTATGTGCATTTGAGCTTTAAGCACCCACTTTATGTCAGAAGTGGATGCCCAGAAATAGCTGTCCCCAACTAACTTTCCCTTGCTCCTATCCAATTGTCATGTAATGTAATTTACCCTGCTCCAATTTAATACTCTCATGCAAGGTCCATAGTTATCCTTATTTCTAGGTATCTTAAAACTTAAGGAGTTTTGATCAATGGGCCACTATTCAATCATAGCTGATATGTTTTTTTCTCAATCCATTCTCTCTTCTTCCCAAGACCTTGAATACCCCCTTACCAATCAAGACCTTCCATGGCAATGAATTCTACCAAATTCATGTGACTGAAGAAACTCCTCCTCATCTCATCCTGAAGGGGTATCCTTTTATTCTAAGGCTGTGCTCTTAGATTCCAGACCAGCAGTTCTCCAACTTTTTTGTGTTTCTTTTTCACCTTTCAGTGAAATGGATGGGCTTAGTGTAGTGATATCAGTTTCTCAACATCAGGCTTATTGTCAGTCAGAAGGAGTGTCAGATCCACATGTTCAGCAATTTGCAGTTTCTTTCATTGCTAAGGTGACCGCAGTGAGACTGCTCTCCATTAAATAGGCTGTTGGAAAGGCAAGAAAGAACATGGTGACCTTCTTGCATGGTGCAGGTTAGTGTTCAGAATTTTTTTTTTCTGCAACCAAAACTCTTGATATAATTTTTGAACAACTTCATCTCAAAGTCATTTTTTAACTAGATCATTTCTTTCTCCATCCTTCCTGTTAATTCCTCATTACAAGTGTTCAGGAATGGATTTATACCCAATCTGGAATTTTGATCAAGAGTAAAACTGGAAATCTCTTTGACATATATTTATGCAGCTCATTTAGGTGGGCACGGTATATACCTGGTAGCCTTTCTTTCTCTTGCAACTCAGAGAGACTCAGAAAGGAAACGGTCACAATAACCAATGTTGCACTAAATTTGGTGAACGTGGACAGAGACTTGAAGGTATATGACTTGACTTTGATAAAATTCACATCGTTTCCTTGCAAATAAAGATTGATTTAATTAAACTTTAGGAATAATTCTGACAAATACGCAATCTCAAGTCTAATATTCTTGAGTCAATTACTGAATGAAACATTTGAATCTTCAAAGAATTTTATCACAGTTTCAAAAAGCGCATAAAAGCATCTCATGCAGTTTCCTTTTGAAAGCCATCTGACTTCTGTGTGCAACAGCAAGTGTTCAGACTGTTCATCATTCTCTATACAAACCTCTTGAAATATTCAAAAACTGAGAGCATGGGACTTGATTTTAATTAGCGCTGTGATAACAGTATTTAATGATTTGTGCAGCCAATTACTTCGGTTTTTTTGCAACAAGATGTTGTCTGTGAATTACACAGTGAATGGTAAATATGTTAAGTATAGCTTTTTTTTCAAGAAATAACCCCACAGTTGTCACAACCACGGATTCAGCAGTGCAGCAGATATGGCAATTTTGCTCGTGAATATGCACGTGTCAGCTAATTATTATTTCATTGTGAATGTATTTAACTCCATCCTTTCCATCGTAGTGCTTGTCAAGACTTGAACCCAGCACAGTAACACTTCACTGCTTGCTTGCATTTGGTCTTGCCTGAGAAATTGGACTGGTGAGTCAACTGACTCTGAAGACTAGCAGTATTTGTTTTATATTTAGTTATTCCTTTCAGTGGCACTTTTGGCTTCGTTTTCCGTTTGAGAGTTTAGTTAATGGCCCTGTTTAGCCTAGCGTTTACTGTTTCTTTTCCCTCTAACTTTTTTGCATTAAAGTCTATGGACTATTGACCCACTTCAGTGTCTCTCGCTCTGCACTTGGGCCATATCCGAACCCGGTGACAACAGTGGCATCCTGTCATTAATGGTGCCTTGTCACACAAGCAAGAATGTTGGTGAGTAGAATATTGTTCTCTTTGAAAAATTGCTCAACAACCTGAAATATTGACTCTGCCTTCATAACTGATTCTAGTCTCCTTGAAAATAACAACTCTTGAACCATACTTTCATCTTTTATGATGTAAACATAACCAATGAGCAAGGATTCGTTGCCTGGCAAAGTTGACTCCTCCAACTGCAGAGCAGATACCTTTGTCTTAAGTATATTGCACAATGTTCTTCCACATTCTCAGACATTTCATCTATTCATCTTTAAACAGAGTTGTTGCAGAGTGGAATTGCTTTAATTATTTATTCTTCTGACTTATACTGAGAATCACCGTAACTGCTGGTAGGATCAGTTCTCCATTTGTATGGGGCTTTCCAGATTTAGCAATGAGCAGTGAAATTTTCCATGAAGCACACAAACCATCACTGTCTTGTGAAGTTTTTTGAAGAGTTTTCCACTCTTGTTTGCTTTATCAGAGTGTATCCTCTTCAAATGTTCAAGGAGCCTGGATGGTTTCATTACCTCACTTGAAAAATCTTTAACACAACAGACATGTTGGCTTGGTGCTGATATAAATCTATGTCACATATTCTCTGTATCACACTTCTTTTTTGTTTGGTCTGCTTCTGCCATTTTTGTTATGGATCAATGACCATGGTTAATTGTGTATTTTTTAAATCCAACCTCAGGCACCGCAATCAGTAAAGGGGAAAGTTATGACATCATAATAGCTCAGACAAAACTTGATTCTTTGACTGAAGGTACATAAAGTCGGGCAGCGGTATCTCGGTTGGTCCATGGGCCAGAGAATTGTGGTCAAGGCCTAAACCTTCAAAACGGCAGATTCTGAGCTTTACCCCATGCCTTAATTCACAAGGATAGTGTCACTGCCTGATTAGCGTATGGGAATCGTACTGGCTAACCACTGGAATACAGTAGTGAATGGGCCCAAAAATAACACATTTTTTTCAGTTCAGATTGCTCGTGATATGCCAAATGCAGAAGTGTCGCATTGGTTTTCAACAACTATAACACACTTTGAGCAAAGCCAAGGGAATGGTGTGTTAGCAACAGATGAGGTGATTACATGATTATTGTAATCAATATGAGACACTGAGGATCAAATCCTTTTAATAAGTAATTCGTTTCTTAAATTAACCCTGTAACACCTCAGTCACCCCCTTAGAATCTCCCACCGCTCATAGGGGGCCAGTACCGCCCACTCTGAAAACCACTGTTCTACATGCACCAATGATTGGAAACATTTTCTCCATGGCAACTGTAACCAGGCCTTTCAATATTCAGTAGGTATGCTCATCTCCAGCGCTGGCTTCCTTTATAAAGGCAACCAATAGGAATCACCAATTATCAAAGCACATTAATTTATCTCCTCAAAATATATTTCTATAAACACAATTCTATACAATAGGCTAAACATTTATGTAAAAATACAATTTTCAGCTATAAACCCAATCTACAGGCTCTCTGAGATCTCCTGAAATGCAAAACTATTTTGGTCAGCCTTGAAGTATCCACTTCTATTACCCTCACTTCAGATTCTATACCCTTTACCCTGTTGTCTGAGTATCCTTCACTCAGCTTCTGGCCTGCGAGGCCCCCTAACCCATGCTCCGCTGAACAATGACTGCATCTTGTCCATGTCCTCTAACTCATCCCAGATTCATCCTGCACCTTACATTCATGACCATCATCTTCTTGGATACCACATGCATATACCAAATGATTAACATGAACATAAATCTTTATACACCTATCCTTATCATGTATTCATAACTCTCAGTACTTCCACAATATTCCCACACCTCTATATTAACAAATCTCCATGATCTGTTATTCAGAATAGTTTTTTTTTCCATCACTTCACGCCCTGTGATTTGTGCCTCTTCTTCTGGTTCCTTATTATTTCTCCACTTGTCCTACTGTGTTGGACAGGATCAAACTCAACCATATTTACAGCTATCAACCCACAAACACTTCAGCCAGGAAAACCTTCAGGTGAAATGCAAGGTATCCTGCGCAGAAGTGGAAAAAATGGCAGCTGATGTCTCCTGAATTCCTTAGCCATTACTTCATTGTCTCCTTCACCATGCAGGCAGTTTGCTTCAGTCTTCTCATTGCATACTGTGGGAATGTTATGATGTTACAGGTTGAGTACCCCTTATCTAAAAATTTAAATTCCAAAAACCTTCAAGATCCGACTTTTTTGAGCGCTAATATGATATTACAAATAGAAAGTTCCACAAGGTGCTGGGAAGGTTCCCATGGAATGCACAGGGCTTTGTGCAGCACAGACAATTCCAAGAGTGACCTCACATATGTAATCAACAGAAGTTAACGAAAAATAGAAAAACACTGCAGAAAGCAGAAAATGAAGATTGCGAGGGTGTATTGAAAGTGGATTTGTTAGTATTGGAGTCCAGTACACATGCACCACTTAATGGTATATTGATACCAAGAAAAGATCTATCATAATGAACTGAAAATTGAAGGTGATTGTGAATATTCAGTTGGCTTTTTGCAGAAACTTAAGAAAATGCATGGCATTAGTTATTAAAAACCATGATCGTGAAGCAGCAGCGAAATTCATTTCATCTGCAGAATTTCTGTTGTTTGCGTAGAGAAATTCATTGATGAGTTTGCCAAGATCATCGCTGGCGAATAGCTAACAGCAGAATAGTTCTACGATGCTGATTGTTTTTATAGCTTACATAAAACCTAAAGAAGTGAAATACAGATACAGAGTAATTTAACTTTTCAATTGAAACACTATATTGTGGGTGGAGACTGAAAACCTGCTGTAGTTTGTTGTTGTTCAACAGCTGATTCAATTATTCTCTCAATTCTGCCGTGCTGCTTTTGTTACCCTGCACACATTATATTTTCATTATATTAATGGTATGTAATATTTTTTATATAACAAAACCCATATAATTACAGCACGGAAAGAGGCCATCTCGACCCTTCTAGTCCATGCCGAACTCTTACTCTCACCTAGTCCCACCGACCTGCACTCAGCCCATAACCCTCCATTTCTTCCCTGTCCATATAGCCATCCAATTTAACTTTAAATGACAACATCGAACCTGCCTCGACTACTTCTGCTGGAAGTTCGTTCCACACAGCTACCACTCTCTGAGTAAAGAAGTTTTCCCTCATGTTACCCCTAAACTTTTGCCCTACTCTCAACTCATGTCCTCTTGTTTGAATCTCCCCCACTGTTAAGAACATAGTGTGATGAACAAGTGTAAGACAAAGATTGCTTACCAGTAGCACATAAATTCAGAATCGGAATGATGGCAACCCCAAGCTATCACATTATACATTTCAAAATCTGAATCACTTCCAGACCCAAGAATTTTGGATAAGGGATACTCAATCTGTACAGATTTTATTAAAATACAGGAATGTGACAAACAGTATTGACATGGACAATGAACACATAATCTCAAATCAGTTCCACAAGGAGGCCATATGTCTCAAAAGGCATAGCTTCCATGATCATATACAGGCAGAAGAGATTTAGTTTAGGTCAGCATTACGTTCAGCACAGACACCATGGGCCGAAAGACCTGTTCCTGTGTTTTACTGTTCTATATTTTCTGTTCTATTATCTGTCCTGTGCAGATGAATGATCCTAATGGCAATGCTTCCAGTCACTTTGAACGGCTATCAATCTGCAAAAGAAAATTATCCTTTCTAAGTTGGAATAAGTCAACAATCAATCTGGAAAGAAACAAGCATGTTACCTCTATATTTACTTCAGTAAAACCTGTAAATGTGGCTTAGAGCTCTGACACATAAAGCAGGGCTATGCCTGATCTTCAATGTCCTAATGAAATCAAAGCCGGTATACGGAACTTCTGGTAAACACATTTAAAATTGTTGATTCTATGAGTGACAATGGATGTTACTCAATGTGCACACATATGGGATCTTTAGAGTCACCACTCTATGTCCTCACTTTAGTGAGCTTTGTCTCACTACAACTCATCCCATCTTCTTTAAGAATGTTTGATCTCCTCATTCACTCCCATCTCTGATTCACTCCACCCAGAGAAATAGGTTTATTCACTCACCGGAACATCATTAGAAATGCAGCAACAACTAATCAGCTGGAGGAACTCAGAGGTCAACGATATCTGTGGTAGGAAAGAAATTATTGACATTTCATGTCAAAACCCTTTATCAAGTCCTGAAATGACAATTAATTTCCAACCACAGATGCTGTTTGATCATCTGAATTCCTCCAGTAAATTGTTGTACCAGACTTCAGCACCTGAAGTCTCTTAAGTCTTCATCATTATAAATGACCCTGACCATCTCTATAATTATGACTAGAAAATCATCCACAACTTGTAATTTATAAATACCTTGTTCTAATTGAGCTGTAGCTTCCATATTGGGTAGCATGTGCAATGTAATGTACCACCTGAGTAATGCTGGTGAGGCCTATTCATGATTAAGGAAGTCTTTGGAGACTATGACCTACAGGTCCAAACAAAACTTTTGGTCTATAACACACACAAAATGCTGCAAGAACTCAGGAGGCCAGGCAGCATCTATGGAAAAGAGAACAGTTGACATTTCAGGCTGAGACCCTTTGGCAAGACTGGAGAAAAAAAGCTGAGGAGTAGATTTAATTGTGGGGGGGGGGAGGGGAGAGAGAGAAGAAAGGTCATAGGTGAAACCTGAAGGAGGAGAGGGATGAAGTAAAGAGCTGGGAAGTTGATTGGTGAAAGAGATACAGGGCTGGAGAAACAGGACCTGATAGAACAGGACCTAAGGCCATAGAGGAAAGAAAACGGGGGAGGAGCACCAGAGGGAAGCGATGGGTGGGCAAGGAGATAAGGTGAGAGAGGGAAAAGGGGATGGGGAATGGTGAAGTGGTGGGGGGAGTGACATTACTGGAAGTTCGAGAAATTGATGTTCATGCCATTGGGTTGAACCTTGTGTTTCTCTCTCCCCTACCCCCACCTTTAAAATCTACTCTTCAACTTTTTTTCTCCAGTCCTGCTGAAGGGTCTCAACCTAAAGAGTTGACTGTACTCTTTTCCATTGATACTGTCTGGCCTGCTGAGTTCCTCCAGCATTTTGTGTGTGTTGCTTAGATTTCCAGTACCTGCAGATTTTCTCTTGTTTGCTTTTGTTCTATAAAGCAGTTGTCCTTGCTACATTACTGTATGGAGCTGAACCATGGACCATCTACAGTAGATACCTGAAAGCCATGGAAAAATACCACTAAAGAACCTTACAAAAGATTTTGAGGATCAGCTGAAGGACACACGCACTAACTAGAATGGAGGAGGCCAACGTGAACAGCATTTCCACCAAGATAGAGCAACACCAACTCTGATGGATAGGTCATGTCATTCAGATTCCTAACTCACGTCTCCCCAAACAGATCCTTTACTCTCAGTTGTAGGAAAGTCAGTGATCCCCTAGTGGGCAAAGAAAATGCTTCAAAGATAACATCAAAATCTACCTGAAGAAATTTGACGCTACGTCTAAAAACTGGGAGATCATTGCCCTCAATAGGTGCACATGGAGGAAATCTGTCAAAAGGGAGTTGCACTTTGTGAGAGCGATCTCCGCTGTACCACAGAGAATAAGTGGCAGCTACAAAAGAAGAGAATAAACAACCAAGATGTCCAAACACTCACCACAGCTATCATTTACTCATGTCCACCCTGTACCAGAATACGGTCTCTACAACACCCGAGGACCCAGCAATAGGAAAACATTTTACTTGACTCGAGTGATCTTGCTACTAATGCAAGGGCATGGGGTACTTGTCTTGGTCAACAATAAATAGACATGCTTCTGGGCAAGGCAGAATCTGAATCAACTAGGTCACTCTATGAGTTACTAAAAAGGTGCTTGTACTGCGCTAAAACCTCCTGAACACCGTTAGCCATTATTCTAACACAACCAATTGTTTGCAGTCAGTTTGCCTCATCAGCATCAAGCATGTAGATAAATTGACTGCGTTTATACAGAGCTTTCCTCTCATAACCTTGTACGACACTGCACTGTATGAGACCTTGTCATGATTCATACTGCAAGTAACTTTGCTAACCCCGTATGTCTCCAGTGGTACAATCAACAATACAATCTTCCTCCTCATGTGTGGCACATTACTTTGTTCTGTGTACTTTCCCAGGATCTTCATACGATTGACTGTACAGGGAAATGGTTGGGATTTCTCTCAGTTCTTGAGCTCTCTGACTTATCTGGTACAACCTCTTGCTGGTGTCATTATTATTTTACCTAGTTAACCCTGCTCTCCATTACCTCACATATGATTAATGGTCTGCTGGTCCTAATCTTTTATCAACTCTCCTTGTCTGTACCCAATGTGAATTTGTAATTTTTGCAGTAAGAGCTGTAGTTTCAGCACAAATGTAATATTGCTGAGACTAATTCATAGTCCCAGCATAGTTATGTTAACTGCTCCTTTACTTTGAATGGAGTAGCAAAGTAGAGACATCATTGATTATGTCAAATGCTTAGATTTGTGATTCTCCTTGAGAAGAGGCTCAATTCAAAGGACTTAATTAATGAGTCCGCTATTATGTTAAACTTAAGTGCTTCAGTCAGAATTGTCAAAGTCGAGTTTGCTCTCATACGCAGAAGTGCATGAATGCACAGGTGCAATGAAAAACATGTAGAGTGCACTAGCACATGGGATCAGATACAGAAAGCAGCATTCACAGGAAAACCATAAATTAAAAATAACTTATGCATAGTGTTTGCAAGGAAGAAACCAATTAGAACAAAAAAAAAACAAAGCCTGTTCTAGTGCCAAGTGATCTGAGTGGTCATAGCATTGCTACTCTGATTATGGATGTGCCAGTTGGTTCAAAGACCAAATGGTTGAGGAGAGGTAATGTTCTGAGCCTGGTGGTGTTGGGACTTCAGGCTTGTGTACCTATTGCACTTCAGATGTAATGGTGATGAGCATCTATAACCTATGCAGCACATCTGCTTTGGCTACAATGGTGCAAGGAATAGGATGCCTAGAATTAGGAGAGTCTTTGCCTCTTCGCTCCTGGGAAGCCAGTCGTATAAATGTGAGAGCAGACAGCGCTTCTTCTCAGCCCTTTCAAATATTATGAACATAGATCACTTTATGTTAGGTAACCACTCTCTATATTGTAGTTTAACTCTCTATATCTGGTAAATTAGGATACCAGATTGTCATCATGTTGTACAGCAGCTGTATAAGTCTTTGCTAGGGTCACACCTGGATTTTTACATGTAGTTCTGATCACTGCAAGACAGAAAAAATGTGGAGGCTTTGGAAATATTCACCAGGGTGCTGCCTGTGTTGATATGTATGTACAGAATAAAGAACTTCGGTTTCCAGTGGGCAATGAGGGCGTTTCACCAAGAACTGCAAATGACGCGTGTGAGCTGGTCGCATGTGCCCGGGGTGGTGCAAAGGCCGCTGCTGTAAATCTGACAATAAAATATTTCTAGTGTTTTTACCCATGCTGTTTGTCTTTACAAATAGCAAATGTAACACTGCCTCGATTAGAGCATTAGCTATATGGAGAGAATGGACAAGCTTAGATAGTTTTCTCTGTAACACTGGAGGCTGAAGGACAGTCCAGCAGAAGCAGATGAAATGATGTAAGGCCTAAATAGGGTAGATAGCCAGAACCTTGTTTTTTGCAGAATGGAAATGCCAAATACTGACGAGCATAGTTGTAATGTGAGAGACAAAAAGTTTGAAGGTGAATTATGTGCATTTTTATTACACAGAGAATGGTACATGCCTGGGGCATGCTGCCAGGGTAGTGGTGGAAGCAGCTACAATGGTAATGATTAAAAGGCATTTGGACAGGCACATGAACAGGCAAAGAGCAGAAGGATATGGACCTTGTGCAGGCAGATGGAGTTAGTTAGATTAGTATGCTTGGCATAGAGATTGAGGGCTGAAGAGACAGCTCCAGTGCTGTAATGTTCTATATTCTAACAGATAATTGAGTCAATTTTCAAACAACCAAGTGAGAAAACCAGCTCTTTAGCAAGCAGTTAATATTTTCTGATCTCCAGAAGCAGCAGAATCAACCAGTAGACTTGCAATTCTGTCCCTGCTGTTATCAGTGGAAAACAAATATCATTGCCTTGGCCCAGCTGAACATTAACAGATTATGGAAAGTAATTATTATAGTAGATTAAATGAAGAATCAAAACTGCAAGTTGATAGGCTGGAAATGAGAGTCAGTCAGGATTTATTGCAAGCTCAATTCATTTAGGAAATTATACCGAGTTGATCAGATTTCTCCAAGATGAATAACATTGCTCTTATATTAATTATAAGATACATGCAGGATCTCAGTACATTATCATGCTTTCATCAGTTTAGAAGAAGTTAATACAAAGCTGAGGAATGTTAATGTAAAGTTGATGATGTACCCTACTGAAAATATCAGTAGTGCAAAAATTAATGTGGGAATAGCAGTGTTCAGTATGCTGGGAAAATAGGATTGGAATGACTATGGGATCTGAGAGGCACAAGGTGTGCTTGAGGGAAATGTGAAGAACACTCCCATTCCCCTGTTGTTTAGCTGCACAGAATGGTCACATTTATAAAACCTACATTCATGGGTCAGTTCCTCCAGCACTGACTCTGCTGCCCAAAAGTGAATTGTGCAGCACTTCATTTTCCTTGCTGATAAGCATGGTGTAACACCAATGACAACATTAAACTGTGAACTCTGTCATTCAGAATCTGATTGGAAATCAGGTAAATTCTGCAAAAGGCTGGGTGGACAGCTCTAATAAAAACCTTCACCAAAGACTTCATCCTTCTCCGGATGTTTAATCTACTTTTTCCTTTTCACTACTGCAGTAGAGCTATATCTACATACATTTAAAGGCCAATTTAAACAAACTGGAGTTATGCCCACAATCTTACTGTAAACAGAAGGAATACAATTGTATAAAGCACACAAAGTCTCTAGTTGTTCAAATTTAATGATGATGTGCCTTTATAAATGCTGTGTAATCATAGAAAGCTAAAGAGTGGATTCTGGCTCTGAACTTAGCGGTATAGCTGGCCTCATAATGTTCCCAAGGACTGAATATTACATAAGAACATAAGAACTAGGAGCAGGAGTCAGCCATCTGGCCCGTTGAGTCTGCTCCGCCATTCAATAAGATCATGGCTGATTTGGCCATGGACTCATATCCACCTACCTGCCTTTTCCCCATAACCCTTAATTCCCCTATCAAAAATCTATCCAACCTTGTTTTAAATATATTTACTGAGTAGCCTCCATTGATTCATTGAGCAGGGAATTCCACAGTTGCAACAGAAGGGTGAATGGCTAGTGAACGTTGGAATAAACAGTTCAGCCCATTATGTTGTTATATTTCCATATAATTTGAATGTGATATATTTTTCTGTTTGAGGTGCACTGAATTCATTTTAATGAGCAGAAAGTCATAAGAGACATTAGCTTCTGTGAGATGGAGTTATCAGAGCATAAAAATGAAAACTTGCTCAGTTGCTATGGTTTCTTTGCCATTTAGAAAAATCTTTTGTTAAGGTTTTTCAATTACGGGAATCCGAGTGTTGCTTTACCATCACTGATTTTTTTTATTGCATTTTCCTACTTCAGTGAAGAAATTTCTCAGGAATGTGGTATGCACAAGGGAAAATACAAGTTATGTTTGCTGAAGGTTAGAAAAAGTAATTTCTTTGTCAATGTTGAACTGAAAGCTTAGGTTACAGGACCAATAGTCAGTAATTGGGACCATAGATGTTGAGACTTGAATTTGAATCCAAGCCTGGCTGATGGGCATTTTAAATTCAATTGATTAATTAAAATCTGGAATTATTATCTGAGAAATTGCAGAACTACAGGATTGTTGTAAAGCCCATCTGGTTCACTAATGTCCTTCAAAAATCAATATCTGCCATTAGAGTCATAAAGTCATACAGTGCAAAAACATACGTCAAAGTTGCTGGTGAACGCAGCAGGCCAAGCAGCATCTATAGGAAGAGGCGCAGTCGACGTTTCAGGCCGAGACCCTTCGTCGGGACTAACTGAAGGAAGAGTGAGTAAGGGATTTGAAAGCTGGAGGGGGAGGGGGAGATGCAAAATGATAGGAGAAGACAGGAGGGGGAGGGATAGAGCCAAGAGCTGGACAGGTGATAGGCAAAAGGGGATACGAGAGGATCATGGGACAGGAGGTCCGGGAAGAAAGACAAGGGGGGGGGGTGACCCAGAGGATGGGCAAGAGGTATATTCAGAGGGACAGAGGGAGAAAAAGGAGAGTGAGAGAAAGAATGTGTACATAAAAATGAGTAACAGATGGGGTACGAGGGGGAGGTGGGGCCTTAGTGGAAGTTAGAGAAGTCGATGTTCATGCCATCAGGTTGGAGGCTACCCAGACGGAATATAAGGTGTTGTTCCTCCAACCTGAGTGTGGCTTCATCTTTACAGTAGAGGAGGCCGTGGATAGACATGTCAGAATGGGAATGGGATGTGGAATTAAAATGTGTGGCCACTGGGAGATCCTGCTTTCTCTGGCGGACAGAGCGTAGATGTTCAGCAAAGCGGTCTCCCAGTCTGCGTCGGGTCTCACCAATATATAAAAGGCCACATCGGGAGCACCGGACGCAGTATATCACCCCAGTCGACTCACAGGTGAAGTGATGCCTCACCTGGAAGGACTGTTTGGGGCCCTGAATGGTGGTAAGGGAGGAAGTGTAAGGGCATGTGTAGCACTTGTTCCGCTTACACGGATAAGTACCAGGAGGGAGATTAGTGGGGAGGGATGGGGGGGACGAATGGACAAGGGAGTTGTGTAGGGAGCGATCCCTGCGGAATGCAGAGAGAGGGGGGTAGGGGAAGATGTGCTTAGTGGTGGGATCCCGTTGGAGGTGGCGGAAGTTACGGAGAATAATATGTTGGACCCGGAGGCTGGTGGGGTGGTAGGTGAGGACCAGGGGAACCCTATTCCTAAACAGTCCTTCCAGGTGAGGCATCACTTCACCTGTGAGTCGACTGGGGTGATATACTGCATCCGGTGCTCCCGATGTGGCCTTTTATATATTGGTGAGACCCGACGCAGACTGGGAGACCGCTTTGCTGAACATCTACGCTCTGTCCGCCAGAGAAAGCAGGATCTCCCAGTGGCCACACATTTTAATTCCACATCCCATTCCCATTCTGACATGTCTATCCACGGCCTCCTCTACTGTAAAGATGAAGCCACACTCAGGTTGGAGGAACAACACCTTATATTCCGTCTGGGTAGCCTCCAACCTGATGGCATGAACATCGACTTCTCTAACTTCCGCTAAGGCCCCACCTCCCCCTCGTACCCCATCTGTTACCCATTTTTATGCACACATTCTTTCTCTCACTCTCCTTTTTCTCCCTCCGTCCCTCTGAATATACC
The DNA here is from genome assembly GCF_963921235.1 of Mobula hypostoma. Taxonomy (NCBI): domain Eukaryota; kingdom Metazoa; phylum Chordata; class Chondrichthyes; order Myliobatiformes; family Myliobatidae; genus Mobula; species Mobula hypostoma. Next base: position 54,565,139 of record NC_086098.1, on the reverse strand, counting down.
TCTTACCCAGCCTCTGGGTCACCCCCCCCCTTGTCTTTCTTCCCGGACCTCCTGTCCCATGATCCTCTCGTATCCCCTTTTGCCTATCACCTGTCCAGCTCTCGGCTCTATCCCTCCCCCTCCTGTCTTCTCCTATCATTTTGCATCTCCCCCTCCCCCTCCAGCTTTCAAATCCCTTACTCACTCTTCCTTCAGTTAGTCCTGACGAAGGGTCTCGGCCTGAAACTTCGACTGCGCCTCTTCCGAAAGATGCTGCTTGGCCTGCTGCGTTCACCAGCAACTTTGATGTATGTTGCTTGAATTTCCAGCATCTGCAGAATTCCTGTTGTTCAGTGCAAAAACAGGCCATTTGGCCCAACTTGCCTGTGGCAACCAAGATGCCTATCTAAGGCAATCCCATTTGTCGACATTTGATACTTACCCCTCTAAACCTTTTCTATCTATGTACCTGTCCAAATGCCTTTCAAAAGTTAATAGCATGCCTGATGATTGACTAACCTATTTGCTACTCCAGATACACCAGATATCTGCTATAATTACACTGCTTTAATCTATTTATGAGTCAAAATCCACGTATGTGGCTGACTTGTAAACACAAAGATGGGGGTGTCACTATAAGAGATCTAAAGGCAAGACCTCTGGACAAGGGGGCAATTTTACAAGGAAGGTAATCACCTTGATGAAGGGTCTTTGCATAAACCGGAGACTGTTCATTCCTTTCCATAGATGCTGCCTGATCTGCTGAGTTCCTCCAGCATCTAGTGTGAGTTGATTTAGAATTCCAGCATCTGCAGAATCTTATTTGTTCATAATTAACTCTCCCTACTTCCTGTCTAATTTTCTCATAATTTGCCCTGTTCCAATCCAATATTCTTACATTATCTTAAAACTTAAGGAGTTGTGATCACTGTTCTCTAACTGTTTTCCCACCTAGTCATGCTCAGTACCCAACAACCGGGTCAGAATGGCCCCTGCTCTTTTTGGACTATCTAGATATTGATTTAAATACCCTCCTCAATTTGCGAACAAATTCTGTCCCATCTAAACCTCTTGCAATAAGAAAGTCCCTGTCTATATTAGGGAAATTGAAGTCACCCACTACACTGTTGATGATACGACATTCCCTAACCTGCCTGCAATGCATTCCTCAATGAACCTCAATTGGAGGGTCTGCAGTATGACCCATCAGAGTGATTTTGCCTTTCTTATTTCTGAGTTCTACCCATATAGGTTCAGTGTATGAGCCTTTCATTGTGTCTCCTCTGAGTGCATTAGGGTTGTTATGTATTGTAACTTCTCCCTGATAAGTAGTGTAAATCTGCCCCCATCACCTTTTACCTTCTTTTCTGTCATTTAGGAAATAAAACCCTGAAACATTAAGCTTCCATTCCTGTCCTTCTCTCAACCGATTTTCTGTAATTAACAAAACATCTTAATTCCAAGAACTGATTCATACTCTTAGGTTCAGCTCCTTTACCCCTAATACTGCTAGCATTAAAGTGCACGCACTTTAACTCACCCATTCCAATAGGTCTGCCACCTTGCTCCTGCCTGTTCTCATTGGTCATGCCATCTGCCTTCCTTTCAACCCTTGAACTTTCTGATCTGGTGCTCATCACCCTGCTAGATGACTTTAAATCCTCCCTAGTAGCAATAGTGAACTTCTTGCCAGGATGTTATTTCTGCTCCAAGTTAAGGTGCAACCCATCCTACTTGTAAAAGCACTGATTTACAAGAATCAGTGAGCTAAATTAAGCAAGCACTGATCATTGTGAAAATGAGAACTGGCTAAGAGGTTTTCAGTTGCTACATGGAATGCATGGGAATGTTTTTTTTATGCAGCGTAGCGAGAATGGAATATGCAGTACCACTATCATCCCCTCAAAACTAATTTCAGCTCTATCATCCCATCAAAACAAATCAATATGTTCTGAGACATAGATCTCAATACCTTCTTGTGCAACTGAATCCTCAATTTCCTCACATACGAACTCCAGTCAATTCAAATTGGTAACAATATCTCCTCCATAATCAACATCAGCAGGACAAAGATATGGTATTTACCAAAGTAGAACAGTAGTTACAGAAAAAAATGAGACATTGTAGAGCTACCGATATGGAACTGAGAATCAGAACTCAGTGAGACTATCAGGAAATACATTATATTGATCAAGGACATATCTTGGCATGGCAGCTTTGGCATTATCTTGGCCCATGTACTAGCAGAGTTTTGCTCCCAGATGGTTAGCACTCAAGGTAGTGCTCCTGACAAAGGACACCAGTGTTTGTCTACAGACTTGATGAAGCTGCCAGTGGAAATGCTGGACTGTATGACTCTCCATCTTGTTGCCTTCTCAAGCAGACCAAAAGACCAGTGTAACAATGTCAACAACGAGAATTTAAGTGAGGAAATCCAGGCCTGAGTTTTCACACACAACATACAGAAGGAACTTAGCAGCTCAGGCACCACCTATGGAGAGCTTCTTCAGGACTGGAAAGGAAGGGGAAAGAAGATAGGAAGGAGTGAAGTTGGAAGCTGATAGATGAAGCCATGTGAGGGGGAACATACGTAGATGGGTGGGGAGAGGGGGGATGAAGTGAGAAGCTGGGAGGTGATAAGTGGAAAAAGCAAAGGGCTGAAGAAGGAGGAATCTGATTGGAGAGGAGAGTGGAGCATGGGAGAAAGGGAGGGAGAAGAGGCACCAGGGGGAAGTGACAGACAGGTGAGGAGAAGAGAAGGGGTAAGAGTGGAACTAGAATGGGGAATGGAAAAAGAGAGGAGGGAGAGAGAGGAGAAATTATTAGAAGTTAGAGTTAAATGTATACAGTTCTGCAACTCTGCTACTTCATTGTCACTAATACATCAACCAATATTATTGTTAATGGGGAATGGAAAAAAGAAAAAGGGGGGTGGGGGGGAGAAATGATCAGAAATTGAAAAATCGACACTCAAGGCATCAGATTGGAGGCTACCAAAATGGAAATTGAGACATTGCTCCTGCAACCTGAGAGTGGCCTCAGCAATGGCAGGAGCGGAGGCCATGGACTGACATATCAGAATGGAAATGGGGAGTGGAATTAAAATGGTTAGCCACTGGGAAACTTTCCCTGTTGTAGATGCAGTGAAGGTGCTTGACAAAGCGGTATCCCGATCTACATCGGGTCTCACTGATGTAGAGGAGACCACACAGGGAACACAGGATGCAGTACCCTGACAGACTTGCAAGGGAAGTGTTGCCTCACATGGAAGGATTGAATCCCTGAATGGTGGTGAGGGAGGAGGTGAATGGGCAGGTGTACACCTGTGTGGCTAGCAGGGACAAGTGCCAGGAAGGTGATCAGTGGGGAGGGACAAATGGACAAGGGAATGACGGAGAGAGTGATACCTGAGGAGCGAAGCAAAGGTATGTTTGGTGTTATAATTCCCATTGAAGATGATGGAAATTATGGAGAATGACATGAATATGGAGGCTCGTGGGATGGCAGGTCAGAAGAGGAACCTTTTCCCTGTTATGATAATGAGAGAATGAGGTAAGGACAGATGTGCAGCAAATAAATGGAAGAGATGTGGATGAGGGCAGTAATGATGGTGGTGGTGATAAGCAATAATTGACTCAGATAACTTGTGGTAAACCATATATATGTTGTAACTGGGTTAACTGTCTGGACACGCCCCTCTGCTGACTGGCCCTGTGGCTCCTCCCACAGATTTTGCCTTGCCCCTCCCCCTCAGTCCGGGGGCAGACACTCACCATGGAGGTCGTATTGTACAGCAAATAGAAGACTTTCAGTATTTTACCCAACTTCAGTCTTTTGGAGTTATTGAAGGTGCTTCATAACTGAAACTGGATCGAGAAAATGTGTTACAACAAGATAATTTCAAAATCATGGGTAAACTGTAAAGATGAAGAAAAATAGAAATGCTGAAGGATGGCTTTATGGGTATTGGAGATTAAAGCCTCCATATTCGTACCAAACCAGGCACAAAACCAAACCCACAAGCCTCAACCTGCCCAATATTAGCTGAAGAACTGGCTTTGGGAAGAGTAGGATAAGTTGGAATAAAATTAAGACAGAGACAACAAACAATATGCTGGAGGACCTCAACGGGTTTGAGCTGCATCTGTGAGAGCAATGGAATCAGACGCTTTGGGTGAAACTTGCATCAGGAGTGGTGAATGAAAGACGAAAGGCTAGTGTGATGGGCATTAACAATTACAGTTGTATCTAAACGGACAAGAATGTTTGAATGTGTGAAGACTACAAGGTGACATTCAACCAACCAGTTCAGATACCTCTTTCAGAGTTTATATACAGAACTGGCAGGAGCTAGAGCTTTCTTTAAGTAGATCTGCAATATTCATATGCTCAATTGTGTGTGGATGAGAAGAGCCAGCAAAATTTGATAATCAATATGTATGAGTCTTTACTCTTACAACTGTAGCTTAAATGACTTTGATAATGATTTCGTGTGGTGTGAAATCATTATCAAGGTCTTTTAAGTTACAGTTGACAGGATATTACAAAGTATAAATCATTTTCTGTGCAATAAAATTCTAATGATGATAAGGGAGAAGACATATCTTTTAAAAAACTAAATAAGGATCTTTGGAAAATCTTTAAATTCCTAGATTACAGTACGATTCCCTTTCTGAAGTTGGTAATAAACAAAATCATCGTTTGGGAGAGGATCACAGAAACAGGTTTAATGGGAGACCAAGCAGGCACAAGGAGGGTGGCCACCAGTTTGCCCACTGACTCAATGAGTGAGTGAGTCTGCTCAGTTCGTCCATCTGTTCAGCACTACCGGCAAGCCACCGAGCTCCTGATAATGGGGGGAGGTGGTGAGGCTGGGTCCATGGAAGGGTTGGCGTTCGTGGTGTGTGTAGAGAAGGTATATGGAAATGTCCTGTCCCCACCTAGCAGAGGATGCCTACAGTCCCACAGCAGTCAGCAATTATCCTGCTGCTCTCCCAAATGTTCATTTGCGTGTTTGTAATGTGGTAAGGGCTTACAAAAGTTTCACGAACACAACATGCAAACTCAAATTTATACCAATTGGCGCAAATTATTTTAGGCTTAAAATAGATACAAATGGATTACAACCAAAGAGAAAATGAAAACTGCTATCAAAGGAAAGAACCCCCAAACACTACAGAACCTTTGTCATTCTTAGGCATGTTACAGAATAACACTATTGAAAAAAAGACAATAAATGGATTTGGGGCTAAAGATTATAAAATGCATATATATATCTTAATGCAAAAGAAACTGGGAAATAATTCTTTGTTAGTACACTGTGATACCACAGCTACATTGAAATTTGATACAAATTATGGATTAGGAACTGCAATCTGTCACTTAATGAAGAATGGGCATAAAAGAATTATGTTTCAAAATATAGTTTGAGGAGGAGTGTGACAAATTACAGTGAGAGAGAACCCTCAAGCGTTGTGATTTCAGTGAAAAGGTTTCATCAGTCACTATTGGACAGATCTTTCACCTTGGCTATAGTTCAGAAGCCTTTGTTTGTAATTCTTGGTACAAAGTTAGCAAGTCTAGCAAAGGCTGTATCAACAATGCAAAGATCAGCAATTCCTTTATCTCAGTGTACCTATAGTATATGCTTGAAACAATGGCAACTGGAGATGCATCGTCAAGGTTACTGTATAGGAATTCAACTCTAAGGAGTGCGAGTATAAACTTCAATTAGAAAAGAGTTGGATGATGATTTTCCAGTTGCAGCAATGAAAGAAGTCAAGAATAGTCAAAAAGATATCTTATGATAATTTCTATGCAAAAAATGGATGATTGAATGAGATAAATATCCAGAGTTAAAACTATTATATTAGGTAATCTAAGTTGTTCAGGAACAAAGTTGTGTTCAATGGGAAGATGGAGTGGTTAAGTCAAGTGTGCTGAGAAGACAGATTTTAGGAAAGTGAGCATTGCGTTATTTTGAGTGTGATGCAATAGTCAGGGGTTTTGGTTGGAATTATTCTACAGTTCTGTTGTATCAGTGTTATTTGATGCTTATTCTATTATGTCTATATTTTGCCTGACGCTGGCCCCCTAGGCCTGAGTCGACATAGAACTATTATGTCACCCAAGGTCAAATCGTGCAGCTGGGAGATCAGTGAGAATTACCATAACATTGAAGAGCCACGTATTGTACAGTGCTCAGGTTTAATAATGACATATTGATTTGCAGGTTTTGAATTGAACTACACAGGAGCAGAACTGCATTGTATAATGGGAATTCTTTGAAGATTTAAAAAAAGTTTAATTCTGCCAAATCTTGTGGAAAGCATCACAGAAAAGCAGTTGAGATAAAAACAAACTTATTGCTCGAGTTGTGATGAGAAACAATTCAAGCAGCATGACAAAATTTTGTGTGTTGACGGCAGAATTTACGAATGATCGGCGTGAGGGAAGCCGTGGAATCCAACAATCCCATGAAATATTTCTCTCAACTTTTAAAAGATGCATTCCCTACTGTATTTCCTGACCAACCACCGCTACTGGAGCGTGTTCACAGAATCCCATCATACTCGTCTAGGTCAGATAGACCTAGGCATGTTATTTTACGTTTTCATTATTTTCAAGACAAGGAGAGACTGTTTCGAATCGCTCGATCTAAAGGTTTCATTGATTTTTCGGATCTTAAGTTCGGATTCGTGGAAGATTTCAGTAAACCAATCTGGGACCAACGGGTCCGTTACAGATCCGTGATGTCGGAATTCTATAAGATGGATTTAAGACCAGCGCTGTTGTACCCTGCACGTCTAAGGATTCGCATGTTAGATGGAGCCCTTCATTTTTTTGATTCTCCATCGGATGCCCAGAGTTATCTGGATCAACTTTCACCTTCAACATCTTAATTGCCTTTTTTTAATTATCTCCGTTGATCGGAGGCTGTGAATTGGTTGGTTTTAACTTTTCTGTGCCCTATTTGGGCAGAAAAGTTTACTTTTGATTTCTTAATATGGCTGCTAAACTTTCTTTTTAACTGCGTCATTTCTTTCTTTTCCCAGGGGATTCTGGGTGGTTACTTCCCTTTTGTCATCTTACGTATTTCCTGTGCGGCCTTAAATTTTGTAGTTTTTTTTTAAATTTTATTCTGTTTTGCTTTTTATAATCACTTTATGTTAATAATCCTATTTTTTTTTTGTTGCTGTGTCTATTCATGAGTTTGAGGTTTATTGTGGTTTTTTTTAATATATATTTTCCGGCTTTTGTTCTGTTCTGTATGTATCTTAATTGAGTTAACTTTTTTTTACTTATTTTTTTACTGTTTTACAATTAGCTGATCTTTTTCATATTTATACCTTTTTTTTAGGGAGCGTATACCGGAAGTCATGGGGGTAGTTTTAGCGCTTGCTTCTTTCTGGCGGGTCTGCTTTAGATTTTGCCTTGGGGTCTTGGGGTGGTGGGTGGTGGGAGGGGCTTCACGTTTTAGTTTGTTTCTCTTTGGGCTATATACATTATTGAAGTACTGGTTGCGTCCTTTTCCCCGGTATCTTTTGTATGTTCTGTTTCCTCTCCGGGTTTGTGGGTCGCGCCTATTGTCAATCCTCCTTGTTGTGGGTTGACTTTAGGATTTATGGAGTCTATTATTAATTTTGTCTCCTGGAATACTAATGGTCTTAATCATCCTATTAAAAGGAAAAAAGTTTTTAAAGTGTTCCGGAGACTTAAAGCACAAATTTTATTTTTACAAGAGACCCATGTACGGAGGGGGGACAGACTACGTTTTTTCAAATTCTGGAAGGGTCAACAATTTCATTCGAACTCTAATGCTAAGATTCGAGGCGTCTCTATTTTTATAGATTCCTCAGTTACTTTTATACAACAGGATATTATCTCTGATCCGAATGGTAGATTTTTATTGGTTAGTGGTTTACTATTTAATAAAAAAGTAGTTTTGGTTAATGTTTATGCTCCTAATATGGATTGTCCGGAATTTTATAAATCATTGTTTGATCAGTTTCCGAATTTGAACGAGTTTTCATTGATTTGGGGCGGAGATCTTAATACCTGTTTATCTCCAGCTTTGGACCGTTCGGCTCCTTTACGGACTTTACCTAATAAATCTGCAAATTTGATTAATTTTTTCCTTTCTGATTCTGGGTCAACGGACATTTGGCGTTTTCTGCATCCTCAGGAAAAAGATTTTTCCTTCTTTTCACATGTTCATCATTCCTATTCAAGAATTGATTATTTTTTCATTGATTCTCGTCTCATTCCTTCAGTGATTAAATGTGATTATGATTCTATAACCATTTCGGATCATGCTCCACTTAAGCTTTCTATTAAAATTATGGCCAATATACCAAACAATAGACAATGGCGTTTTAATTCGCTGTTGCTTCAGGACTCGGACTTTGTTAATTTTATGAATGAACAGATTGAGCTTTTTTTTACAATTAACTATACAGAAGATATTTCGGTTAACACTCTTTGGGACACTTTTAAAGCCTATATTCGGGGTCAGATTATTTCGTATTCCGTTGCTTTGAGGAAGAAACAGAAGCAGGAGGAGATGGCAATTGTGGACAAGATTAAAGAAATTGATAAGAAATATGTTATGGCTCCTTCTGAGGAGCTATACAAACAAAGAACTGAACTTCAAATGGAACACAGTTTACTACTCTCGTCCTCGATTGTAAACCAATTAAAGAAAACAAGAAGTGATTTTTATGTTCACAGTGATAAAATTGGCAAGCTGCTGGCTAATCAATTGAAATCTAATTATGTTAAATCTCAAATCAATCAGATTTATAACCAAAATGATCGATTGATATTGGATCATGTGGGGATTAATCAAACCTTTTGTGATTTTTATTCTTCTTTATATCAATCAGAGTCTCCTCGAGATTCTAAATATATGAATGATTTTTTAGATAAGTTAGACTTCCCTCAGATTTCACGGGATATGTCTTCTTTATTAGATACTTCCATTACAATGGATGAGATTAAGAATGTTATTTTTTCTATGAATCTGGGGAAAGCTCCTGGCCCTGATGGATTTACCGTTGAATTTTATAAATGTTTTGCTTCTTTATTGATTCCTTGGCTCTATAAGGTTTTTGAGGCTTCTTTGAAACTTGGTAAACTTCCGGAATCTTTTAATAGAGCATCAATTTCTTTAATACTAAAGAAGGATAAAGACCCTGCTCAATGTGCATCTTATAGACCAATATCTTTATTAAATGTTGATTCTAAAGTTTTTTCTAAGTTATTAGCAAATAGACTAGAAAAAGTACTTCCTTCTATTATTTCGGAAGACCAAACGGGTTTTATTAAAGGTCGTTACTCTTTTTATAATATTCGTACATTGTTAAATATCGTTTATACTCCCTCACAAAATGTTCCTGAGTGTGTTATTTCTTTAGATGCCGAGAAAGCTTTTGATAGAGTAGAATGGCCTTATTTATTTAAGGTGCTTGAAATGTTTAATTTTAGCTTGAAATTTATATCCTGGATTAAACTGTTATATTACTCCCCTGTAGCCTCGGTTCGTACTAACTCTTTAAACTCACCTTTTTTTCCTCTCTTTCGTGGTACTCGACAAGGCTGTCCTCTTAGTCCCCTATTATTTGATATTGCATTAGAACCTCTTGCAATTGCTATTCGAGAATCTTCAAATATTACTGGGATAACTCGGGGATTAAAGTCCCATAAATTATCACTCTATGCTGATGATTTACTTTTATATATTTCTAATCCTGAGAGATCCATTCCTGCTGTTTTAGAGTTATTAGCACAATTTGGTCTTTTCTCAGGTTATAAATTAAATCTTAGTAAGAGTGAACTTTTTCCGATTAATAAACATCTTCCCTTATATTATAAATTTCCATTTAAATTGATTAATAATTACTTTTCATATCTTGGGATTAAAATTACTTGTAAACATAAAGATTTATTTAAGACTAACTTTTTACCATTAATAGACCATATTACTCAACTTTCATCTAAATGGTTTCCCTTATATTTAACTTTGATTGGTCATATTAATGCAGTTAAGATGTTTTTTTTGCCAAAATTTTTATATGTGTTTCAGGCATTACCAATTTTCGTTCCTAAATCTTTTTTTGATAAAGTTGACTCTAAAATTTCTTCATTTATTTGGCAGAATAAGAATCCGAGACTGGGTAAAATACATTTACAGAAAGCTAAGAGAGATGGAGGTTTAGCATTACCTAATTTTAGATTTTATTATTGGGCTATTAATATTCGACATATGAAATTTTGGTTACTTGACCGGGACATACTATCTATTCCTAAATGGGTAGCATTGGAATTACAATCTGTTCAGGGTTATACACTTGGTTCTATTTTAGGTTCCTCTCTTCCTTTTGATTCGAAACGCCTTAAGCAGGTCTCTAACCCGATAGTTAAATATGCTTTGTGCATTTGGTTTCAATTCAGAAAATTTTTTGATCTTAATCAATTCGGGTTAGCGATTCCTATTTTAGGTAACATATTTTTTCTTCCCTCTTTTACGGATCGCGCTTTTCAAACTTGGAAGACTAAGGGTATTTTACGGTTTTTGGATTTATTTTTAGATGGTTCCCTTATGTCTTTTGAACAATTATCTAATAAATATAACTTATCAAGAATACATTTTTTTAGATATTTACAAGTTAGAAATTTCCTAAGTACTATACTTTCTTCCTTTCCAATGCTCCCTCCTATATATATTTTAGATTCGATAATTAACCTTAATCCATGTCAGAAAGGTGCATCGGCTATGATTTATAATATTATTATGAAACTTAGGAAAGCTCCATTTGATAAGATTAGGGTAGATTGGGAACAGGAATTGGGGCTTACCATTTCTGTGGATGATTGGGGGCAGATTTTACAATTAGTTAATACTTCCTCTATTTGTGCTAAACATTCCCTAATTCAATTTAAAGTGGTTCATAGAGCACATATGTCCAAAGATAAGTTAGCGCGTTTTTACTCGCATATTAATCCTTTCTGTGATAGATGTTCGGGGCAGATAGCCTCTTTAACTCATATGTTTTGGTCTTGCCCTACTTTGGAAAATTTTGGAGAGATATTTTCAATATTATTTCTAAGGTATTAAATATAGATATCTCTCCTCACCCTATTACTGCTATCTTTGGACTACCTAAAATTTCTAGTAATCTTTCCCCTTCAGCCTGTAGAATGATTGCATTTCTTACTTTAATGGCGAAAAGATGTATTTTACAACATTGGAAAGAGCTTAATGCTCCAACTACCTTTTTTTGGTTTTCTCAGACGATTTTATGTTTGAATTTGGAGAAAATTAGAAGTAACCTTTATGATTCTTCATTTAAATTTGAACAGATTTGGGGACCTTTTATTCGATATTTTCATTTAATGTAATATTTACCCTTCTTGTTTTTTTTTTCACTGTTTTAATGGAGGTCGGGATTGAGGACGTGATTTTAAGTTTAACTCTGTTTGGTTTCAAGTTAGCCCATTGCTTTGCCTTGCTTTTAGTTAGTTGCACGGTGGGTTTTTTTTGGGGGGTTTTTTTTTCTTTTTTTCCATTGATATATATAAAATTTAGTAAACTATTATGTTATCTTGGTTTCTTATGCTTAAATTACATTGTAGTATTTTCTTTTTGGTATTGTTATCTTTTGGAATTTTATTATACTTTAACATTGTATTAATGTTTATATGGCTTACCTTTTTTGTATACTTACTCAATAAAAAGATTAAAAAAAAAAAAAAAATTTTGTGTGTTAACACCATCTATGAAATCTGACAATTAGAGCTGGATGTTTGTTGAGAGAGTGTTCAAATATATATTACAAAGAGATCTCTTGTGAAAATGGGAGATAGAATCAAAAGTTTACTGGTAAATAATTTAATTCCTGGAAGAAATATACAAGAGAATATTGAAGAGTTATGTGATAATGAGTATATTTCAAAAGAATGAGTGTATTTTAAAAGATGATCTGATGGACACTGTGTATGAGTTATTCGATTCTGCTATACCAAGTCATGAGGCGATATCTTCCTCGACTCTAGATGTGGGTAAAGAAGAATGAAGTGCTTCAAGAAGTGCTTCAGGAAACCCTTTCAATAAATTATATCTATAAATAATGTAAATCTGCAAATCATTCTAATTTTCAGAAATTGGAAACCTGAGTTACAGAAGTAAAAATATAACACTTTCTTTACCCTGTACACATCCAAAATAAAGTTCGACATATGTGGTACATAGTCAAATGTACTGCAGTCTGAGTTGAATAAACCAGGCACATCTATTCCAGCGGTTGCCTGCATCTGTTCCTGTTTCACTATGTGCTCTTCATAAGAGTCTGGTTAGGAGGAAGTACGTGTAAATATACTACAAAAGGTTAAGGCAGAAGAAAGTATAGTGGCTAATAGTGGAGATCCAGATTTCAAAGTTAAAGAGTAACAGAGACCTATGCAGATCTATTCACAGCTAAATAATGTGACATTAATCAGCTTGACTTTTAAACTACCTTTTCTTGCTCTAACCTAGCTTCTTCTAAACTTGAAACGCTCAATTTGCCAACACTAATATTGTCATCATTGACCAAGTAACCTTTTCCCCATTGTCACTCAGGTTTTACCATATTGGACACATCCACTTCACCGACACCCCCCACCCCCCACTACACCCCCAACCTTCCCAACCTTCCCTGCAGCTCAACAACCTTGTCTCCTTCTGAATGGTCTTTGACCTGAAATATTTACTTTGACTTTCTTCTTACAGATGTGGCCTGACTCACTGAGCCTTTCCAGCATTTCTATTTTTAAAATGCTTTTTAGAATTAAGTCCAAGTATGCTTTGAGAATATCTAAGTCAACCTTAAAAGAGACGGGCTACCAATGGATCAGCAAAGTTTTGATTCTCTCTCCTATACTTGTAGTTGAAATGGAACTCTATATAGGTATCTCAAACAAGAAAAAATCTGTAGATGCTGGAAAACCAAGCAACAGCACACAAAATGCTGGAGGAACTCAGCAGGCCAGGCAGCATCTATAAAAAAAAAGTACAGTTGACTTTTTGGGCTGAAACATCAACTGCACTTTATTCCATAGATGCTGCCTGGCCTGCTGAGTTCCTCCAGTATTTTGTGTGTGTTGCTGTGCATTGATATATTGTAGTATGTTTGTAAACTATGAAGAAGTGAACAGTGCCATAGTTTTGCATCTGCAAATAAGTGTTGAAGAGATCATGGTCAGCCCTTTCCTTTTGTAATGTGAGATGTAGAGAAATAGCAAAATTGTATGCATTAGATTTTAGCATTAACTGAAATGTCACACATCACAAGATCTTCCTATTTATTTTAACCTCTTAGTTTAGCTATAACAGATTAATCTTTTTCAGCAGGTAAAATATGAAGCAGGTGATCTTCCTGGAACAGTAAAGTTGCCAGTAAAGACTAGTCGTGTATATTTTAAGCACTAAATTACAACATGGAGAAACAGATAATAAACACAAAGTGTAATTTTGGACCACTGGAGAGGTAGTAATGGGGAACAAAGAAATGGCAGATGAACTTAGTAAGTATTTTACATCAGCATTCACTGTGGAAGAGACTAGAGTGAGTCAGAAATTCAGCAGCATTAGGGGACAGAAGTGAATGTTCTTTGCCACTACTGAGGAGAAGGTGCTTAGAAGATGAAAGGTCAGAAGGTAGATAAGTCACCTGGGCTAGATGGACTACAACCCATCTGCAAGATGTAACAGAAGAGGTTATGGAGGCATTAGTAACGATCTCTCTAGAGTCACTAGGTTCTGGAATGGTTCCAGAGGACTGGAAAATTGCAAATGTCGCTCCACTCTTTAAGAAGGGAGGGAGGCAGAAGAAAGTAAATTATAGGCCAGTTAGCCTGACTTCAGTGGTTGGAAAGATATTGAAGTCCTTTGTTAAGGGTGAGGTTTCGAGGTGCTTGGAGACACATGATAAGATAAGCAGAAATCAGTATGGTTTCCTTAAGGGAAAACCTTGCCTGACAAATCTGTTGGAATTCTTTGATGAAATAGTGGGCAGGATAGTCAAAAGGGAGTAGGTGGAGGTTGTTTATTGGGGTTTTCTGAAGAACTTTGCCAAGGTGTCCCAGGTGAGGCTGCTCATCAAGATGAGAACCTATAGTATTACAGGAAAGATACTAACACAGAAAGGAGATTGTCTGACTGGCAAGAGATAAAGAGTGGGAATAAAGGAAATCTTTTCTGATTGGCTGCAGGTGACTAGTGGTATTCTCCAAGGATTGGTTTTGAGACCATCTCTTTCCATGTTATATGTCAATAAATTTGATGATGGAATTGATGGCTTTGAGGCCAAGTTTACAGATGATATGAAGATAGGTGGAGGAACTGTAGGTGGAGGAAGATAGGAGTCTGGAGAAGAACTTAAACAGATTTGGAGAATGGGCAAAGAAAAGGCAGGTGGAATATATTGTTGGGAAGTGTATGGTCATGCACTTTGGTAGAAGGCATAAAGGTATAGACGTTTCTGCTAATTTAATCTGCTAATTAAATTTGCTGATGACACTACACTGATTGGCCTAGTCTTAAGTAATAATGAGGCAGCCTACAGAGAGGAAGTCATCACCCTGACACAGTGGTGTCAAGAAAACAACCTCTCCCTCAACGTCGCAAAAACAAAGGAGCTGTTTGTGGACTACAGGAGGAATGAAGACAGTCTAACCCCTATAGACATCAATGGATCTGGTGTTGAAAGGGTAAACAGCTTTAAATTCCTCGGAATAAACATCACTAAAGATCTCACGTGGTCTGTACATACTGGCTGTGTGATGAAAAAGGCACAACAGCGCCTGTTTCACCTCAGACAGTTGAAGAAGTTTGGCATGGCCCCCCCCCCCCAAATTCTAAGAACTTTCTACAGGGGCATGATTGAGAGCATCCTTACTGGCTGCATCACTGCCTGGTACTTTTCCCAATCGCAGGACTCTGCAGAGAGTGGTGCGGACAGCCCAGCGCATCTGTAGATGTGAACTTCCCACTATTCCGGACATTTACAAAGATAGGTGTGTAAAAAGGGCCCGAAGGATCATTGGAGACCCAAGTCACTCCAACCACAAACTGGTCCAGCTGCTACCATCAGGTAAATGGTACTGCAGCATAAAAACCAGGAGCAACAGACTCCGGGACAGCTTCTTCCTCCAGGCCATCAGACTGCTTAATTCATGTTGACGCAACTGTATTTCTAAGTTATATTGGCTACTCTGTTGTACCTAATATTTATTATAAATTACCATAATTGCACATTTGAACAGAGACGTAATGTGAAGATTTTTACTCCTCATGTATATGAAGTATGTAAGCAATAAAGTCAATTCAATTCAATTCAATTCTAAACGGGGATAGAGTTCAGAAATCAGAGGTGCATAGGGACTTGGGAGTCCACATGCAGGATTCCCTAAAGATTAACTTGCATGTTGAGTTAGTAGTAAGGAAGGCAAATGCAATATTATCATTTATTTTGAGATGAATAGAATATAAAAGAAAGGATATAATGCTAAGGCTTTATAAGGCATTAGTCAAACTGCACTTGGAGTATTGTGGGCAGTCTTGGGTCCCCTATCTAAGAAAAAATGTGTTGACATTGGATCCAGAGGAGGTTCACTAGAATTAACCCAGGAAAGAAAGGGTTAACGTATGAGGAGTGTTTGAGGGTTGTGGGCCTGTACTCACGGGAGTTAGAAGAAGGAGGAAGGATCTCATTGAAACCTATCAAAGACCTATGAAAAGCCTGGATAGAGTGGATGTGGAGAAGGTATGTCCTCTAGTGGGGGAGCCTAGGACCAGTGGGCGTAGTGTCAGAATAGAGGGATGTCCCTTTAGAACACAGACGACGAGGTATTTTTTTAGCTGGAGAGTGATGAATCTGTAGAATTCATTGCCAAAACGGCTATGGCGGCTACATCATAAGGTATATTTAAAGCTGAAAGATTAAAGGGGGAGGGCAGGGGAATTGGGCTGCGAGGGATAATAAAACAGCCATGATGCAATGGCAGAGTGACTCACTGGGTCAAATAGCCTAATTCTGCTCCTATATCTTATGGTCTTGTGGTCTTATTTTGTGGAAAATTTGGAAATAGACATTAAGTCTTTACAATGCTGTAAGACACATGTGTTTAACAGTTTGAGATTAGTTTTGAGGCTAATTACTAATGACTATTATTTTGAACATGCTTGGAGGTGGTAAATTGAAAATTGCATATGAAGCAATCAAGTGCTAATTAAGAGTAGATTTCAAAGAGTGCTCTGTGGTTAGTTGGGCCTCCACTCAAATACTGGCATCAAGGACATGGAGGATACTGGCCAGCAGGCATCATTACGGAATATGTAGTATTAGGGAGTGAAGTTTCAGAGGAAGTGATGATGGACAAGGTGCAGAGTCTCTGGAAGCCCGAGAGACATGATATAGTAATAATTGGTACATATCTGGTCTCTGATAGAACAAAACAAGGTATTTCACAGGATTGTTATCAGAGACAACTCCTGGAATTTGCCTCTTAGCTCCAAGACCCAGGTTTGATCCTGCGCTCACATGCAGTCTGTATAGACTATATATTCTCATCATGTCGACATGGGTTTGCAGGTTGTCTAGTTACTTTCCGTCCCCAGGCTGTCTTCACTGTGGTGTGTGTGTGAAAGAGAGAGGAAGATGTTTAACAGCTATAGGATGTATTTGAGGTAGGAACTGAGAGCCAATGTAATTGAGGGAGCTGCGGGTGATGGGCAAACAGATCTTGGTGTGAATTTGACAAAAAGTAGCAGAGATTTGTATGATCTCCGGTTTTCTTTGTGTGTCAGGGCCAGGTACATAACAGATGCTATGGCATCTGTCATAGAGCTATTCTATTGATAAGCACGTTGGTGAGTGTCCAGTGTGGCAGGAATCAAGTTTTTGAGGTGTACTCCTCCCAGCCATTCAAAGCACTTCATGATGATTGGTGTCAATGCTACCAGATGGTAGTCATTTAGTTCTGAAGCTGTAGGTTTTTTTGGTACAGGGATAACGAAAACTGATTTGAAGCACGTGTGCTCAACAGCCGAGATAAGTGAAGTGTTGAAAATCTCCATGAAGACGTCAATGAGCTAGTGTGCACACTCCCTGCATACTCGCCATAAGATGTTGGCTGGGCCTGCAGCCTTATGGGGGTTGACTCTCTGCAGGGTCCTTCTCACAACTGCTGCTGTTATATAGACAGTGTCTGCTCACTGTATCTCACCTCTCTGGTATGCTGTCATAAACTCACTTCAGACAATCTGGAGTTGTTTATACATAGGATCCTCAGCCTGAACATGTGTAAAAGCATGCAGACTTGGGCAGAAGGTTCAACTGTTGTTCCGACCAAACATCGGAATGGGGAAGAAATGTGATCTAAATGACTTTGACTGTGGAATGATTGTTGAGTTGAATATCTCAGTTTAGAAACTGCTGATCCCCTGGGATTTTCACACACAAAAGTTTCTAGAGTTTACAGAGATTGTCGCAAATGACAACATACATCCAGTCTGTGGCAGTTCCGTGGGCAAAAACATTTCGTTAATGAGGGGGGTCAGAGAAGAATGGCCAGACTATTTCAAGATGACAGATGAGGGAGGCAAAAGAAAGGAAGTTCTAGGCCAGTTCGCCTGGCATGGTTTTCTAAGGGGGAAATCTTCACCGACAAATCTGTTGGAATTCTTTGAGGAAATGACAGCAGTATAGACAAAGGAGAGGCAGTGGATAATGCCATACAAGAGCCGTACCTGCCCCTACACCTCCTCCCTCACAATTATTCAGGGCCCCAAACAGTTTTCAGGTGAGGCAACTCTTCACTTGTGAGTCTGGTGGGGTTATCTACTGTATCCAGTGCTCCCGGTGTGGACTCCTGTAAATCAGTAAGACCTGATGTAGATCAGAAGACCATTTCGCTGAGCACCTACACTCCATCCACCAGAAAAAACAGAATCTCCTGATGGCCACTCATTTCAATTCTACTTCCCATTCCCATTCCAGCATGTCAGTGCATATCCTCCTCTACTGCCGCAATGAGGCCACACTCAGGTTGGAGGAACCTTATATTCTGTCTGGGTAGTCTCCAACCTGATGGCATGAACATCGATTTCTCAAACTTCTGGTAATGCCCCACACTCCCTCCTTCACCATTCTGCATTCCCGTTTCCCTCTCTCACCTGATTACGTGACGTTTGCATCACCTCCCTCTGGTGCTCCTCCCCCTTTCTTTCTGTCCTCTCCTATCAGGTTCCTCTTTCTCTATCCCTTTATCTCTTTCACCAATCAACTTCCCAGCTCTGTACTTCACCCCTCCCCTCTGCTGGTTTCACTGGTCACCTACCACCTTGTACTTCTTATTTCCCTCCCCTAATATTTTGCTCTGACTTCTCATCTTTTTTTCCGGGCCTGATGAAGGGGCTCAGCCTGAAACGTTGACTGTTTTCTCTTTTCTATAGACACTGACTGGCCAGCTGAGTTCCTCTAGCATTTTGTGTGTGTTGCTTTGGATTTCCAGCATCTGCAGATTTTCTCATGTTTGAGGCAGTGGATGTTGTTTATTTGGATTTTCCAAAGGCTTTTGGCAAGGTTCCACACATGAAACTGCTTAACAAGATAACAGCCCATAGTATTACAGGAAAGATACTAGCAAGTATAGAAAGTTGGCTGACTAGCAGGAGGCAAAGAGTGGGAATAAAGAGGTCCCTTTTCTAGTCGGTTGCTTGTGACTAGTGCTGTGCTGCATGGGTCAGTGTGGGACCACTGCTTTTTACGTTATATGTCAATGATTTGGATGAAGGAATTGATGGTTTTGTGGACAAATTTGTCCACAAAATACAAAGATAGGCAGAAGGGAAGGTAGTGATGAGGAAGCAGAGTGTCTGCAAAGGGCTTAGGCAGGTTGGGGACATGGGCAGGGAAGTGGTAGATGGAATAAAAAGTACGGAAGTGTATGGTCATGCACCTTTGCAGAAGACGTAAAGCTTAGATTAGTTTCTGAATGGGGAGAAAATTTAGAAATCTGAGTTGCAGAGGGACTTGGGATTCCTCATGCAGGATTCCTAAAGGTTATCTTGTAGGCTGAGCTGGTAGGAAGAAAGACAAATGCGATGATAGCGTTCATCTCGAGAGGACTAGAATACAATAGCAAGGATGTAATACTGAGGCTTTATAAGGCATTGGTCAGACCACAGTTGGAGTATTGGAAGTAGTTTTGGACCCCTTATCGAAACAAAATGTGTTGGTATTGGTCTAGAGGAGGTTCACGAGAATGAACTCAGGAATGAAAGGATTAACATATGAGGAGCTTTTGACAGTTCTGGGTCTGTACTCACTGGAGTTTAGAAGAATGAAAGGGAATCTCAATTCAACTTATTGAATATTGAAAGTTTTAGATAAAGTGGATGTGGAGAGGATGTTTCCTACAGTGGTGGAGTTTAGAACCAGAGGATACAACATCAGATTTGAGAGACATCCATATAGAACAGATGTGAGGAAAAATTTCTTTAGCCTGAGGGTGGTGAATCTGTGGAATTTATTTCCACAGACTGCTATGGAGATCAAGTCACTGGGTATATTTATGGACATGTTCTTGATTAATCAGGGCATCAAAGGTTATGGGGAGAAGGCAGGAGAATGCCGTTGAGAGGAATGATAAATCCGCCATGATGGAATAGTGGAGCACACTCGATGGGCAAATGGCCTAATGCTGCTCTTGTGTCTTATGGTCTTATAGAAAGCAACCGCAACTCAAATAACCTCACGTTACACAGAAGACATCTCTGAATACACAACATGTTGAACCTTGAAGTGGATGTGCTACATAAAAAGAACACACACTCAGGGCTACTATATTACTTACAGGATCTCCCTAATAAAGTGGCCATTGAGTGTATATTCATAAGTGGAACTGAAAGCACAGTTTGGTTATTTTTTTCTAGATGCTATTTACATTTAAGTTAATAATTTTATAGGGGCAGGCTACTCTAAAAGGAGATAAAAAAATGAACTTGTGTGATGGCAGAGGACTGCACTAGGCATGGTATTTAGACTATTACTGTACTGGGAACATATTTTCTTTAACAAATATGTTGTTGACCTTGACTGGAGTTCCCAGTTAGAAATGTTCTTGCAGCAGATGGCATAGATGTATAACATACTCCCCCTGTACACTTAGAGTCTTTGAAGCCAATTACCTACAGTCATTACAAAGACTATTTGCCAGTGCCCACAGATGTGGTTGGTGGGTGGGAAGCACAGGCAGTCTAGATATGGCGCCTACTGATTTACTGGCATGAGTCTTTCTATTTGGCACAATTTCAGTAAATTCATGCTTCAGTGATGAAACTTCTCAGCTCTGCTATTTTTATTTTTAATTTGTCCTGCAACCAAACTTATATTCAACAACACTCAGCTCATAATGCTGATGAATTGAGAACTGTTATTAATTATCTGGTTCTTTCACCTACAGTTTGACTGGGGACAGGATAGAAGTGGTGGGGGAGTTGGGGTGAGAGGAGAAGGAGGAGGAGGAGGTGGAATTTATGGGGAAAAAGAAGAGAATATCAGTGGAGAACACGATATTGTGGAGAATGAGGCAGAGATAGTAGGGAGAAGGTAACATTGGAGCAGAAGGATAGGCAGTTGGAAGAAGAGGCGGAACTAAAGTTATGCATATATTGGTGAGGGATACAGGAAGAGGAGTAGGGCAAAATGATGGATGGGAAGAAAGAATATTGTGTGCATTGAAGTTGAGGGCATGAAAAAGGAGATGGGAGTGAGGAGGAGGAGCAGAAGTTGGCTGGGAAAGATGGAATGAGGGGAAGGTGGAAGTGGAGGAATGGTTGTGATGGGACTACAGGATGTGGTGAGAGTGGGAGGCAATGTTGGAGAATGATGCCAATGATGGGAAGATGAGCATATCATTTTATCTTTCATGAAGGGTAAGAAATGCTTACTCACTTCAAATTACCATTGTGTTGGGAGATTTCTGCCAGGACCATATGAGACCCTGAGGTCTTATTTTCATGTGTCCCTCATACATCACAAGCACATTAGAAGGAGAGCTTCCCTTGATATACTTATCCTAGAAACTAACCATGAAATTGCATTTCGCATATAATAGAGAAGCGAAGCTCTTGGTATTGTTTTAATGAATGTGCTTTTATCCAAGGGATGGAACCACAATCAGCTGATTTGTTAATATTCGCCATTGCATCCTCTTGATTAAAATAATACTGAATATTGATGTTTCAAGAATTGTTATTGAGCATTCATTCAGCTTGAGCATTAAGTGTGTTCCTATAATGCAAGAAGCACATAAATTGTCCGTTTTGCTGCATTGCAGCAGTCACTTCCAAAACACAGGAAGATAAAATGTGAAGCAAATGATATGCATATGTATAAGCCAAAAAAGAAAATGCTTTTTGAAATGCCTCAGCCTCATGTTATATAAAATAAAAGCTCCTTCTTGACAGTAGTTGCACAAAATAAAGCAATTGAAGGATTTTTTTTACAAAATAGAATTGTTGCAGACTGCAGCATTAGAAGAATTTTTAAAACCTCCTATGGCCCCATCTGTTCCTACTCCAAATCTCTCAGGAATGGCAAGTTTTAATTATGTATACATATTCAAACTATACACTGAATTTTATGTTACCAAGCTGTGTTTTCTGTTATTCTGTATTTATTTAAATACCACACGAAAGGTGGAAATTTTGTCTATGATCACCCTGACATTAAAGTCATTTGTTAAACTTGATGGAACACAGCAAGCATGCTGCCAGGGTTCCGGGCTAGCCTATTCTGGTAACCCATCAGGGGAGAAAATACTTCAAAAAGTTAATTTTAAAGTAAAATGTTGCAGATGCTCAAAATCTAAAATGATAGAAGAAAATGCTGTGTTTAATCAACAGGCTAGCTTCACCTGTGGCATGAAGGGAAAGAGAAGAAGTGAGAAACTAAACAGAAATCTGATAGAAGTTGAAAATCAACAGGAATTTTAAAAAAATACTGAAGAGATGAGAGTGCTCTGCTAAAGTTAAAAACAAAGTTATTTTACTTAGAGATATAGCTCGTAACAGGCCCTTCCGGCTCAACGAGCCACACTGCCCAGTGACCCACTTGTATAACCCTAGTATAATCACAGGACAATTTACGATGAACAATTAACCTACCAACTGATATGTCTTCGGATTGTGGGAGGAAACCCATACAATCATGGGAAGAACATTCAAACTCCTTACAGACGGCGCAGGATTTGAATGGCAAACTCCGATGTCCTGACCTGTAACAACATAGTGCTAAGCGTTAGCAACGGAATGAGATTCTAATCACCCATTACCTTAATCATGAGTCCCATTTAAATTTGATGTCTGTTTTATCAGGCACTGACAATGTTTAAAGAACTTGGTGTAGTTTCAAATTGTTGATTTGCCTAGGCACATAACATTGTTCTTACCTCGCCACTGTGTTTGAGACGGTGGTCAATTGGTGGAACTTGTTATCCCAGAGGGCCACAGAGACCAAGTCATCGGGTGTATTTAAGGCAGAGGTTAATTAGTTCTTGATTTCCAATGGTGTCAATGGTTAGGTGGGGAAGGTCGGAGAATGAGGTTGTGAAAAGAAAATCAGCCATGATTGAATGGTAGAGCATATTTGATGGGCTGAAGGACTCCTATATCTGCTAAATCTGCTCCTATGTCTTATGGCTTTATGATTCTGCCCTTACCATGTCCAGACTGTAACGAAAACCAATTTCCCCCGGGATCAATAAAGTATGACTATGACTGTGACCATGACATATCCACCCACAATCTGTAAACTTGATGGTAATCTAATCTAATCTAATCTAATGGTGATGCAACCAGTCAGAACATTCTCTACATCTGTAGACACTTGCTAGTCTTTGGTGATATACTAAATCTCTTCGAACATCTAACCAATCACATTCCTCAGTCATGATCGCATCAATATGGTTGGTTCAGAATAGAACCCCTGAGATACAGATGCCCAGAAACTTGAAACTGCTCACTCTTTCAAATGCAAACCCTTCAATGAGATCTGGTGTTTTTAGTCCTGACCTCTGCTTCCTGAAGTCCTGAAGAACACAACTGGTTCCTTTGTCTTGTTGACATTGTTATTGTTACACTATTCAACCAGCCTATATATTTTGCACCTGAGTGCCTCTTCATCACCATCTGAAATTCTGCCAACAGCAGTTGTAGTCATTGGTAAACTTATATATGGTACTTGAGCTGTTCCTAGCCACAGCCATTAACTGGAAATTAATTTTGCTTCACACTTCATAGAACCTACAAAATACTGAGTATTTTTTGCATTTTCTACTCTTATTCCACTTTTTTACGTTGTGGCCTGAAGTAATTTACCAAATATAAATAGACTCATCTTCAGTAAATTATTATAAAACTTAGCTTTTTATACACTAAACAGCATTGAAAAGCAAATAGGAGTATAGGCACTGCAGAATATTAGCAACATATTGTGTGCCATCTGCTGAGATTTTGGCTAATTCTGAAGTTTTTTATCTTGGGCATCTGGTCAATAACAGCCTGGATGGAAAAAGTGCTGAGCTGCAGGATTTTCTATCAAACAGTTTGCTGACACATTCACTAGCTAATGCCAGCTCAGCAGCTTAGCACCAAGTATAGACCAGCAAAATGGCAATCCTTCCTGGAGTCCCAGACACGACAGTAAACTCTAGCTAAGTCTGCAAAGTTAAGAGTTTTCTTGGCACTATTTATTAAATCACCTGGCCAGGTAGATGTGTTTGGTGTAATTTTGCAAAGATATGCTGAGATAATGTGGTCCTGCCATGAATCTTCACATTACTGTATTTCATTTTTCTCCGAAAGCACATAAAGATCAATCAATGGGACCACAGATGTAACCCTAAGAGTGGGAAGCTGATAATTGTAGTAGAGCAAAACTTAAATCGCCAAAGTTTCAGAGGTTGCTATGAGACATTGATAGGATGCAAAACTGGGCTGAGAAGTGGCAGATAGCAGATAAGTGTGAGGTGGTTTATTTTGGTAGGTCAACAGTGATGGCGGAATATTGTATTAATGGTAAGATTCTTGGCAGTGTGGAGGATCAGAGGGATCTTGGGGTTCAAGTCCATAGGACACTCAAAGCTGCTGCACAAGTTGACTCTGTGGTTAAGAAGGCATATGGTGCATTGGCCTTCATCAACCATGGGATTGAGTTTAAAGCCAAGAGGTAATGTTACAGCTATATAGGACCCTGGTCAGGCCCCACTTGGAGTACTGTGCTCAGTTTTGGTCACCTCACTACAGGAAGGATGTGGAAACTATAGAAAAGGTGCAGAGGAGATTTACAAGGTTGTTGCCTGGATTGGGGAGCATGCCTTATGAGAATAGTTTGTGTGAACTCGGCCTTTTCTCCTTGGAGCTGCGAAGGATGAGAGGTGGCCTGATAGAGGCAGTGCAGAAGGGCGGGGGGAAAAGAGGAGAGCGGTAGTGATAGGGGACTCGATTGTTAGAGGTGCAGATAGAAGGTTCTGTGGTCGTGACAGAGAATCCAGGATGGTTTGTTGCCTCCCAGGTGCCAGGGTCAAGGATGTCTCTGATCGATTGCATGACATTCTGAAGTGGGAGGGTGACCAGCCAGATGTCGTGGTGCACATCGGTACCAATGACATAGCAAGGAAGAGTGAAGAGGTCCTGGACAGTGAGTATAGAGAGCTTGATAGGAAGTTGAAAAGCAGGACCTCAAGGGTGGTAATCTCAGGATTGCTACCTGTACTAGGTGCCAGTGAGGGTAGGAATAGGGTGCTCTGGAGGAGGAAAAAGTGGCTGAGGAACTGGTGTACGGGGCAGGGTTTCAGATTTCAGGATCATTGAGACCTCTTCTGGGGCATGTGGGATCTGTACAAGAGAGACGGGTTACACTTGAACCACAGGGGGACCAATATCCTTTCAGGGAGGTTTGTTAGTGCTATTGGGGAGGCTTTAAACTAGATTTGCAGAGGGATGGGAACCAGAGTGCCAGAGCTGACAGTGTGGCTGGGGTGAAAATAAATGATATTGAAAGTTTAAGCAAATCCACTGATAGAAAGGTTGTGAGTAGTGGTAAAAATCTTCTGAGGTGTATATATTTCAATGCTAGGAGTATTGCGGGGAAGGCGGATGAGTTGAGGGCGTGGATTGACACGTGAAATTATGATGTTGTAGCAATTAGTGAAACTTGGCTACAGGAGGGGCAGGACTGGCAGCTAAATATTCCAGGGTTTCGATGTTTCAGATCTGATCGAGGCAGAGGGATGAAAGGTGGGGGAGTAGCATTGCTTGTTAGGGAAAATATTACAGCAATACTCAGGCAGGACAGATTAGAGGGCTTGTCTACTGAATCCTTATGGGTGGAGCTGAGAAATAGGAAAGGTATGGCCACATTAGTGGGATTGTATTACAGACCACCCAATAGTCAACGAGACTTGGAAGAGCAAATCTGCAGAGAGATAGCAGGCAACTGCAGGAAACATAAAGTTGTGGTGGTAGGGGATTTTAATTTTCCATACATTGATTGGGACTCCCATACTGTTAGGGGTCTAGATGGTTTAGAGTTTGTAAAATGCGTTCAGGAAAGTTTTCTAAATCAGTATATAGAGGGACCAGCTAGAGGGGATGCATTATTGGATCTCCTGTTAGGAAACGAATTAGGGCAAATGACAGAAGTCTGTGTAGGGGAGCACTTTGGTTCCAGTGATCATAACACCACTAGTTTCAATTTGATCATGGACAAGGATAGATCTGGTCCTAGGGTTGAGGTTCTGAACTGGAAGAAGGCCAAATTTGAAGAAATGAGAAAGGATCTAAAAAGCGTGGATTGGGACAGGTTGTTCTCTGGCAAAGATGTGATTGGTAGGTGGGAAGCCTTCAAAGGGGAAATTTGGGAGTGCGGAGTTTGTATGTTCCTGTCAGGATTAAAGGCAAATTGAATAAGAATAAGGAACCTTGGTTCTCAAGGGATATTGCAACTCTGATAAAGAAGAAGAGGGAGTTTTATGACATGTATAGGAAACAGGGGGTAAATCAGGTGCTTGAGGAGTATAAGAAGTACAAGAAAATACTTAAGAAAGAAATCAGGAGGGCTAAAAGAAGACATGAGGTTGCCTTGGCAGTCAAAGTGAAGGATAATCCAAAGAGCTTTTATAGGTATAGTAAGAGTAAAAGGATTGTAAGGGATAAAATTGGTCCTCTTGAAGATCAGAGTGGTCGGCTTTGTGCGGAACCAAAGGAAATGGGGGAGATCTTAAATAGGTTTTTTGCATCTGTATTTACTAAGGAAGCTGGCATGAAATCTATGGAATTGAGGGAATCAAGTAGTGAGACCATGGAAACTGTACAGATTGAAAAGGAGGAAGTGCTTGCTGTCTTGAGGAAAATTAAAGTGGATAAATCCCTGGGACCTGACAGAGTGTTCCCTCGGACCTTGAAGGAGACTAGTGTTGAAATTGCGGGGGCCCTGGCAGAAATATTTAAAAGGTCGCTGTCTACGGGTGAAGTGCCGGAGGATTGGAGAGTGGCTCATGCTGTTCCGTTGTTTAAAAAAGGATCGAAAAGTAATCCGGGAAATTATAGGCCAGTGAGTTTAACGTCAGTAGTAGGTAAGTTATTGGAGGGGGTACTAAGAGATAGAATCTACAAGCATTTGGATAGACAGGGACTTATTAGGGACAGTCAACATGGCTTTGTGCGTGGTAGGTCATGTTTGACCAATATGTTGGAGCTTTTTGAGGAGGTTACCAGGAAAGTGGATGAAGGGAAGGCAGTGGATATTGTCTACGTGGACTTCAGTAAGGCCTTTGACAAGGTCCCGCATGGGAGGTTAGTTAGGAAAATTCATTCGCTAGGTATACATGGAGAGGTGGTAAATTGGATTAGACATTGGCTCGATGGAAGAAGCCAGAGAGTGGTGGTAGAGAATTGCTTCTCTGAGTGGAGGCCTGTGACTAGTGGTGAGCCACAGGGATCAGTGCTGGGTCCATTGTTATTTGTCATCTATATCAATGATCTGGATGATAATGTGGTAAATTGGATCAGCAAGTTTGCTGATGATACAAAGATTGGAGGTGTAGTAGACAGTGAGGAAGGTTTTCAGAGCCTGCAGAGGGACTTGGACCAGCTGGAAAAATGGGCTGAAAAATGGCAGATGGAGTTTAATACTGACAAGTGTGAGGTATTGCACGTTGGAAGGACAAACCAACGTAGAACATACAGGGTTAATGGTAAGGCACTGAGGAGTGCAGTGGAACAGAGGGATCTGGGAATACAGATAGAAAATTCCCTAAAAGTGTCGTCACAGGTAGATAGGGTCGTAAAGAGAGCTTTTGGTACATTGGCCTTTATTAATCAAAGTATTGAGTATAAGAGCTGGAATGTTATGATGAGGTTGTATAAGGCATTGGTGAGGCCGAATCTGGAGTATTGTGTTCAGTTTTGGTCACCAAATTACAGGAAGGATATAAATAAGGTTGAAAGAGTGCAGAGAAGGTTTACAAGGATGTTGCTGGGACTTGAGAAACTCAGTTACAGAGAAAGGTTGAATAGGTTAGGACTTTATTCCCTGGAGCGTAGAAGAATGAGGGGCGATTTGATAGAGGTATATAAAATTATGATGGGTATAGATAGAGTGAATGCAAGCAGGCGTTTTCCACTGAGGCAAGGGGAGACAAAAACCAGAGGACATGGGTTAAGGGTGAGGGGGGAAAAGTTTAAAGGGAACATTAGAGGGGACTTCTTCACACAGAGAGTGGTGGGAGTATGGAATGAGCTGCCAGACGAGGTGGTAAATGCGGGTTCTTTTTTAACATTTAAGAATAAATTGGACAGATACATGGATGGGAGGTGTATGGAGGGATATGGTCCGTGTGCAGGTCAGTGGGACTAGGCAGAAAATGGTTCGGCACAGCCAAGAAGGGCCAAAGGGCCTGTTTCTGTGCTGTAGTTTCTATGGTTCTATGGTATAAGGTGATGAGAGGCATTGATCATGTGGATAGTCAGAGGCTTTTTCCCAGGGCTGAAATGGCTAACACGAAAGGCCACAGTTTTGAGGTGCTTGGAAGTAAGCACAGAGGAGATGTCAGGGGTAAATTTTTTACGAGTGGTGAGTGCGTGGAATGGGCTGCCGGCGATGGGGGTGGAGGTGGATATGATAGGGTATTTTAAGGGACTTGTGCATAGGTACATGGAGCTTAGAAAAATAAAGGGCTATGGGTAACCTTAGGTAATTTCTAAATAAGTACATGTTTGGCACAGCATTGTGGGCCACAGGGCCTATGTTGTGCTGTAGGTTTTCTATGTTTCTATATTTCTAAAGTTGCAAGAGTATTAATCAGACTGCTGTTTTTCTGGGAAGTTTGGGTTTGTTTCAGGCCTGTTGATGATTGTACACTTAATCAGCTGCATAATTCATTATCCCAAAGGAATGAATCTACTCCACAAGAAAGTGGCCCACCAGGATTGAGAATAGATAGTTGCTGTGGTAAATGTAATCTCTGAATGTGAGAAATCTGCATGACTGAATTCAAGAAGGTAATTAAATGAATGCTACAATGTAGGCTGCAATGTTTGGTATCTACCTCAAACCTTCACATCATTTTGTGCTGAACAGCGATAATTATCAATAGAGGAGTATCCTTACATTAGAGTGAAAAGGACAAATAGGTAACGACAGATCACAAAATCTGGATAAGCTGTAACAGGAAGATATATCACAAACATGAGAAAATCTGCATATGCTGGAAATCCAAAACAGCACACAA
The DNA here is from genome assembly GCF_963921235.1 of Mobula hypostoma. Classification (NCBI taxonomy): domain Eukaryota; kingdom Metazoa; phylum Chordata; class Chondrichthyes; order Myliobatiformes; family Myliobatidae; genus Mobula; species Mobula hypostoma. The sequence goes on along the minus strand of NC_086098.1, from coordinate 54,536,324 downwards.
ATTATCACAGCACATGCCAGTGATAATAAATCCGATTCTGATTCTGAAAATGCAGTCAGCAGTCCAGGCAGCATCTTTGGAAAAGAGTAAACTGTCGACATTTTGGGCTTGATCTTCTCCTCTTTCTTTCCAATCCTGATGAAAGGTCTCGGCCCGAAATGGTGACTGTTCTCTCTTTCCCATAGATGCTGCCTGGCCTGCTGAGTTCCTCTAGCATTTTGTGTGTGTTGGACAGGAAGATATATGATCACCAAGTGAATATTTTAAAATGAGAACAGGTTTAAGTAGTGATAATCTGAAAAATTAATTAACAGATAATCAATTCTAGTAATAAAATCAAAGTAAACTAGTTTACTTAGTCAAAATGACTCAAATAAGAGCTAAGATTGCTCAAAAAATGTTCATAATTTCATCAAACTTAACACCCAGTAGGCAGTACTTGACTTTAATTAACATGCTTCCCCAATGTTAAAAAATATTATGTCATATGCTAGTGTTGTATTGGTTGCACATTTAGGAAACGTTGAGTCATTTTGACTCACTGAACTAGCTTTCTATGTGCTTATCACAAGAACCAAATGTGTGCAAACTCTCACTCACAGTGTTTCTAAGTTTCCATAAATTGATGACAAAAATTACCAAAATTTACACTTGCCACTCTTCTTGGCTGCTCTACTAATCTTATTTGGTTAGCAGAGCAGTGCAGGACATTTTATACACACAGATGCCCAAGGAACTGACATTCAATCAGTTACCAGTGATGAGATTGTTCCTGGCAACTGTGATTATCTAGAATCTGGATACTACAGAAACTGGTCACATGCATTTTATTGGTATGATGAATACTTGGATATTCTACCAGCAGGATATCATAGCAGTAAGTTGGCCATCTGAGGAAGACCACCCTCTGGCCCACTCTTGTCCAAGTCTCTTGGCTGTTAGCAGACAGTTGAGGAAGTTTGCTACGGGCCCCCAAATCCTAAGAGCTTTCTACAGGGGCACAATTGAGAGCTTCCTGACTGGCTGCATCATTGCCTGGTATGGGACCTGTACCTCCCATAATCACAGGATTCTGCAGAGAGTGGTGTGGGCAGTCCAGCACATCTGTGTTGTGAACTACCCATAATTTAGGACATCTACAAACACAGGTGTGTAAAAAGGGCCCGAAGGATCATTGGGGACGGAGTCACCCCAACCACAATTTATTCCAGCTGCTACCATCCAGGAAAAGGGTCTGGCAGCATAAAAGCCAGGACCAACAGGCTCAGGGACAGCCTCTTCCATCTGACCATCAGACTGCTTAACTCACGCTGATTTGAGTGTACTTCTTTGTTACATTGACTGTTCTATTTACTTAAATTATTATAAATTACCATGACTGCACATTGCACATTAAGATGGAGATAATGTAAAGATTTTTACTCCTCATGTATGTGAAGGATATAATAAATAAAGTCAATTCAATTCAATTCAATCTGCAGAACGAAGTTTGTTTGCCAAGGAAAGAAGAGAGATTTTAGATTGTGGCATTGAGGTTCTTGATGATGATGATGGAGAAGATTTTTGGATGCTGTGAGCTTGCTTCAAATGCTTATGCAAATCAAGGGTGTAAGTTAGGAATGAAAACTCTCAAATGTAACCCTAAGGAACAATCAGAGTTTGAAATGGTGTGCAGAACACAGCATAATGATGTTTGGTTGGAAGACCTGCTGGACAAAGAGCCCTTGGAATAAAGGTATCTTGATCCATTTGCCACCAGTCAAAAGTGATGCTATGAATGTTCAGGGAACTGAACTTCCAGGCTTAGTTACTACTCCTATCCAATGACTACTCCTACCCCCACATACCATACTTCAATCAGGCTGATTAGCAATTGATCCACCTGTGGTGATGATTCAAGAAAAGACTCAAAGACAATAGAGGCTTAAATCTTGTTGCTGTGGCCATTTCAGGATGTGGCATTGTGAGGCAATAGGGAATCTAAGATTCCTATGAAGGACCTCTTAGTCAATATTATTCAAACACTGAAAGATAAACACCAAAAGTGGAGATGTAGGAAGAAAAACAGAAGCAAAAGATTGCATGCAAGACAAAAATGAAAAGTAAGAAAACAGGTTTGCTTAAAATTTGACTTATGCAAAATTGGTGATGTGCATTACACAATTTAACAGCATAAATTATTCATTCTCTGGAAAAGAGAGATTAATCAGCAGTACATTGAAAAAACATTAAAAGGCTACTTACGCCAATGAGTTAACGAACTACAGTGTATTTCTGGTATGAGTTTAATGAGTAATTAATGTGCAAGTTCTTTGAATTTACAGAAATGTATCATTTGTGCAGACTAACAGGAGAGCAGTGTAAGTAATAAGTAAATTATCGAGATTTGCAATCTCTTGGATAACTCTTCCGCTGAACTTGTTATCCAATTTGTGCATTGTTAAATACATTTGTTTAGAACTTGATATTACTTTTCCTGCAGGTTTTGGTCAATGTGATAAACATTGTAAGTTTTATTCAGAGAAAAATTCTAACCAATCTTTTAGCCAGCAAACAACGTCATTGAAAATTGTGCTCAGAATAGCCTTTACCCGTTAATGTTTTGTGTTAGTAGTGAGCTTAACAGGGACATCATTGATCATGTTTTTGATTTGACATTTGTACTTAATCGAACATATTATGCCAATGAGTTAACGAACTGCAGTGTATCTCTGGTATGAGTTTAATGGGCAATTAATGTGCAAGTTTTCAGTGTTTGAATAATATTGACTAAGAGGTCCTTCATAGGGATCTTAGATCTCCTATTACCTATGGTCAGGCCACACTTAGATCCCCTCCAGTTCGCCTACCAGCCCGACTAAGAGTTGAGGATGCCATCGCCTACCTGCTGAACTGCGTCTACGCCCACCTGGACAAGCCAGCGAGCACTGTGAGGGTCATGTATTTTGACTTCTCCAGTGCATTCAACACCATCTGCCCTGCTCTGCTGTGGGAGAAGCTGACAGCGATGCAGGTGGATGCTTTCCTGGTGTCATGGATTCTTGATTACCTGACTGGCAGACCACAATACGTGTGCTTGCAACACTGTGTGTCTGACAGAGTGATCAGCAGCACTGGGGCTCCACAGGGAACTGCCTTGTCTCCCTTTCTCTTCACCATTTACACCTCGGACTTCAACTACTGCACAGAGTCTTGTCATCTTCAGAAGTTTTCAGATGACTCTGCCATTGTTGGATGCATCAGCAAGGGAGATGAGGCTGAGTACAGGGCTACGGTAGGAAACTTGTCACATGGTGTGAGCAGAATTATCTGCAGCTTAATGTAAAAAAGACTAAGGAGCTGGTCGTAGACCTGAGGAGAGCTAAGGTACCGGTGACCCCTGTTTCCATCCAGGGGGTCAGTGTGGACATGGTGGAAGATTACAAATACCTGGGGATACGAATTGACAATAAACTGGACTGGTCAAAGAACACTGAGGCTGTCTACAAGAAGGGTCAGAGCCGTCTCTATTTCCTGAGGAGACAGAGGTCCTTTAACATCTTCCAGACGATGCTGAGGATGTTCTATGAGTCTGTGGTGGCCAGTGCTATCATGTTTGCTGTTGTGTGCTGGGGCAGCAGGCTGAGGGTAGCAGACACCAACAGAATCAACAAACTCATTCGTAAGGCCAGTGATGTTGTGGGGATGGAACTGGACTCTCTGACGGTGGTGTCTGAAAAGAGGATGCTGTCCAAGTTGCATGCCATCTTGGACAATGTCTCCCATCCACTACATAATATACTGGATGGGCACAGGAGTACATTCAGCCAGAAACTCATTCCACCGAGATGCAACACAGAGCGTCATAGGATGTCATTCCTGCCTGTGGCCATCAAACTTTACAACTCCTCCCTTGGAGGGTCAGACACCCTGAGCCGATAAGCTGGTCCTGGTCTTATTTCATAATTTACTGGCATAATTTACATATTACTATTTAACTATTTATGGTGTTATTACTATTTATTATTTATGGTGCTACTGTAACGAAAACCAATTTCCCCCGGGATCAATAAAGTATGACTATGACTATATTAACCCTTACATACTTTTCTGGTTAAATTTGACCCGTTTTGACATTTGACAGCAGTAAAACCACCTTAAATGCCATTTGTTTAGCCGAAATTTGACGACTTCTCCTAAAGTGGCCCCAAATGTGCAAAAATGAAAATTAAAAATTTCATACTTTTGTACAGGTGCTACAAATTTTTGTACATTTCTGCTGTTCCAGATCAAATTTGACCCTTACCTATTGAAATGGATTTTAGATCTCTGAAACATTAATTAAGGATTAATCACCCATTTATTAATGTCAGATAGGCTACTTATACATTCTAAATGGATCTGTGGTTCAAAATTTGGTATAGACATTTGTTATGAGGGGATTCTTGGGCCAGGTCAAAATTGACCCAGACCGTATTGTGAAGGTATAGAACATGAACAGGTTGCCCAGGTTAAAATACTTTCCTCATTAACTATTACTTCAAATAGTTGCTCGATATTTTAAAATCAAAACATCCACAGCCTCTGCCTTTAACTTCTACAGTTGTACAAGCAGTAGGCTTCAAAGTACCAAAAAATTCAGAAATCGACATTTCCTAATGACATGCTGACAGATCCGCACCAGCAATAAATTTGTTCATTGTTCACAGCTGCCACCCACCTTCACATATTTCTATATGCACCCTGCTGAAGACATATTTACTGACATTCTTTATTCTTGCAATATAATTGTTGGAATATTGTCTCTGGTTGCATTCTAAGCATCAGTTTGATTGAAGTGGGAGCCTTTGTGTGTCTGAAGCAGAAGGCTATTGGGTAAAATCAAACTCAAAGCTTCAAGAGTTTCAAAGGTTCATTTATTATCAAAGTAAGTATGTAGTGTACAACTCTGAGATTCTTCTTCTCCAGATAGCCACAAAACAGAAAGAACATGAAAGTCACTCAGAGAGAAACAACAAATCCAGCCCCCTCTGCACAATGAAGAGTGTCATTCCAGTCATCAATCCCACAAAACCCTCCTCCCCTGCACAAAACACAAGAACATCGATCCCCATATCCCCCTCCCCCATGTAAACGCAGCAAGATCAACAACCCCAAAACGGCACGCTTGCTGATATTTTTGGTATATATGGTATTACTTCCTTAGAAGCAATTTGCTTTCTGAGGTGGAACTTTTTAAAAAGCACAACACTACATTTATATCCAGCCATTTACTCCTGATTTTTAGGATATCAGTGAGGAAGATCATAATTGGAGTGGGGGAACACTACCTGAAACAGATGAACCAGATAGCTGAGGTCTGTAAGCGCAGGTATCTGATTCTCTATCCAGTCGAATTGCCTACCCATCTTCTAATATAGTTCTCATGCTCAAGTGCCCCTGGAGACTGAATATCTAATGCCCATTTGTTCACTCGAGACCATCCACAACCTGCTAGGTTTTGCAGAGATTGATCCGGGGCGCCAAGAAGAACATTTTATTTTGTTTTGTTGTTGCACATAGTTAATTTAAAATCAGAAATGCCACACAGGCATGCACAAAAAATTCAAACGAAAAGGGCAAATGCTGAGTTGAGTTCCTTCAGCAATATAGTTCCGATACAAAATAAATATCTGGTATTGTGCTGAAAAAGTGGCAATCTTGAGTAATATTGGATGGGGAAAAATTGTCCCCAATTCTAGATTCTTATTAAATATAAATTGAAAGCAATGAAAATAAATTGGCAACATAGCAGCCCTCGTTGCATCAGAACACATCCATTCTCACCCAACCAGTTAAAAGTTATTGCAGATGATACCCAGAAGTATGATGAGTGAAAAATATCAGAATTAAAACCTTATGAACATATGTGGAGAGCAAACAAAGTTCAAATCAAATACCATGGAATTCAACATTCCAGAATTACTTCTGCTGTTTAATCCAAGTCTGTGAGTCACTGCAAGTTTACTGCGGAAGCTGAAGGCACAGAGTCTGCGAATCCTGCTGGAGGCTGAAGAAGGTGGCCTTTCCTGAGTTGGACTGTGTATGTGTGTGCATCGGAGTGGGAAACAGGGCTTGTTTCATTGCTGTTGCCTTGTCCCTTGGTAGGTTCTGTTCTGTTGTGTTCTGCGCTGCTCTGCCACGTGATGGGTATGTGGTGTTGGCATTGGAATGTGTGGCTGCGCTTGCAGGTTGTCCCAGAACGTCCTTGGCAGTGTTAGCTGTTAACACAGATGACATAGCTCACTGCATGTTTCCATGCACACGTGATAAATAACTCTGAATCGGAATCTGAATATGAATGTGATTCCAAACTCTGGTTCCCTTTTATCCCTTAACAGGCAAAACATCCTGAAAATATTTGAAACATCAGCTCCCTCTTCCTCCCTCACACCCCAACAATGTTACTCTCCATTTTACACTCGTGCACAATATAAACTATTTATCTGAGTTCAAGCCAGATTAATGTGGAAGCCCTGCCTTCCATTTGACCTATTTCTAGGGACCAAGATGTAATCCTGAAATGCTGGAATTCAATGTCACATCAACCCTTATTTATTTATTCATCATCAATAAATTTAACACATTTCAGAAACAAGCCTAATCTGTTCATCCTTTCCTCAGATGAAAACCCATGAGAATGGTGTGACATTTGCAATTTTCCAGTCGTCTGGAACGATTTGAGAACCTAGTGATTTTTGAAAGATCCTTACTAATGTCTTCTCAATCTTTTCAGCTACCTTCAGCTATAGCAGCCGGAAGTGTATGGTCATGCACTTTAGCAGAAGAAATGAAAGGGTTGCAACATGCATCAAAGTTGCTGGTGAACGCAGCAGGCCAGGCAGCATCTCTAGGAAGAGGTACAGGACGAAGGGTCTCGGCCCGAAACGTTGACTGTACCTCTTCCTAGAGATGCTGCCTGGCCTGCTGCGTTCACCAGCAACTTTGATGTGTGTTGCTTGAATTTCCAGCATCTGCAGAATTCCTCGTGTTTGCAGAAATGAAAGGGTTGGCTATTTTCTAAATGGAGAGAAAATACAAGAATCTGAGGTGCAAAGGGATTTTGGAGTTATTATCCCTAAAGGATAATTTTCATGTTGAGTCTGTGTTGAAGATGGAAGATGCAACGTTAGCATTCATTTCAAGAGGACTAGAATATAAAAGTAAGGATGTAATGGTGAGACTTTATAAAACACCAATAAGGCCTCACGTGGAGTCTCATGAGCAGTTTTAGGCTCCTCATCATAAAAAGGATGTGCTGAAATTGGAGAGTGTTAAGTGGAGGTTCATGAAAATGATTCCAGGATTTAACGGCTTGTCATATGAAGAGCGTTTGATGGCTCTAAGCCTGTATTCACTGGAATTCAGAAGAATTACCTAATTTAAACCTATTGAATGTCAAAAGGCTTTGAGGGAGTGGATGTGGAGAGAATGTTTCCTCTGTTAAGAGTGTCTAATTCCAAAAGACACAGTTTCAGAATAGAGGGACGTCCTTTTTGAATGGAGATGAGGAGGAATTTCTTTAGCCATAGAGTGGCGAATCTATGGAATTTGTTGCCAGGTATCTCCTTCATGTCCACCGAGTCTCCTGTCTGCTCCACTAATTATGGAATCCCCTATCACAACTGCACTCCTCTTCTCCCCCACTTCCCTTCTGAGCCAGAGACAGACTGAGTCCCAGAGGCCTGGTTGCTGCAGCTTTCCCATGGTAGATCGTTTTCCCCCTACACCCCCTGACAATATCCAAAGCAGTACAGTTATTACTGACGGGAACAGTCACGGGGCACTCCTCTCTGTCGGCCTATTCTCTTTTCCTCTCCAGGCAGCCACCCAGCTATCTGCCTCCTGCACCCTAGGGGTGACTACCTCCCTATATATTCTATCTATCATCTCCTCATTCACCCATATGAGCTGAAGGTCAGCCAGCTCCAGTTCCAGTTATTATAGATAATAAATTGTTAAGATCGTAATTTCTTTGTGATTCTCACATGCACATCTTTACGATTTTATTTCCCTCTGTTCTGCCTACCACTTTCATTGGTTCAGCTGGTTCAAGTGTAAGTGTTTTTCATTACAGTTTCTGCTTATTGCTCTTTGCTAGTGTGTTAATTCAGGGCAGTAATACTCCATTTTTCTGATTCCATAGCAACCCAAGACTTGCCCTTGGTTACCAACTGCATTGATATGTTAGCAATCCTCTTTTTCAGCTTGTGGTTTAATGTGATCAAAGGTCTCCAAATGTGATATGCTTTTCAGAGTTACTGAACCCATGGTAATTTGCTATTGTGATTGAAGTTCTTATTGTTAGAGACAGTTAAGTCAAGTTCTTTCTTCTTCAACTCCCTTTGTATTAAATTTGACACAACAACCATCCCAGACAAACTTCAGAAAGAGCAAAATAAGACCGAACAAAAGTTAGTTGTGAATATTGGAAAATATTATAGGTGGTGAGAAGAGAATTAAAACATTATATTGCTCAGCATACTTAAAGAATGATTAAGCGTGTGGATGAATTCATCTATTCAAATTGGAATTGAATATAAACAAATGTCATTAAATGGCAGGAGAGAACTCTGAGCAAAATAGGAAAAAAAAACTATATAATAGGCTCAAAATACTCTGCAGATGCTGGGGTCAAAGCAACACTCACAACACGCTGGAGGAACTCAGCAGGTCGGGCAGCATCCGTAGAAACGTTGACTGATCGGTTCCACAGATGCTGCCCAACCGACTGAGTTCCTACAGCATGTTGTGAGTGTTGTATAAAATAGATTTACTTTTGCAGCTGGCATGATTGAGGGGGAGGGTAAATTCATTTAAACTTTATGCCTTCTGGACACCAGCAATTCAAAGACAATCTGTTTCTATTTACCTGTTCTTTTTAATTTCCAAACACACCACAGCAGAATAGAATACCCGATCTACCAGGATGGTTTGTGCACTTGTGGTGTGGGACAAGCTTGTATATGGTCTTGCCATTTTGAACCACATGCCTTCTCAAATTACGTACTTGACATGATCAGCATCTTAGGTCTTGAAGTGAAATACAGGACATTTTTTCTCTAAATTAGGGTTTGTGGGACTCTGTAATGCAATGCTACTTTTAATGAGAGGTGGACATCAAATCACAACTCCAATATCATAAATTACCCATTGTAAGACTTGATGGTTGCGTGGAAGAAGCTTAACCAAATTTTTGGTTCAAAGCAACTCTGAGGAATAGTTTGATCGATGTTTAAAGGAAGAAATGTCAAAGGGATAATTAACAGAATTAATATATCTTAATTTCATTTATAATCCTGGAACTCCCAACCCAACAGTTTTGTGAGTTTAATCATCAGCGCAGCACAGCTCAGGAATTAATATTCATATAAGCAAGAAAGACCAGTATGGGCTGATTGGTACAAATGGCATGTTTCTGATTGTACCTTTTGATCGGTCATTTCATCTAAAACAAAGTCTTCAAATAGAGAGAGGTCCCAAGGTTCTTCAAGCAGTATTAATCTCATGACTTTAATTACTCTGACCCTCAACAGACTTTAAATTCACCTATGTCGTTTTCTCATTGTGGGACTAAAACTTTGTGGTTGAGTGATCTGACATTGCACCCCACAGATAATAAAAAAAAATGAGTGAGCACTTCAGTCAGAATATCAGCTGCCCACAGGATTCAATTTGAGAAATCAAAAATAAACATAAATGTGTAAGAAGTTATGACTAAGTATCAGTTACAGATCCATTTATCCGGATCTATTCTTGTACGTATTAAGTGCATGTGCATTCCTAAAAAATGCCAAATAGGATTCTCTAGCTTTGAAATATTGCCGCAATAAATCCCTGTTGTTCTTCTCCACAACTTGTGGTGTAGCAGGCAGGAACCTTTGCAATTTGGTTAGCATTTTTTTTAACGAAGCCGAGTTGCTAGCTCGATGCTTAACACAGCAGGAATGGAGAGCGTGCAAGGAGCTGGCCAGATTCGAACCAAGGACTACTCTCCTCGACATCCAGTGTGATTGTCTCCACACCACTGGCTGGCTAAATAAATCCCTGTACTGTTTCCTTATTCTGTTGGTATATCAATGACGCTAGATAAAATGAGACAATTTTATATTAAATGCCAAAGGAAATAAGTAGTTCAGAAAAGAGAACTTTGAAGACAATATATTTTAATTAGATGATTAATCTGCAAAAATATTGGACCAACTTTGAACTACACATCAAATGAAAAGGAAGATAATTTTCATGTTATTACGCTGCACAGAATTTATCTTAATTTACACAGGTCACAAATTTGGTTAACGCTATATTCGTCAGACAGCTGTATTGCACCTCGCGTACAATGCTGATTACATCAATACATCGGAGTCACGAGCACATTTTAAGGAATTGCTATTGACAGACTAATTTCTTACAAATCTGCTGTAAATTAAATTATAAGGCACAAATAATTGCTTCTGTTCAATTTAGCCATCACGGATCTTAAGTGGTATGTCACCACAGATTTGTCAACATTCACATTAATAAAGTAGATAGGTATCGATTGGGAATGTTGTGGCTACATGCTAAATGCAAAAATCAGGAATCTGGAACATGAGTTGAAAGAACTGATTATTGACTACAGGAGGAGGAAACCAGAGATACATGAGCCAGTCCTCATTAAGGAACCGAAGTGAAGAGGATCAGTGGCTTTAAGTTTCTTGGCATTATCATTTCAGGGAACCTGGGGCCACCACTTATGTTTCATTTCAAAGAAGGCACACCACTGCCTCTACTGTACTTTCTTTGAAATTTGCACAAATTTGGCACGTCGTCTGAAACTTTGCCAAACTTCTATAGATGCACAGTGGAGAGTATCTTGACTAGATGCATCATGGCCTGGTATGGAAACACTAATGCCCAAGAATGGAAAAGCCTGCAAAAAATTGTGGATACAGGCCAGTCCATCACAGGAAAAGTTCTCCCCACCACTGCGTACATCTACAAGGAGCACTGCCCCAAGAAAGCAGCATCCATCATCAAGGGACCCCACCATCACTCTGCTGGCATCAGGAAAGAGGTACAGGAGCCTCAGGTTCTTCAAAACCAGGTTCAAGCACAGTTACTACCATTCATCCATCAGGGCCCTGATCTAGCATGGATAACTTCACTTACATCAACACTGAACAGTTTCCATAAACAATGAAATCACCTTCAAGGATTCTATAACTCATATTCTCAATACTTTTCATTTACTTATTATTATTATTATTATTATTATTATTATTTATTCTTTTGTATTTTCTCAGTTTGTCTTTTGCATATTGGTTGTTTGTCAAGTCTTTGTGTGTAGTTTTTCATTGATTCTATTCTATTTCAAAGGTTCATTTTATTGTCAAAGTAGGCATGTACAATACTACTCAGATATGTATCTACTCCAGATAGGCATTAACTACAGAAAGACCACGGGTGTTGATCATCAATTCCCACTTCCCAGCATGAAAAAGAAAAGAAACAAAACTCGCAGACCCCAAAATCCCCTCTCCCCCGCAGCTAAAAAAGGATCGATTTTTCTTTCTCCTCCTCAACTCCATTTCCTGGCCTTATCCTAGTAACCTTTGATGCCATGTCCAATCAAGAACCTATCAATTCCTGCCTTAAATACACCCAACGGCCTGGCCTTCACAGCTGCATGTGGCAACAAATTCCACAAATTCACCACCCTTTGGCTAAAGAAATTTCTCCGATCTCTGTTTTAAATGGACACCCCTCTATCCTGAGGCTGTGCCCTCTTGTCCTAGACCATCCCGCCATGAGAAACATCTTTTCCACATCTACTCTATCTAGGCCTTTCAACATTCAAAAGGTTTCAATGAAATCCCCCCTCATCCTACTGAGTTCCAGAGATTACAGACCCAGAGCCATCAAACATTCCTCCTATGATAACCCTTTCATTCCTGGAATCATCCTTGTGAACCTCCTCTGGACCCTCTCTAAGATGAGGGGCCCAAAAATGTTCACAATACTCAAGGTGAAGTCTCACCAGTGCCTTATAAAGCCTCAGCATCACATCCTTGCTCTTGTATCCTAGACCTCTTGAAGTGAATGCTAACATGCCATTTGCCTTCCTCACCACCGACTCAGCCTGCAAGTTAACCTTCAGGGTGTTCTGCACAAGGACTCCCAAGTCCGTCTGCACCTCAGATTCCTGGATTTTCACCCCGTTTAGAAAATAGACTGCACATTTATTTCTACTACCAAAGTGCATGACCATGCATTTTCCGACATTGTATTTCAATTGCCACATTCTTGCCCATTCTTCTAATCTGTCCAAGTTCTTCTGCATCCTACCTGTTTCCCACTCACTGCCTCCTACCAATCAGCCTGTGCTTTAACCATGTTAGTAACTTTCCTGTAATACCACGGGCACTTAATTTGGTAAGCAGGCTCAAGTGCGGCACCTTGTCAAAGGCCTCCTGAAAATCCAAATATACATGCTGACTTTGTACTATCTTGTCTCGTGTCACCAAGTACTCCATCACCTCATCCATAACAATTGACTCTAACATCTTCCCAACCACTGAGGTCAGGCTAAGTGGCCTATAATTTCCTTTCTGCTGCCTCCCTCCTTTCTTAGAGTGGAGTAACATTTGCAATTTTCCACTCTTCTGGCACCATGCCAGATTCCAATGATTTTTGAAAGATCACTTCTAATGACACCACAATCTCTAACACTTCCTCTTTCAGAACCCTAGGATGCAGTTCCTCTGGTAATTGATTTACTTATTAATGTATTATTATCATTATTATTATTATTTTGCTTTTTTCCTTCTGTATTTTGTATTGCATTGAACTGCTGCTGCTAAGTTAACAGATTTCACATCACATATCTGATTCTGATTCTGACATAAAAATCCCTAACCCCCTCATTCATAGAGAAGAACAGCAATGGTGGCACCAAATTCCTCCACCCCCACACACCAAAGTTAATAGATTACCCACCCACCAATCAGCTACAACAAAGAAAACAGCAATCAAACTGAGGGGAACAAATATAAAGTATAGTTCAATAATCACATAAATCTCAGAATATGGAAAATGTCTTTTCGTATGCATACGACGAGAGCAGCCGCACAAACTCAGTCCTTTCATAAAGAGTAACCACGGATCTGGGTCTGAAAGTGCCGATCTTTTCTAAACGCTGCTGACCTGAGTCTGAAGGCCACCGATCTGGGGCTGAACACGCAGATCTGGTTGCTGACCCCTCCACATTCACCGCAATGTTTCAATCTTCTTTCTTTGTTCTATTGTTTACGTCTTGCAAGGAAATGAATCTCAAAGTAGTGCACCGTGATATACACATACTTTGAGATCTCTAAGGTACTCTCAAAACAAAGACTATGTGGCAGTTGCAGAAGATAATTTTTGTGTCCAGGCTAACAATTAGATGGCGTTCCTCCCAAAATTTATCTCCATTATCTCCACTAAACATCACGACATTAAGTCAAGTTAAAGCATGATTTATAATTCAGAAATACTCATTTAATCCTAAAATAGAGACAAAAATGTTCTACAAGGAAAGGAAAGTGCAAACAAGAGAAAATCTGCAGATGCTGAGAAGTGCAAATATGGACTATGTTAAAATGAGAGCAGGATGCAAATTGGCAACAAAAGTCATGAGAGCTGAATTTTATATGAGTACAAACATCAGCTGCAGAACAGCCATCAATGCAGTACAAAAAGAGTAGAGGGAGGATGACAGAGTAAGACTAAAACAAAATCTGTTCTACGTATCCTACAAAAAGACAAGCATAGGTTTGGTTCGTGCATGTTCCAATTTAAAAGTGGAGTTGAAAGAAAAGTTGTTCAGGAATGTAAATGTGTATGCTGGTGGAGGGGATCTAGTTGAGTACTGTTTAAGGAAGAAATTCAGGGTCTTTAGGCCATATTCGCTCCGGATGGAAGGGTGGAGGGATTGGTAAAGATGAAGCAGATGGGATTGAAAACTTAAAATGGTAGGTGTCAGAGGTGTCATGAATGCAAGTGGGAAGGGACTAGACCAAGCAAAAAGGATAAAGTTAAGGTAGGAAGAAGATTTCTTCCAGCTGCTGGGGAGAGGGAAAAGGAAAGTATGGATTGACTTACAATGAATGTGCTTCATCAGCACCATTTGTGAGCCTGAAAGAATAACACAGTAACCCATAAACAGAGCCCCTCATGCACAATTATCTCCAAACTATGCCATCCACCAATCACTGAACCCACATCTTTTCCCTGGAATCTTTCCATGAGCTATCTCCATATTCAATCCCCACAGGTGGGTTTTTATCATGTCACTATATCCCACTGGTCTACTAGCAAACTCAAAAATAATGTCCAACTGGATTGTAACAGTGGTAACTATATGACTTTATTTGTCTTAATCAGTGTGTAGTGGTGAAATTAGCATCGAGACTATGCTCCTGCAGTCCTTTCTCTGGTTGGCAGTTCCTTGCTTGGTTAGTCCCACCTCAGTAGCTACAGCCAAAAAAAAAATTCCTTATGATGCACCTCCTTCTCATTCTTGCATTGTTACCTCTGATTTTCTCAAGGATTTCTCAGTCCACCCATCATGGGTACAGCTCTTTCCACCTTCAAGACATCTAATAGAGACAACATCACTAGAAGGTGGCATTCTTCACCAGGAACCTCCATCATCAGGGTCTTGCCTTCTCAGTGTTGCCATTCAGCAGGAAGTACAGGAGACTAAAGATTCAATGACAACTTCTTCCACACTGCCATCAAGTGCTTGAAGCGATCTGAGAAGCCTTGGACTATATAGAAACATAGAAACATAGAAAATAGGTGCAGGAGTAGGCCATTCGGCCCTTCGAGCCTGCACCGCCATTTATTATGATCATGGTTGATCATCCAACTCAGAACCCCGCCCCAGCCTTCCCTCCATACCCCCTGACCCCGTAGCCACAAGGGCCTTATCTAACTCCCTCTTAAACATAGCCAATGAACTGGCCTCAACAGTTTGCTGTGGCAGAGAATTCCACAGATTCACCACTCTCTGTGTGAAGAAGTTTTTCCTAATCTCGGTCCTAAAAGGCTTCCCCTCTATCCTCAAACTGTGACCCCTCGTTCTGGACTTCCCCAACATCGGGAACAATCTTCCTGCATCTAGCCTGTCCAATCCCTTTAGGATCTTATACGTTTCAATCAGATTCCCCCTCAATCTTCTAAATTCCAACGAGTACAAGCCCAGTTCATCCAGTCTTTCTTCATATGAAAGTCTTGCCTATTCACCTATTTTTGTCCCCCAGTCCTGCATTGGTGTTCATTTTGCATGTGTAAGTTACATATAATTTATGATAATTTATAAAAATTTATGAGAATGTAAGTGTATGTTAACTTATGCTTGATCTCATCTCATAATTTACAATGCTAATGCTTTAAAAGGTAATTTTCATGGCATTTATACTTTCTACGTGTAAGCCTCCGGCAACAACAAATTAGAACCTGAACTTGGCCTCATTATTTCTCATCGAGCAGCTGATTTTTTGAGTACAGAACCTCCAACCAGAACTATTTACCATCATTGTCTTTCCCCAATCCCTTCACATACAGTAACCAAATTTTTCCAGCTTCTTGGTTGATGCCTGGGACTAGAAAAACAAAACCTCCTAACTATTAGGAAGCTCAAAATTATTGCCTTTGATTGCCCGCAGGAGCCATTAATGTCACCACAAGTATTATCAACCTATCATCCTTCTCATTTCTGACTCAGCTTGCGTCCATTTTAAAACCAATATTGTTCTCTAATTCATTCTTTCCCTTGTTCCTCTCTATTGTTGAAGATCTGACGTAAGTACATTTCTCCAACTCTGATCTTTGATCCCTGATGTCACTCATTTTATCATTGTTGACTATGTTTGCCGACCTCTGGAATTAATCCCATTCATCGGCTGTGCTTTTCATTTTTAAAACTCACCTGGGTTACCAATTTCTCTTTAAGTGTTCCCAATAGACATGAAAAAAGATTTTGATTTGATAATGCTTCTGTAAAATGCTGTTTTATTGAAGGTGCAATTGTTTTGTTCCTGGTTTATACTTGGGGCCAAAGCAATGGATCCATCAAGTATCATTCATATTCCCACTCAGACTGTCAGTCACTCTTGCATTCTGATTGGAAAATGCACACTCATGTTACCAGGTTGCATGCATGGACTGCAATCTTGAACTAATCCAACCATAGAGTAGTCAGTACAAAAAGAAAACTTCAAGCTGTGGGCACACTGGAAAAGGAAAAGATAACTCAGCTTTTGGAATTCTCAGAAAACATAAGTCTTAGGGATTCCCAATTCAATATAATGCTAAGACAAACTTTAAGTTTTCGTCCTTAATGTCTTAAATTTAACAAGTATGTAAATAATTTTGAGAACAACTTCCAAAATTGGGTAGGTTTACTTCCAGGAGCAAAGCTGCAAATGACCTGACCCAAGCTTGTTATATTTAGTCTGTTTAATCCAATGCACCTCACAGCTTGTCACAATATTTAATAACATTTTCATTAACAGTGTCGCCCTGAAAGCTAGGCAATGACGTCTGTTGTTCATACCCATAGTTTTTATAAATAAGCAGATCATTTGAAAAAATGGTCATGAAATTACTAAGATAGAGAAACCAGGTGCATATTGCTGCAACCCTAATAGAATTTGACAAGAAAATTAGAGAAATTGATGTTTGATATTAAGAATTCTACGCTGTGGTGACATTAGATGTGTATCACTCGCACTTGCCTGCAACATGACATGTTGTAAAATCTTCATGGCTGAGCATCTAAAACAGTTTGTTTGAGAAAGAGGCAACCTAACAATAGGACCTCAAAAGGACCTAGCTTCTTAGTGGAGGAGAGGAGTTAGTTGTGTTGGCGGGAAGGGGGAGTGGGGTTAGTGTGAAATGTTTGGATTTCCATCATTAGAAGCACTCAGAAGCAACCGTGGAATGATAGAAAAAAATCGGCTGAAGTTCGCATGTTTTCCTTAAGGGGAAAACTTGCCTGACAAATCTGTTGGAGTTCTTTGAGGAAATCAGAATCAGAATCAGGTTTGTTATCCCCGGCATGTGTCGTGGAATTTGTTAACTTAGCTGCAGCAGCACAATGCAATGCATGATAATATAGAAAGCAAAAAAAAAGTAAATCAAATACAGGAAGTGAATATATTGAATAGATTTAAAATAGGCAAAAACAGAAATAATATATATTAAGAAAAATGAGGTCAGGTTTGTGGGTTCAATGTCCATTTAGGAATTTTATAGCAGAGAGGTAGAAGCTGTTCCTGAAACATTGAGTGTGTGCCTTCAGATCTCTGTACCTCCGTCCTGATGGTAATAATGAGAAAAGGGGATGTCCTGGCTGCTGAAGCTCATTAATAATGGACGTTGCCTTTCTGAGACTCTGCTCCTTGAAGATGTCTTGGATACTATAGAGGCTCATACATAAGATGGAGCTGACTAATTTTACAACTTTCTGTAGCTTCATTCGGTCCTGCGCAGTACCCCACCACCACCAGTAATGCAGCCTGTCAGAATGCTCTCCACGGTACATATATAGAAATTTCTGAGTGTTTCGATTGACAACCAAATCTCTTCAAATTTCTAATGGTATATAGCCATTGTCTTGCCTTCTTTATAGGTGCATCGATATGTGAGGACTACATTAAATCTTCAGAGATTTTGACACCCAGGAACTTGATATTGCTCACTCTCTCTACTTCAGAACCCTCTAAGAGGATTGGCATGTGCTCCCTCACCTTGCCCCTCCCTGAAGTTCACAATCGGCTCTTTCATTTTACTGACATTGTACAAGGTTGTTGATGCCACACCACTCAACTAGCTGGTATATCTTGTTTCTGTACACCCTCTCATCTCCATCTAAGATTTTACCCACAATGGTTCTATCATCAACAAATTTATAGATGGTGTTTCAGCTATGCCTAGCCACACAGTCATAGGTACAGAGAGAGTAGAGCAGGGGGCTAAGCACACACCCCTGAGGTGCACCAGTGTTGATCGTCAGCGAGGAGGAGATGTTATCAACAATCAGCACAGATTGTGACCTTCCGGTTAGGAAGTTGAAGATGCAGTTGCAGAGGGAGGTACAGAGACTCAGGTCCTGTAACTTATTGATCAGCACTGTGGGAATGATGGCGTTAAACACTGAGCTATAGTCAATGAACAGTATCCTGCCATAGGTATTTGTATTGTCCAGGTGATCTAAAGCAGTGGTCCCCAACCACCGGGCCGTGAGCATGTGCTATCAGGCCACACGGAAACGATATGATTTGGTGATATGAAACAATATGAGTCAGCTGCACCCTTCCTCATTCCCTGTCACACACTGTTGAACTTGAACACCACCCTACCCCAACCCCCCTCGGCCGTTCTGCCAGAATATTGTCAATATTAAACCGATCTGTGGTGCAAAAAAGGTTAGGGACCCCTGATCTAAAGCCGTGTGAACATAGAACATAGAATAGAACAGCACAGTACCGGCCCTTCGGCCCACAATGTTGTGCCGACCCTCAAACCCTGCCTCCCATATAAGCCCCCACCTTAAATTCCTCCATATTCCTGTCTAGTAGTCTGTTAAACTTCACGAGTGTATCTGCCTCCACCACTGACTCAGGCAGTGCAATCCACGCACCAACCACTCTCTGAGTAAAAAACCTTTCTCTAATATCTCCCTTGAACTTCCCACCCCTTACCTTAAAGCCATGTCCTCTTGTATTGAGCAGTGGTGCCCTGGGGAAGAGGTGTTGGCTATCCACTCTATCTATTCCTCTTATTATCTTGTACACCTCTATCATGTCTCCTCTCATCCTCCTTCTCTCCAAAGAGTAAAGCCCTAGCTCCCTTAATCTCTGATCATAATGCATACTCTCTAAACCAGGCAGCATTCTGGTAAATGTCCTCTGTACCCTTTCTAATGCTTCCACATCCTTCCTATAGTGAGGCGACCAGAACTGGACACAGTACTCCAAGTGCGGCCTAACCAGAGTTTTATAGAGCTGCATCATTACATTGCGACCCTTAAACTCTATCCCTCGACTTATGAAAGCTAACACCCTATAAGCTTTCTTAATTACCCTATCCACCTGTGAGGCAACTTTCAGGGATCCGTGGACATGTACCCCCAGATCCCTCTGCTCCTCCACACTTCCAAGTATCCTGCCGTTTACTTTGTACTCTCCCTTGGAGTCCAAAGTGTACCACTTCACATTTCTCCGTGTTGAACTCCATCTGCCACTTCTGCATCCTATCAATGTCTCTCTGCAATCTTTGACAATCCTCTACACTATCTACAACATCACCAACGTTTGTGTCGTCTGCAAACTTGTCAACCTACCCTTCTACCCACACATCCAGGTCGTTAATAAATTTCACGAAAAGTAGAGGTCACAGAACAGATCCTTGTGGGACACCACTAGTCACAATCCTCCAATCTGAATGTACTCCCTCCACCACGACCCTCTGCTTTCTGCAGGCAAGCCAATTCTGAATCCACCTGGCCAAACTTCCCTGGATCCCATGCCTTCTGACTTTCTGAATAAGCCTACTATGTGGAACTTTGTCAAATGCCTTACTAAAATCCATGTCAATCACATCCACTGCACTACCCTCATCTATATGCCTTGTCACCTCCTCAAATAACTCTATCAGGCTTGTTAGACACGATCTGCTCTTCACAAAGCCATGCTGACTGTCCTTGATCAGACCATATTCTGTAAATGCCCAGAGATCCTTTCTCTAAGAATCTTTTCCAACTGCTTTCCCACCACAGATGTAAGGCTCACTGGTCTATAATTACCCGGAGTATCCCTACCACCTTTTCTGAACAAGGGGACAAGATTTGCTTCCCTCCAATCCTCTGGTACCATTCCCATGGACAACGAGGACATAAAGATCCTAGCCAGAGGCTCAGCAATCTCTTCCCTCGACCTGTGGAGCAGACTGGGGAATATTCCGTCAGGCCCTGGGGACTTATCCATCCTAATGTATTTTAACAACTCCAACACTTCCTCTCCCTTAATATCAACATGCTCCAGAACATCAACCTCACTCAAATTGTGCTCACCATCATCAAGTTCCCTCTCATTGGTGAATACCGAAGAGAGGTATTCAGTGAGGACCTTGCTCACTTCCACAGCCACATTGAGACATTGAGATTGCATCTGCCGTAGACCTATTATAGTGATAGGCAAATTGCAATGGGTTCAGGTAGGATAGACAAAGAAGAGTCAGTGGATATTGTTTTCTTGGTCTTTCAGAATGCTTTAGACAAGGTACCAGTATTACTACTACTGATAGGAAATTGGCTTACTGGTAGGAGGCAAAGATGGGAAATAAAGGGGACCTTTTCTGATTGGCTGCAGGTGACTAGAGGTGTTGTGAAGGGGTTGATTTTGAGACTGCTTCTTTTCACGTTATCATCATCATCATCAGGTGCCATGCCCAGTTTGAGCTTTGACTGCCATGGCCCACGCACTCCTGTTTATGGTCAAGTGGATCAAATTATTGATATTCATTTCCAGTTCTCTGGCTGCTGTCTCCATCATCATTTGTCTTTATCTTCCTCTTGCTTTCTTCCCTTCAATTTTTCCCATAATTACGGTGCATTCCAACTCCTCTTTCCTAATCACAATTCCAATGAAGTTATGTTGCCTTTTCATGATCTCATACATTATTTCTCTTTTTGTGATTGCTCTATTCATGACATCCTTGTTAGATATTTGTTTCATCCATGATATTCTTTGCATCCTCCTCAAAAACCACATCTCTGCTGCTACAATTCGTTTCCTCATTTTACAAGATATTGTCCAACATTCTGAGCCATATAACATAACTGGATAAATGTAACATTTCAGTACTCTGAGGTGGGTTGTCATGCCTAGTTTAGTATTGGTCAGTATATTCTTCATTCTCATAAAGGTGTCCTTTGCCATCCCTATTCTTCTTTTGATGTCCATGTCGCACCTGCCATCTGATGTCACCCAGCTTCCTAAGTAGCAAAAGTTCTGTACTTGTTTTATGTCTTTCCTGTTTATTCTCAGCCTGCAGATAGGATTCTCCTTTTTGGATATCACCATACATTCTGTCTTTTTGCAATTGATAGTTACACCCATTTTTGCACTTTCTTCAACAATTATATCAATTAAGTTTTGTAGTTCTTCCTCCGTACTTGCAGTTAACACAGTGTCATCTGCATATCTGAAATTATTGATGTTTTCACTGCCAACTTTGATTCCCAAGATGTCTCTTATTTTTTGTAATATTGTTTCACTGTACATATTAAGTAAATCAGGGGAGAAAACACAACCTCGTCTAACGCCTCTCTTGATTTTCGTAAACTGACTCACTTCTTCATCTATTCTTACAGTGGCAGTTTGTTCCCAGTACAGATTTCTGATTAGGCAGAGGTCTTTCGAATCTAGATCCAGAGTTTTCTGTAATATTTCAAATAACTTATTGTGCTTCACTTTATCAAATGCTTTTGTGTAGACGATAAAACAAACAAATCTTTTTGCACTTGAACAGCTCGTTCTGATAGTATCCTTAACATCAATATTGCGTTTCTTGTACCTTTGTCTTTCACAAAACCACATTGTTCTTTACCTATTTCAGCTTGTTTCTTACTTTTAGCTCTTGTCATCAAAATTCTTAGAAGTATTTTGGTGATATGACTCATTAAACTTATGGTCCTATGTAATTCACATTCTATTGCTCCAGGTTTCTTAGGAAGAGTGATAAATACTGATTTTTTTCATCTCTTCTGGTATTATTCCAGTCTCATAAACGTCATTGATTAAAGCAGTAAGTTTTTCAATTCCATAATCTTCAAGGGCGATAATTTGTTCTATTACTAATTCATCAGGACCTGCTGCCTTTCCTTTCTTCATCTTATTTATTGCATTATGAACTTCAGATTTCAAAGTACTTGGACCTGCAATGTTTTTCTTAATTTCTGGTTTTTCACCTCGATCGTCTTCAAACAATTCCTGAATATACTCAGTCCATCTGTTCATAATCTCATCGTTTTCCATGATAATGGTACCATCCTTTGCTTTCAAACATCCACCTGACGAACAGAAGAGCTTTTTACCGGTGATATTCTTGATTTGTTGATCTAACATTGACTCAATTGAGTTAATTGACTCAACCACAAACTCAACCTGCAAATTAACCTCTAAGAAATCTTGCACAGGGATGCCTAAGTCCCCTTGTGCCTCAGTTTTTTTGTATTTCCTCTCCATTTAGAAAATAATCAACCCTTTAATTTCTGTTATCAAACTGCATGGCTATAAAATTCCCAAAACTTTATTCCATCTGCCATTTCTTTATCCATTCTCCTATTCTGTCTAAGTCTTTCTATAACTTCGCTGCTTCCTCAAAACTACCTGCTCCTCTACCTATCTTTATACCAGCTGCAAACTTTGCAACAAAGCCATGAATTCCATCATCCAAATCATTGACATATAATGTAAAAATAATCGGTTCCAACACGGACCGCAGTGGAACACCACTAGTCACCAGCAGCCAGTCAGAAAAGGTTCCCTTTATTCCCACTCTTTGCATCCTGCCAATCAGCCACTGCTTTATCCATGCTAGAATCTTTCCTGTAATATCATGGGCTTGTAGCTTCCTTAAGCAAACCATGCTGTATAGGGCCTATTTTATCATGTGGTTCCAAGTATCCTGATAGCTTATTCATAATAATCAACTCCAACATCTTCCCAAACACTAAGGTTAGGCTAATCGGCCTATAGTTTCCTTCCTTCTGCCTCTCTCCCTTTTTGAAGAGTGGAGTGACATTTGCAATTTTCCAGTCTTCCGGAGCCATTCCAAAATCTAGTGATTCTTGAAAGATCATTACTAATGTCTCCACAATATCTTCAGCCACCTCTTTCAGAACTCTGGAATGTACACCATCTGGTCCAGACAACTTATCTACCTTCAGACCTTTCAGTTTCCAGAGGATCTTCTCTCTAGTTGTGGTAACTTCACACACTTCCTGCCCCCTGACACCTGGAACTACTAACAGAGCAATGCTGCCTCTTCAGTCTTCCTGCCTATCCTTTCAATGCAATGTGTATCCTTGGACATTAGCCCCCAGCTATAATCTTTCAGCCATGATTCAGTGATGCCTACAACATCATACCTGTTATATAACCAGGGAAGGGAAATTAGTCTCCTTTCAGTTCAGGTGCAATCTGTTCCTTCCGCACAGTTCCCACCTTCCCTGCATGAGAGACAATGATCCAAAAATATTATGTCCTCCCACCTACATGAACTCCTTAGCCATGTATTAAACTGTAGAATCTTCCTAGTTCTACCCTCACTAGCACGTGGCATGGGGAGCAATCCTGAGGTCCTGACCTTTAACTTAGCACCTAACTCCCTGAATTCCCAACAGAACCTCATCATTCATCCTACCCATGTCATTGGTACCTACATGGACCATGACTTCTGTCTGTTCACCCTCTCACTTGAGAATGCTGAGGACTTGATCCAAGATATGCCGGGCGCTTGCACCCAGGAGGCAACATGCCATCCGGGAATCTGATTCTCGCCCACAGGACCTGCTGTTCCTTCCCCTAACTAATGAATCTCCTATCACCACAGCGTGCCTTACTTCCCTCTTCCCTTCTGAGCCACAGAGGCAGACACAGTGCCAGAGACCCGACCACTGTGACTTTTTTCTGTTAGGTCATCCCCACAATAATATCCAAAGTGATATACTTGTTGTTGAGGAGGATGGCTACAGGAGTAGTCTGCCCTAGCTCCTTAACCCCTTTCCCCTTCTTAACTATCATCCAGTTTCCTAGCTGAAGCCACGAAGAGCAAAAGCCTTAAGATTACCACTCTGACTGTATCCACTCAGAGGACAAGATCATAAGATATAAAAGCAAGGATGTAATACTGAGGCTTTTTAAGGGATTGCTCAGACCAGGTTTAGGCTCCTTCTCTAAGAAACGATATGCTGACATTGGAAAAGGTCCAGGAGAGGTTCACGAGAATGATCCTGGGAATGAAAGGGTTACCATATGATGAGTATTTGGTAGCTCTGGGCCTTTAGTTGCTGCAGTTTAGAAGAATTAGAGGAACCTCGATGAAAACTATCGTATATTGTAAGCCCTAGATTGAATGGATACGGAGAGGACGTTTCCAATAGTCTGGGAGTCTGGAAGAAGAGGGCACAGGCTCAGAATTCAAGAATATCCCTTTAGAAGAGAGATGAGGAGATGAGGAGGAATTTTTTTGTCAGTGGGTGGTAAACTTGTGGAATTTATTGCCGCAGGCAGTTGTGGAGGCCAAATCACTGGGTTTATTTAAAGTGGCAATTGATTATTCTTGATTAGTCAGGGCATCAAAGGTTATGGGGAGAAGGCAGGAGAATGGGGATGAGAAGAATAGTAAATTAGTCATGATGGAATGGTGGAACATATTCAATAGTCTGAATGGTCTAATTCTGCTGCTATGTCTTAGGATTTCATGGTCTTATAATAGTTTTTAATTTTTCACTGATGTCAGCTGGGATAATTTGCTTCTAGTTGAATAGATGAAGGTTTCTGAGTGTCCTGCATATCAACGATTATTGATTTGGCCAATATGACCTTTGAGTACTCCGAGTTGGTCTGATTTTGTTTCTTGATTGATCTGCATATTGCAAATTGGGTGAAAATAGTGTCTGTGAAGGAAAATAAGCCTTTGTGCTTCTGTTAGGGTAAATAATATCTATTAATTTAATAATTTTTGATATGAGGGCATTGCTTTATTGTCCATCGCTAATTGCCTTAGATAAGGTGATGAGGTGATGGTGGGTGGACTTCCATTTTAAGTCACTTGGATTTGCTCCCACAAACCTTATTTAGACACAATGACAATGATTGTATAGCAATATACAGCACTCTTCAAAAGTCTTAGGCACCCTAGATTTTTTATATGGTTTCAGATGGTATGACCTCCGCAGAGCCCTGATCTCAACATCATCGAGGCTGTCTGGGATTACCTGGAGAGACAGAAGCAAGAGAAACAGCCAAAGTCTGCAGAAGAAATGTGGCAAGTTCTCCATGATGCTTGGAGCAACCTGCCAACCAATTTTCTTATAAACCTGTACAACAGTGTACCTAAGAGAATTGTTGTAGTTTTAATGGCAAAGATGGTCACACCAAATATTGATTTGATTTAGTTTTTTCTGTTTATAGTTTTTTTTGATATTTAGAATATTTGCATTTTGTTATTTTTCAAAGTATCTTTTCTTTACAGAATTTTTTTTTTATATGTGCCCAGAGACTTTTTCACAGTACTGTATTTCCAAGTCAAGATGGTGTGTGGCTTGCAGGCAAACTTACTAGTTTGGTGCTCCCAATCACTTGGTGACCTTGTCCTTATTAGCAGAAGAACATTTTGGGAGGGGCTGTCAGAGTAGATTGTGAGAGGAAGAGCAATGCAATTGTATGTGGTTTTCCACAGCAGACCGTTGTTGCAAGGAATGAATGCTTAGGTTAATGGATGGTCTGCTTTGTCCTGGATGGTGTCAAACTTTCTGAATGTTACTGGAGTTAAGATAGTATAAAGGATATGAGTCACACGCAGGATACCTGGCTTCTGATCTGCTCGAGTAGTCATATTGTTTTATGACTCTGGTCCAGTTCAGCTTCTGGAGTGTGGTGTGCTTAACAATGGGGATTCCATTGAATATCAAGCCCTCTCTTAATGGAGGTGGTCATAGCCTAATGTTTTTATAGCACAAATGTTACTTTCCACTTCTCAGCCTATGCATGAATAAGCCCATGGCAGGTCTTACTGCAAGCTTGGAAAGTAATTATCATCAAACGTCCACATTTCAGGTGGTTGATCCCAGTCCATTCTTCTGAGAAACTCCAGTACTGATATCCCTCTTCAAAGAACAGCTGCTGTCTTCCTTTGTGCGATGAACTTTGATGGGTTGTATCCCATGATGCCCATTTATATTCATTGATGTGCCATGCCTTACCCATCAAAAGCAGTCACCGTCACCTCTCCTCTGCTTTCTGCTGAAGGCAAGGCTGTGACGAGGTCTGGAGGTGAGTGTTCCAGGCAATGCTGAAGCCGAACATTAATAAACAAAATAATTGCACTTTAATAACAGCATCCCCCCCTTTGATGATGATTGAGTGTTGTCTGTTCTGATATTTATTAGCTAAGTTAGGTATGTCTTACATTTTATGAACAGAGCAATGTTTCAGAGTGCCAGGTAGATGTCAGTGTTGTAACTGTACTGGAACAGATTGGCTACATCTACGGCTAGTTCTGGAGAGCAGATCTTCAGTACTGTAGCTGGGCTATTGCCTGGTTTCATAGCCTTTACTCTATCGAAAGCACTTAGTCCTTTCTTGACATGACATTAACTCAGTAAAATTGGCCAAAGACCAGTATTTGTGATAGTGGGCATCTCAGAAAGAAACTGAGGCATATCATCAACTTGACAATTCCATATGAACCTGGTTGTGAAGATTTCAGCCATGCCTTCAACATTCCCATGCCATCATTGAGGAAGGAGATGTTCTCGAAGATTACTCTTTAACAGTTGACTCATCTCACGACTGTTCATAATCAGATGGGGCAGAGCTGCAGAGCTCCAATCTATCTTTAGTGACATGCTATTTCTGCTGTGTATTATTCCCCTTTTCCCTTACAATATGAGAAGAGACTATTCAACCCATGGAATCTACACCCGCTTTAGTTGGCATTCATGTGACAGTGTTTAAGGGCCTTAGAGTTAACACCTCAATTTTAGATACACTTGATGCTTCTCTGGCATCTCCTTCTGGACCCCATGATTAAACAAGGTTGATCATTGTCATTTATGCGTGTTGGTTGTTGATACACATGGCTCATTTCACTATGTGTTTTGATGCTTTCAATGTATATTTGACTAATAAAGCTTTATCTTTACTCAAATCTTTAAATCCTCTAGTTTTGTATTTATAATATAGTGATGAATATGCTGGGCCATGAGACTACAAATTGTGTCATTGTTCCTTGCTGTGATGGTCTAGAGCACCTCATGAAACCCAGTTTTGATCTGTTGTACCAGTTTTGATCCATCTCATCTAACATGTGCACCTATTTTTGATTATGATTATGACCTCATTTGGCGAATCAGTACACCTTTATGTTGAAAACACTTGGAAGAGGTACTGTAGTAGCAAGAGAAGTCTTTGTGACATGGGTCAGGCACATCAATGCCCATCACCAATAATGATGATACCACATTAATTTCTGTTCACGGAGCAGGCACTTTTTCTCTGCAACAACTGCTATGCTGTCACATGAAATAATGCCAGATGAGGGAGGAGAGTTGGTCGTAATTAAGAGGAAGATTCCCTGTCCATTTAGAATCTTGAATCAATGGTAAGGAATCCCAGTATTCCCTTCTTCTGGTATACTACTGTACTGCCATCCCCAGTGTGTCTGGCCTGTTGCTGGAATGGTAATTGTGCAGTCAGGCATATTGTCTGTAGTATCTGATTCAGTGAGGATACCTATGTTAGGCTGTTGCTTCTGTGGTCTGTGGGATAGCCCTCCCAATTTAGACACCCAGTCTCAGATACCTATGTGGCAAACTTTCTTGAATGGAATAGGAAAAAATTCACTGCATCTAAATTTGGTGCCTATTTTTTCTTTATTTGAGTGTGGCATTTCAGAGAGTAACTAGCAATTCTAGTGCTCTGATCTCAGAGTCTGATAGGCCCAGATCATGAAGTGATATCAAACTTCCTCTCCTTGGGCTAAGAACCTTCATCAGGACTGGAAGGAAAGGTGGAAGAAGCCAGAATAAGGAGGTGGGGAGAGGGGAAGGAGTACACACTGTAAGGAGATAGGTGAAGCCAGGTGAGGGGAAGGCAGGTGGGTGGGGGAGGGACTGGATGAAGTGAGAAGGTGAGAGATGATCAGTGGAAAAGGCAAAGGGCTGAAGAAGAAATAATCTGATAGGAGAGGACAGTGGACCATGGCAGAAAGGGAAAGGGAAGGGGCACCAGAGGGAGGTGATAGGCAGGTGAGGAGATGAGAAGAGAACAGTTACAATGGTGAATAGAAAAAGAGAAAAGGGTGGAAGTTGGAGTTAGATGTTTTCAGTTTTGCAATTCTTTTGTTTCATTATCACTAGTACAAATACCTGCATTTTTAAAATTACTGACTGAATTTCCTACAATTGCAATGATTGGATTTGAACTCACAAATTTCATTATTTAGTGATTAGGTAATTAACAAATTCATCAGCAATATCATTGCACATTTTCAAAGGCCAGTCTAAAACATGGTTATCTGTAGTTATAAATAATTAATTTAAGGGAAAACTCCCCCTTGACTGTAGTCATACATTATAAAAAAACGGGGATAATTTCTTGACATATAACTGGAGGAGTTCCCTGAGCAGTCAATGCCAAAGTCAGGTTTCTTGCCATAAGCACAAATACATATGTGCACAGGTGAAGTTAAAACTAACTTATAGCAGCATCACAGATAGATGGCATCATATTAGCAGCTTTCACAAGAAAAACATAAATATAAATTATATGCAATTTTTACAAGAAAACAAAGTAAAACAAGGAAAAAGTCGATATTAGCGCAAAGTCATCAAAGTAGACGTAATGTTGCAAAGCCGTAGTCATTAGGGTTTTCCTGTTTGGGGAAAGGACTGAATGGTTAAAAGGAAAGCAGGTTTTCTTGAATCTGGTGCTGTGGGGCTTCAGGCCTGATTGTAGCTGCAAAAAGATGGCATGGCCTGCATCATGGGGAACTTCGATGATAGATGTTGCCTTCTTGAAGCAGCGCCTCTTGTAGATATGATTGATGGTGGGGCCCAGATCATCTTCATCAATGTTCTTTCTGCAAGCAAAAGGCAAGACATTGGGATCCTTGCTGATGTTTGCACAGTGTTCAGTAACATCGACAGCCCAGCACCACGTGCAGCAAAGTCTGGAGAACATCTGATTCCATGAAGTGCTGAGATGCATCCACGACCCTACAGTTTCTTGCAGTCATGGGCATAGCAGCAGTCATCCACGTTATGATGGATCCATTTAAGTTGTTTTCTATGGTCCATCAATAGAAACTGGTGAGAGTCAGAGGGGATATACCAATTTTCTTTAGCCTGCTGAGGATGTAGAGGCACTGGTGAATTATCTTGGCTGAGACATCAACCCTCTCAACCCTCTCAATATCTGCACCACTGATGTAAACCAGAGCATGTGCTCTGCTCCTTTCCTGCAGTCAATGACCAGCTCTTTGGATCGGGACTACAGAGCGTCGTGGGAGCTGAATTGTGAAGGAAGGCAGTTTTTTTTTTTAAAAACTTCTTCGAGTGCAAGAAGGGCGAGACTGCGCAGGCGCGTGACGTCAGCAGGACCGCGCGGAGAGTTTAAAAAGGCAGGTTGCTACCAACGGCTCTCCTTTGGATCGGGACTACAGAGCGTCGTGGGAGCTGAATTGTGAAGGAAGGCAGTTTTTTTTAAAAACTTCTTTGAGTGCAAGAAGGGCGAGACTGCACAGGCGCGTGACGTCGGCAGGACCGCGCGGAGAGTTTAAAAAGGAGACCACCCTATACAGCGGGCAGCTGTCGGAGCGGGCGCGGAGTGAGCGGTAGCAGAGTGTAGGGCTTTGGCTTCAACAGGCTTCGGCGGTAAACGAGAAGAGGCTAGAGCAAAGCGCCAACTCTTTTTTCTCTCCCCACCCCCCACCCCTTTCGCGAATCGGCCCGGACAGACAGGAACAGCAGGGCTGTCACTGCTAACGATTTAAAAAGTTCGTCTGTTTGGCAAGGTAAGTGGGTGAGTAGACTTATTTTTCCTGTTTCATTCCTGTAGAATTAGATAGCATGCCTGCAGGGTTAATGCTTTGTTCAGGGTGTCAGATGTGGGAATCCTGGGAGACCTCCAGCCGCCCTGATGGCCACATCTGCGCCAGGTGCACCGAGTTGCAGCTCCTCAGAGACCATGTTAGGGATCTGGAGCTGCAGCTTGATGACCTACTGCTTATCAGGGAAAGTGAAGAGGTGATAGACAGGAGCTACAGGGAGGTAGTCATCCCTAGGCTACAGGGGTCAGAAAACTGGGTCACTGTCAAGAGAGGGAAGGGAAATGCCCGGATAGTGGAGAGCATGCCTGTGGCTGTCCCCCTCAGCAACAAATATCTTGTTCTGGATGCTGTTGAGGGGGATGACCTGACGGGGGACGCCCACAGTGACCAGGTCTCTGGCACTGAGCCTGGCGCTGTTGTGCAGGAGAGAAGGAGGGAGAAGAGAAATGCAGTAGTCGTG
Source organism: Mobula hypostoma (assembly GCF_963921235.1). Classification (NCBI taxonomy): domain Eukaryota; kingdom Metazoa; phylum Chordata; class Chondrichthyes; order Myliobatiformes; family Myliobatidae; genus Mobula; species Mobula hypostoma. The sequence goes on along the minus strand of NC_086098.1, from coordinate 54,505,981 downwards.
GGGGATTCCATAGTCAGGGGAACGGACAGGAGATTCTGTGAGCCTGATAGGGATACCCGCATGGTGTGTTGCCTCCCAGGTGCCAGGGTACGGGATGTCTTGGATCGGGTCCTGAATATTCTAAAGGGGGGGGGGGTGAGCAGCCAGTTGTCTTGGTACATGTTGGTACCAATGACATAGATAGGACAAAGGAGGAGGTCCTGAAGAGAGATTTCCAGGAGTTAGGAAGGAAGCTGAGAAGCAGGACCTCCAGGGTAGTAATCTCGGGATTGCTACCTGTGCCACGTGCTAGCGAGGGCAAGAGTCGTCGGATCAGGCAGATGAATGCCTGGCTGAGAGACTGGTGTAGGGGGCAGGGCTTCAGATTCTTGGATAATTGGGATCTCTTCTGGGGAAAGTATGACCTGTTCAAAAAGGACAGGTTACACCTGAACCCAAAGGGGACCAATATCCTGGCAGGAAAGTTTAATAGAGCTGTTAGGGAGGGTTTAATCTAATTTGGCAGGGGGATGGGAACCGGAATGATAGAGCAGAGGAAGGGGATAACAGAAATAAATCTAAGATAGTGAGCAGTAAAGATGTCAGGAAAGACAGGCAGGTGATGGGGCAAATGTGTAGCCATTGGGATGAGTTGAAGTGCAATAAAGTTGCAGTGAAATCAAAGTGAGAAGTACCAAATACTGGTCTTAAGGTGTTGTACTTAAATGCACGCAGCATAAGGAATAAGGTGGATGATCTTGTTGTACAGCTACAGATTGGCAGGTATGATATTGTGGCCATCACTGAGACCTGGCTAAAGGATGCATGTCTCTGGGAGCTGAACGTCCAAGGATACACGGTGTATCGGAAGGATAGGAAGGTAGGCAGAGGGGGAGGCGTGGCTTTATTGGTAAGAAATGATATTAAATCGTTAGAAAGAGGTGATATAGGATCAGAAGGTGCAGAATCTTTATGGGTTGAGCTAAGGAATAGCAGGGGTAAAAAGACCCTGATGGCAGTTATTTATAGGCCTCCAAACAGCTGCAGGGATGTGGACTACAAATTACAACTGGAAATAGAAAAGGCTTGTCAGAAGGGAAGTGTTATGATAATTGTGGGGGATTTTAACATGCGAGTAGATTGGAAAAATCAGGTCGGCACTGGATCTCAGGAGAGAGAATTTCTAGAATGTCTGCGAGATGGCTTTTTAGAACAGCTTGTTGTTGAGCCCATTAGGGGATCGGCTGTACTGGATTGGGTATTGTGTAATGAACCGGAGGTGATTGGAGAGATTGAGGTGAAGGAACCCTTAGGAGGCAGTGATCATAACATGATTGGGTTCACTGTGAAATTAGAAAAAGAGAAGCTGAAATCTGATGTGTCAGTGTTTCAGTGGAGTAAAGGAAATTACAGTGGCATGAGAGAGGAATTGGCCAAAGTTGACTGGAAAGAGACACTGGCGGGAAAGAGGGCAAAGCAGCAGTGGCTGGAGTTTATGCGAAAAATGAGGAATGTGCAAGACAGGTATATTCCAAAAAAGAATAAATTTTCGAGTGGAAAAAGGATGCAACCGTGGTTGACAAGAGAAGTCAAAGCCAAAGTTAAAGCAAAGGAGAGGGCATACAAGGAAGCAAAAATTAGTGGGAAGACAGAGGATTGGGAAGTTTTTAAAACCTTACAAAAGGAAACCAAGAAGGTCATTAAGAGAGAAAAGATTAACTATGAAAGGAAACTAGCAAATAATATCAAAGAGGATACTAAAAGCTTTTTCAAGTATATAAAGAGTAAATGACAGGTGAGAGTAGATATAGGACCGATAGAAAATGATACTGGAGAAATTGTAATGGGAGATGAGGAGATGGCAGAGGAACTGAACAAGTATTTTGCATCAGTCTTCACTGAGGAAGACAGCAGGATACCGGACACTCAAGGGTGGCAGGGAAGAGAAGTGTGCGCAGTCACAATTACGACAGAGAAAGTACTCAGGAAGCTGAATGGTCTAAGGGTAGATAAATCTCCCGGACCAGATGGAATGCACCTGCGTGTTCTGAAGGAAGTAGCTGTGGAGATTGCGGAGGCATTAGCGATGATCTTTCAAAAGTCGATAGATTCTGGCATGGTTCCGGAAGACTGGAAGATTGCAAATATCACTCCGCTATTTAAGAAGGGGGCAAGGAAGCAAAAAGGAAATTATAGACCTGTTAGCTTGACGTCGGTGGTTGGGAAGTTGTTGGAGTCGATTGTCAAGGATGAGGTTACAGAGTACCTGGAGGCATATGACAAGATAGGCAGAACTCAGCATGGATTCCTTAAAGGAAAATCCTGCCTGACAAATCTATTACAATTTTTTGAGGAAATTACCAGTAGGCTAGACAAGGAAGATGCAGTGGATGTTGTATATTTGGATTTTCAGAAGGCCTTTGACAAGATGCCACACATGAGGCTACTTAACAAGATAAGAGCCCATGGAATTACGGGAAAGTTACATACGTGGATAGAGCGTTGGCTGATTGGCAGGAAACAGTGGTGTTCCACAGGGATCAGTGTTGGGGCCGCTTCTTTTTACATTGTACATCAACGATCTGGATTATGGAATAGATGGCTTTGTGGCTAAGTTTGCTGATGATAGGAAGATAGGTAGAGGGGCCGGTAGTGCTGAGGAAATGGAGAGTCTACAGAGAGACTTGGATAGATTGGAAGAATGGGCAGAGAAGTGGCAAATGAAGTACAATGTTGGAAAGTGTATGGTTATGCACTTTGGCAGAAAAAGTAAACAGGCAGACTATTATTTAAATGGGGAAAGGATTCAAAGTTCTGAGATGCAATGGGACTTGGGAGTCCTTGTACAGGATTCCCTTAAAGTTAACCTCCAGGTTGAGTCAGTAGTGAAGAAGGCGAATGCAATGTTGGCATTCACTTCTAGAGGAATAGAGTCTGGTCTCCTTATTTAAGAAAGGATGTGCTGACGTTGGAGAGGGTACAGAGAAGATTCACGAGAATGATTCCGAGAATGGGAGGGTTAACATATGAGGAACGTTTGTCCGCTCTTGGACTGTATTCCTTGGAGTTTAGAAGAATGAGGGGAGACCTCACAGAAACATTTCGAATGTTAAAGGGCATGGACAGAGTGGATGTGGCAAAGTTGTTTCCCATGATGGGGGAGTCTAGTACGAGAAGACATGACTTCAGGATTGAAGGGCGCCCTTTCAGAACAGAAATGCGAAGAAATTTTTTTAGTCAGAGAGTGGTGAATCTATGAAATTTGTTGCCACGGGCGGCAGTGGAGGCCAAGTCATTGGGCGTATTTAAGGCAGAGATTGATAGGTATCTGAGTAGCCAGGGCATCAAAGGTTATGGTGAGAAGGCGGGGCAGTGGGACTAAATAGGATAAAATGGATCAGCTCATGATAAAATGGCGGAGCAGACTCGATGGGCCAAATGGCCTACTTCTGCTCCTTTGTCTTATGGTCTTATGGTCTTACGGTCTTTTGTTTCAGGGACTTGAGGGAATTGTTGTTGTCATGACCCCACATCTCTAGGTTATCTCCTTCCCGTAATCTGATTTATTGTTATTTGAGATACGACCTACTACAGAGGTACCATCTGCAAATTTGTTGATGGAATCAGAGCAGGATTTGGCCACACAGTCATGAGTGTACAGGGGTAGGGGGCTGAGGACACAGTCTTGTGGGAAATCAGTGTTGAGAATAATTGTGGTGGATGTCTTACTGCCTACCCTTACTGATCATGGCCAGGAAGTCAAGCATCCAGTTGCTAAGAGAGGTGCTGAGTCCCAGGTCTAGGGAGTTGGATATGAATTTGCTTAGAATTATAATATTGAAGGCAGAGTTATAGTCAATAAACAATAGTCTAACTTGGATATTCTTTTTGTCCAGAAGCTTCCGGGATGAGTGTATGGTCACGAGATGGCATCTACTGTAGACCTGCTTCAGGGGAAGGCAAATTACAGTTCCTGAGGTTTGTCTGGGAGGCTGGTATTATTGCACAGCATGACTAACCTCTAGAGAAGTACTTCATACGGTGGATGTCATAGCCACTGGGCGGATGTTACTCAGGCATGTTATGTTGTTCTTCTTAGATTCTGGCATGGTAGTGCTCTTCCTAAAGGAGTCGAGAGCCTCAGATTGAAGCAGGGAAAGGTTAAAAATGTCTGCAAATACTCCCGCCACCTGACTTACATAATATCTAAAGGCACAGCTAGAGACACCATCTGGACCAGATGCTTTCCATTACTTCAATCTCCGGAAGACTGATTTTATGTCTGCAACAATGGTTCAGGTGTATTGGAAGTTGTCAGAGTGGGAGTCGATATTCCAATCCCCTTCTGTTCGAAATGTTTATAGAATACAGTCAGTGCTGTTGTCAACAATGCCATCTGACTCCAACCCATCTCTAACACAAGTTGGTCTGGATCCTCCCCCTGACACCTAATAGCAATATAATTGCTAAGGCTCCAAGCCAGTCACTTAAAACACTGTGTTTGCAGGAATTCTGGCATCCTGTGGTGAGTAATCCATTTGTTGATGACCCGCAGCATTCAACCATCCAAGTGACCATCAGGCACATTGTGGAATATTATTTATTTGTCTGGATGAGTGCAGCTCCAACAACAGTAGCAAAGGTCATCACATTCCAATGCAAAATAATTTGTCCAATGTGTTTCTGATTCTGCCGCAAGCAAGCTTTTCATTACACCTGTACCTCAATGTACTTGTACACGACATGACTTGTACTACTCTAAACACCCCCTCCCTTCAACATTAATAGTTTTGGTAGTAGTGTATATTATTTCAGCAATGTGCCATGTCTCCTCCGATAATACCTCTGCACCCATCACTCCCTCAACATCCGCAGATTCATGCTTCTTTTGAAATCACACATCATCTTTACTGAGACATCTGATATTCTTCTCTTATCATTGCAAGGTCAAAATAATTTCTTCACATAAATATAATGGCAGAGAATATTTTGAGGGCTGACAAATAGTTTTTGCTGAGAGCCTTTCGAATCAGAGCTCTTAAAAACTCTTTGAAGCGCAAATGTACTGGAAAATTAACTTTGCTCTGGCACAAGATCTAATCTTCTTTACATCCACTTATGAGTGATAGATTGCATCAAAAGTTGAAATGTAATTGTAAGACTTTTTAAGATTAGTTAACTTATTTATAACCAGTTGATGAATAGTCGAGTGTAAGCACATAAGGGAGTAAATAGCATTCAGTAAGCAATTAGGAGTTAAGCCCATTGCATTAGAGATTTCTTTTCGTTGGTGCATTTAGCAGTGCAGAGATGCAGAGTGACATTTTCTGAATTTTTATACATGCTGGCTCTCAATATGCAGGAAAGCGCAATTATGGAATTGATAGGAAAATTTTGGGGTTGATTTGGGTTGTTAGACTAATGTGCAGAAAAAAATGTGCATTATGTCTATATTGTTGAGTGTTTCAAAATATCTGCTTAGCTTACTGTTGGTTTTGCATATTTACATCATGCAATTTCTGTTTATTTATTTGGCGGTTTATTTTGCATTAGCACAGCACAATCATCCACAACTTCTCCTTTTGTATGCTCAGTGCAAACACTGAAAAGGTTGAATAAGCAGCACTATCCTCTCTGATGAATGGTTTAGTGTGTCTTTATTTTTCCTGCAATGCAGTAAAAAAATATTATGGAGATATCAAAGAGACGGGCACACGTGGGAAATGTGGCGTAATTACTTGTTATGCAGCATAACAAAGAAGAATGTGATGAGAATAACTGATGTGTGCGATGCCTCTGAGGGAAGGCAGAATCTGCGCTTAAATGCTAAGTCTAACTGTGACCCAGATCCATCTGAAATGAAACTTAAGGTCAGGAATAAAAGTATGTTTTACATCAATATTAACTTCGTTAATAAAAGAATTTGGCATAAGAGTCACACCATGTTTAATATAGTGTGGCCAAGGAGGAAAACAAGAAAGGGGAGTAGGTCATAGAATTACAGAGGCATATAATATGGAAAGAAGCCCTTAAACATACTGAGTCCAAAACACTCTTCATGCTAATTTTGCACTAGTCCCAGTTTATTATTCCCATATTCCCCTCATCTCTTCCCCAGATTCTACCATATCAGAACCAATTTGTGGTTTCAGCATCCTGAATTAAAACATGACCCCTGATGCTGTCTGTATGGAGTTTGTACATTCTCCCTGTGGGTGAATGTGTAAATTCAAGAAATTCAAGAATGCGGGTCTCCATTGGAGCTCTGGTTTCAAAGGTAAATTCAATGTCAAAGAAATGAACACAAAATACATCCTGAAATTCTTCTTCTTTGCAGCCATCCATGAAAACAGGGGAGTGCCCCAAAGAATGAATGACATTAAATGTGAGAACCCCAAAGCCCCCTCCCAACTCCCCCTCCCACACATAAGCAGCAGCAAAGCGATGATCCCCCTTCCTCCACCAGCAAAAAAAGCATCAGTGCCTTCCACCGAGCATGCAACTGTGCAGCAAAGCATCAATAAAGACACAGACTTGCAATATGCCAAAGACTACTCATTCACCCGGAAATTCGACGTACCACAGGCTCTCCCTCTCGCTAATAAGGGAAAAAGTGGTGTCTCCGTTTTACAGTGAGGGGGGAGAGATAATAAACAACTCGCTGATTTTTATGATGTTAAAAGTCTGTTGTGTCACTTTTTCCGAGTCTGTGCCCAAAGAACTCAGGTCTCTGGGGACATGACCAGCAGCCAGCTTGCTGCTTTTGATCTTCCATCTCCCACGACACACCAATTTCCTGCAGAAGCTCCAACTATGAGTCCGCCTGCCTCCAAAGCCACAAAATCACGGAACTCCGAAGGCACGTTAATCTTCAAGGCCATGTCCTTGACATATCGAATAACAGCCAGTCATGAGACCCTGAGAAATCAATGTGTAACTCCAGGCCAGGATCTTCAAAAGAACCCTGAAAGCCCTTAAAGGTGTGCAGATTGGTGGACTAATTGGCCACTGGAAACTGTTCATCATCTTAGGTAGGTGGTAGAAGTTAGGAGAGTTCAAAGTTGAAAGTAAATTTATGATCAAATATCACCATACACTACCCCAAGATTCATTTTGTAATTTGTAAAGGATTTGTATAAATACATGTTTGATGGCTGGCACTCAGTTGGTGAGGCAAAGGGCATGCTTCTGTGTTAAAATAATCTGATATTATCTTTGTCAAAGGTTTTATATTTTGTTTACATCTGAAGACATTAAAATTGTGTACGTGCATAACTAGATTACTCAGCACTGCTGTTTGGGTCCTATGGGCTCAGTTCAGTAACCAAAGTGCGCACACTTGTGAAGTAATTCATACCAGTCTGTTCTCACCTTTGAGAGAAGGTTAGAGCACACATTATTGAAAGTATACCAAGCAGACAGATTAATGTTTAATGGTGAGGTGGAAAATGCCCTGTCAGTTTGCAGCTCAAAGCCCCAGTGAACTGTCTTCCTTAAATTCACATGACCAACCCTCCAGTACTGCTTCTTAAAGGAACATTAATTATTTAAAAGTTAGGTGTTGGCTGTTCCTGCAATTCTGCTAGAGATTATTGCCTTCTGTGATGACTTCACTTTGAAGATACTACAATGCACCCCATGACAATCACAATAGGATGCTGACTTGGTATAGAGAATGAGCAGCAGTCAGAAAGTGCTGCAGTCAGAGAGAGAGAGAGTGTGACAGTGAGAGAGAGAGAGAGAGAGAGAGTGTGACAGTGAGAGAGAGAGAGAGAGAGAGTGTGACAGTGAGAGAGTGGCAATCAGAGAGAGAGAGTGGCAGTGAGAGAGAGAGAGTGACAGTGAGAGAGTGGCAATCAGAGAGAGTGGGTGGCAGTCAGAGCGAGTGGCAGTGAGAGGGAGATAGTGGCAGTGAGAAAGAGAGTGGCAGTGAGAGAGAGAGAGTGGCAGTGAGAGAGAGAGTGGCAGTGAGAGAGAGAGTGGCAGTGAGAGAGAGAGAGTGGCAGTGAGAGAGAGAGTGGCAGTCAGAGAGAGAGTGACAGTCAGAGAGAGAGGCAGTCAGAGAGAGAGAGGCAGTCAGAGAGAGAGTGGCAGTCAGAGAGAGAGGCAGTCAGAGAGAGAGTGACAGTCAGAGAGAGAGGCAGTCAGAGAGAGAGGCAGTCAGAGAGAGAGTGGCAGTCAGAGAGAGAGGCAGTCAGAGAGAGAGGCAGTCAGAGAGAGAGTGACAGTCAGAGAGAGAGGCAGTCAGAGAGAGAGGCAGTCAGAGAGAGAGTGGCAGTGAGAGAGAGTGGCAGTCAGAGAGAGAGGCAGTCAGAGAGAGAGTGGCAGTCAGAGAGAGAGGCAGTCAGAGAGAGAGTGGCAGTCAGAGAGAGTGGCAGTCAGAGAGAGAGGCAGTCAGAGAGAGAGAGTGGCAGTCAGAGAGAGAGGCAGTCAGAGAGAGAGAGTGGCAGTCAGAGAGAGTGGCAGTCAGAGAGAGAGGCAGTCAGAGAGAGTGGCAGTCAGAGAGAGAGGCAGTCAGAGAGAGAGGCAGTCAGAGAGAGAGAGTGGCAGTCAGAGAGAGTGGCAGTCAGAGAGAGTGGCAGTCAGAGAGAGAGAGTGGCAGTCAGAGAGAGTGGCAGTCAGAGAGAGAGGCAGTCAGAGAGAGTGGCAGTCAGAGAGAGAGGCAGTCAGAGAGAGAGAGTGGCAGTCAGAGAGAGTGGCAGTCAGAGAGAGGCAGTCAGAGAGAGAGGCAGTCAGAGAGAGTGGCAGTCAGAGAGAGTGGCAGTCAGAGAGAGTGGCAGTCAGAGAGAGAGGCAGTCAGAGAGAGGCAGTCAGAGAGAGAGGCAGTCAGAGAGAGAGAGAGTGGCAGTCAGAGAGAGAGGCAGTCAGAGAGAGTGGCAGTCAGAGAGAATGGCAGTCAGAGAGAATGGCAGTCAGACAGAGCAGTGTAAGCTACAGTAAGAAGAAGTAGGCGAATGGGAAGAAAGTCTCTCAGCAGGAAGCCATATACACTAGCTCGTTCAGAAAACTCCTTGAGGAAACATGTAGCAGCTCATTGTATTTTAATAAGGACATTGTCACAGAAATCTCCCATATTCTAGAGAGAGAGAGGAAGCTCCGACCTCAGAGTAGAAGGATTAGATCGTTAATGTCTGTGCAAGTGGCCATGGCAATGTCTGTGCTTCTTCCAGGCTACACAAGAAATAATTGCAACGTCTTACTGTTTATTATTCATTGTTACATGAGAGAAATGAGCTCACTTATTGACAGGGAGCTGACTACGACGTTCCCTCATGGAAAAATTCAAAGTTCAGAGTACATTTATTAGCAAAGTATGTATACATTATACAACCTTGAGATTCGTCTCCTTACAGGCAACCACAAAATAAGAAAGCCAAAAGAACCCATTTAAAAAGACCTACAAACACTGAATGCACTGAGAGAGAAAAAAAAAACAAAAATCATGCAAACAATAAAAGGAAGTAACAGCATTCAGAATGAAAGTGAGTCCATAGACACGACACCCAGAGCAGCCAGAGCAGGTCCATAGCTTTAACCTCACAACAGAGTAAAACATTGTGGAGCTTACAGACATGAAGCCTAGAGTAAGGTCACAGCTTCAGCCTTAGTGCAGTGATGAGCAGAGCAAACATTGAGGAGCAGAACTAGCTCGACCCTCTCCTCCAGTCCTGACGCCCTACCTTTTCAATACATCCAGCCTGATGATGAAATCACCCAGACATCAGGTCGTTGTTCTCTCTTAAACCTGAGCCCTATTGCATCAATAAGCTCTGGACCAGGATCCCCTCGCCATGTTTTGGCTTGCACCCAAGCTTTCCAATTTAGTCTGGAGTTTAGATCCACCAGACTTCAGTCTCGGTTTAGGTGGATGGGTTTTAAAACTCCTGTTCTCCAATTTTCTCCGCTTTCCGTGGCCTAACTCCATCTCGGCCCCACCCTGGCCATTTCTCCTTGAACATGAGTTAACAACACTCTGACTTTGCATCACACCCACATGCCTCGACCAAACCTTTGTTCACCTCTTCATTGTTTGAGGTGATAGTTTACTACAATTTATTTTTACAAAGAAAAGTGTTATTAATGAAGTATTTAGTTGTACTTCTTGCTTTGGGAAACACCAGAAAGTAGGCGCTCATCTTCAGTAGTGCCATCTTAAGGAAGTAAGCAGACACAGTGAGAATGGGATTTTGTTCAGTGTTACTGAAAACATTGTGCCATGAACATCTTAGAAGTATTTAAAGTTGCTGCATTTGAACGTGGCCAATCAGCATTTGGTGTGTGATGGCACATGTTGCATCATGGGGGTTAATACTCAGGATGAAGGCAAAAGTCTTTGTTCTTCAGTTGGCCACTAAGATATTTACATTTCACCATCACTAAGAACGGGAAGAGTGCCAATGAATGACAAGAGCTCTCAAAATATTGCAAATATTTCTACTTTGGAACTTGAATAACAGTACACTACATGCTACTTATACAGCCACACTGGCTCAACGAAAGTGTTAGAGAAAGCCATTGGTGTGGTGAAACAATGATACCATTGACTGGACTCGTCTACCACATTCTCCCTCAGTTGGATAGGTTGAAGACACAAGGGTATAGTTACATCAACGTGGTGAGGGAAAGTAAAAGATGGATGCTTAGATCATCAGTGGCTTGCAGGTTGGAAGATCCTGGGATGCGAAAAGGATAAAATAGTGTTATTTTTGGCTGAATGAACTGCACTGCTGATCACCAGCAATGGCCAGAACAATAACTATTAACATTTCATCCATACAGGTTAGACAGTAAGACCATAAGATTTAGGAGCAGACTTAGGTCATTTGGCCCATTGCATCTGCTCTGCCATTTCATCATGGCTGATGCAATTTTCCTCTCAGCCCCAATCTCCTGCCTTCTCCCCATATCCCCTTACGCCCTGACCAATAAAGAATCAGTATACATAAAGGCTGCCTGTGGCAAAGAATACCACAGATTCACCATTCTCTGGCTAAAGAAATTTCTCCTCATCTCCATTCTAAAAGGACACCCCTTTATTCTGAGGCTGTGTTCTCTGGTCTTGGACTCTCCCACCATAGGAAACATCTTCTCGACATCCAATCTATTGAATAGGTTTTAATGAAGTCACCCCTCATTCATCAAAGTTGCTGGTGAATGCAGCAGGCCAGGCAGTATCTCTAGGAAGAGGTACAGTCGACGTTTCAGGCCGAGACCCTGAAACGTCGACTGTACCTCTTCCTAGAGTTGCTGCCTGGCCTGCTGCATTCACCAGCAACTTTGATGTGTGTTGCTTGAATTTCCAGCATCTGCAGAATTCCTCTTGTTCACGCCTCATTCTTCTGACTTCTAGTGAATACAGGCCCAGAGCCATCAAACGTTCTTCATATAACAAGCCATTCAATCTTGGAATAATTATTGTGAACCTCCTCTGAATCCTTTATTTTTATATTCTAGTCCTCTTGAAATGAATACAAACATTACATTTGTCTTCCTTACCACAGACTCAATCTGCAAATCAACTTTTAGGGAATCCTGTGCAAGAACCAAGTCCCTTTTTGTAATTTTTCTCCATTTTGAAAATAGTCAACCCTTTAATTCTTCTACCAAAGTGCATGACCATACACATCCCAACACTGTATACCATCTACATTACTTCACCCATTCTCCTAAAATGCCTAAGTCCCTCTGTATCCTTGCTACTTCCTCAAAACTACCTGCTCCTCCACCTATCTTCATATCATCTGCAAAATTTGCAACAAAGCTATCAATTCCATCATCCAAATCATTAATATATAACGTAAAAAGATTTGCTTCCAACACAAACTCCCTGGAACATCACAATTTACCGGCAGCCAGGCAGAAAAGGCTTCCTTTATTCCCATTATTTGTCCCTTGCTAGACAAAGACTACTTTATCCATGCTAGAATCTTTCCTGTAGCACCAAGGGCTTGTAACTTTTTAAGCAACCTCATGTGTTTAAACCTTGTCAAATGCCTTTTGAAAATCCAAGTCTACAATATCAATTGATTCTTTTTTGTCTATCCTGTTTGTTATTTCTTCAAAGAATTTCAGTGGATTTGGCAGGTCAGATTGTCCCTGAAGGAAACAATGCTGAATATGGCCTATTTTATCATGTGCTTCCAAGTATTCTTAATAATCAACTCCAACATCTTCCCAAACAGTAAGGCGAGGCTAACTGGCCTATAGTTTCCTTTCTTCTGCCTTCTTTAAGAGTGGAGTGATATCCGTATTTTTCCAGTCTTCTGGAACCAATCCAGAATCTAGTGATTCTTGAAAGATCATTACTAATGTCTCCACGATCTCTTCAGCCATCCCTTTCAGAACACTGGGGTATATACCATCTAGTCCAGGTGACCTATCAACCTTCAGTCCATTCAGTTTCCAAAGAATCTTCTCTCTAGTTACGGTATCTTCACATACTCCATGCCCCCTGACACCTGGAACTTCCACCATACTGTTAGTGTCTTCCACAGGAAAGACTGATGCAAATTGCTTAGTCAGTTTGTCCGCCGTTTTGTTGTCCCCCATTACTAAATCTCGAGCATTGTTTTCCAGTGGTCCGATATCTACTCTTGTCTACCTTTCACACTTTCATGTACCTGAAGAAACATTTGATGTCCACTTTAACACTATCGGCTAGCATACTTTTGTATTCCATCTTTACCTACTTTATGACTTTTTAAGTTGCTGTCTGTTCGTCTTTAAAAGTTTCCCAATGCTTTAAATTTCTATTAATTTTTGCTCTATTATATGCCCACCTCTTTGGCTTTTATGTTGGCTTTGACTTCTCTTGTTAGCCACTGTTGTGTCATTTTTCTTTACAGTACTTCTTCCTCTTTGGAATGCACATATCCTGTGCCTTCTGAATTACTTCCAGAAATTCCAGCCATTACTGCTGTGCTGTCATCCTTGCCAGTGTTCTTTTCCAAACAATTCTGGTCAATTCCTCTCTCGTGCCTCTGTAATTCCCTTTACTCCACTGTAATACTGATACATCTGACTTTAGCTGCTTCTCAAATTTCAGGGTGAATTTGATCCTATTACGATCACTTGACCCTTAGGGTTTTTTTTTACCTTCAGATCTGTAATCAATTCTGGTTCATTGCACAACACCCAGTTCTTAATAGCTGATACTTTAATGGGCTCAACCAGTAGCTGTGCTAAAATGCCATCTCATAGACACTCTAGAAATTCCCCTCCTGTATTCCAGCTCCAACCTGACTTTCCCAAACTACCTGCTTATAGAAGTCCATCTTGACTATTGTAACATTGCCCTTTGGCAAGAATCTTCTACTTCCCATTGCAATTTGTAGACCACATTCTTTCTACTGTTTGGAGGTCTGTATACAACTCCATTCAGAGTCTTTTTATCCTTATATTTCCTTAGCTCTATCCACAATGATTCAACACCTTCTGACCCTATGTCTTTATAACGTTTTGATTTAATTTTTTACCAACAGAGCAAAGCCACCCCTTAAGCCTTTCCGCCTATCCTTTGGATATAATGGGTATACTTGGACACTAAGTTCTCAGAGATAATCTTTAACCATCATGCAATGACGCCTACAACATCAAGCCTGCCAATTTGCAACTGTGCTGCAATTTCATCTACCTTATTCAGCACAGATACAGCACCTTCAGCCCTGTATTCACGCTTTTTGACTTTGTCACCCCATGCTCAACCTTTCAATTCCTAACATTGTCTGAGGTCTTATCAACATTTGCCTCCGCAACCTCTCCACTATCAGTTCTGGCACACTGGTTCCCATTCCCCTGCAACTCTTGTTTAACCTCAACCATTCAACATTAACAAACCATCTCGCTGGGATATTAATTCCCCTCCTGTTCAGGTGCAAACCATTCCTTCTGCACAGGTCCCACCTTCCCTGGAAGAGAAAAATCTTCTGCCCTCCCTCCTACACCAACTCCTTAACCACGCATTAAACTGTATAGCCTTCCGAGTTCTGGCCCACTAGCATAGGGCACAGGCAGCAATCTTGAAATCACAACTGGGAGGTCCTGCCCTTTAACTTAACACCTAACTCCCTGAACTCTCTATGCAGAACCTCATCACTCATCCTACCTGTGGTATTGGTGCCTACATGCAACTTCTATCTGTTCACCCTCCCACTTAAGAATGTTGAGGACTCAGTCCGAGATATCCCAGACCCTGGCACCCTGAAGGCAACATACCATCCGGAAATCTCATTCTCGCCCACAGAACCTGTTGTCTGTTCCCCTAACTAACAAATTCCCCACCAACACAGCGTGCATCTTCTCCTCCCCTTCCCTTCTGAGTCACAGAGGCAAACCCAGTGCCAGAGACCCGACCACTGTGACTTTCCCTAGGGCAGGCAAGTGCCCCTGTCTCCTTCAGATTAGCTCCATTGCCTTGGATAAACTGCCTCTGGGGAGGAAAGGGAGTGCTTTCTCTCCTTCGCAATTCTGATGACATCGTTAGACATTGTGCCATAGATGCTCTCTTTCCAACACGTTCTGCTTTTGCTTCAGATTTCCAACAGATTTTTATGATTAAGTATCTAGCAGTGTTTGTCAAGTGGGTATTATGAATGTGAAGCTTTTGCTAATGATGTGAATAGGAGCACTACGAATAATGTATGAATGTTAACCATATCCCAATTGATAGAGGCTATTGGTGAGTGAGAATTTATAGTTTCTAATGACTTCCCAAATGAATATTGCACAACCTCTGCATTCCTCATAATAGTTTTATTAAATCTTTGTCACATTCATACTCTCATTCTTCGCCTGCTGTGTATGTATGCTGGCAGTTACATTCTGTCCTCTCCACTTCCTAACAACGTCACTTACTTTTGACTATATCAGTCCCTCCAGCAAAACATTAGGCTCATCTATGACTTGTGCAGTGCCTTTGCAATTTGTAACAATGTCCCTTTCACTCTTTTTGCTTTGTCCAACCTACGAGTCTATTCCGATATATTTGCTAAGCTCAATTTAAAATTGAATTTAACAGACCATACAGGAGCAAGAGTTACACTTAAGATTGAATAGAATTTTGTCCAGTTTTGCATTTATTGATTTCTGTCAAATTATGAAAAAATAATCAGGATTTTCATCAGTGATGACTTCAGTAGATAGCATTGGATCCAGGTAGGTTTTTTACTTAAGTTCAACCAGAGCCAATGTTTTCTTACCTATGAGTGTCAGATACTAAATTCTTGGGACCTGTGGCTCATGGATTGTGACAGGAGAGCTCCAATTATTTCCCTGCTAATTTTCTGCTACTTTTATTGCATACTGCTGTCTTCTGAATTGTAACTGAGGAGGTGGAATAATGATCAAGTTAGATCCTCATTAGCTGTGAGTTAATAGTAGCCATGATTGAATTTGCTGGTACAAACCCTCTCGAAAGAGTCTATTTAAAATTTGAACCCATTTATACCTGGGCTCAGCCCTTTAAAAGACTTCATGTAAAATCCTCAAGCCTCAAAGGTATTTGTCATACTCCTGACTTGTTGACATTATTTCAGTTTCAAGGAACTTCAGTCTCGTCGCGGTAGTTTGCAGGATTAAGAGTCCAGGAATTGCAGGTCCCTCAGTTTTTTTAAAACTCAATATCATGATCTAACATAGCATCTGAGAAATAATAATCATCTCACAATAGTGTTCCAGTGATGATCAAAATATCCAAAATAGTAATCAATATGTTTAAAAAGCTGGAGGAATGCAGCAGGCCGCATCTATGAAAGGAAATGAACAGACAATGATTCAGGCGGAGACCTTTGTGTATTTAAAACAGTTATGGTAGCTTGACTAGCAGATTAGGCCATTTGGCCTGTCAAATCCACTCTGCCATTTGATCATGGCTGATTTATTTTCCCTCAGAACCCCATAAACTTTGACACCCTTACCAATCAAGAACCTGTCAACCTCTGCTTTAAGTATACCCAAAAGGACTTGGCTTCCATAGACCTCTGTTATAATGAATTCCACAGATTCACCACTCTTTGGCTAAAGAAATTCCTCCTTGTCTCTATTCTAAAATGACGTCCTTCTAATCTGAGGCTATGCCCTCTGGTTCTTGACTCTCCCATTATTGGAAACATCCTCTCCAAATTCACTCTTTCCAAGCCTTTCAATATTTGGTGTGTCCATCGTTCATTGAGGAGTTTCACTGGACCCATCCAGTTACATCTCAATTCGTCCTGGGCCACCAAGAGCCAGCCAAAGGGTGGTGGGAGCCCTGTCAGGCCTGCACATGCAGGATCCTTCCATTCTCCATATAGCTAACAGAAGTCATCTGCCATTTGTGTCTAATTCATCACCAGAGGTTTCAATAAGTACATTTAATGTCAGGGAAATGTATACAATATACATCCTGATTCTTTTTTTGTTCGCTGCCAATTTAAAACCACCTCTCATCCACAGGCCCTGTTCACCCAATAAACTAGCCAGCCTCAACCAGTTGCTCCTAGCCTTCAATTACCCTGTTGCCATGTATTTGTTCTCACTTGTTTTAGGGCCCCTCATGGCTTGCTAGGTTACAGTTTATTATTAAAGTTACAGCTCACTGCTTTATCATCTCAGCTGCTCGAAGTTTGGGGTTGAGTCTCCTCTACATTTCCTGACAGACTAACTCCCATTTATGACCAGAAACTAAACAAAAAAATACATTAGGTGGAAGTTTACTTATAACTGTTTGTGTTCTTTCAAGTTGCAGCTACTCTGTTTAGAAAGCAAGCTTTTTAAAACATGAGAAAGAAGCCTAGGAAATGCATATCCATCACACAAATGACACTGGAAGTAATCTGCAGATCATAACATTGGGGATTCTGCTCTTTAATCTGCTACTTACCTCCCTAAATTCTTGTTGCAGGAAATTACTCCCTTTTCTAGCAACACTGTAAAACATGTCCACTGGTTTCTCTTCTACCCCTTTCAGAACACCCTTCAGTGGCTCCAATAGTTCCTGTCCCTGGCAATATGGAGACAACATATCATTTAAGAATCTCTTTTGTGCTGTCTGCTCCCCTTACAACTAGGTCTTCTATCACTAGAGCTCAGCTGGACATATCCCTCCTCTCCTGTGCAGCAGAAGCAGACGCAGTGTCACAAATTTAGCTGTTGCTGTTCTTTGCAATGGTGGAAAGTGGAGGGATGGTGGGGTTGGTTTGGGGGGGGAAGGCACAGGAGCTCCTGCACTGCCTATTTGTGCTACTACTCTGCTGAATAATGTCCCATCATCAACTTCCGGCTTACAAAGCCATTCCTTACAATATGACTAACTCAGTTAGTGAGCCGTCTATGATGTCCTCAAGGTTATGGATGCACCTTAGTGAGTTCACCCACAATCAGCCAGGAGCTGCACACTATCTGTACTCACAACCACCAGGGATTCTGTAAGTGTGCCTGGTTTCCTATATATTGCAGGAGAAGTGTTTCCCAGGGTTGAGGTCTCCTGTTGAAATCTAACCTTGGTTATTCAGCTTAATTTGGAGAATGTTCTTTAAAAATCCAAGGCTTGCTTGCTGTGAACCCCAAGAACAAAGGAGAAAAGCTTTATGGTTATCACGACTAAAATTTGTCTGTGAACTCTCACCATCAAACATTTAATTGTGTACTGCCTGTGAAGCTTCATTGTAGATGAATAGGCTGATTTGTCTTCTTATATAAGAACAATGATTACACAGCAGAAATTAATCCAAAAGTACTCCATTAATCAATTGTTAATACTTGGACATTGATTTTGTTTAGCTTCCTTGGTGGTTAAATTGGTCTTGTCCCCAACTGACAAGGTAAAAATGAGTTTGTACTTCCTAAAAATGATATGTTTGCAGTATTTCTGAAATGGTCCCTTGATTCTGCTTGATTCATGGTTCTTTCATATTTTAAAGATTGAATAAAAAGCATGGAAATCAGAATTAAAATATTGTTACAGAAAATCTGCCACACATAAACAGCAGCTCCAAAAACTGTTTCAGATCCTTAAATTAGGATATTTAGAGCTACCTTTTTTCCTTAAAAACTGAGGCTGTGCCAAAATACAATGAAACATTTTTGTCCTTCAATGCCTCAGAAAAATATTAGTTACGCAGAATTTTTTATATCAGTCATTTGTGCATTTCAACACTTCCCTTGTGCGGTTTAAGTAATGATATGTGCACTGAGTGAGGGACGAGCTTAAATTATATAATGTAAGGTGCTCCTGAGTAGCTGAGCAGTTCTGGGAAGAGGTCATTGCTAAAATGCAGGGGAATGCAGGAACCATTTAATACATCCCAAATTCAGCAGTAAGGTTCATCACTAAACACCAATTCTAATGTCACCAATTAAGGATAAATACTAAATGAGTGTTAAGAGATGCCCCGATGTTTGAATTGCCTCTGAAAGGGCTCATCTGAGTTAAAAATCGGATCTCAAAGACGACACCTGATAGGGTTATATTATCTCAGCACTACACTTGCTGTGCTTCATGGAATTGATAGAATTAGAATCCAATTTTATTTTTTTTGACCTAGGGATGTATTATCACTGTGCAAAGGCTAATTAACCAAATTGATTGGCCAAATTAAGCTGAGCAGTTGATCTAATTAACTGCATTTCTCTTTGTAAGACACTTAAGAATTCTAAGTTTGCCCTGTGATAAGTCTGAGGAATGCTGGAGACTTTAGTTATCTTTACTTCTCCAGAACCTCCATGGAATTAAATTAAATGCATGGAGTTCATTTTTAGAACATCTCTTGTGTCAAATTGCAGATGTGATACTTTTTGTGGCTTTCTCAGATGACATCGTGTGGATCACCTCATAACATGTTTCTGGTTTCTGGCAGACTGGTTCTGCGGCCTGTAGTTAAGGTATGTCACAGTGCTAGATTGAAGTGAAATGAGATCAACTAAATATGCCTTTACTTTGTGGATGACTTTGTAGGTTGGTGGTTTATATTCTGTGTTTGTCACTTATTAGTTCTGCCATTTGCTCCATGTTTTTGTTTGTGTGTTGGGGGTTTGATGATTTTCTTTGAATGTGTTCTATGGTTTATTTTGTTTCATGGCAGTCTGTGGGGAAGACGGATCTCAGAGTTGTATACTGCATACTTATTTTTGATAATAAATACACTTTGAATCTTTGAAAGGAACTAAATAGGCAGCAATAACAGCGATTGCTCCTTTTCTATGAAATTGGCGGAGAAATTATTAGAACAGCACCCTGGTGGTTTGCATCCTGAACTATGAACTAAAATGGAACCTGTATTGCTCCCAAGTGAGCCCCTTGTGAGGTTGGTGGTCAGTGGGCTACGGGATTAATGGATTTGTGGCTAAATTTGCCGGTGATGCAAAGATAGGCGGAGGAGCAGGTAGTGTTGAGGAAACAGAGAGCCTGCAGAGAGACTTAGATAGTTTAGGGAAATAGGCAAAGATGTGGCAAATGAAATACAATGTTGGAAGGTGTATGGTCATGCACTTTAGTTGAAGAAATAAACAAGCAAACTATTATTTAGATGGGGAGAGAATTCAAAATGCAGAGTTGCAAAGAGACTTGGGAGTCCTTGTGCAGAGTACCCTAAAGGTTAACTTCCAGGTTGAATCAGTGGTGAAGAAGGCAAATGCAATGTTGGCATTCATTTATAGAGATATAGAATATATATATAAGAGCAGGGATGTGATGTTAGGGCTCTATAAGGCACTCATGAAACCACATTTGGAATAAAGTATATACTGACATTGGAGATTGTTCAGAGAAGATTCACGAGAATGATTCCAGGAATGAAAGGGTTACCGTATGAAGAACGTCTGGCAGCTCTTGGGTTGTATTCCCTAGAGTTCAGGAGAATGAGGGGGATCTCATAGAAACATTCAGAATGTTAAAAGGCCTGAACGGATTAGATATGGCAAAGTTATTTTCCATGGTAGGGGAGTCTAGGACAAAAGGGCATGACTTCAGGATTGAAAGATGTCTTTTAGAACAGAAATGCAGAGATATTACTCTAGTCAGAGGGTGGTAAATCTGTGGAATTCGTTGCCACGAGCGGCTGTGGAGGTCAAGTCATTCGGTGCATTTAAGGCAGAGATAGATAGGTTTTTGATTAGCCAGGGCATTAAGGGGTATGGGAAGAAGGCAGGGGAGTGGGGATGACTGGAAGAATTGGATCAGCCCATGATTGAATGGCGGAGCAGACTCGATGGGTCAAATGGCCTACATCTGCTCCTATATCTACCGTCTATATCTGCTTCTACTGTCTGTGCGAGATGATGGGAATTTCGAGAGACTTTGAGACTTTTTTTTTACCATGCCCATGTTCTGTTCTTTATCAAATTACGGTATTGTTTTGCACTGTTGTAACTATATGTTATAATTATGTGGTTTTTGTCAGTTTTTCAGTCCTGGTTTGTCTTGTGTTTCTGTGATGTCATACTGGAGGAACATTGTATCATTTCTTAATGCATGCATTACTAAATGACAATAAAAGAGGACTGCATGTCCTTATAATCTAATATCTTATGGTCTTATGGAAATGCATTATTTGCATTAAATCAAACTAGCAAGGATTGTGCTGGGCCCCCAGTAGGTGTTACCACTCTTCCAGCGCCAACATAACATGCTCATAACGGACAAATACTAATTGAGTCATTGGAATGTTAGAGGAAACCAGAGTACCCAGAGGAACCCATGTAGTCAGCGGAGAACATACATAATCCTAACAGACAGCAACTGAAATTGAATCCTGATCTTATAGCTGGCGCACTGTTGAATGTTACACTAACCACTACACAACTGTACCACCCTTATTTGTAGACAGAGATAAGGATTCCACATTGAAAACTATAGTTGGCAGGTTCCGTGTTCAAAACTTCGAAGTCAAAAGAGAAGCCCTTGCATTGACATGTTATTGGTAATGTCAGTGTGATGTAAATTTGATTATTATTGTCATATGAACTGAGGTATAATGAAAAACTTCAGTTTGCATGCCATCCATACA
This sequence comes from Mobula hypostoma, assembly GCF_963921235.1. Taxonomy (NCBI): domain Eukaryota; kingdom Metazoa; phylum Chordata; class Chondrichthyes; order Myliobatiformes; family Myliobatidae; genus Mobula; species Mobula hypostoma. The sequence continues at coordinate 54,485,021 of NC_086098.1, read as the reverse complement.
GATCATTTCATCACATCAGTATATTGAGGTAGTACAAGGCAGAATCAAGTATTAGTTAATCCCTCTGGCAACTTTGAGTTACTTGTCTCAGAGGCCAATATCAGATCATCTTTAAAGAGGGCGAACACTTGCAAGGCATCAGGCCTGATGGTGTACCTGGTAGGTCACTGAAAACCTGTGCTGACCAATTGGCTGGACACCTTCAATTTCTTACTGTTTCAGTCAACAATCAGACTGGTGCCCGAGCAAAGCAGAGTGAGCTGCCACAATGACATTGCCCAGTTGTGCTCACATTGACTGTGATGAAGTGCTTCATGGCTAGAATTAACTCCTGCCTAAGCAAAGATGTGGATGTGCTAAAATGTGTCTACTGCGACAATAGATCTACAATGGATGCAATATCACTGGCTCTCTTCTCAGTGTTGGACCACCTGCAGAAAAACAATTCCTATGTCAGGCTGCTGTTTGTTGATCATAGCTCAATGTTCATCACCATCTTCACCTCGGTTCTAATCAACAAGCTTCAAAACCTGGGCCTCTGTAACTCCCTCTGCAACTGGATCACTGACTTTTTCACCGGGAGATCACAGCCTGCGTGGATTGGAAATAACATCTCCTCCTTGCTGATTATCAACACTGGGGCATGTCAAAAGAACCTGCTTAGCCTGCTGCTCTCGTCTCTCTACACCCACAGCTGAAACACCATCTATAAATTCACTGATGATACAACTATTGTTGGCATAATTTCTGATGGTGACCAGGAGGCATGCAGGAGAGAGGTAGATCAGCTGTGCCAAAGCAACAATCTTGCACTCAACATCAGTAAGACCGAAGTATTGATTGTAGACCTGAGGAAGCGGATGTCTAGGGAACTCACACCAGGGATCAGCAGTAGAAATGGTGAGCAGCTTCAAGTTCCTGGGTGTCAATATCTCTGAAGACTTTTCCTGGGCCCAACGTACAGATGCAATTATGAAGAAGTCATGCCAACCGTTATATTTCATTAGGAGTCTGGGGAGAATTGTGTTAGAACATTACAGCATATTACAGGCCCTTCGGCTCAGAATGTTGTGCCAACCATGTAAGAAGCTCCAGAGACTGCCTAAAATTTCCCTACGGAATTGCCCTCCATTTTTCTAAGTTCCATGTACCTATCTAAGAGGCTCTTAAAAGACCCTATTGTATCCACTGACCAAAGACTCTAGCAAATTCCTACAGATGTGCCACAAAGAATATTCTAACTGTTTGCAACACCATTTGGTATGAAGGTAGATTGGAAAAAGCTACAAAGGGTTATAAGTTCAGCCACCACCATTACAGGTACTAGCTTCCCAAAATCAAGGACATCTTCAAAAGGGGATGCCTCAAAGGGATATAATACATCAATATGGATCCCACCACCCAGGACAAGCCCTTTTCTCATTACCGCTATCAAAGAGGAGGTACAGGAGCCTGAAGCCACACACTCAGCATTCTAACTTCTTAAGCCTACGTCATCAAGAATCAACTAAGATGGAGCGGTCATGTTGTTTGGATGAAAGACGAATGCCAAAACAAATCTTCTACTCCCAGCTTAAAGAAGGCAAACGTAAAAGGGGCGGACAACAGAAGAGATTCAAAGACGTCTTAAAAGCCAACATGAAGAAATGTAACATCGACATCAACAATTGGGAAATCAATGCCAAGGACAAGCCATCATCCGAGAAGGAACAGCAACTTTCGAAGCCAACAGATGAGCAGAATTAGAAGAAAAGAGAAGAAAATGGAAAGAGAGGCAGCAACAACCGAAGCCCGATCTGCCATCTGGAACTACCTGTCCAGAATGCGGAGGAACTTTCAAAGCCAAGGTTGGACTCGTAATCCACTTGAGAGCCCATAAGTAGATCAATAGAACAAAGACCATCATCCTCAACCTTGAGGGATAGCCACGGCGATATTTTATGTATTGCACTGGACTACTGTTGCAAAACAATACATTTCACGATGCATGTCAGAGATAATAAACGTATTTCTGATTCTGAAAGTACAGTGCAGGCAGACAATAAAGTGCAAGGCTATAATACAGTAGGTTGTAAGGTATGGTTAGCTTCTTTCATGACTGCACCCAGAAACATCCTATCATGGAAAAGGAAGAGAGGTGTAGCAGATAACTTTTCACTTCATGAGGTTTGCAACCTACATTATAACATGCTGAGTTAAAATGTACACTGGAATGTCTGGAACACTTTTCGGTTTTTCACAAATTCACTCAGAAGTGATTACTGCTGCATTTTAACTTGGGTTAAGTTGTTCTTATGCCCAATTTGCATGTCAAACAAGAAGGTGCTAATGGATTTAATTTCCAGACTTCCGTCTTTAATGGTACTAAGCTTACCAGGATGGTGCAATGCTGACTTGGTGCCCTGCAGCGAGAGAGAGAAAAGATCTGAACACAAGAGACTCTGCAGATACTGGAAATCTTGAGATTCACACACAAAACGATGGAGGAACTCAGCAAGTCAGGCAGCATCTACAGAGGGGAATAAGCAGTTGACATTTCCATCAAAAACCCTGCATCAAAGCCGGAAATATCCCTCATCATTCCAGTCCTAATGGAACAACTGAGCAAGATTTATGTTTCTGTTGATCTTGGCTGGAACATTCACAGGCACAGCTGCAAGTTAAAGGTCGTATCTGATTGAGCAGTTTTGCCTCCCATCCTTTCTATGATTGGACAAAAACTGTGATGACTGCTTGGATGAAGGAGCAGAGGTGGACACTGTTATATAAATACGACTCAATGCAACATTCTTTAGGGGAGGAATGGTACACAGGAATGTAATAAACAATATGGAACGAAACGTTATAATTCCAGATTCCACTGAACAGCCAGGTATTAGAAAAGTATCATAGCAACAGTATATGTTGCACCATAATATCCTCCAGATATTACTCAAACCTTGGGATGTGACAAGCTGCAAACTTTTTAATTAAAAAAACTCTTTTAAAAGATAAGGATTGTATGATTAGGAGAACTGACATTTCTGAGCCATTTTTGCACAGAAAGAGAAAACCCAAAGAGTGCCATAAAGGCAGATTTATGCACCTTTAGAATCATATTTATTATCACTGACATATGACATGATATTTTTTTTCAGCAGCAGTACAATGCAACGCCATAAAAATCTATGAATTACAAATGATAAAGAAACAACACAAAAAAGCAATACTGAAGTAGTGTTCGTGGGTTCATGGGTCATTTATAAATGTGATGGTTGACTGATAAGCTGTTCCTAAATTATTAAGTATAGGTCTTCAGGCTCCTGCACCTCTTCTGTGATGATAGTAACAAGAGGGCATGTCATTGGAGTCAGAAATTTCCTCTTCTGATTGCACACAAGGGAGCAACTTTACATCCGTCTGTGTTATTCTCATCAAATTGTCGATTTATATTATAGACTACATTATAACCCACCAAACAGAATCGATTTTGACTTCCCTATGTGTATTGTGAGCTATTACAGTCAAATGACAAAGAAACACATTAATATAAATTTATTTTTATTACTTGGCCAATTTTTGCTAACATTATAGAATAATGATGGCTATTCGTAATATTTTTTTGTAATAATGGCAAGGTTGGACAATTACAGGCTTTGGAAAAGAGCTAGCTTGCTTTACATTTCTGCATATCTATATTAGCAATAGTGATAGATGTGAAAAAGCCTACAAGATGAAAATGTAAGTATGAAAATGAGTGTTTATTCTAAACTTGATGCTCAGAGATCAGAGGGTATAGTTGCTCCAAGGTCAAGGAAGACAAAATTTGATCTGATATGATGTTTTATTTGGGTGCTTTGAACAGTTTGGAGTTATACAGTGGGGAAATCAACATCTTTTTGCTCAGAATCCCCATCTGAGATAATGCAGACCATTGGCCATCCTCTGTGATTGATCTCTCATCTACCACCTCTTACATTCAGTTTATTTTACAACACAGTGCAGTGTAGGTCCTTCCTGCTCTACAAGCAGTGCCACACGAACAATCCCAACTTCACCCTGACCTCACTACGGGACAATTTAACCTACTTGGTACTTCTTCGGACTGCGGGAGGAAACCAGACCACCTGGAGAAAACCCATGCATGCCATGGGAAGGATGTCCAGACTCCCTACAGTAGATGCTAGGATTGAACCCTGATGCCCCGAGCTGTAATAACATCGTGCTAACCGTTTTGCTAACATGGTGCCCACAGTATCTCAATATCATCTCCATAACCTCTTAACTGTAACGCTAACTTAAATAAAAATTGGCACTAGTAAGGATTCATCGCCATTTGCAAGACCTGCAACCACCCTTTCTTGGAAATATGCTATTACTATAAATGAGGCAAATCCTGCAGTGGTCTTATGCCATGAGAGAATGAAATATTTTATCTCTTTGACAAGATTTTGGTCTCTGCTCATGATTATGGTGCTAGCATCTGAGAAAATATGATCATGATAAACCTCAAGGTCCTTAAATCCTTAGGATTTGAAGCTGAAAATATTTGCAGGAATCCATAGCATGTCATTAATGATGATCAATGCGGTGAATAATGAAGCTGTTTGTCTATAGATCAGACTCAATTTCACTCATTTCTGTCAGAAACCAGCAGGCAGGGGACGTACACAGATCTACAAGGTTGCAGTCCTTTCCCACAGCAATAGCTTAATAGCAACTAAACGCACATCAGATTTTGGGTACTACATCTCAACTCCATGCAAGCTTTGAAAGGAATTCCATTTTCCCAATGTTCACCTTTTGTTTGAACAAAGGCCGTAAATAATGCAGGTCTCTAGCATGTCTTCAGTTTGTGGTAGACCACTGTATCAAATGTATTTCAATCACAAAGGCATAGTTGACCTTTGTATGACAGCATGAAATCCCAATGATTTGTGCATCCATTTGATGCAATGGTCACAATGAAAGACACTCTCCTACACAATTGTGATAAGGCACTGTATTTACATGCTGAAATAATGCTTCTGCAGACTGGACTATTCTGGATAAATACTGCAGTACTGAGTAGACTGATTCTGTCATAGTAAGGGAAAAACCCTTGTCCCAGGCTACAGAATTGTTCAAAAGCCTTGGGTACATATACTGTATATAGCTAGGGTGGTTAAGACGTTTACACTGTACTGTAGTTATTTTATGTATTGCATTGTACTGCTGCCACAAAAAAAAACAATTTTCATGACATATGTGATAAACCTGATTCTGATAAGGGCATCCTTTTAGAACTGAGATGCAGAGAAATTACTTTAGTCAAAGGGTGGTAAATCTGTGGAATTCGTTGCCACGAGCAGCTGTGGAGGCCAGGTCATTGGGTGTATTTAAGGCAGAGATAGATGGGTGCTTGATTAGCCAGGGCATCAAAGGGTATGCGGTGAAAGCAGGAGAGTGGGGATGACTGGAAGAATTGGATCAGCCCATGATTGATCAGCAGAGCAGATTCGATGGGCCGAATGGCCTACTTCTGCTCCTATATCTTATGGTCTTATGGTCTATCATGGGCTGGAAGTGGGAAGAGGGCAGGCAGAGGGGAATCATTGTTGGGGAAGGGAGAAGGGAGGGAGCAGAATATCAGAGAAACATTCTGTAATGATCACTGAATCAATTGTTTGGAATCAAAGGACGTTGTCTGGTGTCTCAGGGATGGGTGTCTCTGCACCCAAACCACCCCACACTACTGGCACTCCTTCTCTGCCACTGTTTCACACCCCTCACCAAAAAATAATAAATAAAATAAAAATAACAAGGAGAAATAAATAAGTAAACTAATTACAGTATACGTATATTGAATAGATTAAAAACATGCAAAAAACAGAAATACAGTATATTAACAAAGTGTCCAAGGGTTCAATGTCCATTTAGGAATCGGATGGCAGAGGGGAAGAAGCTGTTCCTGAATCGCTGAGTGTGTGCCTTCAGGCTTCTGTACCTCCTACCTGATGGTAACAGTAAGAAAAGGGCATGCTCTGGGTGCTGGAGGTCCTTAATAATGGATGCTGTCTTTCTGAGACATCACCTCCTGATGGAGCTGACAAGATTTACAATCTTCTGCGGCTTCTTTTGGTCCTGTGCAGTAGCCCCTCCATACCAGACAGTGATGCAGTCTGTCAGAATGCTCTCCACAGTATAACTATAGAAGCTTTTGAGCGTATTTGTTGACATGCCAAATCGCTTCAAACTCCTGATGAAGTATAGTCACTGTTTTGCCTTCTTTATAACTACATCAATATGTTGGGACCAGGTTAGATCCTCAGAGATCTTGATACCCAGGAACTTGAAACTGCTCACTCTCTCCACTTCTGATCCCTCTATGAGGATTGGTATGTGTTCCTTCTTCTTACCCTTCCTGAAGTCCACAGTCAGCTCTTTCGTCTTACTGACGTTGAGTGCCAGGTTGTTGCTGTGGCACCACTCCACTAGTTGGCATATCTCACTCCTGTATGCCCTCTCATCACCACCTGAGATTCTACCAACAATGGTTGTAACATCAGCAAATTTATAGATGGTATTTGTGCTCTGCCTAGCCACACAGTCAGGTGTATATAGAGAGTAGAGCAGTGGGCTAAGCACACGCCCCTGAGGTGCGCCATTGTTGATTATCAGTGAGGAGGATATGTTATCACCAGTCTGCACAGATTGTGATCTTTCAGTTAGGAAGCCAAGGATCCAATTGCAGAGGGGGGTACAGAGGCCCAGGTTCTACAACCTCTTAATCAGGATTGTGGGACTGATGGTATTAAATGCTGAGGTATAGTCGATGAACAGCATCCTGACATGGGTGTTTGTGTTGTTCAAGTGGTCTAAAGCTGTGTGGAGAGCCATTGAGATTGCATCTGCCGTTGACCTATGTGGCGATAGACAAATTGCAATGGGTCCAGGTACTTGCTGGGCCAAGAGTTCAGTCTAGTCATGACCAACCTCTCAAAGCATTTCATCACTGTAAATGTGGGTGCTATCAGGTGATAGTCGTTAAGGCAGCTCACATTATTCTTCTTAGGCACTGGTATAATTGTTCCCTTTTTGAAGCACTGCCCATAGCAGTGAGAGGTTGAAAATGTCCTTGAAGACTCCTGCTAGGTGGTTGGTACAGGTCTTCAGAGCCTCACCAGGTACTCCACCAGGACCATCCGCCTTGTGAGGGTTCACTCTCGAGGGGGGATATGATGAGGAATAGGAAGAAGAAAGGAGGAGAAAATTTGAATGGCTCTGTGAATAGGCTGCAAACAAAAAGACATACCCAAAGGAGAGTTAAAAATTATGACTGCAATTTTCTGTTCATCAACAGTTCTCAAACCTTCTCTTCCTTCAATCATTGTTTACCATATCTTCTTTGTCACAAAAATAAAAATCAACACAAAATAAACGTTTCAAGTTTAATGCAGAGAGCAAACCGTCTTGGTTCATATACCTGTGTCCAAGTTAGAGCTCCTGTGCAGTTCTAACATGTGGTAGAATTTTTACCACGCATTGCTTCACAAGACATGGCTGTAATTCAGCAGACCAGCTTTCACTCTTCCACACCAAGCCAGCCTTTCCTGTCCAAATGAACGAAATGGCTTACCATGCCGTCTCAGAGGACAATGAAGGCCAACGCCAATGGTGTGTCCAGAGTCGTACAGAAACCAGACTAGATAAGAATAGCAGATTTCCAGATGTGAAGGGCATTTGTAGGCTGAATGTTTTCTTTAATGATACTATTTATGATACTGTCTTTTCATTCCATGTTTTATATAGCTAATTGAATTTGAATTCCCTAGCTGCCATGTTGGGATTTACAATAGCGTCTGGAGATTAATAATCCGTGTCTTTGGATGATAAAAGCCATAGTACCAGTAGGTAATGTCCTTCGGAAGATTGTTGATTTTCCAGTGGAAGAGGTTGTGTTTGGGTTTGGAGAAAGATCTGCAGCAGTTCAGTGCTTTGAAGTCTGCATGCAGATTCTATCATCTCAGCAGGGGTATGTCAGTCTGAGCTGGTTGGTAAGCAGACTGGCAGAACAACGATGAAAGTACAAATCCTGTGTTTCAGAGATAGGCCAGCAGACTGTCAGAAAATATTCTTTCTCTGACACTACAAGCTCTGACTTGGAACACTGTGCCCTGTAGATTCAATTGTAATTTTTCAAAGGGAATTGAATAGAACTTTGAAAATGTAATACTTGCAGGGCAATGAGGAAAGAACAAAGCAATAAAACCATTAGGATAGCACTTTCAAACAGCAATCACCAGTAGAATTTACCTGAAGGACCAACTTCTGTGTTATTTCATTCTACATTTCTGTAATTCAAGCCATTATTTGGAAAGTGTTTAATCAATTTTAATGTCTCTTTGACAGCTGGAACACCTGAAAATGTATTTTTTTTTAAATACAATGTAGAGAATCGTTTCTATTCCAGTAGATTAGGTGACATACTCCTTGTATCAATTGCCTGGCACTATTTGTTTTCATTGGAAAAGATGCCCCTGGGGGACTGTAAAGGTAGACCTTTATCTGCCAGTCTGAGTGGTATTCCTCTGCTCATGCACTCAGTGGTCACTTTATCAGGTAGAGGAGTGGGACCCCCAGCCCCCTTCTGCTGTTGCAGCCTACCCACTTCAAGTTCAACATTGTTGTGCATTCATGGAACATAGAACATGGAAAATCTACAGCACGTTACAGGCCTTTCAGCCCACAATGTTGTGTCGACCATAATTACTTGCCTAGAATTCCCCTAACACATAGCCCTCCATTTTTCTAAGCTCCATGCACTTATCTAAGAGTCTCTTAAAAGACCCTATTGTATCTGCCTGTACCACTTTCACTGGCAATGCATTCCATGCACCCACAACTCTGTGTGGAAAAACTTACTTCTGACATCCCCCTCTGTACCAATTTCCAAGCCCCTTTAAACTATACGCCCTCGTGTTAACCATCTCAGCCTTAGGAAAAAGCCTCTGACTATCCACACGATCAATGCCTCTCATCATCTTATACACCTCGATCAGGTCACCTCTCATCCTCTGTCGCTCCAAGGAGAAAAGGCCAAGTTCACTCAACCTATTCTCATAAGGCATGCTCCCCAATCCAGGCAACATCCTTGTAAATCTCCTCTGCACTCTCTCACATCCACATCCAGATCCTTCCTGTAATGAGGTGAGCAGAACTGAACACAGTACCCCAAGAGGGGTTCACCAAGGTCTTATTGAATTGTACACCAAGTGGGGTTCACCAAGGTCTTGTATATCTGTAACATTACCTCAGTAATGTTGAATTGTACACCAATTGGGGTTCAAACAAGGTCTTGTATATCTGTAACCTTACCTCAGTAATGTTGAATTGTACACCAGTTGGGGTTCAAACAAGGTCTTGTATATCTGTAACATTATCTCACAGCTCTTGAACTCAATCCCACAGTTGATGAAGGCCAAAATGCAATACACCTTCTTAACAACACTGTCAACCTGGACAGCAGCTTTGAGTGTCCTATGGACATGGACCCTAAGATCTCGCTGATCCTTCACACTGCCAAGAGTCGTACCATTAATATTATATTCTGTCTTCAAATTTGACCTACTGAATTGAACCACTTATCACTTATCTGGGTTGAAGTCCATCTTCCACTTCTCAGTCCAGTTAGAAACATAGAAAACCTATAGCACAATACAGGTCCTTCGGCCCACAAATCTGTGCTGAACATGTCCTTACCTAGGCTTACCCATAGCCCTCTATTTTTTAAGCTCCATGTACCTGTCCAGGAGTCTCTTAAAAGACTCTATCATTTCCCCCTCCACCACTGCCTCTGGCAGCCCATTCCACACAGTCACCACTCTCTGCGTAAAAAAACTTACCCCTGACATCTCCTCTGGACCTTCTTCCAAGTACCTTAAAACAATGCCCTCTCGTGCTAGTAATTTCAGCCCTGGGAAAAAGCCTCTGACTATCCATACGATCAATGTCTCTCTTCATCTTGTACACCACTATCAGGTCAACTCTCATCCTCCGTCGTTCCAAGGAGAAAAGGCTGAGTTCACTCAACCTATTCTCATAAGGCATGCTCCCCAATCCAGGCAACATCCTTGTAAATCTAAGTTCTACATCCTATTCATGTCCCACTGTAACCTCTGACAACTCTCTAGACTATCCACAACACCCCCAACTTTTGTATAAGCAGCAAACTTACTAATCCACCCTTCTACTTCCTCATCCAGGTCATTTATAAAAATCACAATGAGGAGGGGTCCCTGAACAGATTCCTGCAGAACACCACTGATCACTGTCCTCAAAGCAGAATACAAACCATCCACAGCCACCCTTTGCCTTCTGTGGTCAAGCCATTTCTGGATACACAAAGCAAGGTCTCATTAGATCCCAATGCCTCATTACTTTCTGAATGAGCCTCACATGGGGAACCTTATCAAATGCCTTACTGAAATCCATATGCACTACATCCACTGCTCTACCTTCGTCAATGTGCTTTGTTACATCCTCAAAGAATTCAATCAGGTTTGGAAGGCATGACCTGCCCTTGACAAAGCTGTGCTGACTATCCCTAATCAGATTATGTCTCTCCAAATGCTCATAAATCCTGCCTCTCAAGATCTTCCCCAACAACTTGCCCACCACTGAAGTAAGACTCACTGATCTATAATTTCCTGGGTTATCTCTACTCCCTTTCTTGAACAAGGGAACAATGTTTACAACCTTCCAGTCCTCTGGTACTTCTCCCGTTCTTATTGATGATGCAAAGATCATCACCAGAAGCTCAGCAATCTCCTCCCTCACTTCCCACAGTACCCTGGGGATATCTCGTCCTGTCCCAGTGACTTATCTAGCTTAATACCTTTCAAAAGCTCCAGCACATCCTCTTTCTTAATGTCTATACATTCAAGTGTTTCAGTCCACTTTAAGTCATCACCACAATTGCCAAGGTCCTTTTCACTGGTGAATCCTGGAGCAAAGCATTCACTAAGTACCTCCACTACTTCCTCTGGCTCCATGCATATGTTTCCACTCTCACTCCTGATTCAAAAATGATTTTAACACACCACTGTTGTAATGTGTGGTTACTTGAATTACTGTCATCTTCCCGTCAGTTTGAACCAGTCTGGCTATTCTCCTCTGATTTCTCTTCATTAACAAGTAATTTTTGTCCACAGAATGCCATTCCCTAGATGATTTTTTTTTTTCACACCATTCTCTGTAATCTCTGGAGACTATTGTGCGTGAAAATTCCAGAAGGTCAGCAGATATTGAGATACTCAAACCACCCCATCTGGCACTGACCATCAGTCCATGGTCAAAGTCACTTAGATGACATTTCTTTCCTATTTTGATATTTGGACTGAACAACTGAACCTCTTGACCATTGAGTTGCTGCCATATGATTGGTTGATTAGATATTTGCATTAACAAGCAGGTGTACAAGTGTACGTAATAAAGCAGCCACTTAGTGTATATGGTGTGTTTCATATAAAAACACTTAGCCCTCCATTCTGCACAAAGCTTTCTGTATAACAGAAAACATAACTTGTAAGCTCTTCTCTGGTTTCCAGCCAGGTAGAATGTCTATTTTAATCAAATTCTCAGAAGGAAGGCTAAAGAACAAAGAAGCCTCACCTCTTTCCACAGTGATTCAAAGCGACAAATATTGCGGAAGCCAAAAAAGCACTGGATCCTTTTCCACTTACCTCTACTGGGAGGGAGGTACACTGTAATATACATCGCTTTGAATCATTGCGTAAAGAGATGAGGCTTCTTTTTTCATCTTCCTTCTGAGATGACAGTTAAACGGACACCTCTACCCAGCTGGAAGCCCAAGAAGAGTTTATATGTCATATATGCTGGGAAAGCACTAGATCCTTTTACAGAAAATATAACTGTCTAGTAAACTCCCCTGCTACTTGTTCTGAACATATTTTCCATGTTGAATTCTCAAAGAACGCTTCCCCCAGTCTTATAAGACAAAGAACTAAACTTTTCAATCTTCAGCCATGGAACTGAGTCAGGATTTGAAATACCAGTGTTTAGCTGTGATCAATAAATAAAGTTCCAAAAATTTGCACAGCTGGAAATCCACCTGACTTGCTGACTATTTCCTATATCTTAAACCAAAATTCTAACTGGTGTAGAAGATAAACCATAACAAGTTTATGTCAGAGAAAGTTATTAACACTGAAAGAAATAAAAATGATCAAAAGTCTTAAATCCATAACTACATGTTGAGCGAAATTAAGAGAAACAGGCTCTTGAGTCTGACTATGTTAATGAAACTTAAGCTTCATGGTATATAACCTGGACTTAATGGCTTGTCACATGAAGAGCGTTTGATGGCTCTGGGCCTGTATTTACTGGAATTTAGAAGAATGACGGATGGCCTAATTGAAACCTATTGACTTGATAGTGTGGATGTGGAGAGGATGTTTTCTATGGTGGGAGAGTCTAAGACCAGAGGACACAGCTTCAGAATAGAGGGATGTTCTTTTAGAATGGAGATGAGGAGATATTTCTTTAGCCAGAGAGTGGTGAATCTGAGGAATTATTTGCCACTGGCAGCTGTAGAGGCCCAGTCTTTATCTGTATTTAAAACAGAAGATGATAGATTCGTGATTGGTCAGGGCATGAAGTGATGTGGGGAGAAGACAGGAGATCGGGGCTGTGAGGAAAATTGGATCAGCCATGATGAAATGGTGGAGCACACATGATGAGCCAAATGGCCTAATTCTGCTCCTATATCTTATGGACTTAAAATCATCAGTAGTACTAAACATGACACGGTATTGAGAACTGTTCTGATATATGCTTCATTTAACACTACGAATTGAGATAACTTTCTTAGACTCAATTTCTAATGTTTCCCTACTATATTACTTATTTTTTTAAATTTGTAGATGTTTCTGTTGTTTTTCCCCTTCCTTTCCAGTCCTGAAGAAGGGTCTTAATCCAAAACGTTGACTTTTTTTTTTCATTTCCATACATGCTGCATGTCCTGCTGAGTTTCACCAGCATTTTATATGTGTTGCATTGGATTTCCATCATCTGCAGAATTTCTCATCTTTAAAATCTTAGATCTGTTGGTTGACAGATTTTTAAGTCTGGAGTTGCCCTATCACCTTCGAAAATTGAGAGTTCATTCATCTTTCTTAATCCCTTTTTCCATCAGTGGTCTGTCCTCATCAGCCCATTCAAAGTGTGGTGAAGTTCTTTTTATTTACCTGAGTGTCTCTTTGAGTAACTTCAAATGGGCATTCAGTTTCACAAGAACAGGTAACAGTTGACTTGGCTACTCATGCCAAAATATTTAACTTCCAACATTCTACTGCAGAAAAGTATTTTCTCCCAAATATTTTTTGACAAGGTATCCAATTGGCTTTTATGCTTTCATTCCATTCCAATTTTTATTCATAAACAGATCATTGGCATCAGTCTCAAGAGCAGCATTTTCTGCCCTTTATTAATTGCCTCAAGAGGATGGTAGTCAACTGCCTTAATCCTACCTCAGCAACTGAGAACTATGGACCATCTCTTGCAACACCAGGGACTTGTCTCTGATTATGGATTTTGTTTTTGCATTGATGTCTTCTCTCATCTTCCATAATTTATGTTCCATGTGTTGTCTGAATCTGCGAGTCTGTGATGCTGCTGTGAGCATGTTATTTTATAGTGCCTGTTCTTCACCGTACTTGTCCATGTAACAATAAATTCAACCTGACTAAAATCATAAGGTGCATAGATAAAGTAAACATGGAAATTGTCTTTTTCCCTGGAGAGTGGAATCTAAAATTAGAAAGCATAGAAGTAAGGTGAGAGAGGAAAGATTTAAAGGGGACTTATACATACAGAGAGTGGTGGAAGTGGTAGAGGATGGTACAGGTACAACATTTAAGACATTTATACATGTATAGAGAAAGAAACGGCTTAGAAGGATATAGGTCAAATACTGGAAAGTGGCACTAGTTTGATTGTCCAAAGTTCAAAGTAGATTTATTATAAAAGTACATAAAAATGCAAGTGAAGTTGAGTGAAGATTTCTCATTTGGTTCAAGACCCTGATGTTTGAGGGGTAATAACTGCTCCTGAACTTGGTGATGTGAGTCCTGAGGCTCCTTTACCTTCTTCCTGATGGCAGCAGCAAAAAGAGAGCATGATCTGTGTGTGTTGGGGGGGGGGGGGAAGGGGTTGTCCTGATAACGGATGCTGCTTTCCTGTAACAATGTGACATGTGAATATACTCAATGATGTGGAGGACTATATACATATATATATACATAGAGAGAGAGAGAGAGAGAGAGAAGTTTGTCAAAGTATTAGATAACATGCTGAATCTTCGCAAGCTCCTCAGGAAGCCGATGATATCTCACAGCTTCAGAGAACACACTGCCTGCTCCACAGCTGCGTTGGCTGCCCACTTGCGGCCAGATCTGGTCATGATGGAGGTTATGGAGAAGATGTTGTTGCCAAAAGGTACTGACTGGGGTCTGCAAGTGAGGAAATCGAGGATCCAATTGCACAAGGAGGCTCATTGATAGCTTTGAGGGTATGATGATTTTGAATGTCAAGCTGTAGTTGATGAAGAGAACCCTGATACTTGTTACATACACCTGTTCGGGTGCATTCTCCAGATACCTTATAAGGTAACCGTAGCCTTCATCCAGGAGCAGATGTCATCAGGTGGTTCCCAACCTTCACAGAGTGTTTCGACCCTTAACCACGACACTCTCCAGCTGGTGGGCCGGCAGTGGTGGCCAAATCACTGCCCATCTGCTCCTGGCTTCCAGCTTCCTTCCTCTCGCCTACTCCAAATCCAACAAAAGGTTCATTCTGCCTCTTCCCCCATCCTACGAGCTGCTTGTTTTTTGCTCCTTTCATCCAGGCCCAGAGCTGACAACAATCGCCATGTTGAATTGGCTGGGAAACCTCCGCAGCCGATCTCCACAGGGAACAACCATGCCTTCCATCCCTTGTCTTCACACTCCTGCACTTAGGGCTGGCACTTCAAGGCCTTTCACTCATGGGCCTCTTCCCATCCCTCCTCTCATGGCACAGTCAGCTCAACCAGAATTATTTTTTTGTCTTCGGTTGCCCACAGTACAATGTCCGGGCGTAGGGTTGTGTGCACCACATCCAGGAACTGCAACCTCCTTCCCATAGCGACCCTCATTTCCCAGGACCTGGCCGTTAGCAGCAGATTGGGCTTTGGTTGTTTGGTTACGAAAGGTCTGGCTCCCTCTTTGATGAAGGTAATGGCCTTCCTCAAATCTGTGCCAGCCGTCCTCTTCTTGCATCTCTCCTGCTCTAGTGTGTCAGCAAGAGCCAGAAGCACCTTATCATGGCGCCACCTATACCGTCCTTGAGTTAGAGCTGTTTTACACCCGGACTGTATATGAGCCAGTGTCCCCTTTTGACCACAGAGCTTACATTTCAGGTCCTCTCTCATCCCCCATGTGTACAGATGTAATGGTGAAGGAAGGGTGTCATACACGGATCGCAAGAGGAAGGAAGTATGGAAGGGCTCCAGTCTCCGTAACTCTGACCAGATCTGGGCGCAAGTGGACAGCTAATGCAGCCGTGAAGCAGGCAGTGTGTTCTCTGAAGCTGTGAGATATCATCGGCAACCCCTGCGAGATCTTGTGGTTGGGCAGATTCCATTTTGTCCAGGCACCCTGGGACCCTTGTTCCACTGCCCTCGAAATCTGTTTCTCTTCTTCACAGATCCGTACTACTGCCTGTACCATGTCTCGCCTGTTCCTTATGCTTGCATTTCCCCACTGCTGGAAGTGAACTGAGCCGAGGCCTTGCTGCTTGACGCAGGGGTTGCCGATGATATCTCACAGCTTCAGAGAACACACTGCCTGCTTCATGGCTGCATTAGCTGTCCACTTGCGCCCAGATCTGGTCGTGATGGAGCTTGTGGGGGAGATGTCGTTGCCAAAAAGTACTGACTGGGGTCTGCAAGTGAGGAAATCGAGGATCCAATTGCACAAGGAGGTATTGAGGCCAAGGCCTTGAAGCTCATTGATAGCTTTGAGGGTATGGTGGTTTTGAATGTCAAGCTGTAGTTGATGAAGAGAATCTTTGCTGTCCAGATGTTCCAGAATTAAGTGAAGAGCCAATGAGATGGCATCTGCTGTGGACCTGTTGTGCGGGTAGGAAAATTAGAGTGGATCCAATCACTTCTCAGGCAGGAGTTGATATGTTTCATCACCAACCTCTCAAAACACTTCATCACTGTGGATGTAAGTGCTTCTGGATGATTGTCAGTGGTTCTTCTGAAGCACCAGTATAAGTGAATTTATACTTCAATGATGTTGGTTAGAAGATGTGGATTGGCGGAGTTACTAAGGAAAAGTGCCTTTTCTTCTCCAATAACTACTATGGGATGATCTCTGCCTGTCTAGGATGATAGGCTGGAGCTTGGTTTAGGAATGTTATTTTGAAATCCCACATTTTTTTTAATTGATCTTAGTAGCGATGTACGGGTCCCTTTCTCCATCTCACAAGGTTTTAGCTTAAGGCTGGATTTAAGCACAAAAACTGGGCTGACACCTCAGTGTAATAATGAAGAAGGAATGCATTGCTGCTGGTTGCTGCAATTCAAGCGAATCGTAAACAAAGACACTGTTTCTTTGCTCATTTGAACAGACCCATTCCTTGGTATTGTTTGAAGAACAGTTAAGGAGCTTCTCTCAGTTCCCTGCACATCATCCATTCCTTAATCAGAAATAGCAAATGAAATTCACTGAAGATTTAACATATCTGTTGTCTGTGGAACCTCTATGTTATGTCATTGCTGGTTACAACAATGTTTCAAAAACAATTCACTGGCCATGGACCACATCCAGAGAATCTGAGGGGAACAATGTGAATGAAAATTAATTATTATGTAACAAAGCAGATCAGTCCTCCATTGTATATAATGACAACAGTTTAAGCAGTTCGCATAATGATTTAAAAATTTACTAGTTTTCAAAAGATATTGTGGACTAAAAACAATTTTTCAGCATTTGGCAAAATCTAAGTCTCATGTATTTATAGGATACAAGGATACATCTGCATCTATAACTTTCCCTTCAAGTGGCACTGTATTGACATTATTTTACATCATAAATCATTGTTTTACATATTGTAAATATTAACACATTTCAATAGCATACTACAACCATCTGGTAATGTCCCCTTCTTGTGGAACAATTTTAGTTTGCTGCTGGTTTTGATGAGCCTTGTGAAGTTTGATGTGGTCGTTACATTTTTGTTTTCATATTCTTCCTGTTTTTTCACCTGGTTGGATTGCAAATGGCCTTTGATTGTGAGGCTCCCTCTCATGACATTAATGTCATTTACAATAAGAGTGCCGTAACCATGGCAGCATGCCAGCTTCTGACTGTTGACAACTGCGTGTTTAAAAATATATTCTGATCTTTTCAGAAAAGCACTTTGCCTCAAAGAAAGCTGGGGCTGATTTTCACTTGCTTCAGATTGTCTTAATGGAGCACTTGGGGCTGAAAATGACAGGAGTTACATTCCTTTTCCTACTTTGAGAGTAGGATTAATCCAAATCATTCAAAATTACCCAAATATTAAATGGGGTTCCACTGAGGAAACAGCAGTCACGCTGAAATTTCTCGGGAAAATATCAAAGCAGCCTACTCAATTAAATTCATATTGAGAGAAGTGTGTTGTGCAGAAATTAAGGCAGGCGGAAGTGAAATATTTATTAGACGCATAAGTCAGTTCTGATTACTACAGAGATGGGAGGAAGTAAGCTTCCATTTACATTTCAGACTCCAATCAGGTTTAATCAATTGAGCCTACCTGAGATAATTCTGGTTCTGGTGACTCCAGTGTGAATGCTAATAGTGGAGTGTTGTACTGCTAAACTGGTTTATATTTTAAATGTTTCAGCCCTATTCTGTTCCCCCCAACTCCCCATCCATTCTCAATCCTCTGAACCCCCCCTCCCCCGCCCTGCCCCCCCCCCCCCGGTTACCCCATGACTACCTGTAATTCACTCCGTCGACATCCTGCTCATTCAATGATCACCCTGTGGTCTGAGTTGGCCCCACTCATTTGTTACACATTCCACCCTGCTTGCCCAGCATTGGTTCCCAATTCAGAGTCTAAGATGAAAATAGACTCTCTTGCTTTTCTAAGGCTGATCTTACAGAAGATTATCTACTCACTGCAGCAGGTCTAGAGAAAGCAGTAACCTGTACTCAACTATGACAGTTTAAAGGAAATATACAGATTTTGAATGTATATAAGCAAAAATATAATTACTGCATATAATTACATATTAGATCCTGCACACAATGATGTTCAATATGAGTCACCTAATAGAAAGTTTTCCTCCCAGATAAACTATTAGTCTGTCACCTGAAATAAATTACAGATCATATGAAACCATTTAATATATTCTGACTCTGTAATTAACTACAATTTTTCAGGAAGAAGCTGATACTGTCAAAGGTTTCTTAAAGTTTCATATTTTTTCTGTGACAATATTCCTGCATTTACTTACATAACTGCAGTCTACACATTAATGATAATCTTCCATGATGGAGTTAGAAGGATTTCCAGTCTGAAGCAACATAATTTCACTAATAAAGACTAGTGAGTGGTTGATGGTACCACTTATATCAGGGACTTGACTACATTCTCAATCACTTGCAACTATTAAACAATTTTTGAGGGGGGAGGAGAAATGCCACATTAGACGTCCATTAAACAAAGCCAATGTCCAATGATATGATGCATTTAATATAGTAAAATGTAATACCAAATCGTGTAAGAAATTATTGAACTGAAGGCTTGGTAAGGAAGCTCTTAAAGGAGTTAAGAATGCAGAGAGGTGATGACGGTTGAGATTCTTCTTCATTGGGTTTATAAAAGATATCAGTAGATAGACTTCCTCCAGAGATCAAGAAAGGAAGGGGAGGTGTCAGAAATGGACCATGTAAATTTGAGGATCGGGTGCAAGTTGGAGACAAAGTTGATGAAATTAACGAGCTCAGCATGGGTGCAGGAATGAACACCAATGTAATCATCAATGTAGTAGGAAGAGTTAGGGAGCACTGCCGGTGTGAGCTTGGAACATGGACTGTTCCACTTAGCTGACAAAAAGGTAGGCATTCCTGGGACCCGTGCGAGTGCCCATAGCTACATCTTGTGTTTGAAGGAAGTGGGAAGAGCCAGAGGAGAAATTTTTGAGTGTGAGGACCAGTTCTGGCAGATGGAGGAGGGTGGTAGTGGAGGGTAACAGGTTGGGGCTGTTGTTCAGAAAGAAGAAGGAGTCTTGCCAAAGGGTCTTGGCCCGGAATGTCGACTGTACTTTTTTCTTAAGTACATAGGGACTGAACATCCACAATCAAATGAGACGATCGGGCCCAAAGAACTTAAAGTCATTGAAGAGATTGAGAGCATGTGAACTGTCATGGATGTAGGTAGGAAGGGACTGAACCAAGAGGGATAAAATAGAGTCGAGGTATGCAGACACGAGTTCAGTGGTGCAGGAGCAGGCAAAAACAATGTGTCTACCAGTACAGTCCAGGTTGTGGATCTTAGGTCGGAGGTAGAAACAGGAGGTACGAGGTAAGGGAACTATGAGATTGGTGGCAGTGGATGAGAGATCCCCAGAGTCAATGAGGTCAGAGATGGTACAGGAGACAATGGCCAGATGCTCCCTAGTGACCTCCTGTTCAAAGGGTAAGTGGAGGTGACTGTTGTTTGCCATCTGACACCAGCAAGGTCCACCAGACTACGACAGCAGCCCCATTAACTGCGGGTTCGATGGTGGTGTTGGGATGCGGAGAAAGTGGAGAGCATTGCAGTCAGAGGGAGTTAGGTCTGAACTGGAGAGAAGAGTGTTAAAATCGAGCCAGTTAATGTCTTATCGGCAATTAGAGATAAAAAGATCCAGAGCAGGCAGAAGACCAAAGCAGAGTGTCCAAGAGAGGAGAAGGGTTGAAGATGGGAGAAGGAATTATTGGTGCAGGCTGGAGAGTCTTTGCCAAAGTGACCTACAAGTAAATGATAACAAGATTTTGCTTCCATATGAGCTCAATGCATTTTATGCTCACTTTCACCATCAAAACATGGAGACACCTTCATGAACTCTCACATCTCCTAATGACTGTGATTTTCGTCTCTGACGCTAACATGAAAGCATTGTCCTGGAGGGTGAAACCATGGAATGCATCTGGCCCTGATACTGCACCTGGCTGATTACTAAAGACCTGTGTTGATCAATTGGCTACAGTGTTCAACGAGATCTTTAATGCCTCACTTTGGAAGTATGAGGTACTCACCTTCTTCAAGCAGGCTTCAATTATACCAGGACCCAAGAAGAACGTGGTGATCTGCCTCAATGACTATCATCCAGTAGCACTTACACCCACTCTGATGATTTGTTTTGAGAGGTTGGTGATGAAGCATATCAACTCCTGCCTGAGGAGTGACTTAGATCCTTTCCAATTTGCCTACCATCACAACAGGTCAACAGCAGATGCTATTTCATATTTCTTCACAGAACCCTGGAAAACTTCGACAGTGGAGATGCATAGATCAGGATGCTCTTCATTGACTACAGCTCACATTCAACACTATCATCCCCTCAAAACTAATCAATAAACTCCAAGACCAAGGCTTCAATATCTCCTTGAGCAACTGGATCCTCAATTTCCTCACTTGAAGACCCCAGTCAGTTCAGATTGGCAGTAACATCTCCTCCACTATCACCATCTGCACAGATGCACCACAAAGCTGTGTGCTTAGCCCCTGCTCTACTTGCTTTACACTTGTGACTGCGAAGCTAATATGGCTCCAATGCCATACTTAGATTTGCTGACGACACCGCTGCTGCAGACCAAGTCAAAAGTGGTTACAAGTCAGCATATAGGAGAGGGTATGAAAATCTGGCTGAATGGTGCCACAGCAACATCCTCTCACTCAAAATCAGCAAAAGCAAAGAACAGTTTATAGACTGCAGGAGGAGAAAACCAGAGATCCATGAGCTAATCTTCATCCAGGCATCAGAGATGGAGTGGGTCAGCAACTTAATATTTCTCAGGGTTGTCATTTCAGAAGATCTGCCCTGGGTGCATCACATTACAAGCATCATTACAAACACAAAATAATCTGCAGATGCTGGGGTCAAAGCAACACTGTCCTGACGATGGGTTCCAGGCCGAAATGTTGACCGATCTTTTCCACGGATGCTGCCTGGCCTGCTAAGTGTCATTACAAAGAAGGCCCAACAGTGTCTCTACGTTCTGAGAAGCTTGGGAAGATTTGGCATGTTATCTAAAGTTTTGACTAACCTTTATAGATACGGAGGAGAGAGCATAGTGACTGGTTGCATCATGACCTGGAATGGAAACACCAATGCCCTTATACAGAAAAGCTTACAAAAAACAGCGGATGTAAAACCAGTCCGTCACCACTGAGGACATTTACAGCGGTGTTGCAGGAAGGCAGCATCCATAGTCAGGGATCCCCACCACCCAGGCCACGCTCTCTTCTCGCTGCTGCCATCAGGAAAGAGGTGCCAGAGCTTCAAGTCACATACCACCAGGTTCAGGAGCAGTTAGTACTCCTCAACCATCAGGCTGTTGAACCAGAGGAGATAACTTCACTCACCTCAACACTGAACTGATTCCAAAACCTATGAACTCACTTTCAAGGACTCTGCAACTTGTGTTCTCAATATTTATTGCTTATTTATTTATATTATTATTCTTTAGTTTATACACATTGGTTTTTGTCTGTCATCGTTGGGTGCAGTTTTTCATTGATTCTATTGTGTTTCCTTGTTTTTACTGTGAATGCCAATAACCATATGAATCTCAAGACAGTATATAGTAACATATATGTACTTTGATAATAAATTCAATTTGAGCATTGAACTTCGAACTTTAAATACCCTTTCAGGGAATCAACTAAAGAATTTGCTCATACATTGAAGGCAATAGTTAATTTCATTGTGGTATAGGACCCAGGTATTTGAGAGTATTATTGCTAATGAAACTATTATGACGGAGAAAAACCCAAGTGTTGTAGGAGCAGAGAGTTGTTAAGTGCAGAGATAAGGATGAAGGGATTTAAAATAAAGATGAGAATATTAAAGTTGTAATGATACTTATGACATTGTCCTAGTGTCTGAGTCTACTAAGCAAGTGGTGCTGCTGGAGCTGACAGTCCCATGGGAAGATAGCTTGGAAGAGGCCTTTGAAAAGGAAGCTCTCCAAGTACGCAGGACTGGTCAGCAACTGTCAGCAGGCTGGATGGAGAGCGAGGTGTCTCCCAGTGGAGGTTGGTTGTAGGGGATTCGTAGCCCGTTCTTTAGTTAGAGCCTTCAGCATTTTGGGCATCAAGGGAGAGAGGAAGAGGAGAGCCATCCACAGTATCACCGATGTGGCAGAGAGGGCCTCAAGATGGATGTGGCTCAAAAGAGGGGAGCCATGGAGTCATAAGTAGCTAGCCATCTGGACACAAGCTGGGGTCTGATCAGCCCCGGGTGGATCACCTGGAGGAGGTTGTATGATGTTGAAAGACCCGAAACACCCGATGATTCCAGGAACATCACTGAAGATGTGTCCAGAAGCATCAATAGATGTATGTACACAGCATATGGGAGCTAGTATATGTCAGAGAGGAGAGCGGTGGTGGTGATGAGTGAATGGTATTTCATGCAGATTAAAGTACGGATAACTGAATTTGGAATACCTCATCTATATGTGTGTTGAGGTTGGAAGTGTGAAAAAATGTGAGCTAGAATAGTTAATCTAGAAGCAGCAGAGATGAAGGCGTGAGTCTCGACACCAGATAAGCTAAAACAGTAGCAGAATGCAACCTGACTGGCAGTTTCATCTTCACAATGCAGCCATTATAAGTGATATCCCAAGTAATTAAAACTCAAGTAATACATTTACCTTTGCATTAGAATAAGAGGACAATTCCAGCTGTCTAAATGAACTACAAAAACGTATTAAGATTTAGTAAATTCCCACGAGTTTACAAATTGTGGTGTATGTTTCCATTTATGGTATTTAAACCTTGCCCTGCATGCTCAATTTACCTTCTCAACTATTCAGGAATCGTAGTGCAAAAAAGGATAACCTGTCAGGTTGTTTGTGTCTCCACTGAGAACCGTTTAAAGAGGCTTTCACAACAGAGGGAAAGAAATGTTTTAAATCTGTCATGAGACTTAAAGGGCACCTCATTCTTTGAGCAGAGTAACCTTCAAACCAAAGCGGCAGGATAGGGAGAGCGGAAGCTAAAAGCTGGAAGACAAGATCTGGTTATAAGATTGCAGGAAAGGAGTGTAGAGTCGAGCAGCTTGTTGCCTATGGTAAACCAGGTGGTGTGCAATCGCTTCTTTTCATAAATATAGAACATAGAACATAGAACGTAGGAATCTACAGCACATTACGGGCCCTTTAGCCCATAACATTGTGCTGACCATGTAATCTACTCTAGAAACTGTCTCGAATTACCCTACTGCATAGCCCTCTATTTTTCTAGGCTCCATGTACCCATCTAAGAGTCTCTTAAAAGACCCTATTATATCTGCCTCCACCACCGTCACTGGCAGTGCATTCCACGCACCCATCAAATGTAGAGGTCTTCTCTTCTCTGCCACTCTGTAATATTAGCTTTCCTACCACTCCCCACCTTATAAAGACCAATATTGCAATATTCCAAAAAGAATGTTTACTTCCTTCTGGATTACACCTGTCCATTAATTTCACAAGGGGCATCTACCCTAGGCTCACTACCCCTACTATCAATGGCATATCTTGTCACTTGCCTCTGTATTGATCTAAGTCTTGAGTATCATTTTAGGTAGTTATGCTAAGTCAGAGATAAAAACTGTACTTCATGTTTAATCCAATTTCTGTTAAACATTTAAAATGAGGTTTGCACGTTGATAAATGTCATAACATGTGTGAGATGCCAAGGTTAATGGCAGCCAGAACTTCCCAATGAGTGGGATTTGATATAAAAAAAGGTGAAAGTAGGCGCTATAGTTATGTATGTACTTATAAGCAAGGCACACATCTAACCTGATGCATGTGATCTGGTGCAACCAGAATGGATATACATCCTATAGATCTCCTCACTGATAACGTTGAAGTCACTCAGTGACAGCATGTTTAGCAAAGAATTGAAAAAATGACAGTAGGTAGTTAAGATATTCATCTTCAGGACAGCAAGAATGAAATGAATTTCTCTTCAGATTGGCAGTAGATGAAATAATTTAGCTACTGCAAGATTCCCTGGTACTTTGACACAGACGATCCATATAAAGCAGAGTGAAGTCTGTAATGTGTGTCGTGTTGCATTTCTAAACAGAACGTACCTAAAAATGAAGTTTTATAATAATTTTACACATGATAAAAATGACTGCACCTGATTTTAAAATGTGTTACTTTCAACACACAGGTGTCCAGGATTCAGACATATGTTAATTGAAGTCCTTGCTTATGTAGAATAAAATGAACTAGTTCTGGTTCATTATCAGTTTTGTCTCTTGCTATTTGCTTCAGATTTCCTATTACACGATTTAATAAATCTTTTATTTTGTGTGGGGCACTGAAGACCTTTAAAAGACATTCCATGTCATATGGTCACAAAATAAATGCTGTAGCATGATTTTCAATTTATTCAGAAGGCAAAAAATATGGGAGAAATTACCATAGATCAACAGAAAATGGTATTATCATAATTGCTAGAGAGTCTAACTGAACATTGAATGCTACAGGCAGAAGCAAGCAATGACTTTGTAACAACCAGTTTTTGAAATCCTCTGTATTAGCATGCATAAAGCGCTTCACTGTGCTGTTATCACCGAGAGTCATATACCACAAATAATGTGGAAATATGTAAATATAACAAGTACTAATTGTTAAACACTAACAAAGGTTCAAAGGTTCCTTTTATGATTGAAGTATGTGTGCAGAATACAACTCTGAGATTTTTCTCCAGAGAGCCGTAAAATACAGAAACCCATCGAAGAAGTTGAAAGAAACAGATCAATCCCCCCGTACGAAAAGGCAAATAAACAAAAACTCATCAATCCCAAAGCCTCCCCCAACTCTTCCCTCGCACAAAAGCTAACAGATCACCCATATGGAGAAACAACAGCAGGAACATCAAAGTCCAAACCCCCAGCCCACCAATAAGCAACAAGAAAAAATGGGCAAGAACGCGATAAAAGCATAGGACTAAAAGAGGTCAATATGAACTACAGTCTAATCCATAAATCTCAGAATTTCGATAACATCTCCGAAAGCATCAGGACCCAACGGTCCCTCTGAGGGTAGCGACATAAACCAGTGGCCTCTCCAAGGGCAGCGATATGAACCAACAGTCCCTCCAGCATAAACTAGTGCCATTCGAGGGTAGGGACATGAAGCAGAGACCTCTCCGTGGGCAGCAACACAAAGCAGCGGCCTCTCTGAGGGAAAAGACTCAAACCAGCGGCCCCTCCAAGGGCAGGGACGTGAACCAGAGACCTCTCCTTGGGCAGTGAATCAAACCAACGGCCTACCCAAGGGCAATTACATAAACCAATAGCCCCTTTGAGGGCAGCGTCTCGAACCAACAGTCCCTTAGAGGAGAACGACTCGAACCAGTGCACCCCCCCCCACCCGAAGGGCAGCTACTCAGACCAGCGGCCTCCCCGAGGGCAGTGACATGAACCGGCAGCCTCTCCAAGGGCAGTGACTCGGACCAGAGGCCCCTCTGAGAGGACACCTCAAACCCATTAGCCCCTCCGACGGCGGCGGCTGGAACCAGCAGCCGCTCCGAGAGAAGCAACGTGAACCAATGGCTTTTCTGAGAGAAGCCACATGAACCAGCGGCTTTTCTGAGGGAAGCGACTTGAACCAGTGGCTACTCCGAACACAATGACATGAACCAGCATCCTCTCCGAGAACCACTTACTCTCCTCCGTATTTGCCCCAAAGTTTCAATCGTCAAACTTAGCAAAATAGATTTTTTGCGTGCTATATCATTGTATTAATAATTTTACCTGATATGAAAGTTTTATAACATCTAATAAGACTTGCTGTGCAAATATGAAATAAAAAATTATATCTGCCTGCTGGAGGAACACTATGACAAACTGGAGAAGTATGAGGGAAATAATGAGGGCCTGACTTGGAAAGAAAGTGAATTTGGGGTCTGTAATGTAATGCTTGCTTTCATGGGAGCTATGAGGTTCCTTCCCTCATCCCATTAAAACTGTTTAATAGGATTATAAATTCAATTACTGGATTACTTACATTGCTTTGTGTGGAATAAGAGAAAGCTATTAGACACATCGAGTCTGTGCTGGCTGTTAAAGCAATCCCTTCAATTCCATTCTCCTATTTATAACTCATTCTTTCTTATGGTAGGCCCATCAGCTCTGCCCGTTATTTTTTCACCGTCCAAGCTGCATGACAGCTTTTAATTGATGTTAGAGAAGGATTTACACCCACAATGTTGCATTATTTTGTCCTATTGGCCTTTTACTGACTGCAGTAGAAATGTTTATTGATCATGCTAAGGAATCATTGAGCTGCAAACGATGTATAAATCCTTACAAAGTCATCTGGAAGAAGGCAAGTGCCTGCTGAGAATATATGCCAATAAATGTGTGGCTTCAAAGGACACAGAATTAAATGCATGGCACTAGATACGTTCTATTAACAAATTGAGCTTAAATGCCTAGTAATATATTCTGCATAAATATATGTAGGATTAATGCACAATTAACTTAAACATCATAATTTCAGCTTCCTGGGTAATGATACAAAGGAACCAAATACAGAACAGGTACCTCATAGAAGTCGTGCTTTTTCTCAAAGTGTAGGTGGCCAATCGGCCCATCAAGTCAATGGTAGCTCTGAGAGCAATCCTATAGAATGCATTTCTCCGCTTACTTCCCCGTAGCCAAATTTTTTCTCGTTTGCCCATCTGGTCTACCCTGGTCATCCTACGACCCCAATTCACATAAAAATTCACCTGAACATCATTGCATTGCAAGAGGAGGCCAAAGGATTTAGACAAAACCACACACAGTCATAGTGACAACAGGTAAATTGGTACAGCAGCAGAGACCAGGAGCAAACCCAGTTATGAGGCATTGGCACTTTCTGCTGTGCTATTATGTTGCCCACACATACGGTTAAAAGACTCAAATATCTTTAAGACTGGCCGGCTGATGCTAAAGTTTGTATTTGATGACTTTAGGTTTCATGCACAAAGTAGCTGTCCTGAACCAAAACCTGGTGGACCATCTGCTTAACATTAAGCATAAAAGAGAGACTGAAGGTAAGCCAGAGGTTTACACCGATCTGGTAACTCGATCTGCTGCTCTTTCTAACACTCTTTCAATAAAGACCAATATGCCTTTTGCTTTCCTCACAACCTTCTGTCTCTGCCTGATAATATTTATTGCAATTCATGTACAACAGCTTATAACCAGGCCACTGGCAAAGGATACACCTCACTTCAGATGAAGGCCATTCTGGTGTTGGATTTAGCAAGGTAGTGCATCTGATCCGAAGAGCTGGAGATCTTCTTTAGGGTTGAGTTCCTGATAATCTTCCTGCTGGGAATATAAGTGTTGTTTCTGATATTTAGGGTGATGCTATTTTTCTGCCGTAACTGAAAATTCAGTGCTGGAAATCAGAAACATAAACAGAAAATGCTAGGAATGTCCAGCAGGGCAGGCAAAATCTGAAAGAAATAAAGCAACACACATCAAAGTTGCTGGTGAGCGCAGCAGGCCAGGCAGCGTCTCTAGGAAGAAGTACAGTTGACGTTTCGGGTCAAGATCCTTCGTCAGGACGGTCAGTCTCAACCCGAAACATCGACTGTACCTCTTCCTAGAGATGCTGCCTGGCCTGCTGCGTTCACCAGCAACTTTGATGTGTGTTGCTTGAATTTCCAGCATTTGCAGAATTCCTCGTGTTTACGTTTTCAAAAAAGAAATAAAGCTAATGTTTCACGCAGAAGACCTTTCCCAGTGTTCCCAGCATTTTCTATTACATTTTTATGAAGAGGCATATTGAAGGATCAAACTGGCTTTAAACAGAAGCATTATGGTTTTCAGCTCACTGCTTTTAGACCATTCAGAATGCAATCCTTCTAATTTACTTCTTAAGTCCCTTTACTTTGATCTAGCTTTGAGTTTTGACACCTTGAACAACGCATTTTGGAAACATCACAAAGTAAATCATTTATTTAAATATTCCCTGCATTGTATTATCATTGCATGCTTGAAAGAGTGAGATTTAGCATGCTTGATTGAATGTGTGATTGTGTAAAATTATCGTTGTGGTGATTCAGAAAAGATGGAGCTAATGTCTTGAGTTGCAGTTGCTGATGGAGCGATACTGACAGCAGTCTCAGGCAGCCTATGAGATTTCAGTGCCACTCTATTACCCCGGTTTATGATCATACTATTGACAGAGTCTGAAGTAGTTTAGATCCAGTATCTGATTAATTGGAACCTGCTTAGCCTCTCATGAAAATGGAGGATGCACTGCAACACACTGTGGAATTTACCCCTCAGGCTCTT
Organism: Mobula hypostoma; assembly: GCF_963921235.1. NCBI lineage: Eukaryota > Metazoa > Chordata > Chondrichthyes > Myliobatiformes > Myliobatidae > Mobula > Mobula hypostoma. The sequence continues at coordinate 54,456,442 of NC_086098.1, read as the reverse complement.
CAAGTCACACCACCCAGCAATTTCTGATTTAACCCTCGCCTAATCATGGTGCAATTTACAATGACCAATTAACCTACCAACCAGTACATCTTTGGACTGTGGGAGGAAACCAGAGTACCCGGAGGAAACCCACAACGTCACGGGGAGAACACAAACACCTCGTTGGTCCTGTGAATCATTTTGCTAACCATCATGCTACCAGTCCACTTCGAAGAGTACATTAAAGAATCATGAAAATTGACTTCTCTAACTTCCGCTAATGCCCCACCTTCCCCCCCCGTACCCCATCTGTTATTTATTTTTATACACACATTCTTTCTCTCTCTCTCCTTTTTCTCCCTCTGTCCCTCTGACTATACCCCTTGCCTATCCTCTGGATTCCCCCACCTCCTTTGTCTTTCTTCCCGGACCTCCTGTCCCATGATCCTTTCATATCCCTTTTGCCAATCACCTGTCCAGCTCTTGGCTGCATCCCTCCCCCTCCTGTCTTCTCCTATCATTTTGGATCTCCCCCTCCGCCTCCCACTTTCAAATCCCTTACTCACTCTTCCTTCAGTTAGTCCTGACGAAGGGTCTCGGCCTGAAACGTCGACTGTACCTCTTCCTATAGATGCTGCCTGGCCTGCTGCCTGTTGCAAAGAATTAAACTACTTATTTTGACCACTTCAGATCAGCCCAATTTAATCATCTCGCTAATATTATCCTGTTGCAGGATCAGAATAGAAATTATTAATATAAATAAAAACAAAATAGAAAACATTTGGTATGAAATGGTTTCAACCTTTTATTATTCTTGTCTCATACCTAGAGTTTTACAGTTTTCAAACATTCGGTATGCATTCCTGATATTATCTAAAGATGTATCTGCGAGTCTCTGTGCTGCTGTTGAGATCTCACAGCCAACCAGCCCATTTTAGAAATTTGTATCTGAGGAGTAAAGTGTCTTAGATTTGCAATATTTCACAGAAGCTGCTTTCAATCACTGTTTCTTGATTAGATTATGCCCAGGAACAACTAACAAAACTGTGTACGATTTCTAAATTGATCACTCTGTTGAGGTGAATTGCTTATAATTTTCTCATTTTTCGTGATTGATCTTGAGGATCATAGTGAGGACTTATTACTCATCCATAATTTCCTTCAGAAAGCCCCTTCTTGAACTGCTTGAAGCCACCTGATGAAAACACTCCTCCAGTGTAGCTGGGGAGGGAGTTCCAGTATTTCAAGCCAGCATTGATGAATGAACAGTAATATATTTCTGCATTGGGATGGTCGAGGGGAATCTACAGGTTGTTACATTCCCATGTTCCTGTTGCCCATATCATTCTTTCTTGCCCGTCGCATTATTTGATCTTTTAAAGTGATGGAAGCAAACCAGAACAGATCTTGGTTTGCTAGAATCCTTCAATTTCAAAGTAAACGCCCTGTGTGCCCTTTCCACAGCAGGCGGCTTTGATAAAATGGTAGGAAATAAAGTGTGGAAAAGCTTACCAAAGTAAGCAGTTAAATCTCCATCTTCAGCTCCTTCTTGCAGCCCAACAATTCGTATCTTCTTTCGATGAGACCTAGTTTCCAGGTCTATAATCTTATTTTGATATCTTTCCAAATGAGTTGTAGCTTCAGACAACTTTTGCTTAGTTATCTTCAATTCCTTTTCATGTGTAAAAACTTGAGTTTCCAGGTCTTTAAGCTTTCCCAGAAATGACTTCATTTCATTACTATTCTTTTCCAGTTGGTCTTTAACTGATCCATTCTGATCCTTAATTGAATTCAGTGTCCGAAAGATACCTTCAGCCCATGATGGCATTTCATTAGATCTTTCCTTTTGCACCTTTCCTTTCCTATTACCTTTATCACTAGGTTCAGGTAAATTCTTCCCACTTCTCGTAGACATAGACATATTGTTCCCCTTCAAGAATCAGCAAATAAAAATTTTAAATTCAAAGTTTAAACTGGAGGGAGAGAAAGAAAACTAAGAGCAGCACAAAATTACTGCTACTCCATTTGCAGACAGGGTCAGTCCCGCCCATATCATTCTTGAAGATAGGAACACAGATCTGGGAAGTGCTATCAGAGACACCAGGGTGAATAGCTAAGGTACATTTTGTAGATGTACATATGGCATTAGTTGTGGAGTGAGTGTTGATTTAAGAAGGTGAATGATGTGACAGTAAAGTGTGTGCATGTGTGTGTGTGTTTGTTTTATTTTAAATGGGTTCAAATTTGTTGAAATGTAAGTTCTGCCCAGGTTATGAACACATGACTGTGTAGACATCTTTTACTTATGATTGATCCAAAAGACTGGATCTGCCAGCTGTTGCAGGGTAGTAGGCAACTTATGATGACTGGGAATGGGATAGTTCCATGTGCCAAACCTCCTCCAACTCCTCCCCTCCCCAACCAAACTACCATAATCAGTGACTGGGTTGAACCAAGCACTGCTGGGAGCACCACATAGATTCACTTACTCACTGAGTCAGTGAGGCTAACTGGGGGCCATTCTTTCCACCCCTGCTCATTCTCTCATCACCACAGTTTCTGTGAACCACTCCCATCCACTGATTTGTACATTTCTGACTTACAAGCAGTTTGGGTTATGAATAGTTCTCAGCAACAGAACCCTAGGACTGCCTGTACCTATCTTCCTATCAGTGTGTTGACTAAAGCTGAAGTTAATTCAGAGAAACAACAGGAGCATGAATGTGGCCACAAGGATTTGTGACAGGTTTTCCTATCTCTAGCCACTGGAGATTTTTCATTTTGCCTACTGCAATTACTTTGCAAATCTCATTAGCCACGCAAAAATGATTTGTGCAGAAAGCTGTGCATTAGTGGGGATCCTGGAAAATGTGGCAGAGTCAGAGAAGCACAATGGAAATTCCTTTAGTAATCTGGCTAATGGTGAAGAAGCTACACGGATCCTGGGCTGGACTCAGGTGTATATCCTGTCTTGGAAATTCTATACAAGTTAAAATAAACTAAATAAGACTCTACTACGTTATTCATGAGGTGCCCATCGATAAATTAAACTCCCCCCAAATTTTGACCATTTTGCATCTTTTAAGAAACAAAAAACGTGAACAGCAAGAACCAATTCAGCAATCAGTTGGATCAATTCTAATGATGCTCACAAATTCATTAGATACACTAAGTATTTCAAAAAAAAATTGTTATTATTTTTGAATTTTGCAATTATTAATGTAAGGGACCCCAGACTTAATTTCCAAACTGGGAATATGGGACAGCGTCTGGATTTTATTTCCCTATATACTGAAGTCTTGCAAGTTAAGCTAATTAGCATGCAAAGGACCACTGATTTGCTCTTTGGCATTCAAAATACATTCTCATAATGGATTTATGTTTTGGCAATTCCAGTCAATTTCCTGAAATAAGTTTTTTGAAATAGTGTACTTGTAGATATATCCTGTCTTTACCTCATCTAAATTGTAATTACTAAAAAGCTACAGTTATCATTAAATAAGTGAACAATTAATGAGTATATTCACTGAGAGCAAGCATGCTTATTATATATGTAAAATTTGAGGAAGTACAGTACAGTCGAATGATCATTTTCATTTGTTCCCTTCCTTTACGCAATGAAATGAACCCTCTCTCATTTCTGCCGAATACTGCCTTTAATTTCATGATGCAGTGAAGTGCAATTCTGAACTTAATAATATTCATTGTATGAGTATAAGTTGTTCAAAGTTCAAAGTACATTTATTATCAAACTCTGTATACCGTACACAACCTTGGGATTGATCTTCCTGTAGCTCAGCCACAAAACAATGGAACACAATAGAACTCACCAAAAAAACCTCACTACAAAGACAGTCATGCTTTTAACATGTGAAAAATAAAGAACAAGTCATGCAAACAATAAAAAAGCAAACAAACGATGCACAGAACATGACCTGCAGAGTCCCTGAAAGCGAGTCCACAGCCACAGAGCCTGTTCTGTGCTGTTGTGAGTGCAGATGGTTGGAGGCCACAGCTGCAGTATCAGTTCAGCTCTGAGGTGAGAAAAGCCTCACAGAGTAGTGTACTGAACACTGATTTGTCCTTTGCCCTTGGCCTCATTGACTTAATCTGGCACAGTACTTAGATTGGCCAAATTGGCAGTTGGTTATCTGCGATTGAGCCCCGAGTCCCACTGCTTCAATCCAGCCTAAAGATTCAGTCCACTCCAGCAGTAGCTGCCACAGCCTTGCCTGCATTTTTGACAGTGCAGTTCGCTGAATCCCTCAGGATACTGCAAGAATGCCAGGTCATACATATGATTCAAAAGCATACTCCCCGGCAGGAAATTACAGGCTGCGTACTGCAGTGATCACAGCCCCCCAAAAAAAATATTTAGTGGAATTATTAGCTGCCTGCAAAGCATCAATGTGTCTCGGCAGCACCATCTTCGTGCAATGTTATCTCATATGCCTGCATAATCATTTTCAATTGAAGTCCAAAATATCCCAAAAAGGACAACTTCAAAAGTGAAAAAAAAACTTAGGCCAATCAGAGAATGGACACAACGTCACATTTATAGCTTGATTTCTCAATAATTATATATATTTTTGATTCAGCCTTTTTTAGTGTATGTCAGAGTCTTAGTGCTACAGTATTATTTAGCAGGCAGTAGCTTCCAGTAAGAAGATAGTTTTTATTCATTCTTGGAAAATTCTGGGGTCTTTCAAATGAGCAATGTACAATATGTAGTTCTGTAATAATTCTGACAGATTTAAGGCACTGCAAATAAAGTTTCAAAATTTCTGCCACAGTACCAGTTTGAGATAAATGTCAATGCATGTCGATTCCTGATTTTAAAAACAAGTAGTAGCATTTTAGCAGTGTCAAAGTTATTTCGGCAATAGGTTCATCAGAGTTAAAGCCATTATGCATGTGGTGATTTGCCCAACGGCAGGAAAGAGGAAGCAGATTATACTGAACATGGATCGGTACAGTTTTGCCATGTTGCTAGGATTAGAATGCATTAATAATTAGATATTACACAGAGCTCCATTTCGCATAGGTTTAGGAGACCAACACAGGAAAAATTGTGGACCTAGATATTTCACCTCCCACAAACCTAAATGTCTGCAATAAGGTCCCGATTGATTACTTGTTATGGGATGGAAGGATGCCATTGAGCCCAGAAACTCAACCCCTTTTGCCACTTAGGAGTTAATCTACTGAAAACCACTGAAATGACTGGCACATTTTTGGGATTGAGGAGGAAAACAGAGAACCTGGAAGAAGCACATGTCACTCTTGCTTCGGCTAGTGGCTTAATATAGGGGGTGATAGTCCCTGGCCCGGCCAAGCTTAAGAAATCTCATTTGAGTGGATGCTGCGTGATGTGTCACCTGTTACAAATCAGTACCCCGAAATAACGAACAGTACAGTATGCGACTAAATGATTAAGCTTTATAATTCTTACTTTGACTATGGTTAGTAAAGAAACAAAAAAAAAGGGCCCAATCTTATTAAACAGTCTGTTGCACAATGTTGGAGCTCACTGATAAGCCAATCGTTCAGCACCGACCTCCTCCGATCGTCGCTGCCCTTTGGACCCTCGCTCTGAGTCCACTCTGTCTGGCGGCCTACCAACTCTCTCCATTCGCATCTTCTCTCCTCGTCTCTCCCCGGCAAAAGACTGTGAAAATCTCTCTTCTATCTCACAAGGAAGAACAACAGCATTCCAAACCCAGTTTTCTCTAGTCATAACCCAAACATTGCTGCTACAGAGAAACCATTACATCGTCAGTGAAACCTTACGCATGTTACACAGCAGTGAAACCCTACAGCATGTTACACACACATGGCCAGAGAGAGGATATTCAAAATTTAGACAAAGGTCAAGATAAAACCAGGGTCCCTGGAGAAGTGAGGCAGCAACTCTTATGGTGCCACCAAGTGATTCAACATCACAACTTCAAATTTTAAACATTCTTACAATTTCAGAAGGAAGCCTTTTGCAATCATTTTGCACATGGTTTACTAATAATAAAATAAAAGAAGCTGAAAATAAATCATCATGTAATTGATTATTTGATATTGTTACTCGTTACGGATGATGCACGTACATCTTCTTGTCCCTCAACGTGGCCCACAGCAACTGTTCCCTCTGATTCTGAAGTGGTAGCTGGCTGTTGGCTGTATGTGCCAAGGCATTGTGGTGGGTGTGACTTCCAGCATCTTCAGAATCAAACATTGGAACAAGCAAGATCTCAGCAAGCTAACGTGCGCAAACATTGTGTAATGTGGTTCAGTGACCCATTGAACCTGCTTTCCGTGTGAGTGCAGGATCAGTTGAAATCCTGTCCGGTGCGGTATTTGAGCTGGTTGGCTCAGCAGGAAGGTGAACTCAATGGTCTCTGTCGGCACAAGAAATATCCCAGCGAGGAGACACAAGAGACTGCAGAATTTGGAGCTACAAACATCTGCAGGAAGAACTGAGTAGATTAAGAGCATCTCGTGGGGAGGGGGTGTGTGTGGGGGAATATCCTAATGGTGCTTCTTTCAATGCCAGAGATGGGGGGGGGGGGGTTATTAAACCCTGTCAGCTGCTGTCTTAAGAGATGTCTTTTTTTTTTAGCCTTAAATGCATTTTCAAAGCTTGTGGAGAGAAAATTTTATGTTGTTTAAGATATCCTAGATGCAAAATACACCTAGTGGCCACTTTATGAGGCACACCTGTATATCTGCTCGCTAATTCAAATATCTAATCAGCCAATCATGTCGCAGCAGCTCAATGCATAAAAGCATGCAGTCATGGTCAAGAGGTTCAGTTGTTGTTCAGGCCACATGTCAGAATGAGGAAGGATTGTGATCTAAGTGACTTTATCTGTGAAAAGATAGTGCTGGGCAAGGTGGTTTGACTATCTCAGGAGCTGCTGATGTCCTGGGATTTTCATGGCAATGGTAATTCTTTGAGTGAAAACACATTGTTAATGAGAAATGTCAGAGGAGAATGGCCAGACTGGTTCAAGCAGAAGATGAGGGAAGATGACATAACTTAAATAACCACACGTTCTAACAGTGATGTGCAGTAGAGCATCTCTGAACTCACAGCACATCGAATCTTGAAGTGGATGGGATAGAAAAAATGACTTCATTGGGTCATCTGTAAGGCAGCATTCTTTCCTCTGAACACTGCAAAATGACATTTACTTCTTAGGAAATACACACAAAATTCTGGAGGAACTCGGCAGATCAGGCAGCATCTATGGAAATGAATAAACAGTCAGTGTTTTGGGCTGACCCCCTATTCAGGACTGGAAAGGAAAGGGGAAGAGTCCAGAATGAAACATGTGGGGTGACAGGAAGGAAGATAGCTAGAAGGTGATACATGAAGCCAGGTGGGTAAGAAACATAAAGGGCTGGAGAGAAAAGGAGTGACAAAAAAGAATCAGCCATGACCAAATGGTGGAGCAGACTCAATGGGCCTAATGGCCTAATTCTAGTCCTATGCCTTATGGTCTTATAGTCTTATGGAGACTGTCCATATGAAAAAGGGAAGGAGGAGAGCACCCAGGGGAGGTGAGTAGAACTAAAAGGCCAGAGTGGGGAATAGAATAAGAGAGGAGGGGAGTGATTTTTTTTTACCAGAAGGAGAAATTGATATTCATACCATCAAGTTTGAGGCCACCCAGGCAGAATATAAGTTGTTGCTCCTCCACCCCTGAGAGTGGCCTCAGCCTGCCACAAGAGGAGGCCATGTTGGAAAGGGAATAAGAATCGGAATTAAAATGCTTGACCACCAGGAAGGATGGAGTGGAGGTGCTCAATAAAGCAGTCCCCCAATTTATGATGGATCTCACCAACACAGAGGAGGTTGCATCAAGAGCACCAGACACAGTAGGTCAACCCCAGCAGTTTTGCCGGTGAAGTGTTGCCTTACCTGAAAGGACTGCTTGGGGCCCTGAGTGCAAGTGATGGAGGAGGTGAGTGGGCAGGTGTAGTACTTGGACAACTTGCTGGGAGGGAAATTGTGAACAAGGGAATCACAGAGGCAGCCATCCCCGCGGAAAGCAAAGCGGTGGGGGGGGGTGGAGTTAAAGATAGTTTTGGTGCTAGGGTTCCTTTGGAGTCGGTGAGAATCACAGAGAATGATGTAATGGATGCAGAGGCTCATGGGTAGGAGTTAAGGACAAGGGGAGCGCTATCACCGTTAAGTCAGCCAGAAGATGGGGTGAGCACGGTTGTTCGGGAAATGGAGGAATGCTGGTGATGGCAGTATCAATGGTTACTTCCAAGACTGGTTTGGGCCAACACAGTAGATGAAATCATTTAGCTACTTCTTATGTTATGAGATAAGAGGCCATGCTAGTAGTGTTAATAATATGGGTAAAACAATAGATTTTCCTCGGTATTTCTGACAAAGACGATGTGATGTTGTTAGAATTCTGGAATAAATGGACAGATTCAAGGGATATCAACACATTAGTTGCTGGAGATCTAACGTCTAAAGCAAATAATCAGACTTCTGATAAGAGACGTGCTGTCAAAATGGATAGGTGCTGAATAGAAGTTGTCGGTTCCACAGGTTCTTGAGGCAAAGGAAACAAGGACATGAATGACAAGAGTGTTGTTAACAAAGTAGATAGTGGTGATGAGTTGGCACTGGTTGATGTGGATGTGACAGGGAATATTGAAAGCATGGATGTCACTCTGTTTAATGAGATATCTCAAGATAATTTGTCACCTGGCAGTAGGACTTATGATAACGTTACTGCTGTTCAACATTAAGGAATTGATGTGGCAAACTTATGCCTGTAGTTTCTAATGTAATAATTGCTGCAGCTAATAAGCATTTACTAAATAAAGATGTGAATACTGGTTCTTTGGAAAAAAAAGTCAATGTGTAAAGATATAGATGTTATCTTCTAGGGATCAAAGAGCTTTTCATGGGGAGATACTAAATATATTGCATATTATAGGTTTAAAAAGATGAATGCTTTAAAGGATTTTTATCAAACCTGATCTTTCATTTGTAGACGTGACAAAATTTATTCTTTGTTGAGGGAAAGCCATTAAAAGTGATGTGTCTCAGGGATCTGTTCTTGGGCCTCTTCTCTTCGTGATTTTTATAAATGACCTGGATGAGGAAGTAGAGGGATGGGTTAGTAAATTTGCTGATACCACAAAGGTTGGAGGTGTTGTGGATAGCGTGGAGGGCTGTCAGAGGTTACAATGGGACATCGATAGGATGCAAAACTGGGCTGAGAAGTGACAGATAGAGTTCAACCCAGATAAGTGTGAGGTGGTTCATTTTGGTAGGTCAAATATGATGGCAGAATATAGTATTAATGGTAAGACCCTTGGCAATGTGGAGGATCAGAGGGATCTTGGGATCCGAGTCCATTGGACACTGAAAGCTGTTGCGCAAGTTGACTCTGTGGTTAAGAAGGCATATGGTGCACTGGCCTTCATCAACCATGGGATTAAGTTTAGAAGCTGAGAGGTAATGTTACTGCTAGATAGGACCCAGGTCAGGCCCCACTTGGAGTACTGTGCTCAGTTCTGGTCACCTCACTACAAGAATGATGTGGAAACTATAGAAAGGTTGTTGCCTGGATTGGGGAGCATGTCTTATGAGAATAGTTTGAGTGAACTCAACCTTTTCTCCTTGGAGTGACAGAGGATGAGAGGTGACCTGATAGAGGTGTATAATATGATTGGAGACATTGATCGTGTGGGTAGTCAGAGCTTTTTCCCAGGGCTGAAATGGCTAACACGAGAGGGCACAGGTTTAAGGTGCTTGGAAGTAGGTACAGAGGTGATGTCAGGGGTAAGTTTTTACGCAGAGAGTGGTGAGTGTGTGGAATGGGCTGCCGGCAACGGTGGTGGAGGCGGATAAAATAGGGTCTTTTAAGAGACTCCTGGATAAGTACATGAGCTTAGAAAATTAGAGGGCTATGGGTAACATAGTCATAGTCATAGTCATACTTTATTGATCCCAGGGGAAATTGGTTTTTGTTACAGTTGCACCATAAATAATTAAATAGTAATAAAACCATAAATAGTTAAATAGTAATATGTAAATTACGCTAGGAAATAAGTCCAGGACCAGCCTATTGGCTCAGGGTGTCTGACCCTCCAAGGGAGGAGTTGTAAAGTTTGATGGCTACAGGCAGGAATGACTTCCTATGACGCTCTGTGTTGCATCTCGGTGGAATGAGTCTCTGGCTGAATGTACTCCTGTGCCCAACCAGTACATTATGTAGTGGATGGGAGACATTGTCCAAGATGGCATGCAACTTGGACAGCATCCTCTCTTCAGACACCACCGTGAGAGAGCCCAGTTCTATCCCCACAACATCACTGGCCTTACGAATGAGTTTGTTGATTCTGTTAGTGTCCTTAAGTAATCTTAAGTAATTTCTGTTGGTAACCTTAAGTAATTTCTAAGTAAGTAGATGTTCAGCATAGAATGTGGGGCGAAGTGCCTGTATTGCGCTGTATGTTTCTATGTTTTTAAAAGAAATTGATGAAACTTGTTAAGGTAAAGGTAGATGATGCAGAAGATAGTTTAAAAAAAAGTTATGACTGCTCATCCAGGTGAAATATATCTCAAGAAAGAGATAAATGTTGATGTTAATTCATGGGTACTTTTTTTTTTCTACTTGTATTTGCTTTGGCAAGGTCCATATAATATTAAGGAACTTTGAGCAGTACTTCTACCAAAGTCCAAGGATTTAGATAAATTGAAATACTATGGACTCATTTACTCAGAATTTTTTACGGAAGTCTTGCCCAAGTGATTATTAGAATTGGTGTTGTTGGATCTCTGTTTACTTTCTGATCCTCAGGGTTCTTCCAGGAGTCAGGAATGACAAGTAGTCTTAATTCTAAGATTTCAGTTTATTGTAAAAAAACAAACATACAAATTCTAAGCAAAAAACGAGCAGAGAAATTATGCTAAAAGGGAAATTAATACTAAGACAAAGGAAAAAATGACACCTCTGAAAACTATCACTTTTATTGATGAGAGAAAAAAAATTCTTTGTTAGAAACTAAACTAGCTAATAGGTTGCATAGTTAAAACAATTACGTCAAATGGGTAAAGTGCTAATACTTAGCCAATGAATAAATGAGAAAGGTGATAAACTGTTAGTTTAGCTGCTATACCGCTTCCTGCCAGTGAGTGTGAAAAATACATGAGATTGTGAAAAAAGTATTACTAAAAAAGGGGTTTCCAACAGTCCCCCATTTTGATTCTATGAAGGACCCTGACAGAATCACTTTTTAAAAAAAACACAAAAATATCTTGATCATGATAATAAGGAGTATATTTGCTGTGCCAGGTAAGGAAGCAGCTCAGCTGAGGCTACCTGTCTATGGGTAATGCCGTATCTCCATACTCCATTGTTGTTTAATAACCCTCCATTTTTCCATCCAGTACCACTTATCTTCATGCAAGTACTGATCTTGCATGTTTGTCTGTGACACAGTGTTCAGCTTGGTTTCAGACCCGTGCTTTCTTCCATTTCCTCAATTTTATTCCTTCACGCACTGCCTTTTTTGTAATTTTGTTTGCAAATGCATTTCCATGGCTTTCCATTGTCATTTTAGAGTGACCTTTACATTTTAATACTACAACGTCTGATAGTATTTGCATGACTTCCATGTGCTCTTGTACTAGGTCACGATTCACGATTGGAGTTCCCCTGATGTAAGAAATCCTCTTTGCCTCCAAATATTTCCAAAGTCATGAACGACTCTGAAAGCATAGCAACAATCCATGTAGATATTAACTGGTCTCCCTTCTGCTCACTTACAGGCTTAAAATCAAAGCTTTCAGTTCTGCCTGCTGTGTAGAGGAGCCATGTTTCCTCAGGCCATCACGTCATTTTCTGTAACAACCCACCAGCTATTTGAATTCCTCCCTCAATAGTTGAGGAGTCATCAGTGGGCAGAGCCAGATCTGAGCTCAACAAAGGCATTTCTTTATGATAATTTTCATCTTCCTGGCATGTGATTGTTCTTACACAGTCATGATCATCATAGTCTTTCATGTCCACTGACAACAGTGTATATAAGCCATCTGAGTTTAGCTGTACTATGAAAGACAAAAGCTGCAGGGCTGGGCCCATGATATCTATCATAAAAAAACAAAACATTAGCCATGAATCCTTAAGAACCCATTGGAAAGCATGTTCCAGTTACCAAACATCTAATGGTCTTAACTCATTATTTCCTGCAGCAGAACCAATTTTGGATCCATCTGCAGTTTCTTTTCAATCCCATGGAAATTTACATTTTTAATTAGCTTGCCTTGTCAACCAGCTTGCTAAAATCCATGTAAATGAGTTATCCTCATCTATTCCCTTAAAAATTAATGATGGATTGATTTACTTGTGCCTTTCTGAATCACTTTGACAGTCTTGAATTACCTTTCTACAAACAAAATTTGTCTCACTAACCCAATATAAGCACTTCTCCAGTCCCCAGTCACTGTCTACACTTGCGTTCATAGCGAATATGAAAATGGATGGGAGCTGCTGTGTAGTTTCCTACTTTGCTGTGTTTTGACTAATTGTTCTAAGTTGATACCTGTTCAAGGTGCTAATGCCGTTACATTTCCTCCATTATTGTGTTCATCTCACTTCATATTCCTTCCTCTTTTTTCCACATTCTCCTTAACCTTTTCAATCACCAGAACAACAGATATAAAATGCTGGAGGAACTCAGCAAGTCAGGCAGCATCTATGGAAATGAATAAACAGTCAATGTTTTGTGCAGAGACCCTTCATCAAGACTGGAGAGGAAGGGAGAAGATCCCAGAACAAGAAGATCATGGGAGCGGAAGGGTGGTAACCTCGAAAGTGATAGGTGAAACCAGGTCAGTGGGAAATGGGCACAAAATAAGAAGATGGGAGGTGAAGGATGGAAAAAGTAAGGGACTGGAGAAGGAATTTGATGGGAGAGGAGAGTAGATCATGGGAGAAAGGGAAGGAGGAGGGATACTAGGGGGAGCTGATAAGCAGGTGAGGAGAAGAGGAGAGGTAAGAGGGAGGCCAAAGTAAGGAATGGAAGAAGAAGGAAGGGGAGGGGGAAAAATTGCAAAACGTTAGAGAAATTGATGTCCATGCCATCTGGTTGGAAGCTACCCAGATGAAATATGAGGTATTGCTCTTCCAACCTGAGAGAGTCCTCATCATGGCAGTAGAGGAGACCATGGACAGACATGTCAGAATGGCAATGGGGATTGGAATTATCATGTTGACTGCTGGAAAATCTTGCTTTTTGCAGAAGGAACAAAGGTGCTTGACAAAACAGTCCACCAATCTACATCAGGTCTCAACAATGTAGAGAAGGTTGTAAATTACCCCAGTAGTTGAAGTGTTGCCTCACCTAGTACGACTGTTTGGGATCCTGAATAGTGGTGAGGGAGGAGGTGAATGGGCAGGTGTAGCACTTCTGATTGCAGGGATAAGTGCCAGGAGGGAAATTAATGGGGAGGAATGAATGGATAAGGGAATCACAGATGGTGTGATCCCTGTGGAAAGCTGAGAGTGGTGGGGGATGTGGGTAGGTAACTATATGTCTGTGGTAGGACTCTGTTGAAGATGGTGGACATTGCAGAGAATCATGTGTTGGATGCGAAGTCTCCTATGGTGGTAGGTGAGGACAAGAGGACATTAAGGTGGTGGGAAGAGGGCAAAGGGTGGATGTTGAGGAAATAGAGGAGATGCGGGTGAGGGCAGCATCAATGATGGAAAAAGAGAAGCTCCATTCTTTGAAGAAGGAGGAGATTTCTGATGTTCCAGAAAGGAAAGCTTCATCCTGGAATGGACCTGGTGAAGACAAAGGAAATGAGAAAAGGGAATCACGAGGAATTCTGCAGATGCTGGAAATTCAAGCAACACACATCAAAAAAAGAATGTGTGTATATTAATTCCACATCCCATTCTCATTCTGACATGTCTATCCACGACCTCCTCTACTGTAAAGATGAAGCCGCACTCAGGTTGGAGGAACAACACCTTATGTTCCGTCTGGGTAGTCTCCAACCTGATGGCATGAACATTGACTTCTCAAACTTCTGCTAGTGCCCCACCTCCCCCTCGTACCCCATCTGTTATTTATATACACACATTCTTTTTCTCTCTCTCTCCTTTTTCTCGCTCTGTCCCTCTGACTATACCCCTTACCCTTCCTCTGGGTTTTTCCCCCCTCCCCATTTTCCTTCTCCCTGGGCCTCCTGTCCCATGATCCTCTCACATCCCTTTTGCCAATCACCTGTCCAGCTCTTGGCTCCATCCCTCCCCCTCCTGTCTTCTCCTATCATTTTGGATCTCCCCCTCCCCCTCCCACTTTCAAATCTCTTACTAGCTCTTCGTTCAGTTAGTCCTGATGAAGGGTCTCGGCCTGAAATGTCGACCGTACCTCTTCCTAGAGATGCTGCCTGGCCTGCTGTATTCACCAGCAACTTTGATGTGTATTGAGAAAAGGGAATATCATTTTTTATAGGAACAGGGTGGGAGAAGGTATAGTCCACATATTTGTGGGAGTCAGTATGTTTAGAAAAGATAATGGTAGACAGTTTGATGCATAGAAAGATCAAGCAAGGGGAGAGAGGAGTCAGAAATGGACTAAGTGACTTTAAGGGATGGGTGGAAGTTGGAAGCAAAGTTGATGAAATTGACAAGCTCTGCATGTATGAATATGTTTCCCAGTTTTGATCTATCCCAGTCTTCAACATTCAACTGGTTAAGATTTGAAAAGTTTGTCATTTTCTTGCAATAATGCTTCCCTTGCATCATTTTAAATCCTCCTCATGACAAGAACATGGAATCACCTTCAAACAGCTGCTTCCTGTCAACTTTTGAAAAATTATACAAAGTTCTTTCCAAAATTATATATTTTTTACTTCTGAGTCCTCTTGTCACTTTTCAGAACTATTCTGACTTAGTGTTGTCATTGAATAGAAACAGAAAATGTTGGAATTGTTCAGCAGGCATCATCCGTGGAAATAGAAATGGAGTCTTAGGTTGAAAACCATTCATTGAAACTAGCCTGCTGAGTATTTCCAGGATTTTCTGTTTTTAGTTCTCTCTCACTAAAACTATCTACCTCGAATTCCTAAAATGAAATTATGACCAACCCCTGTTTTTTAGGTCTTGTTAGTTATTGGTTGTAAAAGTTGTCCTGAGTATACTTCAAGAATTTAACCCTCCATCTATATTCTAGTTCTTTGCTATCTATACTTGTCCTGTTTCTATTTTAGCTGTTATTTGGGCAGAGGAAGCCTCATACGATTCCTACTCTCTGTTTTGGCACTTCTCAGAAAACTATTTCTACATTTCACATAGGAGCAGAATGAGGCCATTCAGCCCACCAAGTCTTCTCTGCTGTTCAACTATGGTGATTTATTATCCCTCTCAATTCCATTTGCCTGCCTCCTCCCAGTAACTTTTGATGACCTTACTAATTAAGAAGGAAAGTCATTAAATTGAATTTCAGGAAGGTAAAGTTTGTGCAGATGCAGCAAACACTATAGAGATTAAACTGAACGTAACTGCTTGATGTTGAGACAGCTGAGGAACAATGGGGTTGAGTTAAATAGGTAATATATGCAGTGCAGGAAATGTTCATACCCAAGGTCAGGAGAAGCAATAAAAATATTAGATCATCTACAAGGATGAATAAAGTCATGCATAAAAATTATTGAAGAAAAGACATCTATACAAGGAATAAAAGGAAAAAAATGGTAATGATGTTAACCATAAGGCATATGAAAATATAAGAGCTAAAGGCAGGCTGAGGAAGATATTGCTGATAATACTAAGACTGACCCCAAGAGATTTTTCAATACTTTTCTAGTAAAAGAAATGTCAAGGAGAAAGTTTAGTGTATTAGGAATAATAGGGGGTGATAAGTCATGCAGGGAAGGACATAGTGGACACTCTTCATTCATATTTTGCTAAGGTATTCACCTATGAAGATGTTAGCAATATGCCAGTATGTGCAAAGAAAAACAAGGTGGTTTTAAGGGACTTAGAGATCTTCCACTGAAAGGGCTGGAAGTTAATAGATCTCCAGGGTCGAACAATGTATATAGGTACATAAAGAGATCTGTGATTATAAATACAAACTTCTAACATGTATTTTTCAAAAGTCAGTGAAGACAGGTGAGATCCCTAAGGACTGGTAATGGGCTAACGTTGTCCTGGTATATAAAAAGGATGACCACAATGACCCTGGTAACTATAGACCAGTAAGCTTAATGTATATCACAGGCAAGATAATGGAAATGTTAATAAGGGATGAGATGCAAAAGCAGATAATGGGATCAGGCATGTTAGCAGAAAGCCATCATGGGTTCAAAAAGGGGAAATCATGTTTTACAAATATGCTGGAGTTCTATGAAGAGGCAACTAAAGTTTATGATAACAATAGAGCAGTTGATATTATACACTCAGACTTTCAGAAGGCTTTTGACAAGGTACCCACGAGAGGTCGATAATCAAATTACAAGTGGTAGGATTTCAGGGTAAGGTATGCAAATGGATGCAGAATTGGCTGAAAAACAGAAAACAACAAGTTATGGTGAGAGGATCATTTTCACACCTAGAAAATGTTAAAAGTGGGATTCCACTGGGATCGGTTTCAAGGCCACTGTTGCTTTTAATTTACAGTAATGATTTAGATAAGCAGATAACAAATGAACCAATAAAGTTTGCCAATGACACAAAATTAGGGGACAGGTTGATAACATTCAGGCAGCAGAATCAATACAGATACAGTTTGATCTCTACAAAATCCAGATGTAGGCAGATAAATGGCGGATGAAATTTAATGTAAGTAAATGAAAAGTATTACATGAGGTAGAAGTATTAGATATAAACATACAACGGGGGATCTTGAGTTAGAAAGTGTACTGTATGAGAAGGGCTTGTGCATCTTGGTAGACTCATCAGTATCAACATCTATCCAGATATTTGGAGGCCGTACCCACCAAATATCCGGGCCTGCCTCTCGGTTTTTTTTTGCACTACCTTACTTTCCATTTTTCTATTTTCTATTTATGATTTATAATTTAAATGTTTAATATTTACTATCAATTTGTAATCCAGGGAGCGGGAAGTGCAGAATCAAGTATCGCTGTGATGATTGTATGTTCTAGTATCAATTGTTTGGTGACAATAAAGTATAAAGTATAGACCATGTACAGAAGCGATTAGGAAGGCTAATAGAATGCTGGGCTGTATAATATGCTCAGTGGATTTCAAGTGTAGAGGCATTCTCCTTAAGATGTATAATGTGTTTGTGAGGCCAGACCTTGAATACTGTGTACAATTTTGGTCTCTATAATGTGTGAGGGAGGTGAAGTCACGAGAGAGTCCAGAGAAGGGTGACTAGATTCATTCCTGGTCTGCAGGGTATGAGCTATGAAAAATGAATGAAAGAATTAAATCTCTTTAGCCTAAGTAGATGTAGAATGAGAGGAGACATGATAGAAGTGTTCAAAATCATTAAGGGTAGAAGTAAAGTGGATGCCAACTGCTACCTCAAAATTAATCCAACATTGAGGACAGGGGCCATAGGTGGAGACTGGTTAAAGGAAGATTTCAGACTAACATCAGGGAGCATTTCTTTGCACAGCAAGCTGTAGACATATGGAACAAACTACCTAGTTGTGCATTTGAGAGTAGTACCTTAGAGACGTTCAAATCTAAACTCAATAGCTTTTCCAACACGTTTTGTGAATAGGAATTTGGCAAGCTTTGTTGGGCTGAATGGCCTGTTCTTGCCTGTTCTTGTCAAGAACTTTCTAATGTTCTAATGTTCTAACCTATCAACCTCCGCTTTATATATACCCAATGGCTTGGCCTTCACAGCCGTCACTTCACTGATTCAACACCCTCTGGCTAAAGAACTTCCTCCTCATCTGTGTTCCAAAAGGATGTCTCCCTATTCAGAGGATGTTCCTCTGATCCTAAACTCCCCAAATATGGGAAACATCCACTCCACATCCACTCTTTCTGGGCTTTTCAATATACCTGTGCCTTGCTGGTAGCTCTTAGTACACACTCAGCCATGCACTGATCTCTTTCTGGTTTTAAAATTTACCTCAAGTGTCATCATTTGATAATCCTATTGCCCTCCACACAACTGTGATTGATTGTTTTTTTTTAACAAAAATCTTACCTTCCTTTTTAATTTCCTCTCTGGCTGAAAATCTCTTAATCAGGAAAATCAATCTGCCTTTCCTGTCCTCCATTGCCTAATCTATCAAGTATTTCTGTTTTTATTTCAGGTTTCCAGTTTGCTTTAGTACAGATTTGCATGTTTTCAATTTGGACATTCTCAATAAAATTCTTGTGGGAAATACATTTTTGATCTATTGATACAAATCTTTGCAAGTGATTTATTTCCATAATAATGCAACCCCAAGTATATATTGAGAGGCTTAGTGCTCCAAAATTCCCACAGATAATATTTTTTTTGCATCCTTAACAATAATTTGAGATATACTTAGTAACAAACATGAACATGCTGTTTTGCATCTGAAATAGTTTCAAGCCTTCTCTTTAAAAACAACAAACACAACTGCAGAGAGCAACTTTGGAAAGCTTTTTTTCTAACTGCTAACTGTGACAGCTTTGGGAAAAGTGCAAATGTGTCGGTACAAAAGGGTGATTTAAAGGAAATGTTAATAAGCCTATTAACTTTGATATTCCGATCACTTCTACAAGTTTAAACATATTTTTCTGTAGTAGAATTTGTTGCGTGCATTTCTATTAACTTATTATCAGTTATTTTATGCCGATTTCTAAGTGTTGCTTTGAACAATCCCCTCTCTCTATCTGCAAAGGAAACTTGACACATAATTCAGTCCTGATGAAGGGTCTCAATCTGAAACGTCATCTCTTTATTCATTTCCATAGATGCTGCCTGACCTGCTGACTTCCTGCAGCATCTTGTGTGTGTTACTTTGAATCAGCCTTATTTAATTTCAGGTTTATTAAAATTCGTTTATTCATACATACGATGTGGGTATTACCCTCCGCTGGCACCTTTCACCACCTTAAGAGGGAAATTAAAAAGAGCTATGTTGATGTAAGCCAGACTAGATAATGATGAAGGATTATCTTCACTGAAGGGTATCAGCAATTCATTGGTTTCAAGATACTGCTTTTGGTTGCAGACTACATAATTAGCTGGTCGTACAGGCCCATCCGGCCCAATGAACCACGCTGCCTAGCAACCCACCTACGTAATAAACCAGTAACAGACCGGATCAGGTCACAGATCTCTCAGTGGGTGAGCATCTGGGGGACAGTGACCACCGCTCGCTGGCCTTCAGCATTATCATGGAAAAGGAAAGAGAGGACAGGAAAATTTTTAATTGGGAAAGGGCAAATTATGAGGCTATAAGGCTAGAACTTGCGGGTGTGAATTGAGATGATGTTTTTGCAGGGAAATATACTATGGACATGTGGTCAATGTTTAGAGATCTCTTGCAGGAGGTTAGGGATAAATTTGTCCCTGTGAGGAAGATAAAGAATGGTAGGGTGAAGGAACCATGGGTGACAAGTGAGGTGGAAAATCTAGTCAGGTGGAAGAAGGCAGCATACATGAAGTTTAGGAAGCAAGGATCAGATGGGTCTATTGAAGAATATAGGGAAGCAAGAAAGGAGCTTAAGAAGGGGCTGAGAAGAGCAAGAAGGGGGCATGAGAAGGCCTTGGCAGGTAGGCTAAAGGAAAACCCCAAGGCATTCTTCAATTATGTGAAGAAAAACAGGATGACAGGAGTGAAGGTAGGACCGATTAGAGGTAAAGGTGGGAAGATGTGCCTGGAGGCTGTGGAAGTGAGTGAGGTCCTCAATGAATACTTCTCTTCAGTATTTACCAATGAGAGGGAACTTGATGATGGTGAGGACAATATGAGTGAGGTTGATGTTCTGGAGCATGTTGATATTAAGGGAGAGGAGGTGTTGGAGTTGTTAAAATACATAAGGACAGATAAGTCCCTGGGGCCTGACGGAGTATTCCCCAGGCTGCTCCAAAAGGCGAGGGAAGAGATTGCTGAGCCTCTGGCTAGGATATTTATGTCCTCGTTGTCCACGGGAATGGTACCGGAGGATTGGAAGGAGGCGAATGTTGTCCCCTTGTTCAAAAAAGGTAGTAGGGATAGTCCAGGTAATTATAGATCAGCGAGCCTTACGTCTGTGGTGGGAAAGCTGTTGGAAAATATTCTTAGAGATAGGATCTCTGGGCATTTAGAGAATCATGGTCTGATCAGGGACAGTCAGCATGGCTTTGTGAAGGGCAGATCATGTCTAACAAGCCTGATAGAGTTCTTTGAGGAGGTGACCAGGCATATTCATGAGGGTAGTGCAGTGGATGTGATCTATATGGATTTTAGTAAGGCATTTGACAAGGTTCCACATGGTAGGCTTATTCAGAAAGTCAGAAGGTATGGGATCCAGGGAAGTTTGGCCAGGTGGATTCAGAATTGGCTTGCCTGCAGAAGGCAGAAGGTCATGGTGGAGGGAGTACATTCAGATTGGAGGATTGTGACTAGTGGTGTCCCACAAGGATCTGTTCTGGGACCTCTACTTTTTGTGATTCTTATTAGCGACCTGGATGTGGGGGTAGAAGGGTGGGTTGGCAAGTTTGCAGATGACACAAAGGTTGGTGGTGTTGTAGATAGTGTAGAGGATTGTCAAAGATTGCAGAGAGACATTGATAGGATGCAGAAGTGGGCTGAGAAGTGGCAGATGGAGTTCAACCTGGAGAAGTGTGAGGTGGTACACTTTGGAAGGACAAACTCCAAGGCAGAGTACAAAGTAAGTGGCAGGATACTTGGTAGTGTGGAGGAGCAGAGGGATCTGGGGGTACATGTCCACAGATCCCTGAAAGTTGCCTCACAGGTGGAAAAGGTAGTTAAGAAAGCTTATGGGGTGTTAGCTTTCATAAGTCGAGGGATAGAGTTTAAGTGTCATGATGTAATGATGCAGCTCTATAAAACTCCAGTTAGTCCACAATTGGAGTACTGTGTCCAGTTCTGGTCACCTCACTATAGGAAGGATGTGGAAGCATTGGAAAGGGTACAGAGGAGATTTACCAGGATGCTGCCTGGTTTAGAGAGTATGCATTATGATCAGAGATTAAGGGAGCTAGGGCTTTACTCTTTGGAGAGGAGGAGGATGAGAGGAGACATGATAGAGGTGTACAAGATATTAAGAGGAATAGATAGAGTGGATAGCCAGTGCCTCTTCCCCAGGACACCACTGCTCAATACAAGAGGACCTGGCTTTAAGGTAAGGGGTGGGAAGTTCAAGGGGGATATTAGAGGAAGGTTTTTTACTCAGAGAGTGGTTGGTGCGTGGAATGCACTGTCTGAGTCAGTAGTAGAGGCAGATACACTAGTGAAGTTTAAGAGACTACTAGACAGGTATATAGAGGAATTTAAGTTGGGGGCTTATATGGGAGGCAGGGTTTGAGGGTCGGCACAACATGGTGGGCCGAAGGGCCTGTACTGTGCTGTACTATTCTATGTTCTATGTTCTCTAGCCTAATCACAGGACAATTTACAATGACCAGTTAACCTACTAACCAGTACGTCTTTGGACTGTGGAACGAAACCGGAGCACGTAGAAGAAACCCACATGGTCACAGAGAGAACTTACAACTTCTTACCGACAGCATCGGAATTCAACCCCCATGCCCCGAGCTGTAATAGCATTGTGCTAACTGCCATGTTATTATGTCGCTGAACAGAAAAATCTGGGAGAATTGGAAAGGGACATGGGAAGAATAAAATGGGATTCATGCATGGTTATGGGCAGGCCATAGTCATGTATTGTCATAGAGATATACAGATTGGAAACAGGGACTTTGACTCATCTAATCTGTACAAACCACCAAATACCGACTTAACAGATTGCATTAAACCCATTTTATTCTCCCTAAATTTCTAATAACTACCACTCACCTTCATACTAGTACCAGTTCACCTACGAACTTGTGTGTTTTTGAGATGTGGGAGTAAACTGAGGTATGTGGAATTTGGACTATGCACTCCCAGGAAGAATGTGCAGACTTCACACAGAAAGCACAGGGGCTTGAATTGGACCTGGGTAGCTGGAGCAGCAGCAGTACCATATGTGGCTCTGCGTTGCAGTGTAGGGTAACAAAGTAGCCCATTAGGAAAACACCCATACATCTACTGGTAGTTAATTAATTGAGGTGGAGATACTTGACAGTTTCAAGTTTCTACACGGAAATATCTCAAATAGCTTGTCCTGAACTAATCATGTAGATGCTTTGACCCAGAACGTACACTAGTCCCTCAA
Source organism: Mobula hypostoma (assembly GCF_963921235.1). Lineage (NCBI taxonomy): Eukaryota > Metazoa > Chordata > Chondrichthyes > Myliobatiformes > Myliobatidae > Mobula > Mobula hypostoma. The sequence goes on along the minus strand of NC_086098.1, from coordinate 54,434,138 downwards.
CTTCCTTATTCGGCTAAGGAAGTTTATCATTTCCCTGTTGATCCTCACATTTATTTATTTATTTTTTAAATTTTATTTATTTAGTGATACAGTGCACAATCGGTCCTTCCAGTCCAACAAGCCGCACCACACAGCAGCCCACGGCCCACGTATTCACATAACTCTAGTGTAATCACATGAAAGTTTACCATTACCAATTGACTTACTAACTGGTACATCTCTGCAGTCTGAAGCACCAGAAGGAAATTCATGCGTTCATGTGCAAAACATACAAACTCCATACAGACAGCGTCAGAATTGAACTCTGATGCTCCGAGATGTAATAGTATTGCGCATGTGCGCCATAGGAAACATCCTGTCTCGATGAATCACACTTGGTCTGGTAACTGCTTTGCCCAAAATTTCAAGAGCATGCAAAAACAGGAGTAGGAGTAGGCCATCTGACCCATCGAGACTTCTTTGCTATTCAATAAGATTATAGGTGATTTGGTCATGGACTCCCTTCACCTACCTGTTTTTTCTACATTATGTTTAATTCCCTGTTTTAGAAGAATCTATCTAACTGTCTTAAATATATTTAATAAGGTAGCCTCTGCTGCTATCCTGAACAGAGGGTTTAACAGATTCAGTACTCTGGGAAAAGCAGTTCCCCCTCATCTCCATTCTAAATTTACACTCTAAATCTTGAGGCTATGTCATCTAATTTTGGTTGACCCTAACAACAGAAACAACTTTTCTGCCACTATCTTATCTATTCATTTTATAATATTATAGCAATCTATAAGATTATCTCTTATTCTGAATTTTAGTGAGGCGCGTGTAGCCTCTCCAGTGAATGATATCTGTATTTGTCAAGTAAGATGCCATGCACAATCCTGATTTGATGGAGACAGATGTGAAGAAGCGCAGAGGAACATCTGGAGAAACTTCTGAAATGCCCGCTTTGCTGCCGCTGCTACTGTGCGATCGAGAATCTCTGGAGGGGATGGCCCCGAATCCTCGGCTTTGTCTGTTGCTTGGTGGCCGGGGTCAAAGCACAGCAGAGATGGTGCTCGGTGCTCGGTGTCGGAGGGCTGGTCGGAGGCTCGAAGTTTTCGGGCGGACTCAAGAGTCGGCTGTGGTCATGTGCTTCCAGGGTGCTGCATCGGCAAGTTTGCGGCGCTGGAGGTTCATGGCAGGGAGAGTTTTCTTCCTTCTACCGTCTGCGTGAGATGATGGGACCTTCGAGACTTTGAAACTTTTTTTTACTGTGCCCATGGTCTGTTCTTTATCAAATTACGGTATTGGTTTGCACTGTTGTAACTATATGTTATAATTATGTGGTTTTTGTCAGTTTTTTAGTCTTGGTCTGTCTTGTGTTTCTGTGATATCATACTGGAGGAACATTCTATCATTTCTTAATGAATGCATTACTAAATGACAATAAACGAGGACTGAGTGTCCTCATAATCTAATCTAGCAAAGTCCCAAGCAACTTAATTTCTCTCATAGAGTAATCCTCTCATCTCTGGAATCAACATGGTGAGCCTTGTCTGCACGGTCTCCAAAGCCGGTATATCTTTTCTCAAATAAAGAGACCAGAAATGCATGCCAGAAATACATGTAGTACTCCAGGTGGGGCTTCACAGCTGAAAACCTGTACATCTGCGGAATAACGTCCCTCCTCTTACATTCAATCCCTTTAGTAATGAAGCCAAACATTCCATTTGCCTTCTTGATAGCTTGTTGCATCTGAAAACCAATATTTCAGAATTCATGCACAAGCAGTCACAAGGCCTACTGTGTACCAGAGGGACTTAGGAGTCCTCTCACCTTTTTCGTTCCAAAATGGAAAACCTCACACTTGACATCATTGTTCTCCATTGGCAAGAGCCTTGCCCATGCAATGAACCTATTTATATCTTTCTGTATATTTTGAACAGTTGCAGGTCCAATATAGATCTCTGTGACACTTCACTCACTACTGACTACCAACAATTTACCTCAACTGTCTGCCTTCTATCGGTTAACCAATCCACTACCCTGCTAGCACATTGCACCCAAGTCTATGCCTCTTTATCGACAAGAAGCTCAATCCGTCATGAAAATCAACCGCCCCTCAATTGACTGGAAGTACACTTCTTGTTGCCTCGGCAAAGCAGCCAAAATGATCAGACTCCACCCAGGTTATTCTCTCTTCTCTCCCCTGCTTCCACAGGGCAGGATACTTAAGCTTAAAAACACCACAATCGGCTCAAGGGCAGTTTATATGTTGCTGTATTGCTGTTAGAAGACTCTTGAATGGACCTCTTGTACAATAAAGATGAACTCTTCACCTCACTATCCACCTCATCATGTCACATGACCTTATTTTTCTACCGGCATTTTGCTTTGTCTGTAACGGTAACCATAACACCATATTCTGCATTCTGTTATTCCTTTTCCCTTTGATCTTACGTTTTGGAATGATCTACATGGATGGCACACAATGCATAGTTTTTGTTGTGTCTTGATGCATTTGCCAATAATATACCAATTAACAATGACCAAAGATGAATATATATCAAAGAGAAGCACAAAGGAAAGATTGGATATAACGTTTCATTCTGTTTAAGTAGCAATATGTCCATAGCTACTTGGGAATGGGTAAACCCTGTTATGTGAGGCAAGGGCAAAGAGCTGGCAGTATTCGAACTTGCTTACTCTCATGACAATTTCTCCCTTAATGGGCAAAGCTGCCTTCTAGGAACATAATTTCTGTAAAAATGCCCTTATGATCTGCATAATTTTTATTTTTATTACTCATTATAGATTTTCAGCCAGCTGTATTGCCACCTCAAATAACACTTCTCAACAAACACGTTGTTTCTCAGATCAATTAAGGAGAAACATTGTTTTCCAATCAATACCATAATAAAATTGTGCGGACTTGTCATCCCTGACAGCAAACCATCAATGAGTTTACTTTGCTTATTCAGGAGAAAGCAGCACAATGAAAAATATGACAATAATATTAAAAATGGATTCCACACTGGCTCAAAAAAAACTGCAAAACCTAAAGTCAAAAAATAATAGTCTTATCAAAGCTGACTTTTTTTTCTAAAAAAAGAGCTCTTCACTGTAAGTTTAATCATGTTGAAACTATTTTGAAAACAATTTCTTCCCTAGTGTTATTAGTGCTATGTCTTTTGCAGTCGCATATGTTGCATTCCAGGACCAATGGACTAAAGCCAATTATTACCCTGAAATAGAACCATCTGATTGTTGACTGGATGCCTTCCATGACCTGACACTACATATGCAACTTTTGTTTACATTCCTTCAAAGTATTATATTAATTTTTTGCTTGGGCCAGTCATCAGTCAGTAAGAAATCATTTAATACACCAACATAATTCTATCACCTATGCATGCTGACAATTTATTCTTCCAGAATACAGAGCATGACATTCAGGGAAATAGTTTTAATGTGCAGATGGAATGGGAAATGAACTTGTTTCATTGCACTTCAATATCAAGAAGCTCTACGATTAAAGTATAACAGCCTCCACTAGAACTATCAAAGCATATTTGACTTTTCCCCAATTGTCAAGGCAGCAAACATAGAACATAGAATAGTACAACACAGTACAGGCCCTTCGGCCCACAATGTTGTGCCGACCTTTAAACCCTGCCTCCCATATAACCCCCCCACCTTAAATTCCTCCATATACCTGTCTAGCAGTCTCTTAAATTTCACTAGTGTATCTGCCTCCACTACTGACTCAGACAGTGCATTCCACGCACCAACCACTCTCTGAGTAAAAAACCTTCCTCTAATATCCCCCTTGAACTTCCCACCCCTTACATTAAAGCCATGTCCTCTTGTATGCCGCCCTGGGGAAGAGGCGCTGGCTATCCACTCTATCTATTCCTCTTAATATCTTGTACACCTCTAGCATGTCTCCTCTCATCCTCCTTCTCTCCAAAGAGTAAAGCCCTAGCTCCCTTAGTTTCTGATCATAATGCATACTCTCTAAACCAGGCAGCATACTGGTTAATCTCCTCTGTATCCTTTCCAATGCTTCCACATCCTTCCTATAGTGATGTGACCAGAAATGGACACAGTACTCGAAGTGTGGCCTAACCAGAGTTTTATAGACCTGCATCATTACCTCGCAACTCTTAAACTCTATCCCTCGACTTATGAAAGCTAACACCCCATAAGCTTTCTTAACTACCCTATCCACCTGTGAGGCAACTTTCAGGGATTTGTAGACATGTAGCCCCAGATCCCTCTGCTTCTCCGCATTACCAAGTATCCTGCCATTTACTTGGTACTCTGCCTTGGAGCTTGTCCTTCCAAAGTGTACCACCTCACACTTCTCCAGGTTGAACTCCATCTGCCACTTCTCAGCTCACTTCTGCATCCTATCAATGTCTCTGCAATCTTCAACAATCCCCTATACTATCTACAACACCACCAACCTTTGTGTCATCTGCAAACTTGCCAACCCACCCTTCTACGCCCACATCCAGGTCGTTAATAAAAATCATGAAAAGTAGAGGTCCCAGAACCGAACCTTGTGGGACACCACTAATCACAATCCTCCAATCCGAATGTACTCCCTCCACCACGACCCTCTGCCTTCTGCAGGCAAGCCAATTCTGAATCCACCTGGCCAAACTTCCCTGGATCCCTTGCCTTCTGACTTTCTGAATAAGCCTACCGTGTGGAACCTTGTCAAATGCCTTACTAAAATCCATGTAGATCACATCCACTGCACTACCCTCATCTATATGCCTGGTCATCTCCTCAAAGAACTCTATCTGGCTTGGTAGACACAATATGCCCTTCACAAAGCCATGCTGACTGTTCCTGATCAGACCATGATTCTCTGAATGCCCATAGATTCTATCTCTAAGAATCTTTTCCAACAGCTTTCCCACCACAGACAGAAGGCTCATTGGTCTATAATTACCGGGACTATCCCTATCATATTTTTTGAACAAGGGGACAATATTCACCTCTCTCCAATTCTCTGGTACCATTCCCGTGGACAACGAGAACTTAAAAGATCAATAGCCAGAGGCTCAGCAATCTCTTCCCTCGCCTCGTGGAGCAGCCTGAGGAATATTCCGTCAGGCCCCGGGGACTTATCCGTTCTAGTGTATTTTATCAACTCTAACACATCCTCTCCCTTAATATCAACATGCTTCAGAACATCAACTTTACTCATATTGTCCTCACCATTATCAAGTTCCCTCTCGTTGGTGAATACCGAAGAGAAGTATTCATTGAGGACCTCGCTCACTTCCACAGCCTCCAGGCACATCTTCCCACCCTTATCTCTAATCGGTCCTACCTTCACTCCTGTCATCCTTTTGTTCTTCACATAATTGTAGAATGCCTTGGGGTTTTCCTTTACCCTACTTACCAAGGCCTTCTCATGCCCCCTTCTTGCATGTAGACCTACTTATCTTGTAGAGTTTTTTTTGCAGATATTACCAGGAAAATTGATGAAGGAAAGGCATTCTACACGGACTTCAGCAAGGCCTTTGACAAAGTTCTGTATGGGAGCTTCGTCCAGAATGTTCAGACACTTGGTATTCAGGATAAGCTCATAAACAGGAGTCTACATTGGTTTCTTGGGATAAGCCAGTTAAGTTGGTAGTAAATGGTTGCCTCTCGACTGGAGGCCCATGGTTATTAGTTTGTCTTTGGGATCAGGGCTGGCTTGAGGTTTGTCATCTATATCAACTATTTTAATAATATTGTGGTAAACTGGATCAGCAAGTTTGCAAATGGCACGAAGATTGGGGGTGCAGTGGAGAGTGAGGAAGGCTATTAAAGCTTGCAGCATGTTCCAGATCAGCTGGAAACACGACAGATGGAATTTCATGCAGCCAAGTGAAATGTGTTGCACTTTGCAATGACAAACTAAGATAGGATTACATGGAGAATGGTAGGACACTGAGGAGTGTGATAGAACAGAAGGATCTAGGAATACAGATCTATAATTCCATTAGAGTGGCATCACAGGTATGGGAAAATCTGCAGATTGCTGGAAATCCGAAGTATCACACACAAAATGTCGGAGAAACTCAGCTGGCCAGGCAGCATCTATGGAAAGATTTTGGGCCAAGAGCCTTAATCATTCCTGGTAGATAGACAGGGTTGTAAAGGCATATTGGCCCTCAAAAATCAACTGTGAGTTCAGGAGTTGGGATGTTATGTTGAAGTTGTCTAAGACATTGGAGAGGCCTAAGTTGGAGTATTGCGAACAGTTCTGTTGACCGAGCTAAAGGAAAAATTTCAATAAGAATGAAAAATTACAGAAAAAATTTACATGGATGTTGTCAGGACTTGAGGACCTGAGTTATAAGCAAAGATTGAATAGGTTAAGCCTTTATTCCCCAGAACATCGGAAAATGAGGGGCAATTTGATAGAGAATTATACAATTATGAGGAGTAGCAGGCTTTTCTGCTGAGATTGGGTGAGACTAAAACTAGAGTTAATGGTTAATAGTAGAAGGTGAAATGTTTTAGGAGAACATGAGGGAGAACATCTTCACTCGGGGGTGTGGAGAATGTGGAACAAGTTGCCAGTGGAAGTGGTGAATCCGGGTTTGATTTCAACATTTGAGTGAAGTTTGGATAAGTACATGAATGGAAAGGAGATAAAAATCTCTGGTACAGTTGCAGGTCGATGGGACGAGACAGAAGAATAGTTCAGCGCAGGATAGATGGGCCAAAGGGCCTGCTTCTGTGCTGTAATGTTCTATGATTCCATGATTCCTTTTGTGAGGCATAGCAACACCACGCACTGTGTACCATGCCAGTCACTGTGCATGCAAAACATACAAAGACATTTCATAAGGACCTTAACTGAGTAACACATTGCTGCTTCAACATGAATGAATGCAGATTAATTAAATGGCAGTTCAGCATTCCTCTTTGTGGCAAATTGATTTAAAGGCCACAATTTTTTATGCTTGCACCAAAAATAGAGCTGATTAAGACAACTGATATCTCATGTATCTTCTTTGTTTGACTATGTTAGTCGCATTTCAACAAAATGAGAGTGTGAAAAGAATGATCTGTCATAGCTGTGTTGAAGGAGGAGCCATTTCTTCAGTAATCCCTCCACCATTCTCTAATACAGTTGCCATGATCGAAATGGGTCAGTATCAAACAAAGCCAGGAAACGCAATTGAGGAAGGTTTTTTGGAATCCATTTACAGAAACGGCAGGAGTGGTAGGACTTTTCAGCCAAGGGTAATCCACCATGGTGTGCATCATTGCCAAGGTTAACCAGAACCGCTAGGTGCTGAAGAATTGTGGCTATCACTTTGGTAAGTGGTAATAACACTGGAATTGTGCCTTATGAAAAACATGAAACTATCAACATCTTTCAGCACCAGACTTATTCATTGTACACAGTGATTTGAGCATCTGTTCATCCCAGAAGGCTAACAACATTTCAATTTATTTTATAGCTCGTACTCAAGAAAGTGTTGTAAACCCCAGAGAAGTTCAATTTCTTTTTTCTCTGTTTTGTAGGTCAGCACAGCATATAGTTTAGATGAAGCACACTCTTACATAACACCTTAATGTAATGATCTTTCATACAGTTATTTTTTTATTTTTGAATATACCTGACAATCATGGTTTCCTTTGATTTATTGTCAGTGGGAAATCTTTGGAAGACTTCCAGTGATCTCAATGGTTCACTTGGTAGCTGACCTAATAGTTAGAAAAAACTGCAGTAACATAATGGATAAAAGTCACTGGGAAGAACTAAAGACATTTTGTGTTATTCTTCGTACTAAGATAAGAGAAGGAAAAAGAACAAGATCAGGAACAATCTTATTTGTATTGTACTTTTAATTTAGTTACCACCCTAAGGTGAGATGTTTAGCAATGTTTGACTCACAGCCAGATAAGGAGATATATGGAGAACAGTTAATGGAGTTAGGTTCTGAATATTTTAAAAGAGGGAAGAGAAGTAGACATGTAGGAAGCCTTAGAAATCCAGAGTTTAAGAATTTAGCATCTGTAAGCATGATTACCAAAGGTAGAAAGATTAAATGTGCGATTAAAGACGATGTATTAGATGATAGACGAAGTGACAGAAATTATAGCAATAGAGAGAAATGAGGCCAGGAAGGGAACTCAGAAAGAAGGAACGAGGTTTTACATTGTTCAGCCAAGGTGAATGAGACTTAAAATAAGTTTGTGTTCTAAATGAGGCTTACCAGGATAGCTTTAGAATTATCATCCCTGGAGGTGGTATATGTGTGAATGAAGGGTTTGAACATCAAATGAGCTCTCCATGTGTGGAATTGAGTAAAGTTGCTGTGGTGGAAATAGGAAGCATGACTGATACATGGTCTGGAGAATATCTCAGAAACCAATTGTACTCCTTGGTAGTGAACAGTCTGGTTCAGCTCCAAACAGTTGTCCTTGAGAGGGGATGTGGTCAGAGATTAGTAAATGAAGTATGTATCAGGCAAATACAATGAGTTGGATCTCACTTGGCCCAGTTCATTTGTGTCTCTTGCAGGTTGCTGCAGATTTTTGGTTGCACTTCTCCAAACATCCTGCTAACTACCACCTTGAGGTGATCTGTTTGATTCTTGGCAACTAGATATATGAGATGAAAAAAGGCAATGCGGGTAATTTTAACCCTAAAGTATGGTCAGACTTCCCCATTCGTACCTGAATTAAAGTCCAGATAAGGTTTGGTTAACTTTGTGAAACAATAACTTGTGTAAGTGTACAAGGCCCTTTGTTATTGGCAGATAGCTCAACCAGCAAGCTGACTGAGCTGTTAAGATAATGGCTAGAGTGAACAAAGTATGAGTATATATGTTCCATTTTAAATACATCATCCCATTGTACGCGTAGCTGGTAATACCTTCACAGAAAGTTTCCAGCTATTGTTGAACTACAATACTGAAACCTCATTGAGAATATACTTAATTATTGTAGTATTTTTAAAACCATTTTAACTGCAAGCTTTAGCAACTTATAAATGAAGAAGGTGGCAAATTGATGTTTTTGTTCTTGTGTGCATAGTTATTTTGAAGCTGTTTATTACGCATAAGCTGCTGCAGGAAGAAATAACAACTGAAATTAAATGAAAGCCATTCTTAATAATTGCTGCAGTGTGCCTGGGAAGGGAATAAAAGAGAACATTATCACCAGTTTAAAAATGTATCTGCTCTCATAACTGGTAACAATTAAAGGACTGTGTTGAATAAATAGCTAATAAAATGACTGAATAGATTTCAATAGTATTGGTAATACCACTGCCAATGTGATAGGCTTGAAAGAAATTTCAATATAATATGAAATAAATTAAATTATTCACAGTTCAGCTTAATGGTTATTGTATTCCTCATCTACCTTTTGTCATGATCTGTGAAATAAAATATTATCATTAACATTTTACTTTATTTCCCACTTCTATGCCAATAATATAAAGATTTCAATTTTAGACAATATTAAATAATCCATTAGCTAAAGACTTTATTGCCTATATTTTGGTTGCAAGCTATATTTGTTTTTACTTTCTTTTATTCTTTTCAAAAATTTGTCTTGTACATACTGGGGTCACTTTTCTTTCAAGATTTCTTCATTACTTATTGTGTAAAATGACCTTTCCTTGTGTAACTAGCAGCCTATGGGCATGTTGAATAATATGTCAACTCCTAGGAGTATAATGCAATTAAACCTCTTTGTATTTTGCTAAAGCTAGCAAATCAGTCATTGCATTTTCTGAAGCAAAGTTGGGAAGAGAAAAGAACAATTTGCACAATTCTGGCCCAAGGTAGCATTAAAGGCCACCACACTCAAAATGCTGCAGGAACTCAGCAGGCCAGGCAACATCTGTGGAAAAAAAGTACCGTCAGGGTTTTGGGCCAAAACCCTTCGTCAGGGCTGGAGAAAAAAGGCCGAGGAGTAGATTTGAAAGGTGGGGGGAGGGGAGACAGAAATGCCAGGCGATGGGTGAAACTTGGCGGGGGAGGGATGAAGCAAAGAGCTAGGAAGTTGATTGCTGAAAGAGACAGAAGGCCATGGAAGAAAGGAAAAAAGGGAGAAGCACCAGAGAGAGGTGATGGGCAGCAAGGAGATAATGTGAGAGGGGGACAAGGGGATGGGAAATGGTGAAAGGGGGGTGGGGTCGAGGCATTACTGGAAGTTTGAGAAATCCATGTTCCTGCCATCAGGTTGGAGGCTGCCCAAATGGAATATAAGGTGTTGTTCCTCCAACCTACGTGGCGTCATCATGACAGTAGAGGAGGCCGTGGATGGACATATCGGAATGGGAATTGGAAGTGGAATTAAAAGGGAGATTCTGCTTGTTCTGGCAGATGCTGGTAGGTGCTCGGTGAAGCAGTCTCCCAATCTAGTTGGGTCTCATTGATATACAAGAGGCCACACCAGGAGCACCGAAAGACTGGTAAAGACAAATGTAGGTCCCCTGCAGACAGAAACAGGTGAATTGATTATGGGGAGCAAGGACATGGCAGACCAATTGAATAATTACTTTGGTTCTGTCTTCACTAAGGAGGACATAAATAATCTTCCAGAAATAGTAAGGGACAGAGGGTCCAGTGAGATAGAGGAACTGAGTGAAATACATGTTAGTAGGGAAGTGGTGTTAGGTAAATTGAAGGGATTGAAGGCAGATAAATCCCCAGGGACAGATGGTCTGCATCCTAGAGTGCTTAAGGAAGTAGCCCAAGAAATAGTGGATGCATTAGTGTTAATTTTTCAAAACTCGTTAGATTCTGGACTAGTTCCTGAGGATTGGAGGGTGGCTAATGTAACTCCACTTTTTAAAAAAGGAGGGAGAGAGAAACCGGGGAATTATAGACCGGTTAGCCTAACGTCGGTGGTGGGGAAACTGCTGGAGTCAGTTATCAAGGATGTGATAACAGCACATTTGGAAAGCGGTGAAATGATCGGACAAAGTCAGCATGGATTTGTGAAAGGAAAATCATGTCTGACGAATCTCATAGAATTTTTTGAGGATGTAACTAGTAGAGTGGATAGGGGAGAACCAGTGGATGTGGTATATTTGGATTTTCAAAAGGCTTTTGACAAGGTCCCACACAGGAGATTAGTGTGGAAACTTAAAGCACACGGTATTGGGGGTAAGGTATTGGTGTGGGTGGAGAATTCGTTAGCAGACAGGAAGCAAAGAGTGGGAATAAACGGGACCTTTTCAGAATGGCAGGCGGTGACTAGTGGGGTACCGCAAGGCTCAGTGCTGGGACCCCAGTTGTTTACAATATATATTAATGACTTGGATGAGGGAATTAAATGCAGCATCTCCAAGTTTGCGGATGACACGAAGCTGGGTGGCAGTGTTAGCAGTGAGGAGGATGCTAAGAGGATGCAGGGTGACTTGGATAGGTTGGGTGAGTGGGCAAACTCATGGCAGATGCAATTTAATGTGGATAAATGTGAAGTTATCCACTTTGGTGGCAAAAATAGGAAAACAGATTATTATCTGAATGGTGGCCGATTAGGAAAAGGGGAGGTGCAACGAGACCTGGGTGTCATTATACACCAGTCATTGAAAGTGGGCATGCAGGTACAGCAGGCGGTGAAAAAAGCGAATGGTATGCTGGCATTTATAGCAGAGGATTCGAGTACAGGAGCAGGGAGGTACTACTGCAGTTGTACAAGGCCTTGGTGAGACCACACCTGGAGTATTGTGTGCAGTTTTGGTCCCCTAATCTGAGGAAAGACATCTTTGCCATAGAGGGAGTACAAAGAAGGTTCACCAGATTGATTCCTGGGATGGCAGGACTTTCATATGAAGAAAGACTGGATGAACTGGGCTTGTACTCGTTGGAATTTAGAAGATTGAGGGGGGATCTGATTGAAACGTATAAGATCCTAAAGGGATTGGACAGGCTAGATGCAGGAAGATTGTTCCCGATGTTGGGGAAGTCCAGAACGAGGGGTCACAGTTTGAGGATAGAAGGGAAGCCTTTTAGGACCGAGATTAGGAAAAACTTCTTCACACAGAGAGTGGTGAATCTGTGGAATTCTCTGCCACAGGAAACTGTTGAGGCCAGTTCATTGGCTATGTTTAAGAGGGAGTTAGATATGGCCCTTGTGGCTACAGGGGTCAGGGGGTATGGAGGGAAGGCTGGGGCGGGGTTCTGAGTTGGATGATCAGCCATGATCATAATAAATGGTGGTGCAGGCTCGAAGGGCCGAATGGCCTACTCCTGCACCTATTTTCTATGTTTCTATGTTTCTATGACCCTAACAGACTCACAGGTGAAGTGTTGCCACACCTGGAAGGACTATTTGGGGCCCTGAATGGTAGGGAGGGAGGAGGTGTAGGGGCAGGTAAAGCACCAGCTCCACTTGCAAGGATAAGTGCCAGGAGGGAGATTAATGAGGAGGTTGAAATTGGCAAGGGAGTAACGTAGGGAGCGGTCCCTCAGGAAAGCCGAAATTTGGGGGAGGGAAATGTGTTTGGTGGTGGGCTGTCGTTGGAGGTGATGGAAGATTTGGAGAATTACATGCTGGATGCAGAGGCCGACAGGGTGGTAGGTGAGGACAGGAGGAAACCTATCCCTGGTAGCGTGGCAGGAGGATAGGGAAGAGCAAACGTGCATGAAATGGAAGAGATGCTGCTGAGGGCAGTGTTGATGGTGGAGGAAGGGAACCTCTTTCTTTGAAAAAGGAGGACACCTCCTTTGTTCTAGAATGAAAAGCCTCATTTTGAGAGTAGATGCAGATAGGGATCATCGCCTTCGCAACTCCCTTGTCCATATGTCCCTCCCCACTGATCACCCTCCTGGCACTTATCTTTGCAAGCAGTACAAGTACTTCACCTGCCCCTACACCTCCTCCCTCACTACCATTCAGGGCCCCAAACAGTCCTTCCAGGTGAAGTGACACTTCACCTGTGAGTCTGTTGGGGACATATACTGTTTTCAGCCTCCTATATATTAGTGAGACCTGACATTGACTGGGAGACCGCTTCGCCGAGCTCCTACGCTCCATCTGCCAGAATAAACGGGATCTCCCAGTGGCCACCTATTTTAATTCCACTTCCCTTTCCCAATCCGATATGTCCATCCATGGCTGCATCCACTGCCAGGATAAGGCCACACTTTGGTTGGAAACAACACCTTATATTCCGTTTGGGTAGGCTCCAACCTGATAGCATGAACACTGATTTTTCAAACTTCCAGTAATGCTTCCACCCCACACCCTCCTTCACCATTTTCTATCCCCTTGTCCCTCTCTCACGGTATCTCCTTGCCCGCCCATTGCCTCCCTCTGGTGCTCCCCCCCTTTTATTCTTTCTTCTACGGCCTTCTGTCTCTTTCACCAATCAACTTCCTGGCTCTTTGCTTCATCTCTCCCCCGCCAAGTTTCACCTATCGCCTGGCGTTTCTCTCTCCCCTCCTCCACCTTTCAAATCTACTCCTGAGCTTTTTTTTCTCCAGTCCTGTTGAAGGATTTCAACCTGAAACGTTGACTGTAGTTTTTTGCTATGATGCCGCCTGGTCTGCTGATTTCCTCCAGCATTTTGCATGCGTTGCTCGGATTTCCGGCATCTGCAGATTTTCTCTTGTTTGTGAAAAAATGCCACCTTCCACCTTCCCCCTCGGCTGGTCTCACCTATCGCCTACCATCTTGTACTTCTCCCCTTCTCTCCACCTTCTTATTCAGGTTTCTGTCCCATTCCTTTCTCGACCTGATAAAGGATCTCGGCCTTAAACATTGACTGCTTAATTCTCTCCATAGATACCTCCTGACTTGCTGAGTTCCTCAGGCTTTTTGTGTGTTTTGTTAAAGGCCTGACATTGGAGCTGTAAGTGTGTAGAAATATTGACGAGATCGGTAGGAAGGGAGTTAATACTGATTTGGAAGATGATGGAGTAGGACTTCGAAAGGGAAGGAAGAACAGGGCTATGTATATGGTCAACAAATATGGATGCAGGACATAGCCAGATCTATGAGGATAGAGCTTAGGTTTCATTTGGCACTGTTACAGTGTCGTGGCTGAGGAGAAATCCTGCCCTGGGGCATTTTTGCAAGGTGGATTTATGGCAAACAAGCTCCGTGTGTAGACTTCCACAAATATTTTCCAGATATCTTGCAAATGATCATCAGAAACCATGAAGAGAGGATCATCATGAGATACTGAAGATACTGGAAATCCTGAGTAGATCCCACAAAATGCTGAAGGAACTCAGTAAGTTAGGCAACATCTATGGAGGAGAATGAACAGTGGACATTTTGCACTGAGATCCTTCATCAAGACTGGAAAGGAAAGAAGCAGGTGAGAATAAGAAGGTGGGAAAGGTATAATCTGGCAGATGATAGATGAGACCAAGTGAAGGGAATGTGAATGTGTGGATGGGGGGGCAGGGTGGTGGTGAAGTAAGAAACTGGCAACTGATAGGTGGAAGAGGTAAAGGGTTGAAGAAGAAGGAATCTAATAGGAGCAGGCCATGGAAGAAGGGGGAGGAGTAGGGGAATCATAGGGAAGCGATGGGCAGGTGAGGAGAAGAAAAGGAGTGCAAGGGTAACTAAAATGGGGAATGAAAAAAAGTGAAAAAGGAAGGCAGGAGAGGATAATCGATGGCTTTTAGGCTCAGAAACTTGAAGCATTTTGAAGAAGTTTCACTCTTATTTACAGTTGGCCAGATGGCTGTGAAGTGCCTGAGGTGAAATATGTCGGGAAATGTATGATCATGCACTTTGGTAGATGGAATAAAGGTGTAGACTATCTTCTAAATGGGGAGAAAATTCAAAAATCAGATGTGCAAAGGGAATTGGAAGTCCTTGTGCAGGATTCCCTAAAGGTAAACATGAGGTTGAGTCAGTGGTGAGGAATGCAAATGTAATGCTAGCATTAATTTCGAGAATATAATATAGAATAGAATATAAAAGAAAGCATGTAATACTGAGATTAATAAGGTACTGGTCAGACAGCACTTGGAGTATTGTGAGTGGTTTCTTTTCTGAGAAATGATGTGCTGACATTGAGAGGGTCCAGGGGAGATCCAAGGATAAAAAATGTTTGATGGCTCTCAGCCTGTACACACAGGAGTTTAGAAGAATGAGGGGGGATCTAATCGAAATCCACAGAACATTGAAAGGCCTAGAGAGAGTCAATGTGGAGATGATGTTTTCGATAGTACGGATGTCTAGGACCAGAGGAAACAGCTCAGAATAGAGAAATGCCCGTTTAGAACGAAATGAGGTGGAATTTCATTAGGTTTAGGGAAGTGAATCTGTGGAACTCATTTCTATTGATGTCTGTGGAGGCCAAGTCATTGAGTATAGCTAAAGCAGAGGTTAATAGGTTCTTGATTAATCAGGGCAGCCAAGGTTTTGGGGAAAAGAGAGGAGAATTGGATTGAGAGGGATAATGGATTAACCATGACGGAATGGCGGAGAAGACTCGATGGTCTGAATGGTCTTAAGGTCTTAAGGTGACCACCATTTCAAAATGATAAAATCCAAAGCATCATCAGGGCAAAAGGGCAATGCCCTTCCATGTGTGACATCACACGTTGGACATGAATACCATTTGTATAATTAAAGCTGCTTGACTGAAAGGAAAAGCTACATCAGAATTGTTGCTTGATCTTATGGATGAAAGAGAATGCTTGGACAATGAGAACATTAAAAAGTTTCCCTTAAAGTAATTGGTGAGGAACAGAATTTCAATTCATTTCCCTGGAGCGTGGGTTCCCAACCTTTTTTAATGCCATGGTCCCTTACCATTAACCAAAAGGTCCTTGGAACCCCAGGTTGGGAGCTTCTACCCTAGAGCCTGGACCAGATGGGGAATGTTCTCTGGGGCTGTAAGTTAGCAGGCTGCACCTTTCACTGGCTGAGCTACTTCAAATCATGTGTCACTGTAGACTCAATATCAGTTTCCACTGTGCTGGATTTTCATGAGCCAGACTGAGGCAGCTAACCCTGTGGTTATGGGTCTGTTGCGAGTTAAGCTATCACCCTGATTGTGCCAGAAGTTGAATATCATCAAGGGCATTTTAGCAGTGTTCAGGTGTCATGCAGTAATCGCTGAAGATGTGATGAACAAATTTGAAAATGTTAATGAAACTCATCATAGCCCAAGGGAAATAAGGTAGATGGCCATCTTAAATCAGTGATCTGAGAGGTGTTATGGAATAATAAAGCCATTTGGTTCACTATTTCAATACTTGAATGTCAGTGAGACTTCAGCCAAAGGCAAAAGGAACTTAACCACAATTGCAGAGCTGATTAAGTACTGCATTAATGACATTCTAGGAGACACTAGGCACTTCACGACACCCACTAATTCTTTACTGAAGACTGTTAATGACCATACTGTATGTTTATCTCTACACACCATTACAGCATTAAATCCATCCTTCTATATTTACAGAGAAAAACACCAACAACTGTGCACTGACGATGTCACGTCAACGAGTGATGAAATGTCTGAGCTAATTGCCAAGCTCAGTGAACTCCACAACATTAAGTAAGTGGTGAAAAAAATAGAAACAAAAAAGTAGTGAGGCCGTGTTCATGGCTTCAATGTCCATTCAGAAATCTGATGGCAGAGGGGAAGCAGCTGTTTCTGAAACATTGAGTGTTTGTCTTTAGGCTTCTGTACCTCCATCCTGATGGTAGCAATGAGAACAAGGCATGACCTGGGTGATGGGGGTCTTCAATGATGGATGCCATCTTTTTGAAGCATCGTTCCTTGAAGATGTCCTGGATACTGTGGAGGCCAGTGCCCATGATGGAGCTGACTAACTTTACAACTCTCCGCAGCTTATTTCCATCCTGTGCTGGAACCTTCCCCTCCCCACCAGACAGTGATGCAGCCAGTTAGAATGCTTTCCACAGTACATCTGTACAAATTCGAGAGCACTTTTGGTGATATACTGTACCATATCTCCTCAAACCCCTGCTGAAATATAGCTGCTGTCATGCTTTCTTTGCGCGAAAGCATAGAAAGCATGCATTGATATGTGGGGCTCAGGGTAGATCGTCAGAGATACTGACACCCAGAAACTTGAAATTGCTAAGTCTTTCCACTTTTGTTCCCTTTGTGAAGTCTGGTGCCTGTTCCCTCATCTTACCCTTTCTGAAGTTCAGAAGCAGTTCTTTGGTCTTATTGATGTTGTGTGCAAGGTTGTTATTGTGACACCACTCAATCAGCTGATATATTTCGCTCCTGTACACCCTCTCATCACCATCTGAAATTCTGCCGACAATGGTTGTATCATCAGCAAATTTACAGATGGCATTTGAGCTCTGCCTATTCACGCAGTCATAGGTGTAGAGAGAGTAGAGCAGTGGGTTAAGCACTAAGGTCTCTGATGTAGACATTGAACTGATGAATGTGAGACATCCTGACTCAATTCATTGTTGATTTATGTCTTCGCTCCTGTGATTGGTTCCATGTTCACCGGCATCACGTAAACAAGAGAAAATCTGCAGTTACTGGAAATCCAAGCAACACACACAAAATACTGGAGGAACTCAGCAGGCCAGGCAGCATCTATGGAAAAAAGTACAGTCGACTTCTTGGGCCGAAATCTTTCGGCAGGACTGGAGAAAAAATGCTGAGGAGTAGATTTGAAAGATGGAGGAGGGGAGAGAGAAATACCAGGTGGTAGGTGAAATCTGGAGGGGGAGGGATGAAGCAAATAGCTAGGAAGTTGACTGATGAAAGAGACAGAAAACTATGGAAGAAAGAAAAAGGGGGTGTTGGGGAGAACAAGAGGGAGGCAATGGGCGGGCAAGGAGATAACATGAGAGAGGGAAAAGGAGATGGGAAATGGTGAAGGGAGTGGGGGAAGGAATTACTGGAAGTTTGAGAAATCGATGTTCATGCCATCAGGTGGTATCTCCCATCCACTGCCACCGACTTCATAGTTCCCACACCACGCACCTCTGATTTCCACCTCCTACCCAAAATCCACAAACCAGCTTGTCCAGGTAGACCCATCGTTTCAGCTTGTTCCTGTCCCACTGAACTCATATCTGCATATCTCGACTGTGTTTTATCCCCCCTGATTCAGTTCCTTCCTACCTACATCCATGACTCTTCACATGCTCTGGGTCTTTTCAATGATTTCAGATTCCCTGGTTCCCATCATCTTATTTTTATTATGGATGTCCATTCCCTATACACTTCCATCTTCCACCAGGAAGGCCTCAAAGCTTTCTGTTTCTTTCTGGACACCAAACCCAACCAGTTCCCTTCCACCAGCACTCTCCTCCACCTATCAGAACTTGCCCTCACTCCAAATAATTTCTCCTTCGGCTCCTCCCATTTCCTTCAAACAAAAGGGGTGGCCGTGGGTACTCACAGGGGTCCCAGCTCTCTGACCTGTGCCTTGCCTCTTCAATACGCTCTTGGGTCCAGGCCTGTTGCCTCAAATTGACCCATATCCAACCTTTCCAATCTATCCTAGTGCTTAAGTTGGTTAAACGTTGGCTCGTCCCTCACTCTCGGACCTAGGCCCCACTGCCTCAAATCTGCTTCACCCCAGCTCACTTCACCTCGGATCTGCCACTTCAAATCTGCTCCAAGTGTGCATCAGCAATGGCCAAACATTGGCTCAATCCTCGCTGTATGGCTGTTCTAGAATATCCCATCCAAAAAACCCTCCAGAACTCAAATGAGACCTATAAAAAGCAAATGGCACTTTCACAAATATTGAAGTTATTGGAATTTCCCCAAATAAGACCATCGTTAACTTCCAAACAAGATGAAGGGTAACCAGTCACTAAAAGATGAAATGTATGAGATTGTGAACCTAATTCCTTAAGGTTTGACAGCCAACTCTTGTTTTCCTCAGAGCAATTACATTACAGCTAGTATAAGGGCACATGAAGCACATTCTCTTGGTACGTGGGATACGTGTACATTCTGGAAGTCAACCTTTGGAAAAAATGGTATAACTTTTCATAATGATGCTCTCCAGATGATAAAACCTGAACTTTGGTTATTTTCACAGCACCATAGTCTATTTCCCATCCCTTTTTCCACCCCTGAGTTCGCAAGATTATTTGACGACCAATGACATGAATATCAGGTGGATGTACTTCTGCCAGGATAAGTCAGAAAGTTTTAGTTCAAAGATAGCAATGTGTTACCATGGCACAACGAGCTCAAATATTTCATTGGTGAGGGAATGCACACTTAAAATCTGGAGTTGTTCCCCCAGACCAAGATCCTACATCAGTCATGTTACTTTCTGACTTTGAACTTAGAATTTCTGGAATGGTTTATTTGACTTTTATGAGGTAGATTTGTGATAAAAGTAAAAAAGAGGACTAATCTCTGTAGCTTGAACCCAATTATTTAAATGTCAACATTTAAAGCACTTGCAATTGATTTCAGATTTTCTAGTTTGCAGAATATACACAGAGATAATGAGATCCCCTTCGATTACCCTGCTGTATGCTCTGAAGGTTCTTCTTATTTTTACAGCCTTGGATCTCTTCAGGATTTGCATACCAAATACAACAGAGCAAAGCCAACAAAGATAAGTTATAGTTCTGATATATGTTCTTCTTTCCTAAATGATCTAAAGCACCTCGGTGATCGTGTGTTTCTTTTCTCTACACTTTTTCCTATTTTTCTTTGATTTTACTTTTGGGGAACCTACAAGGTTATACTTAGGAAGCATTAGTCCAATTTGCTTAGAGCTCAGACAAACCTGGCAAGTTATTTTATTACAAACATAATGGTGGAAAACCTAATTGCGTTCTGTCCCAGACAAATGCTTCCAGAGTCTATTTCCCCATGAGTTAACATACTGCATAATATTACTATTAGATGGAACAAAATGAATAAACATTGAAGGTATGATTTATTAGCAATATTAAGACTGTATTACCCAAATTATTTGGAAGTTTTTATTCCATGGATAATAGAATAAACATTTCTAGATTTTTGGTATGGAATGCTAATAAGCTTTGATGCACTTGAATCCTCTTTTATTCTGTAAAGTGAACACTGGAAGCACATTTGTAAAGGCTGAACTGAAGTAAATTAAAGCACAGCAGCAGATTGATCTGATGAACAATACTGGCAAACAGTTGCTTGAGAACATCTTTAGTTTGTATCTGTAGTTTCTAAAGAAGTGAGATAAAATAACCAGGATATCCTCATACAATAGAGTGATAAATTGTAGGATTCCTGACTTGAAATGGTATTTTGGCAAAAAGCAATATGTTGAGGCATTGAATATTAATTTCTTCCGCCAGAAAAACCTCATACGTTAAAACAAACTTGATAATAGGATTTTAACCATTTCATAAATGAACTTGTTAAAAAAATTGTTTAGTAACTACTTTCATTATCTAACAACAATTCAAAGAAAGAGAGGAAAAAGATGTTAAAATTTTGATCCAGATTAGTAATTTAAAACACGATATTGGATCAGCACCCCAGCAGACATCTTTCCCTTTGAAATACCCAAAATTTTCTTCAATGCTTAAAGGTTCTCATAAAACACTACTATTAAAGCAATATTATTGAATTAATATACAGTAAGAGTTTTGCAGTTCTGCTTGTGTGGTATGCAGATTGTGAAGCAGGAGTTACGGGAAAACTAGGATAAATTAATAAAGCTGTATTTCTTGAGTAAAAGTACCTGGTATAAAGGTCTGTCAAGTTCTGTTGGAATGTCATAAACAGATAAATGTTGGTTCACATGGCCATTAAACATTAGGGATGTCATATTTCTTTAGCCCAGAAGAATCATTCTTTTGCAGTGAACCTCTATATAATAGAATCTTAATATTTGGGCAAAATAATGCATGAGAAGTTGCTCAAATGCAGGAGTCTAGGCAAACATGATTTGCATTATGTCCTTTCTATAAATAAATGACAAGAGGCTGGGGATAAATTATTCATTGGTTTGGCAGAACTTCACATTCTTTGCATCAAATTGGGACCCTCAGAAGTGATCTTGCAAGCATGAGAGTTCGGATCTCAGGTGAAGACTGAACTGCTCCAACTAAAAAGCAGAAACTCAGCCTAAGGACCACAGGGTTCTGCTGAGCATATAACAGGGAGATATACTCAATAGAAATTGGTCTATTGATAAACACTTGCATTTATTGGAATGACTGTAACCTTGCTTGTGCTGAAGTGAACTTTATTCACTGACAACAATAAAAATCAGCATTAAATCTTTTGGTATTAATGTTTATTAAAAGCCACCTGTCTTGATTATAGTGCCAAATTCATTATCTCTTATTTTCCACTATAAGTCCATTAAAACAAGACTATTAATTGGATTTGAAATAAAAGTCATCCATCAGTCCTAGAAAATGTAAAGGAATTATTCCCAAGGTTGATTTTCTCGACATCTAGTTTTCTCCAAAATGCATGCCTAGATAAAAGAAAGCGGAGGAACATTCCAAATCTCAAGCATTTTAGTGCTGTCAACTGTAGGCATTCCAGTAATTGTGCCAAGATATTTCCTTGGTCTCCATCCTTTAGCAATATTCAATCAACTAGAGACAGACAAAATTGGCAGGAAAAATAAACTGCCATATTGAAATTTCTTATTTCTCTTTTTAAATCTTTTTATTAATTTTTCCAAAATTATAAACAAAATAACAATGTTGATACAAAGCGATTAGAATAATCTTATTGTTAATAAACATATACAGAAAAGATTTCAGATAACACAGGTATAATAGACTTCCAAACTAACGATGTAATTAATCATAAAGAAAAAAGAGATAAAGAGAAAAAAAAATACAAAGAGAAACCCCCAAAAAAGAGAAAAAAAGAACTAAATACTAAACCCAAAAAAGCAAACGGAACAAAACAAGGCTAGACCAATATCTTAAATTGAACACGTTCAGTAATGTCGTCAACTCCGCTCCTCTATTCATATATTTTAAGTTAATAAGGATTTGGAAAGGTCAAATTACATCATATGAAAATGTTGAATAAATGGTTTCCAAGTTTCTTCAAATTTAACCGAAGGATCAAAAATATCACTTCTAATTTTTTCTAAATTTAAACATAATATAGTTTGGGAAAACCACTGGAATGTAATAGGAGGATTGGTCTCCTTCCAGTTCAATAAAATAGATCTTCTGGCCATTAAAGTATCAAATGCAATCATCCAACAGGCTGAAGAAGAGAAAGATCTATGTTCTATCATTGGCAATCCAAAAATTGCCGTAATAGGATGGAGTTGTAAGTCAAAACGTAGAACTGTTGAGACAATATCAAAAATATCTTTCCAGTATTTTTCCAAAAGAGGACAGGACCAAAACATATGAGTTAAAGAAGCCACCTCAGAGTGACATCTGTCACAAATAGGGTTTATATGGGAATAAAAATGGGCTAGTTTATCTTTAGACATATGGGCTCTATGCACTACTTTAAATTGTATTAATGTATGTTTAGCACATATAGAGGAAGTACTGACAATTGAAAAATTTTATCCTATTTCTCTATAGGTAGGCCAAGTTGAAGTTCCCTTTCACATTAATTTTTAATTTTATCAGATATTCCTGGCTGTAATTTCATAATCATATCATAGATAGATGCTATTAATCCCTTCTGAACAGGATTTAAACCTAAAATTTTATCGATATTATCAGTAGGGTATGAAGTTGGAAAGGTAGGCAACATAGTATTTAAAAAATTTCTTATTTGTAAATATCTAAAAAAATGGGATCTAGGCAAATCGAATTTCGTAGATAACTGTTCAAAAGACATGAAACAGTTATCCAGAAATAAGTTACAAAAACATGTTATACCTTTCATTTTCAATATCAAAAAGGCTTGGTCCATAACGGAGGGTTGAAAAAAACATTAGATAAAATAGGGCTTGATAATATAAATTTGTTTCGAACCAAAAAATTTACGAAATTGAAAGCATATTTGCAATGTATGTTTAACTATTGGATTAACCATTTGTTTATTCAATTTAGATAATACAAAAGGAAGTGAAGTTCCTAAAATAGAAGCTAAAGAGAACCCCTGTACAGAGTAGCCTTCAAGGTTTACCCAATGTGGGCTTGGAGTTATAGTCCAATCATGTGTCCAATCATTTTTTCATAAGAAAAAAAATTCTTATTTCTCAACAATACAAAATTCATTCATACTCTCAGTAATATTATGTTTCAAATTATGAGATTGCTTCAGTTCTCATAAACTTTATATTTAATAAGCTTAATGGTGTTTCATTTTTTGCAGTGACCTTTTTATAGGTGATCCTGGGGCAATACTGTTGCCCTGATGTGTCTGTGTGTATATATAGACGTTAGACCCTTAAAGGAGCATTATAAAATACCAGCCTATGCTGTGACAAGTTCTGTTGTAACAAGAAATAGTTGAAGAATGCAACTGTATATATTAAATAAAGAAGGAAAAATATTTCCTTTGCTACTTGGACTTAGCAATCAATTCCATTGTCGACTTTGTGAATTAGGTTTTGTTGAATTCCAATGTATTGAATATTGGGTGTGGAGTGCAATTTGTGTCAGTACAATGTGTTTTCTTTGTTTAACATAAGTAATTGAAGATCAAGTTCTACTTTGTTAAAAGAAGAATTAATTTATTTGCAATCAGAAAATCACATTTCTCTTCAAAGCACTAAATTGCAGAAGCATCTCAATTGAAGTTCTACCATTTTCAAATGGTTCAAATGCCTCCTATCAATGCAAACATTCTGACATTCCTGACAAACATCTAGAATGTTTAAATTGAATTGACTTTATTTCTTACATCCATCACATACATGAACAGCCAAGATCTTTTCATTACGTCTCCATCTGAATGTGCAATTTATAGTAATTTGTAATAAATAGTATGTACAATTGTACCAGCATGAATTAATCAGACTGATAGCCTGGTGGATGAAGTTGTCCCGGAATCTGTTGATCCTGGCTTTTTTGCTGCGGTACTGTTTCCTAGGTGGTAGCAACTGGAACAGTTTGTGGTTGGGGTGACTCGGGTCCCCAATGATCCTTCGGGCCCTTATTACACACCTGTTACTGTGAATGTCCTGAATAGTGGGAAGTTCACATCTACAGATGCGCTGGGCTGTCCGCACCACTCTCTGCAGAGAACTGCAATTGAGGGAAGTACAGTTCCCATACCAGGTCAGCCAGTCAGGATGCTCTCAGTTGTGCCCCTGTAGGAAGTTCTTAGGATTTAGGGACACATGGCAAACTTCAACCTTCTGAGGTGAAAGAAGCGCTGTTGTGCTTTTTTCACACAGCCAGTGCGTTAGATCCTCGGTGATGTGTATGTCGAGGAACTTAAAGCTGTCAACCTTCTCAACCCCAGATTCATTGTTATCTGTAGGGGTAGCCTGTCTTCATTCCTCCTGTAGTTCACAGCCAGCTCCTTTGTTGTTGTGACAGTGAGGAAGAGGTTCTTTCCTTTTTGTTTCATTTTGTTTCATTTTCCACAGATGCTGCCTGACTTAGAAAGTATTTCCAGCATTTTCTGTTTTAATTTCAGATTCTCAGCATCTGCATTTTTTTAAAAAAATTCAGTAATAACATTCTGCTTGATTGCAAAAAGGTACAAACATTTTGTGCTCAGTTCATCTGTAGCCTGCACTGAATTCAGCCTGGACTGAATTGAACTGGTTGTTAATCACTCATGGCTCAAGTCATTCAGGATTTTTCATGAATTCTTAAGAAAAGAATTCACTAGGACTTGAAGCTCAGATGGCAGTGCAGGACTCACCATTGAATTCAGTGTTCAAGGGTTCAGGTGTAATCCCATAAGACCATAAAACATAGGAGCAGAATTAGGCTATTCAGCCTATCGAGTCTGCTCTGTCATTTCATCATGGCTGATCCTGGATCCCACTCAGTCCCACACACCTACCTTCTCACCATATTCTTTGATGCACTAACCAATCAGGAAAATATCAACTTCCGCTTTAAATGTACCCACAGACTTGGCCTCCACCGCAGTCTGTGGCAGAACATTCCACAGATTTACTACTGACCGGCTGAAAAATAATTCTCCTTCCCTCTGTTCTAAAAGGTCACCCCTCAATTTTGAGGCTGTGCCCTCTAATTCTGGATACACCCACCATAGGAAACGTCCTCTCCACATCCACCTTATCTAGTCCTTTCAACATTCAGTAGGTTTTAATGATATTGGGTAGGTTTCAATTAATAATTTGCTTCTGACTCTCAGTTTTTCACCAGAGATAGCGTGGGTATAAATAGCAACTGCATTCATTTTGACTGGGACCAAAGGTAAGTTCCAGTAAGTGCTTGAGTTCTTTCAATTTCTTAATTTATTATTTGTAATTCTTTTTAAGATTTTCTGATGTTATATTTCATTTTTAAATGCTTTAAAATAATAATTTATTACTTAAATCCACCTGAACTGCTTTTAAATGCCCCAGGCTGTGAGGTACATTTTCCTGATAAAGAACATTTCTAAAGCCTTTGACACTAGCACCCCTCAGGACTTTCTCTGCCTGGCATAGATTCTTTGATCTTCTGCATCGGGACAAGCACGATTGTGAGCACTGTGGCATGCATATCTGGCACAGATCCACAGGGTGCATCCTCCTTAACATAGTCTTGCCTCTCCCTCTTTCCATAATCTCCTCCACCTACCAACAGTCTGCAATTTTCACCTGATCATGATCATTTCCCATATTTCATCCCTCCCCCATTGGCAGCTATGCCTTCAACTTCCAGGACACCAGCTCTGGATTTTTCTCCATAAGACACTTCAAGGCTCTGCTCCAATTTTCTCCTTTAAATCTTTCTTCAAACTTTTGGTCATCTGCCCTCATATTTACCTGGGTTGCTCAGCTTGAAAGTGTTCCTCTAAAGCAGACCGAGAAAGTTTGCTATTTTATTATACATGCCAAGCAAATGCCAATTCTGCCAATTCTGATCTATGCTGCTCTGTCCTACAGCAGCTATTCAATTCTATAGTTAACTTCCATTCCTTTTGTGCCAGGTTTGTTGCTAGGCAACCCAAGCTACATACCACACACAAAAGGAGTAGACCATTTTGTGCTGGAGGCACTGTATGTCATTCAAATAGATCTGTAACTCAAAGGCATTTACCTGACATTGACCCCGGTTCTTTCATACACATTTCTAGCACAATTTGGACTAACTCCGTCTGGAAGATTTGAAAAAGGACCCTGATGGCAGTTATATACAGGCCTCCCAAAAGTGGCTGGGAGGTTGACCACACTTTACAACAGGAAGTAGAAAAGGCGAGTCGAAAGGGCAATGTTATGGTAGTCATGGGAGATTTTAACATGCAGATCGATTGATGAAAATCAGGTTGGTAATGGATCTCAATAGAGTGAGTTTGTTGAATGCCTAAGAGATAGCTTTTTAGAGCAGGTTGTCATTGAGCCTACTAGGGGATCAGCTATACTGGATTGGGTGTTATATAATGAACTGGGGGTGATTAGGGAGCTCAAGGTAAAAGAACCCTTAGGAACCAGTGATCACAATAAGATTGAGTTCAATTTGAAATTTGGTAGGGAGAAAGTAAAGTCTGACATTGCAGTATTTCAGTGGAGTAAGGGACATTATAGTGGTATGAGGGAGGAGCTGGCCAAAGTAAACTGGAAGGAGCTGCTGACAGGGATGTCAGCAGAGCAGCAATGGCATGCAGGACATATGTATTCCAAAAGTGAAGAAATACTCAAATGGTAAAATAGTACAACTATGACTGACAAGGGAAGTCAAAACTATTGTAAAAACAGAAGAAAGGGCATACAACAAAGCAAAAATTCGTGGGAAAATAGAGGATTGGGAAGTTTTCAAAAACCTACAGAGAGCAACTAAATGAATCATTAGAAGGGAAAAGATGAAATAGGAAAGCAGGCTAGGAAATAATATCTAAGTGGAAAGTAAAAGCTTTTTCAAATATGTAAAAAATAAAAGAGAGATGAGAGTGGATATAGGACCACTAGAAAATGAGACAGGAAAAATAATAACAGGGGACAAGGAGATGGCAGATGAACTAAATGAGTATTTTGTATCAGTTTTCACTGTGGAAGACATTAGCAGTATGCCTGATGTTGTAGTGTGTGAATGAAGAGAAGTGGGTGCAGTATGTATTACATGGGAGAAGGTGATCAAAAAGCTGAAAGACTTAAAAGAACATAAGTTACCCAGAGCAGATGAACTGCACCCCAGGGTTCTGAAAGAGGTAGCGTTAGAGATTGTAACGGCATTAGAAATGACCTTTCAAAAATTATTGGGTTCTGGCATGATGCCAGAGGACTGGAAAATTGCAAATGTCACTCCACTCTCTAAAAAAGGAGGAAGGCAGCAAGAAGAAAATTATAGACCAGTTAGCCTGACCTCAGTGGTTGGGATGATGTAGAATCAATTGTTAAGGATGAGGTGATGGAGTACTTGGTGACACAGGACAAGGTAGGACAAAGACAGAATGGTTTCCTTAAGGGAAAATCCTGCCTGATAAACCTGTTGGAATTCTTTGAGGAAATTACAAGTAGGATAGATAAAGGGGATGTAGTGGATGTTGTATATTTGTACTTTCAGAAGGCCTTTGACAAGGTGCCATACATGAGGCTGCTTACCAGGTTAAGAGTCCATGGTATTATAGGAAAGTTACTAACATGGTTAGAGCATTGGCTGATTGGTAGGAGGCAGCGAGTGGGAATAAAAGGATCCTTGTCTGAATGGCTGCCAGTGACTAGTGGTGCTCTGCAGGGGTCGGTGATGGGATAACTTCTTTTTATGCTGTATATAGATGATTTAGATGATGGAATAGATGGCTTTGTTGCCAAGTTTGCAGATGATACGAAGATTGGTGGATGGGCAGGTAGTGTGGAGGAAACAGGTAGAATGCAGAATGACTTAGCCAGATTAGGAGGTTGGGCAAGAAAGTGGCAAATGAAATATAACGTTGAAAAATGCATGGAAATGCACTTTTGTAGTAGAAATAAATGTGTGGACTATTTTCTAAACAAGGAGAAAATCTAAATATCTGAGATGCAAAGGGACTTATAAGTCCTTGTGCAGAACACACTGAAAGTTAACTTGCAGGTTGAGTTGGTGGTGAGGAAGGCAAATGCAATGTTAGCATTAATTTCAAGAGGTCTAGAATACAAGAGCAAGGATGTGATGCTGAGGCTTTATAAGGCACTGGTGAGGCCTCACCTTGAGTATTGTGAACAGTTTTGGGCCCTTCATCTTGGAAAAGATGTGCTGGCATTGGAGAGGGTCCAGCGGAGGTTCACAAGGATGATTCCAGGAATAAAAGGGTTATCATACGAGGAACATTTGATGGCACTGGGTTTGTACTCACTGAAATTCAAAAGGATGAGGGGTGATCTCATTTAAACCTTTTGAATGTTGAACGGCCTGGACAGAGTAGATGTGAATAGGATGTTTCTCATGGTGGGAGAGTCTAGGACAAGAGGGCACAACCTCAGGGTATAGTGCCAGAGGGTAGTGAATTTGTGGAATTTGTTGCCACGTGCAGTTGTGGAGGCTATGTCGTTGGGTGTCCTTAAGGCAGAGACTGATAGGTTCTTGATTGGACATGGTATCAAATGTCGGGAAATAGGGTTGCGGAGGAGAGAAAAACAATCAGCCATGATTAAATAGTGGAGCAGACTCAATGGGCCAAATGGTCTAATTCTACTCTTATGTCTTATATGTATTATAGAAAGGAAAATCACTATAAAATCTTGAGAATGGAGACCCAGTCTAGTTCTTGGGTTACTTTAAATTCTTAATGCTCACTCTCATCAGGACCTTTCTCCTTTTAATGCACTTCCTCCAATAGAACTGCTCCAGATTCAGTGTATTTACCATAAGCTCTTGGAGAAGAGAAAGTGACACAACAATCAAAACATTGCACAATTTGTTCAGTTCATCCAGGCTTAAGTCTGTGTGCAGTAACACGGGGATGAGAATTGCTGGGATCTTGTTGGTGTTACAGTAATGTATCTGAAAATGAGGTCCTCGAACACTGCTTGGAATCTGGCAAATTCTGCTGATAATGATTCCTGCAAGACAGAACGGTTTTAATTGAAGGTAGCAGATTCTGGGACATGGGACAAAACACGATCTGCTGGAGGAACTCTGAGGGCCGAGCAGCAGCTGTGGGAGGAAAGAGGGGAGACGGGGCTGGCAGGTGGACAGAGACACGGTGAGGATAAGGAGCCAGATGGCAGGGTTGGATTTGGGAGAGACAGAGGCAAGCGGGTGGTGGATGGAACCAGTCAAGGAAAAAAATAAGAAAAAAGGAGCAGATGGTGCCAGAAGCAGGGAGGAGGGTGAAAGTGGAGCTTGAGGTTGGTGGGGTCATACGGGAATCACAAAGGCTACACATACTGGAATCTGATAAGTAAGGAAGATGATACTGGGAGCCACTTATGGCAGCAATGAGCAGATGGAACCGGATGGGAGAAGAGATACTGTAGATGAAATGTGTAGGTAAAAACCAGCTGGAGCTAGGGGATTGAAAATGGGGGCTGCAAGTAGTTGGGGGGAGGAGGCACAATAATGTGAGAAGTAGATTATGGGAGTTGATCAAGTGCATTGATTCTAATAGCATAGAACTCTTTCTATGTGATACTTTAAATGTGCATGACTTCACTATCTCCTCTGACCACATGATCTATTTACATACCATTCAGAATACTAGTGCACCACCCTCTCAATATTAATAATAGGAGTAATGTCTAATTTGGGAATGAGTCTAAAGATAATTGGATATGGGAGCAAATGCATCAACCATCCCTTTTCCAAATTGCTAATTACCTGCTAGCTGCCAAATGTATTTGACTCCACGCTACGTTTTATCAGCTTGTAAATTTTCTGGCTTAACTGCATCATATTTGGGTGAATCTGCGTCAGTATGAGCTTCATGAAGACTCTGCCTTCCTTCTACCTCCCATGTGACAGCCCAGATCACTTTTATGCTTGTTCATACGTGGGTGGAAGAATATAAATTATTATAATATGCAGGAAACTCCTCCACATTCCCTATTGCTTTCTCTGAAATCCAGTGTTAAGAAACATCAGAAAGGACTGGAGCAAGATGCCAGCAAAGACAGGCTGTGCCATAAATGTTGAAATGTTAAGATGGACAAATCACAAGGCAAAAGAAGATCGCTATCATTTGTTTTAATCAGCAGCTCTCTGTTTGTTAGCACTTATATATGCCTTAACACAGTGAAATACTGCTACCATGCTAATACGTGTAACTATAGTACGTGATTGAGTCAGGAGCGCCTTCATCTCAGAGATAAAAAGCCCACTGCACTATAGAAACACTTTGGTGCGGATTGAACTTGTCAGAAATCTGTTTGTAGACCACAGTTTATGGTTCACATCTTTGGATTACAGTGCTAATTTTCAGGTTATGCGCTGCTGAGAAATGCAATATGTGATTTCTACATATAGTGCTCGATAAGTGGTATGTGTGCTTATAACAATGCAGATTTCACCATTCATTCTTGCAATAACAACACAGTTCATTAGAAAATTCAAGATCCTGGGCTTTAAATAATCAGATGAGATTCTGATCACAGGATGTATTTATAGTTCTGAATAAGTGTACGGTCTTTTCCTATCTCTTACATTATTCTCAAACTGATTTCAGACACACGGCATGATGCTTAGTGACTTTAACAGGAACATGTCAGATATCATTCTAAAGTAGTCTCCCTGTTAAACATAGGTCATAGCTTACAAAGATAAAACTATTATATGTAGCATAATTATTGTTAAAAGCCTGCTACAAACAATATATTAGTGGTCTGTTGTCCTAAGACATATTTAATAAATGGATTTTAATTACTTGTGTGTGATTCAGTATGGTCTGCTAATTGTCCAAATAAATTACCCTGATATGTATTTTCCATTTAATGATACATTAAGGCATGGTCTGAAACAGCGCAGGAAGCATCAGAGGTATCAGTGGCAGTGGAAGGCAGCGGAGCACCACCAAACGTGGTGAGTTCTTTCTCCTTGTGTGGGGGTTTTTGTTAAAAGCAGTAGCCAGTGCGCAGGCCTGGAAAGCGTCAGAGGCTTCGGCAGCAGTGGAAGGCAGGTGGAGCACCACCAAATGTGGTGAGTTCTCTTTCCTTGCAAGAAGGCTTGTCTGAAAAACTGTAGCCAGTGTGCAGGTGTGGGAAGCGTCAGAGGCCTTGGCGGCAGCGAAAGGAAGGGGGAGCACCAACAAACGCAGTGTGTTCTTTCTCTTGCATGGGGGTTTTTCTTATTTTTTTTAAACCATAAAAGAAAGAGATGGTCTAGTGGAGCGGCCATCATTGGAGTGGGAGCTAGAGTCAGAGTGGGAACTTGGAGGCTTTGACTCAAGAGGCTTCGACGAGAAGAGGCTGAGGCCAAAGAAACAGGTAAGAAGGGTAGGTTTTTCCTTTGGTTATTGCTGATTTGGTCTTAGCTGCCCATAGTACAGCGCAGACAGGATGGCAGATATTGCAGAAGAATGCTCCTCCTGTAGGATGTGGGAATTGATGGAACCTGATGGTCTACCTGGTGACTACGCCTGCGGGAAGTGTAGTCAACTCCAGCCCCTGAAAGACTGCATTAAGGAGCTGCAGCCTAGAGTTTGATGAACTTAGGATCATTTAGGAGGCAGAGCAATTGATAGTTAAGACCTTTGAGAAAGTGATTACACTCAGAGTGCAGAATTCAGGAAATAGATGGGTTAACACTGAGAGAGGTAAAGGGAGAAAGAAGTCAGTGTAGGGTCCCCCGTGGCCGTTCCCCTCACAACAGGTAGACCCCTTTGGATACTGGTGAGGGGGATGACCTCTCTGGGCAAGGCAGCAGCAGTCAGGCAAATAGCACTGTGGTTGGCTCTGAGCCTCAGAAAGGTAGGGTGAAGTCAGGCAGAGCAATAGTCATAGAGTACTCAATTGTTAGGGGACAGATAAGAGATTCTGCAGCAGCAAGAGATGCTAGGATAGTGTGTTACCTCCCAGGTTCGAGGGTCCATAATATCTCTGAGCAGTTGCAGAACATTCTTGAAGGAAAGGGTGAGCAGCCAGAGGTCGTGGTACATATTGGCACCAATAACATGGGCAGGAGAGGGGTAGAGGGTCCTGCGCAGTAAGTTTAGGGAGTTAGGAAGGAGACTGAAGAGCAGGACCTCCAAGATGGTAATGTTGGGATTGCTCCTGGTGCAACGAGCTAGGGAAGGTCAGAACAGACAAATAAGTGGCTAATGAGATGGTTCAAGGGGCAGGGTTTCAAGTTGTTGGATCATTGGTACCTTTTCTGGGGAAGGGGTGACCTGTACAAGTGAGAGTGGTTGTACCTGAACTGGAGGGGAACCAATATCCTGGGAGGGAGGTTTGCTAATACTATTTTGGAGGGTTTTAACTAGATTTGCAGAGGGGCGCGGTGGGAACCAGTGAAGAGGCAGAAGAAGGGATGGCTAGCGCACAAGTAGAGACAGCTTGTAGGGAGTTTGTGAGGAAGGATAGGCAGATGATATAGCAAAGATGCACTCAGCCAGATGAGTTGAGATGTGTATATATTAATCAAAGAGTATCATAAACGAGGCAGATGAACTTAGATCATGGATCAATACATGGAACTATGATGTGACCATTACAGAGACATTACAGAGGGCAGGAATGGCTCCTGAGTGTACTGGGCTTTTGATGTTTCAAAAAGGACAGGAAGGGAGGCAAAAGAGGTGGGGGCGTGGCATTGCTAATCAGGGATAGTATCACAGGTGTAGAAAAGGAGGAAGTCATGGAGGGATTATCTACTGAGTCAGTGTGAGTGGAAGTCAGAAACAGGAAGGGGGCAAAAACTCTACAGGGTGTTTTTTATAGACCCCCAATAATAACAGAGACATCGAGGAGCAGATAGGGAGGCAGATTCTGGAATGGTGCAAT
This sequence comes from Mobula hypostoma, assembly GCF_963921235.1. Taxonomy (NCBI): domain Eukaryota; kingdom Metazoa; phylum Chordata; class Chondrichthyes; order Myliobatiformes; family Myliobatidae; genus Mobula; species Mobula hypostoma. The sequence goes on along the minus strand of NC_086098.1, from coordinate 54,401,274 downwards.
AACAATAGGGTTGTTGTGATGGGCACGTGGCCAAGTGGTTAAGGCACTGGACTAGCTACCTGAAGGTCGTAAGTTCGAGCCCCAGCCAAGGGAACGTGTTGTGTCCTTGAGCAAGGCACTTAATCATACAGTGCTCTGCGACGACACTGATGCCAAGCTGTATGGGTCCTAATGCCCTCCCCTTGGACAACATTGGTGTCGTGGAGAGGGGAAACTTGCAGCATGGGCAACTGCCGGTCTTCCATACAACCTTGCCCAGGCCTGTGCCCCGGAGAGTGAAGACTTTCCAGGCACAGATCCATGGTCTCGCAAGACTAACGAATGTTGTGATGGGTGATTCTAACTTTCCTAATATTATATAGAAAGATAGAAAACCTACAGCACAGTACAGGCCCTTTGGCCCACAAAGCTGTGCTGAACATCTGTCATCTCCTTAGAGCAAGAGGTTTGCATGGGGTGGAGTTTTGTTAGGTTAGATTTCCTGACACAATATGTAGATAAGCCAATCAGAGGAGAGGCTATACTTGATCTGATATTGGGAAATGAATCTGGTCAGATGTCAGATATCTCAGTAGGAGAGCATTTTGGAGGTAGTGATCACAACTCTATTTCCTTTACCATAGCGCTGAAGAGTATTAGGAGCAGACAATTTGGAAAAAAAACATTTAAGTGGGGTAGGGGGAAATATGATTCTATTAGGCAGGAACTTTGGAGCATAAATTGGGAGCAGATGTTCTCAGGAAAATGCACGACAGAAATGTGACAAAAGTTCAGGGAATATTTGCATGGTGTTCTGCTTAAGTATGTGCTATTGAGGCAGGGAAAGGATGGTAGGGTTAAGGAACCATGGTGTACAAAGGACGTAGAAAATCTAGTTAAGAAGAAAAGAAAAGCTTACGAAAGATTTAAGAAACTAGGTACTGTTAGAGCTCTAGAAAATTACAAGGTTGCCAGAAAGGAACTTAAGAATGAAATTAGTATTTTACCTTATTATTTTATGTTTAAATTGCACTGTTTGTATCAATTTTTTTTCTGTATTAATATCTCCTGTAATTTTTAACAGTGCATTAGTGCCTTTATGGTTTACCTTTTGTATACTTATTCAATAAAAAGATTTAAAAAGAAAGAAAGAATGAAATTAGGAGAGTTAGAAGGGGCCATGAGAAAGCCTTGGTGAGCAGGATTAAGGCAAATCCCAAGGCATTTTTACAAGTATGTGAAGAGCAAGAGGATGAGCCGTGTGTGAATAGTTCTAATCAGGTATGATAATAGAAATGTGTGCATGGAGTCGGAAGAGGTAGCAGAGATACCTAATGAATACTTTGCTTCAGTATTCATCAGGGGAAAGGACATTGGCAATTGTGGTGATGACTTACAGTGGCCTAAAATGCTTGGGCATATAGACATCAGGGAAGAGGATGTGCTGGAGCTTTAGAAAAGCATTAAGTTGGATAAGTCGCCGGATCTGGATGAGATATACCCCAGACTCCCGTGGGAAGTGAGGGAGGAGATTGCTGAGCTTCTAGTGAAGACATTTGCATCATCAATAGGGATGGGAGAAGTAACAGTGGATTGGAAGCTTGCAAATGTTGTTCCCTTGTTCAAGAAAGGGAGTAGAGATAACCTAGGAAATTATAGTCCATTAGTCTCACTTCAGTGGTGGGCAAATTTTATGAGCAGGATTTATGAGCATTTGGAGAGACATAATCTGATTAGGGATAGTCAGCTTGGCTTTGTCAAGGGCAGGTCATACCTTACAAGCCAGATTGAATTCTTTGAGGATGTAACAAAACGCATTGATGAAGGTAGAGTAGTGGATGTAGTGTATATGGATTTCAGTAAGGCATTTGATAAGGTTCCCCATGTGAGGTTCATTCAGAAAGTAAGGAGGCTTGGGATCCAAGGAGACCTTTTTTTGTGGATCCAGAATTGGCTTGCCCACAGAAGGCAAAGAGTGGTTGTAGATAGTTTGTGTTCTGCATGGAGGTTGGGGACCAGTGGAGTTCTGCAGGGATCTGTTCTGAGACCTCCTCCTCTTTGTGATTTTTATAAATGACCTGGATGAGGAAGTAGAAGTGTGGATTAGTAAATTTGCTTATGACACAATAATTGAGGGTGTTATGCATAGTCTGGAGGGTTGTCAGAGGTTACAATGAGACATCAATAGAATGCATAACTGGGCTGAGAAGTTGCAGATGGAGTTCAGTCCAAATAAGTGTGAAGTGGTTCATTTTAGTAGGTCAAATTTGAAGAAAGAATATAATATTAATGGTAAGACACTTGGCAGTGTGGAGGATCAGAGAGATCTTGGGGCCCCATGTCTATAGGACACTCAAATCTGCTGCGCAGGTTAACAGTATTATTAAGAAGGCATATGGTGTGTTGGCCTTCATCAGCCATGGGATTAGTTCAAGAGCCACGAAATAAGCCCTGAGTTAGATCCCACTTGGAGGACTGTGTTCAATTCTGTTCACCTCATTACAGGAAGGATGTGGATATTATAGAGAGAGTGCAGAGGAGATTTACAAGGATGTTGCCTGGATTGGAGAGTGTGTCTTATGAGAATAGATTGAGTGAACTTGGCCTTTTCTCCTTGGAGTGACAGAGGATGAGAAGTGACCTGATCAAAGAGTATAAGATGATGAGAGGCATTGATCACGTGGATAGCCAGAGGTTATTTCCCAGGCCTGAATGGCTAATGTGAGGGGGCATAGTGCTTGTAAGTAGGTACAGAGGGGGATACCAGAGGTATGTTTTTCACGCAGAGAGTTTTGGGTGTGTGGAATGCACTGCCAGCCATGGTGGTAGAGTCGGAAACAATAGGGTCTTTTAAGAGACTCTTAGATAGGTACAGGAGCTTCGAAAAATAGAGGACTATGTGGTTGGGAATTCCTAGGCAGTTTCTAGAATAGGTGACATGGCAGCACAACATTGTGAGCCGAAAGGCCTGTAATCTGCTGTAGATTTCTATGTTCTATGTTCAAAGAAAAATATTCAAAATAAATCCTCATAGGAGCAACCCGAATATATTCTTGCGAGAGTAAAATTGTTTAACTCCCTCAAAAATACTTTAAAACTATTGGAAGATATCGAGTTAAAAGTTAACAGATGAACACAACACTCTTTTGATCATGTGTAAGTACATTGTTTCTCACTTCAAACCTTACAATTTTATCATATCTTACCAATGTTAAGTAAATTAACAAACTGAAGAAAAGTCATTGCATCTTGCTGAAGGGTCTTGGCCCAAAAAAGTCAACTGTACTCTTTTCCATAGATGCTGCCTGGCCTGCTGAGTTCCTCCAGCATTTTGTGTGTATTGCTTGGATTTCCAGCATCTGCAGATTTTCTCTTGTTTGTGAAAAGTCATTAAGTTACTGGAATACCTTCTTTAGAATATGTGCACTTAATGAGACAAAAGGAATGTCCAAGTATATTGGTGTGTGCGCACACACGCGCACACACACATACACACACACACACACACACACACACACACACACACACACACACACACTCCTTACACATTTTCTCTGTAACTTCCTGTAACATATTGTTGCAACTCAGAATACAGAATGACTCATGTGATACTATCCTCAAAGTGATGGTGATCTTATATTTGCAATCATTGTTCACAGCCCGTGTTGCTAGGTTGCTTAAGTGAGGTGGATATACAGGTTATGGTTGTACAAGAACACATTTGGGGTATCTGTGTACAGTTTGGGTTGCCCTGTTATTGGAAGGACATCATTAAATTGGAAAGGCGGCAGAGAATATTTATGAGGATGCTGTCAGGTGTCGAGTCACAGGGAGAGCTTGAGTAGGCTTTGTTCCTTAGAACATAGGAGTTTTAGGGGAGATCTTATAGAGGTAAATAAAATCTTGGAAGGTATAGTTAGGATGAGTATACATTGTCTTTTTCACAGGAAAGAGAACTAAAAATGAGATTTAAGGTCAAAGGTGAAAAATTGTAAAAGGACCTATGGGGCAATTACTTCATGCAGAGGATTGTGTATGTATAGAATGAGTTAGCAGGGAAAGTAATTGAGACAGGTACAATAAAGGCATTTGGATAAGTACTATACATGGACAACATATGAGAGGCATATGGGTCAAAAGTGGGCAAATGGGACCTCCTTGGTGGGCACCAGGGTTGGCATGGGCAACCTGGGCTAAAAGGCTGGATTACTCAATAACTATGACTTTACAAACACATTAACTCTAAATCACCTGATCAGTCTCTTTAAAACATCTATATGTTTCCATTAGTTAAAATTGGGAAAGATATTCCAAATAGCTTTCTGGTTAATAAAGTGCTAATGATGGAAGATCTTTTTTGTGGAAATGTTTCTGCCAGAACTTGTGTGATGCAGATGACTCCTTCTTCTTATTTAATTACCGTCTCTCTAAAGAAGCCCATCCTCTATGCATCATTCATTGATAAATACAATGGAGAAGCCATCCTCTTTACCACTAGTCTTCTGCTTCAGTTAGTTCAATAGCCCAGGCTTTTGCCAGTAGGTTCAGGGCACCAACAATAATTCATGCCCCTTCCAATTTCTTTCAAAATTTCATGTGAGATGTACTTGTAGTACAAGGATTAAAAATACTGAATGTCTGCAATTGAAATTGAATTGTCTTCCAAACAACACGTAGTCTGAGCAAGCAGGCAAATTTAGAAAACAAGTAAAGCATAAGGTCACATAGCTCGTAAACGTGTCATGATGTAGTAAAATAAGGCAAGCTTGTTTATGGTAGGAAGGCAATTAAAACTTGGTACCAAATGCAGTAACTGGCTTTGTGATTCGGAGGATATCTGGTACCATGCATGCAATGTAATTAGGTCAGATTAGGAATGAATCACAAGTATTTTAGTGATGTAAGAGTGGGCTGTAAGTGAGCTCAATGGACTTTTCCTCAGTCTGGGATCGTGATGATTCCAGGACCTTTGATCTCCCCAATCCATCTCTCTTGTCATCTCTCCAAAGTTCCCACCAGTCAGAAGGACGCGAAGCTCACTGCTTTAATAGTATTTTAGAAACTCTTTGTTTTTTTTAAATATTTTAATAAATATAGTATATGTAATCTTATATCACTGACGTGTTCTTTCTCCATCACTGGTCTGAATCCTTAAAATCTGCTTTCATTCTGTGGCACTGATTAGATGCACAGTTAACTCGGTGTGAAGGCAATTCCATCTCTGAATCGGAAGGCTGACCACTCAAGCCCCATGCTTACTTGGGAGCACTTAATCCAGCTTGATATTCCAATACAATAATGAGACGGTGTGGCTCAGATAGTAACTACTGGGAGTGAGTTTCTCCTGGAAGGCTAGAGAATATGGTTCATATTTTCAGCTTGTTAATGGGAATTTGGGGAAACTGATAAACCAGTCAAAGTACCTTGTAGCATTTTAAAGAGGAAGTTCGTTTCACATTTTAAGACTGTTAGATTGTACAACCTGGACAATATTCTTGATCAGAGATCCTCATAGTCTCAGATATGACAGTGGACCAATTGATAACAGAATAACAATCCATGCCCGATGAGATGGATTAAAAAACAAAGATCAATTCCCCAAGTATTCAGAGTGATGACATCAAAGATCTATGATCCCAGCATCATATTTTAGACAATGGGTAGGAAAAATATGATAACCTGATTCAAATATTCAAGGTAGATCTCCACATTATATCTCTGTGTTGCCACACATTCCGGTGGCAACATAGCATGACCACCATGTTCACAAGCAACAGAACAACAACAGAACAGCAACAAATATAAAGTAGCAAAACAAAGCCCCTTCCTAGCAATGGACACACACAGACAGTCCTCCAACCTCCAGTGGACTTGGACCAACAGGCATTGGACCTTCAAATTCCCCAGCTGACTGACAGATTCAAGGTGCCGACCATCGGGCTTTGATCTTCAGTATCGTTGCATCACTGATAACAATGAATGAGGACCCTGAAGTCCAGGCCTCAGACTCAGACTTGCTGATAATGGGACACTGAACACTAGGTCTTGAATTCCGGTCTTGTCAATTCATATACCACATACTAATTCATCATCCCTTGTGCTTCCTGCCCATAAGGAACTCTGATCTCAGAATCTGTGGATTACTTGCTTATCCTCAGGGTTGTGGTCACCATCTCTCAAATTTGCTGGTCTTCAGGTCCGATAATGACCATGGATGTCTTCAGTCTCATATCCATGTTGCTGGCCTTTGAACATGGAGGCCTGACCTTCAATTCCCTCAAATCCCTCTCCCTAGACCCTAACTTGACTCCTAACTCCCTTCTCTGTCCCTAAAACCATTCTTATAAGCCTAAAGAACAACTAACCCTGTGCCATGAACTCAACAGAGATTGCATCTCAATGGCACCATCTTAAGCAGTTTTCCTTTAATTGATTTTCATATTTTACTGTCAACAGCAATTTTTTAATTTTATCTTCCTGTATGCCATGCCATTATCAAACAGTATAGTCAGTTGAACTTCCATGGACTATCGTTGTCAAAAATTAGTTGTCTAATCTACAGTATTCATATCATCTGTGGAAAAGAGTAAACAGTGAACATCTTGGGCCAAGAAGAAGGGTCTCAGCCCAAAACGTCGACTGTCTACTTTTTTTCCATAGATGCTGACTGGCCTGCTGAGTTCCTCCAGTACTTACTGTTCTTCATACCATGTTCTCTTTCCCTTTACTTATTGGAGACCTTTTGTCACAGGTCCATCAAGCAGTGGTTGGTATGGATTGTCCTGCAGGACAAGGACAATCTGGATCCTATGGGATGGTGTCATGGGCAATCTGCTATGCTACTTATAAGAATGCCTCCCCACCAGAACTCACCAACAAGCTCCAAATCCTCACTTGTCTGGCAGTGAAAGGGAGCCTCTCTATCCGATCCTTCTGGCACAGTCAAGATCTCATTCCCAAAGTACACCGTGAAAGTAGCATTTGACGGAGGGGCAGGTATTTCTGGAAGTGGCTGATGGAATACGGTGTCGGGAAGTGTATGGTTATGCACTTTGTTAGAAAAAATGAAAGGGTTGACTATTTTCTAAATGGAGAGAAAATACAAAAAGCTGAGGTGCAAAGGGATTTGGGAGTCCTTGTGCAGGATTCCCTAAAGGTTTATTTGCAGGCTGAGTCTGTGGTGAGGATGTGCAATTGTGATGTTAGCATTCATTTCAAGAGGACTAGAATATAAAAGCAAGGATTTAATTTTGAGACTTTATAAAGCACCTGTGAGGCCTCACTTGGAGTATTGTGAGCAGTTTTGGGACCCTTATCTTAGGAAGGATGTGTTGAAATTGGAGAGGGTTCAAAGGTGTCATGGTGCGGTCCGAAGTCCGCATTCCGATTCACGGTCCGATCCGCAGACTCCGGACCCCGGGTTTTCCAGCTGTCCCTTGTTTCGGTTGGACTTAACCATAAACACCTGATACTCATCTTGGGGCTGGGAATATAAGTGGCCCTGGGATTGGGTGTGGTTGCTGGGTTGTCCTGTCAGTCTCCCCCTGGAGAAGCCCACTGGTGGAAGGCTAGTACAGTCATTGAGATATGGATTTGGCTGTTCTGTAGCCTGCTGAGGTTACTGGCTGCCTGGAGTCTTGGAGGCACCCTGGACCTAGCTCCCTTCCTGTCCCTTGCCTCTGTTGGGTAAGCCAGGCTGTTTGCTGTTACCCTGTGGTTGGGTCTGTCCCTTCCTGTCCCTTGCCTCTGTTGGGTGAGCCAGGCTGTTTGCTGTTACCTTGCGGTTGGGTCTATTCCTCCCTGTCCTTGTCTCTGTGGGGTTGAGTCCTGTGTCCTGCCCAGGAGTTGCCTTGAAGTACCCTTGCCTCATCATGTCCTCGTCAAGCCTCCAAGAACCCGAGCATCCAGGAACCCAAGCCTCCATGCCTTCGCCTGGTTTTGGGGTCTGAGCCTCAGTCAAGTCCCAGGATCTGGGTTGGAGTCTATGCCCTGGCTCCTTGTTCCCAGTCCCTCATTCTGGTCCTGCTCCCCTAGCCTGGTCTGTGTTCCTGTCCCTACTCCTAGTTTGTGTCCTGTCATTTAGTTTTGTCCTGTCCTGTTCCTAGTACTTCAGTGTCTGTGTCTTGCATTTGGGTCTGTTACCAAAGCCCATCATTATGAAAAAAGGAGGTTCACAAAAATGATTCCAGCACTAACAGCTTGTTATATAAAGAGCGTTTGATGGCTCTGAGCCTGCATTTACTAGAATTCAGAAGAATGAGGGGTAATCTACCTGAAACCTATCGAATTGTGAAAGGGCTTGATAAAATGGATGTGGTGAGGATGTTTCCTATGGTGGGAGCGTCTAAGACCAGAGAACACTGTCTCAGAATAGAAGGGTGTCCTTTTAGAATGGAGATGAGGAGGAATTTCTTCAGCCAGAGAATAATTAATCTGTGGAATTTAGTGGCACATACAGCTGTGGAGGCCAAGGCTTTATGTATATTTAAGGCTGAGGTTGATAGATTCTTGATAGGTCAGGGCATGATGGGATATAGGGAGAAGGCAGGAGATTGGGGCTGAGAGGAAAATTGGATTAGCCTCGGTGAAATGGCGGAGCAGGCTTGATGGGCCAAATGGCCTAAACCTGCTCCTATATTGTGGTAAACCATGTATATAGGTTGTAACTGGGTTACCTGGCTGGACACACCCCTCTGCTGACTGCTCCTGTGGCTCCTCCTACAGACACATGAATAAAGGCACTTATGCCACTGCTCCTCCCTCAGTCCAGAACAGACACAGCATGGACGAGGACCCATTTTACTTTCAGTATTTACTCTACTTCCAGTCTTTTGGAGTAATTGATAGTGCATCATATATCTTATAGTTTTATAGTCTTGACCTGCCCATAACATGTCTTCCAATATAATAAGATGTCTGTAATTGGATGCTGCCATCAGGTATGCTCGAAGATTACATTAAGGGATGTGCTGAGACCCTGTGCTAGCTCAAAGACTTTGTGGGGAAGGGCTGCAGACTAAGGTGCTGCAGTTACTGGACATTAAAGTGCTGGGTCCTATGAAATTGTCCCACTAATGCTTGAATGATGTGTCATACATAAGTGCTACATGAGTGCCACTGGTCCTTGTACATAGAAATTATTAACTTAACAACACTACAAACGTATTGACTTGTATTACAACAACGTTGACATATAGAACAAATGAATTTAAATACATGAGTATTAAAGTCTACTGTTTTGTATTTCTTGTATATAATTTTTGACAATGAAGTTTATTTTTGCAATTAAAAAGTAATGACAACCTAAACTAATCTCATTGCAAGCAGGTCTAGTTTAGACGGGCATCTAGTTCAGCATGGATGGGTTGGTCCAAAGGACCTGTTTCTTTGCTGATTGACTCTTTGACTCTATTTTTGTTTTATACTCCTCCACCACAATTCAAAAGGGGCCAACAGATATAAGCCTCTATTATCTTTAACAACCTTTGAGTTTGTTTTGGAAATATGCAATAATATACATTTGCCAATATTAAATGTCATTTTCTATTCATTCTTACTCAACAGCAATTTTTTAAAAATTGTCACACTTGTTATAATGACATTTGAATCTTACAGTCTTTTTGTACACTCAAAAAATAACACTAATGATTATGGAAAATGTAAGAAATTTTGGGTAGCAGGTGCAACTGCAGTTCTGAAATTTGCCTCTTCTGGGAAGTTTTAAAGATACAAATGCAACATCCTAAATTTCATCAGATTTAATCAACGCAAGGTTTTTGAAGCTGAAGGGATTATCACGACCAGAGACAAATACAAATGGTCCCCACAGAAGTATGGACATATTTATAAATACACTGGGTAAGGATGTGCTTTCAAAATAATGGCTTGTTATTATCTATGATAAGTGCTGTAAAGAGTGAATACATGTTAAAGTTGCATATTCAAAGACTATCTAAGCTGCTCACTAAAAGGGCAATTTTCTCTTGATCTATCCCTTTCTTGCTCTGATTACTCTTCCACAACGGTGCTCATTCAACAACAAGTCAGAGCTTGTCATGACGAGCAGCACAGTACTGTAGCAATTAGTATAACACTAAAACAGTACCAGTGACCTGGGTACAAATCCATTGCTGTCCTCGAGGAGTTTGTACATTTTCCCCGTGTCCAAGTGGGTTGCTCCAAATGCTCCGGTTTCCTCCCACATTCCAAAGACGTATTGGCTTATAGGTTAGGTGATCACATGGGTGTAATTGGGCTGGAAGGGACTGTTATCATGCTGTATTTCCAAACGAAGTTAAATTAAATTGATGTTTTCTTAACAGCATGGTGGCTGTTAATGACTGCTAACAACTTGCAAGCCAATGAAAATGAATTATTACAAATTGTGACCTGTTTTGAGGATTGACTTTTTTACAGGGCAATTTTAATAACAACAATTCTTTTAGTAAATACTTACTATCTACATTTCTGCCTCATCAATCATGACAGTGACAACACCTCAGAAGTCCTTCATTGATTATAACAAGTGCTTCAGTGAGTTCTCAAAGGTTTGAGGAAAATGTTATTCAGGTGAATCATTTTCCTCTTCCATTTATTCACTTAACCAAACTATTCTTTCCCCCTTTTTATATCTCTTTCTCTATGTAACATGATAAAAAATATTAATTCACTCCATTTAATTACTACCCCGGCCCACCCTTGTTCCATTCATATCTAGTTATCTCATTAATTAAGGAGATGAATATTAACTCAGGTCATGGGTTACCTGCTACACAGTTAGCAACTTACCCTTCATCGACTAAATAGGAAAAATGATTTGGAGTCAGAATGTTCCAGGGTATGTTTGCCTATTAGCACATGCCTGAGGTGGTGCTGTAGGCAGACTCTTCATATTTAAGAAGTATTTGGACAAACACATAGAAGACAAGGGGGGCGAATGCTGAAAAATAGATGAGTGCGGATGGGAAATTGACTGCACCAATATTCAGACTGTGACATCATAGAAAGGATTAAAACTGACAGCTTCAAATCTCGATGGCATTACAGGAAAACAAGTCATCAAACAGGCAGAGGGTAAAGAGCAAAGCACCAGAGGTAAGGACAAAAAGAGGTGGCCAAGAGAGGCAGAGAGGCGGCTACAAGATTTGCCTCAAGTCAGTGGATTGGGCCAATGAATATGCCATGGTTGTCACAGACTTTAAAAATATACTCATGGATATGTATGTACCCACACATTCAGAGTATTCTCCAAACAAATGCCCGAGATGAACCAAAGATCTGTAATCTGCTGAGGACAGGAACAGTGAGGTTCAAGTCTCTGGCCCTGGAAAGTACAAAAGGTTGAGGCCTGACCTCTGGATAGGCATCCCACATGAAAAGTGGCAATTTCAGACCAAACTTGAAACACAGAAGGAAACAGGGCTTGAATGCCATCACCTCCTACAACGCAAAGCCATGTGACTTAAATAACAAAAAAGGTTTCGCTCAATGTCTTTCATGCTCGCTTTGGCTGACCAAACATGGAGGTACCGTCACAAACTCCCACAGCCACCGATTACCCGTAACTTTCAAGAGGGTGAACCCATGAAAAGCAGCTGGCCCAAATGGTGTATTGAAAACCAGATCTAATCAACTGGTGGAGTACCGACATTTTTAACTTATCACTTTTGCAGTCTGAGATACCTGCCTGCTTCAAGCAGGCTTCAATCATACTGGTGCCCAAGAAGAACGTGGTAACCTGCCTCAACGACTACCTTCCAGTAGCATTTACATCCAGTGTAATGAAGTATTTTGAGAAGTTGGTTATGCATATAAACTCTTGCCTGAGGAGTACCTTGGATCTGCTCCAATGTGCCTACCTTCACAACAAGTGCCATTTTATTGGCTCTCCACTCAGCTCTGGACATCTGGGCAATGAAGATACATACATTGGGATAGTCTTCATTGCTTACAGCTCAACATTTAATAATATCATCCCCTCAAAACTAATCAATAACCTCCAAGACCTAGGCCTTCATATCTCCTTTTGTAACTGGATCCTCAAATTCCTCACTTGCAGACTCCACTCAGTTCAGATTGGCAACAACATCTTCTCCACAATCAGCTCAGGTGCACCACAATGCTATGTGTTTCACCTTCTGCTCTACTCACTTTTTACTTATGGCTGTGAGGATAACTTCAGCTCCAATGCCATATTTCAGTTTGCTGATAACTTCACTATTAGTCATAGTCATAGTCATACTTTATTGATCCCGGGGGAAATTGGTTTTCGTTACAGTTGCACCATAAATAATAAATAGTAATAGAACCATAAATAGTTAAATAGTAGTATGTAAATTATGCCAGTAAATTATGAAATAAGTCCAGAACCAGCCTATTGGCTCAGGGTGTCTGAGCCTCCAAGGGAGGAGTTGTAAAGTTTGATGGCCACAGGCAGGAATGACCTCCTATGATGCTCTGTGTTGCATCTCGGTGGAATGAGTCTCTGGCTGAATGTACTCCTGTGCCCACCCAGTACATTATGTAGTGGATGGGAGACATTGACCAAGATGGCATGCAACTTAGACAGCATCCTCTTTTCAGACACCACAGTGAGAGAGTCCAGTTCCATCCCTACAACATCACTGGCCTTACGAATGAGTTTGTTGATTCTGTTGGTGTCTGCTATTGTTGGTCAAATCAAAGGTAGTGACAAGGAAGGAGATTAAAAATCTCATTGAGTAGTGTCATAACAACAACCTCCCACTCAACATCAGCAAAACCAAATTGTTATCTACAGGAGGAAATAAATTGTGGGTCCATGAGCTATTGCTCATTAGAGGGTCATTCAGCAGTGGAAAGGATCCTAGACATTACCATATCAAAGGATCTGTCTTGGGACCAGCACGTAAATGCCATTTCAGCCTATCATCCAGGCCATGCTCTCTTCTTGCTGCTACCATCAGGAAGAAGATACAGGAGCCTTAGATCCCACACCACCAGGTTCAGGAGCAGTTATCAGCCTTCAATCATCAGGCTCCTGAACCTGTATATATATCTTCACTCACCACGACACTCAAGTGACATTGAACACAACCCATGGACTCAATTTCACGTGCTTTTTAACTCATGTTTTCAGTATGATTTTTTTATATGTGTATGTATGTATTAATTAATTTATTTATTTTGTTTGTTATTACTACTTGTTTCTTTTTGTGTTTGCAGTTTGTTTGTATGTAATTTTTCATTGGTTCTATCATATTTCTTTGTTCTACTCTGACTGCCTGCAGGAAAATGGTAGTATTTGATAATAAGTTTAGACTATAGGTTATAGAATCAGTTCTGAGTTATTGTGAACGAAGTTATCCACAGCAGCTCAAGAACCTAATGGCTGTAGGGTAATAACTGTCCTGAACTTGGTGGCGTAGAACCTAAAGGTTCTGAGCCTCCTGCCTGATGTAGTAGTAAGAAGAGAGCATGACCTAGATAGTGGAGGTCCCTGGAGATGGATGCTGCGTTCTTGTGGCAGAGCTCCATGTAAATATGCTCAATGGTGGAAAAGGTTTTGCCTGTGATGGACGGGATTGAATCCACCACTTTCTGAAGTCTTTTCTGTTCGTGGATATTGGAACCAGTTTGGACACTCTTCCCTGTGCACCAAGAGGAGTTTGTCAAAGTTTTAGATGGCATGCTAAACCTATACAAGCTTCTAAGAAATTTGAGGTGCTGCCATGCCTTTTTATGATGGAACTCACTGGCTGGTTCCATGACAGATGCTCTAGGGAGGTTATGCTGCAATTGTACAGGATACTGATGAGGCCACACCTGGAGTACTGCATGCAGTTCTGGTCTCCTTACATCGGAAAGCATAAACTGGCTTTGGAGGCCGTGCAGAGAAGATTCACCTGGTTGATTCTGGAGGTGATAGCATTAGCCTATGAGGGGAGACTGAGTTACTTGGACTATACTCACTGGAAATCAGAATAAGGGATTTTATTGGAAGACATGAAAGAGGTAGATAAGATAGAGGCAGGAAAGTAGCTACCACTGGGAGGTAAGACCATAACTAGGGGACATAGTCTCAAGATTCAGGGGGATAGATCTAGGACTGAGTTGAGGAGGAAATGCTTTTTCCAGAGGGTAGTGAATCCGTGGAATTCTCTGTGGAAGCAGTGGAGGCAACCTTATGAAATATATTTAAGACAAAGTTAGACAGATTTTTACATAGTTGGGGAATGGAGGATTAAGGGGAAAAGGTGGGTAGGTGGAGCTGAGTCCATGGCCAGATCAACTATGATCTTATCGAATGCCACAGCAGGGTCAATGGACCATTTATTTCTCATGTTCTTAAAACAACCAGCAAATTACTCATCACCATAGGCTGACAACACTGTGGGCATTTTAATCACTTTTCAGTAAAAAAAAGCCCTTTGTATTTTGTTCTAATGGTATTCTTTCTTGTAAGAACTGTATAATTTATGATTTATTGTGGATGCTGCTTAAATGATGCTGTGATGTTATGTGCCTGTGATGCTCCTGCAAGTTAACCTTTTCCCTGCACATGCGCATACTTATGCATGTAACAATAAACTCAACTTTGACTTCAAGTGGAGAAGTGTTTTTCTCATTCGAAGTTGTTTACTGTGTAAATATTAAATATATACTTAACCTACAAATCCGATTGTTTTGATAACTAGTGAATTTGTACATATTTCTTTGAGAATTAAGTGCACAATCAAAGGCAAGGTTTGCCTTCTGAAGGAAGTTGATAAAGGACTAAGCTCCTTCTAGGTTTTATTTAGAGGGTAACGTATCATCGTTCAGGGTCTTTTGGACATGGTTCATCAAAGCAGCTCCAACTTTTCAGCTGTTATGTCTCTCATCTTGGTCTTGCAATCCAAAGTATGAAGTATTCCCAAGGACAACTGCAAGATAACTTCTTCCAGTTAAAAGGTTTAAAATGCAGATATTACAATTCATAAATTAAAAAAAAAATTCAGTAATACTCAGTAGTTGTCTGACATGCTGAGTATTTCCAGCACTTTCTGATTTTATTTGTGAATGCAACTTTCTTGATCTTCATCTTAGCATGGAGTCAAAGAGTTATGTTAACTACATGGAAGCAAGTCATTTTGCCTGTCGTTCATCCTCCATGATTCTCAAAAGTGTGTAGTTTGATAGGTTAGTTGGTAGGTCAACATAGCTTACTTACAAGTAAGTAATGGAGCAGCCATTTACTGAGTGGACCAGTTTTAGAATGGCGAGGCTTTGGTTCATCAGGCTTCGGCGAGAACAAGCTTGGGTGAGGTAAGTTTATGGTAAGTTTCTGCTCCTTCATTCTACATTCTTCATCTATTAGTACATATTCAGAGCAGTGAGAATGGCTGTGTTATGTTCTTTATGTGAGATGTGTGTACATTGGGAGACCTTCAGCCTTTAAATCAAAATCAAATCAAGTTTAATTATTATTCAACCATACATGGATATAACTGAGGCCAAGGTACAAAAACATACATATGCAATCAAATCAGTGAGAAAAAAAAGGGTGTAGTCATACAAGAAAACACATTTTTAGTCTAAGACCCTGAGCAACAGGTCCTGGGAGTCCAGCCTGCAATTCCACCAATCCGGCTCTGGGAGCCAGTACCAGCAGTAGAGGCCACCCCCAACCAAGCACAGAAACTACACCTCCAGTGTCTCCTCACCTGGACTGCAGCAGCAGACAAGCCCGCAGCATGAGGCCTAGTCCTTGCTACAACTGAGGCAGCATAGCTGCCTCATCATCTTTCTCAACACTAAACAAGGGAAACAGGCCTGCAGCAATCAATGTCAAACTGGGTCTTGCGATTGCAAAAGAAACATCCAAGAAAATCACTCACAGTTCCACCTCATGCCACCTTCGCACACCAACTCCGGTGCCTTTAAGTAGCAGACAACAGCATGGTCTGCACCCAGATCAGTTCCTCCCAGCCCAATCCAGCTCCTCCTATGGCCTGACTCTCCTGTCACAGCCCGATAGCCCAACTCTTCTCCTGTGGCCTGCCGGTCAGCTACTCCAGACAACAAGCGGCTGTACCCATTGTTATTGGAGTCCAGCATAGTCTTACAATAGTGAAAAGGCCAAAAATTGAATAGGGTGACAAGTACAGGATTGAAGACGATATATTTGAATGCATATAGTATACAGAATAAGGTAGATGATCTTGTAGTGCATTTAGAGATTGGCAGGAATGACGTTGTGGGCATCACTGAGTCATGGCTGAAAGAAGATTATAATCCAAGAATATGCATTGTATCAAAAGGCCAGGCAGGAAGGCAGAAGGAGTGGTGTGACTCTATTGGTAAAAATTGAAATCAAATCAGTAGAAAGAGGTGACATAGGATCAGGGTATGTGAAGTCGTTGTGGGTAGAGTTAAAGAACTGCAAGGGTAATAAGAGCCTTATGGGCATTATATACAGGTTCCGAAAAGAAGCCAGGATGTGGGCTATAAATTTCAATGGGAGATACACAATACATGTCAAAAGGGCAATGTTATGTTAGTCCTGGGGATTTCAATATGCAAGTATATTGGGACAGTTAGGTTGGTGTTGCAGCCCAAGAGGGGGAATTCCTAGAATCCCTATGAGATGCATTTTTAGAGCAGCTGATGGTTGAGCCCACTAGGGGATTCTGGATTGGGTGTTGTGCAATGAACTGGAATTGATTAGAGATCTGGGTAAGGAACCCTTAGGAGGCATATGATAGAAATCACCTTGCAATTTGAGAGGGAGAAGATAGGGTCAGATATATCAGTATTACAGAGCAGTAAAGGGAATTACAGAGCCATGAGAGAGGAGCTGCCATTGTTGGGAAGGAGATACCAGCAAGGATGATGACAGAACAGCAATGTCAGGAGTTTCTAGGAGCGACTCAGGAGATACGGGATAGATACAACCCAAAGAGGAAGTATTCTAAAGGCAGGATGATGCACCCAAGGGTGACAAGGGAAGTCAAAGTCAACAGAAAAGCAAAAAGCACTTAACCACACATTGCTCTGCGACAACACCAGAGCCAAGCTGTATCGGTCCTAGTGCCCTTCCCTTGGACAACATCGGTAGCATGGAGAGGGGTGACTTGCAGCATGGGCAACTACCGGTCTTCCATGCAACCTTGCTCAAGCCTGCGCCCTGGAAATCTTCCAAGACGCAAATCCATGGTCTCACGAGACTAATGGATGCCTATTGTCTATTGGACACATAATAGAGCAAAAATTAGAGGGAAGTTAGAGGATTGGGAAGCTTTTAAAAACCAAAAGAAGGCAACAAAAACTCATAAGGAGGGAAAAGATGAAATATGAAGGCAAGCTAGCCAGCAATATCAAAGGGGATACCTGAAGTTTTTCTCAGATATATAAAGGGTAAAATAGAGGCGTGAGTAGATATTGGACCACTGGAAAATTATGTTGGAGATTTAGTCATGGGGGACAAGGAAATAGTGAATGAATTGATTAAGTATTTTGCAGTCTTATCAGTCTTATCAAAGAAAGGATGTGCTGACATTGAAGAGGGTTCAAAAGTTGTTCAGGAAAATGATTCCAGGAATGAAAGGCTTATCATTTGAGGAGCCTTTGATGGCTCTGGACCTGTACTTGATGGAATTTAGAAGACTGCGCTGTCGGAGCAGTGCTGCCAGGATAATCAAGGACACAACCCACCCAGCCAACACACTTTTTGTCCCTCTTCCCTCTGGGAGAAGGCTCAGGAGCTTGAAGACTCATACGTCCAGATTTGGGAACAGCTTCTTTCCAACTGTGATAAGACTGCTGAACGGATCCTGATCCAGATCTGGGCCGTACCCTCCAAATATCCAGAACTACCTCTCGGCTTTTTTGCACTACCTTGCTTTCCATTTTTCTATTTTCTATTTATGATTTATAATTTATACTTTTAATATCTACTATCGATTTGTAATCCAGGGAGCGGGAAGCGCAGAATCAAATATCGCTGTGATGATTGTACGTTCTAGTATCAATTGTTTGGAGACAATAAAGTATAAAGTATAAAGTATCTCATTGAAACCTATCAAACATTGAAAGGCCTATATGGAGTGGACATGGAGAGGATGTTTCCTGTAGTGGGGGAGTCTAGGACTGGCGGGCACAACCTCAGAATAGAAGGATGTCCATTTATAACGATGAAAATGAGGAATTTCTTTACCCAGATAGTGGTGAATTTGTGGAATTTCTTGGCACAGGCAGTCGTGGAGGTCAGGTCATTGAGAATATTTAAGGCAGAGATTGATAGATTCTTGATAGATCAGAGTGTGAAATGTTACAGGGAGAATCGATGAGAAGAGATTGAGAGGTAAATGGATCAGCCATGATCAAATGGTGGAGCAGACCCTGCTCCTTTGTCTTACGGCCTCATGGATGGGAGCTCAGTTATGCTACGACAACAGTGATGAACTAGATCCCTAGCAGAGCTACAAGCATGGGAATTATTGTGTCCCTAACTTTTGGGCATATTGTGTTGCAAAATAATGATCTATTTTTGGGTCGCTAACAATGTCTCTTCACACTGGTGTCAACTTATAGGTATTCTGTGCAACTTTCTTTATTTTCTGTAGAAATAACACTCTCGTTATAGAATTGACGATGTTCATATAAAAGGATGTTGACTAAATTCAATGACATTTTCTTGTGGAAAGAAGCTAATGCATCTTAGCACCATATAATTATGGGACTAATGTTCAGTGTCTCATCTTTTATCCATATTTTATTTAATGGATCCAACGTGAACAAATTAGGATTGCCATGTGACCTTGGTGCTTTGCAAGAAAAATCTGTTAACTACTGCCTTTTGATGAATTACAGCAATGATTTCCATGTACCATTTAATCAGACTGTGGTTACAAACAATTTTTTTTGCATTTTTGTTGACCACAACCTGTCAGACACAATGACCTGCTGCAAGTCAGAAGAGGCAGCTGGCTGACATTTGAGCTGGGCAAAATGACAGAGTGCCACTCAGCAAATGTCAAGGCAATAAAATGCCGCTGTGGCTGATAAACGGAAGACTGAGTACAGTCGCGGATTGGCCAATGCTGATGATAGGAAGGCAGTGATGGTACAGCAGCTGGTTCAATCCCTGTGGTCAGAATGTTAATAATGATGCATTCACCAGAATTGCTCATAAATAATTTATCTTGCTCAAATGTTTAGGAGAAAAATGACTCATTTACTTGAGCTGTAGGTGATTATTGAACTGACTGTCTTGTGTGTTGCACATGGATAAAAATATGCACTGTGTCCATAACAACTGCTGAAGTAAGTAATGGAATTTAACTTTTTTATATTTTGTATTCATGACTGCACAGATTCACCAATTTGTACGTCTTAAATAGATTTTCATCACAGTATGCACAGACACGTGTACTTCTAAGTATAAGGAGCCAAAAGATTAATTTCAGTGTGCACAATATTTGACAATATTAAACTAGTTGCTTTGGCACCACAGGGGTCAATCTGTGTCATATTCAGTGTCCAACCTGAGGACATATTTGCAGTGTGAGTCACATTAAACATTATATTAAGTTTTAGCTCTTCCAATGCTTGTATTTGCATTAAGCAATGAAGGATGGAAAGACAATGGTGCCAGTGTTTAATATTGATTCCTTATCAAGTAGGTGCAGTGAGGCTGCAGCTTGTGCAGCCACTGCCTTGCAGTGCCAGAGACCCAGATTTCCTCCGCGTGGAGCTTGCTCATTCTCCTTGTGGCTGTTTGGACGTCCTCTGGGTTCTTGCTTTCTACCCACATTTCAAAGGTGTACAAGTTGGTGGGTTGATTGGCTACTGCCGATTTCTGCTAATGAATGATAGATTCTGAGAGGGTATCATGAGAGTGTGGAGAGAAGAAAAGCAAATGGCACTGGTATGGGATTAGTGCAAATGGATGTTAATGGTCAGTGTAGACTTGGTGGGCCAAAGTGTCCGTTTATGTGCTGTATCTCTCTTTGACTCTTTGAGGACCTCATTAATCCTTCCGACATCAAATGAAAAATGGGCCATTTTCTGATTGACAATTAATGATTACTGAATGACAGTTGAATTATTATTGGGGCTTAAACTATTTATTACCTATACTGAAGAGCTGGATGAAGGGACTGAGTGTCTTCTGGCCTAATTTCCTGAGAAAACAAAATTAGATAAGGAGGAGGAGACCAAGAGCATGCCAAGGGATATGGTTAGGTTTAGTGAGTGGCTAAATGCTTACCTGCCCATTAAACCTACCTATATCCCTTTGGCAGATAGAGTAGGATGAGAAAATAAGTGATCTACTTTCTCAGAATCAGAATCATGTTTAATATCACAGGCATATGTCGTGAAACTAGTTAACTTTTACAAACAAGGACAACTGATAGAGCAGTTTATTGTTTAAATGGAGTGATAGTACAAAATGTTGTGATGCACAGGGATCTGGGGATGTGGCAAGCGAAGGATAAAAATGCTAGTATGTGGTTACAGCAGGTAATTAGGAAGACCGATAGAATGTTTGCCATATGTCAAGACACAGGGAGTATAAAAGTAGAAGGTTTTGATGCATCTTTACAGGATGCTAATGAAACTGCACCTTGAGTATTCAGAATCAGGGAATCAGATTTAATATCACCAGCATATGTCATGAAATTTGTTAACTTTATGGCAGCAGTACAATGGAATACATGATAAATGAACAAAACCCCTGGTTTCCCTGGCTGCGTCGAATAACAGTCCTGCTCCATGTCGAATCCTCTTCTCTCCTGTGTCTTCCCTCTTCATCTCCTCTCGAACAAAAGCCCCAAGTCCAACCTTAGTGCCCTTCACCAGAGAAACCTCTCCTTAATTTGACCATCCTAATTGGATGGCACAAAATCTCCTCATCACTTATCTTCAGCAATAATCCAAACAAGCTGAAAACTGAACAGACTGCTCCTACAGAACTGCTAAATGAAATACATACAGCATAACAGTAAAAATATGAACCATGGCATTACAGAAGTATAGAAAAAAAACTGAGTTACATTAAGTACGTATATGTATGTCAATTAAATAGTTAAGTTAAAATAAGTAGTCCAAAAATCAGAACTAAACAAGTAGTGAGGTAGTGTTCATGGGTCCAACGTTATTTGGAAATTGGAGAGCCGAGGGGAAGAAGCTGTTCCGGAATCGCTGAGCGCCTGCCTTCAGGCTCCTGTACCTCCTGCCCAACAGTAACAGTGGGAAGAGCGCATGTCCGGGGTGATGGGGATCCTTCCTAAGGTACTGCTCCTTTAAGATGTCTTAGATACTATGGAGGCTGGTACTCATGATGGAGTTGACTAATTTTACAAGTCAATGCAAATTATTTTGATCTTGTGCAGGAGACCCTCCCCCACCCACCAGATGGTGATGCAGCCAGTCAGAATGCTCTCCGCAGTACATGTGTCGAAGTTTTCAAGTGTTTTAGTTGACAAACCAAATCTCCTCAAACTCCTAATAACAGATAGCTGCTGTCTTGCCTTCTTTGTAGTTGCATCACTGTCTCCATTTCTGATCCCTCTATGAGGATTGGTTTGTGTTCCCTCGTCTCACCCTTCCTGAAGTCCACAATCAGCTCTTTGGTCTTGCTGATGTTGAGTGCCAGGTTGTTGCTGTGACACAGTGGTATTGCTCAACAAACTGGTATAGCTCACTCCTTTACACCCTTTTGTCACCATCTGAAAATCTGCCAACAATGGTTGTATCATCAGCAAATTTGTAGATGGCATTTGAGCTATACCTAACCACACAATCGCAGCTGTACAGAGAGTAGAGCAGTCAGCTAAGCACACATTCCTGTCGAGCGCCAGTGTTAATTGTCAATGATGATATGGAGATGTTATTTCCAATCCGCACAGATTGCGGGC
The DNA here is from genome assembly GCF_963921235.1 of Mobula hypostoma. Lineage (NCBI taxonomy): Eukaryota > Metazoa > Chordata > Chondrichthyes > Myliobatiformes > Myliobatidae > Mobula > Mobula hypostoma. Next base: position 54,379,414 of record NC_086098.1, on the reverse strand, counting down.
TTCCGGTTAGGAAGTCGAGGATCCAATTGCAGAGGGTGGGAAAGAGGTCTAATTCTGTAGCTTTTCGATCAAGCCTGTAGGATCGATGGTGCTAAATGCCGAGCTACAGTCAATAAACTGCATCCTGACATAGGTATTTGCATTGCCCATGTGATCCAAAGCTGCGTGGAGAACCAATGAGATCGTGTCCGCCGTAGACCTATTGAGGCAATAGGCAAACTTCAGTGGGTCCAGGTCCTTCCTGAGACAGGTGCTGATTCTAGTCATGACCAACCCCTCAAAGCATTTCATCACCATAGATGTGAGTGCTACTGGACCAAGAACTTCAGAGTACAAGTGTTGTGTTCACCAACTTAATTCTTGGGTTGAAGGAAGAAAACTTGAGAAGGTCAGGTCCAGGCTCACTGTAGCCCAAAAGGAGAGGTGTTTTATTAAACACACAATAAAGCACCTCTGCACTTAGTAATAGAAATTTCCCCTTTACATCATTTAAACAGGACATCAGGGCAGACATTGATTGATTTCTATGGAGTTTTTGGTTGAGCAAAATTGATTTGCTTCTTTGAAGTTTTGAAGTGTACAGCGAGTGCTGGAAGGCTTATAGTCATAGTCATAGTCATACTTTATTGATCCTGGGGGAAACTGGTTTTCGTTACAGTTGCTCCATAAATAATAAATAGTAATAGAACCATAAATAGATAAAATAGTAATATGTAAATTACGCCAGTAAATTATCAAATAAGTCCAGGACCAGCCTATTGGCTCAGGATGTCTGACCCTCCAAGGGAGGAGTTGTAAAGTTTGATGGCCACAGGCAGGAATGACTTCCTATGACGCTCTGTGCTGCATCTTGGAAGAATGAGTCTCTGGCTGAATGTACTCCTGTGCCCACCCAGTACATTATGTAGTGGATGGGAGACATTGTCCAAGATGGCATGCAACTTAGACAGCATCCTCTTTTCAGACACCACCGAGAGAGAGTCCAGTTCCATCCCCACAACATCACTGGCCTTACGAATGAGTTTGTTGATTCTGTTGGTGTCTGCCACCCTCAGCCTGCTGCCCCAGCAGACAACAGCAAACGTGATAGCACTGGCCACCACAGACTCATAGAATATCCTCAGCATCGTCCGGCAGATGTTAAAGGACCTCAGTCTCCTCAGGAAATAGAGATGGCTCTGACCCTTCTTATAGACAGCCTCAGTGTTCTTTGACCAGTCCAGTTTATTGTCAATTCGTATCCCCAGGTATTTGTAATCCTCCACCATGTCCACACTGACCCCCTGGATGGAAACAGGGGTCACCGGTACCTTCGCTCTCCTCAGGTCTACCATCAGCTCCTTAGTCTTTTTCACATTAAGCTGCAGATAATTCTGCTCACACCATGTGACAAAGTTTCCTACCGTAGCCCTGTACTTAACCTCATCTCCCTTGCTGATGCATCCAACTATGGCAGAGTCATCCGAAAACTTCTGAAGATGACAAGACTCTGTGCAGTAGTTGAAGTCCAAGGTGTAAATGGTGAAGAGAAAGGGAGACAAGACAGTCCCCTGTGGAGCCCCAGTGCTGCTGATCACTCTGTCAGACACACAGTGTTGCAAGCACACATACTGTGGTCTGACAGTCAGGTAATCAAGAATCCATGATACCAGGGAAGCATCCACCTGCATTGCTGTCAGCTTCTCCTGCAGCAGAGCAGGACGGATGGTGTTGAACGCACTGGAGAAGTCAAAAAACATGACCCTCACAGTGCTCGCTGGCTTGTCCAGGTGGGCGTAGACACAGTTCAGCAGGAAGACGATGGCATCCTCGACTCCTAGTCGGGGCTGGTAGGCAAACTGGAGGGGATCTAAGTGTGGCCTGACCATAGGCCGGAGCAGCTCCAGAACAAGTCTCTCCAGGGTCTTCATGATGTGGGAGGTCAATGCCACCGGTCTGTAGACATTGAGGCCGCTGGGGCGAAGCGTCTTTGGCTCAGGGACGAGGCAGGATGTCTTCCACAGTACAGGAACCCTCTGGAGCCTCAGGCTCAGGTTGAATACATGGCGAAGTGCTCCACATAGCTGAGGGGCACAGGCTTTGAGCACCCTGGTACTGACACCATCCGGTCCGGCCTTGCTTGGGTTGAGACGTTATGAAGTTTGTATTGGACTCTAAAGTTTGCTTACACAATATTTGCCATTCCTCTCAGCAGAGGAATTATAAGAAGATGGAAAGGGAGTAAGACAAGAGAGTAAGAGCTCTATGAGGTTTTTACATCATTCCTTAAGCAAAATTATTCCACTTCCTAAAATTAGTAGATTTGCCATCTCACCCTGCTGTTGATTACTGTTCTACATCCCCTGGTTAGTTGTCCCTCCATGATCCTGATTTATTCTGCACAATCTGCTAGACTATCACCATTTCAAGTCCACTTGAGCTTCACCCTGCTGTTCACCTTTCAGGTCTGCTTGCTCCACGCTGCTTATGTTTCATTTTAATTACAAAGCCATTGAGAAAGAAGACTTGTTGCATCCAGAACTTGAGAAAAATCTGAAATAATAAAGAGAAAATGCTGGAAGTGTTGAGGAGATCAGATAGCATCTGAGAACAGAGAAACAGAATTGACATTTCAAGTCAATGACTTTTCATTGGAAATGGGATAAAAAAGAAATCAGAGGAAATATAGAAGCATGCAATGGATGAAAATTCAGAATCAGGTTTATTATCACTGGCATGTGACGTGAAATTTGTTAACTTAGCAGCAGCAGTTCAATGCAATACATAATCTAGCAGAGAGAAAAAAAAGTAATAATAATAAATAAAATAAAACATAATAATAAATAAACAAGTAAATCGATTACATATATTGAATAGATTTTAAAAATGTGCAAAAACAGAAATACTGTATATTAAAAAAAGTGAGGTAGTGTCCAAAGCTTCAATGTCCATTTAGGAATCGGATGGCAGAGGGGAAGAAGCTGTTCCTGAATCACTGAGTGTGAGCCTTCAGGCTTCTGTATCTCCTGCCTGATGGTAACAGTGAGAAAAGGGCATGCTCTGGATACTGGAGGTCTTTAATAATGGACACTCCCTTTCTGAGACACCGCTCCCTAAAGGTGTCCTGGGTACTTTGTAGGCTGGTGCCAAAGATGGAGATGACTAGATTTACAACCTTCTGCAGCTTCTTTTGGTCCTGTGCAGTGGCCCCTCCTAACCAGACAGTGATGCAGCCTGTCAGAATGCTGTCCACAGTATGTCTCTAGAAGTTTTTGAGTGAACAAAAAATTTTAAGTTCAGAGTAGGACAAAGACTGATATAATATACTGTACTGACATATTGTAATGAAAAACAGGGTGAAGGGTGGGGACAGAAGAAACAACACCTAGAAAGTGATGTCTCATATGCCAGGATGCTGATCATCAACTTCAGCTTGGCGTTTAACACAATAATCCCTCAGAGGCTGGTGGGACTCAATACTCTCCTCTGTAACTGGATTTTGGACTTCTTGATGGAAAGGCTGCAATCAGTTTGAGCTGGCAGGAATATTGCAAGCTCCATCACGCTGAGCATGGTGCCCTCCTCCCCCACACGGATGTGGGTTCAGCCCGCTGCTGCTCACGCTGCTGACAACGACTGCATAGCCCGGTTCAGCTCAAACCGCATCATCAACTTCATTGATGATACTACACTGGTTGGCCTCATCAGCAACATTAATGAGTTGGCATACAAAGAGGAGGTTGAGAGGTTGGTCAAATGATGCGAGAACAACAATGAGTCTCAATGAGGACAAGACAAATCAGAAGACTGCAGACTTCAGGAAGGCATAGATTGTCACTCTCCATTGCACATCAATGTCTCTGCTGTGGAGAGGATGAAGAGTACAAAGTTCCTCGGTATGTACATGACAAATGATCCAACCTGGACCCACAACGTTTCCTCACTAGTCAAGAGGTACAGCAGTGTCGACTCTTTCTGAGGAGATTGAGCAGTGCAGGGTTCAACACCCCCATTCTAACAACTTTCTACAGGAGGACCATTGAGAGTGTCTGGTCCGGCTGCATCATTGTGTGACACGGAGACTGAAAGGTACCAGACTGCTAGACCCGACGGAGCATATTTAAAAACGCAAACACGAGGAAATCTGCAGATGTTGGAATTGCAAGCAATACACATAAAAATTGCTGGTGAACACAGCAGTCAAGACGAAGGGTCTCGGCCCGAAACGTCGACTGTACCTCTTCCTATAGATGCTGCCTGGCCTGCTGCGTTCACCAGCAATTTTTATGTATATTGCAGAGCATATTTAAAACCACCGAGAGGATCACCGGCGTCTCCCTCCCCTCTATTTGTGACCTTTACCGGGTGCATTGCAGACAAACGGCCCAAAACATTGTTGAGGATACCCACCACCCATCCAACAATCTCTTTGACCCACTACCGTCAGGAAATAGGAACAGAAGCATCAGGGCTAGGACTGCCAGACTGGATAAAAGCTTCTTCCTTTGAAACTAAAAGCTTCTGGCTGTGAGACTAATGAAAACCCTGCCACCACCAAGATTTTGTCACTAGCTCAGCATGATTTTAACTGTGTGCTGTACAGTTTACTATTTACCTGCGCCGCATGCATTTTGAATTATATTTTATTAACTTATTTATGGCAATATTTTGGTTTATGTGCTGTGTGCGTTATACGTTTTGTGGGTACACCATGGTATGGAAGAACATTGTTTCATTTGTTTGTATATATGTACAGTCAGATGACAATAAACTTGAACTCCGACAAGCAATTTGTTGGAGAAATTCAAAGGGTTGCATAGAATTTGTGGTAGGGAGCAATTGTTACCACTGATTGTTAATGTTTTGGGTCAAAACCCTGCAACAGGAGGCGTGGGACGTGAGTAGGACTGGGAGTAGAATGCTCTATAAAAAGCTGGACATAGTTAGGACCAACTCAATTATCCTTCCTTTTATTTTTAGCATTCTGAAGGAACTCATACACACTAGTTCACTCCTTAAGGTGGACCTGTCTTCCTTCCTATAATACCTTTCCAAATAGAAACATGGAAACATAGAAAATAGGTGCAGGAGTAGGCCATTCGGCTATTCGAGCCTGCACCGCCATTCAGTATGATCATGGCTGATCGTCCAACTCAGAACCCTGTACCAGCCTTCCCCCCATACCTCCTGATCCCTTTAGCCGCAAGGGCCATATCTAACTTCCTCTTAAATATAGCCAATGAACTGGCCTCAACTGTTTCCTGTGGCAGAGAATTCCACAGATTCACCACTCTCTGTGTGAAGAAGTTTTTCCCCATCTTGGTCCTAAAAGGCTTCCCCTTTATCCTTAAACTGTGACCCCTCGTTCTGGACTTCCCCAACATCGGGAACAATCTTCCTGCATCTAGCCTGTCCAATTCTTTTAGGATTTTACATGTTTCAATAGGATCTCCCCTCAATCTTCTAAATTTCAGCAAGTATAAGCCTAGTCGATCCAGTCTTTCATCATATGAAAGTCCTGCCATCCCAGGAATCAATCTGGTGAACCTTCTTTGTACTCCCTCTATGGCAAGGATGTCTTTCCTCAGATTAGGGGACCAAAACTGCACACAATACTCCAGGTGTGGTCTCACCAAGGCCTTGTACAACTGCAGTAGTACCTCCCTGCTCCTGTACTCGAATCCTCTTGCTATGAATGCCAGCATACCATTCGCCTTTCTCACCGCCTGCTGTACCTGCGTGCACACTTTCAATGACTGGTGTATAATGACACCCAGGTCTCGTTGGACCTCCCCTTTTCCTAATAGGCCACCATTCAGATAATAATCTGTTTTCCTGTTTTTGCCACCAAAGTGGATAACCTCACATTTATCCACATTAAATTGCATCTGCCATGAATTTGCCCACTCACCTAACCTATCCAAGTCACACTGCATCCTCTTAGCATCCTCCTCACAGCTAAAACTGCCACCCAGCTTCGTGTCATCCGCAAACTTGGAGATGCTGCATTTAATTCCCTCATCTAAGTCATTAATATATATTGTAAACAACTGGGGTCCCAGCACTGAGCCTTGCGGTACCCCACTAGTCACTGCCTGCCATTCTGAAAAGGTCCCATTTATTCCCACTCTTTGCTTCCTGTCTGCCAACCAACTCTCTATCCACATCAATACCTTACCCCCAATACTGTGTGCTTTAAGTTTGCACACTAATCTCCTGTGTGGGACCTTGTCAAAAGCCTTTTGAAAATCCAAATATACCACATCCACTGGTTCTCCCCTATCTACTCTACTAGTTACATCCTCAAAAAATTCTATGAGATTCGTCAGACATGATTTTCCTTTCACAAATCCATGCTGATTTTGTCCGATGATTTCACCACTTTCCAAATGTGCTGTTATCACATCTTTGATAACTGACTCTAGCATTTTCCCCACCACCGATGTTAGGCTAACTGGTCTATAATTCCCCAGTTTCTCTCTCCCTCTTTTTTTAAAAAGTGGGGTTACATTAGCCACCCTCCAATCCTCAGGAAATAATCCAGAATCTAAAGAGTTTTGAAAAATTATCACTAATGCATCCACTATTTCTTGGGCTACTTCCTTAAGCACTCTAGGATGCAGACCATCTGGCTCTGGGGATTTAACTGCCTTTAATCCCTTCAATTTACCTAACACCACTTCCCTACTAACATGTATTTCCCTCAGTTGCTCCATCTCACTAGACCCTCGGTCCCCTACTATTTCTGGAAGATTATTTATGTCCTCCTTAGTGAAGACAGAACCAAAGTAGTTATTCAACTGGTCTGCCATGTCCTTGTTCCCCATGATCAATTCACCTGTTTCTGTCTGTAGGGGACCTACATTTGTCTTAACCAATCTTTTTCTTTTCACATATCTATAAAAGCTTTTACAGTCAGTTTTTATGTTCCCTCCCAGCTTTCTCTCATAATCTTTTTTCCCCTCCTCTGCTGGACGCTAAATTTCTCCCAGTCCTCAGGTGAGCTGCTTTTTCTGGCTAATTTGTATGTTTCTTCTTTGGAATTAATACTATCCCTAATTTCCCTTGTCAGCCATGGTGCACTACCTTCCTTGATTTATTCTTTTGCCAGACTGGGATGAACAATTGTTGTAGTTCATCCATGCGATCTTTAAATGCTTGCCATTGCATATCCACCATCAACCCTTTAAGTGTCATTTGCCAGTCTGTCTTAGCTAATTCATGTCTCATACCTTCAAAGTTACCCTTCTTTAAGTTCAGAACCTTTGTTTCTGAATTAACTATGTCACTCTCCATCTTAATGAAGAATTCCACCATATTATGGTCACTCTTACCCAAGAGGCCTCTCACGACAAGATTGCTAATTAACCCTTCCTCATTGCTCAATACCCAGTCTAGAATGGCCTGCTCTCTAGTTGGTTCCTTGATATGTTGGTTCAGAAAACCATCCCGCATACATTCCAGGAAATCCTCTTCCTCAGCACCCTTACCAATTTGGTTCACCCAATCTATATGTAGATTGAAGTCACCCATTATAACTGCTGTTCCTTTATTGCACGCATTTCTAATTTCCTGTTTAATGCCATCCCCAACCTCACTACTACTGTTAGGTGGCCTGTACACAACTCCCACCAGCGTTTTCTGCCACTTAGTGTTATGCAGCTCTACCCATATCGATTTCACATCCTCCAGGCTAATGTCCTTCCTTTCTACTGCATTGATCTCCTCTCTAACCAGCAATGCTACCCCACCTCCTTTTCTTTCATGTCTATCCCTCCTGAATATTGAATATCCCTGAATGTTGAGCACACATCCTTGGTCACCCTGGAGCCATGTCTCTGTGATCCCAACTATATCATATTCATTAATAACAATCTACACTTTTAATTCATCCACCTTGTGTGTCAATGCAAGGAGCATTTGCAACAAAGCCTTCAGGCTTGCTTTTACAACACTCTTAGCCCTTATACAATTATGTTGAAAAGTGTCCCTTTTTGATTTTTGCCCTGGATTTGTCGGCCTGCCACTTTTACTTTTCACCTTACTACTTTTGCTTTTACCCTCATTTGATACCCCTCTGTCTCTCTACACTTGATCCCATCCCCCTGCCACGTTAGTTTAAATCCTCCTGAACAACAGGAGCAAACGCTCCCCCTAGGACATTGGTTCCAGTCCAGCCCAGGTGAAGACCGTCCTGTTTGTACCGGTCCCACCTCCTCCAGAACTGGTTCCAATGCCCCAGAAATTTGAATCCCTCCTCCTTGCATCATTTTTCAAGCCACGTATTCATCTGATATATCCCGCTATTTCTATTCTGACTAGCACGTGGCACTGGTAGTAATCCAGAGATTATTACCTTTGTGGTTCTACTTTTTAGTTTATCTCCTAACTCCCTAAATTCACCTTGTAGGACCTCATCCCATTTTTTTCCTATATCGTTGGTCTCTACATGCACCACGACCACTGACTGTTCACCCTCCCACTCCAGAATGTCCTGCAGCTGCTCGGAGACATCCTTGACAACATACCCTCCTGGAGTCTCGTTTGCGGCCGCAGAAATGCCTATCTATTCCCCTTACAATCGAATCCCCTATCACTATAGCTCTCCCACTCCTTTTCCTTCCCGCCTGTGCCGCAGAGCCACCCATGGTGCCATGAACTCGGCTGCTGCTGCCTTCCCCTGATGAGACATCTCCCCCAACAGTATCCAAAACAGTCTATCTGTTTAGGAGGGAGATGACCTCAGGGGACTCCTGCACTACCTGCCTACTGCTACGCTGTCTAGTGGCCACCCATTCCCTTTCTGCCTGTGTAGCCTTTACCTGCGGTGTGGCCAACTCACTGAACGTGCGAATCACGACTTTCTCAGCATCGTGGATGCTCCAGTATGAATCCATTCCCAGCTCCAGCTGCTCAATGCGGTCTGCCAGAAGCTGCAGCTGGACACATTTCCTGCACACATAGTTGTCAGGGACACTGGAAGTATCCCTGATTTCCCACATGGTGCAGGATGAACAAACCACGGGGCCGATCTCAGCTGTCATGACCTACCCAATATGCTACAGCCTCGCCGCCTTCCTTGCTTCAAATAAAACACCGCTGCAGACCGTTCTCCTTTTAAAGGAACTTACCCGGCCTTACCTCACTTGGAACGAAGTTCATCTTCAGCCTCTGCTTGCCGAAGCCTCTCAAGACAAAGCCTTCCAACTCTGTCTCCCTCTACTCCGTCGCTCGCTCCATCAAACTGCTCTCTTTTAAATACTCCCGCTGCTTCACGGACTGACTTACACGCGCTTGCGCAGTCCTGTCCCGATCAACCACCGAGAAAAATGGCCGACTTCCACAAACTGCTCTCTTTTAAATACTCCAGAACTTTTAAAATAGGGGTAGAAATACAATCCCTACTTCTGCTGCCTCCTCCTCTCTCACCATCTCGGGTTCTCAGCATTTCTTCCAAATAAAACATCAATTGTCTTTGATGTGAAGTGCTACATCACTGGAGTCTCTTCTGTAGTATGGTAACAAGTATTAATTAGACAAGTGCTTGTGGAACATGTTGGCAGAGACACTAGTTATGATCACAAGCTTTCAATCACTCGATCCCACCTCATTCTTTTGTTAGCTTCCTATGTATTTCAATGAATCTCAACATTGGCTTTTGAAAAGGAATTTCCTTCTGCAGTTTGGCACTTTGTAGATTTCTAGACCTTGTGCTGTGCTCAACAATATCAGATTATGCTTTTATTTTCTATTCAGACACCATCTATCTTTCCCATTGTCACCTCCATTAGTGTCACATCACCGGCCTTTCTGTCATAGTATTGATCTTACCTTCCACCCTCATGTGAATCCCTCCTCTTCTTTATCCCACCTCCTTTTGAACCTCTCTGCCTGCTCAAAACTAGTTCAGTCTCTGACTTTCTACACTTCTGCTGAGAATCATGATTTCTTGGCTGTCCTCTGCACATATATTGTACACATACAGGCTGCATCACTGTCTGGTACGGGGGGGGTGGGGGGGCCACCGCACAGGACCGAAAGAAGCTGCAGAAGGTTGTAAATATAGTCAACTCCATCTTGGGTACTAGCCTACAAAGTACCCAGGACATATATAAACTACGTACAGTATACTGAGTAGTCTACCTTTTGTTGTTCTGATGGCAGATTTCCAGCCTGGGCAGTAGTTTGCTCACATATAATATGGAAAAGTGAATCACATTTGCATGTTGGTTCCTTTATAGAAGTTAGTCCTGTTTAGATTCTATTATGGCTTTAGCATTCTATATTACAAACGGTCATAGTTTTGTAACGTTGTCTGTCTTTGTTTGTTGTTTAATAAATAAAATGCTTTGTTTTTCATTTTTTGTAGGATCTATTTTGATTTGTTTTCATCCCCTGTCCTGCAAGTGAATAATAATTCCATTTATTTTCCATAAATTTAAGATAGCTTCCACGTTCTCACTTCTGTTCTCTGTTCTAGTGCCCTTGTGAAACCTTCAACTCATAATGCCTCATTCCAAATATTCTCCACTTTATCTGTCCAAATCTTTTGTTGACAGCAAAACTCACTTCCTTGTCAATGGCAGATCATTTTCAATGTCACACTTTGTCATATAAACAAAACAAATCTTGTTGACCTTCTCTCAGAGAGAAGTGTAAGTTAGGTGTATCAGTATCACAATGGAATAAAGGGAATTACAGAGGCATCAGAGAGGAGCTTGCCCAGATGGATTGGAGGAGGATACTGGAGGAGATGATGGCAGGGCAGAGGTGGCTGAAGTTTCTGGAAATAGTTCACAAGACACAGGATAGATATGTCCCACAGAAATAGTTCTCAAATGGCAGGGCTAGGCAACTGTGGCTGACAAGGGAAGTTAAGGACTGAATAAAAGCCAAGGAAGGGGCATATAAGGTAGAAAAAGTTGGGTGATTGGGAAGGTTTTAAAATCCAACAAAATGCAATTATAAAGACTATAAGAAGCAAAAAGATGAAATATGCAGGCAAACAATCAGATAATATAAAGCAGGATACTAAAAGTTTTTTCAGTTATATAAAGAATAAAAGGGAGGTGAGAGTTGATATTGGACTACTGAAAAATGATGCTGATGAGGTAGTAAGCGGGGACAAAGAAATAGCAGATGAACTTAATAAGGACTTTTCTTCAGTCTTCACTGTGGAAGACACTAGCAGTGTCAGGGAACAGGGGTGAATGCCATTGCTATTACAGAGGAAAAAGTGCTCGGCAAACTCAAAGGTCTTAAGGTGGGTAAGTCACTTGGATCAGATAAACTACATCCCATAATCCTGAGAGAGGTTGCTGAAGAGATAACGGATTCACTGGTCATGAGCTTTCAAGAATCAGTAGATTCTGGCATGGCCCCAGAGGACTGGAAAATTGCAAATGTCACTCCACTCTATAAGAAGGGAGGAAGAGAAAAGAAAGGAAATTATACGTCTGTTAGCTTAACCTCAGTAGTTTGAAAATTGTTGGAGTCTATTAGTAAAGATGAAGCTTTGGGGTACGTGGAGACTAATGATAAAATAAGTCAAAATCAGCATGGTGTCTGTAAAGGGAAATCTTGTCTGACAAATCTGTTATATTTCTTCAAGGAAGTAACAAGCAAGGAGGACAAAGGAGAGGCAGTGGATGTCATTTACTTGGATTTTCAGAAGGCATTTGATAATCTGCCACACATGAGGCTGCTTATCAAGATATAATCCTGTGGTGCTACAGAAGGGATACTGGCATGGATAGCGGAACGGCTGACGGGCAGGGAACAGTGAATGGGAATATAAGGGATCATTTTCTGGTTGGCTGCCAGTGATTAGTGGCGTTCCTCAGGGGTCAGTATTGGGACTGCTACTTTTCACATTGTTTGTCAGTGACATAGATAATGCAATTGATGGCTTTGTGGCAAAGCTTGAAGATGATACGGAGATAGGTGGAGGGATAGGTAGTGCTGAGGAAACAATGCGATTGTAGCAGGACTTCGACAAATTGGAAGAAAGAGCAAAAATGTGGCAGATGGAATAGAGTCTTGGGAAATGTATGACAAAGCATTTTGATAGAAAGGATGATAGTGTGAACTATTATCTAAATGGGGAAAAGTTTCAAACATCAGAGGTGCAGAGGGTTATAGGAGTCCTCGCGCAAGAATCCCAGAAGGTTAACTCACAGCTTGACTCTGTGGTAAAAAGTGCAAGTGCAATACAGCCACTTATTTCACCTTAATCATCTTCCTGTTCTTCATGTATGTGTAAGGCTTGTGGTTTTACCTAATCCTACTTATGACCCACTGTAGCTCTTCTGGGTTCCTTCTTAAGCTCTTTCCTGGTGACTTCATAACTCTCAAGAACCTTGTAAAGCAGTAAGGTTCAGACTAGGTTCTTGAGTTATGAAGTAACCAGGAAAGAGCTTGACAAGAGACGTGGAACATTTAGACAAGAGGAAGTGGGAGGAGCCAAAAGAGAAATTATTGAAAGTAAGAACAGGTTCCACTAGGCGGAGGAGAGTGGTGGTGGAGGGGAACTGGTTAGGCGTCACCAGGAAGGCCTCTCAAACTCTCCATTTTTTTCTGGACACCACTTCCTTCAAACAAAAAGGGTAGCCATGGGCACTTGCAGGGCTCCAGCTATGCCCACCCATTTGTCGGCTCGGTGGAACAACCTATATTCCAAGCCTGCACCAGTGACCATCCCACACTTTTCCTACTCTACATCGACGACTGCATTGCTGCTGCTCCCTGCACCCGTGCTGAACTCGTCAACTTCATTCACTTTGCCTCCAACTTCCACCTGCCCTCAAATTCATCTTGTCCATTTCCAACACCTCCCTTCCTTTTTTGATCTCACTGTCTCTATCTCTGGAGACAGCTTATCCACCAATCTCTATTACAAACCCACGGACTCTCACAGCTAGCTAGATTACACCTTGTCTCATTCTACTACTTGAAAAAGGCCATCCCCTTCTCTTAATTCCTCCGTCTCTGCTGCATCTGCTCTCAGGATGAGGCATTTAATTCTAGATGAAGGAGATGTCCTTTTTCAACGAAAGGGACTTTCCTTCCTCTACCATCAACACTGCCCTCAAATGCATCTCTTCCATTTCACTCATGTCTGCTCTTACCCCATCCTCCTGCCACCCTACCAGGGATAGGGTTCCTCTTCTCCTCACCTACCACCCACCAGCCTTCCGCATCCAGCACATAATTCTCCCAAACTTCCGCTACCTCCAATGGGATCCCACCACCAAGCACATCTTTCCTTACCCCCACGCCCACTTCCTGCTGTCCGCAGGGATCACTCCCTATGTGACTCCCTTGTTCACTTGTCCCTCCCCACTGATCTCCCTCCTGTCATTTGTCCTGGCAAGTTGAACAAGTGCTACACCTGCCCAACACCTCCGCCCTAACCACCATCCAGGGCCCTAAACAGTCCTTCAGGTGAGGTGTCACTTCACCTGTGAGTCTGTTGGGGTGATTTACTGTGCTCATTGCTCCTGTTGTGGCCTCCTGTACATTGGTGAGACCCAACATAGTTCGGGAGACCGCTTTGCCGAGCATCTATGCTCTGTCTGCCAGAACAAATTGGATCTACTAGTGCCCACCTATTTTCAATTCCACTTCACAATCCCATTCCAAAATGTCTATCTATAGCCTCCTCCAACCTGAACATCATGAACATCGATTTTTCAAACTTCTAGTAATGTCCCCCAGACCACCACACCCCTCTCTATTTCCCATCCCCTTTTCCCTCTATCACCTCATCTCACCAATCAACTTCCCAGCTCTTCATTTCATCCCTCCCCCTCCAGATTTTACCTATCACCTGGTGGTTCTCTCTCCCCTCCCCCCACCTTTTAAACCTACTCTTCAGCTTTTTTACTCCAGTCCTGCAAGAGGTTTCGGACCAAAACATTGACTGTACTTTTTTCCAATGGTGCTGCCGGGCCTGCTGAGTTCCTCCAGCATTTTGTGTGTGTGTTGCTCAGATTGCCAGTATCTCCAGGTTTTTCCTTGTTCAGGGAGTAGGGACAGCTCAGGGAATTATAGATTCATCGATCTTATATTAGTGGTAGGCAAGCAAATGGAGACGATTCTTAGAGCCAGGGTTTACAAGCATTTAGAGAAGCACAGTCTTATTTGGGAAAGTCAGCATGGTTTCATGAGGGACAAATTGTGTTTCATGACACTGATTGACTTGCTTTGAGAAAGTGACAAAACAATTTGATGAATGTAGAGTAGCGGATATGGTGTACATGGATTCAACAAGGTATCCAACAAGGTTCCTCATGGTAGGCTCATTCAGAAAGTTAAGAGGTGTTATTCCAGGGAAACTTGGCTGAATTAATTCAGAATGATCTTACTCAGAGAAGGCAGAGAGTAGATAGAACTCATTATGCCTGGAGGTCCATGACTGGTGGTATTCTGCAGGAATCCGTTCTGAGACCCCTACACTTTGTGATTTTTATAAATGGCTTAGATGAAGAAGTGGAAGTGTGGGTTAGTAAGTTTGCAGATGACAGGAAGGTTGGTGGTCTTGTGGATAGTGTAAAAGATTGTCATGGGTTACAACAGGACTTCGACAGATGAAGAGCTGTTCTGAGATGTGGCAAATGTAGTTTAATCCAGAAAAGTGTGAAGGTCAAAAGTGATTGGAGGAAAGTATGGGGGTGGGACAGATGTCAGAGGTAGGTTTATTAAGCAGAGTGGTATGTGCATGCGATACACTGGTTGTAGAGGCAGATACATAAGTGACATTTTTAGAGGCTCTGGGGGGCATATGGATGAAAGAAAAATGGAGGGATTATATCGGAGGGATGGGTTAGATTGATCTTGAAGTAGGTTAAAAGGTCAGCACAACTGGGGGCCTTTACTGTGCTGTACTGTTCAATGCTCAATGTTCTAGTAGCCACTAGATCTCCTAGTGAGATCCATAACAGCAATGTAATTCAGTTTGTTTTCCACTGTTATGGAAGCTCCAAAAGGGATTAATCTTTTCAGGTTTTCCAGTCACAGCTCAGTCAACCTGATGACATTGAATAGAATGTTAACTGAATGCATTGTGGAAGTGTGTCATTTACAGTAGGGGTTTTGTCGGGTGTGGGAACAGAAGCAAATGGGCACTCCCATTTCCAACAAGTCCCTTCCAACATGTAGAAAATGCAATTGCACACATTCCCACAAGTCTCACAAGACTGTCTAAGTGGTATACTGTGTCCCTTCTTAAGGCTGATTTATACTTGTGCATACTAGCTTACGCCATAGCCTACACCAATGGGCTACACCGTTGTGAGCATTTATACTTGTGCGTTGGTGGGTCTGCGTTGCTCTGCAATTCACCGCCAAAACGCTAGTTGGCGGTGGGGTTTCTATGCCACTGTGTTGAGTTTCTTCGTGTTGAAACTCAACACGAAGAAACACAAACTTCAAATAATGGCGACTAAAACTGAAGGAAGGTGAATTTTCTGTGCTTGTCCGGTCACTGAGAGACATGGACGAGGAAATGCATTTCAAATATTTCCAGATGTCGGCAGGTAGATTTGACGATTTGATTCATCATCTCCAACCATTTATTTTGCACCAGTGTATGCACCGTATACTCAGAGAATGGCAATCACCATTCGAGTTTTAGCTTCAGGTGGAAGTCAACAGGCTGTAGCAGCTAGCTACAAACTGGCATCAAGCACAGGGTCCTCCATAATTTCGGAGGTCTGTAAAGCTTTCCGGAAAACATTTCAGCCAGAGTTCCTTTCCTGCCTTTCAGTCGCCCAATGGGAAGTGATTGCAGCATAGGAGGAAATGCGATGCTACCAAGCAGACCAATCATAGTTGTTGCGGTCTGTGTCGCCGTGATGCGTAGTTACCTTTTGTGAGAGGTGCGCGTCAGACTACGGTGTAGGAATCCGTGTAGGCTCTGCATAGGGTTCGCGGCTACGCCGAACCTATGGCATCGATTGGATGCAGAAGTATAAATCAGCCTTTAGTACAATTCGTCACTTAACATTGTAGCCATTTTACATGCGCATATCCACTTCATTCCTCTCCACAGCAGGATGGGCACATTACCGAATAAGCACATCTTTCTGTCTCCACCCCTCTCGGCTTTCCGCAAGGATTGTTCCCTCCGTGACTCCCTGGTCCACACATCCCTCCCCACGGATCTCCCACCTGGCACTTATCCCTGTAAGCGTAAGGGCTACACCTGTCCCTACACCTCCCCTCTCACCACGATTCAGGGCCCCAAACAGTCCTTCCAGGTGAGGTAACACTTCACTTGTGAGTCTGTTGAGGTCATCTATTGCATCCGGTGCTCCTGGTGCAGCCTCCTCTACATCGGTGAAACCCGACGCAGATTGGGGGACCGCTTCATCGAGCACCTCCGCTCCATCCGCCACAACAGACAGGATCTCCCAGTAGCCACCCACTTCAACTCTGCATCCCACTCCCATTCAGATATGTCCATACATGGCCTCCTCTACTGCCATGATGAGGCTAAATTCAGGTTGGAGGAGCAACACCTCATATACCGTCTAGGTAGTCTCCAGCCCCTTGGTATGAACATAGAATTCTCCAACTTCCGGTAATTCCCTGCCCCTCCCTTCCCCTATCCCTATTTCACTCTGCCCCCTCCCCCAGCTGTCTATCACCTCCCTCATGGTTCCGCCTCCTTCTACTACCCATTGAGTTTTCCCCTATTCTTTCTTCACCTTTCCTGCCTATCACCTCCCTGCTTCACCTCCCCCACCCCTTTATCTTTCCCCTTACTGGTTTTTCACCTGGTACCTACCAGCCTTCTCCTTCCCACCCTCCCCCAACCTTCTTTATAGGGCCTCTTCCCTTTCCCTCTTCAGTCCTGACGAAGGGTTCTGGCCTGAAATGTTGACTGATCATTTCCATGGATGCTTCCTGACCTGTTGAGTTTCTCCAGCGTGTTGTGAGCATTGCTTTTACCGAATATGTCGCTGCCTCTGAATAGCTCAAGTAATGAGACAGCACAGAATAGGAAATGATGAAACATCACAGGGTGAAGTAACCTGGCACTGGGGCTTGGATGCAACCCTGTCAACATCGCCATGAGTATACAAACCTCACAACAAGGAGAGCAACTGCCACTCAGCCTGAAAGCTCAGTGCAGGAATGGCTGGGAGCATGACATCCATTTAACAAGCCTCTGAAATCAGGTGCAGCAACCCATGCAACCATGTCAAGGTATGCAAAACCGGCTGATAACAGTCACAGTTAAACAGAATCAAGGGGAGATTTTATATAATGAAAAGTAAAGGAATTGTACATGATGAAAATATGAAATAAAAACAGCAAAAAAAAGCAGGAAATACTCAGCTGGATATGCAGCACTAAGGAGAGAAGAACATTTCTGCTGAAATTATAGTTTCCTTTCTTTTTCACAAGTTTTGACATAGGCTTGTAGTTCCTGCCCTGTGAACGGTGGTCTGCCTGCTGTCAGTCTTCTCCCTCTCACTTTGAGTGTGAACAGTGGAATCATTTGCTGCTGAGTGGGCAGCTTCACAAGACTGTCCACAGCTATCTGAGGGAACAGCCTGGGACAACTGGCTCTGGAACATGGGTGTCTACAGCGTACAGTAAGAAAAGTCAATGTGTCATATGATTTAGAACTAGCTTAAGGGGGGGATATCTATGCTGTAAGTTAACACATTAGGCATCTGACAGTGGGCCTGCTGATAATCCTGTTGTGGATGGTGCGATGGCAATGGACAGCTCCATCAATGTGTCAATCTCTGGACTTCTGTAATGGAACACCAGCCCTTTATCATGGGCATCTTGTTCCTTGTCTTCATTCGTCTTCCACTGTTTCACGCACAAACTGAAGGAGGAACTCAGCAGGTCAAGGCAGCATCAATGGAAATGAATGAACAATTGGCATTATGGGCCAAGACTCCTCTGCAGGACAGGAAGGGAAGGGGGATGATGCCAGAATTAAAAAGGTGGGGGGAAGAGAAGGAGGGTAAGCTAAAAGGTGATAGGTCAGGGGTTCCCAACTTGGGGTTCATGCCATAAAAAAAGTCGGGAATCCCTGTGATAGGTGAAGCCTGATATCTGGGAAAGGTAAAGAGCTGATGAAGAAGAAGTCTGATAGGAGAGCAGAATGGAAGATGGGAGAAAGGAAAGAAGGAGGGGCGGCAAAGGGAGGTGACTGGCAGGTGGGGAGAAGAGATGTGAGGCCAGAGTGGGGAATAGAAGAAGAAAGAAGGAGGAGAGAAAATTGCAGGAAGGAGAAATCGATCTTCCGCTATCAGAGTGGAAGCTACCCAGACAGAATATGATGTGTTGCTCCTCCACCCTGAGAGTAGTCTCATCATGGCAAATGAGGAGGCCCTGGACTGACATGTCTGAACAAAAATATGTATAGGAAGTAAAATAGTTGGCCACTGGGGAATTCCTCTTTTGGCGGATGGAGCAGAGGTGCTAGACAAAGCAGTCCCCCATTTTACATCAGGTCTCATCACTGTAGAGGAGGCCATATCAGGAGCACTAGATATAATAGATGATCCAAACAGATTTGCAGGCGAAATGTTGCGTCACCTGGAAGGTCCGTTTGGGGCCCTGAACAGAGGTAAGGAGGGGAGGAGGTGAATGGGTAGGTGTAGCCTTTCTGTTGTTTGCAGGGATATGTGCCAGGAGGGAGATTATTGGGGAGAGATGAATGAACAAAGATATCACAGAGAGGGTGATCCCTGCGATAAGCAGAGAGAGGGGGGAGATAAAGACGTGTTTGGTGGTAGGATCCCTTTGAAAATAGTGGAAATTGTGGAGAATAATATGTTCGATGCACAGGCTCATTGGATGGTAAGTGAGGACAAGTGGAACTTTAACCCTGATAAGGCACCAGGAAGATAGGGTGAGCATGGATGTCCAGGAAATGGAGGAGATGCAGTCGATGGCAGTATCAATGGCGAAGGAAGGGAAAGCCCTTTCTTTGAAGATGGAGGACAGCTCTGATGTCCTTGAAAGGAAAGCCTTAGGTACAGATGCAGTGGAGATGAAGGAAATGAGAAAAGGGGATAGCATTTTTACAGGAGCCAGGGTGGGAAGAGGTGAAGCCAAGATAGCAATGGGAATCAGTAGATTTATGAAGGATGTCGGTAGATGATTTGTCTCCAGAGATTGAGACAAAGAGATCGAGAGTGGTGTCAGAAATGGACCAAATGAATATAAGGGCAGGGTGGAAGTTGGAGGCAAAGTTGATGAAATTGATGAGCTCAGCATGGGTGCATAAAGTAGCACCAATCCGGTTGTCAATGAAGCACAGCAAGCTTTGAGGAACATTACCAAGAAAAGCTTGGAAGATGGACTGTTCTACATAGGCAATGAAAAGGAAGGTACAGCTGAGGCCTAAGCAGGTACCCATGTCTATTTCTTGAGTTTCCAGAAAGCGGGAGGAACCAAAGGAAAAATTGTTGAGGGTGAGGACCATTTCTGCCAGACAGAGGAGGATGTGGTAGAAGGGAACCAGTTGGGTCTTTACTGAGAGAGAAGTGGAGAGCTTTAAGGCCTTCCTGATGGTGGATAGAAGTGTATAGGGAATGGACATCAATGGTGGAAATGAGGTGGTTAGGACCAGGGAATTGAAAGTTGTTGAGGGGATCGAGAGCATGTGAAATATTATGCATGTAAAGGGAAGGGTCTGAACCAATGTGGATAGAATGGAGTTGAGGTGTGTGGACATGAGTTCAGTGGGGCAGGAGCAGGCAGAGACAATGGGCCTACCCAGACAGCCAGGTTTGTGGATCTTGGATAGGAGTTAGAAACGAGCAATAAGGGGTAAGGGAACTATAAGTTTGCTGGCTGTGGATGGGAGTTCTTGAGAGTTGGCAAGGTTAGTGACGGTGTTGGAGAGAATTATCTGATGACCCAAATGGGATTCTTATCAAGGGGTAAGTGAGAGGAGGTGTCTTCCACTGCTTGTATATTTTACAGCAAGAAAACAACATTGCTCATGATGGGGAGAGGAGTAAGTGAAGAATGGATGTGTCTGCACCTTCATCTGAATCAGAATCAGAATCAGGTTTATTATCACCGGCATGTGTCGTGAAATTTGTTAACTGAGCAGCAGCATTACACTGCAACACATAATAAAATAGAAAGAAAGAATAAAATAAATAAATCAATAAGTAAATCAATTACAGTAAGTATATATGTGTATATTGAATAGATTAAAAATAGTGCAAAAATAGAAATTATATTTATTTTAAAAAAGTGAGCTAGTGTTCATGGGTTCAATGTACATTTAAGAATTGTATTGCAAAGGGGAAGAAGCTGTTCCTGAATCACTGAGTGCATGCCTTCAGGCCTCTGTACCTCCTTCCTGATGGTAACAATAAGAAACGGCATGTCCTGTGTGGTGGGTGTCCTTAATAATGCACCTCACCTTTCTGAGGCACCGCTCCTTGAAGATGTCTTCAGTACTAAGGAGACGAGTACCCAAGATGGAGCTGACTCATTTTATGACTTTCTGTGGCAGTAGAACACTACCATACCAGAGAGTGATGCAGCTTGTCAGAATACTCTCCACGTAACATCTATGGAAGTTTTTGAGTGTTTTAGTTGACAAACCAAATCTCTTCAAACTTCTAATGAAATATAGCCGCTGCCTTGCCTTCTTTATAGCTGCATTGATATGTTGGGACCATGTTAGATCCTCAGAGATCTTGACACCCAGGAACTTGAAATTGCTCAGTCTCTACACTTCTGATCCTGCACTGAGAATTGGTATGTGTTCCCTTGACTTACCCTTTCTTTCTGGTGGAAGATCTCACAGATACCATGTCTGTTCTGTAAGAGAACTATTTCCTCATGTCTTGCTTTTCTCAGCTCATGTCAGGAAACAAAGTGATGATATGCAACACCTCTTTATTTGCGTGGAACAACAAGATGCTCGGGCAGAGCATCCATGTGAAGTGTTTGTGGGAGCATTACGATGTCCAGTGAGAGCTGCAATCTGCTCCTGAGCGACAACATATTGCTTCCAGGAAGAACAATCTGCTGATGTGTTACCTCTCTCTGCTCCTTAAGGACTTCAGCTGCCTGGTGTAATGCTAGTGTTCCATTAGTTCACTGTCGCTGCCACCTGCCTCCTAAAGTGCTCCATAATGTTGTTAGTTCTGAGCCTTCACCAGAAAATGTCCATAGGCTCTGCAGGTATGCTGATTGTCGCAACAGACAAATTGCAGGAGAAACTTAGCAGGGAGGGAATGAACAATCAATATTTCAGGTCAAGACTCTTCATCAGGGCTGAGCCTGTTAAACAGTCTCAACTTGGAATATCGACTGTGCATTTCCCTCCATTGTTGCTGCTTGATCTGCTGACCCCTCCAGCATGTCGTGTGTTGTTTCAGATTTCTAGAACTCTGTCTTTCTTATGACTGAATTTTGTATGCTTACTTTATCCTGGATCTGCAAAACCATTTACAAGAGCACAGCAACGTGCTTTGGTGATTCTTGTCATCTCAAACATATGGTCAGGCAGTCCTGTGTGATGTTCTTAATTTGTGTCATGTGCCTTGTAACATAACAGTGGTTATATCTCACTGCATGATGTAAAATTAAAAGCATCCATCATAACAACGCTTCATAGTGCATCTGGTCAGTAACCACTCTTCTTGGTCCCTTTTCCTTCTGTTTTATTTTTTCTCTCCTGATCCATCTGGCTCCAATCTCCCTACCTCTTTCTTGTGCTCAACGCTCTCCATCTGCCCATCACCCACACACACTTTCCCACTAGTTCCCCTCCCCTCCTTCCAAGTTCCACCTTCCTATCCTCTCAGATCCCATCATTTTCATCATTTTGTCACTTCCACCTTTCTGATATCATTCTCATTCTCCTCCCTCCCTCAAGTGCCAATCAACCTCACTCACTTAGATCAACCTCACTCACTATTACCTGCCCGCTCTTGCTCCACTTCTTCTCTTTGTCTTTTCTTAGTGACATAGTGACTCCCTTTCATTCAGTCCAGGTGAAGGGTCTAAATCTGAAATGACTGTTCATTTCACTCCATAGATGCTGCCTGACGCATTGAGTTCCTCTAGCAATTTTGTGTATTTAATGAAAACCTCACTAGTGCTTTGTTAAATGTGCTTGGGAAAATCTATTATATTTCTGCTGGAAAAATGTCAGATGTTAGAATTATACATAGCTCCCTTGTCAGACATTGGAGATGCTCAATTCTCAAATAACCTTTATGGGATAAATAATTAAATATACAAAATATCATGACAAGGTAAAGTACTGATAAATCCCATAGTATGGCATTGCCTTCTCCATGATCTTTTTCTCTTTTCCCATTTCAAGGAGATCTTTATAAGATTGTACTGTGGTTCAGCTCACTCAACCCAAGGTAATTTTCCATAGATTTCAGTCAGGATTTTCCATTTTTCCATTGAGTTAACTAATGCTTTCAGAAATCTCTTTCAGTTTGTATAAAAATGAACCAAAAATGTATTTTAAGAACTTTGTGTGGATTTAAATGTGTATCACTAAAAATAAATGAACCGTTATTTAAACTACTTTGTTAGCTGGAAGTATCTCCTCCTTGGTAGGGAGGGGAGATCCAATGCTCAAATTGTGGATATTAGCAGCTAAACCCTCTGTGGAGGATAAACAGGGATGTGAGATAGTCCTTGAAGAGTTGGTAGCTACAGTATGATGTCCCTTTAGTGAGGGTACCCATAGCTATCTATATCGGATAGAGTTTAAGGTCCTTGAGTTCATAACTTCGTGGTCACCAAACCCAGTACAATCACAGCATTGTTTCATTTACATGGCCCACTACCACCAGAACACAAAGGGCTTGCCCAGAGACCATACATGAGTGAGATTTCTTCAAGTTTTAAGCATCTTCCCTCAGTGTGAGGTTACAACATAGTGGTGAAAAGGCACAATGAATGTGAACTAGCTTTAGCTTGGGTTAAATAGGGTTCCCTTCACATTACCAATAATGTTTTGCAGTTAATTACTTGTAGTCATCATCATCACTAACAGCAGACCCATGCCTTTACACAGCTTGTTTCCTGCTCATGACACTTATGATGCAAATATATGTCAAGATGGAAAGAGGAAAAATTGATTTATTGTGTGAGATTTACAAACTCACTCTCCACTCCACGTGGGTAAACAGTTCTGCACAAAGGCTTAGGTACCTTTGTTATATACTGTTTATGTGCCTACGACCTTTGGACAGTACTGTATTTTAAATCTCGGCAGAGTTGTAGTTACATTAAGATTATTTGTCATCATTCTTTGTAACTCTGCACTCCATTAGTCTTCATCTCCATTTTCTTTTACTTTTAACTCAATTTCTTTCTGCAGATTCATCTCTTTTTCCCCTACACTAATGCTACTTTGATAAATAAATGTAGTGTCAGCTGCAAGTTCTGTTACATTGGCGATGATTAAGATCAGTCAAAATGAGCAGTAATGGGCTGAAATGGATTTGTTTTGCTTTTGGTGAATAGGACACATCTGGTTAATTTTCTCCTGTTGGCTCAGTATCAGTGTTGCTACAGTGGAACAGGATGGCTAGAGGCTTGCTTACTTCTGCAACACAGCACCGCAGCAGGGAGTCTACTGGGGGTGAATAGTCTTTTCCATATCCAGTATACTCTGCTACTTTCTTAACATCACATGGAATAAGATGGGCTTACATAAAGTGTGATCACATGGTGTATGTAACATCCTGCGGCTCCTTGCAGGCAGAGAGCTTCTTCGGGGTTGAGAACATTGATGGTGTGCCTGAGGAAGAAAACTATTCAACATCAAAGGTGAAAGGCAGAAAGATAATTGCTTTGTCTCATCTGCACTCAAAGGACTGTAGGGCAATGTTACGGTGCAGAAATAGTTGGACAACTACTTATTATGAAGAAATACTGGGTAGTTATGCTTTGACAACATTTCTCACCATATTTGTATCTTGCAGCTCTTCAAGATATGGTTTTTGACTTGGCCTACATTGCTAGATCCTGCTAAGCATGCTGTGCTTTTTAACTACCTAGGTAGTGATAGGATGAACACAAAAAACTTCAATAGTCTGACTACTTGTATTCAGTTGTATTTTCTCTAAAATTATCCTGGGGAGTGGAAGGGGCGGTGAACAGAGTTTCAAATAAAGTTCACATATACTCAATTGTAGCAGCTCTCTTACAAGGTACAGAAGCATTTGGACTTTCCACTTTGATTACAAATACTGAACTTAATGGACACACTGTATGTAAGAACAATCGTTTGAGTGACAAGCAGTAAGGTTTGTTAGCTGCTGTTGAGCTACTGGTATTTTCTGTCAGTGAGAATGGGGCATTTCCTCTCCTCCCAACTGCCCTATTGCTTCCCCAGTGAGACACCCATTTAGGAGCTGAATTAAATCAAGCAGAGCTGGGATTACTGAACAGACTCACTCACTGATTCAGTGAGACAGGCTGGTGACCACTCTTCCTCTGCCCGCTCAGTGTCCTGTCTCAGCCGACTCTGTGATCCTCCCCCACACACTGATCTTTGTTCATTTCCAGCTTACGAACTGTTTGAGTCAGGAACAAAACCCCAATGTAACCTGCAGAGATAGATGAGGTGGGCTTGTTACGGGGGGGGGGGGGGTTGCGGAAGAGGCAGCAGAACAATATTTAAGCATATCAATAAGCTTGAAAGAGTGCAGAGAATAATTACAAGGATGTTGCTGGGATTTGAGGTCCTGAATTATAGGGGAAGGTTGAATAGGTTAGGACTTTATCCCTGGAGCACAGGAGAATGAGGGGAGATCTTATAGAAGTATACCAAATTACGAGGGCTATAGAATGCATGCAGGATTTTTCACCTCAGGTTGGGTGAGACTAGAACTAGAGGTTATAAGTTTAGAGTCAAAGATAAAATATTCAAGGGGAATTAGAGGGGGATCTTCTTCACTCAGAGGGTCATGCGAGGGTGAAACGAGTTTCCAGTGGAAATGGTAGATGTGGGTTCAATGGTAATACTTCGGAGAAATTTGGATAGGTACAAGGATGAGATGGGTTTCGAAGAATGTGGTCTGGGAGCAGGTAGATGGGACTTAGCTGATGATCGGGTCAGCATGGACTAGATAGGCTGAAGGGCCTTTGTGTGTAGTACTCTATAACCTGATTGCTGGAATTGAGCAGCAAGGTCAAATGAACATTTTCTGTGCTGAATATTCTACATATCAAAGGTGGTGATGATCCAGCATACAGGAGGGAGAGTGAAAATATGGCTGAGTGGTGTTATAACAATGTCAGCAAGACCAAGGAACTGATTATAGACTTCAGGAGAGAGAAAACAGAGGTCTATGAGCCAGTCTTCATCGGGGATCAGAGGTGGAAGGGGTTAGCAACTTTAAATTCCTAAGTGTTACTATTTCAGAGGGTCTATCCTGGGCCAGCACGTAATAGTGAAGAAAGCACGTCAGCACCTCTACTTCCTTAGGAGTCTGAGGGGATCTGACATGTCATCAAAGACTTTGACAAACTTCTATAGATGTGTGCTGGGGAGTATATTGACTGGCTGCAACACAGCCTGGAATGGAAACACACCAACGTCCTTGAACATAAAATCCTACAAAACGTAATGGATTCAGCCCAGTACCTCACAGCGAAATCCCTCCCGACCATTGAGCACATCTACATGAAACGTTGTCATAGGAAGGCAGCATCCATCAGCAGAGATCCTCACCACCCAGGCCATGCTCTTCTATCACTGCTGCCATCAGGTAGAAGGTTAAAGAACCTCCGGACTTGCACCACCAGGTTCAGCAACAGTAACTACCCCTCAGCCATCAGGCTCTTGAACAAAAGGGGATAACTACACTCACTTGCCCATTCTTTGAGGTGTTCCACAACCAATTATCTCACTTTAAGGACTCTTTATCTTGTTATTTCATGTTCTCATTATTTATTGCTATTTATTTATACTTGCATTTGCACAGTTTATTGTCTTCTGCACTCTGGTTGATCTTCCATTGATCTTTTTATAGTTACTATTCTATAGATTTGCTGAGTATGTCCACTGAAAAATGACTCTCAGGGTTGTATGTGGTGATGTTATTTTGGACTTTGAAGGCAAGATGATTCTTCATACCCTCTAGACATTGGCTTCCCCAGGATCATCTCTGTTGCAATGTGAGATATGTTTCATAACATGGTTCTTTTGAAGCTATTGTAATTACACTAATCTGTAAAGAGACATTTTGATCAGCTTCTAATAGACAAGTAAATCCTTGTGCTATTTCTTGTATGATCACTTTCTGACTGGAAATTACAAGCTAGTTCCTTAATAGCAACTGAAATGCACTAAATCATATTTCCTCTACACAGCAACAATTTCACCTACTCTGAACATTCAATCATTTGTAAATTATTTCATGTGAGCCACTGATAATAGATGGTCCATTCTTAAAAAAAAACACATAAAAATTAGATACAAGTTCATACCTGCTTCCTTAACAATGCATTTAATTCCCTGACCAGTATTCTTAAAGCATCTTGTCTGACAAAAATAAGCACCATTTTTGTAAGATTATAATGGGTAGGCAGAAAGTTTCACACTCTTGCAGTTAAGCAATTTTGAGGTTTGACAGAATCAATGCTGGATCAAGATGAATTAAAACCAAGTGAGATGTTGTCCAGCCACTTAAAGAATTGCATGAGGTTTTGATGGCTCTAGTAGAGAACATGCAGTAACAAAAGCTGTGCCAACCATTACAAGACCGCACATGACAATTGGTTGAATTTGCATGATTTTCTAAGTTACCTGTTTGAAGGTACAGCTGAATCTGAATTGAGCTCACATCCTTAGTTAGGAGGAGTACTACCAACCTTCCATGAGCAGTTATACAGGGCCATTAGAAATACCATAGCTTTTATTTACTGACTACTTAAGATGTAAATGCCCTTTCAAAAAAACTTTTATTCTCTAGTTAATGCAAGTAATGGCAAAAGGTCATGTTGTGAAATATTTAACTGCAGTAGATAAATTATTGTAAAATGGCCACTTTCTTTCGGTGCTGTTTTCTTTGGGAACAGCAAATAAAAAGGCACCAAGGCACGAATGGCAAACCAGTGACCTAATATTTGGTTCCTACTTCACTGAAAGCTTAGAATAAAATTAATTTAGGTATATGCATAATTTAAAAAAAGACAGTGAAGTATTTCATTTGGATTTAAAAAGCTGTGGTTAGCTGAACTGATCACTGTTGGCCATTTATCCAACCACTTTATACTGAAGCATTTCAACAAATGATATATGCTACATACACCTGAGCCTTCATAAAATTCAAGACTGATCAGAAATATTTACAATAATTGATTTCCAATTGACAGTAACTCTTATTTTCAACATTACCAGCATTTTTGATTTTATTATCAATTTATTGATGTGACACTTACCAAATAAACCCCATGTATTATCTAAAAGGTATTAAATCAATGAATTGTAAAAGTGCCAATCTTTCATTATGTCATTTTTTTGCAATTTATTCTAATTTCCAGGAGTATACTTCTGCCAGAGAAGTCACTAGTTGTACTGAGCTAAAACATAATTATGCCAGGCACCATCACAGGTTTCTGTTCTTAAAGCATTTCTAGTGAAGGTTAAAAGCCTAAAACTGGCAGGAAGAAATCAAAATAGCAGTGGAAACTACAGCTGCCTCAAAGCTTATGATTTTCTCAACAGAGGCATTGTTTGGGAAATGCATTTTGAAAGATTACATACTAGATTAGTGAAGGGAGAAATTACACAATCACCTGGAGTGTCTGCTGCAAGACCTTCTCCGAGCTGCAGCAGTCAAATCCAGAAATCATTTTGCAGATTTCTATGGCCAATGGGTAGAGAAACTAACCTAGTACAAACTCTCAACCATTAACAGTAAATCATTCCATGGTGGCTGGTCGAGGACTCAGTACTTAAACGCTGATGTTCTTTTATTGATAAATATTCTTCAATTGTGCAATTGTAAAATGTTCCGAATATAAAGACTTTGCTTGAATCTGACTGCACAAAATGGAATTGAATACAGTATTGGGATTGCTTCAAGTCATCATCTGGGCTATCGGCCATAAGATCTGCTAAACTAAAGGCCCCAAGTTAAGTAAAGCAATAAATAATCTCAGTTAATTGCAGCAGACAGAATTGTAAATATTTTGAGGTTGAGATGCCACTATGCCTAATCAAAATCATCAATCCAATCACTTTATCGAACATAACTATGCCATTGTTTTGTGTGGAAAAAGCTTCAAGAGATGTGTGAGACCTGTAAGGGTTGTTGGAACTGGGATACTATACAATGAGCAAACTCAACATTGAAGCATTTTATTACTGAAGGGTGTGTGGGAGAGGAATGTACATTTGTGGAGACAATCAGCTCCTGGAGTTAATTCCAAAGCATGATCTTCAGGACTCAACTCCCCACTTTCAATAGTGGCTGTGACACCTAGTCAAGATAGGGTTAACTACTTGAAACAGTGTAATTCAATAATATTTTCAACCTGCACAGAAGCCTGCGCTTTGCAATCACAGTTTTCTTGAACTCCTTGAAATTTGTCGAGAAGAAAGTGGTGATTCATGGGGCTCATTAAAACCAGACAACCACAGCAATAACTGTTCAGTTTTCACTCTTGATTTCTTACATTCTGCTGAGACAAGATTATTGGAAATTATTGTGATGAAAGGCTAATTGTGTCAGACAATTGAAGCTATCTGCAGGAAGATCAGCTCCTTGTTGGCCCTGGTGTTTATGTGTTAGCAGAGGCTGTAAAAGTTGCCACTGTCCACAACTTTTCAGCTTCTTTATCCTCCACATCTCAACTGTAAATAGTCAGTCATAGTCATACTTTATTTATCCCGGGGGAAATTGGTAAAACAGTAGAGGTATTCTAGTCAAGTGCAAAAGATCAGGCTAGAGGGTTGTTTGTCCAGACTGGCAATTAGCTCTGATTCATCAGACTGGGTTTGTGTTTCTGCAGGGCATCATCAATTGCATGAATTGTTAGGTGTGCTCCCTGATCATCAGAAGCCTTTATAAACTGCTGGACGTCCCACTTCATTAAAGTGCTGCTGGTGACCATCCACAAGATAAACTGTTCCAGGTCAATGCCATGTTCCCAGATAACCACAAGGCTGCTGTCGTTCTGCAATGTGTCAAACACACTGGTTTCTTTTGACCTGTAAATATAAAGATATTTTGATTTAGTTATCCCATGTGCATCAAAATATACAGTGAAGTGCACCTTTTGTACCAACAGACAACACACCCCGAAGATGTTCTAGAGACAGCCCACACGTGTCGCCAGGCTTCCAGTGCCAACTTGGCACACGCACAACTTACTAACCTGTATGTCTTTGGAATATGGGAGAAAAGTGGAGCACCCAGTGGAAACCCACACAGTCATGGGGAGCACATACCAACGCTTTGCAGATGGTGGTGGAAATTGAAAACCAATGTTACAGCTAGTGTACTGTAAAGCACTGAACTAACCCTTGTGCTAGGCGTGTCCTGAGAGGGGTCGCACCTCTGATGAAGGGGTCTGGGGCAGCTCACTCACCTTTGGTTCCCATCAGACACTCTGCTCTCACCTGAGGCTCCAAGTAGTTCATTGCATGTGACAGCAACCACACCACAGTACACTGCCTTGACAGGTGGGCTAAGCTAGGTGTGACTAGCTAGCAGGCCTTATGACCCGGTGAGGTAAGGCTGTGCCTGTCCTAGCATGTAAGGTCAGCTATGGTGAACTGGGCAGATGAGATCTACAGTGATGTCCAACAGCCAGGACGGCAGTTCTGCAACCCTCCATTGAAAGCAAAAGGCACGACATGGCACAGAAAAAGTCATGGTCATCTACTGCAAACAAGGGAGACCCCAGATGTGATGACTACTTGTACCATTGGCCCTGAACTTTTGAGGTCAGGAGAGTGGAACTGCCCCAAAACAATACTTTACTACTTTAAAATCTCTCCCACACAGATTCCCGCTCATTGTCAGATATGATGGACAAGCACCATCTGCTTTGCTATCATGCCACCCCTCAAGTTGGGAGTAGTTGTAGGGAGATAAAGACCAATCTTCTTCAAACTGGATGGTGACACCAAAAGCAATATGATAAAACATAAATGACAGCCTTATGTCAAAGTCAAAGTTGAGATCATTGTCACATACACAAGTATATACGCACAGGCGGCAGCGTCACAGGCACCTGGTACTATACAAGCAGCATTCATTAAAACATAAATTCATCATAAATTACACACATCTTTTACAAGAAACTCAGTCAAAACAAAAAAGAAGTCAATTTTAGTTCAAGAAGTGGTCATAGTTTTGCTAATCTGTAATCTGCTTGTTGTTTCAAGAACCAAATGATCGAAGGAAAGTAATTGTTCTTGACACTGATAGTGTAGGGATTTGAGGCGTCTGTATCTCCTGCCCAGTGGTAGCTGCGAGAAGATGACATGGCCCAGGTGACGGGAGACTTTGATGATGCTTGTTGCCTTCTTGAAGCATTGTCTCCTGTAGATATTACCAATGGTGGGGAGGGCTGTGCTAGTGATGTATTTGGCAAAGTCCATTACTCTGTACCGCTTCTTATGTTCCCATGCATACAAATTACCATATCAGACCATGATGTTATCAGTCAGTGTCTGTTGGCAAACCAAAACTCCTTAAACTGAGAAAGTGAAAATGCTGCTGCAATTTCCTTACAATTATACCTATGTGCTTGGCCTTGGACAAGTCCCCTGATATATATAAATGCCCAGAAACTTAAAGCTGGTGACTCTATCCACCACTGATACCCCAATGTAGATTGGCACATGTTTACCCTTCTTCCCTTTCCTGAAGTGAACACTCAGAATGAGGTTTAATATCACTGGCATATCTTGTGAAATTCGCACATTGCAATAGATAATAATTTTTTAAACTATAAATTACAATAAAAAATATACATAAAAATTAAATTAAATAAATAGTGCCAAAAGAGAACGGAAAGTATGTTGAGGTGGCGTACATCGGTTCATTGTCCATTCAGAAATCTGATGGTGGATGAAGATGAAGCTGTTCCTGAAAGCTGAATGTGTGTCTTTAAGCTCTTGTACCTGCTCCTTGATCGTAACAATTAGAAGAGGCTGTGAGCTGGGTGATGGGGTTCCTTAATGATGGATGCTGCTTTTTGAGGCATCGCCTCATGAAACTGTCCTGGATGCTGGGGAGTCTAGTGCCCATTTTGAAGCTGGCAGGGGTTTTCAACTTTTTCTGACCCTGTGTCATAGCCCTTCCGTACCAACTGGAGGTGCAACCAGGTGGAATGCTCAACACAGTACATCTGTAGAAATTTGTGAGGATCTTTGGTGATATATCAAGTGTTTTCAAACTCTTAATGAAATACAGCCACTGTCCTGTCTTCTTTGTAATCATCAATATTTTGAAACTAAGATAAATCATAAGAAATGTGGTCACCCAGGAACTTGAAACTGCTCACGCTTTCCACTGCCGATCCCTGAATGAGGATTGTTGTGTGTTACCTCGACTTCCACTTCCTGTAGTTCACGATCAATTCCTTGGTTTTACTTACAGTGAGTGCAAGCTTATTGTTGAGATACCACGCAACCAGCTCTTCATCACCATCAGAAATTCTGCCAACAATAGTTGTCACTGGCAAATTTGTAGATGGTGTTTAAGCTGTACTTTGCCACATAGTCATGGGCGTAGAGAGAGTAGAGCAATTGGCTAAGCACGCATCCTTAAGGGGTGTAACGGTTGATTGTTAGCGAGAAGGAGCCTTTATTTCTGATCCATACTGGCTGTAGTCTCCTGGTAATGAAGTCAAGGATCCAGTTGCAGAGGGAGATACAGACGCTCAGATTTTGGAAGGTGTCGGTAAGAACTGAGAGTATGATTGTGTTGAGTGCTGAGCAGTAAACAATAAACAGCCAACTGACAAAAGTATTGCTGCAGTTCGGGTGGCCCAAGGCCGAGTGGAGAGCCAGTGAGGTTGCATCCAGTGTAGAACTATTGTAGCAATAAGCAAAGTGCAGTAGGTCCAGGCCCTTGGAGTCTATTCTGGCCATGACCAACCTCCCAAAGCACTTCATCACAGCAGAAGTGAGTGCAACTGTGTGATAATTATTAGTGATAATTATTAAGGCAGCTCATTCTGCTCTTCTTAGACACTGGTATGATTGCTGACCTTTTGAAGCAGTAGTGAGAGATGGAAATTGTCCTTGAACACTCCTGCCAGTTGGTTGGCACAGGTTTTCAATGACCTTCCGGGTACACTATCAGGCCTGATCCCTTGCAAGGGTTTACTCTCTTGAAAGATGTTCTGATGTTGGCTTCTGGGACAGATTTCACAGGGTCGCAAGATGCTGCAGGGATTCACACAGGTGTAGTTTTATTCTCTTTTCAGAGCGTGCATAAATGGTGTTGAGCTCATCAGGGAGTGAAGCATCACAGCCATTCATGATGTTAGGGTTATCCTTGTAGGAAGGAATGGCCTGCAAAACCCTACCAGAGCTGAAGGCAACCGATTCCATCTCTAACCTCCAGATTTTTTTTTTTTGCTCTTAAAATATCCTTCCATAGGTCGTTTCTGTGCTTCTTGTAGAATTCTGGATCACTGATCTTGTTTATCACAGATCTGGCCCTCAGCAGACTATAAACTTTCTGGTTTATCCATGGCTTTTTGCTTGGATATGTCCCGTACATTCCTGAAGGCACACATGCCTTGATGAAGTTGGTGACAACTGTGGCACATTCATTCAGATTCAAAGATGAATATTGTCTAGTCTGCCGACTGAAAGCAGTTCTGTAGGTGCTCCCCTGACTCCCTTAACCATATCTTCTTGCTCTTCTCCACTGGTGCTACAGTCTTTAGTCTCTGTCTATACAGTAAGAGTAGAAGTACAGCCAGGTGATTGGACTTTAAAACGTGTGGGTGTGGGATGGCAGAGTAAGCATTCTTGATGGCGGCATAACAGTGGTCAAGTGTGTTGGCTTCTCAGGTTTTACTGGTGATACAGTATGTTGGTAGAAGTTATTCAGGGACTTCGTCAAGCTGGCCTGGTTGAAATCCCCCCCAATAATCAGAAAAGCAAGAGGGTGTGCTGGTTCATGACTGCTGATCACAGTGCTTAGCTCCCCAAATACCTGCCTGACATTGGCCAGAGGTGGATGCGCTGTACACGTTTACTAGGTTGATGACGGAAAACTCCCTCAGCAGATAAAATGGGTGAAACTTGACTGCTAGGTGTTCCAAGTAGGATGAGCAGGATTGAGACAGAACCACTACCTCTGCGCACAACGATGAGTTTATCATAAAGGATACTCCACCTCCTCTACCTTTAAGAAACCCAGTTGTTTTGTCTTTGCAGTGAATTGTGAAACCCTCAGGCTGCAGCACTGCATCCAAAATGGTGTGTGTGAGCCATGTTTCCATGAAGTAAAGTACACAGCAGACCCTTATGTCCTTCTGGTATTGGAATCTTGCTCCGAGGTCTTCAGTTTTATTTTCCGGAGACTGTACGTTCACCATCAGGATAGTTGAGAGTTGGGGAATCTAAGACCTCCGTGCTTCAGTCGTACCTGTAGGTCAGGGCACCTTCTGTGCTTCTTTCCACTTAAAGGGAAAGTGCATTTGTGTCGTCCAGGGTCTGCTAATTTTGAGGACTGATTGATTTTTTAATCACCTTGAAATGAAGTTGCTCACTGATGTACCATAGCTGTGACTGGAGATTTGAGCTGTAGTCGTCCTAAACGGAAGTATTTGATGATTCCTACTGGAGTTGCACACGAAAAGTTGCCACTTATCGGCACCATCTGAAGCTCAATGTCAGCTCTTTAGTTTTACTGACATTGAGTGAGAGGTGACTCTAAGCAAACAATGTTCATCCTTAAGACGTGCTTCAGCTAATTGGATGGCTGTGGAGAAAACTCTGGGTACTTGTAGACAAGTAAAAGATCATAATGCACCATTGTCTAAGCTACAAAAAGCAGTTCTGCACGGAGAATAGATGCAGGGCACACATTATCTGCTCACTAATAAGAGGAGGAGGAAGAGATAGAAATGGAGGGTGAGTGGAAGGGGAGAAGAGAAAGATCAGGCAGATTCTTGGCACACTGGATTCAGTGAATGAACCAGAACTCTTAATTAATAACAAGAGTTCAGTTATCCTTTTATTATAGGTTTAAATCCCCAACAAAAATGACAAAAAACTGATAGAAGACTTAAAGAACTGTAATTCTTTTCATAGAGTGATTCCAGTGTCAAAAGTCTGAATACTGATACTTCAGCTCCTCTGCTGTATATAAGAAATAATATTAAATTATTAGAAAAGGATGACATAGGATCAGAAGGTGTAGAGTCTCTACGGGTTGAGTTAAGAAATGGAAAGGGTAAAAGGACCATAATGGCAGTTGTATACAGGTCTCCAAACAGCAGCCTGAATGTGGATTACAAATTACAGCAGGAGATAGAAAAGGCATATCAGAAGGGCAATGTCATGATAATCATTGGGGAATTTAACTTGAAAGAGGATTGGGAAAAATAGGCCCGTACTGGACCTCAAGAGAGGGAATTTGTAGAATGTCTAA
This sequence comes from Mobula hypostoma, assembly GCF_963921235.1. Taxonomy (NCBI): domain Eukaryota; kingdom Metazoa; phylum Chordata; class Chondrichthyes; order Myliobatiformes; family Myliobatidae; genus Mobula; species Mobula hypostoma. The sequence goes on along the minus strand of NC_086098.1, from coordinate 54,344,825 downwards.
GGGAAGGCTTCTTTGAACAGCTTGTTGTTGAGCCCACTAGGGGATCAGCTGTGCTGGATTGGGTGTTGTGCAATGATCCAGAGGTGATAAGAGAGCTTGAGGTTAAGGAACCCTTAGGAAACCGTGTTCACAATATGATCGTTCACTTTGAAATTTGAGAAGGAGAAACTATATTCCAATGTGTCGGTATTTCAGTGGAATAAAGGAAATTACAATGGCATGAGAGGGGAACAGGCCGAAGTTGACTGGAAAGGGACAGTAGCAGGAAGGACAGCAGAGCAGCAATGGCTGGAGTTTCTGTGAAAAATGAGGGAAGTGCAAGATAGATACATTCCAAATAAGAAGAAGTTTTCGAATGGAAGAAGGACACTACCATGGCTGACAAATGAACAGAGCCAAAGTAAAAGCAAAAGAGAGGGTATACAAGGAATCCAAAGCTAGCGGGAAGATAGAGGATTGGGAAACTTTTAAAAACTTGCAGAAGCAAACTAAGAAGATCATTAGGAAGGAAAAGATGTATTATGAAAGGAAATTGGTGACTAATATCAAAGAAGATAAAGCTTTTTTTAAGTATATAAAGGGTAAAAGAGAGTCGAGGGTAGATATAGGACCAATAGACAATGATGCTGGAGATATTGTAATGAGAGATTCAGTGTTGACAGAGGAACTGAATGCGTATTTTGCATCAGTCGTCACAGTGGAAGACATCTTCAGTATACCAGACATTTGAGAGTGTCAGGGAAGTGAAGTATGTGTAGTAAAAATTATGACTGAGAAGGTGCTCGGGAAGCTTAATGGTCTGAGGGTGGATAAATCTCCTGGACCTGATGATATGCACCCTCGGGTTCTGAAGGAAGTAGCTGGAGAGATTGTGGAGGCATTAACAATGATCTTACAAGAATCGATAGGTTCTGGCATTGTACCCGATGACAGGAAAATTGCAAACGTAACCCCGCTATTTAAGAAGGGTGGGAGGCAGCAGAAGGGAAACTATAGACCTGTCAGCCTGACATCAGTGGTTAGGAAGTTGTTGGAATCGATTGTTAGGGATGAGATTATGGAGTACCTGGAGGCACATGACAAAATAGGCCAAAGCCAGCATGGTTTCCTGAAAGGAAAACCCTGCCTGACTAACTTGCTGCAATTTTTTGAGGAAATTACAAGCAGGGTAGTCAAAGGAGATACAGTAGATGTAGTGTACTTGGATTTTCAGAAGGCCTTTGACAAGGTGCCGCACATGAGGCTGCTTAGCAAGATACAGTCCATGGAATTACAGGGGTGTTACTGGCATGGGTGGAGCATTTGGTGATTGGCAGAAAATAGAGAATGGGAATAAAGGGATCCTATTCTGGCTGGCTGCCGGTTACCAGTGGAATTCCACAGGGGTCGGTGTTAGGATTGCTGCTTTTTATGATGTATGTTAATGATTTGGACTATGGAATTAATGGATTTGTGGCTAAATTTGCTGATGATACAAAAGTAGGTGGAGGAGTGGGTAGTGTTGAGGAAACAGAAAGCCTGCAGAGAGACTTAGATAATTTAGGGGAATGAGCAAAGAAGTGGCAAAGGAAATATAATGTTGGAAAGTGTATGGTCATGCACTTTGGTGGAAGAAATAAGTGGGCAGACTACTATTTATATGGAGAGAGAATTCAAAATGCATAAATGCAAAGGGACTTAGGAGTCCTTGTGCAGGATACTCTAAAGGTTAACATTCAGATTGAGTCGGTAGTGAAGAAGGCAAATGCAATGTTGGCATTCATTTCTAGAATAATAGAATATAAGAGCAGGGATGTGATGTTGAGGCTCTATAAGGCACTCGTGAGACCACACTTGGAGTATTGTGTGCAGTTTTGGGCTCATTATTTTAGAAAGGATATACTGACATTGGAGAGGGTTCATCAGAGAAGATTCACGAGAATGATTCCAGGAATGAAAGGGTTATGAGGAACATCTGGCAGCTCTTGGGCTGTATTCCCTGGAGTTAGGAGAATGAGGAGGGATCTCACAGAAACATTCCAAATGTTAAAAGGCCTGAACAGATTAGATATGGGAAAGTTATTTCCCATGGTAGGGGATTCTAGGACAAGAGGGAACGACTTCAGGATTGAAGGACTTCCATTTAGAACAGAGATGTGGAAAAATTACTTTAGTCAGAGGGTAGTAAATCTGTGGAATTTGTTGCCACGTGCGGCTGTGGTATTTGTTGCCACGAGCCACAAGTCACTGGATGCATTTAAGGCAGAGATAAATAGGTTCTTGATTAGCCAGGGCATCAAAGGGTATGGGGAGAAGGCAGGGGAGTGGGGATGACTGGAAGAATTAGATATCAGCCCATGATTGAATGGTGGAGCAGACTGGATGGGCCGAATGGCCTACTTCTGCTCCTATATCTTATGGTCTTATGGTCTTATACTAATGTTGTTTTTCATGCCAGGTTGAACAGCAAAATCTAACATAGTATCTCTGAAATTACGGGGAAAGTTTTACAAGGGGTGAGTTATCTACATGGTTGGCTGTCACTCAACATCACCTCAAGGAGAAGCATGCAATGCAAGAAATGTTTCACGGTCAAGATGGAACCAGTGAACAATGATTCCTCGGGCGACGTTTTCCAGATAACCAACCTTTTCAATTATTCTACTCTTTCTATGCCCTTTTTTTGTTCTTTTTGTCTTCATTGTGTTTTGGAGATAGTTGGAGCCTGTAACATGCAGTTTGGAGATCAATCGAATGATCTTCTGCTCTGATGTCCCCGGAAAGGACTGTGAGCACAGGCTGTCTTGTGCAGAAGAGCAGAGATGGGATGCAGGGCTGAGATCAACACCACTTCAAAGGATTGAGGAATATAGAAGCATCAAGGTGAATGTGGAGGAGGTGAGAGCTCACTCTCCACGGAGATTTTACAGTTCAACCTGGCATGAAAAACAACATTAGCTGATGTAAGGGATTACATCAGGGATAAACCTTTCATTTACATAGTACATTAAGCAGCATAATACCCAATCATTTCAATAATATTTTGAAGATGATTGTGATTTCATTCATGTATACAAATTGGGGTTGTAATGGACTAATAGAGATTCTATGCAATTTTAACCTCCTAACAACTTTCTCACTACCTAAAAGCCCGGCAACTGCCAGCTTCAAGATGTACTATGTACTTTAATTAGCACTAAGATTCCCCTGTATGGAGCTCAAAGGAACAAGAATGCTTTAACCAGAGAGGTGAAGCTGTCCCTGATTTGAAGCCCATTCACTTTCTTTCCCTATTTTCCATCTGAAAGGATTTCTTTCCCCATCATTTACCAGGAAGCAGGAGGAGGCCATTTGTGATTCGTTTGTCAATTACTGCTTTCTGTCACTTTCACATCCATAGTGAGCATAAAGTAATCAAGCAACATATAACTGGATCTCAAGCATTAAATCAGACCACTTGGCAAACTCCCCTCTCTTCTATTGCATGGTATACCATTGAAGTATGGATTGGAGCTACACCCAAAATCTTGGAGGAGATTGGCAGGTCATGGAGGGAAATCAATATTCAGGCTGCCACCTTGCATCAGGAGGTGTGTTTGTGTGGACTGGAATCAGCTATGTCTGCTTCTGGGTGGAGTATAGCTATCTTTAAGTGAAAATGGCTGGATTTTATCTAATGGTTTTAAAGACATTTGATCATTTAGTATGTACTGACATAGATTTTGAAAGATTGGAACAGCTTTACGTCACCAGTACAATCCCAAAGGTTCTGAATGAGTAATAGATTTTCACAGCATTTGCAGAAGGACTGACTGTTACAAAATATACCTGAGGGGGGTAAAGTTATTTTGCTTGCAGGAGCTGTAGGAGCCCTAAAGTATTCCATGAATATCAAACATAAAACTATGATGCCAAAAAGTCTTAAGAGATTATAACAGGCATAAAATTTGCCTTTGTTGAGTGCACTGAGTAGCATAATGCATAAAGATGCAAACAGCATAGGCCACTGTGTCCGGATCTTTGTGTAGCAATGACCCAAGAGTTGAAGATAAAGATGAAATTCTAGTCCGTGTAATAGAAAAAAATTGAAGGAGCTTTGTGTACATGTGCACAAATAAGAATTAGGTATGTCCATAAGGACTTCAAGAAGGAGAACTATTAACCAATGCAGCACTTCAAATAGGCTCTCTTCATTGATTCAAATACAAGAACTACCAGATGCATTTGGCAGGTCAGGCAGCATTTGTGTCAATGTTTTATATCAAAAGCAGTCAGCAAGTGATTTACTGCTTTACTTGGGAAGACCTTTTGGGCCTACTGTCTGCTACTGCTATTTCAATGACACTTCCTTTCTACCTTTTGGCTGTAATCATTCTATTCACTGATTCTGCATTTAATTGAACTGCTCAGATGACATGAGTATCTACACCAATGCCCCATTAATGTCTTCCTTTTATCTGAACCTTCTCTCTTCTGTAATAGCTGACAGGAATCTCTCAATTGTATCTCTTTGATCTCCATTGCCTCTGTTCTCACATCTTTCTCCTTTCAGATAAAACAAGGACAGCATTCCCCTTATCTTCGGCTTCCACCCTACCACCTCCATTCACTGGATATCTGGTGCAATTTCCACCTCCTTCAACAAGATTCTACCTCTTGCTACATCTTCTATTCTCCTTTGAATATTCCAAAGGGATTAATTGCACCACGATTCCCTGATTTACTTTTCTATCTCTATCTATCACTCCCTTTCCATAACATTTTATTATGGAACAGCAGAGGTGCAAAACCTTATTCATTTCAGGCATTCACAGACCCAAATATGCATCCCAGGTAAAGCAGTAATTTACTTACATCTCTTATTTTAAGGGATTGCTTCTGTGGAACCGTCTAAAAGGCCAAAGGCAGAGAGATCAAAATGGGAACAGGATAGAGAATTAAAACCACAGGAATGTGCAACGTTGGAGAAAACAAGTGCAAATTGGGTGACTGCTTTGCAAATCACCAATGTGTTGTCTACAAGGGCAACCCTGAGATTCCAGTTTCCTGTGGTTTTAATTCTCTATCCTGTTCCCATTTTGATCTCTCTGCCTTTGGCCTTTTAGACGGTTCCAGTGAAGCCCAAAATCAACTCAAGTAATGACAGCTTATCTCCAAGCTGGGCAGGTTGCTGCTCTTGGGATGAAATATGAGCTGAATATTTACAGATAGCCAATCACTCTTGTTTGTATCAGAACTACAGTAGCAACATACTGTGGTTATCCACCTGTAAAATCAAGTCAGATTTCCTCACTCATAAATATCTGTTGGATATTTCCAGAATTTGTGTTTTTGTTTTAGATTTCCAGGAAACAGAAAACAGAGGGGAGTATGACATTTAATGGTGATAAATGTGCGTGTATTGCCTCCTATGCCGTGAGAAATAGCATGACTTCCTTGAGGTACTTGCATTGTATTCTGTTCCTTTGAGCCGCTACTCTCGAAATTGTGATTCAGTGGTTTTATTATGCACATTACCCCTAAAAATATTAAAATGGAGCATATTACTAAATTGTATTTATGCTTAATTTATTGATGACATACATTTACTATCATGCATTTAATTCTGTGTACGTTAAGGCCACAAATTTAATGACATGCATTCTCAGTGGGCTTTTCTTTTCTCCTGGCTGGCTTTGAAGTGATTTATATATCGTTTACATCTTAGTGATTGCATGGTACATAATTTTTATTGTTTTCAGAAAAGGACCAATAGGATAAAATACAGCAATGAAGGGCTGAAGCCTCCTCTAATATTGTTTAAAAGATGATATACAGAAATGTAGCTAGGTTTATTCAGAAGAGAACATAGTCAGTATATTCAATAAAGCCAGGTTTGTAACATTGTCTGAGAATGCCTTTATTGCTGAGAATCAAAAATGACAGGCACCAGAATATGATAATCAAACATACAGGTTACGGCAAAGGCCAGCCACTGGCTTGAATCAGAATCTATCATCAGTAGTTATCACTCTTAAACCAGTTACAAGTAATTTTAAATAATCTCATGGAAATGCTAATTTCAAGTTAAGTGCCAAGCACTAAGCAGAGTGGAAAATCAAAAAAAAAAATCTCAACAATATTCATATCTGCGATCTGCTATGAATCCCGGACTACTGTATAAAGAATTACTATGTAGAAATAGGTGAGTACCACAGGACTACATTATGTACACAACCCAACTCAATCCTGTTAGAGAAAGAATGACTGCAAATCTGGAACATATCATGCGGCTTGTGAAGTGCATTTAATTTTCTTCTGAGTTGCACAATGTGCAATTAGATTATGTATAACAAATGTTAAGACCTACAAGAGCCCTAACTTGTGTGATGACTTTGATTGAGATGTAGCATACACCTGAATGCAAGCTCCATCATTTTCATTGAATTGCATGGTTTGTGCCAAACACACAGAAGTAGGTCTTCACAATAGCAGTAAGAGTACACACATCAGCAAGGACCTGCTGTGGGCCAATAAATAAGGCAGCATAGTAGCATAGTGGTTAGCGTAACGCTATTACAGCGCCAGTACCCAAGCTCGATTCCAGTCATTTTCTGTAAGGAGCGTTGCATGGGCTCCTCTTGATGCTCCAGTTTCCTTCCACATTCCAAAAGGTCACATGGATGTAATTGGGTAGCACTGGCTCAATGAGCTGGAAAGGCCTGTTACCAAGGCTACCTCTCTAAATTAATAAATAAAACATGTTTTGCACTGCCATACACTGAGTAGTTACAGGTACTAACACGTTTTTAGGCGTAGAAATTATACCTTGGCAATGTTCATTGAGGAATGAATATTGGGCTAGTCAAAATCCATTATTCTTCTCTGTATTATTTAATTACTTTTTTATGCCCAGCTAGGAGAGAAAGTGGAGATTTTATTTAATGTTTCATTGGTATTGCAGTGCTGCCAATCGTGCAAAACTCCTTTGATGTTACATGAAAGTATTAGTCAAGACCTTACTTGATTTTTTAACATGGACTTGACAACACATATTTCTGACAGAGAAGCAAGTATTATCACGAGCCAAGGCTGGGACTTGATGTAATATTCCAGATGAGACTTCTCTAACATCTTGCACATGCATAAACTAGTCACCTTAAACTTTGGACATCGTAAGTAGTGAAGAAATTGTTCGGATTTCCAACCAATGTCCTTTCATCAGAATGAGGAAAAGTTAAAAATCATACATGGTTTTCATGGGAGCATAAAAGCATAAGCAGGACACTTTTACCCCAGACATCCTCTACTGTTAAATCAAATCATGGCTTCAATGTGTTTTTTCTACTTCTTCCCGTGATACTTATTTCTTAAATGGCTATCAACCTCTTCTGGTGGCGGGGTGGAGATACGTCTCTACCTATGGAGGTGTAAGGTACTCCTTCCCTCCGTTAGCCTGCAGGTCACTCTTGGGCAAGGTGTAGCACCTGCTTAGCTCCCCCCCCCCCGATCAGGGTCACATGAAGCCATCGAAGCAGGAGGTGAAATGTCATATGAGCAGCTGGTGCATATCTCAAGTCCTGATTATGCAAGCACTGACGTCGGGCAGACGATCTCTGAAGAGTATTGATAATGGCTGGAGTCACCCATCTTGTAAAGACACTGCCCAGAAGAAGGCAATGGCAAGCCACTTCTGTAGGAAAATTTGCTAAAAATATTCATGGTCATGTATATTGATCACCTATGTCATAGATTTGGCACATAATGATGATGATTATCACCATCAACCTCTGCTTTGACTGCACCGAGAGCTCTCTGTGTTGGAGATTTCCAATGGTACGTGAGCCTCTGAGAAGAAATCCCTCCTCTCACCATTTTAAATGGACAGCTTTTAATTCTGAAATAATGTCTTTTTATTCTAGGTAATCCTATTAAGGAAAAGATAACCCTACTCCATAACCAACTTATCAAACCCCTCAGAAATTACGTTTAAAAAAAAACACCTCACATCTTTTTATATTCCAATGCGTATGGCCCAAAGTGCACGGTATATTTTTTTACATCTCAGCATCTTCATCCCAGGAACTAACCTAGTGAATCAACATCCTTGCATCCTCCTCACAACTTATTAATTTCCCTACATTTGTATAATTAGCAAATTTAGCTGCAGTACATTTGTTCCTTTAATGCAGTCATTTACATAAACTAAATAGCTGAGGCCCCAGCACGAATACAAGAAAATTCCTTAGCATCTCTGCTGTTTTTCTATTTTCTGTTGTTAATTCCCTGGTCTCATCCTGAAAGGGATCAATATTGACATTTATCTGCTCTCTTCCTATTTATATACCTGTGGAAACTCCATTGTCTATTTATATATAATCTGCTTATTTATTTCTTCTTTCAGTTTGATACCATTTATAACTTCCTTGGTTAACCAAGACTTATGTATCCTCTTTTTTCCCTGCCAGCTATCTTTGCTGTTGAAGTATTGCCTTAAATATCTTACACTGTGATTTATTCCCCAGTGCACCTTAGCCAATTCTGTCCTCATACCATGGTAACTATCTTCATTTAAACCTAAGACACCAGTTTCCCATTCTTAAAATGAATTTGAAAACAGTATGTTCACTCATTGCCCCATGTGCCACCTAGGCACTAAGGGTTCAGACAATGTTCACTCATCCCGAGGGAATCTATTATTTGGAGATTACTACTTAATCCTGTCTTGTGACATGATACCAGATCTAAAATAAACTGTTCCCATGTTGATTCCTCAATGAATTGCTTTAAGGAAGCGCCCTTGAAACCTCACATTCTACAACTTCCACCCAAAAACAATCCCATCTTGGAAACCACAACAAAGGAACCATCACCTTTATGATCACAACCTGGCAATAGTCATCTCCCAGACTCCACCCAGCAGTGGCCACCCAGCAGTCTCAACCGGGTAGCAGTCAACTTGCAATACTCACACAGCAACAGTTATCCTCAAATCTCAACCTAGTAATCACAATTCAGCAAAACTACTTCTCAACCACAACCTCAGAAATGTCGCTCCAAGATCACAACTTGGCAAGGATTATTCTGTAATCACAACCACAGTGGTTGGCACTGGAACCATGGGTTTTCCAAATGTGTATTGATGTGTACAATGTACAATTTCAAAATTTTCAAATGAATTACACTTGGAGATGAAATTAACTATAAAATACTGCAAGGAAAAATTGATAGAGTTGTGGAATGAGAGGATAGGTAGCAAATAAGAATGTACTGCTGAGGAAAGTAACATGTTACACTTTGGTAGGAAGAATGCAAGTACCCAATTTAAACTAAAGTGCACAATTCTAAAAGTATGCAAGGACAGAGTGATCTGGAGCTTTAGTGCATTGTAATTGGTGGGAAGGTTGAGAAGGTGGCTAAAAAATGGACTCTTGCATTTTAAATAGACCTTCCCACACCTTGAGAAGTAGGGTGTTTTTTTCAGGGTGGCTTCTGAGAATAATATATTAAGGATCCAACCAAGGAGATGAATGAGGATTGATTGCTCTTCTCTTTATTGGTCCTGCAAAGGTCATCTGCAGTTAGCTGGCCTTCACCACTTTCCCTCTGCGGGCACCATCAGTTTAGGTAAATTTCAATTTCTTTTGTCCTCTACCCTATCACAAACATTCCTCTCTTCTTTTCATCTCCCCTCCTTTTCTGAAAATCAAAACAATCTTGCTCCCCGTATTTTTCCTAGTTCTGATGAAAGGTCACCAAAACTCTATTACCCTCTATCCAGATGCTGTCTGAGATGTTGAATATTTCATGTATTCTCTGTTGGTATCAGCTAGGTACAGTCCCATTCCCTTATCATATGCAACTGAAATTGTATACTTTCCTTTTATGTCTAAGCACATATGAAAGGCACTGATCTTAGTATCGTCTGTTAACTTCCATAGAGTACTCATGACATCAATAATGAAAGGTGAAAGGCTTCAAATTAGATCCCTGGAGGAGTTGCATGTGAAACCAATTTCTGAGCTGAATAACTTCAATCACAGTCCTCTGGATTAAAAATAGCAACTAATTCTCTCTTTAACCTGGGGAGTTTAGAAATATCAAGAAAGTGATAGGAGGTACAGCATTCTTGCTTATTATGGCTTCTCCTTTATCTCAATATCATGTTCCACTTCTTAGTCAAAATCCCTAATGCTTTATACATCAATAGATCTATCTTTCTCCTTCTAAATTTGTTCAGTAATTTTCCCTCAACAGTCTACTGTAGCAGAGAATTCAACACATACCTGCCTTTGAGAGAAGAATTTTCTCATGTTGACCCTAAGTGTCTTTACTTATACCTAGATTCCCTATCCTAGACAGGAAAATATTCTTATTGCATCTAACCTATCGATCCATTACAGAATTTTGTTTGTATGTGTACCTAAACCAAAGGATGCTATTTTGTAAAATAACCTATTAGTCATTGAAATGAATAATATTCATTAGCTTACTTCTGTGACCCTCAGACTTGCCCAGTTCACGTTCGTCTAGGGGAATCAGCTTTTGGCCCCGCCAAACTGGGTAATCACATTTATGTGGATGCTGTGTAATGTACCCCCAGTTACAAACCCATAACGCAAAATATCAGACAGTACACCATATGCAATTAAATGACAGACATTATGAATCTTAATCTGAATATAGGGTTAGTAATGAAAATAAAAGGGCCCAATTCAAGTCAAAAGTTCACGTTGGAGCTCACTCAGTAGTCATTCTCCCACCATCGATCTCCTCCGAGCGTCGCCGACCTTCGGACCCTCAGATCCCAGTCCACTTCATCCGGTGGTCTACCAGCTCTCTCCACACGTGTCTTCCCTCTTCATCCCTCTGCGACAAAAGACTGCGAAAACAATATCTTTCCAGATACGTAACACAAAACAACAACCCCTGATTGGCTAATAGTCCTGTTATCTCCAGCAATAACCCAAACCATGCTGCTACAGAGAAACGGTTACCTCAGCAATGAATATTATAAAGAAGCCATTACACTTCCATCTGACAATTCAGATGTTTACTGTAAAGTATCTAGCTTGGCACCTCTTTCAGATATAGGCTCATTTCTGTATCACATCCATCTGGCTGAAACATTTTTTTTTCAAAAGCCTTTAAACTAACTGGGCATACTAGAGATCTCCAATAATATTCTGTGTAATTGCTTTCCAATAATTGACAAAGTAATTGGATCCATTTATTTTCTGCTTCTGACTTGCTGCCTTTTTTAAATATTTAAATATTTTAAATTATCCTCTTTCCATTCCAAACAAGTGCATCTTCTAATGACCTATTAGAATATTGAATCATACAACACTAAACCAGGCTTTTTGGCCCATCATATCCATGCTGACTATAAAATATCCATCTATACTAATCCCACTTACTGGCACTTGATCCATACCCTTCCACGTTTGGCAATTCGGGTGCTCATCTGGATACTTCCAAACTGCTGTGAGCGTATCTGCCTCTACCACATTCCAGTTTCCAGCAATGCTGGTAATGGTGTACACTCACCTTTGGTTAACATCAGCAAGCACTGGAAGAGCTGAGCACCATGATCAGGAGCGCACACTAATGCCTTCCCTATTACTGCAGTGGATTTCAGCCAGGCCAGCTTGAAGAACTCTCTCAACAATGACCACCAACATATCACCTGTGGAACCATTGTTATACCACCATCTAATATGACTACTGTACTCTCCCATGCCCACTCTTTGGGAAGTCCGATCACAGGCTATATTTCTGTTCTTGCTGTAGAGGCAGGACCAAAGGCCGCAGCACATTCATGGGCACTAGCCTCCCCAGAATCCAGAATACCTTCAAAACGCAAAGCCTCAAAAAAGAGGCATCCTTCATTAAGGACCCCATCACCCAGTATATGCCCTCTTCTCATTGCTACTATGCTCAATTCTTCAGGAACAGCTTCTTCCCTTCCACTATCAGATTTCTAAATGGACAATAAATCTAATGAACACTATCTCATTATTTTTCTCTTTTTGCACTATTTAATTTATTTTTTTATATATATTTTGGTTGGCAATTTATATTTTTTGCTATTATTTATTGCAATGTACTGCTGCCATGAAACAAATTTCATAATATATGCCAGTGAGATCAAATCCAATTCTGATTCAGATTCTGGATCTGATTATGAACAGAAAACATAGATCTGAAATTTCTTGCTGATCTTTTTTATCAGATTTAAGTTCAGTTTATTGTCATTCAATTGTACACATATTCAACCATTCAATGTTCCTCTGGACCAAGGTGCACAACACAGTGCATGTAACTCACACACAACACATAAAGTGATAATACCACAAATAAATTAACAAATAATAAGGTGCACATACAAGTTAAAAAGGAAACAGTATAACACTATTGGTATTTCATACATGTTGAGAACTGGGTGGTGACAGGAAGTTCAGTAGTTTCATGGTGTGAAGAAAGAAGTTGTTTCCTATTGCCTCTAAAACAATGGAGCCCCAGAATATTGATCTGCCTGTCCTGCCGCTGCTGAAACCAAGTCTTACTAATGGCTACAATATCATAATTCCATGTGTTGATCCATTATCTGAGCTCAACTGCCTTTCCTACAATATTTCTTGCAGTGAAATATACGTAGCTCAGAACAATAGTCACACTGTCCTGTTGACTCTTTGCTTTGTCTGAGCTCTTAACAATGTGTGTCTCCACAATCTCTCCACTATCTGTTCTGGCACTCTGGCTCCCATTGCCCTGCACACTAATGCCCACTAATGCAGAGTTTAGCTGCATAGCAAAATATCACCAGTCTGAGACACTCACACACTAAGTTTGTGCCTGCTCTCTTTCATTGTCAATTTTGAAAAGATTACCACCTTGAAATTTCATAAGCATTATAACAGTGTCCCTATGGTAACAATGCAAGCAGGTACCTTAAATCACTCATTGTGTTTCCCTGAGGGTTTTTGCAGATTTTTGCAACAGTTACTACAGACTGGTAGAAACCATGTAAAACTGGAGGCCACACATTCCTTTTACAATGAGAGTTCTACTTTAAATCTGAAAAATATGAAGAACTGAAGCCGACATAAATAACTTGGCATTAGATTGATTCTGTTAAAAATGTGCAGAAGAGAGCATTGTAATTTTTAAATCTTTGAGTGATTTTAATGTGTGTTAATACAAATTGGATCCAATTCATGTTATGGTAGTTGATGTGACGGGGTTCTGTGCACATGCCTAAAGAATGCATTATTAAAAATATTGTCATTTACTTACTGCAACTAATATTTTGAGAAGGCTTCTGATGCCACCATTCTTTCCATTTAAGAGTCAGTTAAATATATAGCTAGACATCTGTAACAGTGATCAACTAGCTAAAATCACTTTGATTGTTATTTATCTTTCTAAGTTGCAACCAGTTTAACTTAGATTTTATAATTGAGGCAGTCCATATTATCTGAGTGAATCTGTTGAACTGATTTGGGATGGAACTCTGTTCCACTGTAATTCCACTCCTTCAGTGCAGACTTGTTTACCCTTGTCAGTTCTGGAGGGCATGGTAATCCTCTACAGGGTTGAGCAGTGTTTGCAAATGAAACAGCGACGCGTGGTCTCTTTTTTAAATATAAACATGGGGGAATCAGAAGTGAGATGGACCAGTTGAAACTACAGAAATTAGAGTTCAGCCAATATACACAGCCTCTTTTCAAGAATCTTCTTATTGACTGGTACTGGCTTTTAATATCTGCTACTGCAAATTGTCCTCAAAACAGTTTTTATTTAGTTATCTATTATTTCCTTCTCCACTTCTGCCAGAAAATCCCTCCATATCCTTGTTATTAGGAAGGAAGAATTAATATTCATAAAACAACTTTCACAATCTAGGATGTACTTCATAGCTAATGTAATCTATCTGAAATGGATCACCATTGTTCTGCTGAAAAGCATGGCAGTTTGTTTAAGCACAACAAAGCGCAAATAATGAGAACATCTGTTCTCAGCAAGGGATGAATTGTGGTGTGGAAATTGTGAATCTGTCCTGCTCTTGTTTTACAAAGTGCTTTGCATCCACCTGACAGGGACGGCAAGGTTTTGTGCATTGCAAGAATAAATGATAAAAATATTCTGCAGAGGGGTTGTTACTTCCCCAGTTACTCAGAAAATTGGAACAAGTCCTGATAGAAATTCAAGGCATGCATTTACAGTTCTGGTGTTGTAATTCAAAAGAGGAAATCTTCCCTTACACCCGAGTCTTTTCAGATGGGGTGTAGATTTCATCATGATGCAAATGTGATTTGCATCATTGGCCTATAGAGCGCTTACAAACTGGAACAAGCAGCAGTGCAACATGTTCTGAATTAACGACAATAGGAGCAGAATAGGCTTAGAGAAATGTAGGCGAATATTTATTTTGTATGTTACAATAATTTCATACAGAAGGTGAGTAGGGTCTGACAAGGGTTTTCAAAAAAATTGAAAACACATACTTTTGGAATGTAACCAAACACTGTGGGTGATTATACTTACTCAAATATAAAGTGGAGGGTCCCTTTGATGTGATAATTATATCTGAGGATCATGAGAAAAGAAAGAAAAGAAAAAAGAGATTCTTGCCATAAATTCCAGAATTACCTTGATAAAAGGATGATGAAGTATCAAATATGACTTCCCTCTTCGGAAGGAGATGGAATGTGAGCCAAGAAATGTTACGCTTCAGTTCTGGGTGATTTACTAAATCAAAGTTTATTTACATCATTCCACAAATGATCAGTCAGATTGGGTCCACACATCTAAAATAAAATGTTCTTGGTTTTCAGAAGCACACATTATTTAAGGAAGCAGTATATTCAGAATAAATCCTAAAAAGACAAGCATAGTCCTTGGCTTTGCACCAATAAAAATAGAATACCAAGGCAGGAAAGTACAGTACTGTCAAAAAGCAGGAAACACATCCCCAGTCAACAGTGCAATTAACAGCCCGATTTAAATTTAAGAATTGCCTTGTGGGTTTCCCAGGCCTCAATAATCTCGACAGGGAATGGGAGACGTACTGTAAGTGCCTTTTATAACACTCTTTGTGTGCTAAAGTATCCAATCTTTCTCCCTCACTCTTCCATGCCTCTGCTATCATTTCTTGCTGCGGATTGCAGCCTCTTTCTTTGCAGAGCTCTACTGGCTTTTGTCCCACACTCATCAGCCCAGATCCCCACACTCACCTCCTTCCTGATCATCCACAACTACGCCTTCTGTTGGTGGATTAACACGTGGCAGTCTGCCATTCTTAACAAAAATAATCATTTAAGATACTTAGTTTGGCTGCCAAATGACAGACTGTGCCTTCATATTGCAATTAATCATAAACCAATTTTGATAAAGAAACTAGGTGCTGAGAAACAGCTACCAGTCTCCGATGCGCGCCCTGGGCACTTCAGTAGAAGCCGTTAAACATATGATAATGAAATGTATGGCAATAATTTTGGACAGGAGGATTCAACGTTTTATTCCAGCAACAATGAAGTATTGATTATATATCTCCAATTCAGAATGCTGTATAACTGAGGGAGGACTATTTGTCTACACATGTTGCTCTGATGTATCGCACGCAATAGACTATCTTGGTGGTACAGGGTATCGATTTGGGAAGTGCTGTCAGACTATCAAGGTAGGTGACTGCAGTGATTTTGTAGAAGGTATACACTGTAGCCAACATTGCACCATTATTGGAAGAAATGAATAGCTAGAGTGATACATGGGGAACAAATCAAATGGACTTCTCTGTCCTTGATGCTTGCCTTGTTATTTATCCGGCTGGTCTAATTAAGTTTCTAGTCAATGATGACCCCAGGTTTTTGTATTTGGAAAGTGTGATGGAGAAATCCAGTGGTAAAATAAGGTGGAGTAGGTGAAGAAGCAGGCTCGGAGGGTAGGGGACGTTAGAGGATGGATGGAAGAAGGATAAGGTATATCAGGTAAAGTTCACTTCACCTGTGAGTTGGCTGGGGTGATATACTGCGTCCGGTGCTCCCGATGTGGCCTCCTATATATTGGCGAGACCTGATGCAGACTGGGAGATCGTTTTGCTGAACACCTACACTCTGTCCGCCAGAGAAACCAGGATCTCCCAGTGGCCTCACATTTTAATTCCACATCCCATTCCCATTCTGACATGTCTATCCATGGCCTCCTCTACTGTAAAGATGAAGCCACACTCAGGTTGGAGGAACAATACCTTATATTCCGTCTGGGTAGCCTCCAACCTGATGGCATGAGCATTGACTTCTCTAACTTCTGCTAATGCCCCACCTCCCCCTCGTACCCCATCCGTTATTTATATACACACATTCTTTCTCTCACTCTCCTTTTTCTCCCTCTGTCCCTCTGATTATGTCCCTTGTCCATCCTCTGGGTTCCCCCCCTCCCCCTTTTCCTTCTCCCTGGGCCTCCTGTCCCATGATCCTCTCATATTCCTTTTGCCAATCACCTGTCCAGCTCTTGGCTCCATCACTCCCCCTCCTGTCTTCTCCTATTATTTTGGATCTCCCCCTCCCCCTCCCACTTTTAAATCTCTTACTAACTCTTTTTTCAGTTAGTCCTGACGAAGGGTCTCGGCCTGAAAGATTGACTGTACCTCTTCCTAGAGATGCTGCCTGACCTGCTGTATTCATCAGCAACTTTGATGTGTGTTGCTTGAATTTCCAGCATCTGCAGAATTCCTTGTATTTGCGTCAGGTAAAGTTATTTAGGTTTATCCAGCAGCACAAAATATCAGAAATTCAAACACTCTAATAATTTCCATTCATTAAATCTTCCAAGCACAATAACATTGAAAGGGTAAAATCCTTGAACTTCAAGTGAGCACTAACAGTGGCTTTACCACACTATACCCAATGCAGCAGTTCAAGGTAATGGTTTACTTCCTTAAAGACAGTTACAGGGTGGTTATAGAGACATAGAATCATACAGTATGGTAGCAGGACCTTCAATTCAACTTGTCCATGCTAACTGTGTTGCCCAGGGAGCTAGTCCCATCTGCCACACTTGGCTCATAGTATTCTGAACTTCTCCTATCCATGTTTTCACTCAGATGGCTTTTAAATTTAGCTATTATTTCCACTTCAAGCACTAATTCTGGCAGCTCATTTAGGTATCAACCTAGCTATTAATTCTCAGTAGAGAATAGAAGAATTATAAAATATGTACAGTATGCATAAATTCACTATCAATTATAAAGATGCCTTGTTGATTTAGAATCCCTGTTAATACCTTTGTACACAATATCCAGAGCACTCAGGAGCAACAGTAGAGGATGACCACATCTGCACACTGTGCTTCAAGAATGTTCTCACCAATGATGTATATCATTGTAATAGTTTTTCAAAGATGTTTCTCTCTTGTTGAGGCAAAACTTAGAATACAGTGAATATTCAATAAGCCAAGTCTTGAGCGTGTAAAGAACATGGTTTTGGGTCTATCAGCATCAACGTAGTCTAATAAGGGTCTGAGTACTGGGGGTGTTAACCTCAAGGAAGACACGGATATTGGTTCACTGATCCTATCCTCCAGGGTCTGGGAGAATTATGCAGAGAGTGGTGGTGGTTGGTGGTCTGTTTCAAAGGACAATGGGTAATGATCATCATCATCACCATCCTGGGCAGAAGGTATGGAGGTCCTGAGATGCCCAGTCTTCAAGATCCCTCCCTTGGCCTCACCAGTGTAGTCCAAAGGAAAGCTTATGAAGCAATATGCTTGGTACCAGCTTGGTTATAGGAGGTGCCAGAAGGATGTTCAATGACTTTCAGCCTTAGGAGCTGCCTTAGGGGATCCACTCTGGATTTGCAGTCTGAGTTTACTCCTGTAGCCTTCTTCTCTCCCAAGTTTGCCCATGTGGCAGTGTAGCTATTTACCCTTAGCTGTGGATATGGTTCACGAGCACCAGGGCGCGTCCACATACCGGTGGACCTGTATGCGATGTGTGCAGGGCCAGACCTCCTCCTCGTCCTCTGCAGTTCAGCCTGCACTTCAGTTTCCATGTGTCGTCAGTGAGGAGGCACAACGTGAAGCTTGCTGTTGGAGAGGTTATGTACCGGCAGGGTGAGACTTACACATTCAGCTTTCCTTTTTGAAAGACTGCTAGCCAGTGGTGGAAGCTGGAAGTAAGAGCAACAAGCTCTAGCCATTACACTACCACACCAGATTGATTCCTGGGATGGCAGGACTTTCATATGACAAAAGACTGGATCGACTAGGCTTATACTCGCTGGAATTTAGAAGATTGAGGGGGGATCTGATTGAAGCATATAAAATTCTAAAGGGATTGGACAGGCTAGATGCGGGAAGATTGTTCCCGATGTTGGGGAAGTCCAGAACGAGGGGTCACAGCTTAAGGATAAAAGGGAAGCCTTTTAGGACCGAGATGAGGAAAAACTTCTTCACACAGAGAGTGGTGAATCTGTGGAATTCTCTGCCACAGGAAACAGTTGAGGCCAGTTCATTGGCCATATTTAAGAGGGAGTTAGATATGGCCCTGGCGGCTAAAGGGATCGGGGGTATGGAGAGAAGGCAGGTACAGGGTTCTGAGTTGGATGATCAGCCATGATCATACTGAATGGCGGCGCAGGCTTGAAGGGCCGAATGGCCTACTCCTGCACCTATTTCCTATGTTTCTATGCGTCACAACAACCATTTTGACACAGAGTGATGATGATATAACTCCTGTACTTGGAGTTGCCTGCTATAAGAAGTTAATCCATGTTTCAGAAACATGCAGAAACCAGGATCCCAGTTGTCCAGTACACATGACATTGTGCTGAATATGATGTCTGAACCTTCAAACACTCAGATAGCCATAAGCTGTATATGTGCCCTGAAAACAATCTTGCAATGTACCATTATCATCATTTGCTTTCTCTGAGGTGTGACACCTGAGGTGGAAGTGCTCCATGTTTTCCAGGGTATTGTCATAGATCTAGACCTGACTCTTCCTGTACACTCTAGGCTAATCTCCTTTCTGAAGTCTCCAAACATTATGCTGTCAGTATCCTAATTCCCACTGTTGTAGTGCCAGTTTCTCAATTGATGGATTAATTTTAAAATTCCTGTACTCCAGAGTCATCTCCCTCTACAGCTTTTATTCTCTTTCATCTCTGTAGATTTCTGTGATCTCTGTCCAATTCCAATGCTTTCTTCTTAATCATGCCCAAATTTGATCCCTCCAAAATCGGTGAAATGGTTTTAGTTCACAAACCATATGTGCAGGAACTTTTTCCCAAAATACATGCTCTCTACCCCACCAGCCTTCGTATTCAGCATATAATTCTCGGGAACTTCCACGCTCTCCAACTGGATCTCACCACCAAACACATCTTTTTCTCCCCCACCCCCGCCTTTCTGCTTTCTGTAGGGGTCACTCCCTCTGCCACTCCCTTGTCTATTTGTCCCTCTCCACTTATCTCCCTCCTGGCACTTATCCCTCCAAGCAGAGCAAGTGCTACATTTGCCCCTACACCTCCGCTGTCACTACCATTCAGGGCCCCAAACAGTCCTTCCAGGTGAGGCGACACTTCACCTGTGAGTCTGTTGGGGTCACATACTGTGTCCGGTGCTCCTGGTGTGGCCTCCTGTATATCGGTAAAACCTCTTGTAGATTGGAAGGCTGTTTCACTGAGCACCTACACTCCATCCGTCAGAAGAAACAAGATCTCCCAGTGGCCACCTGTTTTAACTCTACTTCCCATTCAAGTCAAGTCACTTTTTATTGTCATTTCGACCATGACTGCTGGTACAGTACACAGTAAAAACGAGACAACATTTTTAAAGACCACGGTGCTACGTGAAACAATACAAAAACTACACTGAACTACGTAAAACAACACAAAAACTACACTAGACTACAGACCTACCCAGGACTGCATAAAGTACACAGAACAGTGCAGGCATTACAATAAATAATAAACAAGACAATAGGCACAGTAGAGGGCAGTAGGTTGGTAGTCCGATGGCTTGGGGGAAAACTGTTACATAAATAAACAGCTGAATGGCGGCGTCCGGGATCACGTCCGTTTCTGTACTCATGCCGAGTACTTCATTGGAGTCATATGTAGTCGAATTTAATGTCCATTGAAGAGCAGAATGGACGGGAGAGTCGGCCGGCTAGCCTCGCTTCCGCTTCCTCACACACTACTTACGACGTCCCGACCTCTGGCCGATGGCATCAGGCGACTCCGAAGACTGCGGGCCCGATTTCCTTAGCAAGCGGACATTGGAGAGCAGAATAGATGGGAGAGCTGGTCGGCTAGGGCTTGCTTTTTTCCTGGCACAGACTCCTGCCCGCTCACCTCACTTCCGCTTCCTTGCACACCCCTTACGACGTCCCCACCTCCGGCCATTGGCATCAGGCGACTCTGAGGACTGCGGGCCCAATTCTCTCAGCAAGCTAAGGTCGCGCAATTTAACCAGCAAATCTCCATGAAGGTTCCAATATATCAATCCATGGCTTTGCCACTGTTGAGATGAGGCCATACTCAGGCTGGAGGAACAACACCTTATCTGGCTAGCCTCCAACTTGATGGCATGAACATCAATTTCTCAAACTTCTGGTAATGGCAAACTCAACCCCTGCCCTCTCCTTCACCATTCCCCATCCCCTTTCCCCTCTCTCATATTATCTCATTGCCTCCCTCCTCCCTTTCTTCTATGGCTTTCTGTTCTCTCCTATTAGACTCCCCCTTCTCCAGGCCTTTATTCTCTTTCATCAATCAACTTCCCAGCTCTTCACTTCATCCCTCCCCCTCCCATTTCACCTACCACCTTGTGTTTCTCTCTCCCCTTCCCCACCTTTTAAAACTACTCCTCATCTTTTTTTCTCCAGTCCTGCTGAAGGGTCTTGGCCCAAAATATCAACTGTACTCTTTTCAATAGATGCTGCCTGGCCTGCTGAGTTCCTCCAGCATTTTGTCTGTGTTGCTTGGATTTCCAGCATCTGCAGATTTTCTCTTGTTTGCGCTCTCTACCTTTTTTTTATCCTTTGAAAAACCAACTCTCTGTTCAATTATCTGGTAATCCGCACATCTTTTGATAATGGTCCAAAACAAAGTTTGGGCATTGCGTATGCTAAAGTTGTTATGAAAAGCATGGTGTTGTTTTTATTAGGACAGTACAAGGAGTAGACTACCAGGGTCAGGATTGAAATGCAGCTTTTTGCAATGAAAGACCAACTTCTTACAATTGGAATTCTTTACACAAGTGTTCAAAAAAACCTTGCAAATCATCTCTCCTATCGATGGTAATGACTGCCAAAGCACTGCCCTAATAGTGTGATATTAACTCCACGGAGCCTGAGACTCTTGTTGCCGTTCAGTGTACGGTATCTGCAATCTCACTATTGCTGACAGAGCCCATGCTGCTTCCTGTCAAGCAGTCACCCCAGGTTTCCACTGGTCATGCCAAGAAGATGCACTCACAGTCAAAGCCACATGAGGCTTTCCAACGGCAGCTGCGGCCTCATCAGCATCAACAGTCTTCCAGCAGCTTTGCTGTCGTCTTAGGGGAGCACTCAGTAGAAACACTCAGGCCCCTTGGCACACACGGGCAAGGAAGTCAGACAATAAGGGAAAACGGGAAGTGTGATTAATCAACAGTTGGTATTTGGCATCCTCTGATTCATAAACTTGATTAGCAATGTTTATTTTCCACTGGCATTTATTCTAGCACTATGGCCAAGCAGATATTTGGTTGCAACGTAAAACCAGGACCCACACATGAATGAAGGAGAGCGGTTAGAGTTATTACTAACAGAGCTGGTCACACAGTCCGTTAAAAAAGTCTTGGCTTTCATCACCTCTCCTTCCCTCTCCTCCACCAGTTCCTCCCCTACTGACCTTTCTGCTCAGCAGCGGCTGGATACATGCCTGGCAAAAAATCTATTTATTCAGAGGTGTGGCATAGAACAAGCCCTTGTGTCCCTTTGAGCCGCACTACCAGCAACCCATTGATCAAAGTACATGATAAGCATATAAAGGCCAAGCGTTCACCGGGCACACCACAAATGAACAGTGCACTGATGATGCCTCCTCATCCGGTAACAAGATGTTTGCATCACTTTGGTAATTAATTTACTTTGAGCTTTGAATTTTGACGGCAAGGTTGTAGAGCTCATTCTGGTGAATGCTGAAGGGTTCCTTGAGAACAATCAAGTTAGTGGAATTGCTTGATCATACCAATATTCTGTTCTCTCACTGCTGTGTTTGCATCTGTAAGCACGCTGCCCATATAATCACAGGTTTGCAGCGGTGACAAACAGATAGATTTTGTTACCCAATAGCCTCAAGACATAATTGGTCTGGTACAAATGAGACATTAGACTGGTTTTCAGCAAAGGTACCATGACTGTGACTGGGACTGACACTGATAATTTATCTGTGTGGAGAAATTTATTTTCATCTCACTTCAAAATGCCTGGAGACTGTGTTCTGATTTTTCCAGCCAGCAAAAGCATTCTCCCTATATCAAGCCTATGAAGATGTCAGAATTTTCTAAGTTTCAATAACATCTCTCCTTCATCTAAACTCAAGTGAATAAAGGCCTTATTGACATAATCTCTGCTCCTATCATCCATCCCTTAATTATATCTCATGTACAAACACCAGAGCCACTGATACTAATGAGGCTGTCTACCATATTACTGTTTTCTTCCTCTCTTTATCTATATTTCTCTCTCTATCTCTGTCCATCTATGCTATCTATTAAAGGATGAAGGGACAAGGATCAACTTTATTCACCATATACATACATTTACCTTGTTAAAGGAATAACCCCTTGTAGTAATGATCAGTGAGGCACAGAGAATCTGTATTTACCAACAAGTAACTTCTATTGTTTCAACTAAGAAGCACGTGGGTTCACGAACTATCTACCTGAGTGCACCCTACTAGAATCCCTGGCTCTCCATGAACACTCAATGAAGAGAAAGGGTATTACCCAGGAAAGGAGTCTGTGCTGGCCAGGCGTTCCCTGTGGTCCCGATCTCCACGTGTCTGTGGGGTCCTCCTTATTCACGATGGTTGGTCTCTGGTTGCTGGAGGGTTATTGCCCCTGCGTATTTGGAGCTCCTGACTCTGATAGTGTTCCTCATCAATTAAACAGTTGGATCTCCATCCCATTACCCACAAGGTCACCTGACTTACCTGGGTCACCTTCTTACTAGTCATTGTACAGGGCTACAACCAACATTGTTTCATAGCTCTGCCCACCCCAGCCTTGTGTATTTGAGACTTTCAACTCTGACTGGTCCAAATCAGTTAACTGAGGCAACCCAGACAGAGTCTATTGAGATTAAAAATTGCTTTTTTTGGTAGGTCTGACATTTTACATAAAAAGCAGCCACTCCTCTGAGAATGGTCTCAGATTTAGCAGATTTACCTGAAGTTCCTTATGTCCGTGTTCAATTGTTCTGATTAGATTATTCCACAGCAAGAATCAATTCAGAGTCCACACCCTTTACATTACAAATAGTTACTTGTTTGAGAATGCTCTCAGGTTTAGCAGGTCATTACCTGAGGCTTCCTATGTCCACATTCAGTTGCTCTGATTAGATTATTCCACAGCAAGAATCAGTTCAGAGTACACAAGATAGGGGGAAACAAAGACAACTGCTTTGTCTGTTTCCCCTGTCCTTGATTAGACTGTAGTTTCTTCTGGCCAACAACATGTATTCGAATTTGCTGTGGTGTGTAGGTAGACAAAGAAAAAAATATTGTTGCTGTTCTTGAATGGAGAGATTCAGTGACCTCCCTTACGCAAGAAAGAATGTCAAAAGTGGGATGTTGGAAATATTTCCAGCTCTCACTTGGAAAGAATAAGACTGTCAGAAGCAATAGACCTAATGCATCTACGTCTGGGAAAATGAGAGCAGAGGCAGGAAAAGCAAGACAAATCAAGTCCAAAGAACTAGAATTCGTGTGATGTCCTCTACTTTCTTAGCAGTTTGTGAAGATTCAGCATGTCATCTATAATTTTGACAAATTTCTATAGATATGCAGTGGCACAGCCTGGTATGGGAAAACCAATGCCAGTGGTTGAGCTGAGATCCTTCCATATTTTGGACAATCAGGCACATCCTCTCCATGACCTACTGAATATGTAGTGGAGCACCTTTTCGAACAGACTCATTCAGCTCTGCTGTCACAAAGATCGTTACAGAAAATCTTTCCTACCAAATGAAATAAGCATATACACCAATTCATTGCTGTACAACAGGAGAACACATATCATAGTATAATAGTCTCTGTTTTATTATTTTGTACATTATTGCACATTATTAATCATTGATGCATTACTATTGGGAACATTATTATTCTTTATTTTATCATTATTTAAGTCTGCACACTGCTAAGTGTGTTTTTAGATGTTGCCGCTGTAATGAAAGTATTTCCATCTTGGGATCAATAAAGTATTTATTATTGAACAGTAAGGTCTACAAAAAGTAGTGGATACAGCCAAGTCCATCATGGGCAAAGCACTCCCCCCATCTACAATACACGAAGTGCTGTTACCGGAAACCAGTATCCGTCACCAGGGACCCTGGCCATGCAGGCCATGATCTTTTCTCACTGTTGCCATCAAGAAGGAAGTATGGAAAGCTCAGGACTCAGACCGTCAGGTTCAGGAATGGTTATTACCCCTCAGCCATCAGGCTTTTGAACCAGATGGGATAACCTCTCCCAACTTCACTCACCCCAACACTGAAATGTTCACAGAAACTATGGATTTGCTTTCAAGGACTTTTCACCTCATGTTCTCAATATTAATTGCTTATTTATTTATAATTATTATTTCTTTTTTTTCTCCTTTTTGTATTTGCACAGTTTGTTGGCTTATGCACATTGGCTGTTTGTCTGTCTTGTAATGTGTGGTCTTTCATTGATTCTATTGTGTTACTTTGTACATACTGTGAATGCCAGCAAGAAAATAGGTTTCAGGGTTGGGTATGGTGACATACATGTATTTTGATAATAAATTTACTTTAATTTCTTTTTCTTTAATCTTGATGTCCGATAGCTTCAGGAAACTGGGAGCAATGACGCTCACCATATCCAGGAAGCTCAGAGTCTAACACAGTTCAGCAATGGAAAACTAAGAGCAGCAACATAAATGGAAAAGCACCTCAACTCTGGAAGACCAGGAGTGGTGCATCAGTTATAAAAGATATTAAGAGGAATAGATAGAGCGGATAGCTAGCGCCTCTTCCCCAGGGCACCACTGCTCAGTATAAGAGGACATGGCTTTAAGGTAAGGGGTGGGAAGTTCAAAGGGGGTATTAGAGGAAGGTTTTTTACTCAGAGAGTGGTTGATGCTTGGAATGCTCTGCCTGAGTCAGTGGTGGAGGCAGATATACTAGTGAAATTTAAGAGACTACTAGACAGGTATATGGAGAAATTTAAGGTGTGGGTTATATGGGAGGCAGGGTTTAAGGGTCGGCACAACTTTGTGGGCTGAAGGGCCTGTACTGTGCTGCACTATTCCGTGTTCTATGTTCTATGTTTATACCACAGCTTAATATCAGAAGAAATGCAGTGAAACTTGCATCCTATTTCTGGGAACCTGGCAGAAGCAAGTTTGGAAACAACTTCAATCAAAAACCAAGCAAGTCCTCCCCAAAGAATGCCACCTGCTTCACCACAGTGAAACTCAACGCCAGGACAAATCAGGTCCCATATTGAATCCAGGGAAAGTTAAATAGTTCACATCAGAGCAATGGACTATTGTGACATAATTTTAAAGTGTAATATGTTGTGATGTTATACCAAGCTAAGGTGAAGCCAGTTTATTACCATATGCACAAGTACGTGCATGCACAGGTGCAATGAAATACAAACATACTAGTTTCATCCATCTGTAGATTTGTATTCAGTCTTCAGACCTTTCTTTCCTGGATTAATATATACTTTTGAAAAATAGTTTACATTCAGTTTTACAATGGATTCCACTGAGTTACTTTTCTCCGAGTATACCATGGTTGTGCGCTAATAGTACGAGTGGAAGATTTGGTGCCATGTGTATAGTGCACTAATCCAAGAGTGCTATTCTTATATTTAAAAGATGTTCAGAAGATCAGACAGAGTCAGAGCCAACTCCAGACAAGCTTGCAGCAACTTGTTCTTCGGCATTCAAGGAGGGCGGATGTGAGAGAGGAACTCCAAGAGGTGAAAAGCCAACAAGCTGCTCTCTTTGCCTCTGAATCCACAAAGATCAACTTCAGATACAGTATAGCAGAATCAGAATCAAATTCAAGTTTAATATCACTGGCATGTGTCAGGAAATTCATTTCTTTGTGGCAGAACTACATTGCAATACATAATATTAAAAATAAAATTATATTAAATATAACAATTAAATTAAGTAAGTAGTGCAAAGAAGAGAAAAAAATAGTGAGGTAGTGTTTATGAGTTTATTGTTCGTTCAGAAATCTACTGTCGAAGAAGCTGTTATTGAAACATTGAGTGAGTGTCTTCAGGTTCCTGTCCCTCTTCCTTGATGGCAGGAATGAGAAGATGGCAGGTCCTGAGTGACAGGGTCTGTAATGATGGATATCGCCTTCTTGAGGCATTGCCTGCTGAAGATGTCCTTGATGCTGGGGATGCTCCATTCTAGTGCCTGAGTTTACAACTTTCTGCAGCTTTTTTCTGATCCTGTGTAGTGGCTCTTTCATACTAGATGGTAATACAACCAGTCAGAATGCTATTCACGGTACACCTGAAGAAATTTGTGAGAATCTTTGGTGACATACCAAGTTTTTTCAAACTCCAAATGAAATATAACCGAAGTTGTATCTTCTTTGTAATTGCATCAATATGTTGGACCCAGGATGGATCTTCAGAGATGGTGACACCCAGGAATTTGAAACTGCTCACCCTTCCCACTGCTGATACCTCAGTACTGTGAATTCAATTATTTACAACTTATAATCAATGTTCCCTCTAAAATGTGCGTGTGTGCATGCACACGGTTCTTTTGCTACTAGCGCACAAGGGAATTTAAACTGTGCACAATAGGCTGTGACTCTGTCCCTCATTGGCATGTTTAAGTATATTTCACGACTGTACACAATCACATTTCCTTTCTGGTTTCTGATGTGGACAGTGTAGACAAAATGGAGTTTGTGATGATTTGTCTAAAAATTTTAGAACTGGCTTATTTAGACTGTTTTATTGAAGAAATTATTGATTTGCTATTTCAAGTTCCAAAGAAGCAAAGGGTGTGAAGCACAAAAGAACTGCTAGTTCATTTAAAGTGGAGTGGCTTAATGAACGAGTAGAAATTGCTAAACCGAAAGCTCATGAGGTCAGGAACATGCAGCTACGAGAAATATTTATGTACAATGCAGAAACTGGTATTACCTGCATATATTGTTGTGATGCAAATTTGCTGGAGAATTTGCAAGTGTGAAGAAGTGGAGTGATACTTGGAAACTTGACTTTTTAAAGTGTCATTTAGCCAGCAAATCACATATGGACACTGTGCAAGGGTTCTGGCAAGAAAATCTTTTATTACCTGCTACAGTCCTGCCATGTATGTTTTGTGAGAGTGCAGATGAATGAGAGTGAAAACACAGAAACATAGAAACATAGAAAACTAACAGCACAATACAGGCCCTTCAGCCCACAAAATAGTACCACACGTGTCCTTACCTTAGAAAGTACCTAGGGTTACCCAAAGCCCTCTATTTTTCTGAGCTCCATGTACCTGTCCAGGAGTCTCCTAAAAGACCCTATCGTATCTGCCTCCACCACCATCACCGGCAGCCCATTCCATGCACTCATCACTGTGTAAAAAACTTACCCCTGACATCTCCTCTGTACTTACTTCTAAGCACCTTAAAACTGTGCCCTCTCATGCTAGCCATTTCAGCCCTGGGGAAAAAGTCTCTGACTATCCACACAATCAATGTCTCTCATCATCTTATACATCTCTTTCAGGTCACCTCTCATCTTCCGTTGCTCCAAGGAAAAAAGGCCGAGTTCACTCAATCTAATCTCATAAGGCATGCTCCCCAATCCAGTCAACATCCTTGTAAATCTCCTCTGCACCCTTTCTATGGTTTCCACATCCTTCCTGTAGTGAAGCAACCAGAACTGAGCACAGTACCCCAAGTGGAATCTGACCAGGGTCCTACATAGCTGCAACGTTACCTCTTGGCTCCTAAACTCAATCCCACGATTGATGAAGGCCAATGCACCATATGCTTTCTTAACTACAGGGTCAACCTGCGCAGCAGCTTTGAGTGTCTTATGGACTTGGACCCCAAGATCCCTCTGATCCTCCACTCTGCCAAGAGTCTTACCATTAATACTATATTCTGCCATCAAAACAATCAAACTCAGAGGAGGTCAATGTTTTTATTGACGGTGTTTTGCTAGCTGTTAAAATGAATACCTCTATATGTAAAATTCTGTGTACACATGTTATTGTTACTGGGCAAAACATTGCACAGATCAAGGTTTTTGTGCACACTGGTCATTACAAGTTAGAGGGAGCATTGCTTGATGAGGACTGTTCTGTGATTCCTCAACTTCCTCATCCAATAGATTACAAATAGTTCCTTTGTCTTATTTATATCAAGTGCAAGGTTATTGCTGAGACACCACTCATCCAGCTGATCTATATTGCTCCTGTACCCCTCCTTGTCACCATCTGAAATTCTGCAAACAATAGTGCCATCAGCAAATTTGTAGATGGTGTTTGAGCTGTGCTTAGTCACACAGTTGTGGGTAGAGAGAGTAGAGCAGTGGGCTAAGCACGCATCCTTGAGGTGTGTAAGTGCTGATTATCAGTGAGAGGGAGCAATTATTTCCGATCCATACTGACTGTGTTCTCCTGGTAAGGAAGTCAAGGATCCAGTTGCAAAAGGAGATACGGGGTCTCAGATTTTGGAACTTGTTGAGAAAGACGATTGTGATGGACGCTGAGCTGTAAACTGTTATTGTTCAGGTGATCCTAGGCTAAGTGGAGAGCCAGTGAGATTGTATCCACTGTAGAACTATTGCGGAAATAGGCAAGTTGCAATGGGTCCAAATCCTTACTTAGGCAGGAGTTGATTCTGTCCATGAGCAATCTCTTAAAGCACTTCATTACAGTGGATGTGAATCCAATTGGACAATAATCTTTGAGAGAGCTCACCCTGTTCTTCTTGGGCACTGGTATGTTTGTCACACTTTTGAAGTATGTGGGAACCTCCAACAGTAGAGTGAGAGAGTGAAGTTGTCCTTTAACATTCCCGCCATTTGGTTGGCGCAGATTTTCAATGCCCTTCTGGGTACACAGTCAGTGCCTGACGCCGTGCAAAGGTACACCCTCCTGCAAGATGTTCTGACGTCGCCCTCTGGGACAAATAACACAGGGTTACCAGATGATGCAGGGATTGTCACAGATGTAGTTCTATTCTCCCTTTCAAAGTGCAGATAAAAGGCATTGATCTCATCTAGGAGTGAAGCATTCATGACGTTAGGTTTTGCCTTGTAGGAAGTGATGGCCTGCGAAAAGTGCAAAAGCTGACTTGCATCCGATTTCGTCTCTAACTTCAAACAGTTCTTCCTGAATAGTTCTGGATCACCAGTCTTGAATGCCACAGATTTAGCCCTCAACAAACTATGAATTTCTTGCTTCACCGACACCTTGTGGTTTGAATATGCCCAATATATTTTTGAAAGCACATACTCAAACACACAGAATGACATAGAACATAGAACATCGAATAGTACAGCACATTACAGGCCCTTTGGCCCACAATGTTTGCTGACCCTTAAAACCTGCCTCCCATATAACCCCCCATCTTAAATTCCTCCATATACCTATCTAGTAGTCTCTATATGGATAGGAAAGGAATGGAGGGTTATGGGCTGAGTGCAGGTCGGTGGGACGAGGTGAGAGTAAGAGTTCGGCATGGACTAGAAGGGCCGAGATGGCCTGTTTCCGTGCTGTAATTGTTATATGGTTATATGGTTATATACCTTCTTGGTCCTCACCACTGTTGCTGCAGTCTTTAATCTCTGCCTATATGTCAGGAGTGGAAAAACAGCCAGATGATCAGACTTTCCAACATGTGGGCGAGGGATGGCTTGGTGATCTTCATGGTGGTACAGCAGTGGTCAAGTGTGTTGGCTTCTCTGGTTCCACAGGTGATATGTTGGTGGTAATTGCAGGGTTCTATGTCTCAGTTCCTCTTCAGCAGCTCTGAGCAGAGGATTTTCTTATCTATGGGCTGTTCCCAGGGATGCACACCGAGTCAGACATCAAGTGCTACAGGAAAAGTTATCAACTCGGTGAAAGATGCTTATTGTTCTGCACAAAATCTGTTGGTCTTCCAGCACAGCAGGATGTCAGTAAGAGAATGCTGCAGGAGTACTTCCTGACAGATACACTGAAACTTGGTGCAGTCAATGCCAAGGTTCAGTGGGAAGGACCACAGTCTAAGGTCTTCTTGCTACTGCACAGAGGGTATGAATCAGATGGAGAAGCCCCTCAAACAATGAAAGCTTATATCACTCTCGGGAGCCACATAATTGGTACCAGGGCAATGTTTTGTTTTCTTTTTTTAAAAAAGGTGGTATGTAAGGTGTTCCATTATTTACTTATTCCTTTGTATATATTCTTTTTATTATGACTAAAGTTATGACATTTTTAAAAATTAAAAGTGATGTATAGGAAAAGCTTCCAACCACAGCAGAGGCAGGGGATGCTTGCAGGCTCGTATCTACCAATCTTTTAACCTGGATGTAAGAGTCTATTCTGGCTTACTAGAGGGGAAACTAGATGAAATTTAGTTGGTAATACTAACTTTTCCTTTCTCACAGCATAATTACCTTTAGAGGGCATAGAATTACTGCTGTCCAAAGTTCGCAGTTGGAACTATTTCATATGATCACATTAAATAATGTATCCTGAATGATCTCGTCTCCAGATTTTCTTCCATCTACTTTAGTACCGAATTATAGCCCAAGCCCTTTCCAACCAATTTGTTGTACTCTCTGCCTGTTCCCTGTTGAAAGTACACTACAGTTAGACAGTTCTATTGGCATCAGCTACTTTGTTGCCCTTACCCGTGCTATGACTATATCTTGATACTTTAGAAGGTTATTGATTTGAAGCAAGTCTCACAGCTGAGCTCAATATCTATATTACCAACATTCACATATAATCTTTTCCAGCAGAGATGGTTGGATCTCAGTCAGAAATGTGAGTCTATTATTGATTTTCCATCAAAACAATTCAAAGGAGCTGAGGTCATTTGTGATGTCCCAGTGAGATGAAATGTTCAGCACAGCTTGGAATTAGTCCAACTGCTTGGAGCTAGTCAAGCTTGTTGCAAAGGATGATGCTTACTTAACAAGTTTTCAGTGAAACCAATCAATATTTTTAAAAATTAAATAGGGTTAGAGCAGCTCAGCATAAAAATAGGCCCTCAACCCAACAAATCTATGCCAGCCACTGAGTTGCATTAATCCCACATTAATCCTTTATTTTGTCTCCCCACTTTCTTGCCAATTTACCCAGATTCTACTGCTCACAATTTACAGGGGACAATTAAGACCATAAGATAAAGGAGTTGAATTAGGGCATTTCGCCCATCGAGTCTGGTCTGCCATTCAATCATGGCTGATCCTTTTTTTTCACCTCCTCAACCTTATTTCCCAGTCTTGTCCCTGTAACCTTTGATGCCATGTCCAATCAAGAACCTATCAACCTCTGCCTTAAATACACCCAATGACCTGGCCTCCACAGCTGCCTGTGGTAACAAATTCCACAATTTCTTCATCCTCTGGCTAGAGAAATTTCTCCACATCTCTGTTTGGAAAGGACACCCCTCTATCCTGAGGCTGTGCCTGCTTGTCCTAGACTCTTCCATCATGGGAAACATCCTTTCCACATCTTCTTTGTCTAGGCCTTTCAACATTCAAAGGGTTTCAATGAGATCCCCCTCACCTTCTAAATTCCTTACAGACCCAGAGCAATCAAACGTTCCTCATATGATAACCCTTTCATTCCCAGAGTCATCCTTGTGAACCACCTGTAGTAATTAGTTTACCAATCTGCATGATTTAGGAATGTGAGAGAAAACTGCAGTCCCCCGGATAACCCATGTGGTCAGTGGGAGAGCATGCAAACTCCATACAAAGAGCAGCTGAGGTCAGGGATGAGCTCAGGTCTCTCTCTGCCATCATGAGATAGGATTTTCCTCACAGTACCACTCTGATGTCCATGATAATAAGAAAATGCAGGTATTTGATTTCACCAAATAAAAGATCTATACAGGGACAAAAGCTACTTTCTGAATATAACTGCTGGGATTCTCCCCAGATTGAGTTACTGTGAAGGGTGATACCTGACCTGTAGCATTACTTAAACTTACCCTCAAACTCCTCTCAGATGATGCAAGGAGAACTGACCAGTTGCACATCATCAACAGATTTGCAGTAAGAAAGCTTGTTTGGCAAGCTGTGTCAGATTGGCACAGATAGTGTTGGGTAACAATGTAATATTCCTATTCAACTGGAAATCAAAATTACTTCTAGGCTTCAGAGCCTGCACTCCTGTTTCATCCCTGTTTTCCAAATGCAATGGTTTACACTCTTCCACGTTGAGTTGTTAAAGCTGTCTGTAAAATAGTAACTTTCTCTGCTCCATTTTCTTCATTTCCATGGGCAATAGTTATCATCTTATTGACCATTACTTATTTGTGCACATCACTATCCTGCTCCTTGTGTTTTCTACAAGAAATTAGAAAAATGATATTTGGGATAAAAGGGTTAATGTATGAAAACCGTTCGATGGCTCTGGGCCTCTATTCACTGGAGTTTAGAAGGACTGGGCAGGGGGAATCTCATTGAAACCTATTGAATATTGAAATGCAGAGCTCACATGAAGAGAATGTTTCCAGGAGTGGTAAAGTTAAACCAGAAGATGGTGAATCTGTGGAATGAATTACTACAGATGGCTGTGGAGGCCAAGTCATTGAGTATATTTAATGTAGAGGTTGATAGTCGTTTGATTAGTAGGGCTATCAAAAGTTATGGGGAGAAAGCAGAAGAATGGGGTTGAGAGGGAAAATAAATCAGCCATGATCAAACGGTGGAGCAGATTCAATGGGCTGAATTGCCTAATTCTGTTTACATGTCTTATGGTCTTAATGGACTTATTGGTCAGCAATTAGGAGTGCCATCCATTCTCAATGGAAGTCCACTGATGTAATTTGACAAGGGCCAACTAACCAGAATGTTCTAAATCCCGGTTTGTTCTCAATCATATCCAACTTTTTCTGCAATTTATTCAATACAATTTATTTAGAAATATAACTTAATTAAAACAATGAACTAGTTTAGAAACATAGAAAACTTACAGCACAATACAGGTGCTTCGGCCCACAAAACTGCGTGAAACATGTCCTTACCTTAGAAATTACCCAGGGTTACTCATAGCCCTCTATTTTTCTGAGCTCCATATACCTGTTCAGGAGTCTCTTAAAAGACCTTATCGTATCCACCTCCACCACCATCACTGGCAGCCCATTCCACGCACTCACCACTCTCTGTGTGAAAAACTTACCCCTGACATCTCCTCTGTACCTACTTTCAAGCACCTTAAGACTGTGCCCTCTTGTGCTAGCCATTTCAGCCCTGGGAGAAAGCCTCTGACTATCCACACAATCGATGCCTCTCATCATCTTATACATCTCTATCAGGTCACCTCTCATCCTCTGTCGCTCCAAGGAAAAAAGGCCGAGTTCACTCAACCTAATCTCGTAAGGCATGCTCCCCAATCCAGTCAACATCCTTGTAAACCTCCTCTGCACCCTTTCTATGGTTTCCACATCCTTCCTGTAGTGAGGCGACCAGAACTGAGCACAGTACTCCAAGTGCGGTCTGACCAGGGTCCTATATAGCTGCCTCTCGGCAACTAAACTCAATCCCACGATCGATGAAGGCCAATACACTGTATGCCTTCTTAACCACAGAGTCAACCTGCGCAGCAGCTCTGAGTGTCTTATGGACTCGGAGCCCAGGATCCCTCTGATCCTCCACAATGCCAAGAGTCTTACCATTAATACTATATTCTGCCATCATATTTGACCTACCAAAATGAACCACCTCACACTTATCTGGGTTGAACTCTATCTGTCACTTCTCAGCCTAGTTTTGCAACCTATCAATGTCCCCCTGTAACCTCTGACTGCCCTCCACACTAACCACAACACCTCCAACCTTTGAGTCAAAGGTACTTATTTCAGTTTTTAATATTTTGGCGATTGAGCATTTTAATCTTGATAACCAGAGAGCCAACTGTTATCCTTCCAATTTGCTGCTGAAAGGCAATATAGTGAATAGTAGGGAGAATGTAAGGAGTTTAAGAGGATGTAGGATACCCAAGTGAGTGAGCAGAAGCATGGTGGAAAATAATGTGAAAAAAGGTAAGGTCATCTCTTTTTGTGCAACAGATTTCTGGATCATTGGGACCTCTTTTGGGGCAGGTGTGACCTGTACAAAAAGGATGGGTTGCACCTAACTCCCAGGGGGACCAATATCCTGGCGGGAAGGTTTGCTAAGGCCAGTTTGCTAAGGGGAGAGTTTAAACTAGAATTGTTGGGGAGTGGGAACCAACCTGAAGAGACTGGGGAAGATCATCAGGAAGGTCTCAAAGCTCTACGCTTCTTTTTGGATTCCAGACCTAATCAGTTCCCCTCTACCACCACTCTGCTCCGTCTAGCAGAATTAGTCCTTACTCTTAATAATTTCTCCTTTTGCTCCTCCCATTTCCTCCAAACTAAAGGTGTAGCTATGGGCACCCGTATGGGTCCTAGCTATGCCTGCCTTTTTGTTGGGTTTTTGGAACAATCTATGTTCCGTGCCTATTCTGGTATCTGTCCCCCACTTTTCCTTCACTACATCGACTACTGCATTGGCGCTGCTTCCTGCACGCATGCAGAACTCGTTGACTTTATTAACTTTGCCTCCAACTTTCACCCTGCCCTCAAGTTTACCTGGTCCATTTCTGACACCTCCCTCCCCTTTCTAGATCTTTCTGTCTCTGTCTCTGGAGACAGCTTATCCACTGATGTCTACTATAAGCCTACTGACTCTCACAACTATCTGGACTATTCCTCTTCTCACCCTGTCTCTTGCAAAAACGCCATCCCCTTCTCGCAATTCCTCCGTCTCCGCCGCATCTGCTCTCAGGATGAGGCTTTTCATTCTAGGACGAGGGAGATGTCTTCATTTTTTAAAGAAAGGGGCTTCCCTTCCTCCACTATCAACTCTGCTCTTAAACGCATCTCCCCCATTTCACGTACATCTGCTCTCACTCCATCCTCCCACCACCCCACTAGGAATAGGGTTCCCCTGGTCCTCACCTACCACCCCACCAGCCTCCGGGTCCAACATATTATTCTCCGTAACTTCCGCCACCTCCAACGGGATCCCACCACTAAGCATATCTTTCCCTCCCCCCTCTCTCTGCATTCCGCAGGGATCGCTCCCTACACAACTCCCTTGTCCATTCGTCCCCCCCATCCCTCCCCACTGATCTCCCTCCTGGCACTTATCCGTGTAAGCGGAACAAGTGCTACACATGCCCTTACACTTCCTCCCTTACCACCATTCAGGGCCCCAAACAGTCCTTCCAGGTGAGGCATCACTTCACCTGTGAGTCGACTGGGGTGATATACTGCGTCCGGTGCTCCCGATGTGGCCTTTTATATATTGGTGAGACCCGACGCAGACTGGGAGACCGCTTTGCTGAACATCTACGCTCTGTCCGCCAGAGAAAGCAGGATCTCCCAGTGGCCACACATTTTAATTCCACATCCCATTCCCATTCTGACATGTCTATCCACGGCCTCCTCTACTGTAAAGATGAAGCCACACTCAGGTTGGAGGAACAACACCTTATATTCCGTATGGGTAGCCTCCAACCTGATGGCATGAACATTGACTTCTCTAACTTCCGCTAGGCCCCACCTCCCCCTCGTACCCCATCTGTTACTCTTTTTAATGCACACATTCTTTCTCTCACTCTCCTTTTTCTCCCTCTGTCCCTCTGAATATACCTCTTGCCCATCCTCTGGGTCACCCCCCCCCCCCGTCTTTCTTCCCGGACCTCCTGTCCCATGATCCTCTCGTATCCCCTTCTGCCTATCACCTATCCAGCTCTCGGCTCCATCCCTCCCCCTCCTGTCTTCTCCTATCATTTTGCATCTCCCCCTCCCCCTCCAGCTTTCAAATCCCTTACTCACTCTTCCTTCAGTTAGTCCTGACGAAGGGTCTCGGCCTGAAACGTCGACTGCGCTTCTTCCTATAGATGCTGCCTGGCCTGCTGCGTTCACCAGCAACTTTGATGAATGAGACTGGGGAAGAGGCGGTTAGCTCCCAAATGGAGAAAGCTTGGAGACAGTGTGTGAGGGAGGATAGGCAGGTGATAGAGAAGGGACACACCCAGACCGACTGTTTGAGATGTGTCTATTTTAACGCAAGGAGTATTGTGAACAAAGCGGATGAGCTTAGAGCGTGGATCAGTACTTAGAGCTATGATACGGTGGCCATTACAGAGACTTGAATGGCTCAGGGACAGGAATGGTTACTTCAAGTGCTAGGCTTTAGATGTTTCAGAAAGGACAGGGAGGGAGGCAAAAGAGGTGGGGGCGTGGCACTGTTGATCAGAGATAGTGTCACGGCTGCAGAAAAGGTGGACATTATGGAGGGATTGTCTACGGAGTCTCTGTGGGTGGAGGTTATGAACAGGAAGGGGTCAGTAACTCTACTGGGTGTTTTTATAGGCTTCCCAATAGTAACAGGGCTATCGAGGAGCAGATAGGGAAACAGACCCTGGAAAGGTGTAATAAAAACAGAGTTGTCGTGGTGAGAGATTTTAATTTCCCAAATATCGATTGGCATCTCCCTGGAGCAAGGGGTTCAGACGGGGTGGAGTTTGTTAGGTGTGTTCAGGAAGGTTTCTTGACACAATATGTAGATAAGCCTACAAGAGGAGAGACTATACTTGATTTGGTATTGGGAAATGAACCTGGTCAGGTGTCAGATCTCTCAGTGGAAGAGCATTTTCGAGATAGTGGTCATAATTCTATCTCCTTTACAATAGCATTGGAGAGAGATAGGAACAGACAAGTTAGAGAAGTGTTTAATTGGAGTGAGGGAAATTATAATGCTATCAGGCAGGAACTTGGAAGCTTAAATTGGGAACAGATGTTCTCAGGGAAATGTATGGAAGAAATGTGGTAAATGTACTGGGATATTTGTGTGGCGTTCTGCATAGGTACGTTCCAATGAGGCAGGGAAGTTCTGGTGGGTACAGGAATCGAGGTGGACAAAGGCTGCAGTAAATCTAGTCAAGAAGAAAAGAAAAGTTTACAAAAGGTTCAGAGAGCTGGATAATGTTTGAGATCTAGAAGATTATGAGGCTAACAGGAAGGACCTTAAGAAGGAAATTAGGAGAGCCGGAAGGGGCCATGAGAAGGCCTTGGCGGGCAGGATTAAGGAAAACCCCAAGGCATTCTACAAGTATGTGAAGAGCAAGAGGATAAGACGTGAAAGAATAGGACCTATCAAGTGTGACAGTGGGAAAGTGTGTATGGAACCGGAGGAAATAGCAGAGGTACTTAATGAATACTTTATTTCAGTATTCACTATGGAAAAGGATCATGGCGATTGTAGTGATGACTTGCATCGGACTGAAAAGCTTAAGCATGTAGATATTAAGAAAGAGGATGTGCTGGAGCTTTTGGGAAGTGTCAAGTTGGATAAGTCGCAGGGATCAGATGAGATGTACCCCAGGCTACTGTGGGAGGCGAGGGAGGAGATTGCTGAGCCTCTGGCGATGATCTTTGCATCAGCAATGGGGATGGGAGAGGTTCCAGAGGATTGGAAGGTTGCGGATGTTGTTCCATTCTTCAAGAAAGGGAGTAGAAATAGCCCAGGAAATTATAGATCAGTGAGTCTTACTTCAGTGGTTGGTAAGGTGATGGAGAAGATCCTGAGAGGCAGGATTTATGAACATTTGAAGAGGCATATTATGACTAGGAATAGTCAGCATGGCTTT
Organism: Mobula hypostoma; assembly: GCF_963921235.1. Lineage (NCBI taxonomy): Eukaryota > Metazoa > Chordata > Chondrichthyes > Myliobatiformes > Myliobatidae > Mobula > Mobula hypostoma. Next base: position 54,306,749 of record NC_086098.1, on the reverse strand, counting down.
GTCAAGGGCAGGTCGTGCCTTACAAGGTTGATTGAATTTTTTGAAGATGTGACTAAACACATTGATGAAGGAAGAGCAGTAGATGTAGTGTATATGAATTTCAGCAAGGTATTTGGCAAGGTACCCCATGCAAGGCTTATTGAGAAAGTAAGGAGGCATGGGATCCAAGGGGACATTGCTTTGTGGATCCAGAGCTGGCTTGCCACCAGAAGGCAAAGAATGGTTGTAGATGGGTCATATCCTGCATAGAGGTCAGTGACCAATGGTGTGCCTCAGGGATCTGTTCTGGGACTCTTACCCTTCGTGATTTTTATAAATGACCTGGTTGAGGAAGTGGAGGGATGGAATAGTAAGTTTGCTGATGACACAAAGGTTGGGGGTGTTGTGGATAGTGTGAAGGGCTGTCAGAGGTCACAGCAGGGCATTGATAGGATGCAAAACTGGGCTGAGAAGTGGCAGATGGAGTTTGACACAGATAAGTATGAAGTGGTTCGTTTTGGTAGGTCAAATATGATGGCAGAATATAGTAGTAATGGTAAGACACTTGGAAGTGTGGAGGATCAGAGAGATATTGAGGTCCGAGTCCATAGGACGTTCAAAGCAGCTACGCAGGTTGACTCTGTGGTTAAGAAGGCATACCGTGTATTGGCCTTCATCAATCGTGGAATTGAATTTAGGAGCCGAGAGGTAATGTTGCAGCTATATAGGACCCTGGTCAGACCCCACTTGGTGTATTGTGCTCAGTTCTGGTCGCTTCACTACAGGAAGGATGTGGAAACCATAGAAATGGTGCAGAGGAGATGTACAAGGATGTTGCCTGGATTGGGTAGCATGTCTTATGAAGACAGGTTGCGTGAACTCTGCCTTGTCTCCTTGGAGCAATGGAGGATGAGAGGTGACCTGATAGAGGTGTACAAGATGATAAGAGGCATTGATCTTGTGGATAGTCAGAGGCTTTTTCCCAGAGCTGAAATGGCTGCCACAAGAGGACACAGGTTTAAGGTGCTGGGGAGTAGGTACAGAGGAGATGTCGGGGTAAGTTTTTTTACACAGAGAGTAGTGAGTAGGTGGAATGGGCTGCCAGCTATGGTGGTGGAGGCGGATACGATAGCGTCTTTTAAGAGACCTTTTGATAGGTACATGGAGCTTAGAAAAATGGGTATGGGTAACCCTTGTAATTTCTAAGGTAGAGACATGTTCGGCACAACTTTGTGGGCCGAAGGGTCTGTATTGTGCTGTAGGTTTTCTATGTTTCTAAAAAATGGAAAGCAGAATGCTGTGTATTTAATATTTCAGTAGTATTTGAGAAATATTGTAGACATATTCAATTAAGCATTCTTGTTCATTTAAATAATTCACTACAGGTTATATGAAAAAATATATGAACTGTATACATTATGATGTTACCACATTATACACCTGCGCCTCACTTGAAGGAAACATGAGCGAAGACTAGCATTTTTTGGCTCTCTTGTTTTCCTTTGAATTAGTTTAATGTTTTGGAGTTACAAAACATAACGCAGAATATTTGAAAATGGTGGAAAAAAGCAAAATGTGTATTACCTTATACAAGAGTCGCTGAAATCTCAAATGCAATGCGGTAAATAGTTACAAGACAAATTTATATGTTGCCTTTTATTACAAAAGGATTTTAGCACTAGAGTGAAGGGGTCTTACTGTAGTTGCCTAGAGCCATGTTGGAACATGTTTGGTCACAGCTTGGTGCACAATTTTGATCTCTTCCTTAAAAAGGATAGACAAAACTCAGCAGAGATTCTAAGATGACATAAAAGGACAAGATTAAATAGAGTAGGCCTGTATTCTCAAGAATTTGGAAGAATGGGAGTTGAAAAGTACTAAATTTTTGCAGGATTTACTTGAGTGGATGGATGCAGAGAGAATATTTCCTCTAATTGAGGAGTCAATAACCAATGGTCACAATTCCAAAATTAGGGAGAGGCTATTTTGAACTGGGAAGGAAAGTTCTTAATTCAGAAGGTGGTAAATCCTTGGAATTCTCTACCCCAGAGTACTATGCAGACTCAGTCTCTGAGTTCATTCAAGTAGAAGTTCGTAGATTCCTGGGTATTAAGGAACTTGAGGGACTTACAGTAGATCCAGGGCAAGCAAATGAGGTTTAGGTGAAAGGTAAGCTGATCTTACAATCTGTCACAGGATGAAAACAAGGCAAATTATAATCTAATAAACTAGATGTTATTTTGATTGCAAGGTATGGATAAATTAGTTATTGTGTACCGCTGATTTCAAATCACAGTGAAGCAATTAATAACATTTGAACATAGGGAATTACTTTTCTTCTGACTTGTGTGGGAAATCCCTTCCATTAATCAGAATCAGAAGTGGAATCAGAATTAAGATTTACTATCACTGATATATGTTGCAAAATCTATTGTTTTGAGGCAGCAATACAGTTCAAGGCTTAAAATTACAATAAGTAAAAAAATAATGAAAATGTGGAATAACAAGGTAGTGTTAATAGGTTCATAGACCATTTGGAAATCTGATGGAGAGAATAAGCTGTTCCTAAACCTTTGTATCTTTAGGCTCCTGTACATTGTCTCTGATGGTGGGAAAGAGAAGAGGCCATGTTCCAGTATGTGGGAGTGCATAATTATGGCTCATATTCTTGAGGCACTGTCTTTTGAAGAAGTCTTTGTTGGAGCCTGTGATGGAGATGACTAAGTCTACAATTCTCTGCTGCCTCTTTTGATCCTGCACATCCATCTCGCTTCTGTACACCTCCACATCGCCATCTGAGATTCTACCAACAGTGGCGTTGGGCCTGCCAAGCCACATAGTCATAAACGCAGAGGCAGTAGAGAAGTGGGCTAAGCATGCACCCTTAAGGGGCACTGTACTAGTTATTACTGATCTGTACTGACTTTGTCCTCAATGAGGAAGTCAATGGTCTATTTTCAAAGGGAGGAACAGAGGTGTAAGTTTTGAAGCTTGTTGAGTAGTACTGAGGGGACGATGGTGTCGAATGCTGAGCTGTAATTGATAAATAGCAGCCTGACCAATATAGTGTTGATGTCGAGGTATTCCAAAACCGAGTGGAGAACTAGTGAGATTGCATTTGCTGCAGACCTGTTGTGGTGGTAGGAAATTTGAGTGAATCCAAGTCCTTGTCCAGGCAGGAGTTCATACTAGCCATGAACAACCTCATCACAGTCAAAATGAGTGCAAAAGGGCAATAGACATTGAGGCAGGTCACCTTGCATGTCCTGGGCAGCGATATGATTGAAGACCATTTGAACTCGATGGAAACTTCCGACTGCAGCAGTGAGAGGTTGAAGATGCCCTAAAACACTGCACTAGTTGGTCGGCACAGGTTTTCAGTGCCTTACAGTACCATTATAAGCCCAACACCTAGCAAGGTTTCACCCCCGTGTAGGATATTCTGAAGTCAGCCTCCGAGACAGAGATCACAGCATCTCCAGTTGCTATAGACCATAAGACATAGGAGCAGAATTAGGCTATTTGGCCCATTAAGTCTGCCCCACCACTTAATCATGGCTGATCCTTTTTTCCCCTCTTCAGCCCCACTCCCAGACTTCTCCCTGTAACCTTTGATGCCATATCCAATCAAGAACCTATCAATCTCTGCCTTAAATACACCTAACAATCTGGCCTCCACAGCTGCCTGTGGTAATAAATTCCACAAATTCACCACCCTCTAGCTAAAGAAGTTTCTTTGCATCTCTGTTTTAAATGGATGCTCCTCTATCTCGAGGCTCTGCCCTCTTGTCCAAGACTCAACTATCATCGGAAATATACTTTTCACTTCTACTCTGTCTAGGCCTTTCAACATTTGAAACGTTTCAGTGAGATTCCCTTTATCCTTCTAAATTCCAGTGAGTACAGACCCAGAGCCATCAAACGTTCCTCATATGATAACCCTTTAATAGCTGGAATCATTCTTGTGAACCTCCTCTGGAACCTCTCCAATGGCAGCTCATCTTTTCTTAGATGAGGAGACCAGACATACTCAAGCCACACTACTCAAGGTGAGGCCTCACCATTGCCTTATAAAGCCTCAGCATCACATCCTTGCTCTTGTATTCTAGACTTCTTGAAATGAATACTAACTTTGCATTTACCTTCTTCACCACCTACTCTACCTGCAAGTTAACCTTCGGGGTGTTTTGCATAAGGATTCACAAGTTCCTTTGCACCTTAGATTTTTGGATTTTCTCCCCATTTAGAAAATTTCTTTATGTACATTTATTTCTTCTACCAAAATGCATGACCATGCATTTTCCAACATTGTATTTCATTTGCCACTCTCTTGTCCATTCTCCTATCTGTCTAAGTGTTCTGCAGCCCACCCGTTCCTCAACAGATGTGAACTTCTCACTATTCAGGACAATTACAAAGACAGGTGTGTAAAAAGGGCCCGAAGGATCACTGGGGATCCAAGTCACCCCAATCACAAATTGTTCCAGCTGCTACCATCTGGGAAACAGTACCGCAGCATAAAAGCCAGGACCAACAGGCTCCGAAACAGCTTCTTCCAGCAAGCCATCAGACAGCTTAATTCATGCAGACACAATTATATTTCTGTCTTGTTCTTGTTGCACATACTATTTATTATAAATGACTATAAATTGCACATTGTACGTTTAGATAGAGATGTAGCGTAAAGATTTTAACTCCTCATGTATATGAAGGATGTAAGTAATAAAGTCAATTCAATTCAATTCATTTCAATACTACCTGCCTCCCCACCATGCTTTATATGAGCTGAAAGCTTTGCGGCAAAGCCACCTATTCCATCATTTAAATCATTGATTAACAACATAAAAAGAAATGGTCTCAACACCGACCCTGTGATGCTGTGGGGATTTGCACAGGTGTAGTTTTATTCTGCATTTTAAAGCCTTTGAGCTCATTGGGGAATGAGCTATTTGTGCTGTTAGATTTCACCTTACAGGAAGTGATGTGAAGCAAACCTTGCCCCAGCTGCTATGCATCCGATTGTGTCTTTAACTTCAAACAGAATTACCTTTCCACTCTCATAATGGCTTTTTATAGGAAGGGTACAACAAATTTTAACCAGATTGATCCTGAAGGTAAGGAATATTTTCTTTGCAGAATTATTGGAAAAAATTTTTATTTCTTTCCAGTTAGAAGAATGACAGCTGAATTAATGGAAATGAATAAAATATCTAAGATTTGACAAAATGCATCCTGATTCGTTGTTTCCCCTGGCTGCAAAGTATAAAATCAGAGATCATAGCTTTAGGAAAAGTGAATGGCCATTTAGGTCTGAGATGGTGTCAAATATTATCACTTGGAGAAAATTTCTGAATTCTCAACTGTAGAGGGCTACGGAAGCTTGGCCTGGGTAAATTCATGACTGCAATAGAGATTTGTCTACTAAATAGAGCTAATGAAGAAGAACAACCATTATGTTGAATGACAAGTGCAAGGCAAAATGTTTCCTCAGGTGTTAGTTCATTTCCAAGTTATTTAGTGCCGAGTTGGCTGGGATAATTCCTCTCCTGATTCCCCTCAGCACCTCTGATGTTTGTTATTTTGTTCATGATGTCATGGGTCTTGCAGCATCTCTCCTCCACTACTTGCGTATCAGAGAACTTCGGAGAATAATATAACTTTTGCCACTCACAGCAAAACAGGGAGCACGTTGTGCAGGGATCAGTAATATAATAGCAATTAAAGGGTATAGTTGACAGCACATAACTTTACGAGGTCCCAGAGCCTTATAGCCACATATTAATCATAACAGTTCCTTTCACTGATGCTGCAGTTTTTGAAATGACAATACTGAGCTGTGTGTTCTGAACATTAACCCATTGAAACGTGTATTAGACACAAAATACTGGAAGAATTTAGCAGGTCAGGCAGAATCTATGGAGAGGAAGCCAAGACCCTTCATCAAAACAAAGCTACTGATTTGCTTTAGCTTGGGAGCAGTCATGACTTAAGAGGCATCCATTTGGGCAGGTCATCATGTTGTCTAAAGCAGCCTTTCCTGTCACTTTCCGGCAGCTTCCATAGGGAGAGTCCTTTCAGCACTGGCTGCTGTCCATGTATTCAGAACTGCAAAGCACTTTGTTAAATCGTTTCTTGTTCCATGTTGTACAGTTTAACATTATTGCTAACGCCATAAATGTTTAACACAGGGAAAAGGAGCAAAATAAAATTTCTAGACATTTGTCATAGAGTCTGAAAGTCCTAGAACACTACAGTACAGAAACAGGCCTATCAGCCCATCCAGTCCAGTCTGAACTATTAATCTGTCTAGTCCCTGGACCATAGCCCCAGTACCACTGTTATTCATGTACCTAGCCAAATTTCTTTTACGTTGAAATTGAACCTGCATCCTTCACATGCTGGCAGCTCGTTCCACACTCTCACCATACTCTGTGCGAAGACGTTCCCTCTAATGTTTTCCTAAAACTTTTCATCTTTCAACCTTAACCCATGACCTCTGGTTCTGGTCTCGCCTAGCCTCACCTAGACATTGCTAATGTCCAAGTAGGCAACATCCACTGTCTTGCCTTCGCCAACTTTCCTGGTAGCTTCCTCAAAAAACTCTATAAGATTGGTTAGACATAGAAACCATAGAAACTACAGCACAGAAACAGGCCTTTTGGCCCTTCTTGGCTGTGCCGAACCATTTTCTGCCTAGTCCCACTGACCTGCACACGGACCATATCCCTCCATACACCTCCCATCCATGTATCTGTCTAATTTATTCTTAAATGTTAAAAAAGAACCCGCATTTACCATCTCATCTGGCAGCTCATTCCATACTCCCACTACTCTCTGTGTGAAGTATTCCCCCCAATGTTCCCTTTAAACTTTTCCCCCCTCACCCTTAACCCATGTCCTCTGGTTTTTTTCTCCCCTTGCCTCAGTGGAAAAAGCCTGCTTGCATTCACTCTATCTATACCCATCATAATTTTATATACCTCTATCAAATCTCCCCTCATTCTTCTACGCTCCAGGGAATAAAGCCCTAACCTATTCAACCTTTCTCTGTAACTGAGTTTCTCAAGTCCTGGCAACATCCTTATAAACCTTCTCTGCACTCTTTCAACCTTATTTATATCCTTCCTGTAATTTGGTGACCAAAACTGAACACAATACTCCAGATTCGGCCTCACCAATGCCTTATACAACCTCATCATCATAACATTCCAGCTCTTATACTCAATACTTTGATTAATAAAGGCCAATGTACCAAAAGCAATGTACCAACATGACCTACCATGCACAAAGCCATGTTGACTATTCCAAATGAGTTCCTGCGTATCCAAATACTTAAATATCTAATCCTTTATAATACCTTTCAATAACTTACCCACCACTGATGTAAAGCTTACTGGTTATAACTTCTTGGATTATTCTTAGAGCCTTTTTTAAATAACAGTCACCATTCTCTATCCTCCAATCCTCTGACACCTCATCCGTGCTAAAGATGTTTTAAATATCTCTGTTCGGGCCCTGCATTTTCTGCACTAGCCTCCAAAAAGTCCAGGGCACACCTTGTCAGGGCCAAGGAATTTATCCACCAAAAGTTTCCTCAAGACAGCAAACACCTCATCCAATGTAATCCATATATGGTCCATGACCTCACTGCCACTTTGCCTCACTTCTATAGATCCTTGTGCCCACCTCCTGAGAAAATACACATACCAAAATTCCAACTAAGAGCTCCCTATCTCTTTAGGCTCCATGCATAGATGACCACTCTGATCTTCCAGGTTCAATTTTGTCACTGGCTGTCCTTTTGCTCATCTGTGATTCTCTTCACCTTCTCTGCTGGAGCAAACTCATGCTTTCTTTTAGCCCTCCTGATTTCCTTCTTAAGCATTCTCTTACATTTGTTTGTTCCTGCAATAACTGCTATGTGCCTCCTTCTTTTTCTTAACCAGGGACTTGATATCTCTTGATAACCAAGTTTCACAAAAGCTGTTAGCCTTGTCTTTTATTCTGACAGGAATATAAACACGTTGTACTCTCAAAATGTCACTTTTGAAGACCTCCCACTTACAAAGTATACCTTTGCTAGAAAACAACCTGATCCAATCCACATTTGCTAAATCCTTTCTAATACAGTCAAATTTGACTATCTCCAGTTTAGAATTTCAACCTGAGGAACAGACCTATCCTTCTCCATAATTATCTTGAAACTAATGGCATTATGATCAGGAGATGGAAAGTGCTCCCCTACTCAAAACCCTGTTACATGCTAAGCTTCATATCCTAATAAGAGATCTATATCACACTCTCTCTAACTGGAACTTATATGTGTTGGTTAGGGAAACTTTTCTGAACGGATTTGACAAGTTCAATCCTGTCCAGCTCTTTCATAGCATGGGAGTTCCAATCAATATATGGTAAGTTAAAACCACCTACTATAGCAATCTTATGATTCTTGCAGCAGTCTGTGATCTCTCTGCAATTTTTCCCCTCTAAATCCCTTGGACCATTGAGAGGTCTATAATATAATCCCATTCATATGCTTATCCCTTAATTCCTCCAATATAGCTATCTTGAGGCAAATCAGAGTAGATAATTCCCCAGGACCTGACAGGGTGTTCCCTCGGACATTGAAGGAGACTAGTGTTGAAATTTCAGGGGCCCTGGTAGGTATATTTAAAATGTCTGTATCTATGGGTGAGGTGCTGGAGGATTGTAGGATAGCTCATGTTGTTCCGTTATTTAAAAAAGGCTCTAAAAGTAATCCGGGAAATTATAGGCCAGTAAATTTGACATCGGTAGTAGGTAAATTATTTGAAGGAGTACTGAGAGATAGGATCTACAAGTATTTTGATAGACAGGGACTTACTAGGGAGAGTCAACATGGCTTTGTGCGTGGTAGGTCATGTTTAACCAATCTATTCGAGTTTTTCGAGGAGGTTACCAGGAAAGTGGATGAAGGGAGGGCAGTGGATATTGTCTACATGGACTCAGTAATGCCTTTGACAAGGTCCCGCATGGGAGGTTAGTTAGGAAGATTCATTCGCTAGATATACATGAAGAGGTAGTAAATCGGATTAAACATTGGCTCAATGGAAGAAGCCAGAGAGTGGTAGTGGAGGATTGCTTCTCTGAGTTGAGGCCTGTGACTAGTGGTGTGCCACAGGGATCAGTGCTGGGTCCATTGTTATTTGTCATCTATATCAATGATCTGGATGATAATGTGGTAAATTGGATCAGCAAATTTGCTGATGATACAAAGATTGGAGGTGTAGTGGACAGTGAGGAAGGTTTTCAAAGCTTGCAGAGGGATTTGGACCAGCTGGAAAAATGGCAGATGGAGTTTAATACAGACAAGTGTGAGGTATGGACTTTGGAAGGACAAACCAAGGTAGAACATACAGGGTTAATGGTAAGGCACTGAGGAGTGCAGTAGAACAGAGGGATCTGGGAATACAGATACAAAATTCCCTAAAAGTGGCGCCACAGGTAGATAGGGTCGCAAAGAGAGCTTTTATTGGCCTTTATAAATCAAAGTATTGAGTATAAGAGTTGGAATGTTATGGTAAGGTTGTATAAGGCATTGGTGAAGCCGAATTTTGAGTATTGTGTTCAGTTTTGGTCACCAAATTACAGTAAGGATATTAATAAGGTTGAAAGAGTGCAGAGAAGCTTTACAAGGATGTTGCCGGGACTTGAGAAACTGAGTTACAGAGAAAAGTTAAATAGGTTTGGACTATATTCCCTGGAGCATAGAAGAATGAGGGGAGATTTGATAGAGGTATATAAAGTTATGATGGGTATAGATAGAATGAATGCAAGCAGGCTTTTTCCCCTGAGGCTAAGGGCAGAAAAAAACAGAGGGCATGGGTTAAGGGTGAAGGGGGAAAAGCTTAAAGGGAACATTAGGGGGGGCTTCTTCACACAGAGAGTGGTGGGAGTGTGGAATGAGCTGCCAGATGAAGTGGTAAATGTGGGCTCACTTTTAACATTTAAGAAAAACTTGGACGGCTACATGGATGAGAGGTGCATGGAGAGATATGGTCCAGGTGCAGATCAGTGGGACTAGGCAGAAAAATGTTTCAGCACAGCCAAGAAGGGCCAAAAGGCCTGTTTCTGTGCTGTAATGTTCTATGGTTCTATGGTTCTATTCGAACCACTCCGCTGGGTCCTGTTCTTCACCAAACTGGATTTACAAAGTGCATACAACCTGATTCATATCCACCAGGGGGATGAGTGGAAGAAGAAGAATACTTGATGATGCCTGTTGGACTTTCCAACTGTCCAGCCATTTTTCAAGCCTTCATCAATGAGATCCTCTGAGACATACTACACAGGTACGTGTTCATCTACCTCAATGACATCTTCACTTTCTCCAAGGACCCCCAAGAACATGTCGGTTACGTCCAATCAATCTTTCAGCATTTCCTCAAAAATAACTGTACTGCAAGTTAGAAAAATGCCAGTTCCACACCGGAGTGATCTCCTTCCTGGTTTACATTCTTTCGCCCCAAGGCATAACCATGAACTTTGCGGAAGTGTGTGCCATTGTTGGATGACCCTGATGCCAGTTGTCCAACATTGCCACGGATGTCATCATGGGTTTGCCACTTTCCGATGGGAATGTGATCATGGCAGCGGTGGACCAGTTCCCCAAAGCAGCCTCTTCATTGCTCTCCCAAAACGTCTGTCAGCCGCAGAGATGGTGGTCCCAGCTCTGCAATGCGTAGTTTAACTCCACGGTTTTCCTTGGCATATTGCGTTGGACTGGCGCCCACAATTTGCCTCCCACTTCTGGCGAGACCTGCTCCTTCCTCCACACCTCAGTGAGTTTGTACTCTGGCTGTCATCTGCAGAGCAATGGACAGTCAGAAAGAGCCAAACAGCATGCGGATGCTTCGCCACCAGTATCTCTTCCACATGGAAGAAGTATCTGCTCTGCACTGAACTATCTTACAATCGACACACCTCTTCTGCTATGGGTACGGCACCAACCCTACTGCCACGTCTCCTGGGGAGCAAGTCTGTCTGTGCACCCGAGTGCTGTGCATTGGTCCCTTCAAGATCACCCATCACTGCAACCCAATCACCTTCCACCTCCAGATCTCACCTACCTTCCACATGTTCTGCCCCAAGCCCATTCTCTACTGTCCTGAGCCCGCACCTCCGGAACCTAGGGTGGTGGAATTTGGTCGAGTGTACACGGTTCATCGGTTGATGCATTCATATCGTGGTGAACGGGGCATGCCGTACCCAGTCGATTGGGAAGGGTACTGGCCAGAGAACAAGTTTTGTGTGCCATTCAATTTCACCTTGGACCCATCGCTCATCTAGGAGTTCCACTGAACCCATCCAGATCATCCTGGGTCTTTAGGTGCCAGCTGTAGGATGTGGGGTCTTGTCATGCCTACACAGGTGGGCACCTTCCAGTCTCCACCCAGTTAACAGGAGGCACCTGCCACTTGTTTCCAATTCATCATCACCTGTAGCCTATTTAAACCCAACTTCCATTCACAATCCTTTTTTGCTCATATGAAACAACCAGGCACAAGCAGTTCCCAGCCTCCAGTTACCTTGTTGCCTTGTCATGTTAAGTATCTTCTCTCTTGTTTTGTGGCTCCTCATGGCTTGTTATTTTGGAGGTTATTATTAAAGTGATCACTCACACCTAAATTATCCCTGCTGCTCTTTATTTGGGTCAAGTATCCTCTATGTTTAAATTTTTCCCTGACTATCTTTCACCCTTTAATCCCCCCTGCTCTATCACCTCTAAAACAATGAACGTTGAGCAGCCAATCCTGCCCCTCCTGCAACCAAATCTCACTAATGGATACAGTGTCATAATTCCACATGCTAATCCATGCCCTTTACTCCTTGCTTTGAAATACACACAATTCAGTCTGTCGATTCCTTGCTTTGTATGTAGGCTTAACAACAACATCTATCTCTGCAACCACTTCAGTAGATGCTCTGGCCCTCTCGTTCCCATCCCACTGCAACTCTAGTTTAAACATCCTTCCCACACCCAGCCTCACTACTCCCCACTGTGCAGCACTAGCAAACCTTCCTGCAAGTATACTAGTCCCCTCCAGTTCAGATGCAAACTGTCCCTTCTGTACAAATCCCACCTTCCCTGAAAGAGCTCAAAAAACTGAAGCCCTCTCTCCTGCACCATCTCCTTAACCATGCATCAAAGTATATTATCTTCCAATTTCTGGCCTCAATTGCACTTGACTCTGGTAACAATCCAGAGATCACAACTCAAGAGGTCCTGTCCTCCCTAGTAGCTAACTTAGCACCTAACACCCTGAACTCACTTTGCATGATATTCTCACCCTTCCTTCCCATGTCGTTGGTACCGACATGGACCACAACCTCTGACTACTCAACCTCCCACTTAAGAATGCTGTGGAGTTGACCCGGGATGTCCATGATCCTGGCGCCTGGGAGGCAACATACCATCCAGGAATCTCAGAACCTCCTGTCTGTTCCCCTTTCCAATGAATCCCGTATTACTACAGTTGCTCTCTTCTCCCCACTTCCCTCTGAGCCAGAGTGCCAGGGAACTGACTGCTGTCACTTTCCTCTTCAACGACACCCACTCCAACAATATCCAAAGGGATATACCTCTTGTTGAGGGTAATGGCCACAAGGGTACTCTAGACTGGCTGCCTGTCCCTTTCCCCCTCCTGAAAGTCACCTAGTGTGTCCTGCACCTTGGGTGTAACTACCTCTCTGCATGTTCTGTCGATTAACCCCTCAGTCTCCTGAATGATCCAGAGTTCATCCAGCTCAAGCTCCAGTTCCTCAACATGGTCTGAAAGAATATTTTGTCCAATTCTAAAATTAAATCTTCAACAACGAGGGTAGAATTCTTATGAACGAGGTCTCAAGGTTATGTTTCTAGTATTTATTTCAGCTGTTGAGTAGTCACGATCTCTTTCTTCCTTTTTCTGTTGTGTCTATGTCAATGATTCAATGCTTAACATGAAAACTCTGCTGTAACATAATCAGTAATGTCTATGAGGCTATACCAGTTCAAGATGCATTCATAGTCCTATTATTTAGGTTCTAGATTAGCCATCAGATTATCTCCACTTTGAAACGTGTATTTTAAATTGATTTTAAACATATTTTAGCTAAACTTGAGTCATACCTGAAAGCAGCAACCTATAGTTATATTTGTTTTATACCAGAATGGAAAGAAATATTGCATCTGTTCACTAGTCAAATGAAATTAGAAGATTGTCCAATCTGTTCAATGTCAGCCTCATAGAAAAGGAGGTTGGGGCAATGTTATGGTCCTGAGGATTTCAATGTCAAGTTAAAACTTCACTGTATATATTAACACAGAACATAGAACATAGAATAGTACATCACAGTACAGGCCTTTCGGCCCACAGTGTTGTGCCGACCCTTAAACCCTGCCCCTCATGTAAGCCCCCACCTTAAATTCCTCCTTATACCTGTCTAGTAGTCTCTTAAACTTCTCTAGTGTATCTGCCTCCACCACTGACTCAGGCAGTGCATTCCACGCACGAACCACTCTCTGAGTAGAAAACCTTCCTCTAATATCCCCCTTGAACTTCCCACCCCTTACCTTAAAGCCATGTCCTTTTGTATTGAGCAGTGGTGCGCTGGGGAAGAGGCACTGGCTATCCACTCTATCTATTCCTCTTATTAACTTGTACACCTCTATCATGTCTCCTCTCATCCTCCTTCTCTCCAAAGAGTAAAACCCTAGCTCCCTTAATCTCTGATCATGACAGGAAGCAAAGAATGGGAATAAACGGGACCTTTTCAGAATGGCAGGCGGTGACTAGTGGGGTACCGCAAGGCTCAGTGCTGGGACCCCAGTTGTTTACAATATATATTAATGACTTGGATGAGGGAATTAAATGCAGCATCTCCAAGTTTGCGGATGACACGAAGCTGGGTGGCAGTGTTAGCAGTGAGGAGGATGCTAAGAGGATGCAGGGTGACTTGGATAGGTTGGGTGAGTGGGCAAACTCATGGCAGATGCAATTTAATGTGGATAAATGTGAAGTTATCCACTTTGGTGGCAAAAATAGGAAAACAGATTATTATCTGAATGGTGGCCGATTAGGAAAAGGGGAGGTGCAACGAGACCTGGGTGTCATTATACACCAGTCATTGAAAGTGGGCATGCAGGTACAGCAGGCGGTGAAAAAGGCGAACGGTATGCTGGCATTTATAGCGAGAGGATTCGAGTACAGGAGCAGGGAGGTACTACTGCAGTTGTACAAGGCCTTGGTGAGACCACACCTGGAGTATTGTGTGCAGTTTTGGTCCCCTAATCTGAGGAAAGACATCTTTGCCATAGAGGGAGTACAAAGAAGGTTCACCAGATTGATTCCTGGGATGGCAGGTCTTTCATATGAAGAAAGACTGGATGAACTGGGCTTGTACTCGTTGGAATTTAGAAGATTGAGGGGGGATCTGATTGAAACGTGTAAGATCCTAAAGGAATTGGACAGGCTAGATGCAGGAAGATTGTTCCCGATGTTGGGGAGGTCCAGAACGAGGGGTCACAGTTTGAGGATAGAGGGGAAGCCTTTTAGGACCGAGATTAGGAAAAACTTCTTCACACAGAGAGTGGTGAATCTGTGGAATTCTCTGCCACAGCAAACTGTTGAGGCCAGTTCATTAGCTATGTTTAAAAGGAAGTTAGATATGGCCCTTGTGGCTACAGGGGTCAGGGGGTATGGAGGGAAGGCTGGGTTCTGAGTTGGATGATCAGCCATGATCATAATAAATGGCGGTGCAGGCTCGAAGGGCCGAATGGCCTACTCCTGCACCTATTTTCTATGTTTCTATGTTTCTATAATGCATACTCTCTAAACCAGGCAGCATCCTGGTAAATCTCCTCTGTACCCTTTCCAATGCTTCCACATCCTTCCTATAGTGAGGCGACCAGAACTGGACACAATACTCCAAGTGTGGCCTAACCAGAGTTTTATAGAGCTGCATCATTACATCGTGACTCTTAAACTCTATCCCTCAACTTATGAAAGCTAACACCCCATAAGCTTTCTTAACTACCCTATCCACCTGTGAGGCAACTTTCAGGGATCTGTGGACATGTACACCGAGATCCCTCTGCTCCTCCACACTACCAAGTATCCTGCCATTTACTTTGTACTCTGCCTTGGAGTTTGTCCTTCCAAAGTGTACCACCTCACACTTCTCTGGGTTGAACTCCATCTGCCACTTCTCAGCCCACTTCTGCATCCTATCAATGTCTCTCTGCAATCTTTGACAATCCTCTACACTATCTACAACACCACCAACCTTTGTGTCGTCTGCAAACTTGCCAACCCACCCTCTACCCCCACATCCAGGTCGTTAATAAAAATCACAAAATATTGAGGTCCCAGAACAGATCCTTGTGGGACACCACTAGTCACAATCCTCCAATCTGAATGTACTCCCTCCACCACCACCCTCTGCCTTCTGCAGGCAGGCAAGCCAATTCTGAATCCACCTTGCCAAACTTCCCTGGATCCCATGCCTTCTGACTTTCTGAATAAGCCTACCATGTGGAACCTTGTCAAATGCCTTACTAAAATCCATATGGATCACATCCACTGCACTACCCTCATGAATATGCCTGGTCACTTCCTCAAAGAACTCTATCAGGCTTGTTAGACACGATCGGCCCTTCACAAAACCATGCTGACTGTCCCTGATCAGACCATGATTCTATAAATGCCTATAGATCCTACTTTTAAGAATCTTTTCCAAAAGCTTTCCCACCACAGATGTAAGGCTCACTGGTCTATAATTACCCAGACTATTCCTACTACCTTTTTTGAACAAGGGGACAATATTTGCCTTCCTCCAATCCTCCGGTACCATTCCCGTGGACAACGAGGACATAAAGATCCTAGCCAGAGGCTCAGCAATCTCTTCCCTCGCCTCTTGGAGCAGCCTGGGGAATATTCCATAAGGCCCCGGGGACTTATCCGTCCTAATGTATTTTAACAACTCCAACACCTCCTCTCCCTTAATATCAACATGCTCCAGAACATCAACCTCACTCATATTGTCCTCACCATCATCAAGTTCCCTCTCATTGGTGAATGCCGAAGAGAACTATTCATTGAAGACCTCGCTCACTTCCACAGCCTCCAGGCACATCTTCCCACCTTTATCTCTAATCGGTCCTACCTTCACTCCTGTCATCCTTTTTTTCTTCACATAATTGAAGAATGCCTTGGGGTTTTCCTTTACCCTACTCACCAAGGCCTTCTCATGCTCCCTTCTTGCTCTTCTCAGCCCCTTCTTAAGCTCCTTTCTTGCTTCCCTATATTCCTGAACAGACCCACCTGATCCTTGCTTCCTAAGCCTCTTGAATGCTGCCTTCTTCCACCTGACTAGATTTTCCACCTCACTTGTCACCCATGGTTCCTTCACCCTACCATTCTTTATCTTCCTCACAGGGACAAATTTATCCATAACATCCTGCAAGAGATCTCTAAGTATCGACCACATGTCTATAGTACATTTCCCTGCAAAAACATCATTCCAATTCACACCTGCAAGTTCTAGCCTTATAGCCTCATAATTTGCCCTTCCCCAATTAAAAATTTTCCTGTCCTCTCTGATTCTATCCTTTTCCATGATAATGCCAAAGGCCAGGAAGCGGTGGTCACTGTCCCCCAGATGCTCACCCACTGAGAGATCTGTGACCTGACCCGGTTCATTATCAAGTACTAGATCTATATGGCATTCCCCCTGGTCGGCCTGTCCACATACTGTGAGAGGAATCCATCCTGGACACACTTAACAAACTCTGCTCCATCTAAACCCTTGGAACTAATCAGGTGCCAATCAATATTAGGGAAGTTAAAGTCACCCATGATAACAACCCTGTTATTTTTGCACCTTTCCAAAATCTGCCTCCCAATCTGCTCCTCAGTATCTCTGCTGCTCCCAGAGTCCTATAGAATACCCCCAGTAGAGTAACTGCTCCCTTCCTGTTCCTGACTTCCACCCATACTGACTCAAAAGAGGATCCTGCTACATTACCCACCCTTTCTGTAGCTGTAATAGTATCCCTGACCAGTAATGCCACCCCTCCTCCCCTTTTCCCCCCTCTCTATCTCTTTTAAAGCACTGAAATCCAGGAACATTGAGAATCCATTCCTGCCCTGGTGCCAGCCAAGTCTCTGTAATAGCCACTACATCATAATTCCGTGTATGTATCCAAGCTCTCAGTTCATCACCTTTGTTCCAGAAGCTTCTTGCATTGAGGTACACACACTCCAGCCCTTCTACCTTACTACCTTTACACCATTTATTCTGCTTCTCTTTTCTCAAAGCCTCTCTGTATGTTAGATCTGGCTTTACTCCATGCACTTCTTTCACTGCTCTATCGCTCTGGGTCCCATCCCCCTTGCAAATTAGTTTAAACCATCCCGAAACATGCTAGCAAACCTACCTGCAAGGATATTGCTCCCCCTCGAGTTCAGGTGCAACCCATCCAAACTGTACAGGTCCCACCCTTCCCACAAGAGATCCCAATGGTCCAAAAATCTAAAACCCTGCCCCCTGCACCAACTCCTCAGCCACGCATTCAACTGCCATCTCCTCCAATTCTTACCATCACTGTCACGTAGCGCTGGCAGCAATCCTGAGAACGTCACCCTTGAGGTCCTGTTCTTCAGCCTTCTGCCTAATTCCTGAAACTCACACTTCAGGACCTCATCCCTCTTCCTGCCTATGTCGTTGGTCCCTACATGTATCACGACTTCTGGTTGCTTTCCCTCTCATACCAGGATGTCGTGCACCCGGTCAGAGACATCTCGGACCCTGGCACCCGGATGTCTCTGTATTCAACACCATGAATTCATATCTGTTCACTTGAGTGCTCCCAAAGGTACATTTTTCATTATTACAAGTGGCCAATGACTTATGAAAAGTTGGTTTCTCAAAATGGATGTAAGTTGAGTCCTGGCCAAATTTTATAGGATGAACAGTCATGAACTGCTGATGGTAAAGGGGCAAAATAGAATCACAATCAGTTTGAATATCATCAGCATATGTCGTGAAATATGTTAACTTTGTGACAGCAATACAATGCAATACATGATACATATAGAAAAACTGATTTACACCAAGTATATATGTACTGTATATTAAATAGTTAAATTAAGATAAGTTGTGAAAGGACAGAAATTCAAAAGAAAGTAGTGAGGTAGTGTTCATGGGTTCAATTTCCATTTATAAATCTGATGGCAGAGGGAAAGAGGCTGTTTCTGAATTGCTGAGTGTGTGCTTTCAGGCTTCTGTACCCTCCTTCCTGATGGTAACAATAAGAAGAGAGCATGTCCTGGGTGGTGGGAGTCCTCGATGATGGAGGCTGCTTTTCTGAGGCTCTGCTCCTTGAAGATGTCTTGTTTACTACAGAGGCTCGTTCCCATGATGGAGCAGACTAATTTTACAACTTTCTTCAGCTTACTTCAATCCCGTGCAGTAGCTCTGCCCCCCACCCATATTAGATGGTGATGCAGCCAGTCAGAATGGAATCCACAGTACATCTGTAGAAGTCTTTGAATAATTTAAATCTTTCTAACATTACAAACTTCGATTCTTTTGAAGTCTTTGAGGCAATTTGTGTCGAGTTGCCAATTTTAAAGAAGTATTTGTCCTTTCCCACTATACTTCTGGCTCTCCTTTGAGATTTACTGCACTCACAAACGAGGACAGACAACAGATATCAGTACCTAGAGATTCTAATGTGCAGTGCAATGTTTATGTAAACTAGAAATAGTCTCTCATACGACATACGAAGTCTTGGAGTTTAAATTGATGACCCACTTCTGGTGGGTACTCATTGTTAAATGCTCAATCATGTAGAGGCTTTAATTCACACCCCCCCAACTGTATCCCATTGTGGCCCCAAATACATCCCAGTGGGTCACCACCTGATAGCAGCAAACTAACCCTAACCCTTTTGTGGCTCCTGTTTCAACCCCCTGCAAGTCCAGAGTTAGCTCCACTGTAATCTGTCCACATTGGATCCACTGTCTTCAAACTAAATTCAGTCACAATTGTCCCAATCAATATGCAGCCCCAATGCACACCATCAGTCCCGAGTTGTAACCCACCCCTCCCCCAACATCCCGTTAAGGGCTTCAATGCCCAGATCTACCCTTACTCTCACTCTGTGTCCATTAGTGATTAGTGATTTTTTGACTTTCTTACAAACTTGGGCCCAACTCTCACCTCTACTCTCCTCCATTATCTGGAACCTGGACCTTCAACCTACAAGATTTCCTTTGTTCGTTCTGCAATGATGCAAATTGGTAGGTAGAGTGCGCTAATCATGCAAAGTTCAAATTTAATGATTACATTGCCTTGAGACTCATACATAAGCCCTCAAAGAAAATATTTGTTGGCCAGAAGAAAGTGCAGTCCAATCAAGGACTATTGACATGTCTTTCCGGGTCATAGATTGGTCATGTTTGGAGGCTTACTGATCCTTCCAGAGGAGCTCAGAGGTTACATTTACTAGAAAGCCTTGGGCAACATTGTCATATCAGTGGAATATTTGCAAAAGTGATAGGTTTATAGAGATAAATCCATAGAGGAAGAAAGGGACATTTACAGCTGGGGAGGGAGTGTATTCAATTATTGGAAAATAACTATTCAGAATAGTCGCATAGACATAGAATATAGAAAACCTACAACACAATACTAGCCCTTCAGCCCACAAAGCTGTGCCGAACATGTCCTTACCTTAGAACTACCTAGGCTTACCCGTAGCCCTCTACTTTTCTAAGCTTATGTACCTGTCCAGGAGTCTTTTAAAGGACCCTATCATTTCCACCTCCACCACCACCTCCGGCAGCCCATTCCACGCACTCACCACTCTCTGCGTAAAAAAACCTACCCCTGACATCTCCTCAGTACCTATTCCCAAGCACCTTAAAACTATGCCCTCTCGTACTAGCCAGTTCAACCCTGGGAAAAAGCCTCCGACTATCCACACGATCAATGCCTCTCATTATCTTATACACCTCTATCAGGTCAACTCTCATCCTCTGTCGCTCCAAGGAGAAAAGGCCGAGTTCACTCAACCTATTCTCATAAGGCATGTTCCCCAGTCCTGGCAACATCCTTGTAAATCTCCTCTGCACCCTTTCTATGGTTTCCACGTCAACTAAGAAAATTAAGAATGTAGCACATTCCTGAACTTTTTAGAAGTAACATTCACTAGGTGAGTTTGAGTGAAGTTTCTCCGTAACTTCCGCCACCTCCAACGGGATCCCACCACTAAGCACATCTTTCCCTCCCCCCCTCTCTCTGCATTCCGCAGGGATCGCTCCCTACACAACTCCCTTGACCATTCGTCCCCCCCATCCCTCCCCACTGATCTCCCTCCTGGCACTTATCCGTGTAAGCGGAACAAGTGCTACACATGCCCTTACACTTCCTCCCTTACCACCATTCAGGGCCCCAAACAGTCCTTCCAGGTGAGGCATCACTTCACCTGTGAGTCGACTGGGGTGATATACTGCGTCCGGTGCTCCCGATGTGGCCTTTTATATATTGGTGAGACCCGACGCAGACTGGGAGACCGCTTTGCTGAACATCTACGCTCTGTCCGCCAGAGAAAGCAGGATCTCCCAGTGGTCACACATTTTAATTCCACATCCCATTCCCATTCTGACATGTCTATCCACGGCCTCCTCTACTGTAAAGATGAAGCCACACTCAGGTTGGAGGAACAACACCTTATATTCCGTCTGGGTAGCCTCCAACCTGATGGCATGAACATTGACTTCTCTAACTTCCGCTAGGCCCCACCTCCCCCTCGTACCCCAGCTGCTACTCATTTTTATGCACACATTCTTTCTCTCACTCTCCTTTTTCTCCCTCTGTCCCTCTGAATATACCTCTTGCCCATCCTCTGGGTCACCCCCCCCCCGTCTTTCTTCCCGGACCTCCTGTCCCATGATCCTCTCGTATCCCCTTTTGCCTATCACCTGTCCAGCTCTCGGCTCTATCCCTCCCCCTCCTGTCTTCTCCTATCATTTTGCATCTCCCCCTCCCCCTCCAGCTTTCAAATCCCTTACTCACTCTTCCTTCAGTTAGTCCTGACGAAGGGTCTCGGCCTGAAACGTCAACTGCGCCTCTTCCTATAGATGCTGCTTGGCCTGCTGCGTTCACCAGCAACTTTGATGTATGTTGCTTCACTAGGTGAGGGAACTTAAGGGAGTGTCTTTAAGTGGTAAAAATGATTACAGTAGCTAATTGGAATCACTATGCTGAATGTTAATCCATAGTACCGTATAGTTAGTATTACTGAAGCAAAACTTTCTAATTGCTTTCAAAGTGTTTTCTAATTATTTTATGTTGGTCTCTTGGTAAGAAAGTTAATTACTGAAATTCAGGGGGCTTATGTGAAAAAAAACAAATTAAAAGGAATGAAGAATAGATACCAATTTCAATCCCAGATATTCAAGTAAAATCTGCTGTCATTTATAAATTAGATTAATTGGATATTTTCATTTTAAACTTAAAATATGAGTCACCAGAATTACTTATATATGTCAAATCACCTAGGAAAGATGAAAAGTGTAACCTGAAAATATTAATATTGCAGTGATCTACTCACCAAATCTAATGTTCACTCAGAATACTTCCTACAATTTTAATTAGTTTCAAATTAAAGCTGGTTTTATTCCATTCAGTCATATTCAATACAAACTGGGTTGAAAATGTCAGAAAATGCTTCATTATTGAACCACATCAGCCGTATCAGCTTCCCTACAGATTTATAGATTAATTTTGGTCAGAGCCTCTAAAGCCCTTCTTTTCATAGGATGATAAAATGCAAGAGGACAAGTGGTCCATTGTGCTGCACCAGTCAGTTCTTTGGCAGGACTATGCAATTAGTTTCACTCTGGTTTTCTTTCCCAATTGCCCTATAAATTGTTCTTTTTCAATTATATATCTAATCTCTTTTATAAGAATTTGCCTCCACCAAGATTTCTAGATCATATTAACTTGATGTGTTTTCATCATTGGCACATACTGACCCCAGCTGAAATAGTGCTGAATCCTGTATAAAACTTAACAGACTCGGGAGGTGAAATTTAATCATCCTCCAATTCCAGATGACAATCTAGCAAAATGGCACCACTGAACAATGCAACCAACAGCGACGTCCTGCAGACAGTTTACAAAACCACTTCTTTTACTTCTTCTTTTAAAAATGATTCCACCGCTGATCTGCGTGTTTGGAACCTGTAATTTACATTGTGATGGTATGTTTTTGGTCTGATTGGACGATCTGGTGCTTTGCTGACTCCGAGGGAGTTTATTGAGGTTTGGAGTGGAGTGTGCAGCTTGGTGGCCTGGACAACTCCATTGCTTCTTTCTCTGATTAAGTCGTCGAACAAGGTTGAAGCCGGCAGAGTCGAGAGCGAAGCAAGGGTGGGTGTTTGGCGCTGTCAACTTGTGTTTGACCGGTCTTCCTCTCCATCTCACTAGCTGCTGTCAGAGGAAAGTGCAGGAGCCTTGGGTTCAATGCTGCAAGAATTAATGGGCGGGGCTCATGACTGTGGACTTGTTTTAGGGGGACTTTGAAGTTCATGTTGCATATATTTTTGGATTTTGCTTATTCTATTTTTTTTGCTGTTTTTGAGTGGTTTGGTCGGGGCAATCAGTGTGAACTGGGACACTTCAGAGAAGGCTGGCCGTGCAGTCTGCAGTTGGCTAGTGGTGCTGAATTGAACTAAACTGAATACTCCTAGACTCCCAGTCTGATATTTGATACTCAATGTGTTGTTAGCATACTTTTTGCAATTAGTCCTTCTTTTTGCAAGCTGTATCTTTAATGCTTTCTTTGAACGGGTTCCATGGTGTTTCTTTGTTTTGTGGCTGCCTGCAGGGGGATGAAACTCAGAGGTGTATTCTGTACGCATACCTTTATAATAAATGTACTTTTAATCCTTGAATCCATTTAAAACTGTTGGAAAACGTGTCGGTGAGGGCAGAACTGATTGCAGTTTCCTAATCAGATAGTTCACTGTTATTTCAGGTTTATAAGTGTATCCACTTATTGTAAAAGGTAGTGAATCTCTGGAGTTCTTCACCCAGGAGGGATATGGTAGCAAGATTATTGGAAGAATTTAAAGTGGAGATAAATATATATTTTTTTAAAAAGATCTGTTGTAGAATATGACTGAGGCCAATGTAGATCAATCCTGATCATATTGATGATTAGTAATTGGTTTCATACTGTCACATCTGTTGAAATGCAGTGAAAAACTGTTTTACATGCCATCCTTATAGATAATTTCAAAAGAAAGGAAAACTAGCAATAAATGAATGCCAGATATAGTGTTAAATTACCATTACACGTAGACAATAGGATGCAAGGGTCACAATGAAGTCTAGTGAGGGATCAAGAATTCAGCTTTATTGTGCACTTAAGGTCCATTGAAGAGTCTGACAACAGCAGGATCGAAGCTGTCCTTAGGCCTGGCAGTGAGTGTTTTCGTGATCGAAGGGGAGTGTGGAGGGGGTTATGATGTAAGAATGGGAGGGATCTTTGAACATGCTGGCTCTTTTCCCAAGGTGGTGGGAGGCATAGTAGAGTCAATAGATGGGAGGCTAGTTTTGAATTGACTTGGTTTTTTACATCCTTCACATACATGAGGTGTAAAAATCCTTACGTTACATCTCCATCTAAATGTGCAATGTACAATCATAGTAATTTATAATAATTTATAATAAATAGGACAGTCAATGTAATATACACTCAAATCAGCAAGAGTTCATCAGCCTGTTGGCCTGCTGGAAGAAGCTGTCCCAGAGCCTGTTGGTCCTGGTTTATGTGCTGTGGTACCGCTTCTTGGATGGTAGTAGCTGGATTAGATTGTGGTTGGGGTGACTTGGGTCCCTGACGATCCTACGGGCCCTTTTAACACACCTGTCTTTGTAAATGTCCTGAATCATGGGAAATTCACAAATACAGATGCGCTGGGCTGTCTGCATCACTCTCTGAGGTGATTAAGGGAGGTACAGTTTCCATACCAGGCAGTGATGCAGCCAGTCAGGATGCTCTCAATTGTGTCCCTGTAGAAAGTTCTTAGGATTTGGAGACGCATACCAAACTTCCTCAACTGTCTGAGGTGAAAGAGGCACATTTGTGCCTTTTTCACCACACAGCTGGTGTGTACAGACCACGTGAGGTCCTCTGTGATGTGGAATACGAGGAACTTGAAGCTGTTTACCTTGTCAACCCAAGATCCATTGATATCAATAGGGGTTAGCCTGTCTCCATTCCTCCTGTAATCCACAACCAGCTCCTTTGTTTTTGCAACAGTGAGGGAGAGGTTGTTTTCTTGACACCATTATGTCAGAGAGATGGCTTCTTCCCCGTAGGCCACCTCATTATTGTTTGAGATAAGGCCAATCAATATAGTGTCATTGGCAAATTTAGTTTGCAGATTGGAGCTGTGGGTGGCGATACAGTAGTGGGTATACAGGGAGTAAAGGAGGGGACTCAGTACACAGCCCTGAGGGGATCCCGTATTGAAAGTCAGAGGGGTGGAGGTGAGGGAGCCCACTCTTACCGTCTGCCGGCAATCTGACAGGAAGTCCAGAATCCAGTTACACAAGTCAGGATCAAAGCTGACGTCTCTGAGCTTCTTGTCAAGCCTGGAGGGATTTATGGTGTTGAATGCTGAACTGTAGTCCAAGAATAGCATTCTCACATAAGCATCCTTCTTCTCCAGATGTGTAAGGACGGTATGTAGAGCAGTGGCTATTGCATCGTCTGTCAATGGGTTGTGTTGGTAGGCAAATAATGGGGCATCCAGTTTGGGTAGCAAGCTGCAGATATAATCCTGATAAGCCTCTCAAAGCATTTGCTTATTATTGAGGTGAGTACGACAGGTCGCCAGTCTTTCAGGCATGTTAGCTTTGTCTTTTTTGGTACAGGGACAATGGTGGATAATTTGAAGCAAGAGGGCACTTTACACTGGGAGAGGGAGAGATTAAAAATGTCTGTAAGCACACCCGCCAGTTGTGCTGCACACATCCTGAGTACTCGCCCTGGGATGCCGTCCAGTCCCGCAGCCTTGCCACTGTCCACTCGTTGGAAACATCTGCGTACCTCAGCCTCAGAGATGACCAAGTTGCTGATGGTCTGAACTGTGCCCACAACTCTCTGCGGTTTCTTGCAGACATGAGCAGAGCAATTGCTATACCAGGTTAGCCCAGGAGAAGTTGTTGATGATAATTACATCTCTGACCTTGAAGTTTTCACTCATCTCCACTTTAGCAACATGGATGCATATGGGGCTGTGTATTCTATCTCACTTCCCGAAGTCAATTATTATCTCTTATCTTTGCTGACATTGAGAGAGTGGTTAGGGGACCAGATGGTTAACGTGTGCTCTATCATCTTGTATTCCTGTGGGATCACACAAGCAAGGGTGATACCAAATAGCTGCTGGTGTTCATTTCCTTGTAATCACTCATTGAAGTTCAGTGCCTAGAAAAGCCCCTTAAATGGATGGAGCTTGGCCAACAAATGAGCTTTCTCCCAAGTCTATATTACTGCAAGTTCTCTTAATCACAACACTCAAGCTTTGTGTATAATGGAACAGGCCCTGTACATTTCTGAGGCCTTCCCTCCACCAATATCGCCATTGCTGTGCAGGGTGACATGTTGCTGGAAGTGGTGTGGAAGATTAAGGCTTTAGAGTGGCCAGAGAATTTGGGCCTGAAGGTTGGGAGCAGTGATCTACTCCTGGGGTGGTTTGGGATGTAGAGATCATAAATGGAGAGAACTTAGATAAGGAGCTGCTATAAGGGTTTTATTTTATTTTATTTACAGTCAACAGGGTATCAAGAGAAACCTCTGATACATTGTCTGGACAGCACTTCCAATTTTTCCCCGAACTTTCCATTGGTTTTCTGCATAATCATGAAGTAAAACTAAGTAACTAGCAGAAACTCTACTTCACAATCATTAAAAAATTTAATTTATCTAGGACACCTTACAGTATTTAATACTGTGACATGAAAAGTCTGCTTTGAAGTATCAAAAGTATTTGAGAGAAAATGTGTTGGTTGCTAGTTTGTCAGATCCTACATTTCATGCTCATTTCCAGCATCTACAAACTTCACTATACCAACGCTCAGCATGCTGACTTTTTAAACAGAATTCTGAAGGAACTCAGCAGGCCGGACAGCATCTACAGAAAAGATGAACAATCGATAGTTTAGGATGAGACTTTTCAGCGGGAAAGTTACTCCTTTCCACAGATGCTGCCTGGTCTGCTGAGTTCCTCAGCATTTTGCGTGTGTTGCTAAAAAGTCAGCACCTACCGATTTTCTCATCTTTATGCTGACTTTTTACCTTGAATCTACTGTGAGTTCTGCTGCGTGTTGGCTGCTCTGTACTGAATTCCATTTACCCTTCGGTCGAGTCTGCCCTGAGCAATATTGGCCATACTCACCATGACTTTGCCATAGAACATATCAATTTCCTGTCTCAAGCACACCCTTGGCAGCAGAGATATCTTTTACTACTCCATATTTCTCTCCTTAATTCTTCCCATCTCTCTCTTACCTTTCCCTGATCTCATAAAAATTAGCTTTCTGCTTACAGAAGTAGCATGGTGGTTAGATACCTGGAAACAATTATCCAGTGAATCATACTATTGACCCAGAGGTATGTTCAAATCTCACCACAGTAGCTGTGGTCCATAACAACAGGAGCTCAATCATTGCAGTAAAAAGCTGGTTCTGGTAGTGCTGACTTACATAGACTATCAATTGTTAATAAAATCAGCCTAGCTTACTCCTGAACTGTGGGGGAAGGAATCTTACTAAGTTAGGTCTATAATTGATTCCAGACTCACAAAAATGTATCTGGCCTTTAAATGGCTTCCTGTACTACCTATATCTATGTCAATGAGGAATGGGCAGTAAAAAGCTTCATCAATGATACCCCATGTCCTGAAATGAAGAAAATAAATTCCTTTCCTGGCCAGATATCATAATATTATTCCTGAAGCATTGCTGGATCCCTATTTTAGATTAAAGGCACCATATGAAGTACATATATGCTATACAACAGAACATGCGACTTGCTATGAACATTATCAAAGTGTGTAGAGAAGGAAAATCCAAAATCTGAAATGCAGCTGGTAGTTCAAGCCAATTCCCATTTGATGTAAACAATGCAAAGGAAGCAAAACACACAAAATGCTGCAGGAACTCAGCAGGCCAGGCAGCATCTGTGGAAAAAAAGTACAGTCATCGTTTTGGGCCGAAACCCTTTGGCAGGACTGGAGGAAGAAAAGCTAAGGAGTAGATTTGAGAGGTGGGGGAAGGGGAGAGAGAAATACCAGGGGATGTGTGAAATGGAAGAAATGCAGTTGATGGCAGCCCTCAGTCGCATCTCTTCCATTTCACACACGTCTGCTCCTACTCCATCCTCCCGCCACACTACCAGGGCTAGGGTTTCTCTTGTCCTCACTTACAACCCCACCAGCCTTCATGTCCAGCAGATCATTTTCCAAAAGTTCTGACACCTCCAACTAGATCCCACCGCCAAACTCATCCTTCCCTTTGCCCCACTTTCTGCTTTCCGCAGGGATATCTCCCTACGCGACTCCCTTGTCCATTCATTCCCCCCCCCCCACTGATCTCCCTCCTTGCAAGTGGGACAAGTGCTACACCATCATCTACCTGTTGCAGAGAGCTCACTCTCACTTGAATGATGCTGGCGGCATTGTGAGAATCACATTTTTTTATTTCACTAGTGCTTCAAATACAATCCAGCTACTACTTCTGAGTGAAAATCTGCAAAGGATGGGCATAGACAAATCCACTATCTCCTGGATTACGGACTACTTGACAGATAGACCCCAGTTTGTACGGCTGGGAAGTTCTCTGTCTGAGATGGTGGCGAGTGGCACTGGAGTGCCACAAGAGACTATCCTGTCTCTCATCCCGTTCACACTGTTCACCTCAGACTTTCAGTACAGCTTGCTGAAGTCTTCCCACTTGCAGAAGTTCTCTGATGACTCTGCGGTGGTTGCATGTAACAGAGATGAGCAGGAGTCTGAGTACACGGGACTGGTGGACAACTTTATGGAGTGGTGCAGGAAGAATCAACTGGTCCTAAATGTTTCTAAAACTAGGGAGATGGTGATTAATTTTAGGTCTGTGATGAGTCCTGTATACATTCTGGGAGAAGAAGTTGCAGTGGTGGAGGAGTACAAATACTTGGGTGTTCACATTGACAGTAGACTTGACTGGAAAACCAACACCAAGGCTGTTTACAAGAAGGGAATGAGCAGACTCTATTTTCTAGGAAAGCTGAGATCCTTTACTGTATGCAGCAAGATGTTGGCGATCTTTTACCAGCCTGTTGTAGCGAGTGGGGGCTTCTTTGCTGCTTTCTATTGGGGGAGTAGCATCAAGGCTGGATCTGCCCTTGGCCACAATGCAGACTCTTTTGAGTTAGTGGTGGAGAGAAGGTCACTAAACAAACTGTTATCCATTACGGACAATCTGGCACATCCTCTCCATGACCTACTGAATTAGCAGAGAATTACCTTTTCAACCAGACTCATTCAGCTCCGCAGCCACAAGGATCAATACAGAAAATCTTTCCTACCAAATACAATAAGCTCATGCAACAATTCATCTCTGTGCAACAGGAGAACACACATCATAGTACAATAGTCTCTGCTTTATGATTTTGTACATTATTGTACATTGCTACACTATTTTTATATTATTACTACTTTTACAGTACCATTATTCTGTATTTATTATTAGTTAAGTACAATGCTAAGTGTGTTTTTAAATATTGCTACTGTAATGAAAGTATTCCCCTCTCAGGATCAATAAAGTAATATTATTCTTATCATTATATTTTGTTTCATAGTCTCACTAGTTTTGAAGTAGTAATATCTTTCATTCCCTGCACTAACATCCATTATGTCAATGAACATGGCACTCATTATTTTTCCATTAAGATCTTAAGATCATAAGACATAGAAGCATAATTAGGCCATTTGGTCTATCGGGTCTGTTCTGCCATTCATTCATCTGATTTATTATCCCTTTCAAACCCATTCTTCAGCAATCTCCTCATAATTCTTGATGGCCTTAGTAATTAGAAACCTATCAACTTCTGCTTTAAAAATACCCAATGATTTTGTCTCCAAAGCAATCTGTGGCAACGAATTCCATAGATTCACCATTCTCATCTAAATTCCTCCTCATCTCTATTCTAAAGGGATATCATTGTACTTTGAGGCTCTGCCCTCTGATTGTAGATATTCCCACTATAGGAAACATCCTCTCCACGTCCACTCTATCTATGCCTTTCAATATTCAATAGGTTTCAATAAGATCCCCGCCCCTCATTCTTCTGAACTCCAGTGAGTACAGGCTGAGAGCCATCAAACGCTTCTCACATGTTAAATCTTTCATTCCCAGGATTATAAACAATCACAATTTTCAATAGCTGAATATTTTCATCCATAAATTTTTAGTTTAGCTTGAACATATTTTGAGTGATACCTTTAAGATCTGCTTTTCAAAGAATGCTTTTGCTTATGAAATAAGTTTTGACATGCATCAAGATAAATTTCAACATAAGATTTAAAACTGAAATTGAAACAGGAAATGCTGGAAATACTCTGAACGTCAGGCAACATGAGAGGAAAGAAGTTAAGTTGAAACTTAAGTCAATAACCTTTCATCAGCATGAAACTACAGCTCCGCTGATTTTGTCCTGTTTATTTCCAACATTTTTCATTTTTGTTCAGGTTTCCAGCATTTACAATATTTCGCCTTTGGTGTAGAAATTTGTGTTAGAATGACTTTTCATTTGCAATCATCTTGACCGTTAGTTCAGGAAGAACAGAGGGCATTGGTTCACTCACTGCGGTCTGCCACCACTGTCCAACAGGAAAATGAACACCATGTTTTCAAATCCAGTAGGGACACTTTGACAAGGTTTGCTGGTAAACAAAGTGGGTTAGACAGTGAAGCAGCTGATTTTTCTGGCAGAGTGCTTATGGTGGGTGATTGGGGCAATATAGCTCTTGGACAAAGGGATGGTCATGTATGGGCTATTGACGATCTGGAGTATTCTACAAAAATAGCAGATGAAAATATTTTCAAAAGAGGCCACTTACCAGAATACTGAATAACTGATCAGAAGGCTGCACATTGGAAGATAACCAATTAGTTATCTGTACCTGAATACTGTGTACAGGTTTAGTTGTCCCATTATGGGAGAGATATTATTAAGCTGGAAAGAATGTAAAGAAAATGTTTGAAAATGTTGTCAGGTCTTGAGGCCCTGAGTTAGAGGAAGAGGTTGGGCAGGCTAGGATTTTATTCCTTGGAGTTTAGGAGACTGAGGGGTGACCATATAGAGGTATATAAAATTATGAAGTATATCTATATGGAACAAGCTGCCAGATGAAGATGCTGAGAAACAATAACAACATCCAAAGGAGAGTTGGACAGGCAATGGATCAGTTGGTATATTGGTTTATTATTGTGACATGTACTGAGGTAGAGTGAAAAAAATTATTTAACCATATAAACATATAACCATATAACAATTACAGAATGGAAACAGGCCATCTCGGCCCTTCTAGTCCATGCCAAACTCTTACCCTACCCTAGTCCCACCAATCTGCACTCAGCCCATAACCTTCCATTCCTTTTCTGTCCATATATCTATCCAATTTAACTTTAAATGACAACGTAGAACCTGCCTCAACCACTTCTGCTGGAAGCTTGTTCCACACAGCTACCACTCTCTGAGTAAAGAAGTTCCCCCTCATGTTACCCCTAAACTTTTGTCCTCTAACTCTCAACCCATGTCCTCTTGTTTGAATCTTCCCCACTCTCAATGGAAAAAGTCTAACCACGTCAACTCTATCAACCCCCTCATAATTTTAAACACCTCTATCAAGTCCCCCCTCAACCTTCTACGATCCAAAGAATAAAGATCTAACTTGTTCAACCTTTCTCTGTAACTTAGGAGATGAAACCCAGACAACATTTTAGTAAACTTCCTCTGTACTCTCTCAATTTTATTGACATCTTTCCTATAATTCGGTGACCAGAACTGTACACAATACTCCGGATTTGGCCTTACCAATGCCTTATACAAATTCAACATTACATCCCAACTCCTATACTCAATACTCTGATTAATAAAGGCCAGCAAACCAAAAGCTTTCTTCACCACCCTATCAACATGAGATTCCATCTTGAGGGAACTATGCACCATTATTCCTAGATCCCTCTGTTCTACAGCATTCTTTAATGCCCTACCATTTACCATGTATGTCCTATTTTGATTAGTTCTACCAAAATGTAGTACCTCACATTTTTCTGCATTAAACTTCATCTGCCATCTTTCAGCCCACTCTTCTAACTGTCCTAAATCTCTCTGCAAGTTTTGAAAACCTACCTCATCATCCACAACACCACCTAACTTAGTATCATCTGCATACTTACTAATCCAATTTACCACCCCATCATCCAGATCATTAATATATATTACAAACAACATTGGACCCAGTACAGATCCCTGAGGCACACCACTACACACTGTCCTCCAATCTGACACACAGTTATCCACCACTACTCTCTGGCGTCTCCCATCTAGCCACTGCTGAATCCACTTTACTACTTTGATATTAATGCCTAACAATTGAACCTTCCTAACTAACCTTCCGTGTGGAACCTTGTCAAAGGCCTTACTGAAGTCCATATAGACAACATCCACTGTTTTACCCTTGTCAACTTTCTTAGTAACTTGATTAGCTTGCTGTTCATATAGTTCAATTCTATACAACAGTGCATTGAGATAGGGCAAGGTAAAACAATATGAGAATGCAGAATAAAGTGTTGCGGAAAAAGATGCAAGGTAGCCAATAAGAAGTAAGGTCATAACAAGGTAGATTGTAAGGTCAAGAGAACATCTTATCGCTCACTATTCATATAGCAGTGGAAGAGAAGCGATCAATGAGCCTGGTGGTACAGTACATGCAAAAGGTGTTTGTATCTTCTGCATGATGGGAGGGGGGAGAAAGAGACTGTTCAGGGGTAGTGAGGCCCTTGATTATATTGGCTGCTTTTCTGAGGCAGTGAAAATTGTAGACAAGAGTCCATGAAGGAGAGGCTGGTTTCAAGATGTGTTGAACTGTGTCCACAACCCTCTGTAGTTTCTTGTGGTCTCAGGCAGAGCAGTTGTCATACCAAGCCTTCGTGCATCTAGATAG
Organism: Mobula hypostoma; assembly: GCF_963921235.1. NCBI lineage: Eukaryota > Metazoa > Chordata > Chondrichthyes > Myliobatiformes > Myliobatidae > Mobula > Mobula hypostoma. Next base: position 54,274,455 of record NC_086098.1, on the reverse strand, counting down.
GATACTTTCTACAGTGCATCGATAAATATTGGTGAAGGTTGAAGGGGACATGTCAAATTTCCTCAGCATCATGAGGAAGCAGACATGCTGGTGAGATTTCTTGATTGTGGAGTCTACATGTTTGAACAAGGACAGGCTATTGGTGTTATGAAAGTTTAGGTAGGTTATGGGCCAAATACAGGCAAGTCTATAAGTGCAAGTTTTCCTGCATTACATCCATATCTACCAACACTTCCCATGGTATGCTCTACCTAGTTGTAATTTACCAGCAATCATTGGATTCTGAGAAGCCCCTAAGGATTGAAAAAACACAAATTTAACCTAAAGAGGAAGGAAGAACACAGAGTTAAACCAACATCCAAATATGTAAGAAAATCTAATATGGATGATATTTATTAAATATGAAGCAGGATCCTTAAAGAATTTAGACAATCAAGCAGAGACATTATTCTCCTAGATGGCATTGAGCTGCAAACTCTATTAGGTCACAACTCAAATTTATATATTTTTAAAATTGCCTAATTATTAATTCTTTTCTAGGTTCATACGCATGATTTTGGAGACAGGCAAAAGAATTAGGAACAGTAATGTGGGAGAATCAGAGGTCAAGCCAGCTTCATAGTCTCCACTGCACACTCAAAGACCGGCCATTCAGACATGGGACATCCATAGTAAGATGTCAGATGTTGGAGAGTGGATGAGACCCCCCCACAGGTCAGTGAGTCAGCAGGTTCCAGAATTGGAGTTCTGTGTGGACCATGAGTAATGCTTTCCAAAAATCCCTTTGTTCACAAGTCGGTGAGTTCAGAGCTCAGCGTACCCTGCAATTGGTGCCAAGGAAAAATCAGAAATCTGCAAGTCTGGCTTGTTGGCCAGAGCCAAGTCTGCAAACCTCTGCAAGTCTGCGAGGGAGGTCAAAGGCCACTCCCTGCAGGCTTGAGTCTATGTCTGCCGGAGGCCGAAGATAGTGGTATGTCCTGGGGTTAAAGGTCTGTATACGTCCATGGTTGGGAGAGAGCTATGTGGCTGTTTTCGCCATTTACGTTGTTGCTTGCTGTGTTCTGTGTTGCCCTGCTGAGCATTGTGAGCATGCTACATTGGCATCAAAATGTACAACGACACTTGCAGGATGCCCCCAGCACACACTCAGGTGTGATGATTGTTAATACAAGTGACGTATTTCACTGTATATTCCAAAGTACATGTGACATATAACGATAAATCTTGAATAATTAAGTGGAAAGGAAATTGCATTTGTTTAATTTGAGAATGTAGCAAAGATGGTGAATAGAACGGAGCCGATATTTCGTCTGAACAACTGAAAGTTCAAAGTAAATTTATTATCAAAGCACATGTAAGTCACCATATACATCCCTGAGATTAGTTTTTCTGTGGGCATACTCAATAGATCCAATAACCAAGATCACACCCAACGTGGTAGACAATCAGTGTGCAAAAGACAACAAACTGTAAATACAAAATAAAAATAAAAATAAATAATAACAATAAATAAGCAATAAATATCGAGAACATGAGATGAGGGGTCCTTGCAAGATGAGTCCACAGATTGTGGGAACAGTTCAGTGAAGGGGCAAGTGAAGTTGAGTGAAGTTATCCCCACAGGTTCAAGAGCCTGATAGCTAAGGTGTAATAATTGTTCCTGAACCAGGTGGTGCAACTCCTGAGGCTCCTGTACCTTCTTCCTGACGGCAACAGTGAGAAGGGAGGATGATCTGGGTGGCTGGGGTCCCTGATGATGAATGCTGTTTTCCCATGACAGCGCTCTCAATGTTGAGGAGAGCTTTGCATGGGATGGTCTGGGCTGAATCCACTATTCATCATTTATATATGGGAAGGGTAAATGCTGAGTTGCTGTGTCCCTTTACTGTCATAACTTGAGGGAGAGCCATTCCTTTAGGATATAATGTCACCTAATTCAGAAGGGGCTGCAGGGTTCTAGAAATCTTTGGAGTGCTCTGTCTTAGAGAGCTGTGGAGGAAGAGCCTTTGAATATCTTAAATGCAAACATTGATAAACATTGAAACAACAAGTGAATCACAGGGTATGAAGGGCGTGAGAAGATGGTGTTGAGATGATGGTTAGATTAGTCATGACTCTGACTGGTGGAATAGGATTAAGGGCCAAGGCAGTCTACTCCAGTTCCTGTTACTTATGATCTTAACGTTAATTGCAACTCTAACACAATGTCTTGTTACTCCTTTGGCAACATCTGAACATTTCCTGTTCCTCAGACTTGCTGCTGTTTTGGCAGTTTCTAAAGCTATTTCCTTTTATATACTGTTTGTTTTAAACCCATCTGTAAAATACACTCAGTGGCCACTTTATTAGGTACACCTGCACGCCATTAATGCAAATATTTAATCCATCATTCATGTGGCAGCACTCAATACATAAAAACCTGCAGGCGTAGTTAAGAGGTTCAGTTGTTGTTCAGACTAAACATCAGAATGCGGAAGAAACGTGATCCAAGTAACTTTAACTATGGAATGATTGTTGGTGCCAGACAGGCTGGGGGTGGGTTTGAATGTCTCAGAATCTGCTGATCTCCTGGGATTTTCACACACAACTGTGCCTAGAGTTTAAAGAGAATGGTGCAAGAAGTACCTAATAAAGTGGCCACTGAGCGTATTTGTCAGTATATAGAAATAGTCACATACCAAAGCATAGTTATACTGAGAGTGGGCTAGGTTCTTAAGAGGTGGTCAAGTTCTTTCACAAACCAATTAATTTTTCCTGGTTTAGTTGGTAGCCTTCACCTCTTCTTCCTCACACTCTTATCAGGTTCCCCTAAACATACACAAAATGCCCACATAAATCTTCTGACATTCACTTTGCAAAAATATAATCAAAGTCACTTCTGTAGATCCAGAAAGCCAGTTAGATAGACCAAGACAGGTGATAAATGTGGCTCATCTCCCATTTGGTAGTTCATTTTCATATTGACTACAGTGATTCCCAATGCTGGACGTATCTCAACATTGGCTGAGAAATTAATTAACGTGTATCTAATAGCTCCACACGGCTCAGCTCCTTCTGAAGAATACAGCAGCAATTTCCACCAGCTGCCACTGGCATTGGATTATCTGCAGATCAGGCACGGGGCATATTGAGAAGCAAAAATAATTCAATGCCTCACAGCCTCAGAAATAAGCCAGTCCAACTTTGCATTCAAAATATTGTCAATTGCCACTGTTTTTTTAAAATCAAGGTACAAGTCCTCAAACTTCGTAATCCAGTAACATAACTGAATATATTGGATGCAACACAGCTGCTGACATAATTGCCTCAAAATTACTGTTGACAATATTATCTGCTGATTTAATGAATTCATACAGTGCTCATTTGCCCATTCACTTAGGGCAGCCAATAGCATTTATAATAAATAGGTTCATACTCTGTTAAAATAACAAACATGATTGTCACAAGAATACATTAAATGTCCATCTGTTAATAGCAGCAACTGTAATTTATAGCCTTCTAGCCTTTGATTCAACTTTTTTTAATGTGTGTGCTTTAAAAAGTCTCTTTAAAATTAATTATTTGAATAGAGTACACAGAATATCAACAAGTCTCAATGGACAATGGTGAACAGTGACCTAGAACGTATTCTACTCCAGGAGTTTTGACCTCCACCAGCAAGTGGAGCGGAACGTTATACGCTTTAATGAAAGGACTGCTCACTATAACATTTCATTGTTTTCAAGGGTCAAGGTGTCATTCACAGCGGTACAGGGATTGCATACTTTGTGGACACACAGCTCTGCAAGTGAAGGAACTGAGGTGCATCGTAGTTCACAGATTGCACAATGCGAGACATTCTGGGGCTTCAGGCTTAGACCTTTGCTTAGGAGGACTGGGAAGTGGAGTGATTCCTTGGGAACAGGGCAATTCATCAGGTTCAACTGCTGCGTGAGGGATGGTACTTGGAGGCTGCAATCAGGTCGTATAGGTCATATCTAGGGTTCAGTTGTAAACAGTCAAAAGAGACTCAATAAGATATGAGTAGAATAGATAAATCTGAATTCAAATGAGGCTAAGTGCAACTTATGTTACCAGGGAAATTCAACAATTATACTCTAAGAGTAGCTCCAGAGACAGGATGAACCCATGATAGAATGTATATTTACATCTGATTTACTGTGTTTACTCGCAGATTTACTTCCACATCACCAGGTAAGTAATCTGACATGGAATTCAGCATTTCAAAACACAATTCTTAAAATAAATTGCTTTATTAAGTTATACCCTGAAATAAGAATCACAACTAGGCCTCATTAATACAGTTAAAAAATATTGTCACAAGAAGTCAGTGTTATCTAACACTGTGTGTCATGCCCAGAACGTAGACAGGTGGTTAAAAGCCACTGCTTGGGATGGGATATTTTTGTTACCTGACAGCTTGAAAGTTGTAACAACATCAAGTTTCATGCGCAAAATGCTGGACGAACTCAGCAGGCCAGGCAGCATCTCTAGAAAAAGAACAAACATTCGACATTTCAAGCCGAGAACCTTCATCAGGACTGGAAAAAAAAGATGAGAAGTCAGAGTAGAAAGGTGGGATGGAGGGGAGGAAGTAGGCTGGGAATTTGATTGGTGAAAGAGATATAGGGCTGGAGAAGGGGGAGTAGGATAGGAGAGGGGAGGAGACCATAGAAGAAAGGGAAGGGGGAGGAGCACCAGAGGGAGGTGATGGGCAGGTGAGAGAGGGAAATGGGAATGGGGAATGGTGAAGGAGAGGGCGAGGGAGCCCATTACCAGAAGTTCAAGAAATCGATGTTCGAGACATCAGGTTGGAGGCTACCCAGACAGAATTAGAGGTGTTACTCCTCCAACTTGAGTGTGGCCTCATCGCAACAGAGGAGGAGGCCGTGGACTCACATGTTGGTATGGGATTGGGAAATAGAATTGAAATAGATGACCACTAGGTGATCCTGCTTTTACTAGCAGACAGAGTGTAGGTGCTTGGTGAAGCGATTTCCCAATCTACATTGGGTCTTACCGATATCCAGGAGGCTACACTGGGAGCACTGGACATAGTATATGACCCCAACAGCCTCACAGTTGAAGAGTCGCCTCACCTGAAAGGACTGTTTAGGGCCTTGAATGTTAGTGAGGAAGGTGGTGTAGGGGCAAGTGCTTGCAAGAATAGGTACCAGGACATAGGTCAGTGGGGAGGGATGAATGGACAAGGGAGTCAGAGAGGCTGCCTGACCTGCTGAGTTCTTCCAGCATGTTGTGTGTGTTGCTTGGTTTTCCAGCATCTGCAGATTTTCTTGAGTTTATGGTCTGCAACACTTAAGTTTATTGTTGATACTTCCAGCACCAAAACAGATCATCAATTCTAGCTCCTGCAGCATCTTAAATTCATAATACATAATGGATTACACATTTGGAAATCAGTTAGCATTAATTTACCCAGAGGGTGGAAGGTCTCATGCTATCCATTCCAAGTAGGTACAGTAAATAAACTTGTCTTACATACCACTCACATCAGATCAATTCATTACAACAGTGCAATGAGGTAGTACAATATAAAACAATAACAGAGTGTGAAAATAAAGGAGTATGGTTAGAGAAAAGGTGCATTGCAGATAGCAAGGTGCCAAAGTCATAACTAGGCAGACTGTGAGGTCAAGAATTCATCTTATCATACTAGGGGATGGTTCAAAAGCCTTTAAACAGTAGGATAGAATCTGATCTTGAACATGTTGGTACATGATTTGAAGCTTTTGTATCTTCTGCCTGTTGGGAGGTGGGAAAATAGAAAACGTTCGGGGTGGGTGGGCTTGTCAACTCTGCTGGCTGCTTTATTGAGGCAGCGAGAAGTGTAGACAGAATCCATTGATGGAAGACTTGTTTCTGCGATGTGCTAACTCTTTGAATTTTTTTTTTGCAGTCAAGCGCAAAGTAGTTGTCATACTAAGCTGTAAAGTACCCTGATAGGATGCTTTCTATAGTGCATTGTTAAAAAATATTGAGGGGTCAAATGGGAAATAATAAATGTCTTCAGACTTGGAAGGAAATAGAGGAACTGGTGAACTTTTCATGGCATGGTATCAGCACGTTGGATCAGGACAGGTTATTAATTATAGTCACTTCTAGGAACTCGAAATTCTCAACCTGTCTGAACTCAGCACCATCGACAAGGGCATGTAGACAACCCTTCATCCAAAAGTCAATGACCAGCTCTTTTGTTTTACCAATATTGAGGGAAAATTGTTGTTATGACACCGTATCACTACGTTTTCTATATCTTTCCTGGACGGACTCATCATTATTTGAGATATAGCTCATTATGTTGGTATCAGCAGCGAATTTGTAGTTAGAGAAGAATTTGGTCACATTGTCATAAATGTGCAGGGAGTAGAGTAAAGGCTGTGGACGCACCCTTGTGGGGTGTCAGCATTGAAGACACTATGGAAGACACTGGCAGTATGGTGGAAGTTCCAGGTGTCAGGGTTGACCCTCAATTTTGAGGCTGTGCCCTCTAGTTCTGGATACCCACACCAGAGGAAAATTGAGGAGAGACCTTTTAGAACAGAAGTAAGGAGGATTTTTTTTTCTTAGACAAGGAGTGGTGAATCTGTGGAATGCTTTGCCACAGACTGCAGGCCAACTCTGTTGGTGTATCTAAGGCAGATGTCAATAGATTCCTGATTGGTCAGGCATCAAGGAATATGGTGAGAGGGCAGGTGTATGCAGTTGAATGGGATCCAGGATTAGCCATGATGAAATAGTGGGGCAGATTCGATGAGCTGAATGGCCTAATTCTGCTCCTATGTCTCATGGTCTTATAGGAAACATACTCTCCATATCCAACTTATCTAGTCCTTTCAATATTGTAAGGCTTCAATGAGATCCTCATTATTCTTCTAAATTCCAGTGAGTACAGGCCCAAAGCTGCCAAACACTCCTTATATGTTAACTCCTTCATTCTCAGGATCATCTTTCTGAACCTCCTCTGGACTCACTCCAATGACAATGCATCCTTTCTGAGATAAGGGGCCCCAAAATTGTTGACAATACTCCAAGTGTGGCCTACTTGTGTCTTATAGTTTTATAAAGCCTTCGCATTATCTTCTTGTTCTTATATTCTAATTCCCTTGAAATAAATTCCAAAATTGCATTTGCCTGCTTTATCACAGACCCATTCTGCGATTTAACCTCCTAGGAGTCTTGCACGAGGACTCCAAAGTCCCTTTGCACCTCTGATGTTTGAAACTTCTCCTCACTGAGATAATAGTCTGTGCTATTGTTCCTCATGCCAAAAGGCATTATCATACATTTCCCAGCACTGTGTTCCATCTGCCACTTTTTTTTGCCCATTCTTCCAATTTGTCTAAGTCCTGCTGCAATCGCATTGCTTTTCCAGCACTACCTACCCCTCCACCTATCTTCAAATCATTTGCAAACTTTGCCACAAAGCCATCAATTCCATTATCTAAATCATTGATAAACAATGTGAAAAGTAGTAGCCACAATACTAACCCTTGAAGTTGACTTAGTTGAAGTCACCAGCAATGATGAACAGAGCCTCAGGGTATCTCATTTCATGAATGTTGACCAAAGGGCATTGTTCCTTCAGTGCAAGCTTCATATTTGCTTGGGGTGGGATGTAGATTGGTCTATGGTTAGTGAAACTTAATTCTCATTCCATGAGGTATGGGCACCACTACATCATTAGATAATCCAGATTTGGTGAACAGGAATTTGCCAAGACCATCATGTTTGGACACCATGAGGTGTTGATTAGGAAGCAGACAGCGGCTCCTCTAACTTTTCCCAAGGGCACTATACTGTCTATTCAGTGCATTGAGAAGTCAATGCACCAAATGGACCATACAATGTCCTAGGGCAAATTAGAGACAGAGGTGTTTGCTTCTTAACACCTCTGTTGGGATGGTGTTATTTCTCAGGTGAAGCTGGTATATGTTATGTATTGGTGAGATATAGTGCACAGCAGTCTGTCAGCACTTTTTATGTAGGTCATTCTCACCCAGGAATCATATTATGCAAAGATTATTATTATTATGATTATGAGGACAAGCAGTCCCCTTTTATTGTCAGTTAGTAATGCACGCATTAAGAAATGATAAAAATAATTTTCCAGAATGATATCACGAAAACACATGACAAACTGACTTAAAAACTAACAAAAAACACATAATTATAACATATAGTTACAACAGTGCAAAGCAATACCATAATTTGATAAGAACAGACCATAACACAGTAAAAATCTCAAAGTCTCTCGAAAGTCCCATCATCTCACGCAGACAGTAAACCTCCAGCACCGCCAATTTGGCAGTGCAGCATCCCGGAAGCATCCGACCACAGTCCGACTCCGAGTCCATCCAAAAAACTCCGAGCCTCCGACCACCTACTCGACACCGAACACCGAGCACCATCTCTGCCGAGCGTTTCGACCCCGGCCCCGGCAACAGGCGATACGCAAAGCCGAGGATTTGGGGCCTTCCCCTCCGGAGATTCTCGACTGCACAGTAACAACAGCAGCGAAGCAGGCATTTCAGAAGTTACTCCAGATGTTCCTCTGCACTTCTCCCGGCTGTCCTCATCAAATCCGGATTGTGCACTGCACCCCTAGTTACGCATATCGATATTCATTCGGAATGGCCGCGCGTGCTGCGTCGCGCCATCTTCTCCTCCCTCCTTAAGATACAAATTAAACAATAGATAAAGATTACTATATAGAGCTTACATGTAAGTTTATGTAACCCTCCGGTTCGACTAGCAGCTTAATCTAGGGGAAGGCAGCCTCTGGCCTGGTTAAACTTGAGAAATCTTGTTTGGGTGGATGTTGTGTGATGTGTTCCCCTGTTACAGATCAGTACCAAGAAATAACGAACTGTACACAATATGCAATTAAACTATTGAGCTTTATAATTCTTAATTTGACTATAGGTTGGCAAAGAAACAAAAAAGAAAGAAAAATGGGCTTATTCTCATGAAACAGTCCAATGCTCAATGTTGGAGCTCACTGCTTTCCCGTCTGTTCATTCTCCATGGATTTTCCCCTTGGGCATCGACTCCTGACCCCATTCCAAGTCCACTCTGTCCTGCAGTCTACAACTTCCCTGTTCTGGCATCTTCTCTCTCCATCTTCCGCTGAACAAAAGACCACGAAACCTACATTTGCGTACACAAGAAAGAAGAACATCTCCCCTCATTGGCCAGTGCACATTCCAAAGCCCCTGTTATCTCTAGTCATAACCCAAACACTGCGCTACAGAGAAACCACTACATCAGCATGAAACATTACAGAGCGTTACACTCACTGAACAATTGTCTGATCCCATCTATCCATATAAAGTTTTTACTTGATACCCATTTTAGTCTGAGCACCTGTTTAGGACGCTTGGATACTGCCAATGCAGTAGCAAGAAAAATTTATTTTACTCTTTTCAGTGTGAATATCTTGCTTCCATTCCTGTGGTGTAGTGAGAAATAATGCACATATAGTAACACTCCGATCACTCAGCATTCTTGGGACTTCAGTGGTGCCAGATCAGCAGATTTTCTAAACTATTAGATATTAATAGCACAACACATTTTTAATTAATTTTATTAGATGTTATCCAGTATTATAATACATTTTCTAGTGAACTAAATAAGGTTAAACAGTGCTTGAAACTGGGACCCCAGTGACTTGAAAGGGAGTATGGGGCAAATTTCTTAACAAACTGAAAGGTGTGTCATCAGCATTATCATTCAGATACACGAATCAGTGATTTTCTGGAGTTTTACTGATCATTTATATAGGTTTGGTGAGTAGTGCATTGAAAAACACTAGGAAACATAGTGAGCTTCAAAACATGTGCTAACTCTTTTTGCTATAGATGAACAACATACCAGCTGTCCTATGTTGCCCCTACGTGCCATTTTATACACTCATAGTTGCACAGCACAGAACTGGCCCTTCAGCCCAACTCGACCATGCTGACTAATTTCCTACTCAAGCTAGTCAGATAGTGAACTTAAAGGGGTACGAGAAGTAGGGACTCAATGAATTTAAAGAGAAAGTAACACCTTAGTGCATTAACACACACAGATATCCAGCATCTGCAGAATCTCTCGTGTTTACCTTGATGCGGTATCTTCTCTCCTTGGAATTCACTGCTTATACAGACCTTACTCTGCAGTTTCTTAAGGCAGCTTTTTTTTGTGCCAGTCCACGGCTCACATGATTTATCATGTTGACTTTCACTTCCCACAGTCATTAAATATCCCCTATATACCTTAATGACAAATAAATGGAATCAGCTGCAAACCCTTTTCAGGTAAACACTTGCATACTGATTTCCCTAGCCTCTATACAAATTGCTTACCTTGAGCATTTTCTGTTCTCAAAGTCGACTAGTACATCACATTTTGGTCATGTCAGCATATACATCTGATTTAGTGATGTTCTTACACGAGGGGTAATAAAGTTGGGTTTGTCTGTGACAACCATATCCTGAAAATAAATGAACAGAACAACTAACTTCTGCCTAGTTCTGAAAGCTTGCACTTGTGTAAAGAAATTGCACTTTATGAATTACTTTGATTCATTAGCTTGGCTTTAAGCTTGCATGTTAAGGATAGTTGTTATCTTCCCTAGGGGTTAAAACATATTGCTCTTTTAAATCAACACCAATGTTATAGTTACTCTTACGTAAATTAAACAATTTGCATCAGGCTCTTTTGTGTGCTTCTAATTTATTTTTTATGAATCCAGCCATTGGTACCATTCTGTCTAGCTCACAATTAATTTTGTTTCTTGTTTTGCTTAAAAACACTAATACTTGTAAATGCATGGATATTGAAGTTTAGTGCTCAAGACCTAATGCGATTCTGTGTATTTAATAACTTGATTAATTAAGTTAGAAACTTGTCACTTAGTCTGTGGCCTAAGAAGTCACCAAAGATACAGTGCCAATGCTAGTCTTTCATCTGAATCCTGGCAAAAAGATAGGTGAGTTTATGGCATATGGCATAAATAGAAATAAATAGCCATAACCTAATAACCGATATCAAGATATAATTGCAAGTTGACCAAGGATTGGTGGTGAAATTTCAAAGTATTTGATACTTTGGAAGAATAGGCAGAGGAAAAGGAGAAGGAGTAGGTCTAATAATGAAGGATGTGTCCCCTACAGTGATGAATTGGCTTAAAAGCTCAATGTAAAATTAATTTGAATGGAGATAATAAATAGTAAAATAGATGCAATATTCTAACAATAGGTACTTTATAAGTAGAGGATAAATCAAGAAATAGTGGGGACTTAAAAAAAAGGTACTGAAATAATCACGAGTTACTTCATTTATATTGATTGGACAAATCAAATTAGGAAGGGTTGTCTTGCTAATATTCTTCAATAATACATTCATGATGCTTTCTCAAAGCAATATGTTGAAGAACTAACTAGGACGCAGATTACCGTGTTTTAGATCTGATACAGAATATGGGACAGGATTAACTAATATGGTACCCCTATATGGAACCCCTAGGTTCAAATTCAGTCTGCGGGAGCTCCAGAGCAAATTCACCACTGTAGTTGTCTCATTTTTCTTTTCTGCCTACCCTTTTAAAATGTTAATATCATGAAAATAGTACCTAAAATTTAAATAAATGCAATTACAAAGTTATGAGGATAGAATTGGCTAAAATGAAGAGGCAAAATAGACTCAAGTCTAGAATGACAGATGAGCAGTGACTGAGAAAAAGGTATTTTCCTATTTTTCAGCAAAGGTATGCTCTGATGAGGAAGAAAAGTCTTCAACAAGAAGAATGCACCATTTGTGGCTAACTAAGGAAGATAGGGATGGTATCAAATTCAACATAAGAGGCACATGAAAGTAAATAAAACACTGAATACAGATCGTGGAAACCTGAAATAAAACAACAAAATGCTGGAAGTACCCAACGGATCAGTTGGTATCTTTGGAAAGAGAGAGAAACAATTTATGCTTCAGATTTGAGATCATTCAATAGAACTAGAATGGAAAGATTTTTGTTTAAATTGGTTTTCAAAGAAAGAGAAGATGGGGAAGAGATGGCTAGGACAAAGGGGAGTGTCCTTGAGACCAAATGACTTAATGTGGCAGTTTGAAACTGCAATGATTAATGGGAGGTCAGATGTTTGGATTTTATTTTCAGAGGGGAACTAAAAATACTTTAAAAATAAAGAGGGAGAGCTTTACATGGCAGAATAAACTAAAGTTTTGTAACTTTAGCATAAACTGTAAAGGAATAGAGGAATAAATGTAAATATTGGTCCTTTAGAAGATCAAACTGTTGAATTAATAATGACAGCTATGTTGTGTACATACATCTATTGATGCTTCTGGACACATCTTCAGTGATGTTCCTGGAATCATCGGGTGTTTCGGGTCTCTCAACATCATACAACCTCCTCCAGGTGACCCAGCCGGGGCTGATCAGACCCTGTGTCCAGATGGCTAGCTACTTATGACTCCATGGCTCCCCTCTTTTGAGCCACAGCCATCTTGAGGCCCTCTCTGCCACATTGGTGGTACTGCGGATGGCTCTCCTCTTCCTCTCTCCCTTGATGCCCAAAATGCTGTAGGCTCTAACTAAAGAACGGGCTATGAATAGCCGTTCAGCTGCGATACTGACAATAATTGTTGTCATGACTTGCAACTTCCTATCAACCCCTCCCTTTGCCGTTGCCTCCAGGATTTGGTTAACATCTTCATCAAACTGCATCCACAGTGAAGTCATGTTAGCTGCATGCCATTTGATCCGCCTCCTGTTAGACTTCATGTTCGAGGGATTAGTTTGCAACACTTGGAGGTTCCAGGCACTATGGGTGACTCTGGGCCTGGCCCCTCCTTCGTCTCACCAGGTTGGACACCTGCGCGTTGTGCTGCTCCTGCTCCCGCCAAGCACTTCATCCTCGCTTGGTGGATCTTCAAGAAATGGGAGAGATTCTAAAACATTATTTTGGCCCAGTCTTCACACTAGAAGACACCAAAAGAATTCCAAGAGCAATAGCTACTATAGAAAGGGAAGAATTTAAAGTAATGTCCATTACAATAGAAAAAATGTCCAGCAAATTGATAGGGCTAAAGTCCAGCAAATTGATAGAGGCTAAAGTCCAACAAATCCCCTAGACCCAAAGACATGTACCCAGGGATTCAAAAGGAAGCAGCTTTGGAAGTAATGAATATGTTCATTGCAGTCTGGCCAGATTTCCTGGATTCTGGTGAGGATGCTGAAGATTGGAAAAGCACAACTGCAATGTCTCTATTCTAGTCGGCAGGGAGAAAGAAATCAGAAATCTAAGGCCAGTTGGCCTCATGTTTAATGTTATTAAAGAAGAACAGCTGGGCACTTAGAAAATCAAAATGCAATAGGCAAAGTCAACTGGATTTATAAAATTGAAATAGTCATTAAAAAATGTTTGATTTCTCCAAGAAAATAACAAACACGATAGATAAAAAAGAAATAAGTAATCGGAACTGAATTTCCAAAACACATTTAAAAAGATATTGCTCAGCTTAGGAGTCCACTACTGGAATGGATAGGGAAGTGGCCAGGTAACAGGAAACTGAGTATCATAATAATTTTAGATTGATAATCAGTATTCAGAAGGGTGAAACTGCAGTCATACTAGACCATTGGCTATTTATAATCCATGTTGATGATTAGGATGAAGGGACTGAGTGCACTGTAGCCGTGTTTGCTTATGATGCAAAAGTTGGTGATTTAGCATGTTTTGAGGAGGATATGAAGAGTATGAACATAAAACCATAAGACAAAGGAGCAGACATTGGCCATTCGGCCCATCGAGTCTGCTCCGCCATTTTATCATGAGCTGATCCATTCTCCCATTTAGTCCCACTCCCCCTCCTTCTCACCATAACCTTTGATGCCCTGGCTACTCAGATACCTATCAATCTCTGCCTTAAGTACACCCAATGACTTGGCCTCCACTGCCACCTGTGGCAACAAATTCCATAGATTCACTATCCTCTGGCTAAAAAATCTCTTCGCATTTCTGTTCTGAATGGGTGCCCTTCAATCCTTAAGTCATGCCCTCTCGTACTAGACTCCCCCATTATGAGAAACAACTTTGCCACATCCACTCTGTCCATGCCTTTCAACATTCAAAATGTTTCTATGAGGTCTCCCCTCATTCTTCTAAACTCCAAGGAATATAGTCCAAGAGCAGACAAACGTTCCTCATATGTTAACCCTCCCACTCCCGGAATCATTCTAGTGAATCTCCTCTGTACCTTCTCCAACGTCAGCACATCCTTTCTTAAATAAGGAGACCAAAACTGCCCACAGTACTCCAAGTGAGGTCTCACCAGCGCCTTATAGAGCCTCAACATCACATCCCTGCTCCTATACTCTATTCCTCTAGAAATGAAATGAACAGGCATGTAGATAGATTATATGAACGGCAGATGGAGGATAATATGAGCAACTACTAAGTTATCAGTTGTAGAAGGAAGAATTAAAAAAAACAGAAATAAAACTAGCTCTGGTGCAAAGGGACCTAGGCACCCTCGTACATTAAAGACAGCTACAACAAGTAATGAGGAAGAAAATGCAATGTTGTCCTCTGGAGGGCTATGGAGTACTAACAGGTACTGGTGAGATTGTAGCTGGAATGCTGTGTACAATTTTGGTCTCCATGCCTAAGGTAGAATGTGCAGAGAATGTCATGGCCCAGTCCGTGAAGTCTGTATTCCGGTTCATGGTCCGGTCCATTGACCGTTGCTCCAGGTTTTCCTGTCTACCCTGTTTCTGTTCTTGTTGAGCTCTAATTGATGCAGTTGATGCTCGTTGGAGCTGGCTGCATAAATACCTTCAGAGACCAGGGCGTGACTGCTGGATTGTTCTTGTCCTTACTCCTTGTATTTCTTCCTCTGCCTTCTGTTTCCTCGCCTGAAGCCTTGCCTTGTCTTGCCAGTAACTCTCGCCTCACCTGAAGTTCTCGTTTTGCCTTGCATTGCCTGAAGCCTTTCTTGGTCTTGCTGGTAACTCTCGCCCTCAGTCTTGTGCTGGAGCCACTCCGTACCTAGCTCCATCCCTGTCCCTTGCCTCCACCGGGTAAGTCAGGCTGTCTTGCCATTACCTGCCGTTGGTTCTGTGCCTTCCTGTCCCTTGCCTCCGTCGGGTAAGCCAGGCCGTCTTGCCGTTACCTGCGGTTGGTTCTGTCCCTTCGTCGGGTGGTGATCCGCGCCCTGCCCAGGAGGAGCCTACCTAGCCTCAAGCCTGAAGACCCCCGCCTCCTGCTTCCTGCCAAGCCTCGTCTCTAGCCTCAAGCCTGAAGACTCCAGCCTCCTGCCTAGCCTCAAGCCTGAAGACTCCAGCCTCCTGCCAAACCTTACCTCAAGTCTCTAGCCTCTAACCTCAAGCCTGAAGACTCTAGCCTCCTGCCTCCTGCCAACCCTCGTCTCTAGCCTCTAGCCTCAAGCCTGGAGACTCCAGCCTCCTGCCTCCTGCCAAGCCTCGTCTCTAGCCTCTAGCCTCAAGCCTAGAGACTCCAGCCTCCTGCCTCCTGCCAAACCTCACCTCAAGTCTCTAGCCTCTAGTCTCTTATCTCAAACCTGAAGACTCCAGCCTCTTGCCTCCTGCCAAGCCTTGCCTCTAGCGTCAAGCCTGAAGACTCCAGCCTCCTGCCTCCTACCAAGCCTCGCCTCTAGCCTCAAACCTGAAGATTCCTGCCTTGTCCTGCCTGCCTGCCAAGCCTCGTCCTGGGGTCTGAGCCAGAGGCAAGACCCACGTACTGGGTTCTTGTCCAGTCTCTGGCTCGGAGTCCAAGCCCGGGCTCCTAGCTCTCTTCTCCAGTCATGTTCCAGGTTCCCGGTTTTCGTGTCCATGTCCTTGCTCTCACCCTGTATCCTAGTCCTGTCCCTAGTACTTCAGTGTCTGTGTCTTGCACTTGGGTCCGTTCCCAGCCATCGCCTTATGACAGAGAAGGCTGATTTCTGTGAAGCTAGAGTTGATGTATGAACAGCAGTTCAATAGGTTGGGCCTATACTTACTGAAATGTTTTTAGGAATTGTTCTGGAGTTGTAAACTTTATGGATAACATAATCATGGGTAAACTAAAATGAGAACCAGTCTTCAGGAAATAAAATCAGTACACAATTTAACTTACAAATAATACATTGTGGCTAGTGAAACCATTCAATGGTGTGGGACATTCTCATTCTGTCCCATTGACACTAAATAGGAAAAGACAACACTTGAATGTTGCTGAAGTCTATCCACGCCATTTAAGGCACAGTTCAGAACAGATCTGTTTTGTCACTTAACCTTCTGGTTAGTTATATATTCATGGAACTATCCTTTGATCTTTCGTGTCTAGAGTTTGTACTGAGGCTTTTGGAACAGACCCCAGTATTGAATAGTCAAAAGGGTTCTACTCATTGGGATGAGCTGCTTTTGTAAATATGTAATTCTGTTAAATTTACCAGACCACATTCTAAATGTTACAGTTAAGTAGGTGATCATAGCAATTAAACCCTGAAGAAAAATCTGGAACTGGAGTCCCTAAGTCAGTCCTACATTGAGTTCAACCCTGAGTGGCAAATCCTGCAATACTGCTGGTGCCAAATTGTATCAGTCTCTGTCATTCCTTTGGATTCATCAGTTGCATGGAGATGAGTAGTCTGCTACACGGGCAACAGTTTACTTTCCATATCATACTACCCTGGTTTGTGTATCATTTATACAGCTGGGATGCAACATCCATGGTTGATCCCAACCATTGGAAGGCCTCGGGAGTGGAAGTTTTCTGTAGTAGGTGAGTCTAGGACCAGGGGCCACAGCTTCAGCATAGAGGGACATCCATTTAGAACAGAGATGAGGAGGGATTTCTTTAGCCAGAGGGTGGTGAATCTGTGGAATTCATTGCCACAAATGGGTGTGGAGGCCAAGTCATTAAGTATAATTAAAGTGGAGGTTGATAGATTCTTGATTAGTCGGGGTGTCAGAGGTTATAGAGAGAAGGCAGGAAAATGAGGTTGAGAAAGATAAATCAGCAATGATGGAATGGTGGAGCAGAATCAATGGGCCAAGTGGCCTAATTCCACTACTATGTCTTACAGTCTTTATATAACATGCCACATGCCCTATATTTATGTCATACACACATTATACCCAACATGATAGAAAGAAACTTCTAATAGCAATTGTATACTCTGTTACTCAGAAACAGTGTGAATGAAGACCTGCTTTGGCTTTTCTGTGTTGTTCACACTGTTCTCTCGTTTCACAGCTGCCTACCCCTGCTTCTTTTATTCATGTTCTTCCTTGAAAAGAAAACAAGATGATCCAGACTTTAATTCCCTATTTATTAGAAAGTGGATTTACAGCATTAGAGAAAATATATATAAACTTTTTGAATCCAACCGACTTCTTAGTGGTTTGATTGTAACAACACAACTAGGAGAATGTTTTGAATAATTAATTAATGAATACCATAGTAAGTATAGTTCAGATTCCATGTAGAAGCGATGAATATATTTCCTGGAAACTAATTCCCATGACCTATACAAAGGCCAAATTATCTTCTTGACATTTCTAAGACTAAACTACGAACTCAGACTTGTCGGAACATAACATTTAGAAATTCAATGACATGAAACAAGACCAGAAAACATAGGAGCAGAATTAGGTCATTCGGCCCATTGAAACTGCTCCGCCATTTGATCATGTCTGATCCATTTTCCTCTCAGCATCATTATCCTGTCTTCAGGCCATTTCAGACCTTTCACACCATAATCTTTCACACCCTGACTTATCAAGAATCTATCAACCTCCACCTTAAATACACACAATGACCTGGCCTCCACAGCAGCCTGTGACAATGAATAACACAGATCCAGCACTAAAGCAATTCCATTTCGTCATAAACAACAGGAATTCTGCATATGCTGGAAATTCAAGCAACACACATCAAAGTTGCTGGTGAACGCAGCAGGCCAAGCAGCATCTCTAGGAAGAGGTACAGTCGACATTTCAGGCTGAGACCCTTTGTCAGGACTAACTGAAGGAAGAGCTAGTAAGAGATTTGAAAGTGGGGGGAGAAGGGGGGATCCAAAATGATAGGAGAAGACAGGAGGGGGAGGGATGGAGCCAAGAGCTGGACAGGTGATTGGCAAAAGGGATATGAGAGGATCATGGGACAGGAGGCCCAGGGAGAAAGACAAGGGGGGTGTGAACAGAGGATGGCCAAGGGGTATAGTCAGAGGGTCAGAGGGAGAAAAAAGAGAGTGAGAGAAAGAATGTGTGTATAAAAATAAATAGTGGATGGGGTACGAGGGGGAGGTGGGGCATTAGCGGAAGTTAGAGAAGTCAATGTTCATGCCATCAGGTTGGAGGCTACCCAGACGGAATATAAGGTGTTGTTCCTCCAACCTGAGTGTGTCCCACTTTCAAATCTCTTACTAACTCTTCCTTCAGTTAGTCCTGACGAAGGGTCTCGGCCTGAAACATCGACTGTACCTCTTCCTAGAGATGCTGCCTGGCCTGCTGCGTTCACCATTCCATCATAGTACTAAATGGTTGTCCCTATATTCTGAGGATGTGCCCTCAGCTCCTAGACTCCACCACTACAGGAAACACCCTCTCCACATCAACTCAATCAAAGCCTTTCAACATTCGATCAGTTTCAATGAGCTCTGCCCTCATTCTTCTAAATTCCAGTGAGTACAGGCCCAGAGGAATCAAATGCTCCTCATATGATAAACCTTTCATTTCTTACATGATAATCCTTTACTTCACCCCTCCCCTAGTTTCACCTATCACCTACCACCTTGTACTTCTTCCTCTCCTCCTCCTACCTTACTGCTCTGACTTTTCAACTTTTTTTTCCAGCACTCATGAAGGGTCTCAGCCTGAAACGTTGACTGTTCATTCTTTTCCACAGGGCCTAGCCTGCTGAGTTCCTCCAGCATTTTGTGTGTGTTGCTTTCAATCCCAGAAACTCCTTTGAACCCTCTCCAACATCAGCACATCCTTTCTTAGATAAAGGACTAAAACTTGGGGATCTTGGGGCTCTGGAGACAGGCGGATTGAAGGTCAGTGTCACGGCAGGAGATCTATATGTCATCTGGGGAGTCGAAAGATCTACCCAGAGACCCGAGATCTTTGGGGACAGACCTCGAGAAAAGTGACACAACAGACTTTTAACATCGTAAACCAGTGAGTTGTTTGTTATGTCTGCCCTCTAGCTGTGAAATGGAGACCCCTCCTTCTCCCTTATTAGAGAGAGAGAGGGGGAGAGGGAGAGAGAGGGGGAGGGGGAGGGGGAGGGGGAGGGGGAGGGGGAGGGGGAGGGGGAGGGGGAGGGGGAGAGAGAGGGGGAGGGGGAGAGAGAGGGAGAGAGGGAGAGAGGGAGAGAGAGAGAGAGAGAGAGAGAGAGAGAGAGAGAGAGACAGACAGACAGACAGACAGACAGACAGACTGTGGTATGTCGTATGCCAGGTGAACAATGTAGACTTTAGGGCAACTGCAAGTCTGTGCCTTTTTGCTCTCGCTTGAGTGCTTGGTGGCAGGTTCCAATGCTTTCTCTTTGCCGGTGAGGGGAGGGGGCATTGTTGCTTGTGCCGCTTATGCGCGGGAGGGAAGGAATCTGGGGGGGGGGTACTTTGTTGTTCTAACATTTAACTGTCTTTCATTCTTTGGGGCACTCCCTGTTTTTGTGGATGGTTGCGAAGTAAAAGCATTTCAGGATGTATATTGTATACATTTCTCTGACATTAAACGTACCTTTGAAACTTTGAAACTGCTTACAATACTCCAAGTGAGGCTTCACTAATGGCTTATAAAGAGTCAGCTTTGCATCATTATTTTTATATTCTAGTCCTTTTGAAATGAATGGTAACATTGCAAGTGCCTTCATCACTAATGATTTAACCTACAAATGAACCTTTAGGGAATCCTGCAAGAGAACTCCCAAGTCCCTTTGCACTTCAGATTTTTGAATGTTCTCTCCATTGGGAAAATAGGCTTCCCTTTTGTTTCTTCTACCAAAGTGCATGACCATACACTTCATGAGACTGTATTCCATCTGTCACTTCTTTACTCATTCTCCTAATCTGTCTAAGTCATTCTGCAACTTCCAGGCTTTATCAAAACTATCTCCCCCTATCTTTGTATCATCTGCAAATGTGGCCACACTGCCAATAGTTATGTCATCTAAATCATTCACATTCAACATAAAAAGAATCAGTCTCAACAGCAACCCATGGGGAACACCACCAGTCTCTGGCAGCCAGTAAGAAAAGGCTCCCTTTTGTTCTCTTTCTTTGCCTCCTGCCAATCAGCCAATGGTCAATCCATGCTCGTATCTTTCCTGTAATACTATTGGCTTTTATCATGCTAAGCAGCCTCATGTGTGGCTTTCTCAAAATCCAAGTACACAATATTCATCCATTCTCCTTTGTCTACTCTGCTTGTTATTTCTTCAAAGAATTCCAACAGATTTGTCAGGCAGGATAAGGAAGCCATAAGCTGTCTTGAGCATATTTTACCATGTGCCTCCAAGTACCCGAAATGTCATCCTTAACAATCGACTCCAACATCTTCCTTACCACTGAGATCAGGATAACTGCCTTATAATTTTCTGCCTCCCTTCCTTCTTGATATCATTTTTCACCAGTAAGTTTTTCATCATCAGATAATTGTTCAAACCACTTTTAAAGATTTTTCATGACATCTACTTCTTTCATTTTCTCAGGTGAAGCATCACAACTACCAACAAATCTTTGAAAGAAAATATGCCGTCTTCCAACATCTTCTGCCAATAATTTTAATATATGCCAATAAGACTACTCGTTTTTAATTTATCTTCATCAAAATTCTCATCATAATGAAAACCTCCACCTGGTCAAGATTCTGTCTCTAAGCAGAATCAGGGTCCAATTTTCAACCATGATGCAAACCAGTGACATGTGTTTGAGGTGGTAATTTTAAAGATTTACTGTATTTTTCCCCCTTCACAAAATTTGTATATAATACAATAAGTGGCATGTTTTTACTATGGTTATTAGTTTCCTATCATGGTACAGCCTAAAGGTTTATCATTTTTTTTCAAACTGCCATTTACCATCAGAATGACAATTCACATTTCTAATTTTGTGACAGTTAACTGCTATACTGAAATACTAAGGGATAGGATAAAAGCTGAATTTTCCCTACCATTGCAATTACTTCAACCTATTCCAGAGTATTACCTTCTTCTAATTGTTTCGTCTCTAGTTCATGGTTGCTGTACATTTTTCTTTAGAGATAATTCTTCATAAATGTTAGTTGTTAGTTGTTATGTTCGCTCTCAGTAAACAAATACTGGAAACATTTATAAACAATTTTAGCTGATCAAAATGATCAAAATACAGTGAATAAACTCAAATGTGACTTGTTTCTATCTAAGACACTTTGAGGTAAAACGCAAGTGTGGATCTTTAATTCTATTTCCTTTACATTGATACAACTGTATTTTAGATCAGGATTTTTTTTCAAAAGTTCAATTACATTGGAGAAAGTAATGAGATGGTTCAAATATGATGCATGCTGTCCTTCTAATTCAAAATAATTATATATCCATTGAACAGTTTATCATTCAACTTAATTATCTCCTTTCACAATCAATAGGAATAATAAATTCTTAACCATATATAAACATATAACAATTACAACACAGAAACAGGCCATCTCAGCCCTTCTAGTCCATGCCGAACTCTTACTCTCACCTAGTCCCACCGACCTGCACACAGCCCATAACCCTCCATTCCTTTCCTATCCATATAGCTATCCAATTTAACTTTAAATGACAACATCGAACCTGCCTCAACCACTTCTGCTGGAAGCTCGTTCCACACAGCTACCACTCTCTGAGTAAAGAAGTTCCCCCTCATGTTACCCCTAAACTTTTGCCCTTTAATTCTCAACTCATGTCCTCTTGTTTGAATCTCCCCCACTCTCAATGGAAAAACGTCAACTCTATCTATCCTCCTCATAATTTTAAATACCTCTATCAAGTCCCCCCTCAACCTTCTACCCTCCAAAGAATAACGACCCAACTTGTTCAACCTTTCTCTGTAACTTAGGAGATGAAACCCAGGTAACATTCTCGTAAATCTTCTCTGTACACTCTCTATTTTGTTGACATCTTTCCTATAATTCGATGACCAGGACTGTACACAGTTACTCTTTTTGAGTAACAAAACTTAAAGGCATCAAATATAATTCTTGCCAATTTTCTGAAGATCAAAGTGTGAGTTCGTACATAGCTAGCGTTTGGTAGCACAGCAGAAGCTCTTAAAAAATGATCTTTTTCATGTACGTCAAAGAAATTCACTAGAAAGCTCCACCTTGCTGTGCATACTGAACTTGTTGATTTCTCATTTTGTTTGTGGCTGTAAGTCATAATTCTTGACTATATTATTAAGTCTCTAGGGAGCTGCAGCTCATAATGCAGTAGATTATCTGCTTTACCCCTTCTATATCTGTCTGCTTTTCTGACACCTGGGTAAGAATCTATTGAACTATTTAAAAAATCTTTCATTTGTAACAGGTCTATATTTAGCAAAATAAACTAATGTATGAAATCATCAGTAAATGTAACTTTTCTACTGAAAGAATGTATAAAATATTCATGAAAGGATATTTCCCAGTTAAACTTAAATATGAAGAGAACATATTAACTTGCATTGTTATGAACATATCAGATAGATTTTTTTAATCAATTAATTTAATATAGTATTGTAGGAATGTGTCTTCTGTAGTACTCATACAATTCCCATTGAACACTTCCAAATTGAAAACTAAAAACGGGCATATTATTCAATGATACATTTATTATATGTAGTAGAAAATATCAACTACTACAAATGTTGAACAGAAAAGTTTATCAAATTAATAGCAAAAATGCTTTGTTTAAGTTTATGTGACTGCAGATTTATTTGTTCTTAAAAAGTTATGCATTAGCCAGGACACCGTAAGTAATTCCCCTGCTCTTTCTTGGATGTTGCATCTGCCTGAAAGGTCCCCTAGCTAACATCGCAGACAAAGGACTACACAAGCAAAAATGTAGCATTCTTTCATGATATCATTCAATTGTCAAATTAGTTCTTTGGATTTGTTAAAATTGGTCTTGAAACCACTTAAAAGCAAGTGTGCTACCTTTGAACCATAGCTGACAGATCAGAGAGTTAAACTTGGGCTTTGTAGATGATGAAAAGGCTCTGAAAGGTAAGATGCTGAACTGTATCACAGACCACACTACCCTTACCATGATCTTGCAGGGCTAGAGTGTACAGAATCAAGCTGGCCATTCGAAGTTCAAAGTACATTTATTATCAAAATATGTATACAACCTTGAGATTTGTCTCCTCACAGACAGCCACAAAACAAAGAAACCCCAAAAGAACTATTACAAAACAACATCAAACAGCCAATGTGCAGAGAGAGGAAAAAACAAATAGTGCAAACAATGAAAGTAAGTAAATAGCATTCAGAACGGAAGTTTTACAAAAGACAAAATGGCATTGAGTCAGAGCCTACTGTTCCTGCCTGCCCTGCAGGACTGATCTCACTGACTCTCCAGACTCTGGACTCAAGTGGAATTCTATGGTGAGGCCTGAGTCTTTGAAATTCTGGTACTCTGCTCCTCCTACACCCTGAAAGGCTTTGACAGAAGACAAAGTTAGCTTTTGAGTTTTAGCTTCTGTTGAAGTCTGTAAGAGACATCAACAAATGTTGTGCCTTTGATAAGTAAAGAAAATGTTAACAACCATACAATTGATCTAAATAAAGAAGCACTTTTGAAAGGAATTAAACACAAATAAAATTAGACACCAAATCAAAACAAACTAATAAAAGAAACCTAACATGCCCCATACAGCCTAACCTGCAGGCCAAGAATCCTTATTGAAATCAATGGATATCGAATCACATGCTAGCTTTGACCTGTTGCAGGGTCAGAGTGGCAGCTCTCCAGCACTCTGCTGAATGACCCTCATGAGGCTGAGGCTTGCATCATTTGTGGCAGCTTAGATTTGGCCATTCCACGACCAGGAAGGTTTGTCCTTTAATTACGTCATCAAAAAGAATGTTTCAAGGAAGATTGGGGAGAATGCCTCTCTCAGAAATGTGTTACGTACCCCGTAACTGGGTTGCCAAACCAGCAGAAATGGATCACTCAGTTGGAGTCTGGAGTACTAGAACTAAGAAAGTTTTATTAAAGAAACAAGCAACACAGTAATCGAAAGGATAATAAATGTAACAGTTCAGCAATGATAACCACACATGTGCACAGAATTAAGATAACAGCATCAATCAAGCTCTATCGTTGTCTAGGGGTAAATGACCAAATTTCAAAGTGACTCAAAGTTCAGTCCAGTTTAGTAGTTCAGTTCGCAGTAATCGTTGCCATGGCGATGGACAACGTGGGGGAAGAGAGAGAGAGAACAGGAACAACTGATCATTCAGACATGGCTTCACTCACAGACCGGCGATATGGCTCACAAGCAACTTTTTGGGCGGGTCCGTGGTGATGTCACCTGAGGTCACCGACTGTGACCCCTCCTCCAGATGCGGTCGATCCTCTGCAGTGAACCCGGCACCCAGGCAAGGGCGGACACACACCGGGTTCCCGCTGATCGTACCTTTCCACCCCGAGTGTTGTCTGATACTTCTCACCGACTCGTGAGAGGCGTACCGCTTCCAGGGTCTCGTTACCTCGGGTGTCGTGTGTGTCTCCTGCCTTAGCGAACCTGTCCCTTTTTATCCCCCTGCTGGGGCATCGCTTGTCCACCACTTCAAACAGTTCAGGGTTCAAAGGGGGAGCCGCTCCAGACAGCTCTCTCTCCCCCGTTCCTTCATTACACATCTCCAGACGCTGCTCCATTGTTCCTTATCTCTCCTTCCCCTGGGGGCAGGTGGCAGACCACTTGCTGATGTCACTGATGCTAACCCAGGCCAGCAAACATCTTAATTTTATGTGTATTCTCATCACACTTCCCCCCTTTTAAGGATTTTTACTGGGAGGTAAAAATTACAAACATGAATACATTATTTGATACATACACAAATATACATCTTTATCAGCTATTTGGCTAACACAGCGAGTTTGAAGCTGTCAACACCTTGACAGACAGTCATCGCATTTTCTGTTCCTTTTACACGTGTTATTAATAATCCCTTAGACCAGGCTCCAACTCAGCAAACTTCATAGTGGCCAAAAACAGTGATGAATTGCGACCAATGTAACCTCTCATTTGGTTTTGTCCCGGACCACAATAACAAGGGTCGTCCCATTCCGACTCAGTTTTCTCTCGCAAGGGCTTAGTAGGAGGGGGACGGGTATTGACCGCAGAGTTATTGCAAAACTTCCTGCAGTACCCCACCATCTCCAAGAGCCTTCTGAGGGCCTTCTTGTCTGTTGGGGTTGGGAGGTCAGCGATAGCCTGCACTGTAGCCTGCATCGCTGCCAGCTGCCCCTGTGTCACCACAATTCCCAGGTAAGTGACCCTCGTGTGGCCGAATTCATTTTTTTCAAGGTTCACCATCAAGCTGGCTTCAGACAGCCGTATTAAATTGCCAATACACACCTCTGTGTTCATCAGTCCTTTAGTCACTGAATTACTCATTAAATATGAGTGTTCTTTACTAGGCTGCCCTATTGTAACAGACATCACCCAACGTCCCAGTTCTTTGCATTGCCTCGGGACAATCAAACACACGGGTGCGAGTCGTTTAATTACTTCTAAAGATTCGCTTTGTTCGGGGATTAAGGGAGAGACCTTATCAGTAGACCTGGCCAAAACAATAGCCTTCTCCCATCTGATCGATCCCATCCTAATCTTTTCAAAATGTTTTTTTCCTCTTATCAGGGGGCCCCTAGCTTCATTGATTTCCACGCTAACACCAACTAGGTTTGTTAGCATATCAAAAGCCGGTGACCGTCTCAGTTCGCATCGGTCATGATCAATAACATTCTTCCCCCTGGGCAGCCGGTAAATCTCTTTCATGATTCCACCAACTGTTTCCTCCAGCACCGCAAAATGTCCACCGGGGGGTACCTCGTGGGCCATGTTAAAAACTTCATCCCCATAACTCTTTTGCACCATCCCCCACTCCTCATCTGCGGATACTGTACTTGATTTCCCTTAGCACTACCTCATCCGCACAATAGCCTACTAGTTCCCTTGTTAAAGCTGTGTCAGAGAGAGCGGTCTCTGCCAAAACCATCAGCCCCTCGTCTTGCTCCTGCGTCTGCACAAATTCTTTCCTGGCTACTGCTACGTCCGTCCCAGCTCCCTCACTACCTCTTATCTCACTACACCCTGTCTCATACAATGTTGGCAGAAATGTTTCAGCTAAATTCACTATCGCGGGCCCGTGATGAACCTGTGAGTCCATGGGCGGGGCCTCAATGCTGGCAGGCTGACCTGTCAATCTCACGACTGGGAACACGATTCCTCCGGCGATGTCATTACCGAGCAAGACTTCCACGTCTTTCATCGGTAATTCGGACCTCACCCCGATCGTGACTAGTCCAGAGACCAGGTTGCTCTGTAAGTGTATCTGGTGCAAAGGAACTGACTCTGTCCCTTCCCCAACACCTTTGACCTCTACCTCCCCAGTCTGGGTCTCTGAGCTAAACTCTAATACACTCTTCAGTATTAGTGACTGACACGCTCCCGTGTCTCTCCAGATCCGCACTGGAACTGGTTTTAACCTCTCCTTCACTGACACCAGTCTGGCCGAGATAAACCTCTCACGCCCTTCCTGGACTTTTTCAGACCTGTCCTTCCCTAGCGGTTCACTTAACAGCTCGATACAGCCATTCAAAATTTCCGCTTTTCCTTTCCCCGTCTCCTTCCTTGGGGCAAAGCACCTGGACGCAAAGTGTCTGGCTTTCCCACAATTATAACAGACGACCCCAGGAGACTTCCTACCAGACTGCTCCTGGTCTACTTTACCCTTTTCACTAGTCCCCGGCTTACTTTCTGACTTTTCCGGCGGCCTCTCCCCGCCGTCCTGACTACCCTTCTGGTAGCCTTTACTCGGGGCAAACTTCATTTTATGCGTCAACGCATACTCATCCGCTAACTTAGCAGTTGCGGCTAACGTGGCTGCCTCTTTCTCATCGAGGTAGGGTCTCATACCCTCAGGGACACAACCTTTAAACTGCTCAATCAGGATCAGTTGTAGCAGTCTGTCATTGTCCCCCTCTACCCCCTTCGAGGCGCACCAACGCTCACAATATGTCTGCATCTCACGGGCAAACTCCAAATACGTGCGGTCCCACTGCTTCCTCGCATTCCGGAACCTCTGCCGGTATGACTCCGGGACCAACTCATAAATCCTGAGGATGGCCTCTTTCACCACCTCATACCTCTGGGCATCTTCCGCGGACAAAGCTGAGTAAGCTTCTTGGGCCTTCCCTTTCAGTACACTCTGAAGTAAAACAACCCACTTATCCCTCGGCCAGTCCTGACTTATAGCCACTTTTTCGAAGTGGAGAAAGTACCGATCCACGTCGGTATCGTCAAATGGGGGAACCAGCCTAACCTCCTGGGTCGCCCGGAACCCTCCACCTTGGTTCGGCACGAGCCCCTGCTCGGCTCTTATCTTTAACTTTTCCAGCTCAAATTCCCTTTCCCTCTGTTTCTCCTCTCTCTCCAACTGTCTGTCCCTCTCTCTCTCTTCTCTCTCCAACTGTCTTTCTCTCTCTTGCCTTTCTACCTCTTTCTCTTTCTCCCGCCTTTCTAACTGCTTCTCTTCGTGTTCTAACTGCCGTACCCGGAACTCGTGCTCGAGTCTCAGTTTTTCAAGCTGTACCTGTACCGCGTCTCCAGCAGGTTTTTCAATAGACACCACCCCCAGCTCACCTTGGGGAAACACACCTTTAGATACATAGTGCTCTACAATAGCTTTGTGTATCTCCTCTCTCCTCATTGTCGACTTCACCTTAGCAAGATTCAACCGTTTGGCCACAGCTATCAATTCCGATTTCCTGGCATCCTCTAATGCCTCCAAGGTCGGCGCCTTTATAAATTCCTCAGCCTCCATTTCTGCTGTTTGTCTTTTCTTTCTTTCGGGAATTTTAACCCAATCAATTTACTCTGTCCCAAATTTAGCGTTCAAAATCGCGGACGAGATCCCCACTTATGTTACGTACCCCGTAAGTGGGTTGCCAAACCAGCAGAAATGGATCACTCAGTTGGAGTCTGGAGTACTAGAACTAAGAAAGTTTTATTAAAGAAACAAGCAACACAGTAATCGAAAGGATAATAAATGCAACAGTTCAGCAATGATAACCACACATGTGCACAGAATTCAGATAACAGCATCAATCAAGCTCTATCGTTGTCTAGGGGTAAGTGACCAAATTTCAAAGTGACTCAAAATTCAGTCCAGTTTAGTAGTTCAGTTCGCAGTAATTGTTGCCATGGCGATGGACAACGTGGGGGAAGAGAGAGAGAGAACAGGAACAACTGATCATTCAGACATGGCTTCACTCACAGACCGGCGATATGGCTCACAAGCAACTTTTTGGGCGGGTCCGTGGTGATGTCACCTGAGGTCACCGACTGTGACCCCTCCTCCAGATGCGGTCGATCCTCTGCAGTGAACCCGGCACCCAGGCAAGGGCGGACACACACCGGGTTCCCGCTGATCGTACCTTTCCACCCCGAGTGTTGTCTGATACTTCTCACCGACTCGTGAGAGGCGTACCGCTTCCAGGGTCTCGTTACCTCGGGTGTCGTGTGTGTCTCCTGCCTTAGCGAACCTGTCCCTTTTTATCCCCCTGCTGGGCCTTCGCCTGTCCACCACTTCAAACAGTTCAGGGTTCAAAGGGGGAGCCGCTCCAGACAGCTCTCTCTCCCCCGTTCCTTCATTACACATCTCCAGACGCTGCTCCATTGTTCCTGATCTCTCCTTCCCCTGAGGGCAGGTGGCAGACCACTTGCTGATGTCACTGATGCTAACCCAGGCCAGCAAACATCTTAATTTTATGTGTATTCTCGTCACAAATGGAACAATAAAAATTAAGGCAACACACACAGAATATTGAAGGGTCCCCTGATCCTGTGCTTGCAATAAAAGTCTCAAACACGTGGGGATCACCCAGCAGAGTGCTGGCGAGCTGCCACTTTGATTCTGCAGCTGGTCAAAGCTGACATGTGAATGGATATCCACTGATTTCAACAGGGATTCTTGGGCTGCAGGTTAGGAGGTGTGGGGTGTGTTAGGTTTCTTTTATTATTTTGTTTTGATTTATTGTTTTTAATTATTTTTGTGCTTTTCTTTCAAAAATGCTTCTTTGTTCTCATGTTTGCAATAAAAATGAAAATGGATGAGGAGCAAAAAGTCTCATTCTGAGGCAAACAAGCAGAGAAATACAGGAAAGACATTTTTATCCTTCCACACCTCAGCAAGTGTATGGAAAAGGAAGGCACAAACATTAGAGCATAACTTACATTTTTATTTTATAATCAGGTTTAATCATTGTCTCTTATATCTTGTCACTTTGACTTACATTTACTAAAGCTCCTGTGTATCAATACCTTGTAGATTTGTTCTAAGCCCAACATATTGATGCAATTACAAAGAAAGCTGCTATGTTTCATGAGGAGTTTGAGGTGATTTGGTATGTCATCCGAGGGTCTTGCAAAATTCTATCGATGTACTGTGGAGACCATTCTGATTGGTTGCATCCCTATCTGGTACGGAAGCAGCATTGCGCAGGATCGTAAAAAGCTGCAGAGGGTTATAAACTTGGCCAGCTTCATCATGGACACTACCTTCTCCATCATTGAGGGTATCTTCAAAAGTCAATGCCTGAAAATTGGTGGCATCCATGATTAAGGACCTCCATCACCCAGGATATACCCTCTTCTCATTACTACCATCAGGGAGGAGGCAGAGGAGTCTGAAGGCACATATTCAATGATTTAGGAACAGCTTATTCTACTCTCCCATCAGATTTCTAAACGGTCCATGAACTATTTTGTCTTCATTTTGAGCTACTTATCTTTTATATTTCTTAATGTAACTTTTAATATGTTAGCGTATTTTACTGTACTGAGGCTGCAAAGCAAAACGATTCCTGACATATATCAAAGATCATAAACCTGATTCTGATTCTGATTCTAATAGCCTGGAGAGGAATGACTTATCAACATGTCCTTCCAAAGCTCACTATCAGCAGTACTTAAAGTCTGTGATTTCAATACTTTCAGAAGTCCATATATTCTTTGTGAAAAATGGCAACATCCATTTCAATTCCATAGTTCTGTAATCCCCACAGATTCCATGTAATACATGGAATCTCCTCCACTATCACAGAAAGCAGTTTAAAGAAATTTGTCACATTCAAACCTATTTTAAACTACATCTTTTGTTTTAAATTAGGATCCATACTGTGTTGAATAAAAGGTTCCTGCATAGAATGTTACCACAAATGTTGTAAAAGCATTCAACTGAATCTAATTAAAATGAGGTATTACTGCAGTAAAAAAAAATAATTATTTCAAAATTTAATGATGGTTAGGCTTTTTTTTAAGCTCAAATAAATTCAATGCAGTCTATGGCTCTATGAATATATTAGCAACCCTTGATGCATCACAGTCTTTTATTACCCATCTCTAATTGCCCTTGAGATAGTCGAGTAGAGTCATCTTTCAGAACCACTGCAGTCCATCTAATGGAGGTACTTCTGCAGTGTTGTTATGCAAGGTAATCCACGACTTGCACTCAGCAATGATAAGGGAACAGCAGTATATTTGCAAGGCAGGGTGCTACATGACTTGGAGGGGTACTGCAGACAATTTTCTTCCTAATCATCTGCTGCCCTTGTCCTAAACAGTAAGGACTGCAGGTTAGGAAAGTACTGCCAGAGTCACCTGAACAAATATCTGCATGCTGGAGGACATGAAAGTGGTGCATGTGGCATCAATCAAGTAGACTCCTTGTCCTAGATGGTGTCAAGCTTTCTGAGATTGCTGCACTCACCCTGCAGAATATTTCATCATTCTCCTGACTTGATGCCGAAGAGACTTTGAAATATCGGAAGTAAGCCCATAAAAAGACATAGCCACATTGTCTATAGGGCCATCCAATTAAAAATATGGTCACTAGAGACCACCCCCCCCCCCGCTGCCCCAATGGGATACTGATAGCAGGGGACTTGGCAGTGCTAAGATTATTGAATATCAGTGCTGGTGATTAGACTCTTGTTGGAGATGTCATTTATGTTACTTGCTGTTTATCGGCCGATGTTCAAAATGTTATCCAAGTCTTGCTGTGTGCAAGCTTGAGTTGTTTCATTTACTAAGGAGTCTCAAATGGAGTGCGACGTTGTGCAGTTTCAGCATGTGTGGCCACATGGGACCTTCTGGTGGAAGGAAGATCTTGATAAAGCAGCTAATGTCACTGCACTGGAACAGCTTGGCCTGAAGCACAGCTTGTTCTGGAACACAAAATGGATTTATAACAGGTTCTACCAAGAAGCCTTTACAGAATGATTTATCTTATGTTTATTAGTTCTGTGGTGTCTCCAGTACAGCAATTTCACACCCACTTAACTGCAATTCAAAAACCACCAATTTGCACACAGAAGTACACGGTTTATGAGGGGTAAATTTCAGCTGTTCAGCTGAAACACTTGCAGATGGCAAATGAAAATAAGGATGAGAGTTTGGCTGATCATTGTAACCACTTTTCCGATGCCCAACTATTCCCTGTAAATAGGAGAGCCTCCTTAAACAGCCAACTTTGATGGCACTTGCTAAATTCAAGTGTTTATAATGCAGAGTGTGGGTAATAAACTTATTGTAGCTGGAGCTAAGTTGCTCTTTGTGACTCCTAGAAGCATTATTTAAGGAAGCCTGTGGTATTTGTAATATGCTGTGCATATGCCTTTAAGAAATGTAGCATGTGTCCAAACCTGTCTGTTGCAAACGTGTTTCTTTGTGGACACTTCCAGAAGCTGTCCATTAAACATAAGCATTGTAAGAAATTATATTTTGTGGTACTGTATGTTCTTTTATAAATTACATACTTTTTGTGTATTTCATGGATACATTGGTGCATTTTGATGTCCACTGAATGGAGCATATTTCTGAAGAACAATAATGAAATCATGAATCTGTTCCCTTCCTCTGATAAATCATTGTTGTAGTGTAAATTATTTCGTCTGGTAGTATACAGGTATATTATTGAATGACAATAAGCTTGAACTTGAACTTGTAAATCCTTGCAATGGTAACGTTAGATGTCTGAGCCCTTCCATGAACAAGTGTTCCTACTTTAGGCACAAAGCAGAAGAATGAATGAAAAACAGGGCAGATTATCTGTGAATCACGGAAAACCGCAGTCATTTCCAGTCTTGTGCTGTGACATCATCTGAAAACCCATACCACCAACAAGTACCTTCAGGGTATAAGCACTTCTGGGAAGCCAGATAGAAAATTAATCTGTTTACAATAAAGAATTTGGAACAAGGACAGGCGCAATGTCCCTAGCAGCTCAATCAAAATGATTTAGGATGGGCTTTTCACCATGCACTTTCACTGTTCTCTTCAGCACTGCCTTGGCAGGCCTTTAAAAGTCCCATGTTGAGCTACAATAATCTTGTTATACCCAAAATGCAGAAAAGTTTTGACAGGTATTCTAAGGTACATTTAATTGGAGTTGACGACGTTGAGAACAGCAAAGGAACACCTGACGAAATCTCATCTGTATGGAGTAGTTAAGCATATTGCTGCATTAATAACTTCATTATAAATGGTATTTGGTGTCATTATTAAATTTTGAATATTTTCTTGGATTTGGGCTTTCATCAATCTATTAATCACCTAGAGAATTACATGCATGTGGACAGCAGATGATATGAAAAGATTATTAAAAACAGGTTCAGGAAAAGATGATTTTACTCACTAATCAAATGCCAAATGTTATGTATTTAATATTTCAGAAATATTTGAGTAATATTGTAAATACATTATTGTTTAAGCATTCTATATTTGTTTAAATAATTCATTGTGCAAAAGTATGTGAATGGCACATGTCATTACACCACCATGTATTATGCATGTGTCTCGCAAAAAGTAAAAACAAAGTTCACATGCATTCCAGACTCCTTTGTCTTTCTTTCAATTAGCTTTATGTTTTGGGGTTACAAAGCATAACAGTGGTGATGAGGAAGCTTTAAACAAACTCAAGATGACTACCTACCTGTTTGAAGCCCAGAAAGACAGTCCAGCTAAAAAAAGTGCAGTGAGACAAACAAGCTCAAAGAATTTGCAAGAGGAGAAGATGGTCAAATTTAAAAAAGGAAGAAAACAGACAAATTTGCAAGTTCATAAACAATAAATACTAGGTGATAATAATAAGTAAAAGATATCTTTGCAAACCTTTCTGGAAGAAAATACTTCAGCACAGTAGACTTAACTACCTAGAGATGGAGATAGAAACATAGAAAACCTACAGCACAATACAGTGACAAACATGACCTTACCTTAGAAATTACCTAGGGTTAGCCATAGCCCTCTAATTTTTCTGAGTCCATGTACCTATCCAGGAGTCTCTTAAAAGACCCTATCGTATTCGCTTTCACCACTGTTACCGGCAGCCCATTCCACACGCTCACCACCCTCTGCGTAAAAAACTTACCCCTGACATCTCCTCTGTACCTACTTCCAAGCACCTTAAAACCGCACCCTCTCGTGCTAGCCATTTCAGCCCTAAGAAGAAGCCTCTAACTATTCACATAATCAATGCCTCTCAACATCTTATACACCTCTATCAGGTCACCTCTCATCCTCTGTCACTACAAAGAAAAAAGGCTGAGTTCACTCAACCTATTCTCATAAGGTATGCTCACCAATCCAAGCAACACCTTTGTAAATCTCCTCTGCACCCTTTCTATAGTTTCTTCATCCTTCCTGTGGTGTGGTGAACAGAACTGAGCACAGTACTCCAAATGGGGTCTGACCAGGGTCCTATATAGCCTCAACATTACCTCTCTTTCTTAATATCTACATGCTCAAGCTTTTCAGTCCACTGTAAGTCATCCCTACAATCGCCAAGATCCTTTTCCATAGTGAATACTGAAGCAAAGTACTCATTAAGAACCTCTGCTATCTTCTCCAGTTGCATACACACTTTTTCACTGGAAGAAGAGTCCAAAGCGTTTCTCACCATAAATACTGACAAAGGGTTTTATCATTATCATAGGCTTATTTTTGGAGTAGCATCTGCATCTGCCCTCTGGCAGAAATCAATGAACCAGGTGCTGCAATGCTGTCCAGGTCTTCATTGTTAGCTGGATGAAATCATTGCTTCTGGTAATGATGACTAAAACATCTCCAAAATCTCAAGATATTGTTAAAAAGGTAGGAAGGTTATGGGCTCAGAGTATAACGTAACAAGTGTGAATTTTTTAAACCAAGCATCACTTACTCTGGTCATACCATTGACACACAGGATTAGTGGGGGATTCCCCAAGGCCAAAGAACGTGTCACAATTGTGGTCACCTTTTCATTTTGTAAATTATTATAACCAGGTTCCTGCCAAATCTGGCTACTCATTTCTTTAGGTCGGGAAGAAATGACAATGGGCAATGAAGTGTCTTTCCAAAAGCCAAAGAAAATGGTGATGTCAGACACTGTAGTTACACATCATGATCCACACCATCTGGTGAAGCTTGCCTGTGATGCTTCGCCTTATGGTATCGGTGCAGTCACGTCACAGGCTGTGAATGATGGAAGCGAGCACCTCTTAGCCTTCGCATCACGTTCCCTTACCGCTGCGGCTAAAAATTATACACAGATTCACAGAGAGGCCTTGCATCTGGTTTGCAGTGTACAACATTTTAACCTGTACTTGCATGGGAGAGGACTTACTCTCATCACTGCCCATCAGCCATTAGTGTCCATTTTCAATCCGCAGGAGGGTGTTTCACTAACAGCAGAGATGGGCTCTGATTCTTGAAAGACACAAAAACAAGAATGAAATCAAGAGGTTGACTGATGCTGATGAATTGTTCTGTTTACCTTTGGAAAAGGAAATACTTGAAAAATTTACAAACGAGGACATTCCTCTTGACATACTGTCCCAAATCAAATTGAACGTTTCCCTATTACAGCAGAGATAATCCAAGGGGAAAATGGAAAAGCCCCCATACTGTCTCAGATCTACATGGCCACCCAAAACGGCCAGAACGTGCAATGGAAAGTCCAGTTCCCCCATTTTTACCAGCGTCAGGATGAACTTGCCCTTGTTGGGGTTGCCTTATGTGGGGAATTGAGAGTTGTACCATCCAAGCTGAGAGCTAAAATGCTGGAGGAACCACATGCCGGTCAACTAGGTGTGGTCAAAGTGGAAGTGCTGGCTCAAAGCTTTGTCTGTGGACTGGGATAGATAAGATTGAGGAGCTTGCCATGTACTGTTTGGGATGCTAACATGTCCAGAGCTGTCAGAACCACTTCCTGCAGTCCCGTGGTCAACCCCTACAACCACCCTGGAGGAGGCCCCAGAACCTGAGATTATTTCACAGCCACAAGTCTCACCTGCCAAGCAAAATGACCCCCTTTGTCAGGAAAGAACTTATCACACAAGAGTAAGAAATCCTCCACAGCAATCAAATCTTTTGGCCTGAATGGGACAATTTAAAATATCCTATGCTGTGGATGTCTAGATAGTAATTGTATTATATTGTATACTGTATATATAAAGACATACAGTACTATATAGAGCTCACAGTACCTGTGTGAGTTGAGTTGGATTCTATATTGAGTTGCATTCTATATTGAGTTGGAGTTTATAGATAAGCAAGGAGTATTGTGTATTTAACAACAACCATGGACACCTTCACAGCGATTGCGCAACCACCAACTGCGACTCCAGCCTTGAACTCCAGGCCGGGTCTTTATGTGCTGCTATTGTGACTCCCGTCTCCCCTTCCCCCACCAATACTCTGCAATTCCGTCTCCCTCAGATCCCACCGTCAACTCCTGGGCCCTCAGAGGCTCCATCTTCCTCTCACCCCAACCCTCCCCTCTTCACTGACACCACCAGCCTCCCCCCTCCCCCCTCTGATCCCAGCTCTCATCCGTGCCGGGTCTTTACCATCCCCTCCGACCTTCAACTGTCGGAGGCAGAACGCTCTGTCCTCAGTAAGGGCCTCACGTTTGTCCCCCTTCGCCCACACCTCAGCAAGTTCCGTGTTCGCCATGATGCGGAACTTTTCTTCCGCCGTCTCCATCTCCGAGCCTACTTCTTTGGCAAGGACTCTTCCACCCCCACGGATGACCCCTTCTCCCATCTTCAACCCTCCTCTTCTTCATGGACACCCCGCTCTGGTCTTCTGCCTGCTCTGGATCTCTTTATCGCAAATTGCCGACGGGACATCAACCGTCTCGACTTCACCACACCTTGTCCTCATTCCAACCTCACTCCTTCGGAACGCTCTGCTCTCCACTCCCTCCGCACTAATCCTAACCTTATTATTAAACCCGCCGATAAGGGGGTGCTGTTGTAGTCTGGCGTACTGACCTCTACCTTGCCGAGGCACAGCGACAACTCATGGATACCTCCTCTTATTTACCCCTCGATCGTGACCCCACTAAGGAGCACCAGGCCATTGTCTCCCACACCATCACCGACTTTATCCGCTTAGGGGATCTCCCATCCACTGCTACCAACCTTATAGTTCCCACACCCCGCACTTCCCGTTTCTATCTCCTACCCAAGATCCACAGACCTGCCTGTCCTGGCCGACCTATTGTCTCAGCTTGCTCCTGCCCTACCGAATTCGTTTCTGCATACCTCGACACGGTTTTGTCACCCCTTGTTCAATCCCTTCCGACCTATGTTCGTGACACTTCTCACGCTCTTAAACTTTTCGATGATTTTAAGTTCCCTGGCCCCCACCGCTTTATTTTCACCATGGATGTCCAGTCCTCATATACTTCCATCCCCCATCAGGAAGGTCTCAAAGCTCTACGCTTCTTTTTGGATTCCAGACCTAATCAGTTCCCCTCTACCACCACTCTGCTCCGTCTAGCGGAATTAGTCCTTACTCTTAATAATTTCTCCTTTGGCTCCTCCCACTTCCTCCAAACTAAAGGTGTAGCTATGGGCACCCGTATGGGTCCTAGCTATGCCTGCCTTTTTGTTGGGTTTGTGGAACAATCTATGTTCCGTGCCTATTCTGGTATCTGTCCCCCACTTTTCCTTCGCTACATCGACGACTGCATTGGCGCTGCTTCCTGCACGCATGCAGAACTCGTTGACTTTATTAACTTTGCCTCCAACTTTCACCCTGCCCTCAAGTTTACCTGGTCCATTTCTGACATCTCCCTCCCCTTTCTAGGTCTTTCTGTCTCTGTCTCTGGAGACAGCTTATCCACTGATGTCTACTATAAGCCTACTGACTCTCACAGCTATCTGGACTATTCCTCTTCTCACCCTGTCTCTTGCAAAAACGCCATCCCCTTCTCGCAATTCCTCCGTCTCCGCCGCATCTGCTCTCAGGATGAGGCTTTTCATTCTAGGACAAGGGAGATGTCTTCCTTTTTTAAAGAAAGGGGCTTCCCTTCCTCCACTATCAACTCTGCTCTTAAACGCATTTCCCCCATTTCACGTACATCTGCTCTCACTCCATCCTCCCACCACCCCACTAGGAATAGGGTTTCCCTGGTCCTCACCTACCACCCCACCAGCCTCCGGGTCCAACATATTATTCTCCGTAACTTCCGCCACCTCCAACGGGATCCCACCACTAAGCACATCTTTCCCTCCCCCCCTCTCTCTGCATTCTGCAGGGATCGCTCCCTACACAACTCCCTTGTCCATTCGTCCCCCCCATCCCTCCCCACTGATCTCCCTCCTGGCACTTATCCGTGTAAGCGGAACAAGTGCTACACATGCCCTTACACTTCCTCCCTTACCACCATTCAGGGCCCCAAACAGTCCTTCCAGGTGAGGCAACACTTCACCTGTGAGTCGACTGGGGTGATATACTGCGTCTGGTGCTCCCAATGTGGCCTTTTATATATTGGCGAGACCCGACGCAGACTGGGAGACCGCTTTGCTGAACATCTACGTTCTGTCCGCCAGAGAAAGCAGGATCTCCCAGTGGCCACACATTTTAATTCCACATCCCATTCCCATTCTGACATGTCTATCCACGGCCTCCTCTACTGTAAAGATGAAGCCACACTCAGGTTGGAGGAACAACACCTTATATTCCGTCTGGGTAGCCTCCAACCTGATGGCATGAACATCGACTTCTCTAACTTCCGCTAAGGCCCCACCTCCCCCTCGTACCCCATCTGTTACTTATTTTTATGCACACATTCTTTCTCTCACTCTCCTTTTTCTCCCTCTGTTCCTCTGAATATACCTCTTGCCCATCCTTTGGGTCCCCCCCCCACTCCTTGTCTTTCTTCCCGGACCTCCTATCCCATGATCCTCTCGTCTCCCCTTTCACCTATCACCTGTCCAGCTCTTGGCTCCATCCCTCCCCCTCCTGTCTTCTCCTATCATTTTGGATCTTCCCCTCCCCCTCCAACTTTCAAATCCTTTACTCACTCTTCCTTCAGTTAGTCCTGACGGAGGGTCTCGGCCTGAAACGTCGACTACACCTCTTCCTAGAGATGCTGCCTGGCCTGCTGCGTTCACCAGCAACTTTGATGCGTGTTGCTTGAATTTCCAGCATCTGCAGAATTCCTGTTGTATTGTGTATTTAATATTTTCATAATATTTGAATAATATTGTAAATATAGTATTTTATTAAACATTATTTGTTTAGATAATTAATTACAGGTTTATGTAAAAGTATGTAAATTGTATATAGAACCATACCATAGAAACCATAGAAACTACAGCACAGAAACAGGCCCTTTGGCCCTTCTTGGCTGTGCCGAACCATTTTCTGCCTAGTCCCACAGACCTGCACACGGACCATATCCCTCCATACACCTCCCATCCATGTATCTGTCCAATTTATTCTTAAATGTTAAAAATGAACCCGCATTTACCACCTCGTCTGGCAGCTCATTCCATACTCCCACCACTCTCTGTGTGAAGAAGCCCCCCCTTAATGTTCCCTTTAAACTTTTCCCCCCTCACCCTTAACCCATGTCCTCTGGTTTTTTCCTCAGTGGAAAAAGCCTGTTTGCATTCACTCTATCTATACCCATCATAATTTTATATGTTATTACGTAACCATGCATACATCTTGCTAAAAGTAAAAATGAAGTTTGCAACCATTCTGGTCTCCTTTGTCTTTCTTTCAATTAGTTTTACGTTTTGGAATTACAAAACATAACACTAAACATCTAAAAACCTCTATGTTACATTTATGGTGTCTTGGTATAATCAAAAATAAACGGGGAAAATGCTTGTCACCATCTTCTCTATTCAGTATTATCTTTGTCAGTAATGTTGGCAGCAGTGTGAAATGTTGGCAGCAGTGTGATTTGCTGCAGGAAATAGGATTAAAGTAGTAAGTGGGCATAGTATTTCTACATTTTTATTTGCAGGGATAGAAATCAGTTCTCACTGTGTTTGTGTTTTCGTATAGAAAACCAGGTCCCAGAGATGCTCAATTTTGTAAGAGCCAATGAAGGATCCCATTTATCTCTGAAATATTATATTCTTTAATTTTCCAATACCCAACTAGTGATGAGATCTCCTTTGTAGATCAATAAGAGGTCGGGTCTCATAGGTACCAGTGCTTGGGTAGGATGGTGATCACGGGGGGAAGAGGGAAGAGAGATATTGCTGTGATTTTCTGAGCTTATCCCACTGATGAAGCACATTCTTTACAATGGCAAAGCTATGCTTTGGAGTATTTTGTCAAAGGAATGATCCAGCTGAAGTTAGCCTTCTTTATTCCTTCCTTGTTAATCACGCCTTATCAAAAACTAACATGTCTTCCTGCCCTTCTGTTGAAGTCACCCCGAGGATCAACTTGTCTCCCATTAGGATGTGAACAAGGAGTTTCTCAGAACTGGAAAAACAAGCCCTGTTTGGCGTTATTTGAAGTTTCTTGGGTTAGAGTCTGTGTTACAGGTTCCATTTTGGAGGGTGCTGAAGGGCAATAGGGTATTCATTAAATCTACAGAGAGAGTTGCTGAGATGCAGCACCAGCTCATTCTAGAAGTTGAGCTTTACTCCGTGAAGATTACATTCCTCAATTGATTTGTTCCTGCAGAAGATGTGTCCATTGTGTCCACTGCCTTCTTTCTTAAACTGAAAATCTCCTGCCCACTGTGCCGCACTCAGTTGTCAGATCATCTGAGCTCCCAGCTTACGATAGTGTTGCTTTTGGGATTGTCTAAGAGGCATTCTAGATACCCAGCTTCATATTGTGGAGTGGAAATTAACTATTCATGGCTTCTTTCACTATAGAGTAGCCATTATATATCAGCTGCCCACACAGGCTCACAGAGCAAACTCTAAGTCAAATGGCAAAGGGAATAAGATGACAGGGAAGAAGGCTCCTCTGTCTTGGTATTAATGTCCACATATAATCGATGAAGATACAAGCTGACATTCACCTGACCATACTGATGTTCAGTTGCACATAAACACACTTCTCATGGCCTCTCTTCACCACTCAGCTGGCTTTCCATTACACATTCTCCATCTCCCAAAGCCTGCCACATATCCTACCCTATTCCGCATCTCTGATTCTGACCACATTCCCAACTCCCCGCTCTGGGTACACATCTAACCACCTCTCCCACTCTTGATTCCCACCACATACCTGATCCCTGACTCTAGCCACACATGTAACTAACTTCGCTGTCCCTGGCTCTGGCCACACACCATAGAAACATAGAAAATAGGTGCAGGAGTAGGCCATTCGGCCCTTCGAGCCTGCACTGCCATTTATTATGATCATGGCTGATCATCCAACTCAGAACCCTGCACCAGCCTTCCCTCCATACTCCCTGATCTCCGTAGCCACAAGGGCCATATCTAACTCCCTCTTAAATATAGCCAATGAACTGGCCTCAACTGTTTCCTGTGGCAGAGAATTCCACAGATTCACCACTCTCTGTGTGAAGAAATTTTTCCTAATCTTGGTCTTAAAAGGCTTCCCCTTTATCCTCAAACTGTGACCCCTCGTTCTGGACCTCCCCAACATCGGGAACAATCTTCCTGCATCTAGCCTGTCCAATCCCTTTAGGATTTTATACGTTTCAATCAGATCCCCCCTCAATCTTCTAAATTCCATCTGCTGGACTTACCACATTTCTGAAAACAAGGGGGGAAAAAAGATATGCAGATTGACTTGTTGAGTATTTCCAACATTTTCTGTTTTTATTAGACAGCAAAACATATGCTTCACCATATTGCCTAAAACAGCTGATTCAACTTAATGGCATCTGGATCTTATTGATATAGCTGTAGGAGTACAAGTGATAGAAGTTCTCTTCTTATGAGTTACCAACCTCAAACATCTCTAATGTGGCCAGCTTTCAGATGCACAATTGAGATGGATTATGGAAACAGCGGCAAGCCAGTTCAGCTACCTACTTATTTATCTGGTGAAGTACTGTTAAGTGAGAAATTCCTGCATTTAAAGCCAGCAACAATGATGAGGCAGTATAACATCATCTTTAGACTCAGATAGTCCGAAGTTTAAAACAAGGAATATAATATGTAAAACAGATGAGGTTAAAGTCTGGATGAATACATAATAATGGCATTGTCATTACAGAAATTTGGTTGAGAAAAGGGCAAAACTGACAACTTAACATTCCAGGGTTTAGATAGATTAGATATTAGCTTCAGAGTGATGTAAAAGTGATGGGGAAGTTTTATTATGATTAGAGATATTGTCACGGCTGCACTGAGAAAGAACATCTTAGAAATGTTAGCCAATGAGGAAGTACGTGTTGACCTTATACGTAAGAATGGTGAAATAACAAAAATGGGGTTATACAATAGGCCAGTAGGAGATAGAAGAACAAATCTGCATGTGGATCATGGAAAGATGCAAAATCAACAGGGTTGTTGCAATGGGTAACCATAACTATCCCAAGATTGACCGGGACTCCCTTAGTACCTGGGGCTTAGGGGGGATAGAATTTGTTAGGTGCTTCCGGAAAGGTTTCTTGAAACAGTATGTTTCAAACTAATCAAATGAAGAAAGGGGCTGTCCTGGACAATGTATTAGGATGAACTTGTGCAGGTGATCAAATTTTCAGTGGGGGAGCATTTTAGGAAATGTGGTAATAATTGTGTACATTTAAAGATAAGTTATGGATAAGGATAACAACGGTCCTTGGGTGGAAATTGATACATTTGGGGATTGCAATATTATTAGACTGGAACTGGGGCAAGTAGTTTGGGAGTGGCTGTTTGTGGGTAAATACATATCTGACATGTGGGAGCCACTTAAAATTCAACTGGTTCAAATTCTGGGTCAACATGTTGCTGTGAAGAAGAAAGGCGATGATGGAAAGGTTTGGGAACTTAGAATGAACTTTGGATGTTGTAAATT
Source organism: Mobula hypostoma (assembly GCF_963921235.1). NCBI lineage: Eukaryota > Metazoa > Chordata > Chondrichthyes > Myliobatiformes > Myliobatidae > Mobula > Mobula hypostoma. Next base: position 54,231,912 of record NC_086098.1, on the reverse strand, counting down.
TAATAACATGGAGAAAGGAAACATATGTATGGTTTAGGAAGCTGATATTTGACAATAACCTTGAGGATTATAAAGGAAGCAGGAAAAGGCTTAAGCAATGAATCAGGAGGAATAAAACTGCCTTGAAATGTACTTGGCAAGTGGCACTAACAAGAATCCCAAGGCATTTTATATGTACTGTACAGTTAGAAATTGGTAAAAGCAGATATGATAGTAATGTTTAAGAAGTGTGTAGACGGTCAAAAAGACAGGCAGGGAACAGAGAGATAAGGACAATGTGCAGGCAGATGGGACTAGGTTAGATTGGCATCCTGGTCAGTGCAGACATTCTGAGCTGAAGAGCCTATTGCTGTGCCACACTATTCTATGCCCGATGTGCTATGTTTTAATATACTTACACTCAGTGGCCACTTTATTTATGCACCTGTACACCTGCTTGTTAATGCAAATATCTAATCAGCCAATCATGTAACAGCATGCACAAAAGCATGTAGACATGGTCAAAAGGTTCAGTTGTTTAGATGAAACATCAGAATGGGGAAGAAATGGGATTTAAGTGACTTTAACTATGGAATGATTGTTGGTGTCAGACAGGGTAATTTGAATATCTCACAAACTGCTGATCTCCTGGGATTTTTTACACACAATAGTCTTTAGAGTTTACAGAGAATGGTGCATATATTTAAAAAAAACAGCCAATAAGCAACAAGTCTGTGGACGAAAATGCCTTATTAATGAGCGAGGTCAGCGAAGAATGGCCAGACTGGCTCAAGGTGACAGTAACTCAAATAACCATACTTTACAACAGTGGTGTGTAAAAGAGCATCACTGAATACACAACCGATCGAAACTTGAAGTGGATAGGGTGCAGCAACAGAAGACCATGAACAAAAACTCAGTGGCCTCTTTATTAAGAGGTACCTTTAGAGAAATAACTGCATTATATTTTATAAATATTAACCTCAAATCTGCATGGTGTTAGAGAGGGTAGATGGATCAGCTAGATCCATCTAGTTCATAGAGAACCATCGGCAAATTGCAATACAAATTTTAACGCATTTCAGACTTCCATGCTTGCACGTTGCTAGATATACAAAACACCATAAAGTTCCATTGATGGTGTATTTTCATCAAGGTTGGAAACACACTCAGTGGCCCAATATTTAAGCACCTACTGAACTCAACAGAGAGTCTGGAATGAGGGCCAGACACCTTTCACTTCTGGCTTAAGGCTTTATACCAGCTTTCCAGAGAGGCTCCATTCATTTGAATGTGGTCACTAATCTTCATTAAAAAAATAAGTGAGGCTAAGACTTTTTTAACCTATAGTTTAATTAATATTAATGCCTTTAAGTTACTTGTTAACTGTGTTTCAGACAAATACACTCTCTTAAAACTTTTTAAAAATATATATTTAATTTCAATCTAACTGTTTCTGATCATCCCTGATCATCAGAGGCACTTACTGAAAAACTGTCAGAAGAATAGTAAGGTCTGTCATGGAGTTTCAGGTTTTGCTGCCTGAGGCCTACATACGCTTGCAAGCTGCTCTACTTTGTGGATCTCCTAAACGAAGACCTGGGCCAACATTTTGTGTGGTGATTGAGATGCAAACCCAGAAAGACATGTATTTAGTCCTGGATGGTGTTGAAACATCTTTTATGTCATGAGATATGTCAGCAGGTGGAGAGAGCATTTCATGACATTTCTGATTTGTAGACAGTGGAAAGGTTTTGGCAAAAGGAAAGGGAAATCAATCAATGCAGGATACTCAGCCTTTATGTTAGGATTTTGGCCTTTTCTGGGGTTGGCCAGCAGGCCAGACAAAGTTCCCCAAGGGTTTTTTTCCCAGAAATGATTGGACTCTCTTATTATTCATCAATGACTGTGCATATTCCCGATTAAAGTCTATGTATTTAAATCCTGCTTCCTGTACCTTTCTTTCCTCAGTCTTAAAGTATGTTCTTGCAAGTGGCAAGAGCCTTTGGGTTTTTTTTTAAGTCTTTACTGTGTTTTTTTTTTTGTCTGCTTATCACCTGCCCTTTCTGGATCTTCTTTCTGCATTAAGATCTTGGATTACTGCATTTTTGAGTTGGACTGGTTTTCTGTTTTTGCGCATGCCTATTTATTTTTTGCCCGTCTTGGCTAAAAGAAAGTAAAACTTGCTTTTGAATCTGCACATCCTGTCTGCATCATGGCTTCTGCAATTGGTTTCACCCACAATCCTCGGTGGTACAATGATAGAGTGCTGGACTTTGACCTGAGTTCGATTCTTGATCGGGTCATTTCCTTTACATTCTGAACTGCTCTTGCAGACAAACCTTTCATGTGCTGGATTGTTTAAACTTCTGTTAAATTTTGATCCTGAATTTGTAGCTGGTGAAAACCTCAGCAATGGAAATTCTGTTGAATGATTCTTGTTGGAGTTAGTCACTACTCTAACTTGACAGCTTAGAAGTTACTTATCAGCCCATGACTGAAGTGTGACACAAGAAACTGCAGATGTTGGAATCTGGAGCAAAAAACTAACTGCTGGAGCAATTCAACAGGTAGCATCAGTGGAGGGAATGGACAGTCAATATTTTGAAGGGATTGGGATGGTTGATCTCCAAATATCGTCCTTTGTGTGAGACATGGTTGCAGTTTTTCCCCTTGATTCTGATTGACTTCAACTTTTACCAATGCTACTTGTTCAAGTACTTCAATAAATGGATCAAAACTCTAATGAGATCTGAGGCCACATGGTCTTGGCAAAACCCACCTAAATTTCAGTGAGCAGTATACTGGTGAATAACCATTGGATTTATTGCTAGAATTTGTTAATAAGATTATTTGGCATTAATTAGCCACATTATTTTTGTCCTATTTGTTGTAGACAAATTATACCTGGGCAATTTAGTTCACCCAGAGGTTTTAAGTGGATAATACATTCCAGCTTCCTCTTGAGGTTGTTGCCTTCGCTGGGGTTAGGCTTCAGGCAATTTCATACACTCCATGTAATACAAAGAAATAGCTGAGAGCTCCAAGTGCAGCAAAGATATCAGGCCCAGACAGCATTCCAGTTGCAGAGCTGAAGATTTGCTCTCCAAAAGATTTGCCTCTAGCCAAGACATTCCAGTACAGTTACAACGCTTTAATAGTCTACTGCCATCAGCAAGTTAACAGCAGCAGCACAATTATAGCAACCCACACTAATTGCTGGAGGAACTCAGCAGGTCAGACAGCATCTATGGAGTGTATTTCTAAACCTTGACTGAGCCTGACAAGTCTGCATGATACATGCTTATGAAAGTTAGGTAAGGAGGGAATTGTCTGAGAGTTGGGGAAGGGAACAGAAAGACGGTGGCCAGATATTCTTACTGCAGATAACAATGCTTTCTCATGACTGGAAACATCATCTCTCTGCTATAAACCACATGCTAGTGAGACATCCCTCAAGCTGGACCATGAAGCCATAATTATCGTTTAACTTCCCAATGATTGGGAAAGCAATGTCTCCTCCAACTTTCCCTTTCCCAGAGAACCAATCTCCTCCTTGCCTTGTGACTCAAGCAAGTAAAACATAAAAAATATCTGCATGTAACATAGCCTCCATTTAGGAGGTGTTTTCAGGTTTTAAGTCACTTCCAGAGAACTCAGCCTGAAGGAAGACTCTGAATGTGAACAGGTTCAGGCGGGAAATTCATTAGTCAAACAGTAATGAGACTTACAATTCAAATTCTGCCACCAAAATCTATTTTAAGTTAAAATCATGAACAACACTTAAAGGTTTGCTACCACCCTCTATTCTCTCTATCACATTTAGTTTGTATCCTCTTCAAAGTCAATATAAATTTTCAAAACCTATGGAAATGAAAAGATGAACACAATGTCAAATGTTTATATTTATTAGATGATACAGGGTGACTACTTTGAAGTTCACTCTTTAAATTAAAATGTATTGTCACATTAAAGAATTGCACCTTAGTTCAGCTTGAATTAAACTGAACTAAAGCTTTGAAATGTAAATTAAACTCAGATTGATAGACCCCACTTTCTTTCAAAACTTCATCAACTATATCATTTACAGAAAAAAGCTGAAAAACCCACAAGGTAACGCTTAATGCTCCATTACACCTCATGTAGCAGTGAAGGGGTGGGATTCAGGCATTATAAAGCGGCATTTTCCAAAGGAACAGGGTCTTTGGACTTGATAAATGCAGCATGTCGGATGAATTTTCAATCTATTTTACACTGTAAATGAAAAAATCGAAATTCCATCAAATGTGACAAAGTTACGTTAGAGAAACTAAACAACAAAGTCTAGAACTTCCACTCCAGTTTAATCATGTATTGATTTTTGTCTATCTGACGGAAAGGATTTTGATGACAGGAGTGGAACTGCAGTGAGGATGTTTACTGCAGTATTACATCTGCAAAGATTTAACAGTACATTGCTTTACTGCTTTGGCAGAACCACAGAGGAGAACCATCTTCATTGGTATTCTGTTCACATTCCTTAACAGTGTACAAGCAATACCTACCATTTTCACAGTGAGTCAATGATACCCTGTGAATTATTTTAAAATATTTAATATTTTCAGATGCCACTAGGTATAAGGAAGTCAAAAACGATCGGTGTCATCAAATAAAGACTTAGAAAATGATATAATTGGGAATACTGTCCATGCCCTCTTTAATTAGTATTTAAGCTTATAAGACTAGTTGAACTGTAAGACTTGATGCTTGCAAATATATAAGATTAATATTAATCTTTAAAATTGTTGGAGAGTTATTTTAGCCAAAGGTTTAATCAAACACTAAATGGGATCTGTGCTAATAAGGAACACCTGCTTGAAAGTGTAGATCAGCACACAATTTTGGGGCTAATTTGTTGATTATCATGATTCAAATTTGTCAGTAGGTAATGAAACCAGCCATTGCATTCAAATGTTAAATACAGATTAAACACAGTTTTTTTTTTGGAGCAACATACACCCTGGGGCTACTTTATTCGATACCTCCTATACTGAATAAAGTGACCACTGAGGGTATGCTCATGGTTTTCTGCTGCTGTAGCTCGACCACTTTGATGTATTGTGCATTCAGGGATTGTTTTCTGCACAGCACTGTTATAAAACCTGATTGTTCAAGTTACTCTCATCCTCCCGAACCAGTCTGACTATCCTCCTCTGACCTTTGTCAATAACAAGATGTTTTTGCCCACAAGCTGTTGCTCATCGAGCTATTATTTTTGTTTTGTTTTACGCACCATCCTCTGTGCATTAAAAATCCCAGGAGATCAACAGTTTCTGAGATACTCAAACCACCCCGTCAGGACCAACAATCGTTCCACGGTCAAAGTCACTTAGATCACCTTTCTTCCCCAATCTAATGGTTAGTCAGAACAACAGCTGAACCTCTTGACCATGTCTGCATGTTTTTATGCATTGGCTGCTGCCACATGACTGCCTGGTTAGATATTCGCATTAATGTGTACGGTTATCTCTAATGAAGAGGCCACTGAATGTATATAGCCTATATTCAACAACTTGGAGCATTCTATCTATGAGTAGAGGGATAAATCAAGGACCTAGCTGAGACCATTCAAGTTCTTTGGTTGGACTGATGGAAGAGGTCTAGAGGTTGAATGTACTGTTCCTCTGGCAGATGGAAAAGAGCCCACGGTGCATTTAATGCACTGTGCTTTGGAGATGATAGCTGAACAGATTGCCAAAACATGCCCCCACGTTCTAGAGATATCTACTTAGAAATAGCACTCATTTGTGTAATTTTGTGCAAAAATATGCTTAGTGCAAATTTTGAGTCCTCCCATGGGGAAATTCAACTGGGTACTTACCTCCCATGGGGAAATTCAACTGGGTACTTACCTCCCAAGGGGAAATTCAACTGGGCTTCACTCTAAAGTGGATGTTGTTTCCCTGCCATGTTTTGTGCATCTAACTGCATACTGACTAGTCACAAATATTTGGTCCAGTTTCTGTTAACTTCGTTTTATACTCACTTAAATAAACCGTGGAATATGCCATACTGAAAGCACTCAATCCTGTGATACGTTGATATATTTTATAAATTCTATCCTCTCCCAATATACCCTGTCAATCTAATGCATTGAAAATCTTACTGCTACAGCCTGCCTACAGAATGAAACACTGATGGCTTCAGGTCACTGCTGCTTCACTCTGTAGCCCCTTCGTTGTGTGACTTGGTGTCCAATCACAGTGTACCTGGTATCGTGACATAGAATGGCTTATTCCTCCCACTCAGTTGTGGGATGGAGATGGCTGTTTAGAAACCTGAGCATCACAATCATGTCTCCATCCCAATCTCCACCCTCCAAGTGGCAGTCTACACCCCAGCAGCTGCATGAATGGCCAGGAAGTTTGGGATTTAATGTTTCTTCAAAGGAGAAACCACAATAACGATTTTATTAAATAGAGTCATAGAAAAGCACAACACAAGCCCTTCGTCCAATCTGGTCCATGCCAGAACCATTCATAATGGCTAATCCCATTGACCTGCACTGGGACTATAGTCCTCCATGCCCCTACCATCCAAGCACCTATCCAAACTTCCCTTAACATTAAATTTGAGCTTGCATGCACCACTTTTGCTGGCAGCTCTTTCCACACTCTCAAGATCGTCTGAGTGAAGTATCCCCTCATGTTTCCCTTAAACTTTTCACCTTTCACCCTTAAATTAAGAATGCTCCCAATTTTGTGGAGTTTTCTTTCCTGGCAATGCTTGATTGTGTTTTAGCTTTAGGGTGAAAAATACTGCCCATTTAGTACATCAGAAAATAGGGCAAATGCAGTTTCTGGGCAGTGGTCTTGACGAGTTGCAATAAAGATACATCTCTCAAACAATTCTCAATAACTTCATTACTATCAGCTTCACACATCCGTTCACTGACCAGAAGTGACCATTCCTGTGCCTCTCCATCTTGTATCCATCACATCTGTTACCAGAAACTCCCAACTTGTTGTGCATTGCACATTCATTAACTCATTTGTCAATAACTCATTCACAATTACTACCTCTGATCTTCCAGAACAGGTTCCACCTTACTACCCAGAGCAACCGTCAAAGGTGGAGATTGACACAATGAATGATCACTGTATCTCATAGTTATTCAGGTCTATAGCCATGTCCTCCAGAGCTGCCATCTTTCTGTTGGTTTGGTGCAGGCTGCTGTGAGGTTTGCTGTATTGGTTTAGAAGTTATGATAGGAACAATCTGATCTAGTCACTTGAGGTTGGAAAGACCATCTGAAGTCCTGAAAGAGGACAAATGACAAAATGGAGCCACAATTTGCAATCTTTCTTCAGGTTGGTAAAGTTTGTAATCTGAACAGAGGAACTGTTGTCCACTTGGATGTTCATCTAGTTAGCTCAGTCTGTTGCTGGATGCACTGAAAACACTGTAGATACATCAAGGCCTAGAGCTGCTCATGGTCTACATTCAGGGCCATCAGCTGTCTCCTCTACGGCCAAAACCGTCTCCCACTTTTTGTCTGCAACCTTGAGAATGCACTGTGTAAAAGTATATGGTAGGCAGATGCACATGGAGAGGGTCAAAATTGTGAACGTTTGGTTTGTATTTAAAAATAAATTCCTTTGATTCTGTTTCATGGTTTTTGCTACAAATCACATGGTGGACTTTGGACACTAACTGTAAGAGCGCATAGTTCGTCATTGACCTCAATGACTCTTGCCCATTGCAGAGGATGACATTGTGGCAATTATAGCTCCTTTTCCTGATGCAGAAGAACTTCTTCCAGCCTTCCTCTGCTTGTACAGAAAAAAAAATAACATTGGACTGTTACCAATGTAAATATGAAAGTAATGTAGTTTAGGATCTATCTTGCAGTTGGCCAAGTACACATTGCAGAGGATTTACAACCTTTAATGATAGGTATAAGTAAATGGTTTCCTTTTTAATGGGAAGTTCTCTTTCATTATATCCTAGTAGTCAATGCATCAGCTGAGTCATTGCATCAGTAAAGTTTGATGTATACTATAAGTTAGGCTGCTGTTAAACTGCTTAACAGTGTGGATCACTAGGCTGTGTTGGCTAGGCTGCCTCTGTACTCTAGTTCGTAGTTTTCCTTTCCAGCTTTATGACTTAAAGTATATACTGAATGATGGTAGTTAAACGGTACCCTGCTACTACCACTTTGAAATACCAGTATATTGATTCCTCAACTCTGTGCTTACTAGCAATAGGCATTGATCATGAAGTTGAACATTGATTGGTTATAGACTTAATGAAGGGGTTAGTCGCTTAGGCCAAATAGGGAGAAATTTCTTTACATACATGGCAGGAATGTTTGTACCCAAAAGTTTTGGAAACTTAGGCTTTGGGGATATGTAGATTTTAAAGGAATCAAGGGTAGGAATAAAAAAAAAGATCAGCCACAATCTTATAGAGTAAAGTTGCATCATGTGGGTTCAAATGTTGCTTCTATTTCTGCTGCAGTTTCCACGTGGGGGCAATGGCCTTTGCCAAGCCTGGTGCATTGCCAGTCCAAGACCACTCATAATTCAAAAGTTGTGTGGTGGTAAGGTCTGTAATTACTGGGTGAGCAAAAGCCTCCCTGCTGAAAGTAGACCCAATCTTCAAGCTAAGAGAAAACCTTTGTGGCAAAACCAGAAGCTAAGGAAGAGGGGAGGAGATTTTGTTCACCAAGAGCATGTGCTTTATGGAATGGAACTTTAAATGATGGGTGTTGTGGAATGATACAGAGTTCCTGAGCACCACGTCAGCAACTCCTTCCCTGCATTATTGGAAAGATACATATTTTGCAACACTTATGGCTCAAAGTAACATCCCTTTTACGACATTGCACTGAAGATTCAGAATTCACCCACAAGCAAATGATCCGGGGCAAAGGAGTCCAGAGAATCAATGATTTCCTCCTCAAGGCAGAGCTGTCCATGCCTGCCCCATCCACACACCATTGCCTTGACTATTGCACCTGCAAAACCCGAGGGGTCTGTCACCAGCTCCCTGAAAAATCCTTGACCTAGAGATACATTGCTTCTCAGACTATAAAGCAGGGGCATAACTCTGGAGGACCAGGATGTCATTAGATTGCCCTGACAATTGCCCTCCTTCCCCTGGTTGTGGGAGCAACTAGCATGTCTGCTTCGCATTTCATGCCCTCTCTTTTTCCTGGTTTTTTGCAGACCTGCTGATGTCACTCTTAGGCACACACAGCAGAATTAATATATGTAGTATTGGTCAGCACTTGCCAAGACAACTTGTCCTACTTAGAACTGTACTTGCCTGCCTGTGAAGTGTACCACTGTTATAAACATCTCCTAGGGCTGGTCCAAATTCCTCAAGAGGAAATGTGTTAGCATTTGAACAGGGGAAAATGTTCACAAGGATCTGTCACCTGTATAGACTACCAATTCGATTAACCAATGCATAAAATTGCTTCCGATAGCACATGACAACAGTGCCTCGCTCTATTATTCACTTGTTTTAGTCTCCACATTTGAGAAAGGATGCAATGGCATTGGAAAGAGTGTAGAAGAAGTTCAGTAGTTTGATTCCTGTGATTAAGTGATTGGTCGATGAGGTGAGGTTGAGCAGGTTGGACCTAGACATTGGAGTTTAGAAGAATGAGGGACCATTATACTGAAACATAAAGGATTCAGAGAAAGTTTGACAAGATGAATGCTGAGAATGAGTTTCCACTCATAAGGATAAATTGAACTAGAGGGTGTAGTTGCAGATTAAGGAGTTGCCCATTCGAGTCAGAGATGAAGAGAAACAACTTCTCCTCAAGTAATTCACGGATCTCTTGCGTAAAGGTGTTGCTCTATAGCATAAAATAGTTTGGGAACTCCTGTCCTAGAGTATCATGACACTTTGGAATTATTTATCCTATTGAGCTGTGGAGGTGAAGCCACTGAATGTATTCAAGGAGGTGACTGACAGTTGATCAAGGGGGTACGGAGAGAGAGCGAGTAGGAAAATAGTGTCAAGGCCAAGATAGATATAGCCATAAAGTCATTGAATGGCAGAATAGGATTTACAGGGCCCATATGCTAGGCCTGATATTGTTTGAAGTTCTGTAACCCTATTACTGTAGGTGATTTTAAACAGAGAATGCCTCAGATTTGAGCCAGTGTATCGCAGAAACATTGGCATACGCCTGTGTCAGAATGCAGCTGACTGTTCCCAAGACATTGCTCCTCCTGTCCTGCTTGCCGAAGTGTCACAAGGCTGGGAATGCCATCAAGGTTAATCTGTTCAGTTCCACCATTGGCCAGTAGCATAACATTAAAGAATGAAGGGGACATACAATTTTACAATTGCCAAAGATAATCTGGGAAGGCTGATTATCTGAGGCTCTGGACCACTCACCTTTTTGTAAACATTTCCACTTTATTCTGAAATGTTAGTAGGTCAAAGACATTCTCACAGTAACAGGGAACATTAATGGCAAAGAAGTCTATTTAGAGAAGGAGCGTGATGCAGACAAAAAAAATGTAGTAACAAGCAGGATCGTACTTACCAGCAGTTTCACTTGCCTTTTGGGGCTACACTGTTCCCAGCCTCTGAGATGTCACTGTTAAAGCTGTTCTGCGAGCAGCAATTCCACCTTGAGGGCACAAGCTGAGGCTCCAGCTGCACACAAGCCCATTAGTGTTCCCACAGTTCAAGATGTCAGGAGGCCACATCCATGGTCTCTATATATTTCTGAAGAGCAGAGGAAATTAAAACAGTAGAAATACATTTGTTCACTTGTCCTTCTCACATGCATTGACTTCTTTGAAATCAATAAGATATTCCAGTATTGATGGCTAGTCCTTTATCTCACAGAGATATAAACTGCTTCTGAAGGCAGAGCTGAAGCTGAAGTTACAGCATGAGATCCTAACTGCAGTATCCTGCACTTCCATGTTTTAGTCTCCATATTTAAGGAAGGCTGTAGCTGCACTGGCAACGGTGCAGGGAAAGTTCACTCGACTGATGCAAGCACAGAATCACAACTCAATATCCATACAATCCCGCCAAATGTATCTTCATTTACCACCAAACAAAATGAACTGGTGCTTTATTACCTTCTCAATTTATTTTGTGTATCACGATGCCAAAGGATCATTGAGGACCAGAGTCACCCCAACCACAAACTGTTCCAGCTGCTACCATCTGGGAAAAGGTACCACAGAATAAATCCAGAACCAACAGGCTCCAGGACAGCTTCTTTCACCAGGCCATCTGACTAATTAATTCAGGCTGACATAACCGCATTTCTATGTTATATTGACTGTCCTGTTGTACATACTATTTATTATAAATTACTATAAATTGCACATTGCACATTTAGACAGAGACATAACATAAGACTTTTACTCCTCATGTATATGAAGGATGTAAGTAATAAAGTCAATTCAATATTGGTAACTCAGTAAACTGTTTGAAGTTTAAACAAGCAGGTGAATATACTTTTCATAGGAGGAGCTTAATACTGAACATAGAACATTACATTACATCACAGTACAAGTTCTTCATCTAATTTTTTAACCCACCCTAAAATCAATATAGCTCTTCTCTCCTTCATAACTTGCCTTTTTTTCTATCATCCATGTGTCTATCTAAGAGTATCTTAAATGACTGTGATGTATCTGCCTCTACTACCAGCCTTCCCTCTCTGTGTAAAGAACTTACCTCTGACATCACCCCTATACGTTCCTCCAATCATCTTAAAATTATGCTGCCTTGATTAGCATTTCCACCCCAGGAAAAAGTCTTTGGCTATCCACTCTATCTATGCCTCTTAATATTCCTGTACACCTCCAACAAGTCACCTCTCATCCTCCTTCAACTTACAGAGAAAAATCCTAGTTTACTTAACCCATCTTCATAAGATATACCCTCCAGTACAGGCAGCATCCTGGTAAATTTCCTCTGCACTCTCTCTAAATTTCCTGTAATGATGCAACCAGAACTGTACGTAATATTCTAAGTGTGGCCTACCCAGAAGACTGTAAGACTTCAGTGCCATGCTTACAATTGTGGCAAGTGTGACCCCAATTAGAAAATACTAACCATTCACAGTTATGCTTCGAGCTATGTCATTACTGCAGAATTAGTTGGAAATGCTTGAGATTTTCCACATTTGGCAAATGACTTGCATAATTCAATTTACTGGCATATAGCAGTTTTTCTTAAGTGAGTTTTATGTGACCTAATCATTGCTGTCATGTAACTACTGATTAAATAAATAAATAAAGCAAATCCTTGAGGACTTCATGAGAAGTAACAGGTTGATTCATACTTATTATGCGGCTGTGCTTATACCTGTTGTGTTTTCAGCTGAACTCAAAGCCTTGCCACAAAGGCTGTCCAGATGACTAAACCTCAGACTGTAGGCTCTGAGACCCCAGATGCAGACTATTCTGGCAGCTTACTGCTGTCAAAAGGTATTTTAACTCTTTTTAAATTACCATGATAATCAGACATTTAACAACAGCTCAAGTAGGTTACATGACTAAAAACTAATATATTTGTTTCTTTAACTTAAACTGCTAGAAAATTAAACCACAAAGTGAAAGAAAAAATATCCCCAAATCAAAACCTTTAAATCAAGACTGACAACCCCATTTCAAATAAATGGGATCGTGTGAAGTTGACAGATTCTTGAGGCTGGCGGCAAAGTACATCCAGCTCCTCAGCTGGTAAGTACATCTGTGGAGAGGTTGGTGAAATGTGCTACTTCTGGCCTGCCTCCATCTTTTGTGGTTCATTTTTGTGGTAAGCACCAACACAGACGATCAAGGAGGATGCTTCCTGCGGTGTTTCTGTTCAGAACCTTTGCTCCAAAATCTGACAGATACTTTTCTTACATCTCAACATTATGCACAATAATGAAATTTTGGAAGAATAATAAAATTCATAGATATTAGTCATACAAAGAGACTTGCTTTGCTGTTACCATTTGCAGCAGTGTGATAAGGAGAAATATTTAATTAAAAACACCATATAGATTGATATGCTCCTGACTAGATCATATTGGATGCTTATTTTCATGTTTGAAGCTCTGTGTTTATCATCATTGCAGTCATAATGGAGAGAAAACTTTTCATAGGTTGAAATGTAGGGTCAAAGCAAGGAAGAAAGATTGCAAACTGGTATAAACAGTGCATGGCTGAGGTAAGCACTGGAATAATTTAACTCATGATCATTCAAAGCAGTTGAATTAGTTGAAGTGACAACAACTGGCTCATAAATAGAGTTATAACACAATTGTACTGTCTGTTACATTAGTGGCTTGGTAGAAATGGTCCATATCGATTTCTGACTTCTTTCTAGAGTTTAAGCTAGAACTGTACAGGCTTTGCACTTACAATCCTGGGGCCAATGAATTTCCTAGCAACACAGACAAAATGCTGGAGGAACTCAGCATCTATGGAAAAGAATAAACAGTTGATGCGTTGGAGGAGATGCTTCATCAGGACAGGAAATCAGGACCATCCATTGAGGAAATCCAAAGGATTTCTTGATCTATGCCAGTAAAGCAGCCTGAAGACCTACGTACATTAGTTGCAGGACCAAGCACTGGAAGAGCGGGTGGAACACCTGAAGCTGAAGTAGAAAATCAAAAAGCACAAGATGCCAGAAGCCTCTAATAAGGGTGTGTCTGCATCCATTTCAGATATTCCGCTTCTCTCTATTCTTCATGCCTTCCCTCTCCCCTTCCCCATCCCTCTACAACTTAATAAGTTTTATATCTGACTTTATCTCATCCTGATGAAATATCGCCAATTGAAACCTTGACTGTGTCTCTCTCTGCAGATGCTATCTGAATTCCAGCATTTTTTGCTATTATATCTGAAACTGAAGTTTGCCACCTTTCACTTGCCAATAGAGACAAGCAGTGGTGGCTGCTGGCAAGTCAGGCACAACTGTGAAGCGAAGGCGTCCAAACTCTCCCACCATCTAACTAGACAGTTTAAGTATAAGACACCTCAGGGTAGTAGTTGGTCCTCAGTCATGTGTGCTAAACACACAAAATACAATTATTGTAAATTCCAAACTATGGTCAGTCACCCAGATACTGAATCCTGAAGACACCCATTCAATGATTTAGGAACAGCTGCTTCCCTTCTCCCATCCAATTTCTGAATGAGCTTTGAACCTATGAATACTACTTCACTAGTTTTTTATTTCCAATTTATTTACACTACTTATTTAATGTAACTATTTAATATACATATATACTTTAGATTAGACATATACTTTATTGTCGCCAAAAAATTGATACTAGAACGTACAATCATCACAGCGATATTTGATTCTGAGCTTCCCACTTCCTGGATTACAAATACTAAATATTAAAAATAGTAAATATTATTAAATATTAAATATTTAAATTGTAAATCAATAATAGAAAATAGAAAAATGGAAAGTAAGGTAGTACAAAAAAAACTGAGAGGCAGGTCCGGACGTTTGGAGGGTATGGCCCAGATCCAGGTCAGGATCCGTTCAGCAGTCTTATCACAGTTGGAAAGAAGCTGTTCCCAAATCTGGCTGTACGAGTCTTCAAGCTCCTGAGCCTTCTCCCAGAGGGAAGAGGGACAAAAGTGTTTTGGCTGGGTGGGTCGTGTCCTTGATTATCCTGGCAGAACTGCTCCAACAGCATGCGGTGTAAAGTGAGTCCACGGACGGAAGATTGGTTTGTGTGATGTGTTGCGCTGTGTTCATGATCTTCTGCAGCTTCTTTCAGTCTTGGATAGGACAACTTCCATACCAGGTTGTGATGCACCCTACAAGAATGCTTTCTACGGTGCATCTATAAAAATTAGTGAGGGTTTTAGGGGACAGGCCGAATTTCTTTACTTTTCTCAGGAAGTAAAGGTGTTGGTGGGCCTTCTTGGCAGTGAACTCTGCTTGGCTGGACCAAGTCAGGTCATTTGTGATATTGACCCTGAGGAACTTAAAGCTTTTGACTAGTTCCACTTGCGCACCACCGATGTAAACTGGGTTGTGCGGTCTGTTACTCCTTCAGAAGTCAACAACCAATTCCTCCATCTTGCTGACGTTGAGGGATAGGTTATTGTCTTTGCACCATGCCACCAGGTTCTTAATTTCCTCTCTGTACTCAAACTCATCATTACCCGAGATACGGCCTGCAATTGTTGTGTCATCAGCAAACTTATATATAGAGTTTGATGGAAACTTGGCTACACAATCATAGGTGTACAGTGAGTACAGCAGGGGGCTGAGTACACGGCTTTGTGGGGCACCGGTGCTCAGAGTGAATGTAGAGGAGAGCTTGTCCCCTATTTTTACAGCCTGGGTCATGTCTGTGAGGCTCAGGTTCCGGAGCTTAGGAATCAGTTTATTTGGAATGATGGTATTAAAGGCAGAACTGTAGTCAATGAAAAAGAGCCTTACGTATGCGTCTTTATTCTTCAGGTGTTCCAAGGAAGAATGTAGGGCCAGAGAGATGGCATCTGCCGTTGACCTGTTGCTCCGGTAGGCGAATTGCAAAGCGTTGAGGTTGTCCGGTAGGCTGTGGTTGACGGGTGCCATAACCAATCACTCAAAACACTTCATAGCAATTGATGTCAGAGCTTCAGGTCGATAGTCATTCAGGCATGCCACCTTGCTCTTCTTCGGCACTGGGATTATCGTTGCCTTCTTAAAACACGAGGGGATCTTAGACTGAAGCAAGGAGCAGTTGAAGATGTCAGCAAACACTCCAGCTAGCTTGCTTGCACAGGCCCAGAGAACCCGTCCCGGGACGCCATCTGGGCCCGTCGCCTTTCTTGGATTTATCTTCAGGAAGGCCCTTCTAACGTCCTCTTCGGTGACGATGAATCTCGATGCGACTAGGTCCGGTTCATCCGGAGGGAGTGGAACGTTCCTCTTCTGTTCGAGTCTTGCGTAGAATACGTTAACTTCGTCAGGAAGAGCAGCACCTCAGTTATTGATATTCCCAGCCATTTCTTTGTGCCCAGTGATCTCATTTAGACCTGCCATAGTCCACTGGCATCTCTTTGGTTAGCCTGGGCTTCCAACTTGGCTCGATATTGCCTCTTGGCGCCCTTAATGGCTTTCCGGAGTTCACGTCTGGATTCCGTGTAGCGACTGGTATCCCCAGACCTAAAAGCCGCAACTCTAGCCTTTAAAAGGGACTTGACCTCATAACTCATCCAAGGTTTCCGGTTAGGGAATACCTGGATCGTCTTGCGAGACACACAGTCCTCTGTGCATTTCCAAATAAAGTCTGTGACAGCTGAGGCATACTCATCGAGGTTAGCTGCCGAGTCATTGAATACTAACCAGTCCACCGATTCAAAGCAGTCACAGAGGACCTCATCCGTTTACTCCGTCCAACGCGACACTACTTTTGACACCGTGACCTCCTGCTTCAGTTTCTGTTTGTAAGCCGGGAGGTCCGATTTTCCGATATATATATTTACTGTGTATACGTACATATATTTACTGTATGCAGTTTTTGTTATTCTCTCTATTATTATGCATTACATTGTACTGCTGCATAGAACAAATATCACAATGTGCTGGTGATATTAAACCTGGTTCAGGTTCTCATTCGAGACCAAAGTAAGCAGAGCCAGCACGACATTGTGGAATGATCTTGCAGTCACATTGTTATGGAGATCAAAGAAACATGAGTGTTTTCTGTTGTGTTCTCCAAACTTTGTAGTTTGCCACCTCATTTGCTTTTCTGGGTAAGGCTGAGGTCAAGCTATTCTTAATGAACATAGGAATGACCTATTACCATATCATTCTCTATTGCCAAATAAGCCAAGAGGCAAGGAACTTAAAATTTGGATAATTTTGCTAATGGATGAAGGAGATGATGGGTGTCAAGTGCTGCACAATTGCAAAATGTAGAAAATAGTACTGGGATATGGACAATATCCATGCTTGCCTTGTCTACGATTGAGACCAGATCTAATTGACTAAAATCACAACTGACGGATAAATAAAGAGAGAATTCTGGGAACAAAGCAGCCCCAGCAGTATCTGTTGAAAGAACAACACAACAGATTTAACAGCAACACACACAAAATGCTGGAGGAACTTAGCAGATCAGGTAGCATCTATGGAAATGAATAAATATTTGACATTTTGGGCCGAGATCCTTCTTCAAGACTGGAAAGCAAAGCCATGATGACAGAATTTAAAAGGTAAGGGGGAGGGGAAGGAGGATAGCTAGTAGGTGCTAGGTGATCTAGTGGATCATAGGGGAAAGGGAAGGAGGAGAGGACCTGGGAGAGGTGATAGACAGGTGAGAAGGTAAGGGGACAGAGTGAGGAAGAGGAGAAGAGAGAAGGGGGAGGATATTTTTTCTATCTGAAGGAGAAATTGATATTCATGCCATCATGTTGGAAGCTACGCAGACAGAATATAAGGTGTTGCTCCTCCACCCTGAGGGTGTCCTCTTCATAGCACAAGAGAAGGCCATGGACCAATGTGTCCGAATGGGAATGGCAAGGGGAATTAAAATGTTTGGTCACTGTGAAGTTCCATTTTCAGTGAATGGAGGGATGGTACTCAAAGAAGTAGTTCCCCAATTTTACCATGTTGTCTACTGACGGGATGAATTTTAAATGTTAACTCAGTTTATTTCTCTATGGACACTGTCTGATCCAATGATTTTTCCAGCATTTTTTTTTTATTTCAGACTTCCAGCATCTGTGGTATTGTTTTGATTTTCAATCACGGCTTGCCATTTCTTGATCTTAGTTCTGAGTCTGCCTTATCTGGGCTGTATTGTAGGACCAGCAAAACCAAATCCAAGTTTATCAGTTCAAAACAGTGGGAAATGTTCAGATGTGGTCACTGGAAGAAATTATTTCACTGTGGCCTGTTGGGATTTGTAAAGTGGTCAATGTTAGGGTGGATTCTGCTGACCAAGGAATAAATTTTATTTGGCCTGCAGACTATCAGCGATTTAGTTGCATTCATTTTGGCTGTTTGAATAGAAGGATGTTGTTTAAAAAGCAGGGAAAGTAGGACATGAAAATTTGTATCAAAAATGTTGTGCTTCACTTTTTTGTAGATTATTTTTGGAATGAAAACTGTGAATAAATGCATGTCCATTATGTACATTTATAATCATTTATTTAAATTAATGCATGTAAACAACAAACACGGCCAATGCCACCTCTTGGAAGCCTCTGTCCAGTTTCAATCATTAATTTCATATGAATTTGATGCATCTTAAAATGGCTTTTAATAGCTGTGATGCAAGTTTAAACTAATTTTTCACATGACTGAAGTGTGAAGGATGTCCCTGGATTAGAATGTCTCGATTAGATTTCTCGGATCCTGTCTGCAAGGCAATGGCATGAAAGAGATGGTGACATTCTGCTGCTGTGTTGTGTGTTTAATTACTTCTCTCAAGCAAACTGCAGCAGCGATTGTGTAACAAAATTTCTGTACAATTCTTGAGGTACTTACCTCCAGACGCTACGTAATCAATCTCGGAACGTGACTGAACCTTGATCTGAGCAACTGTTGTCTCAGTGAGTGGCCTTATTACATAACAAGCTCCTGTACAGCAACACTGGGGATTATGAAACAGCTTTATGTGCTAGAATTCAATGTCACATCCTTGAAAACTCAAAATGTAGCTCTGGAGAATTTTCTAATGTTTGTCAGAGATAATTTGATCATGAATCATTTTAAACACCTACAAGTTTTGAAAGTGCAAAATGTTCTTACAATCCCAGATTTAATATTTTGCCTCCCAGGCTACATTTGCCTGCCAGAAAGATGGTAAGCTGAAGTTAATCAGTGCTATTGAAAGTCTTGCAGACCAGAGCAGGAGTTCACAGAGGAGGTGATGAGTGGTGTCTCCTCAAAAGTGAAAGAACACGGAAGTGTCATTCTACTGCATTATCTGCTATGTCACAACATCAGAAAAAAACATATTACAAGGGCAGTGTGATCTGACTGTCATTCTAAGGTGATGTACCAATGAACTGGGCTGAATCGGGATTTCTGATAAGCAGGGAGAAGATCAAGGATTAACATCCATTTCAACTGTCATCATGCCTTGGTAAACTGAAGTAAGATCAGCAGGCAAATTTCTAGGTGCGGATCAGCATCAACAGCATATTAGGAAGATCAAAGGTAGCAGGTGCAAGAGAACATCATCATGTCCAAAGCACTCTCCAAGTCATGCTGGCAAGGCATAAATTTGCAGGAAAGCATTTGATCTGGAAGACTAGGAAAGCAAAAACAACTTTCAAATTAAATCATAGATTAATTTCCCTGCTTGAAGATATTGTGGAGGCCTCTAGATGCAATCTTTGTATAAATCCAGGAATCCCACTCACAAAAAAGTGCCCATTGAGATTTTTGAGTTTTAGAAATTCAGTGTTATACACATTTTCTATTTTTTAAACTTTTATATAACATTTCTCTAAATGTTCATAGTAACTTTCAGCGCCAAAAATTATTAAAATAAATAAATCATTTACCATTTTACAAGGACAGATTTTAGATTGTATTTCAAACACGCAGTAAATACAAGATGCTCAAATAAATTCACCTCAACATTTGCACAACGTACCACTCCTGCTCATCCTTTTCCTTTTTACAATCTGTCATCAACTTAACTCATTGGGACAAGGTTAATTGTGAGGCTTCCTCGGAAGGATGACACCTCCAACAAAACAGCATTCCCTCCATGCTGAATTAGTGTTAAAGTCCTCGGAAAAGGAATCTGACTGTAGATCTACAAATACTGCCAGCCAATTCATAATAATATAAGCTTAATCAATCTCCCATTGCATGAAGATAATCTATTTGACACCTACATTACACCTACTGTATGTTTTTTGGTGAATGCAGTTTTCTCAGGATTAATGCAGCTGAAGGGCTTCTTGAAATTTCATTTCAGTAAACATTTGGTCTCCCACAGAGTTCTGTGCTTGTAACAAAATTAGAAACTCATTAACGTAATTTCTTCAGCTGTTATGAGTACTTGAAGGATTTCTCTCAATGAAATTAGACATCTAGGAGGATGAGATTTTAGCTGTAAGGTGCCAAAGGCTTTGGATACAATGTCATTCAGATCTACCCTGAAAGTGCTTCAATCTGCAAGTTTACCTAACATGCCTGTTTGCATTTCAAATATTAAAATTATCTTTTAACTTTAATGTGCAAGATCTTTCCAGGCTTTCCACAATGTGTCATGGAATCTTGGCCATGTAGTGACTGAAAATACATAAGCCTCCTTAAAGATCATAATTGAAACAGTAGAAGTTAAGTGCTCACAGCTGTTTGCTCATTCCCTTTCCTTAAGGCATGGAAAGAGTCTGTTCAAGTCTATGTCAGAACAATCCCATTAATCCCCTTCCCTTATTTATTTCCCCTATGATCCTGCATGCTCATTAACTCCCTCATTTTCCTACCACCCATCTTCACTAGCAGTTGAGAATTGCAATGAAACAGAGTTAATTAGAGAGCATAATGTAAAGGAAACCTTGGGAGGCAGTGATCATAAAATGACAGAACTCACCCTGCAGTTTGAGAAACAAAAGTTAAAATTGAATGTATTGCTATTACATTTGAGTAAAAGAAACTAAAGAGGCATGGGAGAGGAGCTAGCCAAAGTTGAATGGAAGGGAGCACTAGCAGAGATTGCAGTAGAGCAGCAATGGCTGGAGTTTCTGAGAGTAATTGGAAAGATGCAGGATCAGTTCATCTCAAAGAAGAAAAAGCATTCTAAAGGGATGATGAGTCAACCGTGGCTGACAATGGAAGTTAAAGGCAGCAAGTGGAGAGAGTAAATATAACAAAAAATTTGTGGGAAGCTACAGGTTTGGGAAGCTTTTGAAAATCAACAAAAGGCAACTAATAAAGCAATAAGGAGAGAACAGGTGAAGTATAAAGCTAAGGTAGCCAATAACATAAAAAAGGATACCAGAAGTTTTTCACATGTTTTCTGGAGTAAAAGAGAGGCATGAGTGGACATCAGACCACTGGAAAATGATGCTGGAGAGATAGTAATGGGACACAAAGAAATGGTAGATGTACTGAGTAAGTATTTTGTGACAGTCTTCACTGTGGTATACAACGGCAGTGTGCCAGGAATTCAAGTGTCGAGGGCACGTTTAGTCACTATTACTAAGGAGGAGGTGCTTGGAAAGCTGAAAGGACTAAAGTTAGATAAGTCACCTGGACCAGATGGACTACTGATTCTGAAAAAGATTATGGAGATATTAATAGTAATCCTTCAAGGATTACTGCATTCTGGAATAGTTCTGGAAGACTGTAAAGTCATAAATGTCCCTCCACTCTTTAGAAAGGTAGAGAGGCAGAAGACAGAAAATTACAGGCCAGTTAAGTGGTTGACAAGATGTTAGAGTCCATTATTAAGGATGAAGCTTCAGGGTACTTAGAGGCACATAAAAAATAGGCCAAAGCCAGCATTAATTCAGCCTTAAGGGGATATCTTGCCGACAAATCTGTTAGAATTCTTTGAGGAAGTAACAGGCAGGATAGACAAAGGAGAGTTGGTGTATGTTATATTGTTTGCTTGGATTTTCAGAAGGCCTTTGACAAAGTGCCGTGCATAAGACTGCAAAACAAGGTAAGAGCTCATGTATTACAGGAAAGATACTAGCATGGACAGAAGATTGGCTGACTAGCAGAAGGCAAACAATGGAAAAAAGGGGGCCTTTTCTGGTTGGCTGCCACTGACTAGTGGTGTTCCACAGTGGTCAATGTTGTGTTTTCCACTTTTCACACTATATCCTAATGATCCAAATGACGGAATTGCGGATGATACAAAGATAGGTGGAGGAGTAGGAAGCATAGAGTCAGCATAGGGACTTGGACAGTTAGACAAAGAAGTTAGAGATGGAATGTAGTGCAGGGAGGTGCATAATCGTGCTCTTTACTAGAAGGAATAAAGACCTAAACTACATTCTAAACAGGGTACAAATTCAGAAATTGGAAGTGCAAGCGGGCTCTGGAGTCCTAGTGCAGTATTGCCTACTGAACTTGCAGATTGAGTCTATGTTAAAGGCGGCAAATGCAATGTAGCATTCATTTTGGGAGTACTATAATATAAAAGCAAAGGTGTAATGCTGAGGCTTGATAAGGCATTTGTTAGACTGCATGGAGCATTGTGAGCTGTTCTGGGTCCCTTATCTAAAAAAGGATGTGCTGGAGTGGGTCCAGAGTAGCTTTAACAGAATGAAACTGTGAATGAAACGTTTAACCTAAGAGGAGCATTTGATAGCTCTTTGCCTTTACTCATTGCAGTTTAGAAGAATGAGGGGGATCTCATTGAAATCAACCATATATTGAAAGGTTTAAAGAGAGCGGACATGGAGAGGATGTTTCCAATATTGGGTGAGTTTAGGACCTGAGGCACAATGTCACAATACAAGGACATCCTTTTAGAATAGAGATGATCAGGACTTTCTTTAGCCTGAGAGTGGTGAATCTGTGGAATTTATTATGACACCCAGCTGTGGACGCCATGTTTAAAGCAGAGGCAGATAGTTTCATGATCAGTAAGTCTGTCTATGCTTCTGGGGAGATAGCAGAAAATCAGGGTTGAGAGGGAAAATAAATCAGATATTATCAAATGACAGCACACACAAAACGCTGGAGGAATTCAGCAGGCCATGTAGCATGTATGGAGAAGAATAAACAGTCGATGTTTCAGACTGTGACCCTTTGGCCTATTTCACGATGTGCCTCCGAAATCCCTGAGGCTTCATCTTTAACAATCGACTCCAACATCTTCCCAATCACTGAGGTCAGGCCGAGTAGCCTATAACTTCCTATTTCTTTCCTCCCCCCACCCCACCCCCACCTTCTTGAAGAATGGAGTGATATTTGTCATTTTTCAGTCTTCTGGAACCATGCCAGAATCTAGTGATTCTTGAAAGAATGTTACAGATGTCTCTACAATCTCTTCACCTACCTCTTTCAGAATCTTGGGGTGTAGTCCATCTGGCCCAGGTGACTTATCTACCTTCAGACCTTGCAGCTTCTCAAGCACCTTCTCCCTAGTAGTAGAAATAGAAACATAGAAACATAGAAAATAGGTGCAGGAGTAGGCCATTCGGCCCTTCGAGCCTGCACCGCCATTTATTATGATCATGGCTGATCATCCAACTCAGAACCCAGCCTTCCCTCCATACCCCCTGACCCCTGTAGCCACAAGGGCCATATCTAACTCCCTCTTAAACATAGCCAATGAACTGGCCTCAACAGTTTGCTGTGGCAGAGAATTCCACAGATTCACCACTCTCTGTGTGAAGAAGTTTTTCCTAATCTCGGTCCTAAAAGGCTTCCCCTCTATCCTCAAACTGTGACCCCTCGTTCTGGACCTCCCCAACATCGGGAACAATCTTCCCGCATCTAGCCTGTCCAATCCCTTTAGGATCTTATACGTTCCAATCAGATCCCCCCTCAATCTTCTAAATTCCAACGAGTACAAGCCCAGTTCATCCAGTCTTTCTTCATATGAAAGACCTGCCATCCCAGGAATCAATCTGGTGAACCTTCTTTGTACTCCCTCTATGGCAAAGATGTCTTTCCTCAGATTAGGGGACCAAAACTGCACACAATACTCCAGGTGTGGTCTCACCAAGGCCTTGTACAACTGCAGTAGTACCTCCCTGCTCCTGTACTCGAATCCTCTCGCTATAAATGCCAGCATACCGTTCGCCTTTTTCACCGCCTGCTGTACCTGCATGCCCACTTTCAATGACTGGTGTATAATGACACCCAGGTCTTGTTGCACCTCCCCTTTTCCTAATCGGCCACCATTCAGATAATAATCTGTTTTCCTATTTTTGCCACCAAAATGGATAACTTCACATTTATCCACATTAAATTGCATCTGCCATGAGTTTGCCCACTCACCCAACCTATCCAAGTCACCCTGCATCCTCTTAGCATCCTCCTCACAGCTAACACTGCCACCCAGCTTCGTGTCATCCGCAAACTTGGAGATGCTGCATTTAATTCCCTCATCCAAGTCATTAATATATTTTGTAAACAACTGGGGTCCCAGCACTGAGCCTTGCGGTACCCCACTAGTCAAAGCCTGCCATTCTGAAAAGGTCCCGTTTATTCCCTCTCTTTGCTTCCTGTCTGCTAACCAATTCTCCACCCACACCAATACCTTACCCCCAATACCGTGTGCTTTAAGTTACACTCACTTCTCCCCCCTGACACTCTCAAACTTCCAGCATACTGCTAGTGTCTTCCATGGTGAAGGCAGATGAAAAATACTTATTCAGTTCATCCACCACTTCCTTGTCTCACATTACTACTTTTCCAGCAGACCAATATCAACTCTTGCCTCCCTTTTACTCCATATATCTAAAAAAGTTTGACATAGCTTATCTTCATATTTCATCTTTTACTTCCTTATGGCTTTTTTTATTTACCTTCTGTTGGTTTTTAAAACACCTCATTTTAAATCACTCACCCATACCTGCTGAACAAGCTGTTCTTTTTCTGTCTCTTTGAAGTGCAGCAGGATGAGTGGTGATTTGATAGAGGTGGATAAGATGAGGAATAGATAGCCCCTTTCTCCTGGGGTGGAAGTGGCTAATGCAAGAGGGCATTATAGATAAGTATACATAGGAGTGATGTCAGAGGTAGATTTTTATAGGGCAGTGGGTGCGTAGAATGCGTTATCAGGAGTACTGGTAGAGTCAGATACATTAGGGACGTCTAAGAGACTTTTAGATAAGCGTATGGATGAAAGTAACATGGAGGACTATGTGGGAAGGGAGTATTAGATTAATCTTGAAATAGGTTAAAAGATTGCCACAATATGGTGGGCCAAAGGGCCTGTACTGTGCTCTCCTATTCCATTAATTTTCTAATACCAACCATTAAAGCAATCAGATGTACAACAATAGCCTGAAATAAAAGTTGATAAAAATGTTTTTGGACATTCAAATCTCATTTCTAAGTACTGTCCCAAGACAAGGGGTTGTCCAAAGCCATTCCAGCCACATTCTTGTGATCCTTTAGCCTTTTCTACACAGTATCCTATTGCCTGATGACTCCCTTGTCTTCCTGGATGTTCTTTTCCCAACTAGCAGTAAAATGTGGAATGGGTGGTAATTCTGTGGCTACATACTTGAGCAATTATTTGTGTCAAGATGATAAACAGTAAACTCCAACTCCAGCATCCTTTTTGCAAGTAATTTAGACGAGGTCTGTCAAATCAATTCAGTTGAGATATCAGTCATAGCTACATTATAACTAGCCAAATTGCATTGCAACTGCCTCTTGTAATGTTTTTTGCTGATGCTACAACATAATGGACATTGTTCATCAAAGCATACATCAGAAATATATCATTATTAACAGGCAGAGAACCATTATGAAATGCAGCAAAATTACATTCAGGCAGGCCCAAAAGTACAAATTCATCTGGACATGTCTCGGGATCTCCCCTCTGGTGACGTTCCATCAATTCCAACCCCCTATTCAACTTGTGTAACTCAATTGCACAAGTTGGCAGGTTGCTTCGAGATATCCATGCTTTCTTATAAGAGGTTACATCTGATTGCCACCAGGTTATGCAAGACTGTTGCAATATACTCTCCCCAGATTCACAGTCTCCCAAGACACGACTAGTCAGAGTGACATCCCAAATATGACATGCAGGGGCATCTTCATCCTCTCATTCTTTTAACTGGTTCCTTATGTCCAATTTGGGACTCCATAACCTTCTAATGTTAGAACCTTTGACCTGACTACAGACAAGAGTGAATCAGCATACGTTGTACAAAGTGCATTTTTATCACAATGTTGTGTGTTATTGTTTACAAATCAATAACCTCGTTAGTTATATCCTCTAATGACTGTAATAATTGAATAGTTTCTAACTATTCTTCTGTCTCTTACTTCTCTTTTCTACTTGCCTGTCCCAGATCACTATAATTTTGCCCTATGAACCCCTTCACCTTCTACCAAAAGGAATTGATTTATGAACTAGTCTCTGCCACATCTCAAGTATTAATAGTGGATGTGCCCTGCTGCATATCTGCATCTAATGATTCTATCAACCCCTGTTGCTTTCTCCACTTCTCCGTTCTAACCCCACTATGAGTAATTTGCCTGTTGAGTAAACATTGGAAAAGACGATGAAGTCCATCCCCACACCAACCGGGGTATTGTAAAGCCATCAGGTTTAATACTACTTGAATGTGCCTATAGCCAAGTACCAAAGTAACCTATTTGTCTGTATCACCCAAACCTAACATAAGATAAACAAGAGAAAATCTGTAGATGCTGGAAATCTGAGCAACACATACAAAATGTTGAAGGAACTCAGCAGGCCAGGCAGCATCTATGGAAAAAAGTACAGTTGACGTTTCAGGCCAAAACCCTTCGGCAGGACTGGAGAAAAAAAAGCTGAGGAGTAGATTTGAAAGGTAGGGGGAGGGGAGAGAGAAATACCAGGCGATAAGTGGAACTTGGAGGGGGAAGGATGAAGCAAAGAGCTAGGAGGTTGATTGGTGAAAGATACAAAAGGCCATGGAAGAAAGGTGGGGGGGGGGGAAGCACCCGAGGGAGGCAATGGGTGAGCAAGGAGATAAAGTGAGAGAGGGACAAGGGGATGGGAAATGGTGGGGGGTTGGAGAGGGAGAGGCATTACTGGAAGTTAGAGAAATCAATGTTCATGCCATCAAGTTGGAGGCTACCCAAACTAAGTATATGGTTTGTTCTTCCAACCTAAGTGTGCCCTTATCCCGATAGTGGAGGAGGCCACGGATGGACATATCGGATTGGGAATGGAAAGTGAAATTAAAATGAGTGGCCACTGGGAGATCCTCTTTGTTCTGATGGACAGGGTGTAGAAGCTCGACGAGGCGGTCTCCCAATCTATGTTGGTTCTTACCGATATACAAGAGGCCACACCAGGAGCACTAAACACAGTAAGTGACCCCAACAGACTCACAGGTGAAGTGTTGCCTCACCTGGAAGGACTGTTTGGGGCCCTGAGTGGTAGTGAGGGAAGAGGTGTAGGGGTAGGTGTAGCACTTATTCAACTTACAAGGATAAGTGCCAGGAGGGAGATCAGTGGGGAGGAACGAATAGACAAGGAGTCGAAAAGCAGGAAGTGGGGGGTGGAGGGAAAGATATGTTTGGTGGTGGGATCCATTTGGAGGTGATGGAAGTTTCAGAGAATTATGTGCTGGACGCAAAGCCTGGATGCAAAGGCTGGTAGGGTGGTAAGTGAGGACAAAAGGAACCCTATCCCTGGTAGCGTGGCAGGACTATGGGGTAAGAGCAGACGTGCGTGAAATGGAAGAGATGCGGTTGAGGGCAAATGGCCTTCAACCGCATGTCTGCTCTTACTCCATCCTTCTGCCACGCTACCAGGGATAGGGCTCATCTTGTCCTCACTTACTACCCCACCGGCCTCCATGTCCAGCACATAATTCTCCAAAACTACACCATGTCCACTGGATCCCACCAGCAAACACATCTTTCCCTCTGCCCCACTTTCTGCTTTCCGCAGGGATCGCTCCCTACGCGACTCCTTTGTCTACTCGTCCCTTTCCATTGATCTCCCTCCTGGCACTTATCCTTGCAAGTGGAACAAGTGCTACACCATCACCTACCTGTTGTAGAGAGCTCACTCCCAGCTGGATGATGCTGGTGGCATTGTGAGAATCACGTTTTTTAATTTCACTAGTGCCTTAAATACAATCCAACTACTTCTGAGTGAGAAGCTGCAAAGGATGGGCTTAGACAAATCTCCTAGATTACTGACTTCCTGACAGATAGACCCCAGTTTGTACGGTCTGAGATGGTGGCGAGTGGCACTGGAGTGCCACAAGAGACTATCCTGTCTCTAATCCTGTTCACACTGTTCACCTCAGACTGGTGATTGATATTTTTATAGGCATCCGTTAGTCTCATGAGACCATGGATTTGCGCTTTGGAAGATTTCCAGGGCACAGGCTTAGGCAAGGTTGTATGGAAGACCAGCATTTGCCCATGCTGCAAGTCTCCCCTCTCCACGCCACCCATGTTGTCCAAGGGAAGGGCATTAGGACCCATACAGCTTGGCATTGGTGTTGTTGCAGAGCAATGTGTGGTTAAGTGCCTTGCTCAAGGACACACACATTGCCTCAGCCAAGGCTCGAACTAGTGAATTTCAAATCACTAGACGAACGTCTTAACAACTTGGACATGCGCCAACACATTGATTGATATAGCACACCAATAACTCAATAACCCTAACAGTACAACTTTAGAATGTAGGAAGAAACTGGAGGAAACCCACTTGATCACAGGGAGAACTTAAACCCTCAGTCAGTGTGGGAACACTGGCACTGTAAAGCGATTGCGCTAATCTCGATGCTGATGTGCCATATCTATCCTTATATTCCACTAGCCCTCAGTACACTGTGGTCTCCTTGTGGTAACATGGGACTCCACAGTCACCATTGAACCCTGAGCAGAGCAGTTCTGTTGCATAACTGTTCACCTTTTATTGCCCTGCGTATGTATGAGAGGTATGTGGTCCCATACCCAGGCATCAAAGCTGCATAACATTAGTCCATTGTACTCGGAGTCGTTCTTTATTATTCCCTTAATTCATAAGGAGTATTTTATTTGTCATCAGTGGAGACTTCAAAAGGGTTACACATTGTTGGGCTCCTCCATGTCTTCTAATCCTGTGCTTGTGGAAATACATTTGCATGGTCAAATCTTTCATGCACTCTCTATCTCTTCAGGTGGGACCAATGACCATAAGACCATAAGACATAAGAGCAGAATTAGGCCATCTGGCCCATCGAGTCTGCTCCGCCATTCAATTATGGCTGATCCTATTCTTCTATCTCCTGCTCAACCCCATTTCCCAGCCTTCTCCCCTAAATTTTGATGCCATGTCCAATCAAGAACCTATCAATCTCTGCCTTAAATACACCGAGTGACCTCGCCTCCACAGCTGCATATGGCAACAAATTCCACAAGTTCACCATCCTTTGGGTAAAGAACTTTCTCCACATCTCTGTTTTCAAAGGGTGCCCCTCTATCCTGAGGCTGTGCCCTCTTGTCGTAGACTCTCCCACCATGATAAACATCCTTTCCACATCTACTCTGTCCAGGCCTTTCAAAATTCAAAACGTTTCAATGAGCTCCTCCCTCATCCTTCTGAATTCCAGTGAGTACAGACCCAGAGCCATCAAACATTCCCCATATGATAACCCTTTTATTCCTGGAATCATCCTTGTGAACCTCCTCTGAACCCTCTCCAATACCAGCACATCTCTTCTCAGATGAGGGGCCTAAAACTATTCACAATACTCAAGTTGAGGCTTCACCAGTGCCTTATAAAGCCTCAGCACCACATCCTTGCTCTGGTATTCTAGACCTCTTGAAATGAATGCTAACATTGCATTTGCCTTCCTCACCGCCAATTTAACCTGCAAGTTAAACTTCAGGGTGTTCTGCACAAGGACTCCCAAGTCCCTCTGCATCTCAGATTCCTGGATTTTCTCCCCGTTTAGGAAAATTGTCTGCAGATTTATTTCTACTACCAAAGTGCATGACTATGCATTTTCCAACATTGTATTTCATTTGCCACTTTCTTGCCCATTCTCCTAATCTGTCTAAGTCCTTCCACATCCTACCTGTATCCTCAACACTACATTTCCCTCCACCAATCTTCGTATCATCTGCAAGCTTGGCAACAAAGTGAAACACTACTAGTCACTGGCAGCCAACCAGGAAAAGATCCTTTTACTCCCATTCGCTGCCTCCAACCAATCAGCCAATGCTCTAACCATGTTAGTAACTTTCCTGTAATACCATGGGCTCTTAACTTGGTAAGCATCCTCATGTGTGGCACCTTGTCAAAGGCCTTCTGAAAGTCCAAATATACAACATCCACTGCTTCCCCTTTATCTATCCTACTTGTAATCTCCTCAAAGAATTCCAACAGGTTTGTCGGGCAGGATTTTCCCTCATGGTAACCATGCTGTCTTTGTACTACCTTGTCCTGAGTCACCAAGTACTCCATCACCTCATCCTTAATAATTGATTAACATCTTCCCAACCACTGAGGTCAGGCTAACTGGTCTATAATTTCCTTTTTGCTACCTTCCTCCTTTCTTAAAGAGTGAAGTGACATTTGCAATTTTCCAGTCCTCTAGCACCATGCCAGATTCCAATGATTTTTGAAAGATCATTTCTTATGCCTCCACAATGTCTAATGCTACCTCTTTCAGAACCCTAGGGTGCAGTTCATCTAGTTTGGGTGACTGAAGTACCTTTAGGTCTTTCAGCTTTTTGAGCACATTCTCTCTTGTAATAGTAACTGGAGCCACTTCTCGTCCTTCACACACTACAACATCACGCATACTACTAGTGTCTTCCACAGTGAAAACTGATGAAAAATACTCACTTCACTCATCAGTCATATCCTGTCCTCCATTATTATTTCTCCTGCCTCATTTTCTAGCAGTCCTATATCCACTCTCATGTCTTTATTTTTAACATACTTGAAAAAGCTTTTACTATCCACTTTGATATTATATGCTAGCTTGCTTTCATACGTCATCTTTTCCCTTCTAATGATTCTTTTAATTGCTCTCTGTAGGTTTTGAAAAACTTCCCATTCATCTATCTTCCCACTAATTTTTGCTTTGTTCTGTGCCTTTTCTTGTGTTTTTACAATAGCTTTGACTTCCCTTGTCAGCCACAGATGTACTATTTTACTATTTGAGTATTTCTTCACTTTTGGAAAACACATGTCCTGCACCTTCCTCATTTTTCCCAGAAATGCACACCAATGCTGCTTTGTTGACATCCCTGCCAGCAGCTCCTTCCGATTAACTTTGGCCAGCTCTTCTCTCACACAACTATAATTTCCCTTACTCCACTGAAATACTGCTACATCAGACTTTACTTTCTCCCTATCAAATTTCAAGTTGAAATCAATCATATTGTGATCACTGGTTCCTCAGGGTTTTCTTAACTTAAGCTCCCTAATCACCTCCAGTTCATTATATAACACCCAATCCAGTATACCTGATCCCCTAGTAGGCTCAATGACAATCTGCTCTAAAAAGCTATCTCTTAGGCATTCAACAAACTCACCCTCTTGAGATCCATTACTAACCTGATTTTCCCAATTAACCTGCATGTTAAAATCTCCCATGACTACCATAACACTGCCCTTTTGACTTGTGTTTCCTATTTCCTGTTGTAACTTGTGGTCCACCTCCCAGCTACAGTTGGGAGGCCTGTATATAACTGCCACCAACGTCCTTTTGACCTTACAGTTTCTTAACCCAACCCACAAGTATTCAACATCTTCCAACTCTATGTCACATCTTTCTACTAATTTGATATCATTTTTTACCAATAGATCCACAACACACCCTCTGCCTATCTTCCTATCCGTCTGATATAACATGTAACCTGGGCATTCAGCTCCCAACTACAACCATCCTTCAGCCATGATTCAGTGATGAGCATGACATCATACCTGGCAATCTGTAATATTGCAACAAGATCATCCACCAATGCTTCCACTTCAGTCCTTCTTTCTTTTCCACAAGGACACACATCTCTCCAAACAAAATTACATAAATAGTCCCGTCCATCTGAGCTGTAATCCAGATTTTTACAGGTGCAGTCTGAACTTTTATATTACCTCCTGCTTCTACTATGTTCCCCTTCACCTGTGCATCCTCATCTTCCCAGTCTCACACTCACCCCTTCAGATCATGCAGAGAAGTGGCCAACTCTGATATGAACCAAATAATCCAGTTTTTACCATTACAGTTCTCCAGTTCTCCCATTCTCCCATAATCACATTCTGTGGTAGATGGATGAACTGGTTCTTTCATTTAATCCAAAGGTATAAATCCTATTCCACAGCCATGGGCTCACTCCTACTTTCATCAGTACTGCTGGCAAGACATGTGACCAGCTCTGCCCAGCCTCCATGAAGGCATCAATAACCTATCTTCTAGAGTACAATTCAATCTCGCTGGAACTTTGTGAATGGTATGGTATATGAAACTGCTGCTTGATCCCTAACAACACACAAGCCCTCATGATGACCTTTCCAGTAAGGTGTATAGCTTTGATTCAGGTTAATTCTGGCCACCTCAGCCAGCATATGGGCTACTGTCTCAGCAGAGCAGTCCTGACACAAGAATGCTTCTATCCACCTGATGAAAGATGATCATCAGACAATACCATTTACCTTGGGTTGTAGGGTACCCTGTGAAGTCAATTTGAAGTTGCTGCCATAGGTCTATAGGCCACAGCTGATTCTCTAGTCAGAATTTAACTGCTTTTCTCCAATCACACTGAAGACATTTTATACAATGCTGTCAGGATTTAGCAATCTCTCTCTCTATTCTTGGCTACCACCAGCAGCTTTCTAGCAGGAACCTCACCCTATGTGACTGAACCATGGTAGGATTTTAATAATGTATGTCTGATGCACTCTGGGGGTACTTTACCTGCACCATC
The DNA here is from genome assembly GCF_963921235.1 of Mobula hypostoma. NCBI lineage: Eukaryota > Metazoa > Chordata > Chondrichthyes > Myliobatiformes > Myliobatidae > Mobula > Mobula hypostoma. The sequence goes on along the minus strand of NC_086098.1, from coordinate 54,199,413 downwards.
TCACCACTTCCCATTTTCCTTCTGCATTGCTCCTGCCTATTCGCAAACCCGCTCCTCCTCTGACTATGCCTCATCTTGTATTGCCTTTAAATATTCCTCCTTTGCCTCCCTGACGATTGCTCGCTCTACTGTGCTCGGGCCAGACTCTGCCACAGTCACCTTAGCAAATGCATTTGCCCTTTGCTCAGGGGTTTTTACACCTCTGTGTGCTTTAATCGTTACGATTGTCATTTCCTGTGGCAGCTTAGCAGCTTCTACTAACTCTTTCACCATGTCTTCACATTTTATATGTCATTTTGATGAGGGACATACCCTCTCCTTGACCAGGCTGCCACATAATCATACAATTCAACAAGACTACCTTCTGTGAAGGTGTTTGCTCTCTCCTCCTTTTCTAATTTCAGAGATTCTTAATACTTTTAGTTCTGCCACTTGTGCTAACCAGTGGCCTGGGAGATTTCCTACTGCCTTTCATTTCAAGATTCAAATTCAAGATTCAAAAAAACTTTATTGTCATTCTAACCATACATCAGCTTGCAGGGCAGAATGATATGGCCACCTTGTCTATGGGATATCATCGTGGTACATCCTGGACACATCATCAGACAAGATCAGAATCATATTATATATATAGATTAAAAATAGTGCAAAACAGGAAAAAAGTGAGGTAGTGTTCATGAGTTAAATGTCCATTTAGGAATCAAATGGCAGAGGGGAGGACACTGTTCCTGAATCTGTAACTTATCAATCAGGGTTGTGGGAATGATGGTGTTAAGTGCTGAGCTATAGTCAACGAACGGCTTCCGGACATAGCTGTCTGTATTGTCCAGGTGATCTAAGGCCATGTGAAGAGCCATTGAGATTGTATCTGTTGTAGACCTATTGTAGTGATAAGCAAATTGCAGTGTGTTCAGGTCTTTGCTGAAACAGGAGCTCATTCTAGCCATAACCAACCTCCCTAAGCATTTCCTAGGGATACTTCCTTCAATGCTAGGGGCACTTCCTTCTATACCTAATTCCTCAGGCCATTGCTCTCATGTGGGGATCCATCCTGCAACATCAAACTGGCTTGGTTAACCAAACTGTCTTTTATTATCTGTACATGCTTCTCAGAAATCCAGTTACAATACTGCCTCTATTTTGTTCACGTGCTATCTGACACTGCCTGCAGTTTCCCTGTCTTTAGAACAGTGACAGTGCTATGAGGTTTGTGCAAAATTATCTGACCCATCAGAATAATAGGTTCTGATGTTCTAACAGCCCAAGTCTCACAGTCAATTGCTTGAATATACCAATGCATTTCTGCAGCTACAGAATCCTGCTTTACAGAATAATATGCTACAGGCTGCAATTTTTCCCCATGTTTCTGACGTACAACTGCAGTATAAAATTCATCTTGACAGTCACAAAAAGGATGGAATAATCTGTTCCAGTCCAGCAAACCCAAAGTCAGAAATGCTACTAAGGTTTGAATTAGATGCTAAAACGCCTGATTTATCTCTGGGGTTCATTCTATCTGCTCTTTGCCCACCCTCCCTCTGCACCCCCCCCCCATCCATCTCACAAGAACTTGTAAAAGTTCTGCAAACTTACTGTAATTTTTCATAAAATTATGACAGTAATTTAGGAGCCACAATGTGTGATGGATTCCCTTTCCTGTTAATGGGCATACGTGTTTATGGATTGCTTCTTTAAATTTCTTGGGCATTATGTTCTTGCCCTGTCTGACCTGGTATCTCAAATACAATACCTCAGGCTATCCAAACTGTACTACAGAATGTGTTTACCTTTAATTATCTGAAAAGATTTCAACCACCTCGATGTGCTCTTTCTCTCCTGGGGATGCAATTAAAACATCATCCACATTTTGCAAAATGCTGTTACTGGATCTGCCAAGTGGATTTGGACAAGTATCTTACCATGCGTCAATGGAATATGGTAAGGTTGTTATGGAAGACCAGGGACACCCTTGTCCAAATGTACTGCTGCCCCTGGATGGAAAAAGTTAGCTTAAAACTAAGTAAAACGTAAAAGCTGAATACCAAATGTACTTGTTTTGACAGAAACATATTTGCAATATTTAGCACAGTAGAAGTGTCCTGTTCTGACCTCAGGCTATTCAAAATGATAAATGTATTTGCATTATGTGATATTCTCAAGTGGCATTTTGGTTTAAAGAGGTATAATTGACTGTCAGCCAATAAGACTCATCTGACTTAAGTACCATCCAGATAGGGGAATTTGTATGGGAAGTGGTAGACCAGATTACTCCTTGTTTCTGTGGTTCTGCAACAATGCCACTGCAGCTTTCACTCTAGGTGTGATGGGGTGAGTGTTCTTGACCCTCTATCCAAATGAGTATCATATCATCAAGGCCACATTGTCTTTATCCACCTGTTCCGACAATCATGAGACATGTGCCCCTTCCTTCCGCATCCGAAACATTCCACATCATCTGGACTGTCCTGCTTCACAGTCGCAACCAAGGCTGCATATTCTCCTGCTTTTCCTGCTCTGCCTCTGCTTCCGTGACCAGTTAAGAATCTGGTTAAATACGTGACCCACTTTATTATGCAAGGTCACATGTGGACTGATACCATATTTTAGAAGTTTGAAGACGACACTGCTATCCCTTTGGGTCCACTTTAGGCCACTATGTTGCTCAAACACCTGACACTTTCACTCTGCATAATACTCAAAGTTCTCCTTTGAGCCTTGCTTAATTACAGTGACCTTGGCCTAGTTTGCCTGACCCTTACCTATTTCAGCCTTATCTGCCTCAGTAAAGTCTCCTAATTTGTCCTCTGGGGACTTGTTTCACTGTTGAAGCTGATTCTTATTTTGAACATATTCAGGCATCATGGTTCATACCTGCCTGGGCAATATAGCCTTCAAAAGGAGGTGTATACCATTAAAAGATAAAATTCACCTTTAATTCTTGAACCTTTTACCAAAAAAATACATTATCACCATTACGTTTAGCAGTAATTCATTTAGCAACATCTGTTTCTCTGTTGTTGTAGGCTTATTCCCTTTGGGCTTCTGAGTGACCCAAAGGGATGGCAATTTTGATGCACCTGCTGTTGCCTCATTATAGGGTGAAAGTGATAAATTGTGATAGCATATTCTGTACTCGTAAGCAGCAGCAGCCAGATTGTTCCAATCTACATTGATTTCTGTGGGTATATTTGACCTTTTGCTACTTATTCTATGCCCTGGTGTCAGTGATGGGGTGGGAGTCGGTATAAACTTATTTAGAAATCACTCCTCAATGGTGGTTATGCTTTAAAACTGTTACTACTATGACAGACTTCTAGTATTTACCCTTCTCTTGTCCCTTCCATTAAACACAGCTCGTCTGGCATTGTTCCATCTGAATTGTGGCTCTTCTTAACCACCTTGTGTATCAATCTACAGTTGTAGTGTGCTATTGCCTGTGTACAGGACGCTTCTGTTCCCCACACTAACGTTATGGAATGGTGATGCGGAAGACGTAGAATCGATATGGGTAGAGCTGCATAACATTAAGGGGCAGAAAACGCTGGTGGGAGTAGTGTACAGGCCACATAACAGTAGTAGTGAGGTTGGGGATGGTATTAAACAGGAAATTAGAAATGTGTGCAATAAAGGAACAGCAGTTATAATGGGTGACTTCAATCTACGTGTAGATTGGGTAAACCAAATTGGTAAGGGTGCTGAGGAAGAGGATTTCTTGGAATGTATGCGGGATGGTTTTTTGAACCAACATGTCGAGGAACCAACTAGAGAGCAGGCTATTCTGGACTGGGTTTTGAGCAATGAGGAAGGGTTAATTAGCAATCTTGTCGTGAGAGGCCTCTTGGGTAAGAGTGACCATAATATGGTGGAATTCTTCATTAAGATGGAGAGTGACATAGTTAATTCAGAAACAAAGGTTCTGAACTTAAAGAAGGGTAACTTTAAAGGTATGAGATGTGAATTAGCTAAGAGAGACTGGCAAATGACACTTAAAGGGTTGACGGTGGATATGCAATGGCAAGCATTTAAAGATCGCATGGATGAACTACAACAATTGTTCATCCCAGTTTGGCAAAAGAATAAATCAAGGAAGGTAGTGCACCTGTGGCTGACAAGGGAAATTAGGGATAGTATCAATTCCAAGCAAGAAGCATACAAATTAGCCAGAAAAAGTGGCTCACCTGAGGACTGGGAGAAATTCAGAGTTCAGCAGAGGAGGACAAAGGGCTTAACTAGGAAGGGGAAAAAAGATTATGAGAGAAAACTGGCAAGGAACATAAAAACTGACTGTAAAAGCCTTTAATAGATATGCGAAAAGAAAAAGATTGGTTAAGACAAATGTAGGTCCCCTACAGACAGAAACAGGTGAATTGATTATGGGGAGCAAGGACATGCCAGACCAATTGAATAACTACTTTGGTTCTGTCTTCACTAAGGAGGACATCAATAATCTTCCGGAAAGAGTAGGGGATAGAGGGTCCAGTGAGATGGAGGAACTGAGGGAAATATATGTTAGTAGGGAAGTGGTGTTAGGTAAATTGAAGGGATTAAAGGCAGATAAATCCCCAGGGCCAGATGGTCTGCATCCCAGAGTGCTTAAGGAAGTAGCCCAAGAAATAGTGGATGCATTTGTGATAATTTTTCAAAACTCTTTAGATTCTGGACTAGTTCCTGAGGATTGGAGGGTGGTTAATGTAACCCCACTTTTTAAAAAAGGAGGGAGAGAGAAACCGGGGAATTATAGACCGGTTAGCCTAACATCAGTGGTGGAGAAACTGCTAGAGTCAGTTATCAAAGATGTGATAACAGCACATTTGGAAAGCGGTGAAATCATCGGACAAAGTCAGCATGGATTTGTGAAAGGAAAATCATGTCTGACGAATCTCATAGAATTTTTTGAGGATGTAACTGGTAGAGTGGATAGGGGAGAACCAGTGGATGTGGTATATTTGGATTTTCAAAAGGCTTTTGACAAGGTCCCACACAGGAGATTAATGTGCAAATTTAAAGCACATGGTATTGGGGGTAAGGTATTGATGTGGATAGAGAGTTGGTTGGCAGACAGGAAGCAAAGACTGGGAATAAACGGGACCTTTTCAGAATGGCAGGCAGTGACTAGTGGGGTACCGCAAGGCTCAGTGCTGGGACCCCAGTTGTTTACAATATATATTAATGACTTGGATGAGGGAATTAAATGCAGCATCTCCAAGATTGCAGATGACAGGAAGCTGGGCGGCAGTGTTAGCTGTGAAGAGGATGCTAAGAGAATGCAGGGTGACTTGGATAGGTTAGGTGAGTGGGCAAATTCATGGCAGATGCAATTTAATGTGGACAAATGTGAAGTTATCCACTTTGGTGGCAAAAATAGGAAAACAGATTACTATCTGAATGGTGGCCGATTAGGAAAAGGGGAGGTGCAACGAGACCTGGGTGTCATTATACACCAGTCATTGAAAGTGGGCATGCAGGTACAGCAGGCGGTGAAAAAGGCGAATGGTATGCTGGTATTTATAGCAAGAAGATTCGAGTACAGGAGCAGGGAGGTACTACTGCAGTTGTACAAGGCCTTGGTGAGACCACACCTGGAGTATTATGTGCAGTTTTGGTCCCCTAATCTGAGGAAAGACATCCTTGCCATAGAGGGAGTACAAAGAAGGTTCACCAGATTGATTCCTGGGATGGCAGGACTTTCATATGACGAAAGACTGGGTGAACTAGGCTTATACTCGTTGGAATTTAGAAGATTGAGGGGGGATCTGATTGAAACGTATAAAATCCTAAAGGGATTGGACAGGCTAGATGCGGGAAGATTGTTCCCAATGTTGGGGAAGTCCAGAACGAGGGGTCACAGTTTGAAGATAAAGGGGAAGCCTTTTAGGACCGAGATTAGGAAAAACTTCTTCACACAGAGAGTGGTGAATCTGTGGAATTCTCTGCCACAGGAAACAGTTGAGGCCAGTTCATTGGCTATATTTAAGAGGAAGTTAGATATGGCCCTTGTGGCTAAAGGGATCAGGGGGTATGGAGGGAAGGCAGGTACAGGGTTCTGAGTTGGATGATCAGCCATGATCATACTGAATGGCGGTGCAGGCTCGAAGGGCCAAATGGCCTACTCCTGCACCTATTTTCTATGTTTTCTATGTTTCTATGTTACTGATCTCCTCTGGCTTCTTTTTCTCTGCACAGCCATAAATCATTGTGTCTGCATTTCCCATTGCCTGAGCCTATGTTCCAAAATAAAGTTAAAGATTCAAAATATGTTTATTATCAAACTACGTAGGCAGCATACAATCCTGAGATTCATCTTCGCAGATAAAGAAACAGCATGGAACACGTTCAAAGGAAAACATCATACACTAACGCACAAAACAGAAAACAAATCACACAAAACAGCAAAAATCAGCAAAAAAAATACAAAACATCAAAACACAGTCATTGAAAAAGTCCAAGAATGTTCTGTTCAGTTCAATTAAGGGCTGTGTCTTTTGTTGACTGCAGTTTGCAGAGTCAGTCGACCCAAATCAAAATCCACAAAATAGCAATTAAAAAAAGGAGTAAACAGAAACCAGAAAAACATCATAGCATGAACTATCAAGTCGAATCCACAAACCACATCAATTAAACCTTTCCCAAGACCCAAGACTCCAGCAGCACCGAGGCAAATAGCGCTGAACTTCCTGCTTTCGTCTTCATTGATTTCAATCTTGCTTGACGAGAAATGGAGCCAATCAATTTTCCAAATCAATTCCAACCCCATAACCAGCTGGACCCTGTCCACCATTTACCCAGACGCGCCAAACCTCATTCCTTTAACACCAAGCTCCTCACATTCCAAATTCCAAAGCCACTTTTTACACAACTTGCATTCACAAGGACTAGGGGGTTATCCCCTACTCTAGCAGTGTGATATTTTAAGTATACTCATTCAACCAGGAGCCTCATAGTTGCTTGTGATCCAGTAGTGTATCCTGCTGACTGCACCAAATTGAAGGAGCAAATGAAAACAGCAACATGGAATTGATGTCCAGACAATGAGCAATATATTCAAACTGGTGCACACCAAACCAGACAAAGCTGAGCTACCCAGACACAATTTCAGGACAGCTCTCTACATACGTGATTACACAAAAAGAGTAATTAACCAGTTTTTAATTGTTGCAATTGGACCATAAGATATAGGAGCAGATTAGGCCATTTGGGCCATTGAGTCAGTTCTGTATTTTCATCATGACAGATCCATTTTCCCTCTCAGGCCCAATCTCCTGCCTTTTCCCCATATCATTTCATGACTAATCAAGAATCAACCATTGCCCTAAATATACCCAGTGACTTGGCCTCCACAGCCACCTGTGGCAACAAATTCAACAAATTTCTCTGGCTAAAGAAATTTCTCCTCATCTCCATTCTAAAAGGACGCTCCTCTATTCTGAGGCTGTGTCCTCTGGTTGTGGACTCCCCCACCATATGAAACTTCCTCTCCACATTCACTCTATCTAGGTCTTGATAGGTTTCAATGTGGTCACTCCTCATTCTTCTGAAATCCAGTGAGTAAAGGCCCAGAGAAATCTAATGCTCCTCATAGGACAAGCCTTTCAATCCCAGAATCGGTTTTGTAAACCTGCTTTGAACCCTGTCCAAAGTCAGCACATCCTTTAAGGGGCCCAAAGCTGTTCACAATACTCCAAGTGAGGACTCACCAGTGCTAAATTCCTTGTTTTTATATTCAAATCACCTCAAACTGAATGCTCACATTGCATTTGCCTTCCTCATCACTGGCTCAACCTACAAATTAAGCTTTAGGGAATCCTGCACATGGACTCCTAAGTCCATTTGCACCTCAGATTTTATTTCTTCCACCAACGTGCATAACCATACACTTCCTGACACTGTATTCCACCTGCCACTTCTTCGCCCATTCTCCTAATCTGCCTAAGTTCTTCTCTTACCTCACTGCTGGCTCAACACTACCAGCCCCTCTACCTACCTTCGCAACATCTACAAACTTGGCCACAAGCTTTCAATTCTGTCATCCAAGTCATTGAGATATAACGTAACATATTCCACTATAAACACGTACATATCTGTAAATCTATCTTAGTTAACAGCAAACTTACGTTTTGGCCAGAATAGTAGTAGCTTGCTAAGACATAATCATCAAGCCGCTGGACATCAGAGTGGCTACAGCTGCATCCGTTCTCTCTATTGTTGAACCTTATTAATGGTTTCCATTACAATATCAGCCCAAGCTATGTTCTATTTTGCTAGTCATGATTCTATTCCCACACCTGTAATACTTCATAGTTGAGCTTGTGATCGGCTTGCTCAAGAAATAATTCTGGTTCTTCAACAGGTATGGGGGTGGGTCTTCAAAGATCACAATTCAGATTGATCAAGGTCATCTATTCTCTTCATAACATTTTATGTTGGCAATGATGTGAGCTGCTGGAGCAATAAAATCATTAGGTGTAGGTAATTGGCAGGTTGAGTAATCATTACCTGCAAATGGAATCAATTAAAAGGTCAGAGAGTAAGAGAGGCTGGTGGAGAAAGATGTACTTAAAGCAGCCTCAGAGGAACGTGATAATCTTAAAGAATTATGATTCAGTTGGTTACTGTCATTACAGCAGTGGAAAAATGCTATCAAATGGTTGTTCTTACTTTTATTAATTTTTCTTATGACATAAAGGAAGCCATTCAGCCCTTCAAGCTTAAGCTAGTTCCCTAAGTATTTCCCTATGACCTTCTTTCTCTTGGGCACACATCAATTGTAGTCTGATTTTCCTGCTATCCATCTACAGCAGGAGTAATTTACAGTAGGTAGGTGAGTGGGTGGGGGGGGCTGAAGTTTAGCATGATGTGGGAAGCTGGGAATTGATAAGTGGGTGAGGCAAAGAGTGAAAAGGCTGGAATCTGTTAGGAGATGACAGTATGAATTAAAGAAGGTGGGGAGCAAGAATGAGGAAGGTGTAGGTAATTGGCAGATTGTGAAGCTGGGGGAGGGGAACGAGATGGTTGAAGGGGCTGGAGGAATAAGTGAAAACAAAATGTGTAAGGGCTGTTGCAGAGGTAGGGGGAGAGAAGGGGACTAATTACTGGAAGTTAGATAAATCACTGTTGATGCTCTCAGGTTGGAGACTACCAACTGGGATTTGGAGTATTGTGGCTCTAATTTGCATCTCACCTCAGTTTGGTAGCAGATGAGGCCATTGTCAGATATGTATACATGGGAATATAAAGCAGAATTAAAATTGCAAACTATCAAGAAATCCTGTAAGTTATGGCAGATGGAGCAAAGATGATCAATGAAACAATCCCCCAGTTTCTGCTGGGTCTCCATGATGCTACACTAGGAGCACCAGATATAGGGACAGGTGTAACACTTAGGGATTAATGGCTGGCAGGGATGTGTGGTCAGAGGGGAGGAATAAGCTGACAAGGGAGTTGTAGCTAGTGCAGAGGAGAGTGAAGAGTGATGTAGAACATGTGTCTGGTGGAGAGTTCCTGTTAAAGATGACGGAAGTTGTGGAGAGTGATTGTGGATGTGGAGAGTCATGGGGTGGTAGGTAAGGACATGGAAAACCCTATACCTCTTATATTGGAGGAACTTATGGGGTGTGGTAGATATGTGGGACATGGAGAAGATGCAGCTGAGATCTGTATTGAAAGCAGTGGAGGGGAAACCCCATTTTACAAACAAATAGGACATCTCGGATGTTCTACATTGGGAATTTTCAACATGGGAAGAGATGCAGTGGAGATAGGGAACAGAGAGAAGGGTATAGCATGTCACAGGTTGGGAAGAGGTATAGTCAAAGTAACTATGGGAGTCAACAGCTTGTTAAAAATATCAATAGGTAATCTGTCTCCAGAGATGGAAACAGAGAGATGAAGGAAAGGGAGCGAGGTGTCTGAGACAGACCAAGTAATGAAGGATGGGGTGGAAGGTGGAGGCAACATTGATGAAATCAGTGAGCTCAGCATGGGTGCAAGAAGCAGCACCAATGCAGTCATCTTTGTAGCAGAGAAGGAGTTGGGGAGTGTTACCAGTGAAGGCTTGGAGCATGGCCAACAAAAAGGCAGGCATAACTGGGGCACATACAAGTGTCCATGGCTACACCTTGGTCTGAAGAAAGTTGGAGGGGAGTTGGTTTGGACTGTTATCAAGAAAGAAGCAGAGAACCTTGAGTTCATCCTGAGGGGGGACAGGAACTGGATGTCCGTGGTGAAAATGTGGCGATCAGGCCCAGGGAACTGAACACTCAGCTCACCGGCCCTGAGCTTCCCTTTCCTTTCCTCCACCCTCATGACCGCCCATCACACACACTTATATCGCCCTTATTTCCACCTCCATTTCTTCACTTCATGGTCAATAGAGTTGGCCATGGAAGAACAAATCAACACAATCTCCTGAATTGTTATCAAACTCTCATTTCAGCTGAATTGTTCTGTTCCTCCATTCTTTTCAGATCCAAATGAAATGAATTTCTCATGATTATCCCCAATATTCAAGGCACACTAGTACACTCCAGCCACTTGAGATACATGACCTGGATAAATGAACAAAATTTGAAGAGATCTGTGTCTTCGGGTATGGATTATCTGCTTTTTAAAAAAAAATTCCTTCCTTGCCCACAGGAACTTGCAAAATGCATCATTGTGAATCTGAGCAACCAAATTATTGGGCTGTACAAAGATACAGTGATTAGCTCTATTGCCTCACAGTTCAAATTTGACCTTGGGTGGAGTTTACATGTTTTCCCAGTGATTATTTGGCAGGTACATGCTGAGGAAAGGTTAATGGAGAATGGGTCAAAAGCAAGCAAATGTACTAGCTTTAGCTGGCTTCTCAGTTGCCATGGATGGGTTACGGTGAAGTGCCTTTTTCTATGCTGCATTATTCTATGACCCTCCGACCTGTGGATTTCCTACAGGTGCTTCAGTTTCCCCCTCGTGTTGGCCGGTTGATGAATACTTGATGCTCATTGAAGACACAATGGGCGAAAGGGCCAGAATCTTTGCTGTATAACTCTACAAATCCGTAGGGATTGCGTTATCCGAGGATCTGCCCTTTGGAAAAGTCACCAGCTGCTACTGTTTAGCCGGAGTCCCTGACAGAGAGAGGACAAGAAAAACATTTGAGTTAGTGCAAGTTAGGAAAGAATATGCAGCTTTCGGAAGATATTGAAATACAGTGAACATGGCTGACTGTGGTAAACAATTGAGTCATTGATAGTTACTTCAGTAAACAAATAACTGGTGAGGTTCTGGTCCTTCCCAAGGTCCATGGATCTTCAGTGCTTCCTTTTGTGGTGGGTGTCAAGTGTTATATCTGTGGTGGGCAATCTTTGACTTTCATTTCAGAAGCTGTGCTGATTTCTCAGATTCAGAATCAGAATCAGGATTAATATCACTGGCGCATGTTGTGAAATTTGTCGTTTTGCAGCAGCAGTACATTGTCATACATAATAATAAAAACCGTAAATTATGGTAAGAAATGTGTGTGTACATATATATTAAAAAAGTTAAATAAGTATTGCAAAAAGAGAAAAAAAGGAAAAGTAGTAGGTAGGTCAAAAAGGTTCATACGTTTGGCATTCAAGATGAGATAATAAATCAGATCAAACATTGGCTTTGTGGGAGAAGCCAAGGGGTGACAGTAGATGGTTGCCTGCGGGAGTGACAGTAGACTGGAGGCCTGTGACTAGTGGCATGTCGCAGAGATCGGTGCTGTGCACCTTGTTGTTTGTTATCTATATCCTCAGAGGAGGAGAAGACGGCGGAGCGACGCAACGTGCGCGGCCTCTCCGGTGAATGATATCTGTAATCTAACAAGTAGGGAACCGTGCACAATTCTGATTTGATGGAGACAGATGTGAGAGTACGGAGGAACATCTGGAGAAACTTCTGAAATGCCCGCTTCGTTTCCACTGCTACTGTGTGGTAACTGAAATCTCCAGAGCAGAAGGCCCCGAATCCTCCGTTTTGCTTGTTTCGGTGGCTGGGGATAGGTCGAAGGCACTCAGCAGAGGATGGCACTTGGGAGGCTGTATCGGAGGGGCTGGTCGGAGGCTCGAAGTTTTCGGATGGACGGACTCGGTGTCGGCTGTGATCGGCTTCCAAGGCATCGGCAGTTGTCAATGCCTTGGAGGTTTATGGCAGGGAGTTTCTCCCTTTTGTCGCCTGCTATCGGGAACTCAGGAGTCGATAGACTCGGGACTTTGAGACTTTTTTTTACCGTGCCCATGGTCTGTTCTTTACCAAATTATGGTATTGTTTTGCACTGCTGTAACTATATGTTATAATTATATGGTTCTGTCAGTGTTAGTCTTTGGTTTGTCCTGTTTTCTGTGATATCACTCTGGAGGAACACTGTATCATTTCTTAATGCATGTATGCATTTCTAAATGACAAAAAAGAGAACTGAGTGTTCTCATAATCTAATATCAATGATCTGGAAAATAATGTGGTCAACTAGATCAGCAAATTTGTGGATGACACCAAGATTTGGGATGTAGTGGATGGTGATGAAGGCTATCATGGCTTGCAGAGGGATCTGCATCAGCTGGAAAAATGGACTGAAAAATGGCAGATGGAATTTAATGCAGACAAATGTGAGGCTGGACCAACCAGGGTAGGTCGTACACAGTGAACAGTAGTGCACTGAGGAGCGTCGTAGAACAAAGGGATCTGGGAATACAGGTACATATTTAATTAAAAATGGTGTCACGGGTAGATAGGGTTGTAAAGGAAGCTTTAGCCAAATCAGCCTTCATAAATCAATGTACTGAGTTCAAGAGATGGGATGTTATGTTGAAGTTGCATGGTGAGGCCTAATTTGGAGTATTGTGTGCTATTTTAGTCACCTACCTACAGGAAAGATGCAAACAAGGTCAAAAGAATACACTCAACCAAGATGGCGCTCCGTACGGCAGTCGTATTGCGAACTCCATTCCAACTGTACAGTGTACTGCCTATTTCTGCGATTTCCTTCACATTTCTTGTTCAAGTAGCTGATAGTCACATCGGATACGATAGACTGACTCTTCTGAACAACGGGAAGATGGCATTTACCCACTACGTGCCATTTCTACACTGGGATCCCCCCCTTGCGCGATCAATGGGGGGCTCACCTACCACACCGCTGCTACCTCGGAAGTGGCGTTGGAGGTGAGGGAGAAGGGCCGGTGTCCTGGTGAGGTTGAGATGGCGTGCTAATCAGCCGCTGCTCCCTAGCATACTCCTGGCTAACGTTCAGTCCCTGGACAGTAAGCTGGGTGAACTGAGAGCCAGAATCTCCTACCAGCGGGAAACAAAGAAATGTAACGTTTTTTGCTTCGTGGAGACCTGGCTGACAGGGGAGATACCGGACAATGCCATTGAGCCCTCAGGGATCTCCCTGTTCCGGGCAGACAGGTCTAAAAACCTCTCTGGGAAGAGTAAAGGAGGTGGGGTATGCTTCAGGGTCAATAATGCCTGGAGAGACCCCTGGAACGTGTATGCCCTCAAATCCTTTTGTTTCCCGGACCTGGAGTTCCTGGTGCTGCTGTGTAGACCTTTCTAGCTACTTGGGCAGTTCATGGCTGTTATTATCACAGCTGTGTATATTCAGCCGCGGGCTGATATTGACCTGACTCTCAAGGAACAAGCCCATCAGTACCCTGGAGACTGCACATCCACAGCCTGCCTTCATTGTCACCGGTGACTTTAATAGAACACAGCTGAATAAAAACGCTCCAAAATTCTGTCAACATATCCAAGTGAGCACAATGGGAGATAGCATACTCGACACTGCTACTCTCCCTTATGCACTCCTTCCCCTGCCGTTTGGAAAATCCTATCATTTCTCCATCTTGCTGCTGCTGAGGTACAGGCAGAAAGCTGAAACAAGAGGCGGCCATAGTTAAAACCATCCACTATTTGTTCAACCAATTGGCCTCTATACTACAGGACTGCTTTGATGATGTCGACTGGAATGTCTTCCATGATGTGGATGCCTCCGAGTTTACGGAAGGGGTCACGAGTTTTGTCTGGAAGTCAAGTATATTGTCCCCCAGAAATCGGTCATGGACTTTACAAACCATAAACCCTGGATTAACAGTTCCGTGTGAGCAGCACTTACTGCATAACACAGAGTTTATGTTGCTGGTGACCAACAGGAGCTCAAGAAATGCAGCTACGATTTGCATAAAGTCATCAAGGCAATGAAATGACAATACAGGGACAAGATCCAGACACAACTCTCCACCAACAACACATGCAGCTTATGCCAAGGTCTGTACGCCATTGCAGACTTCAAAGCTAAACGCAGTAGAGTTTCCAACATCGATGCCTCTCTTCCAGATGAGCTAAACCTTGTTTACGCTCGATTCACTGTTGCCAACACCAAGCTCCTGAGGAGACCTACAGCTGATGTGACTTGCAGCTTGGTCATTTATGAGGCCAAAGTACGCTGGTATTTCCAATGAGTGGACAGTCACAAGGTTGCGGGACCAGGCGGTATCCCAGGGTGGGTACTCAGGATGTGTGTGGCACAAATGGCAGGTGTGTTTACAGATATTTTTAATCTCTCTCTCTCTCCCAGTATAGAGTGCCCCTCTGCTTCAAAACTTCCAATATTGTTTCTGAACCTAAAAAGACCAAGGTAACATGCCTGAATGACTGACATCCTGTCACACTCATCTCAATAATAAGCAAATGCTTTGAGAGGCTAGTCAATGATTACATCCGCAGCATGCCACCAACCACACTGGACCTCCTACAATTCGCCTACCGACACAACCAATTGACAAATGATGCAATAGCCACAGCTCTACACACCGTCCTTACACAGAAGGATGCTTATGTGGGAATGCTGTTCTTGGACAGCAGTCCAGCATTCAACACCATAATTCCCTCTAGGCTCAACAAGAACCTCAGAGACTTCGGCCTTCACCCGGCCTTGTGTAACTGGATCCTGGACTTCCTGTCAGATTGCTGGCAGGTGGTAAGAGTGGGCTACCTCACCTCTGCCCCTCTGACCCTCAACACAGGTGTCACTCAGGGCTGTGTATTAAGCCCCCTCCTTTACTCTCTGTATACCCATGAATGTGTCGCCATCCACAGTTCCAATCTGCTATTTGAGTTTGCTGACAACACTACCCTGATTGGCCTAAGCTCAAATAATAATGAGGCAGCCTACAGAGAAAAAGTCATCACCCTGACACAGTGGTGTCAAGAAAACAACCTCTCCCTCAATGTTGCAAAAATAAAGGAGATGATTGTGGACTACAGGAGGAATGGAGACAGGCTAACCCCCATTGATATCAATGGATCTGGGATTGAGAGGGTGAACAGCTTTAAATTCCTTGGGATAAGTATCACCAAAGATCTCACGTGGTCTGTACATACCAGCTGTGTGGTGGAACAGGCACAACAGCGCCTCTTCACCTCAGATGGTTGAAGAAGTTTGGTATGGGCCCCCTAAATCCTAAGAACTTCCTACAGGGGCACAATTGAGAGCATCCTGACTGGCTGCATCACCGCCTGGTATGGGAGCTGTACTTCCCTCAGTTGCAGGATTCTTCAGCGAGTGGTGCAGACAGCCCAGTGCATCTGTAGATGTGAACTTCCCATGATTCAGGACATTTACAAAGACAGGTGTGTAAAATGGGCCTGTAGGATCATTGGGGACCCGAGTCACACCAACCACAAACTTTTCCAGTTGCTACCATCCGGGAAATGGTATTGCAGCATAAAAGCCAGGACCAACAGGCTCCAGGACAGCTTCTTCCACCAGGCCATCAGACTGATTAATTCATGCTGATACAATTGTATTCCTATGTTATATTGGCTGTCCTGTTGTAAATTATTATAAATTGCACATTGCACATTTAGACGGAGACATAACAAAGATTTTTACTCTTCATGTATATGAAGGATATAAGAAATAAAGTTAATTCAATAGATTTCACTGAATTTTGGTGGGACTACAATGAGAAGTCATGGGTTAACAGTGAAAGGTGAAAAATTTGAGGGAAACTTCTTCACTCAGAATGTGGAAGGAGCTCCCAGCACAAGTGGCACATATGCATTCGATTTCAACATTTAAGGAAAGTTTGGACAGGTACATGGATGGTAGGTGTAGGGAGGGCTTTTGTCCTGGTGCAAGTCGATGGGAGTATGTAGTTTAAATGGTTTCAGTATGGACTAGATGGGCCAAAGGGCCTGATTCTGTGCAGTACTTCTACACGACTCTAGTGTCCATGGATTCAATTTCCATTCAGAAATCTGATGGCGGAGGGGAAGAAGCTAATCCTGAATCACTGAGTGTGTGCCTCCTCCCTGGTGGTAGCAATGACAAGAGATCATATCATGGGTGATAGGGGTCCTGAATGATGGATACCACATCTCTGAGGCATCAATCTTTGAAGATGTCCTGCATGCTGGGGAGGTCAGTGCCCATCCGCCCTGCTCTGCTGGGGGAGAAGCTGACTGCGATGCAGGTGGGTGCTTCCCTGGTGTCATGGATTCTTGATTACCTGACTGGCAGACCACAGTACGTGTGCTTGCAACACTGTGTGTCCGACAGAGTGATCAGCAGCACTGGGGCTTCACAGGGGACTGTCTTGTCTCCCTTTCTCTTCACCATTTACACCTCGGACTTCAACTACTGCGCAGAGTCTTGTCATCTTCAGAAGTTTTCGGATAACTCTGCCATAGTTGGATGCATCAGCAAGGGAGATGAGGCTGAGTACAGGGCTACAGTCGGAAACTTTGTCACATGGTGTGAGCAGAATTATCTGCAGGTTAATGTGAAAAAGACTAAGGAGCTGCTGGTAGACCTGAGGAGTGCTAAGGTAGCGGTGACCTCTGTTTCCATCCAGGAGGTCAGTGTGGACATGGTGGAGGATTACAAATACCTGGGGATACGAATTGACAATAAACTGGACTGGTCTAAGAACACTGAGGCTGTCTACAAGAAGGGTCAGAGCTGTCTCTATTTCCTGAGGAGACTGAGGTCCTTTAACATCTGCCGGACGATGCTGAGGATGTTCTACGAGTCTGTGGTGGCCAGTGCTATCATGTTTGCTGTTGTGTGCTGGGGCAGCAGGCTGAGGGTAGCAGACACCAACAGAATCAACAAACTCATTCGTAAAGCCAGTGATGTTGTGGGGATGGAACTGGACTCTCTCACGGTGGTGTCTGAAAAGAGGATGCTGTCTAAGTTGCATGCCATCTTGGTCAATATCTCCCATCCACTACATAATGTACTGGGTGGGCACAGGAGTACATTCAGCCAGAGAATCATTCCTCCGAGATGCAGCACAGAGCGTCATAGGAAGTCATTCCTGCCTGTGGCCATCAAACTTTACAACTCCTCCCTTGGAGGGTCAGACACCCTGAGCCGATAGGCTGGTCCTGGACTTATTTCATAATTTACTGGCATAATTTACATATTACTCTTTAACTATTTATTACTATTTTCTATTACTATTCTATTACTATTTATTATTTCTATGACTATTACTATTTACTATTTACTAATAGTAATATTACTATTACTATTTCTATTACTATTTATTATTTATGGTGCAACTGTAACGAAAACCAGTTTCCCCCGGGATCAATAAAGTATGACAATGAGTATGATAAAGTTAATAACTTTCTACAGCTAATTTTGATCCACTGCAGTGTCTCCCACATACCATTTGTAAGTGTCTTTGGTGACATACCAAATCTCCTCAAACTCCTAAGGAAGTATAGCGGCTGACATGCCTTCTTTGTAACTGTATTGATATGTTGGGCCCAGGATAGATCTTCAGAGATGTTGACACCCAGGAACTTGAAATTGCTTACACTTTCCACCTCTTATGCCTCGATGAGGAGTGGTGCGTGTTCCCTTGTCTTACCCTTTCTGAAGTGTCCTGTTAATTCTTTGGTCTTATTGACATTGAGTGCAAGGTTGTTAGTGCAACGCTACTCCACCAGCTGATCTAGCTTGCTCCTGTGTGCTTTCTCGTCACCAGCTGAAATTCTGCCAACAACAGTTGTGTCATCAGCAGATTTATAGCTGGATTTGAGCTGTGCCTAGCCACATAGTAATCGGTGTAGAGAGAGCAGTGCAGTGGGCTCGGCACACATCGTTGAGGTACTACAGTCTTGATTGTCAGCAAGGTGGAGATGTTATTTCTGATCCTACTGATTGTGATATTTTGGATAGGAAGAGTGAGATTGCGGAGTGAGATACAGAGGCCCAGTTTTTGGAGCTTCTCAAGTAGAACTGTAGGAATGATTGTGTTAAATGCTGAGCTGTAGTCAATAAACAGCAACCTGACGTAAGTATTAGTATTGTCCAGGTGATACAGGGTGTTTGAAGAGCCAATGAGACAGTATCCATTGTAGACCTACTGTGGCGTTAAGCAAATTGCAATGGGTTCAAGTCCTTGCTTAAGCAGGAGTTGACTCTAGCCATAACCAACCTCTCAAAATACTTTCTCATCATTGATAGGAGTGCGGCTGATGATGGTTGTTAAAGCAGCTCATCCAGCTCTTCTTGGGCACTGGTATGATTATTGCCCTTCTGAAACAGGTGTGAGCTTCCAACTGTAGCAATGAGAGAGTGAAAATGTCTTTAAGCACCCCCACCAGTTAGTTGGCACACTTTTTAAGAGTCTTTCCAGGTACTCCAACAGTGCGAGTAGCCTTGTGAGGGTTCACACTCTTCAAAGATGTTTTGACATCAGCGTCTGAGACAGAGATCATAGGGTCACCAGATGCCACAGGGATCCTCCAGCTATAGTTTTACTCTCCTGCTCCTGCTCCAAGTATACATAAAATGCGTTCAGCTCATCTGGGACTGTCTTCATGACGTTAGGTTTCACTTTGTAGAAAGTAATGGCCTGCAAACCCGGCCAGAGTTGATGGGCATCCGATCCGCCTCTAACCTCTAAATCCACCTCTAAATTGTTCTTTTGCCCTTGAGTTAGCCCTCTGTAAGTTGTACCCAACCTTCCTTTATAGTCTTGGATCACCAGACTTTGAATGCCCTTCAGCGAACTACCAATCTCCTGGTTCATCCATGGCTTTTGATTTGGGTATGTATGGTCTGTTCTCGCAGACACACACACACATCCATAAAGGTTTTAATGAAGTCAGTGACAACTGTGGCATATTCATTCAGACTTGAGGATGATTTCCTGAATCCTGTCCAGTCCATCACCTCAAAGCAGTCCTGTAAACGCTCCTCTGTCTCCCTTATCTTACCCCCAACCACCGGGCCGCAAAGCATGTGCTACCAGGCCGTGAGGAAATGATATGATTCAGCTGCTTCCTTATTCCCTGTCACGCACTGTTGAACTTGAACATAGGAACCTATTGTCCCGTATTTGCCGGGACATCCCGTATATTGGGCTAAATTGGTTTGTCCCGTATTTCCCCCGCTAAGGTAGAGCATTCCTATGAAACCTTTCAGGCCGAAATGGTATGAGGCGAAGAAGCAATTACCATTAATTTATATGGGAAAAATTTTTGAGCGTTCCCAGACCCAAAAAATAACCTAACAAATCATACCAAATAACACATAAAACCAAAAATAAATAACACTAACAATATAGTAAAAGCAGGAATGATATGATAAATACACAGCCTATATAAAGTAGAAATAATGTATGTACAATATAGTCAGGAAGATGAAGGCAAAACGGATTTGTGGAGGGGAAATATCGGCACGTACGTGCATGCGCACATCACTTGTGCACATCACGCATGCGCACGCAGGTGCCCGCGCAAGGCTTCATGGTCATGGTAGTCTTTCTGGGGTAAGATGTCCCGGGATTTGATTGCTACTTTTGTCCCTTATTTGGGAGTGAGAAAGTTGGCAACCCTAACTGTAAAAGACATGTTGAGGTGAGTTTACCCTATTTGAACACCCCCCCCACCCCGGTTGGTCAGTCCGCAAGAATATTGTCAATATTAAACCGGCTCACGGTGCAAAAAGGGTTGGGGACCTCTGATCTAGATGATCTTGGTCCTCTCCACTGGTGCTGCAGTCTTCAGCCTCTGCTGTACTCAGGGTGTAAAAGTACAGCCAGGCAATTAGACTTCCCATGAGGTGGCACAGTAAGCGGTCTTGATGGGACTAGAACAGTCCTCATGAAAGGAATAAAAGCATGACATTAATGTTTTAATCAGACAATGGATACAGTGAGGAAAAAGGACTTGAATTATAGAACAAACTTTTCCACATTAAGAGGGCAGAGTACTTTAGACTTTTGAAATGCAGTTATTGATGTGATGTGAGAAAAGGTTTGGCCAATTGCACAAATTAGACTCAAAGGAGTGATAAAATAATGAGATGATAGTCTGGAGATTGCAATCATCTTACGCTGAGTTTCAAGCTGAACCATAGCTGACTGACTGTGACTATCAGGGGAAGGCATACAACTGCATAATCATTGGAAAAAAATGACAAGAGTTTATATATAGATGTTGATCTGAGGAAGCAGATAGTAAGAAAGCAACTGATGCATTTACAAAGAAGATGAGCAGTGATACTGGAGTAGCCAGACAAGGTAGAGAGAAGGGTTGCCAGATCCAATTTAGCTGATGTTGGAACTCTGTTCAGTTTTGCATGAATGCAGATGCTTGGTACAGAGTTCTTGCTCATGATCTTCTAAATGTCTTCATTACTTCATCTGTTTATTTTCTTTTCAATCATACTCCAAAGTAATAAAGGCATTTGACATTAAGACAATTTTTTTAAATAGTGTTCAAGTACAAATTGTTCCACTGCCCATAAATGTGTTAAATTTGAGTTACATCATGATCCCATAGATTTCCATAAGTTGCTATAATAATCAGCATATTTGAATAACATTTTTGACATTGGACGCTGTATGGCAATTAGGACTTCTATGTCTTATGAAAATACCAGTTTCTGAGCTGAATCCTATTTGTATTTTAGTGAAAATAAGTATAGGTTTCACTCTGCCTTTGTGACAGAAACCAGACAGTTAAAATTCTCCATTTATTTCCACTGTTCTTTAACAGGTATTGATTTCAATATGCTCCTTTGAGCAAGTGGGAAGGCTTCCTATCACTAGTGGTGTTCAGTCAATGGTATCTCAACCCCCAGAGGAAAGTAGGTCGGTCAACCCCAGCAGAGAGAATTCAGGAGTCAGGAGAGGCTTGAAAAGACAGTCATTGGTTCCTCTTTCCTGTCACTGTTCTCCTGTACATGGACTTCCCACAGAAAATCCCTGCCACATGATTTACCTGACTGGGAAGGAGAACCCCTTCATCCCTCCTGCATCCCGCTAAATTTTTTGTAGCAAATTGAATCATTCTATATGGGCCAACAGTATCATGAGTTAAAACTGGGGTTTGTAGATCCTCGTAGTTCAATATTATTTATTATGAAAGTTGTGAGGCTTTCATATTTTCAGATTTCATGTGAATACTTGGATGTACACGTGCCCTGACTGACACCAGGAATTGTTCATATTTTTCATACCACAGAATTAGGCCATTTGGCCCATTGAATCTTCTCCTTCAATCCAACTGGGATGATTTATTACCCTTCTTAACCACAATCGCCTGCATTCTCCCCATAACCTTTGACACCCTGAATCACAAAGAACCCATCAAACTTTGATTTAAATATACTCAATGACTTGCCCTCCACAGCCATTCCTGGCAATGAATTCCACAGATTCACTATCTCCTGGCTAAAGAAATTCCTTCTCATCTCAATTCCTCTATTCTGAGGCTGTGCTCTCTGGTCCTAGACTCACCCACTATTGGAAACATCCTTACCTCATCCACTCTCTCAGCTCTTTCATTATTCGATAGGTTTCAATTATACCACCCCCCCACCCCACCTCAATATTCTAAACTCCAGTGCGTACAGGCCTGGGGTCACTAAATGCTCCTCATACGTTAACCCTTCCATTCCCAGATCATTCATGTGAACATCCTCTTAACCCTCTCCAATGCCAGCACATTTTTATTCCCAGATAAAAAGCCCAAAACTCCTCACAATCCTCCAAGTACAGTATGACCAATGCTTCATAAAGGCTCAGCATCTCATCCTTGTTCCTATATTCTAGTTCTCTCAAAATGAATGCTACCATTGCATTTGCCTTCCGTACAATGTCTCAACCTGCAAGTTAACTTGTAAGGAATCCTGCACAAGGACTCCCAAGACCCTTTGCACCTCTAGTCTTTGAATTTTCTCCCTTTCTATTCCTTTATTCCTTCTGCCAAAATGCATGATCATATATTTCCCTATAATCTATTCCATCTCTCACTTCTTTGCCCATTCTCCTAATCTGTCTACGTACATCTCCAGACTCCCTGCTTCTTCAACATTACCTGCCTCTCCACCTATGTCTGTATTGTCTGCAAACTTGGCCACAAAGCCAACAATTCTGTCATTCAAATTGTTGACATATAATTTAAAAAGAGGTTGTCCCAATAACGGCCCCTGTGGAAAACCATGTCTTATCGCAGCCAGTCGGGACTGACTCTTTGCCTCCTGCCTATCAGCCAATCTCCTATCCACGCTAATATATATCCTGTAATATAAATATAGGCTCTTATCTTGTTAAGCAGTCTCAGATGTGCCACCTTGTCAAAGACCTGCTGAAAAGCGAAATAAACAACATCCACTGACTCTCCTTTGTCTATCCTGCTTGCTTTTTCCTCGTGTGCCTCCAAGTACACTGAAACCTCATCCTTAATAATGGTCTCCTACATATTCCCGATCACGGAGGTCAGGCTAACTAGCCAAAAACTTATTTTCTTCTGTCCCACTCCCTTCTGAAAGAGTGCAGTGACATTTGCAATTTTCCAGTCCTCTGGAACCATTCCAGAATCTAGCGATTCTTGAAAGATCATTACGAATGCTGCCATGATCTCTTCAGCTGCTTTTTCCAGAACCCTGTGGTGTAGTCCATCTAGACCAGATGATAGGAGAAGACACCATTTTGGATCTCCCCCTCCCCCTCCCACTTTCAAATCTCTTACTAGCTCTTCTTTCAGTTAGTCCTGACGAAGGGTCTCGGCCCGAAACATCGACTGTACCTCTTCCTACAGATGCTGCCTGGCCTGCTGCATTCACCAGCAACTTTTAAGTGTGTTGCATGGTATCTTCTTGAATATTTTTGGCAAGGTTACTTCATATTTCATCTTTTCTTTCCTTATGTTTTTTTTAGTTGCTTTCTGTTGGTTTTTAAACGTTTCCCAATCCCCTGACTTCCCACTAACTTTTGCTATATTATATGTCTATGCTCTTGCTTGTATGCTGTCTTTGACTTCCCTAGTCACACATGATTGTCTCATCCTCCCTTTAGAATATGTCTTCATCTTTAGGGTATATCCATCCTGTGCCTTCTGAATTGCCCCCAGAAACTTTAAGCATTGTTGTTCTGCCATCATCTTTGCTAGTGCCAACCTTCCAATCAACTATGGCCAGCTCCCCTCTCATGCCTCAGTAATTTTCTTTTTCTTCACTGTAATACTATATATTTGCCTTTGTCTTCTCCTCAAACTGCAGGGTGAATTCTATCATATTGACACACACAAAATGCTGGAAAAGCTCAGCAGATCAGGCAGCATATCTAGAAATGAATAGATATTCGACATTTCAGGCCAAGGCCCTTCTTCAGGACTGAGAAGGAAGGGGGAAGATGCCAGAATAAAACGATTGGTGGAGAGGAAGGAGGCTAGCTGGAAGATGATAGGTAAAGCCAGGTGGGTGGGAAAGGTCAGGGGCTGGAGAAGAATATCATATCATGATCACTGCCTCCCAAAGTTTCATTTACCTTAAGCTCCCTAATCAAATCTGGTTCAGTACACATCAAATCCAGAATTGCCTTTCTCCGGTGGGCTTAACCACAAACTACTCTAAAAGGCAACTCATGGACAATCTATAGGTTCCCTCTGTTGGGATCCGACGCCAACCTGATTTTCCCAATCTATCTGCATATTGAAATCTCCCATGACTATCGTAACATTACCCTTACTGCATGCCTTTTCTAGTTCCCATTGAAATTGATATCCCACATCCTTGCTATTGTTCGCGGGCCTGGATATAACTCCCATCAAGGTATTTCTACCCTTGCAGTTTCTTAAATCTACCCACAAGGATTCTGCACATTCCGATCCTATGCCACCTTTTTCTCAGAATTTGATTTTATTTTTTTGAACAGAGCCACCCAAATCACTCTGCCTATCTGCCTGTCCTTCTGATACAAGATGCGTCTTTGGATGTTAAGCTCTTAACTATGATCTACTTTCAGCCATATCTCAGTGATGTCAACAATGTCATACCTGCCAAACACTAACTGCACCACAAGATCATCTACCTTATACTGCATGCATTCAAATATAACATTCATCACCTTATTTTGATTTTGCCCCCAATGTTACATCTCACCTCGTCCCACTGACTGCAGTTTTGTCCCATCATCTGCCTGTCGTTCCTCATAGTCTCACTCCACACTGCATCAACTTGTATACCATCTGCCCCATCCTCAGCCCTATCACTCCGGTTCCCATCCCTTCGCCAACCAAGTGTAAACCCTTCCCAATAACGCTAGCAAACCTGCCAGCAAAGATACTGATCCTCATTGGGTCCAGGCCTCTCCCATCATTTTTGTACAAGTCATACTGTACCTTCCCCAGAATAGATACAAATGATGTAGAAATCTGAAACACTGCCCTCTGCACCAGTTTCTCCAGCACTCCATCATCTGTACTATCATCCTATTCATATCCTGACTAGCACACGGCATGTGACACTCCAGAGATCATTACCTTGGAGAACCTGCTCTTCAGCCTTTTCCTTAACTTCCTATACTCACTGCACAGGACCTCTCCCCCTTGCTATCTATGTCACTGCTGCCAATGACATTGGATGAAGCCATTCAACCCATTGTGTCTATGCTGACTTCCAGAGCAATCCCATAATCCCACCTCCATTTATTTCCTTGTGAACTATTCTCTCACACTTCCTGCATAAACTCACCTTCATTTGCCTGCCGCTCACCTACATTAAGGGTAGCCAGTAGCCAGTTAACCCATCAATCAAGCAACCAGCTTTTATTTACTTATGGGGAACAAATGCAGTCACGAATAGTATGCAGATTCCACATAGAGAACAACCCAGGCCAGGATCAAAGCTGAGTCACTGGAGTTGTGAGGCCACAGCACTACCTGTTGCGTTGTCATGCCAAAAAAATCTTTGAAAGAGATGTTAATTATAATATAAAGTATGTTTTCATGGCTTTATGCATAGACAATGTGACTTAAACAGTTCATATGCCACATCATTTGTCACTGAGTTCACCCTATTTAACACATGGCACTGCCATTTAAGATCCTCACAGATGAATTACACTGGGCCAGCGTCTATTATACGAATGAAGTTAAAACTTTTTCCCACTGGACTGGGTCCATGTTAGCTGCAGATTTACTATGCAAGACTTCACATACTTGGGAGTTCAGCCCCGGGAATCATGTCAAATTTGTTTTGGAGGTAATACAAGAGTGAGAATGCATCCTTGTACTTGTGAGTTTGATCTG
This sequence comes from Mobula hypostoma, assembly GCF_963921235.1. Lineage (NCBI taxonomy): Eukaryota > Metazoa > Chordata > Chondrichthyes > Myliobatiformes > Myliobatidae > Mobula > Mobula hypostoma. The sequence goes on along the minus strand of NC_086098.1, from coordinate 54,173,853 downwards.
TAGTGTGGACCAAGTGTGTAGCTGCAACAGGGGGCTGGAATGTGGACCAGGCATGCGGCTGGAGCCAAAGTCAAGAATGTGAACCAACTGTGGCTGGAGCTGGGTTCAGCGTGTGGACAGGGTGTGTGGCTGGAGTTGGAATACCTTGAATGTTACAAACTGTTTTACCTTTGTTCTTATCTCTTATGAATAATGAACATTTACTGAATTTTGATGTTCTAGTTTTGTAATGACTTTATACATTAAAATTTACTGGAAGTATAAGCTGAAACATTGCAGCAAATGTAACCAGGCTCTGGGAGTGAGTGAACAAAACTGTTAATCCAATCAAAAAGGATAGGTAGATTAGTGTGAGTGAATTAATTATCATGTGAGCTGCATAAGGAAGAGGGGAAGTTTGATCAAAGGAAGAAAATAAGAGACAAAAGAAAAGTGTATTTTAAATCTCAACATCAATTATAATCTGAAAAGATATGGCTCCATTCTTGACAGCAGTTAACAGATAGATACAGATTGTGCATTTATTCTCTTTTTCTAGTGAGATTAGTTTATGTACATCACATAAGTAGCTCAACTTCATTATATTCAATCCAATTCAACGGTGAATTGTGCATTTTATGAAACCAATTCTATTCAGATGGAGTTTTGACCTGTGAGAGGACTCTGATTTTGATTTGCTTATCCTTTCAGTGGATTTAGAGGAATGTTCAGAGAGAGCAGTGGAGATACCATTCCAGTGATTTTAATTGCCTGATGTAGATAATCCATGTCTCTGAAGTGTACAAGAAAGGAAATATGGCATAAAAAACATTGTTTACTGCTAAATCATTAGTTTTGTGGCAGGTTTGAGTTTTGATCTTCATCCACTCTTCAATAACTAAAAAGGGATGGAGGGGGTCATGCTGGGATATCTTGTCTTGAAGTTGGATGCCATGTGTGCTAGGTTGCACTTAACAATCACAACTGTCACACAGTTGGGAAGACAGAGGAATATATTGATAATTATCACCAAGGGAACTCTGTTCCTATGTATAATGGCATGTGATGCATCATGTATATATGACATTTCCTGGCTGCTACATTAATAGAGACATTATCTGATGATTTAAGTGTGTGCCATGTATCAGACATTGCTGACGGGTCTCTATGAAAGGATTTTGATATGATGCACAACAGGATGATTATTTTTCAATGACATATTATGTTAGCTGAAGGACTTATTTATTACCTTTGATTTTGTTCTGCAGATCATACCTCCAACACGTTTAATGCAGACCTCCTAAAATTAATAATTATCAAGTATTTTATATTTGAATATCTTTTTGTCCATTTTAAATGCAGTTCCCAACTTTCTTGTTTCTCTATTTTGTGGAATGAAAAAGTTAACTCTAAAATTCATCAAAAATTCTAGGTCATCCTATATGGAGCTACCATGAATCTTAATATATTTCACAGCACCTTCACTCAGTTTTCCTGTTTTAAATAAGGAACTTCTGAAGATGAATATATTCAAAATCGAAGACATTGACTTCAAAGAACACAAGTCCTGTCTCCTCTTCCTCAAGTTATGTGTTTGAGTTCAAGGTAGATTTACAGATTCAGAAAGAAAAAAATAGCTTTTAAACGAAGTCCCCTGTTAGGGACCACAAGATCAGAGTTTGAAATATATGTTAGTGGTAGAAGTCTTTCCTTACACTTTTAATTCCTGTGTGCAGCATCTGAATTATATATGCTGTACTTCTTGTTAATGGATATAGTCAGAGCTAAACACTTAACCAGTAATTCATTGCTCACATTACAACAACTCAATGGCAAAGAAAATTGCTTAACAAAGTTAACTATTCAGAGGAATTATTTATAATGCCTATTCATTGTGGTTTTTACAAGTACTTACTGAAGAAATATACAATAACTCATAATCATTACTATTTCGGTCATTAGAGGAAATACATTTCTACATTGTGTGAATAGTAAATAATGTTGATCATTCAGTGCAAATTAAATGACTGCTTCATACAACGTCGCTTTTCGCTCTACAAAGTTCAGATCATCCATCACAATAACTCACTAACCCCCACTCCTATATTGATCTCACCCTGCCCTCAGTCCCCTGTGCTCTTCCCAATGAAGCTCAATGTAAGCTGAAGAAACAGGACCTTTTCTTTTAGCCAAATCCAGGTTGAATACAGATTTCAACTACAGTATTCAACTGATGATGCTTTAGCACCCTACAACCTTCGTTTACTTACTTGTCTTTTACAACCAGCATCATCCCTTTTGCCACTTCATTCCTTCTTTTCACCGGATTGCAGCTTTTTCTTTTGTTCTTTCCTCCACTTTCTTGTCCTCTGCATTTTAAAATATTCATCATCGATTAAATCCTCATCAATGCCTACATTCTTTTCTCCATAGGCACCAGCTGGCCTGCTGAATCTTCATGGCTATTGAAACCAATGATTTGATTTTAGTTATATTCTCCTTACTGATGCTGACCTTGGTACTTTTAATAAAGTTTATCCATTTAAACATTCAAGTAAGCAATGATTAGATTATAAAAATACAAACGTTATTTTCTGTTCTGTCATCCTGACTGTAAATTTCTGCATTGTGAATATTTTTCTGAATTGCTGGTAATTTAACAGCATGAATATGTAACTTGAAGGAGTTAAACTTGTTAAATGTTTTATATGCAAGCCCTTACCTACTCCTGAGTAGAAGAGCCTGGAAAGAAAATGATTTAGATTAAGGAATTATAAAGAACGAAAATCGACAATTAAAATTCATAATGAAATGAAAACCTGATATTATTGTCTGCCACTAGAAATTAATTTTGTGGTTTATCCGCCAGCTTCATCAAGTCTCTAAATCTCTATCATGTTCATCTTTCTTACTGACTTTTATTCCAGTATATTGAGGAGTTTTTTTTTAAAGCAGCCACAGATGATTTGAGCATTACTTAGTAATATTAGTCATTAAGTTGGACGAAACAGAAATGGGCCCTTTGGCCCATCACTGTACCCAGCTAGAACAATCCCACCTGACGACACTAATTCCATATCCCTCTATGCATGACTCATTCATATATCTATCCAGACACTTCTTAAATGTTACTGTTCCGGGCTCCACCTCTGCTGGCACATCTTTCCAGATGCTTACTACTTTATGAAATAATTACTGCTTAGATCCCCTTTAAGCCTGCATATTTTAGACATCTCTATCATGGGAAAAAGCTAATTAATCTGTCAATCAATGCCTCTCAAATTGTTGTATACTTCTGCCGTGTTAACTCTCGGCTTCCTTCATTCCTGGGAAAGCTGATCTTGACTATCCAATCTCTCATGATAACTCAAGCTCTTCAATCCATCCAACATCCCTGAAGTTCCCTGAAGGTGGAATCTCATGTGGATAGGGTGGTGAAGAAAGCTTTTGGTATTCTGGCCTTTGTAAATCCGAGCATTGAGTATAGGAGTTGGGATGTAATGCTGAAATTGTTTAAGGCATTGGTAAGGCCAAATTTGGAGTATTGTGTACAGTTCTGGTCACCGAATTATAGGAGAGATGTCAGCAAAATTGAGAGAGTACAGAGAAGATTTACTAGACTGTTACCTGGGTTTCATCTCCTAAGTTACAGAGAAAGGTTGAACAAGTTAGGTCTTTATTCTTTGGAGCGTAGAAGGTTGAGGGGGGACTTGATAGAGGTATTTAAAATTATGAAGGGGATAGATAGAGTTGACGTTGATAGGCTTTTGCCATTGAGAGTGGGGGAGATTCAAACAAGAGGACATGAGTTGAGAGTTAAAGGGCAAAAGTTTAGGGGTAACATGAGGGGAAACTTCTTTACTCAGAGAGTGGTAGCTGTGTGGAAGGAGCTTCCAGCAGAAGTGGTTGAGGCAGGTTCGATGTTGTCATTTAAACTTAAATTGGACAGCTGTACAGAGAGGAAAGGAATGGAGGGTTATGGGCTGAGTGCAGGTCGGTGGGACTAGGTGAGAGCAAGAATTCGGCACAGACTAGAAGGGCCGAGATGGCCTGTTTCTGTGCTGTAATTGTTATATGGTTATGTTATATGGTTAACAACCTTGTGAATCTTTTCTGCATCTTACTGTAAGACCACAAGACATAGGAGCAGAATTAGGCCATTCAGCCCATCTGTGTCCTCGCCGTCATTTCATCATGGCTGATCCGGGATCATTCTCAACCCCATACACCTACCCACTTACCATATCCCTTGATGCCCTGACCAATCAGGAATCTATCAACTTCCGCTCTGAATATACCCATGGACTTGGCCTCCACCACAGTCTGTGGCAGAGAATTCCACAGATTCACCACTCATTGGCTAAAAGAATTCCCCTTACTTCTGTTCTAAAAGGTCTCTCCTCAGTTTAGAGGCTGTGCATCCTCTCCACATCCTCCTTATCCGGTCCTTTTCACATTCGGTAGGTTTCAATGAGATCCCTATGTATTCTTCTAAATTTCAGAGAGAACAGGCCCAAAGCTGCCAAACAATGCTCGTATATTAACCCCTTCATTCCCGGGATCATCCTCGTGAACCTCCTCTGGATTCTTTCCAATGACAATACATTCTTCTTGATACAAGGGACCCAAACTCTTGACAATGCTCCAAGTGTGGCCTGATTATTGTCTTATAAAGCTTCAGCTTTATCTCCTTGCTTTTGTATTTTATTGCCTTTGAAATAAATGCCAACATTGCATTTGCCTTCTTTACCACAGACTCAACCTGTAAATTAACCTTCTGGGAGTCTTACATGAGGACGCCTAAGTCCCTCTGCACCTCTAATGCTTCTCCTGTCATAGTCCAGATCGGGGTCCCTTTAAATTTACCTTGTTTATGTTACGATCTGGACTGTTGATTCCCTGTTTTCCCGTGTCCCTCGACTTTGGTGATTAGAGGCAATTAACGCTCGGCTGAGCCGGTAGTTTATAGTCTCCGGCATTCAGCCGTTTGGCGTGGGAGCGTCTGCAAAGTCACCAAGGTATGGTGTGCCAATGTTATCTGGCCGGAGCAAGCCTAGTCTCAGCCCGAAGCGAGTGCCGGTAATTCGCCCTTCCTCACCGGAGCAACCCTGTCAAGTTACCCCGCTAAAGCGAGCCTGCAAAGTTTCCTCACCGAGGTGGGTCCATCAGTTAATCTGCCGGAGGGAATCAAGAACCGCTGTCTACTGTTCTGGGGATGAGTCGAGAGCTCGCCACTACCCGGAGGCACCAAGTCAAGTCCTGGACCTGGCGGCATTCTAGCACCAAGTCAAGTCCTGGTCCTGGTGGCATTCAAGCACCAAGTCAAGTCCTGGCCCTGGCAGCATTCAAGCACCAAGTCAAGCCCTGGCCCTGGCGGTCTGTGATTCCTGTCCTACCCCCTTGTCTGAATCCCTTCTGTGCCCCTCTCGCCTCTAGTCATCGTATGTAGCCCCCGCCTGCACTTCGGCCTAGTTCCACTGCCGGAGCTAGATATGTACTGTCTAGTGTTCATTCGTGTTGGTCTTGTCTTGTCTTGTCCTCGCCTCCGTGGGGTAAGTCAGGCCATCTTGCCGTTGCTCTGCGGGGAGTCATGTCTTGTCTTGTCTGGTCCTTGCCTCCGTGGGGGTAAGTCTGGCCATCTTGCTGTTGCCCCGCGGGGAGTCATGCCTTGTCTTGTCTTGTCCACGCCTCCGTGGGGTTAGTCAGGCCATCTTGCCATTGCCCCGCGGGGGGTCATGAGTCCCAGCCCTATGTCATATACCCAAGGAGGGGTCCCGGCTCTCCGTTCTGTGTGTGAGTCCCGGCCCTATGTCCTGTACACAAGGAGGGGTCCCGCCTCTGTGTTCTGTGTATGTGTCCATGGTTCCATGTACCTGCTCCCCGAGACCGAGGCTCTGTGTTCCCATGTTCCTCCTCTCCCTAGCCCATGTCATGTCCATGCCTGGTTCTGGAGTCTGAGCCCGAGGCAAGACCCAGGTACTGGGTCCTTGCCCAGTCTCGGGCTCGGAGTCCATACCCTAGCCTCTTCATGTCTCCTCTGGTTCTGGGAGCCAATTCCTAGTCCTAGCCCAGACCCTTGGCCCAGCCTAGTCGTAGTCCTGAGTCCTTGTCCAGTTCGCTATTCCTGCTCCTGCCCAGCTCTCCTGGTATCGAACAATAAACTAAATTTAAGTAACCTCACAAGATGTGTCTTGCATTTGGGTCCACCCTTGCTCCCTATGCCCCCGCCACTGTGACATCTCCCCATTTAGATAATAGTCCACACTAGTCCTAACGAAGGGTCTCGGCCTGAAACGTCGACTGTACCTCTTCCTAGAGATGCTGCCTAGTCTACTGCGTTCACCAGCAACTTTTATGTGTGTTGCTAGTCCACACTATTGTTCCTTTTACCAAAATGCATTATCATACATTTTCCAACTCTGTATTCCATCTGCCACTGTTTTGGCCATTCTTCCAACTTGTTCAGTCCTGTTGCAATCGCATTGCTTCCTCAGCACTACCTACTCCACCTGTCTTTGTATCATCTGAAAACTTTGCCACAAAGCCATCAATTCCACTATCTAAATCATTGACAAACAATGTGAATAGTAGCGCTTTCAATACTGACTGTTGAAGAACACCATTAGTCACTGGCAGCCAACTAGAAGAGGCCCCTTTATTCCCACTCGCTGCCTCCAGCCTGTCAGCCATTCCTCTATCCATGCTAGTATATTTCCTGTAACTCCATAGGATTTTATCCTGTTAAGCAGCCTCATGTGAGGCACCTTATCAAATGCCTTCTTAAAATCTAAGTAAATAACATTCACTGCCTTTCCTTTGTCTGCTCTGCTTGTTGCTTCCTTGAAAAGTTCTAACGGATTTGTCAGGCAAGATTTTGTTTCACAGAAACCATGCAGACTTTGACTTATTTTATCATTAGTCTCTAAGTACCCCAAAACCACGTCCTTAATAATGAACTCTAACACTTTCCCAACCACTGAATTTAGGCTAACTGGCCTATAATTTCCTCTCTTTTGTCATCTTCCCTTCTTAAAGAGTGGAGTGTCATTTGCAATTTTCCAGCTCTCCGGAACCACGCCAGAATCAAGTGATTCTTGAAAGATCATGACCAATGCATCCGTTATCTCTTCAGCAACCTCTTTCAGGTCTCTGGGACATAGTCCATCTGGATCAGGTGACTTATGCACCTTAAAACCTTTCAGTTTTCCCAGCACATTTTCCTTTGTAATAGCAATGGCCCTCACTCCTGTTCTCTGATAGTCACAGATCTCTGGCACACTGCTAATGTTTTCCAGAGTGAAGACTTAAACAAAGTATTTATTAAGTTTATCTGCCATTTCTTTGTCTCCCATTACTACCTGACTAGCATCATTTTCCCGTGGTCCAATATCAACTCTCACCTCCCTTTTATTCTTTATATAAATGAAAAACTTTTAGTATCACTTTACATTATTGGCTAATTTGCCCTCAAATTTCATCTTTTCCCTTCTTATAGCTTTTTTAGTTGGCTTTTGTTGAATTTTAAAAGCTTCCCAATCATCCAACTTCCCACCAATTTTTACTACCCTGTCTACCCTTTGCTTTTATACAGCGCTTAACTTTCGTTGTCAGCTGCGGTTGCCTAGTCCTGCCGTTTGAGAACTTCTTCTGTGGGACATGTCTATCCTGCATCTTGCAGACTATTCCTAGAAACTTCAGCCACCTCTGTTCTGCCATCATCCGCACGAATATCCTCCTCCAATCCACCTGGGCAAGCTCCTCTCTCATGCCTCTATAATTCCCTTTATTCCATTGCAATACTGATATGTGACTCCTGCTTCACCCTCTCAGATTGCAGTATGAATTCAGTCATATGATCACTACCTCCAAAGGGTTCCTTTATGTTAAACTGACTCATGAAACCCAGGTTATTACATGACACCTTATCTAAGATAGCCCTGAGTAGGCTCTAGCACAAGCTGCTTTAAAAAAACACCATCTCAAAGACGTTCAATAAATTCCCTCTCTTGTGATCCAACACCAAAATGATTTTCCCAATCTCCTTGCAGATTAAAGTCCCCCATTACAATTGTGACATGACCTTATTATGTGCCCTTTCCAGCTCCCTTTGCAATCCCAGTGAGGTATGTACCAGTCCCATTGATGAACAAAGTCAAAGCTGAACTTGAGAGAATGGAAGTGCTTGACATCATAACTAGAGCGAATGTACCTACTGACTGGTGTGCAAGCATTGTTCTTGTTCCCAAGCCAGATTATATAATGAAGATCCTTGTTGATCTAATAAAATTAACTAATACAGTGACACAGGAGAAGCTTATTCTGCCCTCTGTTGAGTATACATTGGGTATGCTGGGTGGAACAAAGTTCTTAACCAAACTAGCTGCAATCTCGGGGTTCTGGCAGATCTGTTTAGCTCCTGAATCACCGAAGTTCACAAACATTATCACACCATAAGGACACTAGGCCTTCAAGAGACTCCCTTTTGGCATCTCATCAGCTCCTGAACCCTTTCAGATGAGGATGAACCCAATTTTGGAGGGACTGGAAGGAGTAGTCTGCCACATGGATGATATACTCATCTTCAGAGGCTCCAGTGAGGAACATGACGAAAGAGTGGAAGCTCCCTTGGAGAAACTGAAACAGGTTAGAATCACCCTGAAGAAAAAGAAATTCAAATTTGCCAGGTTAGAGGTGAAGTTCTTAGGCCACCAACCGTCCTCAGAGGGGTTGCAACCAGATTCAGATAAACTAGCAGCAGGAGCTTGGAACATAAAACAACCTATGAAAGTATTGGAGGTCCACAGATCCCTTGGCATGGTAAACCAGCTGGGAAAGTTCGTTCCAGACTTAACAGAGAAAACAAAGCCAAAATGTGACTTCCTCTCTCAGAGAAATGTTTTGAACTGGGATGCATCACAGGAGAGGTTATTCTCATCTCATCCCTTAAAGTAGAGCTTATCTTTCCACAAACATTGGTGTTCTTTGATGCGAACAAAGCAACCAGAGTTTCAACAGTTGCCTCCTCTTTCGGCCTAGGGGGAATGCTCATGCAAAACTGCAGTGGTAAATAGAAACCGGTGGGGTACATGCATCAAGAGCACTGACTCCTATTGCACAATATCACGCCTAAATCGATAAAGAGATGCTGATTCTTGTGTGGGCTTGTGAATGTTTCTGCTGCTATTTAATGGACAACATTTGTGCTGAGTTGAAAAAGGACCAAATCTGCAGCAAGATCAGGCAATACTGGGAGCATGAATGGCCAGCTGTTCCAAAAGGAGCTCACAAACTCAGATTTTACTGGCTTGAGAGAGGCATGCTCACCATTCTTAATGTTTGCTGCTAAACGGCTCCAGACTCGTCATTCCTCCTTCTATACACACCTAAATCATCAGTTAAATCCAGCATCAAAAAATGGTACCTAATAACAAGGCAATCCATGTAGTGCCCTGGTCTGAGCACACAGCTGGCAGATTATGTGAAGCAATGTGAAGCATGCACAAAACTGCACAAAAATCACTCTGAACCTCTTAGTCCCACAGAATTCCCAGAATTTCCATGGCAAATTGTAGGCACAGACATTTTGGGTTGAAAAGAGACAAATATCTTCTCACGGTGGATTACTACTCAAGAATTCTGATGTGTCCAAGCTGTCCCCTACATCCTCAGCAGAAGTTATACAGTGTCTGAAAGCTGTATTCACTCACCAGGGAATACCAGAGACTCTTGTGTCTGACAACAGTCCACAATTAAGCTGCTCAGAATATAATGCCGTTGCTAGGGACTATGAGTGCAAACACCAGAAAAGCAGCCAGCAGTACCCACAGGCAAAAGGGGAAGTGTAAAGAGCAGTGCAAACTGCTAACAATCTCCAACTGAAGGCAAAAGAGCCCTACAAAACACTGCTAGCTTATCACTCCACGCCTCTTGCAAATGGCTACAGTCCATCAGAGCTGTCAATGGGCCAGAGACTGAGAACAAGCCTGCAAGTTCTTCCTTCCTATCTCCAACCATTCCTCTTGCATTGAAATATACACAGCTTAAGGCTCTACTCACATCATGCTCAGCCTCTTCATTCCTGACTTTGTCTGAAGTCTTACCAACATCTGCCTCCACAAACTCTCCACTAAATATTATGACAATCTACTTCCCATCCCCTGCTACTCTAGTTTAAACACTACCATGTAGCATTTACAAAACTTACTGCTAGGATATAAGTCCCCCACCGGTTCAGGTGCAAACGGTCCCTTCTGTACAGGTCCCACTTTGCCTGGAAGAGAGACCAGCAATCCAAAAATCTTATGCCCTCCCTCCTACACCAACTCCTTAGCCAGATGCTAAGGTGTATAATCTTCCTAGTACTGGCCTCACTAGCATGTAGCATGGGTAGCAATACTGAGATCACAACCCTAGAGGTCCTGCCCTTTAACTTAACACCTAACTCTCTGAACTCCCTATATAGAACCTCATCACTCATCTCATCCAAGTCATTGCTACCTATGTGGATCACAACCTCACTGTCACCCTCCCACTTAAGAATGCTGAGGACTTGGGACCCAGACCCTGGCACCTGGGAGGCAACATGCCATCTGGGAATCTTGTTCTCGCCCACAGACCCACTAACAAATTCCCCGAACAAATGTATCCCCTATCTCCACAGTGTGCCTCTTCTCCTCCCTTCCCTCCTGAGTCATAGAGCCAGACTCAGTGCCAGTGATCCATCCACTGTGACTTTCCTCTGTTAGATCAACCACCCTCCCCCACAAACAGTATCTGAAGTGATAAACTTGTTGTTGAGGCCACAGTAGTACTCTGCACTGGCTCCTTAACTCCTTCCCAGTTTCCTGTGTCCTGCACCTTGGGTGAAACTACCTCTCTGTATGTCCTATTTATCAACCCTTCATCCTCCCAAATGATCCGGAGTTCATCCAGTTCCAATTCCTACTCCTTAACATGGATTTTTAGAAGCTGCAGCTGGATACACTTCGCACAGTTGTAGTCATCAGGAACACTGGAGGTCTTTCCTGTCTTTCCACATCCTGCAAGAAGAGCATTCATCTGTCTTGCCTGGCATCTCTACTGTCCTAGCTGAGCAGATATAAAGTAGGAAAGGAAAAAAAAGCTTAACCTAGAGCTTTTCTTTCCTTTCCTTTCTCTGTCTGAAGCCTCTGTTTGCTGAAGCCTCAAAGAGCTAAAGCCTCAACATCACCACTCTGACTCTGTACAGGATCGAAAAAAAACTGCAGAGGGTTGTAAATTTAGTTGGCTAAATTTTGGGTACTCGCCTATAAAGTACTCAGAACATCGTCAAGAAGCAGTGTCTTAGAAAGGCAGCATCCATTATTAAGGACGTCCAGCACCCAGGGCATGTCCTTTTCTCATTGTTACCATCAGGTAGGAGATACAGAAGCCTGAAGGCACACAATCAGTGATTCAGGAACAGCTTCTTCCCCTCTGTCATCCGATTCCTAAATGGGCATTGAACCCATGAACAATATCTCACTTTTTTAATATATATTATTTCTGTTTTTGCACAATATACATATACTGTAATTGATTTACTTATTTATTTTTTTCTGTATTATGTATTGCATTGAACCACTGCTGCTAAGTTAACAAATCTCACGTCACATGCTGGTGATAATAAACCTGATTCTGATTCTGATTCTGTCTACTCTGATGACGGCTGCTGCAATGATAGCTGCTCTGCTCCCCCCGCCTTCCCTGTATTTGCGCTTGCTAATCAATTTCAAAGCTCTGTCACACTGCCACAACATGCTGCTGCCTTCTTCTCTCTAGTTTCACTCCTCAGGCAGTGGACCTGAGTGAAATCCCCTCCTCTCAAACCTCCAGATAGATCATTTTGGTCTTTCACTACAATCATTCTAAGTTTGTAAAATTTGCTTAGCTTTATTACATAATCTCCTATTTCTTTGGGCTGACCATTTTCCAATGGTTCTTTCTCTGATTAACCTGTTGTGTTTTGTTTTAATGATACTTGGATCTACTCATATATTTTGTTAAGCCATGTACTGCTCTTACAGTTCCTGAATATTTCACTTTGAAGGTGCTCCATATATCTTCTATATCCATATATCTTCTATGTATTTGATTATTGCAATTTTAGTGTTTCTCTCCAATGACAGTTTTGTAAACATTTCTAACATCAAGTCCTTTTGACCTCTTAATTTCCATATTATTGCATTAAATAGGCTCGGGACAGACTTTAACTTTAATTGCATTAAATACAGCTTCCACTCTCAAACTTATTACTTAAAAGTGAACAAAATATTCATCCTTGCATCTTTCACAAAGATACTGAATGCCACAAATGTTTTACATTCTCTTTACAAATATTGAATACCTCAATTAACTATCCTTATTGACCTCAAGTGACAACCAAATCCACCCCGAAGGTATTATGTGAGAGCAAACTGTCAACTAGTCACTCAGGCAGAAGAAAAATAACCCTTTCTTCTCCAATATGTTCCAACAGTTTCAGGAAATACTGTGAAATTGTACTTAGGCATTGTCTGAGTCTAAGTCTGAGGCCACTGTCAATCAGAGTTGACGATATTGTGTCCTGGTTGTCTAGATATGCAAGCCTGGGCAGTACAATATGGACGGCGAGCCTCTCCATGCATCTGATAAACCCAAAGAAAAGGCAGAGACCGATACAGTTTGGTCTGAAGGTTTGAGATCAGAGTTTTCCTTCTCTTCGGGCCAAAACATCGACAGTAGTTTTTTTTCCATAGTGGCTGCCTGGCCATTTGAGTTCCTCCAGCATTTTGTGTGTGTTGCTCAGATTTCCAGCATCTGCAGTTTCTCTCTTCTTTGTAGACAAACAGTCTAAAAGCTTTTTGGAGATACAGTTTCTTGCTTCCCCTAAGTAATGGCTTGAAGGTAACTTCACTGAGAGCATAAAACTTCCAACATTCATACATCAGCTATTGATATGCTAAAAGGTACTATCCATCTGGTCTGTAAGCTTCCTTGAACTAAAACAACTTAGCCAGCATATCGATTTTGAAACTAGTCAAATTAAATAACCCATTGTCTTACACTGTACCACTTGAGCAGGTATCCTTGTAGTATGAGCCAGCAAGTCTGAGGATCTTTACAGAGCTTATTTGCAAAATTGTGTTTTAAACTTCAAGCTAATTACTGCTTGGACTTTACATTTTAAGAAATGAAGACTGGCTCCTGTTTACAGCCAGAAGCTAAACAAGTGTTTGTTCTTGACAAGTGATAGCTGATGTGTATAGAAAGTAAACTTTGCAAAAAAACCAAGGGGCACATTGGCCCCAGAGGTGAATATCTATCACAAGAAGAAATTTAGGAAAGGAATTAAAATAAATTAGAAGAAACATAGAAACATAGAAAACCTACAGCACAATACAGGCCCTTCAGTCCACAAAGCTGTGCCAAACGTTTCCTTACCTTAGAACTACCTAGACTTACCTATAGCCCTCTATTTTTCTAAGCTCCATGTACCTATCCAGGAGTCTCTTAAAAGACCCTATTGTTTACGCCTCCACCACCATTGCCGCAGCTCATTCCACGCACTCACCACTCTCTGCATAAAAACTTACCCCTGACATCTCCTCCGTACCAACTTCCAAGCACCTTAAACCTATGCCCTCTCGTGGCAGCCATTTCAGCCCTGGGAAAAAGCCTCTGACTATCCACACGATCAATGCCTCTCATTATCTTGTACACCTCTATCAGGTCACCTCTTATCCTCTGTCATTCCAAGGAGAAAAGGCCGAGTTCACTCAACCTATTCTCATAAGGCATGCTTCCCAATCCAGGCAACATCCTTGTAAATTTCCTCTGCACCCTTTCTATGGTTTTCACGTCCTTCCTGTATAGTGAGCTGACCAGAACTGAGCACAGTACTCCAAGTGGAGTCTGACCAGGGTCCTAAAAAGCTGCAACATTACCTCTCGGCTCTTAATCTCAATGCCATGGTTGATGAAGGCCAATGCACTGTCTGCCTTCTTAAACATAGAGTCAACCTGCGTCGCAGCTTTGAGTATCCTAAGGGCTTGGACCCCAAGATCCCTCTGATCGTCCACACTGCCAAGAGTCGAACCATTAATACTATAGTCTGCCATCATACTTGACCTACCAAAATTTACCACCTCACACTTAAGCAACACACATCAAATTTGCTAGTGAATGCAGCAGGCCAGGCAGCATCTCTAGGAAGAGGTACAGTCGACGTTTCCGGCTGAGACCCTTCGTCAGGACGGGTCTCCCTCCTGACAAAGGGTCTCGGCCCGAAACGTCGACTGTACCTCTTCCTATAGATGCTGCCTGGCCTGCTGTGTTCACCGGCAAATTTGATGTGTGTTGCTTGAATTTCCAGCATCTGCAGAATTCCTCGTGTTTACACCTCACACTTATCTGCGTTGAACTCCATCCGCCACTTCTCAGCCCGGTTTTGCATCCTATTAATGTCCTGCTGTAACCTCTGACAGCCCTCCACACTATCCACAACACCCCCAACCTTTGTGTCATCAGCAAATATACTAACCCATCCCTCCACTTCCTCATCCAGGTCATTTATAAAAATCACAAAGAGTAGAGTCCCAGAACAGATCCTTGAGGCACACCACTGGTCACCGACCAAGTAGGTCTTACCAAATTAGTAACATAAACAAAAAAACTATAGAACTAGTTAATAAGCCTTAATGATGATGGGTTCCAAGCACCTGATAGATATCACCTTCCAAAGTTCTTTAGATTTTGGAATAGTTTCTTCTGATTGCTGGAGAGAAAATGCATCCTAGCTATTGAGAATGGCAGAAAGGAACAGGAAAAAGCTATGAGGCCATGGTATTATGGGAAAGATACTAGCAGAGATAAAGCACCAGCTGATTGGCAGGAAGCAAAGATTGGGAAGGAAGGGAGTCTTTTCTGGCTGGCTGTTGGTGACTTGTGGTGGTCTACAGGGGTCTGTGTTGGGACCAACTCTTTTTATATTATATGTTAATGGTTTGGATCATGGAATTGATGACTTTGTTGCAAAGCTTGCAAATGATATGAAGGTAGGTGGAGGGGTAGATAATTTTGAGGAAATAGAGAGGCTACAAAAGGACAGACGGATTTGAAGAATGGACAAAGAAATGACAGATGGAATACAGTGTTGGGAAGTTCATGGTCATGGACATTGGTAGAAGAAATGAAAAGGCTGACTAATTTGTAAATGGAAAGAATATACAAAAAACTGAGGCACAAAGGGATTTGGGAATCCTTGTGGAGGATTCCTTAAAGGTTAATTTGCACATTGAATCTGTGGTGAGGAAGGCAAATTCAATGTTAGTATTTATTCCAAGAGGACTGGAATACTAAAGCAAGGATGTAATGTTCAGATTTTAAAAGCATGGTGAAGCCTCACTTGGAGTATCGTGAGCAGTTTTGGGCACCTTTATCTTAGAAAGGATGTGCTGAATCTGGAAAGGATTCAAAGGAGGATCAGAAAAATGATTCTAGGATTGAATGGCTTGTCATATGAAAAACATCTAATGGCTCTGGCTCCAGTCCTGTATTCACTAGAATTCAAAAGAATGAGACTGACATGATTGAAACCTATCAAATGGTGAAAGGCCTTGATAGAGTGGCTGTGGAGAGGATGTTTCCTATGGTGGGAGAGTCTGAGACCAGAGGACACAGCCTCAGAATAGAGGGGCGTCCTTTTAGAATAGAGATAAGGAGAAATTTCTTTAGCCAGAAAGTGATGAATCTTTGGAATTCTTTGCCACAGGCTGCTGTGAAGGCCAAGTCTATATGTATATTTAAGGCATAGGCTGGTAGCTTCTTGATTGGTCCAGACATGAAGGGATATGGGAAGAAGGCAGGAGATTGGGACTGAGAGGAATTTTGGATTTGCAATGGTGAAATGGTGAAGCAGACCCAATGGGCCAAGTGGCCTAATTCTGCTCCTATACCTAATGGTCTTATAGTCTTATGTTCAGGCGCTTCCTGGTCTGCCTGGTCTGCGAATAGTAAAATCAATCCACAATTCACATCTGAAGGCTGGTAGCCAAAGTTACCTGCTAAATATGCTAAACCCAAAAATCGTGCTAACACAGTGAATAATGTGTATTTAGATTTGGGGAAGGTTTTCAATAACATCCCATTCGTGGTACTGATGAACGAAGTTAGAAAACATAGGATCTGGATGATATTCAAGTGTGAGGTGAATTAGAAAACAAAGATTATGAATGAATGCAGCACACACAAATTGCAGGAGGAATTCAACAGGCCAGACAGCATCTTTGGAGAAGACTAAACAGTAAACATTTCAGTCCATCCAGGTGAGACAACACTTCACCTGTAAGTCTGTTCGGGTCATCTACTCAATGTGGTGCTCTGGTGTGGTATATTGTTGAGACCCAACATAGACTGGGAGATTGGATTTCGCCAATCACCTCCGCTCCATCCAGCAGTGAAAGCAGGATCTCACAGTGGCCGCCTGCTTTAAGTCTATTCCCACTCTCATTCCGACCTGTCAGTCCATCGTCTCCTTTTCTATCATGATGAGGCCACACTTAGGTTGGAGGAGCAACACCTTGTATTCCGTCTTGGTTGCCTCCAACCTGATGGCATGAACACCGATTTCTTGAACTTCTGGTAATTGCCCCCCCACCCCCACCCTTCATTCATCAATTCCGATTCCTGTTTCCCAGTCTCACTTTGTCTCCCTACCTGCCCAGCACCTGCGTACTCCGGTGCTCCTCCCCCTTCCCTTTTTTTCATAGCATGAAACATTGACTGTTTGCTCTTTTCCATAGATGCTGCCTGGCCTGTTGAGTTCCTCTAGCATTTTGTGTCTGTTGCTTCGATTTCCAGCATCTGCAGATTTGCTCCTGTTTGTGATGATGAATGAATGAGTCCTTCTCACATTATAAAGTTGTAACATGAATTGGTGCTTGTAGCAAAACTATCAATTACTTGAATGAGGAGACCAATTAGTTTGCAGAAGACATATCTGAATGTAAGTAGTGGCATTAGCTAAGGTAAGATCCCTGCGTTATACTGAAGGTGTAACTTTACAATGTAAGGTAGGTATTAAAAAGGTAGGTTTCAAACTTAAACTCACTTGAACTAAAGCAAAGATGCAGCCTGTTTTTTTTTTGCTACCGTTCAAACAGGTTCTACTCATGCACATCTTCTTTGTTTCAATCCTGCCTCACATGGTGAAGTTATACTCTCAGTATAATACAGAACCTTACCTTAGTTAATGTCTTCAATGTTTTGAACCTAGGCTTAAAATTCTCATTTCTGCTGTGTGGGAAAATGTCATCACTGCCAGAAATACAGAAACAGCTGTGCTGCAACTGAAACAAGATTGACAACATCAGTATCATTAATTTCAGCAGTAAGACAGCCCACCTTTCATATAATTACCAATCCAATGGAATGGGCTGACACTGTAGAAAATTCATCCTATTAAGGCAAGAATAGGAAAATACAATTTTCAAATTTGCTTCAATTTAGAACAAAATGTGCTCAGAAATTTTTTTTCCAGCAATTCACAATGATAAATTACAAACCAGGTTTGATATTAATGATACTTCAAGGCAAGCATGTAGAGTCAAACATTAAACATGGTGCTTCATTTTGAATTGACACTTTAATTGTAGTTTCATAGTTGTACTTTGATAAAAGAAAAAAAAGCTATATTTCCTATAATTAAGATAAAGCCAAACCAAACTAACAATTAGCACTTTCTAAAAGAGAGGTCATTCATTATGCTGGCTATGTGATGATTCTATGATATTAAGAGAATGCAATGAGAAAAGGTCACTTTGCCCTCAAAGCTCATTCCTTCCAAACATTATGTACAATTATATCACTTACATTTCTATTCTCCCCTTTTCTGATTCTCCCCTGGATCCCCTATTTTTATCCCCTTTTGCACCACCCCCTCACCTATTTCTGTTCCCCTCCCACTCTCGCTTCTATCCACTCACTACTCACCCACCAGCTCTTCACCTTATCCCACATAACTGGTCCTAGTTCCTTCTGTCTTTCACCTCTCCCCTACTGGTTTCCATTATCACCTTCCTTACTTAGCAGCTTCCAGTATGGGTGGCCTTTGAATTCCCACTCATCACCATCCAGCAAATGTCGTCCAGTTTTACCCTCCCCTTCCCCTTCACCCTCATGACCCATCCATCCCCTGCCTCTTTGGCCTGTCACCTTTCTTTTTTGTTTGCCTCCATCTATCAAGTCCCCCAACTCTACCCTCCTTTCCCCTACCTAGTTCAATCTAAATCAGAATCAGAATCAGCTTTATTATCACCAGCATGTGTCATAGAATTTGTTAACTTAGCAGCAGCAGTTAAATGCAGTACATGATAATATAGAAAGGAAAATAAATAAACAAAATTTGAGTAAGTATATGTTTATGTATATTGAATAGATTAAAATTTGTGCAAAACCAGAAATCAAATATATTTTTTAAATGTCTCCATCTTCCTCCAGCAACTTCTCCCCCACCTTCAGTCCAGTAGTCACCGTTTTTCTTGGTATCACCTCCTTCCTGTCCCTTGCGTTTATACTGGCTATTTCCACTCTACCTTCAGTCCTGGTGCAGGGTTTCAACTCTAAACATTGGAAGTTTTTTCTCCCCATTCCAAACATGCTGCTCATCAATCAAATTGTTTACTGCTCCTGCAGTCGCTTGTGTCTCCAGTAAATGCTGTTCATTTGATCAGTGATTCTGGCAAGCTATCTGATCCTTAATCAAAAACTCTGAAAGGATCAATGCACTCTTCCTTCAACGTTTTTCATGGCAAAGAGATTGGTTCATATTTTAACTATTTTTGGACATATCTGCAGACTCCAGAAAAACTTGCCTGGGACTAATCCTAGATACTTGGATTTAGCAATGTAGTGACTGGGCAATCAAAGGACATTCCACCAAACAGACATCAGCAGTCACTCTCTAGCACAGTAATAACACAGCTACATCAGTTGTGAATTTCAGTTGTTTACCAGTTCCATTTCATCCTGAACATTAATTAATTTATCCTTCCAAAAAGTGATGTATGTACTTTACAGCAGGAGTTGACATTGGCAGTTTGTTTCCTACTGATAATAGTCTGACAGAGATTTCTTGGCAATATTAATTCCGCTGGGTCTGGGGTATGCTTGATGGAAAACTGTAAACTTTGAAGATGAAGGAAACTCTCATTGGCCATGGCAAATCACACAGTTGATTTAGAAGTTAGCAACAGTAGGATATAGATCTAACAGGAAACATGGATTAATATAGCACAGAGAGCCACCAATTTCAGATGCCTTGCCATAAATTGTACACCCTGATCCCTCAGCTTCATGAACCTTAAAAATAATTCCTGTAGTAGGTGGGGACCTACGGTCCTTACAGCAAGACCTTGTGATCTATGAGGAAAAGCCTGTAGAGGATTATGTTTTTCAAAGGCGCACAGAGACACTCATGCACTGATATTCATGTGGGATACAGGAGTCCACAGCTGGGTCTTGTAAGATGTTCTGGTTAACTTCCAAAACATTCTGTATACAATAATGCTCAAATATTACGCTCTGTGCTGTGAGTTACAATTTACAAATCCTTCTGGTGAGAATGAATGCAAGCTGGTGCTTGGATGGCTGATTTCCTGCCTCTTCTACGACGCCTTAACTTCAGCTCAAATGTATGTGGTCTGTTCATACTTAAGTCAACTTCGAATGTGGTATTGCTCAGCTTACTATGGGTGGAAATAATTACTATTGCAAGGTTCCACCCTGATAAAATAAAACAGAACATGCTGGGAAGCTCAGCAGACCAGGCAGCAAATGTGGAACAAGAGTGGGATGCTTCATCACACTGTAAAAGTGAGTTTTCAGTAGCAGAGGAGGCCATGGTCAGGTATATTATCACTGTTATATGTCATGAAATTGGTTGTTTTGCAGCAGTAGTATAGCACAACACATAAATGCTGCTATAAATAACATAGATGTGTTAAATAAGTAGTGCAGAAAGAGACCAAAAATAGTTAATTGTTCATTCAGAAATCTGATGGCAGCAAGGAAGAAACTGTTTCTAAAATGTTGAATGTGTGTCTTTAGGCTCCTGTACCTGGTCGTAATGAGAAGAGGGCATGTCCTGGGCGGTGAGAGTCTTTAATGATGGATGCTGCCTTTTTGAGGCATCACCTTTTGAAGATGTCCTCAATGGTGGATAAGTTCGCTTCCCATGATGGAGCTGGCTGAGTTTACAACCCTCTGCAGCATTTTCTGATCCTGTGCCATGCCCCTTCCATACTAGATAGTGGTGCACACCAGTTAGAATGCTCTCCACAGTACATCTATAGAAATTTGCTAGAACCTTAGATGACATGCCAAATCTCCTCAAACCTCTAGTGAAATATAGCTGCTGGAGTGCCTTCTTCAGGCTTGTATCAATATTTTGAGCCTATGTGAGATGGAGAGGGATTGGTAGAACTAATGGAATATCTTTTATAGGGTATGAACTTGTTTACCATCTGTATTGTAGAGCTCTCCAAGTTGCTGAAAAATAAACCCATGTTGAAGTGACAGCTGCATGCTTCCTCAGTTGATGCTTAAGTAACAGAGTGTTGTCAAACAGGGGAGGAATTCCCACATGAGGCTTGCCACACATTCACAATAACCAAATGGAAATCTAAGAAAAGAAAGTAAAATCACCTGGATTTGTGCAGATCTCCAACTGAACTTATTGTAAATGACTGGGCGGGGGGGGGGGGCAGGAGGGGAGAGAATTTCATGTAGAAGTT
Organism: Mobula hypostoma; assembly: GCF_963921235.1. Taxonomy (NCBI): domain Eukaryota; kingdom Metazoa; phylum Chordata; class Chondrichthyes; order Myliobatiformes; family Myliobatidae; genus Mobula; species Mobula hypostoma. The sequence continues at coordinate 54,153,085 of NC_086098.1, read as the reverse complement.
TATTCCTGAGATGTTGCAAGATAATGATTCTTGCCTTTGGGTTAGGAGTGACTCCAGTTTCATTTTACATATACTCCATATTTGCTGCAACCCCAAGTGGCCTGAAAGTTTGACACATTTCCATCTTCGGCCATCTTGTCTTGTGCACAGGGAAGTAGAACTGGGACAAGGAATTTGGAGAGAATGTAATGTGACAATCAAATAAAATCTACTTACATCCTAGCATATGTCAGTCTATCTGCTACACAGCTAGTTTTAGGAAGAATTTTGCTGTGAAGTTTTTATAAATGACCGGAATTGGAAGTTTAGTTTTCCATGTGTGACTGTAACCAGTGAAAAGATCAAGAAGTTATCTTGTGCTTTCCACTGTCATTGTGTAATAAATTGAAATATTTCAGGCCATGTGTACCCGAGTCATCTAGAATCTATAGCATATTGCAAAACATCCAAACTTTACGAATCTATTTGAGGTCTGATAACATCTTCATGTCGGTGGCACAGCAGTGAAACTGCGAGCAGTTTCGAACTCCTGAGAGCGCACATTTCACACAACCTCTCATGGTCCCAGAACACCCGCTCCGTAGTCAAGAAAGCTCACCAATGCCTCGGCTTTCTGGGGAAGCTGAAGAGAGCTTGTCTATGCACAGCAATACTCATAACCTTCTACAGGTGCGCAGTTGAGAGCATCCTAATATGCTGCATCACTGTGTGGTGTGGAAACTGCACTGTGGGGGATGGGAGAGCTCTACAATGGGTAAAACTGCCCAAAACATCACCAACACAGGTCTACCCATCATCAAGGACATATATACAGAAAGGTGCCAGAAAAAGGCTAGCAATATCATGAATTATCCCACCCACCCTGCTTATGGACTATGTGTCCTACTGCCAGCAGGGAAGACACTACACAGCATCTCTGCCAGGACCACTAGAAAACAGAAGGAACGAAGACAGTTCCTTCTCCCAAGCAGTTAGATTGATAAAACTCTCCACCCATTAAACCACCCGATCACCACTCACCATCACTGCTTGCTGTACAAATCATATCACCCTGTGTCCGTTTATTAGTCTATGTATATAGCAATTACTCGTACATTGAGTTTGACAGGGTTGCTTTTATATTTATATTTATGGTGCTTTGTTTTAGTTTTCTATTGTGTTCTTTACACATATTGCATTTTTTTATGCTGCATTGGATCCGGAGTAACAATCATTTTGCCCTCTTTTACACTTGTGAGCTTAAGTATTACAATACATAATCTTGAATCTTGAACTATGCACATCTATTCTGAAGCTTAATAGTGCTGGGGCTGGCAGTGATCCAGATGTTCAGGCAGATATCATTTTCATAACTTGCTGTACATGAACAAAGGTGTTGTTCCATTAGATTTCTGTAAGGTTCGTAGCTATAACTTAGGAACTCAGAGCACCCTTTTGAACAGGAGACAATAAGCGTCCTCAATAAGCTCTGTGTGATAAACTAGAGTATAACAGGAGAGAATAATCTTTTGAGGAATCTGGCAGGTAGAACCATGTTGTTGTAGATCACACAATCTTGAACCGTGTAATTTAAGACTGCATTACAGAGTGTTGGATTTTTAGTTCTCCTCTATGTCCTGCTGTGTAAAATAACATACATTTCTCCTTACAACACACATCAAAGTTGCTGGTGAACGCAGCAGGCCAAGCAGCATCTGTAGGAAGAGGTGCAGTCGACGTTTCAGGCCGAGACCCTTCGTCAGGACTAATTGAAGGAAGAGTGAGTAAGGGATTTGAAAGTTGGAGGGGGAGGGGGAGGTCCAAAATGATAGGAGAAGACAGGAGGGGGAGGGATGGAGCCAAGAGCTGGACAGGTGATAGGCAAAAGGGGATACGAGAGGATCATGGGACAGGAGGCCTAGGGAGAAAGACAAGCGGGGGGGGGGGACCCAGAGGATGGGCAAGGGGTATATTCAGAGGGACAGAGGGAGAAAAAGGAGAGTGAGAGAAAGAATGTGTGTATAAAAATAAGTAACAGATGGGGTACGAGGGGGAGGTGGGCCTTAGCAGAAGTTAGAGAAGTCGATGTTCATGCCATCAGGTTGGAGGCTACCCAGACGGAAATTAAGATGTTGTTCCTCCAACCTCCAACCTCCAACATTTCTCCTTATAAATTTTGCCTGTTAATTTATTGGTGTATGTATGTGCAGCTAACTGAACTAGTACGATTGGCTTATATAGAATGGGAAAGATTTGCTGCCCTGAAAGTTTACTACAGAAATGATGTCTACAGCAGCACTAGCTCTACAATTTAGCCTTTAGGAGCTGGTATTAATTTAGTGTGGACCCCCTTTGTGACCCAAGTCTGAAAAGAAAGGTTCTTATTCACCAGAAACAGATAGGATAATCTTAAACAAGGAGAAATCTGCAGATGCTTGAAATCTGAGCAACACACACAAAATGCTGGAGGAACTTAGTAGGCCAGGCAGTATCTATGGAAAAAGAGAACTGCCAACGTTTTGGGCCAAAGCCCTTCAGCAGGACTGATAAGAAAAGCGTAAATATGTTGCAACGTCTCCTTTTATTGACAGCACTCTTGTGTCTGAATCAGAAGATGGTTCACCTGAGGACAAAAAAAAACCTTGGCTGACACTGAATGCCAAACAGAGAGTACTACGTTGATAGAAGTACTGCTTTTCAGATGAGACATTTTTTCTTTGTGGATGTAAAAAGGTCTCAGGACAGAATTTGTTAGAGGAATATGGGATTTATCCCAAGTGTAAAAACAATATTCGTTCCTCGGTCAACTACAATAAAATAATTGCTTTGTTGAATTATGTTGCTGTTTGACGGTAGATTACATCCCATCCCATGATCCCTGCATGACAACAGTGAGTACACTTTAAAGTGCTTCAATGGATAAAAAGCAAGTTGGGACATTCTAAAGGGGTGTGAAAGAGAACATTTTGGAATCTGCAAAGGTATTTCTATTCTGTCCAGTTTGTTAGTTGCAGATAAGAAAGTAAGCAGCTGTAAGGTTACTTTGAACAGTGTCAATGATATTCCCGCAATGCAACATTACCTATCACCAACGAAGATAGGTAGTGACAAAACAAACTTAAGAGTAGGGTTTAAAAAGCTGCAACAGCTATTCACTTTTCAAAAAACAATATCTAAGGTAGGGGTCAAGCTATCCCTAAAACATGCAGATGAACATCAGAACAGCAATACTTTGTGTCCAAAATTGATGCTAATTTTTGTATAAAGTTGAAAAATAACCAAAATAATTTAATCTGCTTTATTCACTCTGTGAATATATAAATGTCTTTCACATTTATTAGAATAATGTTTATTTCCATTTAGGAATATGTTTCCTTCTTTTGTACATCCATATATGAAAAGTTTACATGGCTGAAGATCTTAGCTTGAAAGAAAAAATTATGTGCTCTAATGTATCCTTTATTACAATGATATTCCAATATAACTTAGACAGAACAATTGTTTTCTATATGCTGATAGTAGTCTGTAAAACAGAACTACTGTCAGAGTTACATAGAGAAATACTTGTCAGAAAAATAATTGTGACATGCTTCGTTCATTCTCCTATTCTGAAACAACGCGCTATGTGTAAAGTCTAGTCTATATACTACTAAAACTCTCATGCTCTGTCTGTCTGTTTGTGACCTCCAATTAGCGCAAATGGTGCATTACAGTGGCACTTTATTTGGCTAAATCGAATTAAAATGCGCTAACTTACAGAATGTAGGCAAAGTTCAGTGTTATATATTCGTTTAAAATTGCTCATTCGCCAAAATCAACAGGATGACTTTCACCCGAGAGCCAATCGGCCATCATGGAAATTGGGACGCGACAGCCTGACGCATGCGCACGGCCAGCCTCAGCAGCGACACCTACCGGAGCAAAAGGGCAGGGCAGCTTTATTTCGAGGGGTCACATTCTGCTAATCACCATCAGCATATGTAGGATTGAGACATATCTAACTGCCACCCATCAGTAAGGGATAATTAAATCTTATTGTAATGATGTACTTCGAGGCACCCATCAAACCCTTTGCTGCAGTCAAAGGACAGCGGTGACTACATCACATCCATTTAGGAGAGCACCAACCACATCATCAAGAATAATCAGTATCCTTTGGTGTTACTGCTTCGTATCTTCTATCCAACATGGTCTGCCTAATTATGCCACGTGGAAAGGAAAGGGGAACGTTATGGTCAAGAGATGATGCCAAACGTCGTCCAGAAGCGGCAAGGAGAGGGAGAGAACAAGATTCAGTTGCGACCAGGACCGCACGACTCCAGGATCAAAGAGTCAGGACAAAAAAAGATGAGAGAAGAAGAGACAGAGGAGGAGAGGCATGCACGTCTCCAGGATCAGAGACAAAGAACAAACAGCAGAAGAGATGAAGAGATGGGGGATGAAAGGGCTGCACGTCTCCAGAATAACAACAAGAGACACAAGGGTGGCAGATAAACCAGAAATGATGCCATCAAAAGTGTCCTTCGTTTAATGAGGAGGAGCTATATTTGCTTTGCTACGCGTCATTCTTCTTTAATAAACTGAGGTTTTCTACTTCAGTTTCCAAAGCAAAGCAATACCAATAGCATTCAGGAAAATTTAATGTTCATTCTGGTCACATCAGACTGCACTACCCTTCTCTCAAAGGGTGCCCCGACTATTATTTTAAGCCTATTTTATGCTTTTACTGTGGCTGCCTGCTCCCTATGACTGAGCAATGGTTCATGCAACAATGACCTTGAACACTTTCGTAAAACCAAAAGACGTAAAGCTAAAAATAAAACCCACACAAGGATGGGGAGTCGAGAAATCTGCATTGCCTCCCACAAGTTGAGATAATCATTCTGCTTCAAATCAAATTTAATGATCTAATTATTCTATAAAATTTAGCAAATTATTTATGGCAAGATATGGATCATTATTATTATGGTAAACCAAAATGGAGTAAAACTGAAAAATGCTGGAATTTCTGAAACTGGATCGATTAAGGAAATTTAGAATGGATTTTTTAAAGGTTAATCGCATTTAGCCAAGTTGTTAGAATTTTTTGATGGAGTAAATAAATTGGAATTGAGGCAACTAATGCAGTCAATACACTGCATACCGACTTCCAGAAGGTTTTTGATAAGGTGTTATATAATAGGCTTATCAGCAATGCTAAAGTGGAACAGGCAAATTGATTTCATGGATATGAAGTTGACTAAGTAACAGGCAAAAAAGGGTTATGGTCAATGGCTGCCTTTTTTTTGAACTGGTGGCAAGTAAATGGCTCCTGGGAGATAACTAGTAGGCAATGTTCCCTCTGATTTTTGTGACAAAAGTATGTGCGCACTGAATGCACACATGGCACAGTTTACGTAGGTTTACAAAACATTTGCTGAAAATCTGCTGATGCTATACCTTCAAACATGTCTTTCTGAACAATAGAGTTGATAGTCTCCAGAAATTTGAAAGCATAATTTTTGCTTTGCCAGCTGTCTGGGAGTTGAACATACTTTTCCATATGTCCATTAATAACTGAGGTGCTTCTCTTCCTGATGAACTTAACGTATTCTACGCAAGATTCAAAGAGAAGAGGAGTGTCCCACTCCCTCCAGATGAACCGGACCTAGTGGCATCGAGATTCATCGTCACCGAGGAGGACGTAAGAAGGGCCTTCCTGAAGATAAATCCAAGGAAGGCGACGGGCCCAGATGGCATCCCAGGACGGGTTCTCCGGGCCTGTGCAAGCGAGCTAGCTGGAGTGTTTGCTGACATCTTCAACTGCTCCTTGCTTCAGTCTAAGATCCCCTCATGTTTTAAGAAGGCAACGATAGTCCCAGTGCCGAAGAGCAAGGTGGCATGCCTGAATGACTATCGACCTGTGACTCTGATATCAATTGCTATGATGTGCTTCGAGAGATGAGTTATGGCACACATCAACCACAGCCTACCGGTGAACCTCGACGCTTTGCAATTCGCCTACTGGAGCAACAGGTCAATGGCAGATGCCATCTCTCTGGCCCTACATTCCTCCTTAGAACACCTGAAGAATAAAGACGCATACGCTCCTTTTCAGTGACTACAGCTCTGCCTTTAATACCATCATTCCAAATAAACTGATTCCTAAGCTCCGGAACCTGGGCCTTAGCACTCAGATCTGCAGCTGGATCTTCAACTTCCTCACAGACAGGACCCAGGCTGTAAAAATAGTGGACAAGCTCTCCCCTACAATCACTCTGAGCACCGGTGCCCCACAAGGCTGTGTACTCAGCCCCCTGCTGTACTCACTGTCCACCCATGATTGTGTAGCCAAGTTTCCATCAAACTCAATATATAAGTTTGCTGATGACACAACAATTGTAGGCTTTATCTTGGGTAATGATGAGTTTGAGTACAGAGGGGAAATTAAGAACCTGGTGGCATGGTGCGAAGACAATAACCTATCCCTCAACGTCAGCAAGACGAAGGAATTGGTTGTTGACTTCAGAAGGAGTAGCGGACCGCACAACCCAATTTACATCGGTGGTGCGCAAGTGGAACAGGTCAAAAGCTTTAAGTTCCTTGGGGTCAATATCACAAATGACCTAACTTGGTCCAACCAAGCAGAGTTCACTGCCAAGAAGGCCCACCAGCTCCTTTACTTCCTGAGAAAACTAAGAAATTTGGCCTGTCCCCTAAAACCCTCACTAATTTTATAGATGCACCGTAGAAAGCATTCTTCTAGGGTGCATCACAACCTGGTATGGAAGTTGTCCTGTCCAAGACCGGAAGAAGCTGCAGAAGATCGTGAACATGTGCAGCACATCACACAAACCAATCTTCCGTCCTTGGACTGACTTTACACCGCACGCTGTCGGAGCAGTGCTGCCGGGATAATCAAGGACACGATCCACCCAGCCAACACACTTTTCATCCCTCTTCCCTCCAGGAGAAGGCTCAGGAGCTTGAAGACTCGTCCGGCCAGATTTGGGACCAGCTTCTTTCCAACTGTGATAAGACTGCTGAATGGATCCTGACCCGGATCTGGGCCGTACCCTCCAAATATCCGGACCTGCATCTTGTTTTTTTGCACTACCTTACTTTCCATTTTTCTATTTTCTATTTAATTTTAAATTTTTAATATTTACTATCAATTTGTAATCCAGGGAGCGGGAAGGGCAGAATCAAATATCGCTATGGTTATTGTGCATTCTAGTATCAATTGTTTGGCGACAATAAAGTATAAAGTATAAGTATAATGTGTTGAACTGAATGTGCAAAGGAAATTAATATGTGCACAAAAGGTTAGTTACCTAAAATAATGTTGTAATTAATAATTATACTTACTGAAAATAATCTTTTAGCTAAATGTTTCTGTTAACTAGTTAGTCAGTTTTTCAAGTACCACAATGTGCGTCACTAAATTACGTCACCTCACCTTTCCTGTTCCAGCTTGTACGGCTGCATCACGGCAGCAGCCATCTTTGGCAGACAGCGTTCATATCGTAAAGTTTACAAAGATCTGTTTCAAGTCCTGTAGATAGCTTACTAAGTACTTATTGATAAAAATATTCCATTTTAGTATTGATGATAAGCCTATTATATAACACCTTATCAAAAACCTTCTGGAAGTCAGTGTGACTACATTAGTTGCCTCAATTCCATTTTATCTACTTCACAGGAAACATCTGCACTATCTCTTCCATCCAGAACACTCCTCATATTATTATACACTTCGATCAAACATCCTCTTCTCCAAAGAGAACATTCCCAGCCTCTCCAATCTATTCGCGTAAGTGTAGTCCCTCAAGTCTGTAGCCATTCTCATAAATCTCCTCTGGATGCTCCTTAATGTGACACCTTCCTATAATGAGCTGACCATAACTGAATATATTACTCCACCTGAGGCTGGAGCAGTGTTTCCCAAAGCTTCAACATGACTTCCCTGCTTCTACAAACGTTGCCTCTATTAATAAAGTTGAAAATTGAGTATGCCTTTCTCAACTGTTTTTTCAACCTGTCCAGCAACCTTAATGCCCTATAGAATTGTATCACCCATACCACTGAGTATCTCCACTCCTACACATCCTTTAGAATGGTATTCCTCATTTTATTGCCTCACCTCACACTGAACTTCATCTACAATGTACATGTACATTCTACCAGTTTGCTTATGTTCAGAATTAGTTCACTTTCACAATGTACAAGTTTTGTGTTGACATCAAATTTAGAATTAATGGTGTGCATTCCCAAATCCAAGTAATTACTAGAGATCAGTCAAAGTAATGGTCCTACTAGCTATGTTCCCTCTAAGCTGTGCGCTTAACAGCTAACAGCACACTGTCAATAAGAACTTTGATCTCCTCTGGGTTTGATCGTTTTTGCTCTTGCACATCTACACTCAACCGTAACATGCATAGCACTCCTGTAACGGGTAATGATGGGTTCTGTTTCCTGAACTTTTGTACTTCATCCAAATGTGATTTACTTGCCAAATGACACTTCAAAATATCAAGTTTCCAAATATCATCCCACTTCTTTCCACTAGCAAGTTCTCCAGCAACTTTCACATCATAACAATACAAACAGATAACTCCAGTTTCTGAATCATACATAAATATTTCTCATAGCTGAACGTTCATGACCTCATGAGCTTTCGGCGTAGCAGTTTCTACTATTTTGTTAAGCCATTCAACTTTAAACAGATTTGCAGTTCTTTTGCGCTTCATGCCCTTCACTTCTTTTGAATTCGACATTGTGAACCATATTTTACCTTAGAAACATAGAACATTACAGCACAGAAACAGGCCTTTTGGCCCTTCTTGGCTGTGCCGAACCATTTTTCTGCCTAGTCCCACTGACCTGCACCTGGACCGTATCCTTCCATACACCTCTCATCCATGTACCTGTCCAAGTTTTCCTTAAATGTTAGAAGTGAGCCCACATTTACCACTTCATCTGGCAGCTCATTCCACACTCCCACCACTCTCTGTGTGAAGAAGCTTCCCCTAATGTTCCCTCTAAACTTTTCCCCCTTCACCCTTAACCCATCTCCCCTCATTCTTCTATGCTCCAGGGAATATAGTCCAAACCTATTCAACCTTTCTCTGTAACTCAGTTTCAAAGTCCCGGCAACATCCTTGTAAACCTTCTCTGCACTCTTTCAAACTTATTAATATCCTTCCTGTAATTTAGTGACCAAAACTGTACACAATACTCCAAATTCGGCCTCACCAATGCCTTATACAACCTCAACATAACGTTCCAACTCTTATACTCAATACTTTGATTTATAAAGGCCAATGTACCAAAAGCTCTCTTTATGACCCTAGCTGCCTGTGAGAGGTGACCTGATAGAGGTGTATAAGATAATGAGAGGTATTGATTGTCAGAAGCTTTTTTCCAGGGCTGAAATGGCTAAAACGAGAGGGCACAGTTTGAAGGTGCTTGGAAGTAGGTGCAGAGAAGATGTCGGGTAAGTATTTTACGCAGAGAGTGGTGACTGTGTGAAAAGGGCTGCCGGCGATGGTGGTGAAGGCGGACACAATAGGTACATGGAGCTTAGAAAAATAGAGGGCTATGGGTAACCCTAGGTAATTTGTAAAGTAAATACATGTTTGGCACAACATTGTATGCTGAAGGGCCTGTATTGTGCTATAAGTTTTCTAAGTTCTATGTTTCTATGTTCATTGAAGACAAGCATACCTTACGCTACTTTATCCACCTGCGTGGCTGCTTTCAGTGAACCATGGACCTGGACTCCCAGATCCCTCTGTAACTCTAAAGGAATCTGCCATTAATTGTATACTTTTTCCTTTCATTTGGCCTCTGAAGCACCTTCAATAACTCCAAAAGACTGAGGTTAGGTAAAATACTGAAAGGCTTTTATTCGCTGTACAATACGACCTCCATGGTGAGTGTCTGCCCCTGGACTGAGGGGGAGGGGCAAGGCAAAACACCTTTATACAAGGGTCTGTGGGAGGAGCCACAGGAGCAGTCAGCAGAGGGGCGTGTCCAGACAGTTAACCCAGTTACAACATATATATATGGTTTACCACGTTCACCCCTCCTTTGTTTAAAAAAAGAGTCCCGTGGGGTGAAGTGACTGACAATATTTACAACAAGTATATTTAAAGGTCAAGTGTATCAGGCGGTCTGGTCCATCGCTGTGATCTACGTAGCACCAGTGGTGATTGCATCGGCGACAGCGGTTGTGCATGACTTGAGGTGCTAGAACATTAGGCGTGGCAATCCCTCGTGCGTGTGCGTTGCGCCCCATATGGGAGTGTCGTGTGGTGTCTGTGTAGGGCTTGGAGTGCACGGTGTCTCATGAGTACATACATCGGAGGGTACGGGGTCAATAGTCACCACGGAGTGTTCAGGGTAGGGGCCCAGTGCCCCTGCGGGTGCCAGGTCACGGATGGAGACCGTGTCCTCCCGCCCATCAGATAAAACCACATACTGGGGGTTCGCATGAAGTAAGTGAACCCTCTCGACCATCGGGGAGTATTTATTGCTCCTCGCATGTTTCAGGAGAAGAACTGGCCCCGGGGACGTCAGCCAAGTTGGTAGGGTGGTTCCAGTGGTCGATTTTCTGGGAAAAGAAAAGAGCCGCTCATGAGGGGTGGCATTGGTGGCTGTGCATAACAGGGAGCGGATGGAGTGGAGTGCCTCGGGAAGGACCTCCTGCCAGTGGGAGACCGGCAGTCCCTTTGACCTGAGGGCTAAGAGTGTGGCTGTCCACAATGTGCCATTCTCCTTCTCTACCTGTCCATTCCCCCGGGGATTATAGCTCGTGGTCCTACTAGTTGCAATTCCCCTAGCCAGTAGATATTGGCGCAGCTCGTCACTCATAAACGAGGACCCTCTGTCACTGTGGATATAGCATGAGTATCTGAACAGAGTGAAGAGCTTGCGCAGGGCTTTTATAACTGACGTGGTAGTGGTGTCGGGGCAGGGGATGGCGAAGGGGAACCGCGAGTACTCGTCAATTACGGTAAGAAAGTACACATTGCGGTCGGTGGAGGGAAGGGGGCCCATAAAGTCAACAATCAGTCGCTCAAAGGGGCGGGTGGCCTTGATGAGTTATGCCTTTTCGGGTCGGTAGAAGTGTGGTTTGCACTCTGCGCAGACTTGGCAGTCCCTGGTCATCGTCCTGATCTCCTCAAGGGAGTAAGGCAGGTACCTCGCTTTCACTAAGTGGAAAAGCCGGGTGACCCCCAGGTGGCAAAGATCTACATGTAGGGCGTATAGCCGGTCGATCTGCGCGCTGGCGCACGTTCCCCAGGATAGGGCATCGCAGGGCTTGTCGAGCTTCCCAGGCCTGTACATGATGTCATAGTTGTAGGTGGAGAGTTCGATTCTCCACCTCAGAATTTTATTGTTTTTGATTTTGCCCCGCTGTTGGTTACTAAACATGAATGCGACTGAGCGCTGGTCAGTTACCAGGGTGAACCTTTTGCCGGCAAGATAGTGCCTCCAGTGCCTAATAGCTTCCACTATGGCCTGGGCCTCTTTCTCCACTGCAGAGTGTCGAAGTTCAGGGCCTTGAAGAGTACGGGAGAAGAACGCCACTGGTCTTCCCGCCTGGTCGAGGGTAGCAGCCAGCGCAAAGTCGGAGGCGTCACTCTCTATTTGGAAGGGAATGGCCTCATCCACCGCATGCATTGCTGCTTTGGCAATTTCCCCTTTTATGTGGCTGAAGGCCGCGCGGGCCTCGGCTGAGAGGGGAATGTGGTGGACTTGACCAGGGGGTGGGCCTTGTCTGCGTAGTTAGAGACCCATTGGGCGTAATATGAAAAGAAGCCCAGGCACCTTTTGAGGGCTCTGAGGGTATTGGGAAGAGGGAGTTCCGACGGGGGCACCTACAGTCGGGGTCAGGGTCAATGACTCCATTCTCCACGACACACCCAAGGATAGCAAGTCGGGTGGTTCCGAATACACACTTGTCCTTGTTATAGGTGAGATTGAAAGCTTTGGCCGCTTGGAAAAAATTTTGGAGGTTGTTGTTGTGATCCTGCTGGTCGTGACCGCAGATGGTGATGTTATCCTGATATGAGAACGTGGCCTTCAGTTGGCACTGGTCCACCATCCGGTCCATCGCCCTCTGAAAGACAGATACACCATTCGTGACACCAAAGGGGACTCGCAGGAATTTAAAAGCCTGCCATCTGCCTCGAAGGCAGTGTAAGGGCGGTCCTCCCGGCGGATGAGGAGCTGATTCTAAGTGGATTTTAGGTCTATGGTCGAGTACACCTTGTACTGTGCTATCTGATTGACCACATCCACGATGTGGGGTAGAGGGTACGCGTCGAGCTGCGTGAACCTATTATGGTCTGGCTATAGTCCACAACTGTCCTATTCTTCTCCCCGTACCGAACAACGACCACCTGCGCCCTCCAAGGACTTGTGCTTGCCTCAATGACCCCCTCCCTGAGCAGCCGCTGCACCTCCGACTTAATGAAAGCTCTGTCCCCCGCGCTGTACCTCCTGCTTTTAGTTGCCACAGGTTTACAGTCGGGGGTCAGGTTGGCGAACAGCGGTGGGGAAGGGATCTTGAGGGTGGAGAGGCCGCAAGTGGCGTCGGTAGTGCGGCAGTTGGCATGGTGTTGGGTGGGATGCTCGGGTCGGTGTGTGTGTGTGGTCAGTAGTGGGGTATGTGACGTATCCCTACAAAACTGGGGATTTACAACAGTAATTGGTGGGAGGGGCCCATCATACTCCATTGTCACGCTTTTCAGGTGGCTCTGGAAGTCGAACCCCAAAAGCACAGGGGCACACAGTTGAGGCATAACCAGTAACGTAAAGTCTCGATATTCTGTGCCCTGCACCACTAGTGTCGCTACACAACCCCCCCAGATGTCTGTTGTATGCGACCGGGAAGCCATGGTGACCCTCTGACTTACCGGCCGTATCGTGCGTCTGCAATGCTGCACTGTGTCCGGGTGGATAAAACTCTCCGTGCTGCCTGTGTCAAACAGACAGCTAGTCCTGCGCCCCTCCACCAGGATGTCCATCATTGAGCTTGCGAGCTGGTGGGGAACGCTTTGGTCGAGGGTCACGGAAGCCAGAGTTGAGTCGCTGTCTTGGTCCGGCATGGTGGGGTGCCCCGTGAGCACCCGTTGGTCGTAGGCGGTGGGAGGTCGCACCGACCAAGATGGCGGCCCCCATGCCTCGCACGTGGTGGCGGCGTGCAGGGAAGATGGCGGCAGGCAAGATGGCAACCCCCATGTTTCGCATGTGGCGCTGCTCGATCCCGCTCGCGGTTTTGACTTACAGACCTTGGCGAAGTGGCCCTTCTTTCCGCAGCTGGAGCAGGTAGCTTGTAGGGCCGCGCAGCATTTCCGGGGGTGCATCTCGAGTCCGCAGAAGTAGCACTTCGCGGACTCACGACTGGCAACAGCCGAGGTCGATTCACCGGTGGGTTGCGGGGACTTGCGACTTGCAGCAGCCGAGGTCGATTCGCTGGCGGGTTACGGGGACTTGCAACTTGCAGCAGCCGAGGTCGATTCGCTGGCGGGTTGCGGGGACTGCGGCGCCCACGAGGCCATCAGGAGATCGCGTGCCTGGAGACCCTCAGAGTTGTGCAGAGCGGCCTCCAGCATGTCGGCCAGCTCGATCGCCGAACTTAAGGTAAGACCGGCTTTTTCCAACAGCCGCTGGCGCACATACACTGACCTGGTCCCCGTAACGAAGGCGTCCCTCACTAGGAGCTCTGCATGCTGCGCCGCCATCAGTTCCTGGCAATTGCAGGCCCATATGAGCGTCTGTAGTGTCTGGACAAACTCGGCACTCGGTTCCCCAGGCCGCTGGTGCGGAGTCGCTAATTGGTGCCGCGCATAGACGGTGTTTATCAGCCGCAGGTATTGTCTTTTGAGGGCGCTTATCGCACCATTGTAGCTCGGCTGGTCTCTGATCAGCGAATAGACCCGTGGACTGACCCTGGAGAGTAGAACGCTGCGTTTCGCTGCGGGGTCAGTCACTTTAATCTCCTCTAGGTATGATTCGAGGCAAGCCAGCCAGAGTTCGAAAGCGTTTCCAGTTTCAGGTGTTTGTGGATCAGGGTCTAATTTGTCGGGTCTCAGTGTGTGTTCCATGCTTTAAAATGTACAGTAAATAAAATTGAAGCACCTTCAATAACTCCAAAAGACTGAGGTTAGGTAAAATACCAAAAGGCTTTTATTTGCTGTACAATACGACCTCCATGGTGAGTGTCTGCCCCTGGACTGAGGGGGAGGGGCAAGGCGAAACACCTTTATAGTGGAATCTGTGGGAGGAGCCATAGGGGCAGTTAGCAGAGGGGCGTGTCCAGACAGTTAACCCAGTTACAACATATATACATGGTTTACCACAGCCTCCCAAAGTGAAGCACCTCATACTGCATTAAACCCTGGATTAAACTCCATCTGCCAATTCTCTGCCCGTGGCTCTATCTATATCCTGCTGCATTTTTGATAGTGTCTTATGCTGTCCACAACCCCACCAATCTTGTTAATTCACCCTATATTTTCATCCTAATCATTGATATACTGTATATCACAGACAACAGAGGTCTTAACAGTGATCCTTGTGAAACACGAGTTGTCATTCCTCCAAGCCTTCCACCCCTATTCTGTCTTCAATGCACGAATGAATCCTGAATCCAAACCTACAATTTATCTGGGTCCATGAATCATTATCTTCTGAACCAGCCAACAGTATGACACCTCATCAAATACATTACAGAAGTCCATATAGGTAATGATCACTGTTTCAGCCTTATAAATCTCCTATGTCACCGCTTTAAAACACAGTCAGCTTTACCTGCCCTGCACAAACCCACACTGACTGTCCCTAAACAGGCTGTGCCATTCCAAATGTGCATAAATCCTATCCAGCAGTATTCTTTGGGTGATATTGATTTCCCTCAGATGTCATTCTGATATCTCCCAGTTTGAAATTGAATGATACTGAATTACTACCGATCCTGCTCTTCACCAATAAATACATGTTGATGGGTAAGGTCTGCATGAAATAAATGTCATCAAGCATTGCTGTCTGCTAATGCAGGAGTACACAATGTAACTGTGTGTCAACAATGATTAACTAATAGTTGATTAAAGTAATGAACTATTAACTTCACTGTATGTCAATTTCAGTGGAAATGTGCAGCTTTAAAAGTGATAACAGTTTTCACAAGCAGAAAAATCAAGCATGAACTCCAGTTACAAATGCTGGATCATAAAAGATTCAGTGGATGGAGAGCTCTATTTTCGAGAATTGGTTCTGCAAAGGTCATTTATTAAGATATTCAGTGAACTAAGGAGACAATATGCCAGCGAATGCTGTGTTATTGTTGGTGTAATTACAATTTATAGAATTCTTAAATTTGTTACTCTGGGTAATTTGCCTAGATACAATATTTAAATCTGCAATTTTCTCCAAGATGTATTTAATCTTTAATGAAGATATACATTACACAGTAATTTGATTGATCCTGAAGTTATCTGAAGAACAAAACTATCTAGTATTCTGTCAGAAAGAACATCAAACAATTTTGTTTCATGTTTCAGTTATGCAACATATAAACCATAATGGCAGGAAGATTTTTTTCCTGTTTCAATATTATATTCATACACTCCTGTAGGCCAAGGGTCTCCTTTGAATTTGTTCAAATATTCCATTGGAAAATTGTTGATCAGAGCATTTCTATTTACCTTCTAATACCAAGAATGCTTCATAATAGTTAATTCTCGTTATTCAAATACCTGGAGTCATAGAGTCACCTTAACCCTAATGCACAGAAGCAGGTCCTTCAGCCAAATTTAGTCTGTGCCGAGCTATTAATCTGTGTAATCCCAGATTAAATAATATTATGCATAATGTGTTTTGCATCTTACCCCCAGAGTAACACTGTTTCGTTTGGCTGCATTCATGGGTATTCATGTACGGTTGAATGACAATTAAACTTAAACTTGCAATTTATACCTGTGAAATCACTTACCTGTATTCCCAGATCCCTCTGTTCTGCTGTATTCCTCAGTGCCTTACCACTCACCATGTAAGACCTACCCTGGCTGGTCCTCCCAAAGAGCAACACCTCACACTTATCTGCATTAAACATAGAACATAGAATAGTACAACACAGTACAGGCCCTTCGGCCCACAATGTTGTGCCGATCCTTAACCCCTGCCTCCCATATAACCCCCCACCTTAAATTCCTCCATATATCTGTCTAGTAGTCTCTTAAATTTCACTATTGTATCTGCCTCCACCACTGACTCAGGCAGTACATTCCAGGCACCAACCACTCTCTGACTAAAAAACCTTATTCTAATATCCCCCTTGAACTTCCCACCCCATACCTTAAAGCCATGTCCTCTTGTATTGAGCAATGGTGCCCTGGGGAAGAGGTGCTGGCTGTCCACTCTATCTATTCCTCTTAATATCTTGTATACCTCTATCATGTCTCCTCTCATCCTCCTTCTCTCCAAAGAGTAAAGCCCTAGCTCCTTTAATCTCTAATCATAATGCATACTCTCTAAACCAGGCAGCATCCTGGTAAATCTCCTCTGTACCCTTTCCGATGCTTCCACATCCTTCCTATAGTGAGGCGACCAGAAATGGACACAGTACTCCAAGTGTGGCCTACCAGAGTTTTATAGAGCTGCATCATTACCTTGCAACTCTTAAACTCTATCCCTCGACTTATGAAAGCTAACACCCTATAGGCTTTCTCTAACTACCCTATCTACCTGTGAGGTAACTTTCAGGGATCTGTGGATATGTACCCCCAGATCCCTCTGCTCCTCCACACTACCAAGTATCCTGCCATTTACTTTGTATTCTGCCTTGGAGTTTGTCCTTCCAAAGTGTACCACCTCACACTTCTCCGGGTTGAACTCCATCTGCCACTTCTCAGCTCACTTCTGCATCCTATCAATGTCTCCCTGCAATCTTTGACAATCCTCTACACTATCTACAACACCACCAACCCATGTGTTGTCTGCATACTTGCCAACCCACCCTTCTGCCCCCCACATCCAGGTCGTTAATAAAAGTCCCTAAAAGTAGAGGTCCCAGAACCGATCCTTGTGGGACACCACTAGTCACAACCTTCCAATCCGAATGTACTCCCTCCACCACGACCCTCTGCTTTCTGCAGGCAAGCCAATTCTGAATCCATCTGGCCAAAGTTCCCTGGATCCCATGCCTTCTGACTTTCTGAATAAGCCTACCATGTGGAACCTTATTAAATTCCATCTGCCATTTTTCAGTCCATTTTCCCAGATGGTCCAGACCTTACTGCAAGCTGTGATAGTTTTCCTCACTGCCCACTGCATACCTGATCTTGGTGTCACCTGCAAATTTGCTGATCCAGTTTACAACCAGCAAAACCAGTGTCTAATCTAATTTACTACCTCATCTTAAACAGCAAGCAACTGAACCTTCTTGACCAACCTTCCATGTGTAGCCTTGTCAAAAGCCTTGCTAAAATCCATGTAGACAACATCCACTGCATTGCCTTCATCAACTTTCTTGGTAACCTCCTCAAAAAACTCTATAAGATTGACTAGACACAACCTACCACACAAAAAGTTGAACCAAATACTAAAACGTCCAGTCCCTTAGAATATCATTCAGTAACTTACTTATTACTGATGTCAAGCTCACCCGCCTGTAATTTCCTGGCTTATTCTTAGAGTCTTTCCTAAACAGCAGAACAACGTTAGCTAGCCTCTAATCCTTTGGCACCTCATCTGTAGCTAGGGACATTTTAAATATCTCTGCTGGGACCGCTGCAATTTCTGCATTAGTCTCCTACAGGGTCCGAGGAATTATCTTGTCAGGCCTTGGGAATTTATTCACCCTAATCTGCATCAAGAAAGCAAACACCTCCTCCTTGGTCATCTGTATAGAGTCCATCACCTCATTGCCACTTTGCCTCACTTCTATAGACTCTGTGTCCATCTCCCGAGTAAATGCTGATTCAAAAAATCCATTTAAGATCCCCCCCCCATCTCTTTCAGCTTCATATACAAATGTCCATTCTGATCTTCCAAATGACCAATTTTGTCCCTGTAGAATATGTATCTGTGAGAATCCTTTGGAATCTATCTCATGCCTTCTTTTAACCCTCCTAATTTCCTCTTTAAGTGCTCCCTTGCATTTCTTAAGTTCTTCAAGTACTTCATTTATTCCTCCCTGCCTATATTTGCTATGCACCTCCTTTTTTTAACTGGTGCCTCAATATCTCTTGAAAACGAAGGTTCCCTAAACCTATCATCCTTGTCTTTTATTCTACAAGGAACATACAAACTCTGTACTCAAAACTACATTTTTAAAGGCCTCCCACTTACCAGTATACTTTTGCCAGAAAACAACCTGTCTTAATCCACACTCACTGGATCCTTTCTGATACCATCAAAATTTGCCTTTCTCCAATTCAGAATCTCAACCAAAAGACCAGACCTATCCTTCTCCATAGTTATGCAACACACATCAAAGTTGCTGGTGAACGCAGCAGACCAGGCAGCATCTCTAGGAAGAGGTACAGTCGACGTTTCGGGCCGAGACCCTTTGTCAGGACAAATATATAATCAATTTATTTATTTAGAGTCCTGACGAAGGGTCTCGGCCCGAAACGTTGATTGTACCTCTTCCTAGAGATGCTGCCTGGCCTGCTGCGTTCACCAGCAACTTTGATGTGTGTTGCTTGAATTTCCAGCATCTGCAGAATTCCTCGTGTTTACTTCTCCATAGTTATCCTGAAACTAATGGTATTATGAATATCAAATGCAAAGTGTTCCCCTGCACAAACTTTTGTCCTCTGTCCTGCCTCATTCCCTAATAGGATATCTAGTATTGCGCTCTCTCTAGTTGGAACTTCTATGTACTGATTAAGGAAACTTTCCTAAATACATCTGATGGAAGTCTGGAACATTGAGCTGCCAGCCCTGCTCCTCCTGCAGCCAAGTCTCACAAATGGCTACGTTGTCACAATTCCGTGTGCTGATCCATGCCCTAAGTTCATCCGTCTTTCCTACAACACTCCTTTCATTGAACTATTTTTATATAATCAATTTATTTATTTAGAGATATATTGCGAAATAGGCCCTTCTGGCCCCTGCAACCCCAAATTAACCCTAACCTAATTACAGGACAATTTACAATGAACAGTTAGTCTGCACGGTATGTCATTGGACTATGGGAGGAAACCAGAGCACCCGGGCAAAAGCCACGCATTACGTGGGGAGGACATACAGAAGCTCCTTACGGAAATCGAACTCTGGAGTTTCGATACCCTGAACCACTAACTGCTACGCTACCCTGGTACCCCACAACTCAGAAGTTAGTCCCACCATACTCAACTTTCCATAACAAAAAATATCTGCCGAGAGCTTCTTCCTCTCCTCACCGAGGCCTCTATGTGCCAAAGCATGAACACCCCACTCTAGTACCGGCATACTCACAATGACCACCCCCCAATGGCTGCTCTACTTGAATTTCACTTCTATTTATTGGCCCTTGCAAGTGCCTAATCATGCATGATCCAATGTCTCCTCTGGAACTGTGGCATGCAGAATGTCCTGTCAGCCCCTTCTTGTACCTTTTGAACTCTCTCCTGCTAAGCAATCCAACATCCCCTCCAATATTATGTTAATAATTGCATAGGACAATGCTCTCAAATGCACTAAAATATAAAAGTGATCATGGGGATGAGTCTTGTAAATAAATATTGAAGTAACTATGATCTGTAAATGGTAATAAATAGGGATGCTTAATCAAAGAAGAATTCCATATGATGAACATTTGTTTTAACTATAGGAACTCTCAGTCTTCTTACCTGTTACCTTGTGAAGATGCAGTCATTGCTCACAAACAAAAGATGATTTTCATAAGCATGAGAAAGCCTGCAGAGGATGGAAATCCAAGGCAACACACACAAAATGCTGCAGGAACTGAGCAGTTCAGACAGCATCTAGGGAAACAAATAAACAATCAGCATTTCGGGCTAAGACCTTTCGTCAGGACAGAGAAGGAAAGGTAGAGATGCCAGAAGAAAAAGGTGGGTGGAGGGGAAGGAGGCTAGCTGAAAGGTGATAGGTGGAGCCAGGTGGATGGGAAAGGTCAAGGGCAGGAGAAGAAGAGTCTGATAGGAAAGGAGAGTGGACCATAAGAGAAAGGGGACCCAGGAGAAAATAATAGAATTGCAGTCATTGTCATAGAAAAGTACAGCACACGTACAGGCCCTTTGGCACGTGTAGACTGTGCCAAACCATAGACAGGTGAGGAGTAGTAAAAGATCAGAGTGGGAAATAGAAGAAGAGGGGAGGGGAAGAAATTTCTTTTTTAACCAGAAGGGGAAATCAATATTCATTCCATCAGGTTGGAGGCTACCCAAAGGGAATAGAAGGTGTTGCTCTTCCAACCTGAGGGTGGTTTCAATGGACTGGCATGTTGGAACAGGAATGGGATGCTACGGGAATGGCAATAGATGTTTTGTTTTAACTGCAGCATAATATTCCAGGTGTTCAAAATCCAAAAAAGAAAATCTTGCAAAATAGATACTGGTTTCAGGTGCAGTTTTGAAAAGAGAAACTAGCTGATATTTCAGATTGATGATATCCCAGTCTCTGCTGAACATAAGATTTAGCAGTGAGGAAAATAGCCGAGACACACACTAAACTCTTGCACAAAACATTTTACCCTAAAAATCTATCATACAGGCTCTTCATTCAATATTTGCATTTTCAAAGGGCCAAAGTCCGGTTTGTGGGCATGGTATATTGGTGCTGGAAGCACGGCAGCAATTGCAGGCCACCCCCAACACAATCCTTGGACAGCACTGGAAGAAAAGCACATTCACTGCAGGCTTCATTGTATCAATGTACAGATGATAACAAAGCTAATCAAGCAAGTGGCTAAAGGGATCAGGGGGTATGGAGAGAAGGCAGGTATAAGGTTCAGAGTTGGATGATCAGACATGATCGTACTGAATAGCGGTGCAGGCTCAAAGGGCTGAATGGCCTACTCCTGCACCTATGTTTCTATGTTTCTATGTTTTATGGAAGAACTTTACAGAATTTGTAGCTGATGCACCCTAATGAGCACATTCTCAAAGTCCTAATTAATCAGCCAATTTGAACCCGTGTACAGTGCAAAACAATATCTTTTCTCGTCTTTGTTTTTATTTTCCCAGATGGAGAATCATTTGCTTTGATCTATTTAAACAATAAAGTAAGGGTTACTTAGCAATCTAGTTCATGTTAGTAGTGTTAATCATGATATATCGTGGAAGTGAAAGTAATGGAATTGAACTTTGGAATCAAATATAATGTATTGTGGCTATTATATAACGTATTTAGTGTTACTGATTGGAGATGACATTCTAGGTAATAGTTTTAAGCATGTTGATATTAAACTGTGATCTGAATACTATGATGTTTTCTGCTGTTTTGCCTGCAGCTAAAATAAAACTTTTCATGTGTGTGTAGGGGTGTGTGTGTGTGTGTGTATGTACATATATGTATATGTATGTGTGTATACACACACACACACACATATACACACACACACTCATACACACACCATAAGAATATATAATTATGGTATATACTTAATCCCCTGTTCTATCAATTCAGCCCTAATATTTCCATCATGCAATGTTATTTTATACCAGGTAGTGTCCTGGTAAGTCTGCATTATAACTTCAATAGGCAGCTGTATTAGAACCTAAATTTGCTCTGTGCTTAAATACAGGAACTTAGTTTTTTTCAGAATCGCAACCATGATGCAGTTTTGATTTTCTATGTCTTAAAAGCCCATTCGCTCTTAAATCTTTTTTTATAGTCTGATACTGTATACTTGATATGAGCCTGGTAACGTCTACAGTTTTCTTTGCACTTTGACATCATCCACCTCTTCTCAATTTAAAGGTAAAGTTATTATTTGTAATCTTTGAAACCATACTCTCCTCACATTTACTGACATCGAACTCCATCTGTCACATTGTTGCCTGTTCCAATATTTCATCAATGTCCTCTCGCAGCTTCCTTTGATCTTCAAGCACCTATTCTGCCTTCGACTCTAATACCATCTGTAAATGTGGGCAATATCTTCTTCTGCCAATATCCAAATCATTCATGTAGAATCTGAGCCCCATGGGTCACCATTACTCTCTCCAAATACTCAGACGGAAGTGCTTTAATTCTTTGTTGCATCTCCTTCACTCAAATTTGCTAATTTGGATTGAATTAAGTGTCCTGTAATCTTTTCCCAATGAGACCTTCCTTAAGTTTTTCTAAATAGCCAATTATCCTGTGTTTGCAGCAGATCACCAATTCAGACTGTCAAAAGGCATCTGTTTTACAAGTGTCTGTGCTGTTCGTATTCATTTACAGCACATGAGCATAACTGTTCATCCCATTGCCCACAAACTAATGTAAGAAAGTTGGCTTCATGGGCCACAGAGGTGTGTATGAATAAATTTAACGTCATTGTTTTCACGAAGGGAGCCAGGATTTTGGCCTACAAATGATGCAGGGAAAGAAACATATTTCCAAGTCAAGACTTGGAGGTAAATTTGCAGGTTCTGGTGTCTGCTGCCTCGGTCATTCTAGGTGCTGGAGCATTCAGGATTCGGAGGTCAGGACGTAGAATTCTTCGCTGGTTTCTGCATAGAAGAATACTATGATGACATATGCAGGAGCAGTTGTGCGTTGGCAATGGGGAGAGTGTTGCAGGATCATGTCAGATTTTCTGTATGCCCTTCAGTAGGTCAAGGAAGTGAGGTGGGTCAAGTGTTAACGGGAGATATTTAGAGAACTGTGATCATAGTTTTATAAAGTAGGGATTAGCTGTGGAAAATGACATGGACCAACCTGAATGAGGATACAGCAAGAAAATGGAATTGAGGTATAGGATCAGCCATGACCTTGAGGAATAGTGGAACAGGATCTTCCTGGTCCTATTTCTTATCTTATTTATTTATTGGGATTCAGCGTGGAGTAGACCCTTCTGGTCCTTTGTGCAACACTACCAAGCAATCCCCTGATTTAATCCAGGCTTTATCATGGGACAGTTTATAATAACCTATTAACCTAACAACCAATACACCTTTGGACTGTGAGAGGAAACCAGAGCACCCAGAGAAAACCTACACAGTCACAGGGAGAGTGTACAAACTCCTTATGGGCAGTGAGGGGAATTGAACCTGTGTCACCTGCACTGTGCTAACCACCACGCCACCATAAATATTCCTATTATAATACAAAATATAATTATTGGAAGTCCAGTAAACAGATCAGAAAAATTGGAATATTTACCAACCTACATAAATTGGAATCAAAGATTGCTGGATGAACTACAGTATAATTAAACAATCAGTAGGTTTTAAAAATCTGATAGAGGTACACTCCTACATAAGGGAAATGGTGGGGCGATAGAAATTCCAGCTCCTGGATGATGGCTTACCCTTTTTCCCCTCACTCAGCACACTGCCGTAGGGTGCTGTGTTAACACAGCAGTTAGTGCAACACTATTACAGCTCAGGACGTTGGAGTTTAGAGTTCAATTCCTGTGTCCACTGTAAGAAGTTTGCATGTCCTTCCTGTGAGCACATGGGTTTTCATCAGGTGCTATGGTTTCCTCCCACTGTCCAAAGATAAACTGTTAGTAGGGCGATTGCTCATGGTAAATTGTCCTGTGATTAGGATAGGGTTAAATAGGTGGGTTGCTAGGCAGCGCACCCATTGGGCTGGAAGGCCTGTTCTGTATTGTAGTTCTAAGTAAAATATTGCACTAAGGAAAATACATTTAATTCTTCTTTAAAAATCCATTCCACTAATTTCAATGGAAATAAGCTTCAGAAGTACAGTTCGACCGGAGATGGATTTCTATCCAGGAAGTAGGTGCTTGACAAATGTCAGGTTGACAATACAAATAAGAATTATGTTGAAGATAGAATGATTAGAAGGAAAATAAGAAATAAAATAAGAATCACAATCAGATGTATTATGATTGACATATATCATGAATATTTTTGTTTTGAGGCAGCACTGCAGAGCAAAGCATAAACTTTACTGTAAGTTGCAAAAATAAATAAATTGCGCAAAAACCAGAAGGTGACCATTCAAAATTCAGATGGCAGAGGGGAAGAACCTGTTTTTAAAATATTGAATATAGGTCTTCAGGCTTCTGTACCTTCTGCCCGATGATAGTACACAAAGAGGGCATGTCCTGGATGGTGAATGTCTTTAATGATGGATTTCAACTTGTTGAGACATCACTCCCTGAACATGTCCTGTGATGGGGAGGGTTGTGTCCATACTGAAACTGGCTGAGTCTACAATTCTGTGCTGCTTCTTGTAACCCTATTCATTGGGGATCTTTACCAGGCTGTGATGCAACCAGTCAGATTGGTCTCCACTAAATATCTGCAGAGATTTGCAAGAACCTTTGCTGACATCTCCTCAAACTTCTAATGAAGTAGAACCTAGAAATCTTCTGCTATAAAGAATAAACAGAGAAGGCAGATTTAGGGGAAGAAGGGCTGGGATCAGTCAATAATACAATATGTGTTTATATCACAAAGGAAACAGAAAGTTTGTTGGAAGTTTCAAGTGATATTTGTCATCTGGCTTCAAAAGGGAAGAACCTGCTGCTAAACTCATTAAAAACAAAAATAGTGATTGAGAAGAATAAGTGCAGCAGTAGCTGAAGCTCCAAGAATGATGAATGATGGAAAATCCAGATTTATTTTTCACTCAAATTACAATGTGCAAGTTAAGCATGTTGAACAGCCTTTCTAAAATTCAGTTCTATTGTCTTCAATGGCTAGACTGTAAAATCAAGGAGATACACTGCTTGTGCAAAGTGGCAAATCACCAATGGTATAGAATGCATCCTAGCTTGCTGAGTACAATAAGAGCAGAAAGTTTGGAGGTGATGTTATCCTTCCTGAAATAGGCTGGGGTGAGCTGGTATAGGCGGTGAGGTGCGATGCCACAGGACAAGATGACTGCAAATTCTGCACACTTCACAAGAAAGGATGCAAGGATTATTCCAGCAACATCAGCCAATCAGTTTACATAAGCTCACTCCTAACAATATCGTCACCATAACAAATATCATTGAGACAAGCTGGATTCTTATATTTATCTATGACCATATTACATGTGATGCCCTGGTTGAGATTTCTACTGCTATGCTGTGAGGTAGTTTATATTAGCAGTTCTCTGTAAAAGCAGTTGTCATGCTGGAAAGTGTTTTGGCTTTGGCTAAGAGAAGGATCCATGTTGTCCAGTTTAGAAATGTGAGTCAGCCAATCAGGATTGTGGGAAGTGAAAGAAGGTTCTTGAGAGCTGTGGGGAAGAGTTTTCTGATGGACAGTAGTCTGGTTTGTGATCTTTCGGCAAGAGATGATGCTGCAAAGAGAAGATCAAGAGACACCCACTGGGTTCGATCTGACAGAAAGACCTGGTTGTAAGGAGTGCTCCGCAAGACAGAGGAGTCCAAGATGTGTAGCTCTAGTAATGATTGGTGATGAGAATTCAGTGCTGTGAGTAATGGTTATATCCAGCTTTTGGAAGAACCGAGCTCCAACGGTCATGTGTGCATGTAGACTAGTTTAACTGTAATGGACCCTGTTTACTTAGTTTTACTTTTCTTTTTTTTAACTAGCTGTTTGATAAAACTAAAGTTAGTAAATATACTTCCTTTATAATTTTATGCAGTATACGATCCGTTATTTCTTACTGACTGATAATTATGTATGGGCAGTATTTATAAAGCATTCACTCAAATTGAGGTTTCTTTAATTGAATCATCATTACTTTCCTGCTTGCTTCAACTCCAGATCATAACAACCCTAGATGTATATTGCTTATGAAAGGTTGCCTTCTTGCTAAGTCACGTGCCTGTTAGCAGAGTTAACCAACAAGCCAGGTCTGTATACAATCCCTGGTGAGAGGGTTACATATATATCTACCCAATCTAGAAACTCAGGTCATCATGTCATCACCTGATTTCTTAAAATTAATGTATTTTCTAGTAATAGACAGAGGGTTTGAGTTATTCAGCTGAGTTTCCAGTCTGGGGATCCCCAGTTCCAGAAGTCATCATCCTAGATCCTAGAATAAAAGAGTTCATCTATTCAACCTTTCTTAAAGTTCACTAAGCTATACCATCTGAATTGAATCTAAGATGTGTTTATTGACCTTCACACAAAGCTCTTGAGCAACTAAAACATTTAATATTTTCTTACCAGGATTTGTTAAAGGCAAGAGAAATGGAAATTGCTGAAATACTCAGTAACCATGGCAGTATCTTTGGAGAGGGAAAAAGAACTAAAGTTTCAGACAAATGTCTTTTGTCCTTGTTTTAAAACAATAATTGATTTTTTTTTGTTAAGGCAATGAAATAGGTTGATGAGGCAAGAAATATAGTTAGACTTTTATAAAAATCTATACGGGAGGCTTGGCAGCAAATTTGGAATAGGGTTGTGTTGAACATCTTTACCCAAGATACACAATAATGATATTGCCCTGACTTGCAAATGGAGCCATTGTTCTGGATGTAGGGCAATGATTTGTGCATGGCAGATGACAAGCTAAAACTACCTGACAATCTCACAACTATGCAGTTTCACGACACATCTTCTCCTCAAATTCCTACCGACTACTGGGGGGGGGGGGGATGGAGGTCCATAAAATAGCCCTACCAAGGTGACCATTCCCTTCTTATTTCTAAGTTTTACCAAATGGCCTCATTATATATCCCTCAAGAATATTCGCTCCAAGGGTGGCAATTATGTCCTCCCTTATTAAAAAGAGAACAGCCACATCCTCCAACATGAGAAAATCTGCAGATACTGGAAATACAAGCAACACACACAAAAAAGCTGGAGGAACTCAGCAGCCCAAGCAGCAGCTATAGAAAAGAGAGAACAGTCAACTATGTCTTGAACCTGTTGCTTTCTCATGCTAAAGTTTTGTTATCCTGGAACATAGAGCTACCAACCCTGCCTTCTCTCAGCCATATTCCTGTCATGGCCATTATATCCCTGTCCTGAGAGGCTATCCTGCTCTTTTTCATCCTCCAAGTGTTTAAAGTCTCTGTTGCACTGTTGACGAGCAACTAAGGAAAGAAACCAACTTGAATCACCTTTAAAACACACTAACACAGCTTTGACACTCACTGTTACTGAATTTGTCATGAATTTCATACATAATTATTTCTCAGCAAATGACAAAGTTCAGATGCACTACACTAGGGGTGGTGAACCTGTGGCACATAAGCGTAAGATGGCACAGGAAAATATTTCATTGGCACATGGCATGCAGTACTGCGTTTCAATTCTTTAAACCCCATCCATAATAAAAAGATGCATAATGATTATCTTTGCTGCCAATTGAATCAGTGAAGATATTTTTTTAACATTTCACGAGCATTGAGATGTTTTCACAGGAAACGAGTCCCACAGGCTTGGTGCCAGCCAGGCAGTTGTGAGAATACATGATGCTGGATGATATGTCTTGAAATTCTTGCAAACTTGGTGTACAGATTAATATTTGGATAATAATCAGTTAGGCCAATTGCCATTGACTTCACTCTGGTTATATATTTTCTTCTGTCATTTGAGAGTGAACACTGGATATTGTGATAATTACATTAAATACTATATATACATATATATAGATACTGCTTCCATGAATATTTATTTTTCAATTGTCTTGATAAATTCATTAATCAATGATAATCTCCACTCAAAATTACCATAATGTGTGAGAGGTTTGTTTAAAAGATTATTGCGAATTTGTGCAGAGTCTCACCACCACTATACTGCGCAATGTCTTGCAACTCTAACACAAGTTTCACGTGCCTATATTAATGATTTGCACACATTAGACCAGAAGACATGGGAGCAGAATTTGACCATTCAGCCCATCGAGTCTGCTCCACCATTCCATCATGGCTGATTTATTATCCCTCTCAACTCCATTTTCCTGCTTACTCCCCGTCACTTTTGACACTCTGATCAATAGGAACCAATCAATCTTTGCCTTAAGTACACCCAAAGATTTGGCCTACACAGTTGTCTGTGGCAAAGAATTCCACAGATTCACCACGCTCAAGCTAAAGAAATATTTCCTTAACTCTGTTCTAAATATATGTACCTCAATTCTGAGGCTGTGCCCTCTGGTCCTAGTCTCCCTAGCTGTAGGAAACATCCTCTCCACATCCACTCTATCAAGGTCTTTCAATATTCAGTAGATTTCAATGAAGTTCCCTACCTTATTCTTCTAAACTTCAGCAGTGCAGGCCCAGATCCATCAAACGCTCTTCATATGTTAACCCTTTTGTTCCTGGGATCATTCCAGTGAATGTCCTCTGGACACAGTCCAATCCCAGCACATCTTTTCTGAGATAAGAGGCCTTAAACTGCTCACAATACTCCAAATATGGTCTGACAAATGCCTTATAAAGACTCAGCATAGCATTGTTGCTTTTGTATTCTAGTCCTTTCAAATGGAATACTTACATTGCATTTGCCTTCCTTCCCACTGATTCAACCTGAAATTTTACCTTTAGGGAATCCTGCACAAGGATTCCCAAGTCCACTTGCACCTCGGGATTTTGAATTTTCTCCACATTTAGAAAATAGTACTCACCTTTAATCCTTCTAGTAATGTGCCTGAACATGCACTTCCCTACACTATATTCCATCTGCCACTTCCTTGTCCATTCTCCCAACCTGTCTAAGTCCTACTACTTACCTTGCTTCCTCAATACTATCTGCTCATCCACCTATCTTTGTATTGTCTGCAAACTTGACCATAAAGCCATCAATTTTTTTCATCCAAATCATTGACATATAATATGAAAAGAAGCTGTCCCAACATAGATTCCTACGGCATGCCACTAGTCACCAGCAGCCAACCAGAAAAGGCCCACTTTTTTTCCGATTCTTTGAATGCTGCCAGTCAGCCTATCCATTATCCATGTTAGTAACTTTCATGTGTACCATGAGCTCTGATCTTGTTAAGCAGCATCATATGAGGTACCTTGTCAACGGCTTTCTGCCTGCTATTTCCTCAAGGAATTCCAAGAGGTTCGTCAGGCAAGATTTCCTCTTAAGAAAACCGTGCTACCTTTGGCATATTTTGTCACATGAATCCAAATACCCAGAAACTTCATCCTTAATAATAGACTGCAACATCTTTCCAACCACTGAAGTCAGGCTAAAAGGCTTATAATTTCCTTTCTTCTGCCACCCTCCCTTCTTGAAGAGTGGAGTCACATTTGCATTTTCCAGTCTTCCAGAACCTTCCCAGAATCTAGTGATGCTTGAAAGATCATGACTAATGCCTCCACAATTTCTTCAGCTACTTCTTTCAGAAAACCAGAGTAAAGTCCATCTGGTCCAGGTGGCAAAATATGCAAAGGTCCATAGTGAAAGAATATACTGTCTTCTGCACATTCAGAATTGGTTTCTCTTTAATTACCTCTATCTGCCTTTAATTGGCTATATTTCTAAATGCTACATTTTATGCTTTTCCATAATTCAGGCAATTTGCTGTTTGGAAGATCTTGCTATATGCAAATTAGTAGCCACAGTTCCCACATTATAACAGGCAGCACACATCAAAGGTATTCAAATAACTGTAAGGTACTTTGAGATACCTGAGGTAGCAAAAGACGCTTTTGCTAGGAAAAGACACATTTCCTTTCTTTTATACATGACCTCTTAATTAGAGGTAAGACTATGTATACCCCAGTGGAATTCAGACACAATTGGTGATCAAGTAAGAAAGTAATTTTCTTCTTTGATAGAAAACCCTATTTGCATTACAGTTTAAGCAATAGCTGTTTTGTGAAAGGCAACTAATTACACTCCAAACTTTGTACTATTTTTCAAATGGTTATGTTCTCAGTTAAATTCTGCAAAACAAAATATAGTTCTACCTTTCAAAATATCCAGAAGCTGTTGAGAAAAACAATACAATGAGATGCTTTTGATAATTTGACAACCAAATTCAATGGTTATGGAGAACTCTAATCAAAGGTAGAATATCACAAGTACTAATTATTTCATATGTAAATAGTGTTACATAAAGAAAGTGCTGGTGATTTTTTTTAAATGTTGAAGATATTCAGGAGTAAACTTTTCTCCTCTGAAATGATTGAGAAGTTACCAGCTTGAAATATTATCTCTTTCTTTTGCCACAGTTGCCTCCTGACCTGCTGCATACCTCCAGCAATTTTTGTTGCTGTTATTTCAGTTTTTAGTGTCTGCAGTTTGTCATTTTTAAGCAAAGTGAGATACTTGTCACAGTAAGAATCAATGTCTGCATACTCACTGAAAAGCATTTATAGTTTGTATGCTGAACTCAGTGGGTGTCCTTGATAAACCATTCCCCTCCCACATGGAATCCAAAGTGGAATGATGTGAATAATGTCTTTGTCAACATCTCTATGCACCACACAAATGATATGAAAAAGATGATTGCCAGTCATTCATAGAAATGTATTTTTGGATTAATATTTCTGAAGACTTTTTTTTAAAATTCCTTGCACAGTAGGTTTCTGAAGAATAAGAGCACTTAAATTGGGAATTTTTCAATGCAGTGCACATATTCTTCTGATTAATGTATTTTCAGTGATATATAACATCAAACAATCTATTGAAATTTTGGGCAACATGGTAGGTACCGGTTTGTGTGATGTTATTATAGCTCAGGGTGCCGGGAGTTCAGAGTTCAATTCCAGTGCCCTGTGTACGAAGTTTCTACTTTCTCCTCAGGAACCACAGGGGTTTCCTTCATGTGCTCTAGTTTCCCTCCTCTGTCTAAAGACTCACGAGTTAGAAGGTTAATATGTAGGTCATTATAAATTGTAAATTGTCCTATGATTAGGCTAGTCTAAAATACATGTGTTACTGGGCAGTGCAGCTCATTGGGCAGAAAGGGCCCGTTCTGTGTTGTACCTCTAACTAAAAATAAAAGTGCTGGAGGAGCACAGTGGATCAGATAGCACAATGGAGGGAAATGAACAGTTGATGTTTCGGGTTGAGGACCCAGAATGCCAACTGGCCATTTCAGTCCTTCATCTGGACTGAAAGGTAGAGAGGAAAGAGTTAGGAAAAGGGTGTAAGAAAGAGGTGGAAGCAAGAAACTAGCAGGTGAGATGGGGGAGACGGACAGATGGGAGAGAAGAGGATGGAAATGACACCAGAAACTGAGATGACTGATGGGGCAGCAAAGATCTGAAGATGATGAAATGCAATGGGATGGGAAGGTGGAGCATGGATCAAGGGATGGAGCTAGGGAGGAAGATGAGAATGGTGGGGGAAGGGAAACAGTAGAAGCTGTATGGTAATAGGGAGATGGAGGGGAAAGGGACAGAGTGATGGGGCTGGGGTGAGAGTCGGATGAACTGGGTAGAACAGGAGAAGTGAGAAAAGGGACAGATGGGAGAAATCTCCTGGAAATTTTAGAATTCAGTGAGTACACTGTTGGGTTGTAGACTACCCAGGTGGAATATCAGGTACTATTCCTCTAGTTGCATTTAACCTCACCTGGGCAGTTGGGGATGCTGAGAATAGACATAGCATTTTTGGAGTGGGGAAGGGAATTAAGACAGGAGCTCCAGGCTGCCATGGGGATGCAGTGAAGGAGCTCGGCGATGCAGTTGGCGCATTTTGCATCTGGTCTCATGGATGTAGTGGAGACAACATTGGGAGCACCAGATGCAACAAATAAGGCTGAAGGATTAACATGTGAAGGACTACCTTACCTGTAAGGGCTGATGGTGTAGGAGGAAGTGCAGGCGCAGGTATTACCCCTTTTTCAGACGCAGGGCAAAGTGTCTGGGGAGGGAGATAGGTATGAATGGATAAGGAAGGCAAAGAGAGAGTAATTTCTGTATTCAGCAGATGGGGTAGTGAGGAGAAGATGTAATTAATGGTGGGATTATATGTAATTTGGCTTGATTGAGAATTACATAATAAATTCTAACTTTAAATTAAAACCTTCATTATTTTCCTTATTTGGCAACACTCATGTAAAACAAAAAATTATTCTGTTTATATGTAATTATTCCAATTGCCATAAAGGAATCTAACTTAATGGTCATAATAGGTTCAAGTATTAACACAAATTCTTCTAATTCATTTAGCTGACATCCCTAATTTTAATATATATAATCTGATTAGGTCCAAAGATCAAATGCTCTCTGTGCTTTGTCCCTATGTAATTGTCAACCTTCTTTCAACTGAATTGAAAGCAAACGAAAGGAAGAGTGTAACTG
Source organism: Mobula hypostoma (assembly GCF_963921235.1). NCBI lineage: Eukaryota > Metazoa > Chordata > Chondrichthyes > Myliobatiformes > Myliobatidae > Mobula > Mobula hypostoma. The sequence continues at coordinate 54,120,816 of NC_086098.1, read as the reverse complement.
ATAAATTTGGGGTCAAAAGCCTGATGCAAGGTTTTCACTTGAAATAGGAACAATTCCTTCTCCCACTAACCGCCCGCCCCCACTCCCCCAGATTGGTTGTTGTAAGAAATGTTTTCCTTTCTTTTTCAATCTTCTTATTAAGTTTCAGATTAATAAACATAAAAATATTAATGATACAAAGAGACCGGTATAACATTGATAATGGTTAACATATACAAGCATAATTCGAGTAAAATATATAATTCAAGCCTCCCAATCCTGTGGCCAAGTGGTTAAGGAGTTGGTCTAGTGATTTGAAGGTCGCTAGTTCGAACCTTGGCTGAGGCAGCGTGTTGTGTCCTTGAGCAAGGCACTTAACCACACCTTGCTCTGTGACGACACCGGTGCCAAGCTGTATGGGTCCTAATGCCCTTCCCTTGGACAAAATCGGTGGCGTGGAGAGGGGAGACTTGCAACATGGGCAATTGCTGGTCTTCCATACAACCTTGCCGAGGCCTGCACCCTGGAAACCTTCCAAGGCACAAATCCATGGTCTCACAAGACTAACGGATGCCTATATAAATCTCTAAGTAATTGAACATGAAAAAAGAATTTTATACAGAAACCCCTAAACTAAAAAAAAACAAAACAAAACAATACTGGGATATCCTATTCGTTCGGATAAGAACATTATTTGTCATTAACTCCGCTCCTCCATAGATAAACAAAAGATTATTAAAAAAAGAAAAGGGTTCTGAAAGGGACAATTTACATCATATGAAAATGTTGAATAAACGGTCTCCAGGTTTCTTCAAATTTAACTGAAGAATCAACCATACCACATCTAATTTTTTCCAGGTTTAAACATTATATAGTTTGAGAAAACCATTGAAAATTAGTAGGAGGATCAGAATCTTTCCATTTAAGTAAGACGGATCTTTTAGCTATTAGTGTAACAAATGCAATGAAACGGCCAGCTGAAAAGGATAAATGACCAACATCTGTCACTGGTAATCCAAAAATTGCAGTAATAGGGTGAGGTTTTAAATTACTATGCAAAGCTGTTGAAATAATATCAAAAATATCTTTTCAATATTTATCTAAAAGAGGGCAAGACCAAAACATATGTGTCAGAGTGGCCACCTCAGAATTACGTCTGTCATCTAAAGTTCCGGAATGTGTTATTTCGCTCGACGCCGAGAAGGCATTTGACAGAGTTGAATGGAAATACTTATTTAATGTGCTTGAGAGATTCAACTTTAGCCCAAAATTTACATCTTGGATTGAATTGATATATCATTCACCTTTGGCTTCCGGAATTACCAATAATCAGAGATCCTCCTTTTTTTTAGGCTTTTCAGAGGTACTAGACAGGGTTGTCCTTTAAGTCCTTTGTTATTTGATATAGCTTTGAAACCCTTGGCAATTGCCTTTCGTGATTCACCTAATATATTTGGAATTACTCGTGGGAAGGAGCCGCATAAGGTATCATTGTATGCAGATGGGCATCAGCTTGCTCTCCATATCGTACTGCCCTGACAGATAGGATGCAATATCCATGGTCAGCTTTGACTCGCAGAGGCTTCAGATAGATTCAGTTAAACAGAGTTATGTTTGGAGATATGTGAATAAACTGCTCATAGAATTAGAAGCTTAATGAGTGCAGGTGGGCCAGACCTTTCTCAGTTTTTACCCTCTATCTACTCGTCTAAATGCCCTATAACCTGCCTAACCTGCTGTCTTTCGCGGCATATGCCATACACACCACCCTCTGTTGTCCCTCAGGTCCCTTTTAAATCTTTACCCTCTCTCCTTAAACCTATGCCCTCTAGTTTTTGGTTCCTTTCCCTTGGCAAAAGACTGTATGTATCACCTCTCATTCTCCTGTGCTGCAAGGAAAGATGTCCTAACCTGTGGAACCTCTCTCTATAACTCAGTCCCTTGAATCCTGGCAGCATTCCTGTAATCTTCTCTAGAGCCATAAAGTCATAAAGCACTTCTGTACATAAACAAGTCCTTCGGCCCATCTAGTCTGTGTTGGTCTGCTTTCTCCTCTAGTCCCATCTACCTGCTCCCAGACCATACCCCTTCATACCTCTCTTATCCATGTACCTATCCAAACTCTCTTAAATGTTGCAAAGGATCTCACGCCAGTCACTTCCACTGCCAGATTATTCCACACTCGCACCACCGACTGAAGTATGTTCCCCTCAGATTCCTTTAAATATTTCACCTTACCTAAACCTATGACCTCTGGTTCAAGTCTCACTCAATCTTGGGGATGGAAAGCCTACATGCATTCACCCTATTATTGCCCTCATAATTTAGTATGCTCCTTCATTCTCCTGTGCTCCAGTAAATAAAGTCCTAACTGATACAACCTATCCCTGTAACTTAGGTCCTCAAGTTCCAGCAACATTTTGTGTAATTTTCTCTGTACTCCTTTAAACTTATTTATATCTTTCCTGTAAGCAGGTGATCAGAACTGCACATAATACTACAAATAGGCCTCACCAATGTCTTATACAACTTCAACATAACATCCCAACTCCAATACTCAGTGTTCTGATTTATGAAAGCCAATGTGCTAAATGCACTTTTTATACTCCTTTCTATCTGTGATGCCATGTTCAAGGAATCATAGATCTGTATTCCCAGATCGCTTTGTTCTACTGCACATCTCAGTGCGCTAACATTCACTGTGTATGTCTTACCCTGGTTTGACATCCCAAAAAGCAACACCTCACACTCGTCTGCATTAAATTCATTCTCCCATTTTCAGCCTATTTTACCCAAGTGATCCAGACCACCTTCATTACTGTCCACTATGCTCCCCAGCCTTGATATCATCCATAAATTTGCTGATCCAATTTGCTACATTATCATCTATATGGATGATGAACAACAATGGACCAAACACTGATCCCTGTGGTACATCACTTGTCATAGTCCTCCAGTCAGAGAAACAACCATCTGCTGCCACTTTTTGGCTTCTCCCACTAAGCTAATTCTATGCAGGGTTTCTAGCTTAATGATGCCTTACCTATAAAAGAGTGACCCAAACTGCATTCAACACTCCAAGAGTGGACTCAGCAACATCTTGCAGAACTGAATATGATGTTTCAACTTTTACACTCAATGCCCTGACTGATGAAGGCTAGTATACAAAAAAACCTGTGCTTCTGGTCCTCAAGCCATCCAGTTTCAGTCTCTTTATCACAATATTGTGCACATCCATTAAATTAGTTTTTTTAACTCTAAGGAGAACAACCCCTGTTCCTTTAATCAAACTTTGTACCTGAAATCAGGCACATTTAGAATATATATTCTCATTTTTTTTAAATTTCTACTTTGACTATGTGGCTATAAATGACTGAGGAATTGATTGTGGACTTCAGATAGGGGAAGTCTGAAGAACATATAACAATTTTCATTGATGGATTAGTGGTGGAAATGATGAACAGCTTCAAGTTCCTGGATGTCAGCTTCTCAGAGGAACTACCCTGGGCCCAACACATTGATGTAATTACAAAGAAGGAACACCAGTAGCTACTGTACACTTCATTAGGTGCTTATGGAGATATTGCATGTCACCAAAAACTCTAGCAACTTCCTACAGATGCACAATGGAGAGCATTCTGACTGGCTGCATCACCTGCTGGCATGGAGGCTCCTGAGCGCAGGATCAAAAGAGGCTTCAGAGGGTTCATCACAGGCATAGGCCTCCCCACCTTCAAAAGATATCTTCAAAAGGCAGTGCCTCAAAAAGGCGGCATCTGTCATTAAGAATCCTCACCCTGTGGAACATGCCTTCTTCTCATTACTACCATCAGAGAGGAGGTACAGGAGCCTAAAGACCAACACTCAATGTCTTAATATCAGCTTTGTTCCCACCACCATCAGATTCCTGAACGGTCCGTGAATGTCACTACATGACAGTGATGGTAAGAATTGGAGGAGATGGCAGTTGAATGCGTGGCTGAGGAGTTGGTGCAGGGAGCAGGGTTTTAGATTTTTGGATCATTGGGATCTCTTCTGGGGAAGGTGGGACCTGTACAGATTGGATGGGTTGCACCTGAACTCGAGGGGGAGCAATATCCTTGCAGGTAGGTTTGCTAGCATGGTTTGGGAGGGTTTAAACGAATTTGCGAGGGGGATGGGACCCAGAACGATAGAGCAGTGAAAGAAGTGCATGGAGTAAAGCCAGATCTAACATACAGAGAGGCTTTGAGGAAAGAGAAACAGAATAAACAGTGTAAAGACAGTAAGGTAGAAGGGCTGAAATGTGTGTACCTCAATGCAAGAAGCATCAGGAACAAAGGTGATGAACTGAGAGCTTGGATACATAACGGAATTATGATGTAGTGGCCGTTACAGAGTCTTGGCTGGCACCAGGGCAGGAATGGATTCTCAATATTCCTGGATTTCAGTGCTTTAAAAGAGATAAAGAGGGCGGAAAAAGGGGAGGAGGGGTGGCATTACTGGTCAGGGATACTATTACAGCTACAGAAAGGGTGGGTAATGTAGCAGGATCCTCTTTTGAGTCAATATGGGTGGAAGTCAAGAACAGGAATGGAGCAGTTACTCTATTGGGAGTATTCTATAGGCCCCCTGGTAGCAGCAGAGATACAGAGGAGCAGATTGGGAGGCAGATTTTGGAAAGGTGCAAAAATAACAGGGTTGTTATCATGGGTGACTTTAACTTCCCTAATGTTGATTGGCACCTGATTAGTTCCAAAGGTTTAGATGGGGCAGAGTTTGTTAAGTATGTCCAGAGCGGATAACTGTCACAGTATGTGAACAGGCCAACCGGGGGAATGCTATACTACTCCTAGTACTAGGTAATGAACTGGGTCAGGTCACAGATCTCTCAGTGGGTGAGCATCTGGGGAACAGTGACCACCGCTCTCTGACCTTTAGCATTATCCCATCTGTCCTTTAGAGGTGGAAAATGTAGTCAGGTGGAAGAAACATAGAAACATAGAAAATAGGTGCAGGAGTAGGTCATTCGGCCCTTCGAGCCTGCACCGCCATTTATTATGATCATGGCTGATCATCCAACTCACAAACCTGCACCAGCCTTCCCTCCATACCCCCTGATCCCTTTAGCCACAAGGGCCATATCTAACTCCCTCTTAAATATAGCCAATGAACTGGCCTCAACTGTTTCCTGTGGCAGAGAATTCCACAGATTCACCACTCTCTGTGTGAAGAAGTTTTTCCTAATCTCAGTCCTAAAAGGCTTCCCCCTTATCCTCAAACTGTGACCCCTCGTTCTGGACTTCCCCAACATCGGGAACAATCTTCCTGCATCTAGCCTGTCCAATCCCTTTAGGATTTTATATGTTTCAATCAGATCCCCCCTCAATCTTCTAAATTCCAATGAGTACAAGCCTAGTTCATCCAGTCTTTCTTCATATGAAAGTCCTGCCATCCCAGGAATCAATCTGGTGAACCTTCTTTGTACTCCCTCTATGGCAAGGATGTCTTTCCTTAGATTAGGGGACCAAAACTGCACACAATACTCCAGGTGTGGTCTCACCAAGGCCTTGTACAACTGCAGTAGTACCTCCCTGCTCCTGTACTTGAATCCTCTCGCTATAAATGCCAGCATACCATTCGCCTTTTTCACCGCCTGCTGTACCTGCATGCCCACTTTCAATGACTGGTGTATAATGACACCCAGGTCTCATTGCACCTCCCCTTTTCCTAATCGGCCACTATTCAGATAATAATCTGTTTTCCTATTTTTGCCACCAAAGTGGATAACTTCACAGTTATCCACATTAAATTGCATCTGCCATGAATTTGCCCACGTCACCCTGCATCCTCTTAGCATCCTCCTCACAGCTAACACTGCCGCCCAGCTTCATGTCATCCGCAAACTTGGAGATGCTGCATTTAATTCCCTCATCCAAGTCATTAATATATATTGTAAACAACTGGGGTCCCAGCACTGAGCCTTGCGGTAACCCACTAGTCACTGCCTGCCATTCTGAAAAGGTCCCACATACATGAGGTTTAGGAAGCAAGGATCAGCTGGGTCTATTGAGGAATATAGGGAAGCAAGAAAGGAGCTTAAGAAGGGGCTGAGAAGAGCAAGAAGGGGGCATGAGAATGCCTTGGCGAGTAGGGTAAAGGAAAACCCCAAGGCATTCTTCAATTATGTGAAGAAAAAAAGGATGACAGGAATGAAGGTAGGACCGATTAGAGATTAAGGTGGGAAGATGTGCCTGGAGGCTGTGGAAGTGAGCGAGGTCCTCAATGAATACTTCTCTTCGATATTCACCAGTGAGAGGGAACTTGATGATGGTGAGGACAATATGAGTGAGGTTGATGTTCTGGAGCATGTTGATATTAAGGGAGAGGAGGTGTTGGAGTTGTTAAAATACATTAGGTCAGATAAGTCCCCGGGGCCTGACAGAATATTCCCCAGGCTGCTCCACGAGGCAAGAGAAGAGATTGCTGAGCCTCTGGCTAGGGTCTTTATGGCCTTGTTGTCCACGGGAATGGTACCAGAGGATTGGATGGAGGCGAATGTTGTCCACTTGTTCAAAAAAGGTAGTAGGGATAGTTCGGGTGATTATAGACCAGTGAGCCTTATGTCTGTGGTGGGAAAGGTGTTGGAAAAGATTCTTAGAGATAGGATCTATAGGCATTTGGAGAATCATGGTCTGATCAGGGACAGTCAACATGGCTTTGTGAAGGGCAGAACATGTCTAACAAGCCTGATAGAGTTCTTTGAGGAGGTGACCAGGCATATAGATGAGGGTAGTGTAGTGGATGTGATCTATATGGATTTTAGTAAGGCATTTGACAAGGTTCCACACAGTAAGCTTATTCAGAAAGTTAGAAGGCATGGGATCCAGGGAAGTTTGGCCAGGTGGATTCAGAATTGGCTTGCCTGCAGAAGGCAGAGGGTGGTGGTGGAGGGAGTACATTCAGGTTGGAGGATTGTGACTAGTGGTGTCCCACAAGGGTCTGTTCTGGGACCTCTACTTTTCGTGATTTTTATTAACGACCTGGATGTGGGGGTAGAAGGGTGGGTTGGCAAGTTTGCAGATGACACAAAGCTTGGCGGTGTTGTAGATAGTGTAGAGGATTGTCAAAGATTGCAGAGAGACATTGATAGGATGCAGGAGTGGTCTGAGAAGTGGCAGATGGAGTTCAACCCGGAGAAGTGTGAGGTGGTACACTTTGGAAGGACAAACTCCAAGGCAGAGTACAAAGTAAATGGCAGGATACTTGGTAGTGTGGAGGAGCAGAGGGATCTTGGGGTACATGTCCACAGATCCCTGAAAGTTGCCTCACAGGTGGATAGGGTAGTTAAGAAAGCTTATGGGGTGTTAGCTTTCATAAGTCGAGGGATAGAGTTTAAGAGTTGCGATGTAATGATGCAGCACTATAAAACTCTAGTTAAGCCACACTTGGAGTACTGTGTCCAGTTCTGGTCACCTCACTATAGGAAGGATGTGGAAGCATTGGAAAGGGTACAGAGGAGATTTACCAAGATGCTGCCTGGTTTGGAAAGTATGCATTATGATCAGACAGTAAGTGAGCTAGGGCTTTACTCTTTGGAGAGAAGGAGGATAAGAGGAGACATGATCGAGGTGTACAAGATAATAAGAGGAATAGATAGAGTTGATAGCCATTGCCTCTTCCCCAGGACACCACTGCTCAATACAAGAGAACATGGCTTTAAGGTAAGGGGTGGGAAGTTCAAGGGGGATATTAGAGGAAGATTTTTTACTCAGAGAGTGGTTGGTACGTGGAATGCACTGCCTGAGTCAGTGGTGGAGGCAGATACACTAGTGAAGTTTAAGAGACTACTAGACAGGTATATGGAGGAATTTAAGGTGGGGGCTTATATGGGAGGCAGGGTTTGAGGGTCGGCACAACATTGTGGGCCGAAGGGCCTGTACTGTGCTGTACTATTCTATGTTCTATGTTCTATGTCACCATTCTGCTTTTGCCCTATTTAGTTATTGTAACTTAGAGCAATTTTTCTATGTCTTGCACAGTACCTCTGCCACAAAACAACATATGTGTCAGTGATAATAAACCAAATTCTGAATCCGAATCCAAGCTATTTCACTTTAGTAAAAATATCAGCGTTAGCTTTAAGGTTAACCAAGCCATAATTCACGATTACGAAAAAACATTGCAAATGTCTGTCACCTTGTCTGTAGAAGTGGTTAATAATTCCAGCAAGGGATCATGACCATAAGGTTAAGGTTTAGCCATTTAAAACTAAAGTGTGTGGGAAATACTCAGGCAAAGGGTGATGAACCTCCTGGAGTTCTATACTCCAGTGGACTGTGGAAGATAAATTGTATCATTGGGAAAATTTAAACTGGAAGTGGATTAATTTTAGAATGGGCAGGAATCTGAGGACTTTCAAAGACTGATGCAGAAGAGGAGATGATCAGCCATGATTATATTAATTGACGGTGCTGCCTGAGGGGTCAAGTGTCCTATTCTCCCTCCTAATATCCTAAGTCCTTACGTTCTTTCTCTGTGGGAATAAAAAACAAGGAAGCCCCTGTATAGTCACCACAATTATATATGTCTCTCATATCTGTTGGAGATGAGCTTGTGAAACTTCGTTCTGGGATCTTATGTTTTTTTTTTAAGTTAACATATTGTCTTTTCAACTTCCAGTGTGACCAGAAATGACATGGCAGTGTCATGTTGTCTGTGCCAATTCTAAACCATACTGTATGTGACCCACAGCGGTGACCAGCAGAAATAACAAATATTAAACCACAAGTATGAAACAAATGAATATAACTAGATGGCCCAGCTCACATTGGACTTGATGACATGCTGTGGATAGGGTGACAATCTGAGTTGAGTTTCTTGAACGTGAAACCTGTTCATTAATCCTTTTATAAGGGTTACGCTGTAGTCTTGGAAACATTAATAAATATCTTCTATAGAAATATAGAAGTTCCCCAGTAGTTAGAGGTACAATAGATAATTTACCGGATTAACAAACCAGAGTTAGAGTCATAGATTTGTGCAGCGGACAATCAGGCCCTGGGCCCACAACAACCATTCTACCTGCTCTACCTATCCATACCAATCCAATTTATCATCCATACTTATCACCATTGGATCATGCATCTTGTCTATAAAATAGAGGTGTGACTGAGCTGTAATTACATGGGTATTGAAAATAATGTTTCTCACCTAAAAACAAGCCTTCCTCACTGAATGCACTTGGAACCCTTGAGCATAAGAGCATAATTTATAGGCACAAAAATCGGCCAATCTGCCCTTGTGACCATGGCTGATAGAATCCTGACCCTGTATCTCTCTCGGCCTGACCAGGTATTGGAGGGAGAGAAAGAAGACAATGACAATGAAGACAGCCACTCCTTCATACACTTGTCAGATCAGATTCTGCTGCTGAATGTGATTTAGTGGATTGCCTGGAGATGGAATCAACTTATGTGACACTAGATAAGAAAGCCTTGCAGCCAAATAGGAGACAAGGATTGGTAGATGTCAACTCACCAAAAGGAGATGCCATATATAAGTTTGTCGCTAATGAACTTAGAAGAAGATTGTGATGGGGCATCCAACAAAATGCAATCGACATATGCAGGGAAATGCTTGGTTCATGGAGAAAACTGCAGAAAGTGCATGTTAAGTGTCAAGCAACAGGGAAGAATCCGGTCCTGACTTGACACTAGCTTCCACAAAGCTTTAAATTTCCCTTTCCAGCATGGGAATGATGAGCGATTCCATTATAGAGCTGGAGATGCAAGGAAATATAGCTGCTGGAATCTGAAGCATCCCCCAGATGCTGCTCGACTACCTGAGCAGATTGTTTGTTGTTGCATTATTGCACATGTGAAATTTCCTTGATGTAAGGAATGGTGGGCAATGACATGAATTCTAATATATCAAGAGCTGTTATTTTGAGTACTGCTGCAAAAGCTCGGCCTGCTATCATCTAAGACCGGCTTATTCTCATGAAGTCAGACTGCCATCTCATATTATGCAGAGTGCCTTGAGGATTCCCTGAGCAGTCCACCACTCGGTCCTCCAGCAGAATACTTGAAGAGGTCAAGATCTGGAGAGGGGAAGTGACAGCATTTGAAGCTGCAAGATGCTCCCGTTGTATCTAGCTCGATCTAAAAGGATGCAGGTGCATGACCTGTTTAATAGCCACAGATAATGTCGTTGCTCTGTTCTGAGATTGCAATGCTGGCTCTAGTGGGTGGCAGAGTTCAATGTCCTTACTGAAGCACAAACATTTCAAAACCTGCTCTTTACCAAAGTCTGACGGGATGATTGCTCTGTGAAACCTTGAGAGCACATGTCTGCAGGATGTGGGTGAATCAACAATGTACTGCACATATTTTTTGGGATCTGATTGGATCACAGCAGTACTTCCGACACTGTGACTACAAGTGAGGTACTATCTTGCTGCTGGTTCTCTTCTCAGCTGCTTCGAACCACACCTGGATAAATTTCTTCCTTCTGTTTCCCTCCCATGTCACTCTGCAGTTCACATTACCAATATGGGTTTTGGTTTTGCTCACTGTGAGTCTATGATTCTACTTTTGCCGTTCTTCTCCATCTTCCATTTTCACATTGGCACCTTCTGCGGTGAACTTCAAATCACATCATATGAAGTTGTAAAGCCTTGGAGAAAAATTAATTGCCTCAATTCAAATGCAATCACTGATTCTGATCTGCTGAGTTGATTTTTTTATATTTCACCCACTCAATTCCACTCCCACACTTGAAAGCTATATTTGCATTAATACCAAGGCTGCATTTCTCCCAGGATTTATGAATTTCTCTCTTCTCTGGAAAATGTTTAGTGCTGCTGAGCAAAGGAATATACATAACTAGAACAGCTGTACAGAAGTTTCAACCCTGGCAGTGTTATTAATATAATGAGTCATTGTAATGGTACTTACGACACTGCATTGTACACATACACAAACATGTAAAAATGGAACTGTTTGAAAGCATTATTGATGTGGATATTTTAGATAGCACTTTCATACAAAAATACCACTCTAAAAATTGCTGAATTTATTAACACGGAATCTTCCTTGACTTCCTTAAAGGGAATATAGATTAACTAGCACTATAGTCAAACATAATATTTTAATATATAATTCAATGTAGATAATCTTTCTATCTGCTCATTGGGCAACATTTCATTTAATTCAAACCCATTCAGAAATTGCCAAGTAAATGTTATGAAGTATCTCTAATAAAGTTTAACAATGCCTCTCATAACCTACTCTTTGTACTGAAGCCTTGGACGTGCCATTAATAAGAATGACTTGGCAAACATCGGACGACATGTTTGTGCTTTGTCAGCATGCTGAACGCCTACAAGGTTATGCCATTATTAATTCTGTCCTGACAGTGGCATTGCAGAGTAGTATCACCCACACAAAATATAAATACAGCTCACCGGAATTTTGCTTGGAAATCACCTACAAGACCCAGGGTTTATTTTAAGATGATTTCATCAAAGGTTTCCACGTTCTCTCTGGTTGAAAGAACTGTGGCAGGGCTTGAATGCTATCACTTTCTACAAAGTGAAACCGAGCAACAAGGCCTTGCTCCCAGACGAGCTCAATGCCTTTTATATTCACTTTGACCATCAAGACATGCAGATAAGTTCATGAACTTCCACAGCCCTGGTGACCCTGTGATTTCAGTCTCTGAGGCTGACACACAGACCCCATTCAGTTCAGATGGACAACAAAGTTTCCTTCAAATATCCCTCAGCACAGGAGTACCATAAGGCTATGTACTTAGCCCCCTGTTCTACTTGCTTTATGCTTAGGAACGTGAGGCTAAGCACAGCTCCAATGCCATATATATATGTTTGCCAATGGCCGAATCAAAGGTGGTGACAAATCTCAATATAGAAGAGAGATTAAACATCTGGCTGAGTGGTGCCGTGGCAACAACCTGTTATTCAATGTGAGCAAGACCAAAGAGATGATTATTACTTCAGGAGGAAACAGGCGGTCCATGATCCAGTCCTCATTGGGGGAATCAGAGGTGGAGAGGATCAGCAACTTTAAATGAATTGGTGTCATCATTTCAGAGGATCTGTCCTGGGTCCAGCACGTAAGAGCTGTTATGAACAAAGCACAGCAGCACTTCTACTTTCTTCGTAGTTTATGAAGGTTCTGCATGATGATAAAACTTCAACACACTTCTATACGCGTGTGGTGGAGAGTATATTGACTGGTTGCATCATGACCTGGTACGGAAACACCAATGCCCTCGTACAGAAAAGCCTATAAAATGTGATGGATACAGTCCAGTCCATCACAGGTAAAGCCTCCCCACCATTGAGGACATCTATACGGAGCACTGTCACAAGAAAGCAGCATCCTTAATCAAGCACCTCCACCATCCAGACTCTCTTCTCGCTGCTGCCATTGGGAAGAAAGAACAGGAGTCTCTGTGCCTGCACCACCAGATTCAGGAACAGTTATCACCCCTCAACCATCACGCTCTTGAAACGAGGGATAACTTCACTCAACATGAGTTGTTGTCCGTCTTGTTGAGTGCAGTATTTCATCGATTCTTTTGTGTTTCTTGCACTTATTATGTTTGCCCGCTAGAAAATGAATTTCAGGGTTGTACTTGGTGACGTAAATGTATTTTAATGATATATTTACTTTGAACTTTGATTATTTTAAATATTGGAAAATCATCATCGAGTATATAATTAATGTGATTTCCCAATGATGTGTTAATCGATACTGTACAATTGTCATGCGTTCCACTCATGTTTTTAAATGTAGTTTTAAAGTCATACAGCACAGAAACGTCCTTCACTCACCATATTCATGCTAACCATTGTACATATTGTGATATGAAATATGAGCAGAAAGCTTTCAAATTTGATACAGCCTGATCAATTTAACCTTCATGGTTATTAATCTTGCTTCAATGGACCAAATAGCCTAATTCTGCTCCTATGCTTGTGTGGTATTGTGTCTTAAATAAATTAGTGTATAAAATTTGTTGAAGGATACTTGCATTAAATTCATTTGCAATGAATACTCCAGCAGCAGCTGTGAACTAATCCACTAGTTTTCTTTACTAAATTCTTTGTGAAGTAATATTGTCCACATCACCCGCCCACCCTAAACAGTTTCCTAGTTTTTGGAATGTAGTTGGCATCTTTTTGTATTCGCTTGCCAGTAACTACTGACGAGATCCAAAACCAGGAGATAGGACAAAACCAGAACTTGAAATAATCCTTTATTCAGTAAAACCGTGCAGCTTCAAAAACTCCACAGTGCATCCCAAAGCATGACTATTTAAACAATTTACCCAAGAACATTTAAGACATTGTTAGGAATGACAACCAATCAGTGAAAGTCAGACTGTGATTGGTTGTCAGCCGACTGTGAGTTGTTTCATCCTGCCTCAAAAACCTCCTTCTTGACACTGATTAGCTGTAGGTTTCAAGCTGTGTGCTGATTTGGACTGGAACAACTGGATGCGTAGGCCTTCTTGGTGGTCGTAGGCTGTCACTTTCTTGTAGCGATTTTGCCTCTGACTGTGCTGGCATTGGTGGATGGTTTGGTTTTCATAGTTTCATAGACATACTTTATTGATCCCGGGGGAAATTGGTTTTCGTGACAGTTGCACCATAAATTATAAACAGTAATAAAACCATAAATAGTTAAATAGTAATATGTAAATTATGCCAGTAAATTATGAAATAAGTCCAGGACCAGCCTATTGGCTCAAGGTGTCTGACCCTCCAAGGGAGGAGTTGTAAAGTTTGATGGACACAGGCAGGAATGACTTCCTATGACGCTCAGTGTTGCATCTCAGTGGAATGAGTCTCTGGCTGAATGTACTCCTGTGCCCACCCAGTCCATTATGTAGTGGGTGGGAGACAGTGACCAAGATGGCAAGCAACTTAGACAGCATTCTCTTTTCAGACACCACCGTGAGAGAGTCCAGTTCCATCCCCACAACATCACTGGCAACATCCACCAGCACACAACAGCAAACATGATCGCACTGGCCACCACAGACTCGTAGAACATCCTCAACATGGTCCGGCAGATGTTAAAGGACCTGATTCTGTGCAGTACTTCTACACGACTCTAGTGTGCATGGATTCAATTTCCATTCAGAAATCTGATGGCGGAGGGGAAGAAGCTAATCCTGAATCACTGAGTGTGTGCCTCCTCCCTGGTGGTAGCAATGACAAGAGATCATATCATGGGTGATAGGGGTCCTGAATGATGGATACCACATCTCTGAGGCATCAATCTTTGAAGATGTCCTGCATGCTGGGGAGGTCAGTGCCCATCCGCCCTGCTCTGCTGGGGGAGAAGCTGACTGTGATGCAGGTGGGTGCTTCCCTGGTGTCATGGATTCTTGATTACCTGACTGGCAGACCACAGTACGTGTGCTTGCAACACTGTGTGTCCGACAGAGTGATCAGCAGCACTGGGGCTTCACAGGGGACTGTCTTGTCTCCCTTTCTCTTCACCATTTACACCTCGGACTTCAACTACTGCGCAGAGTCTTGTCATCTTCAGAAGTTTTCGGATAACTCTGCCATAGTTGGATGCATCAGCAAGGGAGATGAGGCTGAGTACAGGGCTACAGTCGGAAACTTTGTCACATGGTGTGAGCAGAATTATCTGCAGCTTAATGTAAAAAAGACTAAGGAGCTGCTGGTAGACCTGAGGGGAGCTAAGGTACCGGTGACCCCTGTTTCCATCCAGTGGGTCAGTGTGGACATGGTGGAAGAATACAAATACCTGGGGATACGAATTGACAATAAACTGGACTGGTCAAAGAACACTGAGGCTGTCTACAAGAAGGGTCAGAGCCATCTCTATGTCCTGAGGAGAGTGAGGTCCTTTAACATCTGCCGGACGATGCTGAGGATGTTCTACGAGTCTGTGGTGGCCAGTGCGATCATGTTTACTGTTGTGTGCTGGGGCAGCAGGCTGAGGGTAGCAGACACCAACAGAATCAACAAACTCATCCGTAAGGCCAGTGATGTTGTGGGGATGGAACTGGACTCTCTGACAGTGGTGTCTGAAAAGAGGATGCTGTCCAAGTTGCATGCCATCTTGCACAATGTCTCCCATCCACTACATAACGTACTGAACGTACTGGTTGGGCACAGGAGTACATTCAGCCAGAGACTCATTCCACCGAGATGCAACACAGAGCGTCATAGGAAGTCATTCCTGCCTGTGGCTATCAAATTACAACTCCTCCCTTGGAGGGTCAGACACCCTGAGCCAATAGGCTGGTTCTGGACTTATTTCATAATTTACTGGCATAGTTTACATATTACTATTTAACTATGTATGGTCTTATTACTATTTATAATTTATGGTGCAACTGTAACAAAAACCAATTTCCCCCGGGATCAATAAAGTATGACTATGACTATGACTGAAAAGAGATTACTGCTCTCCAAAGATGCTTGTTAGCGGTTGGCAGTTCAATCAACGATAAGTCACTCAAGTTCATAGACAAGATGGTTGAAATAACACTGATGTTCAGCACCATCCAATTTTCAAAGCAAAATGCAATTCTTATATGAGTGATCTTTACTGGCAATCTCAGCCCAGGAGATAGCTTCATAACATCTGCACCAAATGTAACTGCTGAAGTGGCATTGAACTTGAAGTTGGTAATGGAAGCAACAAATGACTCACTTGAATTCTGTTCCATGTTTGATGCCGATGTTGTTGGACTCGCTGATGACCTGCTCATTAACTTCAGCTAGGCAGCCTCAAATTGAGTTTGTTCCTGTTGTAGAATTGTGCATATGTCTTCTGCTGTAATTGCCATGTTGATATAATACAGCACCATGTCGCCAGTTTGGTGTGTTTGCATGCCTGCAACACCTGATGAGATCCAAAGCCAGGAGCTAGAACAAAGTCGCTTTTATTGAGTAAAACCACAGAGCTACAACAGCTCTGTGGTTAAGAAGGCGTACGGTGTAGTGGCTTTCATCAATCGTGGACTTGAATTTAGGAGCCGAGAGGTAATGTTGCAGCTATATAGGACCCTGGTCAGACACACTTGGAGTACTGTGCTCATTTCTGGTCACCTCACTACAGGAAGGATGTGGAAGCCATAGAAAGGGTGCAGGGGAGATTTACAAGGATGTTGCCTGGATTGGGGAACATGCCTTATGAGAATAGGTTGAGTGAACTCGGCCTTTTCTTCTTGGAGCTGTGGAGGATGAGAGGTGACCTGACAGAGGTGTATAAGATGATGAGAGGCATTGATCGTGTGGATAGCCAGAGGCTTTTTCCCTGGGCTGAAATGGTTGCCACAAGAGGGCACAGGTTTAAGGTGCTGGGGAGTAGGTATAGAGGAGATGTCAGGGGTAAGTTTTTTATTCAGAGAGTGGTGAGGGCATGGAATAGGCTGCCGGCAACGGTGGTGGAGGCAGACACGATAGGGTCTTTTAAGAGACTTTTGGATAGGTACATGAAGCTTAGAAAAATACAGGGCTATAGGTAAGCCTAGTAATTTCTAGGGTAGGGACATATTTGGCACAACTTTGTGGGCCAAAGGGCCTGTATTGTGCTGTAGGTTTTCTACGTTTCTGTGTTTTGTAACCCAACAGTGCATTGCAAAGCGTGCCTCTTTATGCAGTTTACTAAAGAACATCCGTGACGTTATTAGGAGTAACAGCCAATCGGTGAAAGTCCGTCTAGGATTGGTTATCAGCTGACATAGAGTTGGTTGTTTCAGCTCACTGTAGCACATCTCAATGGATGTGAGCTGCATGCCCACTTTATGGCTTCTGTTTCCCTTCCTGGAACTTACCCCCTGACAATTACTGGTGAGGCAGCACCAAAGGTTAGCTGTATTAAACCCCACTCTGTATTTCCCTTCAAATAGGTTGTCCTAATGCCTGTAAACTATAGTTACTGTTCAATAGATAATTGTTGGCATTCAAGGAATTCAGCCTTTTTTTTCTTGGGCTCATCTGCATTTATAACAAAGTTTTAATGGAGATGCCAATAGGGCTGTTGCCTTAGAGCTCCAGCAAGCTGGGGTTAATCCAAACCTTCAGTGCTGTGTATATGGACTTTTTGGTGCTTCTGTTTCCTTCCACATTCTGAAGATGTGAATGTTTGTATGTTAAATATCCATTATAAATTTCCCTTAGTGTGCAGATAAGTGATGGAACATAGTTTGTGGCACAGACCATCTGGGCAGAATAATTTAAGTCTGCTCTTATACTATATGATCTTAGATTATGAAGACACGTAGTCCCCTTTTATTGTCATTTAGTAATGCATGCATTAAGAAATGATACATTATTTCCTCCGGTGTGATATCACAAAACACAGGACAAACCAAGACTGAAAAAACAGACACAAACCACATAATTATACATATAATTACAAACAGTGTAACAATACCATAACTTGATGAAGAAAGTCCGTGAGCACAGTAAAGTTCAAAGTTTCTCAAATGTCCCACATCTCACGCGGATGGGAGAAGGAAGAAAAACTCTCCCTGCCATGCCGACCACAATCCGACACTGAGTGGCATCTCTGCCAAACGATTCGACCATCTTCTCAGTTGCCAAAAGCAGGCAAGGCCGGAGATTTTGAGGCCTACCCTCTGAAAGATTCCTGACCACACAGTAACGACAGCAGTGGACGGGCGTTTCAGAAATTTCTCCAGATGTTCCTCTGTGCTTTCACGCCGGTTCTCCATCAAATCAGAATTGTCCACGGCCCCTATTTAACGGATATGATATCATCTTATGGTCTTATGAACCTGAGAGAGCTATTGGGAATGTGGGGTAATAATATAGGCTTCGAACAGGATTGCTGTAGATAGATGTTTTATGATCAGTGCAAAGTTGATGGGCTGAAGGTCCTGTTCCTAGAATACTATTCTATAATTCCGGTTAAGCAAAGTTCTCTAATGTATGAACTACTGAGAAAGTGTTGCTGTTCTTCCTTATTAGACTTTAGAAATTTTTTAAGCTGAGAAAAGTATGGAATGTAGGTAGGAGTTAGCATCCCTTAACAAAGATAAAGGTGAAAGCAACACACATCAAAGTTGCTGGTGAACGCAGCAGGCCAAGCAGCATCTATAGGAAGAGGCGCAGTTGACGTTTCAGGCCGAGACCCTTCGTCAGGACTAACTGAAGGAAGAGTGAGTAAGGGATTTGAAAGCTGGAGGGGGAGGGGGAGATGCAAAATGATAGGAGAAGACAGGAGGGGGAGGGATAGAGCCGAGAGCTGGACAGGTGATAGGCAAAAGGGGATACGAGAGGATCATGGGACAGGAGGTCCGGGAAGAAAGACGGGGGGGTGGGGTGACCCAGAGGATGGGCAAGAGGTATATTCAGAGGGACAGAGGGAGAAAAAGGAGAGTGAGAGAAAGAATGTGTGCATAAAAATGAGTAACAGATGGGGTACGAGGGGGAGGTGGGGCCTAGCGGAAGTTAGAGAAGTCAATGTCCATGCCATCAGGTTGGAGGCTACCCAGACGGAATATAAGGTGTTGTTCCTCCAACCTGAGTGTGGCTTCATCTTTACAGTAGAGGAGTATAGACATGTCAGAATGGGAATGGGATGTGGAATTAAAATGTGTGGCCACTGGGAGATCCTGCTTTCTCTGGCGGACAGAGCGTAGATGTTCAGCAAAGCGGTCTCCCAGTCTGCGTCGGGTCTCACCAATATATAAAAGGCCACATCGGGAGCACCGGACGCAGTATATCACCCCAGTCGACTCACAGGTGAAGTGATGCCTCACCTGGAAGGACTGTTTGGGGCCCTGAATGGTGGTAAGGGAGGAAGTGTAAGGGCATGTGTAGCACTTGTTCCGCTTACACGGATAAGTGCCAGGAGGGAGATCAGTGGGGAGGGATGGGGGGGACGAATGGACAAGGGAGTTGTGTAGGGAGCAATCCCTGCGGAATGCAGACAGAGGGGGGGAGGGAAAGATGTGCTTAGTGGTGGGATCCCGTTGGAGGTGGCGGAAGTTACGGAGAATAATATGTTGGACCCGGAGGCTGGTGGGGTGGTAGGTGAGGACCAGGGGAACCCTGTTCCTAGTGGGGTGGTGGGAGGATGGAGTGAGAGCAGATGTACGTGAAATGGAGGAGATGCGTTTAAGGTGAAAGTTAGCTTTATTTGTCAGATGTATATTTAAACATACAGTGAAATGTGTCATTTGTGTCAATTCAGATCAGTGAGGATTGTGCTGGACAGCCTCTAAGTGTCGCCACACTTCTGGCACCAACGTAGCATGCACACAACTCACTAACCGTAGCCAAACATCCTTGAAATGTGAGGAGAAACTAGAAGAAACCCATGTGGTCACAGGGAGAATATACAAACTCCTTACAGGCAGCAGTGGGAAATGAATACTATCAAGGAACTGTGCTAACTGCTACACTATCGTACCTTGCAGTTTTAATAAAGAAATTAAAAACTAACAAAGTAAAATCAACCCGTAATTGAACCACCAAAAATAAACCAAACTAAACTAACAACAAAATACTCAACATTTCTTAATTCTGTGTTACATTTCCATTTTTGTTCACAGTAGATGAAGACTAATCAATCTCATAAATTGATGATACAGTGGTCCGTACTTAAGTGCTTTATCAAAACTGTCTGCTGGACCCGTCTTAATCTCAAGAACATGGACAATCTCTGGCATTTCTTCCTAACATGGTATGTGTTATACCTCCACAAATGGGGTGCATAGTGATACAACTAGTGGAGGGGGACAATTAAAAAGATATTACTGTAGGAATAGTGTAAAAGGGTGCTTGGTGGTCACCATGGATTCAGTGTGTCATAGGGGTTTTCTTCTTGCTGCATCTCACTGTGAGTCTATGAATATAAAAGGATTGCGACACAACATGTATGTGGTATATATCTGTAAGCAGACTAAACTTAGTTGCACACTCAATCTTCAAGCTGGCAGATTTAATCTCAGATAATGTCCCTTTATTGAAAATCAAACATCACAAGACTCTTCAATCCAATCAGGATCAAAATCTGGTTATGTACATAGATACTGAGAAAACAGCATGTTTCTGCTGAAATATACAGTTCTGCATCCTTTTTGAAGATATTTTGGACTATTCTTGTCAATATATACATTTATTGAACAGCAACTGTAATTTGTAATTAGTTTTCAGAATTTTCCTATTTTCCTTGCAGATATTAGTGTGGGATTAACATTTGGATTGTTTGGTCCTAGATTTGAAGTCAGTGGAGTTTCTGTTTCTTTGTCAGATATGACTAGGTTTTTTCTTAATTTCCTGAGTTCTAACTGAATCCTGCTCAGACACAATCGTTCACCTTTGAAACTTGCAGCAGAGATCATCGGATCTACATGAACATCCTCACACCAATTTAAAACAAATATCCTTGTGTTCCATATGTGTTAGTTTGACTTGCTGGGTGGACTAAGAACAGGAACATGGTTATTATACGTGAAACTGATTTTTTTCTGATTAGCATCAGGAGGAAATATTTGACTCAACTGCTTCTATTTAATTCTTAAGTGAGATTTGATTCACTGACAGTCAGGTATTTTTGCAATCTTCTCTTCATGAATAGCTCTGTAGTTCTACACCCTGTGGTTGTGTTCAAACTTCTCTAACTTCAGCAACAACTTGGCTAAAGACAGTTCATTCTGACTTTTTAACATCTCAGTTGCACTTGATTCCTGAGAACTTCCATTGGAAGCTGGTTGAAATGAAGGAATGACGATAGCATTGATACCATTCCTTCTAATTAAATTAATGAACAATGTAATTCCAAACTGAATGTTGTTATCAGAAACTGGGTAGTTGTTGAGTCGGCAGGCAGGTGAGAAGTTATATCTCAATCTCTTTAAATTCATAGAGTCATAGAGAGATGTGGCATGAAAAGAGACCCTTTTGACATACTGAGTCCATGCAGACTATCGTATAATAGTCACATATAGACTTCAATTCACGTTCAACAGTGGTCGACTTTGAAAGAATGTGGGTTAGTAAAGGAAATTATTTTTGCTTATTTCCACACCTGCTCTCTGTAAAGTTTTACTCGGCCCTGGAACCTAGATTGCAAAGAGGTTTTTGAAGCACATTTGTATGCCTTATTATTACATCTACACCACAACTTGATGTATGACAAGCCAGTTTCTCACAATGTGCTGTAATAAATAAGGAGGGCTTCACTTGCTATTACTTGCATTCATCATATAAACTCTGTTGCTTTTTGTTCCGCATCCATTTCCCAACCCTTCTTCGGCAAGTGATAGACAAGATCTGGAATTACTCACCCATAATCCAGCAGCAACCCAAGAATAGCCCAAGATATACTGGCCCTTCGGCCCAGCTCGTTAATGCCAGCCAGGATGCCCATCCATTCTTATCCCTTTAGACAACATTTGACCCAAATACCTCCAAACTTTTCCTATTTATGTACCTGTCCAAATGGCCTTTAATGTTGTTATTGTATTTGCTTCAATCACTTCCTTGTGCCTTCCCTATGCATGTCAATTTCTGTCTCAAAAAGTTGCCTGGCAAATCACTATTAAGTATCTCCCCTCCAACCTTAAAGCTTCTGCCCTCTAATTCTTGATTTCCCCAACCTGGGGAAAAGATTGTGCAGTTGCCCTATCTATTCCCTTCATGATTTTATGCACCTATAAGTTCAAGCCTCAGGAATAAAGTCTTAGCTTACCCAATGTCTCCCTGTAACCATGTCCCTTAGTTCCTGGCAACAGTCTCGTAAGTTTGTCCTGTATTCTTTCCTTTAGTAGAGTGACTAAAACTGAACACAGTACTCTAAATGGAGCCTCACCGGTGTCTTGTACAATGGCAATGATTAGTGCGATGCTATTACAGCTCAGGACGTCAGCGACTGGAGTTCAATTCCAGTGTCTTCTGTCTCCCCATGGAATATGTGGGTTTTCCCTGGTGCCTCGGTTTCCTCCCACAGACCAAAGACATACCGGGTAGGTTAACTGATCATCGTAATTTATCTCTTGATTGATTGATTGATGATGATGATGATGGCATCCGTCTGTCTCAAAGGACAAGGGAGTATTTTTCATAAGCCTGGGTGGAAAGTGTAGTGATCCTGGAATTCCCAGTCATCAAGATACCCCTCTCGGCCTCACCGGTGTAGTCCAAAGGAAAGCGAAGCAATAGGTTTGGCACCAACTTGGTTGCAGGAGGAGCTGGAAGGATGTTCAGTTACATTCAGCCACCTCGGGGGCTTCACTCTTGATTTTCTATCTGGGTTTGCCCCCCTAGCCTGCATCTCTCCCGAGGCTGCCCACAAGATAGTGGGGTTATTTACCCAGAGCTGGTAATCTGGTTCATGAGCACCAGGATCTGTCCACACATCCGGTGGGCCTGCGTACGCAGGGGCCAGACCTCCTCCCCATCCTCTGTAGTTCAGCTTGAGTCTGACAGGAGTTCAGTTTCGGTGTGTTGCCAGTGAAGAGGCACTACATGAGGTGTGATGTTGGAGAGGCTATGTACTGGCAGGGATAGGCTTAGGCATTCAGCTCTCCTTTTTGCAAGGCTCTTAACCAGCAGTGGATGCTGAAAGCGAGACCGACAAGCACTACCACACTAGTGCATCACAACTACCATTTTGATGCACATTGTCCTGTGATTACAATCGGGCTAAAACAGCGTTGTCGGGGGTTTCTGGGGTGGCACAGTACCAAGGGGCAGAAGGGCCTTCTCCACATTGTATCTCTAAACAAATCAATATAACATCCCAATTTCTACACTTACTGCCCTGACTAATGAAGGCCAGTATTCTGAACACCTTCTGTACCACCTTGTGTACTTATGACTCCAGAAATTCTATTTCTACTCATTTTTATTGCTTTGGTGTTTTGCTGAAAGCATCAGTTTTTTTCCCCTTTACTGATTATAAACCATTGGCAACAATCTTCAAACCACGGAACCTCACCTCTTGTAGACTTTACTTTAACTTCACATTGTACTCACATAATCTCTACAACACTTCGCAATCAAAACGATTCTCTTCCATGGTTGGACCAATCAACAGATCATTTTAGTTTTAAGAGCAATAATCTATCACTTGTAAGATTTTATCGTTCAGGGGAAGACTTGACTTCCCTGACTAAATTTGTGTATGGGTGGGGTCATTTGAGTACATTGATATTTAGGTTCCATTGAGTATTTCTGATGGTATTCAATTGTGTGTAAGGATCAACGAAGTCCAATTCTGTGAATATCTTTAGTAATAATTCTGTGTATCAGTCTTGAAAAGTGAGTAGAGTTATTGTTTGCAGTTTGGGTCAGTGTGACTGTTTAGTCTCTAGAGCTGCAAACTCTTGTTTATCTTGGTCACAGCCATTATGGACCGGGCTATTTCACTCTGGTCAACTTTCACCAACAGACATTGTTTTATCATAAACCCAGGTCCTATGGGCTTGCATTCAGTCATTGTTGCATTTGTGTGTGTAGCCTGAATCTCCAAGTGGAGCTGTGCTCAAAAATGTCATCATACCTTTCCCACAATGATTCAAGGTATAACTCCGAAGCATTGGTGATGAAAACATTCTTCCAACCTTCCTTGGGTGGTTTCAGCCAGGTCTTCCTCATTGAACTTGGTTTGTTTTCACATTGCGTAACCATGAGGAATAGCTGTGCTCATTGTTATAGAGCACCAGTGTTATTTGGAAGGTACTCAGGTCCTCAGCTTACTGTGCCTGTGTTGGTCATGGAGCATCCATTGCCTGCAGAGTTGCACCGTGAACTCCATTTTCTTCATTATCTGTAAAAACCTCAGTAGTTTTCTGCTTTCTGTCAACTTATGCAATTGGGATTGCTAGACTGTGTTTTACCTCGTTATAGAACTGTTTGGAGAAGCATAATTTTTCATTCAAATATACTGATTTTTAATCAAAACCATTATTTCAAAAGTATGCCTGTTTGCTGTTGCTATGGTTACTGACATAAAATTTGTATAATCCTGCATCCTCATTATCTGATTGAACTTCATAACTATGAAGTCTACCTTTTGAATTGCCACTGTGAAATTGCTTTTCCTTCGTCTCAGACCTTGGATCTAGAGGCTATCCAAATATGACTTCTTCTTTTGCAAATGAAACATTAAATGTTTGAAATTGAAGATAGTTTTATAAAGGATGGCCTTTGCAACAAGAGTAATAGACTGAACTGGTCCCAACAACATGCTTTGGATTCTGGTATGGGTGCAGGAGCTGCAGATACTCTAGTTGCTTGTGCTGGATGAAATTCTCCACCATTCTCGGATGCCTTTTTCACTGATGAAGTAATATGATAAATAAGCTTGAGGTTTAGTTACTCAATAACTTTGACTCAATTTATTTATCCACCAAACCACAAATAAACCTATCAGCATAGTACAATTTTGAAAGGTCAGGCAGTCACGATATAACCAACCAACAAGTTAAATCTTAGCGGCAAAAGTGAAATGATGAATATTGGTCAGGATGCTGGACGGTTTTCTTTCAACAGTGTCATTAGATTTTACATAACTGCCTGAGCAGCGCTGCAGATGAACAGCAGCATTTTCAATGATGTGAGACTCTCTTTTACTGCAGTGCCAAATCAGAATTACATGCTCATTTTTGTCCCATCGAGCCAAACCTGACCTTTCATAGCTTTTCCGGTTAATAACTGATTGAGCAAAGCCTGCTGAGATCTAGGAAGATTGCTCCAGCATCTACTCTGATTGCAGATAATTCTGAGATGCTCCTCCTTGTTTTAAATGGTCCATCTACCTGATAGCTCTCAAGATTTAGTCAGGAATTTTCACTAATTTATGAAAAATACTGGCACTCCAGGATTTTGGAGAGAACTCTGGTCATTGCAGGTAAAAAGATCATTGTTCCTACAGCAACACACATGCAACAAACAGTGTTGAGATTTTAACTTCTTCAAAGGGTCTCCATTTCACAAAGTGAAATATTCTTTCAAATGTCTCTTGTTCCTTGAGATTGGTATTCTCTGCAGTACACACTCAAGAGACCCTGTGAGCCATCTGAACCCTGCTGACCTTCCAAATGAAGGAGCTGTCAAATGACCAATTTTTTTTGATCTAGTACACTCTAAGGTCAATACCAAGGTGGTTCATCATGTAGATTGGTCTTAAGTGAGATGCCTCCTGTACACTGGATTTACAGAGAATTACTTCTACATAAGATTACTGTCTCACCATTTTGCAATATATTAGAGTTCCTAGAATATGAGCTTTTATTTTATTAAGAAATATTTGCAACATTTATCCTCAAATATATTTATTGGAATAACCTAGTCTGAAATTTATGCCTCAACATGATTCTTTACTCCACACACTTTTTCACAGACAATAAACATTGTGTTGCATAATAAAGAATCTTTTTAAAATTCTGAACCAAAGTATTTTAAGTGTAGGAATATTAGGTACTGTTGGTATTATTCTCATGTAAAGCATAGGCAATAACCTTGTAAGGGAATCAGGTTTTCCCTTGTGCTACTGAAAATGTCTTGTCTAGAAAGAGCTGGGAGAACAAGCTTTTAGGTAAATCTTGAGATGGAGATAGTTCAGTTGCATCTAGGCCCAGGGCCCCACTCATCTATATACATCAAGGTGAACAGGTGAGAGGGAATGCAGGCCTTGATATTCAAGGTTAGTAGGTAAGTTTCTGACCCATGATAGCCTGGCCTGAGTTCCTGGAAAAGAAATTCCAAGCTCTAACTTTGCAGAGAGCTGCCAATCCCAAGGAGTATAATCCCAAACCATGGGAGTTTTGTTTTTGTACTTGGGACTCTGCAGAGATGCATTTCTGTTCTCTGCAAAATATCAAAGTGACAAAGCACATTAATGAAGGTAGAGCAGTGGATGGGGTGTATATGGATTATAGTAAGGTGTCTGACAAACCTCCCCACAGATGCAGGAAGTCAGGAGGCATGAGAGCCAGGGAAACTTGACTGAGTTGAAGGTAGTAGATGGCTCGTAGATGAAGTGTATTCTGTCTGGAGGACAGTGACCAGAGATGTTCTCTAGGGATCTGTTCTGGGAAACTTGCTCTTTGTGGATTTTTTTTATAAATGGCTTGGAATGGCAAGTGAGAGGGTGGCTTGGGAAGCTTGCAGATGACATAAGGTTTGTGGATAGTGTAAGAGGTTGTCAAAGATTACTTTGGGAGCTATCTGAGAAATGGCAGATAGATTTCAACCAGAGAACGGTGAAGTGATTCACTTTGGGAGGTCAAATTTGAAGGCATAATACATGCTAAATGGCAGGATTCTTAACAATGTGGAGAAATAGAGGGATCTTGGGGGTCACGTCCAAAGGTCCTTCAAAATTGCTAAGCAATCTGATAGGATGGTTAAGAAGATGTATAGTGTGTTGGCCTTTATTAATCAAGGGATTGAGTTCATGAGCTGTCAGATATTGTTGCAGCTATATAAAACCTTGGCATGACCACACTTGGAATATTGTGTTCAGTTCTGTTCACCTCATTCTAGGAAGGATGTAGAAGCTTTCGAGAGAGTACAGAGGAAATTTACCAGGATGCTGCCTGGATTACAGAACATATCTTAATGAAGATAGTTTGATGGATCTAGTGCTTTTCTCTTTGGAGGATGAGAGCCGACTTGATAGAAGTGTACAAAATGATTTAGAGGCATAGATCGAGTGACAGCCAGAGATTTGTCTCAGAGTGGAAATGGCTAATACCGGAAGGCATAGGTTTAAGACAATTTCAGGAAAATATAGGGGGGATTTCAGAGGTAAGTTTTTTTTATATAGAGGATGCTGGCTGTTGGAAATGCCTCCTGCCAGTTGTGGTGATAGAAACAGATACATTAGGGCCATTTAAGAAATTCTTAGATAGGCACATGAATGATAGAAAAATGACGGGTTATGTCAGAGAGAAGGGCTAGGTTGATCTTAAAGTATATAAAAAGATCTGGACAATATCATGTGCTGAAGAGTCTATGTTGAATTGTACTGCTTTATGTTCTATGTTCTTATCCTTTGAAGTTACCTGTTCATTAAAGCTATCTTTACCTCCCTTCAGCTGTCAGGTGTCCCAATGCTAGGGAACCTGGTGTCCAACATAAAAATTTGCAAATAGGCAAAGAAAATTTAGGATGTTATTCTACCTGCTGAGAGTGACCATGCAACCTTGTGATATAGGAGCAGAATTAGGCCATTTGGCCCATCAAGTCTACTTTGCTGTTTCATCATGGCTGATCCATTTCCTTTTTAACCCCAATTTCCTGCCTTCACCCAGTACTCAATATCCCTTTATGCCCTGACTAATCAAGAACCTATCAACCTCTGTCTTAAATATACCCAATGACCCACAGCTGTTTATGGCAATGAATTCCACAGATTCACCATCTCCTGGTAAAAGAATTCCTCATCTCTATTCTAAATGGAGCCTCCACATCTCTATTCCGAAGCTCTGTCCTCTGGTCTTAGATTTGCCCACCATAGGGAAAGTCTTCTTGTGGTCTGGGTGAGTGATATGCCCACCATTTTCTCCCTAGAATATGGAGCAAGAAGTTAGCCATTTTGAGATGCCATCCCTTTGCATTAGGAAAGTTTACCCCTTTAACAATCCAGAAATTGTTGTCAGATACAGCAAATCATGGACCGAATGCTCAGATGCTCTATTATTTTGCTTTGTTTTTTACTCATTTTTTATAAGTTTAAGTCAGACTAAACTTTATAAAAACTCACAACATATGACCACTGAACTTCACTGGGTTCAATATTGTTTACTTGTTGTTTGGCTTTCTTAATATCTGGTGTCTATGATATATGAAATCAAAGTAAATTTCTACAATTAGCAAAGCTGCATAAAAGAAATGAACAAAATAGAAATCTGTTATTAATATTCAGCCTAAGTCATAAGAAGAAACTTACTCAATTTTTTGTTAGATTGGGTATTTTTTGCCAATATTTATAATGCCTAAAAGAAAATGGTCCGGCTGGTGGCACAGTGACATCAGCGCCAGACTCCGGAGCGAAGGTTCCCGAGTTCGAATCCAGTCGGGCCGCTCCCGGGCACGGTTTCCATCCGTATCGGGTTGAGTGTTGAGCTAGCAATCTGGCCTCGTTTAAAAAAAAACACTACACTGTGAGAAGGACGTGGGGGACCACTCACAGAATCTTTCCTTCAAGTCAACCACTTGAAAAGTGGTCGCCGAGGTTCTGGCAGAGTATGGCACACAAAAATAAAGAAAATGAGGATAAATAAAATTATTAAAATATATATTTGTTAGTGAAATATATAATTTTATTAAACATTATTCTTATTCAGTCATGCATAGGACACCTTAATTTTATCTGTAAGGTGTAATATACTGTATAATAAAATAAAATGCAAAATCCACCTATTTGGATAGGAGCCATAATCAAAAAGTTCCATTGATATATTTGTCAACACATTTTTCCTGTCAAAACCAACAAATTACAAAAATTAATGAATTGCAGTCCAAATTCTGAAGGAGAAAACCTATTTTCTTTCTCTTCACATGGAAAATAATAAATGCCTTCATATGAACAGGAATCCTCTCTTGACCAAGCACAAAGGACACAATTTATATTACAATCCATTAGCCTCTGCCCTCTTCTGCTGAGATCTGCTGAAGTCACATTTTCTAAATATAAATATTGTACACCATATTCCATCCACAGCATAGGATTCATTTTGAATAGGTCTTTTTCAACTCAAAAGGCTGTCACTAAGATTTATTTGTAATCTCCGCCTGCAATTCCTGCTGCAATTTATTTTGATGCATCTGTGACAAGGCACACAAAAATAAATTTGCAGTAGTGACAGTTCATACCCATGAGTTAATGGGAAGATTTCCATTGTTCCAAGTTTTGACATTTGTTCGTCTGCTCTGGAAAAGAGATGAGGGGGATTAGATTAGTCTGCCCCCAAAATGGATCGAAGGATCAGAATGCCTGATGAATTTGTGCCTGTTCACTAGGAGACTGGCAGCATATCAAATTCATGCTGTCTGCAGTCTTCAATGATTGCTGCACGCAGCCACCTACCCTTGCTAGTGATTGGTTGCACACATCAGCAGGGAGACTGATACTGTGAATGCCTGGCACTGTATAGTACTAGGCTGCATCTCCTACAGTAGATAGGTTACATGCGTGGACATTTTTCAGAAGTGTGCTGCAAACAGATCAAAAAGGGGTGACACCCTTAAAGTGAAAGCACCGAGGGGTCTGGACCCTAGTGAAAAGCATGCATTGAAGGAGAGAACACCTATCACAAGGGGGCACAAACTCAGGAGATAATAGGGAGAGAGGGGGAGACAGCTGCAGAAATTAATGCCAGAGATAGAGTATAGTTGCAGAAACCCAGGTATAGTGCAAGAAGTTGTTTACTGATCTCGTATGAATTACCAAGCTGTGTGAATTCATATTTAAATAATATAACCTACAAACTATACCATAAGCCTCAACACCTGCTCAGTGTTGTGTAGACAAGTATGAGGTCATGGACTTTGGACCTACAAAGCACAGAACATGATACTCTGTAAGCAATAAAACACTGAAGATTCAAAGAGACCAAAAGGTCCCAAACGCTATGGAGAGGGCTAGACATTGTGCTTTGTGAAGGGTTTACTGAAATTGGATGGAATATGGAGTGGAGTTGGACCCAGACTCCAAGTAAATTGTGACGACACACAAACCAGGATTGAACCTCCTGGAATAAAGATTGGTTAAGTATGATTTGATCAAAGTTTTCAAAATTTTATAGCAAAATTGTAGGTTAGATAGGGAAAAAAATATGCTCACTAGTTAAGCTAGGCCAAGGATATGAAACTAGATGTAACTTTGGCTCTGAATGACAATTGTCACTGAAGGCCTAATATCCCTTTAAGGATTGGACAATGCTAATGTTATTGACAGGTACAGATTCATGAAAACTGTTTGAATAAACCATACACCAATTAATTGAGATCCTTGTTTCCTATCTGTTCAATTCAAACTCTAGATGGTTGTGAATGCAAGATTGTTGATGTAGTTAAAGAGAACGTAGTTACTCTTCAAAAAGATCAGACGATTGAAGGTTATGGGGAACTGACAGGTAAGAGGAGATGAGGCCTAGAGCAGTTCAGCCATATCATATTGAATATGATAGGGTAGGTTAGAGGGGTTGAGTGGCCTATTCCTGTTCTTGCTTCTTACGTTCATCTGTCCATAGACTCTGCAATGAACTTTATTAGAAATTAAGAACCTGCATGGAGCATTCATCCAAGTATGGGATAGATGAAGAATCACAGCCATCAAAATTGTCAGTCATTGAGGCCTTAGGTGAATATATCTTTCGTAGGGTGAATTTGCATATATGTATAATTTCAGTGCAGCAAACTGTATCATTCGTAGAAGAATTACCAATCAGCCCTTGCTTATGCAGAGTATAGCAAGCCAAAGTAAGGCAATTAAGTTGTGTCTCAACAGAAGGACAACCCAGGAAGGTGATTTGTGTAATATTGAGGAAAATGAGCAATAATGGGAGTCTATCATAAATAGCATATATAACATCACTGATAATTAAAGAAAACTGAGATTTCAAAATTAAAGGCTAATATCCTACCACTCACCCACACTTTGGAAAGTCTGATCACTTGACTATGTTGCCACTCCTGGCATATAGGCAGAAACGAAAGACCGGAGTACCAGTGGTGAGGATCAAGAAGATATGATCGGGGAGGCAGAGAGCGCGTATAGGACTGCTTTGAGTCAGTGGACTGGACAATATTCAGGGATTCATCTTCGAATCTGAATGATTACACCACAGTTGCCTCACTTTCAACAAGACCTGTGTGGACTAGTGTGTGCCTTCAAGAACATGCCAGACATACTCAAGCCAAAAGCCATTAATGAACCAGGGGATTCATAGCTGAGGGCTAGATCTGCGGCATTCAAGACTGGTGATCCAGAACCATACAAGAAGTCCAGGTACAAACTACAGAAAGCTATTTTAAGAACAAAGAAACCTCTGATTGAAGTTAGAGACAGAATTGGATGCATGTCAGCTCTGACAGTGTTTGCAGGCCATTATTTCCTTTAAGGTGAAACCTAAAATCATGAATGGCTATGGTGGTCAAGTTGAGCTGAACACCTATTATGCATACTTTGAAAGGGAGAATAAAACTACCCCTGTGCAAATCCCTAGCTTCAAAGCTTCACGGATCTCCTCACTCTTGTCATAATCACGTGATCCTGTAATCTCTGTCTCAGATGCTGACATTAGAACATCTTTCATGAGAGTGAACGCTCGCTAGGCATCAGGCCCTGATGGTGTACCTGATAAAACACTGAAAGCCTGTGCCAACCTGTTTCACCCCTGGGCAATATTATGGCATCTCAATGGCTAAGGAAAAACAGCAACATTTCTGAAATATACAGTGCACGTTGCAAGGTGACATTCTTTCAAATGTGGAGAGTACTTTGGATTTCCTTTCACTGCACAAAATACGGAAACTGTCAGAAAAAAAGAAATTGAACCTACAATCTGAATCAAAATCCTCACCCTAACAAATTTCTAATTCAAAAGATACGCTGGAACTCCACAATGACATTTTATTTTATGGTACAATGGGTGGCATTTGTAGTTTTGTGTGCCTGCTATGCCAGTTACGTCTCTGAGAACAATGTACCACAATGTTGTCTCATTCCCTCAGAGAAACATGTTCAATCTTTTTTCCCTTCACTGAACATGTTAAAATTTTGAATTGAAGTTTTACTGACAAGGCATCATACAAAGAAAATAGCATTTTTGTGGTCAGTTATTTAGTGTTGTATGTTTATTACAAAATTCAGAATGTACATTTAAGTATTTAAATTTATTTTTACTTTAAAGCCTGTTTCAAATCATTCTTGATCCAGTAAATAAACCTTTCTGGATCTGCAAGGAATCCAATTGCAATCCCATGCTTTACTGGTTTATATCCTCTCATGAAATAGCCTAATCTCATTCTTTTATTGTCTCTCAACATCCAACTGGAGCCAGAAATTTCATATAAGCTCTGTTAAGCTTTGAGCTTGTTTTTTCATGTTGCCAAGAGTCTTGCTTCATTAAACAAGTGACTGGCTCAATTTTGAAGGCGTCAGTTATTCTGAATTTGGTAAATCTGCCATAATTCAATTATCTCAAAACAAAATGACAAGCCTGTAACATATAACATTATTCAAGTTAGTATTCAACCTATTCAGTTTTTTTAAACTTTTCCTTCAGCCCGACAACTTGAGTTACCAGGCCACTTTCCATACCCTATCCTCATCTCCCCAACTAACACTTCCCTGTACAAAGTGATTTTGGCAATACAAATCCAGAAGGGTATATAGGGAGAGGGTCTGTCATGCACATTCCTGAAATCTGCACTTCCACAAGTCAGATCTGAGACTAAAATCAAAAGCTTCCCTAAATGAATGTTCTTTTTTAAAGTTAAAATTCAACTACTTGATGAGGCGATATTTAATTAACATGTCTTGCTAATAAAGAGGTTAATGGACTCATACCTAATCTTGAGGCATGCAAAGTGACCAGACCATTCCTGATGCTGCCCTAGTGTTCTTTGCTCACTAGCCCAAGAAGACCACTAATAATTCTGTGAATATTTTGGATTTTATGTACAGCTGACTCTCACATTATGGCAGTTTAGTTTACTGAAATTTGTCCTTGCAGAATTCTCAAAGCACTAACTATAAGTTTGAGATGTGGAGTAAAATGCAGCCTCATGGAACTGATATGGAAAAACAAATAGATAAATGAACTTTTTTTCCAGCTTAAAAATTTTTGATGCATGCACAGATAATGCTGCTTTGTTTTATGGAAAATCAAGATATGATCCATTTTCCAGCAATGGCATCCCAAAACTCCACCCCAACCCCCACACACACTCCATAATGCCTGTATTCTTAGAATCAAAATTGGGTGCTGGAGGCTATTAATAATGAATGCTGCCTGTCTGAGACACTACTCCTTGAAGGTGTCCTGGGTACTTTGTAGGCTAGTACCTAAGATGGAGCCGACTTAAAATCCCCAATGATTATCATGACATTGCCCTTTTGACACACTTTTTCTATCTCCCGCTGTAATTTGTAATCCACATCCCGGCGGCTGTTTGGAGGCCTGTATACAACTGCCATTTGGGTCCTTTTACCCCTGCCATTTCTTAACTCAACCCATAGAGACTCTACACCTTCCGATCCTATGTCATCCCTTTCTAATGATTTAATATTATTTCTTATACACAGGGCCATACCACCCCCTCTGCCTACTAATCTATCTTTCAGATACACCGTATATCCTTGGATGTTCAACTCCCGATGGCAGCCATCCTTCAGCCAAGTTTCAAGATGGCCACAACATCATACTTGCCAATCTGTAGCTGAATTTCAAGATCATCCATTTTATTTCTAATGCTCTGTGCATTCAGATATGTGTTGCTTTCTGTTTTAACTGCACCACGCTTCTATTGTCCTGTAAATCATCCCATTGGCTGTGATTATGCCTCATCTCCTACCTGTCCTTTCTATCATTTCTGCATGCTATCTTTGATTTATTTCTGTTTTCCCCCGCTTCAGCCCTATCACTCCAGTTCCCATCCCCCTGCCAAATTTGTTTAAGCCCTCCCTAACAGCTCTATTAAACCCGCCTGCTGGGAATTTGGGTTCAGGTGTATGCTGTCCTTTTTGTACAGGTCCTAACTCCTCCAGAAGAGGCCCCAGTGATTCAGGAACTCGAAGCTTTGCCCCCTACAGCAGTCTCTCAGCCACTCATTAATATGCCTGATCATGCTATTCTTGCGCTTGGGGATACTTCATAGTTTTTATGCTTGGTACCTAATACATGAGGAACACAACATTAAGTGGCACAGCATAGCACCCAAGGACTGTCAGTTAGGGATGCACCCTGGCATTAGGTCCTATAATAATACATGCATCAAAATCATATTTTTATTGTTGATTATTGTAAATGTTTTTAATTGTTCACAACACCCATAAGATACCTGAGGCATTCAAAGACTTTTCCAAAGCTAGACTCACACCATACACCTCCATCCGATCTCATGCGAAAGTGGTCAAAGAGGTCCACAGAGGTCTACATGTTGCTAACACTTTGCTCCACCTGACCACCTGAATCCTGCGGCAAGGAGTGAAGGGTTGAAGTTTGCCAGACTTAATCTACCCATTACATCCAACCCAGGGAAGAGAAGGCACTTGGAGGTGGCAGTGAGCATGCCAAATCCATTCCACTCTGCCCACTAAGGTGACACACTTGTAGACTTACGAACTTTTAATTCATATGCGATAACACATTGAGATTATGGGGTCTATTTATGACCAAACATGACTTATCTTTCCTGTCGTTACGCAGCTGTTATACAACAATGTCCATTCACATGTGCATTCTTGGATCTGAGGTAATTCTTTCTGCCCACTGTGCTCTTCTTTGCTCTCTCCACCCGAGATCCTGAATTGCATGCTCAGATCTGTGCCATCATAACTGTGGAATATGAATCATAACTGCACATTCCTACTCACAGAGATCCATAATAATTTTTTTTCATGGTCAACCTCTGGAACTCTCTTCCCTGAAGAGTAGAGAAAGCAGGATATTGGAAGTAGGCAAAGAGGAGGCAGATCATTTTCAGAAAAATTACAGAATCGACTATATGGGACTGTCACATAAGAAGAGCCGAGGATCAGCCATGATTATATTGAATGATAGGACAAATTTGAGGGGCTGGGTGTCTACTGCTGCTCCTAGTTTTTTTTTGTGTTCTTCTGTTCACCTCGGAACCAGAAGGAGCGTGGTAGGCCAGTCATATTACTGATGATAGAGGGATGATCGATGAGATGGAAATTGATTAAATCAGATTGAATTTCATTTCTCATTTTGTGGAGTCAATGCTAATGCTATTTACATACTGGAAATGCTTGGCTAGATGAATGGTAGCTTATGGAGCATATCTTCCTAGCCAGGGTGTCGTCATGATCTATGGCCTCTACTGGTAGAAAATAAGATAATGTTTTCAATCTTTCCAATATTTTCTTGGTGGAAATTTCTGTTCATCCATTATTGGATGATAAACAACAGGTATAGCACTTCAGTAACAGGAGAAAATATTAAGATAATATAATGCAGCTTGGTTTCTCCCCAACTGATTCTTCTCTCAGCGAAAGAGTAGCAAAATAAATAAATTTTAATGGAACAAATCAGGCAGAAGTGAACAGTTTCTTGGATAAGAGTTGTGGTTTAAGAATAATTGCAGATGGATCCAATATACATGATTCATGCTGATTTTTAAATTCTGGGAAATGAACAGAGAATGAAATAAGGAACATTGTTGTTCGTTAGAGGAAATGCATAATGCCTACAAAATCTGTGCAGTAAGATTTAGAAGATTATACGTTTTGCATGGTGTAGCTCAGCTTGAAAGCTATTGCATGGATAAACTTTTGCAAAGGCTGCTGCCTTTTTCTACCCTCTCAGTTTGTTGGTGCCTGCTGCCAGATCACTGCATTGATATATTCGTTATCTTTAATTTGTCCTGCAGTCTTGGATTTCTTTTTAATATTCCAGCTATGCTCATATTCCATTTAATATTTTGAAACATCTCTCGAAATGCTCTGGCATCTTTGTCGTATTTTTTAAGCTGGTCTTAAATTGTTGAACTCCAACAACACCTGTGTGGTTTGAGAGTATAATCTATTTCAATTGTCAGCCTGAGCTTAACCTTTATGAATTAATTAAGCAAGAGTGTTTTCCTCAGGGTGGAGAATGCACACTTCATGTTGTGCACAGAAAGTATCCATCTTGGTTATGGTCACATAGGTGGCAAAATCTGATCTATTACTAATTTATATTATTAAGTACTTTGACTGTTCTTGAGCTTTGGCTAAATCATACATTCCACTCAAAAAGCTTTTACAAAATATATGTCAGGATCTCTATGCTCATGTGTCCTTTCCAGTCTCTAGTTTGATTTCCTGTAGAGCATGAGAACAGAAATTCATGCTAATAGCAGTGGGCTTGATAGGTACCAGTAGGATATTGTTCTACCTAGACAACCTTTCCCCGCACAAAATTTTAATTTTAAGTTGCAATTATGTCTGCATTTAATATGCATGTATACTGTTTCATAGCAATGACTTTTATGGTCTTAATGGCAAGATAGGGCCTCAATATAAGGCAAGGATTGAGGAATACACAGTCATTTGCTGTCACCAGAACCAGGGATAGTAAATAGTTTTATAGCAATCAATGGATGAAATGGATGAATGGATGAAAATTCCTTTTTTCTCTTTCTTTCTAAAATTAATTTTGATGTTACAGCCACATTTCTTCTTATCATTTACAAAATATTGACTTTCTTAGTTAATATATTCCACATGGATAAATCTTCAAAATCCACAGTAATAAAATGAGGAAATCAATACTTTATGGATTACCAGCAACCCATCTATTTTTGCATAAGAGGCTGACCTCCATGCTTCTGATAAAATATTGCAGAAAATAAAATTTCCAGACCAAGTACAACTGAAGAGAATGCATTACAATGTATTTGACTGACACATTCCAGGATTCACATACAGAAATATGAAATATTCAGTTGGACAGCCATTGCTGTATAAAAAGCACGGCTGGGAAGGCAGAGCATGATTTATTACGACAATCCCTTTGTGTTTCTCCTAAGTGCCACTGCAGCTTTATCTCAGAACTCTCAAGGAGATTTGTAACCATACTGGAGCAGGTTGGCTAGAGGCATTTGTACTTCCCAAGCATGTCTTCAATACTACAGTCAGGATCTTGTCTGATTAAATAGTGTAACTTGATTCAGTGCTCTCAGCCCTTTCTTAACATCAAGTGGAATAAATTGAACGGGCTGAAGTCTGGGCTCATCTATTCAGGGACTTCAGAAGTAAATTGAGTTGGATCATCAACTGCTGACCATGTCTGCAAATGCATCATTCTTATCCTTAGCACTGAATGAGGATGGAGAAGTTCTTGGTGATTCCTCTGTTAACTGTTTAATTGTTCACCAGTGTTCATGACCAGATGTGTTGGGACTGAAAGCTTTGTGATCTAAGATGGTTTGTTTTTGCAGTACTGTTTTGCAGTTTCACTTTTTAGCATCCCATTCCTTTGGTCTGGGTAGCATTGCTTCCAACAACCCTTCTGAATCCTTCATTGAGCCAAGCTTGATCCTCTGGTGTAATTGCAAACTAGAGTGAGGGTTATACTGAGATGTTGGGTCATAGACCGGTAGCTTTCATTTGTCCTGTCGCTAATGGTGCTCCTTTCCTTATGAATCTTAGACTGCAGGATCTGTTTTGTGTCTATCTTATCTAGCATGATGGTAGTGCTACACTACAGAGCATGTTCTTTGGTTTAAAACAGGGCTTTGAATCCAGAGGGGTTTTGCGATGATCATTCCTAACCATGGGCAGATGCATCTGCCACAAGTTGATCAGAGAGATTGAGGTCAAGCATTTATCCCTCAAATTTGACCATTCACTACCTGATGCAGACCCTGTTTGAGAGTTAGCCTTCAGGACTCAGTCAGCTTGGACAATGGGGATACTACCAAGCTACTCTTGGTGATGGTCATTAAAGTCCACCACCCAGGGTACCTTCTGATCCCTTTCTACCTTTATTGCTTCTTCCACGTGCTTTGTTAGTTGAGGGAGGTTGGTATTTTTTAATAAGGAGGAGATTTCTTTGCCCTTGTTTCACATAATGCCAAGAGACTTCATGGCATCTGTTAGTGTTGTGTGTTCAGGATCCCAAGCTTACTTCTATCCATCTTTAAGGTCTCTCCTGCTTCAGTGGTGAAACAGAATATATCCAAGGATTATAGCAGAGAAGCTTAGTTCTTTCTATAAAGATAGGATTCTCTGAGTATGACTTTTTCTAGTCCAGAGCACAGCTTTTTCAGTTTAAAATACCAGTGCCAGCTGTCTGTGAGAGGACTTAATAAGGTCAATTGGGCTGGGAGTGTTTGAATTCAGCCATAAGGTCAATGCCAGCTAGTTCCATCCTTTATTTTTATTGTCTGTTATTGCAGCAGTTTGCTGGGTGACCTGTTACTATACAGAACAGTGAAATGTCAACCATAATGTTGCATTTTTGGAGTGATACCCAAGTAAGTGTTGATAGGGTTGACATATACCCTTTCATGCTCCTTTTTACTTAAATCAGATGTTCTTTGTTAAAAACAAATCTTTAGTACTAACTTCAGGAAAGCATCGTCCATCATCAGGGACCATCACTATCCAGACCATGTTTTCTTCACACATCCATCTCCAAGAAGGAGGTACAGGAGTCTTTGATTCAGATACAGTTATCACCCCTCAACCATTAGGCTCTTGAACCAGAGGAAATAACTTCACTCACTCCAGCACTGTACCCACAACCTATGTACTCATGTTCAAGAATTCTTCACCTCATGGTCTCAATATTTATTGTAATTTATAATTATTATGTTTATTTCTTTTTCTTAATGTATTTGCACAGTTTGTTCTCTTTAGCACATTGGTTGTCTGTCTTGTGTATGATTTCTTCATTGATTCTATTGTGTTTCTTTGTATTTGCTGTGAATGCCCACAAGGAAATGAATTTCAGAGTCGTATATGGTTACATATGTGTACTTTGATAATAAATTTACTTTGAACTTTGAACACCGAACATTGCATTTAACCCCACAGGTGCCATGGTGGGATTTGAACTCGCATCTCTAGATTGTAGGCATAAGCCTTTAAGTCATTAGTACAGTAATTCAGCCACTCATCACAACTATAGTCAAAGCAGTCTTGGGTTAAATTATATTTTTGAGGATGTTGAAGTGGTCCATCAGCCTTACTATCTCAGTGATGTACTTTTCATTATCTTTTAATACAAATAATGTTAGAATATTCTCTACTTTGCCATACATCCAATTCATCTAATTCAGCATCATGTAATGTCTTTTTTAATGTTTTCTCTGATCCCTTTATTTCAGGTAGGGCTTCCCATCCATGTCTCCCATCCATGTCTCCCATCCACTACATAATGTACTGGTTGGGCACAGGAGTACATTCAGCCAGAGACTCATTCCACCGAGATGCAACACAGAGCGTCATAGGAAGTCATTCCTGCCTGTGGCCATCAAACTTTACAACTCCTCCCTTGGAAAGTCAGACACCCTGAGCCAATAGGCTGGTCCTGGACTTATTTCCTGGCATAATTTACATATTACTATTTAACTATTTATGGTTTTATTACTATTTAATTATTTATAGTGCAACTGTAACGAAAACCAATTTCCCCCGGGATCGATAAAGTATGACTACTATGAACCTGGGGCCCTTGGGCCCCTTGCTTAATGGCATTGATCCATGGCATAAAAACTTTAGGAACCCCTGCTCAATTTAATATATTTCAAACCAAAAACTGGTCAAAATAACGCTGGTAACTTCTCTCCCAGAGGCCGTTAAAGCATTCTGCAATGTTTCTTTGCAGTAGTCCTTTTAGCAAAAAAAAAACAACTATTCAAAGGTGTGCAACTATCAAAAGAAAACGAGAGCAGCTGAAGAGATTGCAAGGTTTATGCAGAGTGTTGGAATGATTCGCAGTTCACTACCTGGATTGCTGATGCAAGCAAATATAATAGTAATTTTCACATCTGAAAGAAATTCATGCACAAGGTTAACTGCTAGCTTGCCTGTTGATATTGGCAAACTTGGTAGGCCTGGGTCTTTAATAGTGCAGAAGGAATAGCACAGAAGGAATAAATCTAATAATTTCTTTCTGCACTGCTGTATATTATTCAATGATTCCGTCGATTTGATATTTGCCCTCTTGCAACAATTCCTGCAATATATATAAAATTAATACATAATTATAAGCAAATATCAAATGAAGTATACAATTGTGGATCCAATTTCAGGAGCTATGTTGAAATTCCCTGCCTACTCATATCAGAAGGTAGACTTTGATGTGAATTCATATAGTGTGTATTCGAAAATACATGGAGGAGTACAAATAGTAATGCTGAAAGTAATTCTCTGAATGATTAAAGTAATATGCAAATTACTCCAGCGCAAATAGCTCACTCGTGAACTATCAGTAGATTAATTTGCATATTCTGTCACTGCAAAACTATTTTCTTATTTATCTGTTAATTCTCTCCAGAGTCAGAACTGGAAAATGTACATTTGTCTGAATTGTCTTGAAGTCCCATTTCTTTGCTAAAGTCTAAAATATACTTGGGACTTCAAGACAATTGTCTGCAAGTGCATCCATCAGCATCAGTTCAGCTCTTTCCAGTTGAAACAAGTCACCTGTCCCTCAAGCCGTTATCAGAGTTGGTATCCGAATATTCACCCTGTCACCTCCTGCTCAGTGTTTCAGCATCATTTAGCACTCCAACTACCCACTCCTGACATTTATCTGAGCTAAAAGCATCCCAGTACACCCTTGTGTGAACCTGGCAGTTTTCTCCACTTCCAGAGGGCAATTATGATGAGGTTAGAGAGTTTGGACCTCTGTTATTTAGAGTTCAGAAGAATTCAAACATACAAGATTTTAAGTGGACTTGAAAGGGTAATTTTAGCCAATTCCACAATTTCTTTGCTCATGATACGGCTCAGTATTCATGTCAAACATGGTGCCCTTAGCACTTCAGTAAAGGCTGAAACCCAATAATATCTTTATAAAGGTACCATGATATATCTCACACACACACACACACACACACACACACACACACGCACACATATAAATATATATAATACTAATACTAAAATACTAATCTATCTGCAAGCCAAACATTTAAGCCTTGTTGAGTCTTCGAACTTACGTCTTTTCCAAAAAGTGTCATAGCTGCAAAACTGTAAAATCAGGCATACCACATGTCTCTCCTGACCAGCAGGATCATGACATATTGATACACAGAGAGCAGCATGTCTGTGCATGTAGATATACTAGAGGAGTGTATCAATGGTTGGATTAAAAACATCCTCCACAGTCATGCTCTACTTAAAGACCATGAAAATCACTATGGCAACAGTTAGTACAGAAAGCCTGCAAGTAGAATATTTAGGTAGTCAGGAAAAGACCATAATCAGCTCATATTTGCATAGCTCGCTCAGAAGCTGTACTAATGCGGTATTGACTAGATTCTAATCTTAACCTGCCTTGGGCAATGAGAGCTCTTTGATCTAAGCATGGTTCACATGGAACACAGTCTGTATTCATGTCAAGTCTGTTGAAGAAAGAGCAAGGAACCTTTGTGAAAAAGGTGTTTTTTGAAACATACAGCTTCTTTATGTTGCAGAAGTTCCCTCATTGTGGGTATTTTGATATAACCTTTCAGTTAGTGTGTGGTTTCTTAGAGATGTTGAAATCTTATAAGAAGAGAAATGACACCTATCAGTCACTACTGAACTCAGAGGCTCCCTTTCCCACTCTAAAGAAAAGGAATGAATCCTGGTTGCTCAAATGTTTAATTCAAATGTGCCAGCCCGTGATGGCCTCTCCTTCCTCAGAAGGTGCATTGAGACTCCAGAGAAAAACATAGATAGAAATGATAAATGCAGCATATGAATAAGTATAGGAAACTTTAAAACAGAACTGAGGACAAAAAAAAGATGCCACTGTTATCCAAAGCAACATACACAAAATGCTAGAGGAACTCAACAGGTCAGGCAGTATCGATGAAAATAAATAAAACAGTTGACTTATTGAGCTAAGACCAGGACTCAGCCTAAAATGTCGACTGTTTGTTCATTTCCATGGATGATATGCCACCTGACCTGCTGAGTTCTTCCAGTATTTTCCGTGTGTTGCTTTCAATTTCCAGCATTTGCAGAATTTCTCATGCCAAAATCATTCTCTGTCAATAGTTTACCAAGGCAATAAAAGAATTTCAAACAAGGGCTCAAACCAGTTCCCTGCATGGAGGTTGTCTGCCAGAGCTGCAGAAAGGAAGGCCATCAGCCTCTTGGCTGACAGGAAGTGAAATGCTGCGACTGTACCTGGTGACTGGTGTCACATCTGCATAACTGGAAACGAAGCTGTGGCCCAGGCAGTAAACGAAGAGTGAACTCAGGAGCAAAGGAAAGCACTTGCAGCTGCTAGAAAGTAAACCAAAATCCCTACTCCCACCTCTAGCATGTGGGAGGAGCATCAGATCGAGGAGAATGAGAAACACAAAGGAGAAGACATGGAGGAGGATGGCCCAAGCCTCCAACGACCAGTCCAGATATCAAGAGATCAAATAGAATGCTCCAGAAGCAAAAATGGGCTTGATTAAGCAGCTGTAAGAAAAACGCACAAATGATCATCAGAGGGTGAGGCCTGGGGACCCACGGATCAATGATGACTCTTTCCTTGCAGAGGTACCAAGAGATCACTGAAAGAAAAGGCACAATAGGGAAGGAAGACAAGGAGAAGGTGATAAAGTGGCTCAAAGGAAAATAGTAACTACAAGAAATGAAGTGGTGGGAGCAGAAATATTAACACATACAACCACCAGGAAACTCTAAGGCAGTAGCACCTAAGGTAAAGCGGAACAGCCTGAGAAAACCAGTAACAGAGCAGCAGACTCGAGAATCCACGAGTCAAGAGGGGCACTGGAGGGGTGTGGCATCCAGGCTCGGGAGTCTGGGAGCAGCCATGAGAAGAGTGAGGTGCCCAAGCTCCTGGGATCTGGGAGCGGCCATCTTAAACAGAAATATCAAGAGGAGAATTCAAATGCCAATTGAACAGATCCTTCCCCAATGACAACACCGGCTTCTCCAGCCACCAGACGTCAGCAGATGGAAGAGATCAAATCAGTGCATCTAGCCAGGACAAGTACTGCTGCTCACAGATGAGGTGAGCATGTGCTGGGTTTAGGAAACCAATTACGATGTGACTATAGACCTTATATTTATTGTTATAAATGGCATTAATATTTATCTCTATAAAAATGCACAGAGTCACAGACATCTCTAACACAATGAGCAGGAAGGAAATCTTCCTGATGAAAGCCGGGCTTTAGATGCCACCTTTCCTCTGTCGTGCCTGCATGCTGTACTGAGCCCTTTACCATATCCATCAGGAAGAACACGCGTATAAGGTGACACTAGGAAGCAGTGACACCCGTTCGAAGCCTCCCTTTATGGATGATGTCACTGTCTTCTGCTCAGGCTCACAGATCAATGAGGATCTGCAGCCAGTGTGAACTGCTTTTGGGGAAGCAAAGTCAGCTGCAGCAAAAGCAAGGCCATTTCCGTTGCCAGCTTGTCAATCGATTCCTTATTCCCTTTGCTGCCAGCTTCAGTTGCCTGAAGGTGCTGGGATAATGGCTGGGAGGAGTTAGAACATGTAGTAAGACCTGAGTTGAGGATATCGATCAGACTAAGAAAAAAACTGGTATACTGGCAACAGCGCTCACTCAAGATTACAGGAAATAAAGTTGTCATCAGGTATGAGGTGCTGTCAGAATCACTGCAGTTGGGACTGGAGCACTCAATACTCACACCAGCACTGCAGCAATCACCCAACGTCTCTTCCCGTTTCATCTGGAACTCAAAAACGAAGCTAGTTTTCTGAGCTTCAATGCATAAACCTCCAAAAAGAAAGAAAATTGTACTTGATAATTTCTTTATTCTGATAGCTGAAATTGTGATGACTGCATCAAGTTGTCTGTGTAGGCCCTGGTCAAGCAAAAATCAAGTGTCACCACACATAGATACTCTATCTGTCCCCTTTATCCACAGTATTGTCAAAGATGTGCCTGGCCATTGTGCCCTAAACAATCCTTTCAGATGTCCAACACCTGTTCCTCATAAAACACTCTATTCAAAATAAAACCTTTGTTCACAAATCAGTCAACTGGTGGTCTGCATGAAATGTCACCAACCCCTGCAGAAACAGATGACAGTGGATCAGGTGTCAGTACTTCAGGCAGACTGTCAGAGACCCTCATCGCCAAAGGTTTTAAAAATGCACCAAGATCTTGGTTGTTAGATCTTTCTTGTGTAGCCAGAATATTGGCCACACAATGCTCTGCGTTTCTATCAGCTGGATAGGAACTAAGGCCATTAACTTGGATAATGGCTCCTTGAGAGGAAGCTGTAGGAAGAAATAACTGTGTACTCTATTGGCTGCTTGGAGACTTACTGAAAATGAACTGCATATGGAGACTATATCAATGCAATAGAAAATGGCCTTTGGTGTGCCTAAATCTCACTGATCTTTCAGAGCAATGTGTTGTCCACAACTATGTGCTGCACACAGGCACAATCAAAGACCAAGGATCTTACACTGAGATATGAACTGAAGTGAAGTGCTATGGGGAAGGACCACAGTGTAGAACCCTATTAATATTGCATACTAAGTGGTTGAAAACTCTGTTCAAACCAGATGAGTTAGTTGCTTTTGGGTTTAAATGACTGAGGTGCTGACATTAAGTAACAGGAATAACATTTTGAAAATGTTAACTTGAATATTTGGTCTCTCACGCTTTTGCAATTTTTATCGATAAAGTGTATCCTGAAATTTGAATTAAATCTAAAAGAGGCGACAGCAGCATAGTGCTTAAATTATCAGGTGAAAACTTCAGAACGTTAAACGACTGATCAAAGTAAAAGCAGTACAAACCTTACACTGCATCTAAAGTCAAACACTGGATATGAAGTTGCGAGGTTTCTTTCCTCATGAACCAATCACAGAAACCAATACCCTTCATAGAAACAAATCCATCCATTGTGTAGCAAGTCTCTTTGTGTGTGCAACAACATGGTTTCATGGGCACTATGAAATATTAAGTAATTTGCTGAATTTAAGGTCATTAAGTGTCAATTGTTGAGCTGACTGGCAATGTTCCCAATGTGTGAATGCAACCAAGAGTGGAGAGATAGAATGATATATTGATAAAATCATCACCACGTCGAATTACTATAAACTTCAGGAAAGCCAACTCATG
Source organism: Mobula hypostoma (assembly GCF_963921235.1). Classification (NCBI taxonomy): domain Eukaryota; kingdom Metazoa; phylum Chordata; class Chondrichthyes; order Myliobatiformes; family Myliobatidae; genus Mobula; species Mobula hypostoma. The sequence goes on along the minus strand of NC_086098.1, from coordinate 54,075,845 downwards.
CATTTGGTTAGGATATCAATATTTGTGATACCATTGAACACAAACAAAAACAGATTTAAGCTGACTGCTAGAATTTCATGCTTTTCTTCTGATCAAAATTAATCACTAGTTTTTTAAAAAATCCTTTTACTTTCCACAGTTACTGACACAATGAGTGGCAGCGATACTCCCACATGTTCTTGTGGGAATTAGATTTCATGACTATTTTGTTCTTTGCCTCAAGGCAAGGGATAGGGAATTTATATATCTGTGGAAAGTTCATCATACAAGTAATGTGTCCCTTAGAGCAACGGAGAAAGTTTAAATTTGTAAAAGACAAGTGGCAACATTGAGGTAGGTGTCACTAGTGTTCTCTTTAGCTGGTTGACCATTGTTTCGTTCGTTTCAATGTCATCCCAGAATAAATATGTTTAACTATCATAAGATCATAAGATATTGGACCAGAATGAGACCATTTGTGCCATTGAGTCTGCTGATTCATTTTCCGTCTCAGCCCCAATCTCCTGCCTTCTCTCTCTATCCCTTCATGCCCTGACCAATCAATGATCTATCAACCTCTGCCTTAAATATACATAAAGCCTTGGCCCCCACAGCTGTCTGGAGCAAAGAATTCCATAGATTCACCACCCTCTGGCTAGAGAAATCCTCTATTCTGAGGCTGTGTCTTCTTGTCCTAGACTCACCCGGCATAGGAAACATCCTCTCCACATCTACTCTATCGGGACCTTTCAACATTCAATAGGTTTCAGTGAGGTTACCCCTGACTCGTTCAAATTCCATAGCCATCAAATGTTCCTCAAATGATAAGCTTTTCAACCCTGGGATCATTTTCGTGCACCTCCTTTGAACTTTCTCCAATGTCAGCACAGCTTTTCTTAGATAAGGGGCCCAAAACTGCTCACAATACTTATAATTATCCAACAAAGGACATCATTTGGTCCATCGAGTCTGTGCTGGCTCCCAGCAGAGTAATCACATGGGTTACCCTCCCACTTCCTTGTAACCCTTGGGTTGAGATTCTAAATTGGAGAAAAGACAATCTTGATGGTATCAGAAAGCATTTGGCAAGTGTGGATTGGGAGAGGTTGCTTTCTGGCAAAGCTGTACTTGGCAAGTGGGAGCTCTTCAAAAGTGGAAGTCTGCGAGTACAGAGCTTGTGCATGCAATATTTAAGGGGAACATGAGGGAGAATTTCTTCACTCAGCGGGTGGCGAGAGTGTGGAATGAACTGCCAGCACACGTGATGGATATAGAGTTGATTTCAACATTTAAGAGAAATTTGGATAGGTACATTGACGGGAGAGGAATGGAAGGCTCCGGTCCAGATGCACATCAATGGGAAAAGGCAGACTAATAGTTTGGCACAGACTAGATGAGCCAAAGGGCCTGTTTCTGTGCTGTAGTGTTTCATGACTCTACCACTCTATACTATGACTCTCACACTAAAGTCACACATAAAAGAAATATTCCTTTCGAAATATTCCCAAGCACTTCACAGCCAAGTGTAGTCACTGTTGTGCTGTAGGAAGTTCAGAGCTAATCCGAAGAGAGAGATATAGGACAATAATCTGATATTGACTACATAATTTCTTTTTTTTTGAAATATGATAATTATTAGCTAGGACACCAGGGTTAACAATGTGATGCATGGAATTGTTTACATACTCCCGAAAGGATAAGTGATTCATTTTAATATCTCCATGCAAGAACGCACATCCAGCAACTGAAAGTCAAGAGTGACAGAACATTGTTGCTCAGCATTGTAAGGCAGTGCTTTCTTAAAAATATCCACACAAGGCAAATTGGAAAGCAAGATGTGGCTATTAGATTTTTAATTATAAATAACAAATTAGCTTTGTGATTTTAATATTTATATATACCAAGCATCATATACTTTTCAACATTGTGTGAAATGAGAACAAGACAGGATTCACGAGCGGGTGTTCCTTGTACCCTGCCTATTGACTATCTAAAATGGTTCATAATGCTTATGAAAATACAAGACCTCAGAACATTAAAATCAACAGTACACAGTAAAGGGAGGGGAGTCATTATTTGCATCAGCTTGTACTGATATATGTCAGCCAGTATATTAAAATCATTTAGGGTAAAAACCTTGAAAAGATGATGTCTGAAGTGTTATGTGTCTATATTGTTCTTGCCAGTGGAGCACAGGTTTGTCTTGTGAGTCAGAACTTCTACCTATTTTTTGTATAATCAGATATTTATATTTACTGTATAGTTAGGGTTATCATCTCTATTTTCCCAGTCTTCATATATCACTTTTACCTTCCAGTTCAAACTTCATTCAGAATTGCTGGTTACACAGTTGCTCATCAGTGAAACAATTGCTTTCCTCCATCCTGAATATTTTTATTATTAAATGTTTTTGTAAGGTAAACAGTTTCTTTTACTGCTTCTATTTTGCTTTACCCAAAGGTTCCTTGTAGGAACATTTTGGAGGTTAATGTTCAAAGTCTGAAGTTCCAAAACAATCCTTGCGGCTCAATAATAATAGTTGTTGGATCCTGTCTGAACATTCAAATATGTTAATCTCTGTTTGGCTGCTGGCAAAAACTCAGAGTTATGTGTTCTACTCCAAAACTGCCATAGCAGGGAAGCTGGAAAGGGGCAAGTCAGCCATAATGGATCTATATACAGCCTTTTTCCTCTCAGCGCACAGACAGTCTAATGTACTGGTGTCTTGCTGCTTATGTGCCAAGGGCAAACGAGCAACTGAAATGATCCAAAAGGAACTGGATTTATTCATTTCTCCAATTGTGTTGTAATATTATACCTTTCCATTTTCATGTTCTTTGATTCACCCATGGAGATTGTCTAAAATAAAGAAGGCAAATGTGAGCTGCGTAAGATAAGCCAAAACCATTACTTAATCAGGCAACATTCAACACTGAGACACTTACTTCCACCTTTGACTTAACCAGTGCCTTGCCATTGAGGATGACTTATTTCTGCTCCAATTTTGTGGGTTCAGACGTGACAAATGAGGCCAAAGTTCTTTCACAGACAGGGCAGCTGATAGCTGATGAAGCAAGGAGATAAGATGTTTGTGAAATGGTGAGATCCTTCTGCCAAATAAGTAGAACTTTGGTGTCTTCCCAGTGTATGGAATCATGGTTTCAATAAGATAATTAGGTTTCTTTCTCCATATTCAACAATTATGTACCAGGGACTCCCAGGAGTCAATGGAATTTTTGCATTTCTTCAAGGCACATCCAGGACTCAGTGAAAAAATTGCATTTCCACAAGACACATCTTTGAAACTCTTTTAATATTTTCCAGCAAAAGAATTCAAAAGTGGAGTGTTTGATTCAGGAGCCTGGTGTGTGCCACATGAACATTGGGGTTTACCCTACTTAGCTGACTGAGTCCATTTAGGACCTCTGTCATGGGGACGTTGTGGAATGATAGCACATATGCCCACAGTATATTGGCTGCCCTGATGTCTACTGTAATGGACAGCTGAGATGAGATCATTTGCTTCTCTACCAAGAACAATCAGGACAGACTGGCACTGAGACTCAGAGAGAAGGTATGTGGTCAGACATGGCGATTGTGATAGAAGACTGAACAGTCGTGGGAAAGACACAAGATTTGGTGGTTGCAGAAGAGATGATAGGATGGCTCATTGCCTCCTGGGTGTCAGTGTCAAGCACGTCTTTGAGTGGCTGCAGAAATTTCTCAAGGGGGAGGGTGAATAGCTGAAGGTCATTATACACGTTGGTACAAGTGGCATTAGATAGAAAAATGGATGGGGTCCTGTAGAATGAGCATGGGAAGTTACCGGAGAAGTTAAGAAGCAGAACATGGAGTAAAATGTTATCCAGATAACTCCTAGAGACATGAGCTAGTGAGCTCGGGAAGAGAAGGATAGGTCAGATAAATTTGTAGCTGAGGAGTAGAGGGTAGGGATTCAGGTTCTTAGATCACTAGGATCTCTTCTAGGGTAAAGGTGACCCGTACAAATGGAACAGGTTGCATTTGAGCAAGAGAGGGGCCCATATCTTTGCAGGGAAATTTGCTAATGCCACATGTGGGGGTTTAGCTAGATTGGTAAAGGAGGGGGTTGGAATGCTGAAGTCATGAGATAAAGCAGTAACTAGTGAGAACAAGTCTAGTAATCAGTTTATCCAGGGGAATAATAAACGCAGGGAATGGAATACTCAATTAAACTTCATTTATTTCTTTGCTTGAGGTTTAGCAGGTAAGATTGATGAACTCAGAGCAACCCTGGCAGTTCTAAAGCTTAGTGGTGAAACGATTCAGCTTTGAATCTGCAAACTCAGCCTTCCCATCTGAAAGGAGGAGGATATAGCAGTTTGCCTCAGATATGCTTTCATATAAATAATCTTCCTGAAAGGAGAAGCGCTTCTCTCTCATTCTGGACAATATTATACCGTACGGTACAAGGTTCTTCAAAGCTGAAAATTGACATAGCCCTATTCACTTGCATGACCTGTCTTTTGAAGGTCATTTATTTTTCAGATGAGAATCTAAACAAGGCTTCAAAATTAAAATCAAACATAAATTATATCTGTAATTAAAAATTATTTAAAATTTGAATATCTTTAGTTTTGTATTTAATGTTGTTACATTCTTCGAGCTTTAACTAACTATTACTTTTAAATTTCCAGAATTGCAGAGGCCTTATTTGGAGTATTGTGCGCAGTTCTGATCACCTAGCTACAGGAAAGGTGGGCAGAGAAAATTTGCAAGGATGTTGCCAGGACATGAGCTAAAGGGAAAATTTGAATAGGTTAGGACTTTATTTCCTGGAGCATTGGAAAATGAGAGGAGATTTGATTGAGGTGTACAAAATTATGAGGGGTATATGCAAACAGGCTTTTTTCACTGAGGTTGAATGAAAATGGAACAAAAGGTCATGGGTTAAGGGTGAAAGGTGAAATGTTTAAGAAGAACATGAGGGGGACCTTCTTCACCCAGTGGGTGGTGAGAGTGTGGAATGATCTGCCAGTTCAAGTGATGGATGTGGATTTGACTTCAACACTTAAGGGAAGTTTGCATAAGTACATGGACAGGAGTGTATGGAAGGCTGTGGTCCAGATGCAGGTTGATGAGACTAGGCACAAAAATAGTTCAGCACAGAGTATATGGGTGGAAGGGCCTATTTCTGTGCTGTAGTGCACTATGATCTTATGACTTACTTCCAGTTCCTCATGAATAATATGGTTGAGGGTGTCAACAGTTTGGTGCTCAGCTGCTGAAAGTACTGGCAAACAGAGCTTGGAGTTCCTGTTTAAAATGCTGATGAGCACTGTGGCTCAAAACTAGAATGTGATTCAGCTGATTTGTAATGGAGCTCAACTGCACTTCAAATGGCAAAGCCCTGCAACAAAAATGGATTGACCCTAGAGTAACAGTATTTCATAACAACGTAATAGCGATATCCAATAGAAACAGCATCGAAACCAATTTATGTCAACATCTTAACATCATGACATGTACTGAAACCTTTCTAACTCCAGTAAAATACCAGTCCTCAATATCTACATGTAGAGATTTGCCTAGGAGAAGGCTTATTGTGTTTTGAAATTTATTTTAAAAACTCAGCACAACATGAATTTATTCCTAGCCCATACCTTGGAACATCTGTATCTGCACGTGTATATCTCAGAGTGCCATCAATGCAAGCCCTTGAACCTGGCTGGCCTCAGTGAACGCAATAAGGTCATGTGTTTCAGTCATGCAAGTCTGAGATTATTACACCTTCTCAAAGGTTGTCAAAGTCACCAGTGATATTATCTTGGTCAATGATAATGGTACCTTATTCATAGCTATTATCCCTCCATTTCTTAACATGTCAACCATATCATCACTTCCACCACCTTGCCTCTATTGATCACGATTGAAGGATTCTCTCATGCCATCCAACTCCAATCTATCTCAGTGGAACCAGTATGCTTTTTCAATGGTTACTTATTATGTCTGTGTGATGACCTCAGAAAATCATACAGATATTATTTTCAATTACTCTGTTGGCACTAGTGAAAGATATAGGGTCACCATCAACATAAAAGTGGGTAACATCCAGCTCGCTCTATGTCACCAATATATTTCTCTAATGTATGATTATTTCCATGTTTTAGTCAATTATTTAATTTGGTCCTCTTCCTGTGATGTAGGTCATATAAAAGATTAGCAAAAGTTTGGCCAAAGTTAGATTCAAACAACACAACTCAATCCACCACCGACTTTAAACATCCCAACAATATTGCAGGATATGTTTCTAAAACTTAATTTCAAGCCTTAATTATGATTATGAAGACACGTAGTCCTCTTTTATTGTCATTTAGTAATGCATTCATTAAGAAATGACACATTATTTCCTCCGATGTGATATCACAAAACACAGGATAGACCAAGACTGAAAAAACTGACAAAACCACATAATTATGCATATAGTTACAACAGTACACAATACCATAACTTGATGAAGAAGTCCATGAGCACAGTAAAGTTCAAAGTTTCTTAAATGTCCCACATCTCACACAGACGGGAGAAGGAAGAAAAACTCTCCCTGCCATGCCGACCACAATCCGACTCTGAGTCATCCGAAAACTTCGAGCTCTGATCAGCTCTCCGACACTGAGTACTGAGCGCCATCCCTGTCCGAATGATTTGGCCTCCTTCTCGGTCGCCAAAAGCAGGCAAGGCCGGGGATTTTGAGGCCGACCCTCCGAAAGATTCCCGACCACACAGTAACGACAGCAGCGAACGGGCGTTTCAGAAATTTCTCCAAATGTTCTTCTGTGCTTTCACGTCCATTCTCCATCAAATAAGAAATGTCCACGGCCCCTATTTAACAGATACAATATCATTTTTCGCCGGAAGGCTGCACACATGCAGGCGGGCCGCCATCTTCTCGTCCCGTCATCAGGGAGTTATCACTCCAATATCATCTTTGCTGGTCTTCCAATATCCAGCCCAATCAAATATGTATCCATCCTGATCTACTGAGCATGTGTTGCTACTCTGCATTCCACAACTCCTACATTCTTTTGTCTCACAATCCAACTCTCACTGTTACTCATTGACCAGGTGTACAGTTTATCCCCGTGGTCACTTCAGTCACACTCCCCTGAACTTCCCTGCAGCTTAAAAAACTTGCTTTTACTCCTTCTGAGTTGAAAGGTTCTTTGATCTAAAACATTAACTCTGTTTTTCATTCCTCAGAAGCAGCCTGGCCTCCTGATTGTTTCCAGCGTTGTCCATTTTTCACTTTATTCCCAGAAACTGGAGTTTTTTTATTGATTTTCAAATGAATTTCTTGTTCATGAGCCCCACCTTATACTAAATTATGCCATATTGTTGTCCCCATTATTGCAGGCTTATACTGTCCTTCACAATTAAATGATCAACCATAACCTCTTTACTAACAGCTAGAAATATAAAATGGGTTCATTTGAGCCAAGCATTGTGTCATCAAATCCACAGATGAGGGAGGTGCTATTGTAGTCTAGCGTTCTGACCTCTACCTTGCTGAGGCCCAGCACCAACTCTCAGACACCTCCTCTTACATACCCCTCGAACAGGACCCCACTAAGGAATGCCCAGGCCATTGTGCCCCACACCATCACCAAACTTATTGACCCTGAGGATCTCCCATCCACCACCAGCAACCTCACAGTTCCTGCACCCCACACCTCCCATTTCTACCTCCTACCCAAGACCCACAAACCGATTTGTCCAGGTAGATCCATTGTTTCAGCTTGTTCCTGCCCCACTGAATTCATATCTGCATACTTCGACTCGGTTTTATACCCCCAGCTCAGACCCTTCCTACCTACATCCGCGACACTTCACACGCTCTGCATCTTTTCAATGATTTCAGGTTCCCTGGCCCCCATCATCTTATTTTTATTATGGATGTGCAGTCCCTATACACCTCACCCCCCCACCAAGACAGCCTCAAAGCTCTCCATTTTTTCTGGACACCAGACCCAAACCAGTTCCCCTCCACCACCCCTCTTTTCCACCTGGCAGAACTTGTCCTCACAGTAACTTGGACATATCTGGGGCAGAGGTATGCAGATGTTTCCAACAAGTGGACAGTCACAAGGCTGCAGGACCAGATGGCATTCCAGGCAGGGCAAGTACTCAAGATGTGCGCAACACAACTGGCAGGTGTGTTTACTGACATTTTTAGTCTCTCTCTCTCCCAGTGTTGAGTACCCTCCTGCTTCAAATTATCCACCATTGTCCCTGTACCAAAAAAGAACAAGGTAACGTGCCTGAACTACTAGTGTTCTGTCGCACTCACCTCAATAATAAGCAAATGCTTTGAGAGGCTGGTCAGGGATTACATCTGCAGCTTGCCACCACCCAAACTGGGCCCCCTACAATTCCCCTACTGACACAACCGATCAACAGATGATGCAATAGCCACAGCTCTACACACTGTCCTTACACATCTGGAGATGAAGGATGCTTTTGTGAGAATGTTGTTCTTGGGCTACAGTTCAGCATTCAACACCATAGTTCCATCCAGGCTCGACAAGAACCTCAGAGACCTCTGACTTCACCCTGCCTTGTGCAGCCGGATCCTGGACTTCCTGTCAGATTGCTGGCAGGTAGTAAGATTAGGCTCCCTCAGCTCCATCCCCCTGACTCTCAATACAGGAGCCCCTCAGGGCTGCATATTAAGTCCCCTCCTTTACTCCCTGTATACCCATGACTGTGTCACCACCCACAGCTCCAATCTGCTAAATAAATTTGCGACAACACTACATTGATTGGCCTTATCTCAAACAATAATGAGGTGGCCTACGGGGAAGAAGTCATTTGTCAGACACAGTGGTGTCAAGAAAACAACCTCTCACTCAGTGTCGCAAAAACAAAGGAGCTGGTTGTGGATTACAGGAGGAATGGAGACGGACTAACCCCTACTGACATCAATAGATCTGGGGTTGAAAGGGCCAACAGCTTTAAGTTCCTCAGCATCCGCATCACCGAGAACCTCATGTGGTCTGTACACACCAACTGTGTGGTGAGAAAAGCACAACAGCACCTCTTTCACCTCAGACCGTTGAGGAAGTTTAGTATGGGCCCCCAAATCCTAAGAACTTCCTACGGGGGCACAATTGAGAGCATCCTGACTGGCTGCATCACTACCTGGTATGGGAACTGTACCTCCCTTAATCGCAGGACTCTGCAGAGGGTGGTGCGGATAGTGGTGAATTTCCCATGTTTCAGGACATTTACAAGGACAGGTGTGTAAAAAGGGCCTGTAGGATCATTAGGAACCCAAGTCACCCCAACCACAATCTATTCCAGCTGCTACATTCGGGAAGCGGTACCGCAGCATAAAAGCCAGGAACAACAGGGTCCGGGACAGCTTCTTCCAGCAGGCCAACAGACCGATGCTGATTTGAGTGTACTCCATATTACACTGACTGTTCTATTTATTATAAATTACTATGATTGCACATTGCACATTTAGATGGAGACGTAACGTAAAGATTTTTACTCCTCATGTATGTGAAGGATGTAAGAAATATAGTCAATTCAATTGAAATAATTTCTCCTTTGGCTCCTCCCACTTCCTTCAAACAAAAGGGGTAGCCATGGGCACTTGCATGGGTCCCAACTATGCTTGCCTGTTTGTCGACTACATGGAACAGTCTATGTTCCAAGCCTACACTGGTGACCATTCCGCATTTTCCCTATGCTACATTGACGACTGCATTGGTGCTGTGTCTTGCACCCATGCTGAACTTGTCAACTTCATCCACTTTGCCTCCAACTTCCACTCTGTCCTCAAACTTACCTGTTCCATTTCTGACAGCTCCCTCCCCTTTTGTGTTCTCATTGTCTCTATCTCTGGAGACAGTTTATCCACTGATCTATTATAAACTTATGGACCCTCACAGCTACGTGGACTATATATCGTCCCACCCTTTAACTTGTAGAAACGCTATCCCCTTCTCTCAATTCCTCAGTCTACCGCATCTGCTGTCAGGATGAGGCATCTCCTTCAAGAATGAAGGAGATGTCCTCCTATTTCAAAGAAAGAGGCTTCCCTTTCTCCACCATCAACGCTGCCCTCAACTGCATCTCTTCCATTTCATGCACGTCTGCTCTTACCCCATCCTCTCGCCACCCTACCAGGGATAGGGTTCCTCTTGTCCTCACCTACCACCCCACCAACCTCCGTGTCCACCACATAATTCTCTAAAACTTCTGCCACCTCCTACGGGATCCCACAACCAAGCACATCTTTCCCTCCCTCCCCCCTCTCTTTCTGCTTTCTGCAGAGATTGCTCCCTATGCGACTCCCTTTCAATTCGTCCCTCCCCTCTGCTCTCCCTCCTGGCACTTATTATTGCATGCAGAATAAGTGTCACACCTGCCCCTATATCTCCTCCCTCACTACCACCCAGGGCCCCAAACAGTCCTTCCAGTTGAGGTGACACTTCACCTGTGAGCCTGTTGGTGTTACATACTGTGTTCTGTGCTCCCAGTGTGGCCTCCTGTACATCTGTGAGATCCGACATAGATTGGGAGAACACTTTGCTGAACACCTACACTCTGTCCGCTAGAAAAAGCAGGATCTCCCAGTGGCCACCCATTTTAATTCCACTTCCCATTTCGATATGTCCATCCATGGCCTCCTGCACTGTCGTGATGGGGCCACACTTAGGTTGGAGGAATAACACCTTATATTACTTTTAGGTAGCCTCCAACCTGATGGTGTGAACTTCGATTTCTCAAACTTCCGGTAATGCCCCCCACCCCACCCCCCCTCCTTCACCATTTCCTATCCCCTTTTTCCTCTCTCACCCTATCTCCTTGCCTGCCCATTGCCTCACTCTGGTGCTTCTCCCCACTTTTCTTTCTTCCATGGACTTCCGTCTCTTTCAACAATCAATTTCCCAGCTCTTTACTTCATCCTTCCCCCTCCAGGTTTCACCTATCACCTTGTGTTTCTCTCTCCCCTCCCTCCACCTTTTAAATCTACTCCCTAGCTTTTTTTCTCCAGTTCTGTCCAAGGGTTTCAGTCAGAAATGTTGACTGTACTCTTTTCTAGATGCTGCCTGGCCTTTTGAGTTCCTCCAGCATTTTGTGTGTGTTGCTCGGATTTCCAACATCTGCAGATTTTCTCTTGCTTGTCATTGTAACTTACCCAGTTCAATCCATACATCATTATAATTTACACTCACCTTTAACCATTTCTCCCTCCATCCATGTTGCCTTTGGTAATAATAGCATCAATAATCCTAACTCCTCTGTATAAAGTGCCACCTCCCACCAAATCCTTGCATTCTCTTCACGCCCCGCTAAAACACTCTCTAAACACAACACTTGACTATGCCCAGGTAAAAAGTGAACAATTTTTCTAGAGCAGGTTTTGTCGAAATCTCCTGAAATGTTAACTACATCTCCATGACTGAATGCTGTCTGACATTTTGAGTACTATCAGCATTTCCCATTTTTACTTCAGATTTTTAACACTATGGTTTTTTATTGCTTTTCAAAATGGTTTCATTGATGTGAAATGTGCTGCTCTTGCATTAATTAATGATGGGTCTTATTTTGTTCAGCCATGGGAAGAAATCATTTCATTTGACCTTCAGGGAAACTTTTTTTAAGTAATTCAGTCAAGGCATCTGGGCACTGTGGGAGGTATGAAGTTTATCACTCATCCCCAGTTATCATGTTCAGTTGAGTAACTTGCCAGATCACCTTGAAGATTGATTAAGATTAAACAATACAAGGAGATATTCGGAATCTTGCATAGTCCAAAATGGTTATTGGATTTCCTCTCTATTAATATATTTGTCTTGCTTAGAATAACCTGAGCAATGCATAAGATGTACAAAGAAATGTAATTTGATTCTATCTGCCATCAGGTAGGTTTCATGCTATCAGAGATGTTGCTTGTCCCCACCTCATGGTTAGTGAAACTGCCATTGTTTTCCTCTCTTTCTCAATACTGATGTAGAATTTCAGATTTGAAACATTTTTCTTTACATGCAGCGTGTTTTCAGTATTTTGTTTCACATCAAGATTCATTCTCAGAGGCATATTAATGAACCTCTTGGGTTTTTACTATTCTCCAATGAGGTGGTGATTTCACTAGGTCCAGTTTTGTGAAATGGTCTGCAATTCTTAGAGTCCACAATGGAATTTATACCAAATATTTTAATCAGATTTTAATCTGGGATTACTGATTCTATATCAGAAACATAACTAATGCATTATTACATCATATTGTGATTAATTCAATATTAATAAGGACTCAGATTTATACATAAGTATGTTAGTCAGCAGGTCAGCCGCCTCACATTAGGATTGAAGGGTCAGCTCCCAAGCCTCTTTAACATTTAATTAATCTTTCAATTTCAAGGAAGCAACAATTTAGAGAAGTAATTGAGGACTAAAGGTTGAAATTAAAAATATTTATATATTTTTCTGTATTTCAGTTTGGAAATGAAAAGAAATGAATATGTATCTTGCAATAATTTAAAATGTCTTATTCAAATTCACCTGCTGATTTTTGTTTAAATTATAATGTCGGTGGATGACTATAGCATTTTCAAGGCACTGCTAATTCAAAGACTCTGCAAAACTAGCAGCCTTTAGTTATTCTGGCAATTTCTTTTGCTGCAATGCAGTATCGCAGTAGTGCTCTGCTGATACAGTCTAGCAAAATGTGTGGTTTGGGGGAAAGGAAGGAGCAGGAGAGAGAAGGAGCTCATAACTGACTGTTATTACTTTGTGATAATTATCCAGATCTCCACGCATCCCATTTAAGGTTAAATAATATATAGGTTTTACTGAAATGTATACATATAAGCTGACACAGGTGAGCATCTTCATTAAGCTCACTTCATGCAGTCCATTTAAAATTTTATTTTAATTCCTGTATCTCACATTAGTCATGTCAAATAAACAGAGACCTATTACACAGTAATTATGGCCACATCTGTGGGAGATATTTTATTTCTGTCATAAATTTTATCATGTGGATTTTTAATGCAAATTAAAATTGTTCAGAAAATATGATTTTAAAATTGGGACTGAATTATGTTTTCATTACGCTGGTCCAAATATCCTTTGCTTTTCAACCAAACAAAAACTATTTCGATCAGATTTGATTACAGAAAAGATTGATTGATGTTTAATTGCATTTTTCAATGATATGCACAATTTAAAATAAAACATGCTTCTTTTGATTTAAATATTTTAGGCCATTTTTAAGATTAAAGACATTTATTTTATTAAACTAATGCAATATCGAAAAAAAAATGAATGTTAGTCCATGGCTGTTTATGGTCCATAATTGCTGGTCTGCACTGAATTAACTGACTTCACCTTGAAGAAGGAAACTAGATATGGCCACTACTGCTTTTAATGAGTGTGAAATCAAACTTAACATGAAGATGAATTGAAACCTAAATATTTTACTTAAATAGAATTGAATTCTATGTACTACGAGATTGACTTGCAATATTGTCTAAGAATTACTTTTAAGTATATGATAGTACTTTGTCTTTTAATTGCTGCAAATATTCTCCCATTAATAAAGTTAGTGGTAAAGAAAACCATTTAAGCTCAGAATTTCATTACAAATAATCATATCTACATTGTTAGTAAATATTCACTATTTGTACCAATCCATTCCTTGACATATGACTTCAGTATTTTAATGATAAATGAACTTGCATGCATACCTTTGCAGTTCTATCCTAATTTATTTATAGAAAAGAAATACATTTAACTTCAAGAATCAACTTCATTCGATTGATACACGTATTAGGAAATTGCTGTGGTGGTGTTGGTGCTGCATGCAACAGCATTTAACAATTATACAGAATAACAAGTAACATAAAAATAAAGTTTGGAGTAGAGAAATTAAATTAAATGTGTATAAATACATAAATACCAGCATGTGTTTAAAATGTAAATAGCATCATAAAAAGTGATTGGAAGTGTTTCGAGTGGAGTGCAGTGACTGAGGTAATAGATAGAGGGGGAGGAGTCTAACTAGAATGAATGATCAGATGAACTGCCTGGGGATGAAACTTTTAAGGTAGCATTTTTTTTAGTTTCAATAGCCCTATAATTTCCAGAAGGGAGCTTTTGGAGAAAGCAGTTTACTGGATAGGTAATGTCTGCAATGATATTTCCTGTCTGCTTTTCTGTAGAGCCCTGCAGAGATGGTAAACTGCAGCCAATGACCTTTTTGCATATTGAGAGAGGACGTTGCACCATACCAGACAGTAATAGCTGACTTGAGATGCTCTCTATGATGGCTGCTTAGAATTGCACCAGTGTGGGTCTGAGGAGGTAAGATTTTATCAACTGCCACAAGAAGTACATCGTCTACAGAGCCTTTTAGTTAATGGAGGTCCTGTGAGAGAATGATTCCCAGGAGCCTGAATGTTGAAAGGGTGCTAACTGCTGAGCTGTCGTTGATGAGTGAGTGGCGAGAAGACACCAAAATTTCATGTTTAAAATGAACATTTTAACTAAAATTTATTTTGCTTCAATGGGAGGTTTTGTTTGTTTTAAAGGTGGGGAATGTGGAGTTAAAATAGCCAAGAGTCCCTTATTTTAGCAGATAACATTTGAGCTGATTTTATTGCTGCAAAAATGGGTCACATGACAGATCCCAGCATACATTCAAGATAGGATTAAAGGCCAATTAACCTAAGTTTAAGGCATGCAGAAATTATTTCTTCAACCTAACCTTTTCCCTGTTCATTTTTTCTTATACTTAACACATATAATATTTAAAAAATAAGAAATACATGCTATTTATTGAAGGGAGAAGGATTTATATAGACCCAGTATGTTAATAACTACCACTTCTGAAGATCTACAGGAAATTACTGAATTGAATTGATGTTATTGATAAGAACTGCCAACTTGGGGTGTCATACAGTTGTAGCCACAAGATATTAAACACTGAAGCAAAGATCCTCCCTCTTGTTGTTTGCCTTTTCACTGTCAGTAACTTGGTGCATTGATAAGAATATTTTTTAGTTTAATAAAACTGTGACCAGTCCCAGTGTCAATAAATGCTCAAAAAAGGCTAAATTCACTGCTGTTTGGAATTTGAAATGTGCTTCTGAGTAGCACAATGGTTTATGAGTAAAATACATGATTTGCATTTGCCAGCCTTCCCATTTTTTAAATAGAGCCTTCATATTGATTTCCTTAAATGTTTATATATTATTTATAAAATGTGTCATAAACAATTAATAAAAACAGATGTATGATAATGTTAAATGACTTCATACGTGTATCTTATTGAGCCACAATTAAACTATGTTATGCAGATTTTTATTACTAGTTTGTACTATCTTATCTGAAATTGGAAGTGTGAATTTAAAAGATATGACATTTATACAAGCTTTTCTCCATTGTCCTAATCCACCCATCAATCTCCCTTTCCCAATATGATGCAGAGACGCTCATTATACCAAGGGGTATGAAAGGTGCACGGCTGATGCGATCGATGTTACTGGAAATGCTGAGCACTTTCAGCATGTTCTGTCTTTGTATCCTCTTTCAATCTCTCATTGGTCTAACTGAGACAAAAGCCTCCTTCACTCAGTGATCGAGATGCACTGGAAAATCACGCCAGACATGAATCTCTGCCAGCAGAGTGTGCCTCTCAGTGCAAAGACAGGAGGATTCCCAGAAATCCCAGGAACATGGCAAGGAACCCAAATGAGTGATGAGAAGGTCATTGGCATGGTGATTGGTAAACAGTTGTCTACCTATCTTCCAATCAGAAAATAGGATGGCTATGACAGGAACTATCAGTCAGTAGATCAGATATTGTGGCCCAGTGGTGGTCAAGCAAGAATCTGACCCATTTAGAAATAATTCTGAATAATATTATGATTAAAGTTTGCTTTGGATTGAACGGATTTGCTTTGCAATTGTTCTGAAGGTGATCAATTATATATGCAATTCAGAAGCAGCATTCAGGCTAAGTTAAAAGGAAAATTAGAAGTATCCATTCTTCATATTAGACAGGAACAATTAATCAAGTGAAACATGTAATAATCTTTAAATCAAATTTCCTGTAGCAAACTAATTCAATAGTAGAGTATTGACTAAAAACATTAATTGGGTTTCTCTTGCCATAAAAACTGCCTGATCTACAGAGTACATCCATAATTTTACGTTGCATACCTTTAGCGGGATTTATTAAATTCTGATCTAGATTTGCCACCTAACTATGTCCTGAGGTAGCTTTCTATGGTCTTACTTTATTGTAACAATACATTCCAATTTTCTTCAGCATTGTAGATATCTATTTTCCTGTTTCTACTAGTCAGATACAACCAAATCTATTTATTTTTCCCTTTCTTCATCTGTTCAGCCCTTCTTTCTAATTTCTGGAATTTACATCAGGTTCTCTATATTCACTTTCCCCTCCCACCTCATAACTTAGTCATCCAGTAAGCAGAAACTGATAAGATGAGCAGGTACAAACAAGAGAACATCTGCAGATGCTGGAAGTCCAAGCAACACACACAGAATGCTGGAGGAATTCAGTAGGCCAGGCAGCATCTATGGAAAAGAGCACAGTCAACATTTCAGGCCTTCAGCAAGATTAGTAGGTATGTCTCCATCATCACCCAATGAAATGAGCCTGCAAGACATTGAAGACATTTTCCTCCTGTCCCATGATCCTCTCGTATCCCCTTTTGCCTATCACCTGTCCAGCTCTCGGCTCTATCCCTCCCCCTCCTGTCTTCTCCTATCATTTTGCATCTCCCCCTCCCCCTCCAGCTTTCAAATCCCTTACTCACTCTTCCTTCAGTTAGTCCTGACAAAGGGTCTCGGCCTGAAACGTCGACTGCGCCTCTTCCTAGAGATGCTGCCTGGCCTGCTGTGTTCACCAGCAACGTTGATGTGTGTTGCTTGAAGACATTTTAATGAGGTCCAAACAAAAACTCAAATATGAATCAATCCCAGGAGATCTGCAGTTTTGTCAACAGAATCTTAGTAGAATATAATCCTACATAGGTAAAGACTAGGCACCTCTTAGGGGGGATAAGTGTAGATTACTTTAATTCATGTAGCAGAAGCATCACTCGAAAAACTTTGGTCACCATTACTTTCCCAATGACTGTCCTGGGAAATGTGGTATCTCGGATGAACAAGAGGCAAACGGACTGGAGACTGAGGTCCGTACATCATTATCATTTATATCAGAGAAGTGGAGGATAGGAAAACGGAAAAGTCAATGGCAATCCCGATTACACTAAGAGAAGTTTGGTTTCTGAAGGGTGCTACCTTGGGACTAGATTGTACGCACAGCACTGTGCAAAAGCCTTCGGCATGAGTATATACATATATACACACACACTACTACTACTACTATGTCGACTCAGGCCTAGGAGGCCAGCGTTGGGCAAGTCAGGACAGGGCCTTGCCTTGCTACTGGTACCACATAGCCCAGTACTACCTGTCTCGGGTCGGGTTGTCGGCGACTCAACGGGCACACCCCCTGGTGCACTTGGGTTAACCAGGGAGGAGGGTGTGCAGGCACCCAGCAGGACTAAAAACAAAACCTGTCAAAGGGCGGATGAACTCTTTGTGAGCCAACGGCCACCTACTGTCTGTGTGAGGAGTGGCGCGCCACACAGTCTTTCGTTTCGCGCCTTGTACACACACTCACACATATACACACACATAACACACATAATACATATACATACACATTTATAGAGCTAGGGTACCCAAGGACTTCTGCATAGTACTGTATTTGTCAATGTGGAGCAGGGAGTGAGTTTATAAATCTGACAATAGCAAAGATGTTGTGG
This sequence comes from Mobula hypostoma, assembly GCF_963921235.1. Lineage (NCBI taxonomy): Eukaryota > Metazoa > Chordata > Chondrichthyes > Myliobatiformes > Myliobatidae > Mobula > Mobula hypostoma. Next base: position 54,058,014 of record NC_086098.1, on the reverse strand, counting down.
ACAGTGAGGGGGGGGGTGCCGCGGAAGGGGTGTAGTACAAATGGCAGAGAAGGAGTGCTGGAGTTGAAGGTGGCATGTGTGCTGACACACCCAGACCTGAGACACCAGGCAAGGTCATTTGATTCCAAACAAATGGTTTATTGAACATTGCTGAATGTCGCTCTGGTGCTTCCTGCTCCCTCCCCTCTCCCTTCCCCTTTTCCCAACCAGGATTACCCTCTCCCTCTCCCTGCACCCTCCTACCCACTCTTATTCTACAAAAGAGAACTATATCAGAATCAGGTTCACCATCACTCACATGTCATGAATTTTGATTTACTTTTTTGTGGTAGCAGTGCAGTGCAATACATTAATGCCTGTACTTTACTACAGTACTGTGCAAAAGTCATAGGCATTCTAGCTATATATATATGTACTTAAAACTTCTGCACATGATTTAATTTCTGACTAGGTCATGGACAGAAAAGGCTGATATATAGAAGTCTGATGGGCCAAACAGCCTCCCTGTGCTATAAATTACTCTATGATTGATCTGCTTCTATATATTGTTCAGTTTGCTTATTGCATTAAAGTGTACCATTTTATATAAAATATTGTTTTCTACCCGTTAAGAAATACATTTAGTGCTTTTAGAAATGATAGGAAGCTGTTTGTCTCAACAAATCATTTCAGTTCAACTCCATCCACATCTTTACCATTGGACACTCAACCCTACTCCTCCAAAAGCATTGACCTTTGAACTCATTATTCCTTTTGTTTCCACATCCGTCTCATATAATTTATTCTTTTTCTCCAAAGGCTGAAAACATCATGGAGACCCCCTTGGAGCTGAAGCCCAGTCAGTGAAGCCCTGGGTCTGCAAGTCTGGGAGTGCACTGTGGAAGTCAGAGGCTGTGGTCTCTGCTTATTGCTTTTGTTGTTCCGCTGAAAATTGTGGGCATGTTATTTTGGTGTCAGAATATGCGGGGATGTGTTGGTTGTGAACGCAAAGGAAACATTTCACTGTATGTTTTGATGTACATGTGATAAATTAATGAATCAGAATTTAAGAGCTGAGTGAGCTTATCCAGTGAGTCGTACACCCACATGTGACAGGCCCATCCAATTCAGGCTTTGAGATGAGAAACAATGTCTTCTTATTGGCTGTAGTGAGGCCTTAAAGAAATGGTTCATGATACATAGCAACCAGGAAATATTGGATCTATGACTTACCTGTCTGGCTTCCTCTGTAGTATAACCCTTCAATCATTTGAAATTTCAACTAATGTTTATGATTGTCCCAGGTGAAGCAGTCACACAAACTACAATCAATTTTCTGTGCCAATTTGGACTTCAAATGAAAACCACCCATTGAAATTCAGTTGCAGGTGTGCAGGGGAGAAATGGCATCTGGGCAGCATCTAGTAGGCTGCAGGTTTCCAGGGTGCTGGCCCCAGCAACAACTCAATCCCTTGAAGAGAGAAAGGTAAGAAAATTAGCTAAGCTCTCATGACTACATCATTCTAAAGACAAATTATCTGAAGAGTTTTCTTATCTTAATTATTTGAACATTAAACTTCATTAACTAAAAGCAAAACCAAAATGTTTCTAAAAATAAACTTCAAACATGTTTCTAATTGATATTTTGAACGATCTAATTGTCTACTGTGTGCAGCAATGTTGCTTATCCCATATAATTAAAGGGACATGCCACATTGCAGGCAGAAGTCTTTTAACTGCATGGTATTGTCACAACAGAGGGACGGGTGAGGTCTGGGCCTGACATACCACTCACCCAGGGAAAGTGTAAGCGCAATACATCGCTCCTCCTTTCCCCGTGTAGAGATCGCCGCTTGGTCACTGTCTGGCCTGCTAGGCAGGGGGCCACTGCAAATGGCCTCTCCTACATTACTGCGTCCGTAGTAACACCTTCTTGTCGGTGCCCTCCCCCCGCCGTTTCCACCGAGCTTGCTACGTCATGGTGCGACCGAGTGTCCGGCGGTATAACTGGATGGGTAGGCTGGGCTCGTTAGCCTTGGTTGACAGCCAGCCTAAGAGAAGAACAACTCCGAATCCAAACCCGGGCAGGTGGGGCTCCTTAGCCTTGTCAGGCCATCCACCTCGGAGAAGGACACTCTGACGTAAATCCTACAACCCGAGGGCCTCGCTGTCACCGTCCCGGCTTGCTAGGCTATGGCAGATGAACCCCGGGTGTAAAGGGTGGGGCCAGTACTGTGCACACTGCACTCCACCTAAAACACCATTGCGCAGGCCGAAGGACACACCCACGTCTACGATCATCCTCCCCGACCATTCCGCGGGGTCCAGTATTGGCCTCGTCAGCCACCAGCGAGCCTGCAGCAGTCATGGGCAGCCCCCTTCCTAAATCTTCGTTTGCAAAGCCAAGCCATGATGATGATGATGATCAGCCAACACACATCAAAGTTGCTGGTGAACGCAGCAGGCCAGGCAGCATCTGTAGGAAGAGGTGCAGTCGACTTTTCAGGCCGAGACCCTTCGTCATGATGATGATGATTGTCACAACTGAATGAAAGGATGCTGTAAAGGCGGGAGAGGTGACAGAAGACAGGAACAAGCCCTCAAAAAGCTATGCTCTGGCTTAATGCAAGCAACTGTAAAGGATAGCCTTAAATATTGCTGTTCTCTACCCTGACTATATCCTATAAAAATGGATTACCCTGTAATTATTGTTTAATATTGCACACTACAGTGTGGCTGGTAGAGCTACTGCCTCTAGCCCCAGAGATCTAAATTCAATCCTGAATCTCGGTGTTGATGTTTGGAGCTTGCATATTCCTGCTCCTATATATTATGGTCTTATCTGGTCCTAAACAAATTATAAAAAGATATAGAGGTACTTTAATGAATACAGAGGTACTTACTGAATACTTAACTTCAGTATTCACTATGGAAAAGGATCTTGGTGATTGTAGTGATGACTTGCAACAAACTGAAAAGCTTGAGCATGTAGATATTAAGAAAGAGGATGTGCTGGAGCTTTTGGAAAGCATCAAGTTGGATAAGTTGCCAGGACTGGATGAGATGTACCCCAGGCTACTGTGAGAGGCAAGGGAGGAGATTGCTGAGCCTCTGACGATGATCTTTGCATCACCAATGGGGACAGGAGAGGTTCCAGAGGACTGGAAGGTTGCGGATGTTGTTCCCTTATTCAAAAAAGGGAGTAGAGATAGCCCAGGAAATTATAGACCAGTGAGTCTTACTTCAGTGGTTGGTAAGTTGATAGAGAAGATCCTGAGAGGCAGGATTTATGAACATTTGGAGAGGTATAATATGATTAGGAATACTCAGCATGGCTTTGTCAAGGGCAGGTCATGCCTTAAGAGCCTGATTGAATTTTTTGAGGATGTGACTAAACACATTGATGAAGGGAGAGCAGTAGATGTAGTGGATTTCAACAAGGCATTTGACAAGGTACCCCATGCAAGGTTTATTGAGCAAGTAAGGAGGCATGGGATCCAAGGGGACATTGCTTTGTGGATCCAGAACCTGCTTGCCCACAGAAGGCAAAGGGTGGTTGTAGACGGGTCATATTCTGCATGGAGGTCGGTCACCAGTGGTGTGCCTCAGGTTTCTGTTCTGAGACCCCTACTCTTTGTGATTTTTGAAAATGACCTGGATGAGGAAATGGAAGGATGGGTTAGTAAGTTTGCTGATGACACAAAGGTTGGGGGTGTTGTGGATAGTGTAGAGGGCTGCCAGAGGTTGCAGCGGGACATCGATAGGATGCAAAACTGGGCTGAGAAGTGGCAGATAGAGTTCAACCCAGATAAGTATGAAGTGGTTTGTTTTGGTAGGTCAAATATGATGGCAGAATATAGTATTAATGGTAAGACTCTTGGCAGTGTGGAGGATCAGAGGAATCTTGGCGTCCGAGTTTACAGGACACTCAAAGCAGCTGTGCAGATTGACTCTATGGTTAAGAAGGCATATGGTGTATTAGCCTTCGTCAATCATGGAATTGAATTTAGGAGGCAAGAGGTAATGTTGCAGCTATGTACTGTAGTATCCTGGTCAGACCCCACTTGGACTACTGTGTCAGTTCTGGTCCCCTCACTACAGGAATGTTGTGGAAGCCATAGAAAGGGTGCAGAGGAGATTTACAAGGGTAAACAACAGGAATTCTGCAGATGCTGGAAATTCAAGCAACGTACATCAAAGTTGCTGGTGAACGCAGCAGGCCAAGCAGCATCTATAGGAAGAGGCGCAGTCGACGTTTCAGGCCGAGACCCTTCATCAGGACTAACTGAAGGAAGAGTGAGTAAGGGATTTGAAAGCTGGAGGGGGAGGGGGAGATGCAAAATGATAGGAGAAGACAGGAGGGGGAGGGATAGAGCCGAGAGCTGGACAGGTGATAGGCAAAAGGGGATACGAGAGGATCATGGGACAGGAGGCCTAGGGAGAAAGACGGGGGGGGGGGCGACCCAGAGGATGGGCAAGAGGTATATTCAGAGGGACAGAGGGAGAAAAAGGAGAGTGAGAGAAAGAATGTGTGCATAAAAATGAGTAACAGCTGGGGTACGAGGGGGAGGTGGGGCCTAGCGGAAGTTAGAGAAGTCAATGTTCATGCCATCAGGTTGGAGGCTACCCAGACGGAATATAAGGTGTTGTTCCTCCAACCTGAGTGTGGCTTCATCTTTACAGTAGAGGAGGCCGTGGATAGACATGTCAGAATGGGAATGGGATGTGGAATTAAAATGTGTGGCCACTGGGAGATCCTGCTTTCTCTGGCGGACAGAGCGTAGATGTTCAGCAAAGCGGTCTCCCAGTCTGCGTCGGGTCTCGCCAATATATAAAAGGCCACATCGGGAGCACCGGACGCAGTATATCACCCCAGTCGACTCACAGGTGAAGTGATGCCTCACCTGGAAGGACTGTTTGGGGCCCTGAATGGTGGTAAGGGAGGAAGTGTAAGGGCATGTGTAGCACTTGTTCCGCTTACACGGATAAGTGCCAGGAGGGAGATCAGTGGGGAGGGATGGGGGGGATGAATGGACAAGGGAGTTGTGTAGGGAGCGATCCCTGCGGAATGCAGAGAGAGGGGGGGAGGGAAAGATGTGCTTAGTGGTGGGATCCCGTTGGAGGTGGCGGAAGTTACGGAGAATAATATGTTGGACCTGGAGGCTGGTGGGGTGGTAGGTGAGGACCAGGGGAACCCTATTGGTGGGGTGGTAGGTGAGGACCAGGGGAACCAGGGGATCTCCCACCACCCCACTAGGAATAGGGTTCCCCTGGTCCTCACCTACCACCCCACCAGCCTCCAGGTCCAACATATTATTCTCCGTAACTTCCGCCACCTCCAACGGGATCCCACCACTAAGCACATCTTTCCCTCCCCCCCTCTCTCTGCATTCCGCAGGGATCGCTCCCTACACAACTCCCTTGTCCATTCATCCCCCCCATCCCTCCCCACTGATCTCCCTCCTGGCACTTATCCGTGTAAGCGGAACAAGTGCTACACATGCCCTTACACTTCCTCCCTTACCACCATTCAGGGCCCCAAACAGTCCTTCCAGGTGAGGCATCACTTCACCTGTGAGTCGACTGGGGTGATATACTGCGTCCGGTGCTCCCGATGTGGCCTTTTATATATTGGCGAGACCCGACGCAGACTGGGAGACCGCTTTGCTGAACATCTACGCTCTGTCCGCCAGAGAAAGCAGGATCTCCCAGTGGCCACACATTTTAATTCCACATCCCATTCCCATTCTGACATGTCTATCCACGGCCTCCTCTACTGTAAAGATGAAGCCACACTCAGGTTGGAGGAACAACACCTTATATTCCGTCTGGGTAGCCTCCAACCTGATGGCATGAACATTGACTTCTCTAACTTCCGCTAGGCCCCACCTCCCCCTCGTACCCCAGCTGTTACTCATTTTTATGCACACATTCTTTCTCTCACTCTCCTTTTTCTCCCTCTGTCCCTCTGAATATACCTCTTGCCCATCCTCTGGGTCGCCCCCCCCCCCGTCTTTCTCCCTAGGCCTCCTGTCCCATGATCCTCTCGTATCCCCTTTTGCCTATCACCTGTCCAGCTCTCGGCTCTATCCCTCCCCCTCCTGTCTTCTCCTATCATTTTGCATCTCCCCCTCCCCCTCCAGCTTTCAAATCCCTTACTCACTCTTCCTTCAGTTAGTCCTGATGAAGGGTCTCGGCCTGAAACGTCGACTGCGCCTCTTCCTATAGATGCTGCTTGGCCTGCTGCGTTCACCAGCAACTTAGATTTACAAGGGTGTTGCCTGGATTGGGGAGCATGCCTTATGAAAACAGTTTAAGTGAACTTGGCCTTTTTTCCTTGGAGCGATGGAGGATGAGAGGTGACCTGATAGAGGTGTACAGTATAAGATGATGAGAGGCATTGATCGTGTGGATAGTCAGAGGCTTTTTCCCAAAGCTGAAATGGCTGCCACAAGAGGGCACAGGTTTAAGGTGCTTGGGAGTAGGTATAGAGATGTCAGGGGTAAGTTTTTTTACACAGTGAGTGCTGAATATGTGGAATGGGCTGCCAGCAACAGTGGTGCAGATGGATAAGATAGGGTCTTTTAAGAGACTTTTGGATAGGTACATATGGGGCTTAGAAAAATATAGGGCTATGGGTAATCCTAGTAATTTCTAAGGTATGGACTTGTTCGGCAGAACTTTGTGGGCTGAAGGGTCTGTATTATAACCATATAACAATTACAGCATGGAAACAGGCCATCTCGGCCCTTCTAGTCCATGCTGAACTCTTACTCTCACCTAATCCCACCAACCTGCACTTGGCCCATAACCCTCCATTCCTTTCCTGTCCATATAGCTAACCAATTTAACTTTAAACGACAACATTGAACCTGCTTCAACCACTTCTGCTGGAAGCTCGTTCCACTCAGGTACCACTCTCTGAGTAAAGAAGTTTCCCCTCATGTTACCCCTAAACTTTTGCCCTTTAACTCTCAACTCATGTCCTCTTGTTTGAATCTCCCCCATTCTCAATGGAAAAAGCCTATCCACGTCAACTCTATCAATCCCTCTCATAATTTTAAACACCTCCATCAAGTCCCCCCTCAACCATCTATGCTTCAAAGAATAAAGATCTAACTGTGCTGTAGATTTTCTATGTTTCTGGATATAACTGCATTCAATAACGTAGTTAACAGTATGACAGCAAGTGGAACCTTGGCTTTGAAATCAAAACCCCCTGAAATTCTACCGCCCTCTGTATGGGGTCTCCACCCCCAGATATTCTAGGTGACCTGCTTGGTGGTCAGAGTTATCACACGCCAGTCCGTAGTCAGCAAGGGCAATTGCTCTCTGAGATGCCCCCTACTAACAATGTAGTACCCAAGCCATGCTACATACAACTCCAAGAAATAAAATGACTGGCATCATCCTCAGCTCACCAGTACCCTAACAGAAACAGGCAGCCTCCAGTCACCAGTTTAGTGACTAATCCTCAGCACAGGGGCAAAATAATCTCCAGGGTTATGTCCGGCAATGGAGGCAGTTTGCCCTCTTTTCCTAAATTTAGAAAAAAATGTTTTTTTGTTGTTAGTTGAAGTTAAGGATTACTCCATTGAATGTTAATAGATCTGCAGCTATTTCATGTATGGGAAGGGGGAGAAACCTTTAAAAAGGGGGGAAGGGATATGTTATGTATTTATACTCATTTTGACCCCTAAGTGTTGTTGTCCCACTTCCTTGTGCTTTGTACTGAATGTAATGTGAGAGGACATTCTGGGTAGATGACTTACAGGTAAAATAAACAGCTGCATGTTTGTTCTTCACCTCTCCGTCTCTCATGTGTGTTATTCATGGCCACCTGGCTTCCTAGAACCATAGACATAAACTATCAATCTGTATGTCTTTGGGGTGAAAATAGAAAGAGGGACAGCATGGTTCTCCAGCAGTCCAACATCCATTCTTGCCTCTTTTTTACACTTCATGTATCTGAAGAAACTTTTGGTACTGTATCACCTTTAATAATATTAGCTAACTTACTTTCATATTCCATGTTTACTTTCTTAACGACTTTTTTGGTTGCCTTCTATTAGTTTTTAAAAGCTTCCCAACCTTCTAATTTCCCACTAATTTTTGATCTATTATTTGCCCTCACTTTGGCTTTTATGTTGGTTTTGACTTCTCTTGTTAGCTACAATTGTGTCATCCTTCCTTCTTCCTCTTTGGAATATATATATCCTGTGCCTTCCAAATTGCTTCCAGAAATTCCAGCCATTGCTACTCTGCATCATCCCTGCTAGTGTCCTTATCCAATCAATTCTGGCCAGCTCACCTCTCAAGCCACTCAAAAGAAGTACAGTCGACATTTCAGCAGTCATGCCGAAGGGTTTCGGCCCGAAACATTGAGTGTACTTTTTTTCCGTAGATGCTGCCTGGCCTGCTGAGTTCCTCCAGCATTTTGTGTGTGTTGCTCGGATTTCCAGCATCTGCAGATTTTCTCTTGTTTCCTCTCTCAAGCTTCACTCCACTGTAATACTGAAACATCTGACTTTAGCTTCTCCTTCTCAAATTTCAGAGTGAATTCAATCATATTATGATCATCTTCCCCTAAGGGTTCCTTTACATTAAGCTGTCTAATCAATTCTGGTTCATCATTATACAAATCCAATCCAGAATAACTGATCCTTGAGTGGACTCAACCATGAGCTGCTCTAAAAAGCCATCTCGTAGGCACCAGGAAATTTCCCCTCCTGTAATCCAGTTCCACTCTGATTTTCCCAATCTAACTGCATATTGAAAATGATGCAGTTATAGGGTCTGTTCCAAATGTTCCCCCATGAGCCAGGTGGCAAGTTCCATTTCAGATTCCACTTTGAGATTTTTCAATTCTGCTTCCACTTCTTCCACAGACAAATCCACTGCAGCCTGTGAAATCTTCTTTAGTTTCCTCTTGTTAGCAGTGACACCTGACAGTCATAGTTTCACATCCACATTTGCTTCTCGCAGTATTTCTAAAATATCAACGTTTTTTATTAATCTTCTCATGATTAAATGGGAGCCAAGTAATTTCTGAGCCGTGAGACAGGTGTTAGCATCTTCTGCTCCACAGCAGCATGTCTTTCAAGTTCTTCATATGTGGTAGAACATAGGCTACTGGAGCGACTACCTATAGTCTACTTAAGTCACTTGAAACCTCTTGGCTGACCAGTTGGGTGACACTGATGCTTCACCAAGATCTCTTCAATCATCGATGCTAGTCCAGGTATACTTTTCTCCATGTTGAATAGCTCATTGAAGTCAAAGTATCCCAAAGAGTGCTCAGGCAGAACTCCTTCCTGGGGAACCTCTTGATCAGTTTCTGATGCAGAAGCAGTAGGTATCTCTTCTTGGGCAGCATCATTGTATGCTACACCTTCCTCAGGAGTTTCTAATTATTTCCTCCACCTCCTCATCAGTTTTAGATTCTCCAGTGGCACTTTACCATCAAAGCTCTTTAGTTTTTGACTGACTAGTGGGGCCATTCTGGTTCTTCTTCATTATAGGAATCACCTCACCTCCACTCACCAAAATGTGTTTGCCATGACCAAACTCTCTCCTAAAGCACATTTCCTTGTAGTCTCATTCCCTTCCTCCTCTACCATTTGTGTCATGCAAGTCTTTGTCTCTGCCATCCCTATCAAAGATTCTCAATGTTATTAATCACCCACTTCCAATTCCCTGCTGGCAACCCAACCTATGAGTATTTTCATTCTCTTTATTGTCCAATGGGCTTCCAGATCATTCTCCATTGGAGGTATTGGTCACATGACAACCACCATCAAAGCTTCAGTGCTGAGGACTGCATACAATATCAAGATCTTCCTCCTTTATTCATGGATCTTCAATTCTTTGCTTGAAAACTGCTTCAGATTTAGAGAGAGCAAAGCCCTTCTTAGTTCTATCCGGTGACAGACTCCTGCTGGAACTGGGATACATACTATTCTTCAGGGTTCCATATGACTTCACGGTCAAATTTTTCCCAATTGACATGTTGGTCTCTGCTTTACATATAGGTACTCTTCGATTTTCCATGAAATATCTGTATGGTTTCCGAGTCACACAGTTTTATTGTATCATTTAATTGATCTTTTTCTTCAACCCATTCTTTGTTATCCATGCTGCCGCTGAGACTCAGCAGCTGCCTCTGCTGCTCCACTAAGAACCCAGATTTAACAGCCAGCTTAACAATGATTCCTTTCATACTGCCCAGTTCTCCATTGAGTTCTCTATTTCTCTGTGTTTCTTCAATACCTGTTGTATACCAGTGCTCGCACCAATCAAGTGCACTTCGTGCCAGGTTCAGTTTGATTTGCTCCGACCACCAATGGTTTAGAAGGTCTAGATATCTAGCTCTAACAAAGTATACTGGGAGTTTCTTTCTCTGTTTGTTAATCTCCACTGTAACATGTACTGCTTCCCTCACTGGAACATCCTCAGCAGTGTAAGTCTTTAAAGTCAACCTTGCCCCTTCGGGAGTGAGATGCTGCACTTTCTCCTTGTAAACCGTCTCTGACACCAGTGATCCTGCAGTACCCATGTCCTCCTGCATGCTCACTGTGGCCCCATCCAACCGCAGGGCTACCTAATAGCCACCTTTGTGTTCTGAGACAGATAAAGCATGCAATTCTACTTCAACCGCAGAGTGAGAGTCACTCAGTCCGTCCTCAGTATGCTCCATCTTGTTCACATGTTTCTTTTTGTTTTTCCGGAAGTCATTTTTCTCTGTGACAGTGTTTTTGGTTGACAATGTCTTTTGAGTTTTACAGGCACGTTCAGTATGTCCCTTTTTGCCACAGCTTCACCTGTGCAGACCATATATGAGTCTATCATGTAGCATGTCATACAGCGACTACCCAAAATCAGTGTTCAGATAACTGCTTCAGCACTGCCACAATCTGTGAAATAAACTCACTTTCTCTTGATTACTTTTATGAAATCTAAACCTCTCTTCCATAATCAGTTTACTTGAATAGTGGTCCTTTAAGACATTTAACCTTGTCCTCATAAGGCTTATCACCAGGCTTAGGAGGTTGCACTAGACTGCATAATAAATCAAATGTTTTTGCACCCATCAGTCAGAAACACGAATACTGTCTTTCCAATTTTATTTCCAAAATATTCAAATCTTTCAGTATATGAACCCTATTGCTCTGTTGTTTTGTCATGCAGCTCCATACTTCAAAACATTGTTGCCATTTTCAAACACAATCACGTTCCAGAAAAGTTAAATAGTCTTATCTGTCTCTCTCTCTCTCTCTCCCTCACTTAATTGTTTATTTAACTACTGCCTTCTCTCCCGTTGGATTCTTCACTCACCACACTTCCCGTGGCCAATCATACATCACACTTCCCGTGGCCAATCACTCACCACACTTCCCATGGCCAATCACTCACCACACTCCCCGTGCCCAATCACTCACCACACTCCCCGTGGCCAATCACACACCACACTCCCCGTGGCCAATGACTCACCACGCTTCCCGTGGCCAATCACTCACGACGCTTCCCGTGGCCAATCACTCACCACGCTTCCCATGGCCAATCACTCACCACGCTTCCCGTGGCCAATCACTCACCACCCTTCCCGTGGCCAATCACACACCACACTTCCCGTGGCCAATCACCCACGACCCTTCCCGTGGGCAATCACTCACCACCCTTCCCGTGGCCAATCACACACCACGCATCCCGTGGCCAATCACTCACCACGCTTCCCGTGGCCAATCACACACCACGCTTCCCGTGGCCAATCACTCACCATCCTTCGCGTGGCCAATCACTCACCACCCTTCCCGTGGCCAATCACTCACCACGCTTCCCGTGGCCAATCACACACCACGCTTCCCGTGGCCAATCACACACCACGCTTCCCGTGGCCAATCACTCACCACGCTTCCCGTGGCCAATCACACACCACGCTTCCCGTGGCCAATCACACACCACGCTTCCCGTGGCCAATCACACACCACTCTTCCCGTGGCCAATCACACACCACTCTTCCCGTGGCCAATCACTCACCACACTTCCCGTGGCCAATCACCCACGATCCTTCCCATGGGCAATCACTCACGACCCTTCCCATGGTTAGTCACACACCACACTTCCCGTGGCCAATCACTCACCACATTTCCCGTGGTTAATCACACACCACACTTCCCGTGGCCAATCACTCACGACCCTTCCCGTGGCCAATCACTCACGACACTTCCCGTGGGCAATCACTCACGACACTTCCCGTGGCCAATCACTCACGACCCTTCCCGTGGCCAATCACTGACCACACTCCCCGTGGCCAATCACTCACCACCCTTCCCGTGGCCAATCACACACCACCCTTCCCGTGGCCAATCACTCACCACCCTTCCCGTGGCCAATCACTCACCACACTTCCCGTGGCCAATCTCTCACGACCCTTCCCGTGGGCAATCACTCACGACCCTTCCCGTGGCCAATCACTCACGACCCTTCCTGTGGGCAATCACTCACCACACTTCCCGTGGGCAATCACTCACGACCCTTCCCGTGGCCAATCACTCACGACCCTACCCGTGGCCAATCACTCACCACACTCCCCGTGGGCAATCACTCACGACCCTTCCCGTGGGCAATCACTCACGACCCTTCCCGTGGCCAATCACTCACGACACTTCCCGTGGCCAATCACTCACGACCCTTCCCGTGGCCAATCACTCACGATCCTTCCCGTGGGCAATCACTCACGACCCTTCCCATGGTTAGTCACACACCACACTTCCCGTGGCCAATCACTCACCACACTTCCCGTGGTTAATCACACACCACACTTCCCGTGGCCAATCACACACCACTCTTCCCGTGGCCAATCACTCACCACCCTTCCCGTGGCCAATCACTCACCACCCTTCCCGTGGCCAATCACTCACGACCCTTCCCGTGGGCAGTCACTCACGACCCTTCCCGTGGGCAATCACTCACGACCCTTCCCGTGGGCAATCACTCACGACCCTTCCCGTGGGCAATCACTCACGACACTTCCCGTGGTTAATCACACACCACACTTCCCGTGGCCAATCACTCACGACCCTTCCCGTGGGCAATCACTCACGACCCTTCCCGTGGGCAATCACTCACGACACTTCCCGTGGCCAATCACTCACGACCCTTCCCGTGGCCAATCACTCACCACCATTCCCGTGGCCAATCACTCACCACGCTTCCCGTGGTTAATCACACACCACGCTTCCCGTGGTTAATCACTCACCACCCTTCCCGTGGCCAATCACTCACGACACCTCCCGTGGGCAATCACTCACGACCCTTCCCGTGGCCAATCACTCACGACTCTTCCCGTGGCCAATCACTCACCACACTCCCCGTGGCCAATCACTCACCACCCATCCCGTGGCCGTTCACTCACCACCCTTCCCGTGGCCGTTCACTCACCACACTGCCCGTGGCCGTTCACTCACCACCCTTCCCGTGGCCTATCACTCACCACCCTTCCCGTGGCCAATCACTCACCACCCTTCCCGTGGCCAATCACTCAACACCCTTCCCGTGGCCAATCACTCACCACACTTCCCGTGGCCAATCACTCAACACCCTTCCCGTGGCCAATCACTCACCACACTTCCCGTGGCCAATCACTCACCACACTTCCCGTGGCCAATCACTCACGACCCTTCCCGTGGCCAATCACTCACCACACTTCCCGTGGGCAATCACTCACGACCCTTCCCGTGGGCAATCACTCACGACCCTTCCCGTGGCCAATCACTCACGACCCTTCCCGTGGCCAATCACTCACGACACTTCCCGTGGCCAATCACTCACGACACTTCCCGTGGCCAATCACTCACGACACTCCCCGTGGCCAATGACACACCACACTCCCCGTGGCCAATCGCTCACCACCCTTCCCGTGGCCAATCGCTCACCACGCTTCCCGTGGCCAATCGCTCACCACGCTGCCCGTGGCCAATCGCTCACCACGCTGCCCGTGGCCAATCGCTCACCACGCTGCCCGTGGCCAATCGCTCACCACCCTTCCCGTGGCCAATCGCTCACCACCCTTCCCGTGGCCAATCGCTCACCACCCTTCCCGTAGCCAATCGCTCACCACCCTTCCCGTGGCCAATCGCTCACCACCCTTCCCGTGGCCAATCGCTCACCACACTCCCCGTGGCCAATCGCTCACCACACTCCCCGTGGCCAATCACTCACCACGGCCAATCACTCACCACCCATCCCGTGGCCAATCACTCACCACCCATCCCGTGGCCGTTCACTCACCACCCTTCCCGTGGCCGTTCACTCCCACACTGCCCGTGGCCAATCACTCACGACCCTTCCCTTGGGCAATCACTCACGACCCTTCCCGTGGCCAATCACTCACCACACTGCCCGTGGCCAATCACTCACGACCCTTCCCTTGGGCAATCACTCACGACCCTTCCCGTGGCCAATCACTCACGACCCTTCCCGTGGGCAATCACTCACCACACTTCCCGTGGGCAATCACTCACGACCCTTCCCGTGGCCAATCACTCACGACCCTACCCGTGGCCAATCACTCACCACACTCCCCGTGGGCAATCACTCACGACCCTTCCCGTGGTCAATCACTCACGACCCTTCCCGTGGCCAATCACTCACGACACTTCCCGTGGCCAATCACTCACGACCCTTCCCGTGGCCAATCACTCACGACCCTTTCCGTGGGCAATGACACACCACACTCCCCGTGGCCAATCACTCACCACCCTTCCCGTGTCCAATCACTCACCACGCTGCCCGTGGCCAATCACTCACCACGCTTCCCGTGGCCAATCACACACCACGCTTCCCGTGGCCAATCACTCACGACCCTTCCCGTGGCCAATCACTCACCACACTTCCCGTGGCCAATCACTCACCACCCTTCCCGTGGCCAATCACTCACCACCCTTCCCGTGGCCAATCACTCACCACCCTTCCCGTGGCCAATCACTCACCACCCTTCCCGTGGCCAATCACTCACCACCCTTCCCGTGGCCAATCACTCACGACCCTGCCCGTGGCCAATCACTCACGACACTTCCCGTGTGCAATCACTCACGACACTTCCCGTGTGCAATCACTCACGACCCTTCCCGTGGCCAATCACTCACGACCCTTCCCGTGGCCAATCAGTCACCACACTTCCAGTGGCCAATCACTCACCACACTCCCCGTGGCCAATCACTCACCACACTCCCCGTGGCCAATCACTCACCACCCTTCCCGTGGCCGTTCACTCACCACACTTCCAGTGGCCGATCACACACCACACTCCCCGTGGCCGATCACTCACCACACCTCCCGTGGCCGATCACTCACCACGCTTCCCGTGGCCGATCACTCACCACGCTTCCCGTGGCCGATCACTCACCACGCTTCCCGTGGCCGATCAGTCACCACGCTTCCCGTGGCCAATCACTCACCACGCTTCCCGTGGCCAATCACACACCACACTTCCCGTGGCCAATCACTCACCACCCTTCCCGTGGGCAATCACTCACCACCCTTCCCGTGGCCAATCACTCACTACACTTCCCGTGGCCAATCACTCACCACACTTCCCGTGGCCAATCACTCACGACCCTGCCCGTGGCCAATCACTCACGACACTTCCCGTGGGCAATCACTCACGACCCTTCCCGTGGCCAATCACTCACGACCCTTCCCGTGGCCAATCAGTCACCACACTTCCAGTGGCCAATCACTCACCACACTCCCCGTGGCCAATCACTCACCACCCTTCCCGTGGCCGTTCACTCACCACACTGCCCGTGGCCGTTCACTCACCACACTTCCCGTGGCGAATCACACACCACACTTCCCGTGGCGAATCACACACCACACTTCCCGTGGCCAATCACTCACCACGCTTCCCGTGGCCGATCACACACCACGCTTCCCGTGGCCGATCACTCACCACGCTTCCCGTGGCCGATCACTCACCACGCTTCCCGTGGCCGATCACTCACCACCCTTCCCGTGGCCGATGACTCACCACCCTTCCCGTGGCCGATCACTCACCACCCTTCCCGTGGCCGATCACTCACCACACTTCCCGTGGCCGATCACTCACGACCCTTCCCGTGGCCGATCACTCACCACACTTCCCGTGGGCGATCACTCACGACCCTTCCCGTGGGCGATCACTCACGACCCTTCCCGTGGGCGATCACTCACGACCCTTCCCGGGGCCAATCACTCACGACCCTTCCCGTGGGCAATCACTCACGACACTTCCCGTGGGCAATCACTCACGACCCTTCCCGTGGGCAATCACTCACCACGCTGCCCGTGGCCAATCACTCACCACGCTCCCCGTGGCCGTTCACTCACCACACTTCCTGCTTATTGCAATGTCTTCTTTTCACTCATCCAGACTTTTCCAGCTGAAGGGAACAAAACAATAAATATCACGTGAGGGCTTGACACCTCGTCACCAGTTGTTTTGTTTATGATGTTGGGAAGCCATTGCCATGAATAACACACACGAGAGATGGGGGTGCGAGGAACAAACATGCAGCTGTTTATTTTACTTGTAACTCTTCTACCCATAATGCTCTCTCACGTTACGTTCAGTACATAACATACAGAGAAGCTTGACAGCAACCCGTAAGAGTCAAAATGTACTTGAATGCATAACAGATGGCTTAAGTAGCCACTGTAGATTGTTTCTGGTGTGCAGAAGAGCAGTAGAATAGAGAGGATTTCATGGAAATGCAGTGAGAATAAAAGGGAGTTTATGATGGATTAAAGTAAAAGGGTTCTTGATGGTCAGTACAGACTCAGACCATGATATGTAACTCTATAATTTTATGACTGTCAAAGTCTAACATGCCTCAAAGCAGACATGTGGCATGTGATTAAATATCTACTGTAAAAGGAAATGGAGTAAAGTGCATCATTTTCTATTTCCTCATTTATAATTTGAAATTTCAATTGGTATTAATGACAACGCAAATTAGAACACAATCTACTATCAGCAGCAAATGTTTTATTCTCTCTGACTAGGTCCTTGTCTTCTTATAAAGTATTAATGTTGATCACTTCAAAAATAGAAAGAAACCCAAGAGCACACAATCAGTGTGGAGTGGTTGTTGCCCTTGAATGTTCGAATAATGTCAGGTCCTCAAGCAGCCATCATCCATGCAGGGATGATGCACTGAACAACCAGCATAACAATTTACTTCCATTGCTTCCAATTTTGGTCAGTATTTTGATGGAAAGCTCTTTACAAAATTCTCAACTGTAATTTGACTTCAAAGATGGTGTCATCTTTGAAACCGAAACCAGTGGGAAGATTGGACAGATGCACGAATGTGAGGTCCAGGCTATTTTAATTTTCTAAATGTGTGCTCATGCACACTGATCACAAAGATTAGCAGCAAAGCAGCACAGTAATGTTGGCCATTCTCACAATATTCCTGCCTGCCATTTGTCTTTTTGTAGCACCCTGGTATTTTAAGTTTCATTACTTCTTGGTGGCCTTTGTAAGCAAATTTATTATAACATGCTGTGCATCTCTGAAGGATCCATTGCGGAAAACATAAAAATTAAACCGCATTATATGCAATGAAGACAAGCTTTCATCCATAGGGGCACTAGCTAGGAGAGTGGACCCATCTATCTTCCTTCCCATAATCTTCCAGTATATTTTACAAGAATGTGGTGATTCTCATGCGCACAATCCCAGTTGAACAACAAACTCTATTTGTTAGCAGGTTCTATCTTAGCCACTGCAGCAAAGTCATGAATCATGATAGACCCTCAAAGTCACGTCCATAGACTATGAGCAACTTTACCCTTTGCCCTTAGATGCTATTGGTCATGTGCAGTTGCTTTATGTGAACCATTTTCTCAATAGAATCAATATATAATCATGAAAGAGGTGCTGTGACGGGTAAAGATGCATGGAAATCTTAGAGAAGCATAAGACCACGAGGACTGAGACATTTTATCAAAGGAGTCTAACTGTGGCTGGCATCTGTCTACTTTGCGATGGAATTAGACTGGCTGGAATATCAAGGTACGTCCAAAGGTAACCACTCTCAGTCCCCAGTTTCAATGAAACTTGGCAATTATTATCAGCGAGGCAACAGCCAGCTGTAGTACTTGCTCTGTCCAGGGTATGACAGGGTCATGGGCAATATGGAATTACATAACAAGGACAATACAACTTGAATTATGAACAAAGGGATGGCCTCAATTCCAACATACTTTTTGCTTTCCTCCAGAATGTAACGGTCTGAAGGATGTGTGTGAGACCATAAGATATAGGAGCAGAATTAGGCCATTCTCCCTCATTCCCCCTCAGCACCATTCTCTTGCCTTCTCCCCAAAAACCTTTGATGTTCTTACTAATCAAGAACCTATCGACCTCTGCTTTAAGTATACCCAAATGAATTGGCCTCCACAGCCGTCTCTGTCAATGAATTCCACAGATTCACCACCCTCTGGCTAAATAAATTCCTGCTCATTTCTGTTCTAAAGAGGTGTGCTATTCTGAGGCTGTGCCCTCTGGTCCCAGACTCTCCCACACTGAAAGCATCCTCTCCACAACCACTCTATCTCTTTAAGTATTGCCAAGTACTGGACAGTTAGAAATAGTACCAGATTTGAGTAGTTACTAAAGTGTGAAATTATCTTTTCTGACAAAGTGTGAAGCACTGAGGATATCTTTGATGGAAGTGTTTTCTTGATGCACAATACAGAATACAATATTTCAGGAAAGCTGTGATTGCATTGGAGAACATGCAAACAATACTTGGAAGTGTTTTGCCATGACAGGCAAATTGTACTTGTCTGGATAAAAATGGGTAGATTTAGGTTGTCTTTGGAGGAAGCAAAGAAGAGATTTAATGGAGGTGCATAAAAGAAAAAAGAACCTAGGTAGAGGAGATGGGGAAGAATCAGTTACATTTAACAGAGCGTCAAAAACCGAGGAGCAGAGATTTAAAATTCAACGTTCAAAGTAACATTTGGTTAAGTTGCTTTGGCTGACATTGAGTGAGAGGTTGTTGTTGTGGCAACATTCAACCAGATTCAAATCTTTTTTCCCCATCTGCTGATTTGTCGCCACCTCTGATTTGGCCAACAACAGGGGTGCCTTCAACAAATCTAAATGTGGCATTGCAGTCATAGGTATAAACCGAGTAGAGCTGGGGGTAAGCACACAGCCTCGTGGGGAAGCTGTGCTAAAGTAAATAGTGAAAGGATTGGCCCAAAAGGTGGAGAGTCCAGCATTAATTCCCTGACAGGGTGATAAATGGAGAAACACTTGCCAGATGTAAATGGCATTTAATGGTGTACTTGAACCATGAATACAGTACCAGAAGGTGAAAATAAACGAAGTAATTCTCCACTGTACAGACACAACGGGTCAAAGGACTGCCTTCTGTTTCATAGATATTGTGTGCTTCATGGTTAAAGGCCTCATGTATTGCAAGAGCAGTTCAAAGATGATAAGGATAAATTATTGATCCAATACTGAGTAAGTCCCTTTTACTGCATATTCAGTAAAAGGATTCTGTTAGAACATACCAAATAGTATCAGTGTTTGGGCCTTGTCTATCTACTGTCTATCCACTACTAAGTGAGGGAATTTTGTACCTGCATCCAAAATTGCTGCTAATACAAAATAAACTATTAGGAAGTCATCAGCTGTTGAAGGAGCAATAAACAGAATATCTTCCAAAACCTAAAATGCTGGAAATCCTTAGTGAAAACCTATGTTTCACTGGGGTTTAAGAATACAAACATCTTCCCAAAACTATATGTGATGAAGGAGTTATCTTATACAGTTTTAGTCTCACACACCTAAGGCTATAATTAGTCATTTTAGAGAGCATGAAATGTTTATTAGATTGGCTTCTGGGATGAAGGGATTGTCTTATGCAAGGCAATCGAGTGAACTGAGCTAAGAACATGGACGGTTGTCTTATTGAAATATATACAATTCTTAAAAGGGTCCGACCATGCAGCACCTGAGATGATGTTCCTCCTGACTGGGGTATCTACGATTCAAGATATGATTCCCAAAATACAAGTTTGCCATTTAGGACTCCGATGAGGGTACAAAGTGTGAGGAACACTTATTTATCATCAATATTCAAGACAGAGATGAATAGATTTTTTGATCCTAAGAAACTCAAGGGGGGATGAACTCATGGCAAGATCAGCCATCATCATACCACATGGTGGAACATGCTGCAGTTTGCTCCTCTTCCTTACATTCTTAGTTAATAGGTGAAAATAACCTTCTTGTTTGCCATTTAGATTATGGGAACATTCAGTCCTCATTTATTAACATTTAGAAATGCATGCATGCATTAAGAAATGATACAATGTTCCTCCAGAGTTATATCACAGAAAAACAGGACAAACCAAAGACTAACACTGACAGAACCACATAATTATAGTTACAGCAGTGCAAAGCAATAACATAATTTGATAAAGAGCAGACCATGGGCATGGTAAAAAAAGTCTCAAAGTCCCGATCGACTCCCGAGTCCCTGATAGCAGGCGGCAAAAGGGAGAAACTCCCTGCCATAAACCTCCAGGCACTGACATCTGCCGATGCATTGGAAGCACCCGACCACAGCCGACACTGAGTCCATCCGTCCAAAAACTTCGAGCCTCCGACCAGCCCCTCCAATGCAGCCTCCTGAGCGCCATCCTCTGCCGAGCACCTTCGACCTCACCTTGGCCACCAAAACAAGCAAAGTCGAGGATCTGGGGCCTTCTACTCTGGAGATTCCGGACCACACAGTAGCAGCAGCAGCGAAGCGAGCATTTCAGAAGTTTCTCCAGATGTTCCTCCGTATTCTCACGTCTGTCTCTATCAAATCAGAATTGTGCACGGTACCCTACTTGACAGATTACAGATATCATTCATCGGAGTGGCCGCGCGCGCTGCATCGCGTCGCCATCTTCTCCTCCTCCTCCTCCTCCTGCCATTTATATTTATATACTTATATATAAATATCATATATTTATATATAAATACAATGATGTTGTCTTACTCAAGCATATTTTTCAGGTATCATTAACACAGAAAATTCTGCAGATGCTGGAAATCCAAAGCAACCCACACAAGATATTAGAGGAACTCAGCAGGTCAGACAGCATCCATTGAGATGAACAAACAGTTGAGGTTTCTGGCCAAGACCCTTCTTCAGGGCACTGTATAGACGTTGATGATACATCTTGCCAGTTCTTTGCAGTCCGATGCTGATAGTATCCACCATTGACTCAGTCTTTATTCAAGCCTTAAAGGCACAGGTTAATCTTGTTCCAAGAGAAAAGCAATTCACCCACCTTGCTTCTAATAGACTCTTTGCAGCAATAAAATGTTTAATCTCCCAATAGTATTCAACCAGTAATTCACAGGGTCTAGTCTTCAAAACATGTGTTAAGCCAATCAATAAAATGAATTTGACTGCAATTCCCTAGATTTATTCTCCTTTCTAAATTGTATTAAATTTCTTCTGCCCCGAATTGATTACCATTGTAAAAACTGCACAATGTGTCCATTTATACATTTCAGTGCAATGTACTGTATATTGATAAAAATTACTCAAAAATCAAATGATATCATATACATTTGACTGAATGAAGTCATGGATTGGGAACACATTCAGCACAACAGCGAAGATGGCAGTTTGCGCTGCTTCCTAATACTCCCAGAGACCTGGGTTTGATCCTAGCTTGGCTCCTACTTGTGTGGATAACTCCCTGTTATGAATTGAGGTTTCCCAGGAAGCTCCATTCCCTCTCACTTTCCAAAGATGTGCTGGTAGTCTGATAGGTAAATAACCTCTTATCATTGGTAAATTGGAAAATATTCAAAAGGGGAGTTTTCCAGGCAAAGTGAGAGGGAATAGTTTGCAGAGCTATGGAGAAATAATAAAAGATGTAATGGTGCTACTGGATTTGCTCTTTTGGTAGCTGACCTGGTCCCAACAGGCAGAATGTCAGTCAGTAGGAGGTGCCTCAGAGAGCGCAGGTGATGGGGCAATTGGCCTTGCTGATTAAGGACTGGCATCACCTAGAATATCTGGGGATGGAGACCCCATTACGGGGGCAGCAGAATTTCAGGGGGTTTTGATTACAAAAGCAAGGTTCCACTTGCCTTCATACTGTTAACTATGTTATTGAAAGCAGTCAAATCTATGTCTTTTTTTAATTTAGAAGACTGTAAGATAGGAGCAGAATACAGGAGTAAATGCAATGTCAGCATTAATTTCAAGAGGTTTAGAATACGAAAGCAGGGATGTGATGCTGAGGCTTTATAAGGCACTGGTGAGGCCTCACCTTGAATATTGTGAATAGTTCTGGGCTCCTCATCGAAGAAAAGATGTGCTGGCATTGCATTGGAGAGGGTTCAGAGGAGGTTCACAAGGATGATTCCAGGAATGAAAGCGTCATCATACAAGGAATGTTTGATAGCTCTGGTTCTGTACTCAATGGAAGTATGAAGGGAAATCTCATTGAAAACTTTCGAACGTTGAAAGACCTAGACAGAGTAGATGTGGAAAGGAAGTTTCCCATGGTGGGGGACTCTAGGGCAAGAGGGCACAGCCTCAGGACAGAGGGGCATCCATTTTAAACAGAAATGCAGAGATATTTCTTTAGCCAGAAGGTGGTAAATTTATGGAATTTGTTCCCACAGGCAGCTGTGGAGGTCAGGTTGTTCGGTGTATTTAAGGCAGAGCTTAGACCACAAGACCATAGATGTAGGAGCAGAATTAGGCCATTCAGCCCATTGAGTCCGCTCCACCATTCAATCATGGCTGATCTCAGATCCCACTCAACACCATACACCTGCCTTCTCAGCATATCCTTTGATGTCTTAAGTGATCAGGAAACGATCAACTTCCACCTTAAATATACACACAGACTTGGCCTCCACCACAGTCTTTGGCTGAACATTCCTCAAATATTCTACTCTCTGGCTAAAAGAATTCCTCTTTACCTCAGTTCTAAAAGATCACTCCTCAGTTTTGAGGCTGTGCCCTCCAGTTCTGGATACTCCCACCATAGGAAACATCCTCTCCACATCAGACCTTATAAGGTCCTTTCAAAATTCAGTAGGTTTCAATGAGATCCTTATGCATTCTTCTAAATTCCAGTGAGGACAGGCCCAAAGCTGCCAAACGCTCCTCATATGTTAACCCTTTCTTTCCCAGAATCATCCTCGTGAACCTCCTCTGGACTATCTCCAATGATAACATATCCTTTCTGAGATATGCGGCCCAAAACTGTTGACAATACTTTATGTGTGGCCTGACTAATCTCTTATAAAGGCTCAGCATTATCTCCTTGCTTTTATTTTCTCTTCTCCTTAAAATAAATGGCAACATTGCATTTGCCTTCTTTACCACAGACTCAGCCTGTAATTTAACCTTCTTGCACAAGGACTCCCAAGTCCCTCTGTACCTCTGATGTTTGAACTTGCTCACCATTTAGATAATAGTCCACACCATTGTTCCTTTTACTGAAGTGCATTATGGTATATCTCCCAACACTGTGTTCCATCTACCAATTTTTTGTCCATTCTTCCAATTTCTCTTCATCCTGCTGCAATTACATTGCTTCCACAGCACTACCACCCTTTAGTTCTGCTCCTATATCTTATGATCTTATGGTCTAATCAGGCCACTGGCCTATTGTGTCTGGTCTGCCATTTCAAATTCAATTCTTCTCTCAGTCCCAATCTCCTGTCTTCTCCCAATATCACTTCATGCCCTGACCAATCAAGAATCTACCAAACTCTTCCTTAAATATACATAAAGACTTTCCTCCACAGCTGCTTGTGGTGAAGAATCTCACAGATTTCTCTGGCTAAAGAAATTACTCCTCATCTCCATTCTAAAAGGAAACCCCTCTAATCTGAGACTGTTCTCTCTGGTCTTAGACTCTCCCACCATATGAAATGACCTCTCCACATCCACTCTACCAAGGCCTTTCACCATTTGGCAGGTTTCAATGAGGTCATCTCTCATTCTTCTGAATTCAAGTGAATACAGCCCCTGAGCCATCAAATGCTCTTCATATGATAAGCCATTCAATCCTGGAATCATTTTTGTGAATCTCCTTTGAATCATCTCCAGTTTCAGCATATCCTTTCTAAGATAAGGGGCCTAAACATGCTCATAATACTCCAAGTGAGACCTCACCTGTGCTTTATAGAGCTTTTATATTCTCGACCTCTGGAAAATAACGCTACCATTACGTTTGCCTTTGTCACCAAAGACTCAACCTGCAAATTAACCTCCCAAATACGAGGAAATCTGCAGATGCTGGAAATTCAAGCAACACACACAAAATGCTGGTGGAAAGCAGCAGGCCAAGCAGCATTTATAGGAAGAAGTACAGCCGATGTTTCGGGCCGAGACCCTTCGTCAGGAGTTTTAAGGAATCCTGCACAACGACTCCCAAGTCCCTGAGCACTTCAGGTTTTGTTATTGTCTTCCAATTTGGAATATAGTCAATTCTTTCAATTCATTTACCAAAATGTATGGCCATACAATTCCTGACAACACACACAAAATGCTGGAGGACCTCAGCAGGCTAGGAGGCATCTATGGAAAAGAGTACAGTCAACGTTTCGAGCCAAAACCTTTCTGCAGGACTTTTGGCCTGAAATGTCGGCAATATTCTTTTCTTTCCATAGATGCAGCCTGGCCTGCTACGTTCCTCCAGCACTTTGTGTATGTTGCTTGGATTTCCAGCATCTACAGATTTTCTCAAGTGCATGATCGTACACTTCCTGATGCTGAATTACATCTGCCATTTCTTTGCCTATTCTCCTAATCTATCAAAGTCCTTCTGTAGCTTCCCTGCCTCCACAAAACAACCTACCCATCCTATCTTAAACACCAGTACCATCTAAGCAGGGGTCTGTGGACCAGGTTAGAACCCCTGACAGATGATCTACATGACATAATCAATGGTGGAGCAGGCTCAGAGAAGCAAATAATTGACGCTTGCTCCCATTTTTCAGTGCTCCGATGTTTCTGAATATTTCAGTCAGAGAACATCAGCTGTGCGAAAGACATGGAGAGAAACAATCCAGATGATGGATGTCAACAAGGAATAGTCAAAGCACTGTTTACTGCCAAGGCACAGGTGCAGAATGAAGTAAATAATGTCAGTAATTTAATACACTACAAATCGTTTTAAAAATGAAGGATAAAGCAGGGAATTAAACAGGTCAACCCTTTACCATAGACATTCTGACTTAGGTATTGTTTGCTTTTTGCCAATGGGATAAGGGACGTGCAATATTTTCAGCAGATGATAGTGGAGCTGCCTCTTAGAAATTTCTTGTGCTTGACTGATAAGCGTACATAGTAACTCTAAAGCCTTTGCTGAATTTGTCCAAGTCAGCTTATCTGTGAATAGCTTGTTGTGCAATTAATATTCAAACATTAGAGAAATCATTGCCTTAGAGAATTAGTTACCTGATAGGAATAATTCGGAGCGATTTTGTTGTGCTGCAATATTGCTTTCTAATCTAAGTCATTAGAGCTCTGCTGAGTATTTCCCTTTGTTTAATTCATACCCAATTCAACAGTGCATGCTTGTACTTTACCTACTCAAAGGAAGCTATCTGAAGGTCAGGTTTTCTCCCCCAAATGTTGATGGTATTTCTGCAGAAAAATTGTGAAGTGTAACATGAGAGGGATGGCTGACCTGTATTTCTGAAGGTTATCTCAGCTTTAACCAGCACTTGTGCCATTATCTATATCGTCTGTCTTCATTCCTTCTGACAAAATGCATTGCTTCACAGTTTTCTGCACTATATTTCAATTATCTGTCTGTCAGCCAATCTACATCTTCCAGTCTATTATCATTCTTCTCATTATTTAACACACCTCCATGTTGTGTATCATCAGCAAATTTTGAAATTTTATTCTGTATCCCAAGTCTAAGCCACTAATATTTATCAGAAAAAGCAAAGGTCCTCACTTCGATTCCCCTCTACTATCTCATGGTCCAAAAAAGAATTTCCTGTGTTCTCTCCTTTTAGCTTTTAACTCAGTTTCAAATCTGTGCTGTTACTGAACACTTTTACTACTGCTTTTTGGAACGACTTGTAGTCTGGCCTTCTAGGGAAATGGCCATTCTGGATTGGGTGTTGCTTAATAAGCCACATTTGATTTGGGAGGTTAAGATAAAGGAATCCTTAGGACGTTGAGATCATAATATGACATAATTCACCGTGCAACTTGAGAGGGAGAAGTTAAAATCAGATGTATTGGTATTACAGTGGAGTAAATAGAACTACAGATGCATGAGAGAGAGAAGCTAGCCAACGCTGATTAGCAGGGATTACAGTAGTTCAACAATGGCTGGAGCTTCTCGGAGCAATTCATAAGGTGCAGGGTAGGAACATCCCGAAGAAGAAGTATTCTAAAGGGAGGATGAGGCTACTGTGGCTGACAAGGGAACTCAAAGACAGCATAAAAGCAAAAGAGCGGGCATTCAGTATGGCAAAAATTAGTGGGAAGCTAAAGAATTGGGAAGCTTTTAAAAACCCACAGAAGGCAACTAAAAAAGGAATAAGGAGAGAAAAAAATTTGAAGGAAAGCTAGCGAATAATATAAACGAGGATACCAAAAGGTTTATTTTTTGGATATAAAAAGAGTAAAAAAGAGTCAAGAGTGGGTATCAGAACACTGGAAATGACACCGGAGAAGTAGTAATGGGGTATGAAGAAATGGCAGATGAGCTTAACAAGTATTTTGCGTCAGCTTTCACTGTGGAAAACACCAGCAGTATGCCAGCAGTTCAACAGCATCAAGGGGCAGACGTGAATGTAGTTGCTATAAACTAAGGAGAAAGTGCTTGAGAAGCTGAAAAGTCTGAATGTAGATAAGTCACCTGGACCAGATGGGGACTACACCACAGGGTGTTGAAAGAGATAGCTGAAGAGACTGTGGAAGCATTAGTAGTGATCTTTCAAGAATCATTAGATTCTGGAATAGCTATTACCGTATAACCATATAATAATTACAGCACGGAAACAGGCCATCTCGGCCCTTCTAGTCCGTGCCGAACTCTTAGTCTCACCTAGTCCCACCGACCTGCACTCAGCCCATAACCCTCCATTCCTTTCCTGTCCAATATAACTTTAAACGACAACATCGATCCTGCCTCGACCATTTCTGCTGGAAGCTCGTTCCACACAGCTACCACTATCTGAGTAAGGAAGTTCCCCCTCATGTTACCCCTAAACTTTTGCCCTTTAACTCTCAACTAAGGTTCCTAAGGACTAGAAAATTGTAAATGTCACTCCACTCTTCAAGAAGGGAGGAAGGCAAAAGGAGGGAAGTTAAAGATCAGTTAGCCAGACTTCAGTGGTTGGGAAGATATTGGAGTCTATTATGAAGGAGGAGGTTTTGGGGTACTTGGATACACATGACAAAATAGGCCATGGCCAGAATGTTTCAGAAAGGGAAATCTTGCTTGACAAATTTACTGGAATGCTTTGAGGAAATAATCGACAGGATAATCAAAGGAGAGACAGTGGATGTTCAGAAGAAATCTGACAAGGTGCTGCACATGAGGCTGCTAAAAAAAAATAAGACTCAATGCTATTACAGAAAAGACACTGGACAGAAGATTGGTTGACTGGCAAGAGAGTGGGAATAAAGGGAGTTTTTTGGATTGGCTGCTGGTAAATAGGGATGTCCTGCAGGGATCAAAGTTGTGTCTGCTACTTTCCATGTTATGTCTTAGTGATTGATGTTGGAATTGATGGCTTTGGGGCTAAGTTTGCAGATGATATAAAAACTGTTGGAATGGCAGGTAGTATTGAAGAAGTAGAGAGTCTACTGAAGGACTTGAACAGATTAAGGGAATGGGCAAAAAAGTGGCAGATGATATATAGTGTTTAGTCTTGCATTCGGAAAACCAGGATGCGTAGGTACCTGAGAGTCCTGGTGCAAGATTCCCTAAACATTAGCTTGATCAAGAATATAAAAGTATGAATCTGATACTGAGTAATATAGGGATTTGGGCAGACCACATTTAGACTACTGTGAGTAGTGTTGGGGCTCATGTCTTAGGAAATGTGCTGGCATCGGAGAGGGTCCAGAGGATGTTTACACGAATGATCCCAGGAATGAAAGGCTTAACATACAAGGAGCATTTGATGGCTCTGTGCTCTGGAGATCAGAAGAATGAGGGGAGATTTCATTGAAACTTATCGAATATTTAAAGGCTGAGATAGAATGCAAGTGGTGAAGATGCTTCTAAGAGTGAGAGAATCTAGGACCAAGGGTACAACCTCAGAAAAGAAGCACATTCCTTTAAAACAGAGACAAGGAGGAATATGTTTAGCCAGAGTGTGGTGAATCTGTGGAATTCCTTGCAGATGGCTGTGGAGACTAAATCATTGGGTATCTTTAAAACATAAGTTAATAAGTACTTGATTAGTCAGGGTGTCAAAAGTTGAAGAGCAACAGTAAGATAATTGGGTTGAAAGAGAAAATAAATCAGCTGTGATGGAATGTTAAAGCAGAAATGATGGGCCCAATGCCTAATCCTGCTCTTATATCTTATGGTCTTATTTCTCAGCCATCTGGCACCTACTCCATACCTAGGGAGGATTGGGTTTAAGATGAATCCTTCTACAACCTCCATCCCTACTTACCTCAGCATACTACAATGCACTGCATACAGACCAACATCCTGGAGTTATTTTAAATATAACTAGCCTTTCCTTGATAGTTATCTCCCATTTCATTTGTTTTTTTACTTCCCCTTCTACTGAACTATTGACAGGTTCTCTTCCTTGGCAAAGATTGACTGAAACTATTCATTAGATATTGCCAGCTATGTTTTATATTCACTCTGCATTGATCACTTTTGTTATCCCAAAGTTGCCTGACCTCCCATCTCCCATCATTGTGTTTATTGAAGATTTTTTGGATTACCTGTTAACTACTATTCTGTTTTTATATTCTCTCTTTGCCTGTTTTACTTTCCATCCCAATTCTCTTCTCAGATTTTTATATTCACCCCGATTCCCACTTGAATTATTTACCTGACAGGTACCATATTCCCTCGTTATCTGTGTCTTCAGTTCTTCTTGATTTCCCACACGGGGCAATATACCTAGCTGATTCATCTCCCTTTTAATCTTTGATTTATGAATTCTTAGCTTGGGCTACAATCCTGGTCATACCATTAAAGTTAATCCTTCTCCTGTAAGAGGTTCTTCTTTGCATTGGTAAACTTACTTCCTCATTAGTAATCAAAAAGTCTAATATATGATGATGTCTCTCTCTCATGTTTTCTCACACTGTTTCATGAGGTAAAAGTCTATTACAGTTTTTGGAAAAAAGTAGTCCAGGCATTAGGTTGACCAGTTTGATGCCTGAACTCGCCAGTCACCCATACTCAATGCCAATTGTTGTTGTTAGTTGGTCTTTGGTTACCATATGCCACTTGAAAGCTGGACAAGTCCAGTGTGATATGTGGTTTCTCTGGCTGTGATTGGCAGATTGTATCCCAAGAACGACTATGACAGCCTTTCTCCACAATTCTGTCTTTGATTAATCTTCAAAAATACTCTAGGTGCATCAAATATTAAAAATACTATGAAAGATATATAAAATAATTCATCTTTGAAAAAAAAGACTAAACTCTTTACAGACAAAACCTAGAACACAATCAAAATGTGAGTGAGCGGGAATAAGCTCCATCCTTGAAAAACATATGTTCACATCTGACGAATGCAAATCCCTATCCTCAGTTTCATTGTCCCTCTAACTTGTCAGGGATAGTGACATGTTTTTAAATGCTTTTTGATGCTCTGGAACATTTTAAAAGTATAAAATTGAAATAAATAATGAAACTAAAACATTTAAGCATTTAAACTTGAAACAAAACAAGAAAAGAAAGCAGGAACATGGCTTATTCTTCACTTTCTTCAGAATAAGAATCAGAATCAGAATCAGGTTTATTATCACCGGCATGTGACGTGAAATGTGTTAACTTAGCAGCAGCAGTTCAATGCAATACATAATCTAGCAGAGAGAGAGAAAAAAAAATAATAAATAAAATAAAACATAATAAGTAAACAAGTATATCAATTACGTATATTGAACAGATTTTTTAAAATGTGCAAAAAACAGAAATACTGTATATTAAAAAAAGTGAGGTAGTGTTCAAAGCTTCAACGTCCATTTAGGAATCGGATAGCAGAGGGGAAGAAGCTGTTCCTGAATCGCTGAGTGTGTGCCATCAGGCTTCTGTATCTCCTACCTGATGGTAACAGTGAGAAAAGGGCATGCCCTGGGTGCTGGAGGTCCTTAATAATGGATGTTGCCTTTCTGAGACATCACTCCCTAAAGATGTCCTGGGTACTTTGTAGGCTAGTGCCCAAGATGGAGCTGACTAGATTTACAACCTTCTGCAGCTTCTTTTGGTCCTGTACAGTAGCCCCTCCATACCAGACAGTGAGGCAGCCTGTCAGAATGCTCTCCATGGTACAACTATAGAAGTTTTTGAGTGTATTTGTTGACATGACAAATCTCTTCAAACTCCTAATAAAGTATAGCCGCTGTCTTGTCTTCTTTATAACTACATCGATATGTTGGGACCAGGTTAGTTCCTCAGAGATCTTGACACCAAGGAACTTGAAGCTGCTCACTCTCTCCACTTCTGATCCCTCTATGAGGATTGCTTTGTGTTCCTTAGTCTTACCCTTCCTGAAGTCCACAATCAGCTCTTTCGTCTTATTGACGTTGAGTGCCAGATTGTTGCTGTGGCACCATTCCACTAGTTGGCATATCTCACTCCTGTACACCCTCTCGTCACCTCCTGAGATTCTAACAACAATGGTTGTATCGTCAGAAAATTTGTAGATGGTATTTGAGCTATGCCTAGCCACATAGTCATGTGTATACAGAGAATAGAACAGTGGGCTAAGCACACACCCCTGAGGTGCACCAGCGTTGATCGTCAGCGAGGAGGAAATGTTATCACCAATCCGCACAGACTGTGGTCTTCCAGTTAGGAAGTCGAGGATCCAATTGCAGAGGGAGGTACAGAGGCCCAGGTTCTGCTACTTCTCAAACAGGGTTGTGGGAATGATGGTACTAAATGCTGAGCTATAGTTGATGAACAGCATCAACTATAGCTCATTAGGTGTTTGTGTTATCCAGGTGGCTCCTATTTTATCCTCAATCAAACAAATGGACACGTGGATGATTTGCCAAGTCTAACTTCGTGTTGCATCCAAGAGCCAATTTCCCAGCATAAATCCTGGTACAACACTGAAACTAGATGCATATTACAACATATCCATATTGATGTTTATTTCATCCACAAGCAGAGATCTTACTTCCAGTGTGCACCTTGCATTCGTATCACTCAACACATACTCTCAAGTCCACATGGTTAATCTACCTTAAACATTGACATTCTTCTCATTATTCTCATTAGGAAATTCCTAGGAATCAATGATGAACCTGTCTACATCCTGATTTTATGGGTTCAGAAATGAGGCCCCTGTGGGAATTGTAGACTTACATTTTGGGTGAGGAGATGGGGTGTGGGCAGGAAGATCACTCGTGATATGACCTGCACCCTCTGCTCCTTAAACAGAGCATCTGTGTGCTCCTAGAGCATGAACGCAAAGTTCTTATTAATATGCCAAGAGCGCCTCCTTGTCTCTGGGTAGTCCCAGAACCTTTCCAAGACTCCTAGCAATCATTTAGATGCTGCATTACTTTCAGGAGGTTTTGATTAAATTCTTGATTTGGCTTTTTTTCTGTCTGCCTGGTGATCTCTTCCTGTGACAGTGCTCAGAATAGAGTGTCTGTTTTAGTTATAACAAACAGATTGCTCGAGGAATCCAGTGGGTCAATCATCATCTGAGTGTGTAAAGGAAATGTCAATGTCAATGCATCCAGATTCCAACATTTGAGGCTTCTTGTCCCTTTGTCCTTTTCATGAGTGAAGTGTTGCATGTCTTAATGGGCAGGCTGCTCAAAATAACAGATTGTGTGTATTGAAAGCCTCAGCGCTGGGCACATAGACCCGGCAGAAAACACTGATAGTGATTTGCTTATCATTCCACTGAATTTGTAGGATTTTGCAGAGATAGCATTGGTGGCGTATTTCCAATGCTTTAAGGTTCATGACACGCAAGAGGGCAGGGGTCACTGCTGCCTGGTGGATCATGCACTTGTGCCAGCTCAGAGGTCTTCATTTCCAAGTAATATTTTTTCCCTATTGACCAAAGACTTCATTCACATATTGTAATATGGTGGCTAAATTAACATTGATACCTGCTTCTCCAGGAGCTGGCTTCCTTGGAATAACGAGTAACCCTCATCTTGCTGGGGTTTTCATGAACCTTTGTTGTCAGAGGGCTACAAGGGTTGTTTGGTAGAGCACCTTTGCCTTCCAGGTGTTGAGCGCTTGCATCATGCTTTTGAATGAGGCTTAGTGCTAAACCTCCAAGTGCATACAAAACATAGTTTCACTGTATATTGCAGCTTGACTTAGGTGACCTTACTTCTGGAGCATAATCACTGTAGATTGTACAAATTCCCATCAGATGAGCTCCACTCCTACTGCAAATTTGTTTTGGTGAAATGCAATGTTGCAATTGAAAAGATTGGGGAAAGTTTAGAGCAATAACAGTCTTGTTTAGCATGAGGTTTCAGGGAGATTAACTTTCGTAGACTCTTCAGTTACCATAATGAAGAATTGAGATGAATTTCTATTGGCAGCCAAACTTAAGAAAGATGTTCCAATATCCTTCCCAACTATGGGGTTACCTTCTTTATTAGGTTCAAATATTATAGTTTCTTCTTGCATCTTTCTTGATTTGTCCCCCTCTGAGTGAAATTTTGTCCAGTGGATCTGAAGATGGATGCAGTCCGCACTGTGATTTATGGAGCAACTCTCTGATCAATGCGAGGAGTCAGTTCAGAAAGGTGATTATCCCTGTGGCAGATATTAGGAAGAATCCTCTGTGGTTACTATCGTTGGAGCTGTTGCCATTCTGGTAGAAGTCACAGACTATGACATTTTTATGTCTTCTGGTATGTTATCCTCCTGCCAGAAGTAGCTGAGAAGATTGCTGATTTGTGACTGAAGCTCTGCACTGCAAGCTTTATGACTTCATCTGAAACAGTAACTGGTCTTTGTTATATTAATTTGAGGTGTGACCATCACAGCTTTTATCCATCAGGCAAATTAGAGTCCATAAGACCGTAAGGCATAGAAGCAGAATTAGGCCATCTGCCCCATCAAGTCTGCTCTGCCATTCAATCATGGCTGATACAGTTTTCTTCTCCTTCTCAAACCCAGTTCCTGGCTTTGCCTTGTAACCTTTGATGCTATGTCCAATCAAGAACCTATCAATCTCTGCCTTAAATACACCCAAAGACCTGGCCTCCACAGCTGCATGTGGAAACAAATTCCACAAATTCACCACACTTAAGCTAAATTAATTTCTCCGCAGTTCTGTTTTGAAAAGGCACCTCTCTATCCTGAGGCTATGCCCTCCTGTCCTAGACTCTCCCACCATGGGAAACATCCTTTCCACATCCACTCTGTATGCCTTTCACCATTCAAAAGATTGAAAAGAGATCCCCCCCCCATCCTACTGAGTTCCAGAGAGTACAGACCCAAGCCATCAAATATTCCTTGTATGGTAATGCTTTCATTCATGGAATCATCCTTCTGAACCTCCTCTGGACCCTCACTAATTCCAGCACATCTTTTCTAAGATGAGGGGCCCAAAACTGTTCACAACACTCAAGGTGAGGCCTCACCAGTGTCTTATAAAGCCTCAGCATCACATCCTTGCTCTCGTACTCTAGACCTCTTGAAATGAACGCTAACATGGAATTTGCCTTCCTCACCACCAACTCAACCTGTAGGTTAACCCTCAGTGTGTTCTGCACAAGGGCTCCTAAGTCCCTTTGCATCTCAGATTTTTGGATTTTCTCCCCGGTTAGAAAATAGTCCACACATTTCTTTCTACTACCAACTACCAAAGTGCATGACCATAAATTTTTCAACATTGTATTTAGTTTGCCACTTTCTTGCCCATTCTCCTAATCTGTCTAAGTCCTTCTGCATCCTACTTGTTTCCTCAACACTACCTGCCTCTCTACCAATCTTTGCATCATCTGCAAACTTGGCATCAAAGCCACCTATTCCATCATCTACATCATTTATATACAGCATAAAAAGAAGTGGTCCCAACACCAAACCCTGCAGAAAACCACTAATCACTGACAGCCAACAAGAAAAGGAAACTTTTATTTCCACTCACTGCCTCCTACCAAACAGCCAATGCTCTAACCATGTTAGTAACTTTCCTGTAATACCATGGCCTCTTAACTTGGTAACCAGCCTCATGTGTCAAAGGCCTTCTGAAAGTCCAAATATGCAACATCTACTGCATCCCCTTTATCTATCCTATTTGTAATCTCCTCAAAAGAATTTCAATAGGTTCACCAGGCAGAATTTTCCCCGAAGGAAACTATGCTGACTTTGTACTATCATATCCTGTGTCACCAAGTACTCTATCACCTCATCCTTAACAATTGACGCTAACATCTTCCCAGCCACTGAGGTCAGACTAACTGGTCTATAATTTCCTTCCTGCTACCTTCCTCCTTTCTTAAAGAGTGGAGCGACATTTGCAATTTTCCAGTCCTCTGGCACCATGCCAGAGTCCAATAATTTTTGAAAGATAATTTCTAATGCCACCACAATCTCTAACACCACCTTTTTTAGAACCCTAAGTTGCAGTTCATCTGGTCCAGGTGACTTATGTACCTTTAGGTTTCAGCACCTTCTCTCTTGTAACAGTAACTGCACCCATTTCTCTTCCTTCACACACTACAACATCAGGCATATTGCTAGTGTCTTCCGCAGTGAAGACTAACGCAAAATACTCATTTAGTTTAGCAGCCATCTCCTTGTCCCCCAGGGGATTATTTTTCCTGCTTTATTTTCTAGCGGTCCTATATCCACTCTCATTTCTCTTTTATTTTTAACAGACTTGAAAAAAGTCCGTGATATTTTGATATTATTTTGATATTATTTGATATTCCACTTTGATATTATTTGCTAGCTGGCTTTCATATTTCATCTTTTCCCTTCTTTTGTTTTAGTTGCTCTCTGTAGGTTTTTAAAAACTTCACAATCCTCTAAATTCCCACTAATTTTTGCGTTGTTGTATGCCCTTTCTTTTGTTTTTACAATAACTTTGACTTCTTGTCAGCCATGGTTGTACTATTTTACCACTTGAGTATTTCTTCATTTTTGGAATACACATGCCCTGAACCTTTCTCATTTTTCCCAGAAACGCACACCATTGCTGCTCTGCTGACATCCCTGCAGCTCCTTCCAACTTACTTTGGCCAAATCCTCTCTCCTACCACTGTAATCTCCCGTACTCCACTGAAATACTGCTACATCAGACTTTACTTTCTCCCTATCAAGTTTCAAGTTGAACTCAATCATATTGTGATCACTGGTTCCTAAGGGTTCCTTAAGCTCCCTAATCACCTCTGGTTCATTAAATAACACCCGATCCAGTACAACTGATCCCCTAGTAGGCTCAACGAGAAACTGCTCTAAAAAGCCATCTCTTAGGCATTCAACAATCTCACTCTCTTGAGATCCATTACCTACAATTTCCCAATCAACCTGCATGTTAAAATCTCCCATGACTACCATAACATTCCCCTTTTGACTCACCTTTTCTATTTCCTGTTGTAATCTGTGGTCCGCCTCCCAGCCACTGTTGGGAGGCCCGTATACAACTGTCATCAACGTCCTTTTACCCTTGCAGTTTCTTAACTCAATCCAGAAGGATTCAACATCTTCTGATCCTATATCTCATCTTTCTACTGATTTGATGCCAGTAGAGCTACCCCACCTCCTCTGCCTGCCCTCCTATCCCTCCAATTCAACGTGTAGCCTTGGACATTCAGCTCCCAACTACAACCATCCTTCAGCCACGATTCATACCTGGTAATCTGTAGTAATGCAACAAGTTCATCCACCTTACTTCTTATATTATGTGCATTTAGATATAACACCTTGAGTACCGTATTTGATTTTGAATCCCTAATGTTTTGATACTCAGCCTGTTGGCTGCAACAAAGTCCCATCACCTGCCCGCCCTTCCTGACAGTTTGACTGTTCCCTATCTTTACTTTTTTACCATCCGTCCTATCCTGAGTCCCTTCACTCCAGTTCCCACCCTCCTGCCAAATGAGTTTAAACCCTCCCCAACAGCTCTAACAAACCTGCCTGCAAGAATATTGGTCCCCCTTGGGTTCAGGTGCAATCCATCACTTTTGAATAGGTCGTACCTCCCCCAGAGGAGATCCCAGTGATCTAAGACCCTGAAGCCCTGCCCCCTGCACCAGCTTCTCAGCCACGCATTTATCTGCCAAATCATCGTGTTTCTACCCTCATTGGTGCATGGCACAGGCAGTAATCCAGAAATTACTACTCGGGAGGTCCTGCTTCTCAGCTCGCTAGCTAGCTCTCTAAATTCTCTTTTCAGGACCTCTTTGCTTTTCCTTCCTATATTGTTGGTACCAATATTGACCAAGGCATCTGGCTACTCCCCCTCCCTCTCCAAAATATTATGGATGCTATCTGAAACATCCCTGACCCAGGCACCTGGGAGCCAACATACCATCTGGGTGTTCCATTCACATCCACAGAATCTCCTGTCTGTTCCCCTCACTATTGAGTCCCCTATCACTACCACCCCCTTCTTCTCTCTCTTTCCCTTCTGCACCATGGACCCATGCTCAGTGCCTATAACCCAGTTGCCGTGGCATTCTCCTGGGAGGTCATCCCCCACAAAAGTATCCAAAGCAGTATACTCATTTTTGAGGGCAATGGCTATTTCCATTTCTCCTGACGATCACCCAGCTACTCGCCTCCTGCAACTTCTGTAAGTTGTGATTAACTCCTTGTAACTCTCCTCACTTTCCCGTACAAGCTGAAGAATATCCCGTTGCTGCTCCAGATCCCCAACACGGTCTTCAACAAGCTGCAGCTCGATGCACTTCACACAGATGTAGCTCCCCGGGAGACTCTGGGTCTCCCAGTTTTCTACATCCGGCACAAAGAACCCGCCACAGCCATTTAAATGGTACAGTAAGAAAGAAAGAAAACACAAAAAGGAAACCTTAACAGATACTTTACACTGAAGCATCCAAGCTGACGCCTCTTTTGAGTCATAAGTATATTCAGCAAGGAATCAAATTCTTTGGCCCAACCCTTCTGCGCCAACCAAGCAGCCTATCTGACCTAGTCCCATTTGCCGAAATTTGATGCATAACCATTTTCCTGCCCATGTAATGTGCAAATGTCTTCTAAATACAGTAATTGTACCATTCTGCTACTTCTAAATGATAAGGCTGGTCTGAAGATATTTCTGAAGGCTGGAGTAGGGGGTTCTTGTCAGGAACAGATTATACTTGAGGAGATCACCAAAGAATTCCTTCCAGGGATTACCTTTCTGCCCCTGTTGGGATCATTCCAGTCTTTGTCTGTCTAAAGGGTGAGGCCTTGGGCATTTGAGATGTAGAGAGCTTTAAAAGCATCGAAGATATATGAGTCTTGGCTATTACTGAGTTGCTGAGCACACTGCGA
Source organism: Mobula hypostoma (assembly GCF_963921235.1). Lineage (NCBI taxonomy): Eukaryota > Metazoa > Chordata > Chondrichthyes > Myliobatiformes > Myliobatidae > Mobula > Mobula hypostoma. The sequence continues at coordinate 54,020,337 of NC_086098.1, read as the reverse complement.
TCACCGTGTCACCATCTGTTCACAAATTCTCTGCCTCCAGGCACTTATAATTTCTTTTTTATATATCTTGTGGAGTTTTCAATCCAGGAAAATCTGACATTTCTTGTTTACTATCTCCTTGATCTCCTTGTCATTTCGCAAATTCAGTGGTGCATTCCACAATGGCAAAAAGAACTGACTTTAAAAACATCATTCTCCTGCTCTTGCTAATAAATTACTTAAGTTTAATTTTAGTTTGATATCTCTTCACTCATCATCTACTAGAAACAGAAGGGGTCTAACAGTCTAAACTGGTTTGGATGCAAGACAATTGGTGAACCTTCCAAAAAAAATGCTGGGGAAACTCAGCAGGCTAGTACCGATGTCTTGTCCCAAAATATCAACTATTTATTCCTCTTCCTAGATGCTGCCTAATCTGCTGAGTTCCTTCAGCATTTTGTGTGTGTTACTCTGGATTTCCAGTGACTGCAGCATCTCTTGTGTTGGTAAACCTTCCATGATATATATCTCTGTCCTGTCATTGAGTTATCTCCAGTATCCACCAAGAGCTTGAACAGTGACAATACTTATAACAATATCCACTTTAAGCTTTTTTTAATCTAAAATCCCACTTAATGGAACTAGTTCTAATGGAATTAGTAATGGAATCTCATTCTGCTGCAATTGAGCCACCAGCCCTTGCCTTGTGTATTTAAGATGCACAATTCAGCTAACAGAAGATCAAATCTCAATATCTGTATTCAGAATTTAAAGAATTGCCTTTTCAGATATCTGAAACTTCATCTCCAGTAATAGACTGAGGGATATTCACAGCAGAATTCAACAACATCAACAGTGAACAGCTGTAACTTGAACTAATCTTTGGGAATGTCGAATAAAAAAGCCGTAGATAGCAGCAAAATTAGGTGAGTGAGCTGGTTTAAGTGCGATTTAGTTGACATTCATAGACCAGTTAAAAAAGCAACGACGGAGGTACAGTAAGATGAGATGGATCAAATATCTGAAGCCAGTTATCAGATTCTGGCAACAGAAGTGGTGAATTCACTGCAGATTTTGCCTATTTTGAAGGGGTTGAAAATCTATCTCCAACGTTGAAGTGTTGTGGAGATAGATCAAAACACTGAGTGCCATTCGCCAATTTTCATGCTGCTGCAGAGCGGAGAAAACTTACCGCATGACAATGCCCAACATTTAAATGAGCTGAGTGTTTTTAGGCAGATACTCAAGCTCCAGAAGCACCCCTGTTTTTAACGGTTGGCTTGTGACATTGGTTGTTTCAGAGGTGGCTATAGTCTATGATGATCATTCAGATCAGAAGTCAGATCTCACTCGTGTTCTCAGCATATCAAATACACTTTGGTTTGCTAACTCACAATTTAATATCAACTATAATTTTAGATTTTGGATGCTTGGCTTTTGTACACAGTGGTGGTAGTGAATGTTGCAGTTCACAGTGAACTGTCCCAGCTCATGTGCTTGGTTTGGTGTGGTTTGAGGACTTTTAGTAAAATGTCTTAGAAATGTTGAGGGGGCTGATATTTTTTCAATAAACTCTACACATATGATAGCTGCCAAATAATCTGATAAATCTTCCCTGGCTGTGACTGAAAATTACGCTGTAAATACAGAAAATGTGGAGATAATCAGTAGATTAAGCGTCTGAAGAGGAGAGGGTTAATAACTCAGGGAAACAATGACTTCTTTATCCATAACCCACAGCATTAACTGCACTGCATGGTAGTGTTGTGCATTCTACCCAGCTTCTGAAGTACATTTCCAATGAAATTAACAAGGCTGGATTTCTAGCCAAGCCTGTTCCAGGCAGAGAAAATTAGGAGGAAAATATAGAACTGAAAAGAGAGAGCAGTTGGGGGGAGGAGAGCTCAGTGATGAAGATTTGTTGGCAGTGCAGTTTAAAGAGGATGTGCAAATAGGTTATTTAAAAGCATAAAAGATGGATTATAAACAATATCCTGCATGAGGAATCTAGATAAGGTGGCTTTGTAGATCTCAAACCTACAGTATACCAATTTAAAAATCCTTATCTCCAAATGTCTGAAAGAGAAGGACATTGCAAAATACAGATTTTTTTCAGGATTTATTACAGATGTTTTTCTTTCCTTTTTCAAATCCTGTAATGTCAGTATTCATCTCTGATTACATGAAGGTCCAACAGAATTTTAGGGACTGTTGTAATGACTACTGCATAAACCTTTATTTGAGTCCCCTGTTGCCTTATAATAAGGACAGCATGCAGTAGGTGGAAGATTCTGGGTACCTATGTGTCCAAGGCAAGCAGATGTGCAGAAAGTCTTTGCAGTTTGAGATGTTTTAGCCCAGTGTCACTTGGCTAAAGTCAGAGCCGCAGAGAAGGCTTCACATCAGGGAGCTACAAGGTTACTGGGAGGATTCATAAGCAGAGGTAATAAAACACCATTAGACATGACCTTCTGGATTTGATTGGTGGTCAGGGATAGGCTTGAATGACTGCAAGTGAAGTAGGTAGGAGGACTCAGGACAGAAGCACAGGCACCTCAGGCTTCATAACTGTTCAGTGGATTTGAGGTACTGCTAATGTATTTGAATGAAGTGGGGGTTGCAGAGTGATTTTACTAACTTACCATGACATTGCATATTCCTCATTATCACATTGCAGCTTCTCAAACTGGGGATGGCATAATGTGTATTATAGTAACTACAGTTCAAAATTATTTCATTGAATGTGTGGAGCAGCCAATAGTAATTATTCCGTGGGATATGAATATTCAAATGATAAAAAATGTTGATATGAGTGGTAAAACTGTGGAATTCTTTGCCACAGGCAGCTGTGGAGGCCAAGTCTTTATGTAGATTTAAAGCAGAGGTTGATAGATTCTTGATTAGTCAAGGCATGAAGGGATAGAGGGAGAAGGTAGACGACTGGGCCTGAGAGGAAAATTGGATCAGCCATGATGAAATGGCAGAGCAGATGCGATGGGCCAAATGGCCTAATTCTGCTTCTATATCTTGTAGTCTTATGGTCTAAATATTCAGTGTGGAAATCTGAAAATTGTCACCACATGTATATATGTTATGTTAAAGATTTTTCAGCTCTCCCATGTTCCTGTCACCAGTAGAACACCAACGGAAACTACTGGAAAATGGTGGAGAGCTATTTACATTGAATCTCCATCTCCTGAGGGTCTCCCAGGATCTTGAGCAAAGTTGAGGGAGCTCAGGCTCTTGCAACCATTGAACCATGTAGAAATCAGAATCAGATTTAATATTGTGAAACTTGTTAACTTTACGGCAGCAGTACAATGAAATACATAATAAATAAATATAGAGAAAAAATGGAGTTACGGTAGCTATAAACATGTCTATTAAATAGTTCAGTTAAAATAAGTAGTGCAAAAATAACAGGAATAAAAAAGTAGTGAGGTAGTGTTCATGGGTTCAATGTCCATTTAGGAATCAGATGGCAGAGTCCCCTCTGTTCCTGAATCATTGAGTGTGTGCCTTTAGGCTTCTGTATCTCCTTCCCAATGATAACAGTGTGAAGAGGGCATATCCTGAGTGGTGGGAATCCTTCCTAAGGTACTGCTCCTTGAAGATATCTTGGATACTGTGGAGGCTGGTACCCATGATGGAGCTGACTAATTTCATAAGTTTCTGCAGCTTATTTCAATCTTGTGCAGTAGCACCCACCCTCCACCCCACCATACCAGATGGTGATGCAGCCAGTCAAAATGGTCTTTATGGTACATTTGTAAAAGTTTTCAAGCGTTTTTGCTGACAAACCAAATTTCCGCATACTCCTAATGAAATATAGCAGTCTTGCCTTCTTCATAGCTGCATCAATATGTTGCGTATAGGTTAGGTCCTCAGATATTGACGCCCAGGAATGTCAATCGCACATCCCACAGGAACACTCACAACACGCTGGAGGAACTCAGCAGGTTGGGCAGCATCCATGGAAACGATGAGTCAACGTTTTGGGCCGGAACCGTTCGTCAGGACTGTAGGGGGAAGGGGCAGAGGCCCTATAAAGAAGGTGGGAGGAGGGTGGGAAGGAGAAGGCTGGTAGGTTCCAGGTGAAAAGCCAGTAAGGGGAAAGATCAAGGGATGGGGGAGGGGAAGCAGGGAGGGGATAGGCAGGAAAGGTGAAGAAAGAATAGGAGAAAACACAATGGGTAGTAGAAGGAGGCGGAACCATGATGGAGGTGATAGGCAGCTGGGAGAGGGGGCAGTGTGAAACTGGGATGGGGTAAGGGAGAGGGAGGGAATTACCAGAAGTTGGAGAATTCAATGTTGATTCCACAGGAATGTCCCCTACCTTTTCCTGCAGTTTTTTCCCCTGCACCTCTCCTACCCATTTCCAATCTCCATCTACATTTCCTATCTCTTTCATATCTGCACCTTCCCTTCCCTTACCTATAGTGTATTCAATGCTTCAGTATTATTGGAGTAATAGTGTAAGTATGTTGTTGATGAAGCGTAGTTCTTTTTATTTACATAATTCGTTATGGGTTGTATGGAAGAAGTACATGAATGGCATACGTTATTACACCAGCACGCCACTAAGGAAAAAGAAACAAAGCATATCTACTCCAGCTCCCGTGTTTCTCTTTCGATTGATTTCTGGAGTTACAAAATATAACAGTGGTGACGAGGTAGCTTTAAAAAGAACCCAAGACAACTACCTACCTGTTGAACCACAGCATGTTTTTCTTCCAAAGGGGAGAGAGACATTCGAGTAAAAAAAAGCGCAGCATGCTTTTTTCTTTGGAAGGGGTGAGAGATATTTGAGTTAAAAAAGGAAGAAAACAAATGAAATTCTCAGATTGATAAACAATGAGTAACAGGTATAATATTAGTATTTTTTAAAAGGACTCAGATGGCTGGCTATATCAGAAAAATAGATGTGTTTGATTGCACAACAGTTAATTGGATGATGTACGCTAAACAAATTGAGCAGTAACTTGAAACAAATGAAATAGCCATGATAAGCAAGTGTCAGTATTACTGAGTGGAAAAACTGACAGTTTGCTTTGAAGTTTAACTGCTCAAAGTTTCAAAGTTTTTAAGTTAAAAATGGTGCCAGAGAACAACGCGACTAACCATGGCATCCTGCAAACTGTACTGAAACTACTACTTCAACATCCTTCACTTTCAAATACGACTCTGCTACTAAGTTGCATGCAATTGAAAGTAATGATTTACATTTTGACGGTGTGCTTTTGGGCCAATTGAGCAATCTGGCACATTGCTGTATCCGAGAGAGTTTGGTGATGTTCGGAACGGTGTGGGCGGCCTGGTGGTCTACAGACAGACCACAAGCCCATGCTTCGCTCTGACTGAGGCATTGAGCAACCCTGAAGTTAACAAAGACAAGAGCGGAGGACTGGTGGGTGTTCAGCGCTGCCTGCATGTATTTCACCGGTCTTCCTTTCCCTCTCGCTAGTTGCTGTCAGCGGGAAGTGCAAGAGTCTTGGGATCCATGTTACAAGGATTAATCGGCAAGGCTCATTGCTACGGACTCATTTTGGGGAAGTATGAGGTTCATGTTACATCTGTTTCTAGATTCTGCTTATTCCTTTTTTTTTGCTGATTTTGAGCAGTTTGGTCCATGAAGACAACGGGTGCTTCAGCAAAGACTGCCTCTGCAGACACAGCCTGTAGTCGGCTAGCAGCACTAAAATGAATTAAACGGATTATTCCTGGACTCCTGGTTTGATACTGGTATTCAATGTGTTATTCGATCACTTTTTGCCATGTGGAAAATCTTTTCTTTCTTAGTGTGTTGTGTTTTCTTTGAATGGAATCCATGATGTTTAAACTTTCATGGCTGCATGCAGAAGGACCAATCTCAGAGTTGTAGATCACAAGGCCATAAGGCATAGAGGCAGAATTAGGCCAATTGGCCCATCGAGTCTACTCCATCATTCAATCTTGGCTGATCCTTTTTCTCCTCCTCAGCACCACACCCTGGCCTTCTCCCTGTAAGCTTTCATGCCATGGCCAATGAAGAACGCATCAATCTCCACCTTAAATATACCCAATTACTTAGCCTCCACAGCTCCTGGCGAAACACAACTCACATTTAAAAGAACAGTTGAAATTGTTGTATCAACAGAAACCATAGATATTGGCGTAATTGAGCTGCAGTCAGAAATGAAAGTGTGTGTGAACAAAATTGCAAAGTCTAAACAGAAACTTGCCTGGTCAAATAAATTCAGTAGCCATTGTGGCAGGTGCTCACATATACCAGACCAATGGAATTGGACATTGGCTTGGCTGTTTCAGTTGTTTCACAAAATGAGTTTGAATGGCGTTTCAAAGATACTAAACTGAAGCCTGCAGATATCCAACTGAAAACTTGGATGGGAATGACATTCGTAACAGTGAAATACAACAACCAACAAGACACATTGGGTTTGTAAGTGGTTAAATCAGGAGGACCAACAGTGTGGGGCCATGACATTCTGAGACAGCAACAACATAATTGAAGATCCATCCAGCACTTGAATGCCACATTGCCTGAAAAAGAGTCAACTGGATGTAAATTAAGAAAGATACTGGATAATGCCACAGTAGCGTTCAAGGATGGCATTAGAAACATAGAAAACCTACAGCACAATACAGGCCCTTCAGCCCACAAAGCTGTGCCAAATATATCCCTACCTTAGAAATTACCTAGGTTACTCATAGCCCTCTATTTCTCTAAGCTCCATGTACCTGTGCAGGAATCTCTTAAAAGACCCTATCATTTTTGCCTCCACCGCTGCCGCTGGCAGCCCATTCCATGCACTCAGCACTCTCTGTGTGAAAAGACTTACCCCTGACATCTCCCCTGTACCTATTTCCAAGCACCTTAAAACTATGCCCTCTCATGCTAGCCATTTCAGCCCTGGGAAAAAGCCTCTGACTATCCACACGATCAATGCCTCTCATCATCTTGTACACCTCTACCAGGTCACCTCTCATCCTCCTTTGCTCCAAGGAGAAAAGGCCAAGTTCACTCAACCTGCTTTCATAAGGCATGCTCCCCAGTCCAGGCAACATCCTTGTAAATCTCCTCTGGACCCTTTCCATGGTTTCCGCATCCTTCCTGTAGTGAGGCAACCAGAACTGAGCACAGTACTCCAAGTGGGATCTGATCAGGGTCCTATATAGCTACAACATTACCTCTTGGCTCTTAAACTCAATCCCACAAAAACCTACAGAGAGTAACTAATACAACCGTAGCTGACAAGGGAAGTTAAAGCTATTGTAAAAGCAAAAGAAAGGACATACAACAAAGCAAAAATTAGTGGGAAGATACAAGATTGGGAAGTTTTTAAAAACCTACAGAAAGCAACTAAAAAAATCATTAGAAGGGAAAAGATGAAATATGAGAGCAAGCTAGCAAAAGAGGATAGTAAAAGTTTTTTTCAAGTAAGTTAAAAATAAAAGAGAAATGAGAATGGATATAGGACTTCTAGAAAATAAGGCAGGAGAAATAATCAGGGGAGACAAGGAGATAGCTGCTGAACTAAATGAGTATTTTGCGTCAGTCTTCATTGTGGAAAACACCAGCAATATGCCTGATGTTGTAGAGTGTGAAAGAAGAGAAGTGGGTACAGTTACTGTTACAAGAGAGAAGGTGCTGAAAAAGTGGAAAGACCTAAGGGTACATTAGTCACCCAGACCAGATGAACTGTACCCAAGTGTCCTGAAAGAGGTAGCGTTAGAGATTGTGGTGGCAGTAGAAATGATCTTTCAAAAGTCATTGGACTCTGGGATGGTCTCAGAAGACTGGAAAATTGCAAACAATACCCCACTTTTTAAGAAAGAAGGAAGGCAGCAGAAAGGAAATTATAGACCAGTTAGCCTGACCTCAATGGTTGGTAAGATGTTAGAGTCAATTGCTAAGGATGAGGTGATCGAATACTTGGTGATACGGGATAAGATAGTACAAAGTCAGCATGGTTTCCTTCAGGGAAAATCCTACCTGACAAAACTCTGGAATTCTTTGAAGAGATTACAAGTGGGATAGATAAAGGGGATGCAGTGGATGTTGTGTATTTGAACTCTCAGAAGGCCTTTGACAAGGTGCCATACATGAGGCTGCTTATCAAGTTAAGAACCCGTGGTATTACAGGGAAGTTACTAACATGGTTAGAGCATTGGCTGATTGGTAGGAGGCAGCGAGTGGGAATAAAAGGATCCTTTTCTGGTTGGCTGCCAGTGACTAGTGGTGTTCCGCAGGGGTCGGTGTTGGGAGCACTTCTTTTTATGTTGTATATCAATGACTTAGATGATGGAATAGATGGCTTTGTTGCCAAGTTTGCAGATGATATGAAGATTGGTGGAGGGGCATGTAATGTTCAGGAAACAGGTAGGATGCAGAAAGACTTAGACAGATTAGGAGAATAAAGGAGGGAGGAGAAGATGGCAGCGCAACGTAGCACGCGCGTCTGTTCCGAATGAATATCGTATGTGTAACTACGGGGGCCATGCACAATCCGGATTTGATGGAGACAGCCGTGAAAGTACGGAGGAACACCTGGAGTAACTTCTGAAATGCCTGCTTCGCTGCCGCTGTTACTGTGCAATCGAGAATCTCCGGAGACGAAGGCCCCAAATCCTCGGCTTTGCCTATTGCTTGTTGCCGGGGCCGGGGTCGAAGCGCTCGGCAGAGATGGTGCTCGGTGCTCAGTGTTGGAGAGGTGGTCGGAGGCTCGGAGTTTTCGGACGGACTCGGAGTTGGACTCTGGTCGGATGCTTCTACGATGCTGCATTGGCAAGCTGGCGGCACTGGAGGTTAACTGTCTGCGTGAGATGATGGAACTTTCAAAAGACTTTGAGACTTTACTGTGCCATGGTCTGTTCTTATCAAATTATGGTATTGCTTTGCACTGTTGTAACTATATGTTATAATTATGTGGTTTTTGTTAGTTTTTAAGTCGGTTTGTCACGTGTTTTCGTGATATCATTCTGGAAAAACATTGTATCATTTCTTAATGCATGCATTACTAACTGACAATAAAAAGAGGACTGCTTGTCCTCATAATCTAATCTAATCTAATGGGAAAGAAAGTGGCAAATGAAATACAATGTTGGAAAATGCAGTCATGCACTTTGGTAGTAGAAATAAATATGTGCACTATTTTCTAAACAGGGAGAAAATCCAGGAATCTGAGATGCAAAGGGACTTGGGGGACACCTTGTGCAGAACACCCTAAAGGTTAACTTGTAGGTTGATTTGGTGGTAAGGAAGGCAAATACAATGTAGCATTCATTTCAAGAAGTCTAGAATACAAGAGCAAGGATGTGATGCTTTATAAGGTACTGGTGAGGTTTCACCTTGAGTATTGTGAACAGTTTTGCCCCTCATCTTAGAAGAGATGTGCTGGCATTGGAGAGGGTCCAGAAGAGGTTCACAAGGATGATTCCAGGAATGAAAGGGTTATCATACGAGGAAAATTTGATGGCTCTGGGTCTGTACTCACTGGAATTCAGAAGGATGAGGGGTGATCGCATTTAAACCTTTTGAATGTTGAAAGGCCTGGACAGAGTAGATGTGGAAAGGATGTTTCCCATGGTGGGAGAGTCTAGGACAAGAGGGCACAACCTCAGGATAGAGGGGCGCCCTTTCAAAACAGAGATGTGGAGAAATTTCTTTACCCAAAGGGTGGTGAATTTATGGAATTTGTTGCTACATGCAGCTGTGGAGGCCAGGTCGTTGAGTGTATTTAAGGCAGAGGTTGATAGGTTCTTGATTGGACATGACATCAAAGGCTACAGGGAGCCATCTGGGAGGAGAAAGAAAAATGTATAAACCACGGTTGAATGGTGGAGCAGACTCAATGGGCTGAATGGCCTCATTCTGTTCCTATGTCTTTATGGTCTTATGGTCTTAATTTCCCTGCTATGCAGAAATCTATCCAAACATATCTTAAATATATTCACTGAGGTAGCCTCCACTGCTTCATTGGGCAGAGAATCCCACAGATTCACCACTCTCTGGGAAAAGCAGTTCCTCTTCATCTCTGTCCTAAATCTTTGCCCCTGAATCTTGGGCTATGTCCCCTGGTTCTACTCTCACCTACCAGTGGAAACAACTTCCCTGCGTCTATCCTATCTATCGCTTTCATAATTTTATAAGTTTCTATATGATCCCCTGTCATTCTTCTGAATTCCAGAGAGTAGAGTCCCAGGCAACTTAATCTCTCCTCATAGTCTAACCCACTCAATGCTAGAATTAACCTTGTGAACCTCTTCTGCACTGCCTTCAAAGCCAGTATATCCTTCTTCAAGTGAGGAGACTAAAACTGTATGCAGTACTCTAGGTGCGACCTCACAAGTATGCTGTACAGTTGCAGCATAACCTCCTTGCTGTCAAATTCAAACCCTCTAGCAATGAAGGCCAACAGTCCATTTGCCTTCTTGATAGCCTGCTGCACCTGCAAAACAACTTCCTGTGATTCATGCACATGCGCTCCCAAGTCCCTCTACACAGCAACATGCTGCAATCTTTTACCATTTAAATAATAATCTGCTCTTTCATTTTTCCTTCCAAGGTGGATGAGCTCGCATTTATCAACATTCTACTCCATCTGCCAGACCCTTGCCCACTCACTTAACCTATCTATATCTCTCTGCAGGCTCTCCATATCTTCTGCACAATTTGCTCTGCCATTCAATTTATATCATCAGCAAACTTGGATACACGACACTCGGTCCCCTTTTCCAGATTGTTAATGTATATTGTGAATAGTTGCAGGCCCAGCACCAGCCCCTGCAGCACACCACCCACCACTGATTGTTAACCCATGTATCCCAACTCTCTGCTTTCCATTAGTTATCTAATCTCCTATCCATGCTAATACATCACCCCCAACTCTATGCATTCTTATCTTATGGATATGTCTTTTACCTGGCACCTTATCTAACGCCTTCTGAAAATCCAAGTAAATGATGTCCATCTGTTCCCTTCTAACCACTGCGCTCAGTATATCCTCAAAGAATTCCAGTAGTTTGTCAAACAGGACCTGCCTTTGCTGAAACCATGCTGCATCTGCCTGATGGATCCATTTCTTTCCAGCTGCCTCACCATTTCTTCTTTAATGATAGCTTCGAGCATTTTCCCAACTACAGATATTAAACTAACTGGCCTATAGTTACTTGCCTTTTGCCTAAGTCCTTTTTTTGAACAGCGATGTGACATTCGCAGTCTTCCAAACTGCCAGGACCTACCCAGAGTCCAGAAAATTTTGATAAATCATCACCAAAGCCTCTACTATAACTTCTGCCATTTCTTTCAGTATCCTGGGATGCATTTAATCAGGACCAGGGGACTTGTCTATCTTCAGGCCCACACGTTTGCTCAGCACTACCTCTATAGTGATAGCTATTGTTTCAAGGTCCTCACCTAACATCGCATCCATAACATCTTTCTTTGGCGTGCTGGTCTCCACCGTGAAGACCAACACAATATAGTCATTCAAAGCCTCGGCCATTTCCTCATTACCAAATAGCAATTCCCCCTTCTTGTCCTCCAAAGGAATTTAGCCACCCTTTTCAGCTTTATATAATTATAACAACTTTTATTATCCGTATTCATATTTTGTGTTAGTTTATTTTCATTATCTAGCCTCTCTTTCTTTATTGAAAGAGAAGCGGTACTTTGTTACTTTTTAAGTTTCCCCAATCTTCCATTTCCCACTACTCTTGCGACTTTGTATGCATGAGCTTTTAGTTTGATGCCTTCTTTAATTTCATTAGTTATCCAAGGCGGACTCTCCCCACTCTTACTGTCCTTGCTTTTAACTGGAATATACTTCTTTTGTGCACCGAGAAAAATCTCTTTGAAAGTCTTCCACTGTTTCTCAACTGTCCCACCATGTAGCCTGTGTTCCCCGTCTACACTAATGAAATCCTCCCTCATCCCCAAGAGGATCCCTAACTGCAAAATCACTGGTTTTACCTGTCTCATTGTACAGGACCAGATTAAATTGTCTCAACCAACTTGATTCACCCAATCTATGTGCAAGTTAAAGTCCCAAATGATAACTGCTGTTCTATTCTTAAATGCTTCAGATATTTTTCTGTTTATTGCCTGTGCCACTGTAATGTTATTATTCAGTGGCCGATAGACAGCTCCCACCAGTGATTTTTACTCTTTACTATTCCTAATCTCTACCCAGATGGATTCACTATCACCCTGATTTCATCTTTAATTAAAAGCGCTACCCCACCTTCATTACCTTCTTGCCTATCCTCCCATATTACCTGATATCCTTGGATATTTAATTCCCAATCCTCTCCGCCCCGCAATCACGTCTCTGTAATGGCCACTAATACTACAGGCATTCAAATAAAGTGCCCTTACTCTCTTTGTGCTTTTAAAAGCTTGTAATCATTTACTCTTTTGCACTTGACTTTTCGTCATTCCACCCTTACTTTTCTCTTTTTTATCTTTTGCTTTTTCTTTGTCTTTATCCACACTTCCCTTTTTCACTTTATCCATATTTCTCCAATCTGTTGAACCCACTCCCCTACTATTTTGTTTAAAGCCTTATCCACAGCCCTAGTTATGCAATTCGCTAGGATCCAGGTCCCATCATGGTTTAGGTGGAGCCCGTCCCATTTGTACAGCTATCTCCTTCCCCAATACTCGTACAAATTTCCCATATATTCAAACCAACCTCTCCCACACCAATCCTTGAACCACGCATCTAACTCTCTAAACTTCTCAACCCGATGCCAATTTGCACGTGGCTCATGTAGTAATCAAGAGATTAGTACATTTTGATTCTGCTTTTTAATTTAGTCCCTAGCTGCTCAAATTCCTTCAGCAGAACCTCTTTCCTTGTTCTACCTATGTCGTTGGTACACACATGGACCACGACAACTGGATCTTTCCCGTCTCACTGCAAATTCCTCTGCCGGTCAGGTAAGATGTCCCAAACCTGGGCACCAGGCAGGCAACACAGCCTTCGGGACACTCTATCCTCGCAACAGAGAACTCTGTCTATTCCCCTGACAATACTATCCTCAATTACCACTACATTTCCTTCTTCCCCTCTCTTGAATGGCTCCCTGAACCATGGTGCCACAGTTAGGTTGCTCATTCTTCCTACAGCCCCCACTCTCATCCACACAAGAAACAACAATCTCAGACCCATCGGACAAGATCAAGGGTTGAGGGTCCTTCAGCGCTGTCTCTTGGATCCCACTACCCGCCTCACTTGTAGTCACACCCTCTTGTCCCTGACCACGGATCAGCTAAACTAATGGGTGTGACTACCTCCTGAAACAGAGAATTCAGGTAACATAACAAAGCCAACATAAAAGCTAAATAGAGGGAATATAACAGATTAAAAAATCATGGGAAGTTAGAGGATTGAAAAGCTTTTAAACACCAACAGAAGGCAACAAAAAAAATTCATTTCGCTAAAGATAGAATACAAAAGTAAGCTATCTAATAATATTAAAGAGGATACTAAAAGTTTCTTCAGATACATAAAATTAAAAGAGGCAAGAGTGAATATTGGACTGCTGGAAACAGGTGCTGGAGAGCTAGGAATGGGGGACAAGGAAAAGACAGTCAAACTGAATAAGCATTTTACATCAGTCCTCATTGTGGAAAACACGAGCAGAATGGTGTAACTTCTAGGTGTCAACGGTCATTAAGTTTGTGAAGTAACCACAACTAGAGAGAAGGTTCTTGGGGAACTGAAAGGTCTGGTCACTTGGACCAGATGGTGTACACCACAGGGTTCTGAAAGAGGTGGCTGAAGAGACCATGGAGGCACTAGTAATGATCTTTCAAGAATCACTAATTTCTGGATTGATTCCAGAAAACTGGAAAACTGCAAATGTCACTCCACTCTTCAAGAAGGGAGAGAGGCAGAAGAAAGGAATCTATAGACAAGTTAGACTGACCTCTGTGTTTGGGAAGATGCTGGTGTTGATTATTAAGGATGAGGTCTCAGGATACTTGGAGGTACATGATAAAATAGGCCGTAGTCAGAATGGTTTTCTCAAGGGACAAATCTGCTGGAATTCTTTAAAGTAGTAACAAGCAGGATAGACAGCTAAGAATTAATTGATGCTGCATATTTGGATTTTAAAAGACCTTTGACAAGGTGCCACACATGAGGTTGCTTAAGAAGCTGCAAGCCTGTGGTATCACAGGAAAGATTCCAGCATGGATTAAGCAGTGGCTAATGGGCAGGAGACAAAGAGTGGGAATAAAGGCAGCCTTTTCAGGTTGGCTGTCGATGACTAGTGGTGTTCTACAGGGGTATGTGTTGGAACCGATTCTTTTTATGTTATATGTCAATGATTTGCATACTAGAATTAAAAGCTTTATGTCAACGTTTGTGAACAATATGAAGATTGGTGGAAGGGCAGGTAGTTTAGAGGAAGTAGAGAGGCTACAGAAGGATTTATCCTGGTGGGGAATGGGCAAAGGAATGGCAGATGGAATTCAGTGTCAGGAAGTGTATGGCCACGCACTCTAGAGCTGACTATTTTCTAATTGGAGACAAAATACAAAAAACAGGTGCAAAGCGACTTGGGAGTCCTTATGCAGGATTCCCTAAACGTTAGTTTGCAGGTTGGGTTTGTGTTGAGGAAGGCAAATGCAATGTTAGCATTCATTTTGAGAGGACTAGAATATAAAAACAAGGATGTAATGTTCAGACTTTATAAAGCACTTTTGAGGCCTCACTTGGAGTATTGTGAGCAGTTTTGGGCCCCTCATCTTAGAAGGATGTGCTGGAGAGAGTTCAAAGGGGGTTAATAAAAATGATTCTATGATTGAATGACTTGCATATGAAGAGCATTTGATGGATCTGGGCCTGTATTCATCAGACTACAGAAGAATGAGGGGTGACCTTATTGAAGTTTATCAAATGGTGAAAGGCCTTGACAGAGTGGATGTGAAGAGAATGTTTGCTATGGTGGGAGAGTCTAAGACCAGAGGACACAGCCTCAGAATTGAAAGGTGTCCTTTTAGAACGGACATGAGGATTTTCTTTAGCCAGAGTGTGGTGAATCTGTGTAATTATTTGCCACAGGCTGCTGCGGAGGTCAAGTCTTAAAGTATATTTAAGGCAGAGGCTGATAGATTCTTGATTGGTCAGGGCATGTAGGAATCTGGGGAGAAGGCAGGAGATTAGGGCTGAGAGGAAAATTGAATCAGCCATAAAGTAATAGCGGAGCAGACTCAATGGGCCAAATGACCCAATTCTGCTCCTATATCTTATGGTCTTGTGTTATTTCTGAAGTTGTATCTACACCTGCACTCTGGCAGAAAGCTATGGACCGGGTGTTGCCAGGCTGCCTAGGCACTAATGACAAGTAACGATGACAAGGAACATCTCCAAAATCTCAAGACAGATGTATAAAGATTGGAAGATTATGGACTCAGAGCATGTCACATCAAGTGTGAATTCTTTAATCCAACCATCACTTACTTTGGTCACACTATTGCACAAGTGTGCTGAGAAATTACAAGCAGTAGCAGTTGTGGATGCCTCAAGGACAAAGGACTTGTCACAATTGCAGTTCCTTTTCGGATTTGTCAATTACTATATCAGTTTCTTGCCAAACCTGCTACTGTGCTCCACTACTTGAACTCAATACTTGCTCAAGAAGAAATAGCAATCAACAAAACAGTGTGAGGAGGCTTTCCAGAAGGTAAAGAAAATGGTGACGTCAGACCCTGTACTCACATACTATGATTCATATCACCCAGTGAAGCTTGCCTGGATGCTTGGTCTTATGTTGTAGATGCAGTCATATCACATGTTGAGTGACAGAAGTGAGCATCGCATAGCCTTTACATCACGTTTCCTTCCCGCTGCAGATAAACATTATGCACTGATTGACAGAGAGACCTTGAGCCTGGTTTAGAGACAAAAAAACATTTCAACCAACAATTGTATAGGAGAGAGTTACCCTCATTACTGAACATCAAACACTAGTGTCCATTTTCAATCCACAGAAGGCTGGTTCACCAACAGCAACAGCATGACTGCTTCTTGGAGGACACAATTACAAGATCAAAAGATTCAAAAAAGATTCAAAACTTTCACTTATTATCAAAGCATGTATCCATATGCAACTCCGAAATTCATCTTCTCCAGATAGCCACAAAACAAAAAAAAGGACATGAAAGTCATTCAGAGAGAAACATCAAACTCACCCTCCCCCCCACACACCAAAAAGAATGGCATTCTGACCGCCAACCCCCCAAAAACTTTCTCCCCACACTAAATGGAACAGGAACATCGACCACCCCCCAATAAAATAGCCCCTCCCCCGCACAAAAAAACAGAAAAGGAACGGGCGATAAAAACACAGGATATAAAAACCACAAGTCTGAAAAAGTCCACGGTCCATAAATGCAATAGTCCAGTCATAAACACAGAACCACAATACAATCTTCCAATATCACTGACATTCATCAAAAGAGAGGGACAACACATGAGGCAGAGAGGCTGAGTTCAAATTCAAGAGAATAACTCATCACGGAAATGCTGGTGGACTGTCCAATTTACCCTTGGAAAAGGAAGTACCTGAAAAATTTATAAAAGAGAACACTGCTCTTGACATATTCTCGCAAATGCAAATCAGAAGTTACTCTTTTATCAGAATCAGGTATATTATCACCAGCAGGTGTCATTAAATTTGTTAACAGCAGCAACAGTTCAATGCAATACATAACATAGCAGAAATAAAATAAAATGATAATAATAATAAACAAATCAATTACAGTAAATGTATATCGAATAGATTAAAAATCATGCAAAAAACAGAAATAATAGATATTAAAAAAGCGAGGTAATGTTCATGGGTTCAATATCCATTCAGGAATCGGATGGCAGAGGGGAAGAAGCTGTTCCTGAATCACTGAGTGTGTGCCTTCAGGCTGCTGTACCTCCTACCTGATGGTAACAGTGAGAAAAGGGCATGCCCTGGGTGCTGGAGGTCCTTAATAATGGACACTGCCTTTCTGAGACACAGCAGAGATGATCCAAAGGGAAACCAGAAATGACCCCTTACTGTCTCAGGTCTACATGGCAACACAAAATGGCTGGAATGTGCAGCAGAAATTCAAGTTCCTCCATTTTTACCAGCACCATGATGAACTTGCCCTTGATAGGGGAGGTGGGGGCTGAATTATGTGGGGATTTGGAGTTGTTGTACCAACCAAGCTGAGAGTTAAAGTGTTTCAGAAGCTACATCTAGGTGGGGTCAAAATGAAAGTATTCACTTGATGTGTTGCCTGGTGGGCTGAGATAGATCAACAGATGGAGCAACTGCCATGCTCTGTTCAGGATGCCTGTATGTCCAGAAGTTGCCAAGAGCACCACCTCTCTATTCCTGGGAATGGCTGCATTGCCCTAGCAGAGAATTCATGTGGATTTTGCCAGACAATTCACGGGCACAAATTTCTTGGTGGTAATGGATGCAGCTACAAAGTGGCCAGAAGTGTTCCCAGTAGCCACCACTACAGTTTCACATACTGTTGATATATTGAGAAACCTCTTCTCAAGGGCTGATGTTCCAGGACACTTAGTCAATGACAATGGACCACAGTTTGATGTGGAACCATTTCAGTCATTCCTGAAAATGAATGGAATAAGACATATTACATCTGCACTGTACTATCCAAATACAAATGGCTTGGTGAAAATATTTGTCTAGTCTAAAGACTGCACTGTGAGAAATGTCAGCAAAACACACTACCCTGACACTGTATCAGGAGATCGCCAATTTCCTCTTTGCATATCATAATGCAGCACATTCCACAACCAAGAACACACCAGTTATGCTGTCCCTGGGACTTCCCTTGCACTCATACTTGGATCTCCTCAAACCCCATCTCAGAAGGAGTATGCAGGAGAAACAGTGGAGACAAATTGAAGGTTCTTCAAACAAGGAAGTTTGATGTTTCACACCTGGACAAACAGTCCTGGCAAAGAACTACTGAGGTGATCAAACGTGGATACTTTGGAAAGATTAAGGACAGAAATGGGCCGCTCTCCTACACGGTGGAGATTGCATCTAATGTCATCTGGTCATGACACATTAATCAGTTGAGGAGAGCAGAGTTAATTGTTAAAGAAGAAAGGCGTCCAGAGCTGTCAGAACCACTTCCCGCAGTCCTACAGTCAGCCTGAAACCACCATTGAGGAGGCTCCAGAACCTGTGATTGGTTTCACAACCAAAAAAATCACCTACCAAGTGGATTTATCCCCCTTGTCAGGAAAGATGTTATCTCGCAAAAGTAAGGTATCCTCCACAGCAATTAAATCATAAGCCCTGAATGGGACAATTCAAGAATTACTATGCTGTGGATGTCTATGTAGTATCTGTGTTATATAGTATTCTGTGTATATCAGATGACTAGAGAGCAATAGGTTATATATTTAAGTTGAGATACGTTCTACATAGAGTTGGGGTTTATCACTACAGGGAGGTGTATAGTGTATTTAATATTTCAAAATTCAAAGTAAGTATTATTATCGATATACATATATGTCACCATATACAACCATGAGATTATTTTTCTTTTTGTGGGCATACTCAACAGCTCTATAGAATAGAAACCATAACAGGATCAATGAAAGACTACCCAACTGGGGCGTACAACCAGAGTTCAGAATACAACAAACGGTGCAAATGCAAATATAAATAAATAACGAGAACATGAGATGAGGAGTCCTTGAACGAGTATCCACTGGTTGTGGGAAAAATTCAATAACAGCGTAAATGAAGCTGAGTGAAGTTATCCCCTCTTCTTCAACAGCCTGATGTTTGAGGGGTAGTAACCGATTTTGGCCTTGGTGGTGCAAGTCCTGAGGCTCTTGTACCTTCTATGTGGTGGCAGCAGTGAGAAAAAAGTATGGCCTGGGTGGTGGGGATTCCTGATAATGGACACCGCCCTCCTACTACAGAGCTTCATGTATTTGTGCTCATTCGTTGGGAGGGCTTCACGCATGATGTACTGGGCCAAATTCAAAGCTTTTTGTAGGATTCTCTGTTCAAGAGCATTGGTGTTTCCATACCAGGCTCTGATGCAGTCTGTCAATATATTCTTCACTACACATCTATAGAAGTTTGTCAAAGTTTTAGATAGCATGTAAAATCTCTGCAGACTCCTACAGAAGTAGAGGCACTGCCGTGCTTTCTTCATAACTGCACCTATGTGCTGGGTCCAGGACAGGTCCTCTGAAATAGGAACACCCAGGAATTTAAAGTTGCTGACCCTCTCCTCCTCTGATGAGGACTGGCTCATGGACTTCTGGTTTTCCCTTCCTGAAGTTTAAAAACAGTTCCTTGGTCTTGCTGAAATTTAGTGAGAAGTTCATAAACACAAAATAATCTGTAGATGCTGGGGTCAAAGCAACACTCACAACACGCTGGAGGAACTCAGCAAGTCCTGACGAAGGGTTCCGGCCTGAAACGTCGACCGATCTTTTCCACGGATGCTGCCTGACCTGCTGAGTTCCTCCAGCATGTTGTGAGTGTTATTAGTGACAAGTTGTTGTTATGACACCACTCAGCCAAATTTTCAATCTACCTCCTATTTTTTGATTCATCACCACCTTTGGTTTGAACCACAATAGTGTAGTCCTCAGCAAACTTGAATATAGCATTGGAGCTATGCCTATTTATACTTTATACTTTATTGTCGCCAAACAATTGATACTAGAACGTACAATCATCACAGCAATATTGTAATATTGTAAATATATTGTTGATTAAGCATTCTTAGTTTGTTTACATAATTCATTATGTGTTATAAGTAAGAGTATGATAATAGCATACGTCATTACACCATGGTGTCATATGTGATCACCCTACTAAGGAAAAAGAAACTAAGCACATTCATCCCAGATTGCATATTTTACTTTCTATTGGTTTCTCGAGTTACAATCCGGCAGATTGAGCAGACGAGACCAATGGATGGTCCAACGGTCAAGAAGGCGGTCTCTGCAAGCGTCGTGGAATGTGTAGAGCAGGACAAGACACAGAAGACGTCCTGGTCATCCACTGCGCCTAGTCCTGTCTCCAGCCGTCTAGACTCTGTCTTGCCACTGGATCCAGATGGGAATTGGGAAGAGAGAGTGAGGCTGACGCTGCGCAACTCTCCCTCACTTAAATCCAAATCACGCACTAGTCTCGACACCATCACCATAGTGTCGAGGTCTTCATCGACGTCAACGATGGACGAACAACAAGAGTTACAAAACATAACATTACCAACCCCTCCATTCCCTACAGGTTAAACTTCTGCTAATGAATTTCTGATAAAGGGTCTTTGTACAAAATAATGACTGTATATTCTCCAATAGATGGTGTTTGATTTGCTGACTTCCTTCAGGATATTATGTGTGTTGCCCAAGATACCCTCTTCTATTTTCTACGTCTTTTCATCGCCAGACCCTCCCACTTTTTCCACACCTGTTCCTTGCATCCATACCCATTGTTCCTCTTTGTCTCCAACTTTCTCTATCCATCTCTCTTTCCATTTCTCTCTTCATCTCTCTCTCTCTCTTTCTCTGTCATATATCTATCTACCATCGATCTATCTATCTTTTTTCACTATAAAGGCAAACCTTTATCCCAGAGATCAATTGCACTGAGTCCAGAAACGAAGCTGCTGAGGAATTGATTGGACTTTTTTTTATTACTTCAAGCAGTTAGTACATGGTGAGCAAACATTTAGTTTACCACTGAGAATCAGTAACACGTCAGTCCCCAAGTGTCAGACAACACTGAACAGGCCTTGCTGGAGGAAGTCTATCCTGGTGTTCTCCATCACTGCAATTGAAATTCAGCAAGTCTGGGAAGCTGTAGGAAAGGGATCTTTATACATACAATAGTAAATCCCACCTTTTACAACCTAAAACATTCCTTGAGATGCAACAAACTGGTTTCTTGTTTCAATATAGTTCAGGGAAAATATAAGGTCATCACCAATTTTGGGATTTATAATGGATAATCAAATATCTGAAACTTAGCAGTTGCACTTTCAGACATCCCACCCTGCAAAAACTCATTTCAGGGAGGTAGCACCATCAATTTGCGGGAGACTTCCGGGAGAGGTGGGATGTCTGCAATAGAGTAGCTCCTTAGCAGCCAGCCAGCTAGTTTAAATAACGTTAGCTGTGCTAATGAATGAATGACACCTGTTAAACATGTCTTTTACAGTCTTAACCCACCATGGGCAATAGAAAAGTCATTGTCACAAACAGTGCAGCGAGCAGCACTGTCATTATTTTGACCCCTATTAGGCAGGGGTACACTTTAGTGTGTTCTGGGGTGATGTACATTTTATATTTTTTTTGGAACACTCTGCCATGGCGCGCTCTGGCTCGCGCTCTCTCTCTCTCTCTCTCGTGGTCGCTTTCACGCTCTCTCTTGCTTTTCTTTCACGCACTCTCAAAAAATTGATTTCCGTGATATTGTATATAATTTGCAGGCATCAGGGAGCCACTATTAATATGCGGGAGACTCCTGGAAGTTCCGGGAGAGGTGGGATGTCTGCACTTTTACTTCTGGTGCCTGAAAATACACAAGACTGTTTGGAAATCCTGATGGTTCAGCATCTATCTTTTTGTGTGTTCATTCCTGTGCTCCCATCAGGCACCCTGGTACATGAATTGTACTCTCTTCCAATCACTGGGACTCTGGTTCCTGCACTTCCTTGAAACTCAATTAGTCTGTTTCCTGCACTCTGTTTGAAAAGATTCACTGAAAAATGCATTATTCTACTTTGTACTATCTAGAACAATTGAGTTAAGTACGTGTTGGAGTGTCCAAGCAATTAAGTGAGCTTTGCATAGTAAGGATTAGTGGGATTTGTGAGGATTGTTATAATGGCTGCTCAGTTAGCAAAAAGTCAGCATCAGCCTGTATCAGTATGAGAGAGATCAATGGACAAATTGCATACTTTCCATTGCAAATCAGAATATGGTATCAGAACCCAATAGAGAGGCGATGAATGAGGGACTGTGGTCTCCTTCAACAAAAGCAGACGACCCACTGAGACACACACAAAATGCTGGAGGAACTCAGCAGATCAGGCAGCATCAATGGAAATTAATAAGTCATGTTTGGGGCCAATACCCTTCATCAGGACTGACCCACTTTACTACCTATAAAAAGAACTAGAGCCAAACACAAGATGAAGATACCAAGCCTTTGGCTAAGAACAGAATAGTTCTCCGTTTTGATACCACGGATAACATCAGTAATGTAAATTTGCTGTTTGTACAGCTGTCAACAATTTGCAACTGTATCATCACTCAAAGTGCCAAATTATCTCCATGTCTTACAGTTGCACCCACAAAAAGAAATCAAGAGAAGAGTTGAAAGTTTATGTTAGATCTGCAGTGCAGAAGGGAGGGGGAAAAAAGGGAGAGCGGTAGTGATAGGGGACTCGATAGTTAGAGGTGTAGATAGAAGGTTCTGTGGTCATGACAGAGAATCCAGGATGGTTTGTTGCCTCCCGGGTGCCAGGGTCAAGGATGTCTCTGATCGATTGCATGACATTCTGAAGTGGGAGGGTGACCAGCCAGATGTCGTGGTGCACATTGGTACCAATGACATAGCAAGGAAGAGTGAAGAGGTCCTGGACAGTGAGTATAGAGAGCTTGGTAGGAAGTTGAAAAGCAGGACCTCAAGGGTGGTAATCTCAGGATTGCTACCTGTGCTAGGTGCCAGTGAGGGTAGGAATAGGATGCTCTGGAGGAGGAACAAGTGGCTGAGGAACTGGTGTAGGGGGCAGGGTTTCAGATTTCAGGATCATTGGGACCTCTTCTGGGGCAGGTGGGACCTGTACAAGAGAGACGGGTTACACTTGAACCACAGGGGGACCAATATCCTTTCAGGGAGGTTTGTTAGTGCTATTGGGGAGGCTTTAAACTAGATTTGCAGGGGGATGGGAACCAGAGTGCCAGAGCTGACAGTGTGGCTGGGGTGAAAATAAATGATGTTAAAAGTTTAAGCAAATCCGCTGATAGAAAGGTTGTGAGTGGTGGTAAAAATCTTCTGAGGTGTATATATTTCAATGCTAGGAGTATTGCGGGGAAGGCGGATGAGTTGAGGGCGTGGATTGACACGTGGAATTATGATGTTGTAGCAATTAGTGAAACTTGGCTACAGGAGGGGCAGGACTGGCAGCTTAATATTCCAGGGTTCAGATGTTTCAGATCTGATCGAGGCAGAGGAATGAAAGGTGGGGGAGTAACATTGCTTGTTAAGGAAAATATTACAGCAGTGCTCAGGCAGGACAGATTAGAGGGCTTGTCTACTGAGTCCTTATGGGTGGAGCTGAGAAACAGGAAAGGTATGGCCACATTAGTGGGATTGTATTACAGACCACCCAATAGTCAACAAGACATGGAAGAGCAAATCTGCAGAGAGATAGCAGGCAACTGCAGGAAACATAAAGTTGTGGTGGTAGGGGATTTTAATTTTCCATACATTGATTGGGACTCCCATACTGTTAGGGGTCTAGATGGTTTAGAGTTTGTAAAATGTGTTCAGGAAAGTTTTCTAAATCAATATATAGAGGGACCAACTAGAGGGGATGCAATATTGGATCTCCTGTTAGGAAACGAATTAGGGCAAGTGACAGAAGTCTGTGTAGGGGAGCACTTTGGTTCCAGTGATCATAACACCATTAGTTTCAACTTGATCATGGACAAGGATAGATCTGGTCCTAGGGTTGAGGTTCTGAACTGGAAGAAGGCCAAATTCGAAGAAATGAGAAAGGATCTAAAAAGCGTGGATTGGGACAGGTTGTTCTCTGGCAAAGATGCGATTGGTAGGTGGGAAGCCTTCAAAGGGGAAATTTTGAGAGTGCAGAGTTTGTATGTTCCTGTCAGGCTTAAAGGCAAATTGAATAGGAATAAGAAACCTTGGTTCTCAAGGAATATTGCAACTCTGATAAAGAAGAAGAGGGAGTTGTATGAAATGTATAGTAAATCAGGTGCTTGAGGAGTATAAGAAGTGCAAGAAAATACTTAAGAAAGAAATCAGGAGGGCTAAAAGAAGACATGAGGTTGCCTTGGCAGTCAAAGTGAAGGATAATCCAAAGAGCTTTTACAAGTATATTAAGAGCAAAAGGATTGTAAGGGATAAAATTGGTCCTCTTGAAGATTAGAGTGGTCGACTTTGTGCAGAACCAAAGGAAATGGGGGAGATCTTAAATAGGTTTTTTGCGTCTGTATTTGCTAAGGAAGCTGGCATGAAATCTATGGAATTGAGGAAATCAAGTAGTGAGACCATGGAAACTGTACAGATTGAAAAGGAGGAGGTGCTTGCTGTCTTGAGGAAAATTAAAGTGGATAAATCCCCGGGACCTGACAGAGTGTTCCCTCGGACCTTGAAGGAGACTAGTGTTGAAATTGCGGGGGCCCTGGCAGAAATATTTAAAATGTCGCTGTCTACAGGTGAAGTGCCGGAGGATTGGAGAGTGGCTCATGTTGTTCCGTTGTTTAAAAAAGGATCAAAAAGTAATCCGGGAAATTATAGGCCGGTGAGTTTAACGTCAGTAGTAGGTAAGTCATTGGAGGGAGTACTAAGAGACAGAATCTACAAGCATTTGGATAGACAGGGGCTTATTAGGGAGAGTCAACATGGCTTTGTGCGTGGTAGGTCATGTTTGACCAATCTGTTGGAGTTTTTCGAGGAGGTTACCAGGAAAGTGGATGAAGGGAAGGCAGTGGATATTGTCTACATGGACTTCAGTAAGGCCTTTGACAAGGTCCCGCATGGGAGGTTAGTTAGGAAAATTCAGTCACTAGGTATACATGGAGAGGTGGTAAATTGGATTAGACATTGGCTCGATGGAAGAAGCCAGAGAGTGGTGGTAGAGAATTGCTTCTCTGAGTGGAGGCCTGTGACTAGTGGTGTGCCACAGGGATCAGTGCTGGGTCTATTGTTATTTGTCATCTATATCAATGATCTGGATGATAATGTGGTAAATTGGATCAGCAAGTTTGCTGATGATACAAAGATTGGAGGTGTAGTAGACAGTGAGGAAGGTTTTCAGAGCCTGCAGAGGGACTTGGACCAGCTGGAAAAATGGGCTGAAAAATGGCAGATGGAGTTTAATACTGACAAGTGTGAGGTATTGCACGTTGGAAGGACAAACCAACGTAGAACATACAGGGTTAATGGTAAGGCACTGAGGAGTGCAGTGGAACAGAGGGATCTGGGAATACAGATACAAAATTCCCTAAAAGTGTCGTCACAGGTAGATAGGGTCGTAAAGAGAGCTTTTGGTACATTGGCCTTTATTAATCGAAGTATTGAGTATAAGAGCTGGAATGTTATGATGAGGTTGTATAAGGCATTGGTGAGGCCGAATCTGGAGTAGTGTGTTCAGTTTTGGTCACCAAATTACAGGAAGGATATAAATAAGGTTGAAAGAGTGCAGAGAAGGTTTACAAGGATGTTGCCGGGACTTGAGAAACTCAGTTACAGAGAAAGGTTGAATAGGTTAGGACTTTATTCCCTGGAGCGTAGAAGAATGAGGGGAGATTTGATAGAGGTACATAAAATTATGATGGGTATAGATAGAGTGAATGCAAGCAGGCTTTTTCCACTGAGCCAAGGGGAGAAAAAAACCAGAGGACATGGGTTAAGGGTGAGGGGGGAAAAGTTTAAAGGGAACATTAGGGGGGCTTCTTCACACAGAGAGTGGTGGGAGTATGGAATGAGCTGCCAGACGAGGTGGTAAATGCGGGTTCTTTTTTAACATTTAAGAATAAATTGGACATATACATGGATGGGAGGTGTATGGAGGGATATGGTCCGTGTGCAGGTCAGTGGGACTAGGCAGAAAATGGTTCGGCACAGCCAAGAAGGGCCTGTTTCTGTGCTGTAGTTTCTATGGTTCTATGGTTCTATCTGTAAAACTGGTCACTATCCCTTAAATTAATACATAAACGTTTACATCTTCTTTGGAAATTATATCCAATATCTTGTCCAAGATATTTTCAACATTTTATGAACAGCACCACATTGGTTTTGTGCAGCAATTATTCACACGTTATTGTGTGGAAGAGGTCACTGATAATTTTATTGCTCATAAATTATGGCCTTAGGTTCGTTCATGTAAACATCATCTCACCACGGAATGATCTCTTATTCGTGTGAATTTTAGATAATTAGAAATCTGTAAGTAAATGTCAGTGAAAGAATTCAGTTTGAGATTATGAGAAAAATAAACATGAAAACTGTCACCCGAAATTGTTTATTCATTGACATTTGCACCAGTGAAAAATTGTAAAGTTCTGGCAATATTGAAGCTGAAAATTTGCAGTTTTGTAGGTAATTGTATTGCTGTCAATCAGGCTTCTTAGTATAAAATACAACTTTTATTCCAGGCATGAAAATAATGATGGCCTAAAAATATTAATGTGTATGGAAAACAGAGAACGCAGAGCTGTTCCACACTAATTTCTTCTTGGACTATGGGGAAGCAATGTCCTTGTATGTACAATACAAGGAGTGTTGTACACTATTGCATCACGAATCTGCCCTTTCAGCACGACTGGTACATAATAGCTATACAAAAAGTAATAACGCACAAGTACAACCGTCCCCCAGCGTGGATCGATGTCCTAAAGTGGAGACTCTCAACAGAAACTGTCTTTTAAAGTGCCGATGTATGTTCAAACCAAGTGACATGTCAGTTTGAGAATGATCATGGTCACACCTCCCATGGACAAATGGAGTCCAACATAAACTCGAAAAAGAAGTACCAATTTAGTACGTTCCTAACTCTCACCCATCTTTCTCAAAAAAAAGTAGGAGGCTCTATGTGGAACATTCAGAGATACCAGTTTTATGGGAAAGAGTTTAAAGATCAGTATCTTCAACTCATGGAAGATCCACCGTTCTAGCTTATGTTCAGGCTGCCCATCTTTTTCCCATTTATCTTTCAAAACCAACACAATTTTGGAATTATTTAAATGTGATTCAATGCTGCAACAACAATGTCAAGCAAACATTGGATTCTGATTAACAAACACTGCTGCGTTCCCAACTGCATCCAAAGATTATCTTTATTTATCACATGTTCATCAAAACATTGAAACATAGTGATACTTACATCCAAAATCAACACCGTCCACGAATATGCTGGGAGCAGGCCGCACGAGTCATCATGCTTCCAGTGCCAACAGAGCATGCCCACAACCTAGTTCATACGTCTTTCAAATGCGGGACGAAGCCGGAGCAGCTGGAGTGAACCCACATGGTCATGGAAAGAACATACAAACTCCTTTTAGACAGTGGCAGGAATTGAACCTTGATCTTCCAGTTGCTGGTGCTCCAAAGCATTACATTAACTGTGACACTACTGTGTCGCCACGCTGAGATGTATGAGAAATATGAAGGATGACAACATATCTTCAAAGTATATTTGTTATCATAACATATATCACCATATTTGTTTTATTGCGAGCATACTCATTAAATCCAAGAACCATAATAGAATCAATGAAAGTCAGCACCTAACTGAGCGGACAAACCACCAATGTGCAAATGACAACTAACTGTGCAAATAGAAATAAAAAGAAATAAAGGGCAGACTCGATGGGCCAAATGGCCTGATCCTGCTCCTAAATCTTATGGACTTATAATGAGTCTTCCATCAGTCAGGGTCGACCACGGATGTTGCATCCTAAATGTCTAGATACGCAGGCCTGGGCAGAAAGATATATGGAGAGCAAGTTGTTGGCCAAGTAGCAAGCTCTCCTTCCCCATGCATTGGTGAGCCCAAAGGAACGGCAGAGATCAATGCAGTTTGGCTTCAGCAATGTCTCAGGAGTTGCCAGTCACATTGAATTCATTGTAGAACTGCTTTAGGGACTCCAGCTCCAGATTTTTCCCCTTCAGATTTACTCCTGAAGCTTTCCCCATGAGTGGGTATAGCCGCAAGGCAGAGGAGGTTTGAGATCAGAGTTTTCCCTCCTAGATCAATTGTCAACCACAGTTGATGGGCCCCATCTGCCCCAAGTGGTTGGTTTTAAGGTGCCAGTAGCCTGCCTTCTCCCATCTTCCTCTCAGTAGAAGCAGTTCTGCTGGGTTCAGTAGCTAAGTCATGCATCAAGGCCAAGAGCTGGACTTGGCTGTCAGAGGCTATTTGAGGTGCACCTAATACATTTTGAGAGCTTGTCCCCAGTTCCCCAACCATGGATATAACAACCTTAAAGAACTAAGAAGAAACAATAATAAATAAATAAATTAGCAATAAATATCAAGAACATGAGATGAACAATTCTTGAAAGTGTGTCCATAGGTTGTGAGAACATTTCAGTAATGGGGCAAGTGAAGCTGAGGGAAGTTATCACCTCTGGTTCAAGAGTCTGGTGGTTAAGGGGTAATAACTGATGCTGAATCTGGTGGAGTGAGTCCTAAAGCTCCTGTACCTTCTTCCTGATGGCAGCAGTGAGCAGAGAGCACGTGGGGATCCCTGATGATTGATGCTTCACAATAGTTGCATGTGGAAATGCTGTGTGCATTTTCAAAACACTTTCCATTCCCTGTAATTCACTGGGTTAATGCAAAATTTCCCTCTATTGTCTTTGCCAATGTTTATCTCTAGTTAAACACCAGGGTATGAGCAGCAGATTTCAAAGTTTATGCTACTCCGAGTCTCTCTCACCGCAGAAACAGATAATCCAATGTAAATCCACATTGTTTCCATTTGAAAAGTCAAATACCAAAATTGTTTCTGGTACCATTCAAAGATAGTTAATAACTACATTGAAAACAAAGAGATAGAATTGTTAACCACAAACACAAGGAATTCTGCAGATGCTGGAAATTCAAGCAACACACATCAAAGTTGCTGGTGAACGCAGCAGGCCAGGCAGCATCTCTAGGAAGAGGTACAGTCGACGTTTCGGGCCATGACCTTTCGTCAGGACTAACTGAAAGAAGAGCTAGTAAGAGAGTTGAAAGTGGGAGGGGGAGGGGAAGATCCAAAATGATAGGAGAAGACAGGAGGGGGAGGGATGGAGCCAAGAGCTGGACAGTTGACCTCTTCCTGGAGATGCTGCCTGGCCTGCTGCGTTCACCAGCACTTTGATGTGTGTAGATAGAATTGTGATGATTGAACAACTTTTTTAAGTCTGTTGGTTAATTGTAATTTTGGATGCTAGAGAATAATTAAATCTCATCAGAAAAAAATAAGTAAATCAATTACAGTAACTCTATATATGTATATTAAATAGTTAAATTAAAAATAGTGCAAAAACAAATAATATAAAAAAGTGAGACAGTGTTCATGGGTTCAATGTCCATTTAGGAATTGGATGGCAGGGGGAAGAAGCTGTTCCTGAATCACTGTGTGTGCCTTCAGGCTTCTGTATCTCCTTCCTGACAGCAACAATGAGACGAGGGCAATACACAAATAAGGTGAGACTGTTGTTCTTTCTCAAAGAAAATAGTCAGAAATAACTCTGTGTATGAATATTTTAGATTGCATTTGAGACTGGTGCCAAAGAACGAACTAGAGAAGATAACACTTTAAATCTATTTTAGAAGATCCAGTAGACAGAAAAACTAAGGTGCTGAACAAGGGTTAGGCCATTGATCCAGAGTCATGAGCTTGAAATATAGACTTCACAGTCTCGAAGATGAGCAATTTATATTCTACTGTCATGGGGCTTATTTGGAGCTACAAGTCCAGTTTAAGGTCGATTAAGAAGTCTAATACTCTTAAGGAGAGGGCATTCATCCGTGTAAATTTTGTTGCTATGTGATGCATAGTTTGATTAGGTTTGCTACAGCAATATTTGTGGACCATGTGACCAGGTACCTACATCACTCCCACAAATGGTTCTAATTGTTGACATTTTTGGAAACATAGAAACATAGAAAACCTACAGCACAATACAGGCCCTTCAGCCCACAAAGTTGTGCTGGACATGTCCCTACCATAGAAATTACTATGCTTACCCATAGCCCTCTATTTTTCTAAGCTCCATGTACCTATCCAAAAGTCTCTTAAAAGACCCTATCGTATCCGCCTCCACCACCGTTGCCTGCAGCCCATTCCATGCACTCACCACGCTCTGTGTAAAAAACTTACCCCTGACATCTCCTCTGAACCTACTCCCAAGCACCTTAAACCTGTGCCCTCTCGTGGCAGTCATTTCAGCCCTGGGAAAAAGCCTCGGACTATCCACACGATCAATGTCTTTCATCATCTTATACACCTCTATCAGGTCAGCTCTCATCTACTGTCGCTCCAAGGAGAAAAGGCCGAGTTCACTCAACCTGTTTTCATAAGGCATGCTCCCCAATCCAGGCAACATCCTTGTAAATCTCATCTGCACCTTTTCTATGGTTTCCACAACATTCAGGTCAAAACCAAAAAGCTTTACCGTTGATTAATTCCTGCGGCATGATACTCTACACTACACCCAGGAGGCACTACTAGTAGCTGAGTATAAACATCTCCATTAGAGCACCAGCAAAATAGAAGATTTAACTTTCATACAGGAATGTCAATGTTGCATTCATGCAAGCACTATCTCTATACTCAACTATGTGATTGTATTTATCTGAAGGAGCAATAGTTTCAACTCTGGTGACCATTCAATCAATTTAGCTTTCCATCAAGAAGAATTTAGCTGGAAATCCATAACATCTCAAAGAGTGTTAACAGCTGACTGTTACAGAAGATGTCACTGAGATAAATGTGGGCTTTGTGGTTACTGAGTAGAAAGGCTGAGACAAAGTAGTCAGTTTAATAAGGCCACAGTTTCCACTTTCTGAAATATTCTTTCACTAACGTCAGCCTATTCTCAGTCCTTTGAACATTTTATTTTACTGCGGTCATTAGCATACGCAAGTTACTTTCAGATGGTAGCAGGCTGACCACTTGTCTAGGTAATGTTGGAGTAAGCAGACTTCATTGGTGAAACTGTTATTTAACATCCTTGGTCAACACTCTTTTCTTAGGGCTAGTTACACATTCCATAATTGCTCAGAAATTACCCAAGAACTTGAATGTATGTTCAAGTAGTTAAATAGAGTCAGAGAGACAAAGCAGAGAAACAGGCC
Source organism: Mobula hypostoma (assembly GCF_963921235.1). Classification (NCBI taxonomy): domain Eukaryota; kingdom Metazoa; phylum Chordata; class Chondrichthyes; order Myliobatiformes; family Myliobatidae; genus Mobula; species Mobula hypostoma. Next base: position 53,989,257 of record NC_086098.1, on the reverse strand, counting down.
CTTTTGCTGACCCAGCTGGTGCCAACCATCAGGAAGCCATCCACACCAAGCTTACCCTAACCTATTTTATTTTACTTCACATTCCCCTCAGAGTCTACCACTCATCCTCACATGAGGGGAAATTCACATAGCCAATCGACCTACAAATCCAAACAATATGGAATGTGGGAAAAAAACTGGAGCTCCCAGGGGAAATCCTCTTGGTTGCAAGGAGAACCAGGGGCTACACAGAGAGCATCTGGGGTCAGGATTGAACCAGAATTGAGGCAGCAGCTCTATTAATGGCATCATTGTGCTAGCCCTCAGAAACAGTGCTGATTCCTGCAGTACAGAGATAGACCTGATGGCCCAACCTCTGACCTTCGACTTGATTGTAAACCCCAAGTAGCTGGAGTATGCAGACCCATAGGCTACAGACAGACAGCTGTTCCTACAGGACTCTCAGCTGAAGATCAATATAATCCAGTACAGTGTGTCTAAGATTGAAAGCAAAGGCTTGTAGTTTGACAGCCTATATTACAGATAATTAGATTGACCGCTATTAATCTGGAAGACCAAAAGCTACCACATAACTAAATAATCGATAATTCTTAACATACATTCTTTTCAGGAATGGAAACTCCACCAGGAAATTGGAATAATCAGGGCTAATTCGGGAAATTAGAAATAGATTTATGGAATAGGAACACTGTGTTTGCAAAGGGGAGTGATAAAATGGAGAACAGTGTTTTAACGTAAGCAAAGGAAATTAATAATGAGGGAGATAATACAATATGTGGATGAACTAACAAGAAGATTGTGAGTATTTGTGCACTTCCAGTCAAGATGACACCAGCAAACAACAATTCCTCGGGCAACATTTTCCAGGTAGCAAATCTCTCCAATTATTTCACTTTTTCTATGCCTTCTGCCTGTTCCTTTTGTCTTGTCTGTGTTACAGAAACTGTTGGAGCCTGTGGTGCACAGTTTGGAGCTCATTTGAAGGACTCAGATCTATGCTATGTCTGGAGAGATGACTCGTGGAGATTAAAGATGGGAGTGAGGAGCCGAAAATGTCTGAGTATGCAAGCTGACTCGTGGAAAAGACCAGAGACAAGGCTTGAGGTCATGAACGACTCTATCTCAAAGCGTCGAGGAAGAGTGAAGCATCGAGGTGAATGCAGACAGAGTCAGTAATTGCTCCCAACAGAGGCACGCAGACTCTGATCGGCAGCGTTCAGACCTGGGGTCACTGGTCAGCATCAATGGGAATGCGGAGGGTCAGCAATGGCTCTCAGCAGAGATGATCAGCACGTTTGACTCCAGATTGGAGGTGTTCAGCAGTCACTCTTTACAGCAGGACTGCGCTTGAGCAGTCACTCGCCTTGTATATAGATGAAAAGTTGATTCCAATATTCTGAGGTTTATGTATCATTGGACTGTAGTTTATATTGGTTTCCTTCAGTTTTTGGCATTTTCTTTCATGTGGTGGGGGTGAGGTTTTTGATGCTATTGTCACTATTTTTTCTGTGTGAGTCGGTCAGGGATTGCTATAGTTGCTGTTTTTCTCTGCAGGTAGGGGAATTGGTATTGTCTCTATTTTTTTCTGCGTGTGAGGGAAGCAGAGTTTGCTATTGTCACTGTTTTGTTCTGTGAGTGAGGGGAGAAGGGATTGCTATTGTCACTGTTTTTTCTGCATGTGAGGGGAGTAGAGAGTGGTATTGTCACTGTTTTTTTCTGCGAGTGAGGGGAGCAGAGATTGGTATTGTCACTGTTTTTTTCTGCGAGTGAGGGGAGCAGAGATTGGTATTGGCGCTGTTTTTTTTCTGCGGTTGAGGGGGCCTGGGATTGTTATTGCCATTGTTTTTTTCTGTGGGGGGGTGAATTTTAGGGTTTGTGAGTTTTGTTTCTTTTGTTTTTTGACCCGGGGCAGGGGGAATTGATGTCTTTTCTTTCATCAGCTCCATGGTCTTTCTGTATTTCTTGGCTATCCAAAGAAGATAAATGTCAGAGTTGTATTGTATATGCATACTTTGGCAATAAAATGAACCTTAGAACTTTTGAGGTATGCACAAAAAAAAAGATTGGGAAGAATTATAGTGGTTCTCTAAAAGGAAGGGACAGAAGAAATGATAAAGTGAGATATGGAAATATACAGGGTATTAAACAACTACTTTGTGCCTTTTTCAGGTGTAAGATATAAAGAACTATAGTGGAGAACTAAAATAAGCTTTCATTGTAATAAGCTGTAACTGCTACAGCCGTAGTTTCTAAACTGTTTCGATGACTATCGCCCAGTGACACTCACATCTACTGTCATGCAGTCCTTTGAAAGGTTGGTCATGGCTACAGTTAACCACAAGAGTTAAAATGATCTGGCAAGTCGCATTGGGACAGGCTGTTTTCTGGCAAAGGTGCACTTGGTAAGTGGCAGACCTTCCAAAGTGATATTTTGAGAGTACAAAGCAACTATGAGTACCTATTGGGATAAAAGGTAAAGATAATAAGTGTAGGGAAGTTTGGATTTCAAGAGATATTGAGGCCCTGGTTAAGGAAAAAAAGGAGGTGCAGGTTTGAACAAATGAGGTGCTTATGAAGTACAAGAGATGCAAGAGAACACTTAAGAAGGAAATCAGGAAGGCTAAAAGAAGTCAGGCAGTTGCCCGGCAGACAAGGTGAACGAGAATCCTAAAAGAATCTACAGCTATATTAAGAGCAAAAGTATTGCAAGGGCAGATTGGTCCTCTGGAAGGTCAGAATGGTAATCCATGTGTGGAATCAAAAAAGATGGGGGAGATCTTAAATAAACAAGAAAAAATCTGCAGATGCTGGAAATCCAAGCAACACACACAAAACGCTGGAGGAACTCAGCAGGCCGGGAGGCATCAATGGAAAAGAGTACAGTTGACAGTTCGTGCTGAGACCCTTCATCAGGATTGGAAAAAAATGACGAGAAGTCAGAGAAAGAAGGTGGTGGGAGGGGAGGAAGAAATACAAACTGGTGGGTGGTAGGTGAAACCGGGAGCGGGGGAGAGATGAAGTAAAGCGCTGGGAAGACATTTGGTGAGAGAGATAAAAGGGCTGGAGAACAGGGAATCCTTTACCACTAGCAGCTATGGAGGCCAAGTCTTTATGTCCATTTAATGCAGAGGTTGATAGATTCTTGATTATTTAGGGCATGAACAGACTAGGGGATGAGAGGAAAATTGGATCAGCCATGATAAAATGGCAGAGCAACTCAATGGGTGAAATGGCCTAATTCTGCTTCTTTTACATCCGGTCTTATGTTTTTGTGTGTGTGGCAGAGGGGGTTGGGGGTCTGGGGCTGTTGTCACTGTTCCTTTTTGGCAAAAGAGGAGATTGGGGGTTTGGGGTTTTTCATCCTCTGGCTGCTGTTTTCAGGGTGCGAGATCTGTTGATTTTTGTGTGAGGTAAGGGGTTAGGGGTTCGGGGTTTGGTGTTCCAGCTGCCATATTTCATGTTGGAGATCTGTTAGTTTCTTGTGCAAGGATGGGTTTGGGTTACTTGGGGTTTGTGAGATTTTGTTTCCTTTTCTTTCTCAGATGGTGAGGGTGGTTGATGTCTTTTCTTTCAGAACTCAGACTTTTTTTTGCATTTCGTGGTTATCTGGAGAAGATGAATATTAGAGTTGTGGTACATGCATCCTTTGAAAATAAAATGAATCTTTGAACCTTTCTCATTGCTGCCATCAAGGAGGAGGTACAGAAGTCTGAAGACACACACTCAATGTTTCAGGAACAAGTTCTTCCCCTCTGCCATCAGATTTCTGAATGGACGTTGTACCCCTGAGTACAACCTCACTACTTTTTCCCCTCTTTTTGCTATAATTGATATATATACACATATATACATTTTCACACATACACACCCATATACTTACCGCAATTCAGATTTGATTATGTATTGTAATGTACTGCTGCCACATGACAATAAATTTCATGATATATGCTGGTGATATGGAACCTGATTCTGATTTTGAAGTTCCTGACTGTCAACATCTCTTAGGATCTATCCTGGGTTTAACTTACTGATACAATTACAAAGAAAGAATGACAGTGGTCATAATTCATTAGGACTTTGAGGAGAAGTAATGTGGTATCAAAGACACCTACAAAGTTCTACAGATATACTGTGGAGAGCATTCTAACTGGTGCATCATTGTCTGGCATGCAGGGGCCACTGCACAGGATCAGTAAGAAGCTGCAGGAAGTTGTAAGCACTGCCAGCTCTATCATGGGCACTAGCCTCCCCAGCATCCAGGTCACCTTCAAAAAGTGATGTCTCAAAATGGCGGCATCCATCATTGAGGACCCCCATCATACAGGACATGCTCTGTCCTCAAGCAAGAGAAAATCTGCAGATGCTGGAAATCCTAGCAACACGCACAAAATGCCAGAGCAACTCAGCAGGCCAGGCTGCATCTATGGAAAAGAGTACATAAGGTCGACTGTACTCTTTTCCATAGATGCTGCCTGGCCTGCTGAGTTTCCCCAGTATTTTATGTGTGTTACACACTCTCTTCTCATTGCTACCATCAAGGTGGTGGTACAGGAGCCTGAAGACACACACTCAATGTTTTAGGAACAGTTTCTTCACATCTGCCATCAGGTTTCTGAATGGAGAATGAATTCATTAATACTTCCTCAGTATTTTCTCTTCCTTATTGCAATACTTATTAATTAATTCTTTATGTATATTTCTTATTGTAATTTATAGTTTTTATTACTATATATTGCAACGTATTGCTGCTGCAAGACAACAAATTCCACGATGTATGCCAGTGATATTATATCTGATTAATTTTCTGATTCTGAAAAGCTCCAAGCCCAGATGTACTTTTAATTAGACTATAATTAGAGAAATCAACTTAACGTCAACAAAGGGAGGGTTTGGTCGAATAAATTCTTGAAAGCTGTTGTTCTTGGCCAACGAATCTGGCACAGAGTTACTGTCTCACAATGAGCTGCTCTTCTACGCCTGACACAAGTGAGCATTCCTCATTCAACCGGGCTGTCAGTCTTTGGATTTTTCTACCCCTGAGATTGAATATATTCAGAGCAGAGATCAGTGTGCTTGGAGCACTAGTAAATTAAAAGATGTGGGGACAATTAAAAAAAACAATATAAAAACTCAGCCATTATTTCATTAAATGCAGGGCTGCATTTCCTGTTCATGCTCCACAAGCTGGGCACACTGAGGAAAATGCATCACGATCAGCCTTCTCCTGAAGTTTACATTTTCTCCTTATCTTTATTCTCATACCCCACAGGGTACAGATAAACAAAACTCACACATTCCAAAAGGTGTGCTGGTAACTACTGTAATTTACCCCTTAATGAGGATAGTCAGCAAAGGAATCTAAAGGGGGAATGTGATGAAATGAGAGATAAATAAGGTGAAATAAGGCAAAGAAATTGGGGATCTCCCCAGCAATCGGCATGAGTTGAATGATTTCTTTCTTGATCAATATGTGCAGGTACTTTATTAGATCAGAGAGCAGAAAAGTAAACAATGTACACAGATTACTTGTTAGTTCTCATTGAACAATCTGTGGTTTGCTATGGATGTCATTAATTTTTAAAACCTTTTATTTCTTTTATGCATGGAAGGATGCAAGGTCTTTTTCACGTATCTTTGCTGGAGTTCAGTTAATGCAGATACAGGGTGGTTATAGATGTGGCAAGGTTAGTGTAGCATCGAGAGAAAGGTAATTGCTGTTGAATCCTCTCATGAAAAAAACCTGATTTTCTCAGACTGCACTGCTAGAAACATGGCATCCCATTACTCTGTTCCTATTGTCTTTATGCTTACTTACACAGATTTACATTTAGTATACACCAAATCTGCCTTCGATAAGAATTGTTTTAAATCTATAATCATTTTGCCATTGAGATAGCTTGTCAACACGTTGGTGCAATTAATGTCTAATTAATACTTAAGTGCGTAAAAACATTTTACTGGGATGATGATGAAAATTTACTGCTGGTTTGTTCCTTGATTATGTCGTCATATCAATAACATCAAAACTGCAGCAGAAATACCGTGATCATCAGCAGTACTACAGCCACCAGGCAGCCTCTGTAAACACTGCAGATTTTTTCCAAATGGTTATTAATCATTCCCTATACCTCAGGCTGGAGGCTGACATCTGGAAAACAGCACACAAGAGGCTGTTCAACCAAATAAGAAGAAATGTTACAATTTTTAAGTCAAAATAAAACCAACTGCAGGGAAATCAGCTAACGTTGTAGTTGATGCATCTGGTCAAAATAAATTGCAAATCATTTTGATAACCGAGGAAACAGTTTCCTCAGCATGCCATTATCCAGAAAATTGAACTCCACAGAGACTCAGCCAGTAGAACTGCTACTTCACAACTCAGTCAATTTGGGTTTAATCCTGACTTCTGGTTCTATCTGTGTGGAATCTGTACATTGTCCTTGTTGATACATACAGTATGGGTTTCCTCCCACATTCTAAAGGCACAGATTAATTGACCATTGTAAATTGACCTGCATGTGATATGATCCAGGGAAATCTGATGATAACGTGGAGAGAATAAAACAAGATTAAAGTAAAACTGTGCTAAACAACCAGCACGGATTCAGTGGGATGTTTCTATATAAAAGGACTCTAAAGGACTTCTCAATTCTTTAAGTCTTAGCTCTCTCATGTTCCTTCAATGGGAGAAGGGAAATACAAGAGATGATCTATTTCTTGAAACTCCCGGCCCTTTACCCAAATACAATGGCATTTATGGTGAAACACTTTGCTCGTGTCATGGCTGAAGGCAAGTTTGGAGGCCTATTACCCAGCACCAGGTTATTGGCTGAACACTTACCTTGTTGCCTCTCAAAGTCCAGCCCTATGTCCCATTGTGAGAGGTGGAAATGGGCAAGGCTGGCCAACACAACTCTGGTGAAGCTATTGTAGGCCAATCCACTGTCCGGTGGATACAATGGATTACAGAAACGTTGATGAACTCCAATTATACCATCAATTTTGGATGATGGAAACAGGAGGTCGTCATTTTTAGAGCAGCTTGTGCTTGAGTCTACTCAGGGGAAGACTATCTCCGATTGGGTGTTTTGTAATAACCCAGTTCTTATTAGTCATCTTAATGTAAAAGAACACCCAGGTTGCAGTGATCATAGCAGGATTGAATTCATATCGCAGTTTGAGAGACAGAAGCATTAAGTCACACATATCAGTATCGCAATGGAATAAAGGGAATTACAGAGGCATGAGAGAGTATCTTTCTCAGGTGGATTGAAGGAGGATACTGGTGGGGATGACAGCTGAACAGGGATGGCTGAAATTCCTGGGAATAGTTTACAAGGTGCAGGACAGTAATTGCTCACAAGGCGAGTGCAGAGTAATTGACCCTCAGGGTAGGGGATAGGAATATGGAGAAAATAAAATGGTATTTGTGTAAATGGATGCCTACTAGTCATCATAGTCTTAATGAGTCGATGATAACTCACTTGCAGACCCCAGCATCTCCTCCATGATCTCCATCAGCCCAGGTGCACCATAAGGCTGAGTCCTTAGCCCCCTGTTCTACTTGCTTTATACTCATGACTGTGTGGCTAAGCACAGCTCCAATGTCATGTTCAAGTTTGCTGATGATACCACTGTTATCAAAGGAGGAGATGAATCAGCATATAGGAGGAAAATTGAAAATCTGTCTGTGCGATGCCACCTCATACTCGATCTGAGCAAGACCAAGCAGCTGATTATTGACTTCAGGAGAAGGAAACCAGAGGTCCATGAGCCAGTCCTCATTGGAGAATCGGAAGTGGAGAGGATCAACACTTTAAATTCCTCAGTGTTATTATTTTGGAGGACCTGTCCTGGGCCCAGCACGTAAATGCAAGTATAAAGAAACCACGGCAGTGCCTCTACTTCCTTAGGAATTTGCAAAGATTCAGCATGTCATCTAAAACTTTGACAAACTTCTATAGAGGCACAGTGGAGAGTATATTGACTGGCTGTATCACAACCTGGTACGGAAACACTAAAGCCCTTGAAAGGAAAATTGTACAAAAGGAAGTGGATACGGCCTAGTCCATCATGGGTAAAGCCCTCCCAACTATTGAGCACATCTACATGAAGCATTGTCAAAGGAAAGCAGCAGCCATCATCAGGGATTCCCACCACCCAGGATATGCTCTCTTCTCACTGCTGCCATCAGAAGGAAGGTACAGGAGCCAGAGGATTCACACCACCAAGTTCAGGAACAGTAATTACCTCTCAACCATCAGGCTGTTGCACCAAAAGGATTAACTTCACTCGACCTCACTTGCCCCATCATTAAAATATTCCAACAGTTTATGGACTCACATTCAAGGACACTTCATTTCATGTTCCATTTTTTATTATTTATTATTATTGTTTCTTTCATTTTGTATTTGCACTCTTTGTTGTCATTTGCACATGGGTTGAATACCCAAATTGGAATGGTTCTTCAGTGATTTCATTATGCTTATTATTCTATTATGGATTTAATGAATATACGTGCAAGGAAATGAATCTCAGGATCATATATGGTGACATACAAGTACTTTAAACTTTGACCTATTTCCATGCTATATCTGCATATACATAATGCTGGAAGAACTCAGCAGGTCAAGCAACATCTGTGAAGGGAAATATACAGTCAACATTTTGGGCCAAGACCCTGTCTCAGCCCAGCCTGAAATATTGACTGTTTATTTCCCTCCGTAGATATTACCTGACCTGCTGAGATTCTCCAGATTTCCAGAATCTGAAGAATCTCATGCTGTGTTGTGAAAAGTATGTTCCAGATATAGTAAAGATATTGCTATTTATTTATTATCTGCATTTGCTCAGATTATAGTTTACAGTTCCTGATGTTTACAGTTTACAGATCCTGTTTGCAGTTACTCTCCTATAGATTTGCTGAGTATGCCCTCAGAAAAAGAATCTCAGGGTTGTATGTGGTGACATGTATGTACTCTGATAACAAATTTTATTTTGAACTTTGAAGATAATTTTGATAAAATATCTCATAAAAAAATCTTCTTTTTGTTCCAGAAATATATGCTGATCCACAGATGTGCTAATGGACCATAACCCATATTCTTATCCAGCACTAATTCTCTGCTATAATTTTCCAAAGGGAAGTCAGCTCCCAGCTGATCACTGAGACTCAGTACAGCACAAGGCCTGTCCACTCAAAACCCATCTACAAAGCTGCACCTCCAGCTAGTAAGCCACCAAAGACGTCTCGTGTTTATTTACATATAACGTTGCCCAATAATATAAAACAGATCAAAGATTAAAAGATTAAAGAAACAACTTAAAACTCAAGAAAATGATTTAATGCTCTTAAATCAAAAGAAAAGATTTAAATTTGTCTTTCTGTCTGTAACTACTTCTTCCAGTGGAAATCAACGAGTCTACTGGATCTATTCCAGGTTACCCCGGCACCGGTTCGAAAGGCAGATTTCCCAGACTAACTCTGGGAAATCTATGGAGGTTTGTGCTTCCATTTGTGCTTCTGGTGGTTCTCCTGAGACCAGAGATCTGCCAGGTGGATGTCTACATTCTTACTTCAGAATCCCAAACATCTACCCAGTCAAGTGGGTAGACTTGAAAAGCAGACTTTTAAGAGTCTATCCTCTCAAGTTTGAGTGCTGATGCTTTTCCATATTTCTACAGCTGTCTGACTGACCAGAACAAGGCAGACCAGGATAACACAGCATCTCAGGGGACTCCCTCACTAAATTCTTCAAGGGATAATTTGGTTGCATTCCAAACATGTAGTTTGTGAGCTTGAGCTGGGAGCATTGATCAGCAAAGCTGGGTCAGATCACAAGTGGCAAAAGAGGAGGAGCAGACAATCACTTACTCTTTTGGAAATGCATTGAGTGCTAGACTTTTGAGTCACATTTCTGATGCTAGTAACAAGAAAGTGAAAGCCGATCTTGTAGCATACAATTGGAAAAAAGGCAGAAGAAAAATGTTGGTTGTACTCTTAGCTGAATGTGGTCAAGGTAAAGTATAGGTTAGCTGTGGATGTAATTGCCAGAGGTAATACAGCTCCCTAGCTCCCACTTAACTCATGACTTGTGATTAGTGTCTTCATGGCCAGTGTGACTAATTCAATGAGTTGTTTCTGATTTCTCTGCCATGTTTTATTTCTTCTACTTCCTCATGGAGCATGAAAAGCTTTCCAACCACCACAGTGATAAAGTGAAAAATAATGTGATGAAACCTCTACTTAGAAGTGGTGACATTTTCAACAATCTTTCTTTAGTTTATGACAAAAGTGGTTGGAACAGTCACTGGCCATCTCTTTAGTCCATATAGCATTAGAAGAATTAACACTGTTAGTCGTCAGTGGTTTTATTGATGGGGACATACCATCTGAATAAGTTCTGGACAGGACAAACACTCATACAATATCTCATTCCAAAGCAGCCTGAGTTCACTGGCAGAAACACTCTTTCAAAGCAGCAGATATTGCAAAATGCCTTGCTGTTCATGGTGGAAACGTTTACTCTTGTGATAGGGAATGTGTGACAAGATGTTTTATATGGCATTGAATCCCAACAGTGTCCTTCATTAAACTCTGAGTGCACAAAGGCACAACAAGAAACAGACTGAATAACGAGCACTGTCATCCTGAGTTACATATCCGTGTTGCCTGTCCATGTCAAACTGACACAGTTAACTGAAACTGTCAGTGAAAGTAAGTTTCAAAGTTATCAGGGTAGAATCTCAAGAGAATCCCAAAAGAATCTCCAGACATTCATCTATTTTCAGGACATACTGGAGTTGCAAAGTTGGTAAGCAGGTGAAGTGAATAGACAGACATCACAAATGGTGGTTCTTTGAAGGGCTTGGACAAATACAAGTACAGAGTTATATACTAAAGATTATGGTCTTACAGATAAGTGACTTGAATTTCTAATTTGTAAACTATCTTTGAACTTTCTTAAACATGCAACTACAGATGTAACTGAAAAAATATAAAGCTGCAGATACTGCAAAAATGAGATAAAAACAAAGAAAGGTTAATGTATGCTGCTAAAAGGAGATGAAGAAACGTTACTGGTCTGAGATAATAGCTCTGTTACTCTAGCCACCAATACTGCCTATCCTGTTGAATATTCTCACCACTTCCTGTTTTTTCAAAAGTCTGCTTCTAAAACACTAACATGAAGTAATGAAATTAATCCCCAAAGAGGGGATAATTATTGATCGATTGAAATGCAGCTATCCTTTCCCACCCTTTGAGCCACACTGCCCAGCACTTAAACCAAGCATAATTTTGAGACAATTTGCAATGACCAAGTAACCTACCAACAATCTAATTATGACCAACTAAAATGGACACCATAATTTCAGACACTTGCCACATAGTCTTCCTGTTTTTATCTCCTATTGCCAATTTTACACAAATCAAAAGCATCTTTCAAGTTGCTTCATATTGAAATGTAACGTGATTCAAAAATATCATGTAGTCTTGCAGGTTACAATTCTAGAAGAGAGGACAGTTTGTGGCATGCTGTGACATCTAATTAATTTAGAGAATGGGAAAAGAAACAATTATAGTACGTTCATTTTAAAGTTAATTGGTATATTTACCTGGCTTAATTAACACCAAGACAGCTGGAAAACAGGCTCTTGCAAAGCCAACAGGTTGCAATTTTCTGTGTCGCATGGTTCTGCTTCTGACAGCAAAGCTGAGGAGAACAAAAATATTCTATAAATTTAACAAACTTAGACAAAGCCACAAAGCTATAAATGAGAAAGATATCAGCTATGGTGTGTGAAAAATATAGATCTGTAAACCAAAAGGAAAGTTAAAATTTAGTTGCTGCAGAATGCCTATCGATCAGATGTGAACGAATTACGGCACACATGAAGATGGAATTGATTTTCCATTACCAATTAATTGACTCCTTATTAACTTACAAAGTTTATCTATTTAAGTAATGTACATAATCAAGAGAAATTGAAGTGCAGAAGAAGGGAATGGAATAACTGATGATGATTAATTCACAATAAGATTGTATTCAATAGGATACAAACCTTTTTATTCTTAAAAGTAATCTCAATTATTTCTTGCTTTAGTTTATACTTGTTCCTGAATTGCTATTCAACTGCAGTTCTGTAGTTTTCTCTTCATCAATTACTCTTCGCATAATTGACTCATTCATTATCATGAGAAAGGAATAATTACTTTACAAATAAAATATCCTCAAATTTTTGATGTTCTTAACATGGATGGTGGCACAGCTTCATTTCAGGGAGGCAATTGGAAAAAAAAGGCTGCCCTTATTTATAATCTGAGCAAACCCCTGTGTTTTTTTCAAATTTAATCCAGAGAAAAGATGAGTTCTCACTTGTCCTGTTTCTACCAGCAAGCACTACAGGGAGAAAGGCATTTTAATGGCAATTATAAAAGTACTGTACACAATCCCAGCAAGGAACCATACCCACAAGAGGCATTCCCCAGGGAGTCAAAACTGAAGGTTAGCTGCTGACGGACTGAAAGTCCCAGGGAGGGTGCTGATGCTCATTCGAATTCAGCACATGCACTCTAGGGAGCCAAAAAAAAAAAGCACTGGGATTAAGAACATCACTCTCTATTTTGTCCACCAGGTGACTATTTTTTGAAACCAGCATCCAATAATTTTTCACTTACCACAATTTTAGGTTTTCTTTATTGAAGGAATGAGCTGGGTGTGTTGAGGAGGAGTGTTCATTTCCAGCAGATGCAGAAGTATTTGCTGAGATTTCTACCCTTGCTCAACAATACTCGGTAATGTTTGTCCTCAGCTCCCCTCAAACCCCAGCACTGCTACAGTTCATGGCTTTTCCCTGTTGATTTTGTATTATCCACCATGACTATATGACTTTTGCAAATCATCCTGAAACTCCTAAAGAATTTTTTGAAATTTCCTCTTTGAAAACATACTAGGATAGATTTTGAAATGCATTCTAGCCAAACTTGGTGCAGATAAATGAAAGTGAAAAATCATTTTGATTTTAGAAATCATGGACTATACTAATTACAAAAGAGGAAGTAAAATAGGATAAATTCCCAGGGCCTGACAAGGTGTTTCCTCGGACCCTGTCGGAGGCAGGCAGTGCACAAATTGCCAGGGCCCTAGCATAGATATTTAAGTCATCCTTAGCAACAGGTACCTTCACCTCAGGGACTGCAGCGGTTCAAGAAGGCAGCTCATCACCACCTTCTCAAGGGCAACCAGGGATGGGCAACAAATGCTGGCTTAGCTAACTCCCAAATCCCATAAATGAATAAATGGAAAAAAAGTGAGGTACCAGAGATTTCAAGGATAGCTAATGTTTCTCTGCTATTTAAGAAAGGCTCTAAAAATAAACCAGAAAAATATCGGCCAGTGAGCCTGACATCGGTAGTGGGAAAGTTATTGGAAGGCATTCTATGGGACCAGATATATGAGTATTTAGATGGACATGGGCTGTTTAAGGATAGTCTGTTTAACTTTCTGTGGGGTAGGTCATGTCTAACCAATCCTATAGAGTGTTTTGTGGAAATTACCAGGAAAGTTAATGAAGGCAAAGCAGTGGATGTTGACTATATGATTTTAGCAAAGTATTTGATAAAGTCCCACATGGGAAGTTGATCAAGAAGGTTCAGTCATTCAGCATTCAAGATGTGGTAGTAAACTGGAATTAACATTGGATTTGTAGAAGAGGCCAGAGAGTGCTACTAGATGATTGCCTCTCTGACTGGAGGCCTGTGGCTCGTGGAATGCCACAGGTATTGGAGCTTGGTCTGTTATTGCTTATCATCTATATCAATGACCTAGATTATAATGTGGTTAACTGAATTAGCAAATTTAGCAATAACACCAAGGTTGAGGGTGTAGAAGATGTCAGATGGAATTTCATGCAGAGAAGTCCGAGATGTTTTTCTTCAGTAGGATCAACCATGTTAGGTCTTACACCGTGAATGACTGGGCATGGAGGTGTGCGATAGAACAAAGGAATCTGAGAATTTAGGTCCATAATTTATTAAAAGTGGCATCACAGGTAGATAGGGTTTTAAGGAAAGCTGTTGATATATTGGCCTTCATAAAACAAAATATTGAGTACAGGAGATGGGATGCTATGTTGAAGTGGTATAAGATGTTGCTGAGGCCTAATTTGGAGTTTTGTGTGTAGTTTTGGCCATCTACCTACAGGAAAGATGCATGTAAGGTTGAAGGAGTACAAAGAAAATTAGAAGAATGTTGCTGGGTCTGGAGGATCTGACTTATAAGGAAAGAATGAAAAGGTTAGGACTTTATTATCTTAGAACGTAGAAAATTGAGAGGAAATTTGATAGAGGTATTGTCACACTGACGGGGGCATTGGCAGCCAGGGTGGACCCAAATGCGAGACACATTTTGTGAGGTTAATTAAATTTAGTTTATTGTTCGATATCAGTAGAGCTAGGCAGGAGCAGGAGTAGCGAACTGGAAAAGGACTGAGGACTATGACTAGGCTGGGCCAAGGGTCTGGGCTAGGACTCGGAATTGGCTCCCAGAACTAGAGGAGACATGAAGAGGCTAGGGTATGGACTCCGAGCCCGAGACTGGGCAAGGACCCAGTACCTGGGTCTTGCCTCGGGCTCAGACTCCAGAACCAGGCATGGACATGACATGGGCTAGGGAGAGGAGGAACATGGGAACACAGAGCCTCGGTGTCGGGAGAGCAGGTACATGGAACCATGGATACATACACAAAGCACAGAGTTGGGACCCCTCCTTGGGTACAAGACATAGGGCCGGGACTCATGACCCTCCGCGGGGCAACGGCAAGACGGCCTGACTTACCCCACAGAGGCGAGGACAAGACAAGACAGAACATGACCCCCCCGTGGGGCAACGGCAAGACAGCCTGACCTACCCCACGGAGGCGAGGACAAGACACGACAAGACATGACCCCCCGCGAAGCAATGGCAAGATGGCCTGACTTACCCCACGGAGGCGAGGACAAGACAAGACAAGACAAGACCAACACGAATGAACACCAGACAGTACCTATCTAGCTCCGGTGATGGAACTAGACCGAAGTGCAGGCGGGGGCTGCAGACAAGGGCTAGAGGCAAGAGGGGCAGAGAAGGGATTCAGACAAGAGAGTAGGACAGGAATGACAGACCTCCAGGGCCAGGACTTGACTCAGAACTGGGAAGCCGCCAGGACCAGGACTTGACTTAGTGCTTGAATGCCGCCAGGGCCAGGACTTGACTTGGTGCTAGAATGCCGCCAGGGCCAGGACTTGACTTGGTGCTAGAATGCCGCCGGAGCCAGGACTTGACTTGGAGCTTCCGGGTAGTGGCGAGCTCTCGACTTGGCCCGGGAACAGTAGACAGCGGTTCTTGATTCCCTCCGGCGGGTTAACTGACGGACCCACCTCGGTGAGGAAACTTTGCAGGCTCACTTTGGCGAGGTAATTGGACAGGGTTGCTCCGGTGCAGAAAAGGCGAATTACCAGCACTCGCTTTGGCAGAGACTAGGCTTGCTCCGGCCAGATGACATCGGCACACTGTACCTTAGACGACTTTGCAGACTTTGCAGACGCTCCCGCGCCAAACGGCTGAAAGCCGGAGACTATAAACTACTGGTTCAGCCGAGCGTTAATTGCCTCTAATCACCCAAGCCGAGGGACACGGGAAAACAGGGAATCAACGGTTCGGATCGTAACATAAACAAGGTAAATTTAAAGGGACTCCGATCTAGACCATGACAGGTATACAAAATTAAGTGGTGCATAGACAGGGTAAATGTAGCAGGCTTTTTCCACTGAGGCTGGGTTGGACTACAACCAGAGGTCATAGGTTAAGGGTGACAGGTGAAAAGTTTAAGGAGAACATGAGGGGAAACTTCTTCACTTAGTGGGTCATGAGAGTGTGCAACAAACTGCCTGTGCAAGTGAGCTTTATTTCAATGTTTCAGAGAGCTTTGGACAGGTACATGGGTGGTCGGGATTTGGAGGGCAAATGGTCCAGTTCAGGTCGTTGCGAGTAGACAGTTTAAGTGTTTCGGCATGGACTAGATGGGCCAAAGGGTCTGTTTCTGTGCTGTATTTTTCTATGACTGTATAATGCTAAGAAAAAACCCAAACATAAAATTAATCTTGAACCCACCCAAGCTGAGATATTCTCCACAATTCTCTTTCACCAGTCAACTTCCCAGCTCTTTACTTCACACCCCGCCCCTGGTTTTATCTATCACCTTGTGGTTCTTCCTCCCCTCCCACCACTTTCTTACTCTGACTCCTCACCTTTTTTTTACTATTCCTGATGAAGGGTCTCAGTCCAAAACATTAACTGTACTCTTTTCCATAGATGCTGCCTGGCCTGCTGACTTCCTCCAGCGTTTTTTGTGTGTTCCTTAGATTTCCAGAATCTGCAGACTTTCTCTTTTTTGAGATATTCCCCTTCATTCCAAAACCTGATCTCAGTTTGTCCAAGCCCATTTTCCTGACAAGCCATTAGAAAGATAGAAACATAGAAAACCTACAGCACAATACAGGCCCTCCGGCCCACGGAGTTGGGCCGAACATGTCCCTACCTTAGAAATTACTAGGCTTACCTATAGCCCTCTATTTCCCTAAGCTCCATGTACCTATCCAAAAGTCTCTTTGAAAGACCCTATCGTATCCGCCTCTAACACTGTTGCCGGCAACCCATTCCATGTACTCACCACTCTGAGTAAAAAACTTACCCCTGACATCTCCTCTGTACCTACTCCCCAGCACCTTAAACCTGTATCCTCTTGTGGCAAACATTTCAGCCCTAGGAAAAAGCCTCTGACAATCCACATGATCAATGCCTCTCATCATCTTATACTGTACACCTCTATCAGGTCATCTCTCATCCTCTGTCACTCCAAAGAGAAAAGGCTGAGTTCACTCAACCTGTTTTCATAAGGCATGCTCTCCAATCCAGGCAACACCCTTGTAAATCTCCTCTGCAGCCTTTCTATGGCTTCCACATCCTTCCTGTAGTGAGGCGACCAGAAATGAGCACAGAACTCCAAGTGGGGTCTGACCAGGGTCCTATATAGCTGCAGCATTACCTCTCGGCTCCTAAATTCAGTTCCACAATTGATGAAGGCTAATACACCGTATTGATGAAGGCCTTCTTAACCACAGAGTCAACCTGCGTAGCTGCTTTGAGCGTCCTATGGACTCTGACCCCAAGATCCCTCTGATCTTTCACACTGCCAAGAGTCTTACCATTAATAGTATATTCTGCCATCATACTTGACCTACCAAAATGAACCACCTCACACTTATCTGGGTTGAACTCCATCTGCCACTTCTCAGTCCAGTTTTGCATCCTATCAATGTCCCGATGTAACCTCTGACAGCCCTCCACACTATCCACAACCCCTCCATCCTTTGTGTCATCAGCAAACTTACTAACCCATCCCTCCACTTCCTTATCCAGGTCATTTATAAAAATCATGAAGATTAAGGGTCCCAGAACAGATCCCTGAGGCACTCCACTGGTGACCGACCTCCATGCAGTATATGACCCGTCTACAACCACTCTTTGCCTTCTGTGGGCAAGCCAGTTCTGGATCCACAAAGCAATGTCCCCTTGGATCCCATGCCTCCTTACTTTCTCAATAAGCCTGGAATGGGGTACCTTATCAAATGCCTTGCTGAAATCCATATACACTACATCTATGGCTCTTCCTTCATCAATGTGTTTAGTTACATCCTCAAAAAATTCAATCAGGCTCATAAGGCATGACCTTCCCTTGACAAAGCCATGCTGACTATTCCTAATTACATTATACCTCTCCAAATGTTCATAAATCCTGCCTCTCAGGATCTTCTCCATCAACTTATCAACCACTGAGGTAAGACCCACTGGTCTGTAATTTCTTCGGCTATCTCTACTCCCTTTCTTGAATAAAGGAACAACATCCACAACCCTCCAGTCCTCTGGAACCTCTCCTGTCCCTATTGATGATGCAAACATCATTGCCAGAGGCTCAGCAGTCTCCTCCCTTGCCTTCCACAGTAGCCTGGGGTACATCTCATCCGGTCCTGGCAACTTATCCAAATTGATATTTTCCAAAAGCTCCAGCACATCCTTTTTCTTAATATCTACATGCTCAAGCTTTTCAGTCTGCTGCAAGTCATCACTACAATCACCAAGATTCTTTTCCATAGTGAATACTGAAGTAAAGTATTCATTAAGTACCGCTATTTCCTCCAGTTCCATACATACTTACCCACTGTCACAATTGATAGGTCCTATTCTTTCACGTCTTACCCTCTTGCTTTTCACATACTTGGGGTTTTTTTTAATCCTGCCCACAAAGGCCTTCTCATGGCCCTTCTGGCTCTCCTAATGTCCTTCTTAAGCTCCTTCTTGTTAGCCTTATAATCTTCTAGATCTCTAACATTACCTAGCTCTGAACCTTTTGTAAGCTTTTCTTTTTTCTTGACTAGATTTATTACAGCCTTTGTACACCATGGTTCCTGTACCCTACCATAACTTCCCTCTCTCATTGGAATGTATCTCTGCAGAACGCCACACAAATATCTCCTGAACATTTGCCACATTTCTTCCGTACTTTTCCCTGAGAATATCTGTTTCCAATTTAAGCTTCCAATTTTCTGCCTGATAGCCTCATAATTCCCCTTACTCCAATTAAATGCTTTTCTAATTTGTCTGTTCCTATCTCTCTCCAATGCTATTGTAAAGGAGGTAGAATTATGATCACTCTCTCCAAAATGCTCTCCCACTGAGAGATCTGACACCTGACCAGGTTCATTTCCCAATACCAAATCAAGTACAGCCTCTCCTCTTGTAGGCTTATCTACATATTGTGTGAAGAAACCTTCCTGAACACACCTAACAAACTCCACCCCATCTAAACCCCTTGCTCTAGGGAGATGCCAATCGATATTTGGGAAATTAAAATCTCCCATCACAAGAATCTATTATTATTACACCTATCCAGCATCTGTTTCCCTATCTGCTCTTCTATATCCCTGCTACTATTGGGGGGCATATAAAAAACACCCAGTAAAGTTATTGACCCCTCCCTGTTCCTACCCTCCACCCACAGAGACTCCGTAGACAATCCCTCCATGGCGTCCACCTTTTCTGCAGCAATGACACTATCTCTGATCAACAGTGCTACGCCCCCACCTTTTTTGCCTCCCTCCCTGTCCATTCTGAAGCATCTAAAACCCAGCACTTGAAGTAACCATTCTTGTCCCTGAGCCATCCAAATCTCTGTAATGGCCACCACATTACATCTCCAAGTACTGACCCATGCTCTAAGCTCATCCGCTTTGTTCACAACACTCCTTGCGTTAAAATAGGTGCACCTCAAACCTTTGGTCTGAGCGCATCCCTCCTCTATCACCTGCCTATCCTCCCTCTCGCACTGTCGACAAGCTTTCTCTATTTGTGAGTCAACCTCCTCTTCCCCAGTCTCTTCAGTTCGGTTCCCACCCCCCAACAATTCTAGTTTAAACTCTCCCCAGTAGCCTTAGCAAACCTCCCGGCCAGGATATTGGTCCCCCGGGGATTTCAGTGCAACCTGTCCTTTTTGTGCAGGTCACACCGGCCCTAAAAGAGGTCTCAATGATCCAGAAATCAGAATCCCTGCCTCAGCCATGCATTTATCCTCCACCTCATTCTATTCCTAGTCTCACTGTCGCATGGCACAGACAGTAATCCCGCGATTACTACCTTTGCAGTCCTGCTTCTCAACTTCCTTCCTTACACCCTGTACTCTTTTTTCAGGACCTCTTCCCTTTTCCTACCTATGTCATTAGTACCAATATGTACCATGACCTCTGACTGTTCTCCCTCCTACTGCAGGATATCTTGGATGCGATCTGAAACATCCCACACCCTGGCACCTGGGAGGCAAACTACCATCCGAGTTTCCTTCCTGCGTCCACAGAATCGCCTGTCTGACCCCCTAACTATAGAGTTCCCTATCACTACTGCCTGCCTCTTCCTTTCCCTACCCTTCTGAGCCACCAGGCCAGTCTCTGTGCCAGAGGTACGGCCACTGTCGCTTCCCCCAGGTAGGCTGTCCCCTCCAACAGTACTCAAACAGGAGTACCTATTGTCAAGGGGTACAGCCACAGGGGTACTCTCTAGTACTTGACTCTTCCCCTTCCTCCTCGTCACTGTGACCCACTTGTCTGTCTGCTGTGGCCCCCCCTTCCCCCTCGTCACTGTGACCCACTTGTCTGTCTGCTGTGGCCCCAGTGTGACCACTTGCCTATAATTCCTTTATATCACCTCCTCACTCTCCCTGACCAGGCGAAGATCATCGAGCTTCATCTCCAGTTCCCTAACTCGGTCCCTTAGGAGCTGCAGCTCGACATACCTGGTGCAGATATGGCCGTCCAGGAGACTGAGAGACTCCAGGACCTCCCACATCTGACACTGAGCACAGAAAACCGGCCTCACACACATACTTCCTCCTTTCCGCAAATAACACTGGCAAACCTACTACGCCTCGTCCCGTTACGGCCTAAGCCCATTGAGCCAAAGCCCTATCACTCTGCTGCCTCTCACTCTGCTGCCCGCTGGATATGGCGGTCTTCTTTTTAAACCTTTCGTGCTCTATTGGCTGACATCACGTGCCTGTGCAGTCTTGCCTCTCTTTTACCCCAAGTGGTAAAAACTGCCTTGGCTCTGAAAATCAGCCTTTCACTGGCAGCCTTCTTGCTCCGAATCAAAAACCATTGAAGATTCCTTGCCTTTTTAAACCTTTTGCATTCTACTGGCTGACGTCACGTGCCTGCACAGTCTTGCCTCTCTTTTACCCCGAGTGGTAAAAACTGCCTTGGCTCCGAAAATCAGCCGTTCACTCACAGCCTTCTCGTTCCAAATCCATTGGCAGAGAATCAATCATTTGACATATTGAATTCCCTGAACATATGGATTTAGGTGGTCTCATTCAGAATTACCGTATTACCCTCACATATATACAAGATACGCCAGCCAACATGTTGCAGTATCGAGATGGCAGAAAATAGACTTTGCTATTTGTAGGTTATCATGGTAGATCACTTACACGTTTCTTCCCTTGTGCGACATGTAAGCACAGCGGAAATCTGGGACTTTGTCCACGTAGTTTAGTGAAATTGTCTTAAATGATCAGCTTTCACTACATCAAAGAAACTTATAGCAATAAAAATTATTTCAAAGAGAAGTCATTGTCGTAATGTGGGAAATGCATCAGGCAGTTTGACCAAAGCAACATGACAGTGATCCACCCATCTGGCCTAGAAACTTTTCTGAGCCTGAAAAGGAAAGGGAAATTTGACAGTGTGCAGAGGGGGACCAGAAGTTTCTTTTGAGGACCTGTCACTGCAAAATACCATGATGCCCACGGCCATGAATACAATGAGCTTACATGAGACCTTAGTGTGGAGAAGACCTTTCCTTTGTATCCTTCATGAAGGGCAGTAAGTCTAGGCAGCACGTGGTGGGAGTTGTCTCGTGTAGCAACAACAACCTTGTGCTCAATGTCAGTAAGACCAAGGAACTGATTGTGGACTTCAGAAAGGGAAGTCAAGTGAACACATACCAGTCCTCTTCGAGGGATCAGCAGTGGGAAGGGTGAGCAGTTTCAAGTTCCTGGGTATCAACGTCTATGAAGATCTATCCTGGGTCCAGCATATTAATACAGTTACAAAGAAGGTACAACAGCACCTCTGTGTCATTAGGAGTTTGAGCAGTATGTCACCAAAGACTGTTGCAAGTTTCTACAGGTGGACTGTGGAGAGCATTCTAACTGGTTGCATCACCGTCTGGTATGGAGGGGCCACTGCACTGGCTCAGGAAAACCTGCAGAAAGCCAGCTCCATCAGCCTCCCCAGCATCCAGGACACTTTCAAAAGAAGGTGGCATCGATCATTAAGGACACCCAGGACATGTCTTCTTCTCATTGCTACCATCAACGAGGAAGTACAGAAGCCTGAAGACACACTCAGAGTGTTTCAGGAACAGCTTCCTCCCTTCTGCCATCCGATTTCTGAATAGACATTGAACCCATGAACACTGCCTCACTATTTTCTTCTCTCTTTTTGCACTGCTTATTTAATTTATTTTTAAATATATTTCTTATTCTAGTTTTTTAAAATTATAATGTACTGCTACCTTAATGCAACAATTTGATGACATCTGCCATTGATATTAAACCTGAATCTAATTCTGGAAGTAAGGTCAGGATGCTGTGGAGGGGAGGGCTGGCCCAGCCAGTGGAAATCAGGATCCTTGCCATGTGTTTGAGTGTTCAGGAACTGGTGGTGTCACCTTTTGAAATTAAAAATAAAGCTAGTGGTAACAAGTAAATTACTGGTTTGTTGTAAATATCTAAATGATTCACTCGTGTTCCTTAGGGAGACAATTATGAATGAACAATAGTGAGAGTGTTGCCAATGGCTTCCCCATCTTGTGAAATATAAACCTTAAGATAATCAGGAGTGGATATCTGTGTGGTGCTGGTGATTGATGAGAGTCAGAGTAAGGACTGAGCTTTTAAATGGTTGCAGTGGTAGGGGCAGGGGTGGGGAATCAATCAAGGGGAGTGTGGTGCGGAAGGAAGCCCAAGAAAAGCCATAATGAAGAAGTATAAAGAGCTACCGGAAGCAGTTTCCCAGTGGTGGGTGTTGTGGAAAGTGATATACTCAAGTGGATCCCCTGCAACTGAAGCTGAAGCTGGCCTCACAAGTGTATGGAGACCTTTATGTAACAGCTGCTTCAAGCCTATTATGTGTGAAGCAAAAAGTTTATGTTCTATGCCTAGTGCAGGTGACATGGATCTCACAGTAAATCCTTAATTTTCCTAAAATCAAGGAATGTTTACATTCAGTCTATCGTTCTTATACTGAGTAATTTTAAAAACATCTTTAAAATCTGTTTTAATGGGGTTCCTTAATTACACCATCATTATGGCAACTGCTCTGCCTGAGATGACAAGGATCTAGATATTTGTGCACACAGCTCACCCTGCGGGTGATAGGGCGTGGTCCTCGACTTCTCGACTCCAAGCATGCTCAGTAACTCATGTATGAGCCTACTCTCGAAACCCTGTCTCTGATCACTATGTATCTGCCTGGGAAGGCCATAATAAATGAAATACTTCTCCCATAACACTTTGGCCACCATGGATGTCCTCTGAGCCTTGGTAGGGAAAGCTTGCGCACATCTGGTGCAGTGACTCATAATGACCAAGACATTCGCCATGTTGCTGACATCTAGCTCTATTGACAGGAAATCCATACAGACTAGGTCAAGGGACCCCACACTCTGCAAGTAGGACAATGGAGTGGTCCTCGTAGGCAACATCTTCCTCTGTATGCACGACTTACAGTATTCTTCGACCTCCAGCTTCATTTGGGGCCAGTAAAACCGATCTCTGTGCAATCCATAGGTCTTTTCAACACCCAAATGGCTAGAATCATCGTGAAGTGACTTCAATACAATCCTCCGAAACTTCTCAGGCAGAACCAGCTGGGAGCGCCAAGAACAGTCTGGAGGCAACGTGACCCAGTATAGGATCTGGTTCTGCAACTCTAATCTGGGACATTCTCTCAGTAATTGAGACATCGCAGCGTGTTTCGTCCTTTCCACTTGGGCCATGCCTCTCTTTTCAACCGGTGACCAAATGATACCGATGTCTGGTTCATCACGCTGAGCAGCTGCCACTTCCCCAGGACTCAATTCTGGCAACTGCTTCATCTTCAGAGCAGGCAGGTTACAGTAAGCTTGTGGAATGACACCATCAACCGTTCAATCCTGACCTTGCCTTCACTCTGCCTTCCCTGTGAATGAAAATTGACACATGGCTTTCACTCCCAGGGCAGGAACGCCGTCCCACTCTTTGTCCCTGTCCAGCCCCTCATGCGCCTGTCAGGTTAAAGCATCAGCATCAGTGTTTCTACTTGTCAGCCAGTACTTCAGGCTGAAATCATTGGCAGACTACGCCACCAACCACCAATGGCCTGTGGCATCCAATTTCACCGAGGTCAGGATATAAGTTAGTGAATTGTTGTCCACCACAGTCCATTTCAATGCCAGGAACTCCAACTTGTGGATGGGTTATTTTTTCTCAGAGGGTTGATTCAGCAGACAACTTTCTCCCCAGCTTGTCTCAACAGGACACTAGACATTACCGTCACCGGGAAGAGATGCGCCAGGAGCATCCCCCGCTTGAAGGTGACCTCCCTCTTCATGACAATCACCACCATCCTGCTCGCCTGTACAACCGAGGGCTCCTGCAGTTCGGGCCTCACCAGCACCCCAGCAGGTAAGCCCAACTCCTCTTCATGGTCTTCCGGAGCATCCACTAAGAGGGCCACGGCCTCAGGCATTCCAGGAAATTTGGAGCTTCCCATCACTGTCACTACTTCCCCTAGGCTGTAACACGATTGATTTTGATTATGTGAACCACACAGTCTGTTGTCTAAGCTCATTATCCGGGCCAGTGCAGCCACGTACTTCCTCGAAAGCAGCTCGAAACACCGGGTGAATGGACAATGTCGTCAGAAAGCTCTCTCCAGCTCTCTCCTTGCAGGCTCCCATGAACCTCCTCACAATAGGAGTATTTGTCCCCACAAGAGTTGGACCTCCACCTTTCTCAACAGGGTCCCGACAAACCAGCACTAATGTATCAAGGATCTCAGCCTCGGCCTCTGAAAACTCCAGCTTCACTGACAAATAGCCATCATACAGGTAATCACCCACACTAAGACCCAAATCTCTAGCGCACTGAGTGGTGTCAATGGTAAATGTGTCAAAAACTGGTTGTAAAATGAACAGTACAGCAAACTGACCTGTGAGCCTGTGTCAAGGATGGCTCTAGCATAAATACTCTCTATCCATAGCAATACACTGGAGCATGGCCCCAGTAAGCTTTCAGGAATAGAGTTTTTTTGCTTTAGGGTGTTCCTTGATATATTGCTGAGAATGTGACGCCCCCCCCCGCCCCCGAGACGCCAAGCCATTCCCTCACTGGGTCTCTCCTAAGTTTCCCAACACCTCTTTCTGCTTAGGTACCTGGGGACTCACTCACCTGTTGTTCACACTCCTGCCTGAAGTGTCCCTCTTCCCCACAATTATAACAGACAATACCAGCAGCTCCCCTTCACGCAGGAACCTGGTTACTAGCAGCCGTCTCTGTAGTCCGTTCCCTTGGTGGAGGAGGGATCGGCCTCCCTATCAGCTCCATCATACGGGGGTCCACACCCAGTGATAACAACTGGGACATCTCATTTCTCAACTCTGCTACAATCTCCTTTACCATTCCCTGGGGTGGACTATCCATGGTCACTTCAACACAGGGGCCTACTACCAAGGACTGTACCCTGTTGACAGAGCCCTCCCATGCCTCTGATGCATTCTCCTCCTCCCATACTTCTCTGATCAGCTCAACAAACAAAGGAGGGGTTGCATCTTACAAGACAGTCGGAGACCCCAAGCGATCAGGTCCTGGGACTGGGCACCTTTTGCTATTTGGTCCATTCTTAACTGATGGTCCCTCCGCGCCACAAGAAATTTAGCTGGCTCTCTGGCTGAAAACTGTCAGCAGAAAGCTTCTCTTCCTTCTCCTGACACATGTTCTGAAACCCCATCATGAGCTCCAGCTCCATTGGGCTTCCCGTCCCACCAAACACCTTTTTTCTAGCGCTTGTGTGTAGGCCGCAGAAGTGGCAAGGGGGTTCTGTGCCTTTTCGACTTTCACTACATCAGCAGCCAACCCACTCAAACTTTCAACCAATCGCTGTCGTTTTACATCATCAGAGCCCTGCCACTCATCTAACAACTGAGCGGTCTGCTCTGTGCAAGTCTCATACTCCTCTTCCCCCTCTGTGTTGAGCTTCACACCAGAGAACATTCTCAGCTTTCGATAGCTAGGACCCTAAGCCTGTGCACTGGGCCATTCATTCACCAAGGAGGTAAGGGCTGATACCAACTCAGAAGTCCCTCTCTTCACTGGGGGACTCATTAGACATTCCAAGTCACACCACTCCTTCCCCTCGCTCCGCACAGCAACATGTCTTTGAAGTCACCGCCCCCAGCTACGGGAGAGTCGGCTTGCAATTTGGCCCGCTCTCCTACACTCTACTCCTCCCAGCCCATGGCCCCTCTTCTCCCTGGGCCCCAATAGTACTGGGCAGTACCACTGTTGTTATGTCAGCGCTAGTCTGGACTAAAACAAAGTCTTTGACCGCCATTTTATCAAACCTCCGCTCCACAATCATAACTGCTCCTACAGCTTTATCAGTACTTATGGTTGGAATTAACAATTCATCAAGGATACGAATGTCTAACCCAGTCAACACATACGCAGTCGTTACCAATAACCCCATGGATTTGCAAACCCTGCAGCATCCATAATCACTTTACCAGACAATAGTTTAGCACAGGCGTAAACACATAACCCACTAGATCAATGCTTAGGGCAATCACACAGCATCCAATGAAATCGATCCCAGGCAATACCCCCACAAAGAAACACTCTGGTTTCCTCGGCTGCGTAAGTCTAGGGAAGACTATCTCCGGCCTCACCGAACGTGTGAGGTTGAGGCATGAACCCACCCCAAACCCCCTGTTTGTGTAATTCATTACCCTGTTACAAATGAGTGCCACAAAATAACAGGCAATATACCTCATACGATTAAAAGATTGAGCTTTATATTCCTTCATTGGACTAAAGGATTAGTAAAGAAAGAACAAATAATTGAAAAGGGCCCATTTTAATGAAACGGTCTAACGTGCGCAAGTTAGAGCTCACAGCTTCCCCATCACCGATCCTCCATCGATCACCCCAAGCTTTGTCGAATCACGGCCCCACTCCAGGTCGAATCCTGAAACCTTTTCTCTCCGGCATCTTCTCTCTTCATCTCTCTCTCTCTCTCAAAAAAAAATGCCCCAAGCCCAACCTTAATGTCCTTCAACAGAGAAACCTCCCCTTAACCCGACCATCCTAAACACAATTGTCCTATCTCTTATCTTCAACAGTAACCCAAACATAAGCCGTAAACAAGCAGCTTGCTCAGAGCAGCACAAAAAGATAAACAGAACAGCATAACAGTAAAAAATATGAGCCGGGGCATTACAAATGGTTAAAACTCTAAATAGTGATTCAGTATTTTTCAGATCCATCTGAGGAGATCTTTTCTCAGTTTAACTTTTCAGAGAGATAGGGAATTTTCCAGCACTGCATTGCACAGGGACACAGGTCTGAATATTATGCTTCAATTTCCAGTCTGGGATTCAAACCAACAACTTTCTTCTGCAGGAAGTAGAGTGTTACACTGTACCATAGCTCATTTTTTGTTGAGTATCCTGGGCACAGCAGACAAAACTTTGCTGTGTCATTAAATATTGCAAATACCGCACAACAATTATGTCGCTTGTTACAACTGTGTGTCACTAAGCAAACACCCTTGTAAAGGGTTACAATCTGGTAGCTGTCATGAGTAATAAGATGTGAAGCCAATCACCTGACTGAATGCACTCAAAGCACTGATAGATCGAAGTCATTAGACTGTAGAGTCAAATGTCAATTGTCTGAATGGGATTTAATAAACATCTTGGCATGTCTACTGTGCTATAATATGGAGAATAATCTAATCTTTATATGTTACAGTCCTAACATTATTAAGAATCGCAAATGATATCTGTCCTATTTTGCCTTTAATGCTACATACATTAGAAGCAAAGATTCCAGTTGCTGCAGTCTTTTGTGTTTTCATTCATTATAAATCAATATAGTAAATTTACAATATATTATTAAAAATCCCGAGAGTCATAATCAGCCTGTGTCAGCCTGCTGAGTATACGTTGCAAAGTAGCTGATGTGAGCTCACAAATAATTCAGCTTGCTACCTCAAATTCTTTTCAGCACATAAAGAACCTGATAATTCTCTGCACTGTGCTTTAACCATTTTTATAGTGATGTGATTAAGAGTCGTTTTATAGTTTGACAGTGGTACTAGCCTTGGCAAAATGATTTGCAGTCATTTTAAGACACATAAAATGGTGGAGGAACTCAATAGATCAGGCAACATCTATGGAAATGAGTTCTGATTCCCAAAACCTTGACTGTTTATTCATTTCCATAGATGCTGCCTGACCTCGAGTTCCTCCAGCATACTGTGTGTGTTACTCTGGATTTCCAGCAGCTGCAGGATCTCTTGTGTTTATGCAGTCAGCTTACCTGGGTCACACTGGGTCTCTTGTCAATCTTCACCTACTGCCTCATTGGAAATGTTAAATCTTTGTTTTTCAACGCCATCAATTGTCCTAATACTGACCTTACACTCTGACCATAAGCAGTTCTATTTAGCAGAGAGTCTCCATAACACTTCTGGGTATTTCCCAGCATGAGCAGAGGCGACTGAACACTAAGGACACATAGAGGGTGAGCACCAGTATAAAAGTCATTTATTAGTCAAGTACTAATGCAGCGGGTGAAGTTCCATTGGCTTCATGCCACTATCACTAAAAAGAAGTCAGGACTGCTTGAAAAAAACAGCATAAAAGCTGTAAACAGCGGCAGACCTTGCTTCTTTGTGGAAGCAGTGATCTTGTGCCAAAAATACTTATGAACATTCAGCTTAAACAAGATAGTATTAACTTTGTTCAAGTATCTCTTGAAAGTTCATTTGGGTACAGCTCTATTACCAAATTGTCAAGGAAGGGAAGGGCACGTAATTAAACAGAATTTCTGATGTTACATTATTTTGAAGCTTCAGAATGGTAAGAGTGTAAAAATTAATGAGAAAAAGACATTAACAGAATGGCAAAATGGATATATTCATGGTAGAAAGCACTCGATGCAGAGAGGTGGGAAGATGGATGAAGCAAAGCCACATGAATCAAATGATATTATTTTTAAAATGGTTTCAGAACAATTAGATCTCGGGGATCCATGAACATGTTTGAAGTTAGCAAAGTGAATTGGAAGGCGGTAAGAAAGTATGCAGGGTTCCTTAATAAACAGATGCAAAATGATAGGAATTGCTGCACCTTTATAAATCAGCGGCAGACCTTGCTTCTTTGTGGAAGCAGTGATCTTGTGCCAAAAATACTTATGAACATTCAGCTTAAACAAGATAGTATTAACTTTGTTCAAGTATCTCTTGAAAGTTCATTTGGGTACAGCTCTATTACCAAATTGTCAAGGAAGGGAAGGGCACGTAATTAAACAGAATTTCTGATGTTACATTATTTTGAAGCTTCAGAATGGTAAGAGTGTAAAAATTAATGAGAAAAAGACATTAACAGAATGGCAAAATGGATATATTCATGGTAGAAAGCACTCGATGCAGAGAAGTGGGAAGATGGATCTGTTCTGTTCTTGCCTCTATGCTTCAGAAAGAACGTCAAGGCTTCAGAGGCAGAGTAACCTTGTCCTGTTCCCATACTTATACATTACAGCGCTAGCACCATTTCATGTATATAAAAAGAAATGTTTGAAACCAGAAAAAAATCTGCTTACAACGTAATCAGCAAGAACATTGTGACTGAGGTCTGATTGTACGTTGGCAATTTTTTTCATCTGCCACACTGTTTCGGTAACTCAAATGGAAAATACTACTGGGTCCATTGACCTTCATGCTTGAATTCTTAATATATACAGTTGTCAGGCATATCTCCAAAGTAACAAACTCCTATTAAAGATAAATTATCAGGACTTCTGAGAATAGTGCAGGATCGGTGGCTATTGGATAAGAAAGATATCCTTGGAACAGAACTTTATTTTCCTTTACTGACTCTGAGCCTGAAGAAAACATAATCCAATTACCTTAATCACATCTCGGTCCTACTGGCAATTGCATATACACAAAAAAAACTTTATTTACAGAGCTTCTTTCAAATACTTCACTTTCCATGATAATGTCCATCAGCTAGAAACAGTAGGATTGCTCGAAGCAAGCACAAAAATGAATGTGGGATCTACACTTGATTTTCAGCTCTTCGTGTCTGTACTTCATTGCAAATATATGTATGTGTCACATTTGTGAATCCTGCTCAGTTTTACATTATAAACACAAGAGATTCAGCAAATATAGAAATCGAAAGCAACACACACAAAATTCTGGAAACACTCAGGCAACATCTATGGTCAACATTTCAGGCTGAGACCCTTCATCATTCTGAAGAAGACACTTCATGATTTCTATAGATGCTGCCTAACCTGCTGGGTTCTTCCAACAATTTTACATTAATGCACATTAACGGTATGTAATATCATAAAAAATATGAACTTGCTGAAATCAGCCATTCCAGCTCTTAAACAGCATTTAATCACTGAATAGAGCAGTGGCTGAAAGCCAAGTACAGCTGCGCAAGCACTTCTGATAACAGCAGTTGTATACAGCAGAAACAACGATGGAATAGACACCAAAATGATGTCCTTGTAGAAGAGGCCGAGAGTCTCATATCCTGACTCTTTGTGGGATACAGAGAGGGCTCCAGCCCTTCTCCTGGTGAGGCACCAAGCATTACATGGCTTCTATGTGATCAACAAAATAAGGGGCTTCATGAATCAAATCTCTGAAGGCTGGGATTGCACAGTTGTGCTTCTCTTAAGGAACAGATGATAATGGAGTGGTTTTCAGACAAGCGCTGGGGCAGAGTCACACAGAGTTATCCAGCTTGCCCAAAAACCAAATATAAACAGTCACAGACCAACAGGCAGTCCAACTCCAATAAGTCATTGTGAGAACCTTGGAGTCCGATCTTTCCAGCAGGGCAGGAGTCATCGCACCATATTGGCAGGTTGAGGAGTGCAATGGAAGAAGCTTCCACTGAGCAGACGAGAAAGTCACCCACCTCAGGACACTGTAGAACTTCAGGCTGATGCAGTTCAGGGTCAACCTAATATTCCAGTGCTGACAGGATTCTCAAGGCTGTGCCAACACTACAACAACCTGTTCTCCATCAGGTTGCAAGGCCTTCTATTGCTCCAGCCTACAGCACTGAAGGTGGGTCCATAGACATGGCCCTCCTTAATATGGTAGTTTTCTTGCTTTTACCAATGCCATTCCAACTGTGCTCTCGAGTAGTCCACTGGCTAGCTAGCCTAGGCTGCTACTCCTCGTGGAGATTAGGGGCAGTCGGAATCTCAGCCATCTACTGTATGATTATTGTTACTAACTGTAGTGTGTGTGTGTGTGTGTGTGTGTGTGTGTGTGTGTGTGTGTGTTTTGCAGAGAGATGTTGATAGGATGCAGAAGTGGGCTGAGAAGTGGCAGATGGAGTTCAACCCGGAGAAGTGTGAGGTGGTACACTTTGGAAGGACAAACTCCAAGGCAGAGTACAAAGTAAATGGCTGGATACTTGGTAGTGTGGAGGAGCAGAGGGATCTCTGGGTACATGTCCACAGATCCCTGAAAGTTGCCTCACAGGTAGATAGGGTAGTTAAGAAAGCTTATGGGGCGTTAGCTTTCATACGTCGAGGGATAGAGTTTAAGAGTTGCAATGTAATGATGCAGCTCTGTAAAACTCTTGTTAGACCACACTTGGAGTACTGTGTCCAGTTCTGGACACCTCACCATAGGAAGGATGTGGAAGCAGTGGAAAGGGTACAGAGGAGATTTACCAGGATGCTGCCTGGTTTAGAGAGTATGCATTATAATCAGAGATTAAGGGAGCTAGGGCTTTACTCTTTGGAGAGAAGGAGGATGAGAGGAGGCATGATAGAGGTGTACAAGATAATAAGAGGAATAGATAGAGTGGATAGCAAGCACCTCTTCTCCAGGGCACCACTGCTCAATACAAGAGGACATAGCTTTAAGGTAAGAGGTGGGAAGTTCAAGGGGGATATTAGAGGAAGGTTTTTTACTCAGAGAGTGGTTACTGTGTGGAATGCACTGCCTGAGTCAGTGGTGGAGGCAGATACACTTGTGAAGTTTAAGAGACTATTAGACAGGTATATGGAGGAATTTAAGGTGCAGGCTTATATGGGAGGCAGGGTTTGAGGGCCGGCACAACATTGTGGGCCGAAGGGCCTGTAATGTGCTGTACTGTTCTATGTTCTATGTTCTATGTTAACTACATCTTTCACAACTCACATGGATGCAGATAAGTGCTGCTGGTCCTAAATATTCCCTAGCTGTTAATAACAGGTTTCCTGTGGGTGATCCATATGGAGTGATAATTACATTTCCTTAATCTACAAATGATTGAATTTTGCCTTCCAGTTGCGCACGGTCTGGGGACTGACATAATGTGTCCAAGTTCCAGCTATTGCATGCGTCAGGACGTCAGACACAATGAAAAACATGGTTGAAGCACTACCCCTACTATCAGCTGTCATTTACATCTCCAACGTCAACTCTACACTAAAAATCTATCAAATATTTACAAAAAAGTGGTATATGATTGATTCATTGATCCCAGTTATAAAATTGTTGATGAAATGTCTGTTCAGTAGTGTCATTCTCCTTTTCCTCTCTTATGTCTAATTTTCTGAATAATTTCCAGAGAGGGAAATTGATTTTTCTGTTTGTTTGAATGGGCTATTGCCTAGTCAATAGCTGTATATCACTCAACATACGAGGGGTGATTGATAGGTTTGTGGCCTAAGGTCAAAGGAGTCAATTTTAGAAAACCTAACACGTTTATTTTTCAACATAGTCCCCTCCTACATTTATTCACTTAGTCCAGCGGTCGTGGAGCATACGAATCTTGGACCTCCAGAAAGTGCCCACAGCAGGGGCAATTGAAAAGTTTGTGACCTAAGGTAGAAGGAGATGAGTTATACAACTCTCGTTACATGCACATGCAGTTCAACTCTTTGAGTGATTATGCAGAAAGTTTCAAATTAATAACTCATCAGTTAATAACTCAGAGGTGATTGATAAGTTCGTGGCCTAAGTTAGAAGGAGATGAGTTATTAACTTCAAACTTTCTGCATAATCACTCAAAGAGTTGAGCTGCATATGCATGTAACAAGAGCTGTATAACTCATCTCCTTCTACCTTAGGCCACGAACTTATCAATCACCCCTGCCGTGGACACTTTCTGGAGGTCCAAGATCCATATGCTCCACGACCATTGAACTAAGTGTGTAAATGTAGGAGGGGACTATGTTGAAAAATAAATGCACTAGGTTGACGTCTTCTACCTTAGGCCACAAACTTATCAATCACCCCTTGTATAGCCAGGCAGTGAAAGCTTGGGGGCAGAATTTCACAGCTGGACAAAATTCATCCAGACACTGGCTTGGCAGAGTGTTTACAGAAGTTTGCCTTTAATGGAGGCAAATATTTTGATCTGAACCAGGACCAGGTCTTGCTAAGAGCAACTAAATTTGTATCGTAAGGAGCAGTCGGGCCAGAGGATACTTGGTGTGACGAAAAACCAAGTTATCAGAAGATTGATGCTAATGAGAGAGAGATAAGTGAGACAATAGAGAAACATTCAAAATGCTAATCAGAGAGAAGAGAGAGATTACCGAGAAAGAAACACGTTTCAGAATATTGACAGACCGGTTGCTTTGAACCTGAACTGTTTGAAGTTTGATGGACAGGCCATACCCCAGCCGGGGGATAAAAGGAACAGGTTCACCAAGGCACGACACACCACGAGATCACGAGATAATGAGACCCTGGAAGAACGGTGTGCCCCCACAAGTTGATGGAAGTTTTGACGTCTGGTCACAGGAACCGACCATAGACGCACTGGGTGAAAAGGTACGATTGGCGGGAACCTGGTCTGTGTGTCCGCCCTCGCCTGGGTGCCGGGTTCACCGTGGAAGAACGGTCATATCCGGAACGGAGGGGTCAGAGTCGGTGACCACAGAAAACATAAAAAAGGGTCCGCCCGAAAGCCAACTGCGAAGAACATCAAAGGTCTGCTGAATCAGATTTGCATATCATCCTTCTCTCTCTCTCTCTCTCTCTCCAACGGCACAACAGCGATTACTGCGAACTGTACTAAGCTGAACTGAACTCTGCGTCACTTAAGACTGATCATTTTACCCCTAGACTGCGATAGAGCTTGGTTGATTCCTATTACCCTAGTTCTGTGTACATGTGTGTTTTATCATTGCTAACCTGTTGCATTTATATCCTTACGATTAGAGTACTGTGTTACTTATGTCTCTAATAAAACTTCATTAGTTTCTGTTAAACCAGATTCCAACTAAGTGGAAACAACAGGAATTCTGCAGATGCTGGAAATTCAAGCAACACACATCAAAGTTGCTGGTGAACGCAGCAGGCCAAGCAGCATCTGTAGGAAGAGGTGCAGTCGACGTTTCAGGCTGAGACCCTTCGTCAGGACTAACTGAAGGAAGAGTGAGTAAGGGATTTGAAAGTTAGAGGAGGGGGGGAGATCGAAAATGATAGGAGAAGACAGGAGAGGGAGGGATAGAGCCAAGAGCTGGACAGGTGATAGGCAAAAGGGGATACGAGAGGATCATGGGACAGGAGGTCTGGGAAGAAAGACGGGGGGGGGGACCCAGAGGATGGGCAAGAGGTATATTCAGAGGGACAGGGGGAGAAAAAGGAGAGTGAGAAAAAGAATGTGTGCATAAAAATGAGTAACAGATGGGGTACGAGGGGGAGGTGGGGCCTTAGCGGAAGTTAGAGAAGTCGATGTTCATGCCATCAGGTTGGAGGCAACCCAGACGGAATATAAGGTGTTGTTCCTCCAACCTGAGTGTGGCTTCATCTTTATAGTAGAGGAGTCAGTGGATAGACATGTCAGAATGGGAATGGGATGTGGAATTAAAATGCGTGGCCACTAGGAGATCCTGCTTTCTCTGGCGGACTAAAGACCCAACTTGTTCAACCTTTCTCTGTAACTTAGGCGCTGAAACCCAGGGACGAGGGAGATGTCTTCCTTTCTTAAAGAAAGGGGCTTCCCTTCCTCCACTATCAACTCTGCTCTTAAATGCATCTCCCCCATTTCACGTACATCTGCTCTCACTCCATCCTCCCGCCACCCCACTAGGAATAGGGTTCCCCTGGTCCTCACCTACCACCCCACCAGCCTCCGGGTCCAACATATTATTCTCCGTAACTTCCGCCACCTCCAACGGGACCCCACTACTAAGCACATCTTTCCTTCCCCCCCCCTGCATTCCGCAGGGATCGCTCCCTACACAACTCCCTTGTCCATTCGTCCCCCCCATCCCTCCCCACTGATCTCCCTCCTGGCACTTATCCGAGTAAGCGGAACAAGTGCTACACATGCCCTTACACTTCCGCCCTTACCACCATTCAGGGCCCCAAACAGTCCTTCCAGGTGAGGCAACACTTCACCTGTGAGTCGACTGGGGTGATATACTGCGTCCGGTGCTCCCGATGTGGCCTTTTATATATTGGCGAGACCCGACGCAGATTGGGAGACCGCTTTTCTGAACATCTACGCTCTGTCCGCCAGAGAAAGCAGGATCTCCCAGTGGCCACACATTTTAATTCCACATCCCATTCCCATTCTGGCATGTCTATCCATGGCCTCCTCTACTGTAAAGATGAAGCCACACTCAGGTTGGAGGAACAACACCTTATATTCCGTCTGGGTAGCCTCCAACCTGATGGCATGAACATCGACTTCTCTAACTTCCGCTAAGGCCCCACCTCCCCCTCGTACCCCATCTGTTACTCATTTTTATGCACACATTCTTTCTCTCACTCTCCTTTTTCTCCCTCTGTCCCTCTGAATATACCTCTTGCCCATCCTCTGGGTCCCCCCCCCTTGTCTTTCTTCCCGGACCTCCTGTCCCATGATCCTCTCATATCCCCTTTTGCCTATCACCTGTCCAGCTCTCGGCTCTATCCCTCCCCCTCCTGTCTTCTCCTATCATTTTCGATCTCCCCCTCCCCCTCCAACTTTCAAATCCCTTACTCACTCTTCCTTCAGTTAGTCCTGACGAAGGGTCTCGGCCTGAAACGTCGACTGCACCTCTTCCTACAGATGCTGCTTGGCCTGCTGCGTTCACCAGCAACTTTGATGTGTGTTGCTCCAACTAAGTGGTCCATTTCTGCTGGTTTGGCAACCCAGTTACGGGGTACGTAACATTGGATAATCATTTGCTGCAGAATAACAATTTCCATTGGACAGTTAAAGTGACAGCTGGAATGCATTCACATAAGAATAGCTATTACATCACATTATGCACTGTTACAAACCATAGAGGTTCCCTGACAACATCAGATGATTAAAGTGTAAAGGCAATTAAGAATTATCTAAATGTAACCAATGTTGACATTTGTGCATAGGAACTGAAGATATTCCAGTACACCAGTGAGCTTTGCTTTGCAGTTCCCAAGCTGAACATCTCCCCAAGCAATAGATGGCATCTGTACTGCAAGGGAAAATCTGAAAAAGAGAGAGATGCCTAATTCTCAAACAGCTTAACAGTTGTTGTGATTATTTCAATGGACCATGAAACTTGTTTAGCGTATGAAATCTTGCATTACCAAAAGCAGGAAACCGGAAAGCCATGTAAAACCATGTCAAGAGAACACTGAGGTCAAGAATTGGCAGCTTTCGAAAAAGGATTTTGGGATTTTGATGCCCGATTTACCTATGTCTTTGGATTACAATGTAAGCAATATGTTATCGTTATAAGGACATGTTTATAACCAGCATTCACTTATCATAAACCCATATCTGCTGGGACTCCTCAAAATTCTTACCTGCTTAAAATCAACACACATGAAAGCTGGAGGAACTTAGCAGGTCAGGCAGAATCTGCGGAGGCGAATAAACAGCTGATGTGTTGGGTCGATGCTGCCTAGCCTGCTGAGTTGCTCCAGCATTGTGTGTGTGTTGTTCAAGATTTCCAGCATCAACTGAATCTACTGTAACTACATCTCACAACTTGAGCACTTCATTTATTATATCACCATGACAAACAAACTACCCAACAACATCTCTGATACTTATTGACACATTCCCTGCTCCCGTGAAGAGAGGACAGTACATGGTCATTGTCAGGAGCTCAACAGAGAGAAGCAGATCCACCAAGTGTAGTGTATTACATATTTCAGCACTAGTTGGGTAATGCTGCAAATACATTGTTTGATTACGCATTCTTTGTTACATAATTCAGATGGATTTTATGTAAGACTACGTCATACGTCATTGTACCACTATGTCAGATGGGAGTACCTCACTAGGGAGAGACGAAACACTTACATCCTAGCTCACTGTTTTTCTTCCAAGTAGTTTTCTGAGTTACAAAACGTAATCGTGGCAACAAGGTAGCTTTAAAATGAACCCGAGATGACTACCTACTGTACACGCAGCATATTTTTTTTCTTTGCAGTAAGAGAGAGAAATGTTAAAGTTTTTTTTAAATGTGCAGCATATGTTTCTTCACAAGGGGAGAGAGATATTCAAGTTAAAATAAAACCGAAAACAGACAAAATTCACTGATTCATAAACAGTACCAGCTGATAATAATAATATTTGTTAAAGAAGAGCAGAAATGGCTGGCTACATCAGAAAGATAGACACATCAATTGCACAACAGATAACTGGATGATGAATAGTGAATGAATTGAGCATTGAAGCAAATGAAATAGCTAATAAAAAGTGAGAGGCAGTGTAACTGAGTGTAATTGGTGGAAAATCATACAGTTTGCTAGGAAGTTTAACTGCTCCAACCAAACGAACCGAAATTAGCTTTGCTGAATCAAGGAAGTAATGCAGGCTCATTTAGAACCAAAACCATTGTTGATTGCAGACTCCTTGGATTTCATTAGTGGAATCAAAAGGAAGGGAATCCATTTCAGCTTACATGGCTGAATTGAAGACATTATCCAAACATTGTCATTTCAGAGATGGGCTTAATGATGCACTAAGAAATCATTTAGTTTCTGAAGTCTTAAAAGAAAGCATTCAACAGTGGCTCCTAACTGAAGCACAACTCACATTTAAAAGAGCAATTGAAATCACTGAATCAATGGAAATAGCAGCCAGGGATGTAATTAAGCTGCAGTCAGGAATAAAAGTGAACATGAACAAAATTGTAATGGCTAAACAGAAACCTGCCTGGCTGAACAAATTGCATTACCACTGTGGCAGGGGCTCACTTACACCAGACCAATGCAGGCTTAAACATGAAACTTGCAGAAAATGCAACAACGTAGGACACCTACTGTACAAAGAGCATGCCGGGCAAACAACAATAAACAGACTGCACAGGGAAGAAATAAAGATAAAAAGTCAAACTGCAGTTTCAAGAGGAGCACTAATCTACATGCCGTTGATTGAAAATAAATCTAATAATGATGAGAGCGATACAGGAGTGGGTAGCCTTGAGATTTAAAAGGTGAAAACTAACAAGAGACAAGCAATATGGCTTACAGCAGAAGTGAACAGTGAACTAATTAAATAGAATTAGATATTAGCTCAGATGTTCCAGTCATTCCACAAAATGAGTTTGAAGAGCATTTCAAAACCACGGAACAGAAGCCTGCAGATATCCAGTTGTGAACTTGTAATGGAGAAAAGATAATTCCTGTGGGAGTGATATTCCTAACGGTGAAATACAGCAACCAACAAGACACATAAGGCTTATGTGTGGTAAAAACAGGAGGGCTAGCATTGTGGGACCGAGCTTGGCTAAGACAACTACAACTTGATTGGAGATCCATCCACCATTTGCATGCCACATCTCCTGCAATGCACACCTAACCCTCTCACTGGGGCCTGTAACAAACTCAGCTCATTAGCTAACTGTGGCTAACAGCCACGGGATTCAGCATCACATGGGTACCAGAGAGAAGGCCATCGTCAATCAGTAACACAAGTCTAGGGTCAGTATGATTCAGGTTCAACCAAACAGGGAGGTTGGAGCTCATTTCTAAAGTAGTTGGGATGCTTTGCTTTACTCACACACTGAACCCACGTTCTGCTCCAAATTCACTAGCCACAGTTCAAAATTCCCTCAGAGACCATTTAGAATGAACGGTCTAACTCAGAAGTACTGCCATTTCCTCCTTAAAATGATCCATCTCACAAAGCACTCCTAGCATTAGGGTCTCTCCCTTGGGTGGGATCCTACTAGCATCTTCGCTTGTGCTTTTCTCTGCTCCTCCTAATTAAAGACCCAAACCAGACTACTGTCCTTCAGAAATGTTCTCAAATGTTCCTTATCAACCACCACGCACCCCGCCCCCCAGCCCGATGTCTGATGTAACATTCTTAGGCTGAGCAAACGCTCCTTCTCTTAGCTGAAGTCAAAATTGAAGTCTATCAAGCCTATGAAGCTTAAGGAACAGAAGACCGTGTTTGCAGAAAACTGATAAAATATAACGCCCAACAGCATAGCAGTAGAAATACAATATTAACCATGGCATCACACACAACTGAAAGCAAATTAAGAAGGGTACTGGTTGATGCCACAGCAATGTTCAAGGACGGCATTGGAAAGAGTAAAATAGTGTTAAGTGCAAATGCTACACCAAGTCTTACAAAGCCATCCGATTCCTTATACCATCCGTGATAAGGTAGCCAGTCAGCTTCATCACATGGAGACTGAAGGAATTCTTTCCAAAGATGAGTGGAGCCCATGGGCAGCGGAATGGTCCCAACAGCCAAAACAAATAGGCCAGTCAGGAAATGTGGTGATTTTAAGGTCACCATCAGCTCAGTATTGAAAGTAGATTAATAACCTCTGCTCAAGATAGAGGATACTTTTGCAAACCTTTCTGGAAGGAAACACTTCAGCAAAGTGGACTTAGCTGAGGCCTACCCACAGATGGAGGTGGAAGAAGAGCCCAAAGTATTTCTCACCATAATCACTCTCAAAAAGCTTTATTGTTATAATAGGCTTATTTTCGGAGTAGCATCTGCAGCTGCACTCTGGCAGAAGGCTATGGACCAGGTGCTGCCAGGCTGCCCAGGCACTCAGTGTTACTTAGACAACATCATTGTTACCAGTGAGAATACCAAGGAACATATCCAAAATCTCAAGACAGCATTAAAACGTTTGGAACATTATGGGCTCAGAGCATAACACGACAAGTGCGAATTCTGTAAACCAAGCATCACTTACTGCGGTCAGACTGAAGGCGCACAAGGATTACACAAGTGTGCGGAGAAAATACAAGCAGCAGTGGATTCTCCAAGGCCAAAGGATGTGTCACAATTATGGTCCTTTTTGGGATTTATCAATTACTATAACAGGTCCTGTCAAACCTGACAACTGTGCTCCACTTCTTTACTACAGATTGAGAAGAAATGGCAATGGACAAAGCAGTGTAAGGTGGCTTTCCAAAAGACAAAGGAAATGGTGAAGTCATGCACTGTACTCACACATTATGATCGACATCATCCAATGAAGCTTCCCCGTGATGCCTCGCCTCATGGTATAGGTGCAGTGTTGTCACGTGTTATGAGTGATATATGTGAATGTTCCATAGCATTTGTATCATGTTCCTTTAGTGCTGAGGAGAAAAATTATGCACAGGTTGACAGAGGGGTCTTGAATCTGGTTTGGGGTGTAAAATGTTTCAACCAGTACTTGGATGGGAGAGAGCATAGCCTCATTACTGGCCATCAAACTCTGGTGTCCATTTTCAAACCACAGAAGGCTGTTCCACTAACAGCAGCAATACAAATGCAAGATGGGCTCAGTTTCTTGGAAGACACAACTACAAGATCAAATTCAAGAGGACGACTAATCATAAAAATACTGATGGATTGTCCCTTTTACCCTTCAAAAAGAAAGTACCTGAAGAATTGTCAAAAGAGGATATTCCTCTTAACATATTCTCCCTAATACAAAACAAAATTCTCAATATTACAGCAGAGGTGATCCAAAGGGAAATGAGAAAAGATCCCACACTGTCTCAGGTCTACATGGCAACTACAAATGGCTGGAATGTGAAATCCCAAATCCTCAATTTTTACCAGGGTAGGAATGAACTTGCCCTTGATGGTGGTTACCTTATGTGGGGATTGAAAGTTGTTGTAA
Source organism: Mobula hypostoma (assembly GCF_963921235.1). Lineage (NCBI taxonomy): Eukaryota > Metazoa > Chordata > Chondrichthyes > Myliobatiformes > Myliobatidae > Mobula > Mobula hypostoma. The sequence goes on along the minus strand of NC_086098.1, from coordinate 53,948,298 downwards.
CATCCAAACTGAGAGCTAAAGTGTTAAAGGGGCTACATGCTGATCATCTAGGTGTGATCTAAGTGAAAGCAATGTCTCAAAGTTTATCTAGTGGCCTGGGATATACCAACAGATTTTGCAGCTCACCATGCATGGTTCAATGCACCAACACTTCTTGAAGATGCCAAGAACAAAGCCTTGCCGTCCCTGGGAATGGCCTGCATTGCCCTGGCAGAGAATTCATGTGGATTTTGCTAGACCATTCATGGGTACAAATTTCTTAGTAGTAATGGATGCAGCTACTAAGTGGCCAAAAGTGTTCCCGATAGCCTCCACTGCAGCCTCGCACAATGTTGATGTGCTGAGAAGCTTCTTCACAAGAACTGGGGTTCCAGGACAATTTAGTCAGTGACAACAGACCACAGTTTGTTGTGGAATAGTTTCAGTCATTGCTGCAAATGAATGAAATAAGACACATTACATCTGCACTTTACCACCCTGCTATAAATGGCTTGGTGGAAAGGTTTGTCCAGAATCTAAAGAATGCACTGCGGGCAATGTCAGCAGATCACACTACATTAACAATAAATCAGAAGCTCACCAGTTTCCTCCTGGAATAAAACAATGCAGCACACTCCACAACTAACAACTCACGAGCTATACTGTTCCTGGGTCATCCCTTGCACTTGTGCTTGGCTCTCCTCAAACCCATTCTCAGAAGGACTACGCAGGGCAAACATCCTGAGACAAATTGAGGGCACCTCAAACAAGGAGGTTCAATGTTTCACTTCAGGACAAGCAATTCTGACAAAGGACGACAGAGGTGACCAAATGTGGGCACCTGAAAAGATTAAGGATAGAACTGGACCACCCTCCTACACAGTGGAAATTGCATCTGATCTCATCTGGAGACAACAGACAATCTCTACTGTTCTCATTTGAGGAGAGCAGAGTCAATTGTTTGTGAAGAGAGGTGGCCGGAACTGACAGAACCACTTCATGCAGTCCCAGAGTCAATTCCTGCAATCACCACAGAGGAGGTCCCAGAAACTGAGATTATTTCAGCACCACAAGTCTCTCCTGCCAAGCAGAGTGACAACCTGGTTAGGAAAGCTGTTATCCCACAAAAGTAAGAAATCTGAGACCCTTCTTCAGGACTGGAAAGGAAGCGGGTAGATGTCAGAATGTCAGATGTCAGATGTGGGGGACGGGAAGAAGGATAGCGAGAAGGTGTTACGTGAGCCAGTTGGGTGAGAAAGGCAAACGGCTGGAGATGAAGGAATCTAATAGGAGAGGAGAGTGACCATAGGAAAACAGGAAGGAAAAGGGACACTCGGGGGAGGTAATAGGCATGTGACAGGAGGTATGAGGCCAGAGGGGGGAGTAGAAGAAGAGGGGAGGGGAAGGATACTTTTTTTTAACTGGAAGAAGAAATCAATATTCATGCCATCAGGTTGACAGCTACCCAGATGGAATAAAAGGTGAGCTTTATTGCTCTTATTACATGCTCTTTCTATCGCACATCCAGGCTCCTGTTGGGAGGACTGTATATAACTCTCATCAGGGTCTTTTTACCCTTGCTCCTTCTTAACTCTGCCCACAAGGATTCTACATTTTCCAGTCCTATGTCAGCATTTTCTCAGCATTTGATTTAATTTTTTACCAACAGAGCCACCCCATCCCCTCTGCCTGCCTGCAGGTCTTTTCAATAATGAGTCAACCTATAGCCAGGGTAGTAATGTATCCCTTCTATTAGACTGTGTGAGGTACCTTTTTTTTTCTTTCTTATTTCTCTTCTGATATTTGTATAGTGTATACCTGTGCACTTGTAATACTACTGTGATACTGTGATTTTCTTTGGGATCAATGAAGTATCTATCTAACTATCTATCTAAACCCTCCCTTTCAGTTCTAGCACACCTGCCTGCAAGGATATTGGTCCCCCTAATACTCAGGTGCAACCTGTCCTTTTTGTACAGGTCATACCTCTGCAGAAGAGATCCCAATGAGTCAGAAATCTGAAACTCTGCCCCACTTTCTCAGCCACTCATTCATCTGTACTATCATCCTATTCCTGCCCTGACTAGCGTGTGGCACTGGGAGTAATCCAGAGATCACCTCCCCGGAGGCCCAGCTCTTCAGCCTCTTCCCTAACTTCCTACACTCACTGCATAGGACCTCTTCCCCCTTTCTACCACTATCATTGGTGAACTGCGCACTATGAACTCTGGCTGCTCACCCTTCTGCTGCTGTTCTGAGACATCCTGGACCTTAGCACCTGGGAGGCAACACACCATCCTGGCTTCTCCTTCTCTTTCCCATCCACAGAATCTGCTGTCTTTCTCCCAACTGTTGAGCCTCCTATGATTATCGCTCTGCCTGGATTTACCCTTCCCTGCTGAACCTCAAAGCCAGCCACAGAGCCATTGGCCTGCCTGTTGCTGCTGTGCCCTGACTGGTCATTCCCACCTACTCCACCCACCCCCGCCACAGCAGTATCCAAATGGGTATACTTGTTGCCGAAGGGATGCTTACTCCCTTATATTTCCTGGTGGACAGCCTGCACTCTCAGTGTCACCACCTCATAATGCCTCAGAACTGATTGTAATTGAAATATTTACTCAAGTTTTAGCTTCTTGTATGAATTGCACTGATAGAAATACCTCAATGAATAATTAAATATCCATGTTACTATTTTTGTTATGTACTCTGTCAAGGGGACAGAAGAATAATAATGACATGGATGTTTAATTTTAGAATTATTTATCTGGTTTTAATTCCAATCATTCTGCCTGAAGATGAACTAGCTACAAGATAGCTTTTAATTATATGGTGCTCTTAATGAAGTAAAATATTTTGAGAGATTCACAGAGGCATGGTCAGTCAAAACAATTATAACCATACCCACCAAGGGAGTATGTAGTTAGTGCAAGAAAATGGTGCTGAGGTAAACGATTAGCCAATCATCTTGCTGAATACAGAAATGTGTATGGTGGGTTGCTCCTACTTCATGTGTTCTTACATTAAGGCAAATAAACAAAGAAATAATAAATAATTAAGTTCTAGGAATGTCCTAAGCTTTGGGAAAAATGATTGAAAAATGAGTGGTTTTGGGAGGGAATTCCAGTGCTTGGGCCTTGACAGCTGAGGATAGAACCACTGGTGGAATGTTTAAATCTGGGAATGTTTAAGTGACCAGGACTTCTTTCTTCTTCTTTTGCCCGTTATGCCACTGGCACCTAGAGCAGTAATGAAGGTCCTCCATCCCTGACAGCATTCACAGCGTCCTTCATCATACCAGTAGCTTCCTCTCGGTTTACTGTCAATCATGCAAGTCCCAGGTGGAGACTCAGGAATACCGTCACAAACAGATGTAGAAGGATTCTTCATTGTTGTTCTCACAACAGTTTTGCTTTACCAGTCAGAATTGTTAGCCCTGAGCTGAACCCCTGAACCTGGAGGATTGGCGGACCACTCTTAGTCTGTTCTCCACCCTTTGACCTGTTTGGCATGGGTGACCCTACCAGTGGCCAAAGTAAAAAAAACCCTGACTCCAGCCAGCGTATCTCTCCGGGTCATTGAGGCACACAAGCCATCAAACCATGATAAGATTGTAGCCCCACAAACACAAGAAAACCTGCAGATGCCAGAGGTCCAAAGCAACACACACAAAATGCTGGAGGAACTCGGCAGGCCAGCCTGCATCTATGGAAAGGAGTCAACAGTCAATATTTCAGGCTGAGGCCCTTCAACAGGACTGGAAAGAATGAGAAGTCAGAGTCAGAAGATGGGGAGAGGGAAGGAAGAAGTACAAGGTGGTAGGTGATAGCTGAAACTGGGAGTGCGGGAGGGGGTAAAGTAAGGAGCTGGGATTGATGAAAGAGATAAAGGGCTGGAGAAAAGGAATTGCATAGGGAAGGATAGAAGACCATGTAAGAAAGGGAAGAAGGACAAGCACCAGAAGGAGGTGATGGGCAGGTAAGGAGATAAGATGAGAGAAGGAAACAGGAATGGGGAATAGAGAAGGAGGAGGGGCAATTGCCAGAAGTTAGAGAAATCAATGTTCATGCCATCAGGTTGGAGGCTACCCAGACAGAATATAAAGTGGTGCTCCTCCAACCCGAGTGTGGTCTCATCACGACTGATATGTCGGAATGTGGGTGGAAAGTAGAATTGAAATGGGTGGCTACCAGGAGATCTCACCTTTCCTGGCAGATGGAACATAGATGCTTGGTGAAGTGGTCTCTCTATCTACGTTGGGTCTCACTGATGTACAGGAGGCCACACCAGGAGCATCAGATACAGTAGGTTACCCTAACAGACCCCAAGAGTGTTTCTTCACCTGGAAGGAATGTTGGGGCTCTGGATAGTAGTGAGTGAGGAGGTGTAGGGGCAGTTGTGGCATTTGTTCCACTTGCTTTTGTTGTGGTCCTCTTAGACATGACCAGGAATAAAGAATAGCTTATATCCCCAAGGATAAAATGACAGCCCAGATATTGCAGAGATAGGGAGGAGTGAGTTAATGAAGGGACTTTAAAATGGGATGATATTTAATGGTAAACCATTGGTTAATCAAGTACTGATGAAGGGCAGCATGGTGGAAGTTATGGAAAGGCAAAGGTTAAAGACAATGTCTAGGCAGGGATAACCTGGGGCAGTTGCAGTCCAGTGAGAACTTTGAAGTGAGAGTGCCAGAGACACCTCTGCTCACTCAGATGAGGTAAGTTGGAGTAACTGCGGCACCGTATACTCAAGCCAGATGAGTGAGGCCTCTGTAGAGGGACTTTTCTGCAAATCTCTTCCAAAAACATAGCTTCCCTTTATACAATAGGGTGCCAGAGACAGGCAAGATAAGAATAACAGAAGGATGTGAAATACACCCAACAACTAAGGAACAATGCTTTACTAATTTCCAAATATCATTGGTTGTCTATTTGAAGTTTCAATTTGACTTTTAACACCTTTATTGTGAATGAAGATTGATAAAAAGGAATTCAAACAAATATAATTTATCAAATGGTCAATATCTTGTAACTAATAAGGCAATTCTGTATCAAAATAGTGGCTTTCTGTCCTGGCTTCAGAACAGTTTTGGTGGCAGGGGGCTATGCTGTACTTGTGCACAAGCAAAATTAAAAAAATAAGAATGCTTGAGTCATAAGAGTGTATGTGTTCTGGGAGAAGCTGTTTTAATTATTTTATTTTATTATCAGTGATAACACTGGTACAGTGGCAATTAGGGCAGGTTAGGGATTTGGTGGTAATGTTTGGTCTACTATTTATGGGTGGTAAGACTACTGAACTCACTGCCACCACCCAGGTCTCATCACATGTGAAGCACCAGTAGGGTTATACTCACAAACACAAGGAAATCTGCAGATGCTGGAATTTCAAGCAGCACACAAAAAAGTTGCTGGTGAACGCAGCAGGCCAGACAGCATCTCTAGGAAGAGGTACAGTCGACGTTTCGGGCCGAGACCCTTCGTCAGGACTAACTGAAAGAAGAGATAATAAGAGATTTGAAAGTGGGAGGGGGAGGGGGAGATCCAAAATGATAGGAGAAGACAGGAGGGCGAGGGATGGAGCCAAGAGCTGGACAGTTGATTGGCAAAAGGGATATGAGAGGATCATGGGACAGGAGGTCCGGGGAGAAAGAAAAGGGGGAGGGGGGAAAAAAGGCTGGATGATGGGCAAGAGGTATAGTGAGAGGGACAAAGGGAGAAGAAGGAGAGAGAGAAAAAGAATGAGTGCATATAAATAAATAACGGATGGGGTACGAGGGGGAGGTGGGGCATTAGCGGAAGTTTGAGAAGTCAATGTTCATGCCATCAGGTTGGAGGCTACCCAGACGGAATATAAAGTGTTGTTCCTCCAACCTGCGTGTAGCTTTCATCTTTACAGTAGAGGAGGCCGTGGATAGACATATCAGAATGGGAATGGGACGTGGAATTAAAATATGTGGCCACTGGAGATCCTGCTTTCTCTGGCGGACAGAGCGTAGGTGTTCAGCGAAATGATCTCCCAGTCTGCGTCGGGTCTCGCCAATATATAGAAGGCCACATCGGGAGCACCGGACACAGTATATCACCCCAGCCGACTCATAGATGAAGTGTCGCCTCACCTGGAAGGACTGTCTGGGGCGAGACCCGAAGCAGGATCTCCCAGTGGCCACACATTTTAATTCCACATCCCATTTCCATTCTGGTATGTCTATCCACAGCTTCCTCTACTGTAAAGATGAAGCCACACTCAGGTTGGAGGAAAGCACCTTATATTTCGTCTGGGTAGCCTCCAACCTGATGGCATGAACATTGACCTCTCAAACTTCTGCTAATGCCCCACCTCCCCCTCGTACCCCAACCATTAGTTATTTATATATACACATTCTTTTTCTCTCTCTCCTTTTTTTCCCTCCATCCCTCTCACTATACCCCCTGCCCATCCTCTGGGCTTTTATCCCCTCCTCCCCCTTCTCTTTCTCCCTAGGCCTCCTGTCCCATGATCCTCTCATATCCCTTTTGCCAATCAACTGTCCAGCTCTTGGCTCCATCCCTCCCCCTCCTGTTTTCTCCTATCATTTCCGATCTCCCCCTCCCCCTCCCCCTCCCACTTTCAAATCTCTTACTAGCTCTTCTTTCGGTAGTCCTGACGAAGGGTCTCGGCTCAAAACAGCGATTGTACCTCTTCCTAGAGATGCTGCCTGGCCGCTGCGTTCACCAGCAACTTTTTTGTAGGGTTATACTGTTTACTTTTTAACTTCTGTCATAAATGCACCTTATTATTTGTTAACTTATTTGTGGTAATATTACTTTATGTGTGTGATCTATATGTACTGTGTCATGCACCTTGATCCAGAGGAACACTGTTTCGTTTGGTGGTATACCCATGTGTGGTTGAATGCCAATAAACTGAGCTTGAACTTGAATGAGAAATATCATCTGGCAATGACTTTGACTTAACTTTCTCATAACAACAGCATGAATGGGGGCTTCAGGAAAGGTGTGCTGAGGCAGGTGTGGGATCAGGCACTGTTGGGGGCATAAAAATAATCAGTCTGGATGGTAATAAAATATATGACTCAAAATGCAGCTTAGGCTCAAGAATGGATATGTTTATGGTTTTAACCTCCCCAATATTTAGAGAACAATTTTTTTTTGGAAAGAAGTCATAACATTTGTAGACAAAGGGGACAAGAGGGAACGAGCTGGCTCTGTGTGTCTTCAGCTTACAAATGGACATTGATGTCATGTTTTCAATCACATAACTGAAATTTAGACAAGGAATAGGTGCTGACCAGTTAAAAGCACGTTAATATCTGTTCCTGCAAAAACAATTGAAAGGCTATGCAGATTTAATAAAACTGAAACAACATCAGTTTAATAGGTTGACCTTCAATCTATCACATTTCCATGAATGTTATACAGGAAAAAGAAGAACCAGTTTATGTGGATAGATTATTGCTTAAACAGTGGAACTTGAAAGCAAGACAACCATGTGGTATTCCATCTACTGCACCCAAATCATGGGAAATATCAAGTTGCTTCAAAAGTGTTTATGCAGAATATTAATTATTCTCTGAAGCAAGGTTGCTGATCTGATTTTTGTATTGTCAGTGTTAGTTAGCCAGAAAACATTTATTTCTTTTACAAATATATTTGTTTTGATCTTTATTTATATTTTGCTTCCTTACTCATTGTGATGAAGGTCACTGAGAGGTAGTAGTGCCCTGCTTCCTCACTCTATTGTTCTTAAAGCAGGTAGTTGCATTATTTTTACTGTATTGCAGTACATCACATGAGAATACATAGACTATAGAACATTACAGCATAGTAGAGGACCTTTGGTCCATAATGTTGTGCCAACCTTTTAACCTACTCTGAAATCTGTCCAACCCATCTCTCCTGCAAAGCCCACTATTTTTCTAACATCCACAAGCCTATCTCAGAGTGTCTTAATGCCTCTACCGCTACCCCTGACAGGGCATTCCACAAACCAACCAAGAACTTACCTCTGACATCCCTTTCTATGCTTTCTTCCAATCATCTTAAAATTATGCCCTCTCATATTAGCCATTTCCACCCTGGGAAATTCTCTCTGCCTATTGACTTGATCTGTGCCTTTTATCATCTTGAATATCTTTTCTGCTCTCTTATGTTTACCTGTCCTCACAGATTGTACTTGAAACTGAAATATCTTCTTATTAATGTATCACTGAGAAACCTTAAAACCCACAACCATAGGATTGGATAGTAAATCAGATTACTTTGACAGTATATAGGGATGGAAATTTCCATATAAAAAAGAAACCTTATTATGTATGACAGACAACTAGCAGGGAGGCTAATAATTTACTACAAATGCAAAATAGCATACCTAATTTCTTTTACTATATTCCTTTAATATGGTGATTGTTAATTCCTTCATATGGCCAAGGAACAAAATGTATATTGGCAGCAGATATTGGTTATCAAGCTGTCCTGTACAAGAGCGTTGTAATTCATCTACTGGCCTGACAACCACTGAGGTTGGATGAGATTATTTCAGAAGTACGACAGTAAATTGGAAAAGGTGAGAGAGGCTTTTCACTAAGCATCATACAAGACTGTTTGCTCAAAAATGCTCTCGCTGTTTTTCTGTCTAGAGTTAACAAAGTTCTTCACTTATTATTCTGCTACAGATCAGTGTAAACATGATTATGCAGGCTTAGTACTGTTCATAGAAATTACTTCTCAAGCAATGCATTACAGTCCCCATTGTGACAGGACTGTCAGTGGGCTGCAATGATGAAATCTAACACCCACTGCAATCTGCTTATTATATATAAGTAATAGGCTGAGAGGTCAAAAAGAATCTGGGAATTATTGAAGTTTGTGGAAATGACAATGTTATCTGATTGTGCAGTACAACTGCTTTAATTTACCTTGACAATTATTTCTATTTTCATCCAATTTCAAATAATGATTACATTCCACAGGAAAATTCAACTTGTTCTTTTTTTAAACTCTGCACAATGGTAGGATTTTTTTTAGCCTTGCTGACAATATGCAGTCATTAACGAATAGTAAGTTCTAGTATTAGGCAAGTATTTCCAGTTAGGAAAAATGCACTCTGTCTGATCTGAGCATCACTTGCTTCGGGGTTTGAGATTTAGGGGGAAAGGATATGTAAGTGCCAATTTCTTCCCAACATTCATGAGGTCTCGATTTGTCAAGGGTCTCATGAACTTCTACTGAACAGCTGCCCATCAGATGAAGACCAGAAGTCAAGTCACTTTCTATTGTCATTTCGACCATAACTGCTGGTACAGTACACAGTAAAAACGAGACAACATTTTTCAGGACAATGGTGCTACATGAAACAATACAAAAACTACACTGAACTACATAAAAGCAACACAAAAACTACACTAGACTACAGACCTACCCAAATGGTGGGCCAAACATTCCTTCATAAATGTAGTGCCAATCAACCCCAATTTGATCCTAAAGGAATAGAACATAGAAACATAGAACATAGAAATCTACAGCATATCACAGGCCCTTCAGCCTGCAATGTAGTACCGACCATGTAACCTACACTAGAAACTGCCTAGATTTACCTCACCGCATAACCCTCTATTTTTCTAACCTCCATGTAACTGTCCAGGAACCCCTTAAAAGATCCTATCATATCCGCCTCCACCACCATCACCGGCAACGCATTCCACACACCCAGTACTCTCTGTGTGAAAAACTTACCCCTGACATCCCTTCAGTACCCATTTCAAAGCACCTTAAAACAATGCACGCTCATGTTAACCATTTCTACCCTGGGAAAAAGCCTCTGGCCATCCACGTGATCAATGCCTCTCATCATCTTATACGCCTCTATCAGGTCACCTCTCATCCTCCGTCGCTCCAAGGAGGATGAAAAGGCCAAGATCACGCAGCCTATTCTCATAAGGCATGCTCCCCAATCCAGGTAACATCTTTGTAAATCTCGTCTGCACTCTTTCTATAGTATCCACATCGTTTCTGTAGTGAGGTGACCAGAACTGAACACAGTGGGGTCTGACCAAAGTTTTATATAGCTGTAACATTACCTCATGGCTCTTGAACTCAATCCCACTGTTGATGAATGCCAACATACCATAGACCTTCTTAATAACACTGTCAACTTGCGTAGCAGCTTTGAGTGTCCTATGGGCACAGACCCCAAGAACTCTCTGATCCTCCACACTGCCAAGAGTCCTATCATTAATATTATATCCTGTCTTCCAATTTGACCTACCAAAATGAACCACTTCACACTTACCTGGGTTGAACTGCATCTGCCACTTCTCAGCCCAGTTCTGCATCCTATCAATGTCCCACTGTAACCTCTGACAACCCTCCAGTCTATCCACAACACCCCCAACCTTTGTGTCATCAGAAAACTTACTAACCCACCCTTCTACTTCTTCATCCAGGTCATTTATAAAAATCACAAAGAGAAGGAGTCCCAGAACAGATCCTTGTGGAACACCGCTGGTCACCAACCTCCATGCAGAATACGAACCATCTACAATCACCCTTTGCCTTCTGTGGGCAAGCCAATTCTGGATCCACATAGCAAGGTCCCCATGCATCCTTACTTTCTGAAGGAGACTTGCATGGCAAACCTTATCAAATGCCTTACTGAAATCCTTATACACTACATCCACTGCTCTACCTTCATTAGTGTGTTTTGTTACATGCTCAAAGAATTCGGTCAGGCTCGTAAAGCACCAAATGCTCATAAATCCTGCCTCACAGGATCTTCTCCCACAACTTGTCCACTGTTGATGTAAGACTCACTGGTCTACAATTTTCTGGGTTATCGCTACACACTTTCTGGAAAAAAGGAACAACATTTTTAACCCTCCAATCTTCAGGTACTTCTCCTGTCCTTATTAATGATGCAAAGCTCATCACCAGAGGCTCAGCAGTTTCCTCTCTTACTTCCCACAGTAGCCTGGGGTATATCACGTCTGGTCCCAGAGACTTAACTAACTTAAATATCCTCTTTCTTAATGTCTATAAGCACAAGCATTTTAGTCCACTGTACAAGGGGTGATTGATAAGTTCGTGGCCTAAGGTAGAAACAGTCAATTTTAGAAAACCTAGCACATTTATTTTTCCTACATTTACACACTTAGTCCAGCGGTCGTGGAGCATACAGATCCCTTCTTTGTAGAAGTCAGCGTCTTGGACCTCCAGAAAGTGGTCCACAGCAGGGGTGATTGATAAGTTCATGGCCTCGGGTAGAAGGAGATGAGTTAATAACTTCAAACTTTCTTCGTTTTCACTCAAAGGGTTGAACTGCATGTGCATGTAACGAGAGCTGTCTCCTTCTACCTTATATGTTATATGCACGTGCAGTTCACCTCTTTGAGTGATAATGCAGAAAGTTTGAAGTTAATAACTCATCTCCTTCTACCTTAGGCTACAAACTTATCAATCACTCTTGCTGTAGACCACTTCTGCAAGGAAGGGATCCGTATGCTCCACAACTGCTGGACTAAATGTGTACATGTAGCCGGGGACTATGTTGAAAAATAAGTGTGTTAGGTTTTCTAAAATTGACTCCTTCTACCTTTGGCCACGAACTTATCAATCACCCCATCGTAAGTCATCCTCAAAATTACTAAGGTTCTTTTCCCTGGTGAATACTGAAGCAAGGTATTCATTAAGTACCTCCAATACCTCCTCTGACTCCATGCACAATTTTCTACTATCACACCTGATTGGTCCTATTCTCACACAGCTCACCCTCTTGCTCTTCACATACTTGTAGAATGCCTTGGGGTTTTCCTTAATCCTGCTCACCAAGGCTTTCTCATGGCCCTTTCTGGCTCTCCCAAAAAGTTCTTAAACTTCTTCCTGCTAGCCTTATAATTTTCTAGATCTCTATCATTATCTAGTTTTTTGAATCTTTCGTAAGCTTTTCACTGGTCACTGACCTCCATGCAGAATATGACCCGTCTGCAACCACTCTTTGCCTTCTGTGAGCAAACCAATTCTGGATCCACAAAGCAAGGTCCCCTTGGACCCCATTCCTCCTTGCTTTCTCAATAAGCCTTGCATGGGTACCGTGTCAAATGCCTTGCTGAAATCCATTAACACTACATCTACTGCTCTACTTTCGTCAATGTGTTTAGGCACAAGGGGTGTATGGGATGTCAGGGAGGGGTAGCACCTCTGGTGGGGGAACATGTTGCATCCTTTTCAAGGCGGTTAGTCCATCTTTGGTCTTCACCTGGCACTCAGCTCTCACTTGTGACTCCTCGTAGCTGTTTGCATGCGACAGCGGCCACCCCCGGGCAACGGCATTGACAAGCCGGCTAAACCAGGTGAGGGTAGCCGATGGGTCTCAAACCCTCGGTGAGATAGGGAATTGTCTATCCCAGCATGTGAAGACAGACTCCGGCAGATTGAGCGGACGAGACCAATGGAAGGTCCAACGGTCAAGAAGGCGGTCTCTGCAAGCATCGTGGAACCTGTAGAGCAGGACAAGACACAGAAGACTTCCTGGTCATCCAGTGTGCCTAGTCCCATCTCCAGCTGACTCTTGCCATTGGATTCGGATGGGAATTGGGAAGAGAGAGTGAGGCTGATGCTGTGCAACTCTCCCTCACTTAAATCCAAATCAAGCGCTAGTCTCGACACCATCATAGCTGGCTGGTGGTGCAGTGACATCAGCGCCAGACTCTGGAGCGAAGGTTCCCAAGTTTGAATCCAGTCGGGCCGCTCCCGGGCACGCTTTCCATCCGTGCCGGGTTGAGTGTCGAGCTACCAACTCGACCTCGTAAAAAGTACTAACGGTGTCGAGGTCTTCATTGATAACGATGGACGAACCTTAGTCACATCCTCAAAAAATTTAATCAGGCTCGTAAGGCACAACCCGCCTTTGACAAAGCCATGTTGACTATTCCTAATCATATTACGCTTCTCCAGATGTTCATAAATCATGCCTCTCAGGATCTTCTCCATCAACTTATCAACCACTGAAGTAAGACTCACTGGTCTATAATTTCCTGGGCTATCTCTCTACTCCCTTTCTTGAATAAGGGAACAACATCCAATCCTCCAGAACCTCTCCCATCCCCATTGATGACACAAAGATCATTGCCAGAGGCTCAGCAATCTCCTCCCTTGCCTCCCACAGTTAGCCCAGTGTACATCTTGTTCGGTCCCAGAGAATTATCCAACTTGATGTTTTCTAAAAGCTCCAGCACATCCTCTTTCTTAATGTCTAAATGCTCAAGCTTTCAGTCCACTGTAATTCACCCCTACAATCACCAAGATCCTTTTCTGTAGTGAATACTGAAGCAAAGTATTCATTAAGTACCTCTGCTATCTCCTCTTGTTCCATACACACTTTTCCATCATCATACTTGATTGGTCCTATTCTCTCATGTCCTATCCTCTTTCTCTTCACATACTTGTAGAATGCCCTGGGGTTTTCCTTAATTCTACTCGTCAAGACCTTCTCAATGCCCCTTCTGGCTCTCCTAATTTCATTTTTAAGCTCCATCCTGGCAACTTTGTAATTTTCTAGAACTCTATCAGTACCTAGTTTCTTGAACCTTTCATAAGCTTTTCTTTTCTTCTTAACTAGATTTTCCACATCCTTTTTACACTATCGTTCTTTTACCCTACCATCCTTTATCTGCCTCAATGGAACATACCTCTGCAAAACGCCATGCAAGTGTTCCCTGAATATTTGCCACATTTCTGTCATGCATTTCCTGAGAAAATCCACTCCCAATTTATGCTCCCACGTTTCTGCCTAATAGCATCATATTTCTTAATTAAAGGTTTTCCCAAAACATCTGCTCCTAACCTTCTCCAATGCTATGGTAAAGGAGATAGAGTTGTGATTACTACCTCCAAAATGCTCTCCCAGCAAGAGATTTGACACCTGACCAAGTTCATTTCCCAATACCAGATCAGGTACAAACTTTCCTCTAATTGGCTTTACTACTGTATATATTGTGTCAGGAAATCTTCCTGGACACACCTACCAAACTCCACCCCATCCAAACCCCTTGCCCTAAGGAGATGCCAATCAATATTAGGAAAGTTAAAATCTTCCATCGCAATAACCCTATTATTATTGCACCATTCCAGAATCTGCTTCCCTATTTGCTCTTTGATGTCTCTGTTACTGTTGAGGGGTCTATTAAAAAACGGTCAGTAGAGTTATTACCCCCTTCCTGTTTCTGACTTCCACCCACACTGACTCAGTAGATAATCCCTCCATGACTTCCTCCTTTTCTGCATCCATGACACGATCCCTGATTAGCAATGTCACACCCCACCTCTTTTGCCTCCCTCCTTGTCCTTTTTGAAACACCTGAAGCCTGGCACACTCAGCAACCATTCCTATTCCTGCCCCAGAGACATCAAAGTCTCTGTAATGGCCACAACGTCATAGTTTCACGTATTGATCCACACTCTAAGTTTATCTGCTTTGATTATGATACTCCTTGCATTAAAATAGACACATCTCAAACCATCTGGCTGAGTGCATCCTCTGCTTATCCTTCCTCACAAACTCCCTACAAGCTGTCTCTACTTGTGTGCCAACTACCACATTTTCTGCTTCTTCACTTTGGTTTCCACCCACTTACAAATCTAGTCTAAACCCTCCCCAATAGCACTAGCAAATTTCCCTGCCAGGATATTGGTCCCCGTCAGATTCAAGTACAACCCATCCTTTTTGTATCGGTCACACCTGCCCCAAAAGAGGTCCCAATGATCTAGAAATCTGAATCTCTGCCCCCTGCTCCAATCCTTGAGCCAGACATTTATCCACCACCTCATTCTATTCTTATTCTCACTGTTACATGGCACAAGCAGCAGTCCTGAGATCGCTACCCTTGAGGTCCTGCTTCTCAGCTTCCTTCCTAATTTCGTGTATTCTTTTTTCAAGACCTCCTCCCTGTTTCTTCCTATGTCGTTGGTACCAATTTATACCACGACCTCTGGCTCCTCACCTTCTATTTCAGGACAATGTGGACGTGTTCAGAAATATCAGAAACCCTAGCACCTGGGAGGCAAACTACCATCCACGTTTCTTTTTCATGCCCGCAGAATCGCCTATGTGTCCCTCTAACAGTCCAGTATTGCTGCTGGAATCCTCTTCCGTTCCCTACCCTTCTGAGCCACAGGGCCATACTCAGTGCCAGAGGCACGACCACTGTTGCTTCCCCCAGGTAGATCGTCCCCCCCCCCCACCACAGCACTCAAAATGGAGTACTTATTATTAAGGGGGATGACCAGAGGGTGCTCTCCACAACCTGACACTCTCCCTTCCCTCTCCTGACAGTCACCCAGCTATTTGTCTCCTGTAGCCCCGCTGTGCCTACCTGCCTGTAGCTCCTATCGATCACCTCCTCTCTTTCCCTCGCAGGCTGAAGGACATTGAGCTGCAGCTCCAGTTCCCTAACTCAGTCTCAATGCAGCTGCAACTCAATGCACCTGGCACAGATGTGGCCATCAGGGAGACTGGAAGTCTCCTGAATATCCCACATCTGACACCCACAGGAGAAAACTGGCCTTGTAGTCATACATACTAAAAAGAAATATGAAAGTGTCTTACCTCCTTACCTCACCTAGGCCCATCCTCCTCGAAGCCCCAAAGAGCCAAAGCCCTACTACCCTGACTCACGCTACTCTGACAACCACTCCGCTAGGCAGTGTCTCCCTTTTATCCCAGAACCTTCTCAGTGGCCTTGCATGATGACAAGCTACTGCATCTGCATATTTCTCCTAATCGAATCTCCGGTCTAACTTTCTGTTCTGGAGAAATAAATCAGGTTTATATTTTAGCTCCTTGTCACAGAGTTCCCACTTTCAGCTAAAGTAAACTCATTACTGTTTGTGCTGATGTCTGCTATTGGCGCAGGGGGATTATACCTGTCACTATGACGTTTCAGGTCAAAAACCCATGACATTATCTCACAGAGTCATTTCCTTCACTACAACCGGTTGAAGAACGTAAACCTCAGCAATCAGGAACATTTAGTAAACGAAATGAATTTTTTCTTCATCTGATCAAGACAGTGAAATGAGGATTGAGTTATGCCAATAACCCTCTACCTGACATAACCCCCACCCACCTTGGAAATTAATGGTCACGCAGTACTTGTGATTGAGTCACTCAAATTTCTGAAGACTACAATTACCAATACATTGAAGTGGGACAAGCACGTTACCCTCATCACTAGGAAAGCCCAGCAGAGATTGTTCTTCCTGCACCATCTTAGGAAACTTAACATCTCAGAGTGTACCTGATGAATTTTTACTCAGCCATCATTGAGAGTGTTGTGACTACTTCTACCACCATTTGGCTTCCCACCACTTCCTCCCTCACCAAGTCCAGGCAACAGCAAGTGGTCTACACAGCAGAGAAGATATTCAGCTGTCAGCTACCAACATTAAAAGACTGGTTTGTTGCCAGAGTGAAGAAAAGAGCTGAAAATTCTGCTGCTGACACCCATCCTAACAGTTAACTCTTCACCAAATTGCCATCAATGAGGCATTACAAGTCCATCACCACCTGGACTACATGTCATATCTGAAGATACATTCCTGCAGAACATAGTCATAGTCATAGTCATACTTTATTGATCCCCAGGGAAATTGGTTTTCGTTACAGTTGCACCATAAGTAATTAAATAGTAATAAAACCATAAATAATTAAATAGTAATATGTAAATTATGCCGGGAAATTAGTCCGGGACCAGCCTATTGGCTCAGGGTGTCAGACCCTCCAAGGGAGGAGTTGTAAGGTTTGATGGCCACAGGCAGGAATGACTTCCTATGATGCTCAGTGTTGCAGTTCAGTGGAATGAGTCTCTGGCTGAATGTACTCCTGTGACCAACCAATCCATTATGTAGTGGATGGGAGACATTGTCCAAGATGGCATGCAACTTGGACAGCATCCTCTTTTTAGACACTGCCATCAGAGAGTCCAGTTCCATCCCCACAACATCACTGACCTTACGAATGAGTTTGTTGATTCTGTTGGTGTCTGCTATCCTCAGCCTGCTGCCCCAGCACACAACAGCAACATGATAGCACTGGCCACCACAGACTCGTAGAACATCCTCAGCATCGTCCGGCAGATGTTAAAGGACCTCACTCTCCTCAGGACATAGAGACGGCTCTGACCCTTCTTGTAGACAGCCTCAGTGTTCTTTGACCAGTCCAGTTTATTGTCAATTCATATCCCCAGGTATTTGTAATCCTCCACCATGTCCACACTGACCCCCTGGATGGAAACAGGGGTCACCGGTGCCTTAGCCCTCCTCAGGTCTACCACCAGCTCCTTAGTCTTTTTCACATTAAGCTGCAGATAATTCTGCTCACACCATGTGACAAAGTTTCCTACCGTAGCCCTGTACTCAGACTCGTCTCCCTTGCTGATGCATCCAACTCTATAGAACATAGAGGATAGAAATTTACAGCAGATTACAGGCCCTTCAGCCCACAATGTTGTGCCGATCATGCCACCTACTCTAGCAACTCCCTAGTGCATGGCCCTCTATTTTTCTAAGCTCCATGTACCTATCTAAGAGGCTCTTAAAAGACCCTACTGTATCCGATTCCACCGCAGCCACCGGCAGTGCATTCCACGCACCCACCACTTTCAGTGTGAAAAACTTACCCCTGACATCCCCTCGGTAACTATTTCCAAGCACCTTAAAACTATTCCCCCTCATAGTAGCCATTTCAGCTCTGGGAAAAAAGCCTCTGGCTATCCACACGATCAATCCCTCTCATCATTTTATACACCCCTATCAGGTTACCTCTCATCCTCTGTCACTGCACGGAGAAAAGGCCAAGTACACTCGACCTATTTTATAAGGTATGCCATTCAATTCAGGCAATATCCTTGTAAATCTCCTCTGCACTCTCTCTGTAGTATCCACATCCTACCAGTAGTGAGGTGACCAGAACTGAACATAGTATTCCAAATGGGGTCTGACCAAGGCCTTAAATAGCCATAACATTACCTCGTGGCTCTTGAACTCAATCCCTTGGTTGATGAATGCCAATACACCATATGCCTTCTTAAAAACACTGTCAACCTGCGCAGCAGCTTTGAGTATCCTATCAACATGGACCCCAAGATCTCTCTGATCCTCCACACTGCCAAGAGTCTTAACATTTAAAGAAACATAGAAACATAGAAAACCTAAAGCACAATACAGGCCTTTCCACCCACAAAGCAGTGACAAACATGACCTTACCTTAGAAGCACCTAGCCCTCTATTTTTCTAAGCTCCATGTACCTATCCAGGTGTCTCTTAAAAGACCCTATTGTATTCGCCCCCACCACCATCGCTGGCAGCCCATTCCACACACTCACCACTCTCTGTTTAAAAAAAACTTACCCCTGACATCTCCTCTGTACCTTCTTCCAAGCACCTTAAAAATATTGCCTCTCATGCTAGCTATTTCAGCCCTGTGAAAAAGCCTCTGACTATCCACATGATCAATACCTCTAATTATCTTGTACACCTCTACCAGGTCACCTCTCATCCTCCGTCACTCGAAGGAAGAAAGGCCAAGTTCACTCAACCTGTTTTCATAAGGCATGCTCCCCAATCCAGGCAACATCCTTGTAAATCTCCTCTGCACCCTTTCTATGGTTTTCACATCCTTCCTGTAGTGAGGCAACCAGAATTGAGCACAGTGCTCCAAGTGGGGTCTGACCAGGGTTCTATATAGCTGTAACATTACCTCTCAGCTCTTAAACTCAATCCCACAGTTGTTGAAGGCCAATGCACCATATGCCTTGTTAACCACATAGTCAACCTGCATAGCAGCTTTGAGTGTCCTATGGACTTGGACCTCAAGATCCCTCTGATCCTCCACACTGCCAAGAGTCTTACCATTACTGCTATATTCTGCCATCATATTTGACCTACCAAAATGAACCACTTCACACTTATCTGGGTTGAAATCCATCTGCCACTTCGCAGCCCAGTTTTGCACCCTATCAATGTCCCGCTGTAACCTCTGACAGCCCTCCACACTATCCACAACACCCCCAACCTTTGTGTCATCAGCATACTTAGCAAGCCATCCTTCTACTTCTTCATTCAGGAGCTATCCAGCTTCTCAAGAAAACTCACTCAGGTATAATACCCTAACTGTCCCTGCACAACATCCATTAAATGGTCTTTCCTGTTGATAATTATTGAGTCTGTTCATATGTTCACATTTATTTAAGTTTAATTATTGACATTTGTGCATGTGACTGTTCTGCTAATTGTTGATTACATTAGGCTGTTTGCACTATTCTCTTGTAAATTGCTGGTTGCTTTTGTGTTGTCTGTTATGGTATTGTCCTGTGTTTTATGCCTGGCACGGAACCACAGTCAATTGCGGAGTTTCACATACTGGCAATGAAGTGATTCTGATTCTGATGCAGTAGCAATGACTGCTGTGATGCCGATGAACATAAAGTTATTTCCCTACTGGCTACTGCTGCATTAGTACCAGGGAAATTCCATAATTTCACCTATTGTAGTTAATTTTGGTCCTCTGACTTAAGCTGACAGGTCTATAGAATGGTAGTACACAATTTCTTAGAAAACATTAATTTTGTGCAGAGCATTGACATTGTGAAATTGATGTCTTTCCAGCTTGACACCATGACACTATGAACTGAAAGGGCACTTTCCAAAAATACGGCTATCAATGCTTTAATGCTGTAAAGCAAAGGAAATAGGATGATTCGATTAAAAATAAACAGGGAAAAATCCTGCAAAAGAATAATTCTTGCTTTACAAAGAATAATCCTAGGTTAATCTTGTATTCCTCAAAGGCTTTCGAATTGACAAAGGCAATAAAGAACAAGTAGAGCACCTCAAACTGTGAAAAGAAACAATTCCTTTTTTTTGATCAAGCCTTTATCTCTTGGGACAATGATGATTTGCCCAGCACAATTAATCATTTCAACCAAAGAGCTCTGCCAGTTTCAACAAGAAAACAACAGACTTCCTCTGGATGCAGCTGAATAGAGAATGAGCAAGGACAATAGTGCATTGCTGTTTCATTTCATTCTGCCAGGTTACCAGGCATAATGCAGAATGAAATATTACCTTCCAGCTCCTCATTTTAAGACCAATTATAACAAACCCTGGGAAAGGAAGAAACATTGATAAAAACTATACTAAATTTTAGCACTTAGGCATCCTGGTCATTCACTGCAAGAGGTGCTGATCTCCTTAAGCTCACCCAGCAGAAGGCAAAGGCAAACCACCTGCTGTAACCTACCGAGTACATGATTTCCCAATATGTCAGAATGGTGTGGAGGGAAATTGTCCGCCAACTGGAATTTCCAGATGCAACCTAAACCACAGTATGTAATGATGTTTATTTCGTACCACATCTTTAAAATGCTGCCTGGTGATGGCATTTTCAATGAGATTCAACCCAGTATACATGAGTGTAAGAATATAAACTTTATTTATATAAGTATTGTCTCAGCAATTTAATTGAACTAACTTTCATCGAGTGTGGTCTACTTTTGGATCACTCACTGAGGAGTGCACTGATTGCTCACCCAGTTTATTCCCTAGCACAGCCAATGCATGCAACAGATGAAAGAGTGGTATCAAGTCATGGTAAAGTGATCTCTCCAGAAAGGTTGGGGGTGTATTGTGGAAGTTGCTCATGTGAAAGTAGATAGAATACACATTTTAGGATATCATTTAATACTAAGGATATACTTGAAAGTCCAGGTATTTTGTATTGTTGACTACATAGAATAAGTCAGGAAGACTGCATGCATTTACTTCATAGCAGAGCAGTTAGAGATGCTATAGTTGGACAGAAGGTGAAATATCTGTGATAGAAAATTTCATCCTGGACATCATAGACAAATTTGCAAGGCAAAATATCTTACGAACCAAGAAACTAAATCACAGTGATATGCCCCAAAGTGAAACATAGCCTAGTTGAGAGTATCACTGGACAGTGATACACACAAAATGCTGGAGGAACTCAGCAGGCCAGGCAGCATCTTTGGAAATGAATAAGTAGTTGACGTTTCATGCCAAGACCCTTCATCAGGACTGGAAATGAAGGGGAAGACGCCAGGATAAAATGGTTGGGGGAGGGGGGTTAAGAAGGACTTGCTGGAAGGTGATAGGTGAAGCCTGGTGTGCGGGAAATGTAAATAGCTGGTGAAAAAAGAATCAGAGAGGAGAGGAGAGTGGTTCATGGGGGACAGTGAGGAAAAGGAACACTGGGGGGAGCTGATAGGTAGGTGAGGAGAAGAGGTAAGAGGCCAGAGTGGCAACTAGAAGAAATGGGAAGGGGGATGGGAAAGATAAAAATTGGGAAAAAATGGTTACCTGAAGGAGAAATCAATGTTCACTCCATCAAGTTGGAGGTTACCTAAATGGAATATGAGCTATGAGGTGTCACTCCTTCATGATGAGAGAGGCCTCGTCATGGCAGAAATGGAAGCCATGGAGCGGCATGTTGGAACGGGAATGGGCATAGGAATTAAAATGGCTGGCCATTGGGAAATTCTGTTTTTGACAGATGGGAAAGAGGTGCTTTATAAAGCAGCCCCCAATTCATGTTGGGTCTCACCAATGTAGAGGAGGCTGCATCGGGAGCACTTGGATCAATCTTTCCATGATTCCCTTGTCCATTTCCCATTATCTGCCACCTGGCTCATATCCCTGCAAACAATAGAAATGCTACACCTGTGTATTAACCTCATCCGTCACCTTCATTCAGGGCCCCAAACAGTCCTTCCGGGGGGCCACACTTCACCTGCAAATCTTTTGGGTCGTCTATTGTATCTGCTGCTCCCAATGCGAAATCCTGTACATTGGTGAGACCCAACGTAAATTGGGGGACCTCTTTCTCAAGCAGCTAAAAGCGGAATTTCCTGGTAGCCATCCATTTCAATTCCTATCCCCGTTTCCTTTTCCACCCACCTGGCTTTACCTTTCATATTCTATTGAGTTACCTTTACCTATTGAGTTCTTCCCCTTCCTCCCATCTTGGTGTTCTCCCTCCTTCATATTCAGTCCTGAAGAAGGGTCTCAGCCTGATACATTAGCTGTTCATTCACTTCCATATAGATGCTGCCTGACCTGCTGAATTCCTCCAGCATATTGTATGTGTTGCTCTGGAATTCCAGCAGCTGCAGAAACTCTTATGTTTATTCACTGGATCGTGATTTTTTTTTTTGTCTCTGAACCATGATTATTTACAGCATTCAATTGTTTACTGAAAGAACCTGTGACTTGTTTGTGCTGTAAAAAGACCAGATATTTAATTGTTAGGTTAGGGCAATGATGATGGCATTGCACCGAAGATGGCATTGAACTTTGAGAAACTTGATCAGTGTTGTTGGAAGAAGCCATGTCAATCAAGTCATATGATGCTTTCCTAGACAATGGAACTACTCAAGTCTGGGGAACTAGCATGTTGTCTACCAAACTGCCATTGTTCTTAGAGTTACTAAATGGGTTGAATGAAGCTCAAATTACTCTGCAATAACTCAAGAATTCTGAAGATAGAAACATAGAAACATAGAAAACCTACAACCCAATACAGGCCCTTCAGCCCAGATAGACATCTATTTTTCTAAGCTCCATGTACCTATCTAGGAGTCTCTGACAAGACCCTATCATTTCCACCTCCACCACTGCCACCAGCAGTCCGTTCCACGCATTCACCACTCACTGCGTAAAAAAATTTCCCCTGACGTCTCTACTTCCAAGCACCTTAAAAATATGTTCTCTTGTGCCAGCCATTGCAGCCCTGGGAAAAAGCCTCTGACTATCCACACGATCAATGCCTCTCATTATCTTGTACACTTCTATTAGGTCACCCCTGATCTTCAGTCGCTCCAAGGAGAAAAGGCCAAGTTCACTCAACCTATTCTCATAAGGCATGCTCCCCAATCCAGGCAACATCCTTGTAAATCTCCTCTGCACCCTTTCTATGGTTTCCACATCCTTCCTGTAGTGAGGCGACTAGAACTGAGCACAGTACTCCAAGTGGTGTCTGACCAGGGTCCTATATAGCTGCAACATTACCTCTCGGCTCTTAAACTCAATCCCACGATTGAGGAAGGCCAATGCACCGTATGCTTTCTTAACCATAAGATCTAATGTATGATGTCATTCAAGGCTGGCCCTTCCAATCTCAAAAAATGTAATGTAGCCAAAGTGCACCAAAAAAAAGCTGAAAATAATTCTGGTCAAACTACTGTATAACCATTGGAGACAATCCAGTGAAGGAGGGAAAGCAAATGATGATGGGTTTCTAACACTAAATGGGCCACTAGACGGAAGAAAATCACAAAGCTTGAACTGAAATCAAGGTGCAAGTCAGCAAGCTTACAAGGGCACCAATATGAGGAGCCTTAAGGAGGATTCATATTGGAAAATTTGAATTCTTCTTAAGACATAAGAATTCATTATCGAGTTTATCGTACTTGAGATTATGGAACCTGGTATCAGAAATAACTTGCAATTAAAATTAATACAGCAATTAATAGATGCATCAATCTATGTTATGTCTGCATATCCATTTGATGTTTAGAAAAGTATGCAGTACAATGTATCATGGAACTGCACTAGAAAAAGGTTCGTTTTCTAAAAGCCACCCTCAGGGTGGAGGAACAACCGCCTATATTCCGTCTGGGTAGCCTCCAAACTGATGGCATGAATATCAGTATCTCCTGGTTAAAAAAATTCCCTCCCCCTCCCCTCTTCCTCGGTTACCTACTCTAGCCTTCTACTTCTTCTCACCTGCCTATCACTTCCTCTTTCCCTTCCTCCTATGGTCCACTTTCCTGCCATATCAGATTCCTTCTTCTCCAGCCCTTTAACTTTCCCATCCACATGGTTTCCCCAGTCATTTTCAAGCTAGCGTTCTTCCCCTCCCCCAGCTTTTTATTCTTGAATCTTCCTCCTTTCTTTTCAGTCCTGAAGAAGGGTCTTGGACCAAAACATTTTCATAGATGTTGCCTGACCTGCTGAGTTCCTCCAGTATTTTGTGTGCATTGCTTTAATTTACTGTGTTAAGTTTGTAGTTAGAAAGATTAGAAGACAAGTAGATTGATGATTCCTTCAATTTTTAGAAGATTGCATCTGTAGTTTTGTAAATAATGGGTTAATGAATATGCAAGTAAGTAATCGATGTAACACTTTATTATTAGGATAGTTGTTGGTAAGGGTTTGACACATTTAGTGAAAGTGAATTCAGTGAAGTGTATGTTGGACGCGTACATATATGTTCAAGATCTATCTAGCATCCAGTGTGACTTTTCATATCATAGAGGACTAGAGCATAGAGTCATATATAACTGTAGCACAGAAACAGGCCCTTCAGCCCATCTAATCTATGCCAAACTATTATTCCACATAGTCCCATCGACCTGCACCTGGACCATAACCTTCCATACCCCTCCCATCCATGTACTTATCCAAACTTCTCGCAAATGTTGAGATCAAACCAGCATCCGCCCTTTCTGCTGGCCGCTCATTCCGCACTCTCACTACCCTCTGAGTGAAGAAGTTTCCCTTAAACATTTCACCTTCCACCCTGAACCTATGACTTCTAGTTCTTTCTTTCTTTTTAAATCTTTTTATTGAATTAGTACACAAAAGGTATAGAAACTAAGACTCTGTTGCGATGTAAATTTATACAAGAGATATTAATACATTAAAAAACAATACAGTCAGTGCAGTTTAGTTATCAAATAATGAGATAATATAGTAGTATACTAATTTTCCATATATATCAATAAAGAGAAGAAAAAAACCCCCAAAAAAACTCCCAAAAAAACCCCACCATGCAACTAACCTAGAAAGCAAAGCAAAGCAATGGGCTAACTAGGTACCAAGCAGACTTAAACAACTTAAACAATCATGTCCTCAAACCCGACCTCCATTAATAACGGTTAAAAATCAAGAAGGGAATGTAAATATGGTCAAAGAGTAAAAAAAGTTACATTAAATGAAAATGTTGAATAAAAGATCTCCAGGTCTGTTCAAACTTAACTGAAGTATCATAAAGATTACTTCTGATTTTTTCCAAATTTAAACATAGTATCATTTGAAAAAACCAAAAAAAAATGTAGTTGGGGCATTAATCTCCTTCTAATGTTGTCAAATAAATCTTTTCACCATTAAAGTAAGAAATGCAATCATTCTACAGGCTGAAGGGGAAAGATTACTGGAGGTTTTAGGTAATCCAAAGATAGCAGTAATAGGATGGGGAGAAATATCTGTATTCAATACATTTGAGATAATATTAAAAATGTCTTTCCAAAAAGTTTCCAGAGTAGGACAGGACCAAAACATATGAGTTAAAGAAGCTATCTCCCCATGACATCTATCACAAAGAGGGTTAATATGAGAATAAAAACAAGCTAATTTATCTTTAGACATATGTTCTCTACGAACAACTTTAAATTGAATTAGGGAATGTTTGGAACAGATAGAGGAAGTATTGACTAGTTGTAAAATATGCGCCCAGTCATCCACCAAAATAGTAAAGCCCAATTCCTTTTCCCAATCGGACCTAATCTTATCGAATGGAGCTATCCTAAGTTTCATGATAGTATTATAAATAATAGCCGTTACACCTTTCTGACACGAGTTAAGGTTAATTATAGTATCTGAAATATTTGTAGGGGGTAACGCCGGAAAGGAAGAAAGTATGGTACTTCGGAAATTTCTAACTTGGAGATATCTAAAAAAATGTATTTTTGGTAAGTTATATTTGTTAGATAACTGTTCAAAAGACATAAGGGAGCCATCCAAAAATAAATCCAAAAAATGACTTCTAGTTCTAGTTTCACGAAACATCAGTGGCAAAAAAAACCTGCTTTCATTTACTCTAACTATATCCCTCATCATTTTGATTATCTCTATCAAATCACTCCTCATTCTCCTAAAGTCCAGGAAATAAAGTTCTAACCAATTTCCCTCTAACTCAAGCACTCAAGTCCCAACAGCATCCTTATAAATTTTCTCTGTACTCTTTCAATCTAATTGATAGCTTCCCTGCAGGTAGATGACCAGAACTGCACGTAATACAGTACTCCAAATTAGGCCTCATCAACATCTTAAACAATTTCATCTTAAACACCTGTACCAAATACTTTGTAGGACTGTATATCCTTTATTATAAGTCATTAGTTGGATATTGACTGTCTTGAACAAAGGAGATCTATATAGTATTGTGATTCTTGTGATTTACCTTACTACACAACACAGCAATACAAGAAACTTCATGGATAATACAATCTGTATAATTACTGAAATAGCCAAATAAACATTCTGGACTGTATAAATCTGTGTCTTCACTGATTTTTACAAACCAAGTGTCGTGCTGATTTTCAATTTAGTCGCATTTATATGTTCATGGTTTATGTAAAAGGAAATTTTGCCTGACAAATCTGTTAGAGTTCTTCGAGGAAGTAACCAGCAGGCTGGACAAAGGAGAGGCAGTGGATGTCATTTACTTGGATTTTCATAAGGCATTCGATAAGGTGCCACACATGAGGCTGCCTAACAAGATATAATCCTATGGGTTTACAGGAAAGATATTGGCATGGAAAGCAGCATGGCTGATAGGCAGTAGGCAGCATGTGGGAATAAAGGTGGCCTTTTCTGGTTGGGTGCTGGTGACTAGTGGTGTTCCTCAGGGGTCAGTATTGGGACTGCTACTTTTCACATTATCAATGATTTCAATAATGGAATCAATGACTTTGTGGCAAAGTTTGAGGATGATTCAGATAGGTGGAGGGTTAGGTACTGCTGAGGAAGCATTGTGATTGCAGCAGGACTTAGACAAATTGGAAGAATAAGCAAAAAAGTGGCAAATGGAATACTGTGTTGGAAATGTATGATAATACATTTTTGTAGAAGGAACAATAATGCAGACGATTATCTAAATAGGGAGAAAGTTCAGACATCAGAGGTATTTTGTGCAAGACTCCCGGAAGGTTAATTTACAGGTTGAGTCTGTGATAAAGAAGGCAAATACAATGTCATCACTTATTTCGAGGGGAGTAGTATATAAAAGCAAGGAGCTAATCCTGAGCCTTTATAGCACACTAGTCAGGCCACACTTGGAGTATTGTCAACAGTTTTGGGCCCCATAATTCAGAAAGGATGCGTTATCATTGGAGAGAGTGGTTCACGAGGATGACTCTGGGAATTAAGGGGTTAACATATGAGGAGCGTAAGGCAGCTTTGGGCCTGAACTCACTGGAATTTAGAAAAATGCATGGGGATCTCAACGAAACCTACAGAATGTTGAAAGGACTAGATAAAGTGGATGTGGAGAGAATGTTTCCTGTGGAGGGGGTATCCAGAATTAGAGGGAACAGTCTCAAAATTGAGGGATAACCTTTTAGAACAGAGGTAAGGAGGAATATTTTTTGGTAGAGAGTAATGAATCTGTGGAATGTTCTGCCACCGACTGCAGTGAAGGCTAAGTCTGTGGATATATTTAAAGCAGAAGTTGATAGTTTCCTGATCGGTCAGGGCATCAAAGGATATGGTGAGAAAGCAGGTGTGTGGGGTTGAGTGGGATCTGGGATCAGCCCTGATGGAATGGTGGAGCAGACTAGATGGGCTGAATGGCCTAATTCTGCTCCTACAGCTTAAGGTCTTGTGGTCTTCATATCATAGGCATCCATTAGTCTCATGAGACCATGGATTTGCACCTTGGAAGGTTTCCAGGGTGCAGGCCTGGGCAAGGTTGAATGGAAGACCGGCAGTTGCCCATGCTGCAAGTCTACCATCTCCACACCACCGATGTTGTCCAAGGGAAGGGCACTAGGGCCGATACAGCTTGGCACTGGTGTCGTTGCAGAGCAATGTGTGGTTAAGTGCCTTGCTCAAGGACACAACACGCTGCCTCAACTGAGGCTCGAACTAGCAACCTTCAGATCACCAGACTGATGCCTTAACCACTTGGCCACATGCCAACATCTTGTCGTCTTATTTGTTCTACTTGATTGTTTATAATAAACACGAGAGATTCTGCAGATACTGGAAATCCATAGGAACACACACAAAATGCCGGAGGAACTCAGCAGATCAGGCAGCATCTATGGAAATGAATAGATAGTTGACGTTTCGAACTGAGACTCTTCCTCAGGACTGAGAAGGAAGGGGAAAGATGCCAGAATAAAATGGTGCAAGGAGGAAAAGGAGGCTATCCAGAAGGTGATAGGTGAGGCCAGGTTGATGGAAAAGTTCTGGCCTTTTAACTCTTCTCACCCACCTATTACTTCCCTCTAGGTCCCATCCTCCTTGCTTTTCTCCTCTCTACCCCTATCAGATTCCTTCTTCTCCAACCCTTGACCTTTCCAACTCACCTGGCTTCACCTATCACCTTCCAGCTAGACTTTTCCACTCCCCCCACCTTTTTATTCCGACATCTTCCCTCTTCCTTCTCAGTCCTGAAGAAGGGTCTCAGCCCAAAACCTCGACTGTCTATTCACTTCCACAGATGCTGCCTGACCTGCTGAGTTCCTGCAGCATTTTATGACTGTTAATAAACACAGTTTTGGCACAATAGTTATAGTTCATCCCGGTAATCAAGAATGGGTAAAACTGGGAAAAGATGAAGATCAAAGAGGCAAAATAAAAATAATTGTATTTCATACAGCAAGTTAAATTGTAATGCTGAAGTATGTTTTAATAGGATTAAATAAGGACAGTATGCTATCCTTTCAATTAAACTGTAGCTAAAGAACATTCTGACAAATATATCACTGATCCCACCACTTTGTGCTCTAATCATCAAGCCACTAAATCACCAAACCATGGTAAATAACTTCACACATGGCATGTAATTTAATTTAAATAACATATCGGAAGAGACTGCCAAAAATAATGTATATCAGAAAGAAAATGGCATTCATATCTGTATGGTCACAGTAAATAAATCTTCACACCAATCACACCGTTGGACAGCTATTTAAAATGTTAACAAGTTCATAAATATAAACAGCAATATTCCCTTCCTGAGCCAGAAAATAGGCTGGTCTTGGGGAATTAGTTGGGATCGTAGAAAAGACATTGAGTTGGCAGATGACAGTGTGCTGTGAACTTCTACAGAAGATTATGGAGAAGGTATTTTCCTTTTAATAAAATAAATGTTGATATTTTTGAGAGATTACATCAGATAATATTAATTGCGACTTGAATATTGTCTCATTGTTTTGATTAATCTTTCAGCTTTATTATTGGTTAAATTTATGAATGTTAATTTTGTTAAAACTTGGCTGCCATTCTAGTATTCGAAAGGCATAATAAATTAAAAAGGTCTCTGACTGGTTGATGAAGGTTAACATCTGAAAAGAAAATCTGCAGTGATAGATAAATCAAGGTTATTCAGAACCATTTATCAGGAAATTTCATACTAGGCATTAGCACCAATTCTTTATAGGAATTCTAACTTCAATATTAATTTAATAATATTTCTTCATTTAAACAAATTCTTTTTCATAAATAAATACTTGAGTCATTTACCTTATAAAAACATTGAGTTGTGTGTTGATGTCCAAATCTGCCAAGGCTATTATGATTGGTTTTATTGAAATTTGAAGTTACAGATTATTTGTGGTGATTTTTAGTGCTATTTTTAGAAAATAATTTCTTGAACAATTTGACAGTCTTCAGTTGTGGCTGCCAAGTGAAATTATGAAAGATAATTTTCCCCTTTAAGACGCAGGTACTAAAACTTCAAGCATAAATCTGGATTATGGGATAAAAATGAAAAGCTAAGGAAATTGATGTTTTGCTTATTGCTTCAAAAAGGAGTTGTAAATTATTTAGTACAAAAAATAATTTAGTTGAAAATCATATCAAGTATGCGGAGTTCGAATTTCCATTCAGAACTTTCATTGTACATGACTTACTTTAATCAAAGGTCTTACCAACAAAACAATCCTGATAATTTCTGGGACAGCTTTTGCTGACATTGGTTAGCAGAAGTGGATGGTAAAGGTTCCAGTTATTACAGCTCACTGTGTATGTCATTTTTCCCACCAGGAAGCATAGAGTTGCCAATAATTGAGCTGCTAACTCACGTCTCCTGGAACACAGGTCAATCCCAAACTCTGGAGCTGTCTGTGTGGATTTTGCATGTTCTCCCTGTGATTGCATGGACTTTCCAAGGTGGTCCAGTTTTCCTCCCATATCGTAAAGGTAGGCAGTTCTATCTGCCAAGAAATTATCTACTATCATTCTGGTAGAGGTGTACATACCACCCTTAGTTGTCAAGCTGCTACAGGTAGCACACCCTGATGTCTTCCCAATCATTGTGGGGTCTTCAACCAGGCCTGTTCAAAGAAGCCCCTGACAAACTACAACCAACGTGTCATCTGCAGAACCAGAGAGACCAACACACTCCATCACTTTTACACCACCATCAAGAACATTTACCATGCCGCCTTGTGCCTGCTCCTTGGCAAGTCTGATCAACTGGCTGTACTTCTACACCCAGCATATTGGCAGAGACTGAAGACTGAAGCACCAGTGGTGAGGAGCATGAAGTTATAGTCAAAGAGGTGGAGGAGCATTTACAGGACTGCTTAGAATCAATGGACTGGACCATATTGAGGAATTCATCTTCAGAAGCCCTTTTCAGAAACCAGAAGCCCTGAATGAACCAGCAAAATCAGTGTTTGAGGGCTGGATCTGTGGTGTTCAAGATCTGCAATTCAAAATCCTGTGAGATGTCCAGTTATGACCTGCGGAAGGCCATCCTGAGAGTGAAAAGCAAATCTGGTGTGAAATTAGAGACATTATCAGATGCATAATAGCTGTGGCAGGGTTTGTGTGCAATTACTTCTAAAGAGCCAAAGCCGAACAGTATAAATAGCTGTTAAGCTTCACTTCTCAATGAGCTCAACAATTTTATGCACACTTTGAAAGGATGAATAAGACCATGTCTGTGTCAATCCCCACAGCATATGGTAATCCTGTGGTCCTTTAAGAGGGATACTTGGCTGGGTAATTTGTGCCAAATAACTGGCTGGAGAATTTGGGGACATCTTCAAACTCTCAATACTGACATTGCTGCATTCCTCCAGCATTTTTTATGTGTTGCTTCTATCTATGTTAGTGTCTTTCCTGTCAGACCATGAGATCTAATTTTGTTTTGCAGCTTCATGTGCAACACCTTGACAAAGACCTTATGAAAATCCAATTTTACAATGTCCACTGACTCTTCTTGGTCTAACCTTCCTGTTATATCCTCAAAGAAGTCCAACAAATTTGTCAGACAAGGTTTCCCCTTAAAAACATGCTGACTTTGGCCTACTTTATCATGTGCCTCCAAGTACCCTGAAACCTCATCCTTAACAATGGATTCAAAGATCTTCCCAACCACTGAAGTCAAACAAACTGGCCTATAATTTCTTTTCTTCTGCCTCCCTTCCCTCTTAAAGAGTGGAGTGACATTTGCAATTTTCTAATTGTCCTGAACCATTCCAGAATCTAGTGATTCTTGAAGCATCACTTGAAGCTTCCAAAATCTCTAAAGCTACCTCATTCAGAACCCTGGGGAGCAGTCTATATGATCCAACTGACTTACCTTTCCCAGACATAAGTGGCCCAAAACTGCTCACAGTACTTTATAAGGTCTCAACATTACATTGTTGCTTTTATATCCTGGTCCTCTGAAATAAATGCCTATATACATTTGCCTTCCTCACCATAGATTCAACCTGTTAATTAGTCTTTAGGGAATTCTGCACAAGCACTTCCAAGTTCCTTTGTGCCTCAGTTTTTTGTATTTTCACTCCATTTAGAAAACAGTTAAACCTTTCATTACTTCTATCAAAGTTTATGACCATGTACTTCCCATCACTGTATTCCATCTGCCACTTCTTTTCCTACTCTCCTAATCCATCTAAGACCTTCTGAAGCCTCTCTACTTCCTCAAAAGTACCTGTCCCTCCACCTATCTTTGTATCAGCTGCAAACTTCGTAAAAAGCCATCAATTTTATCATCCAAATCATTGACATATGACATAAAAAGAATTGGTCCCAACACAGACCCTCTGGAAAACCACTAGTCACTGGCAGCTAACCAGAAAAGGCTCCCTTTATTCTTATTCTTTGCCTCCTGCCTATCAGCCACTGCTTTATCATGTTGGAATCTTTCCTGTAATACCATGATCTCGTAACTTGTTAAATAGCCTCATGTGTGGCACCTTGTCAAAGGCCTTCTGAAAATCGAAATACACACATCAACCACTCCCATTTGTCTATCCTGCTTGTTACACCTTCAAAGAATTTTGACAGTTTTGTTAGGCAAGGAGGAACAACACCTTATATTCCGTCTGGGTAGCCTCCAACTTGATAGCATGAACACTGATTTCTCTAACTTCCGTTACTGTCCCTCCTCCCCTTCAATATTTGGGAAATTAAAATCTCCCACCATGACAACTCTGTTATTATTACACTTTTCCAGAATCTGTCTCCCTATCTGCTCCTCGATGTCCCTGTTACTATTTAGGTGGTCTATAAAAAACACCCAGTAGAGTTTTGGCCCCTTCCTGTTCCTAATTTCCACCCACAGAGACTCAGTAGACAATCTTTCCATGCCTTCCTCCTTTTCTGCGGCCGTGACACTGTCTCTGACCAGCAGTGCCATGCCCCCACCTCTTCTGCCTCCCTCCCTGTCCTTTCTGAAACATCATAGTTCCAAGTACTGATCCACGCTCTAAGCTCATCCGCTCATCTGTGCACTTATAATACAACTGTGACACTGTAATTTCATTTGTGATCAATAAAATATCTATTTACCTATCTATATCTCCAGATAGCAACCTCTCAGCAAAGGAAGACACTGATGATAAAATTCACGAATGCTTTCATAATACCAGGCCAGCCTTCAGCCGGCTCAGGATGCCATTGATGCTGATGGTCTACTTTGATATGGACATCCAACAGCAGGCAGTTCTAACCATTGGAGAAAGACTACCAATGTCTTTTCTGCAAAATTTTACATATTGATTGACAGATATAGCTGAATCAATTTTCTGACCCAAGCCAACATCTCCAACATCAAGATCTATCTCAGTCAGCTCCAGAAGTTTTGTCACATCATTTCCCCTGCCAAACACCAGTCTTCCAAATTAAGTCTGTCCATTGTGGTAATATGTTATCAGTTTCCTTGGAAAATGTACTATCATCACAATCATGTTGGAATTGTTGGACTGTGACTGTTCAAAGTTGAGAAGGATGTACAATGAGGTATTGGTTTTTCTTTCCTTGATTAAAACAACAGAAATGAGTTGAACATTAATACTACCCAATCATTCCCCATTTTAAAGGACTCATGCTGATTTTCTTTTTGATGTACCCAAGTGGCCCCTTTGCATTCTCTTCTTTAATCACAGTCCCACTTACAGATGCACATGCTTCTGAATGCATCAATGGTGAGAGGTTGAGAGGTTTGAGATCTTCTGGTTCCTTACAGTAAACATCACCAATAGTTTGTCCTGATCCAACCAAATTGCAGTCACAGACAAGTAAGTTCACCAATGTCTCTTCTTCCTCAGGAAGCTAAAAAGATTTGGCATGTCCTGACAAAACTGAACAATTTTTTGCTGATACACAATAGAAAGTATCCTATCTGGATGCATAACGGCTTGGTATGGCAACTGCTCAGCACATGACTGTAAGGAACTGGAGAGAGCTGTCGATAGTGTCACGGTCCAGTCCATTGATCCGTATTCCAGGTTTTCTGGTTTTCCCTTGTCCTGTTGTGTGCCTTAATTGAGGCACATGAGTCTGATCTTGGGCTGGCTGCATAAACAGCTCCTGAGTTCAGCTTCAGTTGCTGGAGTATAGAAGACATTTTAAGTGGGAATTCAAGAGAAATACAGATCCGTATCATGAAGTATCTGAAAGACTCGAGTTTATTATATAGAATATAGGGAATGCAATTCTTTTCCCTTCTCCTGCTTATCCAATGATCCACACTCCAGTCTAGCAGGTGGCGGTAATGCACCTTAAAGCTGGTTTGCCTATTGCCATAAAACAACACAAGGAGAAGAAGAGGAAGAAGAAGCTTCAGTTGCTGGACTGTTTCCTTCCCTTCACCTTCCTCTGGGAGCCCTGCCTCGTCTTGCTTCGCCTGCACCACTGTCAAGTTCAATTGCCGGAGCAAGGTAAGGAACTGTCTATCATTGTTTTGAACTGTCTCTGTGTCCATGCCTTCACCAGGTAGGTCCGGCTGTTTGCCGCTACCTAGTGTTGGGAACCGTCTCTGTGTCCACACCTTCGCTAGGTAGGTCAGGCCGTTTGCCGCCACCTTGTGTTGGGAACGGTCTCTCTGTGTTCTGTGTATGAGTCCCGGCCCTATGTCCTGTTCCCAAGGGGGGGTCCTGGCTCTGTGTTCCATGTCTCTGCGTTCCAGTCCTCCCTCAACCAAGGCTCAGCTTCGTGTTCTCCTCTGGTCCATGTGTGTCGTCCTGTGCTGGAGTTCCCTTGTCTTGCCCAGGAGTCTCTCATTCTCTCCTGTAGCCTCACCTACTCCTGTCTCCCAAGACCATGTCATGTCTTCACCTAGTTACGGAGTCTGAGCCCAAGTCAAGACCCAGGTTTTGGGTCCTTGTCCAGTCTCTGGCTCGGAGTCCGAACCCAAGCCTTGTCATGTCCTCGCCTCAAGGAACCCAAGCCTCGTCATGTCCTCGCCTCGAGGAACCCAAGCCTCGTCATGTCCTCGCCTCGAGGAACCCAAACGCATCCAGTCTTGTAGCCACGTTATGTCCTCGCCTAGAACCAGGGTCCGAGTCTGAGTCAAGACCTAGGTTTCGAGTCCTTGCCCAGTCTCTGGCTCAGAGTCCTTGTCCAGGTTCCAAGTTCCTAGTTCCTCGTCAAGTCCTAGCCCGAGTCTGTGTTCTTGTCCTAGCTCCTAGTCTGCATCCAGTCCCGTCCCTAACTCTAGTCCTAGTTCAGTTCCCAGTACTTCAGTGTCTGTGTCTTGCATTTGGGTCCGCTCCCAGCACCCCCACTATGACAGATACAGCTCAACACATCACAGAAACCAGCCTGCACTCTATGGGTTCTGTCTCTACTTGTCAGATAGGTAGAGTTTGTCTGACAAACAGACAGCATAAATCAAAGACCCACCCACCCTGGATAAGTCCGCTTCTCACCTCTTCCATTGGGCAGAAGATATAGAAGTATGAAAGCATGTGCCACCAAGCTCAAGGGTAGCTTTTGTCCTTGTGTTATCAGACTCTGGAATGGACCTTTGTGTGATAAAATGAACTCCGGACTTTACAATCTACCTTGTTATGATCTTATACTTTATTTTTTAACCGCATTGCACTTCCTCTGTAGCTTCTACACTTTATTCTGCATTATTATTATATACCTTGCACTATATCAAGGTTCAAAGTAAATTTATTATCGAAATACATATATGTCACCATATACAACCCTGAGATTTAGTTCCTTGCAGGCATACACAGTAATTCAAGAAACACATTAGAATCAATGAAAGACAGTGCCCAACAGAAAGGACAAAAGACAACAAACTGTACAAATATAAATGGAAAAAAAAACAAATAAACAATAAATATTGAGAACATGAGATGAAGAGTCCTTGAAAGGCAAGTGAAATCGAGTGAAGTTATCCCCTCTTGTTCAAATGGTGTGGTCCTGAGGCTCCTGTACCTTCTTGTTGGCAATAGTGAAAAGAAAGTAGGCCCTGGTGGTGGGGATCACTGATGGTGGATGCTGTTTTCCTACGACAGCGCTCCGTGCATATATGCTCAATAGTGGGGAGGGCATTACTCCTGATGAACTGGGCCATATCCACTATTTTTTTGTAGGATTTTCCATTCTAGGGAATTGGTGTTTCCATACCAGGTCACGATGCAACTAGTCAATATAGTCTGCACCACACACCTATAGATAGAAGTTTATTAAAGTTTCAAAAATCATCAGTACACCATGTGATGATTTGATCTGTGTGAACAGTTGTCAAGACAAGCTTTTCACTGTATCTTGGTACATGTGACACTAATAAAGCAATACCTGTACTTCTTGTCCGGTTTTGTCCATTCCATTCTGTTGGGTATGGTCTTTCATTGATTCTATTGTGTTTCTTGGATTATTGTGTATACCTGCTGTGTATTTCTACAGGCAAAAATTCCAGATTTCCATCACCCTACTACTCACCAATTATCCAATGACCTACTATAATCCCATTAATTCCCACAGCTACCTTGACTATACTTGCTCTCATCTTGTTACTTATAGGAACACCATTCCGTTTCCTCAGATCCCCCCATCTCCACTGCATCTGTGCTGGAGATGAGGCACTCCACTCCAGGACATGCCCTTCTTTTTCAGAATATGGGATCCTTCACTCTCCCACCTCACTGTTATTGATGGAACCCTCAGCCACATTTCTTCAATTTCCCACACCTTTCCTCTTACCCCATCGCTCTAAAGTTCAAAGTAAAATTTATTATCAGAGTACACACGATCCTGAGATTCTTTTTCTGCAGGCAAAGCTATAAAACATTACCTGTAACTGAAAACTCTGGGAACTGTTCACTATAAACAAACCAAGCAAAAAACCCTGTGGATAGAATAGGGATAAAGCTTTTTTGGTCCACTCCTATCATTGCAGCAGCCTATGCATCCAGCACACCATTCTTTTCACCATAACAACCACATCTTCAGCTTTCCACGTTCCCTAGGGATCTCACTCCCTGGGACTCCCCGATCTGCTCATTCCTTCCCACCAATCCCCATGCCTCCTCCCTCACCACTATCCAGGGGTCTAAACAGCCCTTCCAGGTGAGGCAGTCATTCATATGCATACCTTCCTGGCTTATTTATTGCTCCCAGTATGGCCTCTACATCAGTGAGACTTGATGCAGACTAGACAACTGCAATGCCAGGCACCTGCACTCTTTCCACCATGATCATCTAGATCTCCCAGTTGTCAGCCATTTTAATTCCCCTCCCTATTTTCACACTAACAAGCTTCCCTTTGGCTTCCTTCACTGCCAAACCCAAATGCAAACCAAAGGAATAGCACCTTGTAATCTATTTAATTCTCCCCCTTCTTGCAAACTGTTCTCTCTTGTCCCTTAAATCTCTTTCTGATCTTCACCCTGTCTCTTACCCCTCCTTCAGCCTCTCCATCTGCCCAACTGACCACTGGTTCCCCTCCCCCACAATTCCCAACTGCCCTACACACTTCCCTCCTTCCCTCCATGCTCCAAACAATAAGGAGAGACCTTTCTCACCTCAGCACAAAATAAAAGTCATGCCAAGTTCACTCGTGATCTTCCAGTATTTAAGGTTCTTCAGTGATAAGCACCCTGTACTCATAATGCATATTGTCTTGTAATGTCTCACATTTAGTAGGTGGCAATAAGCAAGGGAAGGTCAGATTAAATTCAATGACAAGTTCACTGAGATCAGTTATTGGTTTGGCAATCAAATGAACAAATTAATGTTCAAGCTGGGAATACTCCCCGAGGACACTCAGATTTTTCCATTGCTGATACAGTTATAAATAATTTGGGGGGGGGGGGTTTCTTCACCAGATGACATCAGTCTATTTGAGTAGGTCAGTGAGACAGGGAAATCAATAATAGTCAAACCGGATTCTAAATACACAGAAGGTGGATGAGAAAATGGTAAACAACATTCAGACCTTGTGAAACATGATGTGCTTTGCATTAGGGTAAACCAGCAGGAACAGGAAATCTTTCCAAAGTTAAACAAGTGGATAACATGAAAATAATCAGATATTTTAGCTAAATCTTTATTTATAACATAGTCTTCCAAAAAAAGATCTGTTGCAAAAGAAGCCCAGAGAATTGGGAATTATTTGTATCACACAGCAAGTATGATTGACATTGTGGGTGCAAAATGGGTGGAAGTATACCGACAGCTCATTTTACATTTGTCATTCTTTTCACTTCCATTGAAGTCAATGATAAAGCTGGCAACAGAGTAATTAAGATGCAGATTGTTCTACTGTGCTAGTTTCAATATCTAGCAGGTTCAAAGCTCAAAAGATCAAACTTCAAAGTAAATTTATTATCAAAGTACATATGTCACTATATACAACCCTGAGATTCATTTTCTTCAGGGCATACTCAATCAATCCATAATGGAATAACAACCACAATAGAATCAATGAGACTGCTCAACCTTGGGTGTTCAATCAGTGTGCGAAAGACAACAAACTGTGCAAATTCAAAATGAAAGAAATAATAATGAAAATAAATAAGTAAATAAATACATAAGCAATAAATATCGAGAACATGAGATGAAGAATCCTTGAAAATGAGTTCATAGATTGTGGGAACATTTCAAAATGGGGCAAGTGAAGTTGGGTGAAGTTATCACCCTTCTTTCAAGGTCTGATGGTTGAGAGGTAATAACTGTTCCTGAACCTGGTGATGTGAGTTCTAAGGCTCCTGTATCATCTTCCTGATGGCAGCAGCAGGAAGAGAATATGACCTGGGTTGTTGTGGATGCTGCTTTTCTGTGACAATGCTCTGTGTAGATGGTGGGGAGGGCCTTACCCATGATAGACTGGGCCATATCCACTACGTTTTGTAAGATTTTCTGTTCAAGGGCATTGGTGTTTCCATACCAGACTATGACGCAGCCAGTCAATATTCTCTCCACTACACATCTACAGAAGTTTCAAAGTCAAAGTTCAAAATACATTTATTATCAAAACACGCATACAGTATGCAACTTTGAGATTCATCTTCTTGCAGATAACCGCAAAACAAAGAAACCTCATAGAACCCGTCTAATGAAAAAAAGCCCACACAAGACCATCAAACACGTGAGAAAAAGAACTCAGCATGCAAACAACAAAAAGCAAACAAGTAACACCCAGAATATTAAACATCAAATCATTAAGTCCCCAAAAGGGAGTCCAGAGCTTTGAGTCACCAAAGCAAATGAAGCCGTTCCAGGAGCCAATGGCCAGGGCCACTGAATCACTCGAATCAACACTGTGTTGATGGCCACAGATAACTACAAGTAGTTTGTCCAAGTTTTGGATGTCATGCCAAATCTTTGGAAACTCTGAAGGAAGTAAAGACACTGCTGTGCCTTCTTCATAATTGCACTTACATGTTGGGCCCAGAACAGGTCCACCAAAATGATAACAACAAGGATCCTCCAATGAGAACTGGCGCATGGACCTCTCATTTCCTCCTCCAGAAGTCAATAATCAGGACCTTAATCTTGATGACATTGAGACAGTGTTTGTTGCTGTGGCACAACTCAGCCGGATTTTCAGTCTCCCTCCTACACACTAATTTATCACCTCCTTTGATTCAGCCTGAGACTGTGGTGCCATCAGCAAACTTGAATATGGCATTGGAGCTGTGCGTAGTCACACAGTTATAAGTGTAAGTGAGTAGAGCAGGTAGCTCAGCACCAAGGTGTACCTGTGCTGATGGAGACTGCGGAGAAGATGTTGTTGCCAATCTGAATTGACTGGGGTCAGCATGTGAGAAAATCAAGGATCCAATTGTACAAGGGGTTATTGATTCCGGGGTCTTGAAGCTTATTGATTAGTTTTGAGGGAATGATATCATTAATGCCAGGCTGTAGTGGATAAAGAGCATCCTAATGAATGCATCTTTGCTGTCCAGATGTTCCGGGATTGAGTGCAGAGCCAGTGAGATGTCATTTGTTGTGGACCCTGTTGCTCTGGTAGGCAAATTGGAGTGGATCCAATTCGCTTCTAAGGTAGGAGTTGATATGTTTCGTCACCAATCACTCAAAACATTTCATCACTGTGGATGTAAGTGCCACTGGACAATAGTCACGAAGACAGGTTACCATGTTCTTCTTAGGCACTGGTATTAATTAAGTCTGCTTGAAGCAAGTGGATATCTCATACTGCTGAAGTGAGAAGTTAACGATCTCAATGAAAACTCCAGCAAATTGATCAGCACAGGTCTTTAGTACTTAACCAGGTACCCTGTCTGGGCAAGATGCTTTTCATGGGTTCAGCTTCCTGAAGACTGC
Organism: Mobula hypostoma; assembly: GCF_963921235.1. NCBI lineage: Eukaryota > Metazoa > Chordata > Chondrichthyes > Myliobatiformes > Myliobatidae > Mobula > Mobula hypostoma. The sequence goes on along the minus strand of NC_086098.1, from coordinate 53,908,249 downwards.
TCCCATGTCCTCCTCAGAGATAGAAATCACAGGATGATTGGGGCTGCGAGTTTGTGATGGTTCCTTCACCTTTTGTGGGTCAAAGTGAGTGAGCATAGAAGGCATTGAGCTCACCTGGAGTCAAAGTCCTATTGTCACCTATGTCGCTTGATATTATTCAAGCCCAGACACAAATGTTGAGCATCCTTCATGAATTCACAACTAGTCTGGAATTGCAACCTCATCCATGAGATGGCTTGCTAGAGATCATACCTAGACCTCTTGTAACTTTCTTGGTCACCATACTTGAATGCCTTTCACCTGGTCCCCAGCAGATGGCAGATCTCATGGCTCTTCCAAAGCTTCTGGTTGGGGAAAACTTTGAATGATTTTACTGTAATTACTGTGACTGTAATTTTACTGCAGAAATTGGCTGTATACACATCAGTAGGACAGCTCTGAACTTGTTATAGTCAAATAATAAAGTACAATTGCATTCATTCCCAGAATGTAGGAGATCCTCCGAAGTTGTCCTAAGATTTCTGTAGCAGGCCATCAGAAATCCACTTCGTACACCTCAGAAGCATGGCGGATGGTGCTACATTATTACAGCTCAAGGCCTCAGAGTTCAGAGTTCAATTTTGATGCAGGTCGTTCATTCTCCCCATGACCATGTTGGTTTCCTGCCATGGTCTGAAGACATACCGGTTAGTAGGTTGATCAAAAGTTCAAAGGTTCATTTATCATCAAAGTGTACGACTCTTTTTCTCCAGATAGCCATGAAACTAAGAAAGAAAATAAAATTCTCCAAATCCCTCCTTCCCGCACAAAAAAATCAACAAAGACAGAACATGCAGAAAATAAAAATCCCCAAATCTCCCACGCTCCCACAAAGAAAACAAGAAAGATCAGGTGAAAAACACCGAATATATATAAAAAAATAAGACTAAGAAAAAACCCAATGAGAAAAAGTCCAAGTCCATATCCAAAACGCAGAAAACCTGAGTAACATTCTCCAGGCACAACAGCGAGATTTTCTCTCTCATTGGTCATTGTAAATTGTCCTGTGATTAGGCTGGTGTTAAACAGGTGGGATCATTGGGCTGGTAGAGCCTGTTCTGTGCTGTATCTCTAAACAAACATATACAAATATATAAGTAAATACACAAACAAATCACGAGTAGAAATTGGAAAACCTAAAGGAAAGTTAATAGTTAAATAAGTTGTTGGGGGGATTAAAGGCAAAATAATGGCAGATTTCCTTCAGAAAAGTTACTTGTGAACCACTGCAGTATTCATCAGAAGTAGAAAAAGTGAGCAGTTTCAAATTCCTGGGTGTCAATATCTCTGAGGACCTAACCTGGACCCAACGTATCAATGCAGCTACAATGAAGCCACAGCAGTGGCTGTATTTCAGGAGGAGATTCGGTGTTTCACCAAAGACACTCACAAATTCCTATAGAGGTAACATGGAGGGCATCATCGCCTGGTGTGATGGGGGCGGGGTGGGGGAAGGCTACTGCACAGGATCAAAATAAACTGCAATGAGTTGTAAAATTAGTCAGCTCCATCACGGGCACTAGCCTCCACAGTACCTAGGATATCTTCAAAGAGCAATGTCTTAAAAAGGCCGTATGCATCATTAAGGGCCCCCATCAGCCAGGTCATGTCTGTTCTCATTGCTATTATCAAGGAGGAGGCACAGAAGCCTGAAAGCACAGACTCAAGGATTCAGGAACAGCTCCTTCCCCACTGCCATCCAGTTTCTGAATGGTAATTAAACCCATGAACACTACCTCACTACTCCTGTGTCTGTTTTTGCACTACCTGTACTTACTTAACTAGTTTATATATATATATATATATATATTTACTGTAATTTGTGTTTTTTTCTATTATTATGCATTGCATTGTACTGCTGCCACAAAGACAACAAATTTCACAACACGACAAAATCTGCAGATGCTGGAAATCTAAAAGCAACATATGCAAAATGCTGAATGAACTCAGTGGGTCAGGAAGCATCTATGGAAAAGAGTGAACAGTCAAAATATCGGCTGAGACCCTTCGTCAGGACTGGGGGGAGGGGGTGGTGGAAGGCCTGAATTAAATGGTGAGGACGCTAACTTGAAGATGAGAGGTGAAGCCAGGTGGGTGGGAAAGGTAAAGGACTGGACAAGAAGGAATCTGATAGGAGAGGAGAGCGGACAATAGGAGAAAGGGGAGGAAGCGGGGACACAGGAGCTACCCAGATGGAAAATGAGGTGTTACCACTCCACCCTAAGGTTGGCCTCATCTTAGGAGACAAGAGGAGACAATGGATCAACATGTTGGAACAGATATGGAAATCAGAATTAAAGTGATTAGCCAGAGTGAAGACCGTCTTGTGAAGGGTGGTGTGGAGGTGCATATGCCGGTGGTATTAAACCTGATTCTGATTCATAACAATTCATTCACTTTAACAAGACTTACATGTTCTACTTGTATATACTGTGAATATAATAAAACATCCTAGAGCATTTTACAGAAGCTTTATTAGCCAAAAGAAGTAATGTCTGACCAAATAAGGAGGGTGGATAAAGAAGGCAAGCCAGTAGTGATTTGCCCTTTTCTCGTTACTACCATCAGGAACCTAAAGACCCACACTCATGTTTGCCATCAGATTTCTGAATGGTCCATGAACCCATTCACACTACCTTACTATTCCATTTTTGAACAACTCATTTTTTTATTTGTAACTTAAAGTAATTCGTCCTGCCTGCACTGTACTGCTGTCACAAAACAACAAATTCCATGACTAACATCAGTGATAATAAAACTGACTCTGATTCTGTTTAAATACTCAAATCCCAAAGTACGATGATCATTTTCATTTATATCAGATATTATTTCCAGCATTTGAACTCTGATTTTTTTTTGGCTTTATACTTGTAATCATGTCAGTACACAAATACTAGTTGAATGCCCTAACCAGGCAAAACAAGATATGCAAATAAGTTTCCCAAGCTGATTTAGGATTCCGATTGTTTAGTAGATGCAGCTGATGGGCCAAGTGGCCTAATTCTGCTCCTATGCCTTATGGTCTTATGGTCTAATTCTCCAGGGGGCCCACCATTCCTGGAAATCCCGCACTATACCTGTCATGACTGCATGTTCCCTCTCCAAGCACACCCGGGCATGAATGTTTCTCCGGAAGAGGGGCAGGTAGTCGGCCCTGGCAGATCCCTCAAATGTCCACCTCCTGGACCCATGAATGGCCATCTTGGCCAGGCCCATGAGCAAGCCCACTTGCAGATCCTCTAAGCGACCCGCTCTCTTCTGTACTGGATACCCATACATCAGGAGCGTGGTCTGCAAGTGCAGCCAAAGCCTGAGGAGCAGCCCCTTCAGGTACTCCATATAAACCTCTCACGGTCCATATAAACGTGGTGCACAGACTCCTCCTGGTCACAGAATGGACAAGTGAGCGGGGTGTCAGTGAACCAACTTAAAAACTTGTTGCATGGTACTGCTCCGTGCAACACTTTCCAGTTGAGGTACCCAATGGACACCACATTACTGGAAAATTGATTATTGTTTCTCCAATATGCTTTCAGTCACACTGCTTCAAAAATGCATGAATTATACAGTTGTTTCAAGTGTAAAATATTTTATTAAATGTCTAAATTATATTTCTGGAAATAAGCAATAACGAATGATGAATCGGAATCAATCAGAACCAGGTTTATCATCACCGGCATGTGACGTGAAATTTGTTAACTTAGCAGTTCAATGCAATACATAATCTAGCAGAGAAAAATAAATAAAAATAATAATAATAAATAAACAAGTAAATTAATTCCGTATATTGAATAGATTTTTTAAAATGTGCAAAAACAAGAAATACTGTATATTTAAAAAAAAGTGTGGTAGTGTCCAAAGATTCAATGTCCATTTAGGAATCAGATGGCAGAGGGGAAGAAGCTGTTCCTGAATCGCTGAATGTGTGCCTTCAGGCTTCTGTATCTCCTACCTGATGGTAACAGTGAGAAAAGGGCATGCCCTGGGTGCTGGATGTCCTTAATAATGGACGCTGCCTTTCTGAGATGAACTTGATATCCTTCTGCTTCACTGCAAATCCTTTCTCCTTTGTAGTGAAAAACATGGTAGGTCAATCTGCAGTATTGATCTTGTGTTCAAAACATCTGAAGACTGATGATTTATCAGATCAAAATCAGCTTATGAGTGCCGAAGTCTGAAGTATAATAAAGCGATCTACGTATCAAATAAATGCTTAAAAACATTTTTGCACGGCTATATGGCACACAGAAATAATTGAAATAGCAAGAAATAATCATCTTCAAAATGGATTTTGCACAGCTCCATGAAAACTGCCACATTTTCAAATAGTCTATTATTTAATTCAGTTCTTGGTTTTGCCTTCTACAAAGTGCACTCTCCAAGTGATCGTGAATTTAATAATTCTGTTGAAAAGTAATCAAACTGAAACATTAAAGTAGAAAGTTCATAGAAAACTTGTTATCAAAATATGTATATGTATCTGTATATCAACATATCCTACCTAGAAATTCATTTCTTGCAGGCATTCACAGTAGTACATTAATCATGTTTGTATCTTCACAGATGCTACCTAAATTGCTGAGTATTTTCATTATTTATTTTTATTGTTAAAAAAATTATTATATTATTATATTCATATTATTAAAAATATGCTTTTTTTTGTGAACATAATCATCATGACGTAACCATGATTTAGAGTTGATGCATTTTGTACATGTTGAAGTTAAATATAAATTTAACCAAGACACTTTTTGATCTTGGTTTATTGAACACATTCCTCTTTACTCCAATCTCATAGCCATTTTCTGTGAAAACCTCTGCCGATGTAAATATTGATTTGCCTTGGGAGCTTCATTATTAATTGACATAGTAGCCCAACTTACTCTCCACATTACATATCCTCAGGGATAATGGGTCTTTTTAGCCAATCCATAAAACAATGAGGAAGGAGCTTCCTTTTATTCAAAAATGTTCCTATCTGAAAGAGGTGACAGGGAAGGATTGAAGTCCTCAAATATCTCCTGAAGGCACAGTACTTCTCATGGTTTCACTGAGTTGAGCAATGCAAAAGCAGGATCTTCTTCCCATCGTGTCCATGCCAATCAAGGTACCTTCCCAAGCTAGTCCCATTTGAATCAACTTGTCCCCTAACCCTCCTTCCTATCTATGAACCTGCCCAAATATTTTAAACATTGTAGTTGCACTCACCTCTGTCTTTTCCTTTGACAGCTCATTCCATATATCTACCAGTGGGAAAAACCTGCCTCTCAGGTCTGCTTTAAATCCTCCCCCGCACCTTAAACCTATGCCCTCTAGTTTTAACTAGCAGGCATGAACTTCAGATTGCCTCTGCCATTGATCTCGCCGGCTCCAACACCTCAGGGCATATTCAAAACCCGGACTCCAACAACAACCATGGACACATTCAAAGTGATTGCGCAACCACCAACTGCGACTCCAGCCTTGAACTCCAGGCCGGGTCTTTATGTGCTGCTATTGTGACTCCCGTCTCCCCTTCCCCCACCACCACTCTGCAACTCCGTCTCCCTCAGATCCCACTGTCAGCTCCTGGGCCCTCAGAGGCTCCATCTTCCTCTCACCCCAACCATCCCCTCTCCATTGACACCCCCAGCCTCCCCCCTCCCACCTCTGATCCCAGCTCTCATCCGTGCCGGGTCTTTACCATCCCCTCCGACCTTCAGCTGTCGGAGGCAGAATGCTCTGTCCTCAGTAAGGGCCTCACGTTTGTCCCCTTCGCCCACACCTCAGTGAGTTCCGCATTCGCCATGATGCGGAACTCTTCTTCCGCCGTCTCCGTCTCCGAGCCTACTTCTTCGGCAAGGACTCTTCCACCCCCACCGATGACCCCTTCTCCCATCTTCAACCCTCCTCTTCTTCATGGACACCCCGCTCTGGTCTTCTGCCTGCTCTGGATCTCTTTATTGCTAACTGCCGACGGGACATCAACCGTCTCGACTTCACCGCACCTTGTCCCCATTCCAACCTCACTCCTTCGGAACGCTCTGCTCTCCACTCCCTCCGCACTAATCCTAACATTATTAAACCCACAGATAAGGGGGGTGCTGTTGTAGTCTGGCGTACTGACCTCTACCTTGCCGAGGCACAGTGACAACTCGCGGATACCTCCTCTTATTTACCCCTCGATCGTGACCCCACTAAGGAGCACCAGGCCATTGTCTCCCACACCATCACCAACTTTATCCGCTCAGGGGATCTCCCATCCACTGCTACCAACCTTACAGTTCCCACACCCCGCACTTCCTGTTCCTACCTCCTACCCAAGATCCACAAACCTGCCTGTCCTGGCAGACCTATTGTCTCAGCTTGCTCCTGCCCCACTGAACTCGTTTCTGCATACCTCGACACGGTTTTATCCCCCCTTGTTCAATCCCTTCCTACCTATGTTCGTGACACTTCTCACGCTCTTAAACTTTTCGATGATTTTAAGTTCCCTGGCCCCCACCGCTTTATTTTCACCATGGATGTCCAGTCCTTATATACTTCCATCCCCCATCAGGAAGGTCTCAAAGCTCTACGCTTCCTTTTGGATTCCAGACCTAATCAGTTCCCCTCTACCACCACTCTGCTCCATCTAGCGGAATTAGTCCTTACTTTTAATAATTTCTCCTTTGGCTCCTCCCACTTCCTCCAGACTAAAGGTGTAGCTATGGGCACCTGTATGGGTCCTAGCTATGCCTGCCTTTTTGTTGGCTTTGTGGAACAATCTATGTTCCGTGCCTATTCTGGTATCTGTCCCCCACTTTTCCTTCGCTACATCAACGACTGCATTGGCGCTGCTTCCTGCAAGCATGCAGAGCTCGTTGACTTTATTAACTTTGCCTCCAACTTTCACCCTGCCCTCAAGTTTACCTGGTCCATTTCCGACATCTCCCTCCCCTTTCTAGATCTTTCTGTCTCTGTCTCTGGAGACAGCTCATCCACTGATGTCTACTATAAGCCTACTGACTCTCACAGCTATCTGGACTATTCCTCTTCTCACCCTGTCTCTTGCAAAAACGCCATCCCCTTCTCGCAATTCCTCCATCTCCGCAACATCTGCTCTCAGGATGAGGCTTTTCATTCTAGGACGAGGGAGATGTCTTCCTTTTTTAAAGAAAGGGGCTTCCCTTCCTCCACTATCAACTCTGCTCTTAAACGCATCTCCCCCATTTCAGGTACATCTGCTCTCACTCCATCCTCCCGCCACCCCACTAGGAATAGGGTTTCCCTGGTCCTCACCTACCACCCCACCAGCCTCCGGGTCCAACATATTATTCTCCGTACCTTCCGCCACCTCCAACGGGATCCCACCACTAAGCACATCTTTCCCTCCCCCCCCTTCTGCATTCCGCAGGGATCGCTCCCTACGCGACTCCCTTGTCCATTCGTCCCCCCCATCCCTCCCCACTGATCTCCCTCCTGGCACTTATCCGTGTAAGCGGAACAAGTGCTACACATGCCCTTACACTTCCTCCCTTACCACCATTCAGGGCCCCAAACAGTCCTTCCAGGTGAGGCAACACTTCACCTGTGAGTCGGCTGGGGTGATATACCGTGTCCGGTGCTCCCGATGTGGCCTTTTATATATTGGCGAGACCCGACGCAGACTGGGAGACCGCTTTGCTGAACACCTACGCTCTGTCCGCCAGAGAAAGCAGGATCTCCCAGTGGCCACACATTTTAATTCCACATCCCATTCCCATACTGACATGTCTATCCACGGCCTCCTCTACTGTAAAGATGAAGCCACACTCAAGTTGGAGGAACAACATCTTATATTCCGTCTGGGTAGCCTCCAACCTGATGGCGTGAACATTGACTTCTCTAACTTCCGCTAATGCCCCACCTCCCCCTCATACCCCATCTGTTACTTATTTTTATACACACATTCTTTCTCTCACTCTCCTTTTTCTCCCTCTGTCCCTCTGAATATACCCCTTGCCCATCCTCTGGGTCCCGCCCCCCCCTTGTCTTTCTTCCCGGACCTCCTGTCCCATGATCCTCTCGTATCCCTTTTGCCTATCACCTGTCCAGCTCTTGGCTCCATCCCTCCCCCTCCTGTCTTCTCCTATCATTTTGGATTTCCCTTCCCCCTTCAACTTTCAAATCCCTTACTCACTCTTCCTTCAGTTAGTCCTGACGAAGGGTCTCGGCCTGAAACGTCGACTGCACCTCTTCCTAGAGATGCTGCCTGGCCTGCTGCGTTCACCAGCAACTTTGATGTGTGTTCCCTCTAGTTTTAGATTCATTTACCCTACAAAAATAGACTTACTCTATGCCCCTTATGATTTTATAAACACTTCTAAAAGGTCATCTCTCAGCCAGTTTCACTCCAGGGAAAGCAGTCATAGACTGTCCAGTCCCTCCTTAAGTCCTTTGTTCCTGTCAATGCTCTTGTGAAAGTTTTAAGCAACCTTTCTAACTTAGTCACACCCTTCCCATAGAATTCTAGCTGTAGTTTGACCAATGTCTTGTACAGATGTAATAAGCCATCTCATCTCTTGTACTGCTGGAGGAATACATTGTTTAGCCATTATGCCTGTGTCTGAAATAGGTGGAGGGAACATTTCCATGGTTATATGTGCTTCAGCTGCAGAAGTCAAGGCGGAGACACAGGTGATAGTAAATAACCAGCTGAATTTCCTGATAGACATCAAATAAGGAAGCAGGGTTGTTCCCTGTGTTCTATTGTAAGTAAAATCCTAGGAAACCATTCATAGAACACTCCAAGGCAAAACAACATAGAAACATAGAAACATAGAAAATAGGTGCAGGAGTAGGCCATTCGGCCCTTCGAGCCTGCACCGCCATTTATTATGATCATGGCTGATCATCCAACTCAGAACCCAGCCTTCCCTCCATACCCCCTGACCCCTGTAGCCACAAGGGCCATATCTAACTTCCTTTTAAACATAGCTAATGAACTGGCCTCAACAGTTTGCTGTGGCAGAGAATTCCACAGATTCACCACTCTCTGTGTGAAGAAGTTTTTCCTAATCTCGGTCCTAAAAGGCTTCCCCTCTATCCTCAAACTGTGACCCCTCGTTCTGGACCTCCCCAACATCGGGAACAATCTTCCCGCATCTAGCCTGTCCAATCCCTTTAGGATCTTATACGTTTCAATCAGATCCCCCCTCAATCTTCTAAATTCCAACGAGTACAAGCCCAGTTCATCCAGTCTTTCTTCATATGAAAGACCTGCCATCCCAGGAATCAATCTGGTGAACCTTCTTTGTACTCCCTCTTTGGCAAAGATGTCTTTCCTCAGATTAGGGGACCAAAACTGCACACAATACTCCAGGTGTGGTCTCACCAAGGCCTTGTACAACTGCAGTAGTACCTCCCTGCTCCTGTACTCGAATCCTCTCGCTATAAATGCCAGCATACCGTTCGCCTTTTTCACCGCCTGCTGTACCTGCATGCCCACTTTCAATGACTGGTGTATAATGACACCCAGGTCTCGTTGCACCTCCCCTTTTCCTAATCGGCCACCATTCAAATAATAATCTGTTTTCCTATTTTTGCCACCAAAGTGGATAACTTCACATTTATCCACATTAAATTGCATCTGCCATGAGTTTGCCCACTCACCCAACCTATCCAAGTCACCCTGCATCCTCTTAGCATCCTCCTCACTGCTAACACTGCCACCCAGCTTCGAGTCATCCGCAAACTTGGAGATGCTGCATTTAATTCCCTCATCCAAGTCATTAATATATATTGTAAACAACTGGGGTCCCAGCACTGAGCCTTGCGGTACCCCACTAGTCACCGCCTGCCATTCTGAAAAGGTCCCGTTTATTCCCACTCTTTGCTTCCTGTCTGCTAACCAATTCTCCACCTCCTGCAATACCACTCAAAGGGGACTTTAAAAAAGCATTTATTCTTTGAGTCATTCCATCACTTCATAGCACCACCTCCTTGAATCACAAATACAGTGCTCCTTTACCTCCACCCTCATTAATACATAACCAGCATCTCGACCCACACCCACCATTTGTTTAATTTTCCATTCCTTGCCCACATTAAGTGTAATAAATAATGATGTGATGGGTTTGCAACAAAAAAATATCTTATTTTTCATCCTATCTCTACCATTCCAATGCACCATTTAGAGTAAGCTGGGACTTCTTGGCAAGAGTGTTTTACTTCAGTATGTTACTCAGTCAGGAACAGTGGACACGCGTAAGTTCCCAATTTCTAATCTAATAGCCGCATTCTTGGAAAGGTCTCACTCCAACACAAGGTGTCCTAATGAAAGGTCTTGGCCTGAAACATCGACTGTGTATTCCTCCCCATAGATGCGGCCTGACCTGTTAAGTTCCTCCAGAATTTTGTATGTGTTACTCTGGATATCCAGCATCTGTAGAACGCAGCAGAAATGTTTGTTGCACAAAATGGGTAGAAAGAAAACCAGTTTGTCACAAGTTTCAGACATACTAGAGGAAGGTACATTGTGCTATGTGAAGGGGATTAACTAGATGCTGCATAGACTCTTAAATACTCAATGCAACAAACAAGAGCTTTCAAGTACCTTTGACAGGAAGTTTATTGCCCATCATATTTGGATGGATGTCTTTTAAGAGACTCTTAGATAGGTGCGAAGCTTATCAAAATAGAGGGCCATGCGGTAGGGAAATTCTAGGCAGTTTCTAGAGTAAGTTACATTGTGGGCCAAAGGGCCTGTAATGGGCTATAGATATCTATGTTCTATGTTCTATGATAAGGATGCTTTACCTACACTTGAAGAAAGAATTCAGTCCTTTGTGTTCAAATAAAGGGCTTAACATCAACTTGACGCCCCAATTGCTTCATCCATTTACACTGAGATAATCAATATATTTGAAGAAAACAGACTCAAGACATTAAACAAAATCAGCTCTGAACAATTAAGCAATGTCTACTAAGATTCAGTAAGTACTTCTAATTAACATTATGATCACCAGGAATCCTACCACTCTAATTTCTGACCTCTATCAACCAGATTCACAATTTGTGTTACATTTGTTAGGGAGTATTCTGGAATTATGTGAATATAGCAGAATATATTCAAACAAGAACCAATCTTCAGTTGTTAATGTGGATTGTAAACTGCAAGCGGTAAGTTGAAGTTTAAAACACAGGCTGGTCCATAGGCTAAGAGATTGCATATGCATCTAATGTAAAAACAATGAGGTTTTGTTAATTGTCTGCATCAAACCAGGCAATGTGGGCTAAGTTATTTGAGCCATTGTGAGTTAAGTTCAAGGTAGCAGAACAGACTGGTGTTGTCACTTAACATATCAAACATAGTTACAGGTATTGGCAATCAATAGTTTTTGAGTATTCGGGATATTTGTGTACTCTGTGACAACCCTGACAACATTAATTTTGGGTGTCTGGCTTTCTATCTTCAGAACCATTTAGACTATTTGTGTGAATTACTTTGTGACAGTGGTTTTTAAACATTTAGAGTTGTCTCCCACTGTAAAAATATAAATCGAAGGAAACATTTTCCACCCAAAATATTGAAGTAAACGAAGTCATTTCAGCTATTGAAATTGTTACCTTTGATCTTAAGGGTATGAACATGTGATCTGCCTTTGGGTTTGTGAGCCTCTAACAAGAGTGTCTCCATGAGAAGGCCTGTTTGCTGTAATGAATAAGGACTTCTACACCACTAGCTTCAATGTCTCTCCAGTGACTTTGGTCACACTCATGACACCAATCTCCATTCCTCCAACCTGACATCTGATGTTAACCTTCCCCCCATTTTCCCAGTCCTTCAGTGTCTAATCTTCATTGCCATTTCTGCCTCACCATCTTCTTAACTGAAATCATCAACCTCCCTGAACCCAGATGGCTTTCTCCTGCTAGCTTCCTTTCAAATCCAGGCATCCCTCTGCTGATCCATGGTACAAAATCTCAAAGATACAGTCTTATAGCACCATTAGTGTGCCCTGATGCCAAGGTGCAATCCGCAGCGAAAAAACTAGCCTCCGGGGGTTTGAATATACGCTCAAAGTTGTTCATCTACAGGGAATTTGTCGATCCACTATTTGAGCTGATCTGAACTTTCAGTCATGGGTGAAAATTTTAAATTAGTTCTACTTCTCTCTGCAATGGTTCATGTCTTTAGAATGCTCTGTGTAGCTTACTTCTTCTCTTCATGGTCATCCTGTCTGTTGCTGATATTGAATGGATGAAAAAGGTAAAACATCGAGCAGCAGTGTAGTGGAAAATGGCTATTTTTGTTTTAAAAAATAACTGAATTAATTCAAGAATTATTTCCCCTTAGAGTGATGAAAAAACACTGTTCTCATTCTCTGCACACCTCCTTGGCTGAACAGAGGAGCACTTTTAGTGATAGATTAAGACAACTGTGCTGCTCCAAAGAGCACTATATGAGGTCATTCTTACCCTCGGCCATTAGGCTCTATAATGAGTCAACCTACAGCCAGGGACGTGATGACCCCTCCCATTTGACTGTTTCAGGTAGCTTTTTTTTCTTTCTTACTTTTCATCTAATACTTGTACATCTGTATATCTGTGAACTTGTAATGTTACTGTGACACTGTCATTTCCTTTGGGATCAATAAAGTATCTATCTATCTATATATCCCGTGGACAGGTGCTGATATCTGCCAATTATTATTGAGCAATGTCATGTATGATTGTATTAAATTAGGTGTGTTACTAAAGCAAGTGTGCCTAGTAGAGACTATAGAAGAATTATAAGAAATTATTGAATGCCATGGCAGAGAAAGATTTGCACTGTGTGTTATTTCTAACAGTCACAGATTTGTTTCTGGGCAAACAGAACTACAAACAAAAAAAAGAAAAATTCTCCTTTGTTTTGACTAGTCCACCTTGAGATCAAAATGGCTATGATGGCCTCCATGTGCAATCTGTGAACCCTGTTCACCATCATTTCAGCAGGTGCAAGGACCGCCTCTCTCAGGCAATTGACCTTCAAGTATAGAGAACTGAATCTCACATCAGGAGGGAACTAGCTAGAAGATTCATCCGTGGTAACAGCTGTGTGGCCATCCATTAGAATTCGACTTCCCATTCCCTCTCTGACATACTTGTCCATAGCCTCCTCTACTGACACAATGAGACCAAGTACTCGTACAAGGAGCAACACTTCATATTCCGCCTGGGTAGCCTCCAGCCTGATGGCATGAATATTGATTTATCTAATTTCTGGTAACCACTCCCCTCACTTTTTCCCCTCATTCTGGTGGTCGTCTCATACATTCTCTTCCCCTCCCCTGTCCTTATCAACCACCCACCACCACTCCCTGATTCCTTTTATTCCATAGACTACTGTCCTCTCCTACCACATTCCTCCTTCTTCTGTCTCTTCCACCTGTCATTCCTAGCGACTCACATCAATCCCTTTCGTCCCCTCTACCCCACCCATTTACCTTCCCCCTCACCTGGGCTCACCCATCACGTGCCAGCTAATGCTCCTCCCCATACCCCCAGTGTTTTATTCTGGTTTCTGGCTGCTTCCCTTCCAGTGCTGATGGAGGGTTGCAGACAGAATTGCAGGTTATTCATTTTACTCCACAGATATTGCCTGACCTGCTGAGTTCCTCCAACATGTTGAATGTGTTGCTGAAGATTTTCCCAAATGTTTACAGATTTTTTATCTGAGTATATATCCAACTAAGTATGTTTTACCAATTTTTTTATGTGGGCCATGGATGTCAGTCACTCAAGCTCTTGGATGTTCAGAAGTATCTCTGGGGCAAAGGGGGGTGAAATTCCCTTAATGAACTTTTGTTGCAGCAATGCAGTGTCAGATCATCAATGAGAAATGTTGATACTCTTTGCTAGATATTGATTCTCTCTTTTGATGTTTTCTATCTATAACTGTTTACACCTGCCCCAGACTGTGGAAATGTAGAAAAATAATGCTGCAGAGGTATTACAGGAATACAGGAGAGGGATGTGCACTGCACAGAGTTTTGATTCAAAGTGACACTCAGAGTAAGTGCATCAAAAGTTATAGGGAGGAAGCAAGAAAATAGGGTTACAGGGAAAATAAAGCATAACAGAGCAGACTCGATGGACCAAATGGCCTAATTCTGCCTCTTTGCCTGCTGGTCCTATGGACTTTGAGTGTGTTCATGTACAGGCATCAACTACAGCAGGAAGCAGGCCAGATTGGATAGTGGGCACAATATCATGGTCAGGAACCTCACCTCTCCATCCTAGAAGCAGAGTGGACACCTGGATTCAAGGGTTGGAGTTATCATCTCTACACTGCTCTAACATCACAGAGGGCCTTAAATGGAACTTACAGAAGCACCAGATCCATTTCATGATGTCTTCTTTCACAGAATCCACATCAGTGGCTCAAGTAAGGCTGATCCAAGCTTCACCATATAAAGGCTTAATTGTTTTTCTTTCCATTTTAACCACTAAGACAAGTTCTTCAAGATGCCCGCATGCTTTGAGGTTACAGCAGCAATACTGAATTCATGTTGTGTGCCAATTGAAGACACACAAGTGCGTCCAGTGGACGTTATACTTGGCTTCATTACCTCCAAAAAATTCAACAGTTCAACCTCCCATTGTGCATTATGTTTACGCAAAAGCGCTGACCGTATTTAGTGATTAATTTTGTACTTCCCTTCAGTCATCTAGTATGTGAGGGATTTATGCACACAAAACAACTTCTGTATTACCTGGTTTTCCTTATTTCTCATTATACCTCCACTGCGACTCACAATGCCATTCTACTGTCATTTAATCACTCGTGCCATCCAGTTTCTCACAGGCTTTCCCTTCTATTTGCTTCCACCTCGAACTTTGCCCTTGCTTAAAACCTATGACCCCAATAATTGTCAGTCCTGTTAAGTCAGTTATCTGGAGATTACATCATACACAGTACTGTGCAAAAGTCTTAAACATTTTTATAGAGAGCTTGGGTACCTCAGACTTTTGCATAGTTCTGTTTTTGTCAATGTGGAGCGGAGACAAGTTTCTAAATCTGACAGGAGCACAGGATGTTGGGAAAGACAAAGGTGTAGTGCCACTGGAGGGGTCTGGGACAGATGGCAGAGGAGGAGTGTCAGGGGGGGATTGGTGTGGGTGCAGACACATACAGCTCTGACACACCAGGCAAGGTCATTTGATTCCAAACAATTGGATTATTGGTCATTACAGAGTGTTTCTGAAGCTCCCCACCTCCTGCACTCTCCTTTCCCCTTATCCCAACTATTATTCCCCTCTCCCTGCTCCTTTCCTACTCTCAGTCCTCAATAGAGAACAATATGAGGATCAGGTTTATCATCTCACAAATATCATGAAATGTAAAAGAAAATCAAGGATAATTATAAAGTCTACCATTTCCATTCCATATTCCCCTGAACACCAAGTACTTAATGTAGAGAACTGGAGAAATTTGCAAAGGCATTCAACAGTGTAAAATGCAAAAGGCAACCATTGAACCTTTCACTCACTGAACACTCTGGCAGGTGATTGCAGGTTATCTATCATCTCCACAATCACTGGTTTCCAGCAAGCATCTTTCACCCTGACACCCATTTACAACCTACACTACCTCCTAACCTGGTCACCTACCCTCATGAGTGTTCAGAGATAGGTGAAGTCACAAACTTGGCTGTCTTACTCTTGTATTCTAGCAAGTGGAACAAGTGCTACACCTGCCCCGACACCTCCTCCCTCACTACCATTCAGGGCCCCAAACAGTCCTTCCAGGTGAGGCGGCACTTCGCCTATGAGTCTGTAGTTGTCATATGCTGTGTTTGGTGCTCCTGGTGTGCCCTCCTGCATATCGGTGAGACCTGACGTAGATTGGGAGACCGCTTCACTAAGCATCTACTCTCCGTTCACTAGAACAAGCAGGATCTCCCAGTGGCCACTCATTTTAATTCCACTTCCCATTTCCATTACGATATGTCCATCCATGGCCTCTTCCACTGTCATGATAAAGCCACACTTAGGTTGAAGGAACAACACCTTATATTCGGTTTGGGTAGCCTCCAAACTGATGGCATGAACATCGATTTCTCAAACTTCCAATAATGCCTCCCCCTCCTTCACCATTTCCCATCCCCTTTTCCCTCTCTCACGTTATCTCCTTGCCTCTCTCTGGTGCTCCTTCCTCCCATCCCTTTTTTACTTTCTTCCATGGCCTTCTATCTCTCACCAATCAATTTCTTAGCTCTTTGCTTCATCCTTCCCCCTCCAAGTTTCACCTATCACCTGGTGTTTCTCTTTCCCCTTCACCCACCTTTCAAATCTACTCCTCAGCTTTTTCTCTCCAGTCCCCCTGAAGGGTTTTGGCTCGAAACGTCGACTGTGGATTTTTCTATAGATGCTGCCTGGCCTGCTGAGTTCCTCCAGCATTTTGTGTGTGTTGCCGTTCACTGTATGTCCTTTGCAGTGGCACAAGTAAAAGTAATGTTCCCAACTCACTCATGCCCAATGACCTGGGAGCTGGATACAATTGATTTTCCAAGAGGCAGACGGTCAGTCAGACTCTGTGATTAAATGACATCGACAAACACCAGAACCCAAGCCAAGTTTGGCCTTAAAGATATTTGCATGCCTCACTAAAAGTTTTCTATTTTTATCTGTCTTTTCCATCCTAACAGCGGCTTTATTTTATGCAAGGATAGGGTTCACTGAAAAAAGAGAACTCACAGTAACCAGATCTAAGATAAAAAGTTTCAGTAAAGTTAAATGTATCTGCCAGTATTCGATGACAGGTGCTTTTTTCAGTTTATTTTCAGAGCACAGAATCAGATTTCAAATATTTGTTACCCTTGAGCAAGCTTGGAGGATGGGGGAGAACATTCTTTACATTTCACACTCCAGGAGAAATACCGAATTCAAGATATTTCCTCAGCACCTGAGTCCCACTGAGCAATGTCTTCAGAGTTCTTTCCTCTTGATTTTCTTGAATATTTTACTTTCAATGTAGCAGTATGATGCACATTCAAATTGGGTTTCAATACAGATATGGCTGTATATTTGTCCCTCCCAACTTCTGGAGACCACTTTACTGCAGATACAATCACACTTTGTATGTAAAGCTCTATTCCAAACTTGAGAGTAGGTTCTGTAACCTATCCAAAGAAACAAGCTGAATTTATGGTCCAGACTTGAGTTTGTATCAGATAGAAGAAGAAAGCACATTCTGCCCCTCCAACACAGGGCAAGTTTCCAAGGAATGTCAATCCAATCAGCAGGGTCTGACAATAACTTAATGAAACACTGCACATAACTGGCAGACTTTAATGCCCCCTTCAATTCCCACCAGACCTCAAGCCCTTCCCATTATATCCCATTCCACTATGCCCTTCTTTAATGTTGCTTCACTGGAAGTGTATTGGAAACTCACCCTATGAGTTTGGGAGAGGAGTTTGCCAGTAAATGTTAAATTATCTACTACATTACGTAAGTGCTAGAGTCTTTCATTGCAAACCAATAATGCAGGTGATTATGCTCTTTGCACTGATGCAGCTGAAATCCTCATGCGGTCAGCATTATCCTAACCTAGATAGGCTACAAGGGTATAAATTTTGAGAATAATGATCCATTAGAATTTACTTGTAAACCTTTAGGACAATATTCTGCAGTGGGAGGGGTTTGAGTGGGTGGCACTGGTGAAATTAGATTGTATTTTGAAAAGTTCAATCTAACTCATTCACAATAAGAAAAGACAGTTCCTAACAAGGATGTATAATTACGTTAAATATTATATATTTCAGTAAGGTGCCTGAGAAGATTGTTACTTAATTTAAGACATCCTGCAGGCTAATCACAGCCTGCTGAAACTAGACTGTTTGCTGAAGTCCAGTTTCACCACAACAAGGCATTTTCAAGGTGCTATGCTGAGCTATGAGTTTCTTTCTATCAGCAAATATTTTCGCACAGTGATCTATTTGATCTTGGTAACCAAAAGGAGACAATTCTCATTCTGCAATAGATATATGCTGGAAACTAATGTTGGATGCTGCCAAGAAGAAATATATTTTTGTAAAATTGGCAAATGGCAGTTTAAATGTTATTACTCATGTAAGTATATCAATGATTGTAATATATCAGACTGTATATACTGTATAATATTTTGAAAGAAAATTGAGATTTCATATAATGACAACTTAGATTGGTAGTACAATTATTGTGCAAGTTACTAGTACATGAACACTGAGCATATACAGTAGATGTTATTTCTCTGTGGAAGCATTACACTAATTAAATAAAGATGAGTAAGCATTGTTTATTAGACTATCAATTTTACCAGCATTATAATTGTAGATAAGAACACTCTTTTAGCACAATATCATAAAGTAGAATCACATATTGTATGATACAACATTTTAAATCTATTGGAATGCAATTAATTATTTACTTACCTAAATAAAAATCTAAGATCAAAATATATGTCTTTTCAATGTTTATGTAATTATTATCTATACTTTGAATTTTTTTGTGGTAAGTGCCTCTACAAGTGGAAAAATATTTGTGTTGGGCAATTAATACTGCTCTAACTTTCTTAGTCTTTGATCAGATTGATGTACAGCAGGCCTACGGCTAACATCTCACCAGGAGAAGACGGTGAACCAGAAGCAGGCCAGCTCATCTTAGTTTAATATTAGTACTGGCTTTCTCCCAAAAACAAGCAGGAAAAATATGGAGTCTGTTTCATTGGAACGGGAATTGGGGCAGGAACTAGGTGCTGCTGGAATCAAGGGATTGATCCTCTATGTGCCAAATGCAAGAATGAAATAGGAGTGGGGTCAGACTGGGGGAGGATTTCTTTTTGCAAAACCAATAATCAGAGGAGGTAGGGGAAATGTTTTGATTTGGAAGCCCAAGAGTTCCTTGATGGGCTTTGAACTACAGCCCTCCTTTTCAAAGCTCACAACAAATCCTGCCAGGAATTGAAAGGAGTGATCTTATCACATCTTCTGTCAACTGCTGTCATCTGCCAAGTTCCTCTCGTGGATAGGTTGCCAAGCAGAAAGTCTGTGGGGCAAACCTTACAGCATCTTTGGCACGGAACTTTTACAGTTCAGTTTAGACAACGTCCATTTGGAGCAGGGATTGACCGTGAAATCAGAGAGAAAAGGTCTGATTTTGATCTCTCCTAATCAAGGTCAGAGCAGCTTTGGAATGGGAAAAATCAACAATTCAGCATCATTGTCAAGGGTGAGCTATTACTAACCCAGGTCAGGGCAGAAGAAAGCTTTATTAACTACGTTAACTGCATGAGGATGCTCTTGATTGTCACAAAACTGTGGATAAGTTCCTAAAATAATAATCTTTTGAACTATTAATACTATCTGATTGTGGATGTTGAGACAGAATGTTCTGAATGTTTTCAGTAGGAATGTTTTCTTTCAGTAATTAAAATGTGTTGGATCTCAACTCCATATTAACCTCCTAATGAGGAGAATATACTGTAGCAGCTTTCTATAAACTAAGGTTAAAAATTAATGAAAATTCAAATAAAACTACAAAATAAAACAAGGCAACAGTGTCCTTTTAATGTATTGTGCTTGTATATCAATTCCTTTTTTCATTTATCAGTTTTTGACATTATATGTCAGTTCAAAATTGTTTTATGAGTTGCCTATATCTCAGATGTAAGTAGTCCTCTATTAACTTGTCTAAAATCACACTTGAAGAATTATTTCCCAGTCAAAGTGCAAGCTTAAATAGCGTGAAAGATGACTCCTAAGATTAAAATGAAAGCTTCCATTGAAGTTCAATTTCAGGAAAATGCCACATAAGAGGAAAGGACCTTTAGCAAAATAATTTTGACTTTTAAAAGGCACCTAATCCATTGCCATCTTTCCAAATAGTTCTAAAAGTTTCTATGCAACTAAACTTCATATATGACTTTTATCCAAACTAGCTTTAGTTAAATCAAAGCTCAGCATGTTTGTCCTCTGTACAAACTCTAAGTTAGAAATTGTATCCATCGTGCTACGTTCACGCTGTGTAAAGCATTAATACCAAGCAGATCTCCTGAAAAATATTCACGAAATTGGGCAAAAGTATGTTAAATGAAGCATCATGTAGTACAGAGAATCATTTGATAAAATGGATCTATTTGGTTCCGAGAGGCACTTGTGTAAACATCTTACAACTGCTGCATTGCACCATATTCACTGCTGGGAAGCAAGCCAAAATGTCAAGAATCCTTGCCCTGGGAGCAAGGGAACAACAGTAGCAACGACAGGTGAGGAGGTCACCAGCAACTTTGATGTGTGTTGCAGGAAAAAATTAAGTTAGGAGGAGGCATGGTGAGCTCCTATACATCTGGGCACCTTTATGTCCTGCCTTACCCAGTCAAGTACTGTGTCATGAGTGCCCCAGGTAATGGCAAGTTCCAGATTGATCAAGCGGACATGTTTGCAGTAATTCGCACTGCTGTGTATTTAATATTTCAGTACTATTTGAGTAATATTGTAAACATATTGTTTGATTAAGCATTCTTGTTCATTTAAAGAATTCATTATATGTAAGGGTACATGAATGGCATACGTCAATACATCACCACGACTTATGTGTGTGCCTTGCTTAAAGCAAAAATGAGGTATATGAGTTACCCACCCCCTCCCCACTTTCTTACTCTAACTCCTTACCTTTTTTTCCAGTCCTAATGAAGGGTCTCGGCCCGAAATATTGACAGTTTACTCTTTTCAATAGATGCTGCCTCGTCTTCTGAGTTCCTCCAGCATCTTGTGTGTGTTGCTTGGATTTCCAGTATCTGCAGATCTTCTTTTGTTTGTTATACAAGTTATCCCTGGGTTTCATATGTTTTTCTTTCAATTAGTTGTAGAGTTACAAAACATAACAGTAGTGATGAAGAAGCTTTAGATGACCTGGAGAAGGCTACCTACCTGCTAAAGAGCAGTGAGACGTTTGAGTTTAAAGCAAAACAGCACAGCATGTGCTTCTTCATGAAAGGACAGAAATAGTCGAGTTAAAAAAAGGGGAAAAAATGGACAAAATCACAGGTTCATAAACAATGAGTACCGGATGATAATAATCAGAAATTTAAAAAAACAGAAGTGGCTGGCTGCATTGGAAAGGTAGGCACATTCGATTTCACAAGAGATAACTGGAATATGCATACTGAGTGAATCGAACTTTATTTTGAAGTAAATGAAATATGCAATGAGATGCGAGTGCCAGTTTTCTTGAGTGAATTGAGTTTAAAGGCATAAAGTTTGCTTAGAAATTTGACTGCTCTTAAGAAACCAGCCAAAATGAGTTTTGCTGATATTGGGAGAGTAATACAGGAACATATAGAACCCAAACCACTGTTGATTGCAGAACATTTTAGGTCTCATAAGCAGAATCAAAAGGAAGGGGAGTCCAAATAAACTGTTCTCAGGCCTTCAGCCGGGTACAGGTATTGATTTTAACCAAGATTTCGATGACAAACTCTGCTATCTTCAAATTCAGCCTAGGCATGTCTGGTTTGGTGGTATTTATACCCTTATCATCTGTCCTTCATGATTGATTAGTCAGGTTTCTGCTGTCCCACCTTGTTTAAAATTGAATTCCAGTTCTTACTTAGAGTAAGACCTTTGTCTTTGATAAAATCCTTTTCTTCTATTTGTATTCCAATTCCTTCCTTCACCACGTGGTCCTAAAAGCCATTGCCGCAACACAGTAGTTTTGTACCATCAAAGTCAATCCTATGGCCATGACCATAGTTCCCTCTAAGCTGTGCGTGTGTGCGCGCACACACACGTTTTTCAGCCAGCGCACAAAGGAAATTAATGTGCGCACAAAAGTTTAGTTACCTAAAATAAAGTAGTAATTAATAATTATACTTATTGAAAATAATCTTTTAGCTGTTTCTGTTAACTAGTTAGTCGGTTTTTCAATGCACATCAGTAATTTACGTCACGTCACCTATCCTGTTCTGGTTTGTACAGCTGCATCATAGCGGCAGCCATGTCTGGTGGACCGAGTTCATATCGTAAAGTTTACAAAGATCTGTTTCAAATCCTGTTGATAGCTTACTAAGTTTTTATTGGAAAAAGTATTGATTCATCATGTCAAATTTAAAGGAAACGAAGGGTGTGAAGCGCAAAAGAACTGCAAATTTGTTTAAAGTTGAATAGCTTAACAAAATAGTAGAAACTGTTACACCGAAAGCTCATGAGGTCATGAACGTTCAGCTACGAGAAATATTTCTGTGTGATTCGGAAACTGGAGTTATCTGTTTATATTGTCGTGATGCAGAAGATGCTGGAGAATTTGCTCATGGAAAGAAATGGGATGATATTTGGAAACTTGACGTTTTGAAGCATCATTTGGCAAGTAAATCGCATTTGGATGGTGTACAAAAGCTCAGGCAACAGAACCCATCATTACCCATTAGAGGAGAGCTACGCATGTTACGGTTGAGTGCAAATGAATGAGAGCGAAAATGATCAAACCCAGAGGAGATCAAAGTTGAGGTACAAGAATGGTCAGCTCTTCATTTCTCCACAATTGCAGATTGTGACTTCACATTTGGCGATGAACCAGTTAATGCCTTATGCCTGAAATATCATGATTTTCTAGCTGAAAATATTGTAATAGTTAGACAGTTCAATGATTTCAAATTTTCCATGCAAGAAAAAAATAAATCCAAACCAATTTCAAACTTTGCTCAAATGATGGCATTTGTACTTCAAAATGAACAGTTTTGTGACCTTGCACAGTTGATGAACATTGGGGGAACCTTTCCTGCATCTAGTGCGGACTGTGAGCGAGGTTTTAGCCTAATGAATCAACTCAAAAACAAGCTGAGAAACCGATACATTGCCGAGAAGAATGCAGTGGTGCAGCGGTAGTCGGAATGCACCCAGCACATCTTTAAGAAAAAAGCTGAAATAAACAAGCTAATTAATTAGATGCCGTAAATATCGGGTTCTTCACGGCAATGTATAGGTCCATGGCCCGGAGGTTGGGGACCACTGTTAGGTGAATGTCATTTTGATATGTTAATGAGAATCAAAAGCTATCAATTGGATGGAAGTTCTATTAGTCTAGATAGAGTTTACAAAGAATGGGTAAATGCCAAAGACAGGAGAGAAAAAAAATAACTGAGTGACTTAAATATGTATGCTATTTTGTTGTTATTCTGTGCAGTTTTATGTCAAATATTTTGTAAACCTACATAAACTGTGTCATGTGTGCATTCAGAGCACACATACTTTTGTCACAGGAAAAAAATTTGCACAACATAATATTTTTGCGCACACTGACTACTAAAAATTGGAGGGAACATTGGCCATGACTAATGCGTTGATCTGCTACTGTTGATTTCTCCAGGTAACCCAAACAGATGTAGCTCCTGTGTTCTTGATGTAGTTTTCCACCGTGTGTCCCGTGTGATAAAAAATCCGATAACTGTGAGAGTAACACTGCACCGAGTAGCCTTCAGATTTACAATGTGAAAACAAACAATATGGCTTACAGCAGAAGTGAACGGCAAATTCATTAAAATGAACTCGGACGTAGGCTTGGGTGTTTCAGTTATTTCACAAAGTATGTTTGAACGGCATTTTAACGCTACTGAATAGCAGCCTGCAGGTATGCAATTAAGAACTTATACTGGAGAAAAGATAACTCCAGTGAAAATGGCATTTGAAACAGTGAAATACAACAACCAACAAGTCACATGTGGTAAAAACAGGAGGGTCATCATTGTGGGGACATGATTGGCTGAAACAATTACAACTTAAATGGAGATTCATCCACCATTTGCATGGCCCATCCCTAGTAAAAGAGTCAAATTAAGAAAGGTACTGAATGATGCCACAGCATTGTTCATGGATGCCATCGCAAAACTCAAACATATCAAGGGTAGCATTGGGTTAAACAAAAATGCCACAGCTAAGTGTTGTAAAGCCCTTTCAGTTCCTTATACCAGTGTGATAAAGTAACCAGTGAGCTAGATTTCATAGAGCTGAAAGAATTCTTTCCAAAGTTGAGTGGAGCCCATGGGCATCACCAGTGGTCCCAGTAGCCAAGAGGAATGAGCCTGTCAGGATCTGTGGTTATTTAAAGGCCACTATCAACCCAGGATAGAGGATATCTTTGCAAACCCTTCTGAAGGAAAGCACTTCAGCAAAACAGACTTAGCAGAGGCCTACCTACAGACAGAGATGGAAGAAAAGTCCAAAGTGTTTCCAACCATAAACACTCACAAAGTGTTTTATTGCTATAACAGGCTTATTTTCGGAATAGCATCTGCATCTGCACTCTGGTAGAAAGCTGTGGACCAGGAGCTGCAAGGTTGCCCAGGCACTTCGTGTTACCTGGATGACAAGGAACAAAATCACAAGATAGTATTAAAAAATTGGAAGATTATGGGTGCAGAGCACAATGCAATTAGTGTGAATTCTTCAAACCAAGCACCGCTTATTATAGGCACACTTTTGACACACGAGGATTACTCAAGTGTACTGAGAAAATTCAAGTGGTGGTGGATGCCCCAAGGCCAAAGGACAAGTCATAGTTGCAGCCCTTTTTAGGATTTGTCAATCACTATAATAGGTTCCTGCCAAACTGGATACTATGCTCCACCACTTGAACTCATTGCCACAGATCAGGAAGAAATGGCAATGGACAAAGCAGAGTGAGGTGTCATTCAAAAAGGTAAAGGAAATGGTGATGAATACTTTACTCACGTATTCTGATCCACATCATTTAATGAAGCTTGCCTGTGATGCCTCGCCTTATGGTATAGGTTCAGTCATGTCACATTATGTGATGGATGTGAATGTCCCATAGCCTTTACATCATGTTTCCTTACCGCTGCAGAGAAATATTACAGCATAGATTGACAGAGAGGCCTTGAGTCTGGTTTGGGGTGTAAAACATTTCCTCCAGTACTTGTATGGGAGAGAGTTTGCCCTCATTACTGATCATCAAATACTGGTGTCCATTTTCAATCCACAAAAAGGTGTTCCACGGATAGCAGCAGCACAAATGCAGAGATGGGCTCTGTTTCTTGGAGGACACAGTTGATTGAATTCAAGAGGATGACTAATCTTGGAAATGCTGATGATTTGCCTCTTTACCCTTGGAAAAGGAAATACTGAAACATTTACAAAAGTGGACACTCCTATTGATGTATTCTCCCTATGGCAAATGGACAGTCTCCCTGTTATAGCAGAGATGATCCAAACAGAAATCATAAAAGACCCCACACTTTCTCAGGTCTACATGGCTACCCAAAATGTCTGGGAGGTGCAGCAGAAATCCCAGTTCCCTCATTTTTACCAGAACTGGGATGAACTTGCCTTTGTCTAGGGATTGAGAGTTGTCGTATCATCCAAGCTGATAACAAGCATATTGGAGGAGCTAATGCTGGTCACTTACTTGTGGTCAAAATGAAAGCATTGGCTTTAAGTTTTGCCTGCTGGCCTGAGATAAATCAACAGATCGGGCAGCTCGCCATGCACTGTTCCAGATGCCAACACATCTAGAGGATGTCAAGAGCAGGGCCTCTCCATCACAGGGAGCGTAGATTTTGTCAGACCATTCACGGACACAAATTTCTTGGTAATAGAGGATGTAGTTCCAAAGCAGCCTGTAGCTTCCACTACAGTCTCACGCACTTCTGATATGTTCAGAAGCCTCTTTGCAAGGACTGGTGTTCCAAAACTCTTAGTCAATGACAATGGATGGAATAAGAAATATTCCATCTGTATTGTACCATCCAGCTATAAATGGCTTGGCAGAAAGGTTTGTTCGGAGTCTAAAGAACACACCGCAAGCAATGTCCGCAGAGCAAACTACACTGAAGCTGAGCGATGTCAATCATTGAAGAAGAGAGCTGTCCAGAGCTGTCAGAGTCACTTCCTGCAGTCCCAGAGTCAACTCCTACAACCACCAAAGAGGAAGCCCCAGAACCTGAGATGGTTTCACAGCCACAAGTCTCATCTGCCAAGCAGACTGATCCCATTTGTCAGCAAAGATGTTATCCCACAAGTGTAAGAAATCTTCCACAGCAGTTGAATCTTCTGCCTGTATGGGACAATTTAAAACTTACTAGCTGTGGATGTCTAGATAGTAGCTGTATTATATAGTATACTGCATATATAGTTGAGAAGCACTCAATATTGAGTTGGAATTTATAGGTAAGCAAGGAGGAGTGTTGTGTGTTTAGTATTTCAATAGTATTTGAGTAATATTGTAAATATATTGTTTTATTAAGCATTCTTGTTCATTTAAATGATTCATTATGAGTTATATGTAAAATTATGGCATAAGTGATGAATCCACCACATCCTACATGTATCCATCGCTTACAGCAAATATGAAGTACACAAGTTATCCCCGGCTCTATCATGTTTTTCTTTTCATTAGTTTTGGAGCTACAAAACATAATAAGCACAGATTTGAATTCAGTAAGGGAAATACCCCAGATCCAGATTCTGCAATGCTGACCAATGAAAACTGAGACAAGTTGTATGTTAAATACTCTGAAGCAGCACAAAGCTTTCATTTGCCAGTTCTTTGTGGAACGGGAATTGCATCCCCATTGTCTCCCTTTGAGTGTTCGATGAGGATCATGAGTTTCACTGAAAAGCTCCAATATCTGCATGGCCTGGAAGAAACAGCCTGAACTGTGACATCATTAGTTGTGATCAGCTGCCCTGAAGTGATGGACAAATGTGTCAAGGCCAATTTCCCAGGATTAAACATTTACAATTTTATATTTACAACCTCACCAATTTCAAGTTTATTAATAAACTCTTCTCAGGCTTCGACCCAGGTACAGGTATCATTTTTAACTGACATTTCAGTGACAAAATATGCCATCTTCATCAGGGATGATACATGTCTAATCTGGTGGTATTTCTACTCCTGTCATCCCTCCCTCCTGGTATGTTAGTCCTCTCCAATCGGGTTTCCGCTGTCCCACCTTGTTTACAATCGAATTCCAGTTCTTACTCAGAGCAAGCTCTTCATCTTTGTTAAAATACTTTTCCTCCAGTTTTATTTCAATGGCTTCCTTCACCAGGTAATCCCAAAAGACATTAGCACAGCACAGTAGTTTCGTGACATGAAGTCAATCCTAAAGTCATTGTGAATGCAATATTCTGCTACCGCTGATTTCTCTGGGAAGCCCAAATGGACACACCTCCTGTGCTCCTTGATGGGTTTCCACCATGTGCCCCGTCTGGCCAATAAATGCTGTTCCACATTCACAGGGAATCCTGTAAATGCCAGCGGTACTGTATTCCAAGTCATCTCTGACCTGCATAAGCTGAGATTTGAGCTTCTTTTTGGGTTTATGGATGGCATTAATGCAGTATTTCTTCAAGAGGCTCACGATCCTTCCAGCAACCATGGTAATATAAGGAAGATAGGTGGTGGCAATGGGTTCCTCATCTTTGTTAGGTTTCCTAGCTTTTCCATTGGCCCTTTTAAGGGCCCAATTGATTTCCTTCTCCTTGCAGCCATTCTGTTGGAACATCATGCGTAATCATCTTATCTCCTCATGGAGACGCTTGGCATGGTTAAACAAAGTAGAAAGAACCGCTCCACGTTGGAAGACGTGATGTTGGATGTTGTTGTTGAGGTATAAATCCGTGTGAGTGGGTTTCTGATAGATGCCATATCCGAGGCTACCGTCCACTTTCCATCGTATTAGAATAGTCCCTGTGAATGTGGAGCACAATGGACACCCGCATCAAGGAGCACAGAAGGTCTATCCATTTGTGTTACCTGGAGAAATCAGCAGTAGCAGAACATTGGATTCACAATAGCTATGGGAGTGTTTTCAATGGCACAAAACTACTGTGTCATGCCCATAGTTTTTGGGACTGCCTGGTGAAGGAAACCATTGAAATAAAACTAGCAGAAAAGAATTTTAACATAGACGAAGGTCTCGTTCTAAGTAAGAACTGGAATCCAATTGTAAGCAAAGTGGAACCACAGAAACTTGATTAGATGAGGACTAACCAATCAAGAGGGACAGATGACAGAGGTGTAAATACTATTGGACTAGACATACCCAGGCATCTTCCTTGTGTAACGTTCAGTTATATTAGCTCGTGTATGTCTAGGGGAAATCCAGCCCAGCACCCGCCTCAACACTCCCCACAGGGTCGGTTGCTGCCCGAATCAATCCCAAACATCAATCATCAGCCAGCACACCCAGTAAATTTTAACAAATACACTTTATAGATATTACTAATTCTATGACATTAATATACATTTGATACAGAGAGGAAAGTAATGAAAAAAAAAGGCGCCAACACTTATCAAAGTCCAAGTTCTTTGCGCGCTACGTTGGAGCTCAATTCGACTTCAGACGACCCCCGAATTCCGTCGACTCACAGCTCGGGACCACCCTGAGTGATCGACCGTAGCCTCTCCACACGTCCACAGTCTTCCTCGTCTCTCCTTCCGACTCCCCGCCAAAACTCAGTCCACAGTCATATCATACAGCATGGTATCCGAAAACAAAACGATACCTAACTACCCATTGGCTAATAGAACCCTGTAATCTCACTTTAAAGTAAAACAAACTGTTAGCGCAAACTCTCTTCAGCGTTAAAGGACAACAAAGCCGCATTCCCCAGATTAACATAACAAAGTCGCCATTTTAAATGTAACAAAAGAAAGACCCCGTACACTCTCCCCCCACCACAAAAAGTCATGCCCTCATGACGTTAACAGAGTTCACCAGTGCTCCTTGTAAAACACAAAACCCAACCCAGGTGCATAAAGCAGTGACATAACTTTGCAGGGCAGTAGAGATCACACCCTGCTCTCCCGGCGCTATATAATTTAGTCTTTCCGGGGGATGCCTACTCCTCTGAGGCCTCTGTACTTCCTCTGCTGACTCTCCCTGTTCAGACACCCCAGTTGACCCCTCGGGCCTATCTGTCGGACCTTCCCCTTCACCGGGATCCCTCTGCCCCTGTGAGCCCTCTGGCTCGGATTCTGCCCCCACCCTCTCCCCCCCCCAATCCCGGCTGTAATACAGGCGGCTCTGCAACTCCCTCCCTCGGTTCCCCTGACTCAGTGATGGAAGGGCCAAGAGTCTCTTCTCCCGGCACCGGGGAATCAGCGAACGGAAGCAGGTACCACACGTCCGACTCATCATCTTCCGATGACGTATCCCTTCTCGAGGTGGGGACCGGCCCCGTTTTCTTCTCAGCGGGCTCTTCCCGCACCCCGTGCCCTCACAGAGTCCTCGTAATAGGAGTAAACTCCCATTCGGGCTCCGGGTCCATCTTCACCTCTCGACCCAGAGGCAACAGGTCGTTCCGATGGAGTACCTTAACAGGCCCCTGCCCGCCCTCAGGTCTCACCGGTAAACCGGGTGATTCGGCATCTGACTCTCCACCACATAGGGGGTGGCTGCCCAACGGTCCGCCAACTTGTGCTTACCCTGTAGTCCTAAATTCCAGATAAGGACTCGGTCTCCCGGCAATAGCTGGATGAACTTTACCTTCTGATCATACCTCCTTTTATTTCGCTGGTTCTGCTTGGTGGCTGCCGCCTCAGCCAACTCGTACACCCTTTTCAACTCTCTCCTCATATCGGACACGTACTTCAGACATGGCTTTGAAGGTATTTCCCCCGCTTCAGTCCCAAAATACAGATCAATGGGCAACCTCGCTCCCCGTCCGAACATCAGACAGTAGAGCGAGTACCCCGTAGCATCATTGCGAGTACAATTGTAACAATGAACCAAATGGGCGATGTGCCGACTCCACTTACTCTTCTGTCCAATCTCCAAGGTGCCGAGCATGTCCAGCAGGGTCTGGTTAAACCTCTCGGGCTGAGGATCACCCTGCGGGTGATAGGGGGTGGTTCTGGACTTTTCAACCCCAAGCATATCCAGCAATTCATGTATAAGCCTGCTCTCGAAGTCCCGTCCCTGATCACTGTGGATCCACCGGGGAAGGCCATAATGAACAAAGTACTTCTCCCATAACACCTTCGCCACTGTAGTCGCTTTCTGATCCTTAGTAGGAAAAGCCTGCGCATATCTAGTGTAGTGATCCGTGAGGACCAAGACATTCACAGTATTGCTGGTGTCTGGCTCAATAGACAGGAAATCCATACACACCAGGTCCAGGGGTCCCGCACTCTGCAAGTGGGATAACGGGGCCGCCTGCGCAGACAGGGTCTTCCTCCTGATGCAACGGCTACAGGTCTTACAGTATTCTTCCACCTCCCCCCTTATCCGGGGCCAGTAAAACCGGTCCTTGACTAATCCATAGGTCTTCTCTACCCCTAAGTGCCCGGAATCATCATGTAGAGCCTGGAGCACAGTCTTCCGATACTTCTCAGGCATGACCAGCTGCCAGCGCTGGGGGTGGTCCGGGGGTGACGTGACCCGGTACAGGACGTGGTTCTTCAGCTTCAACTGGGGTCACTCCTTCAGTAGTAGGGGAACGGAGGCATGTTTCGCCTTCTCCACCTGCCCCATATCACCCCGGCTAACCGCGTACCAGATAGTTCCAATGCTTGGGTCATCACGCTGAGCCGCCTCCATTTCCTGGGGACTCAACTCCGGCAGCTGCCTGTTCCTCAGAGCAGTCACATTACGGTAAACAGTGGGTAGCGCGTCATCGTCAGCCCCCCAATTGATCTACTGCCCGATCCGTTCCCATCTGTGCTCCTACTTCCCCGTCGTTCCCAACTTGACACATGGCCTTTACTCCCTGGGCGGGGACACTCTTCCACTCCTCGGCCGTGCCCGACGAGACAGGGCATCTGCATCGATGTTCCGACTCCCCGGACGGTATTTCAGGCTGAACT
This sequence comes from Mobula hypostoma, assembly GCF_963921235.1. NCBI lineage: Eukaryota > Metazoa > Chordata > Chondrichthyes > Myliobatiformes > Myliobatidae > Mobula > Mobula hypostoma. Next base: position 53,877,415 of record NC_086098.1, on the reverse strand, counting down.
CATAGGCAGACAAGGCTGCTTAACCACCGGTGCCCAGTAGCATCCAGCTTAGCCGAGGTCAGGATATAAGTGAGGGGGTTGTTATCAGTTCTCACCTCAAACTGGGCCCCATATAGGTAGTCACTCAACTTGTCCACCACCGCCCATTTCAACGCCAAGAACTCCAGCTTGTGGGTGGGATAGTTTCTCTCAGATGGCGACATACTCCGACTGACAAACGCTACCGGCCTCAATCCGTTTCCCTGTTCCTGGTACAGAACAGCCCCCAGACCATCGTGACTGGCATCAGTGTGTAGAACATACGGCTTCCGGGGATCAGCAAATGCCAACACTGGGGCCTGCGTCAGCGCCCTTTTCAGAGATTGGAACGCCTCCTCACATTGAGAATCCCACCTCGATCCAAAAGGCTCCCCGGGGTTCAAGTATCCTCCTACCTCCGACCCTCGGTCTCCCTTCCTCCTCCTCCCCACAGGTGGATAGCCACACAGCAGCTGGTTCAATGGATGACTCATTTTCACATATCCTTTCACGAACCGCCGGTAATATCCGCAAAACCCCAAAAATGAGCGTAAGGCACTCACCTTCTGAGGTCTCGGCCAGGTGGTGACTGCGGCTATCTTATCCGGATTGGTGGCCACTCCATTTCGCGAGATTATGTGCCCGACATAACTGACGTCTTGCAGAACTGACATTTATCCAGGGAAAGTTTTAACCCTTCCTCCTTCAGCCGACTCAGCACCTTCAGCAGCCGCTCCTCATGTTCCTCCAACGTAGATCCAAACACTATCAGGTCGTCCAGGTACACCAATACCTCCAGCAGGTTCATGTCCCCCACTGTCCGCTCCATGAGCCGCTGGAAGGTGGCTGGGGCCCCCGAGATGCCTTGGGGCATTCGTTCGAACTGGAAAAACCCCAGGGGGCAGATAAAGGCTGTCTTCTCCTCATCAGTCTCACTCATCGGAATCTGGTAATACCCACTCCGCAAATCCAATACACTGAACCACTGTGCACCACTCAGACAGGCCAAGGCATCTTCCACCCTCGGGACCGTATATTGGTCGGGAACAGTGCGCCGGTTCAGGGTCCTATAGTCCACACACATGCGTACCTTCCCATTTTTCTTCCTTGCCACCACTATGGGGGACGCATAGGGGCTTCGGGACACCACAATAATCCCTGCGTCTTTCAACTGCCGCACATCTTCCACCTCTGCTGGGGCCAACCGCCGCGACCTCTCCCTAAACGGGGTGTCATTTGTTACCCGAATGGTGTGCCGAGTGCTCTTGGAACATCCTACATCAAACTCGTCCTGAGAAAAGACACCCCCTAACTTCAGCATCTTCTCCACCAGCCTGCTCTTATACGCCGGCGGTACAGGGGAGTTTTCAAAATTAAAGGCCTCCTCGGTCAGCCGCCCCCTGTTTCCCAATAGTTTCCCTCCAGTGGGCTTCACGGGGGCGCTGGACATCACCGTCACCGGGAACAAGTGCGCGAGGGGCATCCCACGTTAAAGGTGATCTCCCTCTCCGTTATGTTCCCTACCATCACCCCCATCCGCCGTGCCTGTACAGCTGAGGGCCTCTGCAATTCAGGTCTCACTAGTGCCCCAGCCGGGAACCGGGACTCCCTTTCCAGGTCGTCGGGGGCGTCTACTAGCAGGGCCTCGCCCGGCGGTAATCCGGGGAATCTGGGGGTCCCCATCACTAATGCCGCCTCCCCTGGCCGTATCACCTTAGGCCTCGCCTGAGTGCACCACACCTTCCCTCGTTTGCACTCAGGATCCAGCCCCTGGGGGTCACTCACTCCTTCGTACACCGCTCGGAACATGGGGTGTACCGAGAGGGTCTCCAGAAAGTTCTCCCCCACCTTCTTCTTACAGGCTCCCAAGAGCCGTCGCACCAGAGGGGAGTTAGTCCCCACCAACAGGGCAGCACCACCGGGTCCGGACAAACCAACACCAGCGTCTCAAAGGCTTCCGATACTCCCACATCTCCCTCCGAAAATTCCAATCTCACTGACAAGTATCCATCGTACGGGTAATCACCATCATTTATGCCCCAAATCTCCAATGCTTTAAACGGAGTGACTGCCAAATGTTTCAGGTATTTGTTGTAGAACGACCGGTACAGTAAGGTAACCTGCGACCCGGTGTCAACGATGGCTTTCGCAAAGATTCCCTCTATCCGTAGGGACACGCTGGAACGGTGTCCCACCAGTCCATCAGGAATTTGGGCTTGTTCTTTCTGGGGTTCCATAGCGGTTTTCTGGGAACGTGTTCCTCCCGGGACTCCAGTCCGTTCCCTCACTGAGCCTCTCCTAAGTTTCCCGACACCTCTCCCTTCTTAGTGGCCCTGGGGCCCTCCCCCCTCGGCGCATCTCGTCTCTTACAATCCTTCCACAAGTGGCCAGCTTCCCCACAGCGGTAGCACGCCCCCGGCCACTCATATTCCCGGCAGAAATGCCCCCCTCTCCCACAGTTATAGCACCCACTACTCGCCGCCTCTCTCCTCCCGATACGGGCCCCCGGGGACCCCTTGGATTTCTCTGGTCTCACCCCGACTACCACCTCCTGAACTGCTGAAGACCTTCCCTGAGGGTTCGAGCCCCCTGGTCGGCCCAAAGCACACTCCTCGGCCCGTACCTCTCGGATCAGCTGTCCGAATGATGGAGGGGGGCTCTGCTTAAATGACTGCCGTACACTCCAAGCCACTCTGTCATCCTCCCGGGAACCGCTACATATCTGGCTCATCCTTAACTCCGCCACTTCGTCCTCCTTCACTACCCCGTAAGCTTTCCTTCCAGCCTGAAAGCATAGTCTGAGATCTTTTCCCCTCTTCTCTGCCCCATCCGTTGAAACTCCGCTAAATGCCGCCAGGGATCCCCTGACAGTCCAAACACTCCGACAGGGAAGCCAAGGGGCGTGCCGCTCTCATATCGCGGACCACCTGGGCTGCCCCGCCCCTTAAGCTTTCCACCAATCGCTGTCTCTTTTCCTCATCCGAAACTGGCCACACCTCCAACAATTGGGATGTATCTTCAACCCAGGTATCATAGTCATCCTCCCCTTCCGGGGTGGGCTTGGCTCCCGAGAAAATTCTCAGCTTCGGGTGGTGCCCCTCAACCCTTCCCGCCAGGGAGGTAATGGCAGCCGAAACTCGGCAGTCTCATCCCGCCCATGGGGGCCAGGCCTGGCCAAACCTTCCCACTCCACACCTCCACCCCTGGCTACTGGCACCTCCCTTGGGGCCTCATCTAGCTCCGCCTCCTCCGGCACCTCGGGGAGAGTGTGGAGACCCCACGGCCCCGCCTCCCCCGGGGCATGGACTGTCGCTGGTAGTTCCAAAGTCATGACGTCGGCACTCATCCGCACCAACATCCAGCTAGCCTCCAGTTCTTTCCCACCCCTTCTAGCTACAAGTTCTACCTGCTCGATACTTTTAATCAAACTCAACCCTCGCACCAGTACCTCTGCCGGAATGCGATAATCGACCCCGCTTACCACACATGCATGATTCACCGGTACCTCCTCCAATTCACACCACCTTACAATCTTATCTTGATCCATCTTCACACCACTTACCACAACGACAAGTACAACTTTCCCGAAAAGTCCAAATCCGGGACGAGCCCCCACTTGTAACGTTCAGCTATATTGGCTCGTGTATTTCTCGGGGAAATCCAGCCCAGCACCCGCCCTCAACACTCCCCACAGGGTCGGTTGCCGCCCGAATCAATCACAACATCAATCATCAGCCAGCACGCCCAGTGAATTTTAACAAATACACTTTATAGATATTACTAATTCTATGACATTAATATACATTTGATACAGAGAGGAAAGTAGTGAAAAAAAAAGGCGCCAACACTTATCGAAGTCCAAGTTCTTCGCGCGCTACGTTGGAGCTCAATTCGACTTCAGACGACCACCCGAATTCCGTCGACTCACGGCTCGGGACCACCTTGAGTGATCGACCGGAGCCTCTCCACACGTCCGCGGTCCTCCTCGTCTCTCCTCCGACTCCCCGCCAAAACTCAGTCCACAGTCATATCATACAGCATGGTATCTGAAAACAAAACGATACATAACCACCCATTGGCTAATAGAACCCTGTTATCTCATTTTAAAGTAAACAAACTGCTAGCGCAAACTCTCTTCAACGTTAAAGCACAACAAAGCCGCATTCCCCAGATTAACATAACAAAGTCGCCATTTTAAATGTAACAAAAGAAAGACCCCGTACACTTGATTAAGATGGTAGAGTTTGTCATCAAAACGTCTGTTAAAATCAATACCCAGCTGGAAGCTCAAGAAGAGTCCATGCGTTATATACACTGGGAAAGCACTAGATCCTTTTTCAAGTTTATTTATAAGTTCAACATTTACAGTACGTTTACTGCCAAGCGAAACAGCTTTCCTCTAGACCAGAAAGCACAACACAGTACATATAACTCGCACACAACACATAAAGCAATATTACCACAAATAAGTTAACAAATATTGAAGTGCATTACATCACAAGTGAAAATGTAAACATTATAACACTAATGTGCTTCATATGTGATGAGACCAGAGTTGAAGCAGGGAGTTCAGTATTCTCACAGTCTGGGGGAAGAAGCTGTTTCCCGTCCTAACAGTCCTTGTTCTGATGCTACAGTACCTCCTGCCTGATAGTGGAGGCCAAAGAAATTATTGAACAGATGGGAGGGATCATAGACAATGCTGATAGTCCTTGGAGGGTGGAAGAGAGACCTCAATCAGAAATGCCTGCAATTACGGTCTACTCAAATAGAGCTGCCTTTCTGCACAATTTGAGTACAAAAATATACAGGAATGCACCATTTCCAGACATTATTGAGTCTGGCAATAACTCCATTCCATGCTCAGCTACTCTCATAGGTTGAGAGAATACATTCAATACTTCAGCATTGTTACTATTTAGTCCTGTGTGCAGTTGTAGTTCCCCATTAAAGGAAGGATATGCAGACTTTGGAAAGGATACAGAAGAGGTTTACCAGACTGCTGCTTGGATGAGAGCGTATGAGCTATAGAGAGAGGATGGAATAGATCATATGCAGACCAAAAAGATTAGTTTAAATTGGCATTGCCCTTGGCACAGGCATCAATGGCTGAAGATTCTGTCCAGATACTGCTCTATGTTCTATTATAATTGTCCTTGAGCTGAAATATAAAAAGCTTTTCCAAATTTAAAACTGCTGACTTCCAACTGTGAAGTATTAAACTCCTTCACTACTGAATTTATCATTCTCGCCTTTATCACCTCCAAATTCAACTATTCTAAAGTTCTGCTTTCTGGCTTCCAATCCTTTGCTTTCCTTAGATTCTGGCTTATCTAAGATGCTGGAGAACGAGTCCTGGCCTGTGCTGAGTTTTGCTCATCAGTCCCACCCCTCACTTACCAACATTGGTGCACCATTCCTCAATACACTGGAAGGTTAAATGCCATCATTATCTTTTAATTGGCTTGTTCCCTTGCCTTGCTTTATCTCTTCAATCACCTTCAGCCTCAAATCACATGCAGGCGCTGAGAATACAGAAGATGGCTTTGTGCAGATTCCAGATAGAGAGCGAGAAAACAGAGAATGAAAAAAAAAACAGAAGGAGCTGGTATCCAGGGAAGGGGATTGCTGAAGAATCCCCTTCCGATGTGGACATAGTCTGCAAATGACCTTGTGTTTTAGCAATGAAATCTCACCAATTGTAGCTGGAAATAAAGCCACACATTCACTCCTATTGCACTATCCCTTTTTCCATGACCCTACTCAACAAACAACGTGCATGTTTATTGGCTGCTTGCTCTTAAACAGTTCATTAATCTTCTGAGATGCTTGTGGAATGATATCTTGATACCGGCTTAGTCAATCTTTCTTCATGGCCCTATAAATGAAGACTCGGCTGAGTGGCCACTGTGTTACATGATCTACCTAGTTATATGAAAACATCATTAATCAGTGCAAGCTATCCTCTTGTTCTATTGATCTGAAATATATTAACTGGGTATTCTAGGGCCTCATTGGCACCATTCTCAGTGTAGGTGTGAGAACATGGCTTGACATTTGTTCCTTTTCTCCTCCTTACCTTCCCTGCAGATACCTCTAAACATACACCCAATTTTCATTCACTGTCTCCTGCATGTTTGAAGTAAAAATTTAACCCTTGATCTCCAAATCTACCAAGCTGTGGCTTGCATTTTCCTTGTTTATCTGCACTGCTTTTTCTCTGTAACTGTTACACTATACCTGGGTAAAGCGTTGGTTAGCACCCCAAATTCATGTTTTTGTATATATTTCAATGCCATGTCTTTTGACAGCCTTTGAAAGAGCAAAGTGCGTTGCAAGGCAGCTTATGGATTTCTATATTTAACCTTGTATTGTGCTGAGTGTTGCTACAGATTAACTCCCAACACACTCTGTATGATACCTGACCCTAAAAAGATTCTGAGGAAAATAGTCACCATGAGAAAGTAAAGAGGCATGGGATCCAAGGTGACATTGCTTTGTGGATCCAGAACTGGCTTGCTCACAGAAGGCAAAGTGTGGTTGTAGACAGGTCATATTCTGCATGGAGGTCAGTCACCAGTGGAGTGCCTCAGGGATGTATTCTAGGACCCTTACTCTTCATGATTTTTATGAATGACCTGGATGAGGAAGTGGAGGGATGGGTTAGTAAGTGTGCTGATGACACAAAGGTTGGAGGTGTTGTCAGAGGTTACAGCGGGACAGTGATAGGATGCAAATCTGGGCTGAGAAGTGGCTGATGGAGTTCAACACAGATAAGTGTGAGGTGGCTCATTTTGGTAGGTCAAATATGATGGCAGAATATAGTATTAATGGTAAGACTCTTGGCAGTGTGGAGGATCAGAGGGATCTTGGGGTCCGAATCCAGAGGACGCTCAAAGCAGTTAAGAAGGCGTACGGTGTATTGGCCTTCATCAATCATGGAGTTGAATTTAGGAGCCGAGAAGTAACGTTGCAGCTATATAGGACCCTGGTCAGACCTCACTTGGAGTACTGTGCTCAGTTCTGGTCGCCTCACTACAGGAAGGATGTGGAAGCCATAGAAAGGGTGCAGAGGAGATTTACAAGGATATTGCCTGGATTGGGGAGCATGCCTTATGAGAATAGGTTGAGTGAACTCAACCTTTTCTCCTTGGAGCGATGGAGGATAAGAGGTGACCTGATAGAGGTGTATAAGATGATGAGAGGCATTGATTGTGTGGATAGTCAGAGGCTTTTTCCCAGGGCTGAAATGGTTGCCACAAGAGGACAGAGGATTAAAGTGCTGGGGAGTAGGTACAGAGGAGATGTCAGGGGTAAGTGTTTTACTCAGAGAGTGGTGAGTGAGTGGAATGGACTGCCAGCAATGGTGGTGGAGGCGGATATGATAGGATCTTTTAAGAGTCTCCTGGATATGTACATGGAGCTTAGAAAAATAGAGGGCTATAGGTAAGCCTGGTAATTTCTAAGGTAGGGACATGTTCGGCACAGCTTTGTGGGCCGAAGGGCCTGTATTGTGGTGTAGGTTTTCTATGTTTCTATGAGAAAGTTCTGTCTAATAGCTACCAGAACAATTTATGGAATCACAGAAACATGCAGTACAGAAAAGAGGCCTACCATACCAACCCCATTTGGCCCATTTAATCCTTTTCTATGTACTTGTCCTAGCACCTTTTAAATGCTGCACTGTGCCTGCCTTCACGACCTCCTCTGGCAGCTTGTTCCAGATATCCGCCATTCCCTGTGTGAAAACCTTACCCTCAAGTCTCTTCAAAAATTCTTTCCTCCCAATTAAACCTGTGTTCTGTTGTTCTAGACTCTCTTGCTCTCATGAACAAATATTCTATTTGTCCTATCTATGACCCTTATAATTTATAATTCTCTATAAAAGTCACCGCTCAGTCTCCTATGTTCTACTGCGAATAAAACAAGTCCTCTAATTTTGCCTCATAACTACAGCTCGTCATTGCAAGCAACATATGAGTGAATCTCTGCTGCGCTCTCTCTCTTGCCAACATATACTTCCTGTAGTGTAATGACCAGAGCTGTACATAATATTTAAATTTTTAAAAATTTCCAGCTGCTGAAAATCCATGCAACCCAACTTATATTCTCTCAGCAGCAACATGAACTCCAAAATCTTATATTCAATACATGTTGTGAAGGATCAATTGTGTTTGTCAGAGCAGTTTCCATATAACATACAGTAAGAATTTTAATGTCTTTTTTTTGTCAACTTCCTCTGCTGACAGATAATCTGGAGCCAAGCGAGAAAAAGATTGATGGTGCGCAGATGCAGTTTGACAACTGAAGTACTTAAACATTGGCTGGTGTTGCTTGTGCTTCAGTGGAAGCTGAGGTACTGATCACCATATTTTCCTGATGACTTACATGCCCATATGTGTTGGGTGCATGTTGAAAGGACTAGCTCCAGGCTCTGTGCAAAGCCATGTGCAATGTTGTAGATGGAGCCCTCCCAGCTTCCAAATATTTGATGCATGCTTCTTGTAGGCCTAACAAGGCAAAGCAGACATTTGAGGTGATGCGCACGTCTTCTCCTACCAGCTGGTTCATCTATGTCCAACCTGAATCTTCTGCAGTCAAATACAAATAAAGGTTTACCCTTAGATGAGCTAATGTCTCAGCTCCTCATTCCCATCTGAACTGACGACAAGCCTTTCATTCTCAGCAACTCCTCTCTAAGCAAGCCTTTATAGTATACAAACTGGTATGGAGAAAACTGTGATACAATTATTTCCATAAGAGTTCTAAATATCTTTCTTTTCAACAGGACTCTTTTTTCTCACCTTTCCAATATTTATTTTCATCTTTTCTAAATTTGTGACTATACACATTCCCCTAAAAATGACCGTAACTCTGCCAAAAGTCCAGAAGAGCTTACGCACAGTTTAGAATCATGATCAAATCTTGTGCATAGCAGCTTTATCTTTAGCTTCTTTGCTGAAAAATACCATGAAGCTTCTGGGGCTCATGTCTTTTATTTATTACAGTCTTTAAACCCTCCCACCAAAAATAAAAATCATTTAAAACAATTTGGAAATGTAGACTGTTAATTTTATGTCGTAATAGAGAAATGCCAGATGTTACCAAAGAATTGTTCTTTTCACAAATTCCTTAAGCTAATCCTCTTGAATTTTGATACATTGCCACCTGCATCATAAGATGAATGTGCAGTCAAAACAACACCATGATTACATGTGACCTAATGGACTCCTTTTCCTTCAGACAATATGATCAGTTTTGAATCTGTGTTAATTCCCCCTGTGGGATTTCCCATGCCAGCAGTCAATTCCCAGAGCATCTAGGTAAAAGGAAGAATTTATTTGAATGTATAAGCCTATGCAATGTATGTAATAATGAAACAGTAGATGATTATAACAACTCCTTTTTAATGAAATACTTGATTAAATGTATAGTTTATAAAAATCTCTGATTATTTCAATAAGATTGCAATAGCTCCTTAATAACCAAATTACATTAAACTATGTGAAAAACATTCTTCAATTCGGTATAATTATACAAAGTTCCACTCCCAAGACATACATTCTGAAGAGGGAAGGAGGTCGAAGAACTGGAAAATCCCTGTTTAGCACATCCACTATTGAGCAAATCTACACAGAGTGTTGCCGAAGGAAAGGAGCATCCTTCATTAGGGACCACAACAATCCTGGTCATGCTCTCTTTTCACCGCTGCTATCAAGAAAAAGGAGCAAGAGCCTCAGGACTCACACCACCAGGTTCAGGAACAGTTCTTACATCTCAACCATCAGGTTCTTGAACCAAAGGGGAAAATTTCACTCATCTTCACTTCCCCCACCACTGAAATGTTCCCACAGCCAATAGATTCACTTTCAAGGGCTTTACATTTCATGTTCTCAATATTTATTGCTTATTTATTGATTATTATTATTTCTTTCTTTTTCCATTTGCACAGTTTGTTGTCTTTTGCACACAGGTTAAACACCCAAGTTGGTGCAGTCGTTCATTAATTCTGTCCTGGTTACTTTTCTGTTATGGATTTTTTGAGTATGCCCACAAGAAAATGAACCTCAGTATTGTGCATGGTCACGTATATGTACTTTGATAATAAATTTACTTTGAACTTTGAACTTTGCTTACTTCCATTAAATAAAACCCTCTTGAATCCAAAAGCACGACATGGTGACAATAGACCTCTTAAAAATATTTAACAATGGATTAGATTTAATTGCATTTATAACTGTTTTCATAAATGTTAATGATCCTTCCAGTAAAAGCCATGAGCTCACCCCATTTTCCCCAATACAATTTGTACAAAACATTTTCTGCAATTTTAACTCACAGCTGCCGACCATATAGTATCTATACAGATAGTGAAGCTACAAAAGGTTGATTTACATCCATTGGTATCCAAAATGTGCCACACATCTGGAATTCAAAGATATTTAGGCTTAAATAACATTGCAGTGAAATGGCAAGATAAAACATTTGGAAAACACAAAGGACAATTAATAATGCAAGTCCATAAGGAGATGAATGGCAGCTTTGTGCAAGACAGAATTTATATAATTCTTGGTTAAAAAATTTGAATCGATAACATTTGGATAATAAAATAGTAGAGGAAATAGCACAATGTTCAAGTCTGGAAGTAACTTAAACATGAATTTGAGAGCTATGACAGATTTTTATGTATCTATATGACCCTCTTGAACCTTACTGAGAAGATGGGGACTGAACCAGTTTAAACCAGTATAAAGGAGGGAACCTTGGCAAGTACCAAAAACAACAGTATATCTCACTCAAATGTAACCCTCAAGTTCTGTTGGCTGCATAGGTCTAGGGAGGACAGTCTCTGACCCCACCAAACATATGAGATTGAGGTGCAAAACCTGTTAGGGTAGATGCTGCGTGATGTGTTACCCTGTTACAAAACAGTACCACAAACTAAAAGACAGTACACCATAGGCAATTAGACGATTTAGCTTCATAATTCTTAATTTGACTAAAGGGTTGGTAAAGTAAAACAAAGATAAAAGGGCTCATTTTAATGAAACAGTCTAACATGCACAAGTTGGAGCTCACGGTTTCCCTTCCCCTGGTCCTCCATCGATATCCCCGGGCTTTGTCAACTCCCGGCCCCACTCCAAATCCACTCCTTTCTGGTGTCTACAACCTTTCCTTTCTGGCATCTTCTCTCCCCATCTTCCACCGAACAAAACACCCAGATCACCTCGGTCTCAGGCACACAACAAGAAAAAATACTCCTTCATTGGACAGCGCACATTCCAAAGCCCCTGTTATCTCTATCCATAACCCAAACACTGCTGCTACAGAAAGAACATTACATTAGCAGTGAAACCTTTCCTGGGTGTTACACAAAGAAAGAGAAATCATTATTAGTGATGTGCTAACTCTATTGAAATTGTTAGGGAGGACTACCCGAGCAGGATAATTAGTTAGAAGGCCTTTTGGAGATCTGTATTTTTGACAACTTTCCTTGGTTTCCACCTGATCAAGGCATATCATTTGTAATCTATCTCAATTCCAAGAAATCTCTGAAGCACATTACTGGAGACATTGAAGAAGATATGGGATCAGGAGCAGGATTGGAAGGGGTGGAGTGACTCTGTTTCTTTATCCTTTCCATCCCATCGGGAAATCCTATCCCTCTGATATATTTCTCCACGCAATATATCCCTATCCTTGCTTGTGTTTCTCAAATTTAAAACCTTTCACTACTTGGTTACAACCATTTATGATCACATCTCTCTTACCTTTGTGGTTTTGTGCATTTGTTTGGATAATTCCTTGCAATTAATGCTCAATTGTTTTGTAAATGTATAATTTCCTCATTATCTTTGATAAATTTCAACACTAAAATATGAACGTCATCTTCCATAAGGCATGGTTTAGCCTTTAGTAAGATTTTCATGTCAATTACCACCAGCAGAAAGCAAATCAGTCCCATTAATAAAGGTCAAGCAGGCAACTTCCAGTCATTGAAGTAACTAAATTGCATTCTTACATTTTAAATTCTGTTGCATGCTCTGATTTATTCTTCAAATCAAATCAAATTAACGTTGACTGCTGTATAGATGCTGCCTGACTTACTTAGTTTTTCTAGCTTTTGTGTGTTTGACAAATGTAATGTCAGTTTGAGTAGATTTACTTTCACAGCTCTGCACTTTGTTTCTTTCCTCTTCCTCTTTTGTGTCCATTTATACTATAGTAGTGCATATAACATTTATTGGTTTATTAGTTTTATTAACAACATGGCTGAATTTATAAATTACTCTTCTGTTTAAAGCATTTAATCCCACTATAGGAACCGATTTCAGGTAGATGGAGCTCGTCAGCCTGGGAAGGCAGTCCATCTAAGAGGGGGAAAACTCTGATTTCAAACCTCCGCTGCCTTGCAGCCATACCCACTCATTGGAAAGGCTTCGGGAGTAAACCCTGAGGACAAATCCGGAGCTGGAGTCCCTCAGGCAGTCCAACGTTGCCTTCAACCTCGTTCTGGCAACTTCTACAACGACACTGGTGCCAAGCTGTATCGTCCCTTGCCCTTCCCTTGGACAACATCGGTGTCGTGGAGAGGGGAGACTTGCTGCATCTGCAACTGCCGGTCTTCCATACAATCTTGCCCAGGCCTGCGCCCTGGAACTTTCCAGGCACAGATCCATGGTCTAGCGAAACTAACAGATGCCACCATAGGAACCAATGGAAATTTAATTATTTTCTTCTCATGAGTATACTTCTGAGATTATCCTTGCTACTTTAATGTTTTGGTGAATAATGGATGAACAGCCATATTTCCAAATAAATAGCCTGATGTCCACCCAGGCAAAAGACTTGAGAGCTTCCCATGTTGCTAATACTACATTCGATAGTTTTATAAAGTGCCAATAGTGTAACTGTGAAATAAAGTACCAAAATGAGACTGAAATATTATAATTCCTGATTAGAGGTTTTCTTAGCCTCTTCACAGCAAAGCCAAGCAGATGCTAATCTAGAAAAATATGAAACAACAGTAATCCATCTCTTATCTCAGATTAAGAAGGTAATCCATAGAGTTAATAACATGGACATACAGTAACTTAAAACAATTAGAATTAATAGGTGACCATTTTTCCTATTCTGTCCAAATTGACATTGATCCTTCACATAAATCTCCCCCATCCCTCACTTCCCTGACTCATGATTACCCCTTTGGGTGTCAACACATCTCCATCCCTCCACCCGACTTCCTTAAACATTATTTACATTACCAACGTCCTCTACGTTAATTGAGAATTAATTTTACAGTCTAACAACTGGGGATGAACAAATTCCTTATTGAATATATGACTAACAATATGGCCCCAGTTTTGAATATCTGTGCAAGAGGAAGTTCTTCACCATCCTTACTGTCTTTGTTGCTTTAAAGAACTCTGATGGATCAGTATTCAGTGCTCTCTTTTCCATTTAAGTCCCTAATATTCAGTTTTTTCTGATAGATATGACTTTATGATTTCCGACTTTGTAAGTAGGTTTAACAACATCTTTCTCCACAACCACTCCACTCATCCCCCTCCATGCAGCACTAGCAAACCTTTGTGCAAGGATATTAGTCCCCCTCCAGTTCGGGTGCAAACTGACCGTTCTAAACAGGTCCAACCTTCCCTGGAAGAGATCCCAATGATTCAAAACCCTGAAGTCCTCCCTCCTGCACTAATTCCATAGCCACATGTTAAGCTGCATGATCTTCCCATTTCTGGCCTCACTCACATGGCACTTGTAAAAATCCTGAGATCACAACCCTGGAGGTGCTATCTTTTAGCTTAGCATCCAACTCAGTGAACTCATTCTACAGGACCTTGTCATCCCTCCTACCATGTCATTGGTACCAACATCGATAATGACCTCTGGTGAATCACCCTGTCACTTAAGAGTACTGCGGACTCAATCCAAGATGTCTCTGATCCTAGCACCTGGGAGTCAACATACCATCAAGGAGTATTGTTCTTATCCACAGAACCGCCTTTTTGTTCCTCTAACAAGTGAATCCCTTATCTCTTCAGCTCGCCCCTTCCCTTATGAGCATCACAGTCAGACTCAGTGCCAGAGACCTGACTGCTGTGGCTTTCCTCGGCCAGGTCATACCTCACCCTCCCAAAAGTATCTAAAGCAATATGCCTGTCTATGAGCGGAACAGCCACTGGCTGCCTATCCCCTTTCTCCCTCCTGGTGGTCACCCAGTTACCTGCACCTTGGGTGTAACTAACACCCTGCGTGCTCTGTCTGTCAATACCTCAGCCTTTCGAATGATCCGGAGTTAATCCAGTTCCAGCAGCAACTCCTTAACACGGTCTGCTAGAAGCTGCAGCTGGATGTACTTCTGCAGGTGTAGTTTTCCGGGACACTGGAGTTCTCCCTGTCTTCCCACATCGCTCAGGGGGAGCATTCCGCTATCTTGTCTGGCATCCACTCTGCTCTAACTGTGCAATAAAAAAAGAAAGAAAATATGTCTAATTATGGCCTATGTCTCTCCTCGCAGAAGCCTTGATGAGCCAATGCCTCAACTCCCCACTGGCCCACTCACACAATGACCACTCCAATAAATGCCTTTCTACTTAAATCTCACTTCTTTTTATTGGTCATTGCAAAGTGCCTAATTATACAGGATCCGAAGTGTCCTCAGAAACTGTGATGTGCAAAATGTGCCAACTGTCCGCACTTGCTTCTTTTAAAAGCTCTCTCCCTCTATGTAATCCGATGTCTCTTCGTAAACTGTGGCACACAAAAAGGTGCCACCACACATTCTGGTGCTAATATAACATGTTCACAATGTTCACCAGAATGAAACATGGAAACATAGAAAACCTACAGCACAATACAGGCCCTTCGGCCCACAAAGCTGTGCCGATCATGTCCTTACCTGAGAAATTACCTAGGGTTACCCATAGCCCTCTATTTTTCTAAGCTCCATGTACCTATTCAGGAGTCTCTTAAAAGACCCCATCGTTTCCACACCTACCACCACCGCCGGCAGCCCAGTCCACACATTCACCACTCTCTGCATAAAAGATCTTACCCCTGACGTCTTCTCTGTACCTACTTCCAAGCACCTTAAAACTATGCCCTGTCATGCTAGCCATTTCAGCGCTGGGAAAAAGCCTCTGACTATCCACACAATCAATGCCTCTCATTACTTTGTACACCTCTATCAGGTCACCTCTCATCCTCCATCGCTCAAAGGAGAAAAGGCCGAGTTCACTCAGCCTATTCTCATAAGGCATGCTCCCCAATCCAGGCAACCTCATTGAAAATCTCCTCTGCACTCTTTCTATTGTAAGGGGTTTCTTCTTTAATGTTACTGAGTAGTCTAATTAAAATGTTATGTTATAATTGAAATGGCTTCTTTGTTATGTTAACTGCTGAGAAAGCTTTTCCGCTAGCAGTTTGTTTGGATTATGCTACAGATAAGAGGATGGGCAAACCAATTGGGATAGATGTTATTCTTTCTGTGTGTCTGTAAGTTATTGTGATGTGTGGGTTTTTGGCAGAAGGTGGGAGAGAGAGAGAGAGAGAGGATGGACAAGGTGCTGTGAGACCACTAACGGGGTCGGACCCCGAGTAGGAGTCTGAGGTCAAGGGTGTTCGGCGAGGAGAGGAGACGGAGACGGACTCATGTGGAGCGTCTGATCGACCACCATTGTTGGTCTCAGGCGGCAGGTCGAGGTGGTCCGAGGGGAGATGCAGGGTGAAGAAGGAGGGTCCTGAGCTCCAACTGTTTGTGCATGAAGAGATTGAACTTTGACAAGTGTGGCGCCTTTTATTTTCCTTTTATATTTTATTCTCTATTAATTATATAGTTCCAGTAATATCTATAAACTGTAAATCATTTATTCATATCTGGTGTATTGTCTGTTATTTGGGTGGGGTGGGGTACATCACACAGCATCCAGACAAACTATTACCCAGTTTGGCGGGGCCGAGGGCTGTTTCCCTAGACAACAGCGAGCTGAGCGATCCTGAAGCTGGCTTGGGGGGCTACACTATAGTTTCCACATCCTTCCTGTAGTGAGGCGACCAGATTTAAGCACAGTACTCCAAGTGGGGTCTGACCAGGGTCCTATACAGCTGCAACTTTACCTCTCGGCCCCTAAACTCAATCCCACGATTGATGAAGGCCAAAGCACCGTATGCCTTCTTAACCACAGAGTCAACATGTGTAGCAGCTTTGAGTATCCTATGGACTCGGAACCCAAGATCCCTCTGATCTTTCACACTACCAAGAATCTTACCATTAATGCTATACTCTGGCATCATACTTGACCTACCAAAATGAACCACCTCACACTTATCTGGGTTGAACTCCATCTGCCACTTCTCAGCCCAGTTTTGCATCCTACCAATGTCCCGCTGTAACCTCTGACAGCCCTCCACACTATCCACAGCACCCCCGACCTTTGTGTCATCAGCAAATTTACTAACCTATCCCTCCACTTCCTCATCCAGGTCATTTATAAAAATCACGAAGAGAAGGGGTCCAAAGTAGATCCCTGAGGCACACCACTGGTCACTGACTTCCGTGTAGAACATGACCCATCTACAACTACTCTTTGCCCTCTGTGGGCTAGCCAGTTCTGGATCCATAAAGCAATGTCCCCTTGGATCCCATGCCTCCTTACTTTCTCAATAAGTCTTGCATGGGGTATCTCATCAAATGACTTGCTAACACAAGCAACAACAACAGCAACAAAACAAAATAACAGCAGCAAAACAAGGCCCTTTCCTCCCTACCACCCACACATCCACTCACACACACACAGAAGCCTCTAACCCCATGTCAGGCCTCTTCCAGGCTCCAGTGAGCTTGCAAACTCACAGACTCACAGACATTGGGCCTCTGACTTCCCCAGTGGACTTACAGAACTTACAGATATCAGGCCTCTGACCATCAGAAACGCCATACCAGGCCTCTACTACCGGGTTCATCAACTTCAACCCTTGACCTTGAGGCTTCAATTTTCGGTAACATTAGAAATATGGAATCTAAAGTACACTCAGAAATTGAATATTTTCCATTCATCTCTTAGTGATAAGTGATCTACTGTGAAGCAGGTTGTTCCATTACACTGAATATTCAATGTGGCAAAAGGAGTTAAATTACTCTCTATGAAGCAGAAATTCCTTTCATATTTTGTAAGTTTAATAAGATGTTGTCAAAGACAAGGAAAAATGTTAATATGATACAATATTTGCTACAGACAGAATATAGAGGGTAGGGGGTAATTTTCAATATATTCCCCTCTCTTGTATTGATACAATGGGTACTGACTCCATGTAAAATGACTCTGTCAGTCATTTTACAGACATCCTCGGGATCAAGTGTTTTGATCCCCAGTATTAGCTATTATTTGGCTCTTTCTTTTCCCAGAAAAATAGAAGTGACAAAATCCAACTTCACCCTCAGGAGCGCCCGACAATGCAGATGTATGGATATCCCTAAGCACACAGTAAGCAGAGGAGGAACGGATCAATTCATAATAACGAGCAGGGAAGCTCATGATAATGAATTAGAAGATATTCCCACAGGATGACTACTCAAATAGTGATAGTTACATAACGGTCTCTCATGCAAGTAGCCTTCATCTTGAAGAATTCACCCAATTCTTTAAGAATTTCTGCCTGAGTGCGCACACTGCAGAGGAAAACTATACCTGCAGTCTTTATGTTCAGCAGTAACTCAACTACCACAGATTCTTTGAAATCTCTCTCCAAGATACACTGAGCAAAGTTATTCAGTCACAAAGAATGACAAGCAAATGTTCACGTACATGCTTACTTGCAAATAAGACAACAAACATTTTTTCACATCAGATATCGAAATGATCATGTACAGAAATGCAGAAAAAAATGGAAGCGGTTTATTCTGCAGAACCATGGCATATATACAAAGCTTCTGTGTGAAAGGTTACCTTCAAAGTGTAAAAACAATAAAGGAAATGCTTTCCTCCATGTATGATATGCAGAGTACTTTAGATAATGAAATATCAGTCAGCTTTTGAAAGATGTTAAGCTTTCCCCTTAAGTTTTAATATAATTCTTCATGGTTGAAATGGCATTTAATCTAAAAACTATTTCCTTCTGAGCATACTCTGAGGGGTAACATCACTGATTTATTAATTCTGAGATAGTGCAACTTCCTATATAGGGAGGGTACATAAGGATTGAGAGGTTGGTGATGAAACATTAACTCCTGCCTGAGAAGTGACTTGGATCCACTCTAATTTGTCTACTGACACAACAGGTCAACGGCAGATGCCGTTTCATTGTCTCTTCACTCAACCCTGGAACATCTGAACAATGAAATATGTACATCAGTATGCTCCTCAATGACTAAATCTCAACATTCAATCCTTTCACCCCCTCAAAACTAATCAATAAGCTCCAAGTCTGAGGCCTTAATACCTCCTTGTTGAAATGAATCCTTGATTTCCTTACTTATTGATCCCAGTCAGTTCGGATTGGCAACAAAATCTCCTTCACAATCTCCCTCAGCGCAGGTGCACCACAAGGCTGTGTGCTAAGCCCCTTGTTCTACTCACTTTAATATTATGACAGTGAGGCTAAGCACAGCTCCAATGCCATATTCAAGTTTGACAACAACACTACTGTCATTGGCTAAAGGTGGTGACGAATCAGCATAAAGGAAGAAGATCAAAAACTTGGCTGAGTGGTGCTACATCAACAATCTCTCATCAGTGTCATCAAAACTAAGGAAATGATTATTGACTACAGAAGAAGGAAACCAGATGTCCATGAGCCAGTCTTCATTGGGTCATCAAAGGTGGAGAGGGTCAGAAACTTTAAATTCTTTGGTGTTATCATATCAGAGGGTCTGTCCTAGGTCCAGCACATGTGTCACTACAAAGAAAGCATGGCAGCACAGTTACTTTCTTCGAAATTTGCGATGATTCAACATGTCATCTGAAATTTTAACAAACATCTATAAATATTTGGTGGAGAGTATATTGACTGGTTGCATCACAGTCTGATGTAGAAACATCAATTTCCTTGTATGGAAAAGCCTACAAGAAGTAGTGGATACTGTCCAGTCCATCACAGGTAAAGCTCTCCCAATTATTGCATCTATATGGGGTGCTGTCTACAGAAAACTGCATCCATCATCATGGACCCCAGCCATCCAGGACATGCTCTCTTCTTGCTGCTGCCATCATGAAGAAGGTACCGGAGCCTCAGAACCTGCGCTGCCAGGTTCAAGAACAGTTATTACCCCTCAACCATCAGGCTCTTGAATGAGAGGGGCTAACTTCACCTGCCCCATTATTGAACTGTTCCCACTGAACTGGACTCACTTTCAAGAACTCTTCAGCTCATGTTCATGATATTTATTGCTTGTTTATTTATTGTTATTGTTTTTTCTCTCTTTTTTTATTTGCCCGTTATTGATATTTATTTTGCATATTGACTATTGTCCATCCTGTTGGGTGTGGTCTTTCATTGATTCTATTGTGTTTCTTGTATTTAATTTGATTGCCCACAAGCAAAGGAATCTCAGGTTTGTATATGGTGAAATCTATGTACTTTGGTAATAAATTTACTTTGAACTTTGAACTTTAACTCAGGCTTGGAAGTCAGTGTATTGATTTAATTGTACAGGCAATGAATCAGATGGTTTAACCTTCACATTCAAATTCACAGAAGTAGTCTTATTGCACGCTATTCATTTCAAGTGAAAATCTCTAGATTCAGGTTTAATTAGAATAAGACTTCTTCCACAATATTAATTTGCACGGACGAGGAATGCAACAGAGACAATTTTCTTCTGTTTTCTCTTTACCTGCTCCTTTCTGTGATTTCAGGAGGAAGTATTCTGTAATATTTGGGTGTGTTAGTGTTTTCTGAATAAGAAATTGTATTAAATTCTCCATTAGCTGGAAGTTTATGTGGGAAGCAGTGAAGGTCAGAAAAGATAATGGGGCTTCTGATGGTGCTATGGAAACCTGAAGGTCTGACAGCTTTATCTTTTCTGGGTTGCTTAACCAATTAGTGCTGAGGAACAGCATGATGACAATCAACACTTTGCAATTTCAAGTCCAGTTTGCAAACAGCCGATCCGAACACGCAATTTGAAAATAAAAAATAGCATTGGAAGCAAAACAAAAATAAAGGAACAGAGTCAAAGTGGGCAAAAGGCATGAACTCAGTTTAGTATCACCTCCTAGGGTCTATTACTGGAGCTGAAAGGACTGGGAAAAATACACTATTGTAACACGCTGTGAGGTTTCACTGCTAATGTAATGGCCTCTCTGTAATGTTTTACTGCTAAGGTAATGGTTTTGCTGTAGCCGCAATGTTTGGGTTATGACTAGAGACAACCGGACATGTTAGCCAATGAGCGGGATGTTGTTCTTTCTTGCGTGTATGGGAGCCAGGAATTCACGGTCTTTTGCCGGGTACAGATGAGGAGAGAAGACGTGAATGGAGAGAGTTGGTAGACCGCCAGATGGAGTGGACTTGGAGTGAGTGTCCGAAGGTCAGCGATGATTGGAGGAAGTCGATGGTGGACGAACGGCCTTATCAGTGAGCTCCAACATTGCGCATTAGACTGTTTCATGAGAATAGGCCCTTTCCTTTTTTTTCATTTCTTTACTAACCATATAGTCAAATTAATAATTATAAAGCTCAATTGTTTAATAGCATATTGTGTACTGTTTGTTATTTCGTGGTACTGATTTGTAACAAGGAACACATCACGCAGTTATAAACAAGTTACCATTTTAGTTAAGGTGTACTAAGTTAACTAAACTTTAGTACTTGCCATGAAAGTAACACGTTTTAGTTTATCAACAATCAACAAATCCTCTGTAATAAAAGTCATGCATTTTACACACTGACTTTAATCATTGTAGCCAAAAATATACTTACAGTGTGTAGCTCTCCCATTTATTTATACATAGGAATGATATCTTGTGTAACTCTAGGTACGGCCTGCGGCTTAATATAGGGGATGATAGTCCCTGGCCTGGCCAAACTTAAGAAATCTCATTTGGGTGGATGCTGTGAGATGTGTCCCCCTGTTACAAATCAATACTACAAAATAACAAACAGTACATAATATGCGATTAAACAATTGAGCTTTGTAATTCTTAATTTGACCATACGGTTAGTAAAGAAAACAAAAAAAGGAAAGGGCCCATTCTCATGAAACAGTCTAATGTGCAACGTTGGAGCTCACTGATAAGGCCGTTCGTCCACCATCGATCTCCTCCAATTGTTGTTGATCTTCGGACCCTCGTTCCAAATCCACTCTGTCCAGCGGTCTACCAACTCTCTCCATTCATGCCTTCTCTCCTCATCTCTCCCTGGCAAAAGACCGTGAATTCCCGGCTCCCAGACACACAAGAAAGAACAACACCCACTCATTGTCTAACATGCCCCGTCATCTCTAGTCATAACCCAAACATTGCTGCTACAGCAAAACCATTACCTTAGCAGTGAAACATTACAGAGAGGCCACTACATTAGCAGTGAAACCTTACAGCTGTTACACTATTTAGAGCCATAGAGTACTTCAGGTGGAAATAGGCCCTTCAGCACATCGAAGCTGTGCAGAACTATTATTCTGCCTAGTTCCTTTGACTTCAGATCTCCATGCCACTCCCATCAAAACATCTCTTAAATATTGCAATAAAACCCAGATCCACCACTTCCACTGGCAGCTTGGTCCTCATTTTCACCACCCTCTGAGTGAAGATGCTCCCCCCTTAGTTTGCTCTTAAAATTTTCATCTTTTATCCTTAACCTATGACTTCTAGTTCTAATTTCACCCAACCTCTGTGGAAAAAGCTTGTGTGCTATTTATAGCCCTCGTAGTTTTGTATTCCTATGTCAAATCTTCCCTCACTCTCATTTCATTGCAATGGGAAGAAAAGGTTGGATTGCGCAAGAGTGGGTAATTGGAGGTTCAAAGCAAATATCTGGTGGCTGGAAGTTCCAGTATTACACAGACTGCCTATATTTAAAGGGAAGCTTGACTGCATGATATAAAAGCAGTACAAGGCATCCTATTTCCCACTGTAATTTTCCCAGCTTTCGAAGTTCCGGTCCTGAATAGCCCAGTGCTGAATAATTCCCGTGCAGTATCTGTGCCAGTGTACTCTGGTAGGAACAGTGGCCTGGTATTTGGTGGCCATCTGCAAACATACCGTAACTTCCACAAAAAAAAATCCAAACTTCAAAAAAATCTTCTAGCACAGAGCTTGCAATCTTTTTTATGCCATAGACCAATACATTGAGCAGGGAGTCCATGGACCGCAGGCTAGGAACTCCTGTTATAGGGATAGTGGGAACTCATGATAAGGAGAATATGTTCTTTCCACAGTAAACCCAATCTGGATAAATCTTTGGTTAACTCAGCCATGACATGCTCACCTTCACCCTGACCTTGTCAGCAAATTGAAAGTTTCTACGGCAGGAGGGAGGGAGGAAGGAAGAGCAACACTAACAGTGGCAAAAACCTAGCCCTTACATTTGACACACAAGAGATTATGCAGAACCTGGAGATCCTGAATAACACGCACAAAATGCTGGGGGAAAGCAGCAGATCGGGCAACATCTACAAAAAGGAAAAAAGAGTCGACATTTTGGGCTGAGGCCCTTCATCAGAAATGGATAGGAAGGTGAGGTTGGGGGGCGGGTTGGCGGGGAAGCAAGATTAAGAAGGTGGTGGAGTAAGGAAAGGAGTTCAAGCTAGAAGGTGATAGACTGACCAAATATCACGTCCCCAGCAGAATCAGAGACCTTATCGCTGATTATTACAGCAACTTCAGGATGAGGATCTCTTCAGGAGCAGTTATATCAACCTGGCACAAGGTGGAGATCGGCATCATCACAGGGTGCACTATCTCAGTGACACTGTTCTCCCTAGCCATGAACATGCTCACTAAGTCTGCTGAACCAGAGTGCAGAGGGCCCATAAAGAATTCCACTCAACGGCAACCACCTATCAGGGCATTCATGGACGACCTCACAGTCACCACAGAATCAGTCCCAGGCTGTCGGAGGATTCTACAAGGGCTCGAAAAGCTGGTGGAGTGGGCCCGGATGCGTTTCAAACCTGCCAAATCAAGAATAATGGTGCTGAGGAAAGGGAAGGTGGAGAACAAGTTCCAGTTCAGCATCGCAGGCACAGCCATCCCAACCATCACAGAAAAGCCAGGCAAGAGCTTAGGAAAAGTTTTTGACAGCTCTTTAAGGGACACAACATTCATTCAGGCAACCTGCACCGAGTTGGATGGCTGGCTGAAATCTGTGGACAAGTCTGGCCTACCTGGGAAGTTTAAAGCCTGGGTGTATCAGCATGGCATTCTTCCCAGAATCCTGTGGCCCCTCCTCGTCCATGCAGTTCCAATCTCGACAGTCGAAACCTTAGAGAGGAGGGTTAGCAACCACCTCAGAAGATGGCTGGGGCGGCCAAAGAGCCTGAGCAGCATCGCACTCTATGGACACCACAACAAACTGCAACTGCCGTTCAAATCCTTGGAGGAAGAATTCAAGGTAACGAGCCAGAGAAGTGCTACAGTATAGGGACTCAAGTGACCCGAAGGTGGCTGGAGCAGGGATCCAAGTAAGTACTGGCAGGAAGTGGAGGGCGAAGAAGCTGTTCAGGAGGCAGAGGCGAGGCTGCGTCACAGGAGGCTGATGGGAGTGGTCACACGAGGTCGAGCTGGGCTAGGATCCTTCCCAACTACCCAAATGGACACCAGAGGGAAGGAAAGGCATCGTCTAGTTCAGGAGGAGGTGAGAGCAGTAGTGGAGGAGATGAGAGCCTGCAAGGTGGTGGGAATGAAGCAACAGGGAGCCTGGACAAGATGGGAGAATGCGGTTGAGAGGAAAATGACCTGGGCTGATCTTTGGAAAGCCGAACCACACTGCATCCAATTTCTCATCCAGGCAGTGTACAATGTGCTTCCAAGCCCATCAAACCTGCATACATGGGGCAAGGCAGAGTCATCTGTGTGCCCACTGTTCTCCAAGCAAGGAACCCTGGAGCACATCCTCAGCGGCTGTGCAAGGGCACTTGGTGAGGGACGGTACAGGTAGAGGCATGATCAGGTCCTGAAGACCATCGCTGAAGCCGTCAGCGCAGGAGTTGGGTGGGCGAAGCGGTCCCGACCCTCCAAGCAGACCATTGCCTTTGTCAGAGCTGGGGAGCAGCCAATACCTGACAAAAGAACATCTGCAGGCATTCTGACCTCTGCAAGGGACTGGCAGCTGTTGGTGGACCTCGAAGAGCAGCTGAAGTTCCCCAACCATATCGCAGCCATCACCCTACGACCAGACATTGTCCTAGTGTCTGAGTCTGCAAGTGGTGCTGCTGGAGCTGACAGTCCCATGGGAAGATAGCTTGGAAGAGGCCTTTGAAAGGAAGCTCTCCAAGTACGCAGGACTGGTCAGCAACTGTCAGCAGGCTGGATGGAGACTGAGGTGTCTCCCATTGGAGGTTGGTTGTAGGGGATTCGTAGCCCGTTCTTTAGTTAGAGCCTTCAGCATTTTGGGCATTGAGGGAGAGAGGAAGAGGAGAGCCATCCGCAGTACCACCAATGCAGCAGAAAGGGCCTCAAATGGCTGTGGCTCAAAAGAGGGGAGCCATGGAGTCATAAGTAGCTAGCCATCTGGACACAAGCTGGGGTCTGATCAGCCCCGGCTGGCTCACCTGGAGGAGGTTGTATGATGTTGAAAGACCCGAAACACCCGATGATTCCAGGAACATCACTGAAGATGTGTCCAGAAGCATCAATAGATGCATGTACACAGATGAATCTTAAACAAGAGAAAATCTGCAGATGCTGGAAATCAAAGCCACACACACAAGGTGCTGGAGGAACTCAGCAGGCCAGGCAGCATCTATGGAAAAGAGTAAACAGTTGACATTTCGGGCAGAGATGAATATTTCTTCTCCAAGCTGAGAGTGGCCTCATCTATATTTATATCAGATTTGGTGACTGATTTAAATTCGCATCATGCACCTTATATTTTAAAAACAGTGTTAAACTGTTTTTAACTGTTTTACTGTTAAACTGTTAAACCCAAGGGTTCTGGCCCGAAACGTTGACTGATCATTTCCACGGATGCTGCCCGACTTCCTGAGTTCCTCCAGCGTGCTGTGAGATAAGCATTAGGAATGTGGTAGGAAGTGGATACTGATTGGCATAGCATTGTTACATTTAAACAAAGATTAGTCACTCTACTTAAAAACAGTATAGCATGTTTCCCCTGTAATTTTCCCAAGATGAGCATTGCCTGCAAGGATTAAGTGCTGGAAGTGTGGACTTTCTAAAGCGTTTGTCACCCCACTTCTGCACCTGAGGACATATACCCACTCACTCTGAAAATCCATGCAGCTTTTTTGACTTATGCATTTCCTCATTTTTCCATCTACCCAACCAGAAGCAACATCTATTCTCATCTGTACATGATATCATAGCTCCGCCAGACAGCCACACTCAACAAGTATTCTCTCTATTGAGTTATTCCATATTTTCACAGCAAAATAATGGGGAAGGAAGAACGTGAAGTGGCCCTCTATAGATCTTATTGCTAGTATTAGTAATAATGTGATCACTTGAATCCAGTATGATGTTCTCCTAAGGGGTTATTCCCTTAATGGAGAATGCCTGTGCATGACTTTGTGTTTAACATGGGGAAGCTGATGTATAGGCAGCCACCACACAGATCAGGATCAGATTCCAGTGGCAGGCAATATGACAAGGGACCCATCACTGCTGTAGTCTTCCTCTGTCTTCATCGCCATTGTGATGTGTCATCATCTTCCGACCTTACCTCTATGGGTGACCCTACCAAGAGTTATCGCTCTCAGGATCTCAGAAGTCTTTCCACCAGGACAAGGTAATGATCCTTAGAAAAGTAAGTGCAGAAGGCAAGGAACTGCACATTGGTGCAGTATTAGTGTGTCTGTCCATCAAAGGAGGGGAGGTAGGAGCCTCACAGCAGATTTGAAGACTGATTTAATTCTCAGGGTTTCGTACTCACTCATGTTGACCTGCTGTCATCAGCGAGTAAAATCTAATTAATTAACATCAAACTTATTTTCCTTGATAGTAGTCATGAATGTCTCCCTTCTCTCATGGACTCTGTTTATCTAATCGGTGGTGCTCTCCAGATCATCACTGATAAGTGCAATACTTTAGAGGAGGAAGCTTCTTATCATGAGCACTATCACAAAAGTCAGGCATAGCATGAATTTACCCTAAGCATCACATTTTAATGGGAGTAGTATGGAAAATAGTTGGGGTCCTACCTAATGCTTCGTCCATCTCATGTGAATGACAAAAGATGGTGGAGACTCCAGACTCCGCCTAGCTAGATGCACGGATTGTCCCACATGAGCTTTCAATAAACAGAAACAGAGCACTCAATATAGAAGCATAGCCTGGTTTTCCAGCTGTAGTCCAAATCTTTGCAGTTCGGAGGACAATGTTTTTGAAATATGATCCATGATGTTGTAATTATGTAGGTTTGTGGCTACTAACATGGATTTGAAATGCAGCAGTCACACATCTCCAGGCATTCACCAATGGCTTGTGATTATGAATACAACGTTAAATAGGATGACCGATTTTGTAATCTTGATGCTAGGCCCTCTACTGATCTGTGACAGGGTACTCTCCAGATTAATGCCACCAGTTCATTGTGCAACTAAACAATAAAAGGCTTGATGGTAAAAGAGACCTTGAATTGGAGACTGTACTCATAGCACCTTCACTTTGCACACACTACTGCTCCCACATACTGCCTGGCAGCTCAGTGAATAATTTTATTGAGACTAACTATTCAGGAGCTGGGAAAGGAGGCTTGATTGTTTTGCATTAACAGCATAGCAGAAGGAGAGAGTTGGTATTTCTATGTTATATGCAGCTCTCCTGTGAGCAGCAGATTATTTCCTATCTACCTGTTGCTGCTGGTGTTCACCTTGTCCACTCAAAAGCAAACCAGTGATATGACATATCAAATCTGAAAGATGCATTCAGTAGCCTGCAGGTCCAAATGCAGTAAGTTTCTATCTAAAGATGTTATTGTAAAATGACAAGAACTCGCTCTTTCCCCAAAGCAGGTGAAAAAGCAGCTGGAAGCATTCTATATTTTTACACCCACAACTTCAGACCCTTCAAATACTCTTGTGTTTTTAGCTCACTTTTACTCTGGAGTTCCACAAAGCCAAAGAAACTCATGGAGTCAAATCCCAAAACCTATGATGGTATCTCTGTAATTGTATAATTGACATTGAGTTTGCACAAGTTGCAGGAGGGGACTTTAAGCTTGGTCTCAAAATCTAAGGTAGTGGAATTAAACACAGCACGTGGAAGCTGGCTTTCCAATATGCTCATAGTTTCCTCTCACTGTACCCAAATCATATGCAAACCCTTGCATACCCATATTAAATCTCACTGTAAAAGGTTTAAAATAAGACACTCCTTTCTTTGCCATATTTCTTTCCCCAGCACTTATAAAGTTCCATTTGAAAATTAAAGTGTACTGCTTTGTTGCCTTGCCATGCGGAGGATAGGGAAAACAGAAATAAATCTAAGATAGTGAGCAGTAAAGATGTCAGGAAGGACAGGCAGGTGATGGGGCAAATTTGCAGCCATTGGGATGAGTTGCGGTGCAGTAAAGTTGTAGTGCCATCAACGCAAAAAGTACCAAATACTGGACAAGGTGTTATACTTAAATGCACGCAGCATAAGGAATAAGGCGGATCATCTTGTCGTACAGCCACAGATTAGCAGATATGATATTGTGGCCATCACTGAGACGTGGCTATAGGATGCATGTCTCTGTGAACTGTACAGTGTATCGGATGGATAGGCAGGTAGGCAGAGGGGGTGGTGTGGCTTTATTGGTAAGAAATGATATTAAATCATAAGAAAAAGGTGACATAGGATCGGAAGGTGCAGAATCTTTATGGGTTGAGTTAAGAAATCGCAGGGGTAAAAGGACCCTGATGGCAGTTATATACAGGCCTCCTAACAGCTGCAGGGATGTGGACTACAAATTACAACTGGAAATAGAAAAGGCTTGTCAGAAGGGCAGTGTTATGATAATTGTGGGGGATTTTAACATGTCGGCATTGGATCTCAAGAGAGAGAATTTGTAGAATGTCTACGAGATGGGTTTTTAGAACAGCTTGTTGTTGAGCCCACGAGGGGACCGGCTGTACTGGATTGGGTATTGTGTAATGAAGCAGAGGTGATTAGAGAGATTGAGGTGAAGGAACCCTTAGGAGGCAGTGATCATAACATGATTGAGTTCACTGTGAAATTTGAAAAAGAGAAGCCAAAATCTGATGCGTCAGTATTTCAGTGGAGTAAAAGAAATTACAGTGGCATGAGAGAGGAACTGGCCAAAGTTGACTGGAATTGGACACTAGCGGGAAGGACAGCAAAGCAGCAGTGGCTGGCGTTTATGCGAGAAGTGAGGAAGGTGCAGGACAGATATATTCCAAAAAAGGAGAAATTTTCGAATGGAGAAATGATGCAACCGTGGCTGACAAGAGAAGTCAATGCCAAAGTTAGAGCAAAGGAGAGGGCATACAAGGAAGCAAAAATTAGTGGGAAGACAGAGGATTGGGAAGTTTTTAAAAGCTTACAAAAGGAAACTAAGAAGGTTATTAAGAGGGAAAAGATGAACTATGAAAGGAAGCTAGCAAATAATATCAAAGAGGATACTAAAAGCTTTTTCAAGTACATAAAGAGTAAAAAGACAGGTGAGAGTAGGTATAGGACCAATAGAAAATGATGCTGGAGAAATTGTAATGGGAGATAAGGAGATGGCGGAGGAATTCAACAAGTATTTTGCATCAGTCTTCACTGAGGAAGACACCAGCAGTATACCGGACACTCAAGGGTGTCAGGGAAGAGAAGTGTGCATAGTCACAATTACGACAGAGGAAGTACTCAGAAAGTCTAAGGGTAGATAAATCTCCCGGACTAGATGGAATGCACCCTCGTGTTGGAAGTAGCTGTAGAGATTGCGGAGGCATTAGCGATGATCTTTCAAAAGTCGATAGATTCTGGCATGGTTCTGGAGGACTGGAAGATTGCAAATGTCACTCCGCTATTTAAGAGGGGGGCAAGGAAGCAAAAAGGAAATTATAGACCTGTTAGCTTGACATCGATGGTTGGAAAGTTGTTGGAGTCAATTATCAAGGATGAGGTTACTGAGTACCTGGAGGTATATGACAAGATAGGCAGAACTCAGAATGGTTTCCTTAAAGGAAAATCTTGCCTGACAAACCTATTACAATATTTTGAGGAAATTGCAAGTAGGCTAGACAAGGGAGATGCAGTGGATGTTGTGTATTTGGATTTTCACAAGGCCTTTGACAAGGTGCCGCACATCAGGCTGCTAAACAAGATAAGAGCCCATGGAATTACGGGAAAGTTACATACATGGATAGAGCGTTGGCTGATTGGCATGAGTGGGAATAAAGGGATCCCATTCTGGTTGGCTGCCGGTTACCAGTGGTGTTCCACAGGGGTCCGTGTTGGGGCTGCTTCTTTTTACTTTGTACATCAACGATTTGGATTATGGGATAGATGGCTTTGTGGCTAAGTTTGGTGATGATACAAAGATAGGTGGAGGGGCCAGTAGTGCTGAGGAAACAGAGAGTCTGCAGAGAGACTTGGATAGATTGGGAGAATGGGCAGAGAAGTGGCAAATGAAATACAATGTTGGAAAGTGTATGGTTATATACTTTGGTAGAAGAAATAAACAGGCAGACTATTATTTAAATGGGGAGAGAATTCGAAGTTCTGAGATGCAACGGGACTTGGGAGTCCTCGTGCAGGATAACTTTAAGGTTAACCTCCAGGTTCAGTCGGTGGTGAAGAAGGCGAATGCAATGTTGGCATTCATTTCTAGAGGAATAGAGTATAGGAGCAGGGAAGTGAATGAGCTCTATAAGGCACTGGTAAGACCTCACTTGGAGTACTGTGTGCAGTTTTGGGCTCCTTATTAAAGAAAGGATGTGCTGATGTCGGAGAGGGTTCAGAGAAGATTCACTAGGATGATTCCGGGAATGAGAGGGTTAACATATGAGGAACGTTTGACCACTCTTGGACTGTACTCCTTGGAGCTTAGAAGAATGAGGGGGGACCTCATAGAAACATTTCGAATGTTGAGAGGCATGGAGAGAGTGGATGTGGCAAAGTTGTTTCCTATGACGGGGGCATCTAGTACGAGAGGGCATGACTTAAGGATTGAAGGGTGCCCATTCGGAACAGAGATGCGAAGAAATTTTTTTAGCCAGAGGGTGGTGAATCTGTGGAATTTGTTGCCACGGGCAGCAGTGGAGGTCAAGTCATTGGGTGTATTTAAGTCAGAGATTGATAGGTATCTGAGTAGCCAGGGCATCAAAGGTTATGGAGAGAAGGCATGGGAGTGGGACTAAATGGGAGAATGGATCAGCTCATGATAAAATTCCGGAGCAGACTCGATGGGCCGAATGGCCGACTTCTGCTCCTTTGTCTTATGGTCTTATGTCTTATGGTCTTATGATTCTCACTGCTTCATGTTTCCTCTCCATAACCACTTCTGGCAACATCTAAGAGCATATTTCCAAAGGCAGGCCTAATTTAGGCCAGCAGCTCACCACAAGTGTTGACTGAGACTCAATACTTTAGTAATCATGTTGGAAGATTCATGTTTTGCATTCTTTAGACTTCTGTATTAATGCTCACATATCTGTAGTCACACTTTATTAGCCTTCCTTTATTATTCATTATACTGTAAATAATAAAAGCATTCATTATTCTTATAAAATAATTTCACAAAGCTAAAGATGCTTGGAACTAGAAAAATAAACAAAATCACAGCTGTAATGTAAGATTTTAATCGTGTCAATTGTTGTTTTGGGACCAGTCACTTAATTAACACATGTACAGGAGTTGATTTCCATTTCAGATAGTAACCAGGACATCTGCTTAGCTTGGTTAACTTTGATGAAAAGGCACAAGTTATGACAGGCAATTTTTTAAAATGATAAGCAAATACACTTATACTTGGAGACATAAGAGAGACTGCAGATGCTGGAAATCTGGAGCAAAATACACAAAATGCTGAAGGAACACAACAGGTCAGGCAACATCTGTGAAAGGAAACAAACTGTTAACATTTTCAGCAAAGAACCTTCATGTGAAAAAGCTCTAAAAGTTCCATTTGCAGAACTTTATTTCTTCAATGTAGTGCAAAAAATAGCTTCCTATGAAAAATGTAATTAGTGCATTATAAGACTGTAGTGGTATGCTACACACAGCGCGAGAATAACCACACGGAGTCGGGGAGTTGGAGTTGCGATAAAGAGATTTATTCAAACTTCGCGGCCTGCTTTAAAGCCTTGCCGTTCCCGCCCTCCCTGGGCGGGACTGCTGTGGGGAATGCATAATCGCAGACCCTTTCCACACGCGGGATATTCCCCCTGCTGGTGACGATGGCCGGGCGCCCTTTTTGGGGCAGGCCTTTCTGCCGGCGCGCGCTGTCTCGTGAGCTGCTTCGTGTGTGTTGGAAAGTGGGTCACCACATAACCTCCCGCCCCCAGAACCGGCGATACATCCCCCAATGGCCACAGTCTGGATCGGCCTCTGTTTCGGATGTCTGCCCCGTGCCGCGGTGCCTGAGCCCAGACTGGCTGCACCAAGTCCACATGTCTCCCCCCCCCCCAATGTCCAGCACGAACGTGGACCCGTTGTTTCTGATCACCTTAAATGGGCCCTCGTAGGGCCGCTGTAGCGGTGCCTGGTGTCCGCCCCGTCGTACAAAAAGAAACTTACAGTTCTGCAGGTCTTTGGATATGCAGGTCGGGCTCTGTCCGTGCTGTGAAGTGGGTATGGGGGCCAGGTTACCAAGCCTCTCACGTAGTCTGTCCAGGACTGCTGCGGGTTCTTCCTCTTGCCCCCTTGGGGCTGGTATGAACTCTCCTGGGACGACCAGGGGTGCGTCATACACCAACTCGGCCGACGAGGTGTGCAGATCCTCCTTGGGCGCCGTGCGGATTCCGAGCAGGACCCAGGGAAGTTCATCCACCCAGTTAGGCCCTTTCAGGCGGGCCATGAGAGCTGATTTCAGGTGACGGTGGAAACACTCCACTAGTCCGTTCGACTGTGGGTGGTAGGCAGTTGTGTGGTGTAGCTGTGATCCTAAAAGGCTGGCCATAGCCGACCACAGGCTGGAGGTGAACTGGGCGCCCCTGTCAGAGGTAATGTGGGCCGGTACCCCGAAGCGTGCTACCCAGGTTGCGATCAGTGCTCGGGCGCAGGATTCAGAGGTGGTGTCGGTGAGTGGGACCGCCTCTGGCCATCTGGTGAACCAGTCTACGATAGTTAGGAGGTACTGCGCTCCTCCCGACACTGGCAGGGGCCCCACGATATCCACATGAATGTGGTCGAACCTCCGGCGGGTGGGTCCGAACTGCTGCGGCGGAGCCTTGGTGTGCCACTGCACCTTGGCTGTTTGGCACTGCATGCACGTTTTGGCTCATTCACTGATCTGTTTACGAAGTCGATGCCATACGAACCTGTTGGAGACCAGCCGGACAGTTCTCCTGATGGAGGGGTGCACTAAGTTGTGAATGGATTCGAAAACCCGCCGGCGCCAGGCTGCTGGGACAACAGGGTGGGGTTGGCCAGTAGCTACGTCACACAGTAGGGTCCTCTCACCTGGGCCTACGGGGAGGTCTTGGAGCTGCAAACCAGAGACCGCAGTCCGGTAACTGGGGATCTCAGTGTCTGCCTGCTGTGCCTCTGCCAGCACTGCATAGTCCACCCCCTGGGACAGGGCCTGTATGGTAGGTCTGGATAGTGCGTCCGCCACAACGTTGTTCTTTCCAGAGACATGCCGGATGTCCGTCGTGTACTCGGAGATGTAGGACAGATGTCGCTGCTGGCGGGACGACCAGGGGTCGGACATCTTCGTGAACGCAAAGGTAAGCGGTTTGTGGTCTGTGAACGCGGTGAAGGGCCTACCTTCTAAGAAGTACCTGAAATGCCGGATTGCCTGGTATAGTGCCAATAGCTCCCGGTCGAAAGCACTGTATTTGAGTTCCGGTGGTCGTAGGTGTTTGCTGAAGAACGCCAGGGGTTGCCAGCGACCCTCGATGAGTTGTTCCAGCACTCCACCGACTGCTGTGTTGGATGCGTCCACCGTGAGGGCAGTAGGAACGTCCGTTCTGGGGTGCACTAGCATCGCGGCGTTTGCCAAGGCTTCTTTGGTTTTAACGAAAGCGGCTGCGGCCTCTTCGTCCCAGGTAATGTCCTTGCCCTTACCCAACATCAGGGTGAACAGGGGGCACATGATTTGGGCTGCTGAGGGGAGGAAACGGTGGTAGAAATTCACCATATCCACGAAATCCTGCAGGCCCTTGATTTTGTTGGGTCGGGGGAAGTGGCGGACTGCGTCTACCTTGGTGGGCAGCGCGGTTGCCCCGTCTTTAGTAATCCTGTGGCCCAGGAAGTCGATGGTGTCGAGTCTGAACTGGCATTTGGCTGGGTTGATTGTAAGGCCGAATTCACTCAGGCGGGAGTAGAGCTGGCGGAGGTGGGACAGATGCTCCCGCCGACTACTGCTGACTATGAGGATGTCGTCCAAATAGATGAATGCAAAGTCCAGGTCGCGTCCCACCGCGTCCATTAGCCGCTGGAACGTCTGTACGGCATTCGGAGGAATTCGAAAAGTCCGAACGGGGTGATGAGTGCTGTTTTGGGGATGTCGTCCGGATGTACCGGGATTTGATGGTATCCCCAGATGAGGTCTACCTTGGAAAAGATCCTTGTGCCGTGTAGGTTTGCTGCGAAGTCTTGCATGTGCGGCACAGGGTAGGGGTCTGGCATCGTAGCCTCGTTCAGTCTGCGGTAGTCACCGCATGGTTTCCAGCCCCCCATTGCCTTGGGCACCATATGCAGGGAGGAGGCCCATGGGTTGTCGGACAGTCGTATGATCCCCAATTCCTCCATCTTCTTGAAGTCCTCCTTCACCAGTCGGAGCTTGTCCGGGGGAAGCCTTCGAGCACGGGTGTGGAGGGGTGGTCCCTGGGTCGGGATGTGGTGCTGTACTCCGTGTCTGGGCATGGCTGCCGTGAACTGCGGTGTCAGTACTGCTGGGAAATCCGCCAGGACCCTGGTGAATTCATTGCCAGACAGCGTGATGGAGTCCAGGTGTGGGGCTGGCAACTTTGCTTCACCCAGGGAGAACATTTGAAAAGTCTTGGCGTGGACTAATCGCTTCCCTTGCAGGTCGACCAGCAGGCTGTGGGCTCGTACAAAATCCGCCCCCAGGAGTGGTTGGACCACGGCGGCTAGTGTGAAGTCCCACGTGAACCGGTTGGAGCAGAATTGTAGCCGCACCGTGCGGGTGCCTTAGGTCCGTATTGTGCTGCCATTTGCGGCCCTCAGGGTGGGTCCCGGTACTCTGCTGCGGGTGTTGTAACTCGTTGGAGGTAAGACGCTGAACTCCGCTCCGGTGTCGACCAAAAAATGGCGTCCCGACTGTTTGTCCCAGACGTACAGGAGGCTGTCCTAATGGCCAGCTGCCGTAGCGATCAGCGGCGGCTGGGCCTTGGTGTTTCCCAGGAATTTGCAGGGTGGTCTACAGCGGCAGGCCTCTGTGCCCCACCGCTGGTGGTAGAAGCACCGTTGTTTGTTGGGCTCTGCTGCCGGGCCTGGTCTGGTCTGTCATTGGGCACGCGGCTTGGTGATCTGTGCGACAGATGCCCCTCTCTCTTTCCTGGCATTCCACAGCACATCTGCCCGGGCCGCCACTTCTCGGGGGTCGCTGAAATCTGCGTCGGACAGCAGCAGGCATATGTCCTCGGGCAGTTGCTCTAGGAACACCTGCTCAAACATGAAGCGGGGCTTGTGTCCTTCAGCCAGGGCCAGCATTTCGTTCATTAATGCCAACGGCGGCCTGTCTCCCAAACCATCCAGGTGCAGTAAGCGGTGTGCTGGTTCGCACCGTGAGAGTCCGAAAGTCCTTATGAGCAGGGCTTTGAATGCTGTGTATTTGCCGTCCTCCAGGGGCGACTGTATAAACTCCTCAACTTGTGCAGCTGTCTCCTGGTCGAGGGAGCTCAGCACGTAGTAGTAGCTAGTGGATTCCGAAGTTATCTGCCGAATGTGGAATTGTGCTTCTGCTTGTTCGAACCACAGACAGGGTCGCAGCGCCCAGAAACTTGGCAGTTGTAACGAAACTGCATGAACGGATGCGGCGTCGGTCATCTCTGGCCCAAATATCGTTTGGGCTGTCGGGGTCACCAATTGTAGCGGTGTGCTACACACAGCGCTAGAATAACCACACCGAGTCGGGGAGTTGGAGTTGCGATAAAAGAGATTTATTCAAACTTCGCAGCCTGCTTTAAAGCCTTCCCGTTCCCGCCCTCCTTGGGCGGACTGCTGTGGGGAATGCATAATCGCAGACCCTTTCCATGCGCGGGATTTTCCCCCTGCTGGTGAAGATGGCCTGCGCCCTTTTTGGGGCTGGCCTCTCTGCTGGCGCGCACTGTATTGTGGGCCAGTTCGTGTATGTTGGAAAGTGGGTTGCCACAAGACCATAAGATATAGGAGCAGAATTAAGCCATTTGGCCCATCGAGTTTGCTCCATCATTTCATTCTGGCTGATCCATTTCCCTCTCAGCCCCAGTCTTATGCCTTCTCCCTGTATCCCTTCATGCCCTGACTAATCAAGAATCTATCAAACCCTGCCTTAAATATACATGAAGACTTGGCCTCCACAGCCACCTGTGGAAAACGAATTCCACCGATTCACCACCCTCTGGCTAAACCTCCTCATCTTTGTTCTAAATGGATGTCCCTCTATACTGAGGTTGTGTCCTCTGGTCTTAGACTTCCCCACCTTTGGAAAATTTGTCTCCAAATCTACTCAATATTCAATAGGTTTCAATGAGGTCCCCCCTCATTCTTCTGAATTCCAGTGAGTACAGAGCCAGAGACTTAGATAAGGGGCCCAAAACTGCTCACAATGCTGCAAATGAGGCCTCAGCAGTGCCTTACAAAGCCTTAACACTACACACTTGCTTTTATACTCTAGTCCTCTCGAAATGAATGCTAACATTGCATTTGCCTTCCACTGACTCAATCTGCAAATTAACCTTTAGAGAATCCTGCACAAGGACTCCCCAATCCCTTTGCACTTCAGATTCTTAAATTTTCTCTCCATTTAGAAAATAGTCCATGCTTTTATTTTTTTACAAAAGTGCATGGCATACACTTCCTGACACCATATTCCACTTGCCACTTCTTTGCCCATTCTCTTAATCTGTCCCAGTTCTTCTGCAGCCTCCCTGCTTCCTCAGCACTACCTAGCTCTCCACCTGTCTGCAAAGGCATAAGTAATGATCTTTCAAGAATCACTAGGTTCAGGAATAGGTTTGGAAAACTGGAAAATTGCATATGTCACTCCACTCTTCAAGAAGTCAGAGAGACAGAAGAAAGGAAACTATAGGCCAGTTAGCCTGACCTCAGTGGTTGGGAAGATGTTGGACTCGATCATTAAGGATGTGATCTTAGAGTACCTGGAGGCACATGATAGGCCACAGCTAACACGGTTTCCTCAAGGGAAAATCTTACCTGAAAGATTTGTTGGAACTATTTGAAGAAGTAACAAGCAGGATAGACAAAGGAGAACCGGTTGATGTTGTGTACTTGGGTTTTCAGAAGGCCTTTGACAAGGTGCCACACATGAGGCTGCTTAACAAGCTACGAGCCCATGGAATTACAGGAAAGATTCTAGCATCAATAAAGCAGTGGCTGATTGGCAGGAGGTGAAGAGTGAGAATAAAGGAAACCTTTTCTGTCTAGCCGCCGGTGACTAATGGTGTTGCACAAGAGTCTGTGTTGGGATTGATCCTCTTAACATCACTGTCAATGATTTGGATGATGGAATTGATGGCTTTGTTGCAAAGTTCGGAACTGATATGAAGATTGGTGGAGAGGAAGGCAGTTTTGAGGAGGTGGGGAGGCCACAGAAGGATTTGGACAGATTAGGAGAATGTGCAAAGAAATGGCAGGTAGAATACAGTGTTGGGAAGTGTATTGTCATGCACTTTGGTAGAAGAAATGAAAGGGTTGACTATTTTGGAAATGGAGAGAAAATGCAACAAATTGAAGTGAGCAGGGACTTGCAAGTCCTTGTGCAGGATTTCCAAAAAGTTAATTTGCAGGTTGAGTCTGTGGTGAGGAAGGCAAATGCAATGTTAGCATTCATTTCAAGAAGACTAGAATGTAACAGCAAGGATGTAATGTTGAAATGTATTGTGAGCAGTTTTGGGCCCCTTATCTTAGAAAAGATGTGCTGAAACTGGAGAGGATTCAAAGGAGGTGCATAAAAATTATTCCAGGATTGAATGGCTTGTCGTATGAAGAGCGTTTGATTACACTGGGCCTGTATTCACTGGAATTCAGAAGCATGGAGGGATGGGATGACCTAATTGAAACTTATCGAATGGTGAAAGGCCTTGTTAGAGTAGATGTGGAGGTGTTTCCGATGGTGGGAGAGTCTAAGACCAGAGGACATAGCTTCAGAATGGAGGGGCATCCTTTTAGAACAGAGATGAGGAAGAATTTCTTCAGCCAGAGAGTGGTGAATCTATGGAATTCTTTGCGACAGGCAGCTGTGGAGAAAAATTCTTTATGTATATTTAAGTCAGAGGTTGAAAGATTCTTGATTGGTCAGGACATGAAGGGATACAGGGAGAAGGCAGGAGATTGAGGCTGAAAGGAAAATTGGATCCGCCATGATGAAATGGCGGAGCAGACTCGATGGGCCAAATGGCCAAGTTCTGCTCCTATATCTTATGGTCTTTTGGTCTATCTTTCTACTGTCTGCCTTGGCCACAAGCCATAATTCCTTCACCCATATCACTGCATATAATGTGAAAAGAAGTGGTCCCAAACCAGACCCCTGTTGAATATTACCAGTCACCAACCTTTTGAAAATCCATGTACTCAACAACCACAAATTTTCCTTTGTCTCTCCTGTTTGTTATTTCTTGAAAGAATTCCAACAGATTTGTCAGGTAAGACTTTTCCTTAAGGAAACCATGCTAACCTTGGCCTAGTCTATCACTTGCCTCCAAGTACCCCAAAACAACATCGTTATCAATCAACTCCAACAGCTTCATAACCACTGAGGTCAGACTAACTGGCCTGTAATATTCTTTCTGATGCTCTCTCCTTTCTTGAATAGTGGAGTGAGGCTCCCTTTTATACTTAATATAGCTGAAGAAACTTTTGGTTTCTTCTTTAATATTATTGGCTAGCTTACCTTCTTATTCCATCTTTTCCTCCTTGATGACATTTTAGTTGCCTTCTGTTAATTTTTAAATGCTTCCCAATCCTCTAATTTCCCACTATTTCTCACTCTATTTATGCCCTCTCTTTGGCTTTTATGTTGGTTTTGACTTCTCTTATCAGCCATGTTTGCATCATCTTACCTTTAGAATACTCCTTCTTTGGGATGTATCTATCCTGCACTTTCCAAGTTGCTCCCAGAAACACCAACCATTGCTATTCCACCATCATCCCTGCTAATGTTCAATTTTGGTTGGCTGCTCTTTCATGCCTCTGTAATTCACAAATAATGATACATCTGACTTTAGGTTCTCCTTCTTAAATTGCAGGATAAATTCTAGCATATTATGATCACTG
Source organism: Mobula hypostoma (assembly GCF_963921235.1). NCBI lineage: Eukaryota > Metazoa > Chordata > Chondrichthyes > Myliobatiformes > Myliobatidae > Mobula > Mobula hypostoma. The sequence goes on along the minus strand of NC_086098.1, from coordinate 53,838,656 downwards.
CCTCCAAAAGCTTCTTTTACCTTAAGTTCTATACTCAATTCCATTTCATTGCACTACACCAAATCCAGAATAGTTGATCCCCTTGTGGGCTACAGCATGAACTGCTCTAAAAAACATTTTACAGATTTCCCCTCTTGGATTCCAGCACCAACCTGATTTTCCCAATCTACCGGCATATTGAAATTCCCAATGACTACTGTATCATTGCCCTTTCAGCATGCATTTTCTATCTGCAGATGTATTTTGAAAACCACATCTTTGCTACTGTTTGGAGTATAATATAACATTTGTCTGATTCTAATAACACTATAGATCTATAATGAATAATATATGACTTTACAACTAAATTCTTCCATCAGACTGCCTTCTATGCAAGGGCTGTCTTAAATCTAGATATGTCACTGAGACCACATCTGCTACTGAAACAGGACTGATGAAGGGTGTTGGCCCAAAGCATCAACTGATCATTTCCCTCCACAGATGCTGCCTGATCTGCTGAGTTCCTCCATCATTTTAAGTGTGTTGCTACATACTGTATATACATGGATCACCAGCATATGTGAAATGCAGAAAACTCATACCAGATCCAAATGTGTTACCAGACATCCCACCCCACAAAATTCATTTCAGGGAGGTAGCACCCCCGCCCCCCGCAACCCCATATCCACCCCCCACCGTTGACCTCCAAGGGTGTATGTAATACTTTGTTTAGTGATTTTGTCTAATCTGTAAACCAAGTTGGGTATATGCAGCAAATGTGACATTAAAGTATGTACTTATATTATCATGTTTATTCTATTACAACTTTAAGCAAGTCTACAGGGAGTTTGGCCTTATTACGTAGGACATCAATAGCGTAGCTCCTTGGCGGCCAACCAGCTAGTTTAATTCAGGGTCCCCAAACTTTTTTGCACCGCGCACTGGTTTAATATTGACAATATTCTTGCGGACCCGCTGAGCCGGGGAGAGGGGGTGTTAAACTCGACTGGAATATAGGTGATAAGTCAACTATAAGTCACCTTTTAGTGGCTAATACACTCAACTTCGTTTCTAAAGGGGTTTATCTAACGAATTTAATATTAAACACACAGCGCATATTTTCCTCGCACGAATGTAGTAATAAGTCAATTATAACAGTGGTCCCAAACCTCCAGGCCGCAAAGAGTGCAGCAGTACAGCGGTGGCTGGAACACACCCAACACATCTTTAAGAAAAAAGCCGAAATAAACAAGCTAATTGATTACGTGCCGGGTGGCACCTAATTAATTAGCTAGTTTATTTCAGCTTTTTTCTTAAAGATGTGCTGGGTGTGTTCCGGCCACCACTGCATTCTTCGCGGCCCGGAGGCTGGGGACCACTGAATTATAAGTCACATAAGTCAATAGCATCATAACATTTTAAGTAAGGTTTGGATATTAAACACACAGTGCATATTTTCCTCGTATGAACATATAAAATCATTGCAACACACCAATATTGCTGAATCAGTGGGAGCCCTGGGCTTGTTTTCCTGCAACAACACAGTCCTTTCGAGGGGTGATGGGAAACAGTGATACTCGAAGGGGGTTCCTTATGTCCAGTCTATTCCGCAATTTAGTTTTCGTTGCATTCATTTCAGAAAACTCCGCTTCGCAACGATATGATGTTGGAAATGGAAGCAACGTTTTCAGTGCTTTCATGGCTATCTCAGGATATTTAGCTTTGACTTTGATCCAGAATGCCGGCAGAGATGTTATGTCAAACATACTTTTCAGCCTGCCGTCATTTGCAACCTCGAGGAGTTGATCTTCTTCCCGCGCTGACATAGATGATTCACCGGGGACATTCACAAATGGGTCCTTTGCACGTCTTGGGTCACTGATGACCTTGCGTGTGTTAAAATTCAACAATGCATGACAGGGAATGAGGAAAGGTGCAGCTGACTCATATCGTTTCATATCGCCAAATCATATTGTTACCTCGCAGCCCGGTGGTTGGGGACTACTCTTAGCACGAAGAGAGACCAATCAGGATGCTCGCTCTCCCTCTCCCTCTCCTGCTCAAAAAAACCTAATTCCGGGATATTGTATATAATTTCCAGGCGTCAGGGAGCCACTATCGATATGCGGGAGACTCCCAGAACTTCCGGGAGAGGTGGGATGTCTGTGTTACACAAGTGGTCAAAGTTTAGGGGGGCAACAGTAGGATGTATATAGGGTGGCTGAGATTTGTGACAAGGCAAGATTTTAACTTAAAGGTAACCTGTCCCTAAGGAGTTTCCACTGATGACCTAAAAGCAAGTTGCGTAAAAACACCTGCTTCTGCATTAATAGTGTACACAATCTGTGGGCCATACGTGTTTGCACAACATCACTTCAGCTGCATCCACTTGCAAATTACTCATGTTTAGATGCTTCCTTTCACTGATGCATTAGATATACTCTGGACCTGCAAAGTAAATTACAGAGGTTATTGAGTTTATGACAAATATTGGATCAGTTCCACAAAGTATTTTCCAATTAAGGTGTATTTTCCATCACCCATAATCTTTGTACAGCACACTACAATTTTTAGGCCAAGTCGATTCTATAATAACTTCTTCTATTTTAATTTCCAGACATGTTACTGTATTGCACTAATGACCAATAATTGGTATTGGCTTATATTAATTCAAGTCAAGTCAAGTCACTTTTATTGTCATTTCAACCATAACTGCTGGTACAGTGCATAGTAAAAATGAAACAACGTTCCTCCAGGACCATGGTGCTACATGAAACAACACAAAACTGCACTAGACTACGTGAAACAACACAAAACTACACTAGACTTCAGACCTACACGGAACTACGTAAAGTCCATAAAACAGTGCAAGACAGTACAATAATTAATAAACAAGACAATAGGCACAGTAAAGGACAAATTACAATATAATAATAAATAATGTAAATTTAAACAATGTAAACAATATTTTAGCAGAAATTGAGAAAGAAATGAGCAAAAATTGCCAAGGGAGTGGAGTGGTGTTCAGTTGTGTCTGTGTGTCTGTGTGTAGGTTGGTATCAGTCTAGACTCTGGGAATTGAGGAGTCTAATGGCTTGGGGGAAGAAACTGTTGCACAGTCTGGTCGTGAGAGCCCGAATGCTTCGGTACCTTTTGTCAGATGGCAGGAGGGAGAAGAATTTGCATGAGGGGTGCGTGGGGTCCTTCACAATGCTGTTAGCTTTGCTGATGCAGCATGTGGTGTAAATGTCTGTAATGGCGGGAGGAGAGACCCCGATGATCTCTTCAGCTAACCTCTCTATCCGCTGCAGGGTTTTGCGATCTGAGACGGGGCAATTTCCAAACCAGGCAATAATGCAGCTGCTCAGGATACTCTCTGGAAGATGGACTTTTCTCAGCCTTCACAGAAAGTAGAGACACTGCTGGGCTTTCTTTGCTATGGAGCTGGTTTTGAGGGACCAGGTGAGATTTTCCACCAGGTGAACACCAAGAAATTTGGTGCTGTTAATGATCTCTACAGAGGAGCCATTGATGTTCAGCGGAGAGTGGTCGCTCCGTGCTCTCCTGAAGTTAACAACCATCTCTTTTGTTTTGTTCATATTCAGATACAGGTTGTTGGCTCTGCACCAGTATGTTAGCAACTGCACCTCTTCTCTGTATGCTGACTCATCGTTCTTGCAGATGAGACCCACCATGGTTGTGTCATCGGCAAACTTGATGTAATTCGGACTGTATTTCTGCACAGTTATGAGTCAGCAGAGTGAACAGCAGTGGACTGAGCACACAGCCCTGGGGTCCCCCGTGCTCAGTGTGATGGTGTTGGAGATGCTGCTTCCGATCCGGACTGACTGAGGTCTCCCAGTCAGGAAGTCTAGGATCCAGTTACAGAGGGAGGTGTTCAGGCCCAGTAGGCTCAGATTTCCAATCAGGCGCTGAGGAATGATTGTGTTGAATACTGAACTGAAGCCTATGAACAGCATTTGAATGTACGTGTCTTTTTTGCCCAGATGGGTGAAGGCCATTTGGAGGGTGGCGGCGATGGTGTCGTCTGTTGAGCGGTTGGAACAATATGCGAACTGCAGGAGGTCCAGTGAGGGGGGCAACAGGGTCTTGATCTGCCTCATGATGAGCCTCTCGAAACACTTCATGATGATGGATGTGAGTGCAACAGGACAGTAGTCGTTGAGCTAGGACACTGAAGACTTCTTCGGCATGGGGACAATGGTGGTGGCCTTGAAGCACATTGGAACAACAGCGCTGCTCAGGGAGATGTTGCCGATGTCAGTGAGAACATCTGCCAGCTGGTCTGCACATTCTCTGAGCACTCTGCCAGGAATACTGTCTGGTCCAGCAGCCTTCCATGGGTTGATCGTGAATAAAGCAAAAATATTAATTTCACTGTGCAATACAACACATACATTTGTAGTTATTCTAAAGGTTACAGTGCTATAATGACAAGGTAACTCCTTCAGCACAGGAAATAGGTTCTGCGGCAATCTGTCAAGGTCTAACAGCTCAGGCCATCTGCTAGACTCTGGTGGAAGCAAAATAAACTGTTTTTTTATGAATTGCAAATTCAAGTCTGATCTATGATAATTCATGTGCAAAATGCTGTAAAAGCTCAATTTACAGAGGATTATTTATCCAATGTAGTGCAAAAAATAAATGTAGTGCTAAATGTAACTATTGGAATACAATGCTTATCTGATCTAGTAACACTATAGATCAATAGTGAATAATGTATAACAGTAGAACCAGATTCTTCCTTCAAGCAGCGTACTGTCCAAGAGTGCCTTAAATCCAGATACACCACTGAGACCACACCTGGTACTGATACAGGATTCCTTTCAATAGCAACAAGGCATCAGTTATGCTCTATTTCACTGGTTTAATTTGCACCATATTAACTCGGAAAATTTGCCAGATTATTGAGTTTGATTTATATACACAATTGCTGCAAAGCTTGTTAAAAAGTCCCAATTAACACAAACTCTGAAATGTAATTTAAATCAGAAATGGTTATGCCACTTTATAAAATGTTTTAGCTGTTAATTTCTGACAAAAACATGCATTTTGAAGTAATATGTCATAAACGTAATGAGATTAAATTTATAAAATTCTGGAATTATTAATTTTTTATTTTATTTAGGGAGACAGCGTGGAGCAGTCCCTCTGGCCCCCTGAGCAACCCGACCAATTTAATTCCCAGCCTTAATCACAAAGAATAACCAATAAACCTACTAACTCATACGTCTTTGGATTTCTCTTAGTCATAGAAAGGTACAGTACCCTTTGGCCCATCTAGTCTATGCCGTACCATTTAAATTTACTCCCATTGACCTGCACTGCTACCATAGCCCCCGTATCCCTGCCATCCATGTTTCTATCCAAACTTCTCATAGAGTCTGTGGGAGGAAACTGGATCATCCGGAGGAGGATACCAACACACACACACACACACACACACACATGGAAAGAATGTAGAAATTTCCTTACAGTGGATGCAGGAATTGAACGCTGAACTCTGACACCCCATACAAACTGGAAGTACAAATAAAGGGCAACATGGTATGAAATAAAAAATGAACAAACATTTGAGATAGGTGCAGTGGAATTAATATGGAACTCCATCACACTGAGCACCAGATCCCCACAAGGCTGTGTGCTTAGCCCATTGCTGTTTACACTGCACTTGACTGTGCAGCCAGATTCAAGGAGAACCTGATCATTAAATTTGCTGATGATACCATAGTGGTGGGGCTCATCAGCAAAAATGATGAAACTATGTACAGGGAGGAGGTCAAACACCTAGAGAGCTAGTGCAGGGATAACAACTTGATGCTTAATGTCACCAAAACCAAGGAGATGATCATCAATTTCAGACGGTCTCAGCCTGAGCACACACCCCTCAGCATCAGCGGCTCCACAGTGGAGAGAGTGGAAAACATCAAGTTCCTCGGGGTGCAGATCTCAGACCTGGTCCAGGAACACCACTGGGATTGTGAAACGGGCCCAGCAGAGATTGCACTTTCTGAGGAAGCTTAAACAAGCATCACTCCCCACTAACATCTTAACTACATTCTACAGAGGCGTGGTTGAGAGTGTGCTGACCATTTGCATCACAACCTGGTACTCCAGCTGCAGTGCTGTCGACAAAAAAGCCTTGCAGAGGGTGGTTTGGGGAGCAGAGAAGGTTATTGGGGTCTCCCTACCTTCTGTCCAAGACGTCTTTCAGAGTCGATGCCTCCAGAAGACACAGTACACCATTAAAGACCCCTCACACCCTCTCCATGAACTGTTTGTTCTTCTGCCATCAGGCAAACATTACAGGAGCTTCAAAACTAAAACCACAAGGCCACTAAACAGCTTCCTCCCACAGGCAGTCAGACTGCTAAATAGCTGCTCCACCTGACTCTGCTTTGGACACTTTTAACTTGCACTGGACAGTTATAACTGATTTTAACCGACATGTGGCTGTTGTGTTTTACTATTTATTGTTATGTTTATTATTTAGCGTTGCGTTTGTTATGTTATGATTGCACTCCCCTGAGAAACGCTGTCTCATTCTGCCCTGCAGAGCTAATGTATGGTTAGAATGACAATAAAGTTTTCTGAATCTTTGAATCTTTGAATCTTTGAACACATTTTTGCACTGGGGATACTGATCTGATCAAACGTAATTGATTTCATAATACTTTTATATGATTTTTAACTTTTATTAATTTTATTCTTGGAGATACACTTTCCTTAATTTGGAGCATCACAGTAGTGTAGTGGTTAGTGCAGGTGATCTGCGTTCAATTTCTCCTACTGACTGTAAGGAGTTGGTACGTTCTCCCCGTGACTGCTTAAGTTTCCTCCAGGTGCTCCGGTTTCCTCCCACAATCCAAAGACATACCAGTTAGAGTTCTAAGCAACATAGTCTTTCCATGAGACAATGTCTGTCTTTCTCAAAACACCTGCCCCCCCCCCCAGTAGTACAAAATTTTAGCACACGCGTTTACAATGTCATGCAAAGGTCCTACACGCTGGAACATTGAAAATAACAAGATGTAATGAGACAAAATTATTTTAAAACTTTTGTTTTCATGTTGTAGCAGTGAACATACCATTATTCTTATAAGATCAAGATGAATGATATTGGAATAAAATCTGATGTAAAACTTATCAGACGAATGAAAGAGAAGAACACTTGAAAGGCTGTGCATTAACAGTATCTGTTATCACTATTTATATGGTCTCTGAGGGGTCAAAGTTCCTTAAGGCCAGGGGTGTTAGTGGGGATAAGTTCCCGCAACCTATTAACTGCTCCCATGGCACGCATCTCAAATTGCTTCTGAAAAGCAAGTCCAGCTCCTGGTTTTCACATATGGTTTAGCTACTAAGCCCCATGGAACTTGTTACAAGAATCACCCCTTGTAATAATGATCAGTGAGGTACAGAAAAGCTGTATTTACCGACAAGTCTTTGCTTGGTTTTGTCACTCTGTGTCCAAATCAAGTCCAAGTCCAGGCTTTAAGTCCAAGTTAAGTCCACGTCCAGGCTCAAAGTCCAAGTCAAGTCCAAGTCCAGGCTCTGAGTCCAAGTCAACATTCAAGTCTGCGTAAGAATCCTAACCCACTCTCCGTGGCTGTATCCTGCATTTGGGTCCGCTTCAGCCGTTGATTGCAACAGAAGCTTCCTGTGTCCACATTCAGTTGTTGATTAGATTATCGAAGAGCAAGAATCAGTTTAGAGTCTACAAAAAGGGGCTTGTCTGGGGTGCTACCCCTGTCCTTGATTAGACTGTAGTTTCTTCAGGCCAACAAATTGTTTCTACTGACCAGAGAAGGGGCAAAGGTGGGTTACTGCTGCCTTAAAACCAGTCACTTCTCATCAGCCATAGTTGACAGCTGATCTCGGAAAAGGAAAACTCTGATCTCAATCCCCCATTGCCTTGTGTCTATATCCACCCATGGGGAAGGCCTCGTGAGTAAACCCCAAGGGAAATATCCAGAGCTGAAGTCCCTAAAGCAGTCTTACATTGAGTTCAACACTGACTGGAGCTCCTGTGATGCCACTGGTGCCAAACTGTATCGGACTGTCATTCCCTAGGATTCATCAGCTGTATAGAGAGGGAGTCTGCTGCATAGCGACAGCTTGCTCTCCATATTGTACTGCCCTGGTTTGTGTACTGGCTCACATATCACATAGACAGCCAGGACACAACAACCATCTTTTGACCTTAACTAAAGGTAAGCCTCAATATGGGGTCAAATGCTCAGCGAGGATAAATGTACTGCGAGTTGAAATATGTTAAGTCTTTTAAATCAAGGGATCGGATCATTGCACAGACATGTAGGGAACAAATTATGTGTAGAAGGGACAGTAAATATATTTTGTCTACTGTAAAAGCATATCTGTAAGCAGAAGAATTGAAAGTAATGCTATCAAAAATGCAAATGCAAGGTCAAACATGAACATGATTGTCCTTCAGAGAATGATTTAACTTAAGTTCACTGGAGGGTGTATTTCCTTCATGAAGTTAAAAGACGTCCATTGCATTAGGCTAATTGATATAATTCCTGGATATTGGTAAGTAGATTAAGTAGTCGGAAATAATTTGGAAAATGTGTAGTTCAAGTGGTCGATGGTTGAATTGAGGTGTTCTCCCATCTTGGCAATTAACGAGTCACTGCTCATGAAGGTCAAGAGGGTCCAAATTTAACTAGGCATCAGTGAAAATCATGGTGCAAGCAAATATGCAGTATATAAGGGAATTCCTGGAAGCGTGGTTTTCCAAGAACAATTCTGGAAACAGACCTGTAGACCTTGATCCTATTTATGAGCTAATGTGGGCAAAATTCCAGACTAAAATGCACAAGGTTCTCCACACATTAGGACTAACCAATGAGGACTAACCAATCAGGAGGGACAGACAATGAGGATATAGATACTACTGAACCAGACACGTCCAGGCATCATTCCAAAAGAAGATGGCAGAGTTTGTCATGGAAACAACAGTTATCATCGATACCTGTACCTGGCTGGAAGCCCAAGTAGAATTCACTCATCATATATGCCAGGAGAGCATTAGATCTTTTTTCAATCAGCTGATTGATATAAGTATATAAAGGCCAAGCATTTAGAGGACACACCATAATTAACAACGCATTGATGTCGTTGCCTCGTAGGATGAGAGAACTTTTACAAGTAAATTGCCAGGATCAGAGAACTCAACCCAACCAGATTAAGTAGTATTCTCCATTCCTTGGTCATAAGAGCAGTTGAAAATATTAGTCAGATGTTAGACTTTGTTTTATTGACCTGACGATGACCATAATTAACTAGCTGCTAGGACAAAGCTATCTGACAGCACTTCAAATTATATTCACTTATTGGGAATCTGCTTAATTAAATAATTAAATAAATAAGCCTTCCCTCCATGCCCCCTGATCCCTTTAGCCACAAGGGCCATATCTAACTCCCTCTTAAATATAGCCAATGAACTGGCCTCAACTGTTTCCTGTGGCAGAGAATTCCACAGATTCACCACTCTCTGTGTGAAGAAGTTTTTCCTAATCTCGGTCCAAAAAGGCTTCCCCTTTATCCTCAAACTGTGACCCCTCATTCTGGACTTCCGCAATATCAGGAACAATCTTCCTGCATCTAGCCTGTCCGATCCCTTTAGAATTTTATACGTTTCAATCAGATCCCCCCTCAATCTTCTAAATTCCAGAGAGTATAAGCCTAGGCGATCCAATCTTTCATCAGATGAAAGTCCTGCCATCCAAGGAATCAATCTGGTGAACCTCCTTTGTACTCCCTCTATGGCAAGAATGTCTTTCCTCAGATTAGGGGACCAAAACTGCACACAATACTCTAGGTGTGGTCTCACCAACGCCTTGTACAACTGCAGTAGTACCTCCCTGCTCCTGTGCTCGAATCCTCTTGCTATGAATGCCAGCATACCATTCGCCTTTTTCACCGCCTGCTGTACCTGCATGCCCACTTTCAATGACTGGTGTACAATGACACCCAGGTCTCGTCGCACCTCCCCTTTTCCTAATCGGCCACCATTCTGATAATAATCTGTTTTCCTGCTTTTGCCACCAAAGTGGATAACCTCACATTTATCCACATTAAATTGCATCTGCCATGAATTTGCCCACTCACCTAACCTATCCAAGTCACCCTGCATCCTCTTCGCATCCTCCTCACAGCTAACACTGCCGCCCAGTTTCGTGTCATCCACAAACTTGGAGATGCTGCATTTAATTCCCTCGTCTAAGTCATTAATATATATTGTAAACAACCGGGGTCCCAGCACTGAGCCTTGCGGTACCCCACTCGTCACTGCCTGCCATTCTGAAAAGGTTCCGTTTATTCCCACTCTTTGCTTCCTGTCTGCCAACCAATTCTCTATCCACATCAATACCATACCCCCAATACCATGTGCTTTAAGTTTGCACACTAATCTCCTGTGTGGGACCTTGTCAAAAACCTTTTGAAAATCCAAATATACCACATTCACTGTTTCTCCCCTATCCACTCTACTAGTTACATCCTCAAAAAATTCTATGAGATTCATCAGACATGATCTTCCTTTCACAAATCCATGCTGACTTTGTCCGATGATTTCACCGCTTTCCAAATGTGCTATTATCACATCTTTGATAACTGACTCGAGCATTTTCCCCACCACCGATGTCAGGCTAACCGGTCTATAATTCCCTGGTTTCTCTCTCCCTCCTTTTTTAAAAAGCGGGTTACATTAGCCACCCTCCAATCCTCAGGAACTAGTCCAGAATCTAATGAGCTTTGAAAAATTATCACTAATGCATCCACTATTTCTTGGGCTACTTCTTTAAGCACTCTGGGATGCAGACCATCTGGCCCTGGGGATTTATCTGCCTTCAATCCCTTCAATTTACCTAACACTACTTCCCTACTAACATGTATTTCCCTCAGTTCCTCCATCTCACTAGACCCTCAGTCCCTTCTATTTCCGGAAGATTATTTATGTCCTCCTTAGTGAAGACAGAACCAAAGTAGTTATTCAATTGGTCTGCCATGTCCTTGTTCCCCATGATCAATTCACCTGTTTCTGACTGTAAGGCACCTACATTTGTCTTAACCAATCATTTTCTTTTCACATATCTATAAAAGCTTTTACAGTCAGTTTTTATGTTCCCTGCCAGCTTTCTCTCATAATCTTTTTTTCCCTTTCCTAATTAAGCCCTTTGTCCTCCTCTTCTGGACTCTGAATTTCTCCCAGTCCTCAGGTGTGCCGCTTTTTCTGGCTAATTTGTATGTTTCTTCTTTGGAATTGATACGATCCCTAATTTCCCTTGTCAGCCACGGGTGCACTACCTTCCCTGGTTTATTCTTTTGCCAAACTGAGATGAACAATTGTTGTAGTTCATCCATGCGATCTTTAAATGCTTGCCATTGCATATCCACCGTCAACCCTTTAAGGATCATTTGCCAGTCTATCTTAGCTAATTCATGTCTCATACCTTCAAAGTTACCCTTCTTTAAGTTCAGAACCCTTGTTTCTGAATTAACTATATCACTCTCCATCTTAATGAAGAAGTCCACCGTATTATGGTCACTCTTACCCAAGGGGCCTCGCACGACAAGATTGCTAACTAACCCTTCCTCATTGCTCAATACCCAGTCAAGAATGGCCTGCTGTCTAGTTGGTTCCTCGACATGTTGGTTCAGAAAACTATCCCACGTACATTCCAAGAAATCCTCTTCCTTAGCATCCTTACCAATTTGGTTCACCCAATCTATATGTAGATTGAAGTCACCCATTATAACTGCTGTTCCTTTATTGCATGTATTTCTAATATCCTGTTTAATGCCATCCCCAACCTCACTACTACTGTTAGGCGGCCTGTACACAACTCCCACCAGCGTTCTCTGCCCCTTAGTGTTATGCAGCTCTACCCATATCGATTCCACATCCTCCCGGCTAATGTCCTTCCATTCTATTGTGTTAATCTCCTCTCTAACCAGCAATGCCACCCCATTTCCTTTTGTTTCATGTCTATCCCTCCTGAATATTGAATATCCCTGAATGCTGAGCTCCCATCCTCGGTCACCCTGGAGCCATGTCTCTGTGATCCCAACTATATCATATTCATTAATAACTATTCTTGGTTCTGTTCTTGGTATATCTGTAGACAAATGATGACTAACTGAGCTATCGTAGTTCATGCTCGGTAATGATGGTTGATCAGAATGAGTGGGTGATCAAAAAGTTAGAGAAATGTAATGTATTTCATCTCACACAAAGGCATTCCACAAAATTCCTTTCTGTAGGTTTCCATTCAGGAGAGAGCATCTCAATGAAGCAGTCTCTTGAGAAGCAAAGAATCATATCCTCATTACAGGAAACGTTGATAGATCCTCCAAACTTGTTCCTTCAATCTAGAACTGCTATTGGAAACTTCTGCTCCCTGAGGACTTTCTATGGTTTCCACTTGGGAACCTATAAGCAAAACAGCAGTGGGAGGACAAATGTAACAAATAGGAAATAGACCGGATCTTCAGTCCAAGTAGATTTTCAATCAGAGAGCATTGCTGGAAAATCACAGGTGCACGACATATGATTTTCCATCCATTTATTTTAATAAGCAGAAAAGTATGGGCTGTGCACCTGCTATCGCCAATGAAGCACTCACTGCTCCCTGCACTTACTGCAGAGACATTAGACCTTAAAAGCCTTGCAACCTAACCAGAATTTAAAATGAATTTAACAAAATAATTCAGTACAACAGCATAATGCAAAAAAGGATCTGGTTGTGAAGTTCTTCCATTACTGCTAAACAGGAATTCACATAAGTTTTGATAGAGGCCTCAAGGATCTAGACAGACATCATGCCTGGTAAAACCAGTACATGGGTCAGTATGCAAACCGCATGCTGATGTCTTCCTGCATGATAACCTGCCATGGCTGAGTGGGAGTGGGGTGTTGGGAAAGAAGAGGGATTGGGATGTGAGAAGAAGGAAAAAGATATTAGCAGGTGGATATGGGAAAACGGTACAAAGGTTTGGGGTTGAAGTAATTCTGAAGAAAACATCACAGCTTGCCAAGAACAATAGAGTGGGATAGTTAATTAAGAAGCCAGGGCTATTCATCTGCACAGAACACTGCAGCCACTTTGCAAATCAGCACTGCACATAAATACCATGTTCTAAAATGGAATATCAAGGCAAAGGCTTTCCACACATGGAACAAACCAACTCTTACACACTAGGTCACCCACATACAACTACACCAATCTGGTAAGAGTGAGGAAAACAATGAGTAAGTAGATGGCAAAAAAAAGCCTCTAACCAGCAAAAGATTTTAAGGATCACAGAAGTTATTAGTTAGGAGCAATAAAGGTCAATACTTCAGTGAAAAAAGTGCAATATTATGACAATCTCTATATTTATTTTATGTCATGCTGAACCTAATAATATTTGTCTCTACTGAGAAATATTTGGTTTCTTGTACTACTGAGATAGTATTTTAAAATGCAACCAAATAAAAGCAGGTTAAAGTTCCAAGTGATTTTAAACTGTGTTTCAGATAACACTCTTTTGCCCTGTTCATTGCAGAAGAACTGATGAAATAAACTAGTAAAGAGACATGTCAATTAACAGTAACAGTAAATTAATCAAAAGTCATCATTAAACTCCCTCTGCAACCGCATGCTTCCTCATCAGCAGAACTCTATCAGTGCGGATTGATAACAACATCTCCTCCTTGCCAATCATCAGCAGTGGTGCACGTCAAGGCTGCATGCTTAGCCCCCGGCTTTACTCTCCATCGGACATGACTGTTTGGCTAAATACAGATCCAATGCCATCTTCCAATTTGCGGGTGACACCACTGTTGTTGGTTGAATCACTGGTCGCATTGAGTCAGTGCACTGAAGCAATCAAGGTCACCTGGTTGAATAGTACTACAAAAACAATTTCTCACTTAACGTCAGACTTAGAAAGGGGAAGGAAACTGAACATGCACCAGTGCCAGCCTACATTGGGGGATTGGTGGTTTAGAGAATCAACAGCTTGAAATTCCTGAGCGTCAACCTATCCTGGGCACAGCACATAAATACAATCATGAAGGAAGTGCACCAGAACCCTTACTTTCTTTAGAGGTTAAGGAGATTTGGCTTGACATTGAACACTCTAATAAACTTTCACAGATGTACTACATAGAACATAGAACATAGAACATAGAATAGTACAGCACAGTACAGGCCCTTCGGCCCACAATGTTGTGCCGACCCTCAAACCCTGCCTCCCATATAACCCACCACCTTAAATTCCTCCATATACCTGTCTAGTAGTCTCTTAAACTTCACTACTGTATCTGCCGCCACCACTGACTCAGGCAGTGCATTCCACGCACCAACCACTCTCTGAGTAAAAAACCTTCCTCTAATACCCCCCTTGAACTTCCCACCACTTACCTTAAAGCCATGTCCTCTTGTATTGAGCAGAGGTGCCCTGGGGAAGAGGCGCTGGCTATCCACTCTATCTATTCCTCTTATTATCTTGTACACCTCTATCATGTTTCCTCTCACCCTCCTTCTCTCCAAAGAGTAAAGCCCTAGCTCCCTTAATCTCTGATCATAATGCATACTCTCTAAACCAGGCAGCATCCTGGTAAATCTCCTCTGTACCTTTTCCAATGCTTCCACATCCTTCCTATAGTGAGGTGACCAGAATTGGACACAGTACTCCAAGTGTGGCCTAACCAGAGTTTTATAGAGCTGCATCATTACATCGCGACTCTTAAACTCTATCCCTCGACTTATGAAAGCTAACACCCCATAAGGTTTCTTAACTACCCTATCCACCTGTAAGGCAACTTTCAGGGATCTGTGGACATGTACCCCAGATCCCTCTGCTCCTCCACACTACCAAGTATCCTGCTATTTACTTTGTACTCTGCCTTGGAGTTTGTCCTTCCAAAGTGTACCACCTCACACTTCTCCGGGTTGAACTCCATCTGCCACTTCTCAGCCCACTTCTGCATCCTATCAATGTCTCTCTGCAATCTTCGACAATCCTCTACACTATCTACAACACCACCAATCTTTGTGTCATCTGCAAACTTGCCAACCCACCCTTCTACCCCCACATCTAGGTCGTTAATAAAAATCACGAAAAGTAGAGGTCCCAGAACAGATCCTTGTGGGACACCACTAGTCACAATCCTCCAATCTGAATCTATTCCTTCCACCACAACCCTCTGCCTTCTGCAGGCAAGCCAATTCTGAATCCACCTTGCCAAACTTCCCTGGATCCCATGCCTTCTGACTTTCTGAATAAGCCTACCGTGTGGAACCTTGTCAAATGCCTTACTAAAATCCATATAGATCACATCCACTGCACTACCCTCATGAATATGCCTGGTCACCTCCTCAAAGAACTCTATCAGGCTTGTTAGACGTGATCTGCCCTTCAAAAAGCCATGCTGACTGACCCTGATTAGACCATGATTCTCTAAATGCCCAGAGATCCTTTCTCTAAGAATCTTTTCCAACAGCTTTCCCACCACAGACGTAAGGCTCACTGGTCTATAATTACCCGGACTATCCCTACTACCTTTTTTGAACAAGGGGACAACATTTGCCTTCCTCCAATCCTCCGGTACCATTCCCATGGACAAGGAGGACATAAAGATCCTAGCCAGAGGCTCAGCAACCTCTTCCCTCGCCTCGTGGAGCAGTCTGGGGAATATTCCGTCATGCCCCGGGGACTCATCCGTCCTAATGTATTTTAACAACTCCAACACCTCCTCTCCCTTAATATCAACATGCTCCAGAACATCAACCTCACTCGTACCGAAGTGAAGTATTCATTGAGGACCTCGCTCACTTCCACAGCCTCCAGGCATATCTTCCCACCTTTATCTCTAATCGGTCCTACCTTCACTCCTGTCATCCTTTTTTTCTTCACATAATTGAAGAATGCCTTGGGGTTTTCCCTTACCCTACTGGCCAAGGCCTTCTCATGCCCCCTTCTTGCTCTTCTCAGCCCCTTCTTAAGCTCCTTTCTTGCTACCCTATGTTCCTCAATAGACCCTTCTGATCCTTGCTTTCTAACCTCATGTATGCTGCCTTCTTCCTCCTGACTAGATTTTCCACCTCACTTGTCACCGCACTTGTCACCCATGGTTCCTTCACCCTACCATTCTTTATCTTCCTCACCGGGACAAATTTATCCCTAACATCCTGCAAGAGATCTCTAAACATCGAGCACATGTCCATAGTACATTTTCCTGCAAAAACATCATCCCAATTCACACCCGCAAGTTCTAGCCTTATAGCCTCATAATTTGCCCTTCCCCAATTAAAAGTTTTCCTGTCCTCTCTGACTCTATCCTTCCCCATGATAATGCTAAACACCAGGGAGCAGTGGTCACTGTCCCCCAGATGCTCACCCACTGAAAGATCTCTGACCTGACCCGGTTCATTACCTAGTACTAGATCTAGTATGGCGTTCTCCTTCGTCGGCCTGTCAACATACTGTGACAGGAATCCATCCTGGACACACTTAGTAAACTCTGCCCCGTCTAAACCCTTGGAACTAACCAGGTGCCAATCAGTATTAGGGAAGTTAAAGTCACCGATGATAACAACCCTGTTATTTTTGCACATTTCCAAAATCTGCCTCCCAATCTGCTCCTCTGTATCTCTGCTGCTACCAGGGGGCCTATAGAATACTCCCAATAGAGTAACTGCTCGCTTCCTGTTCCTGACTTCCACCAATACTGACTCAAAAAAGGATCCTGCTACATCACCCACCCTTTCTGTAGCTGTAATAGTACCCTTGATCAGTAATGCCACCCCTCCTCCCCTCCACCCCCCCCCCCCGCCCCCACTCTCTATCCCTTTTAAAGCACTGAAATCCAGGAATATTGAGAATCCATTCCTGCCCTGGTGCCAGCCAAGTCTCTGTAATGGCCACTACATCATAATTCCATGTATGTATCCAAGCTCTCAGTTCATCACCCTTGTTCCTGATGCTTCTTGCATTGAAGTACATGCACTTTAGCCCTTCTACCTTACTAACTTTACACCCTTTATTCTGCTTCTCTTTCCTCAAAGCCTCTCTATATGTTAGATCTGGCTTTACTCCATGCACTTCTTTCACTGCTCTATCGCTCTGGGTCCCATTCCCCTTGCAAATTAGTTTAAACCCTCCCGAACCATGCTAGCAAACCTACCTGCAAGGATATTGCTCCCCCTCGAGTTCAGGTGCAACCCATCCAATCTGTACAGGACCCACCTTCCTTGTACTGTTAGAAGTATCCAGATTATGACTACTATGACCAATTTGCACACAAATATTTTTTCCTCTCTCTTCTAAGTATTTTCTTGTAGAAATTGTGTATGCTTACATTTAATTTGCTTTCATGTGAATCTATTTTATATAATGCTATGTGCCTTTGATGATGCTGCAAGGAAGTTCTTGATTGCACCTGTGCACAAGCTATTGTGTATATGACAATAAACTTCACTTTAACTTTGATTCCACCAAGTAGTTATGTTCTCATCCCCAAACAGGGAAGTATTAACCCCAAAGACAATAGTTAATTTAATTTCAGCCCCCAGCAGATGACCATGGTTTGAAATGAAGTTTCAAAGGACATAGGAGAGATGGAAAGGTAAACTAAAAAGTGGCAATAGGATTAAAAGTTTAGGTTTCAAAAATCAAATGTTGTTGGGCAAAGTATAGGAGGTGCAATGTGAGATATGAGTCCTGATTTTAGGTAAGATCAGAATCAGAATCAGGATCAGTTTTAATGTCACCGGAAATTCGTTATGCTGCAGCAGTACATTGAAATACATAATAATAAAAACTGAATTACTGTGTGTGTGTGTGTGTGTGTGTGTGTGTGTGTGTGTATACTTTTTAAGTTAAATTAAATAAGTTGTGCAAAAAAGTAGTGAAAGAGTATCCATTCAGAAATCTGATGGCAGAGGGAAAGAAGCTGTTCCCAAATCGTTGATTGTGTGCCTTTAGTCTCCTTTACTCCTTCCCGGATGATAGCAATGAGAAGAGGGCACATCCTGGGTGATGGGAGTCCTAAATGATGGATGCTACCTTTTTGAGGCATCACTCCTTGAAGATGTCCTGGATGCTGGAGAGGCTCGTACCCTTGATGGAGCTGACTGAGTTTACAACTTTATGCAGCTTATTTCGATCCTGTGCAGTGCTCTTCCCCATACCAGATGGTGATGCAGCCAGTTTGAATGCTCTCCACAGTACATCTGTAAAAAATTGAGAGTGTTTTGGTAACATCCCAAAACTCCTCAAACTCCTTATGAAATATAGCCACTTCCATACCTTCCAGTAAGTACATTGACATATTGGGCCCAGCATAGATTCTCAGAGATATTGACATCCAGAAACTTGGAAATGCTCACCCTTTCCACTTCTGATCCCTCTCTGAGGTCAGGTGTCTGTTCCCTCATCTTACCCTTTCTGAAATCCACAATCAATTACCACAGTGAAGATACCAAGAGGAAAGAAAGTTAATAAAAGGAGTAAATGGATGTTTACATGGATCTTAAGAGAAAGGGTAAAAGTGTTAAAAATGGATCTAAAACCTTGATATTCAATAGCATTCTCATTGCTGACTCTCCACACTTCCCACTAACAGCATATTAGAATTGTTGTGGGTGAATAAATCACTATTCTCCAGAGACTGAATTGGTTCAACCACAAGATTAGATTAGCACTGAAGTATTCTCAGTGGAAGTTCACCTCCTGGCTCCCTAAATCCTTTCCATCTGCACAGCATGAGTCAGGAAATACTCTCCACACGGATCAGTGTGACTGTGACTTATTCCAGAAGTTCAACATATTCCGGGGCAAAGCAGCCCAGATGAGTGGCATCACACTCACTACGTCAAGTGCTCTCTCCGTCACTTCCAAAAGGCAAACTGAAGCAACTCGCCAAGGATACTCCAACCATACCTTACAATCCTGTGAAATCAGGTACATAAAGTACAAAAAGGGCTGCAAGCACAAGTGAACACTACCACCTGCAGGCTCCTGTCCACACGAGAAACCATCATTATTTGGAAATATCACCGGCATTGGGTATAAATCATAAAACTCCCTACTGGACAACACTATGGGATTACCTTCATGAGAAAGACCTAAGGATCAGGAAGGCAGATCACCATGTCCCTCTCAAGGGGAATGAAGGATGATAAATAAATGCTGCCAGTGGTGCCCAGATCCCAAAAACAAGTAACATTAAAAAAATATTCTGGCAACATACACAAAATGCTGGAGGAACTCAGTAAGCCAGGAAACATCTCTGGAAAAGAGTGCAGTTAATGTTTCAGGCCAAGACCTTGCAGCAGGACCGGAGAAAAAAAAGAGGAGGAATCAGAGTTAGAAGGAGGGAAGGAAGAAACAGAAGGTGATTGGGAGGGGGAGGGGTGAAGTAAAGATCTGGGAAGTTGATTGGTGAAAGAGATACAGGGCAGGAGGAGGGGGAATCCAATAGGAGAAGACAGAAAGCCATGGAAAAAAGAAAAAGAAGGAGCACCAGAGGAAGGTAAAGGAGATAAGGTGAGAGAGGGAGGCCCTACCCCCTCCTTCTCTATTCCCCATCCCCTTTTTCCTCTATCAGCTTATCCCTTTGCCTGCCCGTCACCTCCCTCTTTCACCATTCTACTTCCCAGCTGTCTACCTCACCCTCCCCTTTCCTGGTGTCACCTATCACCTACTAGTTTCTATTTCTTCCTCCTCGCCCTGCCCACCTTCTTACCCTGAATTCTCATCATCTTTCTCCAGTCCTGATGAAGGGACTCAGCCGAAAACATTGACTGTTGACTGTTTTCCATCAATGCTGCCTGGCCTGCTGAGTTCCTCCAGCATTTTGTGTGTGTTGCTTGGATTTCCAGCATCTACCGTTTTTTCTCTTGTTTATGAAAAAATATTTTGATATTAATTTAATTGAGAAGAACAGGGCTGCTGAGATAAAGCCAGTGAGATTAACAGCTGTAGATGAAAGAAAAATCCTGTATCATGATTTTTTTTAGACTCAGAGAATTGTAGTTTAATACAGCATGGAAACATTCCTTTAACCCAAATCCTCCAACTGACCAAAATGCCCAACCAGGCCCTTATCCCTCTAAATCTTTCTTATCTATGTACCAAATCCAAGAGTTGTTTAAAAGTTGTTATTGGACCCGCCTCAATAACTTCTTCTGGCTACTTGTTCCATGTATGCATCACCCTCTGCATGAAGAAGCTGAACTCTCAGGTCCCTTTTAAATCCATTCCCCTCTCACTTTAAACCTATTCTTTCTAGTTTCGATTTCCATTCCCTGGGAAAAAGATGCAACCTATCTATTCCTTATATTAATTTTCTTTAATAAAACATAGAAAACCTACAGCACAATACAGGCCCTTCGGCCCACAAAGCAGCGCCAAACGTGTCCTTACCTGAGAAATTAACTAGGGTTACCCATAGCCCTCTATTTTTCCGAGCTCCATATACCTGTCCAGTAGTCTCTCAAAAGACGCTATCATATCCGTCTCCACCACCATCGCCAGCAGCCCATTCCACACACTCACCACTCTCTGCGTAAAAAACTTACCCCTGATATCTCCTCTGTACTTGCTCCCAAGCACCGTAAAACTATGCCTTCTCGTGCTAGCCATTTCAGCACTGGGAAAAAGCCTCTGATTATCCACATGATCAATGCCTCTCATCATCTAACATACTTCTATAAGGTCACCTCTTATCCTCTGTCGCTCCAAGGAAAAAAGGTCGAGTTCACTCAACCTATTCTCATAAGGCATGCTTCCCAATCTAGGCAACATCCTTGTAGATCTCCTCTGCACCCTTTCTATGATTTCCACATCCTTCCTACAGTGAGGCGACCAGAACTGAGCACGGTATTCCAAGTGGGGTCTGACCAGGGTCCTATATAGCTGCAACATTACCTCTCGGCTCTGAAACTCAATACCATGATTTTTGAAGCCCAATGCACTGCATGCTTTCTTAACCACAGATTCAACCTGCGCAGCAGCTTTGCCTGTCCTGTGGACTTGGAACCCATGATCCCTCTGATCCTCCACACTGCCAAGAGTCTTACCATTAATGCTATATTCTGCCATCATATTTGACCTACCAAAATGAACCACCTCACACTTATCTGGGTTGAACTCCATCTGCCACTTCTCAGACCATTTTTGCATCCTATCAATATCCCGCTGTAACTTCTGACAGCCCTCTACACTATCCAAAACACCTCCAACCATTGTGTCATCAGCAAATTTGCTAACCCATCCCTTCACTTCTTCATCCAGGTCATTTATAAAAATCACGAAGAGTTGGGGTCCCAGAACAGATCCCTGAGGCACACGACTGGTGATCGACCTCCATGCAGAATATGACCTGTCTACAACCACTCTTTGCCTTCTGTGGGCAAGTCAGTTCTGGGTCCACAAAGCAATTTCCCTTTGAATCCCATGCTTTCTTACTTTCTCAATAAGCTTCCCATTGGGTACCTTGTCAAATAAGCTTTGCATTGGGTATCTTGCTGAAATCCATATACACTACATCTACTGCTCTATTATCATCAATGTGTTTAGTTATGTCCTCAAAAAATTCAGTCAAGCTTGTAAGGCATGACCTGCCTTTCACAAAGCAATGCTGACAATTCCTAATCATATAATGCTTCTCCAAATGTTCATAAATCCTGCTTCTCAGGATCTTCTCCATCAACTTACCAACCACTGAAGTAAGACTCACTGGTCTATAATTTCCACTCCCCTTCTTGAATAATGGAACAACATCCACAACCCTCTAATCCACCGGAACCTCTCCTGTCCACATTGATGATGCAAAGATTATCACCAGAGGTTCAGCAATCTCCTCCCTCACCTCCCACAGTAGCCTGGATGCTTGATGCTTTCCAAAAGCTCTAGCACATTCTCTTTCTTAATATCTACATGCCCAAGCTTTTCAGTCCACTGTAAGTCATCCCTACAATTGCCAAGATCCTTTTCAGTAGTGATTGTTGAAGCAAAGTACTCATTAAGTACCTCTGCGATCTCCTCCGGTTCCATACACATTTTCCCACTGTCACACTTGATTGGTCCTACTCTCTCACATCTTATCCTCTTGCTCTTCACATACTTGTAGAATGCCTTGGGGTTGTCCTTAATCCTGTCTGCCAATGCTTTCTCATGTCCCCTTCTGGCTTTCCTAATTTCTTTCTTGTGCTCCTTCCTGCTAGCCTTATAATCTTCTAGCTCTCTATCATTACCTAGTTTTTTGAACCTTTCCTAAGCTTGTCTTTTCTTCTTGACTAGATTTACAACAGCCTTTGTACACCATGCTTCCTGTACCCTACCATCTTTTCCTTGTCTCATTGGAATGTATCTATGCAGACCTCCATGCAAATATCCCCTGAACATTTGCCACATTTCTTCCATATATTTCCCTGAGAACATCTGTTTCCAATTTATGCTTCCAAGTTCCTGCCTGATAGCCTCATATTTCCCCTTACTCCAGTTAAACGCTTTCCTAAATTATCTGTTGCTATCCCTCTCCAATGTTATGGTAAAGGAGATAGCATTGTGATCACTATCTCCAAAATGCTCTCCCA
This sequence comes from Mobula hypostoma, assembly GCF_963921235.1. NCBI lineage: Eukaryota > Metazoa > Chordata > Chondrichthyes > Myliobatiformes > Myliobatidae > Mobula > Mobula hypostoma. Next base: position 53,816,043 of record NC_086098.1, on the reverse strand, counting down.
CTGAGAGATCTGACACCTGACCAGGTCCATTTCCCAATAACAGATCTGGTACAGCCTCTCCTCTTGTAGGCTTATCTACATATTGCATCAAGAAACTTTCTTGAATGCACCTATCAAACTCCACCCCATCTAAACCGCTCGTTCTAGGGACATGCCAATCGATATTTGGGAAATTAAGATCTCCCACTACGACAACCCTGTTATTATTACACCCTTCCAGAATCTGTCTCCTTATCTGCTCCTCGATGTCTCTGTTGCTATTGGGTGGTCTATAAAAAACACCCAGTAGAGTTATTGACCCCTTCCTGTTCCTAACTTCTACCCACAGAGACTCAGTAGACAATCCTCATTTTCTGCAGCCATGACACTGTCTCTGATCAACAGTGCCATGCCCCCATCTCTTTTGCCTCCCTCTCTGTCCTTTCTGAAACATCTAAAGCCTGCCACTCGAAGTAACCACTCCTGCCCCTGAGCCATCCAAGTCTCTGTAATAGCTACAACATCACAGCTTTAATTTTCAAACATTAAAGCATTTTCCGCAACATTCAAGTATTGGAAGGATGGAAAGCTGAGAATTGTTAAAGGAAAAAAATTTGAAAATTGATTCATTGGAGAGTCCTGAGTAAGAGTGGAAAATATTACAAATACTCAACATCTGCAGAAAGAGAGACAGATTAATGTTTCAGGTCCAAGGACTTACACTGAAATCTTTTTGATGAAAAGTCAACCTGTAATGTTAACCTAGCTTTTCTCTCACAGATTTTGCTTCAACAGCTGATTATTTCCTGCGTACTTTATTTTCACTTTGTACTTCCATCATCTTTTGCTTTTCAGTTTTTAGGTTCTTGAGCACACCTTTACCCACTCCAGTTTCTGCAGCTGAAGCTATGCAAAAGGGCCTAAATTATGCAGCAGGCTTTCACCAGAGCACTTTACTTTGACATGTTTTCATCCTTTAACCATGAGGCTCTTTCTCTTACTGAAATGATAATTCTATTACCAGATGAACTCTATGGTCTTCTGCCCTATCGCATTATGCTTCCTTCCTGCATGAACATTGACAAAAAATAAAAGTGTAGTCTTCTATTGTTTTCTCCTGTATTGTTGAAAATCCCACTTTCAATGCCTTAAGGCATGACAGGCCTGGAACCTGTATGCTTTGCATTATTTGAATAGGGAGCAAAAATCTTAGATCTTCATCAAAGTGCCAGTGTCAGTATTATCACTGGGGGCGTGGCAAAGATGTATAGGGTTGCTCCATGAATAATACAATAATGATCTCCACAGGAAGCTAATGAGAACCAGTGGCAGGTCCAAATACTCAAAATCTCTGAATTAAGTGGGTGAGTGAGTGACAGAATGATAATGTGGCTACATGTGTGGGTGCCACTGGATGGACAAATGAGTGGCAGTGATGTGTGTGCTGTACGCAGAGGTAAAGGATTCCTTTTGCTCAGATATTACGTAGATTACCCTAATACACTGTATTTGCATCCCAGACAAGAAAGTGGAATTTCTAGTTACGATGAAATTAAACACAGAGCATTCAACAAGGAAGCCTTTCATGAAAATGTGCCAAGATACACACAAAGGAACAGAATATTTTTGCGTTTTATCACAAAGGCGGCAGTCGTGACTCAACAACCTTCAAAATAGCAAAACATCAATAATCAGCCACCGTTTTGCAAAAGCCTTTATCTCCTGCTCACAGATAAAAAATAACTAATTATATACTGCAACCCATATTTAACTATAGCATTCATTTATAAAGCAATATTGTCTATCCAATATAAATTAGAATTTGTAAAGTGCAATTACTAGTAAAATGGCATAATTTCTATGTATGATTTGTCAGTACTGAGCAACATCCTTTTGGTTTAATTTCCTCAGCATGGCATTTTAATATGTGCAGGCCAATGCACCTACATAACTCCTAACCATGCTATTTCATCACATCACTAGTTAAAAGATTCAAATTAATCAGGTTAACCAATCAGAAGAAAATTATAAACAATGAAAACAAATTAAATTGATACTTACTAAAATATTTTAACTGTCATATTCCGTTATAGAGTTGAGATTTTACAGAAAAGGAAAACAAAGGAGAAAAACAAAGTGTGACAAAATAATTACTCATTAATACTGTATATTTAATTGTTCATAATTTTAAATACCTCAATCCATATTTTCCATTCACTGTTGATCTAAACCGACCATTAGCTAGTGGACGGAATTTACAGAGATTTCGTAAGTGATTATGCTGTCAACAAATTTAAGTAGTCCAAAGTAGAACAACCTACACACAGCACAACTTGCCAATTGACACTAAATAGAGCAGCTTCTTACACAATTGTCATAATTGAATGCCACTGTGTATGTCACTGTTGTAGGCAGAATAGTATTGAATAGTATCCCTCACTGCAAAATAGTTGAAGATGCAGCACCATTGTTTGACTATCACTTGTGCAAAATGACTTTACACAAAGTTTCTCACATAAAATGCTAGAGGAACTCATCAAGTCAGGTTGCCTTTATGGAAAAGGAAAAAACAGTTGGCATTTTGGGCTGAGACTCTTCCTCAGAATTGGAAAGGAAGGGAGAAGAAGCCAGAACAAGAAGGGGTGGGAGAGGAAGGAGCACAGCTTGAAGGTGATAGATGAAGCCAGGCTGAGAAGGAAGGTGGGTGGTGAGGGGGTGGAAGTAAGAAACTGGGAAGTGATAGGTGGAAATGTTAAAGGGCTGAAGAGGAAGGAATCAAATAGGAGAGAACAGAGGACCACGGGAAAAAGGGAAGGGAGAGGGGCCAGATGGAGGTGATGGGCCATTGAGGAGAGAAGAAGGGGCTTGAGGATGGACAGATTGGAGAATGGACAAAGAGAGAAGGAGGGAGAGAGGGAAATTACCCGGTTAGAGAAATCAACATTCATGTCATCAGATTGCAGGCTACCTAGACAGGCTATGAGTTGTTGCACCTCAAGCCTGAGAGTGGCTTCATCATGACAGTAGAGGAAGCCATAGATCAACATGCCAGAATGGGAATGGGAAGTTCAATTGAAATGGATCGCCATCAGGAAATCCTGCCTTTTGTGGGGGATGGAGAAAAGCTGCTCGATGAAATGGTCCCCCGATCTATTTTGTGCCTTGCCAACGTAGAGGAAGCTGCACCAGGAGCACCAATACAGTAGATGACCCAACAGACCGCCTCAGCTGTTAAAACTGTTTGGAGCCCTGAATGGTAGTGAGAGGGGAGGTGTAGAGAAGGTGTAATACTTGTTCCACTTGTAGGAATAAGTGCCAGGAGAGAGTTGAATAGGGAAGGACAAGTGGGCAGGAAAGTCATGTAGAGAGTGATCCCTGTGGAAAGTGTGGGTGGGGAGAAGGAAAAGTGATGTTTAGTGATAAGATAACCAGGCTCAAGATCCTTCAACAGACCTCTTATATAATAAGATAGACTCTTGACTTCACAATCAATCTTGTTATGATCTTGTACTTTATTATTTACTTCCACTACACCTTCCCTATAACTGTTAAAAACTAGACTATAGTGTTATTTACACTTAAATGTTAAGACTTAAATGTCATTGGCTGAATCAAAGGTCAGCATTTAGGAGGGAAATTGAAGATCTATCTGAGTGGTGCCACAGCAACAATACCCAACTCACTGTCAGCAGGACCAAGGAGCTGATTATTGACTTCAGGAGGAGGAAACCAGAGGTCCTTGAGCCAGTCCTCATCAGGAGATCAGAGGTGGAGAGGGTCAGCAGTTTTAAATTCCTCGGTGTTATCATTTTGGAGAATCTGACCTGGGCCCAGCATATAAGTGCAATTATGAAGAAAGCATGGCAGTGCCTTTACTTCCTTAGGAGTTTGCAAAGATTCGGTGTGACATCTAAAATATTGACAAATTTCAATAGATGTGTCATGTAAAGTATATTGACTGGTTGTATCACAACCTGGTATAGACACACTAGTACCCTTGAACAGAAAATCCGACACAAAGTAATGGATATCGTCCAGTCCATCACAGCTAAAGCCCTCCCCACAACTGAGTACATATACATGAAGTGTTGTCGCAGGAAGACAGCATCCATCATCAGGGACCCCACTACCCAGCTCATGCTCTCCTCTCACTGCTACCATCAGGAAAAAAGTACTGGAGCCTCAGGACTCACACCACCAGGTTCAGGAATAGTTACTACCCCTTAACCATTAGGCTCTTGAATCAAAGGTGATAACTTCACTCAACTTCATTCGCCCCATCACAGAACTGATCGCCCAACCTAGGAAAAAGAATTGCAGGGTTGTATATGGTGACTTCTCTGTACTTTGATAATAAATTTACATTGAAATTTGTTATTGGAACGCTGAGAGTAGAACAGTACAGTCCAGTAAAGGCCCTTCAGCCCACGATGTTGTGCTGGCTTTTAACCTGGTCTAAGATCAATCAAACCTTCCCTCCCACATAGTTTTTTCATCCGTGTGCTTATCTAGGAGTCTCTTAAATGTCCCTATGTGGCTAAATGTGGTGGGTCCTTCCGCTTTTCTCACCTTTTTACTATGGCTTCTTCCCCCTTCCTTTTCACTCCTGACGAAGGGTCTCAGCCCAAACTGTTCATTCGTCTCCATAGATGCTGACTGACCTGCTACATTCCTCCAGAATTTTATGTGTTGCTTGCACACAGTAAAGCTTAACAAAGATAATTCTGTTATTTGTAACTAGAACACTGCCTGGAAATACTCTTCCTCCTCTCCTCTCTTCCAAATTGATCTGCCTAGATGATTCTTCACATCACTGTGCACACAGGTGATTAAACTCAGGAGCCTTTTCTGTATTAGTCACTCCACACTGAGCACCTAGTAGAAAGTGCCACTTCCTTAGAGTTTTAACTGTTGCTTGCAGAGCTTCCAATATCTGTTTCTGTGATATTTAGAAAATGCCAAAATAAACGTGTTTCTAATATGAGCATATCTTACTTAGACTGTAGCAAAGCCACCAAGTAGAGGTTGAAAGAAAGGAGTTATTCAGTTATGTGAGACAAAGCTCACGTTAACAGCATTTCTCTGAACATTTTCCATGAATCAGAAAAGAATGTAAAGGGTGTTGAATGTATCCTTGATACACGGAACACTGGTTTCAGATGGCTAGAAGCCTGTGGATTTCTATCTGAATACAACACTTATATAATCATTGTTTTGCATTTCCAACCAAATGGGAAAGGGTTTTGCTCCTGCATACAAAATGTAGATAATTATGCAAAAAAAAATGGAGAACATTAGTGGAGCCATATATCAGTTTTTTATATAGCTTATAGTCAACATACCCAGGAACTATCAAAAGGTTTAATAACTCAGCATGACATGACAGAACAAGCTAAAAGAATCACATCTCTTACCTTCTGTGATTCCTCTGTTATTTGACTATCCTTAAGTCTATAGCATTCAGAATGCAGCCACAAATAAGCCCCAAATATTTAGAGCTGTCTTCAAAGCCAATGGAAATAATAAACGTCAAAAGCTGTTGAGTAATATTTAAAGAAAAAACATGATAAAAATACCTCAGCTCCACAAGAGGAAAAAAAATCTAATATATTGGAACCTGTTGTGTAGCTGAATGACTTGCTGATTTTCACATAGTATTTCACATCAATATACCATAATAGTGTTCCAACAAAAGGAAAGCAGTTGAAAAAGTCCTGTATTTAGACACTTGACACGTAACCACTGTAAATATTCTATTTCATTGAAGCTCTCTTTCCTCCTAAATTCCATTCTGTGAAACCCCCATAGCATCTATTCAAATTGTATCTGACCACTTGGAATGCAATTAGAAACTTTGGCATTCCACAGCAGATGATGAAAACCAGGGGCTATGTTGCTTGACTTTTAAGATTAAATCTATTACAATTCTTCAATATTTTAGAGCCTCTGCCTTAATTTTCCATGGACTTTAGAGTTTGTCTATTTTCTCTTCCCAAGTGCAGCATTTACATTCTCTATTTAATTTAATCTGCCATTCTTTACTGATATACACATTTCATTCCAGTATCTATTTTACTTATTTCTATAATTTCAAAATATAACTTTTGATTCCACTGAGCTTCCCAGTTTAATATATGCTCTAAGCTTTACTACTGTGTAGATAATTTTTTTTGGGCTTTTAGTTCATTTATACACAGAAACAGACTGATATCAGCCAAACCTATAAAGAATCCCCTCCCCATACTTTAATGAACATAGAACAATACAGCAAAGTACATGTCCATCAGTCCATGATGTAGTTCCAAGCTTTTATTCTACTCCAAAATCAATTTAACCCTTCATGTTTCTTTCATTCATGTGCCTATCTACAAGTCTCTTAAGTATCTCTAAAGTATCCACCTCTGCCATTACCCCTGCAGTGGCCACCTACCTCTGACATTCACCCTTCAATCACTTTCAAATTACACCCTCTCAAATTAGCCATTGATGCCATGGGAAAAAGGCACTGGCTGCCCACTTATCTATGCCTCTGGTCATCATCGTCATTGCCATCATCATGTACCATGTTGTGAGCGATCATGGTCTTCCATCTGTCTTTAATCTGAGAGGTTCTAATAATTTCTGCCTGTCCATCCTTTGATGTAATTCATGAACGTCATGCGCTATTATCCACGACTTATTCTTCCATCAATCCTTCCTGTCACTGCAAGATGTTCGAGCTTCTCTTTCCTCAGTACATGATCCAGAAATTCTAGCTGCCGTTTCCTAAATGATGATGTCAGCTCTTCTTTTTCTGGCTTTTTTGCAGCAATTCCTCATTTATTACTCTCTCCTTCCACAATATTTTCATCATTCTTCTCAAAAACCACATTTCTGCAGCTTCAAGTCCTCGCTCATCTTGCTTTGATATCATCCAACTGTACAGGGTTTTTCTGTATGTTAAATTTAAAATAGCTTCTTTGTTATGTTATACTTGGGAATGCTTCTTTGTTATGTTAAACACTGAGAAAGTCCTTCCCGCTAGCAGTTTGTTTTGTATTATCTATTGATATGAGGACAAATGAACCAATTGGGATAGTTGTTATGACTTTGGTGTATCTGGAAGATTTGTATGCGTGGAGTTTTGAGGCAGAAGGTGGGAGAGAGAGAGACAGAGGATGGAGCAGGTGCTGTAAGTCCGCTAACGGGGTCGGACCCCGAGCGGGGTGTTCGGCGAGGAGAGGAGACAGAGACGGACTCGTGTGGAGCGTCTGGTCGATCACCGTTGTTGGTCCCAGGCAGCCAGTCGAGGCGGTCCGAGGGGTCGCAGGGTGAAGAAGAAAGGTCCTGAGCTCCAACTGTTTTGTGCACGAAGAGATTGAACTTTGATAAGTGTGGTACCTTTCATTTTCCTTTTATATTTTATTCTCTATTAATTATATAGTTCCAGTAATATGTATAAACTGTAAATCATTTAATCGAATCTGGTGTATTGTCTGTTATTTGGGTGGGGTGGGGTACATCACACAGCATCCACACAAACTAATTACCCAGTTTGGCGGGGCCGAGGGCTGATTCCCTAGACGACAGCCAGCCGAGCGACCCTGAGGGTGGCCGGGGGGGCTATACAACATTCACTTCCATATGTTAGTGTGGAATGAATGTAGCACCGCAACACTCTGGGTTTCGTAATTATAGAAACTATATTATTCTTTAATATCTTGCTCAAAATGCTCAAATGTGCATTTAGCAATCCCAATCCTTCTTCTAATTTTAACATCAACTCTATCATCAGATGTTATCATGCTCCCTAAGTAATTGAACTTCCATGTTTTGCTGCCCACTTTCAATTCTCATTTCTTGCCATCATATTTATCAAATCATCTCTCATCCCACTTCACTAAAAAGAGAAAAGCTTTAGCTCAATCAACCTATCATCATAAGACGTGCTCACTAGTCCAGGCAAAATCCTGGTAAATCTCCTCTGAAGCATCTCTTAAGGTTCCACATCCTTTCTATGTGGCGACCAGAAGTAATAGAATACTCCAAGCGTGGTCTAACCAGAGTTTTATACAGCTACAGCAGTACCTTGCAGCTCTTGAACTCAAGCCCTGACATCATGGGCAGTTCCTGTGCTGTACTGTTCTATGCTCTATGTTGATGTATTTTAAGTTTATAAATACAGAAGACATTTGGCATTCCTATACCAGTTCAAAGTTCCAATTTATTATCAAACTATGTATATCATATACAACCTTGAGATTCATCTTCTGGCAGTGACCCATAAAACAAAGAAACACAATACAATTCACTAAAAAAAAACACAAGCAACAAGACTGCCATATATCCAATTTGCAAAAGAGGACAAATAGCACAAATAGTGGAAAAAAGTAAACAAAATTACATGGAACGTGAAGTACAGAGTCCCCAAAAGTGAGTCCACAGCTATGGAGCCTGTTCAGCGCTGAGCTGTGTGAAGCCTATCCAGGAGCCCAATGGCTACAAGGCAACAACTACTCTCGAACCCGCGAGTCAAGACTTCTGCACCTCCCACCTGATGGCAGCAGCGGGATGAAGGGAGACCGGTGAAACGCAGGCAGATGGCGCTGAATACCTGTTTGTTTTCTGCTCTTACCCTCGATAATTTAACCTTGCTTGATGCTTTAATCAACATGGAGTAATGGAGCTTACAACAGGCTTGGTTTCGGCTATCAGGCCTCAATGCTGCGTCCACCCCCAGCAATGGCTGCACCTCAAGAACTCAGTTCACCAACTCTGAGGTCTCTCTCGCTCTCTGGGGTCTAAAGCTAATGCCTCATGTTGAATATACTCACACTATCTCTCCAGTGAAATGCTGAGCTCAATGGTGAGAACAATGATGAATCTGAAGGTTTGGAGTACCAGGCCATGACACCTTGCCTATATCTGATTTTCACACTGGGCAGCTCATGCAAAGCAGTTCTGAAATGTAAATATCTGACAGCTAAGGATTGCTTCCAGAACTACTGGTTTGAAGTCAGCAGAATCCTGCCCATAGTTGCTTCATGGCCTGGTATGGCAAGTGCTCTGCATGTGTCTGGCAGCAACTGCAGAGTGTTGTGGACAGAGCTCAGCACATCATGGAAACCAGCCTCCTCTCTGTGGACTCTGTCTATCCTATCACTGCCTCCATAAAGCAGCTAGCATAATCAAAGACCTCACCCACATCAGACATTCTCTCTCCCATCAGGCAGAATTTTCAAAAGCCGTGTTATCTTATTCTGACCGTACATGTTATTTTTAACTACACTGCTCTTTCTCTGTAGCTGTTAATAATGGTCTAGAGCTATTAGAACATAGAACATAGAACAATACAGCACAGTACAGGCCCTTTGGCTTTTGATGTTCAGTCAACCGTTTAACCTACTCTAAGATCAATCCAGCCACTCCCTCACCAATAGCCCTCCATTTTTCTTCCATCCACATGCCCACCTAAAAGTTTCTTAAATCTCTCCAATGTAACCACTACTGGCTGTGTATTCCACGCATCTACCACATTCTGTGTAAAAAATCTCATAGCTCTTCAACCCAATCCCCCAACTAGTGAAGGCCAACATACCATACATCTTCTTAACCACCCTATCTTTCCCTGGATTCCATGTCTCCTAACATTCAGATGATCTACCATGCAGAAAGTTGTCAAATGCCTTACTAAAATCCATATACGCCACATCCACTGCTCTGCTTTCATTAATGTATTTTGTCACTTCCTCAACGAATTCAATCAGATTCATGAGGCATGACTTGCCTCTCACAAAGCCACGTTGACTATCACTAATCAGACTATTTTTCTCCAAATACTGATAAATCCTGCTTCTAAGAATCTTCTGCTATAGTTTACCCACCAATGATGTAAGATTTACTGTCTATAATTCCTGGGGTCAGCCCTATTAAAATAATTTATATTAAAAAGCAACTAAAAAGGTGGAATGCAAAAGTAAACAGGCCAATAATATTAAAAAGGATACCAAAAGTTTCTTCTGATTCATAAAGTGTAAAAGAGAGGTGAGAGAGAATATCGGACCACTGGAAAGCAATGTTAGTGAGGTAGGAATGGGGGACAAGGAAATGGAGGATGAACTGAATGAGTATTTTGCATCAATTTTCACTGTGGAAGACACTAGCAGTATAGTGGAAGTTCCATGTGTCAGGAGTCATGAAATGTGTGAAGTTACAATTTTTAGAGAGAAGGCTCTGAAGTTTCCGGAAAACTGAAAGGTCCGAAGGTAAATAAGTCAGCTGGATCAGATGGTGTACACCCCAGGATTCTGAAAGAGGTGGCTGTAGAATTTGTGGAGACATTGGCAATGATCTTTCAAGAATCACTAGATTCTGGAATTGTTCTGGAAGACTGGAAAAGTGCAAATGTCACTCCACTCTTCAAGAGGGAGAGTGGCAGAAGAAAGGAAACTATAGGCCAGTTAGTCTGACGTCAGTTTTTGGAGAATGTGGAGTGAGTTATTAAGGATGAGGTTTCAGGGTACTTGGAGGCACATGATAAAATAGGCCATAGTCAGAATGGTTTCCTCAAAAGAAAACTTTGCCTGACAAATCTGTCTGAATTCTTTGATTAGTAAGCAGGATAGACAAAGGAGAAGCAGTTGATTTTATGTACTTGGATTTTCAGAAGGCTTTTGCAAAGCGCCACACATGAGGGGCTTAACAAACTATGAGCCCATTCTATTACAGTAAAGATTCTAGCGTGGGAAAGCAGTGGCTGATTGGCAGGAGACAAAGAGTGGGAAAAAAACCAATTCTATTTTACGTTACGTGTCAAATATTTGGATGATGGAATTGATGACTTTGTTGCAAAGTTGCAGATGATATGATGATAGGTGGAGGGGCAAGGAGTTTTGAGGAAGTAGAGAGGCAACAGATTACTTTGACAGATTAGGAGAATGGGCAAAGAAGTGGAAGATGGAATACAGTGTAGGGTCATACACTTTAGCAGAAGAAATGAAAGGGTTGACAATTTTCTAAATGAAGAGAAAATACAAAAGTCTGAGGTGCAAAGCGATTTGGAAGTCCTTGTGCACAATTCCCTAAAGGTTAATTTGCAGGTTGAGTCTGGGGTGAGGAAAGAAAATGCGATGTTAGCATTCATTTCAAGAGGATAAGAAAATAAAAGCAAGGATGTAATGTTGACACTTTATAAAGCACTGGTGAGGCCTCACTTGGAGTATTGCATGCAGTTTTTGGACCCTTATCTCAGAAAGGATATGCTGAGTCTGAAGAGGGTTCAATGGAGGTTCATAAGAATGATTCCAGGGTTGAATGGCTTGTCATATGGAGAGTGTTTGAAGGCTCTAGGCTTGTATTCCCTAGAACTTAGAAGAATGAGCAGTGACTCAACCTATCGACTGGTGCAAGTCCTTGATAAAGTGAATGTGGAGAGGACGTTTCCTATGGTGGTAGAGCATAAGACTGGAGGACACTGTCTCAGAATAGAAGGGTGTCCTTTTAGAATGGAGCTGAAGAGGAATTTCTTTATACAGAGAGTTGTGAATCTGTGGAATTCTTTGCCTAAGGCAGCTGTAGAGGCCAAGTCTACATGTATATTTAAGACACAAGTTAATAGATTCTTGATTGATCAGGGCATGAAGGGATACTGGGAGTAGGCAGGGGATTGGGGCTGAGAGGAAAATTGGATCAGCCATCATGAGATGGTAGAGCAGACCCGATGGGTCAAATAGCCTCATTCTGCTCCTATATCTTATGGTTTTATGGTCTTCTGGTTTAATACCCTTTTTGAACAAAGGAATAACATTTGTTATCCTCCAATTTTCTGGTACTACTCCTGTGACTAATAAGCCTAAGGCAAAGATATCTCTTCCCTCACTTCCCGTAGTCAGATCTCTGCTGCCACCTCTGACTCCAGAACATGTTTCTTCTTTTATCCTTGTTTGGTCCTGCTCCCACTCTGTCCATCCTCCTGTTCTTTACGTATAGTACATGTAGAATGCTTCGGCATTTTCTTTAATCCTACTTCTCAAGGCCTTCTCATGTCCTCTTCTAGCTCTCCTCAACCCATTCTTAAGCTCCTTCCTGGCGACCTTGTAAATCTCTGGAGCCCTGTCTGATCCTTGCACCTTAAACCTTAAACATTTCTTTTCAAGATTCAAGATTCAAAAAACTTTATTGTCATTCTAACCGTACATCAGCTCTGCAGGGCAGAATGAGGCAGCGTTTCTTAGGAGCAGTGCAATCATAACATAAGAAATGCAACACTAAATAATAAACATAACAATAAATAGTAAAACACAACAGCCACATGTCAGTTAAATCATTTATAAGTGTCCAGTGCAAGTTAAAAGTGTCCAAAGCAAAGTCAGGTAGAGCAGCTATTTAGCAGTCTGACTGCCTGTGGGAGGAAGCTGTTTAGTAGCCTTGTGGTTTTAGATTTGATGCTCCTGTAACGTTTGCCTGATGGCAGAAGAACAAACAGTTCATGGAGAGGGTGTGAGGGATCTTTAATGATGTACCGTGTCTTCTGGAGGCATCAACTCTGAAAGAGGTCTTGGACAGAAGGTAGGGAGACCCCAATAACCTTCTCTGCTCCCCAGCTACCCTCTACAAGGCTATTTTGTCGACAGCACTGCAGCTGGAGTACCAGGTTGTGATGCAAAAGGTCAGCACACTCTCAACCATACCTCTGTAGAATGTAGTTAAGATGTTAGTGGAGAGTGATGCTTGTTTAAGCTTCCTCAGAAAGTGCAATCTCTGCTGGGCCCATTTCACAATCCCAGTGGTGTTCCTGGACCAGGTGAGATTGTCCAAGATCTGCACCCCAAGGAACTTGATGATTTCCACTCTCTCCACTGTGGAGCCGCTGATGCTGAGGGGTGTGTGCTCAGGCTGAGACCGTCTGAAATCGACGATCATCTCCTTGGTTTTGGTGACATTAAGCATCAAGTTGTTATCCCTGTACCAGCTCTCTAGGTGTATGACCTCCTCCCTGTACATAGTTTCATCATTTTTGCTGATGAGACCCACCACTGTGGTATCATCTGCAAATTTAATGATCAGGTTCTCCTTGAATCTGGCTGCACAGTCATGTGTTAGCAGTGTAAACAGCAATGGGCTAAGCACACAGCCTTGTGGGGATCCAGTGCTCAGTGTGATGGAATCAGAGATGTTCCTGCCAACACGGACTGACTGTGGTCTCTCTGTCAAGAAATCCAGAATCCAGCGACACATGGCAGTGCTAAGGCCAAGCAATGACAATTTCTCCACTAGTCTCTGCGGGATGATGGTATTGAACGCTGAACTGAAATCAATGTACAGGATTCTGGCATGAGTGTCTTTGTTGTCCAAGTGAGAGAGAACTGTGTGCAGTGTGGTGGATATTGTGTCCTCCGTAGAGCGATTTGAGAAGCAAACTGTAGAGGATCCAGCAATGAGGGGAGTAAATTCCTCCTGAGTAAATGTTCCACCTCTCCAATCAACCATGGTTCCTTCACCCTACCATGCTCAGTGAGCCCAACGTAAGTGCTCCCTAAACAACGTCTACATTTCTATTATCCATTTTCCCGATTACAGTAAATCCCAATTAACACTTCCATGTTCCTGCCTAATGGTAGTAATTTTAAGTATTGCACTGTGCTGCTTCCACAAAAAAAGAAAATTCCATGACATATGTGAGTGATAATAATCCTAATACTGACATGGGTCTCTATTGTGGGCAGAGAGCTGGAAGTGGGCAGGGAGAGCAGAGTCATGGTTGGGAAAAGGGGAAGGGAAAAAAGAGGGAGCAAGAAGCACAAGGGAAACATTCTGTAATGATCAACAAACCAATTGTATGGAATCAAATGACCTTGCCTGGTGTCTCAGGGCTGGGTGTGTCTGCACCCATGCCATTGCTCCACCTCTGACACTCATTCTCTTCTATCTGTCCGAGACCCCCCACGTAGTGCTCCACCCTAGCCATTCCAAGCATCATTTGCTCCTGCTACATTAACAAACTTGCTCTACTCTACATTAACAAATGGAGTATTGTGTGAAAGTCTTAGGCACTCTAACCATATATACGTGCCTAAGACTTTTGCAGAGTACTGCTCACCCACCAAGAGATCTGATATCTGACCAGGTTCATTGCCTATTACCAGATCCAGTATGGCCTCTCCTCTAGTCAGCTTGTATTGTATCAGGAATCCTTCCTGGACACATCTAATAAATTTGGCCCCATCAAAACTTTTTGCACTAAGGAGTTGCCAATCAATATTAGGGAAGTTGAAGTGCAGATCAGGAGGCAGGTTCTGGAAAGATGCAATCCATTATGTTTGCATCTTTCCATTATCTGCCTCCTGATCTGTACTTCTGTATCTCTGTTGCTATTGGGGTCTATTGAATATTCTCAACACAGTGCCAGCTCCCTTCCTGTTTCTTACTTCCACCCACACAGACTTAGTGGACAATCTCTCTACGACTTCCTCCCTTTAGATATGGTTAACCTTTAATAACAATACCTGTATATGATTTGCAATAATCAAACAGAATGGGATATATAATTTATGGTTAATACATTGAATCAAGATATACAATGGTGCATATAGATGTTCACCTGAAATTATGCAGTGATGTTCTGCAAATCAATAATATCAAGAATTCCAGCCCCCTCCTCCCAATTCTTGGATGCTTTCTTCAGGCTATTGTAAACTGATATCTTTTCTTGACAATCAGTCATCTGTTTCTAAATGGAAAGAACACAGCTGTCAAGCCAGAGACATCTCACTGTATGGATGCTAATATCCTCGTTCCAAGAGCACAAGGCTTCCACTGTACCGAACTTTACAATTTAATTGAAGGTAATGCTCCAGGTTAGCTTTTCTCTTTCGTTTATCCACCTATCACATCTCTAAAAGCCCAGAAGCATATCCAGAACTCAAAATGTACTTTGAATAGTAATTTTAAAGTTTGATTATGGTTCTTTCAAATTTATAATCCGTTTTGGCTTTGTTGTAGAACACTTTAATGATTGATTTCTGATCTGCTTTGATTATATGATTAGTATTAATCCTCTTAAAAGATCTTTAAGATTTACATTTACACAGTTTGCTTGCTGCTTATAATTTTTCCCCAAGTGGTGGTGGCATCCATTAGTCTTGCAAGACCATGGTTCTGGGCCTGGGAAGTCTTCCTTCAGTCGACGCTGGAGTGTCCTCTCCAGGGCGCAGGCCTGGGCAAGGTTGTATGGAAGACTGGCAGTTGCCCATGCAGCAAGTCTCCCCTCTCCACGACACCGATGTTGTCCAAGGGAAAGGTAAGGGCCGATGCAGCTTGGCACCAGTGTCATTGCAGGAGTTAGCAGAATGAGGTTGAAGGCAAAGTTAGACTGCCTGAGGGACTTCAGCTCCAGATTTGTCCTCAGGGTTTACTCCCGAAGCCTTTCCCATGAGTGGAGGTTTGAAATCAGGGTTTTCCCTCTCTTAGATGGACTGCCTTCCCAGGCTGACGAGCTCCATCTACCCGAAGCACTGGTTTTAAGGCACCAGGATCCGTCCTTGCCCCTTTTCCTGTCAGTAGAAACAGTTCTGCCGGGCTTAGAAGGCTAAGCCATGTGAGAAGGCTAGGAGTTGTACTTGGTTCCCCAAGTACAGACGTTTAACTTGTTTTATGCTAATTAACATTTTAACCTATTCTTTAATTTATGAATTTCTTTTATTGATTCCACTCTTCTTAGTTTGGTACTATCTCCAAATTTGAAAACTTTCCAATGAGTTAATGAATGCAGGTAATGTAGCTCGCTCAGAAATAGCAATGCTGCCAACAATCAGTACCTCGGACTAAGATCGAAATGATTATTTATTTATCCAATTTCCACTCTGATTCTTATCCTTAGGTTCATGCTAAATCTCCGTTAAGACATTTGTCCAAGGTTATTTGGAGTCAATGTGTAGCTCATTAGCCCTAAGGTCTCCCACAGATTTCAAAGAAGTTGAAGCCATTGATCTGGTAGAATCTTTCCCATCCAAATCTATGCCATCTGCTAATGATCAAGTTTATTCCAGATAATCAAGTTGTTTCATTTCAATGGAATCATGAAAAATCTAATGAGTTAATGCAGCTCCTGGGGCTTTATCAATATTAATGAACACCTGTAAAGCATTATCGTATCTTCAAGCTATTGATTACTTCTCTCTGTCCATTGAGTTACCTGGTATTGATTACCAGATTCTTTTTGTCAGATGTTAAGCCTACCACTGATCATTGTGATGGTTCTCAGGAATCCACCTTCTCAAAATACTGCTGATAGTCTTAAGGGTTTAAAATAAATATATTTAATTTTGTAAGCAGAGTACCAATTAACTACTTAATGCAGTTACAGGCCAGTGGGAGATTGTGTTGGAAGTATCCCTACCAGCAGACTGAAACAATCCCAAAGCACTGGAGGTTACTGACAATACAGGAAGAATTTGGCCTTGTTGTGGAATAATTACAAGAAGCATAAGGAGAGGTATGGAAGAATCTATGTTAGTTGAGTCTAAGGATAATAGTAAACAATTTTTTCACTGTGCCAATGTAGGAGGTGAAAATCACAGCATATGCAGATTGCTTTGACATTTACAATGACTGCAATGTAGCAAGTGTTTTGAATGATTACTTCCTCCACCATTCACATGGGAAGGTATCAACTACATGTTCTCTCATTAAAGATACATTGATTAAAATACCATGAAAATAAACTGGAATCATAAAACGACATGGCTCAAAGTAAGTACACCCCCAGGAGGAAATGGGAGGAAATAATGGTATTTTTAAAATATAGACGGGTTTGAGACTGGATTGTGAGGAATCTATAGTCTACCAAAGAGATGTCAATGTAGTGGTACTTGTATTTATGAACAGCATCATGTGGTGCATTTATTCAAAAGCTCATTCAGACAACCAGGCATCCTTTACTTTTTCATGCCATCCATATATGTAAACTTAATAGGTCGCCTATGTAAAAATAACATAGCCATAGAAGTCAACAAGGATTCAGAAGGGCCAAATAGTTTTCTTAACTTCTAAAAGAAACAACAATTGTATATATCATGCACATCAACATACATTTTTAAACTTTATGTACTTTGCATCAAAAACCTATGTATCAGACAATTATTAAATAATCCCAGATAAGTGGAGATTTAGAACAAACCTTACTTCTAAGGCAAGAATCATTAAGTACTCATTAACAAAGATGGTTGACAAGGCTCATTCAGGAAGTCAAGAGGCATGGGATTCAGGGAAACTTGGCTGTGTGGATTCAGAATTAGCTTGCCAACAGGAGGCAGTAGTGGATGGACCGTATTCTGCCTAGAGATCGGTGACTGGTAGTGTTCAGCAGGGATCTGTTCTGGGACCCCTGTTCCTTGAGATTATTATAAATGATTTCATTGAGGAAGTTAAAGAGTGGGTTAGTAAATTTGCAGATGACATGAAGGTTGGTGGTGTTGTTGAAAGTGTAGAAGGCTATCATGTGTAACAACGGAACATTGGTAGGATACAGAGCCAGGCTGAGAAGTGGCAGATGCAGTTCAATCTGGGAAAGTGTGCAGTGATTCACTTTGGAAGGTTAACCTTGAAGACAGAATACAGGGTTAATGGCAGGATTATTAACAATGTGGACGAACAGATGGTCTTGGGGTCCACAACCATAGATCCCTCAAAGTTGCAGCACAAGTTAATTGGGTGGTTAAGAAGTGTATGTTGGCCTTCATTAGTTGGATTGAGTTCAAATGCTGTGAGGTAATCTTGCAGCTTCACAAAACTAGTCATACCACACATGGAGTTTTGTGTTCACTTCTGGTTGCCTCCTTATAGTAAGGATGTGGAAGATTTAGAGAGTCTGCAGAGCACACTTAACTAGATGTTGCCTGGATTACAGTATGTCTTATGAGGATAGGTTGATTGAGCTAGGGCTATTCTCTTTGGATCGAGGGAA
Organism: Mobula hypostoma; assembly: GCF_963921235.1. Classification (NCBI taxonomy): domain Eukaryota; kingdom Metazoa; phylum Chordata; class Chondrichthyes; order Myliobatiformes; family Myliobatidae; genus Mobula; species Mobula hypostoma. The sequence continues at coordinate 53,798,123 of NC_086098.1, read as the reverse complement.
GATGGGAGGTGACTTGATAGAGGCGTACAAGATGATAAATGGCATAGATAGAGTGGATAGGCAGAGACTTATTCCCATGCTAGAAATGGCGAATACAAAGGGGCATAACTTTAAGATATTTGGAGAAATGTATAAAGTATAGAGGGGGATATCAGAGAAAGTTTTTTTTACATTAGGTTCATGGAATGAGCTGCCAAGAGTGGTGGTAGAGGCAGATAGATTAAGAACACTTAAGAGACTCTTAGATAGGCGCAAGGATGACAGAAAAAGTATGGGAGGGAAGGATTAGATGGATCTTAGAGGAGGTTAAAAGTTTGGCACAGACCTTAGGCTGAAGGGCCTGTATTATATTCTATGTTCTAAAGCTGCTTGTGCTCTTGTTCCACTGCCGATATCGTATACTAAAGGGCTGCTCATGTATAAAATTAAAAATTGATCGGATCATGCTCAGTCCCAAGCCAATGCATATATTCAGGACTGTTAGGCTTGGGACAGATACTAGGATCTACTGTGGAATCAGAAATAAGAATTATTTCCTGTGCAGCTTGCTTAAAGTAGGATGCAGTTTTAGTTAGCCTATCAAGAAATTCCGTTCTAAGCTAGAGTTCATCTACTGTATTTAAAAAAGACTCAGATGGCCTAATCTGATACAAACCAGAGGATTTTTCAAGTCTTTGACACCCAGATGTGATGCATGTAGTTGGTCCCCATCAGGCCTGGGTTGAACACTAAGACTCTATCTTCCTGCTGGTCTCTCTTCCCCTCCGACCACCTCTGTATTCAGTGATCATATGCTTCAACATCCATTCATTTTCAAGTCAAACCAAACTGCTGCTGTTGTAGACCATCCTCTTCAAGTTTGGTGTGCTTTGCCTTCAGAGATGCTCTTCTGCACACCATTCTGGCACTGGGCCTGGCTTTAAGGCTCAGAAGTGAAGGGGCAGAAGAGGCGAGCTGTAGTAATAGGAGGTTTGTTGGTTACGGGAACAGAAAGGAGGTCCTGTGAATGAGAAGGAGATTCCTTGATGGTTAGATTCCTCCTGGGTGCCAGGTCAGGGACATCTCGAATTGAGTCCACAGCACTCATAAGTGGCAAGGTGAGCAACTACAGATCATGGTCCACATCATACCAATAACATGGGTAGGATAGATGACGAGGTCCTGCAAAGTGACTTCAGGGAGTTAGGTGCCAAGTAAAACAGCAGCTCCTCCAGGGTTGTGCTCTCAGGATTGCTACCCATGCCATGTGCTAGTACGGCCAGAATTAGAAAGATTATACAGTTTAACACATGGCTAAGGAGTTAGTGCAGGAGGGAGGGCTTCAGATTTTTGGATATTAGGGCTCTCTTCCAGGGCAGCTGGGACTTGTAGAGAAGGTACAGTTTGCACCTGAACTAGAAGGGGACTAATATCCTAGCAGGGAGGTTGCTAGTGCCGCACATGGGTGGGGAGTGTTTATGCATGAGTTACATGGGGATAGGAATCAGAATGTCAGAATAGATAGTGGAGTTGTTGTGGAGTAATTGTTGTTAAGTCTACATACAAAGTCATGCATCAAACAGCTGAGCGTGGTGAGCTTTTCTGAGCTGCATATATTTCAGAGCAAGAAGTATTGTATGAAAGGCAGATGAGTTTAGGCTGTAGATTAGCATGTGGAAATATGACATTTTAGCCATTAGCGAGACTTGGTTATAGGAGGGGCAGGACTGGCAGCTCAATGTTCTGGGGTGCCATTATTTTAGATAGAGCAGGCGTGATTAAAGAGAGAGGAGTGACATTACTCGTCAAGGAAGATTTCATAATAGTGTCAGTAAAGACAGGAGAGCTTGTCTAATGAGGCTTAATGGGTAGAACTGAGGAATAAGAAATGAATTACCACGTTAATGGGATCTATATAAACCATACAATAGTCCACGAGATTTAGAAAAGCAAATTTGTAGAGAGATCGCAGACTGTTGCAAGAATCATAAGGTTGTGATACTAGGTGATTATAATTTTCCACATATTGACTAGGACTCCCATACAGTAAAAGGGCTGGATGGGAAAGAGTTTATCAAATGTGTTCAGGAAAGTTTCCTTAATCAGAATATAGAAGTCCCAAATAGAGTGAGTGTGATACTAGATCTCCAATTGGGAATAAGACAAGGCAGGTAACAGAAGTTCGTGTAGGGGAATCTAGTGATCATAATCTCATGACTTGCAAGGTAATTATGGAAAAGGATGGGTCTGGTCCTCGGGTTGAGATTCTAAATTGAAGAAAGGCCAATTTTGATGAGATCAGAAATAATCTGGCAAGTGTGGATGGAGACAGTTTGTTTTCTGGCAAAGGTGTACTTGGTAAGTGGGAGGCCTTCAAAAGTGAAATTTTAAGAGCGCAGGGTTTATATGTTCCAATCAGAATATAAGGCAAAGATAACCTGTTTTGGGAACCTTGGTTTTCAAAAGAAAATGAGGACCTAGTTAAGAAGGAGGTACATAACAGGTACAGGCAAACAGGAATGAATGAGGTACTTGAGAAGTATAAGAAATGCAAGGGAACATTTAAGAAGGAATTCAGAAGGCCTAAAAGAAGGCATGAGGTTGCTCTAGCAGACAAGATGTAAGAAAATCTTTAAGGGCTTCAACAGCTATATTAAGATCAAAAGGATAGCAAGGAAGATCAGAGTGGCAATCTATATGTGGAGCATCGATTTCTCTAATGTCCAATAATAATCCCATCACACTCCTCTCTCTTTTTCCATTACCTTTCTTCGTTATACTCTCACCCTTTCTTTTCTCCTCATCCATCCATCACCTCCTTCAGGTTCCCCTCCTTCCCTTTCTTCCATGGTCCACTGTCCTCTCCTATTAGATTCCTTCTCTTCGGCCCTTTACTTCTTCCATTCATCAGCTCTCAGCTTCTTACTTCATCACCTCCTTCCCCATCCACCCATCTACCCCCACATGAGGTCTCACCTATCACCAGCCAACTTCCTCTCTTCTTCCCAGTCTCTTATTCCAGCTTCTGCCACCTTCCTTTCTAGCACTGAAAAGGCTTTCCACCAAAAGTATCAACTATTTATTCCGCTCCATAGATGCTGCCTGGCTTGCTGTGTTCCTTCGGCATTTTGTGTGTGTTGCTCAGAAAGATGACAACTGAATCACCTACTTTCTCCATGCACATTTTATTTTTATATATTTCATTATACAGTGTACAGATCATTGTAATTTATCGGCTTCAAACTCACCACCTTCTGTAGTGCTATTTTCTGACTGATGTTTATCTCTTTCAGAATCAGAATCAGGTTTATTATCACTGACATGTGACATGAAATTTGTTAACTTAGCAGCAGCAGTTCAATGCAATACATAATTCAGCAGAGAGAATAAAAAACAATAATAATAAATAAACAAGTAAATCAATTACATATATTGAATAGATTTTTAAAAAGTGCAAAAACAGAAATACTGTATATTTAAAAAAAAGTGAGGTAGTGTCCAAAGCTTCAATGTCCATTTAGGAATCGGATGGCAGAGGGGAAGAAGCTGTTCCTGAATCGCTGAGTGTGTGCCTTCAGGCTTCTGTACCTCCTACCTGATGGTAACAGCAAGAAAAGGGCATGCCCTAGGTGCTGGAGGTCCTTAATAATGGACCCTGCCTTTCTGAGACACCGCTTCCTAAAGATGTCCTGGGTACTTTGTAGGCTAGATTTATAATTCTGCAGCTTCTTTTGGTCCTGTGCAGTAGCTCCTCCATACCAGACAGTGTTGCAGCCTGCCAGAATGCTCTCCACAGTACAACTATCAAGTTTTAGAGTGTATTTGTTGATATATCAACTCCCTTCAAACTCCTAATAAAGTATAGCCACTGTCTTACCTTCTTTATAACTACGTCGATATGTTAGGCCCAGGTTAGATCCTCAGAGATCTTCACACCCTGGACTTGAAGCTGCTCACTCTCTCCACTTCTGATCCCTCTATGAGGATTGATATGTGTTCCTTCATCTTACCCTTCCTGAAGTCCACAATCAGCTCTTTCATCTTACTGACATTGAGTGCAAGGTTGTTGCTGCAGCACCATTCCACTAGTTGGCATATCTCACTCCTGAACACCCTCTCGTCACCACCTGAGATTCTACCAACAACGACTGTATCTTCAGCGAATTTATAGATGGTATTTGTGCTCTGCCTAGCCACAAAGTCATGTGTATATAGGGAGTAGAGCAGTGGGCTAAGCACACACTCCTGAGGTGCGCCAGTGTTGATCGTCAGTGAGGGGGAGATGTTATCACCAATCTGCACAGACTGTGGTCTTCCAGTTAAGAAGTCGAGGATCCAATTGCAAAGGGAGTTTACAGAGACCCAGGTCTGCAACTTCTCAATCAGGATTGTGGGAATTCACTTCCTCATTTACACTGGACCCTTATTTTTCTATTATTTCTAGCGGTATTTTGTGTCTTCTTCCATAAAGACAGACACAAAATGTTTGTTTCATTTCTCTGCTGTTTCCTCTCCCCTATTATTTATATTTTCTGTGTCCATCTATAATGGTCCACACTTGCACTCACTTGTCCTTTCTTTTTTAGGTTTCTCTGAACACCCTTACAGTCTGTTTTTATATATGTTTACACTATATTGTTTTTTTTTCTTATCAGGTTCTTGGTCTTCTTTTGCTATAGTCTAAAATAGTCCCAATTCTCAAACCTACTGTTACTTTTGGCAACTTTATGAACCTTTTCCTTTGATTCACTGTCTTTTGCTTGCTATTGTTTGGGTAGTCTATTCCATTTACTATTTTTCTAAGTTCCACTTCCTGCTTCGTTGCTGAAGTCCTCTTGATGTTCCCATTTCCCTGCTAAGTTTAAATCCTCTGCAAGAGTACTGGCAAATATGACTGAAAAGATCCTAGTTCTTGAGGTGCAAGCTGTTCAATTTGCACAGGCCCCATCCATCCCACAAAACATTTCCGAGCTCTCGGAAACTTAAACTATTCCCTCCTGCTCCATCAACAGCAAAACAAGTAGACAAGATAATACAAAGAGCTTTTGGCATGCTTACCTTCATAGGTCAGAGCCTTGAGTACAAGAGTTGCAACCTACCGAATGTTGAAAGGACTAGATAGGGTGGATGTAGAGAGGATGTTTCCTCTGGTAGGGGTATCTAGAACGAGAGGGCACTGCCTCAAAATTCAGGGGGGACCCTTTAGGACAGAGGTAAGGAGGAATTTTTTTAGTCAGAGGGTAGCAAATCTGCAGAATACTCTGTCACAGACTGCGGTGGAGGCCAAGTCTGTGCATGTATTTAATCAGAAGTTGATTATTTCCTGATCAATCAGAGTAACAAAGGATATGGCAAGAAGGCAGATGTATGGGGTTGAGTGGGATCAAGGATCAGCCATGATGGAATGGCAGTGCAGACCTGATGGGCTGAATGGCCCAATTCTGCTCCTATGCCTTATGGTTTTATGGCCATCATGTTATATATGTACAAGATGTTGGTGAGACTGCACCTGGAATATTGTGTGCATGATTGCCATCTATCTGCTCATCATTATGAGGCTGGAGCTGATTAATACAGGGAGGGTGCTGATTAATACAGGGTCTAGCAGGCTTGAGTTACACTGTAACTAAAGGATGGATAGATTAGGGCAGTTGTTCCTAGAGTGAAAGAAATCAAAGGAGTGACAAGATCACAAGGAGTATAGATAAGGTGAACGGTCACAGTTCAAGAAGAGGTGAGTCTAGACATGGAGACATAGGATGAAGGTGAAAGGGAGATGATTTAAAGGGGACCTGAGATATAAGTTTTTAACACAGAGGTTAGTGGGCATCTGGACTGAACAACCAGAGGAAGTGGAACAGGTGGATACAGTTACAACATTTAAAAGACATCTGAGCAGGTACAAGGATAGGAAAAGTTGAAAGGGATATGGACCAAATACAGGCAATCAGGACTAGCTCATAAAGGCACCTTTGTTGACATGGATGAATTTGTTTAAAATGCCCATTTCTTTCTGATATAAACTCCATCTCTCTGGCCATGTGCTCATTTGATCTATCCTCCGACCTTTTGAACTTGTGGCACTGGAAGTAATCCCTAGATTTCAACATTTGAAGTCCAGCTTTCTAACCCCTTACCTAGCTTCAAAAACTCTGTCAGTAGGTTCTTGTTGCTTCTTCTATCTAATTCATTGCTAATTATGTGACCTCATGATGTTCACTTCAGAATACTTGCTGCTGCTCAGTGACATCTTTCACCCAAGTACTCACGGGTAACATATCATTCAGAAACCACATTAAAAGCCATAGAAATGGCTTTCTATATCCCCCATTCTCCAATGCCCAGCCACTCTTTTATAAATGTGATGATCAATTGCTACTGATAATTTATAGACCATGACTAAATAGTCAGGATTTGATGCAGGAGAGTACAATTGGATGGCAATGGAGATAGAAAGATGTCGGTCAGCTATACCACCCTCACATTAAAGGTTGCAGAGAAGTTAAACAGAGCAATAAGGCTCAATCACATCAGGTGTTATTTATGGCTTGGTTAGAGCCCGCTCAGTAACGTGGCACAGGAAAATTTCCAAAGGGATTTATACTACGATTAGAGGAAAGGCAAGCGTGTATTTGGAAGGTAACCATTTACCCAAAGTGCTTGCGAGGAGGAATAAACAAATTTAGACATTTTCTGTTGAAAAGTCAGCAAATACCACATGGAAGTCAGAATTACGCTTATTTTAATATACCTCCATCTTAACAACAAATATAGATAATCAAACTTTCCCAAGATCATGAGAAGAAAGCCTTCTAGGAGATACTGAAAATCTCAGGACCATCACTGATCCTTTTCCTTTACTCTCCATTACACACTTACTTCCTCAGCCCTACACATCTAACTTATGAGAGGATCAGCTATGCTACACAAACAGTATTAATCTCCCGCACCAATTTCATTCCATCAGGACCTAATGCTGCAAATAAAACACCGAAAATTGAAGTATGACTATGTGTAATGTGCTTATGCATATGCAAAATTGGCTGTTTGGTATTGTATTATGCTGATATGTCTCATTCAGATTAATACTTTTGCATAAAATTCCTTGATGGTTATTGAAAAAATACATTTAATTTAAATTTAATCAACCTGTCTTTTGAAAGGGTATTTGTAAAGAAAGTATGACAAAATTCTGTGCTAGTGTCCTACCACTAAATGCTGGCAGATTTCATTGTACTAAAAGCCAACTCTGACCATGACCTTGGAAAAATATTCTCCAAGGCCTCTTTCTGTAATCATAAACCATATCCATTAATCAGTGCTGTCTAGTACTTAATGCACTTGGTTGAAGTTTTTCTAACAGCTTTCTGATGCATGGGAAACTAGTATCATCCATCCATTGTCATACCCCAGGGAACCATGGCGTTGAATGTATTTGTATCAGAAACATTACAAACATTCATAAGCTTAACCAATTAGTTATCATCCATCTGTAACACATTCATTTTAAGCTCAGTCGATGATTAACAGAGAGAAGAATATATTTATTGGATTTTTATTGAGCAACAATTTTATCCATGTAATAATGCATTATGGTGATTGTTTGCTTTGTTGAAGTAACTGGTGTAGATATTTTGTTAAAAGTCTGTTTTTTAAAATTGTCGTGCATAATTGAAATTAAATAAATTACGAATAAAGGTGCAAGATGATTCAAAATGCATTTGCTTTCCCTTGAAAACAACTTTCAATGAGACCATTAAAACATAGAACATAGAAATCTACAGCACATTACAGGCCCTTCAGCCCACAATGTTGTGCTGATCATGTAACCTACTCTAGAAACTGCCTAGAATTTCTCTACCACATTGCCCTCTATTTTTCTAAGCTCCATGAAGACCCTATTGTACCTGCCTCTCCAACCTTCACTGGCAGTGCATTCCACACACCCACCACTCTCTGATTGAAAAACTTACCTCTGACACCCTCCTTGTACCTACTTCCAAGCATCTTAAAACTATGCCCCCTTGTGTTAGCCATTTCAGCCCTGGGGAAAGGCCTCTGGCTATCCAGAAGATCAATGCCTCCCATAATCTTATACACCTCTATCAGATCACTTCTCATCCTCTGTCGCTCCAAGGAGAAAAGGCCAAGTTCACTCAACCTATTTTCATAAGGAATTCACTCCAATCCAGGCAACATCCTTGTAAATCTCCTCTGCACTCTCTCTATAGTATCTACATTCTTCCTGTAATGTGGCCAGAACTGAACAAATGGGGTCTAACTAAGGTCTTATATAGCTGTAACATTACCTCATGGCTCTTGAACTCAGTCCCCTGGTTGATGAAGGCCAACACACCATACGCCTTCTTAACAACACTGTCAACCTGTGCAGCAGCTTTGAGTGTCCTGTGGACACTGACCCTAAGATCTGGCTGTTCCTCCACATTACCAAGAGTCCTACCATTAATATTATATTCTGTCTTCAAATTTGACCTACCAAAATGAACAACGTCACACTTATCTGCATTGAACTCCATCTGCCCAGTTCTGCATCCTATCGATGTCCTGTTGTAACTGCTGACAACTCTCCAGACTATCGTCAACACCCCCAACCGTTGTGTCATCAGCAAACTTACTTACTCACCCTTCTACTTCCTCATCTGGGTCATTTATAAATGTAGAGTTCTTAGTAATATTAACTGTAATGTTAACTGTTAACTGCTAATTATAAAATGACTTCTCTGAAGTGTTATAATGAAATGGCTTCTTTGTAATATTAACTACGAGGTAATGTTCTCTGTAGCTGAAATATTTGGGTTATAGTTATAGATAATGGAGGAACTAACCAATGGAAGCTATGTTATTCTATCTGTATGTACGGGACCCTGGGTCAGTGCATGGGTTTTTTCGGGAGGAGAACCGGAGAGGAAGGACCTGCTGGACGCACTCTGGTCAACCACTGTGGTTGGTCCCAGATGGCGTGTCGAGGAGGTCGGAGGAGATTGAATGGTGGAAAGAAGACCCCGTTAATCAAGCTCCAACAGTTGCGCACGAAGTGGTTGAACTCTGATAAGTGGCGCCTTTTACTTTCCTTTTATATTGTATCTCTATTAATTACATAGTTCCAGTAAGATTTATAAAGTGTAATCTGTAAATCATACATTGTGTGCTGTCTGATATTTGATGTGTGAGTTTGTAATAGGGTGCATTACACAGCAACTACGCAAACATGTGACACGGTTAAGCGGGCAGACGAGGTTTCCCCTAGACAAACACGAGCCGATAGCCCTAAGCGTTACATAAAAATCACAAAGAGGAGGGATCCCAGAACAGACTCTTGCAGAACACCACTGGTCACTGACCCCCATGTAGAATATGAACCATCTACAACCACTCTTTGTCTTCTTTGGGCTAGCCACAAAGCAAGGTCTCCTTGGATCCCATGCCTCATTAGCTTCTGAATGAGCCTTGTATGGGGAACTTATCAAATATCTTGCTGAAATCCATATATATTATATCCACTGCTCTATCTACATCAATGTGTTTTGTTACACCCTCAAAGAATTCAATCTGGCTCGTAAGGCAAGACCTGCCCTTGACAAAGCCATGTTGAATGTCCCTAATCAGATTATGTCTCTCCAAATACTCATTAATCCTGCCTCTTAGGATCTTCTCCAACAACTTGCCCACTGCTGAAGTAAGACTTACTGGTCTATAATTTACTACGTTTCCTCTACTCCCTTTCTTGAACAAGGGAACAACACTTGCAACCCTCCAATCCTCTAGTACTTCTTCCGTCTCTATTGATGATGATCTTTGCCAGAGGCTCAGCAATCTTTTCCCTCGCTTCCTACAGTGGCCTGGCTCATCTCATCTGGACCCGATGACTTTTCTAACTTCATGCTTTTCAAAAGCTCCAGCACATCCCCTTTCTTAATGTCTATATGCCCAAGCATGTCAGTCTGCTGTAAGTCATCCCCACAATTGCTAAGGTCCTTTTCACTGGTGAATACTAAAGCAAGGTATTCATTAAGTACCTCCACCACATCCTCCAACTCCATGCACACATTTCCACTGTCGTACCTGATTGGTCCTATTCTCACACAGCTCACCCTCTTGATCTTCATATACTTGTAGAATGCCTTGGGGTTTTCCTTAATTCTGTTCACCAAGGCCTTCTCATGGCCCCTCCTGGTTCTCCTAATTTCATTCTTAAGCTCCTTCCTGGCAACCTTGGCATTTTCTAGAGCTCTAACAGTACTTAGTTTCTTGAACTTTTCAAAACTTTTCTTTACTTCTTAGCTATATTTTCCTCATCATTTGTACACCATGGCTCCCTTACTCTACCATCCTTTCCCTGCCACAATGGAATATACCTATGCAGAATGCCATGCGAATATTCCCTGAACACTTGCCATATTTCTGCCATGCACTTCCCTGGGAACATCTGCTTCAATTTATACTCCTAAGTTTCTGCCTAATAGGATCATATTTCCCCCTACCCCAATTGAATGTTTTCCTAAATTGTCTGCTCTTATCCTTCTCCAGCACTTTGGTAAAGTAGACAGAGTTGTGATCATTACCTCCAAAATGCTCTCCCACCGAGAGATCCAACACCTGACCAGGTTCATTTCCCAATACCAGATCAGGTGAAGCCTCTCCTCTCGTTGGCTTAACTACAGAGATATTACATCAGGAAATCTTCCTGGGCACACCTAACAAACTCCACACCATCCAATCTCCTTGCTCTAACAAGATACCAGTCAATATTAGGAAAGTTAAAATCACCCATCACAACAACCCATGGTGATATTATTGCACCATCTGCTTCTCAATGCCTCTGTTACCATTGGGGAGGATCTATAAAAAACACCCAGTAGAGTTATTGCACCCTTCCTGTTTCTGACTTCCACCCACAATGACTCAATAGACAATCCCTCCATGACTTCCTCCTTTTCTGCAGCCGTAGTATATCCCTGATTAGCATTCCATGCACCACCTCTTTTACCTCCCTCCCTGTCCTTTTTGAAACATCTAAAGCCCGCCACACTCAGCAACCATCCCTGCCTCTGAGACATCTAAGTCTCAGTAATGACCACAACATCATATTTCCATGTATTGATCCACACTCTAAGCTCATCTACCTTGCTTATGATACTCATTGCATTAAAATAGACACAGCTCAAACCATCTGGCTGAGTGCATCTTAAGTCTATCATCTGCCTATCCTTCCTCATAAACTCTCTACAAGCTGTCACTACTTGTGCGCCAACCACCTCATCCTCTGCCTCTTCACTTCGGTTCCACCCCCCCCCCCCCACAAATCTAGTTTAAACCCTCCTCAATAGCATTAGCAAACCTCCCTCCCAGGATATTGGTTCCCCTCCAGTTCAGGTGCAACCCGTCCCACTTCTACAGGTCACCCCTTTCTCAAGAACAGGTTTCAATGATCCAAGTACCTAAAACCCTGCTCCCTGCACCAGCTCCTCAGCCACTCACTCGTCTGTGTTATCTTCCTGTTCTGACCTTCCCTAGCTCATTGCACCAGGATTAATCCGGAGATTACCACCTCAGAGGTCCTGTTCTTCAGCCCCCTTCCTAACTCTCTGAACTTACTGCACAGGACCCTCTACCCCTCTCCTGCCCATGTCATTGGCACCAATATGTACCATGACTTCTAGCTGTTCACCCTCCCCTTCAAGAATATCCAACAGCCACTCAAAGACATCCTGGACCCTGGTACTTGGGAAGCAGCACACCATCCTGGTGTCTCTTTTGCTAGCACAGAATATCCTAGCTGTCCCCCTAACTATTGAGTCCCCTGTGACTATTGCTCCACCTGACTTCACCCAACCCTTCTGAGGCTCAGAGCCTAGCAGTGCTGCTGCTGCCTTGCCCAGACAGGTCATCCCCCTCAACAGTATCCAAAGGGGCCTACCTGTTGCTGAGGGGAATGGCCACAGGGGGACCCTGCACTGACTTCTTTCTCCTTTTACCTCTCTCGGTGGTCACTCATCTACTCCCGGATTTCTGCACTCTGGGGTGTAACCACCTGTTCACAAATCTTATCTATGAATTGCTCTGTCTCCCAGATCATCCTTAGTTCATCCAACTCTATTTATTGAAATTAATTACAGCATAGTTTTTTTTTGAAAAAATATAGAATTTTCCAAATATTCTATTTTCCAAGCAGAAACATATCATTTCAAATTTTATCAAGTGAAACACATAGCCATTGCAAACAGTATCTATAATTAACTTTAAAAAACATTTTCTCTTTATTATTTTTGTTGTGTTTAAACATTGAGCTCTGATTTCTATCACCAGGGGAACTGGGTTGGACAAATCACTGACTAAACCATGTGTGGGAATAGATTAACATCACTAAGAGCAGTACCGGTCAGCTTGGGTGAATTCACTCCATTAATTCCTCAGATCCAACTCTGCTTGCTGCATCACTTAAGCAGCAATATTTAAATCATAAACAGGAAAAATAAAGAAGGAAATTTTAAACTAACTTCGTGAAAAGCTGATAAAATCAGCAATGTTGCCTAGTTAACACCTCTTCTGATTTTACATTATTCCGATAGCAGATCTATTTCCATTCATTTCACACACAATGGATTAGGGTGAAAGCTACAAGATTTCAGATTGATAGACATAATTGTACTTGTAGCAGTCTCAGTTCTTCAGTTCCTGCATAAATGTGAGGCTGAATGTAACTAATAAAAAATCTCAAACTTTTCACCCGACTTAACCCATCTTCAGATCTAGGTTAATTATCCTGTGGATCATAGCTCCTCGTCTACAAATCCAAATACATTTAAATTTGTTGTGGGTTTCCACCTCCATCGTCAGTAAGTGTCCTATCACCCTCAAAGCGTAAAAGATTTTCTTCATCTCCTCTCTGATGTATGGCTTTGTCAGGTGAGAGAAGTGTTCTTTCTTTACCTTGTCTCAGTCTTTCATAATTTTAAATACTTCAGTCTCCACTGTGCAAACAAAAACAATCTTTGTTTATCTAACCTCTTCTTACAGCTACATTTTCCATTCTAGCAGTCCTTATAACTATCCCCTGCACCCTCTTCACTGCACTCACAGCTCTCCTGTAAATAGGTGATCAGTACTGTATGCAGTATTCAAGCTAACTTGTAATGTGTTCAATTTTGCTCTTACAGTATATTGAGTGCCTCAGCTAGGAAAGGAAAGTACCATATTACTGATTCATCCTGCTTCATTACCATTCTCCAGACTTGCACACCAATCACCCCCTGCCCCTCCACACAACTCCATATCCTTCCATTTATAGTGCACTCCTTAGATTAATTGTACCTCTCCAAAAACATTTACCTCACTCTTCTCTGGATTGTTAGTTTTCTACTCAACTTATTCAATCCTCAATATCATGATACAACTTAAAACTTTAATACAGTCATGGAGTCATAGAACAGGACAACAAAGAAACAGGCCTTTCGGCACATCTGGTCCATGCTGAACCATTAATCTGCCGAGTCTCATCACCCTACACCCAAACCATCACACTCTGTACCTCTCCCATCTATGTACCTACACAAATTTCTCTCAGATGTTGTAATCAACCCCACACCCACCATTTGCACTGGCATCCTGAGTGAAGAAGTTCCCCCTCTTGTTCCCCTTAAACATTTCACCTTTCACACTTAACGCATGATGTCTAGTTGTAGACTTACCCAACCTCAGTGGAAAACACCTGCTTACATTTACCCTATTTTTACCCTTCGTAATTTTGCATACCTCTATCAAATCTCCCCTCAAACTTTGATGGTCTAGAGAATAAAATCCTAACCTATTCAACCTTTCCTTATAACTCAAGTCCTCAAGTCCCGGCAACATCCTTGTAACTTTTCTCCGCACTCCTTCAATTTGATTTACATCTTTCCTGTAAGTACATGACCAAAACTGCACATAATACTGTAAATTAGGCCTAAAATTATACAATTTCATCATAACATCCCAATTCCTGTACTCAGTACTTTGATTTATGAAGGCTAATGTTCCAAAAGAGTCTTAATGACTCCATCTACCTGTGATGCCACTTTATGAATCAGCATTCCCAGATACCTCTGTTCTACTGCACTCCTCAATGTCCTACCACTGACCATGTAAGACCTACCCTGGTTGATCTTCCACAGTGCAACAGCACACACTTATCTGCAGTAAATTCTAACTGCCATTTTTCATCCCATTTTCATAGTCTTCCTCGCTGCCCACGACACCCCCAGTCTTAGTGTCATTCGCAAATATGCTGATCCAGTTTATCACATTATCATCTAGATCAGCGGTCCCCAGCCACCAGGCCGCAAAGCATGTGCTTCCGGGCCGCGAGGAAACAATATGATTTGGCGATATGAGTCAGCTGCACCTTTTCTCATTCCCTGTCACGCCCACTGTTGAGCTTGAACGCACGTGAGGTCATTACCTGCGCGTCATCCATGTCAGCGCGGGAAGGAGATCAACTCCTCAAGCTTGGAAATGACGGTGGGCTGAAAAGTACGTTTGACATAACATCTCTGCCAGCATTCTGGATCAAAGTCAAGGTTAAATATCCTGAGGTAGCTACGAAAGCACTGAAAACGTTGCTTCCATTTCCAACATTTTCCTGCGAAGCGGAGTTTTCTGCAATGAATGCAACGGAAACTAAATTGCGGAATAGACTGGACATAAGGAACCCATTTCAAGTATCGCTGTCTCCCATCACCTTTCAATGGCACCATCTCATCGCAGGGAAACAAGCCCAGGGCTCCCACTGATTCAGCAATATTGGTGTATTGCAATGATTTTATATGTTCATACGGGGAAAATATGTGCTGTGTGTTTAATATCCAAACGTTACTTAAAATGTTAGGATGCTATTGACTTATAAGTGACTTATATAACCATATAACAATTACAGCATGGAAACAGGCCATCTCTGCCCTTCTAGTCCGTGCCGAACACTACTCTCACCTAGTCCCACCGACCTGTACTCAGCCCATAACCCTCCATTCCTTTCCTGTCCATATACCTATCCAATTTTTCTTTAAATGATAATATCAAACCTGCCTCTACCACTTCTACTGGAAGTTCATTCAACACTTACTTCAAGCTCCCCTGTCCTCCCCTGATAATTGACATCACTATATTCATGCGAGGAAAATATGCGCTGTGTGTTTAATATTAAATTTGTTAGATAAACCCTTTTTAAAATGAAATTGAGTATGTATTAGCCACTTATCACCTATATTCCGGTCGTGATTAACACCCCACCCCCCCCATACTGAATCGCCAAAAACGATTTGTAGGAAAAAAATCGGCAATTACACACATGCGTAAGTCATGCATGCACACTGGTGCCCACGCAAGGCTTTGTGGTCATTGTAGTCTTTCTCAGGGTAAACACAATGTATTTGACTGCTACTCTTGTCCGTTGGCAACCCTACACCTCCCCCCCCCACAGGGGCGGCTGGTCCGCAAGAATATTGTCAATAATAAACCGGTCCATAGTGCAAAAAAGGTTGGGGACCCCGATCTAGATCATTGATATAGATGATAAACAACGAAAGATCCAGCAGCAATCCTTGCAGAACAACACTAACCACAGGCCGCCAGTCAGAGAGGCAACCATCTACTACCAAGATAAATGCACGTCCCCTAAAGAACAGAAAGAGGTGAATTGATTATGGGGAGCAAGGACATGGCAGACCAATTGAATAACTACTTTGGTTCTGTCTTCACTAAGGAGGACATAAATAAGTGAGATGGAGGAACTGAGGGAAATACATGTTAGTAGGGAAGTGGTGTTAGGTAAATTGAAGGGATTAAAGGCAGATAAATCCCCAGGGCCAGATGGTCTGCATCCCAGAGTGCTTAAGGAAGTAGCCCTAGAAATAGTGGATGCACCAGTGATAATTTTTCAAAACTCTTTAGATTCTGGACTAGTGCCTGGGGATTGGAGGGTGGCTAATGTAACCCCACTTTTTAAAAAAGGAGGGAGAGAGAAACCGGGGAATTATAGACTGGTTAGCCTGACATCGGTGGTGGGGAAAATGCTAGAGTAGTTATCAAAGATGTGATAACAGCACATTTGGAAAGCGGTGAAATGATCGGACAAAGTCAGCATGGATTTGTGAAAGGAAAATCATGTCTGACGAATCTCATAGAATTTTTTGAGGATGTAACTAGTAAAGTTGATAGGGGAGAACCAGTGGATGTGGTATATTTGAATTTTCAAAAGCTTTTGACAAGGTCCCACACAGGAGATTAGTGTGCAAACTTAAAGCACACGGTATTGGGGGTAAGGTATTGATGTGGATAGAGAATTGGTTGGCAGACAGGAAGCAAAGAGTGGGAATAAACTGGACCTTTTCAAAATGGCAGGCAGTGACTAGTGGGGTACCGCAAGGCTCAGTGCTGGGACCCCAGTTGTTTACAATATATATTAATGACTTGGATGAGGGAATTAAATGCAGCATCTCCAAGTTTGCGGATGACACGAAGCTGGGCGGCAGTGTTAGCTGTGAAGAGGATGGTAAGAGGATGCAGGGTGACTTGGATAGGTTAGGTGAGCGGGCAAATTCATGGCAAATGCAATTTAATGTGGTTAAATGTGAACTTATCCACTTTGGTGGCAAAAATAGGAAAACAGATTATTATCTGAATGGTGGCTGATTAGGAAAAGGGGAAGTGCAACAAGACCTGGGTGTCATTATACATCAGTCATTGAAAGTGGGCATGCAGGTACAGCAGGCGGTGAAAAAGGCGAATGGTATGCTGGCATTCATAGCAAGAGGATTCGAGTACAGGAGCAGGGAGGTACTACTGCAGTTGTACAAGGCCTTGGTGAGACCACACCTAGAGTATTGTGTGCAGTTTTGGTCCCCTAATCTGAGGAAAGACATCCTTGCCATAGAGGGAGTACAAAGAAGGTTCACCAGATTTGCTTGGCCTGCTGCGTTCACCAGCAACTTTGATGTATGTTGCTTGAATTTCCAGCATCTGCAGAATTCCTGTTGTTCACCAGATTGATTCCTGGGATGGCAGGACTTTCATATGAAGAAAGATTGGATGAACTGGGCTTGTACTCGTTGGAATTTAGAAGATTGAGGGGGGATCTTATTGAAACATATAAAATCCTAAAGGGATTGGACAGGCTAGATGCAGGAAGATTGTTCCCGATCTTGGGGAAGTCCAGAACGAGGGGTCACAGTTTGAGGATAAAGGGGAAGCCTTTTAGGACCGAGATTAGGAAAAGCTACTTCACACAGAGAGTGGTGAATCTGTGGAATTCTCTGCCACAGGAAACAGTTGAGGCCAGTTCATTGGCTATATTTAAGAGGGAGTTAGATATGGCCCTTGTGGCTAAAGGGATCAGAGGGTATGGGGGGAAGGCTGGTACAGGGTTCTGAGTTGGATGATCAGCCATGATCATACTGAATGGCGGTGAAGGCTCGAAGGGCCGAATGGCCTACTCCTGCACCCATTTTCTATGTTTTCTATGTCTTCTAATGCGAAAAGAGTCAATCCCAACACAGACCCCTGTGGAAGACCACTAGTCAGCAGCACCCAACCAGAAAAGGCACCCTTTATTCCCACTCTTTGCCTCCTGCCAGTCAGATACTGCTAAAATCTTCCCTGTAATACCATGTGCTCGCAGCTTGTTAAGCAACCTCATGTGTAGTAGCTTGTCAAAGGCCTTCTGAAAATCCAAATACACAACATCAACCAACTCTCCTTTGTCTATCTTGCTTGTCTCCACAATCTCTTCATCACCTCTCAGAACCCTGGGGTGTGCACCATCTGGTCCAGGTGACTTATCTACCTTCAGATCTTTCAATTTCCCAAGAACCTTCTCTCTAGTTATGGCAACTTCACACAATTCCTGACCCGCTGGAGCATCTCAAGTTTGTATATAGTATACATTGTTAGTAAATGTACTTCAAACTTTAAACTTGGAAGTTTGAAGTTGAAGTAATTTGCATCCATCTTCACAGTGGAAGACACTAACAGTATGCTGGAAGTTTGAGAGTGGCAATGGGCATAAGTGAGTGCAATTGTTATTAGAGGGAGAAGGTGCTTGGGAAAATGAAAGGTCTGAACACAGATAAGTCACTTGGTGGATTCAGAATTGGCTTGCCTGCAGAAGGCAGCGGGTCGTGGTGGAGGGAGTACATTCAGATTGGAGGATTGTGACTAGTGGTGTCCCACAAGGATCTGTTCTGGGACCTCTACTTTTCGTGATTTTTATTAACGACTTGGATGTGGGGGTAGAAGGCTGGGTTGGCAAGTTTGCAGACAACACAAAGGTTGGTGGTGTTGTAGATAGTGTAGAGGATTGTCAAAGATTGCAGAAAGAGATTGATAGGATGCAGAAGTGGGCTGAGAAGTGGCAGACAGAGTTCAACCCTGAGAAGTGTGAGATGGTACACTTTGGAAGGACAAACTCCAAGGCAGAGTACAAAGTAAATGGCAGGATACTTGGTAGTGTGGAGGAGCAGAGGGATCTGGGGGTACATGTCCACAGATCCCTGAAAGTTGCCTCACAGGTGGATAGGGTAGTTAAGAAAGCTTATGGGGTGTTAGCTTTCATAAGTCAAGGGATAGAGTTTAAGAGTCGCGATGTAATGATGCAGCTCTATAAAACTCTGGTTAGGCCACACTTGGGGTACTGTGTCCAGTTCTGGTCGCCTCACTATAGGAAGGATTTGGAAGCATTGGAAAGGGTACAGAGGAGATTTACCAGGATGCTGCCTGGTTTAGAGAGTATGCATTATGATCAGAGATTAAGGGAGCTAGGGCTTTACTCTTTGGAGAGAAGGAGGATGAGAGGAGACATGATAGAGGTGTACAAGATAATAAAAGGAATAGATAGAGTGGATAGCCAGCGCCTCTTCCCCAGGGCACCACTGCTCAATACAAGAGGACATGGCTTTAAGGTAAGGGGTTCAAGGGGGATATTAGAGGAAGGTTTTTTTTACTCAGAGAGTGGTTGGTGTGTGGAATGCACTGCCTGAGTCAGTGGTGGAGGCAGATACACTAGTGAAGTTTAAGAGACTACTGCACAGGTATATGGAGGAATTTAAGTTGGGGAGGCAGGGATTGAGGGTCGGCACAACATTGTGGGCCGAAGGGCCTGTACTGTGCTGTACTATTCTATGTTCTATGTTCTATGACCAGACTACACCTGAGAGAGGGAGAGAGGGAAAGGGAAAGAGAGAGAAAGGGAGAGAGGGGGGGGAGAGGAAAGGGGGAGAGAGAGAGAGGGAGAGAGGGAAAGGGAAAGAGAGAGAGAGGGAGGGAGAGAGAGAGGGAAAGGGAAAGAGAGAGAGGGAGAGGGAGAGGGAGGGAGGGGAAAAGAGAGAGAGGAGAGAGAGGGGAGAGAGAGAGGGGTAGAGAGAGAAGGGGAGAGAGAGGGGGGGGAGAGAGAGAGAGAGATCTTTGATTTGTCTTCTCCAGATAGGCATGAAACAAAGAAGGCGCTTGAAGGTTATTCAGAGAGAAACATCAAACATTTCTCTGCACAAAAAATCACAGCATCACGATCATCTACCCCCAACCCCTCTCCCCCTCACAAAATGAAAGTAGAGCATCAACTCCCAAACAATCTTTCCCCATACAAAAAATTAACAGAATGCAACAAGAACATCAACTCCAAAACCCGGAGTCCTCGCCCAACCAAATGGAAAAGGAATAGGTGAAAAAACAAAGAATATAAAAGCTATAAGTCTGAAAAGGTCCACAGTCCATAAGCACAATGGTCCAGTCCATAAACGCAGAACCACGATAACATCTTCCAATATCACCGACATTCATCGGAAGAGAGGGACACCACACAAAGCAGTGGCCTCCTCACCTGCCACAGCTAGCCACACAGTGATAGGCCACTCACAGACAACACTCAGCACTGAACTTCCACTCACCTTCCACATTCGCTTCAATGTCTCAATCTTCTTCAATGCTCATCTCTAACAAGCTACATGCTGCAGTGCTGCACATTACCTGGACAAAGGGAAATCTATTCAACCTATGTGAATTCTACTCAAAAACAACATCTACCCAACATTAGCAGGTAAAATGTAATACGTAGACTATGCTTACTCATTTTCTCTTTTAATTTAACGCCCACCTTCACTTTTTAAAATCTTACCATTTTACCTGGATGCAGTTTTGCCACATATCATGAATTACCCATTACCTGCTCACCTACTGTCTTTCCTGTATATTTATCTAGCTAGAGCATTTTAGCCAAATCCAGCCCAATTCTATTTTAACTCTTCACTTAGGTTGAAAACAATTGTTTCCCATCTAAGTTCTTGCTCACAGATTGTTCATTGTTTAAATTCATAGTGTCTTGATCTAGAAAATTATCCTGAATGCACTCTGAATTTGTTCTTATGGCCACCCATTCCAATTTTATTAATCCAATATATAAGATTAAATTCTTCCATATTTGTAGCATTTTTGCATGCGGCCATTATTTGTTGACTTACATCCTTTCCTATGTCATGGCTAACATTTGGCAATCTGATATTAATTCTACAAATGTCTTATTCTTTTTGCATCTCTATTATTTTTTTTTCTCTACACAAATTTTATCTGTTAACCCTAGATCATCTCTCCGAACTACCTTACCACCGTTTCCTTCCCACCTCTCCCTCTAGAAATCAAATATTAGGTTTGGAACTTTGATCTTCCTGCAGCTATCACTCTGTAATGTCTTCAGATCATGCCTGTTTTTCTCTATTTAAGCTGATAGCCGTTGCACCTCATCTTGAGTGCTTTATGTATTAATTACAAAACCTTTAAGCTTGTCTTACTGCTATTTTTAATAATCATCCATTTTTTGTTCTCTGCTTCTATTTGCCTCTCAACTTTGATTTTCCTGCCTTCTGCTTTGGCATTCTAACATTCATGTTAGATGTTGATGTTGCACTCCAAGAAGCACACGATACTTCACAAATCAAACTACTGATTCCAATGGCATGGAAACCATGACAATTGGAGCTGATAGATTTGTTGCAGCCTTCATCCGCCTTCACAGCCGTTGAATTCAAAGTACATTCATATCTTTGCTTCTTTCTTCCTGGCTATCCTGCTTTTGTTCCACCCTACTCACGGTTCCAATTTAATTCCTTCCCAAAAGCTATTCTGTGTGTACAAATCCTGGCTTCCTCAAAACTGGGTCCAGCATCATAGGAATCTAGAATCCTCCCTCCTGCATCATCTCTCCAGCCTTGCATTCATAAAGACAACTCTTTCTGTATTTACACTGGAATTACTCATTTTAATTGATCTCCTCACTCCTTAATTCCTCCGCAGGAATTGTTCTGTGACATTATTTATCCTAGCACTAGTGAAGCAACATATCAGCGGAAGTCAGATAAATCTTCAGCCACAGAAATACTTGTTTGCTCCACTTACCAACAAAATACTGTGGCTCCTCCTCTCTTTTCCCTCCCCACCCCCCCCCAGACATATGACATCACAACATGAACTAAATGTCCAAACAATGCATATTGTTCAGAAATCATATCATGCCACAGACTTCAGCCACGATCTTTCCAAACAAGCAATCAATAGCAAATTTCAGAATCTTCAGATCGGCATGATTTGACCAATGGTTTGTACAAACTGGATTCCACTCTGAAATAAACAAATTTCAAATACCGTACATACAATGAGAAAAAAAAGCAGGAGAAATACATGTTGCTCTTACTGAGGCTAGATTGGATTGGTTTCTGCAGGGACAGGGCATTTAGACATGCACATGAACAAGCAGGAATGGAGGGATGGGAATAGTTTTGATTGACATCATGGTCGGCACAGACACCATTGGCTAAAGGGCCTATTCTTGTGTTCGATGTTCTACGTATCTATAAAGGTTCTCTCAAGCCCTCAATACTCCCAATATCTGCTTCTAGATTCCTAGACAAAGTATTAATGAGCTATTTCTACAAAATAAAGAATTTTGAAAATGAATTTCTATTAATGAAAACTTAAATATGAGAATCAAGCTTTCAGCTTTGCATAAGTAGGAGTCTGTGCACAAGATATATTATCCACTCAGTCATTTAATTCGTCGTCATCGTAGCTATCCCTCGAGGTCGAGGATGATGGTCTTCGTTCTGAAGAAGTGGCCCACAGAGTGAAGACGCCTGTGCATGTATTTGTTTAACGTGTACTTGATGTAGCACTCCAAGAAGCACACGATACTTCACAAATCAAACTACTGATTCCAATGGCATGGAAATCATGACAATTGGAGCTGATAGATTTGTTGCAGCCTTCATCCGCCTTCACAGCCGTTGAATTCAAAGTAACTTCGTCCGCCTGTTCCACCGTTCAGGTCTTGGTTGGATTGTTCTTCGTCGGGGACCTCTCCCTCGACCTTACTGCCATGGGTGACTCTACCAGGAGCTTAGCTCCAGACAGCATTGCGCTCGGGATCACAGGACCACACAAGCTTCTCCACCACGACAAGGTGATAATCCAATCAGTTAATTAACACAATTCTGAAATATCATCATTTTGCATTTTATAATGTGTGTACTAGCATTTCGAGATGTATGCATAAATTATGTGTCAGATTCAGGAATTAAGGCTGAGCAATTTGACAAGACTAGTGATTTTATAGTTGATTGCTCTTAACAAGGTGAGATATAACTGCAATGTATTTTACAATTTGTAAACAAATGCTTGGTTTCATTTGCTGAATAAATTGCTTTTTACACTGGTACATGCAACTGGTTGAATCTTCCTTGAGGACAACTTAAATGGTTTTTATTAATACATGTAATGTGACATTGTAGCGGTGTGCTACACACAGCGCTAGAATAATCACACTGAGTCGGTGAGTTAGACTTGCGATGAAAGAGATTTATTCAAACTTCACGGCCTGCTTTTAAAGCCTTCCCATTCCCGCCCTCCCTGGGGCGGGATTGCTGTGGGGAATGCATATTCCCAGACCCTTTCCGCGCGTGGGATTTTCCCCCTGCTGGTGAAGATGGCCTGGCGCCCTTTCTGGTGCCGGCCCTCTGCCTATGCGCGCTGTTGTGAGCCGGTTCGTGTGTGCCAGAAAGTGAGTCGCCACATAACCCCCCCTCCCCCCCCAGAACCGGCGATACCTCCCCCAATGTCCACCGTCTGGATCGGCCTCTGTTTGGGAGGTCTGCCCCTGCGCCACGGTGCCTGAGCCTGGACCGGCTGTGCCAAGTCCACATGGGCCGGTTTGAGTCGGTCCACCGTGAAAACCTCCTCTCTCCCCCCAATATCAAGCACGAACGTGGACCCGTTGTTCCTGATCACCTTAAACGGCCCCTCGTAGGGCCGCTGTAGCGGTGCCCAGTGTCCGCCCCGTCGTACAAAAAAGAAACTTACAGTTCTGCAGGTCTTTGGGTACGCAGGTCGGGCTCTGTCCATGCTGTGAAGTGGGGATGGGGGCCAGGTTACCGAGCCTCTCCCGTAGTCTGTCCAGGACTGTTACAGGTTCTTCCTCTTGCCCCCTTGGGGCTGGTATGAACTCTCCTGGGACTACCAGGGGTGCGCCATACACCAACTCGGCCGACGAGGTGTGCAGATCCTCTTTGGGCACCGTGCGGATTCCGAGCAGAACCCAGGGAAGTTCGTCCACCCAGTTAGGCCCCTCCAGGCGGGCCATGAGAGCCGACTTCAGGTGACGGTGGAAGCGCTCCACTAGTCCGTTCGACTGTGGGTGGTAGGCAGTTGTGTGGTGTAGCTGCGATCCTAAAAGGTTGGCCATAGCCGACCACAGGCTGGAGGTGAACTGGGCGTCCCTGTTGGAGGTAATATGGGCCGGTACCCCAAAGTGTGCTACCCAGGTTGCGATCAGTGCTCGAGCACAGGATTCGGAGGTGGTGTCGGTGAGCGGGACTGCCTCTGGCCATCTGGTGAACCGGTCTATCATAGTTAGGAGGTACCGCGCTCCTCCTGACACTGGCAGGGGCCCCACGATATCCACATGGATGTGGTCGAACCTCCGGCGGGTGGTTTCGAACCGCTGCGGCGGAGCCTTGGTGTGCCGCTGCACCTTGGCCGTTTGGCACTGCATGCACGTCTTGGCCCATTCACTGAACTGCTTACGAAGCCCATGCCACACGAACCTGTTGGAGACCAGCCTGGACGGTTGTCCTGATGGAGGGGTGCACTAAGTTGTGAATGGATTCGAAAACTCGCCGCTGTCAGGCTGCTGGGACGACGGGGCGGGGTTGGCTGGTAGCTACGTCACATAGTAGGGTCCTCTCACCTGGGCCTACGGGGAGGTCTTGGAGCTGCAAACCGGAGACTGCAGTCCTGTAACTGGGGATCTCAGTGTCTGCCTGCTGTGCCTCTGCCAGCGCTAAATAGTCCACCCCCTGGGACAGGGCCTGTATGGTAGGTCTGGATAGTGCGTCTGCCACAACGTTGTCCTTTCCAGAGACATGCCGGATGTCCGTCGTGTACTCGGACATGTAGGACAGATGTCACTGCTGGCGGGACGACCAGGGGTCGGACACCTTAGTGAACGCAAAGGTAGGCGGTTTGTGGTCTGTGAACGCGGTGAAGGGCCTACCTTCTAAGAAGTACCTGAAATGCCGGATTGCCAGGTATAGTGCCAATAGCTCCCGGTTGAAAGCACTGTATTTGAGTTCCGGTGGTCGTAGGTGTTTGCTGAAGAACGCCAGGGGTTGCCAGCGACCCTCGATGAGTTGTTCCAGCACTCCACTGACTGCTGTGTTGGATGCATCCGCCGTGAGGGCAGTAGGAACGTCCGTTCTGGGGTGCACTAGCATCGCGGTGTTTGCCAAGGCTTCTTTGGTTTTAATGAAAGCGGCTGCGGCCTCTTCGTCCCAGGTAATGTCCTTGCCCTTACCCGACATCAGGGTTAACAGGGGGCGCGTGGTTCGGGCTGCTGAGGGGAGGAAACGGTGGTAAAAATTCACCATACCCACGAATTCCTGCAGGCCTTTGATTGTGTTGGGTCAGGGGAAGTGGCGGACTGCGTCTACCTTGGCGAGCAGCGGGGTTGCCCCGTCTTTAGTAATCCTGTGGCCCAGGAAGTCGATGGTATCGAGTCCGAACTGGCATTTGGCTGGGTTGATTGTAAGGCTGAATTCGCTCAGGCCGGAGTAGAGCTGGCGGAGGTGGGACAGATGCTCCTGCCGACTACTGCCGGCTATGAGGATGTCGTCCAAATAGATGAATGCAAAGTCCAGGTCGCGTCCCACCGCGCCCATTAACCGCTGGAAAGTCTGTGCGGCATTCTTTAGACCAAACGGCATTCGGAGGAATTCGAAAAGTCCGAACGGGGTGATAAGTGCTGTTTTGGGGATGTCATCCGTATGTACAGGGATTTGATGGTATCCCCGGACGAGGTCTACCTTGGAAAAGATCATTGCGCCGTGTAGGTTTGCTGCGAAGTCTTGAATGTGCGGCACAGGGTAGCGGTCTGGCGTTGTAGCCTCGTTCAGCCCGCGGTAGTCACCGCATGGTCTCCAGCCCCCCGTTGCCTTGGGCACCATGTGCAAGGTGGAGGCCCATGGGCTGTCGGACCGTCGTATGATCCCCAATTCCTCCATCTTCTTGAACTCCTCCTTCGCCAGTTGGAGCTTGTCCGGGGGAAGCCTTTGAGCACGGGCGTGGAGGGGTGGTCCCTGGGTCGGGATGTGGTGCTGTACTCCGTGTCTGGGCATGGTTGCCGTGAACTGTGGTGTCAGTACTGATGGGAAATCCGCCAGGACCCTGGTGAATTCATCGTCGGACAGCGTGATGGAGTCCAGGTGTGGGGCTGGCAACTTTGCTTCACCCAGGGAGAACGTTTGAAAAGTCTTGGTGTGGACGAGTCGCTTCCCTTG
This sequence comes from Mobula hypostoma, assembly GCF_963921235.1. NCBI lineage: Eukaryota > Metazoa > Chordata > Chondrichthyes > Myliobatiformes > Myliobatidae > Mobula > Mobula hypostoma. The sequence continues at coordinate 53,772,279 of NC_086098.1, read as the reverse complement.
CAGGTCGACCAGCAGGCTGTGGGCTCGCAGAAAATCCTCCCCCAGGAGTGGTTGGGTCACGACGGCCGGTGTGAAGTCCCACGTGAACCAGCTGGAGCTGAACTGTAGCTGCACCGTGCGGGTGCCGTAGGTTCGTATTGTGCTGCCATTTGCGGCCCGCAGGGTGGGTCCCGGTTCTCTGTTGTGGGTGTCGTAACTCGTTGGAGGTAAAATGCTGATCTCCGCTCCGGTGTCGACCAAAAATCGGCGTCCCGACTGCTTGTCCCAGACGTACAGGAGGCTGTCCTGATGGCCAGCCGCCATAGCGATCGGCGGCGGCTGGGCCTTGGCATTTCCCGGGAATTTGCAGGGTGGTCTACAGCGGCGGGCCTCTGTGCCCCACCGCTGGTGGTAGAAGCACCATTGTTCATTGGGCTCTGCTGCCGGGCCTGGTCTGGTCTGCCATTGGGCACGTGGCTTGGTGATCGGTGCGACAGATGCCCCTCTCTCCTTCTTGGCATTCCACAGCACATCTGCTCGGGCCGCCACCTCCCGGGGGTCGCTGAAATCTGCATCGGACAGCAGCAGGCGTATGTCCTCGGGCAGTTGCTCTAGGAACGCCTGCTCAAACATGAGGCAAGGTTTGTGTCCTTCAGCCAGGGCCAGCATTTCGTTCATTAATGCCGATGGCGGCCTGTCTCCCAAACCTTCCAGGTGCATTAAGCGGGCAGCTCGTTCACGCCGTGAGAGTCCAAAAGTCCTTATGAGCGGGGCTTTGAATGCTGTGTATTTGCTGTTCTCCGGGGGCGACTGTATAAACTCCTCAACTTGTGCAGCAGTCTCTTGGTCGAAAGAGCTCAGCACGTAGTAGTAACGAGTGGACTCCGAGGTTATCTGCCGAATGCGGAATTGTGCTTCTGCCTGTTCCAATCACAGATGGGGTTTCCGCGGCCAAAAGCCTGGCAGTTATAATGAAACTGCGTAAACAGATGCGGCGTCGGTCATCTCTGGCCCAAATACCGTTTGGGCCGTCGGGGTCACCAAATGTAGCGGTGTGCTACACACAGCGCTGGAATAACCACACGGAGTCGGTGAGTTAGAGTTGCGATGAAAGAGATTTATTCAAACTTCGCAGCCTACTTTTAAAGCCTTCCCATTCCCGCCCTCCCTGGGGCGGGATTGCTGTGGGGAATGCATATTCCCAGACCCTTTCCGCACGCGGGATTTTCCCCCTGCTGGTGAAGATGGCCTGGCACCCTTTCTGGTGCCGGCCCTCTGCCTACGTGCGCTGTTGTGAGCCGGTTCATGTGCGCTAGAAAGTGGGTCGCCACAACATCAATATGTATATTGCACACCATATTCAGTAAGTTTAATTTAAACATAACTTGTCAATTATGATAATGAGTCTCTGAGTATGTACATATTTTACCTTCTTGTATTATGTATTCCATGTATATTGAAAGCCTTTGATTGCATCCGGTTAACCTAAAAAAGGTTCATATGAATTTCATGATTTTATTTTAGTTTTTTTTTGTTGCTTAAGTTACAGCTGAGCATCTTTGGTAGTTGAATACAATAATAGCATTATCTAGTAGGTTACTGGCACATCAGTAAACACATTGGGGAACCAATATTCTGTCCAGGAGGTTTGCTGATGCTACACGGGGGAGTTTAAACTACCTTGGGAGGGAGCTGGGAACTAGAGCACCAGGTTAGTAAGTGAAGGATAGGTCCAGAAGGTAGATGTCAGGGCAAAAATTGAAAGACAAAATTGAAATAACAGGTAGGATGAGTCAGATAGTTTGAAGTTCATATATTTTAATGCTTGGAGTGTTATGGGTAAGGGTGATGAACTTAGAGCATGGATCAGTACATGGAACTACGATATTGCAGCCATTACTGAAACTTGGATGAGAAAGGAGTAGGAATGGTCGAATAACGTACCGTGCTTTCGAAGTTTTTGAAAAAATGGAGAAGGATGCAAGGGGGGATTTGCACTACTAATTAGGGACAATATCACAGCTACACTCAGGGGAGAGATAATGCAGGGGTCAGACACTGAGTTCATTTGGGTGGAACTCAGGAATAGGAAAAGTGCAATCACACTGATGGGTTTGTGCTACAGACTCCATAATAGCCACCGGGACATTGAGGAAGAGTTACGTAATTAGATTAAGGAAATATGTAAAAATAATAGGCTTGTTGTCATGGGAGAATCTCAAATTCCCTAATATAAACTGGGACCTTCTTAGCGCAGGGGTTTTAGATGAGGCAGAATTTGTTAAGTGTATTCAGGAAGTGTCTTAAATCAATATATGGACATTCCAATGAGAGGAGGGGCCATACTGGACCTAGTCTTGGGTAATGACTCTGGCCAGGTGACTGACCATTCAGTGGGTGAACAATGATCACAACTCATTAACTTTCAGGATAGCTGTAGATAAGGACTGATAGGATCCTTGTGGGAAAGTTTTAAATTGGAGTAAGGCAATAGTCATGGGGGATTCAATATGCAGTAGATTGGGAAAACCGGGTTGGTGCTGGATTCCAAGAGGGAGAATTTCTACAATGCTTACAAAATGGCTTTTTCGAGCAGCTCGTGGTTGAGCCCACTAGGGAATGAGCTATTGCAGACTGGATGTTATGCAATGATCTGAAATTAATTAGAGAGCTTAAGGTAAAAGAACCCTTAGAGGAAAGTGATCATAATACGATCAAATTCACACTGAAATTTGAGAAAGAGAAGCTAAAGTCAGATGTACCAGCATTACAGTGGAGTAAAGGGAATTACAGAGGCATGAGAGAGGAGGTGGCTAGAATTGGTCCTGAACCCATTGCAATTTGCATATCGTCACAATAGATCAATGGCAGATGCAATCTCAATAGCTTTCCATGAGGCTTTAGAGCACCTGGACAACCCAAACACCTATGTCAGGATGCTGTTCATCAACAATAGCTCAGCATTTAATGCCATGGTTCCCCAATCTTGATTGAGAAGTTGCAGAACCTGAGCCTCTGTACCTCCCTCTGCAATTGGATCCTCGACTTCCTAACCAAAAAACCACAATCTGTGCAGATTGGTGATAACATATCCTCCTCGCTGATGGTCAACACTGCTGCACCTCAGGGGTGTGTGCCTAGCCCACTGCTCTACTCACTATATACACATGAATGTGTGGCTAGGCATAGCTCAAATATCATTTATAAATTTGCTGATGATACAACCATTGTTGGTAGAATCTCAGGTGGTGATCAGAGGGCGTACAAGAGTGAGATATGCCAACTAGTGGAGTGGTGCCACAGCAACAACCGGGCACTCAACGTCAGTAAGACAAAAGAACTGATAGTGGACTTCCGGAAGGAACACATAGCAATCCTTATAGATGGATCAGAAGTTGAGAGAGTAAGCAGCTTCAAGTTCCTGGGTGTCAAGATCTCTGAGGATCTAACTTGGTCCCAACATATCAATGCAGTTATAAAGAAGGCAAGACAGCGGCTCTACTTTATTAGGAGTTTGAAAAAATTTGGTTTGACAACAAATACACTCAAAAACTTCTATAGATGTACCGTGGAGAGCATTCTGACAGGCTGCATCACTGTCTGGTATGGGGAGTGCAGGGGGGAGTACTGCACAGGACTGAAAGAAGCTACAGAGGGTTCAGCACCCAGGGCATGCCCTTTTCTCACTTTTACCATCAGGTAGGAGGTACAGAAGCCTGAAGGCACACATTTAGTGATTCAGGAACAGCTTCTTCCCCTCTGCCATCCGATTCCTAAATGGACATTGAACCCTTGGATACTACCTCAGTTTTATAATATATACTATTTCTGTTTTTTGCACAATTTTTAATCTATTCAATATACTTATCTGTATAAAGTATACTGAATAAGATTTACTTATTTATTTATTATTATTATTCTTTTTTTTTCTTCTATTCTTACATTGACTGCTGCTGCTGCTAAGTTAACAAATTTCATGTCACATGCTAGTGATAATAAACCTGATTCTGATTGGAAAAGAACACTGGCAAGGATGATGGCAGAGCAGAAATGTTTGAAATTTCTGGAAGCAGTTTTGAAGGCACAGGATATATACATTCCAAAAAGGAAGAAGTATTCTAAAGGCAAGATAACACAACTGTGTCTAACAAGAGAAATCAAAGCCAACACAAAATCAAAGACAAGGAGAGGGCATATAATACAGCAAAAATTAGTGGGAAGTTATAGGATGGGGAGGTTTTCAAGTAGCACCAGAAGGCAACTAAAAATGTCATGAAGAAGATAAGATGGAATGAATACAAGATTCGAGATTCATGTTCTCTAATGATCAAAGAATATATAAATTATACAATGTTGAGATTTGCTTGGTCACAGGTAGGAAGAAACTCAAGAGAATGCAGCTAAAGCAAAAAAAAGAATTAAATTAAAAATCAAAGACCAACACTCGATGCACAAGAAAGAAAAATAAAAATCATGCAAACAATTGAAGAGAAAAAAAGCATTCCAAACCAAAATCGAGACCTCAGATCCGAACCCTGGAACAGCCAGAGTAGGTCCAAACTCTCGGGTATTAATGCAAAATATTAGTGGGCATGGGACACAGCAGGCTCAGTATCATAGAGATGACAATCATGGAGAACAAGAGAAATTGGCTCTCATCCCAACCGACACTCTAGCTTTACAGTCTATCTGAGCCAGTGTTTAAATGACCCGATAACAGAACAGCGAAAGGCTTCGTGCCCTGGAGAAAGAAGTGAACAATGAGCATAATTGGCTCCCATTTCCATCTGGCCAGGCATTTAAATAGTCTGAACAGCTCATTGTACTTCACACTAGGACCCAGGCACCGCTGCTGCAAAAAGATTCTGGGCCCCGATTTCATTGCTCAGTGACTCGCTCCGGGTCCAGATTTCGAATATAAAAGTAAGATAGCCAATAATATAAAAGAGGATACAAAATGTTTCTTCAGATACATAAAGTGTAAAAGAGAGGTGAGAGTGGATGCCAAACCACTGGAGGCTTTAGTAATGATCTTTCAAGAAACACTAGATTCTGGAATGGTTATGGAAGACAGGAAAATTGCAAATATCACTCCACTATTCAAGAAGGGAGGGAAACAAAAGAAATGAAATTATAGGCCAGTTAGTCTGACTTCTTTGGAGGAAATTGCTAAAGATGTGGTTTCTGGATACTTGGAGGCACATGATAAAATAGTCCATAGTCAGCATGGTTTCCTCAAGGGAAAATCTTGCCTGACAAATCGTTCTGAATTTGTTGAAGAAATAACAAACAGGATAGACAAAGGATAATTGGTTGATGCTATGTATTTGCATTTTCAGAAAGCTTTTAACAAGATACCACACATGAGGCTGCTTAACAAGCTATGAGCCATGGTATTACAGGGAAGATTCTAGCATGGATAAGGCTGTGGTTGACTGGCAGGAGGCAAAGAGTGGGAACGAAGGGAGTCTTTTCTGGTTGGCTACTGGTGACTAGTGGAGTTCCACAGGGGTTTGTGTTGGGACCGATTCTTTTCGTGTTATATGTCAATGGTTTGGATGATGAAATTGATCACTTTGTTGCAAAATTTACAGATGATACAAAGATAGGTGGAGGGGCAGGTAGTTTTGAGGAAGTAGAGAGGCTACAGAAGGACCTAAACAGATTAGGAGAATGAGCAAAGAAGTGGCAGATGGAATACAATGTCGGGAAGTGTATGGTCATGCACTTTGGTAGAAGGAATGAAAGGGTTGACTATTATCTAAGAGGAGAGAAAATGCAAACATCTGAAGTGTAAAGGGACTTAGGATTCCTTGTGCAAGATTCCCTAAAGTTTAGTTTGCAATTTTACTCTGTGGTGGGGAAGGCAAATGTGATGTTAGCATTCAGTTCAAGAGGACTAGAATATAATGAATGGATGTAATGTTGAGACTTTACAAAGCACTGGTAAGGCCTCACTTGGAGTATTGTGAGCAGTTTTGGCCACCCTATCTTAGAAAGGATGTGCTGAAACTGGAGAGGGTTCAAAGGAGGTTCACGGGAATGATTCCAGGTTTGAAAGGTTTGTCATATAAAGAGCATTTGATTGCTCTGGGCCTGTATTCACTGGAATTCAGAAGAATAAGGGGTGACCTTATTGAAACCTATCGAAAGGTGAAAGGCCTTGATAGGGTGGATTTGGAAAGAATGTTTGCTTTGTTGGGAGAGTCTAAAACCAGAAGGCACAGCCTCAGAATAGAAAGGCACCCTTTTACAATGGAGATAAAGAGGAATTTCTTTAGTCTGAGAGTGGTGAATCTGTGGAATTTTTTTGCCACAAGTACTGTATGTATATGTCTTTTTAAGGCAGAGGTTGATAGATTCTTGATTTCTCAACCTTTTTGCCCTGGAGGAAGCCTGAAAAAATTTTCAGGTCTCAGCGAACCACTGTGTAAAAATATTACATCTGCAGCTCATGGAACGTTAGCATGATCAGAAAGTTGTCAATATAGTAATTCAAAAATAATCGTCAATGTTCTTTTGAGTAGAGAATTATTTTTTGCCGACTTTTCTTGAAAAAAAACATAGTTAAGCTGAGCTTACCTTGCTTGAAATTAATCTTTTTCTTCCTCTTTCATAAATTTTAAACACTCATGAGGAAGACATGATAAATTACTGTTAAATAACTGGTTTAAGCCAAAATGGGATTTATTTTTTATAAAGGTAGGCTTGGTAGATTTTAATTAATGCTATTTACATCATGAAAATTTATTGACAATATTGAATAGTAAAGTTACTAAAAACCATCAACATGAACAAAAATATAGCCCAAGACTGAAATAACATTTTCTTACTAAGTGATATGATCAGGCTCAAATATAGGCCTAGCATGTGAAACCTATGCTTGGTTTTTTTGCTGCACAAATTCTCAGTTCTGGGTTGAACTTGAGATAAGCACACACAGATTTCACCTTCAATTGAAATAAGACAATTTCTATCCTTGCTCTTGCTGCTTGTTAAACAGGAAACAGCTTGCTCACACATGTAAGTTGAAAACTGCAGCAAAATGTTCATTGCTTTCCTATGGATGGCAGGATACTCTTCTTCTTTCACAGAAGTGAAGTCTAGAGCTTGTCCAGGGACAGGTCAGTAAATCTCATCTTGAGTGCACAATCAGACTACAGATCACAAAGTTCTTCATCTTCTCCCAAAGTCCAGTTCTCAGGCTGAGTAGAAGATTCAGAGAAAGGGTCCCTTACCCAGTCATACACTTGTATTGAAAGGGAGGGAAAATACTGTTCAACTTTGTTCTGCTGTTCTTCTAGGTGGTTTTCAATAAGACTCGACTTTCAGATATCCTTCCTCACTCTCAAGCCCAAGTAGCAGTGAAAATATTTCAAGATTTCCTTTTGCAACATGATATTTCCAAAGATACAGTTTTCTTTTAAATCTAAAAATTTTGCCACTTGAAGTCAAAATCATTTCCTCCAGGGCCTTGCAGAGACTTGTTCAACTGGTTCATATAATGAAAAATGTCTGCTAAATAGGCTAGTTTCTGCAGTCATTCCTCATCTTCAAAGCACTCAGCAAAATCTGACCTACCATTTTCTTGAAAGTACTTCTGCAATGGAGCCAACCATTTGATGGGGCACCATCAGTACAGATGCCAACACAGTTCCTCCAAGACAGACCTTTTGTATCCAGATAAGAAGACAAAACATTAAATATATCTTGGTCTTTGCTTGTTCCAGGAAGCTCTTTGCAATAAGAAGCTTTATTGAATTTCACTATCATTTACAAATCTTACAAATGCTACAACATGACATTTATTGGTGGAATCTGTTGACTCATCAACCTGAATAGAGAAGCTGTTGTTCTTCAGTTTATCACACAAAACCTCTTTAGCATCATGTGACGTGTCATCAATATGTCAACTTATTGTACTGTTTGAGAGTGAAACCTTTTCAATTTCTCATACTGCATCTTGTCCTAGCATTTTGCCCACTAAAATTTTACATGCTGGTCGTAATAGGTTCTCATCAACTGTGTGACTTTTCCTTTTCTGGGTAGTAAGTTCTGCCACTAACTAATTTGCTTCCTGAGTGTTTCTACTGACTATGACTTTACTAACAAAACCTTTGCTCTGTTTTGAGGTTCCAGAAGCCATTTAAGATCAGCACTTTTACAAGTCACCTGACTGTGATTTGCAGCCTTTTCAATTTTGCTGGAGCCATTGCTGCATTTCTAGTTTGTTTGACACAGACTAGGCACAATAGAATAGAATAATTTGGATCACCAGTCCATGTAAAATCCCATTGATAAGTAGCTTTCATTGTAAAAACGGACTTTTGCTGTGTCCGTTGTTGCACTAGTGCAGTGAGGTGACTCAGAAAATTGTAAATCTTCATCATTAACCTTATCAGAATTGCCTGTAGGCCTAGGCCTTGAATCCTCCTGTTCCATCTCACACCTCCTCTTCAAACATTGCCACATTAGACTGTCTTTAGAATGAAAATCTCCCTCCGATTTTCTACTGCACGGGTAGAGTTAGTTTGCTCCCATAAGTCAGTCACCAGCATGTAAGGGGAAGTTCGGGGAGGTAATTCAGGAGGGGAAGGCTGATATCACAGCCCAACTTGGGTAAGTCCATTCAATGCTTGGAAAATGCATTTCATGCTACTCATCAGACTACGTCCTCCCCTCCACGCAATACAGCGCTCACCAGTTAACACCCTACCATCCTCCCAACCATGCAACGCAGCACTCACCAATTGTAAGGCCTACAGCCCTCCCCTCCATGCAGTATGGCTTTCACCAATTACCATCCTACCATCCACCCGTCCTTGCAATGCAGTGCTCACCAATTACCAACGGCCTCACCTATCTCGCATCAAAATCTGAGACGAGACTCAACCAAGTAAATATAGTCCTACTGCGCACTGCTATTTTGCACTGAGAGTTCTCTAACAAGATTGCTCAGGGGGCTGCTCGACCACTGCCCACCACTGCGAGCACTAGCATTGCACATTGTTCAAAAAAATGAGAATTATCTTTTTAAATCACATTCTTTCGCGGAACCCCAGTGACCTCTTGTGGAACCCTGAATCAGGGTATGAAGGGATACGGGGAGAAGGCAGGAGACTGGAGCTGAGAGGAAAAATGAATCAGCCACGATGAAATAGTAGAGCAGACTCAATGGGCCGAATGGCCTAATTCTGCTCCTGTGTCTTATGGCCTAAATTACAAGCACATTAGGCAAGAACTAAGAACTGCTCATTGGGAACATCTTTTCTCTGGCAATTCCACATCAGACATGTGGAGGGTGTTTAATGATCAATTGTCAGAGTACAGGAAAGGTTAGAAGGAAGGATGGGAATGGAAAGATAAGAGAACCTTGGATGTCCAAAGAGGTGATCAATTTAGTCAAGAAGAAAAAGGAAAAGTATGTAAAGCTTCAGAAGTTAGGGTCGAACGAAGCACATGAAGAGAATAAAAAACACAGAAAATAATGAAAGAAGGGAATTAGGAAAGCAAGGAGGGGCCATGAAAAGTCCTCAGCAAGTAGGATAAGGTGAATCCCAAGCCATTGTACACATACATCAAGAGCAAGAGGATAACTAGGGAGAGGGTGGAACCACTCAAGAATAAAGGGGGAACATTTGCCTGGATGTAGAGAATGTGAGTGAGGTACTTAATGAGTACTTTGCTTCAGTATTTACCAAGGAAGAGGATGTGGAGGACCAAGATATCAGATCTGAGTGTATAAATATGTTGGGGCAGTTTCGTGGTCAATGAGGAGGAAGTGTTGGGACTCCGAATGAATACTAAAGTAGATTCTTTGGGATCGGGACCACAGAGCAGCATGGGAGCTGAATTCTAAAGGAAGGCAGTTTTTTTAAAAACTTCTTTGAGTGCAAGAAGGATGAGACTGTGCAGGCGCGTGGCGTAACAGGACAGCGCGGAGAGTTTAAAAAGGAAGGTTGCTTCCAACGGCTTTCTTTTGGATCAAGACTACAGAGCGGCATGGGAGCTGAATTCTGAAGGAAGGCAGTTTTTTAAAAAACTTCTTCGAGTGCAAGAAGGACAGCGCGGAAAGTTTAAAAAGGAGACCACCCTATACAGCGGGCAGCGGAGTGAGCGGTAGCAGAGTGTAGCGCATTGCCTTCAACGGGCTTCGGCAGTAAACGGGAAGAGGTGAGAGCGAAGCACCAACTCTTTTTTTCTACCCCCCACCTTCGCGAATCGGCCTAGACAGACAGGAACAGCAGGGCTCTCACAGCTAACAGTATGAGCTAATGGTTTAAAAAGTTCGTCTGTTTGGTGAGGTAAGTGGGTGAGTAGACTTATTTTTCCTGTTTCAATCCTGTAGAATTAGATAGCATGCCTGTAGGGTTAGTGCTTTGTTCAGGGTGTCAGAAGTGGGAATCCTGGGAGCCCTCCAGCCTCCCTGATGGCCACATCTGCGCCAGGTGCACCGAGATGAAGCTCCTCAGAGACCGTGTTAGGGATCTGGAGCTGCAGCTTGATGACCTACTGCTTGTCAGGGAAAGTGAAGAGGTGATAGAGAGGAGCTACAGAGAGGTAGTCATCCCTAGGTTACAGGGGTCAGAAAACTGGGTCACTGTCAAGCGAGGTAAGGGAAATGCCCGGATAGTGGAGGGCACACCTGTGGCTGTCCCCCTCAGCAACAAATATCTTGTTCTAGATGCTGTTGAGGGGGATGACACGACAGGGGACGCCCACGGTGACCGGGTCTCTGGCACTGAGCCTGACGCTGTTGTGCAGGAGAGAAGGAGGGAGAAGAGGAATGCGGTAGTCGTAGGGGATTCCATAGTCAGGGGAACGGACAGGTGATTCTGTGAGCCTGATAGAGATACCCACATGGTGTGTTCCCTCCCAGGTGCCAGGGTATGGGATGTCTCGGATCGGGTCCTGAATATTCTAAAGGGGGAGGGTGAGCAGCCAGTTGTCTTGGTACATGTTGGTACCAATGATATAGATAGGACAAAGGAGGAGGTCCTGAAGAGAGATTTCTGGGAGTTAGGAAGGAAGCTGAGAAGCAGGACCTCCAGGGTAGTAATCTCGGGATTGCTACCTGTGCCACGTGCTAGCGAGGGCAAGAATAGTAGGATCAGGAAGATGAATGAGTGGCTGAGAGACTGGTGCAGGGGGCAGGGCTTCAGATTCTTGGATAATTGGGATCTCTTCTGGGGGAAGTATGACATGTTCAAAATGGACAGGTTACACCTGGACCTGAAGGGGACCAATATCCTGGCGGGAAAGTTTAAGAGAGCTGTTAGGGAGGGTTTAAACTAATTCGGTAGGGGGATGGGAACCGGAATGATAGAGTGGAGGAAGGGGAAAACAGAAATAAGTCTAAGATAGTGAGCAGTAAAGATGTCAGGAAAGACAGGCAGGTGATGGGGCAAATTTGTAGCCATTGGGATGAGTTGCAGTGCAATAAAGTAGCAGTGAAATCAAAACGAAAAGTACCAAATACTGGTCTTAAGGTGTTATACTTAAATGCACGCAGCATAAGGAATAAGGTGGATGATCTTGTTGTACAGCTACAGATTGGCAGGTATGACATTATGGCCATCACTGAGACGTGGCTAAAGGATGCATGTCTCTGGGAGCTGAACATCCAAGGATACACGGTGTATCGGAAGGATAGGAAGGTAGGCGGAGTGGGAGGCGTGGCTTTATTGGTAAGAAATAATATTAAATCATTAGAAGGAGGTGATATAGGATCGGAAGGTGCAGAATCTTTATGGGTTGAGCTAAGAAATCGCAGGGGTAAAAGGACGCTGATGGCAGTTATTTATAGGCCTCCAAACAGCTGCAGTGATGTGGACTAGAAATTACAACAGGAAATAGAACAGGCTTGTCAGAAGGGCAGTGTTATGATAATCGTGGGGGATTTTAACATGCTAGTGGATTGGAAAAATCAGATGGGCACTGGATCTCAAGAGAGAGAATTTATAGAATGTCTACAAGATGGCTTTTCAGAACAGCTTGTTGTTGAGCCCACTAGGGGATCGGCTGTACTGGATTGGGTATTGTGTAATGAACCGGAAGTGATTAGAGAGATTGAGGTGAAGGAATCCTTAGGAGGCAGTGATCATAACATGATTGAGTTCACTGTGAAATTTGAAAAAGAGAAGCCGAAATCTGATGTGTCGGTATTTCAGTGGAGTAAAGGAAATTACGGTGGCATGAGAGAGGAACTGGCCAAAGTTGACTAGAAAGGGACACCGGTGGGAAAGACGGCAGAGCAGCAGTGGCTGGAGTTTATGCGAGAAATGAGGAAGGCGCAAGACAGGTATATTCCAAAAAAGAAGAAATTTTCGAATGGAAAAGGAATGTAACCGTGGTTGACAAGAGAAGTCAAAGCCAAAGTTAAAGCAAAGGAGAGGGCATACAAGGAAGCAAAAATTAGTGGGAAAACAGAGGATTGGGAAGATTATAAAAGCTTACAAAAGAAAACTAAGTAGGTCATTAAGAGGGAAAAGATTAACTATGAAAGGAAGCTAGCAAATAATATCAAAGAGGATACAAAGCTTTTTCAAGTATATAAAGAGTAAAAGGCAGGTGAGAGTAGATATAGGACTGATAGAAAATGATGCTGGAGAAATTGTAATGGGAGATGAGGAGATGGTGGAGGAACTGAACGAGTATTTTGCATCAGTCTTCACTGAGGAAGACATCAGCAGTATACCAGACACTCAAGGGTGGCAGGGAAGAGAAGTGTGCGCAGTTACAATTACGACAGAAAAAGTACTCAGGAAGCTGTATAGCTTAAAGGTAGTTAAATCTCCTGGACCAGATGGAATGCACCCGCGTGTTCTGAAGGAAGTAGCTGTGGAGATTGCGGAGGCATTAGCGATGATCTTTCAAAAGTCGATAGATTCTGGTATGGTTCCAGAGGACTGGAAGATTGTAAATGTCACTCCGCTATTTAAGAAGGGGGCAAGGAAGCAAAAATGAAATTATAGACCTGTTAGCTTGACATCGGTGGTTGGGAAGTTGTTGGAGTCGTTTGTCAAGGATGAGGTTACAGAGTACCTGGAGGCATATGACAAGATAGGCAGAACTCAGCATGGATCCCTTAAAGGAAAATCCTGCCTGACAAACCTATTACAATTTTTTGAAGAAATTACACTTAGGCTAGACAAGGGAGATGCAGTGGATGTTGTATATTTGGATTTTCAGAAGGCCTTTGACAAGGTGCCGCACATGAGGCTACTTAACAAGATAAGAGCCCATGTAATTATGGGAAATTTACATGTGTAGATAGAGTGTTGGCTGATTGGCAGGAAACAAAGAGTGGGAATAAAGGGATCCTATTCTGGTTGGCTGCTGGTTACTAGTGGTGTTCCACAGGGGTCCGTGTTGGGGCCGTTCTTTTTACATTGTACATCAATGATTCGGATTATGGAATAGATGGCTTTGTGGCTAAGTTTGCTGACGATACGAAGATAGGTGGAGGGGCTGGTAGTGCTGAGGAAACGGAGAGTCTGCAGAGAGATTTGGATAGATTGGAAGAATGGATAAAGAAGTGGCAAATGAAATACAGTGTTGGAAAGTGTACGGTTATGCACTTTGGCAGAAGAAATAAACGGGGAGACTATTATTTAAATGGGGAAAGAATTCAAAGTTCTGAGATGCAACGGGACTTGGGAGTCCTCGTGCAGGATACCCTTAAGGTTAACCTCCAAGTTGAGTCAGTGGTGAAGAAGGCAATGTTGGCATTCATTTTTAGAGGAATAGAGTATAGGAGCAGGGATGTGATGTTGAGTCTCGATAAGGCACTGGTGAGACCTCACTTGGAGTACTGTGGGCAGTTTTAGTCTCCTTATTGAAGAAAGGATGTGCTGACATTGGAGAGGTACAGAGAAGATTCACTAGAATGATTCTGGGGGTGAGAGGGTTAACATATGAGAAACGTTTGTCCGCTCTTGGACTGTATTCCTTGGCGTTTAGAGGAATGAGAGGAGACCTCATAGAAACATTTCGAATGTTGAAAGGCATGGACAGAGTGGATGTGGTAAAGTTGTTACCCATGATGGGGGAGTCTAGTACGAGAGGGCATGACTTAAGGATTGAAGGGCGCCCATTCAGAACAGAAATGCGAAGAAATTTTTTTAGTCAGAGGGTGGTGAATCTATGGAATTTGTTGCCACGGGCAGCAGTGGAGGCCAAGTTATTGGGTGTATTTAAGGCAGAGATCGATAGGTAACTGAGTAGCCAGGGCATCAAAGGTTATGGTGTGAAGGCGGGAGAGTGGGACTAAATAGGAGAATGGATCAGCTCATGATAAAATGGCAGAGCAGACTCGATGGGCCGAATGCCTGACTTCTGCTCCTTTGTCTTATGGTCTTATGGTCTAAAGTGGGTAAGTCCCCAGGGCCTGATAGGATCTACCCAGGTTATTGAAGGTGGCCAGAGATGAGATTGCTGGGCCTTTATTGTACTCTCTAGTCACAGGCGAGGTCCCAGAGGGCTGACGAGTGGCTAGTGTTGTACCTCTATTTAAGAAGGGAACAAGGGGAAATCCTGGGAACTACCAACCAGCAAGTCTCACTTCAGTTGTAGAGAAATAGCTGGAGAAAATTCTTAGGGATAGGATATGTAAGTATTTGAAAACCCATGGCCTAATCATGGAGAGTGTTGGTTCTGTGTGTGGCAGCTCATGCCTTACTAACCCGATTGAGTTTTTTGACAAGGTGATGAGAGTAGGCCAGTGGATGTTGTCTGCATGGATTTTAGTAAAGTGTTTGACAAAGTTCTTCATGGGAGGCTAATCCAGAGTATTAAAATGCAGGGGGTCCATGGATAATTGGAAGTCTGGATTCAGAACTGGCTTGCGCATAGAAGATGGAGAATAGTGGTTGAGGGGACTTATTCCAGCTGGAATTAGTGGTGTTCCATAGGGATCTATGCTGGGACCTTTGTTGTTTATGGTATATATAAATGATCTGGATGAAAGCATAGAGGGGTGGGTTCGTAAATTTGCAGATGATACCAAGATTGGTGGAGTTACGGATAGTGCAGAAGATTGGCAAAGAATACAGAACGAGATAGAACAGTTGCAGATATGGGCTGAGAAATGGCAGATGGAGTTTAACCCAGATAAATATAACGTGTTGCACCTTGGCAGGGCAAATACAAGGAGGCAGTACACTGCTAAGAGCAAGATCCTTAACAGTGTTGCTGATCAGAGAGATTTTGGGATCCAACTCCTTGAAAGTGGCTGCACAGGTCGATAAGGTGGTTAAAAAGGCTCACAGAATGCTTGCTTTTATTAGTGGTGGCACTGAGTTCAAAAGTCAAGAGGTTATGTTGCAACTTTATAAAACACTGATTAGGGCACATGTGGAGTATTGCATACAGTTCTGTTCAGCCCACTAAAGGAAGGATGGTGAGGCTTTAAAGAGAGTGCAGAAAGTTTACCAGGATGCTGCCTAGTTTAGAGGGCATGTGCTATCATGAAATACTGGATAAACTTGGGTTGTATTCGCTGGAACATCAGAGGCTGAGGGGAGATCTGATAGAGGTTTACAAGATTATGTAGAGTGGACAGAAAGTATCGGTTTCCCAGGGTTGAAATGTCTAAAACCAGAGGGCATGCATGGAAGGTGAGAGGGGGTAGGGTCAAGGGGGTGTGAGGGCTGAGTTTTTTGCCAGAGAGTCGTGGATGCCTGGTATGGTGGTAAAGCCAAATACATTAGAGGCTTTCGAGAGACATTTGGATGGGCACATGGATGTTAAAAAGATGGAGGGATATTTACATGGTGTAGATAGTTGGGATTAGTGCTTGGGTGTTTTTGATTTGCTTTTTAGCTTGCTCGGCACAACATTGTGGGCTGCATGGGCTATTTCTGTGCTGTACTGTTCTATGCACTATGTTCTATGTTAAATGAGGTATAACATATGACACCCAATAATTCCTCAAGAAATTTATCCACAAAACATATTTCTTCTACAGATTACAATTGTAGAGTACCTTCCGTTTGAAGTCAATAGAACTCAATTACAAAAGAACATTACAATGCACAGAGAAGTTCTGCATTCATTTAATTCATAGATGTAATCATAGACGTAATCTCACAAAAGCTCCCTCACCCATATCTCCTCTATTACCCAGAAATAACCATATAACCATATAACAATTACAGCACGGAAACAGGCCATCTCGGGCCTTCTAGTCCGTGCCGAACGCTTACTCTTATCTAATCCCACCAACCTGCACTCAGCCAATAACCCTCCATTCCTTTCCTGTCCATATAGCTATCCAATTTTATGTTAATTGATAATATCAGACCTGCCTCTACCACTTCTGCTGGAAGCTCATTCCACACAGCTACCACTCTCTGAGTAAAGAAGTACCCCCTCATGTTACCCGTAAATTTTTGCTCCCTAACTCTCAACTCATGTCCTCTTGTTTGAATCTCCCCTACTCTCAATGGAAAAAGCCTATCCATGTCAACTCTACCTATCCCCCTCATAATTTTAAATACCTCTATTAAGTCCCCCCTTCAACCTTCTACGCTCCAAAGAATAAAGACCCAAGCAACACACATCAAAGTTGCTGGTGAATGCAGCAGGTCAGGCAGCATCTCTAGGAAGAGGTACAGTCGATGTTTCAGGCCGAGACCCTTCGTCAGGACTAACTGAAGGAAGAGCTAGTAAGAGATTTAAAAGTGGGAGGGGGACGGGGAGATCCAAAATGATAGGAG
This sequence comes from Mobula hypostoma, assembly GCF_963921235.1. Lineage (NCBI taxonomy): Eukaryota > Metazoa > Chordata > Chondrichthyes > Myliobatiformes > Myliobatidae > Mobula > Mobula hypostoma. The sequence goes on along the minus strand of NC_086098.1, from coordinate 53,755,582 downwards.
AAGACAGGAGGGGGAGGGATGGAGCCAAGAGCTGGACAGGTGATTGGCAAAAGGGGTATGAGAGGATCATGGGACAGGAGGCCCAGGGAGAAGGAAGGGGGGGGGAAAGCCCAGAGGATGGGCAAGGGGTATAGTCAGAGTGACAGAGGGAGAAAAAGGAGAGTGAGAGAAAGAATGTATGTATATAAATAACGGATGGAGTACGAGGGGGAGGTGGGGCATTATCAGAAGTTAGAGAAGTCAATGTTTATGCCATCAGGTTGGAGGCTACCCAGACGGAATATAAAGTGTTGTTCCTCCAACCTGAGTGTGGCTTCATCTTTACAGTAGAGGAGTCAGTGGATAGACATGTCAGAATGGGAATGGGATGTGGAATTAAAATGCGTGGCCACTGGGAGATCCTGCTTTCTCTGGCGGACTAAAGACCCAACTTGTTCAACCTTTCTCTGTAACTTAGGTGCTGAAACCCAGGTAACATTCTATTAAATCTTCTCTGTACTCTATTCTTTTTATTTCAGCCCTCACCCCATCTTCCTGCCGCCATAACAGGGATAGGGTTTCCTTTGCCTTACCTACTATTCCACAAGCCTCCACATCCAGCACATCATTCTCTATAACTTCCGAATCTTCAACGTAACCATACTACTTAATGCATCTTTCCCTTACTTCGCTTACTGCAGTGATCATTCTCTACATGACTCCCTGATCCACTCCTCCCTCTCCACTGATCTCCCTCCTAGTACATATACCTGCAAGCAGACAAGTGCTACATCTGTCCAGAGACCTCCTCCCTCAGCACCATTCATAACCTCAAGCACACCTTCCAGTTGAGGTGACACCATCACTTGGAAGTTTCTCAAGTTTACCTACTGTATCTGGTGCTTCCGGTGAAACCCCCCTCTATATCGGTGAGATTGGGCAAGGAGCACCTTCATTCTGTTTGCCACAACAGATGGGTTTTCACAGTGACCTTCCCATTTCCCTTTCCCATTCCAACATGTCAATCCATGGCCTCCTCTGCACCATGACGAGGTCATTCTCAGGTTGGAGAAGCAACAGCTCATATTCCATCTGGTTAGCCTCCAACCTGACAGAATAAACACTGATTTCTTTAACTTCTGGTGAGTTCTCACCTGTCCTCCTTCTCTCTATTTCCATTCCTCATTCTGCCTCTCCTCCATTCTTTTCTCCCAGGGTCCACTCACCTGTCCCATCAGGTTCCTTCTTCTTCAACTCTTAACCACTTCCATCTATCATTCCCAACTTCTTACATCCTCCCCTTTCTCCCATCCTCCTACCTTCCCCTCACCTGATATTTTTCCTATCACTTACCAGCCTGTACTCCTTCCCCTCTTCTCATCATCTTTTACTCGCTTCTTCCCCTTTCTATTCCAGTCCTGATGAAGGATCTTGGCCCAAAATGCAGATGGTTTATTCCTCTCCATGGACACTGCCTGACCTGTTGACTGCCTCCAGCATCTGTGTGTGTTACTCTTGATTTCCAGCATCTGCAGAATCTCTTGTGTTCTTGATTCATTTCTGGCTCACAATTAGTGTAAGTGAGCATACACAAGGACACTTACTCTCTGCAGGACAGATCAAGAGGCAACTTAAATAAAGTAAAGTTGGAAGCAATATCAAAATCAAATTATTGTGTTAGCTTAGATGCATCACGGGAACTGTATTCAGTTTCACTGCAGGGTGCAATTGAAGGTACCACTAGATCTCAGGAGAATGCAGCTCCGGTAAACCACTATCTCAACCTACTGGGTAGGCTAAGGATTCAATGATGATCAGAGAAAATTAGATGTCATTAAATCATGAACAGCTCAACTGTCCAAGAATTATAGTCTGAAAATTTATCACTTAGTGAAGAACTGTTTTATATGTACATTGCATTCCAATTAACAGAGGTTAACATTCAAGCAAAGTAACTTATCAAAAACTGAGTATGATTGCCTGGTGTCCTGATAAAAAAAAAGAAGGGCACCTAAAAAACATTATCAATAATGTTTGTTCAGGGGAAAAAAATACATATATTTTCCCTGCCTCCCAAGGAACTGTAGACCCACCTCTAAATTGGTTTTATTCAGTTCTTGCACAGGGGGTTGCAATATTAGTAAGTTCACTGAATTAAGCAAGAGTTTATCAAGCAAATCTGACATAGCACTATTGTGTTCTTGCTGCTGAGCATAAAAAAATTATTCACTCTGTAGCTTAGAGGCAAAATTTATGGTGTACCTTAATCCCTTGTCATACTTAACAAAACACGATAAATGAATGAAAGTGAGCTCGGATTTATGTCATGGACAAAATGGTAGAAGTGCAGCTGAAGCTCATCATGCTGGAATAACACAACCCATGGATATACTTTTGCAGTCAAATCACCATAGATCAGAGGACAATTTGTTCATGGGAGGAGATGAATATTGCATATAAAGAAAAATATTTTCTCAGAAACAGTATCTTTTTTGGAAGAATGTCCACTACCAAAGCTAAATATGTATACCACTTCATCTATCTGAGTTAGGTTTCCATGAATTTTTTCCAGTCTGACCAGTAAAATCTATTATTAAAACAAAATTGATGAATACTCTATTTACAGAAACTTTAAAAAGCATATGCACAATTTGGTAATATGAACCTCTTCTTAAATTTAGATTAAAGAATGGCTAGAGGGACCAGCTATCTCTAAAGGTCATCAGGTAAAAATATAGTTGACAATATTTCACAGCAACAATAAAGTTGACAAAAAAGGTTTACAGGTTTCAAAATCTCACTCCTTCTGGGAAAATGTAATGAAACATAAAATACTGGGAAAACTCAACAAGTCACGCAGCATCTGTGGGAAAAAAAATGGTGGTAAAATGGTTCAGATCAAAGTCACTTCATCAGAAGGAGGAGGGAAAGCGGGGGGAGTGCATAGAAATGATATAGCCTTTAAATGAACCTCTGTGTTTCGGCCCCAAACGTCAACTGTACTCTTCCTAGATGCTGCCTGGCCTGCTGAGTTCCTCCAACATTTTGTGTCTGTTGCTCAGATTTCCAGCATCTGCAGATTTTCTCTTGCTTCTCTGTGTAATGTGTTGCTAATGTTGTGAAGTCTGGGTTATGTTATGTAGTGTGCCATAGAGCAGGCCAGAGTATATCAATGAAAGGTCAAAAGAAACAGGAAAAGAGGAATGCTGAGCACAAATGGTCAATCTGGACACAAACAGAAAGCTAGATAAGCAACAAACACGAAATGCTGGAGAAACTCAGCAAGCCAAGAAACATCTATGGAAATAAGTACGATCGACATTTCGGCCGAAAGGTCTCAGCCCACAATGTTGATAGTACTTATTTCTATAGATGCTGCCTGGCCTGCTGAGTTCCTCCAGCATTTTGTGTGTGTTGCTTGGATTTCCAGCACCTGCTGATTTTCTCTTGTTTGATAAAGGTAGATAAAGTTGTTTGAGGTTGGATAATTCAATTTTCAGTACTGCAGGCTCAGACAAGAAATGATGTGCTGTTCATCTTACATTGGGCTTCATTAAAATTGTGCATGAGGCCACAGGTAGAGGTCGGAAAGAGAATGGGATGGTGCATTAATGTGACAAATAGAAACATAAGGCCACCATAAACGTGGACTGAATGCAAGTGCTTCACAGCATGATCACCCAATCTGTGTTTAGTTTCACCAGTTAGAGGAGGCTACATTGTGCACACTGAATGCAGTTTACTAGCTTACACAATGGCAAGTGAACCATGGATAGACTGCTGATACTCCTGGAAGGTGGGAAGGAAGTTGGTGCAACACTGCTGCTCAGTATAAAGACAAAGAGCCTTAACTGTCTATTTAATTATTTCATCATTTCATCATATCAAAGACATCCCCTCTATCTGTTAGAAAACCTGAAACCCTGGAATAAGGAACTATGGACCAGACCGTGAACGGAATATGGACTTAACGGACTGGACCATGACACCCACTCACTTTTGCTACCTTATATGCCCTTTCCTTGGCATTTATACAGCCCTTAAGGCCATAAGACCATAGGACATAGGAGCAGAATTGGACCATTTGGTCCATCGAGTCTGCTCTGCCATCCTTTTTTCCTTTCCTCAACCCTATTTTCCAGATTCTCCCTGTAACCTTTGATGCCGTATCCAGTCAAGAACCTATCAATCTCTGCCTTAATGACCTGGCCTCCACAGTTGTCTGCGGTAACAAATTCCACAAATTCACCAAGCTCTGCTTATAAGCTATTTCTCCGCATCTCTGTTTTAAATGGACACCCCTCTATCCTGAGGCTGTGCCATCTTGTCATAGATTCCCCCACCATGGGAAGCATCCTCTCCACATCTACTCTGTCCAGGCCTTTCAAAATTCAAAAGGTTTCAAAAAGATCCTCCTTCATCTTTCTAAATTCCAGCAAGTACAGACCCAGAGCCATCAAACCCGTTCATTCACAGAGTGGTCCTAGTGAACTGCCTCTGGACTCTCTCCAATGCCAGCGCATCTTTTCTTTGATGGGGGGCACAAAACTCTGCACAATACTCAAGGTGAGATATCACCAGTGACTTATAAAGCCTCAGCATCAATTTCCTGTGCTTGTATTCTAGACCTCTTGAAAGGAATGTTAACATTGCATTTGCTTTCCTCACCACTGACTCTACCTGCAAGTTAACCTTTAGGGTATTCTGCACAAGGACTCCTAAGTCCCTTTGCATCTCAGATATTTCGATTTTCACCCCTTTTAGAAATAGTCTACACACTTATTTCTACTACCAAAGTGCATGACCATGCATCTTCCAACATTATGTTTCATTTGCCACTTTCCTCCCCATTCTCCTAATCTGTCTAAGTTCTTCTGTAGCCTACCTGTTTCCTCAACACTACCTGCCCCTCCAGCAACCTTCATGTCATCTACAAACTTGGTAAAAAAGCCATCTATTCCATCCTCTATACAGCATAAAAAGAAGTGGTTCCAACACCAACCCCTGTGGAACACCACTACTCACTGGTAGCCAACCAGCCAAGGATCCTTTTATTCGTACTCACTACTCCTACCAATCAAATAATGCTCTAACCATATTAGTAAGTTTCCTGTAATACTATGTCTTCTTAACTTGGTAAGCATGAGTGGCACCTTGTCAAAGGCCTTCTAAAAGTCTAAATATACAAAATCCACTGCATCCCCTTTATCTAACCTACTTGCAATCTCCTCAAAGATTTCCAACAGGATCATCAGGCAAGATTTTCCCTTAAGGAAACCACACTGACTTTGAAATATCTTGTCCTCTATCACCAAGTACTCCATAACCTTATCCTTTATAACTGATTCCAACATCTTCCCAACAACTGAGATCAGGCTAACTGGTCTATAATTTCCTTTCTGCTGCCTTTTCCCTTTCTTAAAGAGTGGAGTGACATTTACAATATTCCAGTCCTCTGGCACCATGCCAGAGTCCAATGATTTTTGGAAGATTGCTAATGCCTCCACAATCTCTAACGTTACTTCTTTCCGAACCCTAGGGTGCAGTTCACCTGTTCTGGGTGACTTATGTGAACTTAGGTCCTTCAGCTTTTTGAACAGATTTTCCGTAGTAATAGTAACTGCACTCACTTCTCTTCCTTCACACACTACAATATCTGGCACACTTCTCGTGTCTTCCACGGTGAAGACGGATGCAAATTACTCAGTTAGTTCATCAAGCATCTCCTTGTCCCCCATTATTATTTCTCCAGCGTCATTTTCTAGTGGTCTTATATCAACTCTCAACTTTTTTATTGTCTACATACTTGAAAAATCTTTTACTATTCACTATGATATTATTTGCTAGCTTGCTTTCATATTTCATCTTTTCCCTTCTCATGATTCTTTTTGTTGCTCTCTGTAGGTTTTTAAAAGCTTCCCAATCCTCTCTCTTCCCATTAATTTTTGCTTTGATATTTGCCCTCTCTTTTGTTTTTATATTAGCTTTGATTTCCCTTGTCGGCCATAATTGTACTATTATGCCATTTGAGTGTTTCTTTGTTTTGGAATATGTCTGTCCTGCACCTTGCTTTGCACATTGATGTCCCCCATTACAGTTGTGACATTACTCTTATTACATACCTTTTCCAGCTCCCTTTCCGATCTCAACCCCACATCTTGGCTGCTATTTGGAGGCCTATATATATTTCCCATAGTGTGTTTTTTTTTTACCCTTGCTGTTTCTTAACTCCACCCACAAAGATTCAACATTCTCTGACCCTATGTCACCTCTTTCTAAAGGTGGAATTCTATCTTTTACTATCAGAACCACACAACTGCCTATGCCTTCCTGCCATTCTTTCAAAGCAAAGTATATCCTTTGATGTTCAGCTCCCAACTATAGCCTTCTTTCATCTATAGCTCAGTGATGCCCACAACGTCATATCAATCAATTTCTAATCGCGCAATGAATTTGTCCACCTTATTCCAAATACTACGCACGTTCACATCTGCCGTGTTTAAGTGTTTTGATAGGTTGCTGATGAAATACATCAACTTTAGCCTGAGAAGCGACTCTGATCGGCTCCAATTTGCCTACCAAGAATCCACAGCAGATGCTATTTCATTGGCTTTTCACTCGACCCTGGAACATCTGGATGGTAAAGGTACTACATCTGGATGTTCTTTAAGGAGTTTGTAAAAATTGGATGTGACATTTTCACTTTAACACCACTTTACCCTTAATATGTTTGAGATTTCCAATGCTATCCTTGAACACTGCTGTGGCATCATTTAGTACCTTTCTTAATGTGATTTCAGTTGACTCTTTTACAGGGAATATGGCTTGCAAATGGTGGGTGGATTTCCTAACAAGTTATCTTTGTGTCAGTCAATCACAACGAACCAATGTTGGCCCTCCTGTTTTTACCACATATATGCCCAATGTGGCTTGTTGGTTGTTGCATTTCACTGTTACAAATGTCATTCCCACAGGAGTTATCTTTCCTCCAGTATAAGTTCTTAGTTGGATATCTGCAGTTCAGTATCTTTGAACTGCCTCACAAAATCATTTTGCGGAATGACTAAAGTAGCTATGCTAGTGTCCATTCCATTTTAATTCTAGTGTAAGCCATATTGCTTGTCTCATTTGTTTCCACATAGTAAATCTCAAGGCTACTCAGTCCTCTGTCACTCACATCACTATCAGATTTTTCATCAGCAGCATGCAGATTAGTGGTCTTTTTCAAACTGCAATTGACTTTTAAACTTTTTATCTTTATCTCTTCCCTGTGTAGTCCCTTTATTTTGTCTGCCCAACATGCTCTTTGTGGAGGATGTGCCCTACTTTATTGCATTTTCTGCCTTTAAAGTTTCATCTTTAAACTTGTACTGGTCTGATGTATGTAAGCCCCAGCCACAATAGTACCACAATTTGTTCAGCTAGGCAGCATTCTGCTTTGATGTTGCAAACTTGGTTGCTCTCACTTTCATTCCTGAGTGCAACTCAATTGCATCTCTGACTACAGTTTCCATTAATGCAGTGATTTCAACTGCTCTTTTAAATGAGAGTTGTGCTTCATCTGGGAGCCATTTTTGAACGGTCTCTTATAAGATTCCACAAACTAAACAATTTCAGTGCATCATTAAGTCCACATCCAGCTGAACTGGCAATACTCAGGCAATTTCTTCCATTCAGCCACCTAAGCCGAAATAGACTTTCCTTCCTTTTGATTCCACTTATAAAACCTAAAGTGTTCTGCAACCAACACTGACTTTGGTTCTCAATGTTTGTGCATTACTTTTATGATAACAGAGAATCTTGTTTCCGCTGGTTTGGTTGGAGCAGTCAAACCTATAAATTGTGTGCATAACTGGCACTCACTGTTCATTGGCTATTTGATTTACATCAAAATACTGCTCAATTTGCTCAGTATGTATCAACCAGTTATCTCTTGTCCAACTGAACATGTCTTTCTGATGTGGCCAGCCATTTCTGCTTTTTTAAAGTTTATTATTACTGTTAACACCTGGTACTCATTGTTTATGAACCTATGAATTTCATCCATTTTTCTGCCTTTTCTTTAACTCGACCATCTTCTCATTGGAAGAAAAAAATATGGGCTGCATTTATTTTAATTCAGACATCTTGCTGCACTTTACCACATGGGTAAGAATCTTTGATTCATTCTAAAACTACAGTGTGGCCACTGTTATGTTTTGTAACAGTGAAAAAGACACAAGCCTGTTAGAACATGTATGTTTTGTTTTTATTTTTAGCGAGGTACGCACAAATGATGTTGTGCATAATGATGAATGCCTTTTACATATAACCCATAATGAATTATTTAAACAAATAACGCTTAATCAATATATTTACATTACTCAAATATTATTGAAATATTAGATACACAACAACTTCATTCACCACTACTCTGAACTGAATTTAAAATCTACAGACTAATTTTCAAGGACTCTTTGCAACTCATGTTTTCAGTATAATTTTTATTTACACAGTTTGTCTTCTTTTGCACAATGGTGTTTGTCAGTCTTTGCCTATTCATGTGTAATCATGCATAAAATTCGATTGTATTTCTTTTTCCCCTGTAAATGCTTGCAGGAAAATAAATCTCAAGGTAGTAAGTGGTAACATAAATTTACTTTGAACTTTGAACTTAAGTGATGTAAGTTTTATTTTGCTATTGATTATGTGACACAGTAATTTAATATAATTTTATATCTAACCAATCCACAGTTTGATTGTCTTTATAAAACTAGAATGCAAAAAACAAAACTTCACCAAATCATGGTTTGAAAATACTGTATGTTTATTAAATAGCTAATAGACCCATTTCAGTGTGATAAATATTTAGCAAGTGAATACATATCATTTTGATTAACTTCAAACAGGCTTACGTCAATTTTGCCTAAAAATCTACAAGTGAAGCACAATATTTGAGAATCTAATATTAACCAAAAATATAATGTATATATTAACAATGAAACTAAATGTAACATCTACAATAAATTGAAGATACAACTGCAGCTTGCAATCTTTAAAAATAGTCCTACACTGTAAAGGCAACTTAGATTCCCAACAAAATTCAATTGTACATTAAACTGAGCATGCATCATGGATAACACAGTGGTCAGTAACTACTGTAAAATCATAGTTCATATACTAAGACCAATAAATTCAAATTCCACTTACATCTTCCACATGTTTTCCTGAAGTTTGCATATTTTTAGCCTAAATATCCTTTCAGGTTTAAATAGTAACCAAGATTTAGGCATTACAGACTGCACATTTTAGTCAGCGGTAAATAAATAGTGTTGGACATTTATTACTCTGACACCTGCCCATAAACTTCCTGTGGGTTTTATGCATGATTGGCAGCAATTGCATTGCCAAAACAGTACATTGTCCTTTTACAGGAGACACTTAAGAAAGGGACAAGAAGGAGTGCCAATTTAATCAATCATATTGAAGAACCCATCAAATCTAAATAAAGAAATGTTAATGAGAATTTTCAATTTGAATCCAAGTTATGAATCAAAGCCAAACTGAGGGAAAGAAAAGTGGGCTTAAAATGTGTAAGAGATAAAACGGTAAAAATGATAAAAAGCTTTCAAATAAAAATATTTAAGTAACAATTAAAATATCAAAATGCAATGGTGATTTTAAAGGTAAATTTTCAGAGTCAGAGAGGTTATTTTGTAATATTAATAATTATAACCCTATTAAAATATTATTTACACATGAATGCATGAGCTAAACTTTATCTGCTACATATTGCAACATAAATATAACTAATTGTTTCAGCCCTATTTTTCAGTGTTTTTCCGGCAAATATAAGACATTTCAAATAGCAGTTTCCTGACTATTTTGTTTACATGCCTTAATTGTAGTTAGCACTAATAATCTGATGTTGACAGTAACATAAAAGCCATTTTGTCTTTTATAATCAAACTAAGAATCGCTAAGTAACAAGTTTTGTGTAACGGTACGATGTCATTCAATACTGCCGAACTTAACTGCTTCCAAGTTATAATGTATTCTAATATCTACAAACAAGTAAAACAGTAAAATAACTAGAAGTATTTATCCTGGGAAAACATTGTACTGGAATGGTACAGGTCTGTAATTCAGATTGTCATCTCTTACTTCTTGGGGAGCTCATCTCTGCATACAGCATTCTCTGCCGGTGTTCATCTAGACAAGATGGGCCATGGGATTTGCTATTAACAGCAGCAAAAATGGGATGTGATTGGCTGCTAAAAAGAAGCATTTGCTAGATGGAGGAGATTGCTTTTTTGCTCTTCTCTCTTACACTACACTTTTGCATGGAAGAAATATCTTCAACATTCAGACATGGGAAATCCATTGATGTGAAAATTTTGGAAATTTCATCACACATATGAAGAAACAAATATTCTGCCGTCTGTGATATTTATCAACATAAAATTTGGAAGGATTATCATTAAAGTATTATTACGATGAAATTTATAATTCTTGCATAACGATAGTAATACAGTAAATAATTTCATCGCTTTGTAAACCATCCAAATGACGTATAACAAAATATTCATTTTATCTTAAATACGGATGTAGATGTTTAGTTTTGATCCTTTTCGATAAACCAATTCTTATGGGACCAGAACAAGTTTTAAGAGGTTCAATTCTCGGCAATCCATTTGACAAATAAGACCCTGAACAAGAATTATAAGAAACATGCACACTTAGAGAGAAGTTGGATATAATGTATTATTTTTTGCAGTACATTAAATACCTCTATGTAATGGAACAATAAAGAGGCAAAATATAATCAACAGCAAGTGACAGTTGGCTATCTGTTAGAGGAAAGAATAAACTTGAAAGTAACTCCTCTAATAGTGGAGATATTTACTGAACATTAGTTAAGCAACTGAGAAATTGGGAAAGAATTTTCAGTATTTTACGCACATTTTGAACAAAAGATGTGTTAGCTTACAACCAATTGCTAATCGTGAAAGCAGACAACTTCTTGTGTTTGCCTGAAAAGGGTTAGTCATCTAATCTCTAATAGTACAATTAACAATATATATTTTAGAGGTTATTACAGACATTAAATATGTACCAACTGTAACCACAACCAAACAATACCATAAAAATAATCAACTACCAAAAAACCATCTTGAAGAAATATTTTAAAATAACGGTGCAGTTCTTTATTTCAAAGATTCTTAACACCAAGGAAACCTAATTGTTGCCATACAGATTTCTTAGCCTAAGAAGATCTGCACAGCATGGGGTACTGGACAAATTTTGTACCTCAAAATCCTCTTATCATTTGCAGGACAGAAACTAACTCATTTACAAATAGACAGTGTGTATATCATACATGCTCCAGGCTAGCACTAAATACACAAGCAAAGTAACTAATGCTCCTTAACAGAGAAAGACAAAGGCTAATCAAAGATCAGAAGTTAGAAGTTAGAATTGGCTGCCCAATTTAAAGGAACTACCAGCTGGCTTACAAAGCCCAAAAGCAGCCAGGGAGAAGTTTGCATTTGGTTTGTATGTTCGCTGACCTGTTCAGGATAGCCAACACACTCTGGTTACCAGAATCTGCAGCAGCAGTGGAATAAACTAGCACTTTGCATATGCACCAGGAGAAGCACTTTGACTGATGTAATATCTGAGCCGTACTGAGGTCAGTAGCAACTTTTTTTCATTGGTCAACTCCAGTGGCCTCTGTTGGAATTGCTTTGGAATTTTGGCTTTTTAACGCAGGCTATTAGGGTTTGAGTTCCTCCAGCATTTTGTGCATGTTGCTGAAGATTTCCAGCACCTTAACAATCTCTTGTGGTTTTGATTTTGTTTTATTCCTTAAACAATCATTAATATTCACCAATCTCATGCAAATAACAAATCATGCTGCATTTCAACTCAATTTAGTTAAGACTTTTAAATACTTACAGGTCTGAAATTAGTTAACAGGCTTGATTACTTTCCATAGTATTAATAACATCAGATCTTACCTATTTTACTCTCAATACTATCCCCTGCGGTCCTTGTATTGTTTATTTCAAAATTAAATGCTGGTGACCATACTTTAGCTTCCCTGGACCCATGACTTCTGTACTCTATTAAAATTACAAAGAAAATTGTGATGTAAAGAAAGAAAATAACATTAAAATTCTCTGTATTCTCCTTGATAGCGTGAGTTATTTCTATGCAGACAACACACACAAAATGCTGAGGAACTCATCAAGTTATGCAGCATCTATGGAGAGGAATAAACTGTTGACATTTCAGGCCAAGACTCTTTATCAAGGCCTGCGGATTAGAAAAGCAAATCAGAATTATGTGTATAATTTTGTAACAGAAAATGCATTAATGAGCTTCACTAGAAGGGTTGCATTTAAGTATTATTTAACATACAAAGGAAAACATTAAGGAAATAGTTTAAAACAGGCAAAAGGAAATAGTCAATCATATGTATATATTTGGGATAGGTTTCATCAGCATCAACTATATACTCTGTTTTGTAATCTACCACAAACTCCACTGCAATTTGATATGGAGCATGGCTATGATTGTGCAATAAACTGTTACACAACTTTAGTACACTCGAATTGTTTCATTGTGTCTGTTGGCAGATATCTGCAACACTTCAGAGGTACGCGTGCTCTATGTTGGGCCTGGTGATAAAACTGACCATAACTTTTAACTTTTTTGACAACTGATTTTTCCAGACCACTACCTGAAAGATATTCAGGATGCCCCATGCAGTTGGAATCTCAGAAGAATTGATTATCAGGCAACAATTTAGTCAATTCACATGTTAACAATAGCCTGAATTAACTATTCTAGCTGAATTCCCAGAAGTACAGAGCATTGCCAACTGCACACATATTGCAATCCAAACATTGATAGAGCAGTCAAGGAATATTCATGAATTAACACAAAGCTGACATAAAAATACAAAAGAAAATGTTTTTGGATTTTTTTAGAGCAGTTTATAAAACCAAACTATATTGTTCCAATAAACAAGAACTTATTCAAAAGAGATAAAGGATAACCATTTCAAATTAGGCTCCTGGTTCCTGCAATGGATACTATCAAGCAGTTACACAAGGGCTACAATGACAAACACATTACCTTAAGGTATGTCAATCACCAATTGAGTGTATTCTTGAAGATGTACTTCAGTTATCTCAATAGGTCCAGAGGCATTCTTCAGCATTGACTAGTGTAGGTCTCCAAGATAACAGCTGTATGCATAACACTGTACAGCAAAGGAGAAAGCCTAACGAAGATAATAATTAACTTGTCCCTTGGACTTGGGGGGCGTAATTATGACTTCAACTTGCACAATAGACAGATGGTGGATCATGAACGAAAATCTGCTAGATTCCATCCAACCACTGAAGCTGAAAATTACTCATTATCCTAAGGAATTTTTAGCTGCAGAAAACCAAGAGGCTATGGCGTCCATATGCCAGTAGTCTGTGATACAACTTTATTTCATATTAGTTTCAAGAAGTTACCTACATTAAAGCTCCAATAATCTGCCATATGATCATTAAGAAAATAATAAGATCTGTTCTCTGGTTCACCAGCTAATGGTTGATGTGTACCATTTAATTTACTAGGACTCCAGTTCCCACTCTCTCTTTCCACTTCACAGTTCCTGCTTTCCCTCTAACAAGCTTTGACCCTGTGTTTGGTGCTCCCTTTCATTCACCAAATCCTTGTTCCCACATTCTCTTTCTACTCACGCAGCCCTAGAAGCAATTCCTATTCTACCCTCCTGAGCCTTGGTTCCTGGGCTCTGTAAAAACACCTGGGGCACAATTCTAGAACCCCTGGGGGGGGGGCAGTGATCATAATATGATCGAATTCACCCTGCAATTTGAGAGGGAGGAGGTAAAGTAGGATATATAAGTATTAAAGTAGAGTAAAAAGGATTACAGAGGTATTAGAGAGGAGCAGGCCAAAGTTAATTGAAAGGGGATACCAAGCAGGGATAACGACAGAGCAGCAATGGCTGAAGTTTCTAAGAGCAATTCAAAAGGTGCAGGATAGATACATCCCAAAGAAGTATTTTAAAGGCAGAATAACATAACCGTGCCTGACAAGGGTAGTCAAAACCAACATAAAAACCAAAAAAGAGGACATATAATAGATCAAAATTTATGCTAGAAGAATGGGAAGCTTTTAAAAGTTAACAGAAGGCAACTAAAAAGTCATAAAGAGGGAAATGATGGAATACAAAAGGTAAGCTAGCCAATAATATTAAAGATGATACTAAAATTTACTTCAGATATATAAAGAGTAAAAGAGAGGTGAGAGTAGGTATCAGAACGCTGGAAAATAATGCTGGAAGTGTATTACTGGAGGACAAGGAAATGGCGAACAAACTGAGTATGGGTCTTGCACCGTGGAAGACAACAGCAGTATGCCAGAAGTTCGTGAGTGTCAGGGGGCAGAGGTGAGTGAAGTTGAAATTCCTAGAGAGAAGGTGCTTGGGAAACCGAACTGAAGGTAGATAAATTACCTGGTCCAGGTGGTCTACACCCCATGGTTCGGAAAGAAGTGGCTGAAGAGATTGTGGAGGCATTGGAAATGATCTTTCAAGAATCAATAGATTCTGGCATGGTTCTACAGGACTTAAAATTGCAAATGTCACTCTGCCCTTCAAGAAGGGAGAGAGAGGCAGAAGGAAGGAAATAATAGGCCAGTTAGTCTCACCTCAGTGGATAGGAAGATATTGAAGTTGATTGTTAAGAACGAGGATGAGGTTTTGGATGAAGATTTTCCTTAAGGGAAAATCTTTCCTGACAAATCTGTTGGAATTGCTTGAGGAAATAACAAGCAGGACAGACAAGGGAGAATCAGTGGGTCGATGTAGTTTCCTTGGATTTTCAGAAGGCCTTTGTCAAGATACCATACATGAAGCTGCTTAACAAGTTAAGAGCCCATGGTATTACAGGAAAGATACTAGCATTGATACAGCATTAGCTGATTGGCAGTAGGCAAAAAGTGGGAACAAATGGAGGTGCTTCTGGTTGGCTACACGGGACTATTGGTGTTCCAGAGGGGTATGTGCTGGGACCGATTCTTTTTATGTTATATGTCAATGATTTGGATGACAGAATTGATAGCTTTGTGGCCCAGATTGCAGATGTGTAGAATTAGACAGATTAGGAGAATGTGCAAATAAGTGGCTCCTGGAATACAATGTCAGGAAGTCTATGGTTATGCATTTTGGTAGAAGAAATAAAAGCATAATCTATTTTCTAGATGGAGAAGAAATACAAAAATCTGAGGTAGATAGGGACTTGGGAGTCCTCAAGCACAATTCACTAAATGTTAATTTGGAGATGGAGTTGGTAGTGAGGAAGGAAAATGCAATGTTAGCATTCATTTCAAGAGGACTAGAATATAAAGGAAGGATGTAATGTTGAGACTTTATAAAGCACTGGTAAGACCTTACTTGGAGTGATGTGAGCAGTTTTGGGTCCCTTGTCTTAGAAAGGATGTGCTGATATTGGAAAGGGTTCAAATCAGCATCACAAAAATGATACTGGATTGAAAGGCTTTTCAGTTGAAGAGCATTTGATGACTCCAGGCCTGTACTCACTGGAACTCAGAACAATGAGGGAGGCTTCAACAAAGTGGATGCGGAGAGGATGCTTCCTAAGGTGGCAGAGTCTAAGACCAGAGGACACAGCCTCGGAATTGAGGGATGACCATTTAGAATGGAGATGAGGAGGGATTTCTTTAGCCAGAGAGTGGTAAATCTGTGGAATTTGTTGCCACAGGCAGCTATGGAGGCCAAGTTATTGGATATATTTAAGGCCGAGGTTGATATATTCTTGATTAGGCAGGGCATGAAGGGTTATTGGGAGAAAGCAGGAGACTGGAACTAAGAGGGAAATGGATCAGCTGTGATGAATTGGCAGAGCAGACTTGATAGCCAAAGGGTTTAATTCTGCTCCTATATGTTGTGATAAATGAATATCTAATGAGGATGTCATGAACAGAGCAAACAGAAAAAGAGAAATAATATATGAGATCATGAAAAGGAACGTAACTTCATTGGACATGTGATTAGGAAAGAGGAGTTAGAATGCACTGTAATTATGGGAAAGATGGAGGGGAAGAAAGCAAGAGGACGACAAAGACAAATGATGATGGAGACAGCAGCCAGAGAACTGGAAATGAATACCAATGAATTGATCCACTTGACCCGAAACAGGAGTGTGTGGGCCATGGCAGTCAAAGCTCAAACTGGGCATGGCACCTGATGATGATGATGATATGTTGTGATCTAATTCATTTGTTCCCTTTCGACTCACTTGTAAATGTTTTCAATAGATATTTATAGAAATAACATCAAATAGCCAATCCAGCAAATCTACCAATCCAGCACCACTAAAGGATTATCAGAGTTTTAATGCTCAGAACTTAGACTGACCAAAATGCCAACAGAATCACTACAGCAGCAAAGTTGAACTTAACTGAAGAGCAGGGACAGTGGGTGCTGGGTGCTGGGTGGGGGGTGGGGGGGAGTTGCAGGAGGGCAGATAGACTAACCTTGCTCTGATTGCTTATGTTCACCACTTCAATTGCTATCCTTCAGAAATGATTCTCATACTATAACCCATTCAAATCCATATAATTGCATTTTCTTTCCTCACTCCCTCCCCTTCATGACACCTCCAACCTAGAACCAGCACAAATCTTCCTAATTTCCTTCAAGTGTTCTAAAGTGGATTGTTTGGCTCTTATGAAGGAAATGTTTTGCTTCATATACAGTCTACTCAGTATTACACACAGATTAACATGTTACACATACTGTAATTAAATTCCCAATAGCCATCCCAGAAACTAGCCACTTCTAGGTCTACCACGCTCTAACAAATTAACAAGCCTTCAGACACCAATGAAATTCTAAGCCAAAGCATGATGTTTCTAATGCAGTAATCTAGTACAATATAAACAGAAATAATGGTTGTTATTAAATTGCAAAAGCAACAATAGGTCCAGGTCCACATTATTTTTTTTAGAAAATTCCAAACTATATCACCCACTATATGAAAACCACTTCCTGTCTTGGCAAATCAGGGACGTCTCCAAATCAGAACCTATTCCTCAAAATCATAACTGCACAGCTGCAGTTTAATAATGACTTCATTTTTATTGTTGTGTATATAACCATAAGACCATAAGACATAGGAGCAGAATCAGGCCATTCGCCCCATTGAGTCTACTCTGCTATGTGATCATGGCTGTTCCATTTCCCAGTCAGATCCATTTTTCTGCCTTCTCCCAAAACCTTTCACTCCAAGACCTATCAAGAACCTATCTATTTCTGCCTCAAATACACCCAATGATATGGCCTCTGGATCTGCTGGTGGCAACAAATTTCACAAACTCATCACCCACTGGCTAAAGAAATTCCTTCTCATCTCCATTATAAATGGACGTCCCTCTATTCTGAGGTTGTGCCCTCTGATCCTAGATACCTCTACTATATGAAACATCCTTTCTATATCCACTCTATCTAGGCCTTTCAACAGTCTATAGATTTCAAAGAAATCCCCTCTCATTCTTCTAAATTCCAGTGAGTACAGGCCCAGAGCCATCTGACACTCCTTATATGATAAGCCTTTCATTCCCAAATGCATTTTTGTGAAGCATTTTGTGAACTACATTGATTGGCCTTATCTCAAACAATAACGAGATGGCCTGCAGGGAAGAAGTCATCTCTCTGACACAATAGTGTCAAGAAAACAACCTCTCCCTCAATGTCGCAAAAACAAAGGAGCTGTTTGTGGATTACAGGAGGAATGGAGACGGGCTAACCCCTATTGACATCAATAGATCTGGGGTTGAGAGGGTAAACAGCTTCAAGTTCCTCAGCATTCACATCACCGAGGACCTCACATGGTCTGTACACACCAGCTGTGTGCTGAAAAAGGCACAACAGCGCCTCTTTCACCTTAGAAGGTTGAGGAATTTTGGTATGGGCTCCCAAATCCTAAGAACGTTCTACAGGGGTGCAATTGAGAGCATCCTGACTGGCTGCATCACTGCCTGGTATGGGAACTGTACCTCTCTTAATCGCAGGACTTGCAGAGAGTGGTGCGGACAGCCCAGCTCACCTGTAGTTGTGAACTTCCCATGATTCAGGACATTTACAAGGTCAGGTGTATAAAAAGGGCCTGTAGGATCATTGGGGACCTAAACCATCCCAACCACAATTTATTCCAGCTGCTACCATCCAGGAAGTGGTACCGCAGCATAAAAGCCAGGACCGACAGGCTCCAGGACAGCTTCTTCCACCAGACCATTAGACTAATTAACTCATGCTGATTTGAGTGTACTCTATATTACATTGACTGTTCTATTTATTATAAATTACTATGATTGCATATTGCACATTTAGATTGAGACGTAACATAAACATTTTTACTCCTCATGTATGTGAAGAATGTAATAAATAAATTCAATTCAATTCAATTCAATTCTCTATCCTTGCTAGTATCTTTTCTGTAATAACTGGGCTCATCTTGTTAAGCAGCCTCACACGTGGCACCTTGTCAAAGGCCTTCTGAAAATCCAAGGAAACAACATCCACCATTCTTTTTTGTCTACTCTGCTTGTTATTTCCTCAAAGAATTCCATAAGATTTGTCAGGCAAGATTCTCCCTTAAGAAATTATGCTGACTTTGGTCTACTTTACCATGTGCCCCTAAGAACCTGAAACATCATCCTTAATAATCGACTCTAACATCTTCCCAATCACTGAGGTCAGGCTAACTGGTCTATAATTCCCTTTCTTCTGCTTCTCACCCTTCTGGAAGAGTGGAGTGACATTTGCAATTTCTAGTCTTTTGCATCCATGCCAGAATCTAGTGATCAGAGAACCCTTAAGAGCAATTAATGGAAACATAAATATTTGATAATAAATTCAGATATAACTCAAAGTTGTTATGAATGAAACAAATGGCCTGTAAAATTACAAAGAAAAGAGTGACCAAATATGACAGTCTACAGTATTCTTCATTGATCTATAAAGTGAAATGGTTCAATCTGAAACTAGTTTCTTTAAATTTATTAGAAACTTCATCAAAAGCATGATGGAGAATAGACAACAGTGAAAAGTCAAAGAGTAAATGCAGGAACTGCAAGAGTTATAGTAGTGTAGTGTTGTGACTATGATCAAAGTCATGGGAGAAATACTGAAGCTGATGATATAGAAATCTTTATTTAACAGAACAAACAGGTGTCATTCTGGAGATACTCTCGGTAGAGACTCACAAACCTAAAGATACAGTACATCACATTTTTATACCCTTTAGACCAAGGTTTCCCAATTAGTTTTGTACAAGGGCCAAATTATGTCAAACATGCCAAGCTAAGGGCCAAAACATCCAGGGTTTATTTTCATTGCGCTAGTAAGTTGTTTTATGGGCAGATACTGTTGTTGCTGCTATTACCATTATTATTATTAGTAGTAGTAGTAGTAGTAGTAGTAATAATTTAGGCCTGGGATTCTCAAAGCCTGTGTTGTGGGTCACACAAGAAAAATATGCACTCTTGAAACAAAATAACTCCAAAACCAACCATTTAATTATGACTCTAGCTATCATAACTGTCAGCTGTCACATTGAGAATTCATCTAGGACTTAAAATACATACATAAACACACACACACACACACACACACACACACTGTAAACATGGTAGTCTTCACCACTTCTCTTCCACACGAAGAGTTTTAGTAGTACTGCCTTTTCCACTGTTTCTGTTCTCTCATTTAATCTATTGGTTCTTTTTAATTAAGCTATGTAGCATTTGAAGTATGCTGTGTACATACATCTATTGATGCTTCTGGACACATCTTCAGTGATGTTCCTGGAACCATCGGGTGTTTCGGGTCTTTCAATATCATACAACCTCCTCCAGGTGACCCAGCCGGGGCTGATCAGACCCCAGTTTGTGTCCAGATGGCTAGCTACTTATGACTCCATGGCTCCCATCTTTTGAGCCACATCCATCTTGAGGCCCTCTCTGCCGCATCGGTGGTACTGCGGATGGCTCTCCTCTTCCTCTCTCCCTCGATGCCCAAAATGCTGAAGGCTCTACCTAAAGAACGGGCTATGAATCCCCTACAACCAACCTCCACTGGAAGACACCTCGCTCTCCATCCAGCCTGCTGACAGTTGCTGACCAGTCCTGCGTACTTGGAGAGCTTCCTTTCAAAGGCCTCCTCCAAGCTATCTTCCCATGGGACTGTCAGCTCCAGCAGCCACCACTTGCTTAGTAGACTCAGACACTAGGACAATATCTGGTCGCAGGGTGGTAGCCACGATATGGTTGGGGAACTTCAGCTGCCCTTCGAAGTCCACCAACAGCTGCCAGTCCCTTGCAGAGGTCAGAATGCCTGCAGATGTTCTTTTGGCAGGTATTGGCTGCTCGCCAGCTCTGACAAAGGCAATGGTCTGCTTGGAGGGTCGGGACCACGGATTGTAGCTATAAATGAAATTATCAGTATTATTGTTGTAATATTATTATACCACAATAAGATTGACAAATGGACAAAAATAAATTGATTCACTCACCAATCAGTGAGAGAAGTGACAGCGACAGGATGAGGCAATCCTTCTGATGTCTGGCCTGTATTCTGTTGTGGCAATCCTGAGGCACTGGCCAAGATGTGCATTGGAGAGTCTGTTTCTGTCCTGGTTCTTGATAGAGTTCATGGAAGAAAATCATGACTTACATATGTACGTGGAGGGGAACAGTGTGAGTAGGAGCATTGCAATAGCTCTCGTGATTTTGAATCGAGCTTGGGGAACCACGTTGATCCAAAAGTCACTCACCCCAAAGTCCTTGTGTTGTGGTTTGAGCAAATCAGATGTTCCCATTTCCAAGACCTCTATCTGAAGAGTTGCCTCATGTATGGAAGGCACCAGACTTTTGGCCTCTGCAGTCCACTGGCCGTCAGCCGAAACTGAGAACGGCTGTCTCAGGAAGAGAAGGATGTCACCTGTGAGTTTAGGGGAGCTTTCAAATCCTTCCCTGAAGTTTTCTGCCAGACTCGTCACGAAATCCTTCATCACTGGATCCTCCCGCATTTCGTTCTTCTCGCAATGCTCCCGCAGATGTGGAAAGTGCAACTTTCTCCCATGAATGCCTCTCTCCCATGAATGCCTCTCTCCAAAAGGTTCAGCTTTGACTGGAAAGCTTCAATCGCCTTGTACATGTCCGCAACAGTGTGGTTGTTGCCTTGTAGTTGCAGATTAAGTTGATTTAGATGGGACAAGATGTCACACAAAAAAAGAACATGTGCCATCACCTTGTTGTCACTTAAAAACCTCTTAAATCCTTGGGCTTTTTGGCTCTGCAGGCTGGATAAAAAAGCTTATCACGCAGGTTGCACACCCTCTCCAACACATGGCCTTTGCTCAGCCAGCAGCATCATTATGCAGCAAAAGATCTTTGTGTTCCACTGACATTTCCTGCAGCAATGCTCTGAAAAGGCAATGTTGCAGACTAGAACTCCCATGAATGAAATTTACCAGTCTCCTCACAGTATCCAGCGCCTCTTTCATTTCCCCTCACAGTTCAGCACACAACACTGATTTGTGAATAATGCAATGAAATGCCAAGAGTGCTGGGTTAACAGCGGCAAACCTGCTTAACAAGCCCTTGTGTTGTCCCACCATCGACAGAGCCCCATTGGTGACAACGGGCACAATTTTGCTCACATTTAAGCCATTCTTCTCAAAGAACTGTGTCAACTCATTAAAAATTATTTCCCCAGTTGTGCCCCCAGGCAGAGGAAGCAAACAAAGTAGCTCTTCCCGAAAGGTCTTCCCATCAAAAGATCTTGAGAACACAGATAGCACTTCCATATCGGTTCGATCACAGGACGAGTCTATGGCTAGTGACATGGCTTCTGCTTTCTCCAAATCAGTGAATAGATTGGAAAAACACTCCTCCGCTAAAACTTCTACTCTTCCTGTTGCTGTGTTAGCTGACAATGGCACTGTCTTTAATAGCTCCACAAACATTTTCTTGGTTTTCTCATCATGACTTAAAACTTCGCCAACCGTATCAATTGTACACATTTTAATCAACTCGGCATCGCGCGCTCTACAGGGACGTAGGTCAAGTGTACGGTGTGGGATGAGGCTTAAATAAATTAGAGCGGTGCACACTTTATTTACATCTTATGACAGGTGTGTTTATGTAAGTGCCAATGAGTCGGCGTGGTCCAGACACTTGGTTCTTGCAGCCCAGACATTTGGTTCTCGCGGTCTGGACCTGGCCCGCGGACCACCAGTTGGGGTTGTCCGCTTTAGACCAAAGGTAAGAGTAGATGATTTAACACAATTTCAATAGGTACAATGATATTGTTTACTTAAATACTTTGAGTTGACAAATGGCTCCTTTGAGATACATAATGGAAGAACATAGTAATTGATCAGACACCTCTGAAGGTTCAAACGCCTTTGGGAGAAACCAATTATCACAAATATTCTAAAACATTTTGATGACAGAGAGCCAGACACTGAAAATTATTGTTGTCAGAGTTGTCTCTGTATACACAAAAATTATTGATTGCCTATTCTTATGAACATATTTGATGTGTTAAGTAACAACATTAGCCTGGTCTGCCAGCTTTCACTCAAGACACAATGGTGCAAATAACTTAGCCACGTTGCCTGGTTCGATGCAATCCAATTAATAGAAACCATAGAAAAACTACAGCACAGAAACAGGCCTTTTGGCCCTTCTTGGCTGTGCTGAACTATTTTCTGCCTAGTCCCACTGACCTGCACATGGACCATATCCCTCCATACACCTCCCATCCATGTATCTGTCCAATTTATTTTAAATGTTAAAAAAGAACTCGCATTTACCACCTCGTCTGGCAGCTCACTCCATACTCCCACCACTCTCTGTGTGAAGAAGCCCCCCCTAATGTTCCTTTTAAACTTTTCCCCCCTCACCCTTAAACCATGTCCTCTAGTTTTTTTTCTCCCCTTACCTCAGTGGAAAAAGCCTGCTTGCATTCACTCTATCTATACCCATCATAATTTTATATACCTCTATCAAATCTCCCCTCATTCTTCTATGCTCCAGGGAATAAAGTCCTAACCTATTCAACCTTTCTCTGTAACTGAGTTTCTCAAGTCCCAGCAACCCTATTATACAACCCTATTGTCTTAACTTTTGGCTCTTGCATATACAATTTACTGCTTTCAATTTACAAAAACACTGTAGCCTAATTGCAAGTTTCCTGAACTCATTTACATTTACAATAAGAACTAAAGCCTGGGTCTTGTTTGAATTAATATCTGTTATATTCACATAATTCCAGAATACTCCCTAATAGGTTGCAGTTTAGATTTAATTAAAAAAGGCCACATCGTTGATTAAGAGAACTAAAATGCAGCAGGAGAGTAAATTTGCAGGGAACATAAAAACTTACAAATATATAAAAAATGTGAGGGCCTGATAATTTACTTTGTAAATGTACTGGTTATCAATTTTCAGATTTCTATAGATTATGAAACCGTTTCCAGAGGGATGGTAAATATAATCTCACTAGTTAACAGACAATGGCGAGAGAAAACCGGAAACTATAGACTGGAAAGCCTAATATAGCAATGGGGAAAATGCTGGAGTCTACTATAAAGAATGAAATACAGGACATGTAGTATGGCTGGAAATTACAATGGACATTTACAAAATGGAGAAGATAACAGCATCTGTTAATTATAAGTTGGAACAATTTTATTCATGCTGGAAAAAATGGCTTAACTACATAATACCTTATAGGCCTGATTTTATTCTCACAAGTCAATGAATATGTTGTAAAAAAAGATCATTCCCTACTATGTGCATAGTTTTCTTCTTTCGATTGTTCTTTCTTTCCTCTCCTTTCAGATAAATATTATGTGGAGATGTGACAAATATGATTATATGATATATATGTACAGTATCTGAAATACATCTTATGGAAATGTTTGTTTGATGATGAAATTCAATAAAAAATAAATTACAAAAAAAAGAAAATATTACCAGAAATAGACAAAGTCAACGTGGATTTTCAGAAAGGAAATCATGATTGGCAAACTTTCCAGAGCTTCTTTGATGATACAAGTTGAATGGATAATGGAAAACAGTTAGATGTGGCATACTTGGATTCTCAGAAAGCCTTTGCTCAAGGCCCACTTTAAAAGTCATTGTGTAAGATAAAAGCATATGGTATTAGATTATAGATTATGAGGACACGCAGTCCTCTTTTAATGTCATTTAGTAATGCATGCATTAAGAAATGATATAATTTGTTCCTCCAGAATGATAGCACAGAAACACGACAAACCAAGACTAAAAAAAAAAGACAAAAACCACATAATTATAACTATAACATATAGTTACAACAGTGCAAAGCAATACCGTAATTTGATGAAGAACAGACCATGGGCACAGTAAAAAAAAAAGTCTCAAAGTCTCTCTAAAGTCCCATCATCTCACGCAGACGGTTGAAGGGAGAAACTCCCTCTGCTATGAGCTTCCAGCACCGCAAACTTGCTGATGCAGCATCCTGGAAGCACCCAACCACAGTCCGTCCGAAAACTTCGAGCCTCTGACCAGCCCTCCGACACCGAACACCAAGCACTACCTCTGTCGAGCACTTTGACCTCGGCCCCAGCAACAGGCAATAGGCAAAGCCAAGGATTTGGGCCCTTCCCTTCCGGAGATTCTCGATTGCACAGTAGCAGCAGCAGCGAAGCAGGCATTTCAGAAGTTTCTCCAGATGTTCCTTCGTGCTTTTTCACGTCTGTATCCATCAAGTCAGGATTGTGCATGGCCCCTATTTAACAAATACGATATAATTTCGGAGCAGCCGCCCCTCCCCAGCAAAGATTAAAAGACTGATCGACAGGTAAACAGTGAATATGAATATGAATATATGGATCTTATATGGTAGTAGGTTGTACCTAATGGGGATACAAGAGAATCAGTACTTAGGCTTCAGTTATTCATAACATGATCAATTATTTGAATAAAAGAACAGAATGTAATTTCTCAATGCTTGACAATGATATTAAACTGAATGAAACTATGAAATGTCACTCAGATGCAAAGAAGTTTCAAGACAACATAGATAGAGTGAGTGTGTACAAAATCATGGCAGATACTCTATGACATAGATAATTTTGAAGTTATCCACTTTGAAAGGAATATCAAAAAGATGGCAAACTATATAAATTATGTTACACTAGGAAATGTTGATGTATAAAAGAAGCATCTCCCCCAGATTCTACATCAGCACAGGTGCACCATAAGGCTGTGTGCTTAGCCCCCTGCTCTAGTCGCTTTATACTTATGACTGTGTGGATAAGCACAGCTCCAATGCCATTATCACTGGCTGAATCAAAGGTGGTGACAAATCAACAGATAGGAGTGAGATTAGAAATCTGGCTGAGTAGTGCCACAACAACAATAACCTTTCACTCAATGTCAGCTAAACCAAAGAGCTGATTATTGACTTCAGAAGGCGGAAACCAGAAATCCATGAGCCAGTCTTCATCGGGAGATCAGAGGTGGAGAGGGTTAGGAATTTTAAATTCTATGGTGTTATCATTTCAGAGGACCTGTCCTGGGCCCAGACGTAAATGCCATAACAAAGAAAGCACAGAAATGCCTCTACTTTCTTAGAAGTTTGCAAAGATTCGACATGACATCTAAAACTTTGACGAATTTTAATAGATATATGGTGGAAAATATACTGACTGATTGCATCCCAGCCTGATATAGAAACACCAATGCCCTTGAATGGAAAATCCTACAAAAGGTAATGGATATAGCCCAGTCCATCAGCAGTAAAGCCCTCCCCACCTCTGAACACATCTACATGGATTGCTGTTGCAGGAAAATAGCACCAATAATCAAGGTCCCTAAACATCAAGTTCATGCTTTCTTCTCACTGCTGCCATCAGGAAGAAGGTAAAGAGCTACAGGATACCCACCCAGATTCAGGAACAGTACCTCTGAACCATCAGGCTCTTGAACCAGAGCGGATAACGTCTCTCCCCATCACTGAACTGTTCCCACAACTTGAGGACTCACCTTCAACGACCCTTATTTCATGTTCTCGGTATTTATTGCTCATTGATTTATATATTTTTTTTCTTTTTTTTGCACAGTGGCCATTTGTGAACCTGCTGTGTGTAGTATTTCATTGATTTTGTTGTTTCTTGGATTTACTGCATATGCCCACAAGAAAATGAATCTCAGGGTTGCATATGGTGATGTATAAGCCGTTTGATAATATATTTACTTAGAACTTTGAACTTGGATATTATCACACATCCATCTCTGAAAAAGTGGTTCAAGGAAATTAGCATGTTAGCTTTCATAGCAAGAGGATTTGAGTGCAGGAGCAGGAATGACTTGCTACAATCACAGAGGGCCTTGGTGAGACTACACCTTGTGTACAATATACAGTTCTAGTCTTCTTGCCAGTAAAGGATGTTCTTACTGTTAGAGGGAGTACAAAAACACCCACAGGTTGATCACAGGAAGAGCTTAGAAGAATGAGAGGGATCTGGCTGCATCACAGCCTGTTCAGCCTGTTATGGAAACAGCAATTCCCTTGAATGGAAAATCCAACAAAAAGTAGTGGATATGGCCTAGTTCACTATGGGTAAAGCCCTCCCCACCATTGAGCATATCAACATGAAAAGCTGTCACAGGAAAGCAGCATCCATTATCAGGGATACCCACCAACTAGGACACGCTCTCTTCTCACTGCTGCTATCAGGAAGAAGGTACAGGAACCTCAGGACTCAGACCACCAGGTTCAGGAACCGTTATTACCTCTCAACCATCACACTCCTGAACCAAAGGGGAAAATTTCACTCAACTTCACTTGCCCCATTATTGAAATATTCCCACAACCTATGGATGCATTTTCAAGGACTCTTTATTTTAATATTTATTGCTTTTTGTTATTCTTATTATATCTTACTCTTTGTATTGCACAGTATGTTGTCATTTGCACATTAGTTGTTTGTCCATCCTGCTCAGTGTGGTCTTTCATTGATTCTATTGTGTTTTTGGATTTGATTTCTGAATTTGACTTCTGAACTTTAGTTGAACTTAGAAAATTCTGATCAGTCTACACAGGAAGCATCGTTCTCTTAACTGGATGTATAGATCAAGGGATCACAGGTTAAGATTATGGAGTAAGAGATCAAGACTGATCTGTGGATGTGGTAAATATGTGGAATTCATTAGCGCAGAGTATTGACTGCATCTAGAAATACAGTATGGAGAGAAATTGGGAAGATGATCAGCCATAATTAGAGTGAATGTTGAAGCAGGTTCAAGGACAAAATGGCCCCCTCTTCTCCTCTTTCTATGTTTCTAATTAGACGATATCAACCTCAACAATATTTTTAGATTATTTCAGAAAGTGCCTACATGAAATATCTCAAATGCATCTTCCTCTCTCTGCATTCGTAACTGAAATCATTTCACATCCTTCAGTACTTAACGAAATATGCAATGTTTTTAAATATTATTGATAAATAAGCAATGCAAAAATTATATCACAAGTTATAAATTAAAATGTGGATTTGGAAAAGAATTACTACTATATCTTAATTTCCTAAACAATTTTTTTCTATTTTACAGTATTAGTTGAATATACTCACCTGAGACTTTATGTGGGATATACAGTGACTCTTCATTATCTATTTCTGAAACATCAATTGTCATTGGCACCTCCTGTTCTCCTTTGGTTACTGGCAATGTCTTGGCAAACTTAGGAAGTGTATCTTGTAAAGCCTCTTGTCTTATAAAGCAGTCGTGATCTTTTTCATCAGCTTTCACACACGTATGGACCAAAGGCTGTAAGTTACTATGCATTTGACCCACATTTGAATTATTCATTTTATCATTATTTTGTGGAAACATAACCACATCTTTTCTTTTGTTGACAAGCTCAGTTATATTGTTTTCAGAAACTGTTTCAGCCCATTCTGATTGTTTACTGATCTCATGAAAAAGGCAAAGCTCCTTCAGTACAGCACTAAACTGCTCTTTCATTTCAAAATTTGGTATCTCATTGTTTGAGATCATGATCTGTGTCTTGAAGCATTCCTCAGCAACACTTGGGATTGTTGAACCTTTAGTAGAATTAATATGCTCAAAATAATCAGTTCTTCCATGACTAATTATACTATCAGATCTCATTGCTCCATCTGTCCTAGCAAAAGGACCTGAAGTTTGCACTGATACCACCTGTTGAGTGTAATGCATTGAAGACAAATCCTTCTGAATGCTGCTAACGATATCACCTGATAATTGCTGACTGTTTTCATTGTTTTCATTAACAATGGATTCTGTGTGGACTTGCTTATGGTCCAATGTATGTTGCTGTACTTGATCTGGAGCACTGTCCAACTCATAATTTTTAAGTGAAGCCTTAGAAGCTTGAACACAATACATACTGTCTTCTTTAGTTCTATTCTGCAACTTTACAGGTAACTTTATGTTAGAATATTCCTTTTTGTCTTGTTCACAAGGAATCATATTCTTGGTTTCTCCAGAATTTGTGTTATTTATGCTGCTCTGACAGCACTCCGCAGAACTGAATTTGGAGCTTGACATTTGAAGTGACAAAGCCTCATCTGAATTGTTATCATTATTATGAATAATCTGTTCAATTATGCTTGCATCCTCATTGTGTGCTTCCTTGTTGCAGCAATTATTTTTTCTAATGAGAGCCACTATATCCTGTTCTTCAGTATCAGTATTGAGGGTGTATTTTTCAAAACAGTCAAAAGCAGATGCACTTGTTTTGGAAAAGCGTTTACTTTTTATTCCTGGCTGTTTGTTTTTTTCATTCATCGATTTAACCAACTTTGAATTCCCTTCAACATCTGAATGAGGAAATTCAGTAGTTCCTTTTACAGGAAGATCAATAGTAAATGTAACAGAGGTTTTTTTTCTGCCATTACATCCTTCCAGTCCTCCTGCCATTTCAAAATGCTGTGAAGTATTTACAGTGCCGCTCAAGCCTGAACAATCTTTGAATGAATTACAAATATTGTAGCACTGTACTGCTTCATCAATACACTTAACTTGAGTCAAACACATTTTGGCAGGTTCAAATTGAGAAGTTTCCTGAAACTCATTGACTAAATCTGCAGCCACATCAATACTACTATTTAAAAAACAACTTTGCCCATTCACGGGTTTATTAAAATGATTTGAAGAATTGCTAATACTAATATCTTCAAATACTGGATTGCAGGCCAGTGGTATTTGAAAACTCATATACTTTGATGCACCAATCATGGCATTTTCTTCAATTTTATTCTTGGCATCTGGATCTGTACTGAATGTATCGTCGCTTTGACGTTTTTCCAATATTTCATTCGCATGCCTGAGAGGTAAAATATCCTCAGGACTACTCAATGATGCAGTATCTTTGTTTGAACTAAGGCAAAATGAAAGCGGTCCTACATTATGTGAAAAATCAGTCTGAGAATCATGTGTATTTTCAGTATTAAAGTGAGATGCTGAATATAACACATTCAGTTTTCCATGAAGATCGATATCCGATTGTTTAAAATTATTATAACTATATCCACATTTATGAAAACTCTCCATTTCCCTTTTGGACATATTATTCATTGTAATCCTTGTTGAACTTGTTAAAGAAGAATTTTCTGAAAAGAAGACTTTAGTCACACCTGAACTGTTCTCACCATCATTGTGAGAAGTAGGAAATGCTAAATGTTCATCCACAAGTTTATTTGGTTCTCCAACTAATAAATTAGCAGTGCTTGTCAAAGAAATATCATCTTTTGTCAAATTGCAAATACTGGAGAACTGTGCAGTTTCATTTGCACATCCAAATTCATACTCCTTCGCATTGTTACTCTCCAATGAAGGGACTGGATGTAACTCATTAACTGTTAAAGCATCCATGTTACTTACAAAGCCTCTGAACTGCTCAAACATGGTTAAATGTTTAAGATGATATTCTGCTTTAGTTTCTGAACAATTATTTTTTTCAGAAATTTTATTTACATTGGGAGAAATCACTGTTTCAATATTTCCATTTTCTGAAATTCCATTTGTAATCTTATCAGCAGTACTTTTCTGTGTACTAGGTATAGTGGTAAATGTTTTAGTGCAGCATTGTTCACTCAATACTTCCCCATAATTGCAATGTGGATTATTTGCAACCATGCTCAATGCTGTGTTTTTCTTAGTTGCCACATCCAAGACAGAAGACTCAGATTGAGACCTGAAGCTATTATCAAGGTGAGGAATACCATATAATGCATTGAGTTCTTTATGAGCATGGTGATTTGCATGTTTCACACTCCCTGATTTACTCACATACTTTTGCTGACACATTGCAGCAGAAACCTTATTCCCTTTAATCTTTGCAAATGACATCTGTATATCTGCTTTAACTGGCACACTGGCAGTACAATTTAGCACATTATCATTTGTCAAACTGCAAACATTTAAACATTCAGTATCAAAACTTTGCCCTTTGTCATCCTGAAAACATGAAATTGCTTCTAATAATTTTGAAGTTGCACTCTGCATTTTATTGTCAGTACCTTGGAGGCTGCTAAGACCAGTTACATTTCTAAGCTGACATTCTCCTTCTTTCATGAGAAAATTAGTTACTCCTGCATTCTTAAGCAAATTGCAGGCAACAGATTGCTGAATGCTTGTGTCATTTGGAACACAAACTGTAATTTCTTTGGTATTGTTCACTTTATTAAATGTGTCTAGCAGGTTATTAGTTTGAAGTTCATCTAATATTCCTGTCTCCTGACAAGAAAGCAAAGTATTTCCGGAGGTATTAAATTGTAACCAGTCAGAACAGGCAGGTGTAGAAAACTGTTTTAATATGCTTGTCCAATCACTTTGTACGATATTTGTACTACATACATCACTATAGTGAATTGTATTTTCTGTTTGAAAGTCACAATTCCTGTCTTTCACATAATGGGTGTGGCACAAGTATTTCATCTGACATTCTGTTTCTCTTTCAGAAATATCTATTCCAGTTTCTTTTGTATATACCACAATAGAATCTGATTGGCCTTTGTTTATTTTTTCTGAACTAATGTTAGTTAATCCAGAACCCTTCAATATACTGTTAACTGTAAACGTAGAAGGAATTTCCATTACACAAGTATCTTTAGGTTCCTCATTTTCACAGGAGCACAATGATACATCATTGGTGCCAAAAGAATCCACACAGTCTTTCACTGAATCATTAAAAGCGGATATTTCTATTTGACTTTCATATTCAGCTTGTATCAAATTGCCAAAATAATGTTCAGAAAGAGGCACATTATTTTCTATATAAAGAAAATCTGGTTTAGCCACACAGATCAGTTCATGTTCTCCCTCATTTTCTGAGGTGGTATTCCTATCACTTTTTTCATCACAGGCATTTTTATATATAAAAATTCCTTTTAACATTTTTTCATATGCTTCAAATGAGCTGAAGAAAATATTTCCAGACTGACATTCAACGCCACTAGAATGTACTGAATCCTTCAAAATAATACTGACATTTAGCAGCATTGAATCCTGAGACTCAGCATTATGACAGCTCAGCTCATGCAGTACATCACAAAATGACTCACCATCTTTCTTTAAGTATATTTTTCTAGTCAATGAAGTAGCTCCCAACATTTCTAATTTTCTCTCCAGTTGAGAACTGTTAAGATCACAATAATATCCACCTTTACAGTTTGAAATTTCTAGCAATTTTTGCTTCAAGTGTCCTTGCTTTTCCTTAGGCAACTGCAGCTGGATTATCAAAAATGCTTCTTCAGCTTGTTTTCCATATACAGTTTGCATCTTTGTATCAATATTAATAGAAGAGCTGCAGATTAATTCTATCACAGCTTTAGAAGCATCTACAATATTGTATTTGAAGTTTAAAATTTCATGTATTCCAATAAACTTGTTAACAGTCAGAGGGTTAACTATTCTCAGTGCCTTTTTAGTAACTCTACAAGTTTGTTTACACTCATGAATTTGGACCTTACTAGATTCCTTACAAACAGCAGTGTCATATCTGTAACTGACATTATTTTCATTCTTTCTTTTAACTGGAATCTTTTCCACAAAACAGTCATTGTTATTTCTAGAAGAGGCATATTCTAAACATATAATGGCCATTTTCTGAGCATCAATGTCATCGGCATTTTTTTTCAAGGTAGAAGCTTCAAGTAACCATGAAGCTTGAACGTATACTTGCCTTGCATTAGTCTCCAAATCAGAAATAAGTGCTTCAGTCTGACTGATCATCATTGAATCGTTTTGGATCTCACTATACTTTGATGTAAATGGAACACCCAAAGTGAACTTTTTGTTATCCATCGTTACATTTCTATGATGCGTCATTGTTATGGAATTTGACAGTGTTCCTCTTCTGAGTTCTTGGGCTCCTTGTTTCATGTTTTTCACTTCCCCCTTTTGATTCTGCAGCCGACCTACTTTTACACATTCAACATCATATATGTCACTTGTACCTGGTCCTTCTGAATTAATTGGTTCACAAGTCAGAATACTGTCAAAATTATAAAAGCTGCAAACAGATTTACTGCAGCTTTTTTCTTGGGTTTTGACTTTTCCAACAGTAATGCCACTCAGAATCATACTTTGACCCAAAACCTGCTCAGACTTCATTGATATATTAGATAGCAATTCATTATCCTCGATATCAGATTTATACCCAAACAACATGAGTTTAGTTTCAGATGCCTTATCTTCTGTCCCAGTTGGAATACACTGAGATCTGGGATAGTTAACCATTTTAATGTGTTTTTCCATTTGTACAGGGACCATTAGCTCTGAATTGTGATCACAATTTGTAGAATCCTTTTCAAATCCATATGCATGAAATGTAAATCTCTCTTGTTCAGCAGCATTGCTGCTAATGATTTTTCCATCTGTTGGCTTTTTGTCCATAAATGAATCAATACAATACCCTGTTTCTTGTGTAAATTCATTCCTATGCTTTAACAAATCCTGAATACTGCTTCGGGCTGCATTTTTTTCAATTGACCATTCATTTGTTTTGCAGGAATCAATTGAAAGTTTCATTCGTTTTGAAGGTGAATGTTCCATGGCATTCTAAGCTTTGTAGAAAATTATTGTTGTGGGGTAGTATTCTCTATGTGAAGAATGGACTGCAATATGAATTGTGGAATAAGCTAAAACAAAGTAAAACATGCAAAGTGTAAAGTTTTGTCATCAATTGGAATACTTCAGTTAAAAAATTACTTATTTTTAATCGTGCATATCAACCTGAACCAGCACTAGTATATCACAATAAATTAGTAACTCATTTAGCCTGGGCATCCAGAGATACATACCATACCTATAAAAAGTATTCACCTCCTTTGGAAGTTTTCATGTTTTATCGTTTGACAACATTGAATCAGTGTATTGAATTTGGTTTTTTTTGATATTAATCAACAGAAAAACACTTTCATATCAAAGTGCAAACAAATTTCTACAAATTGTTCAAAATTTATTAGAAATAATAAACAGAAAATAATTGATTGCGTAATTATTCAACCCCCCCCCCAAGTCAGTATTTAGTAGGTGTGTAGGTGTGTCTTTGGCAGCAATTACAGCCTTGAATCTGTGTGGATAAGTCTCTAGCAGCTTTGCAAATCTGGACACTGCAATTTTTCTCCATTCTTCTTTGCAAAACTGTTTCAGCTCTGTCAGATTGCATAGGGATCATGAGTGAACAGCCCTTTTCAAGTCCAGCTACAAATTCTCTATTGGATTGAGATCTGGATTCTGACTTGGCCACTCCAGGACATTAGCTTTGTTATTTGTAAGCCTTTGCTGTGTAGCTT
Source organism: Mobula hypostoma (assembly GCF_963921235.1). Lineage (NCBI taxonomy): Eukaryota > Metazoa > Chordata > Chondrichthyes > Myliobatiformes > Myliobatidae > Mobula > Mobula hypostoma. The sequence continues at coordinate 53,721,680 of NC_086098.1, read as the reverse complement.
TCGCTTTATGGTTGAGGTCATTGTCTTGCTGGAAAACAAATCTTCTCCCAAGTCACAGCTCCCTTGCTGGCTGCATCAGGTTTTCCTCCTGGATTTCCCTGCTTTTTGCTACATTCATTTTACCCTCTATCTTCACAAGCCTTCCAGGACCTACAGCTATGAAGCATCCCCACAGCACGATACAGCCACCACCATCCAAGCATCCATTATCTCTTCAGAAACCTCTCTCAGGATCAAGGATGTAGTCCATCTGGCCCAGGTGACTTATTCACCTTAAGACCTTTGAGTTTGCCTAGCACTTTTTCCTTTGTAATAGCAACGGCACTTACATCTGCTCCCTGACACTCACGGACCTCTGGCACACTGCTAATGGCTAAGGGTTCCTTTATGTTAAGCGTCCTAATAAGATCTGGGTTGTTACACAACACCAGTCTAAGATAGCCTTTCTCCAAGTAGGCTCAAGTACAAGCTGCTCTAAAAAGCCATCTCGTAGGCATTCAACAAATTCCCCCTCTTGTGATCTGACACCAAGCTGATTTTCCCAATCCCCTTGCATATCGAAACCCCTCCATAGCAATTGTGTCATTACCCTTATTACATGCCTTTTCCAGCTGCCTTTGCAGTCTCAACCCCACATCTTGAATACTATTTGGAGGCCAATATATGATTCCCATAATGTTTTTTTATTCTTGCAATTTCTTAACTCCACTCACAAAGATTCAACATTCTCTAACCCTATGTCACCTCTTTCTAAAGATGTACTTCCATCCCTTACTAACCTTACCACACTATCACCTATGCCTTTCTGCCTGTACTTTGTATACAAAGAATAATCTTTGATATTCAGCTCCCAACTGTGGCTTTCTTTCAGCCGCAACTGAGTGATGCCCACAATGTCATACCAATTTCTAACTGCGCCATGAGTTCATCCACCTAATTCTGAAGGCTATGTGCATTTAAATACAGCACCTTCAGTCCTGCATTCTTCGCCCTTTTGAATCTAGCCCCTGCGGTACAATTTAACTCTTTGCTCTGTCTGCAAATACAAATATCCACTCACTGGCTTGTCCTTCCTTACATTCACGTTACGTCCATCATCTACTTGTAAACCTGCTGGCTCATCCTCAGCCCGATCATCCTGGTTCTCACCCACCGCCCCCCCCCCCCCGTGCCATGTTAGTTTAAACCACTTCCAACAGCTCAAGCAAATCTGCCTCCAAGAATATTGCGCCCTCCCCTGGATTCCCGTGCAAACCATCCCTTTTGTACAGGTCCCACCTACCCCAGAAGAGGTCCCAATTATCCAGATATCTGAATACCTGCCCACTGCTCCAAATCTTCAGCCATACACTTATCTGCCACCTCATCCTATTCATATCCTCACTGTCACGTGGCACAGGCAGCAATCCCAAGATTACCACCTTTGAGATCCTGCTTCTCAGCTTCCTTCCTAACTCTCTATATTCTTTTTTCAGGACCTCCTCCCTGTTTCTTCCGATGTTGTTGGTACCAATATGTACCATGATTTCTGGCTGCTCACCCTCCCCATTCAGGATATTGTGGATACAAAAACACAGAAAACCTACAGTACAATACAGGCCCTTCAGTCCACAAAGCTGTGCCAAACATGTCCTTCACTTAAAAATTACCTAGGGTTATCCATAGCCCTGTTTTTCTGAGTCGCCGGCAGCCCATTCCACACACATACCACTCTGCATAAAAAACTTACCCTGACATCTCCTTTGTACCTACTTCCAAGCACCTTAAAACTGTGCCCTCTTGTACTAGCCATCCCAGCCTTGAGAAAAAGCCTCTAACTATCCACACGATCATTGCCTCTCCTCATCTTATACACCTCTAGCAGGTCACCGCTTATCCTCCGTCGCTCCAAGGAAAATGGCCGAGTTCATTCAACCTATCCTCAAAAGGCATGCTCCCAATCCAGTCAACATCCTTGTAAATCTCTTCTGCACCCTTTCTGTGGTTTCCACATCCTTCCTGTAGTGAGATGACCAGAACAGAGCACAGTACTCCAAGTGGGGTCTGACCAGGGTCCTATATAGCTGCAACATGACCTCTCAGCTCTTAAACTCAATCCCACGATTGATCAAAGCAAATGCACCATATGGTTTCTTAACCACAGAGTCAACCTGTACAGCAGCTTTGAGTGTCCTATGGACTTGGTCCCCAAGATCCCTCTGATCCTCCACGCTGCCAAGAGTCTTACCATTAATACTATATTCTGCCATCATAGTTGACCTACCAAAATGAACAACCTCACACTTATCTGGGTTGAACGCCACCTGCCACTTCTCAGCCCAGTTTTGCATCCTACCAATGTCCCGCTGTAACCTCTGACAGCCCTCCACACTATCCACAGCACCCCCGACCTTTGTGTCATCAGCAAATTTACTAACCTATCCCTCCACTTCCTCATCCAGGTCATTTATAAAAATCACGAAGAGAAGGGGTCCAAAGTAGATCCCTGAGGCACACCACTGGTCACTGACTTCCGTGTAGAACATGACCCATCTACAACTACTCTTTGCCTCCTGTGGGCTAGCCAGTTCTGGATCCACAAAGCAATTTCCCCTTGGATCCCATGCCTCCTTACTTTCTCAATAAGCCTGGCATGGGGTACCTTGTCAAATGCCTTGCTGAAATCCATACACACTACATCTACTGCTCTCCCTTCATCAATGTGTTTAGTCACATCCTCAAAAAATTCAACCAGGCTCGTAAGACATGACCTGCCCTTGACAAAGCCATGCTGACTATTCCTAATCATATTATGCCTCTCCAACTGTTCATAAATCCTGCCTCTCAGGAACTTCTCTATCAACTTACCAATCACAGAAGTAAGATTCACTGGTCTATAATTTCCTGGGCTATCTCTACTCCCCTTCTTGAATAGTGAAACAATATCCGCAATCCTCCAATCCTCTGGAACCTCTCCTGTCCCCATTGATGATGCAAAGATCATCGCCAGAGGCTCAGCAATCTCCTCCCTCGCCTCCCATAGTAGCCTGGGGTACATCTCGTCTGGTCCCAGTCACTTATCCAACTTGATGCTTTCCAAAAGCTCTAGCACATCCTCTTTCTTAATATCTACATGCTCAAGCTTTTCAGTCCACTGTAAGTCATCCCTACAAATGCTAAGATCCTTTTCCGTAGTGAATACTGAAGCAAAGTACTTATTAAGTACCTCTGCTATCTCCTCCAATTCCATACACACTTTTCCACTGTCACACTTGATTGGTCCTATTCTCTCACGTCTTATCCTCTTGCTCTTCACATACTTGTATAATGCCTTAGGATTTTCCTTAATCCTGTCCAGCAAGGCCTTCTCATGGCCCCTTCTGACTCTCCTAATTTCTTTCTTAAGCTCCTTCCTGCTAGCCTTATAACCTTCTGGATCTCTATAATTCCCTAGTTTTTTGAACGTTTCATAAGCTCTTCTTTTCTTCTTAACTAGATTTACAACAGCCTTTTGTACACCACAGTTCCTGTACCCTTCCATCCTTTCTCTGTCTCATTGGAACTCCAGGCAAATATCCCCTGAACATTTGCCACATTTCATCCATACATTTCCCTGAAAACATCTGTTCCCAATTTATGCTTCCAAGTTCCTGCCTGATAGCCTCATATTTCCCCTTACTCCAATTAAACACTTTCCTAACTTGTCTGTTCCTATCCCTCTCCAATGCCATGGTAAAAGCAATAGAATTGTGATCACTATCTCCAAAATGCTCTCCCACTGAGAGATCTGACACCTGACCAGGTTCATTTCCCAATACCAGATCAAGTACAGCCTCTCCTCTTGTAGGCTTATCTACATATTGTGTCAAGAAACCTTCTTGAACATACCTAACAAACTCCCCCCACATCTAAACCCCTTGCTCTAGGGGCATGCTAATCGATATTTGGGAAATTAAAATCTCCCACGGCAACCCTGATATTATTACACCTTTCCAGAGTCTGTCTTCCGATCTGCTCCTTGTTGTCCCTGTTACTATTGGGTGGTCTATAAAAAACACCCAGTAGGGATATTGACCCCTTCCACTCACAGAGACTCCATAGACAATCCCTCCATGGCATCCTCCTTTTCTGCAGCCATGACACTATGTCTGATCAACAGTGCCATGCCCCCACCTCCTTTGCCTCCCTCCCTGTCCTTTCTGAATCATCTGAAGCCTGGCACTCGAAGTAACCATTCCTGCCCCTGAACCATCCAAGTCTCTAGCTTTCTCATCAGAAATGTAGCCACAAAGAATAAGTAGGATTTCAACACAGGAATCCATATCAAGACTGTTTTAATACAAAATCCAAGACTGGCATTGTAATCTTTATGATCTATCATCAGTGTAGAATGAATTGAATTGAATTACCTACATCCTTCATGTACATGAGTAAAAATCTTTATGTTACATCTCCGTCTAAATGTGCAATTTATAGCAATTTATAATAAATAATATGCAGTCAGCATCAATGCAATGATTACGAAACTCTAAAACAGTAACTCTGCTACAACTCTGAGAAAAAGACCAAAAAATTCACTGAGTAATAAAATCAACTTTCCACAACTCCAAAAAACTGTTCTATCAGTGTGAAGCTGGATTGTCCACTAACTCTCCTTATCAATTTGAAGAAGATAGTTGTGTCAAGGCACAGAAAAGGCACATACAATCTGGAAAACATCAGAATTAGTGTGTCATAGCACATGTGCAGTTCACAGCCAAGTACCATACACATAAGTTTTCCAGAAGTAAGTAAAACCAACTGTTAATGAGCAAACAGACAGTGTAATGTGACGTGCATGAGAAACTTCAAGTCCACCTCAAATTTACATGCATACTGCTTCCTTTTCTATTTGCCATGATGCAACAATGTTCTGGGAAGTCCAATGAACCACAATAAAGCAACATTTCTTCACTTACCAGGCTCAGAGCCATGCCTCTCAATCCAACTTTAAAATTTATAATATTCGTTTAGACCCAATAATTTAGCCTTCATCAGTGCAACTTCTTGATCCTAACATAACTTGGAAAACTTAATACAGTTTGTAGGAAATCACTAGAAAAAAATCAGGTCTCTATATTTACACAGCTCATGAACAACTTTTAACTACAATCATACAAGCTGAGGCAGATGGAGATGTTTGGTGCATGAATGGAAATCTTTTTAGCACTTTCTGTACATCAGAAATAAGATGACATTTTTTTCCAATCCCAAGAGGCTTTACTATTACTATTCTTTTAGTTATTTTTAAATAGAGTCATAGAATATTACAGCAGAAAAACAGTCACTTCGGCCCACCTAGTTCATGCCGAATCATTAATTTGCCTGGTCCCATAGACCTGCACTGGACCACAGTCCACCTTACCCCTCCCATCTATGTACCTATCTAAATTTCACTTAACTGTTGAAATCGACCCCATATCTACCATTTGCGCCAGTAGCTTGCACCACATACTCACCACCTTCTGAGTGAATAAGTTCCCCCTCATGTTTCATTTAAACATTTTACCTTTCACCCTTAAAACACCTCTAGTTGTAGCTCAACCCAATCTCAGTGGAAAAAGCCTGCTTGCATTTACTCTATCTTTACCCCTCATAATTTTGTATACCTCTATTAAATCTCCCCTCAATCTTCTCCTGCGTTCCTCTGTTCTACCGCGCTCCTCAGTGCCCTACTGCTCATTATGTAAGACCCACCCTGGTAGGTTCCTCCCAAAATGTAACACCTCACACCTGTCTGCATTAAATTCTTTCTGGCATTTTTCAGCCCATTTTTCCAGCTGACGCAGATCCCTCTGCAAGCCAGTCTTGGTGTCATCCACAGATCTGCTGATGTAGTTACCCACCAAAAAACATCAAACCATTGAACTTCACCACTCCTATCTCCTGTTCCAATCTCACTCCCTCTGAACGCACTGCCCTCCACTCTCTCCGCACTAATTCCAACCTCACTATCAAACCCGCAGACAAAGGTGGTGCCATAGTAGTCTGGTGGACTGACCTCTACCTCACTGAGGCCAAATAGAAGCTCTCTGACACCTCCTCTTACTTACCCCTGGAACAGGACCCCACCAAAAGACATCAAACCATTGTCTCCTGTACCATCACTGCCCTTATCAACTCCTGAGATCTTCCATTCTCAGCCACAAAACTCATAATTCCCACACCCCTCACTTCTTGGTTTTACCTCCTCCCCAAGATCCAAAAGCCTGACTGTTCCGGTAGACCCATAGTTTCTGCCTGCTCCTGCCCCACCGAACTTGTATCTGCCTACCTGGACTCCATTTTGTTACCCATAGTTCAGTCCCTCCCCACCTACATCCGGGATACATCCCATGCCCTCCAACTCTTCAATAACTTCCAGTTCCTCAGACCCGACTGCTTCATTTTCACTATGGATGTCCAATCCTTATACACTTCCATTCCCCATCAAGAAGGCCTTAAAGCCCTCTGCTACTTTCTGGACAATAGACCTCACCAGTTCCCCACCACCACCACCCTCCTCCGGTTGGCGGAACTGGTACTCACACTTAATAACTTCTCTTTTGGCTCTTCCCACTTTCTTCAAACCAAGGGTGTAGCTATGAGCACTCACATGGCCTCAGCTATGCCTATCTCTTCGTTGGTTATGTGGAACAGTCTATGCTCCAAACCTATACTGGTACTGCTCCCCAACTTTTCCTTTGCTACATTGACGACTACATTGGTGCTGCTTCCTGCACCCATGCTGAGCTCGTCAATTTCATCAACTTTGCTTTTAACTTCCACCCAGCCCTCAAGCTCACTTGGTCTATCTCGGGCACTTCTCTCCCCCTTTCTCGATCTCTCGGTCTCCATCTCTGGAGACAGATTGTCCACTGACATCTTCTATAAGCTCACTGACTCTCATAACTACCTTGACTACACCTCTTCCCACCCTTCCACATGCAAAAATGCTACTCCCTATTCCCAGTTCCTCCATCTCTGCTGCATCTGCTCCCAGGATGAGTCTTTCCATTCCAGGACATCCCAAATGTCATCTTTCTTTAAAGATCGTGGCTTTTCCTTCTGCCGTCATCAGTGATGTCCTCACCGGCCTCTCCTCCATTTCCCACACTTCGGCCCTCACCCCAGCCTTCCATCACCACAACAGGGACAGAGTTCATCTTGTCCTCACCTACCATCCCACCAGCCTCCGAATCCAGCACATTATCCTCTGCAACTTCCGCCATTTCAACAGGACCCCACCACTAAGCACATCTTTCCCTCTCTACCCCTCTCCGCTTTCCGCAGGGATCGTTCCCTCCGCGACTCCCTGGTCCACACGTCCCTCCCCACGGATCTCCTACCCAACACTTATCCCTGCAAGCTTAAGTGCTACACCTGTCCCTACACCTCCCCTCTCACCACCATTCAGGGCCCCAAACAGTCCTTCCAGGTGAGGAAACATTTCACTTGTGAGTCTGTTGGGGTCATCTATTGCATCCAGCGCTCCCAGTGTGGCCTCCTCTACATCATTGAGACGCGACGCAGATTGGGGGACCGCTTCATCGAGCACCTCCGCTCCGTCCGCCACAACAGACAGGATCTCCCAGTTGCCACCTACTTCAACTCTGCTTCACATTCCCATTTGGATATGTCCATACACGGCCTCCTCTACTGTCATGATGAGGCCAAACTCAAGTTGGAGAAGCAATACCTCATATACCGTCTGGGTAGTCTCCAGCCCCTTGGCATGAACATTGAATTCTCCAACTTCCGGTAATTCCCTCCCCCTCCCTTCCCCCATCCCAGTTTCACTCTGCCCCCTCCTCCAGCTGCCTATCACCTACCTCATGGTTCCATCTCCTCCTACTACCCATTGTGCTTTCCCCTATTCCTTCTTCACCTTTCCTGCCTATCCCCTCCCTGCTTCCCCTCCCCCACCCCTTGATCTTTCCCCTTACTGGTTTTTCACCTGGCACCCACCAACCTTCTCCTTCCCACCCTCCCCCAACCTTCTTTATAGGGCCCCTCCCTCTTCAGTCCTGATGAAGGGTCTCGGCCTGAAACGTTGACTGCTCATTTCCACAGATGCTGCCCAACCTGCTGAGTTCCTCCAACATTTTGTGTATGTTGCTGATGTAATTTACCATAGAGTCATAGAAATGTACAGCACAGAAATAGATCCTTTGGCGAAACTATTTAATCTGCCTACTCCCATCAACCTGCACCAGGATCATATCCCTCCATTCTCCTACTATCCATGTACCTATCCAAACTTCGCTTACACGTTGAAATCAAGCTTACATGCACCACTTGCACTGGCAGTTTACATTTACCTTATCTATACCCCTCATAATTTCATGTAGCTCTATCAAATCTCCTCTCATTCTTCTAAGTTTTAAAGAATAATTTCCTTACCTATTCAATCTTCCCTTATAACTCATGTCCTACAGACATGGCAATATCCTTGTAAACTTTCTCTGTACTCTTTCAACCTTATTTAAATCTTTCCTGTAGGTAGGTGACCAAAACTGCACACAATACTTCAAATTAGGCCTCACCAATGTCTCATACAATCTCAACAAAACATCTCATTTCCTATATTCTACTGTTCATTGTGTAAGACTTAAACTGGTTAGCCCTACTGAAGTTCCACAATTTGCAATTGTCTGCGTTAAATTCCATCTGCCTGTTTTCAACCCATTTTCCCAGCTAATCCAAATCCCTCTGCAAGCTATGATAGTCCATTATATCCCCAATCTTGGTGTCATCCTCAAATTTGCTGATCCAGTTAACCACATTATCAGAATCAGGTTTATTACCACCGGCATGTGACGTGAAATGTGCTAACCTAGCAGCAGCAGTTCAATGCAATACATAATATAGAAGAGAAAAAAAAATAAAAATAATAAAAACAAAAATAATAATAAATAAGTTAATCAATTATAGTATATGTATATTGACTAGATTAAAAACGTGCAGAAAACAGAAATACTGTATATTAAAAAAAGTGAGGAAGTGTCCAGGGGTTCAATGTCCATTCAAGAATCTGCAGCAGAGGGGAAGACGCTGCTCCTGAATTGCTGAGTGTGCGCCTTCAGGCTTCTGTACCTCTGACCCCTCCTACCTGATGGCAACAGTGAGAGAAACATTGATATGTTGGGATCAGGTTAGATCCTCAGAGACCTTGACACCCAGGAACTTGAAACTGCTCACTTTCACCACTTCTGATTCCTCTATGAGGATTGTTTTGTGTTCCTTAGTCTTACCCTTCCTGAAGTCCACGATCAGCTGTTTCGTCTTGTTGATGTTGAGTGCCAGCTCGTTGCTGCGGCACCACTCCACTAGTTGGCATATCTCACACCTGTACACCCTCTCGTCAGCACCTGAGATTCCACCAACAATGGTTGTATCATCAGCAAATTTATAAATGGTATTTGAGCTACGCCTAGCCACGCAGTCATGTGTATATATAGAGTAGAGCACTGGGCTAAGCACACACCCCTGAGATGCGCCAGTGTTGATCGTCAGCGAGGACCATATGTTATCACCAATTAGCACAGATTGTGGTCTTCCAGTTAGGAAGTCAATGATCCAATTGCAGAGGGAGTTACAGAGGCCCGGGTTCTGCAACTTCTCAATTAAGATTGTGGGAATGATGGTATTCAATGCTGAGCTATAGTCGATGAACAGCATCCTGACATAGGTGTTTGTGTTGTCCAAGTGGTCTAAAGCTGTGTGGAGAGCCACTGAGATTGTGTCTGCCATTGACCTATTCTGGTGATAGGCAAATTGCAATGAGTCCCGGTCCCTGCTGAGGCAGGAGTTCAGTCTAGTCATGAACAGCCTCTCAAACCATTTCATTACTATCGATGTGAGTGTTACCGGGCGATAGCCATTAAGCAGCTCACATTATTCTTCTTAGGCACTGGTATAATCATTGCCTTTTTGAAGCAAGTGGGAACTTCTGCCCGTAGCAGTGAGAGGTTGAAAATGTCCTTGAATACTCCCACTAGTTATTGGCACAGGTTTTCTGAGCCTTACCAGGTACTCCATCAGGACCTTCCACCTTGAGAAGGTTCACTCTCTTTAAAGGCAGCCTAACATCAACCTCTGAGACAGAGATCACAGGGTCATTAGGTGCAGCAGGAATCTTCACAGCTGTAGTTGTGTTCTCCCTTCCAGATCGTTAATATAGATAACAAACAACAACAGACCCAGCACCAATCCCTGCAGTACACCCCTAATCACAGGCTTCCAGTCTGAGAGGCAACTATCTACTACCACTCTCTGGCTTCTCTCAAAACCAATCTGTAATCCAATTTACCACCTCATGTTAAATGCCGAGCAACTGAACGTCTATGTGGAACGATGTCAAATGCCTTGCTAAAGTCCATGCAGACAATATCCACTGCATTGCCTTCATCCACTTACCTGGTAATTTCCTCAGTACTTGTATGTACTGATCAAGGAAACTTTCCTGAGCAACCTGGAGCAATATAGTGGTGCTAGAAAGTTTGTGAACCCTGCAGAATTTTCTCTATTTCTGCATAAATATAACCTAAAAATGTGATCAATTCTTCATGAAAGTCCTAAAACTAGATAAAGAGAATACAATTAAATAAATAACACAAAAATTATCCTTGTTCATTTATTCATTGAGAAAAATGATCCAATATTACATGCATTTGCTGGAAAAAAGTATGTGAACTTGTGGGGTAATGCCTCCTACAAAAACTATTTGGAGTCAGGTTTTCCAGTCAATGAGATAAGATTGGAGGTGCACTGCCCTATAAAAAAGACACACAAAGTCAGGATACTGACAGACCTGCTCTTCTCAAGAATGATCCGTTTATGTGCATGATGCCTCGATCTAAACAACTTTCAGAGGACCTTAGAAGAAGAATTGTAGAGATGCATGAAGCTGGAAAAGGCTATATAGGCATCTCAAAAGACTCGAGTGTTCATCAGTCCACAGTAAGAGAAATTGTCTACAAATAGAGGAAATTGTCCCTTGGAGTGGGTATCCTGCAAAGACTACACCAACAGCACAATGTGCAATGCTGAAGGAGGCGAAAAAGAACCCAAGAGTAACAGCAAAAGACCTGCAGAAATCTCCAAAACTTGCTAAAGTCTCTATTCATGTGTCCACTATAAGAAAACTCTGAACAAGACTGGTTTTCATATAAGGACCCCACAAAGGAAACCACTGCTCTCCAAAAAAAAAAATTGCTGCATGTCTCAAGTTTGCCAAAGACCACCTGGATGTTCTAAAATGCCTCTGGGACAATGTTCAGTGAACAGATGAAACAAAATTTGAACTTTGTGGCAGAAATGTCTACTGCTATGTTTGGAGGAAAAAGGGCACCGCACACCAACATCAATACCTCATCCCAACTGTGAAGCATGATGAAAGGAGCACATTGGTTTGGGGCAGCTTTGCTGCCTCACGGCCTGGACAGCTTGCAATCATTGAGGAAACAATGAATTCAAAATGGTATCAAGTCATTTTACAGCAGAATGTCCTGGTAGCAGTCCATCACCTGAAACTCAATAGAAGTTGGATAGTGTAACAAGACAATGATCCAAAAGACAAGAGTAAATCAACAACAGAATGGTTTAAAAAGAAGAAAATTTGTGTTTTGGAATGGCCAAGTCAAAATCCTGACCTTAATCCTATATAAATATTGTGGAAGGACCTGAAGCAAGTAGTTCATGCAAGGAAGCCCACTAACATCCTAGAGTTGAGGCAGTTTGGTAAGGAGGAATGGCTTAAAATTCCTCCAATCCAATGTGCCGGACAATCAACAGCTACCAGAAATGTTTGGTTGAAGTTATCGCTGTACCAGGACGTCACAGCAGTTATTAAAAACAAAGGTTCACCTACTTTTTCCAGCAAATATATATAATATTGGATCATTTTTCTCAATAACTAAATGAATAAGGTTAATGTTTTTTGTGTTATTCATTTAGTTGAGTCTCTTTATTTAGTTTTAGTATTTAAGTGAAAATCTGATCATATTTTAGGTAATATTTATGCAAAAATAGAAAAAATTCTACAGAGTTCACAAACTTGCCAGCACCACTGTATCTTTCCAGCTTGACTTTAGTTTAGCCAGCATTACTATTGTTTGGGCTGTCCTTGCTTTGATACGTGTTGGTTGATGATGGCACCAAGATACTTGAACCGTTTGACAGTCTCTAATTCTTGTCCACTGTGATTTTTGTCATGATTGGCTCCTCACTGTTTTTCATCAGATTGGTTTTCTTTTCACTGATCTCAATACCATATCTGGTAGATTAATCATGGAGATGGTTCACAAGGCAGGCCAATTCATCCCCACTTCCTGCCAGCCCATCAATGTCATCAGCGAACCTGAGGTTGGTTATGATCTGTCCTCCGATGCTGACTATGCTGATATCGCCTCCCAGAGCATCTGTCATCATTTGCTTCGGGAAAATGTTGAACAGCCTGGGTGAAAGGAGGCAGTCTTGTCAGACTTCAACTGATGTGTGGAACCACTCTCCAACTGTGCCTTGAACAAATACTACACTGCTAGCTTTAGTGTAGAGCTGCTTGATGGTTTGGGTCAGCTTCTGGCCCATGTTGTATCTCTTCATCATAGCCCAGAGGGCATCAGGCCACATACTACCAAATGCCTTCTTGAAGTCAATGATCACATGAAGGATGTCCTGTTGATGTTGGTTGTATTTCTCACATAGTACTCAGATATTGAATATCTGTTCTGTTGTACTTCTTCCACTTCTGAATCCAGCCTGCTCTTCTGTGATTATTTCTTCTGCCTGTGGTTTCAGTCTTTTCAAGATGACTTTCAACACCACTTCACTTGCATGGCTGATTAGACTTATGGTTCTATAATTTTGGCACTGCTGTAAGTTGCTTTGCTTGGGGAGAGTGATGATGAGTGATTTCATCCAGCGTGTAGGCCATTCCCCAGTCTGCCAGATTTTGTGGCAGATATTGGTAGGGATGTCTATCACTGTCTCTCCTCCATGTTTTATCAGGTTGGCCGAGATGTTGTCTATTCCTGCAGCTTTCCAATTCTTCAGAGATCTTACGGCTGCTTCTACTTCTTCTCATCATTTGAAAAGTCCTGACTTGTGAATATGCTGGGGTCTCCTTGTGGAGAATGGCTTTGTCTTCTGTGAGACAGTTTCCTTTTTTGTCTTGGATGGTGCTGGTTCGTAACTAACGCTGTTTAGTAAGGTCCTTCACAATTTGAAAAGCTTGCTTGCTGTTGTTCTTGTTCAGACTATCTTCTATCTTTGTACACTGTCTCTCAATCCATTCTTCCTTGGCCTTGATCATAGTTTTCCTGATCTTGCTGATCTCTCTGTATGCTACAGCTCCTGTTGTTGTGTTCTTAGTTTTCTTCAGATCTTTTATAGTATCACACAATTCTAGCATCTCCTATCTTACCCAGGGTTGGGTTTTCTGGGGTGTTTTCCAAGTATCTCATTGGCTGTTTCTGTCATCACTTCACTGAGCTTACCTGTCAACATTTCAGCATCACCAGTCGTGCAAAATTTCCACCAACTGTAGCTTTAAAGGATTTGGTGTTGAAGGGTTCCTTCAGTGAAGTTGAATTTCATTCTGATGTTCCTGGACTTCTTGACTTCCTTCAGCCTGATTCTAAAGCTGATTATCACTAGGTCGTGGTCACTTCCAATTTCAGCACCTGGGAATGCCCTTGTGGTTCTCTTGATCCCAGGCTGAAACCAGTTCTGCACCAGTATGTAATCAATCTGGCTATGATGCATTCCATTGGGCACAAGCCAGGTCCAGCATCGTTGATGCCTTGTGCTCTCTAAGAGTGTACATAAGCACCATGTTGTTGGTAGCTGGTGAACTCAAGTAGGTGTAATCCTTGCTCATTAAAGGAGGGGCCACAGAATTTCTTCCAGTCTTTCAGTGTATCTGCACCCACTTTGGCATTTCAGTCCCCCTGGGATGATTAGAATGTCCTTTTTATCCACCTTGTCAATAATGTCCTGGAGCTGAGTATAGAATTCCTCCACTTGATCATCTTTGTAGTCAGTTGTTGGTGCATAGGCCTGTATTACCGTTATGTTGAAAGGTGCTGCTCGAAGACAGATGGAAATAAGCCTGCTGGATACTGGGTGGCACCCAAGTACTGAGTTCTTGATGCTGTTGTTGACATGAAATACTATGTCATTGGCATGTTTGTCAAATTCTTCACTGTACTATCATATATGGCCTTCCTCAGTAAGATATTCACCGAGGTTTTTCCACCTGACTTCACAAGAGTCCTATGATGTGCCAGGTTTACCTCTCTAGCTTATATGCAAGTTCTTGCAGTTTCCCTGCTTGGGCAAGTGTTCTCACGTTCCACGTGGCTAATGAGATGTAATCTCTCCCATGGATAGTCCCTGGTGTGCAATAGATGGCATGGTCCTTGGTGACCCGGGCGGTGACCGATTCAGTACAGGATCTGTTGCTGTGTCCAGCATGTCGCGTGTCTTGGGATGGAGAGGCCTGGCAGCGCCCATCCTTCTCCAGGCCAGACCACAGCCAGTGTTCTCCAACTCGGTGGCTCACCATGGTGTCGAACACATGGCCATTGTAGTTCTTCAGGGAACTCATCCACTAGCCAGTGACTTCATCGACAAGGTCCTTCTCCCAGTGGTGCCACAATAACACCACCTGCTCACGTCGTTTAACTCGCCAACTGAAGTAGTGTACTGGGATGTGTCAATTGGAGGCAGACGTGAGAGTTTTAGGAGATGAATGAGGACCAGTAATGCCTATCCACCCTACTAGATAGACTGCAGATGCCAGACATCAAAGGTACTACTTTCATACAGAGCCCCCTTCCCTGGTTATATTCCCCAACTCTTCCTCCACTACAATAATGACTGTATTGCCGCTGCTTCATGCACCCATGCTGAGTTCATTAATTTTCCCCCTAACTTCTACCCTGCTCCTATTTTCACCTGGGCCATCTCTGACACCTCCCACCCCTTTCATGATCTCCCTGGAGACAAACTGTCAACTGACATCTTTTATCAATGATAAGATTCTTGGCAGTGTGGAAAATCTCAGAGATCTTGGGGTCTGTGTCCATAGAAGGCGGTGTATGGTGTTTTGGCATTCATCAACCATGCAATTGAGTTCAAGAGCCTTGACGTAATGTTACAGCTATACAAGATCTTGGTCAGACCACACTTAGAGTACTGTGTTTGGTTCTGGTCACCTCACTACAGGAAGGATGTGGATACTATAGAAAGAGTGCAGAGGAGATTTACAAGGATGTTGCCTGGATTGGAGGGCATAATTTATGAGTATAGGTTGAGTGAACTTGGCCTTTTCTTCTTGGAGTGACAGAAGATGAGAGGTGACCTGATAGAGGTGTAGAAGATGATGAGGGCATTGATCATGTTGATAGACAGAGGCTTTTTCCCAGGGCTGAAATGGCTAGCATGAGAGGGCATAGTTTTAAGGTGCTTGGAAATAGGTACCGGGGGGATGTCAGGGGTAGGTTTTTCACAGAGAGTAGTGGGTGCATGGAATGCACTGCCAGTGGTGGTAGTGGAAGCGGATACAATAGGGTCATTTAAAAGCCTCTTAGATAGGTATATGGAGCTTAGAATAATAGAGGGCTATGTGCTAGGGAAATTCTAGGCCATTTCTAGAGTAGGTTGCATAGTCGGCACAACATTGTGGACCAAAGGGCCTGTAATATGCTGTAGATTTCTATGTTCTATAAACCTACTGATTCCCAATGTTATTTCCTTTTCTCAGTATCTTTGCCTCTGCCACATCTGTTCTTAGGATACAACCTTCCATTCCAGGATATCAAAGATGTCTTCCTTCTTTGAAGAATGGTGATTCCCTCCCTCTATTATTTATGCTGCCCTCACCCGCATCTCCTCCATTTCCCATACATCTGTACTCACCCCATCTTCCCGCCATCATAATAGTGATAGAGTCCCTCTTGTCCTTACTTACCACCCTATCAGCCTGCACATCCAACACGTTATACACCATAACTTCCACCATCTCCAAAAGAACCCTACCACTAAATATAACTTTGCCTCCTCCCTCCCTGCTTTCCACAGGGATCGCTCCCTCCATGATTCCCTTTTCCATTTGTTCCTCCCTACTCCAGGCATTTATCACTGCAAGCGTCTTAAGTACTGCACCAACCCATACACTTCACCTGCAAATCTGTTGGAGTTGTCTATTGTGCCCAGTGCTCCCGATGTGCCAAAACGAGGCCACCATCAGAATGGAGGAGCAAAACCTTATATTCCGTCTGGGTACCATCCAACCTGATGGCATGAATATCGATTTCGCCTTCCGGTGAACAAAATTCTCCCTACTTCCTCTACTCCTCACTCTGACCTTTTAGTTCTTCTCACCTGCCTATTACTTACACCTGGGTCCCCTTCTCTTTCCCTTTCTCCTACTGTCCCCTCTCCTCTCCTATCAGATTCTTTCTTTGCCAGCCTTGGCAGTGCCCGCCCAACTGGCTTCACCTATCACCTTCCAGCTAGCCTCTTTCCCCTCCCTCACCTTTTCATTCAGGCATATCCCCCCTTCACTCTCAGTCCAGAGGAAGGGTCCTGGCCAGAAACACCAATCATTTACTCTCTTCCATGGATATTGTGTGACTTGCTGAGTTCCTCCAGCATTTTGTTTGTGTTGCCAGGTATACCTCTGCCAAAAAAACTTTCCCAATCCACATTTGCCAGATTGAGTATCCATAATATGAAATTCCGAAAACTGTAAACCTCCGAAATCTGAAATGTTTTTTAAGTGCTGACCTGAAGTGCTGGTTTCCAGGTAACGTACATGTCTCTGCACACCACAGACAGTTCTGAGAAGTGACCTAATATATGTAATTAACAGAAATTGATGAAAAATAGAAAACCATTGCATAAAGCAAAAAATGAAGATCTTGATCGTAAATTGAAAAAGTGAATTCATCAGCACTGGGGTAAACACATGCCGCTTAACAGTATGCTGATCATGAAACAAGCAAAGAAAGTTCTAGCATAATGCGCTGAAAACTGAAGGTAATTGTGAATATTCAGCAGGGTGGTTGTAGAAATTTAAGGCATGGTATTAAATGTTTTAAACATTTGTAGTGATAAAGTCACTGCTTAACACAAAGCAGCAGAGAAATTCATTGATGAGTTTACCAAGATCATCACTGATGAAATCTAACACGGAATTGCTGCAACAATTCACATATGTGCGATGAACAAGTGTAAGACAAAGACTGCTTACCAGTAGCAGGTAAATTCAGAGTCAGAAATGATAGCAATCCCAAGCTATCTCAACGTATATTCCAAAATCAAAAAAAATCCGAACTTCAAAACACTTCCAGCCTCAAGCATTTTGAATGAAGTGTACTCAACCTGTACCATCAAAACTGGCCTTTCTCCAATTTAGAATCTCAACCCAAGGACCAGACCTATCTTTTTTCATTATTATCTTGAACTAAATGGCATTATGATCACTAGCTACAAAGAGATCTCTACACAAACTTTTGTCAACTACCATCTCATTCCCTAATAGGAGATCACACTCTTTAGTTGCAACCTCTGTGTACTGACTAAGGAAACGCCTGAACACATTTAACAAACTCTTTCCCATCCAGCCATTTACAGGATAGGAGTCCCAGTCAATTTGTGGAAAATTAAAATCATCTACTATAACAACCTTGCATTTCTTGTAACAGTCTGTAATCTCTTACAAATTTGTTCCTCTAAATCCCACAGACTGTTGGGTGGTCCATAGTATAATCCCATTAATGTGGTCATGCCTTTCTTATTGCTCATTTCTTCCCATAAAGTTCAAAGTTCAAAATTAATTTATCAAAGTATGTGTACATTGTACAACCTTGAGATTTGTTTCATTATAGGCAACCACAAAACAAGAAACCCAACACAACCCTTTAAGAAAAAGACCAACAGACACCCAATGTGCAGACAGAGAGAAAAAAAATCAAAAAAACTAATTGTGTAAACAATAAAAGTAAGCAAAAAGCATTTAGAATGAAAGTGAGTCCGTTGACACGAAGCTCGGAACAGACCTGCAGCATCAGTTCAACATGTAGAGGAGTAAACATCACAGAGCCCAGAAACACAAAGCCCAGAGCAGCTAGAGCAGGCCCACAGCCTCAATCTCAGTGCAGTGAAAAGCAAAGTAAACATTGCGGAGCAGCGAGCTGAACCAGCCCTAGTTATGCGATTCACCAGAACTTTGGTACCAGCATAGGTTCAGGTGGAACCTGTCCCATCAGAACAATTCCCTCTTTGGCCATACTGGTGCCAATGTCCCACGAATTCAGACCCACCTCTTCCATACCAATCATTGAACCTCACATTTAATTCTCTGGTTTTATGGACAATTTGCACATGGCTCAGGTTACAATCCAGACATTACTACCTTTTTGGTTCTGTGTTTTAATTTAGACCTAGCTACTCAAATATCCTCAAGAACCTCTTTCCTTGTTCTTCTACGGCATTAGTACCCATAGGGACCACAATAACTGGATCTTTCCTCTCCCATTCCAAATTCCTCTGCAGTTGCCAATTTACCAAGCAACCAGCAAGATGAAGGAGAATTCTAAGGGACTCTAAGTGGCAGATGAAATACAATGTAGGTAAGTGTATGGTCATGTACTTTGGTAGAAGGAATAAAGGTGTAGACTATTTCTCAAATGGGAATCAAATTCAGAAATCAGAAGGTTTTGGTAGTGCTATTGCAGGAGTAATCCTGAGGCTTTATAAAGTATTGGTCAGACTGCACTTGGGAGTTTTCAGCTCCTTATCTAATGAAGGATGTGCTGGCATTGGAGGGGGACAAGAGGCATTTACAAGAATAATCCCAGGAATGGAAGATTTAATGTACGTGTAGTATTTGATGGTTCTGCCCCTGTACTCACTGGAGTTTTAAAAGATTATGGAAGATCTCATTGAAACCTATTGAATATTGAAAGGCCTTGACAGAGTGGACCTTGAAAGGATGTTTCCAATAGTGGGTGAGTCTAGGAACAGAGGGCACAGTCTCAGAATACAAACAACATCTCTTTAGAGCAGAGATGAGAAAGAATTTTTTTTTAGCCAGAGTGGTGATTATGTGTAATTCAATGCAACAGATGGCAGTGGAAGCCAATTCATTAGGAGGGCACACATATTTAAAGCAGAGGTTGTTATGTTCTCATTTAGTAGGGTGTCAAAGATTACAAATATGATCAAATGGTGAAGCAGACTCAATGGGCTGAATAGCCTATTTCTGCTGCTCTGTTTTATGATCTAACTGTAGGTGGGGACAGAACTGGGACAGGTTGTTAATGAACAATAGAAGCAGGAGTAGGCTAGTCAGCCCCTGGAGTCTGCTCCAACACTTAATATGATCATTGCCCCAGTCCTCGTTTCCTCATCTGTCAGTTCTCATTGCCCTCAATTTCTTGATCTACCACTAAACACTCTTAATAAGCCAATATACTGAACCTTCTGGCTAAGAAGATTTAAGAGATTCACTGGTGTCTACGGGAAGTTCCCACAAACCTCAGATTTACTGACCAACCTTTAATCTTGTAAATATGTCCCCTTCCTCAAGATTCCCCTATCATGCCCCCTAAGGGTCTCATATACATTTCAATAAGAGCACCCCTTGTTCATCTGAAGTCCAAACAATGACTTGATTACTCGTGATAGGACAACTCCCATCTCAGGAATTTGCCAAGTGAACCTCTTTTGGACTGTCCCTTAAATTAGGAGATCCAAACTCAGCCTAGAACCCCAGCCATGACCTCACCCATACATACCTGGCACAATTCATGCCACTGTCCATAAGGAGTTGTACATTCTCCCCGTGACTACGTGGGTTTTCTCCGGGTGCTCCGGTTTCCTCCCACAGTCCAAAGGCCTACTGGTTGGTAGGTTAATTGGTCATGAGAAATTGTCCAGTGATCAGACTAGAGTTAAATTGGGGGTTACTGGGCAGCATAACTCAAAGGCCAGAAGGCTCTATTTTGTGCTGAATAAATATGAATTTTTAAAAATATTAAATTTCAACCTGTGAAAGAGAATAGATCAAAGTGAAACACAAGAACTTCATGGGCCATGCAGCTTTATTCTTCATTACAAGTCAGTATAGTAAAGCAGTAACTGAAGGTTAGATTTGAGCATGAATTGGTATGGTTAGTCTGCTGCCTTTTTCATTATCTCATTGATAAAAATGGTTACTAAGACTAAACACAGTAAAGATTATATTGAGTAATTTTCTCTTAATTGGAAAGGAGACTGAGTCCAAGATGACTAGAGACAATATTTCATGCCATCTGTAACCGGACTATTTTAAATAAATTTTTAATAAAAATCATTCTGGCTCAAATTTTCATCCATTCTCTTAAAATTGCTAGGAAAACAAGGGTGAATACCAATTTAAATCCATTTCCCTTATAACTTACTAATCAATTCTGCTTTGAACTAAAATCCTATCTAACTACTTTATTTGTCCCAGCTTTGTCTATCCTGATGGCGTCTCGCCATAAGATCAGAAACATAGGAACAAATTAGGCCTTTTGGACCGTCGAGCCCGTTCCGTCATTGAAATATGGCTGAGTGCTGGATCTCCTTCGAAAACTCACGATATCCAGACCACGATAATGTTTTTTTTTCACTTGGTTTCTTTCAATGCTGCTGCATACTTCTCTGCGGAGACCCTGCAGCTCGGATCACAAGACCCTGCAGCAGAGAGTGAGGTCAGCTGAGAAGATCATCGGGGTCTCTCCTCCCGCCATTACTGACATTTACACCACACACTGCATCCACAAAGCAAACAGCATTATGAAGGACCCCACGCTCTTCTCCCTCCTGCCATCTGGCAAAAGGCACCGAAGTATTCGGGATCTCACGACCAGAATATATAACAGTTTCTTCCCCCAAACCATCAGACTCCTCAATACCCAGAGCCTGGACTGACACCAACCTACTGCCCTCTACTGTACCTATTGTCTTGTTTATTGTCTATGGTAATACCTGCACTGTTATGTGCACTTTATGCAGTCCTGGGTAGGTCCGTAGTCTAGTGTAGTTTTTGTGTTGTTTTACGTAGTTCCGTGTAGTTTTTGTATTGCTTCATGCAGCACCATGGTCCTGAAAAACATTGTCCCGTTTTTACTGTGTACTGTACCAGCAGTTATGGTCGAAATGACAATAAAAAGTGACTTAACTTGACTTTATTTATATCAATTTTGTTCTCTTATTAGCGTGCATTCATCCGTTCTTTTATTTCCTCGGAAGATCGCGCATCAGGCGCTTAAATGATGTCAAGACGACGCAGGCGGAAATTTTGTAATCCCTGGAAAATTGTGGAGAGGGGGGAACCTTCCAGAAGGCCAGATTAGAAAGGAATTCTGCTGCATTTTACAGAGGATAACCTGTGAGAATTTCAAAAGCCCTGGTGGTCACCGGACGCCGTCACCAACGCAGGGACCCTACTTACCTCCTTTCCGCTGAATTGCTCCTCCCGGTCTGAGGACAGCGGTTTGTAATTTAGCGCCAGCCCGCGCTCGCTCTGAACGCCCACCCGCTCCCTCCTCTCCAGCGGCACGCGCCCGCTGCTTCACCTGAACGTGACCCTTTCCCTCCTCTCCAGCGGCACGCGCCCGCTGCTTCACCTGAACGCCCATCCGCTCTCCCCATTCCCTTCCAGCAGCACGCGCCCGCTGCTTCACCTGAACGCCCACCCGCTCCCCCCATTCCCTTCCAGCAGCACGCGCCCGCTGCTTCACCTGAACGCCCACCCGCTCCCCCCATTCCCTTCCAGCAGCACGCGCCCGCTGCTTCACCTGAACGCCCACCCGCTCCCCCCATTCCCTTCCAGCAGCACGCGCCCGCTGCTTCACCTGAACGCCCACCCGCTCCCCCCATTCCCTTCCAGCAGCACGCGCCCGCTGCTTCACCTGAACGCCCACCCGCTCCCCCCATTCCCTTCCAGCAGCACGCGCCCGCTGCTTCACCTGAACGCCCACCCACTCCCCCCATTCCCTTCCAGCAGCACGCGCCCGCTGCTTCACCTGCACGCCCACCCGCTCCCCCCATTCCCTTCCAGCAGCACGCGCCCGCTGCTTCACCTGAACGCCCACCCACTCCCCCCATTCCCTTCCAGCAGCACGCGCCCGCTGCTTCACCTGAACGCCCACCCGCTCCCCCCATTCCCTTCCAGCAGCACGCGCCCGCTGCTTCACCTGAACGCCCACCTTCTCCCTCTCCTCCAACGGCACGCGCTCCATTTCCGACGATTCCCAACGGCTTAGTGCATCGGTGGCGCACGATCGGGCCAGCCGGCGGCGGCAGGAGGAGCAAGTTTAAATCTCTTCCTTGCATTGGGAGCAGTCAGTTAAAGAGAGCACGATGGCTGGAGGAAGAGGCAGGAATTCAGCTGCTTACCGCAGGGGATGGGGCTAAGTTTTATGCATCAGTTGCTGGCACTGCACCGCCACCCTGAATGCATAGCGTTGGAGGAACTAATAGGATTAGTCCAGATGAAGGATATCGGGCAAAACATCATCTGTTTATTTCCCTTTTTGGATAATGCATTTTACCAATGAGTTTTTCCAGCGCTATGCGTGTTGCTCCAGATTCCAGCATCAGCAGCGCCTTGGGTCTTAAGACATTAGAGCAGAATGAGGCCACTCGACCCATTGCAGTTGTTCAGACCGATTTATTTTACCTCAACCCCTTATCCTGCCTTCTCCCCATAATATTTGACCTTCCTACTTATTAAAAACCAATCTAACTCTTTTTTAAATATACCCAGTGACTTAGCCTCCAACCCTGTCTGTGGCAAATAGTTCCCTGATTTACCACCCTCTGGTTAAAGAAATAACTCCTGATTTCTGTTCTAAAAAGATACCCTGAGTTTATGCCCTTTGGTGCTAGACTGTTGGAGATATCCTCTCCATGTCCATTCTGGATTGGGAAATTTTTAAAAACCTACAGAAAGCAACTAAAAAAACATTAGAAGGGAAAATATGAAAGCATGCTAGCAAATAATATCAAAGTGGATAGTAAAAGTTTTTTTTCAAGTATGTTAAAAATAAAAGAGAAATAAGAGTGGATATAGGACTGCCAGAAAATGAGAAAGGAGCAATAATAATGGGGGACAAGGAGATGGCTGATGAACTAAATGAGTATTTTGCATCAGTCTTCACTGTGGAAAATACTAGCAGTATGCCTGATGTTGTAGAGTGTGAAGGAAGAAAAGTAGATTCAGTTACTACAAGAGAGAAAGTGCTCAAAAACCCGAAAGACCTAAAGGTGCATAAGTCACTCGGACCAGATGAACTGCACCGTAGGGTTCTGAAAGAGGTAGCATTAGAGATAGTGGCGACATTAGTAATAATCTTCCAAAAATCATTGGACTCTGACATGGTGCCAGAGGACTGGAAAACTGCAAGTGTCGCTCCATTCTTTAAGAAAGGAAGAAAGCAGCAGAAAGGAAATTATAGACGAGTTACCCTGTCCTCAGTGGTTGGGAAGATATTGGAGTCAATTGTTCAGGATGAAGTGATGAAGTACCTAGTGACACAGGACAAGATAATACAAAGTCAGCATGGTTTCCTTCTGGGAAAATCCACTATTTTGCCTATCAATGAAATCAGGCTAACAGAAATGAAGAATGAGGGGAGACCTCATAGAAACGTTTCGAATGTTAAAAGGCATGGACAGAGCGGATGTGGCAAAGTTGTTTCCCATGATGGGGGAGTCTAGTACGAGAGGGCATGACTTCAGGATTGAAGGGTGCCCTTTCAGAACAGAAATGTGAAAAATTTTTTTTAGTCGGAGGGTGGTGAATCTATGGAATTTGTTGCCACGGGCAGCAGTGGAGGCCAAGTCACTGGGTGTATTTAAGGCAGAGATTGATAGGTATCTGAGTAGCCAGGGCATCAAAGGTTATGGTGAGAAGGCGGGGCAGTGGGACTAAATAGGATAAAATGGATCAGCTCATGATAAAATGGCGGAGCAGACTCGATGGGCTGAATGGCCTACTTCTGCTCCTTTGTCTTATGGTCTTATATATAATTTCCATTTTGTCTCCCTCCTTTCTTAAAGAGTGAAGTGACAGTTGTATTTTTTTAGTAATCCAGATGCATTCCAGAATTTAGAAATTCTTGAAAGATCACTACTAATGTCTCAACAATCTCTTCAGCTACCTCTTTCCGAACCCTGGAGAATAGTAATCTGGTCCAGGTGACTTACCTAACTTCAGACCTTTCAGCTTCGCAAGCACCTTTATCTCATTAATAGCAACAACACTTATTTCTGCCCCCTGACACTCGAACATCTGGTATGCTGCCTCTGTCTTCCATAGTGAAGACAGACACAGTGCTCATTCAGTTATCCACCACTTCTTTGTCCCCATTACTACTCCTCATGCATCATTTTCCTGCAGTCCAATTTCCACTCTTGCCTCTGTTTTACTTTTTATACAGTATATCTGAAAAAACTTTTGTTATCCACTTTTACATTATTGGCTTGCTTACCTAAATATTTCATCTTCCTTTTCCTTATTCCTTTTGGTTGCCTTCTTTTGGGTTTTATAAGCTTCCCAAACCTTTAGCATCCCACTATTTTTCACTGTAGTGTATGGCCTCTCTTTTGCTTTTATGTTGTATTTGACTTCCCTTGTCAGCCACAGTTGTCTTTTTTCCCTGCTTTAGGATGCTAGACGATGCTGAACACTTGCTCGCCATCCACACTTGGCTTGATGTTTCAATCTTCCTCCATGCTTTAATCGGTGAGATCAGTGAGAAATAGAGTCTATCAGGTTCAAAGTAAGTTTATCATCAAAGTACAGATATGTCACCATATACAACCCTGAGGTTCATTTTCTTGCAGGCATACTTACTAGAAATAATTGAAGACACACACAAACTTGTGTTCAACAAGCTGTGCAAATACAAAGTGAGAAATAATAGGAAATAATAGCAATTAATATCAAGAGTCCTTGAAAGTGAGTCTATATGTTGTGGGAACATTTCAATAATAGAGCAAGTGGAATTGAGTGAAGTTATCCCTTTTGGTTCAAAAGCCTGGTGCTTGAAGGGTAATAACCGTTCCTGAACCTGGTGCTGTGAGTTCTGAGGCTCATATACCTTCTTCATAATGGCAGCAGCGAGAAGAGACCATGTGTTGGGTGGTGGGTGTCCCTGATGATGGATGCTGCTTTCCTGCAACAATGCTCCATGTGGATGTGATCAATGGTGGGGAGGGATTTACCATTGATGGACTGACTTGTATCCCCCTACTTTTTGTAAGATTTTCCATTCAAGGGTGTTGGTGTTTCCATACCAACCAGGCTGTGACGCAACCAGTCAATATACTCGCCGCCATACATCTATTGAAGTTCGTCAGAATTTAGATTTCATGCCAAATCTTTGCAAACTGCAAAGGGAGTAGAGATGCCGCTGTACCTTCTTCATAATTGCACTTAATTGCTGGGCCCAGGATAGGTCCTCTGAAAAGATAACACCAAGGAATTCAAAATTGCTGATCCTCTCCATCTCTGATCCTCAGAGAAGGACTGGCTCATGGACCTCTGGTTTCCTCCTCCTGAAGTCAATAATCAGATCCTTGGTTTTGCTGACATTGAGTAAGCCAGATTTTCAACCTCCTTTCTATATGCTGCTTTGTCACGGCCTTTGATTCAGCCTATGACAGTGGTGTCGTCAGCAAACCGGAATATTGCATTGGAGCTGCGCTTAACCACAAAGTCATAAGTGTAAAGCTAAGCACTCAGCCTTGTGGCACACCTGTGCTGATGGAGATTGTGGAGGATGTGTTACTGCCAAATTGAAGAAGGTATTGAGGCATGTTTTGAAGCTTATCAATTAGTTTTGAGGGGATGGTGGTATTGAATGCCTCTGTAGTTACTCAACTGTAATAACGATACATCTCATTTTAGCTTCTCCCTCTCAAACTGCAGGGTGAATTCTATCATATTATGATCTTTTACTCCTAAGGGTTCCTTTATCTTAAGCTCCCAAATCAAATCTGGTTCATTACACGACGCCCAGTCAAGAATTGCCTATTCCCTCATGGACTCAACTACAAGTTGCTGTATCTTGTAGGCATTCTACAAATTCATTCTCTTGGGATCCAGCACCAACCTGATTTTGAAATTACCCCATGACCAGAATAACATTGCTCTTTTTACATATCTTTTCTACCTCCAGTTGTAATTTGTACCTCACATCCTGGCCTGTATATAACTCCCGAGGAAGGGTCTCAGCCCGAAACGCCAACTGTTTACTCGTTTCCATAGATGCTGCCTGGTCTGCTGAGTTCCTCCAGCACTTTGTGAATATTACTTTGATTTCCAGCATTTGCAGAGCTTCTCTTGCTTGTAACTCCCATCAGGGCCATATTCCCCTTGCAGTTTCTTAACTGGGCTTCCTTGCATACTCATTGAGTAAGGGCAGCTGATCCAAGCATGGAGCCATACAGCACAGAAGCGGGCACAAGCATGTCATACAAACCATCATACCGAACTATGTCAATCCCCACACTAAAATAGGTGATATCACAGACTGTGAAGAAGCTTATCAAAAATTACAGTGGGATCTTGATCAGCTGGGTAGGTGGATTGGCAAATGGCATTCAATACACTTAGTGTCAGGTACTGCATTTTGGAAAGTCATATCGGAGGGACTTAAACAGTGAACTGTAGGGTCCAGGGGAATGTTATAGCACAGAGAACTAGGAGTACAAGTACATGGTTTCAATTATACCAGTACCCAGGGAGAGTGTGGGGACCTGACTCCATGACCATCACCCTGTAGCACATGTATCTGCAGTGATGAAGTGTTTTGAGAGGTTGGTGATGAAACATATCAACTCCTGCCTGAGAAGGGACTTAGATGCACTCCAATTTGTCTACAGGAGCAACAGGTCCACAGCAGATGCCATCACATTGGCTCTGCTCTTCAATCAATCCTGGAACATCTGGACAGCAAGATGTATACAACAGGATGCTGTTTGTCAAATCATCATCCTTTCAAAACTAATCAATAAGCTCCAAGATTTTGTCCTCAGTACCTCCTTGTGCAATTGGATCCTGCATTTCCTCACTTTTAGACCCCAGCCAGTTCAGATTGGCATCAACATCTCCTCCACAATGTTCATCAGCATGAGTAAACCAGAAGGCTGTGAGCTTAGCCCCCTTCTCTACCTGCTTTACAGTTATGACTGTGTGACATAGTAGTGGATACGGCCCACCAGGTTTAGGAACAGTCACTACCCCTCAACCATCAGGCTCTTGAATAAAGAAGATAACTTCACTCAACTTCATTTGCCCTGTCACTAAGATGTTCCCACAACCTATGGACTCTCTTTTAAGGACTCTTCATCTCATGTTCTCGATGCTTATGGCTTTTTTATTTATCTCATCATTTCTTCTTTTTTCATTTGCAGTTTGTTTTCCTCCGCACTCTGGTTGAAAGCCTTAGTTTGGCCCTAGTTCATTGATTCTGTTATAGTTACTACGCTACAGATTTGTTGAGCATGCCCACAAGAAAATGAACCTCAGGGTGACATATATGTACTTCGATAATAAAATTTACTTTGTACTTTGAAAGTGGAGGCACAGGTAATGAAGAAGGAATTCAGCATGCTGTCCTTCATCAGTGAGGACACTGAGTAAATGAGTTGGGACATTATGTTACAGTTGCACAAGATGTTTGTGAGACTACCTTGTGTACAGTTTGATCACCTTGGAGGAAAGATACCATTAAGCAGAAAAGCATAAAAAAGACTTACGAGAATATTGCCAGTACTTGAGGGATTGATTTACAGAACAAGTTCAAAAGGTTAGGACTTTATTCCTTGAAATGTAATAGACTGAGTGATGACCTTATAAAAGTGTACACAACCATGGGCATAGATAGGGTGCATGCAGGCAGTTTTTTCCAAGAGTGGAGAATTAATGAGCTTAGAAGTACAGGTTTTGGGTGGGAGGAGAAAGATTTAATAGGAACTTGAAGGAGCAACTTCTTCACGCACAGGATAATACATACATAGAACAAGTTGCCAGAAGAAGAGGTTGGGACAAGTTCAATAACAACATTTAAAATACATTTAGTCAGACACATGGATAAGAAAATTTTAGAGGAATGTGGTCAAACACAGAAAAATGGGATTAGTTTAGATGAGCATCTTAGTCAGAATGGACAAATTGGGTTGAAGAACCTGTGTCCATGATGTAATACTCTATGTCTCTATTTTCCATTACTATGTTCATTCAAGTGCTCATCCAAATGCTTTTAAATGACCTGTCTCCAATCCTCTCAGTCCACATGTTCCAGACTGCAAGTCTTCCTCTTGGTGAAAATTCTTTTCCTCAGATCACCTCCAACCTTAAGCCTATGTGCACTTGTTTTAGATGTTTCCATTAAGACCATAAAATATAGAGTTGTAATTAGGCCATTTGGCCTGTTGAGTTTACTCCGCCATTCAATCATTGCTGATTTCCCCTCCCCCTGACCAGCCCCATTTCCCAGCCTTCTCCCTGTAACCTTTGATGCTGTGTCCAATCAAGAACCTATCATGCTCTGCCTTAATTACATCCAACGACGTGGCCTCCACAGCTGCCTGTGGTAATAAATTCCACAATTTCGCCACCCTCTGGCTAAAGAAATTTCTCTACATCTCTGTTTTAAATGGATGCCCCTCTATCCTGAGGCTGTGCCCTCTTGTCTGAGACCATGGGAAACATCCTTTCCACATCTCTGGGCCTTTCAACATTCAAGAGGTTTCAATGAGATTCCCCCTCATCCTTCTAAATTCCAGCAAGCACAGACCCAGAGCTATAAAACTTTCCTCATATGATAACCTTTTAATTCCCAGAATTATCCTTGTAATTCTCCTCTGAGCCCTCCCCAATGCCAGCACATCTTTTCTTAGATGAAGAGCCCAAAACTATTCTCAGGCCTCACCATTGCCTTATAAAGCTTCAGCATCACATCCCTGTTCTTGTATTTTAGACCTCTTGAAATTAATGCTAACATTGCATTTGCCTTCCTCACCACTGACTCTACCTGCAAGTTCACCTTTAGGTTGTTCTGCACGAGGACTCCCAAGTCCCTTTGCCTCTCAGATTTTTGTAATTTCTCCCCATTTAGAAAATAATTCTGCACATTTATTTCTACTACCAAAGTGCATGACCATGCACTTTCCAACATTGTATTTCTTTTGTCACTAGCTTGCTCATTCTCCTAATATTTCTAAGTCCTTCTGCAGCCTACCTGTTTCCTCAACACTACCTGCCCCTCCACCAACCTTTGTATCATCTGCAAATTTGGCAACAAACCCATCTATTCCATCAACTAAATCATTGATGTACAGCATAAAAAGAAGTGGTCCCAACACCGATCCCTATGGAACACCACTATTCACTGGTAGCCAACCAGAAAAGGATCCTTTTATAGCTCTTAACTTGGTGAGCAACCTCATGTATGGCAGCTTGTCAAAGGCCTTCTGCAATTCCAAATATACAACATCTACTACACCCCCTTTATCTATCCTATGTGTAATCTTTTCAAAGAATTCCAACAGGTTCATCAGGCAAGACTCTCCCATAAGGAAACCATGCTGTCTTCGTCCTATCTTGTCCTGTGTCACCAAGGACTCCATAACCTCATTGCTAAAATTTGACTCCAACATCTTCCCTACCACTGAGATCAGACTAACTAATCTATAGTTTCCTTCTGCTGCCTTCCTCCTTTCTTAAAGAATGGTGTGACATTTCCAATTTTCCAGTCTTCTGACACCATGCCAGAGTCCAATGATTTTTGAAAGATCATTACTAATGCCTCCACAATCTCTACCGCTACCACTTTCAGAACCCTAGGGTGCAGTCCATCTGGTCTGGATGACTTATGTACCCTTTGGTCTTTCAGTTTTTTGAGCACCTTCTCCCTTGTAATAGTAATTACACTCACTTCTCTTCCCTCATACCCTTCAATATCTGGCACACTGCTAGTGTCATCCACAGTGAAGACTGATACAAAATGCTCAATTAGTTTATCTGCCATCTCCTTGGCCCCCCATTATTATTTCTCCGACCTCATTTTCTAGTGGTCCTATGTTCACTCTCATCTCTCTTATTACTTACATACTTTAAAATACTTTTTTTACTATCCACTTTGATATTGTTTGCTAGCTTGCATTCATATTTCATCTTTTCCCACCTAATGATTCTTTTCGTTTCTCTCTTTCTTCTAAAAGCTTCCCAATCCTCTGTCTTCCCGCTAATTTTTGCTTTGTTTTACGCCCTCTTTTTTGCTTTTACATTATTTTTGACTTCCCTGGTCAGCCATTTGAATATTTTGCTATTTGAATATTTCTTTGTTTTTGGAATACTCCTATCCTGCAACTTCCTCATTTTTCCCAGAAGCTCACAGCATTGCTGCTCTGCTGTCGTCTCCGCAAGCATTTCTTTCCAGTTTACTTTGGGCAACTCCTCTCTCATACCGCTGTAATTTTCTTTACTCTACTGAAATACTGCTATGTCAGTTTTTTCTTTCTCCCTATCAAATTTCAAGTTGAACTCAATCATATTGTGATCACTATCTCCTAAGAGTTCTTTTACCTTAAGCTCTCTAATCACCTTTGGATCATTACGTAACAGCCAATCGAGTATAGCAAACCCCCTAGTAGGTTCAACAACTAAAAAGCCATCTTGCAGGCATTCAACAAACTCACTCTTTTGAGATTCATTTCCAACTTTATTTTCCCAATAAACCTGCATGTTGAAATCTCCCAAGACTATCATAGCATTGCCCTTTTGACATGCCTTTTCTATTTCCTGTTGCAATCTGAGGTCCACATCCCAGCTACTGTTGGGAGGCCTGTGTATAACTGCCATCAAGGTCCTTTTACCCTTGCAGTTTCTTAATTCAACCCACAAAGATTCAATATCTTCTGATCCTATGTCACATCTTTTTACTGATTTGATGCCATCCTTAACCAGCAGAGCCATGCCACTCCCTCTGCCTACCTTCCTGTCCATCCGATACAATGTGTAACCTTGGAGATTTAGCTCCTAACCACAATCATCCCTCAGCCATGATTCAGCGATGGCCAATAACATCATACTTAACAATCTTTAATAGTGCAACAAGATCATACACCTTATTTGTTGTACTCTGTGCACTGAGATATAATACTTTGAGTGCTGCATTTGCTACCCTTTTTTATTCTGCATCCCTAATGCACTGATATTCACCCTGCTGGCTGCAATTATGTCCTATCATCTGCCTGCCCTTCCTAGCAGTCTGACTGCATGCTACTTTTGCGTTTTTACCATCCGTTCTATCCTGATTCCCTTCACTCCAGTTCCCACCCCCACTGTCAAATTAATTTACACCCTCCTCAACAGTTCTAACAAACCAGCCTGCGAGAATATTCATTCCCCTCGGGTTTAAGTGCAAGCCCTCTCTTTTGAACAGGTCATAGCTCCTCCAGAAGAGATCTCAATGATCCAAGAACCTGAAGCCCTGCCCTTCGCACCAGCTTCTCAGCCACGCATTAACTTGCCAGATCATCCTGTTTCTACCCTCAGTGGCACAGGGCACAAGCAGCAATCCATAAATTACTACCTGGGAGGGCCTACTTCTCAGCTTTTTACCTAGCTCTCTAAATTCTCTTTTCAGGTCCTCTGTTTTTCCTTCCTATGTCTTTGGTGGCAATATATACCAAGACATCTGGCTGCTCTCTGTCCCTCTCCAAAATGGATGTGGACACGATCCAAGACATCCCTGACCCTGGCAACTGGGAGGCAACATACCTTCCGTGTGTCCCATTCACATCCACAAAATCTCCTGTCTGTTCTCCTGATATTGAGTCCCCTATCACTACTGCTCTCTTCTTCTCCCTCTTTCCCTTCTGTACCATGGACTTATGTTCAGTGCCAGTAAACTGGTCTTCATGTCATTCCCCAAGATATCATCCCCCACAACAGTATCCAAATGGTAAACTTACTTCTGAGGAGGAATGGCTACAGGGGTGCTCTGTGCTAACTGCCTATTCACACTTCCATTTCTCCTCACAGTCACTCAGCTACTTGCCTCCTGCAACTAAGGGGTGACTACTTCCCTGTAACCCAAATTGATTACGTCCTCACTCTCCTGTACAAACCAAAGGTCATCCAGCTGCTGCTCTAGATCCCGAACATGGTCTCAAGGAGCTGCAGCCAGATGCACTTCACGCAGATGGGTCTCCCAGGACTCCAACAATCAGCATGAAGAACACACAACAGCCGCAACAGTCACACTAGGTACAGCAAGAGAGAAAAAAAGGAACCTTAACAGAAACTTTCCTAGAGCCCATGCCTCTTCCGAGCCGAAGCCTCATTTGAGCCAAACCCTGAGTCTCCTACTCTCACCACTGGCCTATTCCCAACAATGGCTGCCCCACTCATCCCTCTGTACTTTTAAACAGTTGGAATGAGCCTGAACGCTCATGAAGTTCTTTTAAACAAGCATTGCTGACTTGCAAGAAACCTCATTGCTGTGTCTTGCTCCTGGCACTGATTGGGCCATCGGAATGAGCCTGAACACTTGCAAAGCTCCCCTTTTAAACAAGTGTCAATGACCTGCGAGAACCCTTGTTGCTGTGGCCCGCTCCTGGCACTGATTGGGCCGTTGGAAATAAGGGGAAGAGTTTCTCACTATCCATCCTACCCATGCCTCTCATAATTCAATTTGTTTATATCAGGTCGCTCCTCCACCCTGAGGCCAAGAAATCCATCTATTTAGTCTTGCATCATAATTCTATCCTAGGTAGCATCTGAAAATCTCCTCTCCTGTGCAATCAGGGCTTCACTAAAGTGTGGTGACAAGAAATGCACATAGTACTCTGGCTGTGACAATAAAGATACATAAAGTTGTACCCTTACCTTCATGCTCTTACATTTTACACCACACCTAATGAAGACAAACATCCCATGACTCTTCTTCATTACCTTATCCATCTGTCTAGCAAAGTTTGGGGATCTATGGATCCAACATCCCTTTGCTCCTAATTGGTGTATATCACAGCCTTATCAGAGAATCAAAATACATCATTCACACTTATCAGGAATAATTGCTAAATGCTATTCCCATTGGAAGTCTTCATCCAATGTCTCAAACACACATGCATCAAAAGATGTGAAAGATCAACCACATCCTTCATGAGGACTTCCCACCTAAATCGTATTCCAGACATTGATTCTGAGAATGTTGGATGGTAAAGATGAGTACCTGCACTATGTGAGCCATTTCCCTAGGTTTCTAATCTACCTTCATCTAATTTAAGTGTGGCAGAGCACCACTAACACATAGCACAACTAATGTCACTGAAAGGGGATAATGTTTCTGCAGCAATGCAGGAAGCTACAGTTCAATACTATTTCAAAGTGCACAGAATTGTCTCTGTTATCCCGGTGACTAATTATCTCTCAATTAACACTTCTAGATTTTCATCATTTACAAAGTATGTCATTATATTATTTTTGGGTCCAAAGTGGATGATCTCACATATTGAAATACATTTGTTACATATTTTTACATTCCTTTAATTTATTAATAGTTCATTGAAACGCTCTATGGTGTTTACAGAGCTGCTTCTCTCTGACATTGGCAAGCTTGAATCTATGATTTTTATTTCTATTGTTTCTGTTCTATCTAAAGGGATGCTTCCTTAATCAAAAGGACTTTGAATATTTTAGTTAAAAACATCTGCAAATATTCTAACCTAATTAATCTAAAATGCTATGAAGGAAGCCAAATGGCTTCTAGGGATGTTTGACCCCAACATGTTAGTATTTCCTACATTAAAGTTTATATGTTAATTTAACTGTGAACCAAAATGAGATATTTGAATGGTTTGTAAATGGTTGGAAGATCATCCCTGGAATAATACTTGCGTATAAAGCAAACCACCTAAAAGAAACCCTGGTTGTGTTGGAGAGAGATCAGAGAAAGTAGATAACAGCATTTCTAGTACTTTAAGCAATTGTGTGTAGACCCTAATTCAAACACCTAAACTTTTTCACCATTGCGGTGTGGATCTGGATCATTTCCAAAGTTTAAAATTAAAGGTGAAGTTTCCCAGTAGTCACCCATTTCAATATGAGTTCCATCCCCATTCAGACACATCAGTCCATGGCCTCCTCTACTGCTACAATGAGGCATCACTCAAGCTGGAGGAGCAAAACTGTATATACTGTCTGGTGGCCATCAATCTGATTGCATGAACATCAATTTCTCTGCCTTCTGATAATTTCTCACCTCTCCCCTTCTCTCTTCCATTCCTCATTCTAGTTCCCTTTTCACACTTTCTCCTCCCCTACCAAACATCACCCTCTGGTTCCCATTTTCTTTCTCTTTCTCCCATGGTCCACCATGCTTTCCGATCAAAGACCATAAGATATAGGAGCAGAATTGGGCCATTTGGCCAAATGGCAGTCTGCTCTGCCATTTCATAATGACTGATCCAATTATCCTCTCAGCTCTAATCTCCTGCTTTCTCCCCATGTTCCTTCATGCCAAGACCAATCAAGAATCTATCAACCACTGCCTTAAATATACATAAAGACTTGGACTCCAGAGCTGGCTGTGACAAGGAATTCCTCAAATTCAGCACTCTCTGGCGAAAGAAATTCCTCATCTCCATTCTAAAAGGATGCCCACCTAATCTGAGGCTGCGTCCTCTGCCCTTACACTCTGCCACCATAGGAAACATCCTCTCCACATCCACTCCATCAACTCCTTTCACATTTCCATAGATTTCAATGGGGTCACCCCTCATTCTTCTGAATAATAGTGTATGCAGGCCCAAATCCATCAAACACTCATCATTTGACAAGTTATTCAATCCTGAAATCATTTTCATGAGCCTCCATTAAACAATCTCCAGATTCAGCACACCCTTTCTAAGATAAAGGGTCCAAAACTGCACACAATACTCCAAGCAGTGGCCTCAACAGTGCTAAATAAAGTATCAACATTACATCCTTGCTTTTATATTCTAGTCCTCTGGAAGAGAATGCTAACACTGCATTTGCATTCCTCACAACAGACTCACCCTACAAATTAACTTTTGGAGAATCCTGCACAAGGACCCCCAAGTCCCTTTGCACCTCAATGTTTTGTATTTTCTTTCGATTTAGAAAATAGTCAACCCTTTCATTTCTTATACCAAAGTGCATGACCATACACTTTCCAACATAGTATTTCATCTGCCATTTCTTTGCCCATTCTCCTAATCTGTCTGTCCTTCTGTAGCCTCTCTACTTCTTCAAAACTACCTGCTCTTCACCTATTTTCATACCGTCAGTAAACTTTGCAGCAAGGCCTTCAACTCCATCGTCCAAATCATTGACATCGAGCATAAAGAGAATTGTTCTCAACACAGACCCCTGTGGAAAACAACTATTCACCAGCAGCCAAATGTAAAAGGCTTCCTTTATTCCCACTCTTTGCCTCTTCCCAATCAGCCACTGCTTTATACATGCTGGGATATTTCCTGACATACCATGGGCTCATAGCTCATTAAGCAGCTTCATGTGTGGCACCATGTCAAAAGCCTTCTGAAAATCCAAGTACACAGCATCAACTAATTCTCCTTTGTCTATCCTGCTTGTTATTTCTTCAAAGAATTCCAAAAGATTTGTCAGGTAAGATATTCCCTTGACTATGGACTATTTTATCATGCGTCTCCAAGTACCCTGACACCACATGCTGAACAATCGACTCCAACATCTTCCCAACCACTGAGTCAGACTAACTGCTCTATAGTTTCCTTTCTTCTGCCTCTCTCCCTTCTTGAAGAGTGGAGTGACATTTGCAATTTTCCAGCCTTCCTGAACCATTCCCGAATCCAGTGATTCTTGAAAGATAATTACTAATGCCTCCATGGTCACTTCAAAGCACATCTTTTTGAAACCTAGGGTGTACCCCATCTACCTTCAGATCTTCCAGTTTCCCAAGAACCATCTCTCTAATTATGGTAACTTCACACATTTCATGACCCCAGACACCTGCAACTTCCATCATGCTGCTAGTACCTTCCACAATGATGACTGACACAAAATACTAAATCAGTTCATCCGCCATTTCGTTCTCCCCCATTACTACCTCTCCAACGTTGTTTTCCAGTGTCTGATAGCCACTCTCAGTCTTTATGTATCTGAAGAAAATTTTGTTATCATCTTTAATATTATTGGCAAGCTTACTTTCATATTCCATCTTTACATTCTCAATGACTTTTAGTTGCCTTCTGTTGATTTTTAAAAGTTTCCCAGTAATTTTTGCTCTATTATATGGGCTCTCTTTGGCTTTTATGTTGGTTTTGACTTTTCTTGTTATCCACAGTTGTGTCATCTTTCCTTTAGAATACTTCTTTCTCTTTGGAATGTATATAACCTGTGCCTTCGAATTGCTTCCAGAAGTTCCAGCAATTACTGCTCTGCCATCATCCCTTCCAGTGTTCGTTTCCAATCAGTTCTGGCCAACTCCTCTCTCATGCCTGTGTAATTCCCTTTACTCCATTGGAGTGCTGATATATCTGACTTCGGCTTCGTCTTCACAAATTTCGGGGTGAATTTGATCATATTATGATCACTTACCTCTCAGGGTTCTTTTACCTTAAGTGCTCTAATCAATTCTAGTTCATTGCACAACACTCAATCTAGAATTGCTGATCCCCTAGTTCGCTCAAAAACCAATCTCTTAGGCACTCTAGAAATTCCCCCTCCTGGAATCCAACCTGATTTTCCCAATCTAACTGCGTAATGAAGTCCCCCAAGACTATTGTAACGTTACCCTTTTGGCATGCAGTTTCTATCTCCTGTTGTAATTTGTAGGCCACATCTTTACTTTTGCTTGGGAGTCTGTATACAACTCCCATCAGGGTCTTTTTACCTTTTTACCTTAGCTCTATCCACAATGATCCAACACCTTCTGACCCTATGCTACCTCCTTTTAATGATTTGATTTCATTTTTTACCAACAGAGAAACACTGCACCCTCTGCCTTCCTGCAAGTGCTTTTGATACAATGTGTATCCTTGGACATTATGCTCCTAACTATATAATCTTCTCTCAGCCATGATTCAGTGATGACTGCAATATCAACCTGCCAATCTGCAACTGTGCTGTAAGTTCATCTACCTTATTCCATACACTGCATCAAGCCACGGCGTTGCCGAGGGAGGGATGTGGAGAGGGGAGGTGGGCCAATGGACTCTTATTATGTGATTGTAATCTTGTGTGTGCTTGCATTGTGTGACTGTTGGTAATGTGTCTGCACCTTGAACCTATAGTAACACTGTCTCCTTTGGCTGTATTCATGAGTATTCATACTGTATATAGTTAAATGACAATTCAACTTGAATTGAATAGAATACAATGCACATTCAAATAAAACACTTTTAGTCCTGTATTCACCATTTTTAATTTTGTCCATCTTTTTTGTTGCAACTCATCCTGTTGACTGCAATTTTGTCCTATCAACAGTCTCTCCTTAGTACACATTGTCTCTGTTTGTAAACCTCACCTTCAGCACCATAATCCACCCTTCCTATGATGCATTGTGCATTGAAATATAGACAGCTCAGAACATTAGTTGCACCATGCTCAATCTTTTAATTTGTAACTTTGTTTGAGGTCTTAACAACATCTGCCCCCACAACTCTCTACGAACTGTTCTGATATTCTGGTTCCCATCTACTTGCAACTCAAGTTTAAACCCCACCATGCAGCATTAACAAACCTTCCCACTTGATATTAGTCCTCCTCCAGTACAGATGCAGATCCACCTCCCCTGGAAGGGAATCCAATGATCCAAAAATCTTATGCCCTCCCTCCTACACCAAATCCTTAGCCACTTATTAAACTCTATGATCTTCCTAGTGTAAGCATGTGGCAAGGGTAGCAATCCTGAGATCACAACCTGTCACAAGTGCAGAACACGGGTGGACCCAAAAGCAGGACACAAACATGTCTTGTAGCATTAACAAGAAAAGAGTTTATTAATCGTTACTAGGAAAGCAGGGAAGCAAGGATTGTTCAGAGGGAGATCAAGGAGTGAGCAAAACAGAAGCGGGAATAAGCGTGGCTAGACTCGGACTTGGACTTGGAACTCGGGACCCAGACTGGGAACTCGGGACATGGACTTGGAACTTGTGACATGGACTTGGAACTCATGACATCAGAGCCCGTACTTGGAACTCGGAACATCAGAACCCTGGATTTGGAACTTGGAACATCGAAGCCTGGACCTTTCTTAGACTCAGGACACGGAACACTGAGCCGGGGCTTCTCCTGAGGTACAGAACATAGAGCCGGGACTCTTCGCTTAGACACAGGACATGGAACACTGAGCTGGGACTCCTCCTTGAACACATGACATAGAGCTGGAATTCTTCTTTTAGGCACAGGACATTGAACACTGAGAGACAGGATTCCCCAATTCAGAGTAGTGGCAAATGGCCGGACCTACCCAGCAGAGACGAGGACACGAGGAGCCAGTTCCTAACTCAGAGTAGCAGCAAAACGGTTGGACCTACTCAGCGGAGATGAGGACACGAAGAGACGGTACCACATAATAATAGACAGTTCATACCTTGACACGAAATGGCTCCAAGTAGTGGCAAGCCCTTGACGTGGCCCAGGAACTACAGACAGCGGCTCTAGTCTCACTCCGGCGGGTTAACTTGACGGACCCGCTCCGGCGAGGTAGCTTTGCAGCTCGATCAGACAAGGTAATTTAACAGGTGGCTCCAGCAAGGAGACGCGACTTACTGGCACTCGCTTCGGGGAGAAGACTTGAGTAGCTCCGGCAATGTAACTTGGCTCATTCCAGCAGGATGACTTGCTTGCACTTCCTTCGGTGATGTCCAATAACGATCTAGCGCTGAGTAGCTGTAAGCCCGACACTAAATACTGCTCGTTCAAGTGCCTTTAATTACAGAGCCCAAGAAACACGGGGAAACAATGAATTAAGGAAAACAAGGAGTCAACGGTCCTGATCGTGACACAAAGTAAATTTAAAGGGACCCAAGGAATAACTGATCAGGACCGTGACAGTATCTTCCCCCCCCCCTCCCACCGCCAATGGGAGTCTCCAGGCAATCTAACAGATTTGCCCACATTATTGATGACCCGGTTGGACGACCCGGAGGGAATTTTGGCCGGCGGGCAAAACGAGCTAACAACACATTGACCTTCTGTAACTCTCATTGTAATTGCCACAATTTTCTTCTAAACTGATACCTGAGAACATCGAGTCACTTTCTTGAATTCTATAAGTTGCATTCTGGGCAGGATTCCAGTGGGGGATTCTGACTAGCGAAAGTTCAGAAAACAGTGTTTGTGTCTGCTGGATCCATGTTTGGCTAGATCGTTCTGTCGCAAATTGTGGATCATGGGTGGACCCAACAGCAGGACATAAACATGTCTTGTAGCGTTAACAAGAAAAGAGTTTATTAATCGTTACTAGGAAAGCAGGGAAGCAAGGATTGTTCAGAGGGAGATCAAGGAGTGAGCAAAACAGAAGCGGGAATAAACGTGGTGGGACCCGGATGGACTTGGAACTCGGGACCCGGACTTGGAACTCGGGACATGGACTTGGAACTCGGGACATCGGAGCCTGGATTTGGAACTTGGAACATCGAGCCTGGACCTTTCTTAGACTCAGGACATGGAACACTGAGCCGGTCTCCTCCTTGGGTACAGGACATAGAGCCAGGACTCTTCTTTTAGACACAGGACGCTGAACACTGAGAGACAGGATTCCCCAACTCAGAGTAGTGGCAAATGGCCGGACCTACTCAGTGGAGATGAGAACATGAAGAGACAGTTCCCCACTCAGGCTAGCGGCAAACGGCCGACCTACCCAGCAGAGACGAGGACACGAGGAGACAGTTCCTAACTCAGAGTAGTAGCAAAATGGCCAGACCTACTCAGTGGAGACGAGGACATGAAGAGACAGTACCACACTTTGATAGACAGTCCATACCTTGACACGAAATGGCTCCAAGTAGTGGCAAGCCCTTGACATGGCCCAGGATCTACAGACAGCGGCTCTAGTCTCATTCCGGCGGGTTAACTTGACGGACCCGCTCCGGCGAGGTAGCTTTGCAGTTCGATCAGGCAAGGTAACCTGATGGACCCGCTCTGGTGAGGTAGTTTAGTGGCTCGATCAGACAAAGTAATTTAACAGGCTGGCTCCAGCAAGGAGACGCAACTTACTGGCACTCACTTCAGGGAGAAGACTTGAGTAGCTCCGGTGATGTAACTTGGTTCGTTCCGGCAGAGTGACTTGCTCACACTTGCTTCAGTGATGTCCAATAACGATCTAGCGCTGAGTAGCTGTAAGCCCGACACTAAATACTGCTCGTTCAAGTGCCTTTAATTACAGAGCCCAAGAAACACGGGGAAACAATGAATTAAGGAAAACAAGGAGTCAACGGTCCTGATCGTGACACAAAGTAAATTTAAAGGGACCCAAGGAATAACTGATCAGGACCGTGACAGTATCTTCCCCCCCCCCTCCCACCGCCAATGGGAGTCTCCAGGCAATCTAACAGATTTGCCCACATTATTGATGACCCGGTTGGACGACCCGGAGGGAATTTTGGCCGGCGGGCAAAACGAGCTAACAACACATTGACCTTCTGTAACTCTCATTGTAATTGCCACAATTTTCTTCTAAACTGATACCTGAGAACATCGAGTCACTTTCTTGAATTCTATAAGTTGCATTCTGGGCAGGATTCCAGTGGGGGATTCTGACTAGCGAAAGTTCAGAAAACAGTGTTTGTGTCTGCTGGATCCATGTTTGGCTAGATCGTTCTGTCGCAAATTGTGGATCATGGGTGGACCCAACAGCAGGACATAAACATGTCTTGTAGCGTTAACAAGAAAAGAGTTTATTAATCGTTACTAGGAAAGCAGGGAAGCAAGGATTGTTCAGAGGGAGATCAAGGAGTGAGCAAAACAGAAGCGGGAATAAACGTGGTGGGACCCGGATGGACTTGGAACTCGGGACCCGGACTTGGAACTCGGGACATGGACTTGGAACTCGGGACATCGGAGCCTGGATTTGGAACTTGGAACATCGAGCCTGGACCTTTCTTAGACTCAGGACATGGAACACTGAGCCGGTCTCCTCCTTGGGTACAGGACATAGAGCCAGGACTCTTCTTTTAGACACAGGACGCTGAACACTGAGAGACAGGATTCCCCAACTCAGAGTAGTGGCAAATGGCCGGACCTACTCAGTGGAGATGAGAACATGAAGAGACAGTTCCCCACTCAGGCTAGCGGCAAACGGCCGACCTACCCAGCAGAGACGAGGACACGAGGAGACAGTTCCTAACTCAGAGTAGTAGCAAAATGGCCAGACCTACTCAGTGGAGACGAGGACATGAAGAGACAGTACCACACTTTGATAGACAGTCCATACCTTGACACGAAATGGCTCCAAGTAGTGGCAAGCCCTTGACATGGCCCAGGATCTACAGACAGCGGCTCTAGTCTCATTCCGGCGGGTTAACTTGACGGACCCGCTCCGGCGAGGTAGCTTTGCAGTTCGATCAGGCAAGGTAACCTGATGGACCCGCTCTGGTGAGGTAGTTTAGTGGCTCGATCAGACAAAGTAATTTAACAGGCTGGCTCCAGCAAGGAGACGCAACTTACTGGCACTCACTTCAGGGAGAAGACTTGAGTAGCTCCGGTGATGTAACTTGGTTCGTTCCGGCAGAGTGACTTGCTCACACTTGCTTCAGTGATGTCGGATAATGATCTAGCGCCGAGTAGCTGTAGGCCCGACACTAAATACTGCTCGTTCAAGTGCCTTTAATTACAGAGCCCAAGAAACACGGGGAAACAATGAATTAAGGAAAACAAGGAGTCAACGGTCCTGTTCGTGACACAAAGTAAATTTAAAGGGACCCAAGGAATAACCAATCAGGACCATGACACAACCCTGCAGGTTCTGCCCTTTTACTTAGCGCCTAACATGCTGAATTCCTTATGCAGAGCCTTGTCACTCATCCTGCCTATGCCATTGGTACCTACATGGACCAGGACTTCTCGCTGTTCACCCTCCCACTTAAGAATGCTGCGGATTCAATCTGAAATATCCTGGAACCTGATACCCAGGAGGCAACATATCATCCAGGAATCTCATCCTCACCCACAGAACCTCCTGTCCATTCCCCTAACTAATGAATCCCCTTTAACTACAATGTGCCTCTTCTCCCCACTTTCCCTTCTGAGTCACAGAGCCAAACTCAGTGCCAGAGACCCGCACACTGTGACTTTCCTCTGTTAGGTCAGCATTCCCAACAGTATTCTCAGTGATATACCTGTTGTTGAGGTGGATGGCCCCAGGCGTACTCTGCAAAGGCTTCTTAAGCCCTTTCCTCTTCCTGATTGTCACCCAGTCTCCTGTGTCCTGCATCTTGGGTGTAACTACCTCTCTACGTGTCCTATCTATCACCCCTTCAGTCTCCCGAATGATCTGGAGTTCATCCAGTTCTAGCTCCAACTCCTTAACATGGTTGGTTAGGAGCTGCAGCTGGATGCACTTTTTGCGGTTGTAGTGATCAGGGACACTGGAGGTCTCCCTGCCTTCCCACATCCCGCAAGAGGAGCATTCAACTATCCTGCCTGGCAACTCTACCATTATAGCTGAGCAGACATAAAAAAGGGAAGGAAAAAAAAAACTTGAGATTTCCTTCCTTTGCTTTCTCTGACTGAAGTCTTACTTTGCAGAAGCCTCGTAGAGCTAAAGCCTCAAGCTCGCCACTCTGACTCTGTCTGCTCAGACAATGGCTGTTGCACTTGCCCCGTCTTCCTTTAATTTGTTCTTGCTAATCAATTGCATATACCAATTGGTTGCTGGGCAAAGCTCTTTTCGCTGTACTGACCCGCCACTGCCTTTTGTACTCGAACAGTGGACCTGATTGAAGTCCCCTCCTCTCAAAACTTCTGATGTCCAGATTTGCTGCCAGTCAAAGCTCTTTTGAAGAAGATTCCTTCTTCTTCAACCCTGTACCTCTGCCACTTACCACCTCCCAGCTTTTCTTCATTCCCTCTCTCCCTCTTCCCCCACCTTCCCATTTCACCTTGTTTCACCTATCATGTGCCAGATTGTATTCTTTCTGTAATGTTTTGTTACTTCAAAACATTAAACAAATTCATAAGAGGACTCAGGAGTCCGAAATATGAGTCTAACTTCATGTTGAAGTGAGGCGTGCATCTGTTAGTGGTATGCTGGACATATGCAATTTACATATATATAACCCAAAAACAAGGATGCTTAATCAAACAAAATATATTCAAGACTAAAATATTACTAAAATACACAGCACTCCTGTCTGCTTAACTATAAACTCCAATTCAATAGATTATGCATCTCAACTATACTGTATACACATTACACTACAACTGCAATATGTATAGACATCCACAGCATGGTAAATTTTAATTTGTCCCATTTAGACCTAAAGATTTAATTTCTGCAGAGGATTTCTTACTCTCGAGGTCGGGGGGGGCGGGCGCGGATGCCTGTTGGTGGAACAATGTCTTTCCTGACAGCTGCTTGGCAGGTGAGACTTGTGGCTGTGAAACAGTCTCAAGTTCTGGGGCCTCCTCAATGGTTGTTGTACGAGTTAACTGTGCTCTCCTCAACTGATCAAGGTGCCATCTCCAGATATCAGATGCAATCACCACTGTGTAGGAGAGTGGTCCAATTCCAGTTTAAGATGATGCTGCTGATACCCAGCAACTGCTCATCAGAGGCAAAAAAAAACAAAACTAAGAAAGCTACTAAGTACCTTATTAGTAACAATTTATTAATAGTGATCAATGCTAACAAAGGAAAGGTGAGCCGTGGCAGCGGCGGAAGCATAGGCAAGGCATGGTTGGAGGTGGAGTCGAAACAGACTCAAGGCAGAGTCGTGGCATCCTCAAGAGCATGGAAAGTCCCAATGTCTGATCAATTTAAGTGCTGGGCCAAATTGGAAAGGTTAGATATGGGCAGAATCGTGACAATAGGGTTCAGGCCCCAGAGTGATCTGAAAGCAAGGAACACTGTTTGGATGATTTAAATGCAGGGCCAGCTTGAAAAGGTCAGGGTGTCAGGGCCAAAGGTGAGGTTAGGACTGGTTCTGCTCACTGCTCCATGACAATTATTCAGCTCAGCGCTGAACTGAGGCTGTGGCCTGCTTTGGCTGCGGTGATACCTGGCTTCACGTCTGTGGTCTTGCAACATTTACTCAGCTTTGCAATTAACTGAGGCTATGGCCTGCTCCAGTAGCAGTGGCACCTGGCTACATGTCTTTCGTAAAATTTCAGCTCTGAAGCTATTTGCTCACTTTCATTGTTTGCACAATTTGTTTTTTTTTTCTCCCTCCCTCTGCTCATAGAGTGTTTGATGGTCTTTTTTTTTAAATAAGTTCTTTTGAGGTTTCTTTGTTTTGTGGTTGCCTGTAAGTAGACGAATCTCAAGGTTGTATAATGTATACATACTTTGATAATAAATCTACTTTGAACATTTGATCAACTCTGTAGTCCCTTGCCAGGACTGTTGTCCAAGTGTGAAATATGTTATGTACCCCATAACTGGGTTGCCAAACCAGCAGAAATGGACCACTTAGTTGGAGTCTGGATTACTGGAACTAAGAAAGTTTTTATTAAAGAAATAAGTAACACAGTACTCTAATCATAAGGATATAAATGCAACAGCTTAGCAATGATAAAACACACATGTACGCAGAACTAGGGTAATAGGATCAATCAAGCTCTATCGCAGTCTAGGGGTAAAATGATCAGTCTCAAGTGACACAGAGTTCAGTTCAGTTTAGTTCAGTTCGCAGTAATCGCTGTTGTGCCGTTGGGGAGAGAGAGAGAGAGAG
This sequence comes from Mobula hypostoma, assembly GCF_963921235.1. Classification (NCBI taxonomy): domain Eukaryota; kingdom Metazoa; phylum Chordata; class Chondrichthyes; order Myliobatiformes; family Myliobatidae; genus Mobula; species Mobula hypostoma. Next base: position 53,676,728 of record NC_086098.1, on the reverse strand, counting down.
AGAGAGCGAATGATGATATTCAAATCGGATTCAAACAGACCTTTGATATTCCTCGCAGTTAGCTTTCGGGCGAGCCCTTTGTAATGTCTTCTGAGGTCACTGACTGTGACCCCTCCGTTCCAGATAGGATCGTTCTTCTGCGGTGAACCCGGCACCCAGGCAAGGGCGGATACACACACCAGGTTCCCGCCGATCGTACCTTTCCACCCTGTGCGTCTATGGTCGGTCCCGCGACCAGACCTCCAAAACTTCCACCAACTTGTGGGGGGGGGGGCACAACGCACTTCCAGGGCCTCGTTATCTCGTGGTGTCGTGGTGTGTCCTTGCCTTAGCAAACCTGTTCCTTTTATCCCCCTGCTGGGGTATCGCCTGTCCGTCAAACATCAAACAGTTCAGGTTGAAAACAACCAGTCTGACAATACTCGAAACTGTGTCTCTTTTCGTTAATCTCTCTTGTCTCTCTCTTATTAGCATTTTGAATGTTTCCCTCATTTGTCTCTCTCTTATCTCTCTTACTGGCATCAATCTTCTGATAACTTGGTCTTTTGTCACAAATATCAAACCTCCTTGTTTCAGGAGCTTTCAATTTCTCTCAGTTGTTTGTCCTGCAAACTCCTTTTGAGACTGGGTTTGAGCAGATCCAAGCATGAATGAGAGGGACAACCCAGGAACAGTATAACTGGTGAGTTGTTCATTGTGGACAGTACTGCATTACGACGTGCAAGGGGAAATATTGGCGATCATCTGGTTCAGTGTTAGTGTAGTTTGTTCTGTTGACATTGCTTGCAGAGCATTCTTTAGACTCTGGGCAAACCATTCCACTAAGCCATTTGTAACTGGGTGGTATGGGGAATATAGGATATGTCTTATTCCATTCATCTTTAGGAATGACTGAAGCTGTTCCCCAACAAACTGTGGTCCATTGTCATAGAATAAGTGTTCTGGAACATCATCCTTGTGAATAAGCTTCTCAATTTATCAACACTTCATGAGGTCGTAGTGGAGGCTATTGGGAACATTTCTGGCCACTTTTGTGCTCATGAACGGTCTGGCAAAATCCACATGAATCCTCTGCCAGGGTAATGTAGGCCATCCCAATTGATGAAAATGCACTGCTCTTGGCATCTTCTGGATATGTTGGCATCCTGAACAGTGCAAGGCAAGTTACATGATCTGCTGATCTTTCCCAGGCCACCTGACAAAGTTTCAAGCCAATGCTTTCATTTTAACTAAGCCTAAATGACCCGTATGTAGCTCCTCCACAACACTTTAGCTTAGATGATACAACAACTCTCAATCCCCACATAAGGCAGCCTCCATCAAGGGCAAATTCATCTTGGCGATGGTAAATATGAGGAAACTGGAGTTTCTGTTGCACATTACAGCCATTTAGGGTGGCCATGTAGACCTGAGACAGTGTGGGTTTTTTTTTAATTTCCCTTTCGATCATCTCTGTTAGGGAGTTGGACTGTGAGCTATCAGTGAGCAGGATTCATTAGAAAGGGTGAATAAAAGTATCACAAATGCAAAACAAGTGGCCATTCTCGGAGCAGCCATTGTTGTGAGTGACTTTGGCTCATCAGATGTGGGTGAGGAAATGTATCTGATAAGTTTCTCTTTTTGTTCTTAATTCTTCTTTCTTCATCCGTTTAGGCATAACAGTGCAGTGAGAATAGCTCCAGGGGAAGTGTTTTGTACTATGTGTGAGATGTGGGAATTCTGGAAGACATCTAGCCTCCAGGATAACCACATCTACACCAGATGCACCAAGTTGCAGCCCATCAGAGAGCGTGTTAAGGAACTGGAGCTTCAGCCATACAGGAGAATGAGGAGGTCACAGACAGGAGCTGCAGGGAGGTAGTCAACCATAGGTTGCAGGAGACAGGTTACTGGGTGACTGTCAGGAGAAGGAAGGGAAATGCACAGCCTGTGTGGAGTACCCCTCTGGCCATTCCCCTCAATAATAAGTATACCACTTTAGATACTATGGTGTGGCACAACCAAGCAAGGAGAGCAGCAGTGTCCAGGTCTCTGGAACTGAGTCTGGTCCGATGGCTCAGAAGAGCAGAGAGGTGATGAGGATTGCAGTGTTGATAGAAGATTGCTTAGTCAGAGGAACAGAGATGAGGTTCTGTGAGTGTAATAGAGACATCCGTATGGTATGTTGCCTCCCAGGTACCATGGTCGGGGATGTGTCAGATTAGGTCCATGGTATTCTTCATGGAGAGGGTCAGCAGCAAGAAGTCTTTGTACATTTTGGCACCAATAACATAGGTAGACAAGGTGAGGAGGTCCTGAAGAGAGACTTTAGGGAGCTAGGTAGAAAGCTGAAAAACAGGACCTCCAGTGTAGTAATCTCTGGACTGCTGCCTTTGACACATTCCAGTGAGGGGGAAGAACAGGATAATTTGGCAGGTGAATGTGTGGCTGAGGAACTGGTGAAGGGAGCAGGGGTTCCGATTGATGGATCATTGGGATCTCTTCCGGGGAAAGTATGAACTGTATAAAAGGGACAGGTTACACCTGAACCTGAGGGGGACCAATATCCTTTCAGGCAGGATTGCTAGAGCTGTTTGGGAGGGTTTAAATAATTTGGCAAGGGAATGGAAGGGGGAGTGATAGTGCTGATAACGAGGTTGCTTGTTTACACACAGCGGCAGTGTATAGTGAGACTGCTAGTGGGGAGTGGCTGATGATTAGGCAAAATTATAGTTAACAGGATGAGTTGCAATTTAAAAGGTGGACAAAACTGAAAAGGGTGAATACAGAACTTCAGGTGTTATACTTAAATATGTTAAGTATACAGAATATGATAGATGAACTTGTAGCACAGTTACAAATTGACATATATGACATTGTGGGCATCACTGAATCATGGGTGAAGGAAGGTCATATCTGGGTGCTTAATATCCAAGGATACACATAGTATCAAAAGGACAGGCAGGTAGGCAGGTGGGGTGGCATGGTTCTGTTGGTAAAAAGTGAAATCAAATCATTAAAAAGAGGTGACTTAGGGTTTGATGAGTAGACTCATTGTGGGTAGAGCTAAGGAATTCCAAGGGTAAAAAGATCCTGGTGGGAGTTATATACAGAGCCCCAAACAATAGTAAAGATATGGTCTACAAATTATAATGCAAAATGGAAAATGCTTGCCAAAAAGGCAATTTTACAAAAATCATGGGGGATTTCAACATGCAGGTAGATTGGGAAATCAGGTTCGTGTTTGATCCAAGAGGGAGAATTTCACCCCAGCCGACTCACAGGTGAAGTGTCGCTTCACCTGGAAGGACTGTCTGGGGCCCTGAATGGTGGTAAGTGAGGAGGTGTAAGGGCATGTGTAGCACTTGTTCCGCTTACAAGGATAAATGCCAGGAGGGAGATCGGTGGGAGTATAAGGAACACCTTATATTCCATCTGGGTAGCCTCCAACCTGATGGCATGAACATTGACTTCTCAAACTTCTGCTAATGCCCCACCTCCCCCTCGTACCACATCCGTTATTTATTTATATACATACATTCTTTCCCTCTCTCTCCTTTTTCTCCCTCTGTCCCTCTGACTATACCCCTCTGGCCCATCCTCTGGGTTTCCCCCCCCCCCACCTCCCCCTTTTCCTTCTCCCTGGGCCTCCTGTCCCATGATCCTCTCATATCCCTTTTGCCAATCACCTGTCCAGCTCTTGGCTCCATCCCTCCCCCTCCTGTCTTCTCCTATCATTTTGGATCTCCCTCTCCCCCTCCCACTTTCAAATCTCTTACTAATTCTTCCTTCAGTTAGTACTGACGAAGGGTCTCGGCCCGAAACGTCGACTGTACCTCTTCCTAGAGATGCTGCCCAGCCTGCTGCGTTCACCAGCAACTTTGATGTGTGTTCCTTGAATTTCCAGCATCTGCAGAATTCCTCGTGTTTACATCATATGATAGAATTCACTCTGCAATTTGAGAAGGAGAAGCTAAAGTCAGATGTATCAGTATTATAGTGGAACAAAGGGAACTACAGTGCCTTTAAGAAATATTCACCCTCCCCCTTCAAAGTTTTCTTGTTTTATTGTTTTACAAAATTGAATCACAGTGCATTTAATTTGGCTGTTTTGACACTGATCAACAGAAAAAGAATCTTCTGTCTCAAAGTGAAAACACAGAAGTGATCTAAATTACAAATATAAAACACAGAATAATTGATGGTATAAATATTCACCCCTTTCAAGTCAGCATTTAGTAGATGCACCTTTGCAGCAATTACAGCCTTGAGTCTGTGTGGATAGGGCTCTATCAGATTTGCACATCTGGAAACTGCAATTTTTCCCCATTCTTCTATACAAAACTTTTCAAGCTCTGTCAGATTGTATGGGAATCATAATGGAACAGCCCTCTTCAAGTTCAGCAATGTACTCTCAATTGGATTGAGGTCTGGACTCTGATTTGGCCACTCCTGAACATTAATCTTGTTGTTTTTAAGCCATTCTTGTGTAGCTTTGGCTTTATGTTTGGGGTTATTGTCTTGCATGAAAACAAACCTGCTCCCAAGTCACAGTTCTCTTGCAGACTACATCAGGTTTTCCTCCAGGATTTCCCTGTGTTTTGCTGCATTCATTTTACCCTCTACCTTCACAAGCCTTCCAGGGCCTGCTGCAGTGAAGCATTCCCACAGCGCGATGTAGCCACCACCATGCTTCACGGTAGGGATAACATTTAGTTTGATGGCCAAAAAGCTCAATTCTGGTTTCATCAGATCATAGAACCTTCTTCCAACTAACTTCAGAGACTTCTACTATTGCAAGGACGTGGCTGGGGACGAACCCAAGAGCAGGACACAGGCACGGAGACACGGCCGTGAGGCATTAGCGCAAGGTTTACGTAGATTATCCAGGGAATGGTGCGGAGCTTAGAACTGACAGTCCTAAGGAATCAGGAAACAAGGTTTACACACACTAGGATAGACCAATGAAGTGGCGAAGCATGACAGTGACACCAGGGTTCTTATCCACAGTTCACTGATGTAGTTGTGCTGTAATTAATGAAAACTGGGAACAATTGGAAATCAGACAAGGGGATTAAGACGCAATCAATGAGATAATAGCAAGATGGGGCATTGCTGGACGGGACCGTGACAGTACCACCCCCTCAATGGGAGTCTCCAGGCGATCCTCTAGGGTTGTCTGGATGGTCCCGATGGAAGTCTTGGATGAGGGAGTGGTCCAGGATGAAGGAGCAGAGAACCCAGGAACACTCCTCTGGGCCGTACCCCTCCCAGTCAACCAGGTATTGGAGTCCCCTGCCCCGACGGCGCACATCTAGTAGCTGTTGGACGGTGTATGCCGGATGGTTGTCGATAATCCAGGCAGGTGGAGGGTTTTGGTCGGAGGACACAAGGGACTGACGGAAAGTGGTTTTAATTGGGAAACATGAAAAGTAGGGTGGGTGTGCATAGATCTTGGTAGTTTTAGGTGGACTGCTGTAGGGTTGATGATACTTTCGACCTCGAAAGGTCCCGGGAAGCGAGGGGCAAGTTTCTTAGGCTCGTTTTTGAGAGGGATGTCTTTGGATGAGAGCCACACCTTCTGCCCAGGTCGATACTCAGGCACAGGAGTCCGGTGTCGATCGGCAATCCCCATATTGCGATCGGCTGATCTGAGCAGGGATATGCATGTGTCCTCCCAAACGTTGCCGCACTGATCGATATGGGCCTGAACAGATGGTACCGCAATCTCCTCTTCTTGCACGGGGAACAGCAGGGGTTGGTACCCAAGGGAGCACTTGAAGGGAGACCTTCTAATCGCAGCACTTACCTGAGAGTTGTGGGCGTACTCAACCCACGAGAGGTGGTCACTCCAGGTAGACGGGTTGTTGGTTGTTATACAACGTAGTGTCGCCTCCAAATCCTGGTTGACACGTTACATTTGCCCGTTCGTCTGTGGGTGGAAGCCAGATGACAGGCTGACTGAGGCACCTAAGGCCCGACAGAAGGCCTTCCATACCTTCAAGACGAATTGGGGACCTTGATCTGAAACGATATCCGCAGGAATTCCATGGAGGCGGAAGACATGGCGGACAAGAAGGTCTGCGGTTTCAAGAGGAGAAGGGAGTTTAGGGAAGGCTACAAAATGCACCGTCTTGGAGAACCAGTCTACCACGGTTAGTATGGTGGTGTTTCCGTGTGAAGGGGGTAGACCGGTGACAAAATCTAGGGCGACGTGCGACCAAGGAGGACCAGGGACGGGTAGGGGATGAAGTAATCTTGCAGGTGACCGATGGGAGTCTTTTCCACGGGCACAGACGAAACATGTGAGACATAGGAACGGGTATCCACCTCCATGGAGGGTCACCAAAAGTGTCTTTTCAGGAGAGCGAGTGTCCGATCACTCCCGGGGTGGCAGGCGAACCAAGTTGTGTGCCACCACCGGAGAACCTGAGATCTGACGGAACCAGGCACAAAAAGGCGATTGGCGTGTCCATTGCCAGGGTCAGGGTCATCCAGTTGGACTTCCTTTACTATGGACTCAATCTCCCAGGTGAGGTTTGCCACCACACAGGATGGTGGGAGGATAGTCTCTGGGCTGGAAGTGTCCTCCTTGGAATTGTATTGGCGGGAGAACACGTCAGGTTTCCCGTTCTTGGACCCTGGACAGTATATGAGAGAAAACTTGAATCGTCCAAAAAATAATGCCCAACAGGTCTGGCGGGAGTTCAAACATTTGACGGTCTGAATATATCCCAGGTTCTTATGATCAGTGCAATCCACCTCCTCCAGACAGTGCCTCCACTCCTCCAATGCTAGCTTGACCACCAGTCATTCCTGATTCCCCACGTTGCAGGGGACAGCCAGTGAGAAAAGAAGGCACAGGGATGAAGCTTCTCGTCCGGACTGGATCATTGGGACAGAACTGCTCCCACCCCGGAGTCGCAGGCATCAGCCTCAACAATGAATTGGCGGGAGGGGTCCGGTTGGACCAGGATGGGTGCGGTCATGAAACGTCTCTTCAGTTCTGTGAAAGTTGAATCGGCCTCAAAGTCCCAAAGAAAAGGTATTGTGGGAGAAGTAAGTCGGGTGAGGGGCTCCGTGACCTGACTGTAATCCCTGATAAATCAGCAGTAAAAGTTTACAAAACCCAAAAACCGCTGAAGTTGTTTGCAGGTCGTGGGTCTGGGCCATTCTTCCGCCGCCCGATTCTTCACAGGATCTACCCTTACTTTCCCACTCTCGATGATGTAGCCCAGGAAGCTGACTGAGGGAATGTTGATCTCACACTTCTCCACCTTCACAAATAACTTGTTCTCCCACAGTCTCTGGAGGACCAGACGGACATCGTGAGTGTGTTTCTGGAGGCTGCTAGAAAATATTAAGATATCATCCAGGTAGACGAACACAAAGTGGTTAATGAAGTCCCTCAGCACAATATTGATTAGGGCTTGAAAAACGGCGGGGGCATTGGTGAGGCCAAACGGCATGATCAAGTATTCGAAGTAGCCCAATGGTGTATCAAAGGCCGTCTTCCACTCATCTCCCTCCCTCATCCTGACTAGATGATAGGCGCTATGGAGGTCCAACTTCGAGAAGATGGTGACTCCGTGAAGTGGTTCAAATGCCAAGTTAGTACTTATTTTTAACTTATATTGTTTAGGCCTCAGTAATCAATACAGGGATGAAGCGAACCATCCTTTTTTTCCACAAAGAAGAAACCAGCGCCCACCGGGGAGGATGAGGGTCGAATAATGCCCACCGCGAGGGACTCACTAATGTATTTCTCAATGGCTTCTTTCTCTGGTCGTGAGAAGTTATAAAGACGGCTGGTGTGTAACGAGGCCCTGGGGAGAAGGTTGATAGTGCAATTATATGGGCGGTGTGGAGACAGGGAAAGAGCCCATTGTTTGCAGAATACCAGTCCTAGGTCATGGTATTCTGCAGGGACTCCAGACAAGTCGAGGGGCTTCGAGACAGGCGAGGTCGCAGTAGCCTCTCTAGGGGATTGAGCTGACCGCAGACAGGTGGTATGGCAAAACGGGCTCCAACTGGCTATCCTCCCGGTAGACCTGTTAATGTAGGGGCTGTGGTGGTTCAGCCAGGGATATCCTAAAACCACAGGAGCTTGAGGAGAATGGATGAGATTAAATCGTACCTCCTCTCTATGGTTTCCGGACAGAATCAAGGTCAGGGGTGGCGTACAGTGGGTAACCCAAGCTAGCAGTTTTCCGTCCAGCGCCCGGGCCTCCAGGGGGGTACTTAATGGCTCCTGAGGTATTTCGGCCCGGGAGGCTATGTCCTCATCCAGCAGGTTTCCCTCGGCACCAGAATCCACCAAGGCGAATAGGGACAGGGACTGTTGTTGATAGTTCATGGTAGCCGGGATCTGCATCCGGGTCTGGGGGACTGAAGGGAGTGTCGTCCGGCTCACCAGGGTCCCCCTTTCTACTGGTGAGCCCTCCCTTTTGGCCACAGAGGGCAGGTATCCTGGAAATGTCCAGGCCGGCCGCAATAGTAACAATCCCCAGCTCTCCGCCTGTGAAGTCGTTCGGCAGAGGAGAGACGGTTCTGTCCCAGCTGCATCGGTTCCTCCCCCAAGGTAGTGGGGACAGTCAGAGCAGGAGCTATACTTGGAGCGGCCGGGGAAGGGAGGCTGGCTGAAGATGGTAAGGTGGGATGTGGGCTGACCCGAGGAGTGGGGCAACTGGTCTTTTCTCTCAGATGCTCTTGAAATCGGTTATCGAGCCTAGTGGCTAGAGAGATTAGAGAATCCAGGCTGTCCGCGTCATCCCTCGCTGCCAATTCATCTTTTATCTTATCTGAGAGGCCCTGTCGGAACACTTCCTGTAGTGCCTCGTCATTCCACCGCTAATGTTCGGAACTCGATGGAGTATTTTGCTATGCTTCGCGAACCCTGACAGAGAGTTAGCAAGTGCTTAGCAGCATCCTTACCGTGAATGGGCTGTTCAAAGACCTTCCTCATTTCAGAGACGAAGGAGGAGAAGGAGGAACAGACCTCGGGTCGGTTGTCCCAGATCACAGTGGCCCATGCCAAGGTATGCCCTTGTAACAGCCCCATGATGTACACAATTTTTGATCTGTCCGAGGTGTATGTACATGACTGTTGCTCAAAGACCAAACAGCACTGTAATAAGAAGGCCCGGCACTTCCCTAGGTCCCCAGCGTAGGGTTCCGGTTCGGGTAGATACGACTCTCGAGGGGATTGTGTTGCCGACCCAAGGGGCGTAACCATCCCAGGCAGTGCATTTTAGTCAGACGGGGTTCTTGGAACAGACGAAGTAAGGGAAGCGGATACCCGGTCAACATGCTCACCAGCCTTCCTTACATTCATGGACAGCGCACGAAGGTTTTCCGAGACCTCTCTGAGCAGTTGGTCGTGGGTGCCCAGTACGTAGCCCTGGCTGGAGAGGGTCTGTTGCACGAGGTCCGTGTCTGCTGGGTTCATTCTGGCCATTTCGTTCTGTTGCAAGGACGTGGCTGGGGACGAACCCAAGAGCAGGACACAGGCATGGAGACAGGGTCATGAGGTGTTAGCACAACCGCGAACGTTGAACAGGTATTCAGGAGAATCCTTACACGGAGACAAGGTTTACGTAGATTATCCAGGGAATGGTGCGGAGCTTAGAACTGACAGTCCTAAGGAATCAGGAAACAAGGTTTACACACACTAGAATAGACCAATGAACTGGCGAAGCATGACAGTGACACCAGGGTTCTTATCCTCAGTTCGCTGATGGAAAGCAGGAGTGCTATAATTAATGAAAACTGGGAACAGCTGGAAATCAGACAAAGGGAATAAGACCTAATCATAGCAAGATGGGGCATTGCCGGACGACCATGACACCCACATGCCTTCTGGCAAACTCTATCTGAGAATTCTTGTGAGTTTTATCAACACACATCAAAGTTGCTGGTGAACGCAGCAGGCCAGGCAGCATCTCTAGGAAGAGGTACAGTCGACGTTTCGAGCCGAGACCCTTTGTCAGGATTAACTGAAGGAAGAGTTACTAAAAGATTTGAAAGTGGGAGGGGGGGAGATCCAAAATGATAGGAGAAGACAGGACGGGGAGGGATGGAGCCAAGAGCTGGACAGGTGATTGGCAAAAGGAATATGAGAGGATCATGGGACAGGAGGTCCGGGAAGAAAGACAAGGGGGGGGGGACCCAGAGGATGGGCAAGAGGTATATTCAGAGGGACAGAGGGAGAAAAAGGAGAGAGAGAGAAAGAATGTGTGTATATAAATAAATAACGGATGTGGTACGAGGGGGAGGTGGGGCATTAGCGGAAGTTTGAGAAGTCAATGTTCATGCCATCAGGTTGGAGGCTACCCAGACGGAATATAAGGTGTTCCTTATATTCTCCACCGATCTCCCTCCTGGCATTTATCCTTGTAAGCGGAACAAGTGTTACACATGCCCTTACACCTCCTCACTTACCACCATTCAGGGCCCAGACAGTCCTTCCAGGTGAGGCAACACTTCACCTGTGAGTCGACTGGGGTGATATACTGCGTCCGGTGCTCCAGATGTGGCCTTCTATATATTGGCGAGACCCAACGCAGACTGGGAGACCGCTTTGCTGAACATCTACGCTCTGTCTGCCAGAGAAAGCAGGATCTCCCAGTGGCCACACATTTTAATTCCACGTCCCATTCCCATTCTGATATGTCGATCCATGGCCTCCTCTACTGTAAAGATGAAGCCACACTCAGGTTGGAGGAACAACACCTTATATTCCGTCTGGGTAGCCTCCAACCTGATGGCATGAACATTGACTCTCAAACTCCCGCCAATGCCCCACCTCCCCCCCACCCCATCCGTTATTTATTTATATACACACGTTCTTTCTCTCTCTCTCCTTTTTCTCCCTCTGTCCCTCTGCTATACCCCTTGCCCATCCTCTGGGTTATTTTCCCCCTCCCCTTTTTCCTTCTCCCTGGGCCTCCTGTCCCATGATCCTCTCATATCCCTTTTGCCAATCACCTGTCCAGCTCTTGGCTCTATCCCTCCCCCTCCTGTCTTCTCCTATCATTTTGGATCTCCCCCTCCCGCCCCACTTTCAAATCTTTTACTAGCTCTTCCTTCAATTAGTCCTGACGAAGGGTCTCAGCCCGAAACGTCGACTGTACCTCTTCCTAGAGATGCTGCCTGGCCTGCTGCGTTCACCAGCAACTTTGATGTGTGTTGCTTGAATTTCCAGCATCTGCAGAATTCCTCGTGTTTACGAGTTTTATCAACACTGGCTTTATCTCTGCCAATCTCCCTGGGTACGACTGTTGAAGTACCCAGGCAACAGTTTTTGTGTGTGCAGTCTCTCCCATCTCAGCCAGCGAAGCTTATAACTCCTGCAGAGTTGTCACAGGTCACTTGGTGGCCTGCCTCACCAGTCTCCTTCTTGCACGGTCACTCAGTTTTTGAGGATGGCTTGCTTTAGGCAGGTTTACAGCTGTGTCATATTCTTTCCATTTCTTGATGATTGACTTAACTGTATTCCAAGGGATATTCAGTGACTTGGAAATTTTCTTCAATCCATCTCCTGAACTGTGCTTTCAATAACCTTTTTTGCGGAGTTGCTTGCAGTGTCCTTTTATATTCGTGGTGTAGTTTTTGCCCGGAGATTGACTCACCAGCAGTTCGATCTTCTAGATACAGGTGTATTTTTACTACATTCAATTGAAACACCTTGACTGCACACAGATCTCCATTTTGACTAATTATGTGATTTCTAAATCCATTTTGACTGCACTGGTAATGATTTGGTGTGCCATATTAAAGGTGATGAATACTTTTGCAATCAATTATTTTGTGTTTTATATTTGTAATTCATTTAGATCACTTTGTTGAGGTCTATTTTCACTTTGACGCAAAAGAGTCTTTTTCTGTTGATTAGTGTCAAAAGAAGCCAAATTAAATCAATTGTGTTTCAATGTTGTAAAACAGTAAAACATGGAAACTTCCAAAGGGTGTTAATACTTTTTATAGGCATGGTATACAAGGATACCCAGGATAAATGGGTGAATAATTTACTGGTATATACTAGTGTTGGTTCAGGTTTATATGCTGTTTGCTTGTTTTGCTTTGTTTTAGCTTATTCCGTAAATAATCTTGCTGACTATTCTTCACACAGGGAATACTACATAAAGAATAAAGCAGTGGCTGAATGGCAGGAGTGAAAGAGTAGGAATAAAGGAAACCTTTTCTGGTTGACTGCCAATGGCAAGTGGTGTACCACAAGCGTCTGTGTTGGGACTGATTCTTTTTACGTTATATGTCAATGATTGGGATGATGGAATTGATGGCTTTGTTGCAAAGTTTGCAGGTGATATAAAGCTAGGTGGAGGGCAGGTAGTTTTGGGAAGTGGTGAGGCTTCAAAAGGACTTAGTCAGAGTAGGTGAATGGCCAAAGAAGTGCCAGATGGAATACAGTGTAGGGAAGTATAGGGTCATGCACTTTGGTTTAAGAAATAAAAGGGTTGACTATTTTCTAAATAAAGAGAAATTTCAAAAATCTAAAGTGCAAAGGGAATTTGGAATCCTTGTGGTGGATTCCCTTAAGGTTAATTTGTGGATTGAGTCTGTGGTGAGGAAGGCAAAAGTAATGCCAGCATTCATTCCAAGTGGACTAGAATATAAAAGTAAGGATGTAATGTTGATGCTCTATAAAGTACTGGTGAGACTTCACTTGGAGTATTGTGAGCAGTTTTGGGTGCCTAGCTTAGAAAGGATGTGCTGACATTGGAAAGGGTTTAAAGAAGTTTCACGAAAATCATTCCAGGAAGAGCATTTGATGGCTCTGGGCCTGTTTTCATTAGAACTCAGAAATAAATAAGGGGTGACCGACTTGAAACCAGCTTGAGAGACTGGTAACACACATCAAAGTTGCTGGTGAATGCAGCAGGTCAAGCAGCATCTGTAGGAAGAGGTGCAGTCGACGTTTCAGGCCGAGACCCTTCGTCAGGACTAACAGTTAGTCAAAGTTCACCAGCAACTTTGATGTATGTTGCTTGAATTTCCAGCATCTGCAGAATTCCTGTTGTTTGAGAGACTGGTGTAGGGGGCAGGGCTTCAGATTCTTGGATCTCTTCTGGGGGAAGTATGACCTGTTCAAAAAGGACAGGTTACACCTGAACCCGAAGGGGACCAATATCCTGGTGGGAAAGTTTAATAGAGCTGTTAGGGAGGGTTTACACTAATTTGGCAGGGGGATGGGAACCGGAATGATAGAGCGGAGCAGGGAGAAAACAGAAATAAGTCTCAGGTAGTGAGCAGTAAAGATGTCAGGAAGGACAGGCAGGGGATGAGGCAAATTTGCAGCCATTGGGATGAGTTGCAGTGTAATAAAGTTGCAGTGCAATCAAAGCAAAACTTATTAAATACTGGACTTAAGAAGTTATACTTAAATGCACTCAGCATAAGGAAAAAGGTGGATAATCTTGTCGTACAGCTACGGATGGGCAGATATGATATTGTGGCCATTACTGAGATGTGGCTAAAAGATGCATGTCTCTGGGAGCTGAACATCCAAGGATACACGGTGTATCGGAAGGATAGGCAGGGAGGCAGAGGGGGTCGCATGGCTTTATTGGTAAGAAATGATATTAAATCATTAGAACGAGGTGACATAGGATTGGAAGGTGCAGAATCTTTATGGGTTGAGCTAAGAAATCGCAGGGGTAAAAGGACCCTGATGGCAGTTATATACAGGCCTCCTAACAGCTGCCGTGATGTGGACTGCAAATTACATCAAGAAATAGAAAAGACTTGTCAGAAAGGTAGTGTTATGGTAATTGTGGGGGATTTTAACATGCGAGTGGATTGGGAAAATTAGGTCGACACTGGATCCCAAGAGAGAGAATTTGTAGAATGTCTACGAGATGGCTTTTTTAGAACAGCTTGTTGTTGAGCCCACTAGGGGATCGGCTGTACTGGATTGGGTATTGTGTAATGAACCGGAAGTGATTGGAGAGATTGAGGTGAAGGAACCCTTAGGAGGCAGTGATCATAACATGATTGAATTCACTGGGAAATTTGAAAATGAGAAGCCGAAATCCGATGTGTCGGTATTTCAGTGTAGTAAAGGAAATTACAGTGGCATGAGAGAGGAACTGGCCAAAGTTGACTGAAAAGGGACACTAGCGGGAAGGACGGCAGAGCAGCAGTGACTGGAGTTTATGCGAGAAGTGAGGAAGGTGAAAGACAGATATATTCCAAAAAAGAAGAAATTTTCTAATGGAAAAAGGATGCAACCATGGCTGACAAGAGAAGTCAAAGCCAAACTTAAAGAAAAGGAGAGTGCATACAAGGAAGCAAAAATTAGTGGGAAGACAGAGGATTGGGAAGTTTTTAAAAGCTTGCAAAAGGAAACTAAGAAGTTCATTAAGAGGGAAAAGATGAACCGTGAAAGGAAGCAAGCAAATAATATCAAAGAGGATACTAAAAGCTTTTTCAAGTATATAAAGAGTAAAAGACAGGTGAGAGTAGATATAGGGCCGATAGAAAATGATGCTGGAGAAATTGTAATGGGAGATAAGGAGATGGCGGAGGAACTGAACAAGTGTTTTGCTGAGGAAGACATCAGCAGTATACCAGACACTCAAGGGTGTCAGGGAAGAGAAGTGTGCATAGTCACAATTACGACAGAGAAAGTACTCAGGAAGCTGAATAGTCTAAGGGTAGATAAATCTCCCAGACCAGATGGAATGCACCCTCATGTTCTGAAGGAAATAGCTGTGGAGATTGTGGAGGCATTAGCAATGATCTTCCGAAAGTCGATAGATTCTGGCATGGTTCCGGAGGACTGGAAGATTGCAAATGTCACTCCACTATTTAAGAAGAGGGCAAGGAAGCAAAAAGGAAATTATAGACCTGTTTGCTTGACATCGGTGGTTGGGAAGTTGTTGGAATCAATGGTCAAGGATGAGGTTACAGAGTACCTGGAGGCATATGACGAGGTAGGCAGAACTCAGCATGGTTTCCTTAAAGGAAAATCCTGCCTGACAATCCTATTGCAATTTTTTGAGGAAATTACAAGTTGGCTGGACAAGGGAGATGCAGTGGATGTTGTGTATTTGGATTTTCACAAGGCCTTTGACAAGGTGTCGCACATGCGGCTGCTAAACAAGACAAGAGCCCATGGAATTACAGGAAAGTTACATACCTGGATACAGCGTTGGCTGATTTGCAGGAAACAAAGAGTGGGAATAAAGGGATCCCATTCTGGTTGGCTGCCAGTTACCAGTGGTGTTCCACAGGGGTCCATGTTGGGGCCGCTTCTTTTTACTTTGTACATCAACGATTTGGATTACGAAATAGATGGCCTTGTGGCTAAGTTTGCTGATGATACAAAGGTAGGTAGAGGGGCCGATAGTGCTGAGGAAACAGAGAGTCTGCAGAGAGACTTGGATAGATTGGGAGAATGGGCAAAGAAGTGGCAAATGAAATACAATGTTGGAAAGTGTATGGTTATGCACTTTAGTAGAAGAAATAAATGATTTGTGCTAACATACTTTGTGCTGTAGTAAATGCTTCTATTTTTACAGAAATCAAAATGTCAAATTGGAAAATTTCGCTACTTGGAAATTTTCTTAACTTGCATGATTCTGCCTTCCAGGAGAAATGCCTTTTCACAGATGTAGAAAATATAAAAAGCTTTTAAAAATGTATCCATATTTTGCTTTCTGCTACTGATCTTTACTGGTTGTCATAGTTCTCACGTTATCAAAATAAACAAAGCAAATTAACCATTGGTATATTTTTAAATTAACTTTATTCTTAGCAATACATCAGTTATTTTCTCAACTTTCATTTAATTCATTTAACATTTGGCATGCGTTTTCCCTCTGTTCGATATGTGTAGCATAGCCATTCATTTAAAATGGCAGTATAATTATACAAGCTTCACTCATTCCTCAGCAATTAATTGCAACTTATTTCTTTCTAAATGCTGACCTCTTGCAAAATGATGGCTTGCTCCTTTTTCAGAGGTTACAAATTTAAAGGGTATCCAAATTAAAAATAAAATACCATATAATCAACTACATAGGTACCATCTATGCAATTTTTTATGTCATTCAAGTTTATAAGTCTAATTTAGAACAAAAACATTTCATATTTTGCTGTATGTAATTATTTTTAATATCAGAATAGTCATTGAAAACAAGTACCAACTTAAATCAAGTGAGTTAATGCTGCATGTACAATTTTCTGGAAAGTGAATTAACATACAGTCATAATCAACCAAGCAATGAGCCATGACTATTAATTCTATCAGAATCAGAATCGGGTTTCATATCATTGGCATATGTCATGAAATTCATTAACCTAGGGGCAGCAGTACCATTCAATACATGATAAATATTAAAAATAAAGAAATCAATCAATCAATTCCAGTAAGCATGTGATATATATATATAGTGCAAAGACTGCAAAAAAAAGTAACCTAGTGTTCATGGGTTCAATGTCCATTTAGGAATCAGATGGCAGAAGGGAAGAAGCTGTTCCTGACTTCAGGCTTCTGTACCTCATTCCTAATGGTAACAGTGAGAAGAGGGTATGTCCTGGGTGATGGGGGTCCTTAATAATGGACACTGCCTTTTGAGGCACCACTCCTGGAAGAGGTCTTGGAGACTACAGAGGCTAGTACCCATGATGGAGCTGAATAATTTTCCAACTTTCTTAAGCTTCATTCGATCCCATGCAGTAACCCCCCCCCCCCATTTACCAGATAGTGCTGCATTCTGTCAGAATGCTCTCCGCAGTACATCTTCAGAAGTTTTCACGTGTTTTAGGTGAAAAACCAAATCTCCTCAAACCCCTAATGAAACACGGGACCAGGTTAGATCGTCAGAGATATTGACACTCACGAACTTTAAATTGCTCACTCTCTCCACTTTTGATCCCTCTATGAGGATTGGTTCATGTTACCGCATCTTACCCTTTCTGAAGTCCACAATCAGCTCTTTGGTCATTGCTGCAACACCACTCCATTAGCTGGTAAATCTCACTCACGTACGCCCTCTCGTCTCTATCTGAGATTCTGCCAACAATGGCTGTATCATCAGTAAATTTACAGATGGCACTTGACCTATGCATAACCACACAGTTATAGGTGCAGAGAGAGTAGAACAGTGGGCTAAACACTTACCCCTGAGGTGCGCCAATGTTAGTAATCAGCAAGCACCTATCATTGGTAGAATAGGATAATGTTTTCCTAACTTTGTTTAGTTGAATATGTTTCTGTAATCCTAACCCTTTACACACACTGTCTGATATAATTACTTGTACCCCTACTCTCCCATTTCAACCAAGATCAATATTTTATAAATAATAAATTCAAATAATATATAATTAATAGTAAAATCATTGGAAGAAAATTAAAATTTATATATTGTTGAATTAATTTTTGAGTCCCAAGAGCTACAATATCTTGAGTCATAACAATAAATTTTCTTCATCAAAGTTACATTGGACTTTGTTAGAACAGTGCTAGAAATCGAAGACAAAGAGAAGTTAAATAAAGAAATAAAGTGGCATGCATATGGAACCTCAAGGTCAATCTCGCAGGCAGATCAGAGCTATTCTGTAACAGACATAAATCTGCATTTGGTTTCCCAGTGTGCAGCACACCACATTGCAAGCATACAATGGAGTTTACTAATCTGGAAGAAGTACAGGTAAATTACTGCTTACCCAGAACAGTATTTGGAACCTGGATAATGAGCAGGAAGGAGATAAATTTGCAGACTGCATGCAAAAGAAACATCTGCAGCATTTTGCTTTTGGAAAATAATCATTATTCTTGGAGTCATAGGAAACTGCAGAAGACTGAAATTTGGCTGAAAAACAAAAGGCAAAATTGGAACAATCCACTTTTTCTATATTTACATTCTTGTTTCTCAACATAAAGACTCATTGTAGTAATTACAATTAACCATTTATTCCCAAAGTCTATAGACCATTCCAGCCAAAGAATAATACAATCATTGTAAAACTTTAATTTCTACTGTGTACTACTCCAATCAGGGGCAACCTGGTCTTCAGTTACCAATATACAAGAATCAGATATTGTTTACACCCTTCAGAATTGTTGGGTGAAAGTTATCATCACCAAGAATTTTTAAAAAGCCTAAAATACTAAAAATCTGAAAGCATTACACTCAGTGGCCAACTCATTAGGTAGCTCCTGTATCTTAATAAAGTGGCCACTATGTATATGTTTGTGGTCTTCTTCTGCTGTAGCCCATCCACTTCAAGGTTCAATGTGTTGTGCATTCAGATTTGCTCTTCTGCATGCAAATGTTATAACACCTGATAATTTGAGTTACAGTTGCCTTCCTGTCTGTTTAAACAAGTCTGGCCGTTTTCCTCTGACCTCTCTTATAAACAAGGTTTTTTCGCACCTTTCTCTGTAAATTCGAGAGACTGTTGTGAAAATCCTAGGAGATCAGCACCTTCTGAGATACTCAAAGCACCCCATCTGGTACCAGCAATTAATCTACAGTCAAAGTCAAATAGATCATATTTCAATGTTCAAAGTTCAAAGTAAAATTTATTATCAGAGTACATACATGTCACCACATACAACCCTGAGATTCTTTTCTCTGCAGGCATACCTAGCAAATCTATAGATCAGTAACTGTAAACAGGATCTGTAAACTGTAAACATGCTGTGTATAATACCCAGGTTAAGATTTCTATTGCTATGCTGTAGTTATTTCATTTTAGCAGTTTTCTGCAAAAGCAGCGGGTCCTGCAGGTAGAATGGTTTAGTTTCAGCTAAAGGAGCCCTGCTGTTCAACTTAAGAATGTTGCATCAGCCAATCAGGCTGGTGGGATCTGGAAAAAGTTCTAGAGAAAGCAGGGCAGAGAGGGATTTATGACAGACTGTAGTCTGGTTTGGGGTTTTTTAAGTGGGAGCTACTGGGCGGGACAGAAGGGAAGATGCTGCAGAATAGTGCGAGAAGGAGAATCTCCATCACAAGAAATGCTTTGTGTAGATGAATGGCTCCAAGGAGGAGAGCAAATACTCCTGAGAGAAAGAGAGACAGTTTGCTCGAGATGGACTTCAAGGGAAGTTCAGACTGGCAGGTGCTTTCACATAGTCTGTGGGTTCAGCACTGTGAGTAATGGTTATACCCAGCTTTGGAAGTGATGAACTCCAACAATCATGTGCATATTTATACTGGTTTAACTGTAGTGGCACTTTTATTTTTTTTCTCTTTCTTTCCTTTCTTTTAATAACTGTTTGATAAAACAGAAATTGGCAAATATACTTTCTTTATAATTTTATGCCATGTATGATCTGTTACTTCATGTCAACCAGTAATTGTGTACGGAAAGTACTTACATAACATTTGCTCAAATTGTGGTTTCTTTAATCAGAACATCATGAACCCCAAATCATACCGACCATAGGTGTATATTGTTTATGAAAGGTGGCCTTCTCACCGCTAGGTCACGTGGCTGTTAGCAAAGCCAGCTAACAAGCTGAGTTTGCATACGATCCCAGTGACAGGGTTACATTCGTGGTGACCATCGTCCAGGGATTCTAGATGCTGTGTGACTGCTTTTTAGAGTTGATTAAGCAGTTTGTGTTTTGAAACCTGTGTTTAAACTAGTGTCAGGGAAAGTGATTAAGGGTACTTTATTATGGACACCACAGGGATTAAGGTTTGGTGTGATTCAGAGAGATTATCCACAGATAAAACATGGGATAGATATCTAAATTCTTGACAATCTGCTATTGAGAGTGCTGACTTCTGTAAAGTGTTGAAGAAAGTTATACTGATTGAACAGCGTTTTGACTAATCAGCTGGTAATGATGTGTTCGTTCAGACTGAAGTCGCGCTGTCTGATACATTAGGAGACCTTAGAGAGGTGGGACCATGGGCAGGCCATATTTTTAGAGGAGGGAGGAGGCTGAGGGTGAAGACTTTAAAGACTAGTTGTTCTTATTTCTGCAAAGTGAAGGAAAGGAGTTGTCCAATGTGAAAGGTACAATGGATCCCTCAGTGGTTGAGTTAAATTCTGAGCTGGTTTCGATTATTACATCACTGGTTGATAAATGCCGAAGTGTACCTGCAGAGAGCCTAGGTTACAAAAGGGGAAGAAGAATATGAGGTATGAGCTGAGCAGACATCTCTGTTACTGGATGAATGGCAGTGCTCAGATAATATGAAAAAGCAGAGACTGGTAGAGAGTTTAATTGGTCCAGCAGCTGATATGGTAAGGTTCCTTGCAGCAGAAAACCCATTAGCCAAGCCAGCTAATTACTTGCAAGCTCTGGAAGATGCTTTTTGCATTCCTGAAAGTTCAGCTGATCTTAGGATGAAGTTTAAGCATGCACTGCAGGAGGAAAGAGAGAAGATGTCTACTTACCTTTACAGGTTGGAGAAACTGCTGCATTGTTTGTGCTACAGAGGGGACATTCAACTTTCTGAGAGAAATTGCTTGAGGATGAAGGGTGCGCTGTCACATGATGTGATTGCTCTACATATTCAAATGACATGAAAGATGCGTCCTCCTCCATCTTTTGTTGAGTTACTCAGAGAAGTTAGAGAGGAGGAAGACATGATTAAGAAGCAGGATATTTCCAAAAGCTGAGTACTATCTTCAATAGTAGCCTCTGCTGCAAAAGTGACAGCTGATGCCACAGAGAGAGAGCTTTTGAGGAAATAGGTAGAAAACCTTCAAGATGAGCTGATTCAATGGATATCTGCTAATGTTTCAGCTAATCATGATACATCCATCAGGAAACTCGACCCACCTGTAGGACTTACAACACAGAGAAATGCTGCTGAAAAGGGTCTCTTGACTAGAAAGTCAACTGGTATTTTCTCCTACAACTGCGAAAAAGATGGACATTTCAAGAGAGACAATGAGTGACAGGAAAATTTTCAAAAAGTATGTCAGCAGCTAATCAAACAGAGAAGGAAAGAAGCAAAACTACTGAGGAGCCAGTAAAGGAATGGTTGGCATCTCAGAGAGGATATGTTCTAATCAGTATATCAAAGGAAATACTAAAGGACAAAAACTATTCCTGAAGGTTAGTGGAACCAATCTCTAACGTATCAATACAGATTGAATATGTTTATGCTAGAGCCATATTTGACACAGTTTCTCAAGTTACTTTGCTTTATAGATCCTTTTACAACTGGTGTTTGACTCTTTTACCATTAATACCACTCAGTGCCCTTGAGATTCAGGGTCTTAGTACTGATGAGTACTCATATGACGGTTACTTGTCGTTGAAACTGTAGTTTTCGGAAGCAGATGTTGGAGTAACTAAGATTATTGACACACCAGCTTTGATCTGCGTGGATCCAATTGAAAAGGGTGGAGTTTCCATTTTTGTGGGAACAAATACTTCCATTGTGAAAAGGCCTGTAGGAGCATGCAAGGAGTGAAATGGAGAGAGCTCTTAGAAAACCCTGTCCATTCACTCTCTTGTGAAGGTGCAAGTTCCTCCTCAGCAGGATGAAGAGCAGAAATGAAGAACTGTGTGGTGTACCCAGGCTAAACCTGTCATATTATGTCTGGAAAAAGTAGCTAGAGTGATGGGAACCCCCAGATTTGGTTGAGTGCCTGATGACCCGGCCATTCAGGTGGATGCTCCTGATGGTCAGGAACAAGAGTCACACTTACCTGCCAGAGTGCTGGTGAGACCCGGACTGCGGAAATCATCAGCTGTCTACGCAAACAGGATGACAGTGATTATCATTGTTATGTACCCCGTAACTGGGTTGCCAAACCAGCAGAAATGGAACGCTCGTTGGAGTCTGTGATTACTAGGAATAATAAAGTTTTATTAAAGAAATAAGTAATACAGTACACTAATCACAAGGATATAAATGTAACAGGTTAACAATGATAATACACACATATACACAGAAATAGGGTAATAGGAATCAACCAAGCTCTATCGCAGTCTAGGGGTAAAATGATCAGTCTTAAGTGAAGCAGAGTTCAGTTCAGTTTAGTGCAGTTCGAAGTAATCGCTGTTGTTGAACTGTTGGAGAGAGAGAGAGAGAGAGAGAGAGAGAGGGGGAGAGTGAGAGATGCAGTTGGTTTCGGGCAGACCTTTTGATATCTTCTGATCCCGCTGTGGTCACCGACTGTGACCCCTCCATTCCGGATATGATCGTTCTTCCACGGTGAACCTGGCACCCAGGCAAGGGTGGACACACACCCCAGGTTCCCACCAGTCACTCCTTTACACCCTGTGAGTCTCTGATCGATTCCCATGAACCGGTCCTCCAAACTCCCACCAATTTGTGGGGTCACACTGATCTTTCCAGGGTCTCGTGGCGTGTTGTGCCTTAGCAAACCTGCTCTTTTTATCCCCCCTGCTGGGGTATCACCTGTCCATCAAACTTCAAACAGTTCAGGTTTAAAGCAAACGGTCTGTCAATATCTGAATTGTGTTTCTTTCTCGTTAATCTCTCTCTTCTCTCTTATTAGCATTTTGAATGTTTCTCCATTGTCTTCCGTTATCTCTCTCATTAGTATCATCCGTCCAGTAGCTCTGCTTGGCGTCACACATGACATCAGGAACGTCTGCGAAAGAGATGTTACCCTCATACATGGGATGCCAATTACCCTTCCTTTTCCTGTGATTGTAGTGAAGGGTTTCCGGGGGAAATGAAAGAGAAACAGTCTCCTAGATCATAGAAGTCGACATCGAAATCATGCCACTATGGTGACACATGGATGCCCAAGGAATGGAAAAGGAGATTAACTGAGAAGATGTTGGAATGCAAAGATGTCTTTTCTACTGATGAGTCTGATATTGGTTGCTCCAAAAGTACTTGCCGCATTATTCGAGTTACCAAGGATACCCCTTTTCAAGAGAGGTCTCACTCAGAGGTGGCACCAGTGGAGGCTGAAGATGTGCAGCAGCACCTGCTTAAAATGAAGGAATCTAAATTCAGTAATGGGGCGGGGGACCTGAGCCACTGGGAGGTATGAGTGGTAGACAGGGGGAAGCATCTAGAAGACAGGAAAGGTTATAAAGAATGGCTGAAGCTGGAGAAGCTAAAGGTGAAATAAGGAGGTCTCAGAGGGTCAGGAAGCCCCTAGCTCGGCTGTCAGAGTATGCACCTGGGAAATAGAGTGTCTTGTCCATTTCCATGGTGGGATATGCTACTTACAAATGGATTGGGGGTCCTGAAACCACAAAATTCATCTGAATACTGTGGTAATAATAATAGTTTACTAAGTTCCACAGTCCTGAGGACATGACTATTTTTGGTGGGCAGAAAGTGTAATGCCCTGGTTAAGATTTCTATTGCTATGCTGAAGGTATTTCATTTTGGCAGTTTTCTGCAAATGTAGTTTGTCCTGCAGGTAAAATGTTTTGGTTTTGGCTAGGAATAAGACACCCTGCTGTTCTACATAGGAATGTTGCATCAGCCAATCAGACTGGAGGGATCTGGAGAAAGTTCTTGAGAGAGCGAGGCAGAGAGGGATTTGTGTTGGATAGTAGTCTGCTTTGGGATCTTTTTGGCGAGAGCTGCTGAGCAGAAGATGGTGCATAATGCTGCAGGAAGGAGAGTCCCCGTTGCAAGAAGTGCCTTGTACAGACAAATGGCTCGAAGAAGGAGGGCCAATACTCCTGAGAGAGAGCCAGTTTGTTTGAGATGGATTTCAAGGGAAGTTCAGACTGTGGAGGGTGCTTTTACGCAGACCATGGGTTCGGCACAGTGAGGAATAGCTATAGCCAGCTTTGGAAGAGACGAGCTCCAACAGTCATGTGCACATTTAGACTGGTTTAACTGTAATAGGTCCTTTTATTTTTTTTCTCTTTCTTTCCTTTCTTTTACTAACTGTTTGATGAAGCTGAAATTGGTAAAGATATTTTCTTTATAATTTATGCAGTGTACGATTTCTTGCCAACTGATAATTGTGCATGGGCAGTATTTATACACCTTTCACTTAAATTGAGACTTCCTTAATTGGAACATTACGATATTCCCGTTTGGTTGAACCCCAATCATACCTACCCGAGACACTTATTGTTTATGAAAGGTGGCCTTCTCACCACTTAGTCATGTGGCTGTCAGCAGAGCTGGCTAATGAGCTGAGTTTGTATACGAGCCTGGCGAGAGGCCATCAAAAGGAGAGGCTGCACTTGATCTGGTATTGGGAAATGAACCTGGTCAGGTGCCAGATCTCTCAGTGGGAGAGCATTTTGGAGAAAGGAATCACAATTCTACCTCCTTTACCAGAGTATTGGAGGGGGATAGGAACAGACAAGTTAGGAAAGCATTTAATTGGCGTAAGGGGAAATATGAGGCTATCAGGAAGGAGCTTGAAAGCATAAATTGGAAACAGATGTTCTTAGGGAAATGTATGCAAGGAATGTGGCAAATGTTCAGAGAATATTTGCGTGGAGTTCTGCATAGGTATGTTCCAATGAGACAGGGAAAGGATGGTAGGGTACAGGAACTATGGTGTACAATGGCTGTCGTAAATCTAGTCAAAAAGAAAAGAAAAGCATATGAAAGGTTCAAAAAACTAGGTATTGATAGAGATCTAGAAAATTATAAGGCTAGCAGGAAGGACCTTAAGAATGAAATGAGGAGAGACAGAAGGGGCCATGAGAAGGCCTTGGTGGACAGGATTAAGGAAAACCCCAAGGCATTCTACAAGTATGTGAAAAGCAAAAAGATAAGATGTGAGAGAATATGACCAATCAAGTGTGACAGTGGAAAAGTATGTATGGAACTAGAGGAGATAGCAGAGGTACTTAATGAATACTTTGCTTCAGTATTCACTATGGGAAAGGATCTTGGTGATTGTAGGGATGACTTACAGTGGGCTGAAAAGCTTGAGCATGTAAATATTAAGAAAGAGGATGTGCTGGAGCTTTTAGAAAGCATCAAGTCGGATAAGTCACTGGGACCAGATGAGATGTACCCTAGGCTACTGTGGGAGGCGAGGGAGGAAATTACTGAGCCTCTGGCAATGACCTTTGCATCATTAATGGGGACGGGAAAGGTTCTGGAGGATTGAAGGGTTGCGGATGTTGTTCTCTTATTCAAGAAAGGGAGTAAAGATAGCCCAGGAAATTATAGACCAGTGAGTCTTAATTCAGTGGTTGGTAAGTTGATGGAGAAGATCCTGAGAGGCAGGATTTATGAACATTTGGAGAGCATAACATGATTAAGAATAGTCAGCATGGCTTTGTCAAAGGCAGGTCATGCTTTATTAGTCTGTTTGAATTTTTTAAGGATGTACCTAAACACATTGATGAAGGTAGAGCCATAGATGTAGTGTATATGGATTTCAGCAAGGCATTTGATAAGGTACCCCATGCAAGGCTTATTGAGAAAGTCAGGAGGCATGGGATCCAGAACTGGCTTGCCCACAGAAGGCAAAGACTGGTTGTAGACGGGTCATATTCTGCATGGAGGTTGGTGACCAGTGGTGTGCCTCAGGGATCTGTTCTGGGACCCCCTACCCTTCGTGATTTTTATAAATGACCTGGAGGAAGTGGAGGGATAGGTTAGTAAATTTTCTGATGACACAAAGATTGGGGGTGTTGTAGATAGTGTGAAAGGCTGTCAGAGGTTACAGTGGGACATCGATAGGATGCAAAACTGGGCTGAGAGGTGGCAGATGGAGTTAACCCAAATAAGTTTGAAGTGGTTCATTTTGGTATGTCAAATATGATGGCAGAATATAGTATTAATGGTAAGACTCTTGGTAGTGTGGAAGATCAGAGGGATCTTGGGGTCTGAGTCCATAGGACACTCAAAGCTGCTGCACAGGTTGACTCTGTGGTTAAGAAGGCCTTCATCAATCGTGAAATTGAATTTAGAAGCCGAGATGTAATGTTGCAGTTATATAGGACCCTGGTCAGGCCCCAGTTGGAGTACTGTGCTCAGTTCTGGTCACCTCACTACAGGAAGGATGTGGAAACCATAGAAAGGGTGCAGTGGAGATTTACAAGGATGTTGCTTGGATTGGGGAGCATACCTTATGAGAATAGGCTGACTGAACTCGGCCTTTTCTCCTTGGAGCGATGGAAAGTGAGAGGTGACCTGCTGGAGGTGCATAAGATGATGAGAGGCATTGATTGTGTGGATAGTCAGAGCCTTTTTCCCAAAGCTGAAATGGCTAGCACGAGAGGGCACAGTTTTGAGATGCTTGAGAGTAGGTACAGAGGAGATGTCAGGGGTAAGTCTTTTATACAAAGAGTGGTGAGTGCATGGAATATGTTGCCAGTGATGGCGGTGGAGGTGGATATGGTAGGGTCTTTTAAGAGACTCCTGGACAGGTACATGGAGCATAGAAAAATAAAGGGCTATGGGTAACCCTAGGTAATTTCTAAGGTAAGGACATGTTCGGCACTGCTTAGTGGGCCGAAGGGTGTGTATTGTGCAGTAGGTTTTCTATGTTTCTATGTTTCTACATGCAGATACAGATAATAAATAAATAGAAATAAATAACGAGTATAAAATAATGAGATAAGAGTCCTTAAGTGAGTGTAGTTATCCCCTTTTGTTCATGAGCATGATGGTTGAGGGGTAGTAACTGTTCCTGAAGCTGGTGGTGCGAGTCCTGAGGCACTTGTACCTTCTGCTGATGGCAGCAGTGAGAAAAGAGCATGGCCTGGGTGGTGAGGATCTTTGATGGTGGATGTTACCTTTCTACAGCAACAATTTATATACATGTGCTCAATGGTTGGGAGGGTTTTACCTATGATGTACTGGGCTGAATCCACTACCTTTTGTAGGATTTTCCACTCAAATGCATTGATGTTCCCATACCATGCCATAATGCAGCCAGATAGCACACATCCCATCACAGAAGTTTGCCAATGTTTTTGATGACATGCTGAATCTCCACAGACTCCTGAGGAAGTGGAGACTTTGTCATGCTTTCTTTTATTTATATGATTGGTCCAGGACAGATTCTCTGAGATAGTTCCACTCAAGAATTTAAAGTTACTGACCCTCTCCACCTATGATCCTTCGATGATTACTGCCTCATGGACCTCTGGTTTCCCTCTCCTGAAGTTCCTTAGTCTTATTAACATTGAGTGAGAGGTTGTTGTCATTACACCACTCAGCTAAATCTTCAATCTTCTTCCTGTATGCTGATTCATCACCCATTTCTTCCCCATTCTGATGTTTGATCTGAGCAACCTCTTGATCATATCTGCATGCTTTTATGCACTGAGTTGCTGCCACATGTGTGGGCACATGGCCAAGTGGTTAAGGCATTGGACTAGTGACCTGAAGGTCGTGAGTTCAAGCCCCAGCCGAGGCAACGTGTTCTGTCCTTGAACAAGGCACTTAATCACACATTGCTCTGCGACGACACTGGTGCCAAGCTGTATGGGTCCTAATGCCCTTCCCTTGGAGAACATTGGTGTCATGGAGAGGGGAGACTTGCAGCATGGGCAACTGCTGGTCTTCCATACAACCTTTCCCAGGCCTGCGCTCTGGAGAGTGAAGAATTTCCAGGCGCAGATCCATGGTTTCGCAAGACTAACGGATGCTGCCACACGATTGGCAGATTAGATACTTGTATTAACGAGCAGGTATACAAGTGTACCTAATAGAGTAATCACTTAAAATACATAAAGAATGTATTAGTTATGCATTGGAGTTATATCATAAAAGAATTACCATAATGCTTTGGTGGTAATACACATGCCAGTAGCATTCATATCTATCATAATGACTGATTTGAGAGGTTGGTTATTGCAAGAATTAACTCATCCTTGAGCACTGACCAGGACCTTTTGCATTTGGCCTATTGTTGCAACAGTTTACAGTAAATAAAATCTTACTGACTCTTTGCTCTGCTTTGGAGCACTCGGACAACAGCATCACAGAAATAAGGCTGCCCATTTATCAATTATAACTTGGTGTTCAATACCTTCTTCCCCTCAGTATTAAACACTAAGCTTCTAAACCTTGGCCTCTGTACCTCCCCCTACATTTCAGTGCGGATTGGTAATAACATCTCCTTCTCACTAACAATTAGCACTGGTGCTTCTCGAAGATATATGCTTCGTCCACTGTTCTATTCTCTCTCGACACTCGTGCCTATGTAGCTAAGCACATCGTGAACACCATCTATAAATTTGCTGCTGATTCTACTGTTGTTGATAAAATCTCAGATGATAACAAGAAGGTGTACAAGAGTGAGATACTTCAGATGGTTGAGTGGTGTCACAACAACAACCACACACTCATCGTCAGCAAGACCAAAGAACTAATTGTGGACTTCAGGAAGGGGAGGATTGGAGAACACATACCTGTATTCATTCAGGGGTCAAAGGTGCGAAGGGTGAGTAGCTTCAAGTTCCTGGGTGTCAACGTTCTGGAGAGTCTATACTGGACCCAACACATTAATGCTAACATAAGACATTAGGACCCTAAGATAATGGAGCAGAATTAGGCCATTCAGCCCATCGTGTCTGCTCCACCATTCCATCATGACTGATCCCGGATCCCAATCAATCCCATACACCTGCCTTCTCACTATTACCTTTGAAGCCCTAACCAATCAGGAATCTATCAACTTCCATTTTAAAGATACCCACGGAATTGGCCTCCACCACACTCTGTGACAGAGCATTCCATACATTCACTACTCTCTGGCTAAAAAAATTCTTCCTTACCTCTATTCTAAAAAGTCACCCCTCAATTTTGAGGCTGTGCCCTCTAGTTCTGGAGTAGCTGCACCAGTGGCTCAACTTCATTAGGAGCTTGAAGTCACCAAAGAATTTTGCAAATGTGTATAAGATGATAAGAGGCATTGATTGTGTATAAGATGATGGGAGGCATTGATCATGTGGATAGTCAGAGGCTTTTTCCCAGAGCTGAAATGGCCAGCACAAGAGGGCACAGTTTTAAGATGCTTGGAAGTAGGTACAGAGGAGATGTCAGGGGTAAGTTTTTTATGCAGAGAGTGGTGAGTGCGTGGAATGGCCTGCCAGTGACGGTGGTGGAGGCAGATACGATAGAGAATTTAAAGAGACTCCTGGACAAGTACATGGAGCTCAGAAAAATAGAGGGCTATGGGTAACCCTAGTAATTTCTAAGTTGTACACATGGACAACTTTGTGGGCTGAAGCGCCTGTATTGTGCTGTAGGTTTTCTATGTTTCTATGTTTCTAGATATAATGGTGTTCAATAACCTAGTTAACAGTAGGACAGCAAGTGGAACCTTGACTCTGAAATCAAAACCCCCTGAAATTCTACTGCCTCCTGTAGGGTTTCTATGTTTTCCATGTTTCTATGTTTCAAATTTCTACAGATATGTGATGGAGAGCATCCTGACTGGTTGCATCACAGCCTCATATGAAGGCTCCAAAATGCAGTATCATGAATGGCTGCAAAGGGTTATAGACTCAGGCAACCCCATCACAGGCACAACCCTCCCCACCACTGAGGACATCTTCAGAGCTTCAATATGGTATCCATCACTAAGAAATTTCACCATCCAGTATATGCCCTCTTGTAACTACCATAAGGGAAAGATAGAGGAGTCTGAGAGCTCGGTGCTTCAGACACAGATCCTTCCCCTCTGCCATCAGATTACCGAGTAGTCCGTGAACACTACATCTTTGTTCCTTTGTTTTCCCTGAGTACTTACTTTGTAATAGATTTTAATTTTATGTCATTGCCTACTACTGCTGCTGCAAAACAAAAGATTTAATATCATGTTAGACAGTAATCATAAACATCATTCTGATTCTGAGGCTTGATGAGATCTGCCAAACCAGTGTAGTAACAAAACCAGTGGAACCACATCTCTGATTACTTGAAAAGTTTTTTTTTGAATCTTTGAGCTTCACAGTGGATAATCTGTAATTTATGTCATGTGTGATGCCAAGCAGAGCTACCGGACGGATGATGCTAATGCGAAAGATAACGGAAGACAATGGAGAAACATTCAAAATGCTAATAAGAGAGAAGAGAGAGATTAACGAGAAAGAAACACAATTCAGATATTGACAGACCGTTTGCTTTGAACCTGAACTGTTTGAAGTTTGATGGACAGGTGATACCAGCAGAGGGATAAAAAAGAGCAGGTTTACTAAGGCATGACACGCCACAAGACCCTGGAAAGAGCAGTGTGCCCCCACAAATTGGTGGGAGTTTGGAGGACCGGTTCACGGGGTGTAAAGGTACAATCAGTGGGAACCTGGGGTGTGTGTCCGCCCTTGCCTGGGTGCCGGGTTCACCACGGAAGAATGCTCATATCCGGAACAGAGGGGTCACAGTCGGTGACCACAGCGGGATCAGAAGACATCAAAAGGTCTGCCCTAAACCAACTGCATCTCTCACTCTCTCTCTCTCTCTCTCTCTCTCCAACAGTACAACAACAGCAATTACTTTGAACTGCACTAAACTGAACTGAACTCTGCTTCACTTAAGACTGATCATTTTACCTCTAGACTGCGATAGAGCTTGGTTGATTCCTATTACCCTATTTCTGTGTATATGTGTGTATTATCATTGCTAACCTGTTGCATTTATATCCTTGCGATTAGTGTACTGTATTACTTATTTCTTTAATAAAACTTTACTAGTTCCTAGTAATCACAGACTCCAACGAGCGTTCCATTTCTGCTGGTTTGGCAACCCAGTTACAGGGTACGTAACACTTATAATATATATGGTAGATGCAAATGTTTTGATTTGGTTTAACACATAAGATGAATTAAAGATAATAACTTGCTTTAAGTGTTCACATGAGAAGCAGGATAAGAGTCTGAAAAGATGCAATATTTTACAGGAATTACAAAAAAAAAATCATTTCCTTTGGGAAAAGGCAATGAAGATAGGTTACTTAAAGCTACATCAGAAACTGAAAAACATAAGAGATTCTGCAGATGCTGGAAATCTCGAGCAACGTACACAAAATGCTGGAGGAACTCAACAAATCAGGCAGCATCTATAAAGAAGAATATGGTGGTGGCATCCGTTAGTCTCGCGAGACCATGGATCTGCGCCTGGAAAGTCTAGCTTCAGACTGTGTTAAAGGAGCACCTGTTTTGGCTGTAGAGGCCCACACGGGAGTGACAGTCTCGGCTGCATCAGCTGCACTTGAAGGCACTGTCCACCAGTGTTGTCTTGGTGCCGTTTTTCCGACAAGTGCGCTTTTCTTCAGCAGCAAGCCTCAGCTTCTCTTCTCCTCTTTTTAGACTAGAATATTTTGGACAAAGATCCTTTATCCAATTTGGAAAGGAAGGGACAGAAGCCTGAACTGGAATGTGGGGGGTGGAGGGTAAGAAGCTGGGAGGGGATAGATGGAAGAGGTGAAGGGCTGAAGAAGAAGGAATCTGATAGGAGAAGCTATGGAAGAAAGGGAAGGAGGAGGGGAACCAGAGAAGATGGGATGATGGGCAGGTGAGGAGAATGAGATGGTAACCAGAATGGGAATGAAAAAAGAGAGAGTGAGGAAGAGAAATTAGTTCTTTAATTGAGGCAGTCTGTATTATGAATCTACACTAGATTTCACATCTACTCAATAGTTATCGTCAGTTCTCATACCATCATCAGTTTTTTTATAAACACAATGGTGCAACTAATGGAATTGCTGTAAGCCAGCTCCAGCAGCCCCGGTTCAGTCCTGACCTCCAATCCTTTTAGGCTCCTCAATAACTTCCCTTTATTCAATTATGCATTTGTGCTGCATTGTAAATAACCACTGTGAAGGTTAAAATAAAACACATAAAATGCTGCAATACTCAGCTTGTAAGGTTGCATCTGTGGAAAGAGGAACAGTTCAAATTTTAGATTATCAGTTTGAAAGATGGATTTTTAAAATTTTCTTCTACTACGAATAATAAAGTGGTTGGTTTCCATCATGGGTGGATGATCTGCAATATCAATTTTATTTCCAGTTGAAAATCTGCAACAGCTTGTCAACAAATACAAGATAACAAGTCTAAGCAGTGTTCATTTACTTTAAGCAGAAGTTTCAGTCATTGCTTTTGTTACACCATTTATGATGTTAATGGCATATCAATGTCAATAGTCACCATTTTCCTAGGTAAACTGATCATTCACGAAGTTTATTATGCAGGTAACATTTTTTCTACTTCCTGATTTTTGCCACTTATTTGGTATTCAAAACAAATTATTCTGCCTAATTTCTCTTCTGAACCTTTCCAGTCACTTTAGCATTACAGTGAAAAAATCTTTCCCTTTATTTCCAGTTTTATATCTAGTGCTGGCAATCTTCTTTCCTCATCCTGCTTATTTGCCACTCCTATCCTAAACCCCACAATGCCCATTTATCCTGTCTGGCTTTGCTTTCCCCATCCAGGTAAAAGTTGTACGTACTTGAAAAGCCAATTCCAATCCTCAACTAGGATTTTTGTTTATTTTCAGATATTGTATTTTCTACTTTCCCTTGCTACTATGTAAGATTTATTTTTTCCAACTTTTGGATTACAAGGTGGAAATTCCACAACTATTGCTCAACTATTAACCAGAATCGGAATCAGGTTTATTATCACCGACAAGTGTCATGAAATTTGTTAACTTAGCATCAGCAGTTCAATGCCATACATAATATAGAAGAAGAAAAATAATAAAATAATAATAAATAATTAAGTAAAAGAATTACATAGAAACAGAGAAAACGTACAGCACAATACAGGCCCTTTGGCCCACAAAGCTGTGTCAAAAATGTCCTTACCTTAGAAATTACCTAGGGTTACCTATAGCCCTCTGTTTTACTAAGCTCCATGTACCTGTCCAGGAGTCTCTGAAAAGACCCTATCATATCTGCCTCCACCAACATCGCAAGCAGCCCATTCCATGAACTCACCACTCTCTGAGTAAAAAATTTACCCCTGATATCTCCTCTGTACCTACTTCCAAGTACCTTAAAAGTGTGCCCTCTCGTGCTAGCCATTTCAGCCCTGGGAAAAAGCCTCTGATTATCCACACGATCAATGCCTCTCATCATCTTATACACCTCTATCAGGTCACCTCTCATCCTCCGTCGCTCCAAGGAAAAAAGGCCGAGTTCACTCAATCTATACATGTAATTACAGTATACGTATATCAAATAGATTAAAAATAGTGCAAAAAACAGAAATAATATATATTTAAAAAGTGAGGTAGTGTTCACGGGTTCAATGTCCATTTAGGAATCGGATGGCAGGGGGAAGAAGCTGTTCCTGAATCACTGAGTGTATGCCTTCAGGCTTCTGTACCTCCTACCTGATGGTAACAGTAAGAAAAGGGCATGCCATGGGTGCTGGAGGTCCTTAATAATGGAAGCTGCCTTTCTGAGACACCGCTCCTTGAAGATGACCTGGGAACTTTGTAGGCTAGTACCCAAAATGGAGTCAGCTAAATTTACAACACTCTGCAGCTTCTTTCGTTCTTCTGCAGTAGCTGCTCTGTACCAGATAGTGATGCAACCTGTCAGAATGCCCTCCACAATACATCCAAAAACCTGCTCCTTTTTCCGTCATATCCTTGTATTCCTCAGTGCCATTCTTCATTGATAGTATCTCGGGATCATTACACCCTAGTTATTATTGTCAAATATGTGTACTCCACAAGCCTGCTTTATGGTCCAGTATAACAAAGACAACACCCAAAGACCAGAATAAGATGCATTCCCTATTTGATTAAATAAGAGAAAAAGTGAGAAGTCTAAGAAAGTGGAACAATAGAAAAAAGAAATAGAAAGAAAAGACACGAAAAAGGAAATCAGAGGCAGAATACAATTACACTAAAGTGGAAAGGAAAGTAGTGGCAGACAGGGAAAAAATTAAATAAATACTAAAAATGCCGTAAAGGTCAGAGAAATCTGTGAAGGCAATCAGAGTTAACTTCTCAGGCTGATAATTTATCATCAGGTTTTATGAAAAGTCATCAACCTGGATATTGATTGTTTCTATATCAACAAGTGCTGCCTTAACATTTTTGTTTTGTATCAGATTCTCAGTATCTCCTCTATTTTGGTTTGTTATGGAAGTTATTCTGAAAATTCCCATGAGGAATTATGTGGGAGATCATTGGTTGTAGCATTTAAACATGGGAATATGAGTAAAGTATTGAGTTCTACAATCCTGTTCTGAAATTCCAGTCCATACTCCCATATCCCTTAGTAACTATTTTCAACCAAAACCTATTAATCTCAACTTCAAAAAATAATTGAGATAGTATAGATCATGTCAATAGATCATAGATCAATGTTATAGAGTTTTCTGAGGAAGTTACCAGGAAAGTGAATGAAGGCAAGGCAGTGAATGTTGTCTACATGGACTTCAGCAAGGCTTATGACAAGGTTCCGCATGTGAGTATGTCAAGAAGGTTCAGTCACTTGGCATTTAGGATGAGATAGTAAATTGGATTCGACTTTGGTTTGTGGGAGAAGGCAGAGTGTGGTAGTAGAGGATTGCCTCACTAACTGGAGGCCTGTGACTAGTGAAGTGTCACAGGGACCAGTGCAGGGCCTGTTGTTGTTTGTCATCGGTATCAATGATCTGAATAATAATGCGGTTAACGGGATAAGCAAGATTGGGGATGTAGTGGACAGTGAGGAAGACTGTCGTGACTTGGAGCGGGATCTGGACCAGCTGGAAAAATGGGCTGATAAATGGCAGATGGAATTTAATGCAGACAAGTGTTGTAGTTTGGTAAGACCAATCAGGGCAGGCCTCACACAGTGAATGGTAGGGCACTGAGAAGTTCAGTAGACCATAAGACAAAGGAGCAGAAGTAGGCCATTCGGCCCATCGAGTCTGCTCCGCCATTTTATCATGAGCTGATCCATTTTATCCTATTTAGTCCCACTGCCCCGCCTTCTCACCATAACCTTTGATGCCCTGGCTACTCAGATACCTATCAATCTCTGCCTTAGATACACCCAATGACTTGGCCTCCACTGCTGCCCGTGGCAACAAATTCCATAGATTCAAAACCCTCTGACTAAAACAATTTCTTCGCATTTCTGTCCTGAAAGGGCGCCCTTCAATCCTGAAGTCATGCCCTCTCGTACTAGACTCCCCCATCATGGGAAACAACTTTGCCACATCCACTCTGTCCATGCCTTTTAACATTCAAAATGTTTCTATTAGGTCTCCCCTCATTCTTCTAAACTCCAAGGAATACAGTCCAAGAGCGGACAAACGTTCCTCATATGTTA
The DNA here is from genome assembly GCF_963921235.1 of Mobula hypostoma. Lineage (NCBI taxonomy): Eukaryota > Metazoa > Chordata > Chondrichthyes > Myliobatiformes > Myliobatidae > Mobula > Mobula hypostoma. The sequence goes on along the minus strand of NC_086098.1, from coordinate 53,641,607 downwards.
ACCCTCTCATTCCCGCAATCATTCTAGTGAATCTTCCCTGTACCCTCTCCAACGTCAGCACATCCTTTCTTAAATAAGGAGACCAAAACTACCCACAGTACTCCAAGTGAGGTCTCACCAGCACCTTATATAGCCTCAACATCACATCCCTGCTCCTATACTCTATTCCTCTAGAAATGAATGCCAACATTGCATTCACCTTCTTCGCTACTGACTCAACCTGGAGGTTAACTTTAAGGGAATCCTGTACAAGGACTCCCAAGTCCCGTTGCATCTCAGAACTTTGAATTCTTTCCCCACTTAAATAATAATCTGCCCGTTTATTTTTTCTACCAAAGTGCATAACCATACACTTTCCAACATTGTACTTCATTTGCCACTTCTCTGCCATTCTTCCAATCTATCCAAGTCTCTCTGCAGACTCTCTGTTTCCTCAGCACTACCGGCCCCTCCACCTATCTTGGTATCGTCAGCAAACTTAGCCATAAAGCCATCTATTCCATAATCCAAATCGTTGATGTACAATGTAAAAAGAAGCGGCCCCAACACTGATCCCTGTGGAACACCACTGGTAACTGGCAGCCAACCAGAATAGGATCCCTTTATTCCCACTCTCTGTTTCCTGCCAATCAGCCAACGCTCTATCCACGTATGTAACTTTCCTGTAATTCCATGGGCTCTTATCTTGTTAAGTAGCGTCATGTGTGGTACCTTGTCAAAGGCCTTCTGAAAATCCAAATATACAACATCCACTGCATCTTCCTTGTCTAGCCTACCGGTAATTTCCTCAAAAAATTGTAATAGGTTTGTCAGGCAGGATTTTCCTTTAAGGAATCCATGCTGAGTTCTGCCTATCTTGTCATATGCCTCCAGGTACTCTGTAACCTCATCCTTGACAATCGACTCCAACAACTTCCCAACCACCGACCTCAGCTAACAGGTCTATAATTTCCTTTTTGCTTCCTTGCCCCCTTCTTAAATAGCGGAGTGACATTTGCAATCTTCTAGTCTTCCGGAACCATGCCAGAATCTATCGACTTTTGAAAGATCATCGCTAATGCCTCCGCAATCTCCACAGCTACTTCCTTCAGAGCATGAGGGTGCATTTCATCTGGTCCAGGAGACTTATCGACCTTTAGCCTATTCAGCTTCCTGAGTACTTTCTCTGTCGTAATTGTGACTGTGCACACTTCGCTTCCCTGCCACCCTTGAGTGTCCGGTATCCTGTTGTCTTCCTCAGTGAAGACTGATGCAAAATACTTGTTCAGTTCCTCTGCCATCTCCTCATCTCCCATTACAATTTCTCCAGTATCATTTTCTATTGGTCGTATATCTACTCTCACCTGTCTTTTACTCTTTATATACTTGAAAAAGCTTTTAGTATCCTCTTTGATATTATTTGCTTGCTTCCTTTCATGGTTCATCTTTTCCCTCTTAATGAACTTCTTAGTTTCCTTTTGCAAGCTTTTAAAAACTTCCCAATCCTCTGTCTTCCCACTAATTTTTGCTTCCTTGTATGCACTCTCCTTTGCTTTAACTTTGGCTTTGACTTCTCTTGTCAACCACGGTTGCATCCTTTTTCCACTCGAAAATTTCTTCTTTTTTGGAATATACCTGTCTTGCACCTTCCTCACTTCTCGCATAAACTCCAGCCACTGCTGCTCTGCCGTCTTTCCCGCCAGTGCCTCTTTCCAGTCAACTTTGGCCAGTTCCTCTCTCATGCCACTGTAATTTCCTTTACTCCACTGAAACACCGATACATCGGATTTCGGCTTCTCTTTTTCAAATTTCACAGTGAACTCAATCATGTTATGATCACTGCCTCCTAAGGGTTCCTTCACCTCAATCTCTCCAATCACCTCCGGTTCATTACACAATACCCAATCCAGTACAGCCGATCCCCTAGTGGGCTCAACAACAAGCTGTTCTAAAAAGCCATCTCGCAGACATTCTACAAATTCTCTCTCTTGAGATCCAGTGCCGACCTGATTTTTCCAATCTACTCGCACGTTAAAATCCCCCACAATTATCATAACACTAACCTTCTGACAAGCCTTTTCTATTTCCAGTTGTAAATTGTAGTCCACATCGCTGCAGCTGTTTGGAGGCCTGTATATAACTGCCATCAGGGTCCTTTTACCCCTGCTATTCCTTAGCTCAACCCATAAAGATTCTGCACCCTCCAATCCTATATCAGCTCTTTCTAATGATTTAATATCATTTCTTACCAATAAAGCCACGCCTTCCCCTCTGCCTACCTTCCTATCCTTCCGATACACCGTGTATCCTTGGACGTTCAGCTCCCAGAGACATGCATCCTTTAGCCAGGTCTCAGTGATGGCCACAATATCATACCTGCCAATCTGTAGCTGTACAACAAGATCATCCACCTTATTCCATATGCTGCGTGCATTTAAGTACAACACCTTAAGACCAGTATTTGATACTTTTTGCTTTGATTTCACTGCAACTTTATTGCACTGCAACTCATCCCAATGGCTACACATTTGCCCCATCACCTGCCTGTCTTTCCTGACATCTTTACTGCTCACTATCTTAGATTTATTTCTGTTTTCCCCTTCTTCCGCTGTATCATTCCGGTTCCCATTCCCCTGCCAAATTAGATTAAACCCTCCCTAACAGCTCTATTAAACTTTCCCGCCAGGATATTGGTCCCCTTCGGGTTCAGGTGTAACCTGTCCTTTTCGAACAGGTCATACTTTCCCCAGAAGAGATCCCAATTATCCAAGAATCTGAAGCCCTGCCCCCTACACCAGTCTCTCAGCCAGGCATTCATCTGCCTGATCCGACTGCTCTTGGCCTCACTAGCACGTGGCACAGGTGGCAATCCTGAGATTACTACCCTGGAGGTCCTGCTTCTCAGCTTCCTTCCTAACTCCTGGAAATCTCTCTTCAGGACCTCCTCCTTTGTCCTATCTATGTCATTGGTACCAATATGTACCAAGACAACTGACTGCTCACCCTCCCCCTTTAGAATATTCAGGACCCGATCTGAGACATCCCGTACCCTGGCATCTGGGAGGCAACACACCATGCAGGTATCTCTATCAGGCTCACAGAATCTCCTGTCTGTTCCCCTGACTATGGAATCCCCTACAACTACCGCATTTCTCTTCTCCCTCCTTCTCTCCTGCACAACAGCACCAGGCTCAGTGCCAGAGACCCGCTCACCGTGGGCGTCCCCCGTCAGGTCATCCCCCTCAACAGCATCCAGAACAAGATATTTGTTGCTGAGTAGAACAAAGGGATCTAGGAATACAGGTCTATAATTCGTTGAAAGTGGTGTCACAGGCAGATAGGGTCATAAAGAAAGCTTTTAGCACATTGGCCTTCATAAATCAAAGTAATGAGTACAGGAGATGGAATGTTATGTTGAAGCTGTATAAGACATTGGTGTGGCCTAATTTGGAGAATTGTGTGCAGTTTGGTCACCTACCTATAGGAAAGATGTAAAGTTGAAAGAGTGCAGGAAAAATTTACAAGGATGTTGTCAGGTCTGGAGGACCTGAGTTATAAGAAAAGATTAAATAGGTTAAGACTTTATTCCTTGGAACATAGAAGGTTGAGAGGAGATTTGATAGAGGTATATAAAATTACGAGGGGTAAATTCAAGCAGGCTTTGTCCACTGAGGTTGGGTGGGGCAATAACCAAAGGTCAGGGTGAAAGGTGAAAAGTTTAAGGAGAACATGAGGGGAAATAATCACTTGGAGGGTTGTGAGAGTTGGAATGAGCTTCCAGCACAAGTGGTGCATGTAAGTTCGATATCAAAGTTTAAGTGAAGTTTGGATAGGCACATGGATGCTAGGGGTATGTAGAGCTATGGTCCCTGCAAAGGTGATGGCAGTAGGCAGCTTAAACGGTTCAGCATAGACTAGATGTTCTGGAAGGCATGTTTCTATGCTGTACTTTTCTATGACTCTATGTCTCTATAATATCAATTACTCTGTATGGAAGAATACTCCAGGCTTTTACTGGCATTCCGAAACAATCTACTGACAAGCTTCAACTCATTCAAAATGGCATTGCTGGACTTCTAATTAAAACCAGGATGAGGGCACATATGACTCCTGTCATAGCCAGTCTACGTTGGCCTCCTGTATCTTTTAAACATTGATTTTAAAGTTCTATCACTTGCTTTTAAAGCTCTGAATGGTCTGAGACCTGCAAACATCACAGTTGACTTAAATGCCAGTTCAAAACCTATTAATTTTACTTTGCTTTTCTTCAGGACAGGGATGATGCTAGAATAAAAAGTTGGGAGAAAGGGAAAACATATTTTCATCTCTTATTTCATGTTTGCACTTTATCCCATTGTAAAGCATGTTGAACTACATTGCTTGCATAATAGGTACTCTAAATAAGTTATTACTATTATTATTATTATTATGTTATTTTTTTCTCAGCTCAAGCTGTTAAAACCTGAGGTACAGACAGAGCCAAGCAGACTCATTTGTCAATTGCTTGGAACTTTCTGTCTATTCTAGTGGTGTTTCTTATTGTTGCTTTCTGAAGATTTACATATGTATGCAATCCTGTTTAATACTACTGTATAGTGCCTTTGGGATGACACCAGTTGTAGATATTACCATCAGAACAATGTACATCTTGTTCATGTTCGAATGTCTTTCTATTTCCTCTTTTAGTTCAGCATATTTCTGGTGTTTTTCATTTTCTGATTTCTGTAGGTTATGTGTGCTTGGAATGGCCATATCTATTTATTGTGTGCTGTTTTGGTCCCCTAATCTGAGGAAAGACATCCTTGCCATAGAGGAAGTACAAAGAAGGTTCACCAGATTGATTCCTGGGATGGCAGGACTTTCATATGATGAAAGTCTAGGTCGACTAAGCTTATACTCGTTGGAATTTAGAAGATTGAGGGGGGATCTTATTGAAACATATAAAATCCTAAAGGGATTGGACAGGCTAGATGCAGGATGATTGTTCCCGATGTTGGGGAGGTCCAGAATGAGGGGTCACAGTTTGAGGATAAAGGGGAAGCCTTTTAGGACCGAGATTAGGAAAAACTTCACACAGGGAGTGGTGAATCTGTGGAATTCTCTGCCAGAGGAAACAGTTGAGGCCAGTTCGTTGAGGCCAGTTCATTGGCTATATTTAAGAGGGAGTTAGATATGGCCCTTGTGGCTACGGGGATCAGGGGGTATGGTGGGAAGGCTGGTGCAGGGTTCTGAGTTGGATGATCAGCCATGATCATAATAAATGGTGGTGCAGGCTTGAAGGGCTGAATGGCCTACTCCTGCACCTATTTTCTATGTTTCTATGTTTCTATGTATCAAATAAGTTGTTCTTGCTTGTTTATCCTGTATTATTATATCTGGGTGGTTATTATCTGTAATAACTGATCAGTCATCATATAATTTGTGGTATTCTGACTCCAATTCTGGATCAGGCTTGTATTTATAGTAGGGTGTGATTTCATTTATGAGTTTGTATTTTGAAGGAAGATTCTGGTGAATGATATTTGCTACTTGATTGTGCCTGTGTAAGTAATCAGATTGTGTTAAACTGCTACAAGATCCTGTAATGTGTTGGTTGTTTCTGTTTTTTCTTGGCATTATCTACATTTATCATCTTGAATTTGTTGGTCTTTTGTTATGTATTTTTGATAAGTTGTTGTGTTAACCACCTGGTCCTGTATTGCCACAAGGAATCCTTCTTTTTCTGGGAAGAAGTCTCCAACTCTGAGCCAGGCGTTTGATGCTTCTTTGCCGGCATCTATTCCACTCAGATCATGAGGATGTTTTCCATGGAAGGTCATGCTCTTCTAGTGGTTAACTTTTTCTTCAGTAGTGATAATGTCTTCATTTTTCTGGGTTGTGCTCTTATTTATGTTTCCTAGTGTATACAGTACCTCTTATCGGAATTACATATGCTCGCGTGGAGTGCTGATTCCTGTTTTCATTGATAAAAGTATAACCTTAGAAGAATTATCTGATTCTGTTATTCCTCTTTCCCCTTCTGTCCTAAGAAGTGTTAATCTAACAAATATACATAATGTTTTCTGAAATTAGTCAGTTCTGTTCTTATTTTTCTTTGTAAATTTTCCAGATCAGTTTTTGGACCAAGGTATTATACCAAAAGAATGCATTAGTATAACTATAGCAAAAGTGGTTATTGCCATTGTTATATTTTTACAGTTGAGCTCTGTGTGACAGATTTTTTAAAGCTTAAAGTAAATTCTGTCAAAAGTTTTTCCTTTATCACACTATGATCTATTTTCTTTGCTTGTTGATATCCCAGATACTTCTATGTTTCATATTCATCCATCAGTTGTATTTTATCCTGCTGCTCTGTTTTGTATTCTATTAGCTCTATTGCACCTTTCTTTATGTTTAATGTTCTCCATTTATCCAGTCCAAAGTTCATGTTTATATCTTTCGAAAATAGTTCTACTATTTGAATGAATTGCTTTAGCTTAACTTACGAAGGAGCATATAATTTCAAATCATCCATGTATTATATTATTATTATTATTAAGCTTTTGACCACCCATCCATACAGCATACTCTCTGACTTTCTACCATCAGTCAGGAGACTACAAAGCATAAAAAAAAGAACAGTCAGGATGAGAAACAGTTTCTTCCCCCAGGTCATTAGACATCTGACATTCCTGCTGATTCCTATCCGAAATGTCACTAGTTAATCTATTCTGTACCTCACAGTATTTAATATTAATGCACTTTAGTTTGTTATGTATGTGTAATTCATCTGTAGGTTTTATCCTTACCTTCATAAGTCATCCTGTGTTACGTGTGTTTGTATAGTACTGTGCTTAACACACTGGTTCAGAGAAATGTCTCATTTCTATATACATTATATGGTTATATACTGCATGTTCCATACCTGTATATAGTTAATGACAATAAACTTGACATGACTTGATTACAGATACACATAAGAGAAAAGTTAAATAAAACCAGAAAATACACAAATAGTCAGGAGATATGACAATTCTTTGAAAGAAGCAGAGTGAATATTTCAAGCTGATAGTTATGTTTCACCTATGTTTTGATAGCTATGTTTTGTGGCATCACCAAGCCCATTTACGGGCTATAAATACGATAAATAGTTGTAACCCCAAAATACAGCTCTGGTCACAACCAACCAGCTTGACTTCATCTCCATTACTCCTTCTCCTGAGTTCTTTATCATTAAACTATTTTTAAACTGGGTTGGCAATTTGATTTCACTTCTAATGTATTAATCTTTACTTAACTATTATAAGAGAATCTTTATCAAATGCCTTCTATGAAGCCAAAAAAATTATTCCGAACTTTCTGCTATGGCCTCTCTTTCTGGTTCTTTCAGAACAGCTAGAATTTATTAAAGTTTTCAGTCACTTTGCCGTTAATGATAGATACAAATAATTTCCCATCAAATGTTGAACGAACATAATTCTCTTTTTCACTTTTTCTCTCTAATTCACTTTTTTCTGTGCCCTTTTTTAAAATATGGAGGGATGAGCACAATTTTTTATAAAACTGAAGAAACTTTTGGTAGCCAGCTTTATATTATTGGTTAGTCTACCATCATATTTCACCTTTTCCCTTCTTGTAGCTTTTTTAGTTTTGAAACCCGGCGCAGATTGGGGAACCGCTTTGTCGAGCACCTCCGCTCTGCCCGCCACAACAGACAGGATTTCCCTGTTGCCACCCACTTCAACTCTGCCTCCCATTCCCATTCGGATATGTCCATACATGGCCTCTTCTACTGCCATGATGAGGCTAAGCTCAGGTTGGAGGAGCAACACCTCATATACTGTCTAGGTAGTCTCCAGCCCCTTGGTATGAACACAGAATTCTCCAACTTCCAGTAATTCCCTTCCCCTCCCTTCCCTTATCCCTATTTCACTCTGCCCCCTCCCCCTGCTGCCTATCATCTCCCTCATGGTTCCGCCTCCTTCTACTACCCATTGTGCTTTCCCCTATTCCTTCTTCACCTTTCCTGACTATCACCTCCCTGCTTCCCCTCCCCCACCCCTTTATCTTTCCCCTTACTGGTTTTTCACCTGGAACCTACCAGCCTTCTCCTTCCCACCCTCCCCCCACCTTCTTTATAGGGCCTCTGCCCCTTCCCTCTTCCGTCCTGATGAAGGGTTCCGGCCTGAAACGTTGACTGATCGTTTCCATGGATGCTGCCCGACCTGCTGAGTTCCTCCAGCGTGTTGTGAGTGTAGCTTTTTTAGTTGCCTTCCATTAGGTTTTAAAAGCTTCCCAATCATCTACCTCCCCACTCACTTTTGCTACCTTATATGCCCTTTCCTTAGCTTTTAATTAAGCAGTCCCTAACTTCCTTTGTCAGCCACAATTGCCTACCCTTGCCATTTGAGAACTTATTCCTGTGGGACATGTCTATCCTGCACCTTGTGAACAATTCCCAGAAACTTCAGCCATTTCTGCTTGCCTCATCCCCTCCAGTATCCTCCTCCAATCCCCTGAAAAGGCTCCTCTCTTATGCCTCTGTAATTCCCTCTATTCCATTGCGATACAGATACATCTGACTTATGCTTCGCCCTTTCAAACTGCGGTATGAATTCAATCATATTGTGATCACTGCCTCCTGAGAGTTCCTTTATGTTAATTCCCCAATAAGATCTGGGTAATTCCACAACACCCATCCTAAAGTAGCCTTTCCCCAGGTAAGCTGAAGCACAACACAATCTGTTCTAAAAGGCCCATCATAGGTATTCAACAAATTCCCCCTCTTGCGATCTGGCACCAATCTGATTTTCCCAATCCCCTTGCAAACTGATGTGCCCCATTACAATTGTGTCATTACCCTTATTACATGCCTTTTCCAGCTCCATTTGCAATCTCAACCCCACATCTTGGCTGCTATTTGGAGTCCTATATATGATTTCCATAATTATTTTTTTACCCTTGTAATTTCTTAATTTCACCAACAAAGTTTCAACATTCTCTGATCCTATGGCACCTCCTTCTAAAGATGTAATTCCATTTCTTACCAACAGAGCCACACCACTGTCAATGCCTTCCTGCTTGCCCTTTCAATACAAAGTACATCCTTTGATGTTAAGCTCCCAACTATGGCCTTCTTTCAGCCCTGACTCAGTGGTGCCCACAATGTTATACCAAACAATTTCTAATTGTGCCACGGGATCGTTCCCCTTCTGCATTTAAATACAGCACCTTTGTTCCTGCATTCTTTGCCCTTTTGAATTTTGCCTCTGTGGTACAATTTCACACTTTGCTCTGACTGCATTTGTAACCAACCATTAGCTTTTCCTTCCTTACATTCATGTTACACCTATCATCTACTTGTAAACCTGCTGGTTCATCTTCAGCTCTATCCTACTAGTTCCAATCCCCCTGCTATATTAGTTTAAACTCTAGTAAATCTGCCTGCAAGAATGTTGGTTCCCCTCAGATTCAAGTGCAACCCATCCCTTTTGTACAGGTCCTACCTGCCCCAGAAGAGGTCCCAATTATCCAGAAATCTGAATCCCTATACCCGCTCCAATTCTTCAGCCACGCATTTATCTGCCACCTCATTCTATGCCTATTGCCGCATGGCACAGGCAGCAATCCCGAGATTGCTACCTTTGAAGTCCTGCTTCTCAGCTTCCTTCCCAACTCCCTGTATTCTTTTTTCAAGACCTCTTCCCTTTCGCTTCCTATGTCATTGGTACCAATATGTACCAAGACTTCTGGCTGCTCACCCCACCTTTTCAGGATATTGTGGATGCATCCAGAAACATCTCGGACCCTGGCACCTGGGAAGCAAACTACCATTTGTGATCCTTTTTGCATCCACAGAATTGCCTATCTGTTCCCCTGACTATAGAGTACCCTATAACTGCTGCCATCCCCTTCAGTTCCCTACCCTTCTAAGCCAGTGGGCCAGACTGAGTCCCAGAGGTATAGCCGCTGTTGCTTCCCCCAGATAGGTTGTCCCCCGCAACAGTACTCAAAATGGAGTAGGGGGACGGCCACAGGTGTACTCTCCACTATCCGATGTTCTTCCTCCCCTCTCCTGACAGTTACCTGTAACCTTGTGCGGACTACCTCCTTGTAGCTCCTGCCTATCACTGCCCCACTTTCCCTAAAAAGCTGAAGGTCATCGAGCTGCAGCTCCAGTTCTCTCTCACTGTCTCTAAGGAGCTGCATCATGATGCACCTGGTGCAGACGTGGCCGTCGGGGAGGCTGGGAGTCTCCTAGAAATCCCACAGCTGACACCCAGAACAGAACACTGGCGCTGTAGGCATGCCTCCTATTCCCTCAAGTGTTAAATAAGAAAAAAGAAATGAGAAACAAGTAATGACCTCACCTGCTTATCCTCCGCCTGTTCTTGCCGAAGCCCTCTTGAGCCAAAACCTTACTACTCTGACTCAAGACTACTCCGATGACGACAACTCCCATGATGATCGCTCCGCCGGGTGATATCTGTCTTTTATAGAGACTGGGTTTTTAAAAGCTCTTTGTTGGACCTGCACAGTACTCCAACCAACGACTCCATCGAAAAACTTGTTGCTTTTTCAAGCTCTTTGTCAGACCTGCACAGGAACGCCCTTGTTACGTCTGCACAGTACTGCAACCAATGACTCCCACCGAAAAGCTTGCTGCTTTTTCAAGCTCTGTGTTGGGCCTGCTCCTGTTGCACCTGTGCAGTACTCCAATCAATGACTCCCATCAAAAAATCAGATCATTCATAACAGTGACATTCATTCCACAAGGAACTGAGTACTTCAAGATTCTTAGGACACCTGCTATCCTTAATACACGCAACAGAATTTAAACTTTCTGCAGCCAAGCTGCAGATAACGTGGGTCAAAGATAGAACATAGAACATAGAATAGTACAGCACAGTACAGGCCCTTCAGCCCACAATGTTGTGCTGACCCTTAAACCCTGCCTCCCATATAACCCCCCACCTTAAATTCCTCCATATACCTGTCTAGTAGTCTCTTAAATTTCACTAGTGTACCTGTCTCCACCACTGACTCAGGCAGTGCATTCCACGCACCAACCACTCTCTGAGTAAAAAACCTTCCTCTAATATCCCCCTTGAACTTCCCACCCCTTACCTTAAAGCCATGCCTTCTTGTACTGAGCACTGGTGCCCTGCGGAATAGGTGATCGCTGTCCACTCTATCTATTCTTCTTAATGTCTTGTATACCTCTATCTTGTCTCCTCTCATCCTCCTTCTCTCCAAAGAGTAAAGCCTTAGCTCCCTTAATCTCTGATCATAATGCATACTCTCTAAACCAGGCAGCATCCTGGTAAATCTCCTCTGCTTCCACATCCTTCCTATAGTGAGGTGACCAGAACTGGACACAGTACTCCAAGTGTGGCCTAACCAGAGTTTTATAGAGCTGCATCATTACATCGCGACTCTTAAACTCTATCCCTCGACTTATGAATGCTAACACCCCATAAGCTTTCTTAACTACCCTATCTACCTGTGTGGCAACTGTGATGACCTGGGACATCTTTCATTTACAGAACTCCATGTGAATGCAGAATAGCGTATATCAGGCTTACAGTGGAAACCCACTTCAAGGAGCACAGGAAGTGTATCCATTTGCATTAGACCATAAGATCATAAAACATTGGAGCAGAATTAGGCCATTCAGCCCATCTAGTCCACTCTGCCATTTCATCATGGCTGATCCCAGATCCCATTCAACCCCATAAACCTGCCCTCTCACCATATCCCTTGATGCCCTGACCAATCAGGAATCTATCAACTTCTGTTATGAATGTATCCATGGACTTGGCCTCTACCACAGTCTGTGGATTTCTGGGTAACCTAAAGAAATCGGCAGTAACAGAACTTTGCATTTGTAATGGCCTAGGATTGTCTTTGACAGCACTACAATACTGTGCTATGCCAATGGCTTTTGGGACCACCTAGTGCAAGAACCCATTGAAATAAAACTAGAGGAGAAGAATTTTAACAAAGACAAAAGTCTCACTCTAAGTAAGGTCTAGAATTTGATTGTAAACAAGGTTGGACAGCAGAAACCTGATTGGATGAGGACTAACCAATCAGGAAGGATGGACAACAGGGATATAAATACCATTGGGCTGGACACGCGCAAGCATCATCCTTGATGAAGATGGTACAGTTTGTCATCAAAACGCCAGTTAATATTGATACCTGGAGACAGCTAGAAGCCCATGAAGAGTTTATTCATCATATACATTGCAAAAGCACTAGATCCTTTTTCATTGCCCTCCTTGTCTCTGTCTTGATTGGGTGAGCTCTGACCTGTGCCACCACTAACTGGGGCAATAAAACCACCATTTGCAACAAATATGAGGATTTCTCCACAGAGTTGCACCAGGTTTTTACATATGGGAAGTGGAAGGCAGGCAACGTCTCCTCATTTCCTTCCTGGGCCATGTCCTTTCACCCCAAGGCATAACCATGGACCCAGAGGAATTGTGAGCCATTTTAAATGGCCCTGACTGTGCTTCCTCAAACAGCTACAGCACTTCTTGGGCTTCTCCAACTTCTACTGCCACTTCATCAGAAACTACAGTCAGATCATCACTCCTCTCACACCCCTGGCCAGTCAGCTACCTCATGGACAACCCAGTCTACAGCACCAACCATCCTTAGATGCTTCTATTCTCCACCATCCAAACCTCTCTGAACCTTTCGTGTTAAAGCTGGATGCACTTGATGTGAGCAGCAGGATAATGCACTCCCAGTGAGGACTGGACAGGAAGACACACCCTTGTGCTGCTTTCTTGCACAAGTTCAACATTACACAATGCCATTGTGGAATAGGAGATATGGAGCTAATTAATGGGCCTTGGAGGAAGGAAAAATTGGCTGATGGGAAATACCAAGCCTTTCTTGATCTGGATTGACCACCAAAACCAGGTACATAGAACAGGCCCACCAACTCAATCCCCATGTCAGTCTCACTGGGCTTCTTCTTCAAAGAATTCAACTTCACCATTTCCAACCAACCTGTTTCCAAGAACACTAAGGTGGAAAGTTCAACCAAGCCAAAATGGAGATCAACACCTCAGCCTATTTTTCCATCCTCTCAGGACCGATTCTCCAAGATGATGCACTTCATGGCCTTCCCCAAACTTCCCTCAGCCTCTGACATGTAGTTCACCTCCACGACTTCCCTCAGTACATGGTGTCCACAATTCGTCTCCTGCCTCTGGTGAGCCGTTTGCTCTCTCCTCCACACCATAGGGAGTTTGTACTCTGTCTCTCATTCTGCAGACCATGGTCAGTAAGGAGGAGCCAATGAGCAAGCGGAGCGGCTTCTGTGACGCTTTGCCACCACTAATCCTCACCACTGAAGAAGTATTTTCTCTGTGATGAGCTGTCCCACAATCTACACACCTCCTCTGCCACAGGTACTATATGTCAACCTTTGAAGTGCTTCATGGGTACCAACCTTTGTTGTTCCCTGCAGAAGACCAAAGGTGGAGGTCCCATCTGCCAGGGCTATAGTTTTTCACTGTCAGAATGCTTGGAACAGAGCACGGAGGGCCATCCTGGCTGCCTACCATACCTACTCCTGCCAGGCCATCAGTGCCCAACCAGACAACTCTGGCCTGGGGACCATGTCTGGCTGTCCACCCTAGATCTGGCCCTGCACTCCATCACATCAATCCAGTCACTTAACATCTCCAGCTGCCACTGTCCCTCAAGCTCACAACAACCTTCCATGTATCCTGCTTCAATCTCATTGTCTATGGTCCATTCAACCTGCAACTCCAGAGCCCTTTTTTCTCCCTCTGTCCCTCTGACTATACCCCTTGCCCATCCTCTGGGTTCCCCCCCCTTCCCCTTTTCTTTCTCCCTAGGCCTCCTGTCCCATGATCCTCTCACATCCCTTTTGCCAATCACCTGTCCAGCTCTTGGCTCCATCCCTCCCCCTCCTGTCTTCTCCTATCATTTTGGATCTCCCTCTCCCCTTCCCACTTTCAAATCTCTTACTAGCTCTTCCTTCAGTCACCTGAAACGTCGACTGTACCTCTTCCTAGAGATGCTGCCTGGCCTGCTGCGTTCACCAGCAACTTTGATGTGTGTTGCTTTAATTTCCAGCATCTGCAGAATTCCTCGTGTTTGCGAATTCCATCATCTAAATCATTGACATATAATGTAAAAAGAATCAGTCCCAACACATCAGTCCCTGTGGAACACCAATAGTCACTGGCAGCCAGCCAGGAAAGACTCCCTTTTTTCCCATGTTTTGCCTCCTCCCAATCAGCCACTGCTTTATCCATTCTAGAATCTTTCCATGGGCTCATAGCTTATTAAGCAGTCTTATGTGCGGCACCTTGTCAAAGGCCTTCTGAAAATCCAAGTACACAACATCACCCAATCCCCCTTTGTCTATCCTGCTTGTTACGTCATCAAAGAATTCCAAGAGATTTGTCAGGCAAGATTTATCTTGTAGAAGTCATGCCACCTGCAGCCTATTTTACCATGTGCCTGCAAGTATTCCAAAACCACATCTTTAATGATCAATTCCAACACCTTCCCAACTACTGTGATCAGGCTAATTGGCTTATAATGGCCTTTCTTCTGCCTCCCAACCTTCTTGAAAAGTGGTGTGACATTTACAATTTTCCAGTCTTCCAGAGCCATGGCAGAATCTATTGCTTCTTGAGAGATCATTACTAATGCCTCCTCAATCTCTTCAGGCACATCTTTCAGAACCCTGATCCAGGTGACCTAACTACTTTCAGATTTTTTGGTTTCCCAAGAACCTTCTTTCTGGTAATGTTAACTTCACACACGTCCTGACCCTGACACCTGAAAGTTCCACCATAATGCTAGTGTTTTCACAGTGAAGACTGACGTAATATACTTATTCATTTCATCTGCCAATTCTTTGTCCCCCTTTACCCCCTCTCCAGTATCATTTTCCAGCAGTCCGATATCAACTCTTGTCTCTCTTTTACATCTCATGTCTCTAAAGAAAGTTTTAGTATTCTTTTTAATATTATTGGCTAGCTTACCTTCAATTCCATCTTCACCTTCTTATTGACTTTTTTAGTATGACGTTTAGAACGAATCTGAGGTGGAACCTTTTCACTCAGAGACTGACAAGTATCAGGAATACACTGCCTGAGGGACAGGTGAAAACAGAGTTGCTGACAGCATTTAAGTTTATCCAGATGAGCACTTGAATCACCTAGGCAAGAAAGGCTATGGGTGAAGTACTGGAAGATGGGATTAAAATGGATGGATGACAAAGGGTCGGCATGGGGATGCTATACCATCTACGGTGAATGAGTCCATGAATATATAAATCTATGATTCTAGGATCAGTGCCCCAAGCAAATGATGTGGGCTTCTGTTTTTGTGGGTTTTGAGATGACACATGGAACCAGTCTACAGACAAGGCAGGTGATGGCTAACTGGTCACTGGATATATGGTTTGTA
The DNA here is from genome assembly GCF_963921235.1 of Mobula hypostoma. NCBI lineage: Eukaryota > Metazoa > Chordata > Chondrichthyes > Myliobatiformes > Myliobatidae > Mobula > Mobula hypostoma. The sequence continues at coordinate 53,626,178 of NC_086098.1, read as the reverse complement.
GGGTGGTTCACTCCTTTTGCTGCTTACGCTGTGTTTTTGTGTATTCCTGGCGTGTAGTCTTGGGGCATTTAATATCACCTCAAGCATTCTTCTCTACTTTGTGTGCTCATGGGGCAGAGATTCACAGAAGTCAGTGGGGATGCTGGTGCCGCTTTTCCTAAAGGAAAGATTTGTGTATATCCTGGATTCATTTCTTCAGTCCATCCAATTATTTCTTCCTATGACAAAGTGTGTCTGTTTTCAGGAGTCTGATGTCAGGACAAGCAAATGATATGAACTGCTCTAAATAGCTTACTGAGTGTAACTAGGGTATCAGCCATGAGGATGGGAGAAGGTTGCCCTGAGAAAAGATGCATCTTGGCTTGCTTGTCCTTCCAGTGAATTTGGTGGATTTTGTGGAGAAAACCAACATATAGGGTGTCAATCTCTGGCGCCTAGTAGACCATGCCTAATGTTTTGATTTTGAAATAGCCCTTTACTCAATTGATCATTGGCTGTAAATGTGAAGTGAAAGCAATGGTGAATTTTGTCACTAATATTTGCCATTACCAAGAAGTGGCTCTGGAGATACAGGAAGTGGTCCATGTCTTCCAAACCTTGCCATGAATCTTTAATATCAAATGCAGCACAAATTTTGTGAACAGCGAAATCGATGACAGGTAATACACAAAAAAAGGTGCCCCACTGAGAAACAAATTTCAGCCCAAAGGTCAGGAATAAAAATAAGAGATTGAAACTGGAAGTGAATCCCACAGATCCATGCTAGTTTCACCTGCTTGCTAAATCTATTAATAATCATAATAAATCATTGTCAATGACAAAATGATTGGTGCTAAAGTAGGTTGGTTATATAGACAGGTCCATATTTTGATGATTCATCAAAAAACTGTGCAGTTTAAACTTTAGAGCAGGTGTTACCATTACTTTTTACCAGTAATGGGAAGATTTGAATGTTTTATGAATGGCAAGAAGCAGCAAACATCAGAGGTCCAAAGAGGTTTAGGGACTGATCTATGAAGTCAACAGTTTTCCATTGAAGCATACAAAAATAATCAAAACAACAAATAAAATGTTGGCAAGTTAGACTAAGGAGGGTAAAATATAAAGGGAAGAGAGCTTTGCTGCAGCTGTGCAAAACTTCAGTTAGACTGAATCTGGATTATTTATAATACTTCTGGGCATCACATTCTGGAATGGGTGTACTCCTTTGAACTTTAGGAGCCACATCACACCCCAAAATGATCATCTTTGTTCATTTGTTCCAATCTAAGAGATGTTCTAAGTACCTTTTAAATTTAGTTGTACATCACACAGAGTAATATTGAAATTTGTAATGACCAGGTGATTAGAGACAATCTCAATCGCATGTTATCCACAGATACCACTCTGCAGTTCTGTCATTGTTGTAAGACTGCAAGGTGGAAGTTACTTCTTGGCAACCCACAGGTGGATTGTCTCATCATCTCCATTGTTTATGTTGCTGAACTAAGCAACAGTAAAACCTCAGAAACAGCACCTTCTTATCTAAAGGCAAGTAAATGAGCTGAATATATTAAATGTGCCAAAATAGCTCTTGTGAAATATTTGTTCTGCTTGGTACATCTTTCCATTGAAAGGTGGCACTTGAGCCAATAAGCCATTTGATTGCAAAACACTTCTCATAAGTAATAACCAACATAAATTAACGCTGGTTGTTCAGTAAAAAATAATGAAAATGAAAATGTAATTTGAAATATAAACAGCTCAGATTGTCTCAATAGTTTATATAACGTAGCCATTTTCTTTTTACCTTATAGTGTTCAATTTTTCATAAATGTGGCAAAATACCATAAATCTATCTTAACTGCACCATGCTGTATTATAAACCTTTAAAACCCATAAACTAACTCCTGATACCCAATGCTGATTTTGAACACAACGTGCACATTGTAAACATACCAGTGCCAAATGTAAGAGAATGGACGTCTCTTTCACTGCATAAGTGAATAAATTTGTTCAGAAATCATTTTCAGTCTTGCCTAACTTGATTTTCTAAATGGCTATTTGAAACATCAGTTAGTTGGAATCTTAGTGAACTACCTTCATTCCTTTATGCCAGAGTAAACAGACTATTTGTGAATGTACCGTTGTATGGAATAATTAAGTTAATACAGAATAGGCTAATTTCGGTGTAATATTCTTCACAATAACAAAATGCTTTTCATAACCCAGGCACCGGCAATGCGTGATCTGAATGCAACATACCGACACATTGATATACTTTGACTTCACACTTTTCGATTAAACAGTGAACGTTATAACGTTATTTATTTAGACCTCCATTGTAAATTAAACAAGCGTATTTTAAAACACGCGAGAGGGTGCCTAAGCAGTAAAAGAGACTTATTTTTCATATGTTGAGATAGCAACCGCTCAAATAAAAGCATCTGAAACTATGTTTACTTTTTTGCTGTATATATTTAAATGCATTTTCAAAAAAATATGATTGACAAATAGAGATGCGATTGATATAGACATAAGTGGAATTCAGTTGATTATTTTTATCATGAATGGCGTGAAAGCGTTTTAAGATGAAGTGTTGTGAAATCACACTGTTTGCACGTTTCCCTTGCATCTGATAGCGTATTTCTTTCCGTCCCATCGATGTTTCTGCAGCACGGCTGAAACTGACCATCTCGGGCAGTAGCGGATCCCTTAACGGTAGGCGGGCTTCTTTCGGCCGCGCAGACTCAGACCATATGACATCAACTAACCACGTTACTACTTCCAAAAGAAAGCGAATTTATGGAGTGTATGATTCACGGGGACTGACGCTTGCTTATACTCGTTTGTGCTTTAACAGTACCCCATAACTCAGAGCTGACGCGAGTCCTGTTGAACAGAATACATACACTTCTACAGGACCTGTACCAAACATTTGTGACTCAACCATTTTCATTGTTTTAACTCGAATGGTAGGATTCAACTGATTTCGGATCTAGCGAAAAAGAATAACTGCAGATTTTAAAATAAAACATCGTTTCACCTACAAAGGTAAGTGGTTGATGCACTGGAGAGAGAAAAATAATATTGCATTTTGCGCATGCCGATTCAGACTGCTTGTTTAGGATCTGCGTCTTTACTATCATCTAGTAATAGTATCTCTACTTTTCTCCCAAACCCGTGCAGTTTTGTTAAAAGCTCGCATCACTAAATCTGGCATGTCTGATCTAAAATGGCATTTATAATGGCCGAAATGTTGTTGAAACAGAAATCATTTAAGCATTTCACTTTCTCATAAAAATTGAGCACGATTCTGGCATCTTGAGATTGAATGAATTAACTGCAGCATACTGCGTTAATTGTGCATATGTATCAGCATGGAAACAAATCCATACCATGCATGATTGCCCTTTCCTTATAAAGGTTCATTGCTGGTAGTTGGACAATATTTATTGATGCAAGGTGCATGTAATTTTCCACCGTAATTCCATCGTGAGTTGTGATTCGCAGTCGCGTGCCTGCAAAAAAAAATCAACGAAGAAGTCCAGAACGCATAAACATCATTATTCGTCAGTTTCCTAAACCTTGGAATAGACGAATAGAAGCATGTCACCAGAGGCTGAGAAGTGTATCCGTTAATAAAGCTACCTAATTCCTGTTTGATAATAGAACAAAAACATCGTGGTGGTTCATTCAATGCAAAAAGCAAAGCGCAGGTTTATGCATTTACGGAGGCTGATGAAGTAATAATGCAAAAGCGACTCCTTAAGTCGATCTCGTGGCTTAAAACTGAGACGCGTTGCAACATTATCTATCCCCACCTACTGCCCCCAGCAGGTTTGTTTTATTTCTACAAAAGGCAGCACTGTTGCCTATGGGGAGGTGGGGGCTGATATTAAAAATATTATTTTTGTGGCAACAGTATGTTTTCCTGCCCTGGTTCTGATGTATGATGTTGTTTGAATCCACATCAGTGTAGTACAGTGAGTAGCTTACCAGTTAATGACAAATTCATGTAAATGCCGGTACATCATTTAATAACTAGAGTAATTCGAAATCCATAATTCAATAACGACATCAGCAATAAAGTACTGTTTTTGTAGTGGGATAAGGACACGTAGTTCATTTTTTTGTCAAAGACATAACTTTGATAATTTGAATTGCAGAATTGTAATTATTCCTGGTAATCTACTGTGGTAAAATGGTTATGCTAAACTCCAAACAGCTTTTATTTTAATACATGTTAAAGCGGCATCATGTTGTGACTGTCAAGATTTGCTCTTATAAAGTGAGGTTTTCCAGATTATATGAATGGCCAGTTTCGACAGCAGAAATTATCTAGAAATATGATTATGATCAAGGAAACTGAAAGGCTTGGACTTGTGTAAGCAGATTGTGGATAGATTGATTTTCTGTGAACGTATTGGTAATTTCAATGTTGTATTAAAGTCCAGATATTAGATAATATTAGCGATAATATCTAATGTGAAATATAGTCTTGCATATCTTTAAAAAGGAATTTCTATGTTGTTTAAAATAACCAGATATCCTTGCAGGTTTCTGAAAATTCATTGGATGTAGATATAGCTGTAAAAATGTACATCCCAGTTTTAAGCAGCAGGGCAAGACTCATTTTTACAAGAATACCAGTTACCGGATCACTTTTGGTGGCTCTACCATTTTGATATTATATTAAATAATTTTTTCTCTACTAAATTAAGTATTCTTCCTCAAGACCTTTATCCGTTTGGCAAGAGCAGTAGAGACGTCTGGTATAATTATAAAACTGGAGTGGGAATTTTACTTGCGGCACTAAATGCCCAAAGGAATTTTAAAAGTGAAGCTAGAAAGTGCTCCACTTAAAATTGACAGCAATGCGCGCACGCGGCTGATAATGCCCGCAATGCAAAACCAGAAAGGAGAAAATAGCAGACTTTGATAATGTTATGAATTTGTAGCTTGTAGATAAACTGTTTAACACAAAAGTGTTTTTTTTCTGACTTTAGAAACTTGTCTATTGTCATTTCCAAGCTCACCAGGGATGACTTAGAACTTTCCTGTTAGAAACACCCAGTTTGCAATTGTCCAGTTTAGCGGTGAAATGTGAATACAATTCAAGCAAGCTTCGGTGGGGAGCCTTTGTATTTTGTACTGGAAAGGATCTGATTACTTTGGTAATGTGAGGTGCTTCATTCTACTGTCAATGAACATGTTTTCATGTGGCTGTGCAGTATATTCTGATGGAGATATAAGGCTTTTAAACATAAATTAAAGCAATGCAGTCATTCCTCTATTGTCTATAGGTATGCTGATTCTTCGTCTGTCATTATCTTTTATTGCATGCACCACTAATAAAGTGCCCCTACTCACTCCCCCCCCCCATTTTCACAAAAGTGCGTTGTATAAGCTTGCCCATGGCTTATAAAATAAAGAATCGTATTATTCTTTTTCGCAATTACCGTTCGTTCCTGCAATCTGTAAAACTCAGATAAATCTGCCTGCACTGTTTTACAACGGTCTTCTTCAAAAAAAACTAAAATATTAAGGTCTTCTCGTAATAGGGAAGTCATATCTGTCACTGTATAATCCATTTATTTTGTGGTTATACGATCTTGTTTATTGCGATCATGTTTAAACATCTGATTGAATTAGATTTAACTGGAATTCTTGTCACTCGTGTGATTACTAATTATTGACGTGGACCCACCTTTTATCTTTAACAGCTGATAGTTCCCATTGGGACCCGTGCTGCTTCCGAATAACAGTTGATGTGGCTATTATATGGCCGGTTTGTTATTTTCCAGTTTGTTCGAATACGGGGGAAATGATGTGTGAAGCGAAAATAACCATTGTAACAAAACCAAGTTTCTACCAGAGGGCGCCACTAACAAAATGCTGAATTGCTAGAAGCTGTTTCAAAAAAAAACTGGGTGATTATACGTTTCGGTAGCTTTTTCAGTTCGCGAATGATTATTGTTTCGATGAAATATCTTGAAATGTTACTTTGAATTCAATCATCAATTAGCTGCGAACCACTTCTAGTAACTGCACTTCAGTCCATTCCGTTCCGGGAATTCTAAAATTTCACAGGAACAAACATGCATGTGTAGTCAGTTTTTATTACTTCTGTCCCAAAACTTTCGGCAATCAGTTAACAGTTTTTAATAAAGGCAATACCGTCATGATCTTTTACCCATAAACAAGTGTAATTTAATTCCTAACTTATCCTAATTTTTGTCGGTTCACCAATAAAAGTTGGATTTCAGAGTTTCTTCCTCCCCCCCCCAACTCATCAAACAGTTCAATGGGATAGTTAGTATATAACCAGAAGACAGATAAAGCCTCTTTTAATGTGAATAAAAACACTGCAGATGCAGAAAACGCGATTTTAAACTAAACTGAAGTTGCTGGAGTGAGACAGGGGATCAGAGATCACCTGAAGGGAAAAATAAAACTACAGTACTTTTTCAGTACAATGATCAATGCTACCTGTTCTCCTGACTACAGTATTTCAATATGATATCTATCTCTACAGACCTTGTAGTGTGTAGAGTTGTGAGCATTGGCCTGTTCTTACTTGTAACCCAGAACCTTCTGACTCAGAAAAGCATGCTGTTGTTGAACCAAAATTTACTGCTGTTGATTTGATGGAAACTGGCTTTTTTTTGGCTTAGAGTCTGTGCTGACCACGGAGCATCCATCTTTATAGTTATCCTAGCCCAATTGGATCTGTTCTCTCTCCCCCACCCACCACCCCCACTGCCACCACCCAGATAAATGATAGGAATATTGTCCTTAAATTGTCTTTAATTTTCCACTACACACTCAGGTAATTTACAGGAGCCAGTTAATCTTCCAACCACTACACTCAGAATGTGGGAAGAAACTGAAAACTTAGAGGAAACGTGGAGAACTTGCAAACTCCACACAGACAGCACTGGAGGTCCACTTTGAATCCTGGTTTCTGGAGTTGTGAGGCAGAACCTCTACTATCCCTGGCTTAAAGCTGGAGGACATGATTGAAACACAAAGGTTGCTCTGGAATTGACTTGCTACCTGCAATATTATTGTTAACATTGTTCAATTACCAATATTGAAAATATTCAATAATTCTGAGGCACATAAGTTTCAGAGAAGATAACTTGCAACACCGAACCGAGTGGAGTGTTTCCAAGTTGTCGTCTGAGGAGGGTGAAGGAAGTACGATATTGGCTTTTTAAAGAAAAAGTCTATCCACCATGCAGCAATAAAAGCAAGCAAGATTTTAAATAAATTATAATCCACATATCTTTAGTAGCTGAATTGTTAGCTTATAGATTTGTTTCCCAAGAAACACATGAGAAATGAAAATTAATTCTGCTGAAACGAAGAAGATTAAGACCTAGATTTAGTGAAAGAGTCTAAATATCCAGATTAAGAGCAATAAGGATTGTAATAATAAATTTAATTAGAAATTTGATCTTTGGTACATAGTCTGTTTTATTGGTTAACTATAACTTGCTTTCATGCTCTTGCATTGTTTGTACAAAGTTTCCATTTAGCACAACTTTTGCATCATTCTCAGCATTGTGCTATTGTTTTTTGACAAACAGTATTGCAGAAGTACTTTTAATCATTTTCAAATCTCAACACCAGACTTTTAAAATTCTACCTACCCCAGGCTCCAATAGGCAAGAGATCTTCAGGGGTACAGAGAAAACATGAAAGATGTTCTCAAAAACTCAACTCTTTTTTAAAAAAAAAAAATTCACAAACGAGAAAATCTGCAGATGCTGGAAATCGGAGCAACAGACACAAAATGCTGGAGGAACTCAGCAGGCTAGGCAGCATCTATGAAAAAGTACAGTCGACATTTTGGCCAGAAATGTTGACTGTACTCTTTTTTTTTTAATAGATGCTGCCTAGCCTGCTGAGTTCCTCCAGCATTTTGTGTGTGTTGCTTTTTTTTAAAAAAAAACTCCTGTCAACTTTTGGGAATACGTGGAACTTGACTCGTCAATGTCATGAGACTGTAGCCAGGAAGACACTAATAATCTGAGTCTCTTCTGGAGCATACAAAGGTCATGCTTCATCTCACTGCCTTACCTGTCAGTAGAATCTACAGGTCTGACATGGGCCTTGTCAGCCACTTCAGAACACATAGAACTATAATGGAAGTAAGTAATCTGTGGCTCTGTGGAAATTTCAATGAAAACTTCAGTGTAGTATTTTCAGAAACTTCAATCAAAATAAAGCCTGACCAATATTCAGGTGATTTATCAAAACCCAATGTGCCAGCAGAAAATGCAGCAATATGCTGTATGGTGACGTGTCTCTGAAGGTGCTGAGATAAATTAGTTGATGCTATCCAGAAAAACCAGGATAACAATTCTGAGAACCTCTAAGTGGGAAGCCACCTGGATATGGAAATCATTGCATCTTAATCACAAGACCAAATGCATGCCAATGCTCTGCCTAAACCATTTTGGAAGAATTCCTTCACGTGGACTGCAGTTCTTTGAAAATTCTTTCAAGGCAAATTGGGCAAAAATACAGAAAAGTGCTTAAAATTATGCCTTTATTTATTGTGTTGTTTGATGAATGATGTTTATAAAAATACTTAAGTAGGTTAAGGGCTTCATTTCAGAACATCTTTGAGAAGTGATTTGGTGAGTCATCTGAATGAAGTGCAGCAGTCCTTGTATAGTACGTACTTTGTGCTGTTAAGCAGAGAGATTCAGCTTCTGATCCATTTATAGTGGAGCTTACATATCAGAGACAGGATGGTATCGGTATTGAAGGAGAATGCAGGTGAAGTTGTTCTGTGACACTGGTGCTAGATAGTGGAGAACACAAAATTTACGAGTAGTTTAAAGAAAGCATGCACCTCATGGAGGGGCTAATCATTTGGCATGGCAGAATGAATTCAATTTAAATACATTAACATTGACTCAATTAGCTACAAAATTAAGTTGACTTCCAGACAGACCCACTATCTGCATAATTTTTATTATCATTGTACAATTGGGTGTTAAAGGACCCATTGACTTGGATTACAATGGCTATTTAGGTATTTAATTCTATGTTTAAGGCTATGTCTAAGAACATTTAAAAACAATAATGAACTGAATACGCTATGGCCTGCCATGGTAACATAGTGGTTAGTGTGATGCTATTGCAGCTTGATGCATTCCAGAGTTCAAAGTTCAATTCTGGCACATCTGTAAAGAATTTTTACATTTCCCCAGGAGTGAGTGTGTGTGTGTGTGTGTGTTTACTCCTAGCTTCCAAGCTTCCTCCCACAGTCCGAAGACCTACTGGTTAGTAGGCTAAATGGTCTCTGTAAATTGTTTTGTAATTAGGCTCATGTTAAATAGGTGGGTTGCGAGATGATGCGGCTCCATGGCTTGGAATGACGTTGTCTGTTCGGTATCTCTTTTTTTAAAAAAAACACAAATGGACTTGGCTATGTTTGACAACTCCAAGGAAGCTTCCAAGGTTAATTTACTTATCACTTTTTTCTATTGCAGAACTGTACATGAAGTTCGATAATAGAGCCTAATTGTGCTGAGATACCCTAGTATTACATAATCTTACATCATCCAGACTTTGAATTAAAATCCTCATTCATTTGAATAGGATTTCATGAAGTAGAAATTTTAAAAAAATACTTTTTGCTACTTTATTCAATTAGTTAGTGTTTCATTTGTGTTTTACTTTTGAAAGGTATTTTAATAATTCAAAACTATTTTAATCATTTTTAATCTGTCATCAGATATCCAAAACATGCAAAAATTCTTAGTAAGCCTCTACAGACTTTGACAGAAGATGAGGCTTCACCTCCAGCCTTGCCACTTGTCAAAAGCTGTTCCTGTATCTGATGAATCTATGATCTAGTCACTGCTGAGCCCTCAGTACACTTTGTTAATCAAGTCCAGGATTGTGCAACTTGAGGCCCATATTCACCTCTGGCTACCCCAGTTACAGCATAGGCTGAAGGGCAGTGGAATGAATCAGGACAGTAGGTAGAAATGCACATGATCCAACCCATTAACTGTATTGCAATGATTTGCAAATTATCAATCTACCTTTAGTAATCAGAGGAAGTAATAACAGATTGATAGGTTGGGTTAAGAAATTTTATCACCGTATCCCACTTGCCCAAATTGGTACTTTAAAGAATAAACATTAGTTTTCTATCTGCTTGCAAACCTTGGCCTTTCTTTTGTATAACTATCCCTAATTTTGAGCAGAATATACACTGTTACTACTTTAGTGAAATTGCTATCCATGGGAAAATAAGGTTCTAAGAAAAACGTAAAATGACTTTTTGTTTCCCCTCAATGCTATAGTGACATGGTTAGCTTGTAGCATTTTTGTGTACTATGAATTTCTTACACAAAGTATTTCTCCATTGCTTGCTGTAGTTTGAAAATGAGCTTTACAGAAATGTTTCAGAAATTACATAAAGTTTAATTTCAGGTTTAATTATTATTCAACTCTGCATGATCATAGCCAAACAAAACAATGTTTCTCCAGGGCCAAGATGAAAAACAGATTACCACAGCACATTGCACAAATGGCACATACGATTATGGTTTCAGAAACACATACAGTTGCAAAGGAAAAAAAAAAATAGTATAGCCCAAGTCCCTGAGTGGTAATGACTGTAGAATTGATGGTAAGTTGTCCTGGTTCAGTTTGTTCTTCCACCGAGCAAACACTGGAGGGTAGCACTGATGGGAGGGGATTGTCGCCAACCCAAGTACAGATTCCAGTGCAGTCCGCAGATGCTGTCCTGCATTGCATTGGTGTCTTCTCTCCTCTCCTGGCCGGCTGCAACAGGCATGGCCCTAGTCCTCACTACAAATGAGACAACACAGTTCCCCCACCTTTGGTCTTACCAATGAACTAGTGGACTGGCCTTGCAGTATTCTGCATCACCAGTGTCCAACAGGGTCTGTGATCACAATAAAAATGTCCAAGACAATCACTTGAACTGCATAACGTCCAGCGGTACAGACAATATCACAACAACGGTACCGCAATAAGTCCAGCTCCATCACTATTTCTCAGTTCATGAATGGGGAGTCCTGCAGTACTTGATGTTCTTCGTATCCGGCAGTGACTTGCAATTGTATATTTTAAAAAAGACTTGCAAGTCCAACAAATGTATCTTTGATTGGACCTGGAGTGGCTCCTGTGTCCAAGTGCACCGACATCTTACTGGAAGGGCTGAAGAACATGGTCAACAAATTTATACGATAAATACCGATGGAAAGTTCTAAGTTTTAAACTATTGTAAAACATTGATTTTGGCTTTGGTCTGTTATAAAACCTAACTGTCTTTATTGTACCTTTGGCACTTCATGGGAAAGCTGAGAGACACTAATAATAGGTAATGTAAATCTCTAGTCACCTATAGGCCAGATCAGGAAAGCTTCCTTCCCTGAAGAGCATTAGCAATTTTTTTTTTTTTGCATGACTATCTTATAGTTTCATTGCAGATAATGGACTTTTAGTCCAAATTTATTAACTGGATTTAATTGGGGTTTAAAATATATGCTGATCATTAGTTCACACCTCTGAATTGCCAGTCCAGTGAATTAGCCACTGTTGTATCCCAACACTTGATTATTAGTAGTAAAGATTAATGTTTGTTTGAAGTTATAGACTGGGGATTGCAGAAATGCTTAGGCAGTTAACCAATGTTGGATCTAAAGACAGAGGACTGTGACCATGCAATGACCCTCCAGCTCCATAACTTCAGCATGAGCTAGGAGCCAAGAATGCTTCCCTCGCAAAGAAATCTATACCATTTCTCTGTAGTATGCAGTGAGATCAGTCAGTTTGATAGAATGTTTGGTTTTATCTTTGAAGTTTAATTTTATTTGCCCAATGAACAAGCTCAACGTTTTGTACAAAAAAATCTGTCAATTTTCATTTCCCCATAATGAGTTCCGGAGATGGTATGAGTAGAACTGTATAAACAGTGTTATTGAAGTTTAAATTTAAAATGGATCTATTTTATCAATCTTTATGGTACTTAACAATCCACAGCATAAAAGTGTCAGGAGAGGTGCCTCGGAGGTACCCATACCCTAGAGGAGTTCCAGTGATGATAATTCAATATTTTAATCAATACACCCTGGCATCAAGTTCAAGGACAGTTAATGACCTTTAGTTAGTAAACAATCTGAAACAAGAACAGAGCTGATTCTTTTATAGACTGTGTGATGCTTTAGCAATGTTATTGCTTGCCAAACAGAATTACAACTTGAAATAATGTCCTCAAAACAGTGACACTTGGTCTTTTTTGTATATTTTGTATTAGAGGGATTTAAAAGCCTCGCTAGGTCAACTGCAAAACGTAGAATTAAATCTGATCTAAACAGGGAATGTGCCAAATTTAGTTGACAGACTAATAAGTGGAAATTCTTTATTTAGATTATTTGAATTTTTAAAGAGAAAAACAATTTTGTTCAACAGTTTGGATTGTAGAATATGGTTGTTATCTATCCTAAGACATTGATTTTCTGAGTAACTTAGCTCTTTTTTAACTTAGTGCTTGTGAACAAAGGCCTGATACTCTTTCATAAAGGTAACAGAAATCGTTGACTTCATAGCTATAGTTGTAATTACTAAATAAAAGCAGAAGTACTGCAGTATATAAATGTAGGAATATTACTTTTAGAATTCATGCACTGTACTAACAAACTCTTGTGCTATTCTTTATACAGATTTTAGACAAATTGCCATGTGCTATAGATTTTTTTTGGTCTTGAAAACAGTGTTAAGTACACACTTGTAATTAAGTGCAAAGAAACAAAATCTAAGATGGTTGAATCTGATAATACATGCAAGAAGTACTTGTATGAAACTAAATCCTATTATGATTTTTCAGAATAAAAAGAGCTGCAATATGCAAATGAAAACCTATCCGTCCATGCCTCTTGGGTGCCATGATAGCATAACAGTTGCGCAACACTATTACAGCTCAGGCCCTCGCAGTTTGGAGTCCTATAAGGAGTTTGTACTCTCCTCCCCCCCCCCCCCATGGAATGCATGGGTTTTCTCTGGGTGCTGTGGTTTCCTCCTACAGTTAGTAGGTTCATTGATCATTGTAAATTGTCCCATGATTAGACTAGGTTAAATCAGGGGGGTTGCTGGGTGACACAGCTTGAAAGACTAGAACAGCCTATCTTATGTCCCCACATAAAATCAACAATCAACCATCTTGGACGTGGACTGACTCAAAGCTGCAAATTATATCTGCCTGTATGTCCAATTCCTGCTAAATTGCAACAATGGGAAAGCCTAATTGATTTTCCCCATTTTAATTAAAACAAAATTCTCAGATCTTAACCTGCTTTCTTGTTTTAAGTTGTACCTCTTTTTGAATTCCTGGACACTCTGGCCATTTTGCAACATAGACTTAATTAGTTCTTTGACTGATTTTGAATAATCTACATCTATGTAGCCAATCAAAATAGGTAATTTTTTAAAGGTTGCTGCATTGTTTTTGGTTTTTGAACTCACTAGGTGCTTTCAAGTCAGAGCTCCAACATTCATACAAGTCAATCAGAGTTTATTGTTGTGCAGAAGTAGAGGTTCACTACAATAAAAACATTTGCAGCAGTATCACAGACAGATATAAAATGTACATAAGATTAAACTATACAGTGAGGTCAGAAGATTGCAATACAAGAATCTTAGTGCAAACAAAAACAAAGACACAATCAAAGGCAAGTCCACAAGGTGCTCTGTAAGTGAGCTGAGGTGGGGTTAGGGTTGTACCGAGAATTTTAAGAACCTGATGGATGTGGAAATTAGCTGTTTCTGAATCTGGTGTTGTGGGACCTCGAGCTTCTGTATTTCCTCTCAACGGTAGCAGTGAAAAGAGGCATCATCCAGGTGGTGGTGATCCTTTTGATAGATGCCACTATCTTGTTAAATGTGTTCTGCTGGTGATGTTCCAGAATGATAGATTAGATTAACGAAAGCATACTTTCAATAGTGGCTGGATATTAGAAAAGTCTACCAATTTCTCAAGATGTTAGAATTGGCAAGGCTTTTTTTTCTTAAACATCTTAAGAACTATAATTTGCAGCTATGATAAATGGGTAATTATCTAAAAGGATTGATTCATTGGTACTGTTTAATCTACCCTACGTACACTCTGCTTCACCTTTAGCAGTTCATGCGAGATTTTGCGGGTTCTGCCCAGCCCACATATGCCATTACTGAAGTTTTATGGTCCCTGAACTTTGGTATTCTTTAGCTTAAGCAACGTTGTACAAAAACGTTTTTGAATGTATCTTATAAAATGTTACATTCAGAAACTTGAGTCCAAGATTTTCACATGTACTTCATAAAAATCTTTAACCTAATTCTTGACCTTGTAGCCGTGTTTCACTGAAACTGAAGCTCTTTTATTTACTGAATTTGTTACTGACTAATTTTTCCTTGGCCCTCAACTCCTATTTATGCCAGCTTTGTTTTCTCACATATTTAAATATTAGGACATTCATGATACTGGCAATGTTGTGTTATTTTTTACTAGTTGTCCTGGGGATTATAGTTTGGTGCTTTTTACAAATTGCACCCTTAGTAGTGATAGTATTCCTTTGTAATACTGAGTACAATTTTGTTGAAGGTTTTATCTGGTTACAGATTTACCACTTGCAGTCTTGGGACATATTCCAATTTTGCACTTTATGCCTTTTATTTCTTCCTAAATAGTGTTAGTGCAGCATTTGCCCTTTCTTTGATTTCTGACACGGCATCTTCAGTATGCACTTGAATCAATTTCATCAGTTGTCTTATCTTTTATCAATTGTCATCTTAAAAGGTTCTTAGTAAAGTCTCTATAAATGCCTATTCATGAATTTTAGTCTATCCTCTGGCTCCACTTCCCTCCCCCTCACCAATTTTATCATATGGCCTATTGCTTATGAGACTTCAACCAACTTTATGGGATTTAGTAAATTCCAGGACTCTTTTTAGGATATCTGATCTCTAATTTAAAATGGGTCAGTAATTGTGCTACGCTTCCATGATTTCAGCAATTAAGTTGTGCAAAAAGCAAGTGAAAAGCCTGGCAGGGAAGTAACAAATCTCAAAAGGCATGCGCCAAAATATTACTCATATTCCTCATCATTACAAGAAAGAAAACAAAGACTTTCTCTCCTTTTGCAGCCACCGATCAACGGGGCGTATGAATATCTTGATTTTTTTTTTAATTTCTGTCTCAAAATTCCAGTTTCTGAAGTACAGTATCTTTCTTTTGCAGCTTTGATTTAAAACATAAATCTCCCTTTTCTGTACTCAAGGATATTTTCATTATCAGTTTTCAATGGATTGTGAATACAGCAATGCTATTCTTTCACACTGGGAACACAAGCTGTTGTTAAAGTCTGAATCAATGCAAAACAAAATAAAAGTCTGCCATCAGTGAAGTTTTGCATTCTGAAGCTGCCGTCACTGAATATTATATTTGGTTGTCTTTGCATCTAGAAATTTAATTGCAGAGTTAGTGATCTTTGGAATTGAAATTGCTAGATCATACACATTATTGACCATTGGAAAAATGTCTTGCTACTTTGTAGAAAATGTATGACCTAGCAGGAGCCAATAAGTTTAACCACATTTGTGCTGGTTGAGAAATACAGCCAAATTCCCAAACTTGGTTCATGGTCCTACAAGATGTGGTATTTTTGGCTTTATTTTCAACCAATAGCGCCCTCTAGGTGCAAAGATTTTCCTCCTGCCTGCTCTAATCTTTTCACAGTTATTTGACATCGATGCCTGCTGTTTTTTAACTCCTCTTGTAAGGGAATCAATAATTACCCCCCCTTTACAGATTTCATCTCAAATTGCATGTGTTCCAAAGAAAACAATCCCAGCCTATTCAGTTCTTTCCTCATCATTACTGTTTTTCTAGTTCTCTCAATGCTGCATTCCATCTTTGCGATCACAAATTTCTTGTAATATCCAAAATGGCCAGATTAATCTACGTACAATTCTAGGTAAGATCCTTATTTTTGCATTCTAAGCCTTTGCTAATAAAGGAAGGTATTCCATATTCCATTCCATATGTCTTCTGTGATAGCTTTTATTCAAACATTGTTCCTCTCTTCTCCCCCCCCCCATACCCTCCAAATTATTGATTTTTCCTTTGACTTTTTGCACAATCCCAGTGCATATTCTGACAGGTTTTTTTCTAGAGTAAATATTTTTACCAATTTTTTAATCCAATTGACAATCCACTGATATCCTCCTGTCAATCTAATCAACTTTTGTAACGTGTGCAAACCTCTTCAGAATCAAATGCAGGGAACATAATCAATCGTTAATGGATAATATAAACAGCAAAGGTCTGTCCTGAAATTCTGTGAGATTCCAAGTACTTCCCCCCTCCATTTTTGGCAGCAGGTGCTAGATGCTGAATGAGTGTGGCTGAGGAATGTTGGTTTTGACCTAGAGTAAGTGATATTTTTCAACAAGGCGCATTCAAACTAGAATGTTGGCAGGCCTTTGTCCCTTTTGCACAGTGGCACAATTGACAGCAAATTGTGCCTCTGCTTTACAGCTACAATGGGCTGAGTTCTAATTTCCTGCATCATGTCAAAAATTTATGAGCTGGTAGTTAATTGGCCACTATAAATCACCTTGATTGTAGTATGTATATAATGTGGTTTGAGGAATATTCAGATTGCTCTGTGAACTGGGAGAGACTCAATGGGCCAAATGGCTTACTCCTGCATTACAAGGAAATAGTACTGAGCCATTTTGAAGGACATTGAAAATAACCTTCCAGCTGCAAAGTTAATATCTACGTTCAGCATTCAACACAATGATAACCTGATTTCTCATCAAAGAAATCCAAAACCTGGGCCTCTGTACATCGTTTGCCACTGGATCCTTGACTTCCTCACCAGGAGACCACAGTCTGTGCGAATCAGAAGTAACATCTCTTCCTTGCTGCTAATCAACACTGGTGCACCTCAATAATGTGTGTTCAGGTACCTCTCTACACCCAAGGCTGTGTGGCTAGGCACAGCTCAAACACTATAAATTTGCCAATGGTGCAACTACCATTGTCAGTATTTTAGATGGTGACGAGGAGGTGTACTCCTCATTAAGGATTCCGAAGTAGAAAGGGTGAACAGTTTCAAGTTCCTGGATGTCACCATCTCTGAGGATCTATCCTGGGCCCAAAATATTGATACAATTACAAAGAAGGCATGACATCGGCTTTATTTCATTGGGAGTTTGAGGAGAATTGGTGTGTCACCAAAGACGCTCGCAGATTTCTACAAATGTACCATGGAGAGCATTCTAACTGGTTTGCAGCACTGTCTGGTATGGAGGGGCCACTGCACAGGATCAGAAAAAGCTGCAGAAAGTTGCAAACTCAATCAGCTGCATCATGGGCACTAGCCTCCCCAACATCCCGGACACCTTCAAAAGGCGATCTCTCTAAAAGGCAGCATCCATCATTTAAAAATCCTCATCACCCAGGACATGTTCTCTTCTTATTGTTACCATCAAGGAGGTGGTATAGGAACCTGAAGATACACACTCAGATACAGACATCATGAGAGTAACAAAGGCAATACTGTGTTAAATTAGAGACACACTTGGATACAGGTCTGTTGTAGCAAGGCTTACATGCTTCACTTCCGAGAAGGCAAAACCTAACAGTAGAAATGGCAGTGTTGCCTCACTGCCTGATGAGTCCAATGCCTTTTACGCACACCTTGAAAAGGAGAATAACATTACGCACTTGCAAATTGCCACAACATCTGGTACCTCAGATTTCTGTCTGGATGCCACTGACAGAACATCCTTCCTGAGGGTGAGCCCTTGCAGGTATCATGCCTCAGACGTGTACCTGACTAGGGACTGAAAACAGGTGCCAACCAAATGACTGGAGTTTTCAGGAACATCTACAACCTCTCACTGCTGCATTCTGCTGTGATGAAGTACAACCAGAATTTGATAAAGGCTAGAATGAACTCCTGCCCTTGCGAGGACCTAGACCTGCTACAGTTTATCTACCACCATAGCAGGTCCAAAATGGATGCAGTCTCACTAGCTCTCCTCTTTGCCTTGGAGCACTCTGACAACATTAAAACCTATGCCAGGCTGCTGTGTATTAATTACAGCTTGGCATTCTATTCCATCATTCCCTCAATATTAATCACCAAGCTTCTAAATTTGTACTGCCGTCTGTAACTGGATTCTCAATGTCTTAATTGTGATACTACAGTCAGAATGGATCAGTTATAACATCTCCTGGCTGACAGTCAACACAGGTACTCAAGGATGCATGCTTAGCCCACTACTCTACACTCTCTGCACTCATAACGGCTTGGCTAAACACAGATCAAACGCCATCTATAAATTCACAGCTAGTGTGATAAAATCTCAGATGGCAATGAGGATGTGTACAGGAGTGAGACTGGCTAGTTAGGTGACGTTGCAGCAATAGCCTTGTACTCAACTTCAGCAAGACCAAGCAATTGCTTCAGGACTTTAGGAAGGGGATATCAGGAGTACCCGCACCAGTCCTCATCAAGGGATCACCTGTTCAAATTTCAGAGTAAATTTATTATCAAAGTACAGATATACTTCCATGAGATTAATGACCTTGCAGGCATTCACAGTAAAACAGAAATACCATGGAATCAGTGGAAAAACTACAAAGACCAACAAAGAACCGATCTGTAAAAGAGAACAAACTGTGCAAATTCAAAATAAATAAATAATACTGAAAACCCGAGTTGTGGAGTGCTTGCAAGTGAGTCTGTACGTTGTGGAATCTGCTCAGAGACAAGGGGAGTGACGTTATCCACACTGGTTCAGGAGCCTGATGGTTAAAGGGTAGTAACTATTCCTGAACCTAGTAGTATGGGACTTAATGCTCCTGCTCCTCCTTCCCAATGGCAGCAGGGAGAAGAGAGCATGGCCTGGAGATGGGGGTCCTTGATGATGGTTGCTGCTTTCTTGTGGCAGTATTGCCTGTAGATGGGCTCAGGGGGATGGCTTTGCCTGTGATGGACTGGGCTGTGTCCACCACTTTTTGAAAGCTTTTTCATGAGTGGGCGTTGGTGTTTCCATACCAGACTGTCATGCAACCAGTCTGAATAATCCACACTGTGCACCTATAGAAGTTTGTCAAAGTTTTCTGTGACACGCCAAATACATGCAAACTTATAAGACAGTGATATTGTTGTGTCTTCTTTGTGATGACACTAATGTGCTAGTCCCAGAACTGATTCTCTGTTATGATAAGGCCAAGGAATTTAAAGTTACTGACAAACTCCACCTCAATGTGGACTGGCTGATGGACCTCCAGCTCTTTGGTCTTGTGGCATTGAGGGAGAGGTTGTTTTTCAAACTCCTGGATGTCAACATCTCAGAGGATCTCTCCTGGGTTCAGTATATTGATGTAGTGATAAAGGAGGCAAGTCAGTAGCTCCACTTCATAAGGAGTCCTTGGTAACATACCAAATCTGGATCACATTTCTGCAGATGTACAGTGGAGAAGATTTTGCCCGATATGGAAGCTCCATATCCCAAGATTACAAGAGGTTGCAGAGCATTGTAGATTCAGCCAGTGCCAGCGTAGACTTCACCATCGATAAGCTCTTCAAAGGTGGTATCTCCCAAAAGCAGCATCTATAATTAAGGATCTAACCATCTGGAACATCCCTGCTTCTCATTTCTACCACTGGGGAGAGTGTACAGGAGCCTGTAAATTCGCATTCAACAATTCAGAAACAGTTTCTCACATCTGTAACAGGATTTCTGAACAGTTCATGAACATTTCCTTGCTGTTCCTTTTATTTGTACTGCTACTTATTTTGTAATTTATTGTATCTTATATCTTTTGTGCTGCTGCAAAGCAAAAGAAAGACATTCTATAAGGCAGTGATAATAAACCCAATTTGGATTGTAAACCATGTGAGAAATGAGTGGCAGATCAGCTGAGTGAGTGAGCTAAGGCCTCGAGGTGGCAGCAGGACCAACAGTGAACCAGAATGGGAGTCACCATCTTGTGAGAGGCTGTATGGTCAATGTATTTCTGCTGATGTCAGAGTGCAGGCTTCAGTAAGGAATGCAAGTCACGACCTTTTCCGCTCTTAGCTGAAGGAATCGTGGATAAAGGAGATAGAAGCTAGGGCAATGGTCTGCTCCTCCTGCAATGATGGGCGGGGGGGGGGGATCCAGTGTCCCTGGTGACTATACCTGTGGGAGATGTGTCTAGCTGCAGACCACATAAAGCAACTAGTGCACCCTAGGTGGAACATCTTACACAAAAAAATTATAGAGAGATACATTTAGCAAATTAGTTCCACAGCAGGTTCAGAAAGAAGGGAGTTGTGTGGCCACCAGGAAGGATAGTAAGCATAGGTAGGGCATGCAGAGTGCAGGAGTCCCATGTGGTCAAATCACAAACAAGAGGAAATCTGCTGGAGGAACTTAGCAGGCCACGGAGCAGCTATGGAAAAGAGTAGACAGTCGACGTTTTGGGCTGAGACTCTTCATCAGGACTGGAATAAAGAGATGAGAAGTCAAGTAAAAAGGGTGGGGGGGGGAGGGGAGGAAGAAGTACAAGGTAGTAGGTGATGGGTGAAGCCAGGGGAGCGGTGAAGTAACGAGCTGGGAAGTCAATTGGTGAAAGAGGAAGGACTGGAGAAGAGGGAATCTGATAGGAGAGGACAAAAGGCCATGAAAGAAAGGGAATGGGGAGGAGCACCAGAGGGAGGTGATGGGAAAGTAAGGAGATAAGGTGAGAGAGGGAAATGGGAATGGTAAAGGCGGTTATTACTAGAAGTTGGAGAAATTGATATTGGTGCCAGCAGGTTGAAGGCTACACAGACAGAATATAAGCTGTTGCTCCTCCAACCTATGTGTGGCCTCATCGCAGCAGTAGAGGAGGCCATGGACTGACAGGAGATCCTGCTTTTTCTGGCGGATGGAGCATGGGTGCTGAGCAAAACAGTCTCGTGATCTGTGAGGAAAAGCACCAGATACAGTACGTGACCCCAACAGATTCCCAGGTGAAGTGTCGCCTCACTTGGGTGGACTGTTTGGGGTCCCGAATGGTAATGAGGGAGGAGGTGTAGTGACACCTGTTCTGCTTGCAAGGATAAGTGCCAGGAGGGAGATCAGTGGGGAGGGACAAATGGACAAGGGAGTTGCATAGGGAGTGATCCCTGCAGGAAGATGTGCTTGGTGGTGGGATCCTGTTGGAGATGGTGGAAGTTATGGAGAATTAAGTGGTGGACGCAGAGACTGGTGGGGTGGCAGAAGGGTTGGGTGAGGACAGGCATACATGAAATGGAAGAGATGTGGGTGAGGGCAGCACTGATAATCAAGGAAGGATTCTTTGAAGAAGAATGGCATCTCATTAGTTTTGAAATTAAAAGCCTCATCCTGAGAGAGAGATAAGGCAGAGACAGAGGAATTGAGAGAAGGGGATTGCATTTTTACAAGTGACAGGGTGGGAAGAGGTAGTCCAGGTAGCTGTGAGAATCAGTTAGTCATTCCCCTCTCAAACAGCCATACCTTTTGGATATCAAATTCCCCCAAGTGGCCTCTCAGAGGAAAGCAACAGCAGCTTCCAAGTTTGCGGTACCACAATGTCAGCACTTAGAGAATATCCTGGAGACATTATCCAGTGAGACCATCTGGATAGAATATCAGAATAGAAACCAAAGAGGAAATCTGCAGATGCTGGAAATGCACGCAACACACACAAAATGCTGGAGGAACTCAGCAGGCCAGGCAGCATTGATGGAAAAGAGCAAACAGTTGACATTTTAGGCCGAGACCTTTCATCAGGACTTGGGAATAAGAAACCAATTAGTTTGTGGGGTTATATTACTGATTTCCCAATAGTCAGCAGGAATTAGAGTGGGGGAATAACTTTCCCAATATTTACTGGAATTATCTTGATGCAAGGGCCTTTGGTGGGACAGAATTTGTTAAATGCATCCAAAAAGATTTTTTGAGACAAAATGTAGTTATTCCTACCAGAGAAGGGGCTGTACTTTACCTTATTTTAGGAAATTTAACTCAACAGATGTTTGAAGTGTCAATGTGGAACACTTTGAAACTGACACAATTATAATCAACTCCCTTAGTTATGAAAGGATCATGTTAAGGTCTTGAATTGGAGAAGTTTGATTTCTTTAGCATAGGAGAGGGCCTGATAAAAGTAGATTGGGAACAGATACCTGTGGATAAAACGTCAACTATAAAGTGGGAGTCTTTTGAACAAGAATTAGTTGACGGCCAGCATGATCCGGTAACAGTGAAAAACAAAGGTGACATGAATATGGAACCTTGAATGACGTAAGTACATTGATGGCTTCATCAAGAGAAAATAGGAAAACATATAGCAGGTAAATACCATTGGAATTGAGGGAGTTTTTTAAGGAATATGGAGTTTGTAGGAGAGAACTTAAGTAAATTGTGAAGGCAAAAATGGGCCATGGAATATCCATGGCAAGTAAGATTAAGGAGAGTCCAAAGAAATTACATGAACACACCAGGAGCAAAAGGTAGACAGGGAAAGAATAGAACCCCTTAAAGATCAAAGGGATAATCTATATGTGGAGTCGGGGGATATCACTGGAAGCTTAAGTAACTACTTTTCATCTGTATTCACCAAGGCAAGGATGTGGAAGGTAGTGAATTCAGGGAGGGGTATGTGGGAAAAACTGCAGCAGGTCAGTATTTAGATGAGAAGTTGTTCAATGCCACAAGCACATAAGGGTTGATAAATCTCCGTGGCTCAATGGGAAGTGTCTTAAATTGCTATTAGAAACAAGGGAGGAAATAGCTAGGGACCTGTTTGCTTTTCTGTTAGCCATGGGTGAGTTGCCAGAAAACTGAAAGATAGCTGATGCGGTTTACTTTGTAAGAGTAGCAGAGGTAAGCCAGGTAACCACAGACCATGGAGCTTTGCATCAGTAGTAACAAACTTACTGAACAAAACTGAAATAAAAGATATATTTACATTTTGAAAGCCTGGGGCTGATCAGGGATCGTCAGTATGTTTTTGTGTAGCGGAATTCCTGCCCCACTAACTTGATTGAATTTTGGAGGAAGTTAGAAGACTGAAAGCAGGGTGGTAGGTGTCCATATGGACCATAGCAGGGTATAGTTCAGGAAGTTAAAGCACATGGGATCCAAGACAAGCTGGATAATTGGATCCGCAATTGGCTTTGGGTGGAATGATGTTTTTCTGATGAGAAGTTTGTAACCAGTGACATACCACAGGGATTGTTGCTGAAACCTTTGAGATTAACAACTCGAATGAGAATGTAAGAGGTTTGTTAGTAAGTGTGCCGATGACATGAAAATTGGTGGTGGTGTAGATAGCAACAAAAGAATAAGGCTGTGGCAGGATATAAGATTCAAGATATAGGTCAGATGGCACCAGCAGAGGGAAATTAATCCTGCCAAGAGTGATTTTTTGGCAGACTGTAGGGGTAGGACATGTAGCATAAATGGTAGAGGGACTTCGGGGGTAATATTACTAATTCCCTAAGAGGTGACAACACAGGGTGATAAAGAGGCTTGCGTTCATAGTCAGGGATATAAAAAACAGAAAATTATGTTGACTGGTTTGAAGAACTTCAGTTATGTGGAGAAATTGGATAGGCTGTGTTTGTTTTCTCTGGTGCAAAGGAGGCTGGGGTGTAACCTGCCAGAGATATAGGAAATTATAAGAGGCAAAGATAGGATATAGGGTCAAGATCTTTTTCTGTTGAATAGAATATAAAATAGTGTATAATAGAATATAGTTTTAATGTTTGATGAAGTTTGAAAGTGAGTTTGAGAGGTAGTTTTTGTTTTACACAAAGGGTTTGATATCTGGAACTTGCTGCCAGAGGAGGTGGTGGAGTCAGATACAATCAATATGTTCAACAGACATTTATACAGGCTCTTCCAAAGGCAGGGCATCAAAAGACACAGACCCAATGCAGGTTGCTGTACTGTAAATGGATATGGTGGGCTGGAGGACCACTTCTGACCTGTATGACCCCATGACTCCAAGTTTGTTTAAAAAAAAAACCTGAAAAAAAGGAAAATTTTGATCCCTGTATTGCTGGAGGGAAGCTCAACAAATTCTGCTTGGGAACACACCTAACTAATCCAGTGTGGCACAGTAAGAAATATATATTGGTATTGTTTTTTTTTTCCTTTTTTTTGAAGTACTTATTTCTCTTCCAGTATATTTATTTTTCTTTCACTATTTAACTTCAGTTTCTGTAAGTACATCTTCTACAATGTGAGAATAGTTCACCCTCTTTCCTTCTGATCCTAAATAGCACTTCTCTTAAACACAAGAAATTCTGCAGATGCTGGAAACCCAAAGCATCATACTGAAAATGCTGAAGAAGCTTGGCAGGTCAGGCAGCATTTGTGGAAACGAGAAAACAGTCAATGTTTCGGGCTGAGACTTCAGGACTGGAAAGGAAGGGAATGCCAGAATAAAAAGGTGGGGGGAGGGGATGAAGGATAGCTGGAAGGTGATAGGTGAGGCCAGGTGGGTGGGAAAGGTAAAGGACTGGAGAAGAAGGAATCTGCTAGGAAAGAGGAGGTGGACTGTAGGAGAAAGGGAAGGAGGAGGTGCAGTGGGGGGAGGTAATAGGCCGGTGAGAAGAGGTGAGAGGACAAAGTGGGAAATAGAGGTGGCGGGGAGAGGCAGAGTATTTTTTCACTGAAAGGAGAAATCTATATTCATGTCATCAGGTTAGAGGCCACCCAGATGAAATACAAGGTGTTGCTCCTCCACGCTGAGATGGCATCATTGTGGCACAAGAGGAGCCATGGACTGAGATGTTGGAATCAGTGAATTACAATGTTGGGCCACGAGGAAGTTCCACTTTTGGTGGATTGAGCAGAGGTGCTCAACGAAGCAGTCCCCTAATTTACAATGGGTCTCACCAGTGTAGAGGAGGCTGCATTGGGAGCACTGGATGCAACAGACAACCCCAGCAAATTCGCAGGTGAAGTGCTGCCTCACCCGGAAAGATTGTTCAGGGCCCCTGAATAGCGGTGAGGGAGGAGTGAATGGCCAGGTGTAGTATTTTGGCCACTTGTGGGCTAAGTACTGGGATGGAGATAGTGGGAATGGACAAGGGAATCATGAGGGAGTGATCCCTGTAGGAAGCGGAGAGTTGGGGAGAGGTAAAAATGTGTTTAGTTGTAGGGTCACTTTGGGGTGGAAGAAGCTGCGGAGAATGATGTGTTGGATGTGGAGGCTCATGGAGGGGTTGGTGAGTAGACGAGGAACTCCATCACTGTTGAGGTGGCAGGAAGATGGAGTGAGCTTGGATGTCTGGGAAATGGAGAAGATGTGGGTGAGGGCAGCATTAATGGTTGAGGTAGGGAAACACTGTTCTCTGAAGAAGGAAGACATCTCTGATGTTCTGGAAAGGAAAGCGTCACCTGGGAAAAGATGCAGTGGAGACAAAGGAACTGAGAACAGCATTTTTACAGGAGACAAGGTGGGAAGAGATATAGTCAAGCTAGCCATGGGAATCGGTAGGTTAATAAAAGATGCTGGTCAATAGCTTGTCTCCACAGGTGGAGACAGAGAGATCAAAAAAGGATGAAAGAAATGGACCAAGTGAATTTAAGGACATGGTGGAAGTTGGAGGCAAAGTAGATGAAATAGATAAGCGCAGCATGGGTGCGTGAAGCAGCACCAATGTAGCAGAAGAAGAGATGGGGAGCATTACCAGGGAAGGCTTGGAACATGGATTGTTCCAAAATGCTACATCTGCCAATTCACCTCCTCCCTCACCTCCATTCAGGGCTCGAATTCAGCCCTTCCAGATGAATCAAGGTTTCAGTTGCAAATCTGCTGGGATCATCTGTTGTATCCAGTGCTCCCGATTCAACCTCCTCTACTTTAGTGAGACCCATCGTAAATTGGCGGACTGCTTCGTCGAGTACCTCCGTTCCATTTGCCAAAAGCATAACTTCCTGCTGGCCCAACATTTTTACTCTGATTCCCATTCCCCTTCGAACAGGGTGGCTCATGGCCTCCTCTACATGTCCACGATGAGGCGACCCTCAGGATGGAGGAGCAACACCTTGTATTCCATCTAGGGAGCTTGGTGGCATGAACAGCAACTTTTCCTTCTGGTAAAAATGATTTCCCTCCCCCTCTCCTCTTGTTTTCCTACTTTGATCTCTCACCTCTACTCACCTGCGTATCATCTCCCTCTGGTGTCCCTCCTTCCCTTCCTCCTATGGTCCATTCTTCTTTCCTATCAGATTCCTTCCTCTCCAGCCCTTTGCCTTTCCCACCCACCTAGCTTCACCTATCATCTTCTAGCTATCCTTCTTCCCCTCCCCTCCTTTTTATTCCATCATCCCCCCCTTTCCTTTCCAGCCCCGAAGACAGGTCTCAGCCTGAAACCACTGTTTGTTCATTTCCATGGATGCTGCCGAACCTGCTGACTTTCCATTCTTTCTGTTTCTGCTCTTAACAAAGTTTCCCCCAAAGCCTATATATGTCCTTTGCATTAGATGCTGTTCAATAAGCAATGTTCTCAGATGTATCCTATAAGCTAGCATTTGTTTTAATTATAGTAAAGCAAAGATATCTTTTCATTGCCAGAAATTTTCCTCTGCAGTAGTCAAAGCATTACTGCTTCAGTTTTTGATGCAAATATTCTAGGGGGCTTGCTTCATTTACTTGAGGGCTACAGAGCTCCTGGTCCTAGTTGGACATACCGTTCCATGAATGAGATGGTCAGTGTCTTTGCTCAAACCACCAGTGGAATGTCAGTGCACTGTCCTGTCCTTCAAACGAACAAGACCCTTAAAAGCTTGTCCTGCTCCCAGAGAGCAAATCTGCCATTGTAAACTCTCTGGGATCTAATTAACTTTAGTTTGTGGTATAGATCTCAGCTGGCATGAAATCCCAGGCTTGAAGGCACAAGGGTACAATTCCTATAGTAGCCCGGGAACACTCAAGCGACATCATCTTCACATGTGGAAATAGATGGTTAACTCCAGGTGGAAAGGGGCAGCAGGTGGTGAAATGTGGAGCAGAATTTGGATTTCACTTGGGCTTCCAGCTGGGCATTGTTTGGGAGGTCAGTGATGAGAAAACGGGTGATTTGAGTAATGATACTGACCATTCCAAACCTGTGGTTCATGTGGCTCCGCTACAAGTGAGCAAAGGAAATTGGCTCCCATGAGTATCGTGATGTGAAACTGAACCAGATAATAGCAGTAGTGCTTTAATTTGTGTGAAGTAAAATTTATGGCAGCATTGCAAAAATAATTGTTTTATATGAAGCCATGATTTAAATTGATATTAAAGTGCAAGAGACATTCAGTGGCCACTTTATTAGGCACACCTGCTCATTAATGCAAATGACTAATCAGCCAATCATATGACAGCAAAACCAATGCTCTTTTCAATATTTTTATTAGTTTCTACATAGAATACGGAGTACAAGAACGTGTGTATATAAAAGGTCAAAAAAGATTTTAAACTACCAATTATATCTATTCATAATAACAATTTCATTACCCCAAATTCATGTAAGTTAGTCGATAGTTGTATTGAAATATACTAATTTATTACAAAAAAAGAGTCTAACCCCTATCAAGACCGAAGCTGTTTATTAAGGAGAAAAAAGGTAAAATACCTTCTCGTATAATAAAAAATTAATAATAGCCAACATCTGAATTTAAACAACGAATTGAGGGTTTTGAAAGTTCTTATACTATTTATAATATGCTGTTGGGAATGAGAAGTGTTCCTTTAGATAAAATTAAAAATCTTTGGGAACAAGATTTACAGGCTTCAATTTCTGAGGAAACTTGGAATCAAATTTTTTAATTGGCCAATCCTGACGAAGGGTCTCGACCTGAAACGTCGACTGTACCTCTTCCTCGAGATGCTGCCTGGCCTGCTGCGTTCACCAGCAACTTTGATGTGTGTTGCTTGAATTTCCAGCATCTGCAGAATTCTTCGTTTGCGGTTTCAAACCTTTTCGATACTTCTTAAAGTAAATTTCAAGCTTAATCCTTTGACCGCTTTATTTGTTATTGTTGGAGGAAAGGATATTATTTTGGAGCCATCTGACTTGCACATTTTGGCTTTCATGTCTCTTATGGCCAGAAGGATGCTTTTGCTTAAATGGAAAGATGTGGCCCCTCCTATTCACACTCAATGGTTACATGATGTGATGTCTTGTTTAAATTTAGAGAAGATCCGATGTTCAATCTTTTCAAGACTTTCAAATATTGTGGGGACCTTTTCTGAATTATTTTCAAAACCTTGGTTTTCCTGTTAAAGCGCAGATGATGACTAACAATCTTTTTTTTTCTACTAATCAGCTTTGGTCTTGGTAGTGGGTTAGATTTTTTTGTATAATAAAATTATTATTTTTCAATGTTAAGAACTAATTGGCTTGTACGAATATAGGGTAAGGACGCTTTATATGCGATTTAGTTTAATGTATTGACATTTATTCCTGTACTGTGTGTGTGCTTTTATTTTTTATGTGTGTGTGTATAATATATATATATAAAATAAAAATTGGAAAGAGAAAGTTTTGAAAATAATTTAGGGTCCCCACAATGTTTGAAAGCAAAACCAATGCTTAATAGCATGCAGACCTGGTCAAGAGGTTCAGTTATCATTCAGATGAAACATCAGAATGAGGAAGAAATGTGACCCAAGTGACTTTGACTGTGAAATAATTGTTGGTGTCAGACAGGGTGGTTGAGCATCTCAGAAACTGCTCATTTCCTAGGATTTTGATGCCCTAGTCTCCAGACTTTAAAGAGAATGGTGTGAGAAACAAAAAAAAAGTCCCGTGAGTGGCAGTTCTGTGAGCAAAAATACTTTGTTAATGAGAGAGGTCAGAGGAGAATGGTTGGATTGGTTCAAGCTGACAGGAAGGTAACAGTAACTCAAGTAACCACGGGTTACAATGCAGAAGAGCATCTCCAACACACAGCATGCTGAACTTGAAGTGGATTGACCCCAGCAGCGGGAAACCACGAACATGCACTCAGTGTGACCTCTTTATTTGTTATGGGACGTACCAGTATGGGACCTGTACAAATTGGATGGGTTGCACCTGAACTCGACAGGGAGCAATATCCTTGCAGGTAGGTTTGCTAGCATGGTTCGGGAGGGTTTAAACTAATTTGCAAGGGGGATGGGACCCAGAGCGATAGAGCAGTGAAAGAAGTGCATGGAGTAAAGCCAGATCTAACATACAGAGAGGCTTTGAGGAAAGAGAAGCAGAATAAACGGTGTAAAGACAGTAAGATAGAAGGGCTGAAATGTGTGTACCTCAAATGCAAGAAGCATCAAGAACAAAGGTGATGAACTGACAGCTTGGATACATACATGGAGTTATGACGTAGTGGCCATCACAGAGACTAAGCTGGCACCAGGGCAGGAATGGATTCTCAATATTCCTGGATTTCAGTGCTTTAAAAGGGATAGAGAGGGTGGAAAAAGGGGAGGAGGGGTGGCATTACTGGTCAGGGATACTATTACAGCTACAGAAAGGGTGGGTAATGTAGCAGGATCCTCTTTTGAGAATATGGGTGGAAGTCAGGAACAGGAAGGGAACAGTTACTCTATTGGGTGTATTCTATAGGCCCCCTGGTAGCAGCAGAGATACAGAGGAGCAGATTGGGAGGCAGATTTTGGAAAGGTGCAAAAATAACAGGGTTGTTATCATGGGTGACTTTAACTTCCCTAATATTGATTGGCACCTGATTAGTTCCAAGGGTTTAGATGGGGCAGAGTTTGTTAAGTGTGTCCAGGACGGATTCCTGTCACAGTATGTGGACAGGCCAACTGGGGGAATGCCATACTAGATCTAGTACTAGGTAATGAACCGGGTCAGGTCACAGATCTCTCAGTGGGTGAGCATCTGGGGGACAGTGACCACTGCCCCCTGGCCTTTGGCATTATCATGGAAAAGGATAGAATCAGAGAGGACAGGAAAATTTTTAATTGGGGAAAGGCAAATTATGAGGCTATAAGGCTAGAACTTGCGGGTGTGAATTGGGATGATGTTTTTGCAGGGAAATGTACTATGGACACGTGGTCGACGTTTAGAGATCGCTTGCGGATGTTAGGGATAAATTTGTCCTGGTGAGGAAGATAAAGAATGGTAGGGTGAAGGAACCATGGGTGACAAGTGAGGTGGAAAATCTAGTCAGGTGGAAGAAGGCAGCATACATGTGGTTTAGGAAGCAAAGGTCAGATGGGTCTGTTGATGAATATAGGGAAGCAAGAAAGGAGCTTAAGAAGGGGCTGAGAAGAGCAAGAAGGGGGCATGAGAAGGCCTTGGCGAGTAGGGTAAAGGAAAACCCCAAGGCATTCTTCAATTATGTGAAGAAAAAAGGATGACAGGAGTGAAGGTAGGACCGATTAGAGAAAAAGGTGGGAAGATGTGCCTGGAGGCTGTGGAAGTGAGCGAGGTCCTCAAGTGAATACTTCTCTTCAGTATTCACCAATGAGAGGGAACTTGATGATGGTGAGGACAATATGAGTGAGGTTGATGTTCTGGAGCATTTTGATATCAAGGGAGAGGAGGTGTTGGAGTTGTTAAAATACATTAGGACGGATAAGTCCCCGGGGCCTGACGGAATATTCCCCAGGCTGCTCCACGAGGCGAGAGAAGAGATTGCTGAGCCTCTGGCTAGGATCTTTATGTCCTTCTTGTCCACGGGAATGGTACCGGAGGATTGGAGGGAGGCGAATGTTGTCCCCTTGTTCAAAAAAGGTAGTAGGGATAGTCCGGGTAATTATAGACCAGTGAGCCTTACATCTGTGGTGGGAAAGCTGTTGGAAAAGATTCTTAGAGATAGGATCTATAGGCATTTAGAGAATCATGGTCTGATCAGGGACAGTCAGCATGGCTTTGTGAAGGGCAGATCGTGTCTAACAAGCCTGGTATAGTCCTTTGAGGAGGTGACCAGGCATATAGATGAGGGTAGTGCGGTGGATGTGATCTATATGGGATTTTAGTAAGGCATTTGACAAGGTTCCACATGGTAGGCTTATTCAGAAAGTTAGAAGGCGTGGGATCCAGGGAAGTTTGGCCAGGTGGATTCAGAATTGGCCTGCCTGCAGAAGGCAGAGGGTGGTGATGGAGGGAGTACATTCAGATTGGAGGATTGTGACTAGTGGTGTCCAACAAGGATCTGTTCTGGGACCTCTACTTTTCGTAATTTTTATTAACGACCTGGATGTGTGGGTAGAAGGGTGGGTTGGCAATTTTGCAGACGACACAAAGGTTGGTGGTGTTGTAGATTGTGTGGAGGACTGTCAAAGTTTGCAGCGAGACATTGATGGGATGCAGAAGTGGGCTGAGAAGTGGCAGATGGAGTTCAACCTGGAGAAGTGTGAGGTGGTACACTTTGGAAGGTCAAACTCCAAGGCAGAGTACAAAGTAAATGGCTGGATACTTGGTAGTGTGGAGGAGCAGAGGGATCTCGGGGTACATGTCCACAGATCCCTGAACGTTGCTTCACAGGTGGATAGGGTAGTTAAGAAAGCTTATGGGGTGTTAGCTTTCATAAGGGATAGAGTTTAAGAGTCGCGATGTAATGATGCAGCTCTATAAAACTCTGGTTAGGCCACACTTGGAGTACTGTGTCCAGTTCTGGTCACCTCACTATAGGAAGGATGTGGAAGCATTGGAAAGGGTACAGAGGAGACTTACCAGGATGCTGCCTGGTTTAGAAAGTATGCATTATGATCAGAGATTAAGGGAGCTGGGGCTTTACTCTTTGGAGAGAAGGAGGATGAGAGGAGACATGATAGAGGTGTACAAGATAATAAGAGGAATAGATAGAGTGGATAGCCAGCGCCTCTTCCCCTGGGCACCACTGCTCAATACAAGAGGACATGGCTTTAAGGTAAGGGGTGGGAAATTCAAGGGGGATATTAGAGGAAGGTTTTTTACTCAGAGAGTGGTTGGTGCGTGGAATGCACTGCCTGAGTCAGTGGTGGAGGCAGATACAGTAGTGAAGTTTAAGAGACTACTAGACAGGTATATGGAGGAATTTAAGGTGGGGGCTTATATGGGAGGCGGGGTTTGAGGGTCGGCACAACATTGTGGGCCGAAGGGCCTGTAATGTGCTGTACTATTCTATGTTCTAATAAAGTGGCCTTTGAGTGTATGTTCCTGTACATGCTGCTGCTGTACTTGCATTGAATACCACCACCAGAAAAAGGTGCAAAAGATATTCCAAGTTAAAATAACATTTGCCAAAACTACTGCCTTTTCCATTGTAAAATATTCAGAGCATAAGCATAATCCCCGTGGCTAGATGATAAACCTTTTTGAGTGCTTAGTATATACTTGCTAATGGCATTATTATGCTGCCTCTTGAATGGATTTTGCCGAAGCAGCTTGAATGCAATAGAATGGCAATTATTTATAATTCTGCAGATGTGGGTCTCTGCTATGTGAATGTGAATGAGTTAATATTTGCATAACATAAAAATGCTGCAAATTGATTGCAAGCCCTGCTATCGTTTACATTGCGTTAAATAAAAATGCAACTATCTACTGGCTGCAAATTCCTCACGTTTTTTGGGGTTTTTTTTCTCTCTCTTCCCCTCACTCTTCTCTCTCCATCCTTTGTCTTTTTTTTGCTTTTTCTCTCGCTCACAGTAATACCGATTTATTGAATTGGAGTTTGCATATCAAGGGAGTACTAGAATTGCCACCAAAGTAATTTAAATTAATACAAATTGTTCCCATGATCTCAGTTATTGCATTGCTTTATCAGTTGAGGGCCCATTAAAAAAGAATAATAATGTACTATAGACTAGCATGTTATTATGCTAGATTGCCTAATTTAGGAAAGTTTAGTTTTCTACTGATACTTTTATTCAGTATTCTGAAGTTTGACCGTGTTACTTGCATAATACTGTTTTCTGATGTTTGCTGCTATGTTCTGCACAGCAGGACAGTTTAGCATATATCTACCCACAGTTTTCTATTATGCCACCGTTGCTAAATCAGCTATAATCATTTTTGGCTGGACAGATATTCAATTAGGCTTACAGGATTCTGGATTTGAATCAGTAAGTGCAGTTCTTTCCAATTGTAGGAAAGGAGGAAGAAAAAAAAATGTTTTTATTGATGTTGCATCCAGGTGTTCGAATGAGCAATGATCTCTTTGGGAGTTAGAAATGGAGCATGTATTGATTCCTTAAATCCCCAATTAGGCCTCCAGACAGGACAAAAACCATATCAAGAAACACGGCCGATTTCTTCCTGTCATGTCGTGGTATCTGTTTGTGCTTCAAAGCTGACATGTATTTTTTTTTAAAAAACACTAATTTGGATGAAGAATGAGGCTGAAGGGCCGAAATATGAACTGCAGTTTGCCTAACTTCTTCAAAATTATGGATGAAGTGTAGATAAAATGGTCTCCATGGGTATGCACCCAGATGGCTTAAACATGTTCTGTTTTATTTTTTTTGTATCATGACAATTCCATTATTAGTGTCTTTTCACATTGCAGTGAATCTTGCATCTAACCCATCTTTAATAGCAGAATCTAAATCAGGTTTATTATCATGGCTGGTGCCATGAACAGGTGTTGAATGCAGTGGCAGAAATGATCTCCTTGACCATTAACAACAGTAGGCACCTCCGCCTACCAAAAAAGCCCATAGTCCTTTGTCAAAGCTGGAGACCAACCACTGCCTCAGCCCAGATCGCCAGCAGGCTTGCTCACTGCGGTGTCTGACTGCCTATCTTGGCAAGCAATTAAAGTTCCCTGACTTGATTGCATACTTGTTCCTGAGGCCTGACGTGGCCATTCTGTCAGAAACCTTGAAGCAAGTGGACATGGTAGAACTGATAGTTCCTTGAGGCATTTAGGCATAAGAAAACCACAGAAACTGCTTAGTGAGTCTCCAGGTAGCTATAGATAGAGGTATGACCCATGGACCAATGCTGCTGGGACAGCGGCCAGAGCCTGAACAATCCTGGCTGGGTCGTTTGGGCAACAATGTCTGATGTAGAAAGGCCCAAAACACCCAATGACCCCAGGTTGCATCACTGATGATGTGTCCCAGGATGTATCTCTGTATCATTGAGATGCATCATGAAATTTCTTGTGCTTTGGCAGCAATATAGTGCAAAAATTACTATGAGTTACAAAATAATTGGAATAGTACAAAAGAGGAATAGCAAGGTATCTATCGTTCATGTGTTCAGGGACCCTTAGGAAATCTGATGGCAGAAAGGAAGAAGCTGTTCCTAAGTCATTGAGTGTGGGTCTTCAGGCTTCTGTGCCTCTTCCCCATTGTTAGTAAGTAGAAGAAATCATGTCTCAGATGGTGAGGGACATAATAATGGATGCTGCCTCCTTCCTGCAGGCACTGCCTTTTGAAGATGTCCTCAGTTCCAGGTGGATTGTGCCTGTGACGAAGCTGGCTGAGTCCACAACCCTGTACAACCTCTAGTTAGAAATTAAAACACGCTGTGTTTTGCTGTTATTCATACCTGCTTCAACAAGGAAACATTCTTTTGAAATCGAATGTCTGGACACAAAGACAATTTGATAGACATCAGAAAGCTAATTCTTGGGTTAATAAACTATTATTTTGGTTCAATCAGTGTTTGTCTTAAAACATACAGTATTCCAGATTGCCATTACTATACCAGCTGTGACACTTGCCCTCTTATTGACAATCCGTAATTAATTCTTAATAATAAACTTGAGATTCTGCAGATGCTGGAAATCCAGAGCAACACACACAAAATGCTGGAAAAACTCAGCAATTCAGGCAGCATCTATGGAAATGAATAAATTGTCGACATTTCGGGCCGAGACCTTTCTTCAGAACTGGAAAGGAAGGTGGAAGATGCCAGAATTAAAAGCTGGGGAGAGGAGAAAGAGGACTAGCTAGAAGTGAAAGGTAAAGCCAGGTGGGTGGGAAAGGTAAAGGGCTGGAGAAGAAGGAATCTGCTAGGAGAGGAGAGTGGACCATGGGAGAAAGAGAAGTAAGAGGGGCACCAGGGGAAGGCAATAGGCAGGTGAGGAGAAGAGATGAGAGGCTAGAGTGGAACTAGAAGAAGAGGGAGGGGAAAATTTACCAGAAGGAGAAACTGATGTTCATGCCATCAGGTTGGGGACTATGTAGGCAGAATATGAGGTGTTTCAATCTCCACCCTGAGAGTGGCCTCATCGTGGCAAAACAGGAAGTTATGGACCGACACATGGGAATAGGAATTAAACTGGTTCATCACCAGAAAACTCTGCTTTTGGCAGTTGGAGTGGAGATGCTCAGCAAAGTGGTCCCCCAATTTACATCGAGTCTCACTAGTGAGAGGAAGCCATGTTGGGAGCACCGGATACAATAGATAAACCCAGCAGATTTGGAGGTGAAGTATTGCCTCACCTGGAAGGACTGTTCGAGGCCCTGAACGGAGGTAAGGGGGGGGGGAGGGATAGTGAATGGGCAGCTATAACATTTCTCTCACTTGGAGGGATATAAATATGCCATGTGGAAGATTAGTGGGGAAGGACAAAGGGGCAATCCCTGCAGAAAGTAGAGAATGGGGGTGTTTGGTGATAGGATCCCATTGAAGATGGTGGAGATGGAAGAGAATGATGTATTGGATGCAGTGGCTTATGGGATGGTAGATGAAGACAAGAGGAACCTATCATGTTAAGGCAGCAGGAAGATTGGGTGAGTGCAGATGTTCTTGAAATGGAAGAAATGTAGGGGTGAGGGCAACTTCAATGGTGGAGGAAAGGAAACCCCATTCTTTGAAGGAGGACAACATTTCTTATGTCCTGGAAAGGAAAACCTTATTCTGGGAACAGATGTGGTGGAGAAAAGGAGCTGAGAAAAGGGAATAGCAGGGTGGGAAGAGGATAGTCAAGATAGTTGTGGGAATTGGTAGGTTTATAAAAGATGTCAATAGACATTTTGTCTCCAAGGACGGAGGCAGTGAGATCAAGAAAGGATGTCAGAAATGGACCAATTGAATTTAAGGGCAGGGTGGAAATTGGAGACAAAGTTGATGAAATTGACGAGCTCAACATGGGTACATGAAGCAGCACCAATGCAGTCATCAGTGTAGCACAGGAAGAGTTGGGCAGCATTACCAGGAAAGGCTTGGTGGAACATGGACTGTTCTACATAGCCAGTGAAAAGGCAGGCATAGCTGGGTCCCATGCAGGTGCCCATGGCTACCCCTTGGGTTTTGTGGAAGTGGGAGGAGCAGATGAAGAAATTGTCGAGGATGAAGGTAATATCTTAATAGTATGTTTCTTTACACCTCCACTCCCTCCTCTCCCAACCACCCATCTCTACCTCCCTGCTATACAGATTGACGCAAATTCGGACCTTGGTACATGATAAGTCATGGACAGAGATAAATGTTTTACACTTTCAAGCTGAAATGTACTAGCATAATTTATGCTTGTTTTGTTTCGCGCCAAAGATTAAATATACCAAGCTGGTTCTCTGTACTGATGGTTGCAACAGCTTCCAGGATCATGTACAATGGGATAGGTTTTACAAGATGCCACACCACACAGCGGGGTTTCAGATGCACAAGGTGACCTATTATTTCATTGCATTCACAACTAAGAAACTTTATATCCCTTGTGCTGTATGGAAGAGTGTTTATAAATAAGTGTGTTTTGTTCAGCAAAAATGCTGCTATCACATATCCTTCTGCATTTGTTAAAGCAGATTAGTCCTTGGTGAAAAGACAGAAGGAACTTAAGCACTGACTGTATCAGAAGGTTTTCATGGTCATCTCCTTTTGCAATCTGGACAGCATAAATCTTTTGATCTAAGCATCTTTTGCAGGTCAAGTTTTAAACATTATGCATAGATAAATCTGTAGACACCCTCATCAATTTGAAAATTAAACCTTTGCATGTCGTAGTGGTAGATTTTGGAATTGCACTCTTTATCACTAAATCATAAAAATGACCTCTTCCAGTACTAGTTTTGCAGTCTGGCTCCATTGTTCCAACGTAACTGTTTAAATCTCTCAATTTAAGTGGCAGGAGAAGCATGACTATGCCTCCTGACTCACTCATTGAACATAATCATTACAATTAACATCTCCCCTTTAGTGCCCAACTGATATTGGTATTTCTTACCCAGATCTCCATACTTAACACAGTTCCCTTCTGCATTTACTACTCCGAGTCTACAGACAACTACCATCAGTGACTTGCATTCTTGGTTGTTCTTTTCTTCTGTCCACTTGAGCTCTGATTCTGAGTGAAATGGGCTGACTCAAGATGTCAACATTTTCCACTGGACTTGGTGTCAAGTCTGAGGAGCCACAGATTTCTTATTCTTCAATCCTGGCCCATTGATTTTTGTTGTTGATTTCTACTGTTGTCCATCATTGCATAGGAGTTATATATTTCCAACATTAATATTAATCTTCATTAACTATCAGCTTTTGCACTTGCCACTTTCAACTTTATAATCATTTTAATCTCCTATATGATTAAAGTGTCAATAAATAATTGAAATGCTTGCTACTGTCAATTTACATTAACAGCTCTTTCCTCTGTGATACCTAATTTCCACCCTCATTAAATTAATTTAATAAAAATCTCCACTTTGTTCTCACTTTATTCAGCTAAGCTTGGAATCACATGGCCTGAAAAAATAAACATGATGTCCTGCTTCAAACTCACAATTTACATTTCTCTGAATTATGAGGCAGTTTGAATTATATTTTTTCTATTGCTGATTGCCTTTGAGAAAATGATGGTAAGCTGCTTTCTTAAGCAATTGCAGATGGTGAATTGAAGGTACTCCTATGTGCAGTTAAATTGGAGGTTCCAGCATGAAGGATCAGGGATATATTTTCAGGCCAGGGTAGTGTGTTCTTGCAAATAATGTAATCTTCATACACTTGTTGCCCAAATCATCAGAAGTTATGAGTTTGGGAGATGATACAGGAAAAGCCTTTGTGAATTACTCCAGGGTACATTGCAGATGATGCACTAGGTTGTAGAGAGAGCATGTTCATGAAGGGTAAATGCAAATTTAAAATATTTATGTTAAAAATAATAGATATTAAACTATTTGAGTTACCTTCATCTAAGCAAATGAAGATATTCTGTAATGTTAACAGGAAAAAGGTTTTTGGAAATCAAAAGGTGAGACCCTCACTACAGTTTGATTTGTCTTTTTGGCCGAAGTCTTTGTACAATTGGTCAAGTTAAATGCCAAGGCACTGGGGACCACATCCCATTCTACCTCCCCGCCCATACCGATTGAATAACATGGACCCAGCGATATTAATCTATTTGAAGGTTAAGAGTAGGCCTGGAGACAGCCATTGCTTGACACTTGGATGATACACATTTTACTTATTCTCTCCTGCTTGATGTCGCCCAGATCTTGCTGCTTGCAGTTGAGGTCTGCTTCATCATTGGAATTATAAAGGTAATAGCGCTGTTCACTTAGGAAACATTGTGAGTCATATAGATTGCTAATTGAAGGCAATTGATGAAGTAGCTGAAAATGGTTGGGCTAAGGCTCCAGCAGTGCAGTGTAGCCTTTCATTAACAGAACAGTGGAAAGTTTTACCCCTGATTTCAATTGACTTTCATCAGAGCTTTCTGATATCACCTGTCATTCTTGCCTCACTTCTGGAATCTGGAATTTGGGTTTAGAGCCAAATAATAAAGCCAATTGAATAATAGTGATTGTGCTATTTGTGAGTATCTGCTAATTGATGGCATTGTCAAAGATACCTTCAGTTGCTGCTGACAATTGAGTGGCAATTAGCCATAACAGACTTGTGTTGCTCTTTTTGGACAAGGTGCATCTGGGCTATTTTCCATATTCTCAGATTGATTATCAAGGTTGCAGTGTACAAGAACAGCTGGCCTAGAGCACAGTACATTGGCTGGAATGTTGCCTGGCTCTTCAGACTTTGCTATGTCTATTGCGCTCAGTTACTTATTGGTGTTATGTGAAATGAATTAAATTGATTGGCTTCTATGAAAGTGGGCACTCTAGGAGGCAGCGATAGATCATCCACTTGGCACTTTTGGCTCAGCCATTAGAACTGC
This sequence comes from Mobula hypostoma, assembly GCF_963921235.1. Classification (NCBI taxonomy): domain Eukaryota; kingdom Metazoa; phylum Chordata; class Chondrichthyes; order Myliobatiformes; family Myliobatidae; genus Mobula; species Mobula hypostoma. The sequence continues at coordinate 53,587,097 of NC_086098.1, read as the reverse complement.
TTGCGGTATTGATATTCACATACTTTGCCATCATTGAGGACTAAATGTTCTTTAGGGAGTCTCCTATTAGCTGTTTAACTGTCCATCTGTTCATGCCTGGATGTGGCAGGACACAGATTTATTCTGATCTATTAGGATTTGTTGGACCCCTTGTTCCATCCATTGCATACAGCTTCTACAGGCAACCCTGTGTTGTTAATATATCTTAACTGGTCTCTCATCTTCAAGTGTGCGTGGTGCTTCTGTTCTTCTGTGTGCTTTGTTGAACTAGGGTCAGCACTTGGCTTGATAGTTAATGTTAAATAGATATTGCGGAGCATGAGTTTGCAATCTGTCATTCTGCTAATGAATCATGGATCATCTTGGCAAAAGCTTTCCAAATCTCAGCTTGCTTTAGCACCACATACTGAACAGCGTACGGTATAGACAAGACTTTGGCTCCAGAAAGACTGTCGTGGCCACTCTCATGGTGTGTACTGTTGGTGAGTCAAAATGTATTGAGGATATAATCAAGGAATTTGAGATACTAGCTTTGAAAACTCCGATTCTGTGACCACAAAGGAAATGGGATGTACCAAAATAACACAGGTGGACAAGTTCTAAGGAAAATCCCAAAGCAATTTTTTTCAAGAAACTAAGGGGAAGGGAGTAACCAGAGAAAGAGTGCTTTGTCAGCAGCCAATCTGGACGTTGGAAGTATTGAGAAGAGGGAACTTCAATCAGGTTCACTGCCCAAGGATAAAAGACTGCAATGGGTCAGTACAGCAAAAATTAGCTTTGACCGGTGACCAACCAGAATCGGGTTTATTATCACCGGCGTGTGACATGAAATTTGTTAAATTTGTTGGCGTTTGGGATTGATTAGCAAGAGCAAATTAAAAGAAGGCGAGGGCAAGAATAGTGGCCATGGTTGCAGTGGCCATCATCTGGGTAGATATAGTCAGAGTGATGATCTTAAGGCTTTAGCTCTTTGAGACTTCCGCAAAGAGAGGCTTCAGTCAGAGAAAACAAAGGAAAGAAAAGCTCATGTTTTTTTTCCTTTATCTTCTTTGTATCTGCTCAGCTAGGACAGTAGAAATGCCAGGCAAGATAATGAAAAGCTCCTCTTGTGGGATATGGGAAGGCAGGGAGACCTCCAGTGTCCCTGACTACAACTGCAGTTTCTAACAATCCAGAGTTGGAGATGGAACCGAATGAACTCCAGATCATTCAGGAGGCTGAAGGGGTGATAGATTGGACATACAGAGAGGTAGTTACACCCAAGTGCAGGATACAGGAAACAGGGTGTCAGTCGGGGGGAGGTGGAAAGGGGTTACAGAGCCAGTGCACTGTGGCCATCCCCCTCAACAATGGGTATATAACTTTGGATACTGCTAGGGGTGGGGAGTTTGACCTAACAAAGGAAAGTTGCAGTGGGTGAGTCTCTGGCACTAAGTTTGCTTCTGTGACTCAAAAGGGAAGGGGGTGGAAGAAGAGGAACACTGTGGTGATAGGGGGTTCATCAGTTAGGGAAATGGTCAGGACATTCTGTAGGCGAGATCAAGATTCCCAGATGGTATGTTGCCTCCTGGGTGCCAAGGTCTGGGATATCTGAGATTGATTCAGAAGTCATGGTCTATGTAGGTACCAATGACCTGGGTAGGATGAGTGGCTAAGTTCTGCATTGGTAGTTCAGGGAGTTCGGTGCTGAGTTAAAGGGAAGCACATCCAGGGTTGTGATCTTAGGATTGGCAGATGCTAGTGAGGCCAGAACTAGGAAGATTCAGAACTGAAGATCCTGAAGAGAATTGTATACAGACCCCGCTTTCCCCCCCCCCGCAACAGTAGTAAGGATGTTGCCTATAAATTACAATAGAAGATAGAAAATGCATGCTAAAAGGGCAGTGTTACAATAAATATAGGGGACTTCAGTATGCAGGTGGATTGGCAAAATCCGGTTGATGCTGGATTGCAGGAGGGGGGAGTTTTGAGGATGCCTATGAGATGGGTTTTTAGAGCAGCTCGTGGCTGAGCCCACTATAGGATCAGCTACTTTGGATTGGGTGTTGTAGTAGCACCCTTGGAGGAAGGTGAACATTATACGATTGAATTCACCGGAAATTTGAGAAGGAGAAGCTGAAGTCAATGTATTAGTATTACTTAACTGATGTATTATTTAACTATTTATGGTTCTATTACTATTTATTATTTATGGTGCAACTGTAACGAAAACCAATTTCCCCCGGGATCAATAAAGTATGACTATGACTATTACAGTGGAGTAAAGGGAATTACGGAGGCATGAGAGAGGAGCTGGCCAGAATTGATTGGAAAAGTACTCTGCCAGGAATGACAGCAGAGCAGCAATGGCTGGAATTTCTAGAAATAATTCGGAAGGCACAGGATATATACTTCCCAAAGAGGAAGAAATATTCTAAAGGAAAGATAACATAACCATGGCTCGCAAGACAAGTCAAACCCAACATAAAAACAAGAGGGGGCATATAACAGAGCAGAAATTAGCAGGAAGTTAGAGGATTGGGAAGCTTTTAAAAACCAGCAGAAGGCAACTAAAAAAAGTCATTAAGATGGAATATGAAAGTAAGCTAGCCAATAATACTAAAGAGGATACCGAAAGTTTCTTCAGATACATAAAATGTAAAAGAGAGGTGAGAGTGAACATCAGACCACTGGAATGAATGAATGAATGAAGTGACTTTATTTCTTACATCCTTTACATATGTGAGGAGTAAAAATCTTTGTTAGGTCTGTCTAAATGTGCAATCATAGTAATTTGTAATAATTTATAATAAATAGAACAGTCAATGGAACATAGAATACACTCAAATCAGAGTGAGTTAATCAGTCTGATGGCCTGGTGGAAGAAGCTGTCCTGGAGCCTGTTGATCCTGGCTTTTATGATGTGGTACCGCTTCCCGGATGGTAGCAGCTGGAATAGATTTTGGTTGGGGTGACTCGGGTCCCCAGTGATCCTATTGGCCCTTTTTACACACCTGTCCTTGTAAATGACCTGAATTATGGGAAGTTCACAACTACAGATGCGCTGGGCTGTCCGCACCACTCTCTGCGGAGTCCTGCGATTAAGGGAGGTACAGTTCCCATACCAGGCAGTGATGCAGCCAGTCAGGATGCTCTCAGTTGTGCCCCTGTAGAAGGTTCTTAGGATTTGGGGGCCCATACCAAACTTCCTCAACTGTGAGGTGAAAGAGGTGCAGTTGTGCCTTTTTCACCACACAGCTGGAATGTACAGACCATATGAGGTCCTCGGTGATGTGGATGCTGAAGAATTTAAAGCTGTTTACTCGCTCAACCCCAAATCCATTGATCTCAATAGGGGTTAGCACGTCTCCATTTCTCCTGTAATCCAGAACCAACTCCTTTGTTTTTTGCAACAATGAGGGAGAGGTTGTTTTCTTGACAGCGCTGTGTCAGAGAGATAACCTCTTCCCTGTAGGCCACCTCATTATTGTTTCAGATAAGGCCAATCAATGTAGTGTCATTGGCAAATTTAATTAGCAGATTGGAGCTATGGGTGGTGATACAGTCATGGGTATACAGGGAGTAAAGGAGGGGATTCAGTACACAGCCCTGAGGGGCTCCTGTATTGAGAGTCAGAGGGTTGGAGGTGGGGGAGCCCACTCTTACAACCTGCTGGCGATCTGACAGGAAGTCCGGGATCCAGGTGCACAAGGCAGAGTCAAGGCTGAGGTCTCTGAGCTTCTTGTCAAGGCTGGATGGAACTATGGTGTTGAATGCTGAACTGTAGCCCAAGAACAGCATTCTCACATAACCATCCTTCTTCTCTAGATGTGTAAGGATGGTATGTAGAGCAGTGGCTCTGCATTGTCTGTTGATCGGTTACGTCAGTAGGTGAATTGTAAGGGGTCCAGTTTGAGTGGTAGCAAGCTGCAGATGTAATCTTTGACCAGTCTGTCAAAGCATTCGCTTATTATTGAGGTGAGTGCGACAGGATACCAGTCACTCAGGCATGTTACCTTGGTCTTTTTGGGTACAGGGACAATGGTGGATAAGTTGAAGCAGGAGGCACTCTACACTGGGAGAGGGAGAGGTTAAAATGGGGCTGGAGAGGTAGTAATGGGGTGAAAATGGTGCTGGAGAGGTAGTAATGGGGGACAACAAAATGGCAGACAAACTGAGCAAGTATTTTGTATCTGTCGTCTTGGTGGAAGACACTAGTAATATGGTGGAAATTCTAGGTGTCGGGTGAAGAAGTGTGTGAAGTTGCTGTAACTAGAGGGAAGATTCTTGGGAAATTGAAAGGTCTGAAGTAGGATAAGTCACCTGGACGAGATAATGTACACAGCAGAGTTCTGAAAGAGGTGGCTGATGAGATCCTGGAGACATTAGTAATGATCTTTCAAGAATCACTAGATTCTGGAATAGTTCTGCAAGACTGGAAATTTGCAAATGTCATTCCACTCTTCAAGAAGGGAGAGAGGCAGAAGAAAGGGAACTATCGGCCAGTTAGTCTGAGCTCAGTGGTTGGGAAGATGTTGGAGACGATTATTAACGGCGTTCCCTGGAGGTCAGATTTAAAGGACCATCCCATTTTAAGTTGGATACAGAGTGCTCCAGGACAGATAGTGTCATATATCTATGATAAATTAAACTCCTAGAATTATATGCCCATATCAGGAATGAAAGCTTGGGATAGGGACATATCTGAATCGGGACAAGACTTAGACTGGGATGCGATTTGGGATAATGCTGCCGGTGCTTTGAAAAACCCAACTCATTGGTATATACACTTGAAATTTTGTCATAGAGCATATTTAACACCGAGAATTAGACATCAAATGGGACTGGTTCCTGACCCATATTGCTCATTTTGCCCCCATGGAGCCATTGGCTCATTTATACATGTTGTATGGGAATGTCCAGGGATTTTTGATTTGTGGGGAAAGGTTATCAGAACTAACAGGGGTACAATTACCAATGGACCCCGCTGTACATCTTCTAAATGATGACTCCCACCTTTCCCTTACGGAAAAAACATGCAAAATCTGGCCGGCAGGCTAAGAAGATTGTAGTCCAGTGTTGGAAACCTCCCCATGATATTTCAAATACTCACTGGCTTCACAGCTTCTTGGATATTTCTTCCCTGGAACTTTCATCAGCAAGAGTAAATGATGCACGACCAAACACAATCATAATGTGGACAAATTTGATAACTAACTTAAAAGATCTTTTGTTAAAATAGGAATGCTTTGTCTGATTGGTGGAGGGAAGAGGGATGGGGGGGTGAGGGGGTGGAGGGAGGATGGTGATGAAGGCTGGAGGGTGGCTGGGTTAAACAGTCAAAATGTAATTGGCGACTGGTTGTATTGAATGTAATTTGTTGGTGTTGCAATAAAAAATTAATAATAAAAAACGATGATGTAAAGGCACATGATAAAATAGGCCAAAGGACTACAGCGATTCAAGAAGGCAGCTCAAGGGTAACTAGGGACTGGCAAATAATGCTGGCAAAGCTGGTAACACTGACATGCTGTAAATGAATAAATAAAAAAAATAGCATGGTTTCCTTCAGGGAAAATCAAGCCTGACAAATCTTTTGGAATTTGTTGAAGAAATAACAAGCAGGATAGACAAATGAGAATCAGTTGATGTTGTGTACTTGGAATTCCAGAAGGCCTTTGATAATGTGCCCCCACATGAGGCTACATAACAAGCTATGAGCCCATGGTATTACAGGAAAGATTGTAGCATGGATAAAGCAGTAGCTGATTGACAGGACACAAAGAGTTGGAATATATTGAGCCTTTTCGATTGGCTGCTGGTGACTAGTGGTGTTCCACAGGGGTATGTATTGGGACCAATTCTTTTTACATTATATATCAATGACTTGGATGATGGAATTGATGGCTTTGTTGCAAAGTTTGCAGATGATATGGAGATAGGTGGAGGGGCAGGTAGTTTTGGGGAAGTAGAGAGGCTACAGAAGGACATAAGAGAGATTAAGAGAATGGACAAAGAAGTGGCAGATGGAATACAGTGTCTGGTATTATATGGTTATGCACTTTGGTTGAAGGCATGAAACAGTTCACTATTTTCTAAATGGAGAGAAAATAGAAAAAAACTGAGGTGCAAAAGGACTTATGAGCCCTTGTGCAGGATTCCCTAAAGGTTAATTTGCAGGTTGAGTCTGTGGTGAGGAAGGCGAATGCAATATTAGCATTTATTTCAAGAGGACTAGAATATCAAAGCAAAGATGTAATGTTGAGGCTTTATAAAGCACTAGTGAGGCCTCACTTGGAGTATCGTGAGCAGTTGTGGGCCCCTTAGAAAGGATCTGCTAAAACTGGAGAGGGTTCAAAGGAGGTTCACGAAAATGTTTCCAGGATTGAATGGCTTGTCATATGAAGAGCGTTTGATGGTTCTGGGCCTGTAATCATTGGAATTCAGAAGAATGAGGGGTCACCTCATTGAATCCTATCAAATAGTGAAAGGTCTCAATAGAGTAGATGTGGGGAGGATGTTTCCTATGGTGGGAGAGCCTAAGACCAGAGGCACAGCCTCGGGATAGAGGGGCGTCCTTTTAGAACAGATGAGGAATTTCTCTAGCCAGGGGGTCGTGAATCTTTATGTATATTTAAGGCAGAGGTTGACAGATTTTTGATTTGTCAGGGCATGAAGGAATATGGGGAGAAAAAGGCAGGAGATTGGGGCTGAGAGGAAAATTGGATCAGCCATGATGAAATGCCGGAGGAAACACGATGGGCTGATGGGCCAAATGGCCTAATATTGCTCCTATATCTGATGTTCTTATTAGGAACGAAAGAGGTAACCTATGCGTTTAGCAGGAGGATGTAGATGAAGTCTTAAATAAATGCTATCCATTTGTATTCCCTCAGGGAAAAATAAAGCTTTGCTGTTGGAAAATTTTGCAAGAGGACTGAGATTCTAAACAAGTTAATCGTGGGGAGCTTAATTTTGGATAAATCCCTATGGCTTACTATAATCTCATTGTCCTATGGGAGGCAATGAAGGAGGTTGCTGAATTTTTTTTATCATCACAAGCCATTGGTGGGGTGCCAGATGACTGGCAAATTTTATTCAAGAGGAGTGACAGGGAAAACAACGTACAGTAACTGGAAACTAGTGAGCTTAATGTCAGTGGTAGGGAAATTACTGGGAACATTCTGAAGGACATGATTAATCTACACTTAGAAAAACAGGGACCTTTCAAAGATTGCCATAATTATTAGGGGGACATCTTGAATGATCAATCTGAATGAATACTTCAAACAAGTATCAAATGGAGCCTGTTTTAAAAGGTTAAAGGCCATGGGATCCTGTGCAAATTGGCAAAATTGATCCAAAACTGGCATGTTAATAAGAGGCAGTGGGCTATGGTGGAGGATGGGTTTTCATGTTGGAAGCCAGTGAGAAGTGATGTACCATAGTGCTGAGTTCCTTACGATTTGTTATCTATATTAACAATCTTAATGTGAGTGATTGGTTTACAAATGATACAAATTTGGTGCGTTGATGGTGAAGAGTTTAGTCTGGGCAACAGGAGTTGATAAGACGGTTAGTGTAATGTCTGATAGAATTCAGTCCTGATGAGCATAATGCCATGTATTTTGTGAGGACCAAGAGGGCAGATGTAACCAAAGGCCTGAGGGAGTATTGAGGAACCAACTACTTTCCTTCAACAGTGCAGGTATTGAGAATGACAATCTGGAGAAATAAGACTGCTATGAAGGCATAGAAACCATAGAAAAACATAGAAAACCTACAGCACAATACAGGCCCTTTGGCCCACAAAGCTGTGCCAAACATGTCCTTACCTTAGAAGTTACCTTGGGTTACCCATAGCTGTCTGCTTTTCTAAGCTCCATGTATCTATGCAGGAGTCTCTTAAAAGACCCTAACGTATCTGCCTCCACCACCATCGCCGGCAGCCCATTCCACACACTCACCACTCTGTGTTAATAAAAAAAAAACTACAACAACTTACCCCTGACATCTCCTCTGTACCTACTTTCAAGCACCTTAAAACTCTGCCCTCTCATGCGAGCTATCTTAGCGCTGGGAAAAAGCCTCTGACTATCTACACGATCAATGCCTGTCATTATCTTGTACATCTCTCAAGTCACCTCTCATCCTCCGTCGCTCCAAGGAGAAAAGACTGAGTTCACTCAACCTATTTTCATAAGGCATGTTCCCCAATCCAGGCAACATCCTTGTAAATCTCCTCTGCACCCTTTCTATAGTTTCCACGCCCTTCCTGTAGTGAGGCGAACAGAACTGAGGACAGTACTCCAAGTGGAGTCTGACCAGGGTCCTAGATAGCTGCAACATTACCTCCAGGCTCCTAAACTCAATCCCACGATTGATGAAGGCCAATGCACCTTATGCCTTCCTAACCACAGAGTCAACCTGCCCAGCAGCTTTGAGTGTCCTATAGACTCGGACCCCAAGATCCCTCTGATCCTCCACGCTGCCAAGAGTCTTGCCATTAATGCTATATCTGGCATCATATTTGACCTACCAAAATGAACCACCTCACACTTATCTGGGTTGAACTCCATCTGCCACTTCTCAGCCCAGTTTTGCATCCTATCGATGTCCTGCTGTAACCTCTGACAGCCCTCCACACTATCCACAGCACCCCCAACCTTTGTGTCATCAGCAAATTTACTAACCCATCCCTTCACTTCCTCATCCAGATGATTTATGAAAATCACAAAGAGTAGGGTTCCCAGATCATATCCCTGAGGCACGTCACTCGTCACTGGCTTCCATGCAGAATATTATCCGTCTACAACCACTCTTTGCCATCTGTGGGCAAACCAGTTCTAGATCCACAAAGCAATGTCCCCTAGGATCCCGCCTCCTGACTTTCTCAATAAGCCTTGAATGGGGTATCCTATCACAGGCCTTGCTGAAATCCATATACACTACATCTACTGCTCTACCTTCATCAATGTGTTTAGTCACATCCTCAAAAAATTCAATCAGGCTCATAAGGCACGACCTGCCCTTGACAAAGCCATGCTGAATATTCCTGATAATATTATGCCTCTCCAAACGTTCATAATTCCTGCCTCTCAGGATCTTCTCCATCAACTTACCAACCACTGAAGTAAGACTCACTGATCTATAATTTTCTGGGCTCTCTCTCTACTCTCTTTCTTGAATAAGGGAACAACATCTGCAATCCTACAATCCTCCGGAACCTCTCCCGTCCCCATTGATGATGTAAAGATCATTGCCAGAGGCTCAGCAATCTCCTCCCTTGCCTCCCCCAGTACCCTGGGGTACATCTCATCTGGTCCCGGTGACTTATCCAACTTGATGCTTTCCAAAAGCTCCATGCTCAGGCTTTTCAGTCTGCTGTAAGTCACGCCTACAATTGCCAAGATCCTTTTCCATAGTGAATACTGAAGCAAAGTATTCATCAAGTACCATTGCTATCTCCTCTGGTTCCATACATACTTTTCCACTGTCACACTTGATTGGTCCTATTCTCTTGCATCTTATCCACTTGCTCTTCACATACTTGTAGAATCCCTTGGGGTTTTCCTTAAATCTGTCTGCCAAGGCCTTCTCATGGCCCCTTCTGGCTCTCCTAATTTCATTCTTAAGCTCCTTCCTACTAGCCTTATAATCTTCTAGATCTCTATCATTACCTAGTTTTTTTGAACCTTTCATAAGCTCTCCTTTTCTTCTTGACTAGATTTACAACAGCTTTTGTACGCCATGGTTCCTGTACCCTACCATCATTTCCCTGTCTCATTGGAACGTACCTATGCAGAACTCCCCGCAAATATCCCCTGAACATTTGCCACATTTCTTCCGTACGTTTCCCTGAGAACATCTGTTTCCATTAATGCTTCCAAGTTCCTGCCTGAGAGCCTCATATTTCCCCTTACTCCAATTGAAGGAGATTATAGTATAGCAATTCTGATAATCTCAACATAAGCACTGGAAATTCACCAGGATGTTATCTGGGCAGTTGGTATCTGATATGAGGAGCGATTATGCTTTGGGAACGGAGGAGGGTAAGATGTTTACAATTATGAGGAACATACTTAGGCTATGGCAAAATGTTTCTTACTAGGTGTCTAAGACAAACGTCACGGATTTAAGGGAATGGGTAGGAGATTTGGAGAGAAATCTGAGAAGGAATATTTTACCAAAGGATGGTTTCTAACTAGAACAACCAGCCAGAAGGGGTGGTGGAGGCGGAGACTCTCACAAGACTTGTCCAGGCAAGCATTTGAATCACTAAGGCATAGGAAGCTAAGGGTCATGTGCTGGAAAATGGGATTAGTATAGATGGTTTCTGGTATTTGATGTTAATGATGTGGTGGACTAAAGAGCTTGTTTCTTTCTCTGTGCCCTGGTCAGGACTGACTTGTCTGTTGCTCTTCTGGTTTTCTATCTTGACAGATGTTAGTGCAGACAATTTGCAGAATTGATTTGACTGAAATTAATTTTACCATGGCTAATGCATAGTGTGATACTGTTTTGTTATTGATACAGCAGACGTGGTAATTTGAAGGTCATGACACCAAAATCATTAAAGTGAATGGAATAATAATTTGCAAATGTTAGTGAAAATCATCTCCATGAAAGACGCAGGATTATTATATATTGAATAGATTCATTGAAGCTTTTGTAGTCTACATATATTATAAAATTAAACCTTAATAATCAGGTTAATCACCACGAAGTATAAATACGTATTCATTGTCTCATTTCCTACTGCCTCTGGCCAGTCCTTCAAAATGCTATCATCTATCATCGGCCATTCAATCAGAACCAAATCTCAGACGTGCTCCACCCTCACAGTGTGGATATTCTGTCACCGCTGGGTGCTACTGTGATGTCCATTGGTTGCATCTCGTCTTGCTGGGATTCCACAGCATCATGGCTGAGCAGTCATTGTTTTGATAGAGTTACATCTCAGTCTTGACATAAAGCCAAAGAACTCCATGGCAAGGCACAGATGTGGGATAGAAAGGGGAAGGTCTTCAAATTTTACTTCAGTTTTCATTTTAAAATCAATGTTTAAGATGACTGAGAAGTATTAAAATAAAAATAATTGGCTGTTTTGATGGAAGGTAAAGCTCCACCTCTACTTTCCCTGGGTGTCAGGGTACTTGGGATCCACTTCAACATGCCACATGCATAATGGAGACCTCAGTGTGCATGTGGCCAGCAAGGTGTGCCCCGTTTCTGACAATGAGTAGATTCACAATAATTTAGAAACAAGTTAATAAACTAAGCAATTTTTAGATGGCCACTAATTGTAGCTTGCATCCTATTTAGAAGTTTTTTTTATAGAGCTATTAAATAACTGAATTCATGAACAGATATAATTAAATATAAAATGTGTTAAATGTTTTACTTTCAAAATATAAACTTTTATAATATCTCTGCATATTTTTAGATTGAGATCATTCATTTTGATTCCTGGTTAATATCTTTTATTGCATCCTGTATACTACTTAATCATTTCTAATGTAAAAGCTGATTATCCTGAAATTATATTATTCATATTTGTAACATCTTGTAATATTCTGGTTTTAATTCAGTGTTTGATATATACGCAATAGAACAAACTTTCATAAAATTGAAATATACAATGGCCTAATGCATTTTATTGTTTACTTGTAAAGATTATCGTATTTATCAGGCAGCAGGGAATCATATCTGTTAGCTATTTGTGGTAATGAGCAGGATTCTATATTTAATCACTATCATTAATGCATTGTTTTATGCAGCATTTTCTGACTTGATACATATAAAATGATTATTCAAGAAATGCACAACAAAAAATGATTTCCAAAACCATAATAATTACGACTTGAAATAATTCTTCAAATTATCATGGCATAACAAAAAAAATCTAATTCTTTGTATCTTGGTCTTCGCTCTCTATGTATGGAGAAGTGCCTGATTGTTCTCTGTTCATCCAGTCATATTATCGTACACATAGAAAGAAGTCCATTTGGCGTTATCTGGTCGATGCAATTCCAATAGTGCTATTTACCATCTATTATTTTGACTCCATGGCATATTCTACATCAAAGCTTCTGATCTTTTAAAAAAATTATTATCCTATAGTATGGGGTAATTCACAATAGCCAGTTAACTTGCCAGCAAATCTTTGGAATAGGGATGAAAATTTGAGTACCGGAAAGAAACTAGGCATGGTCTAATTATACAGGGAAGGACACATTTTTAACTCCAATTAGGGGAGAAGACTTGGATTGTGCTTACACACCTGTATGTCATTGTTAAAATATGCTTTGTGTGTATTGAGCTGTTGACTGCCTAAGCACCGTGTAATTACTTTAGGTCTATACCCATTGGTTTTTGACAAACTTGGAATTTTAAACATAAAAGTCATGAGACTGGTGATGATTGCTGCCAGCAGGTCCCGACCTAGAGTATCATTCTTGCAGAATGTGGTGGAGGAATCCTCCTTGCCCTTGGCACCACAAAGTGCTGATGCTGACACCTTGAGACCATAATTGCTCTTTTATGGTGGTACCAGATTTTACCAAATGGAGCACTGGCATGTACACGCTAGGCAGTAAGAAGCCAAAACTTCATCAGGAACCATTCTGTGGGAATAAGAGGGGTGATTGATAAGTTCATGGCCTAAGGTAGAAGGAGTCAATTTTAGAAAACCTAGCACACTTATTTTACAACATAGTCCCTCCTACATTTACACACTTAGTCCAGTGGTCGTGGAGCATACGGATCCCTTCTTTGTAGAAGTCGGTGTCTTGGACCTCCAGAAAGTGGTCCACAGCAGGGGTGATTGATAAGTTCGTTGCCTAGGGTAGAAGGAGACGAGTTGTACAGCTCTTGTTACATGCACATGCAGTTCAGTTCTTTGAGTGATTATGCAGAAAGTTTGAAGTTAATAACTCATCTTCTACCTTAGGCCACTTTTCAGTGCCTTCAGACCTTGCAGTTGTGCTCCATATTCTTTCTGCCAACATTCTTCCTCCCAAACTAATTGATTGTGGGGTTTCCTTTTGGAAAGCCATTTTAAACTACTTGATATTCATATCTTATACTATTTTATATCTTGTACTGATTCTTATTTGGTGCAAATGAGAGTTTAATTTGTTTAGCTAAGAATGATCTGAAAATTTTACAACAGAAGGAAGTCATTCAAACAATCACATCTTAATTAGTCAGGGCATGAAGGAATACAGAGAGAAGGCAGGAGACTGGGGCTGAGAGGAAAATTGGATCAGCCATGATGAAATGGTGGAGCAGACTCGATAAGCCAAATGATTTAATTCTGTTCCTATATCTCATTTTCTGTTGTTTGAGGAGAGGGGCAGTATGAGTATCAGGGCAGTTTGTTGTTCTCGGTGTCGGATGTGGGAGGCCCTGGAGTCTCCAGGCCTCCCAGACATCTACATCTGCGCCAAGTGAATCGAGAGGCAGCTCGTAAGGGACCGCGTTACGGAACTGGAGCTGCAGCTCGATGACCTTCGTCTGGTCAGGGAGAGTGAGGAGGTGATAGAGAGGAGTTGCAGGCAGGTGGTCACGCCGGGGCCACGGGAGGCAGACAAGTGGGTCACGGTTAGGAGGGGGAAGGGGAAAAGTCAGGTAATAGGGAGTACCCCGGTGGCTGTGCCCCTTAACAATAGGTACTCCTGTTTGAGTACTGTTAGGGGGGACAGCTTACCCGGGGGAAGCGACAGTGGCCGTGCCTCCGGCACAGAGTCTGGCTCTGTAGCTCAGAAGGGTAGGGAAAGGAAGAGGAGGGCAGTTGTGATAGGGAACTCGATAGTAAGGGGGCCAGATAGGCGATTCTGTGGACGCAGTCCAGAGACCCAAATGGCAGTTTGCCTCCCTGGTGCCAGGGTCCGGGATATTTCTGATCGTGTCCAAGATATCCTGAAGTGGGAGGGTGAGGAGCCAGAGGTCGTGGTACATATAGGTACCAATGACATAGGTAGGAAAAGGGATGAGGTCCTGAAAGGAGAATATAGGGAGCTAGGAAGGGAGTTGAGAAAAAGGACCGCAAAGGTAGTAATCTCGGGATTACTGCCTGTGCCACGCGACAGTGAGAGTAGGAATGCGATGAGGTGGAGGATAAATGCGTGGCTGAGGGATTGGAGCAGGGGACAGGGATTCAAGTTTTTGGATCATTGGGACCTCTTTTGGCGCAGGCGTGACCTGTACAAAAAGGACGGGTTACACTTGAATCCTAGGGGGACCAATATCCTGGCAGGGAGATTAGCGAGGGCTACTGAGGTGACTTTAAACTAGAATGGTTGGGGGGTGGGAATCAAATTAAAGAGGCTAGGCGAGAGGGGGTTAGTTCACAACAGGGGGATGGGAACCAGTGCAGAGAGACAGAGGGGTGTAAAGTGAGGGTAGAAGCAAAAAGTACTAAGGAGAAAAGTAAAAGTAGCAGGCCGACAAATCCAGGGCAAGCATTAAAAAGGGCCACTTTTCAACATAATTGTATAAGAGCTAAGAGAGTTGTAAAAGAGCGCCTGAAGGCTTTCTGTGTCAATGCAAGGAGCATTCGTAATAAGGTGGATGAATTGAAAGTGCAGATTGTTATTAATGATTATGATATAGTTGGGATCACAGAGACATGGCTCCAGGGTGACCAAGGATGGGAGCTCAACGTTCAGGGATATTCAATATTCAGGAGGGATAGACATGAAGGAAGGGGAGGTGGGGTGGCGTTGCTGGTTAAAGAAGAGATTAACGCAATAGAAAGGAAGGACATAAGCCGGGAAGATGTGGAATCGATATGGGTAGAGCTGCGTAACACTAAGGGGCAGAAGACGCTGGTGGGAGTTGTGTACAGGCCACCTAACAGTAGTAGTGAGGTCGGAGATGATATTAAACAAGAAATTAGAAATGTGTGCAATAAAGGAACAGCGGTTATAATGGGTGACTTCAATCTACATGTAGATTGGGTGAACCAAATTGGTAAAGGTGCTGAGGAAGAGGATTTCTTGGAATGTATGCGGGATGGTTTTTTGAACCAACATGTCGAGGAACCAACTAGAGAGCAGGCTATTCTGGACTGGGTTTTGAGCAATGAGGAAGGGTTAATTAGCAATCTTGTCGTGAGAGGCCCCTTGGGTAAGAGTGACCATAATATGGTGGAATTCTTCATTAAGATGGAGAGTGACATAGTTAATTCGGAAACAAAGGTTCTGAACTTAAAGAGGGGTAACTTTGAAGGTATGAGACGTGAATTAGCTAAGATAGACTGGCAAATGACACTTAAAGGATTGACGGTGGATATGCAATGGCAAGCATTTAAAGATTGCATGGATGAACTACAACAATTGTTCGTCCCAGTTTGGCAAAAGAATAAATCAAGGAAGGTATTGCACCCGTGGCTGACAAGAGAAATTAGGGATAGTATCAATTCCAAAGAAGAAGCATACAAATTAGCCAGAAAAAGTGGCTCACCTGAAGACTGGGAGAAATTCAGAGTCCAGCGGAGGAGGACAAAGGGCTTAATTAGGAAGGGGAAAAAAGATTATGAGAGAAAACTGGCAGGGAACATAAAAACTGACTGTAAAAGCTTTTATAGATATGTAAAAAGGGAAAGACTGGTAAAGACAAATGTAGGTCCCCTACAGACAGAAACAGGTGAATTGATTATGGGGAGCAAGGACATGGCAGACCAATTGAATAATTACTTTGGTTCTGTCTTCACTAAGGAGGACATAAATAATCTTCCAGAAATAGTAGGGGACAGAGGGTCCAGTGAGATGGAGGAACTGAGCGAAATACATGTTAGTAGGGAAGTGGTATTAGGTAAATTGAAGGGTTTAAAGGCAGATAAATCCCCAGGGCCAGATGGTCTGCATCCTAGAGTGCTTAAGGAAGTAGCCCAAGAAATAGTGGATGCATTAGTGATAATTTTTCAAAACTCGTTAGATTCTGGACTAGTTCCTGAGGATTGGAGGGTGGCTAATGTAACCCCACTTTTTAAAAAAGGAGGGAGAGAGAAACCGGGGAATTATAGACCGGTTAGCCTAACGTCGGTGGTGGGGAAACTGCTGGAGTCAGTTATCAAAGATGTGATAACAGCCATTTGGAAAGCGGTGAAATCATCGGACAAAGTCAGCATGGATTTGTGAAAGGAAAATCATGTCTGACGAATCTCATAGAATTTTTTGAGGATGTAACTAGTAGAGTGGATAGGGGAGAACCAGTGGATGTGGTATATTTGGATTTTCAAAAGGCTTTTGACAAGGTCCCACACAGGAGATTAGTGTGCAAACTTAAAGCACACGGTATTGGGGGTAAGGTATTGATGTGGATGGAGAATTGGTTAGTATATAGGAAGCAAAGAGTGGGAATAAACGGGACCTTTTCAGAATGGCAGGCGGTGACTAGTGGGGTATAGCAAGGCTCAGTGCTGGGACCCCAGTTGTTTACAATATATATTAATGACTTGGATGAGGGAATTAAATGCAGCATCTCCAAGTTTGCGGATGACACGAAGCTGGGTGGCAGTTTTAGCTGTGAGGAGGATGCTAAGAGGATGCAGAGTGACTTGGATAGGTTGGGTGAGTGGGCAAATTCATGGCAGATGCAATTTAATGTGGATAAATGATGTTATCCACTTTGGTGGCAAAAATAGGAAAACAGATTATTATCTGAATGGTGGCCGATTAGGAAAACGGGAGGTGCAACGAGACCTGGGTGTCATTATACACCAGTCATTGAAAGTGGGCATGCAGGTACAGCAGGCAGTGAAAAAGGCGAATGGTATGCTGGCATTTATAGCGAGAGGATTCGAGTACAGGAGCAGGGAGGTACTACTTCAGTTGTACAAGGCCTTGGTGAGACCACACCTAGAGTATTGTGTGCAGTTTTGGTCCTCTAATCTGAGGAAAGACATCCTTGCCATAGAGGGAGTACAAAGAAGGTTCACCAGATTGAAAATCCTGCCATCCCAGGAATCAAATGAAGAAAGACTGGATGAACTGGGCTTGTACTCGTTGGAATTTAGAAGATTGAGGGGGGATCTGATTGAAACGTATAAAATCCTAAAGGGATTGGACAGGCTAGATGCAGGAAGATTGTTCCCGATGTTGGGGAAGTCCAGAACGAGGGGTCACAGTTTGAGGATAAAGGGGAAGCCTTTTAGGACCGAGATTAGGAAAAACTTCTTCACACAGAGAGTGGTGAATCTGTGGAATTCTCTGCCACAGGAAACAGTTGAGGCCAGTTCATTGGCTATATTTAAGAGGGAGTTAGATATGGCCCTTGTGGCTACGGGGATCAGAGGTTATGGAGGAAAGGCTGGGGTGGGGTTCTGAGTTGGATGATCAGCCATGATCATAATAAATGGCGGTGCAGGCTCGAAGGGCCGAATGGCCTACTCCTGCACCTATTTTCTATGTTTCTATGTTTCTTATAGTATGAGTTTCAGGTCATAACTACATCGCACAAAAAGGTTTTTCCTTACATTCCCCCTCATTCTAGCTTATCAATTTTAATTGGTGTTCCCTGCTCCTCAAACAAACCACCTATAGCTTAGCATTTCTTAATTTGTCAAACATAATCAAATACACCTCCATCGTATCTCCTCGCAATATTCTTTGCTTGAAAAAGAACAGCCCCAGCTTCCCCAGTCCAGCCACAGATGGAAGGCATCATCCTTAGTACTGAACTCATTTTGCAGAACTCTGCATTGTCTGTTTAACTCCTTTTCCCTTCCTGACCGTCACCCAGTCTCCTGTGTCCTGCAGCTTGGGTGTAACTACCTTTCTATACGTCCTAGCTATCACCCCTTCAGCCTCATGAATGATCCGCAGTTCATCCAGTTCCAGCTCCAACTCCTTAACATGGAGTGTTAGAAGCTGGAGCTGGATGCAGTTCTCACAGGTGATGTCATCATGGACACTGCCTTCCCACAACCAGCAAGAGGAGCATTCAACTATATTGCTTGCATCCTTATTGTTCTAAATGTGTCAAATATAAAGAAGGAAAAGAATAAATAGACTGGGGGAAAAATAATCACCCTTCAATTTTTTCATCTTCTCTCACTCAAGCCTCTCCTCGCTGAAGCTTTGAAGACTTAAAGCCAAAAATCCTTACTGTAACACTGTCCACTCCAGCAAAACTGCTCCTCTTGCCCCTGCCTTATTTTATTTTGTCCTTACTGCTCAATCTGTATCGGTGATTGGCTGCTGTCAAAACACCAAACTGCCGCGAGTCGATGCCTTGTGTACTCACTCGATGAACCTTATTGAGCTTTGCCTTTTCATGCTTTTGATTGCAGTTCAGCTACTGCTCAAAACAGCGACTTTTATCAAACAGTGGAATGACATTTATGACTTTTTTTTCCACCAATCTCATGGAACCAGTCCTCACTCTAGTGATTTCTGAGAGATCACTACTAATGCCTTCACAACCTCTTCAGCTACATCTCTCAGACCCCTGTGGTGTATTCCATTTAGCCTCGGTGACTGATCCGCCCTCAAACCTTTGTTTCTGAAACGCCTTCTCATTAGTAGTAGTGACTGTACTTGGTTCTGCCCCCTGATTTGTCTCAAATTTCTGGCATGTTGTTGGTGTCTTCCACAGCGAAGACTGGTGCAAAATACATATTCAGTTTGGCCGCCATTTCTTCATTCCCCATTATTACTTCCACAATGTCATTTTCAGTGGCCCAATGTCCATTCTTGCCTCTCCTTTGCTCTTTAAATATCTGGAAAATAAATGGTATTTTCTTTTATGGTATTGGCTAGCTTACCTTAAATTCCATATTTTCTTCCCTTATGCCATTTTAAAGTTGCATTTTGTTGGTTATTAAAAGCTTCCCAATATTGTGTCCTCTAATATGTTGTCTTTGCCTTACCTTGTCAGCCATGCTTGCCTCATTCACCCTTTAGAATGCTGCTGCTTCTTGGGGATGAACTACTCATGTCCTCTGTATTGCCCCCAGAAACTCCTGCCATTGCAGTTCTATCGTCATGCCTGCTGAAGTCCCCTTCCAATCAACTTTGGCCGGTTCCCCTCTCATGCCTCTGTAGTTGCCTTTGCTCTACTATAATACTGTCCGATTTCAGTTTCTCCCTCTGAGAAGACAGTGAATTCTATCATATTATGCTCAAAGAATCCTCAAGGTTCCTTTACCTTGGTCTCGATAATGAAATCTGGTTCATTGCACAACACCAAATCCAGAATTGCCTTTTCCCAAGTGGGCTCGGCCGCAAGCTCCTCTAAAAAGCATTCTTGCAGGCGTACAAATCTTTTCTCTTGGGATTCAGTTTCAGCCTGTTTTTCCCAGTCTGCTTGCATGTAGAAGTCCCCCATGACCGCCATAAAATCATCTTTCTTGCATGCCTTTGGTATATCCTACAATTATATCCTACCCCATATCTTGGCTACTGTTTGGAGGCCGTCTATAACTCCCATCAATGTCTTTCTGTTCTTGCAGTTTAACTCTACCGACAAGGATTCTTCTTTTTCTAATTCTGTGTCACTTCTTGCAAAGGATTTGATTTCATATTCTACTAGCAGAACCTGCACACCTACCTGTCTTTTCGATACGATGTGTATCCTTGGATGTTAAGCTCCCAGCTGTGATCTTATTTTTGCTGCATTTTGATAATGCCCACAACATAGTACCAGCCAACTTTTAACTGTTCTATTGGCTTATCTACCTTGTTTCATACACTGCATGCATTCAAGTTCCAGCTTAGCTATCATTCAACCATACACATGAATACTGCCAACCAAAAAGGTGTTGTTCCAGGACCAAGGTGCAAAACATGGTACCAACAGTCACACACAGCACAAAGCACATACTACACATATAATAGTAGTAAAATATACAGCCACAAAATAAATAATAATAATATAGCCTAAGTTCTTGAGTGTCAGGACCTGTAGATTGATGGTGCATGGAATGTGGTCCTGGAGCGGCATTTCTTCAAGAACAAGTATAACACCTTCACTTCCTCTCCGCAAATTTGTTTTCATCTTACCTAAAGCTAAGTTCTTATTCCTTTCTAAACTTTGTATTTGTTTTTATTCTTGAGATTTCAGTAACCTCTCCTTTCTTTTTTCCTTATTCCAGCCCTCTACTATTTAGTTTAAAGCCCTATCCACAACCCTAGTTCTGCAATTCACCAGGATCCTGGTCCCAGTATGGATCAAGTGGAGCCTATCCCATAGGAGCAGGTCTGGCCTTCCCCAGCACTTATGCAAATGTCCCACAGATTCAAACCCTCTTTCACACCAATCTTTGAACCACACATTTAACTCTCTAATCTTATTGACCCTGTGCCAATTTGAATGTGGCTCAGGTAGAAATCCACA
This sequence comes from Mobula hypostoma, assembly GCF_963921235.1. Taxonomy (NCBI): domain Eukaryota; kingdom Metazoa; phylum Chordata; class Chondrichthyes; order Myliobatiformes; family Myliobatidae; genus Mobula; species Mobula hypostoma. Next base: position 53,566,775 of record NC_086098.1, on the reverse strand, counting down.
GATTGGGGCTTTTTTGGTTTTGCTTTTTAATTCTGTTCCAAGCTGCACAAATTCTGTCAATGGAACCTCTTCCCCTGTCATTGCTATCCACATGGACCACAACAACTGGATCTTTCCCCTCCCACTCCACAATCCTTTGCAGATCAGATGACATGTCTGGAACCCAGGCACCAAACAGGCAACATGGCCTTTGGCACTCTTGATCCTTGAGACAGAGTTGTGTTTACTCCTCTGACTAAACTATCCCCCAATTACAACAACGTATCTCTCCCTCTGCTTGAATGGCTCCCTGAACCATAGTGCTATCGTGAAACTACTCATTCTACTCATTCTTCTCCGCAACTACTCATTCTTCGCCACTCTTCTCCGCAAAGGGAGCAAGAACCTCAGGTCTGTTGGACAAGCTCAAGGGCTGAAACTCCTACAGCACTACCTCTTGGATCCCCCTACCTATCTCACTTTCAGTCATACCGTCTTGTCCCTGAACACAGACTGATGGATATGACTGTTTCCTGAAACTGTGTCCAGGTAATTCTTCCCCGCCCAGTGTTTGAAGCTCAGATTCCAGGTTGTTAACTTTGAGCACAAGTTCCTCAAGCAACCAACACTTGCTGTAGATGTGGTTACCAGGAACCATAATGGGTTCCAGCACTTACCACCTCGTGCAGCTACAACACATCACCTGATCCTGTCTCCCCACTTTAAATAGTTGTAGTTTGGTGTCTTTTTATTTAATCACTAGAGTATGTTGTCAGTATCATTTAAGTCTCAGTTACAAGCCTACTAAACAATTCGTCAATTTGAATAGTTTGAAGAGGAAAGGTGAAGGGTCTGGTCTTGTTCTCTCTGAAGCCTTTTGGGTCAAAGCTTCGAAGTCTCACACTTACACTAGGAATGAAACAGAATTTACTCTAAGCACCATCCATGCTACAAGCAATGTTGTGCAAGTCAACAGTACCTGATTGATACAATTGTTAATCAAGATGCCTGCAAATTTTACAGTCTGCTTTTACCTGCAAGTATACCACTCATTTAGTAATCTGTGTTTAAGAAGGCGCAATATAAATATTGAAACTTATTCAGGATAAGCTTGGAAAGTCTTGGGACTGATGGAAGCTATGGTATGATAGGCAGTGCCCTCAAACCATAGTTGACTCAGAGATTGGCAAAAAGCTGAAAAGAATTTGAAGGACAAATACAGCAGTTGCATTGTTACACCAAATTTGATTTCATCTTCAAAGATGCTTGAACAGCTATCATGAGACCCAGAGCATGTATATAGATACCCAAGATTATTTTCTTATTCCTTGAAGACATTGGGGTCAAAAATAGTGGTTTGGTGTGACTGTAAGCAAATAGGTTCTTAAGTAGTATTTGTGCAAAAGGCCAATAGAATGATAAGATTGTGAGGTAATTAACAAGATTGTTGCTGATGAGCAATGTTCTTTACCATCTCTCTGAAATCTAATGCAGTTGGTTGAATCTGAAATTTTACTAAACTTGATTTCTACTGCACTTTATGCACAGCTGGATATGTATGAGGGCAGTCCGAAGAATTTTATAATTAATGTGTGTAAAAGTTAGTCTGCTTATATAATGTAGTTATATGGAATCAAATATTTACCTAAAGATCTTCCTGTCCACCAAGCAGATATTTGGTCATATGTAAAGAATTGTCTATACAATTAAGATCACATCACTACTACTGTTGGTTCGGATGATAATCTGATGTTTATCACAACATAAAATTGAATTAATCCAAGGTGCCTTCATTAACTGCAAAGTGATGCATCTGAAGGATATCAAGACCTGTAAAACAATGAGTTTCACGCCCTCTTGAAAACTATTCCTTTTTTTTTGGAATGATGCTGGGTTACTCCAGATTTGTCCATTTTGTTAACACTATTGTAACACCTTAGAAGAACCAGAAATGCAACTGAACTGATTCACAGTAAGAACATAGGCACAATTTGAATAGCAAATCTCAATGGATCATGATGATGCAGAGAACCCAAAGATCTAACTGAAATGAATATCTGTTAATTCTGCCTTTTCACTCTGCTTCCAGTGGAACAGTAGAAGATGTGTATATACTTTATGAATTATTAAGTGAAGGGACTGAGGTTAGGACAGACGGTAAAAAAGTAAAGATGGTGTGCAATCGGACTGTCAGAAAGGACAGGCAGGTGATGGGACTTAGTTGCAGCCAACAGGCTGAGTATCAAAACATTAGGGATGCAGAATCAGAAAGGACAGCAAATACGGTACTCAAGGCGTTGTATCTAAATGCACGTAGTATAAGAAATAAGGTGGATGATCTTGTTGCACTATTACAGATCGCCAGATATAATGTTGCGGCCATCACTGAATCGTGGCTGAACGACGGTTGTAGTTGGGAGCTGAATATCCAAGGTTACGTGTTATATCGGAGGGATGGGAAGGTAAACAGAGGGGGTGGTGTGGCTCTAATTGTAGAGAAAGGCATCAAATCAGGAGAAAGATGTGACATAGGATGGGAAGATACTGAATCCTTGTGTGTTGAGTTAAGAAACTGCAAGGGTAAAAGGATGCTGATGGCAGTTATATACAAGCCTCCCAACAGTGGCTGGGAGGTGGACCACAGGTTACAACAGGAAATAGAAAAGGCGTGTCAATAGGCCGATGTTATGGTAGTCATGGGTGATTTTAACTTGCGGGTCAACAGGGAAAATCAGGTTACTAATGGATCTCAAGAGAGTGAGTTTGTTGAGTGCCTAAGAGATGGCTTTTCAGAGCAGTTTGTTGTTGAGCCTACTAGGAGATCAGCTATACTGTATTGGGTGTTATGTAATGACCTGGAGGCGATTAGGGAGCTCAAGGTAAAAGAACCCTTAGGAACCAGTGATCACAATATGATTGAGTTCAACTTGAAATTTGATGGGGAGAAAGTAAAGTCTGATGTAGCAGTATTTCAGTGGAGTAAAGGAAATTACATTGGTATGGGAGAGGAGTTGGCCAAAGTTAATTGGAAGGAGCTGCTGGTAAGGATGTCAGCAGAGTAGCAATGCCGTGTGTTTCTGGGAAAAATGAGGAAGGTGCAGGACATGTGTATTCCAAAAATGAAGAAATACTCAAATGGTAAAATAGTACAACCGTGGCTGACAAGGGAAGTAAAGCTATTGTAAGAGCAAAAGAAAGGGCATATAACAAAGCAAAATTAGTGGGAAGACAAGGAAATCTGCAGATGCTGGAATTTCAAGCAACACACATCAAAGTTCCTGGTGAACACAGCAGACCAGGCAGCATCTCTAGGAAGAGGTACAGTCGACGTTTCGGGGTGAGACCCTTCGTCAGGACTAACTGAAAGAAGAGCTAGTAAGAGATTTGAAAGGGGGAGGGGGAGATCCGAAATGATAGGAGAAGACAGGAGGGGGAAGGATGGAGCCAAGAGCTGGACAGTTGATTGGCAAAAGGGATATGAGAGGATTATGGGACAGGAGGCCTAGGGAGAAAGAAAAGGGGGAGGGGGGAAAAAAGCCCGGAGGATGGGCAAGAAGTATAGTGAGAGGGACAGAGGGAGAAAAAGGAGAGAGAAGAATGTGTGTATATAAATAAATAACGGATGGACTACGAGGGGGAGGTGGGGCATTCGCGGAAGTTTGAGAAGTCAATGTTCATGCCATCAGGTTGGAGGCTATCCAGACGGAATATAAGGTGTTGTTCCTCCAACCTGAGTGTGGCTTCATCTTTACAGTAGAAGAGACCGTGGATAGACATATCAGAATGGGAATGGGACGTGGAATTAAAATGTGTGGCCACTGGGAGATCCTGCTTTCTCTGGCAGACAGAGCGTAGGTGTTCAGCGAAACGGTCTCCCAGTCTGTGTTGCCAATATATAGAAGGCCGCATTGGGAGCACCGGACGCAGTATATCACCCCAGCTGACTCACAGGTGAAGTGTTGCCTCACCTGGAAGGACTGTCTGGGGCCCTGAATGGTGGTAAGGGAGGAAGTGTAAGGGCATGTGTAGCACTTGTTCCGCTTACAAGGATAAGTGCCAGGATGGAGATCAGTGAGGAGGGATGGGGGAGACGAATGGACAAGGGAGTCGCGTAGGGAGCGATCCCTGCGTAAAGTGGGGGGGGGCATGGAAAGATGTGCTTAGTGGTGGGATCCCATTGGAGCTGGCGGAAGTTACAGAGAATTATTTGTTGGACCCGGAGGCTGGTGGGGTGGTAGATGAGGACAAGGGGAACCCTATTCCTACTGGGGTGGCGGAAGGATGGAGTGAAAGCAGATGTGCGTGAAATGGGGGAGATGTGTTTGAGAGCAGAGTTGATGGTGGAGGAAGGGAAGCCCCTTTCTTTAAAAAAGGAGGACATCTCCTTCGTCCTGGAATAAAAAGCCTCATCCTGAGAGCAGATGCGGCGGAGACGGAGGAATTGCGAGTAGGGGATGGCATTTTTGCAAGAGACAGGTGAGAAGAGGAATAGTCCAAATAGCTGTGAGAGTCAGTAGGCTTATAGTAGACATCGGTAGATTGGGAAGTTTTTAAAAACCTACAGGGAGGAACTGAAAAAATCATTAGAAGTGAAAAGATGAAATATGAAAGGATGCTAGCAAATAATATCAAAGTGGATAGTAAAAGCTTTTTCAAGTATGTTAAAATAAAAGAGAAATGAGAGTGGATACAGGACGACTAGAAAATGAGGTAGGAGAAATAATAAAGGTACATAAGTCACCCGGACCAGATGAACTGCACCCTAGGGTTCTGAAAGGGGTAGCGTTAGAGATTATGGTGGCAATAGAAAGGATCTTTCAAAAATCATTGGACTCTGACATGGTGGCAGAGGACTGGAAAATTGCAACTGTCAATCCACTCTTTAAGAAAGGAGGAAGGTAGCAGAAAGGAAATTATAGGCCAGTTAGCCTGACTTCAGTGGTTGGGAAGATGTTGGAGTCAATTGTTAAGGGTGAGGTGATGGAGTACTTGGTGACATAGTACAAGATAGTACAAAGACAGCATGGTTTCCTTCAGGGAAAATCCTGCCTGACGAACCTGTTGGAATTCTTTGAGGAGATTACAAGTAGGATAGATAAAGGGGATGCAGTGGATGTTGTATATTTGGACTTTCAGAAGGGCTTTGACAAGGTGCCATTAATGAGGCTGCTTACCAAGTTAAGAGCCCATGGTATTACAGGAAAATTACTAACATGGTTAGAGCATTGGCTGATTGGTAGGAGGCAGCGAGTGGGAATAAAAGGATCCTTGTCTGAATGGCTGCCAGTGACTAGTGGTGTTCTGCAGGGGTCGGTGTTGGGACCACTTGTTTATATGCTGTATATAAATGATTTTGATGATGGAATAGATGGGTTTGTTGCTAAGTTTGCAGATGATAGGAAGATTGGTGAAGGGGCAGGTAGTGTTGAGGAAATGGGTAGAATGCAAAAGGACTTGGACAGATTAGGAGAATGGTCAAGAAAATGGCAAATGAAATACATTGTTGGAAAATGCATGGTCACGTGCGGACTATTTTCTAAACGGGGAGAAAATCCAAACATCTGAGATGCAAAGGGACTTGGGAGTCCTTGTACAGAACACCCTGAAGGTTAATTTGCAGGTTGAGTCAGTGATGAGGAAGGTAAATGCCATGTTGGCATTCATTTCAAGAGGTCTAGAATACAAAAGCAAGAATGTAATGCTGAGGCTTTATAAGGCAGTGGTGAGGCTTCACCTTGAGTAACATGGACATTTTTGGGCCTCTCATCTTATAAAAGATGTGCTGGTATTGGAGAGGGTCCAGAGGAGGTTCACGAGGATGATTCCAGGAATGAAAGGGTTATCATATGAGGAACGTTTGATGGTTCTGGGCTTGTACTCGCTGGAATTCAGAAGGATGAGGAGGGATTTCATTGAAACCTTTCAAATGTTGAAAGGCCTAGATAGAGGAGATGTGGAAAGGATGTTTCCCATGGTGAGAGAGTCTAGGACAAGAAAGCACAACCTCAGGATAGAGGGGCATCCTTTCAAAATAGAGATGCAAAGAAATTTCTTTAGCCAAGGGGTGGTGAATTTGTGGAATTTGTTGCCACATTCAGCTGTGGAGCTCAGGTCTGTGGGTGTATTTAAGGCAGAGATTGATAGGTTCTTGATTAGATATGGCATCAAAGGTTACAGGGAGAAGGCTGGGAACTGGGGTTGAGAAGGAGGAAAAAAAAAAGGATCAGCCGTGATTGAATGGCGGAGCAGATTATGGTCTTAAGTAGCTTTGAAGGAGCATATGTTCTAATGCTTCATAATGATAGGCTAAATTCTTGTTTAAGGATCATATGACTTTACCTTCTTGGGTTTACTCCAGCGGTCATGTATCACCAGGAGTTTGAGGAGATTTGGTTTGTCACCTAAGATACTCGGAAGCTTCTACAGATGCACTGTGAAGACCATTCTGACTGGCTGCATCACTGGGCACTCGCCTCTGTAGTATCCAAAACACCTTCAAGAAGTGGTGCCTCAGAAAAGTGGCATCCATGATCCCTCTCCACCCGGGACACGGCCTCTTCTCATAGTTGCCATCAGGAAGGAGGTACAGAAGCTTGAAGGCGCACACTTGGAGTGATTCAGGAACAGCTTCTTCCCCACTGCCATTCAATTTCTAAATGGATATTGAACCCATGAACACTACCTTACTATTTTTTGAAATCTGTTTTTTCCACTAATCTTAATTCAACTATTTAATATACATGCAATTACTGTAATTCAGTTTTTTGTTTATTTATAATGTATTGCATTGTTCTGATGCTGCAAAATTAACAAATTTCAGAACGTATGCCAGTAATATTAATTCTGACTCTAAGAATGGTCAATGCATCTTTGCCATCTTTGGCGTGATTGAGCTTGGTACAGTTTAATTTGGAGAGGAGGATATAGCAGCAATGTTTTGAGGATAATTCTGGTGTAAAAAACACAAAAGCCAGCGTACAATGTTTCGGTTACAACAAAAGACCTGTCTTCAGCTATGTTCTGGATAATGTGCCGAAATATTCAGCAACATTTGTCTTGCATTCTCTGAAGCGTACCAAATTATGTACAAATTGAGAAAACCCCACCTTTTATTCTTTTAATCTGGAGGAATTCCTATCAATTTCTCTTCTGATTTCTTGTTCTAATTACTATCACAAATTGGTCATCCTAGGTCCTAAAGTGGTATCAAAATGAAATTGTATGTCTGTCAACATAAAATGTAATAACTGATTAGTTTAGAAGCCCTCAAATGCTGGTCATGAATGTTTACACTGCAGTTTATAGGATTACTTGATTATTAAAGATTATCTGTGTTATACCTTCAGAGTAGATATGAACCAACTGAACCCATTTACAGCTGCCCTATAGTTTTATGTTTGAATTATCAACAGATGAAATATGTTTCTGATGAGGAATCAAGTAGTTGTTCAAAGAGTCATTGGGAATAGGACTGTATAAAAACTACCTACCAAACTCTTATCAAGACCATTGACAGGATTTTTGTTGTGATGGCTGATCATCGGTAGAGTTGGAGGAACTTTTGTCAGCAATACAGAGCAACACAAGATGTCATTAAGTCCACAGTAATGTTTGTAGTCAGTTTCTTGTGTTCCTTGATGCTAGCTCAAATGGATGGTTGATTGAGTTGTGCAGAACTGTGGTTATAGAGGTAATGACATACAACATGGAAATGGGTCCTTTCGCTTCAACAAGCTCACACCAACCATCAAACATGCGACACACGTAAAAGTTGTTAGTGAACACAGCAGGCCAGGCAGCATCTATAGGAAGAGATACAGTCGACGTTTCGGGCCAAGACCCTTCGTCAGGACTAATCCACCACTAATTCAGGTTTTAGTCAACCACATTTTCATCGACACCCCTCATATTTGACCACTCTGCTTCTAGTGTGTAGGAATGTACAGTGACCAATTAACCTAACTTGTACTGCTTTGGAATTTATGTGTCCAACAGAGTGATCAGCAGCACTGGGGCTCCACAGGGGACTGTCTTGTCTCCCTTTCTCTTCACCATTTACACCTCTGACTTCAAATACTGCACAGAGTCTTGTCATCTTCAGAAATTTTTGGATGACTCTGCCGTAGTTGGATGCATCAGCAAGGGAGATGAGGCTGAGTACAGGGCTACGGTAGGAAACTTTGTCACATGGTGTGAGCAGAATTATCTGCAGCTTAATGTGAAAAGGACTAAGGAGCTGGTGGTAGACCTGAGGAGAGCTAAGGTACCGGTGACCCCTGTTTCCATCCAGGGGATCAGTGTGGACATAGTGGAGGATTACAAATACCTGGGGATACAAATTGACAATAAACTGGACTGGTCAAAGAACACTGAGGCTGTCGACAAGAAGGGTCAGAGCCGTCTCTATTTCCTGAGGAGACTGAGGTCCTTTAACATCTGCCGGATGATGCTGAGGATATTCTATGAGTCTATGGTGGCCAGTGCTATCATGTTTGCTGTTGTGTGTTGGGGCAGCAGGCTGAGGGTAGCAGACAGCAACAGAATCAACAAACTCATTCGTATGGCCAGTGATGTTGTGGGGATGGAACTGGACTCTCTGACGGTGGTGTCTGAAAAGAGGATTCTGTCTAAGTTGCATGCCATCTTGGTCAATGTCTCCCATCCACTACATAATGTACTGGGTGGGCACAGGAGTACATTCAACCAGAGACTCATTCCTCTGAGATGCAGCACAGAGCGTCATAGGAAGTCATTCCTGCCTGTGGCCATCAAACTTTACAACTCCTCCCTTGGAGGGTCAGACACCCTGAGCCAATAGGCTGGTCCTGGACTTATTTCATATTTTACTGGCATAATTTACATATTACTATTTTAACTATTTATGGTTCTATTACTATTTATTATTTCTGGTGCAACTGTAACGAAAACCAAATTCCCCCGGGATCAATAAAGTATGGCTATGAAAGCAGAACAGAGGAAATCCACACCATTGTAGAGAAAGCATGCAAACTCCACACAGCATCCAAGATCGGGATTGGTTGTGTCTCCTATACTTGTAACAGTAATTCCATTTGGAGAACCAAGAGAAACTGCCCTGTGTAAATCACCAGCTGACTTAAATACCTGGCAATGGGCCATAACACAGCCCATTTATTTGAGGGTGCTACAAGATATAACAGGATCAAACATCTGTTAATGTTGCCTTCTCACCCTGCTTCCAATGGGGCAGCAGAAAATCTGTGTGTTTAGTAGGTGGCTTTGAAGATGCATACAGTATATTCCAAGGCTACTCTGGCATCAAGATAAATAATTAGCAAAATTTTTGTTTAAATATTGTATGACTTAACATTCTTGTTTTTCCTCTGGCAGAATTGTTAATGCATCATTATCTGTACACGTGTTCAAGCTTGGTACAGTTTAACTTGGAGAGGAGAATATAGACACAGCAATGTTGGAAGGAAAATCAGGCAATTCAAATGAGTAGGAGATTTGGCGTCACCAGACTAATGAGCATGTAACAGACTCAGCAATGGGATCCTCATTAAAGTAGTCATGATCTGTAAAGAGATTTGGGTTGTATTGAAAATTATATTATAAATGTTCATGCGGAGAAAATGATTTGAGCAAGATTATTACCTGTAGGTGCTGGTGATATGTAATGATATATCAATTTTTGATACTGATACTGTCAACTCCTTGTGAAGATTTACAGAAGCCTAATGTCAGTTCATAAAAACAGAAAATCGAAGTGCTTAAGTTCCAGGGACGAACCCACAATTTAGCGGTGAATTTGACTAAAGGAAGCCAGTCAACATAAAATCTGTAATATGAGAGTATAAATTTTACATGCATTTTCTTCAAAGAAGGAAAGCAGTGTGATACCATTATATGACTACAAGATATAGGAGCAGAATTAGGCCATTTGGCCCATCGAGTCTGGTCTGCCATTTTGTCATTGTCGATCCATTTTCTTCCTCTCAGCTCCAATCTCTTACCTTCTCCGTATGTCCCTTCATGTCCTGACCAATCAAGAATCTAACAACCTCGGCCTTAAATATACATAATGACTTTGTCTTCACAGCTGCCTGTGGCAAAGAATTCCACAAATTCACCACCCTCTGGCTAATTAAATTCCTCCTCATCTCCTTTCTAAAAGAACACCCCTCTATTCTGAGGCTATGACCACTAGTCTTAGACTCTCCTACTGTAGGAAACATCCTCTTCTCTTTCACTCTGTCAAGGCCTTTCACCATTTGATAGGTTTCAATAAGGTCGCCCCTCATTCTTCTGAATTCTAGTGAATACAGACCTAGTGCTATCAGATGCTCTTCATATGACAAATCATTCAATACTGGAATCATTTCGTTAAACTCCTTGGAACCCTCTCCAGTTTCAGCATATCCTTTCTAAGATAAGGGGCCCAAAACTGCTCACAATACTCCAAGTGCGGTGTCGCCAGTGCTTTATAAAGTCTCAACATTATATCCTTGCTTTTATATTCTAGTCTTTTTCAAACGAAATCTAACATTGCACTTGCCGCCTTCACCACAGACTTAACCTGTAAATTAACCTTTGGGGAATCCTGCACAAGGACTCCCAAGTCCCTTTGCATCTGTTTTTTTTTGTATTTTCTCTCCATTTAGAAAATAGTCAACCTTTTCATTTCTTCTACCAAAGTGCATGACCATATACTTCCTGACACTGTCTTCCATCTGACATTTGTTTGCCTAGTTTTCTAATCAAAGTCCTTCTGTAGCTTCTCTACTTCCTCAAAACTACCTGTCCCTCAACCTATCTTCATATCATCTGCAGACATTGCAACAAAGCTATCGATTCCATCAATAAGTCATTGACATATAGCATAAAAAGAATTGGTCCCAATACAGACTCCTTTGGAACACCACTAGTCACCGGCAGCCAGACGGAAAAGGCTCCCTTTATTCCCACTCTTTGCCTCCTGCCAATCAGCCACTGTGTTATCCATATTAGAATCTTTCCTGTAATACCATGGGCGTGTAGCTTGTTAAATAGCCTCGTGTGTGGCACCTTGTCAAAGGCCTTCTGAAAATCCAAGTACACAACATCAACCGATTCTCCTTTGTCTATCCTGCTTGTTATTTCCTCAAGTAATTCCAACATATTTGTCAGGTAAGATTTTCCCTTGGGGAAAGCATGCTGACTATGGCCTATTTTATCATGTGCCTCCAAATACCCTGTGACCTCATCCGTAATAATCAACTCCAACTTGTTGCCAACTGCTGAGGTCAGACTATCTGGTCTATAATTTCCTTTCCTCTGCCTCTGTCCCTTCTTGAAGAGTGGAGTGACATTTGCAGTTTTCCAGTCTTCCGGAACTATTCCAGAATCTAGTGATTCTTGAAAGACCATTAGTAATACCTCCAGCTACCTCATTTAGAATTCTAGGGAGTACACCATCTGGTCCAGATGACTTGCCTACTTTCAGACCTTTCAGTTTTCTGAGAACCTTCTCTCTAGTTATGGTAACTCCACCCACTTTATGTTCCCCCGACACCTGGAACTTCCACCATACTGCTAGCATGTTCACAGTGAAGACTGTTAAAAAATTATATACATATATTTTGCACGTGTGTGTGATATGTGAACACTATGTGCTCTGAATTCCTGGTTGTTAGTTAGAATAATCTTCTTTATTCATAGCTCCCATGTTCTGTAGATGTTGCCTTGTATTAGCCAAAGTCCACATTAAGTTATGTCAACAACAGGAATTCTGCAGATGCTGGAAATTCATGCAACACACATCAAAGTTGCTGGTGAATGCAGCAGGCCAGGCAGCATCTCTAGGAAGAGGTACAGTCGACGTTTCAGGCCGAGACCCTTTGTCAGGACTAACTGAAGGAAGAGCTAGTAAGAGATTTGAAAGTGACTTTCAAATCTCTTACTAACTCTTCCTTCACTTAGTCCTGACAAAGGGTCTCGGCCTGAAATGTCAACTGTACCTCTTCCTTAAGTTATGTCATATGGGTAGAAGGAGAAGAAAATAAACACCAGTTTTCTTATTAGTGATCCGTCTGCAAATTGTGAAGTAGCAGTTGGAAAGCAGTGACCATAAATAGAAGACAATTAACGTCAAAGTGATTGGGAGAAGAAAGGTGGTTGCACGGCAGTGTAGTGGGTTAGTGTAATCCTGTTACAGAGCCAGTGACCTGGGTTCAATTCTGCCGCTCTTTGTCAGAAGTTTGTACGTTCTCCCCATGATTGCGTAGGTTTCCTCTGGGTGTTCCAGTTTCCTCCCACATTCCAAAGACGTAAGGGTTAGTAGGTTGATGAATACGTAGGTGTAGTTGGGTGGCACCAGTTCGTTGGGCTGGAAGAGCCTGTTACTGTGCTGTATATTAGATTAGATTATGAGGACACGCAGTCCTCTTTTATTGTCATTTAGTAATGCATGTATATCTAAATAAAATGAACTTTGTGAAAAGAGAGCAGGGAAAAATTAAAGTTGGGTTAATCAATTTAAAAAAGAAATTGAAAAGTTTGCTATAATGTAACATTCCTTTACAAAAAATTGCCTGTATCATTGTTTCAAAAATATTACATGTGTAAGCCAGGGAATTCTTGACTACCTTGTCTAACGTCTGCGATTGGGAAATTAATGCTTTCATTTAGAGTAATAAAACCTTGAATTTTCAGTTGACCAAGGAAAGCCAGCATGAACTTGTGAAAGTTGGAGAAAGTCTGATGTATCTAATAAAATTTTCTGCAAAGATGACCAACGTAGTTAGCAGTAGAATGATAATGAGTATTATTTATATGGACTTCTAAGAAGCAGTTGATGAAGCCATTTGACCCACGATATGAATGGTGTTTTTTTTAAATGCAGCTATATCTTTGTGGTAACCATCTATCAGCATTCCACAATGATGCATTAAAACAGGGCAGACATGTTGAATGTCAGAGCTTCTGACATCCTATGCCGCATTTGAACTTGCCAGTGGTGCTGTACAGATCTGCTAAGGCAAGAATTCAGCTGCAGTTTGCATTTGGCCTCTTGTTTTACATTAAACCTGATCACAATCCCTTTAGTTTACATGGATTCTTCATGTTTTTGGGTAACAATAGTGCAGAAAAGTTGTTGGTGATTGTGGAGAAGGAAAACTACTTTGAAATTTATTTAGTCATAGTCATACTTTATTGATCCTGCGGGAAATTGGTTTTCGTTACAGTTGCACCATAAATAATAAATAGTAATAGAAGCCTTTTCAATGTCTCAGATCATCAGAGGCATTTAAAAACAATTACAAATATATTTAAAAGATGATAGTTGTCAGGAGATGAAGGCATTTTGAGTGTAAGCCTCAGAATTGGACTCACAAGGCCTGCTAAAAGTACAGAAATATGGAATACTTCTCAGATTCAGCATAGTTGGTCCTGCGTGTCCAGAATAAGCTTACTTGAGTGGCCGACTGGACAGATCCAGATCTTTACCAAGGATAAAGTTCAATGAATTCAAATCAATTTGCATATTGACCATTGTGAAATTGGCTGAGTTGTCAGTGGCAGAGATGAGACAGGTGGACAATGCATCGTGCTTACTTGGAGATGAGTGGTGAGGAATATGCAAATGGTTTATCACGATTGATAGGCGAGTGAGTTTAAAAATGGAATCTAATGTGGGAAAATGTGAAGACTGTCATTTTGGAAGGGAAATTTAAAAAAAAAATCTGGAAAAAGCTGCAACTTTCTGGACCAAGAGATTCGGGGGGCCTTGAGCATAAAAAGCTCGCAAGTGCAGCAGGTATTAGGAAGGCTAATAGAATATTGTTCTTTTATTGCAAGGCTTTTGGTGTATGGAAGTGGGGATGCCTTACTACAATTGTACAGAGCTCTAGTGAGGTCACATTCCAGATCACTGAACACTTGCCCGATGAAGGGCCTTGGCCTGAAACATCGACTATACTTGTTTTCATAGATGCGACCTGGCCTGCTGAGTTCCTCCGGCGTTTTGTGTGCATTGCATTGTCTTAATAGATTTGCTAATCATCTCATCAACCTGGAGATACTGAATATAGCTTAAAATGAACTACTGAAGGAATCCAGTGTGTCAGGCAACGTGGTGGCGGGGGGAAGGTCATCATTTTGAGTGGAGATCCTATATCAGGACTTTCTAGAGATGCCACCTGACCTGCTGAGTTCTTCCAGCAAATTGATTTATTTTTTTGCTCTGTTACATCACTGTGCTTCCACTATATGTGGCTTCCCCTCTGAGCTTTGGTGTCCATACTCTCAAATGTACACCTTAATAAGGTTATAAAACACAGACACCATCTCCAACTTGCCTTTTCATTCCAACTCGAAGCGCTTGTTGCCTCTTGATTTACACCTGTCTTTCCTTTTGATTCTAGTTGAATCCTTCTAAACTGACGTTTGGTTCTGCCACGGTCCTGAAATGGTCCTGAAAGAGAATTGCAGATTTTTTTATATATGTGAACTTGACTTTGTTATACGCTCTCTCCTTCTGTGTAACCTACCAGCACTCTCTAGTGCTGTTGACTACTTCCTCCGCCACTGCCTTTACTTTGTTGTCCAGGTGGCTCATCTTTTTGTAAAACTAAAAGAGCTGGAAGCATTCAGTAAAGAATCTCTGAAGAGAGAAACAGCACTGCTGTTTCCAGTAGAGGAGCTTTCATCAGAAACGAAAAATCAAAAATAAACCCTTTATTTTTTAACTTGCAAAGTCATAGCTCCCAGCATCAAATGTAAAACAGTTCACTCCCCTCATCCTTCCATCCTGTTCTTATTTTCATATGCTTTATCTTTGATCCTTTCTTTTCTCGGTTTCCATAACTACAGAAATTTAATTTCTGACACCTAAATTTTTAACAACTTACTTACTAGGTATTTGCAGCAGTTTTTGTTTTGAGATTTCCAGCACTGCAGTGTATTTTACTTTTCAATGAAGCTTTTGGTTAGTTACTTTCCATTTATTGAACTGTTGTCAGAGAATTATCTGCATTTTCCCATCTTGGCCCCAGTCAAAATATCATTGCCTATGGGATTCAGAATCAGAATCAGGTTTATTATCACTGGTATGTCACGTGAAATTTGTTAACTTAGCAGCAGCAGCAGTTCAATGCAATACATAATCTAGCAGAGAGAGAGAAAAAAGAATAAAATAATAAATAAACAAGTAAATCAATTACATGTATTGAATAGATTATTAAAAATGTGCAAAGACAGAAATATTGTATATTAAAGAAAGTGAGGTAGTATCCAAAGTTTCAAAGTCCATTCAGGAATTGGATGGCAGAGGGGAAGGAACTGTTCCTGAATCGTTGAGTGTGTGCCTTCAGGCTTCTGTATCTCCTACCTGATAACAGTGAGAAAAGGGCATGCCTGGGTGCTGGAGGTCCTTAATAATGGATGCTGCATTTCTGAGACACCACTGCTTGAAGATGTCCTGGGTACTTTGTAGGCTTGTACCCGAGATGAAGCTGACTAGATTTACAACCTTCTGCAGCTTCTTTTCGGTCCTGTGCAGTAGCCCCTCCATACCAGACAGTGATGCAGCCTGTCAGAATGCTCTCCACAGTACAACTATAGACCAAAAGACTATCATTGATACTGCTGTTTCTCACCTGCATTGTACTTCTCAATAGTTATCCAAAGACTCAGTAGGTTCCATTCGTAAGCAAATGACATTGACTCTACTTCTCAGGTGCCTCTCTGGATTGTGCCTCAGACTCTGGTATGCTGCATTGTTTAACACATGCCTAATGAAGGATGAACAAATATTTCCTTCAGCTGAATAAGGGGAATTTATTTTGACTTAATCCATCACAAGTGCAGCTTTCTGGACAACATCCTATTTCTGGGAAATGTCAGAATCTAAACCAGACAGACTACTTCCAATGACATATTTCTCTATCACGAACATATAACATTACTCAGACTATTTGCAGCCTCAGGTCATGTGCTGCTGAAACTCAGATTTATTCCTCTTACATTTGGATCTAACTATTCCACTTCTCTCTTGGCCAGCTTTGAATTTTCTACTTTGCTTGAATGAGATGATGTCCCAAAACTCTGTCACCTTCACTTTAGCTTTCTTCATTTATCATTCACTTATTTTATCCACGTTTGTTGATCTGATCACAGTTCAGAGTCTCATCCTGTGTGTGCCATCTTTTTTTTCTAAAGGAGGACTGAACCTTTGATTGCAACACATAACCTGTTCTAGATATTTCCAATCTTCTAACCCTGTGATTAAATATATTTAACTCTTGACTCAATGGGTGCAAGTTAGTGGTGATAAAATGGTAAATGCGTTAAGAACTTAGTGCAGAATTGTTTAAAATACTCCAAACCTTGCATCTAACTCCAAACCTTCACAATTTCTTTCTTACTTATGCATCTGAATTAAAACTCTTAAGTTTTGCCAACCACGTAACACAAAACATCGAGTCTACTCTTTTCCATAGATGCTGCCTGACCTGCTGAGTTCCTCCAGCATTTTGTGTGTGTGTGTGTTGCTTGGACTTCCAGCATCTGTAGGTGTTCTCTTGTTTGTCATTTAATATACTGTACATTTTCATTACACAGTCTGCAGTGAAATGTTTTATTACAAATAATGCCTCTCTATAAAGTAACATTTTTCAATGGTGAGCTATCAAATGGAGCATTCTTAGTTTGCACACAATCGTAACCGAACAAGATCTTTATAAATAACTAGCTTATTTTCCGAGAGAGTATAAATTAATCAAGCCTGCTTTCCAATACACTGGTTGACAGTGCTTTGCAATGAATAAACTAAAACTGACAACAATTCAATTTTGTTCCATTAACTCAAGCAAAAATACTCTAAGGGAAATCTGAGGCTGTTTTCAACAACAGACTGGGCAACAGTAATCTGGATCAATCATAGTTATGTACTTACAGCAAAGCATGATGCACTTTCTTTTCCTGCCTGCTGCAATCATTGAAAATAAACTCATCCATGGCATTCTGAATGAGGCTAGATTAACTTGGAATTTCCAGGGAATTGAGTTGGATCAGCCACATCTCTCAAATCTGTCTGTGCTTATCCCAATCTCTTTCTGTGAAAATCAAAGTAATTATGTTTCCTCATTCTTGGCTCCTTGTGAACACATCTCTATCGGTAGCTTAGTTATATCACTCTCTATTCTCTCAGTTCCTTTGGGGTGGGGAGGATTGCAGAAGAATTCAGGGGGTGGTGTAGGTGCAACTACTGACAGTTCTTATGAGTGTGATGGAGGCCAGTACTCTGTTAGGAACACTTGAGGACTATAGAAGACCTTTTCAGAATGGCAGGCGGTGACTAGTGGGGTACCGCAAGGCTCAGTGCTGGGACCCCAGTTGTTTACAATATATATTAATGACTTGGATGAGGGAATTAAATGCAGCATCTCCAAGTTTGCGGATGACACGAAGCTGGGTGGCAGTGTTAGCAGTGAGGAGGATGCTAAGAGGATGCAGGGTGACTTGGATAGGTTGGGTGAGTGGGCAAATTCATGGCAGATGCAATTTAATGTGGATAAATGTGAAGTTATCCACTTTGGTGGCAAAAATAGGAAAACAGATTATTATCAGAATGGTGGCCGATTAGGAAAAGTGAGGTGCAACGAGACCTGGGTGTCATTATACACCAGTCATTGAAAGTGGGCATGCAGGTACAGCAGGCGGTGAAAAAGGCGAACGGTATGCTGGCATTTATAGCGAGAGGATTCGAGTACAGGAGCAGGGAGGTACTACTGCAGTTGTACAAGGCCTTGGTGAGACCACACCTGGAGTATTGTGTGCAGTTTTGGTCCCCTAATCTGAGGAAAGACATCTTTGCCATAGAGGGAGTACAAAGAAGGTTCACCAGATTGATTCCTGGGATGGCAGGACTTTCATATGAAGAAAGACTGGATGAATTGGGCTTGTACTCGTTGGAATTTAGAAGATTGAAGGGGGATCTGATTGAAACGTATAAGATCCTAAAGGGATTGGACAGGCTAGATGCAGGAAGATTGTTCCCGATGTTGGGGAAGTCCAGAACGAGGGGTCACAGTTTGAGGATAGAGGGGAAGCCTTTTAGGACCGAGATTAGGAAAAATTTCTTTACACAGAGAGTGGTGAATCTGTGGAATTCTCTGCCACAGGAAACTGTTGAGGCCAGTTTATTGGCTATATTTAAGAGGGAGTTAGATATGGCCCTTGTGGCTACGGGGGTCAGGGGGCATGGAGGGAAGGCTGGGGTGGGGTTCTGAGTTGGATGATCAGCCATGATCATAATAAGTGGCAGTGCAGGCTCGAATGGCCTACTCCTGCACCTATTTTCTATGTTTCTATTAGCTTTTGTTGGCGTGTGGCCAAGTGGTTAAAGCTAGTGATCTGAAGGTCACTAGTTTGAGCCTCAGCTGAGGCAGTATGCTGTGTCCTTGAGCAAGGCACTTAACCACATATTGCTCTGCAACGACACTGGTCCCAAGCTGTATCGGTCCTAGTGTCCTTCCCTTGGACAACATTGGTGGCGTGGAGAGGGGAATCTTGCATCATGGGCAACTGCCGGTCTTCCATACAACCTTGCCCTGGCCTGCACCCTGGAAACCTTCCAACGCGCAAATCCATGATCTTACGAGATTAATGAATGCCTATATATTAGCTTTTTGAAAGGCCTAGATAGAGTGGACGTGCAGAGGATGTTTCCAATAGTGAGAGAGTCTAGGACCAGAGGGCACAGCCTCAGACTAGAGGTCATCCTCTCATAACAAAGGAGGAATTTTTTCAGCCAGAAGATGATAAATCTGTGGACTTCATTGCCACAGATGGCTGTGGAGGCCAAGTAATTGGGTATTTTTAAAATGGAGGTTGATAGGTTCTTGGTTGGTAAAGGTATCAAAGGTTACAATAGAAGACAGTAGAATGGGTATGAGATCGATAATAAATCAGCCATTATGGAACGGCAGAGCAGACTCAATGGGCTCAATAGCCCAATTCTTGTGATCTATAGTAGTCAACCTTACCACTTTAAAATGCAATTTAACCATGATTTTGCATTCTGCTTATGTACCACTTAAAATCTGTTTTTCAGTATTAAAGCAAAATAATGACTTTTAGATTGATTAAATATATAAAACAAAAATTGTCTGTACTTTGATTTTTTTATATTGCATTTTCAAACAGATTTTCAAGAACCCTTACCTCCTTATTCTGTTTTTTTTCACTTTTTCACTTTTTCAGTCCAGATGAAGAGTCTCAACCCAGAAACATCAACCCTCATTTCCCTCTACAGATGCTACCTGACCTGCTGAATTCTACCTGTAGCTCAGTTTTTTGTTTGCATCACACTTTTAAAGCATTATTTATAATTTATATTTATATTGATTTTTATTCTTTTACATTAATTTTTGAATAAGAAAGAGAAGGGGTGAATTGCTAGAAGAACAATACCATTGCTTTGGCACTTAGCAGGCTTATGACATGCAAGATGATCATGACTGATTATGGTGACTTTATTGTTAGGCATTGAGGACTAAAAAGTCAGAAACTTGCACAAATGAAATTATTAACGGAGTTCTTTTCAGACTGATAATTTGGATATCATTATTTTAATCACATTCTTTTTCTATCTCTCTGCTGATTTTCATATCTCTGTGTGTGAAATTAACCTTTGTCAATTTAAAACTCAGATTCTAAGAATAAAGTGTCTCTTTTACAATGTTAATGCATTTGGTATTTAGTGCTTAAGAATCCTGATTTAAGAAGATGAATAATTATCTGTTCAAATGTTATTCCAGGCCTTTTCAGGGACAATGGGGAAACAGAACAGCAAGCTTGCCCCTGAGGTGATGGAAGATTTGGTGAAGAACACAGAATTTAATGAACATGAACTCAAACAATGGTACAAAGGATTTCTTAAAGACTGTCCTAGTGGTAGGCTGAACCTGGATGAATTCCAGCAACTGTATGTAAAGGTATTTTAATTAATTAATTTTGTTCATTATTCTGAGAGCTAAAAAGAACTGACTCATAATTTTTTAAATCAGTGTTATCTGTAAAACTGGCCAATATGTTTCAGTTGATTACTTTGTACAGCTATTCGTAACTCTTCTTGTTTAGTAGTATCAGTAGTCTTACAGTGCTTATAAATCAAATTGCTTGTTTCTATTAATAGTTAATTGAACTGATGCATTTAAAAGAAGAATTTTGTTTTCTTTACTACAAAAATTTCTACTTCAAGCAAAAATCTGCCTTTTGCTGCCATGGTGCCGTGAAACAATTGGGAAATATTGGTTAAAGATTGTAAATGCTGTCCTTTTCCAACCAAATCATTGCAGGTTTAGGACTTTAATAAACAGTGCCTTTGTAATTGTTGATTTACTTAAAATTAATTTGATTCTTACTCCAAGAAATGCTGGAATAGTATTATGGTTTCATTGCTATTGAAGTAGATTACATAACCACAGATACTAAATTATGCTTTAATTAACTGGGTCTAGGAACAAAATATGTTTGTACTTTCTGTAGGGTATGAAAATTTGAGCTTTGAAATCATACTGTTTAAACTGTGGTAGAAGTATGATATGCTGGATTGAAATTGCAATTACAGGAAAACGGTTTAAGTGGTACAGCTCAGATTTGACATGTTGTTACCACGAAAGAGTTGTAGTTCTGCAGAAAGGTTCAATAGTTCAAATTAATCATGGCTAACATAAAAGCCAAAGAGAGGGCAAAAATAGAGCAAAAATTGGTGGGAAGTTAGGGAATTAGCAAGTTTTTAAATACCAGCAGAAGGAAACTAAAAAAGTCATTAAGAAGGTAAAGATGGAATGCAAAAGTAAGCTAACCAATAATATTAACGAGGATACCAAATGTTTCTTCAGGTACATAAAATGTAAAAGATAGGCTAGAGTGGAAATCAGACCACTGGAAAACTATGCTGAAGAGGTAGTAATGGGGGAAGAAGAAAATGGCAGATAAACTGAATAAATACTTTACATTAGTCTTCACTGTGGAAGACACTAGCAGTATGGTGGAAGTTCCAGATTTCAGGGAGCATGAAGTGTGTGAAGTTACCATAACTAGAAAGAAGATTCTTGGGAAACTGAAAAATCTGAAGGTAGGCAAGTCACCTGGACCAGATGGTGTACACCCCAGATTTCTGAAAGAGGTGGGTCAAGAGATTGTGAAGGCATTAGTAGTGATCTTTCAAGATCACTAGATTCGGAAATCGTTTCGGAAGACTGGAAAAACACAAATGTCACTCCACTCTTCAAGAAGCAAAAGAGGCAGAAGAAAGCAAACTATAGACCAGTTAGTCTAACCTTAGTGGTTAGGAAGATGTTGGAGCCAATTGTTAAGGATGTGGTTTTTTGGGGTACTTGGAGGCACATGGTAAAATAGGCTGTAGTCAGCATAGTTTCCTGATGGGAAAATGTTGCCTAACAAATATGTTGGAATTTTTTTACAAGAAATAACAAGCAGAATAAACAAAGGAGAATCAGTTGATGTTGTGTACTTGGATTTTCCAAAGGCCTTTTTCAAGGTGCCACAAATGAGGCTGCTTAATAAGGTACATGGTATTACAGGAAAGATACTTGCATGGATAAAGCAGTGGCTGATGGGGAGGAGGCAAAGAGTGGGAATAAAGGGAGCCTTTTCTAGCTGGCTGCCAGTGACTAGTGGTGTTCCACAGGGATGTTGGAACCGATTCCTTCTACGTTTTATGTCAATGATTTGGATGATGGAATTGATGGCTTTGTTGCAAAGTTTGCTGAAGATACAAAGATAGGTGGGGGCCAGGGGGTTTTGAGGAAATAAGGAGGCTACAGAAGGACTTGGATAAGGAGAATGACAAAGAAATGGCAGATGGAATTTGCAGGTTGAGGTGTGGTGAGGAAGGGAAATGCGATTGTTAGCGTTCATTTCAAGAGGACTAGAATATAAAAGCAAGGGTGTAGTGTTGAGACTTTATAAAGCACTGGTGAGGCTTCACTTGGACTATTGTATGCTGTTTTGAGCCCCTTATCTTAGGGAGGGTGTGCTGAAATTGGAGCAGGTTCAAAGGAGGTTCAAGAGCATGATTCCAGGATTAAATGGCTTGTCATATGATGAGTGTTTTATGGTTCTGGGCCCGTATTCACTGAAATTTAGAAGAATGAGGGGGATCTAATTTAAACTGATCGAATGGTGAAAGGCTTTGATGGAATGGATGTGGAGAGGATGTTTCCACCAAGACCAGAGGGCAAATCCTCAAAATAGAGGGGAGCCCTTGTAGAACAGAGATGAGGAGAAATTTATTTAAGCAGAGAATGGTGAATCTAGAATTTTTTGCCATAAGCAGCAGTGGAGGCCAAGTCTTTATGAATATTTAAGGACAGAGGTTGATAGATTCTTGATTGGTCAGGGCATGAAAGGATATGGGGGAAGGCAGGAGATTAGGGCTGAGAAGAAAATTGGATTAGCCATAATGAAAAGGTGGAGCAGACTCAATGGGCCAAATGGCCTAATTTTGTTCCTATAGTATACAACCTGAAATCTTGCTCTTCGCACGCATCCACAAAATGGGGGGGGGGACCCAAAGAATGAATGACAGAAATGTCAGAAACTCAAGCCCTCCCCCTACGCACAAACAGCAGCAAAAGCATCAACCCTCCCACTCCCCCCCCCCACTGCATGTTGTGGTTTCTCTTATTCCAGATGAGATGGTTTATAGAATAATATGAATAATTCTACTGACCTACAGAAAGCTGTAAAATTGTAAACATTTTTTTCCTATATCTGGAACTGTGGTAGCAAGAAACCCCACTTTTAAGATTATTACAGAGATAATTGAAGAAATATTTCAGCAAGTTAGATAATTGTTTTGGAAAGTTGAAACATTATTCAACAGGAGATTGAGTGGATTTGTCTTTGAGTGACTAGTGTAAAGAAAGGTACTGGCACTGAAGTTTCACTGGAAAAATGCCGCTATCTTATTGTAACAATCTGTTATTTGTTATGATATCTGTGTATTTGTAGCCAGAGACTTGGAATGCTGGAATATAATGCAAGAAGTGTAGAAACCCTGGTTAACATTACATAATAGTAGTATGATTGTCCTATAGAGTTCTAGAAAAATACAGCACAGAAATTGGCCCTTCAGCCCATCTAGTCCATTTAAACTGCCTACTCCCATTGACCAGCACCTGGATTACAGCTCTCCATAACCCTACCACCCATGTACCTATCCAAATTTCTCTTAAACATTGAAATCAAGCTCACATGCACCACTTACACTGGCTGTTCATTTCACACTCTCACAATCCTCCGAGTGAAGAAGTTTTCCCCCTCATCTTCCCCTTAAACTTTTCACCTTTCACCCTTAACCCATAACCTCTAGTAGTCCCAATCAACCTCAGCTGAAAAGCCTGCTTGCATTTACCCTGCCTATACCCCTCATCATTTTGTATATGTCTATCAAATCTCCCCTCGACCTTCTGCATTTGAAGGAATAAAGTCCTAACCCAGTCACTCTTTCCTTATAACTCACATCCTACAGTCCCAGTAACATAAATTCTGTCTGTACTCTGTCAAACACATTTACATCTTTAGCTGACAAAAACTGCACACAGTACTCCAAATTAGGCCTCACTAACGTCTTGTACAATTTCAGCATGACATCCCATCTCCTGTACTCGTAATTTGATTTTTGAAGGCCAAAGGGTCAAAAGCTTTCTTTAGGACCCTATCCACTATTTTCAGTGAATTATGGACCTGTATTCCCAGATACCTTTGTTCTACCATGCTCCCCAGTGCCCGAGCATTCACAGCGTAAGACCTACCCTGGCTGATTCTACCAACTGTGACACCTTGCACTTGTCTGCATTAAATTCCATCTGCCATTTTTCAACCCATTTTTCCACCCGTTTTTCCAGCTGGTCTTGGTCCCATCACAAGCTCTGATGGTCTTCCTCACTGTCCACCACACCCACAATCATGGATCATTAATTATAGATGACAAACAACAATGGACCTAGTGGCAATCCTTGCAGCATTCAGCTAGTCACAGGGCTTCAGTTAGAGAGGCAACCATCTACTACCGCTCTCCGGCTTCTCTCTCAAAGCCAATGTCTAATCCAATTTACTATCTCATCTTGAATGCCGAGCAACCAAACCTTCTTGCCCAACCTTCCGTGCAGGATCTTGCCAAATGCCTTGCTGAAGTCCATGTAGACAACATAGACTGCCTTGCCTTCATCAACTTTCCTGGTAACTTCTTCAAAAAAAAACTCTGTAAGGTTGGTTAGAGACTACCTACCACGTACAAAGCCATGCTGACTATCCCTAATCAGTCAATATCTATCCAAATACTCATATAACCAGTCCCTTAGAATACCTTTAAATAACTTCACTTCCTTAAACAGCACTACAACTTTGACTGTCTTCCAATTCTCTGGTATCTCTCCTGTTGCTGAGGATGATTTAAATATCTCTGCTAGTGCCCCTGCAATTTCTTCATTTACCTCCTACAGAGTCTGAGGGAACACCTTGTCAGGACTCAAATTTGCCTCAAGTAAATCTCCATCGGTAATCTGTATAGGGTCCCTGATCTCGCCATTGTTTTGCTCCACTTTGTATCCGTCTCCTGAGTAAATATAGATGCAAGTACATTTGCAAATTTCCTTGCTCTTTCATGTTCATCTGTGAAATCGTGGCCTATGCATCTCAACTCATTTTTCCATCATCCTATATCAAAACTAATGAGCCATAAGCCAGCTTGCTGCAAAAGTGCTGCATGTCTATGAAAATTTTAGTGATTTTTATATTCATATGCTAGTTAATGACATATCCACAGTCTTCTGGGGGAACAGTGTTCCAAACTTCCACGATCGTATGTGGAGGAGAAATACACTTCCTAATTTTGTTTCTGCACGCATTCGTTCTTAATTGAAATCTTCCCCTGGTTGTTTTGTCAGATTAGTGTAGTGGAGGGATAGGGAAGGTATGAAGAAGGAATGGTGTGCCTTTGTTGGTAAAGAATGGCATCAAATCAGTAGAAAGATGTGACATGGGATTGGAAGATGTTGAATCCTTGTGGGTTGAGTTAAAAAACTGCAAGGGTAAAATAACCCTGATGGCAGTTATATACAGGCCTCCCAACAGTAGCTGGGAGGTGGACCACAGATTACAGTGAAAAATAGAAAAGGTGTATCAAAAGGGCAATGTTATGATAGTCATGCAAGATTTCAACATGCAGGTCAATTGAAAAGATCAGGTTACTAATGGATCTCAAGAGAGTGAATTTGCTGAATGCCTAAAGGATGGCTTTTTAGAGTAGTTTGCCGTTGAGCCTACTAGGGGATCAGCTATACTGGATTGGGTGTTACGTAATGAACAGGAGGTGATTAGGGAGTTTAAGGTTTAAAAAAAAAAAAATCCTTGGGAGGCAATGATCATAATATGATTGAGCTCAACTTGACAGGGAGAAAGTAAAGTCTGACATAGTAGTATTTCAGTGGAGTGAAGGAAATTACAGGGGTATGAGAGGAGTTGGCCAAAGTAAATTGGAAGGAAATGCTGGCAGGATGACAGCAGAACAGCATGGCTGAGTTTCTGGGGAAAAAAATGAGGAAGATGTATTCCAAAAACAAAGAAATACTCAAATAGCAAAATAGTACAACCGTGGCTGAGAAGGGATGTCAAAGCTAATGTAAAAACAAAAGAGAGGGCATACTACAAAGCAAAACTTTGTGGGAAGATAGAAGATTGGGAAGCTTTTAAAAACCTACAGAGAGCAACTAGAAGAATCATTAGGAGAGAAGATGAAATGTGAAAGCAAGCTAGCAAACAACATCAAAATGGGTAGTAAAAGCATTTTCAAGTATGTTTAAAAACAAATTAGAGAGATGAGAGTGGATATAGGACCGTTAGAAAATGAGGCTGGAGAAATAATAACAAGGGACATGGAGATGACAGATGAACTAAGTGAATATTTTGCATCAGTGTGCACTGTGGAATACATCAGCAGTGTGTCAGATGTGGTAGTGTGTGAAGGAAGATTTAGTGAGTGCTGTTACTGTTACAAGGGAGAAGGTGCTCAAAAAGCTGACCAACCTAAGGGTACGTAATTCACCCGGAACAAATGAACTGGACCCTAGGGTTCTGAAAGAGGTAGCCGTAGAGATCATGGAGGCATTAGAAATGATATTTCAAAAATCATTGAACTCTGGCATGGTGCCTGAAGGCTGGAAAGTTGCAAATATCACACCAATATTTCAGAAAGAAGGGAGGCAAGAGAAAGGA
This sequence comes from Mobula hypostoma, assembly GCF_963921235.1. Lineage (NCBI taxonomy): Eukaryota > Metazoa > Chordata > Chondrichthyes > Myliobatiformes > Myliobatidae > Mobula > Mobula hypostoma. The sequence continues at coordinate 53,540,528 of NC_086098.1, read as the reverse complement.
AATTATAGACCAGTTAGCCTGACCTCAGTGGTTGGGAAGATGTTGGCGTCAGTTGTTAAGGGTGAAGTTATGGAGTACTTGATGACAAGATTGGACAACATCAGAATGGTTTCCTTGAGGGGAAATCTGCTGGAATTCTTTGAGGCGATTACAAGTAAAATAGATAAAGGGATTCAGTGGATATTGTATATTTGGACTTTCAGAAGACTTTTGACAAGGTGCCACACATGAGGTTGCTTACCAAGTTAAGAGCCTGTGGTATTACAGGAAAGTTACTAACATGCATACTACAGCATAGGCTGATTGGCAGGAGGCAGGTGGTAGGTGGAAATAAAAGGATCCTTGTCTGGTTGGCTGCCAGTAACTCTAGTGGTGTTCTGCTGAGGTAGGTATTGGGACTTTTTTTATTGTGTATATCTATGATTTTGTTGACAGATAATTTGTTGCCAAGTTTGCAGATGATACAAAGATTGGTGGAGGGGCAGGTAGTGTCAAGGAAGCAGGTAGGCTGCAGAAGGACTTAGACAGGTTAGGAAAATGGGCAAGAAAATGGCAAATGAAATGCAGTGTTGCAAAATGCAGAGTCTTGTACTTTGGTAGTAGAAATAAATAGGTGTTCTGCACAAGGACTCCAAAGTCCATTTGCGTCTCAGATTTTGGATTTTCTACTCGTTTAGAAAATTAGGCTGCACATTTAACTTACAAGGTTAACTTACAGGTAGAGTCGGTGGTGAGGAAGGCAAATGCAGTGTTAGCATTCATTTCAAGAGGTCTTGAATACAAGAGCAGGGATGTGATGCTGAGGCTTTATAAGGCACTAGAGTTTTGTGAACAGTTTGGGGCTCCTCATCTGAGAAAAGAGGAGGTTCACAAGGATGATTCCAGGAATGAAAGGGTTATCATACGAGGAACGTTTGATAGCTCTGGGTCTGTACTCACTGGAATTTAGAAGGATGATGGGGGATCTCATTGAAACCTTTCGAATGTTGAAAGGCAGAGTAGATGTGGAAAGGATGTTTCCCATGGTGGGGGACTCTAGGACAAGAGGGCACATTCTCAGGACAGAGGGGCGTCCATTTTAAACAGAAATGCAGAGATTTTTCTTTAGCCAGAGGTGGTAAATTTGTGGAATTTGTTACCACAGGCAGCAGTGGAGGCCAGGTTTTTGGGTGTATTTAAGGCAGGGCTTGATTGGACATGCTATCAAAGGCTACGGAGAGAAGGGGGGGCGGGGAGAGAGGGAAAAAGGATCAGCCATGATTGAATGGTGGAGCAGAATTGATGGGCCAAATGGCCTTTTTCTGCTCCTATGTCTTAATGTCTTATCTGGATTGACCTGTTCAAACTACTTGCAGTTAAAAAAAAAACTTGGTAAAATCATTTACTGCTTTCCTTAGAATGTTATGAAATCTTGCAGTGAAATGGTGTCTTTGTACATCTGAAGTAATCCTTCAATCAATTAAGTAATTTTGACTTATAGGATTGTTGTAATATAAAGTATTAGTACATTGTTGTGAATAAAATGGTGCTTGCCCTGAGCATAGTAAAATTCCAATAAGTGCAATGTAATGAATAATAGATATTCACCTTAAAGTAATTTTGATATCTATGATCAAATATTGAGCAAGAGACCAAGAGTAACTCCCTGCTCTTTACAGTGTTGCCATGGGATCTATTGTTTGACATCTCTTCTGATAGCTGGTACAGTACCTCAAATCATATTTCAGCATTGTTTTAGACCTGTGGATTGTCAGCCTAGATTTTCGAGTTCCAAGTTTCTGGAATAGGATTTCACGTCTCAAACATCTGACTCAAGTGCTACTAACCTAATGCTTGTTGGCACAAATCAAGTTTGTTCAATTAGTACTGATAACTTAACACTGAGTAAGATCTTGCAGTGGTCCTAATCTATTTTTCTTTGGTTCGGTTCAGTTTGTCTGAGTCTAGTGAAATGCTTTTGTGTTTTTTTTCCCCTCTTTTGTTAAGAGGGCAATACAACAGCAAATTAATTTCATTTTATTTAAATTACCTATTTTTTTTTGCTGACCTTTAATAGTTTTGAAATATAATACTCATTGCTGGTATTGTAGCTAGAATAGGAGGAGCATTTGTCTTGTGCTATACAGAATTCAATACTGTATCAAGAAAATCAGTAGAAATGGTCTAGCTCTGAGTAGGAAAACAGAAATCTGAAACTGTAGAAGTTAACCACTGATGAGTTGTGTTGGAGCCATTTACCAAAATTACATGGACAGAGTGTGGATGGGAAAGTGTGATGTTAAATTAGGATGTGCAAAATAGAAGATAACATTTGACGGAAGCTGCAAGCTGTAAAATTTGTAGATGTGAAGGAAGGGAGATTGCTTGGCAAGGTATGTTGTGGCAATGTGTTTCAAATGAGTTGCACAGGAAGATTGCATTTCTTTATACTGAAACCTATACATGGTTGGTAGCTATTAACCTCTTGAACATGAATATCTGGAAAGGTAAGATGTGTGAGCAAAAAAAAAATTGAGAATTGTTTGAATCAAAAGAATTGCATGAGTTTAAGAATTAGCTATTGGGAAGTGAAATTTGATAGACTGAGTCAGACAGCCAAATTTAGTTAATCACTTTTTAAACTGAAATAGAAAACTGTTTTCAGAATGTCAGAGAGGTTATATTATTTGAAATTGTCAGGGAAAAGTTTTCACTTTATGAAAGGCATCTCAGCAGACTTCTCTTTTACAAAAGCCTCGTTAACCATATTTTATACAGTTGTACTTGCACAGTGAGAAATTGCTGCTGGGTGGACTTATTTAGAGTGTAAATGCTCTTGGATTTTTATGCTTGTAAAATCAATATTATTTATCCTGTGGTGGTAAGTGACCCACTTCTTTACTCCCCAAAATCACCCCACCATTAAAAAAATCGGAGTGTCATGAAATGCTCGCCACTTACCTGAATCAATAGTGTTTTGACTGTACTCAAGATGTTTCCCATCATCCAAAACATGGCAACCCACGTGACTGGTGCCTCATCCACAAACATTTACAACCCCAATTAAAGTATTAAGGCTAATCACAAACAAAACAAAATCTGCAGATGCTAGAAATCCAAGCAACACACACAAAATGCTGGAGCAACTCAGAGGGCCAGGCCGCATCTATGGAGAAGAGTACAGTCGACATTTCAGGCCAAGACCCTTCATGAAGACACTACTAAGATCAATCAGTCTCATGGTAACTAGGGATAACCAGTCAGTTCTGGCCTTGTCAATGCATCCACATTCCTGAAATGATTTGTATGTAAGTTTTTCCTATTTTTTCCTGTTAATTGCACAGGGGTTTGTTTTCAGGAATATTCATGTTTGTCCTTTGTGACCTTGGTGGGCAACTGAGTAATATTGTGCAATTAAATTTATTTTATCTTCTGGCAAAGCTATAGTTACCAATTAGGAGAGTTGCTCAAGAAGATTCCCAGAGCCAAATTAAATCTGGGAATCTTATTTAATATGACATTAAGTGTTCACTCATTGGGAAATTGCAGCTTTTCAAAACACAAAGATAGTTTTTCATTTCTTGCGTAGGAAGAAAACTAGTAGTTGTGAATCTGGTTTCTGCTATACACCCATCTGTTTATCCTCCCACCCACACTCACATCAAATGTGTTTATTACCCCTTCACTTGAGAAATCATCTCTGAGACATTTCTTATTGGGTAGAAGTGATTTTGACAAGAAGAAGGTGCTTAATTGCTTGGATAATGAAGCAGTTCACTAATAAATTTGTCTCATTATACAAAATGTAACCAATGAGATTGTTTCTTGTAGGTTCATACATTTGAATGTACTTCCGTTAGATCATGCAAAATGATGATTCATTTTCGCAGGAACCCAAGTCTGGCAGGGTTATAATATATATTCTCAAATATGATATTCAGAATTTAACATTGTAATAAAGCTGTTAAAAGACTTAATTAACTTACAATTTTCTCCTGATAAGATATTCTTTGGTAGCTGTTCATAATCTTAAAACTTGATGTACAATGACTTGTGTTCTGAGTAAGAGAATTCATTTGCATCTGAAGGCTGTTTATTTAAATTGGATAACTGGTGCTCAATTAATTAGTGCAGAAAATTAACCCATGACAGTTCTTTATATTCCAGCCAGGATGATAAACTGGAGTTGCTTGTTGTTTCAGTGAATTTTGTTGCATGTAGCAACACATATTTATCAGCTGCTTCATCAGCAAGAAGTTTAGAATTGCGACGGCTATTGTAAGCCAGAATCAACCTGCATCTTTTAAAGGAAAGGTGCATTGTGGTTGCAAGAACTGCTTGCATCTTTGTTGTTAAATTAAACTTTGTGTTGTGAAAAGTAGCTGAGAAATCAGAATTAAGGAATTCTGCTAAAATCCTGCAGTAATGAGATTGGATTACAGGAGTGTTTTTAAATAAGTAATAATTAATGCAGCAGCCATAATAAACGATTGGTAAGTAAATACTTGTTAGGCCAGTACTGCATGATGAATGTTTTGCATTCTCTTTTATAATTCTCTACAAATCACCATGCAAATTTTGTGTAAAATTGGAACATAAATTATAATGCTTTGCATATTTAGGAATGTGAAATACAGACACAAAACAGGTATTTTCATGTTTTGTATAATATCAGAAGCGACTCCAATCCATGAGCCAAGGGAACTCCCTTAGCCGTTCTGTAATTAAGAAAACACAGAAAGGTGAAAATGTGTTTACTATGAGTGACAATAGCCGAACAAATTTGTCACTGGCTGCTGTGGTTGAAAAGACAAATGAATGTCCCTGCCAAAATTACACATTATCCTTTTTGCTTTTTATGTATTTATTCAATTTAATTTTGAAGCAGACGGGATGTGTTTCATTATGTAACCAGTTTATGAGAGGATGCAAATGGGAAATATATTAATCAGAAAAGAGGTAAACAAGATAATTAAAAAGTGAAGGAAAATTAAATTATCAAAAGAAAAAGCATCCTGCAGATGAATCCTGAAAATAGCATTTCTCCTGAATAAACTTATTGGCCTTAAGCAGGAAGATGTGAGCAGAGCCTGCAGTTGGGTTAGGGATTTAAAAGCCTTGTTATTGTTAATGCGGGAACTCAGTTAAATAAAACCATCCATTCTGCAAAACCTACCCTAGTTCATAGTGATAAACATTTTATGCAGGCACATCTGTGCTTTATACTTTGCCTCTGAAATTCATTCCATTGAATTTCCAAGGCGGATACCTTGAGATTTTTATTGTGTAAGAGCAATGGAAACTAGTATCTGGAGATGTCCCCCAGGGATATAATTTAAAATGTCAAGGAACTTTTTGGTTGCATTTAGCTGGGTAATTTTCATATGACAAGTCCTGACATTTATTAATCAGCTATATTTTAAATACTATATATTTTAAAAATATGTAACTTTAAAACTGGCATTTTCCCCTATTCCAGAAGTATTCGTCTACAGACATTACGATAATGGGTATTATGATTTAGATCCTGGTCTCACTTTCCACCAAAGATAATACTGTATTTTTTTAATACTGGATTTATTGCTTTTCATTTATCAGAGCATGAGAAAAATCTCCCAGCAAATGTCACAGAAGTTTTCTGATTTAGAAATATTTGGATAAATGAGAAACAACACATACGACAGTTCGCTAAAAAGACATTTCCTCTGAAAATACCCATCAGAAAATTGGGCATGTGCAACTCACAATTTTTTTCATTCATTATGAGTTAGCTAAATTTGGGAGAACTACCTTATCTAGTATCTTCTCCTAATGATACTCCTACAAACCCATTCTTTAGTAAATTAACCGTCTTTATGAGGCAGTCAAACAGTTTGGCAAAGTATAAACTGTTATAATTTTGCATAATTAGTGGAAAAAATCGACCTGCCATTTTAGTCAGTCTGCAAAAGTGACCATTGAGTCAGTGACCATTGATCCACTGTTCCATTCCTAATGACCACTTATGCATTTCCAAAGAGACTGATCATACACAGTGGATTCTGGTTAATTGGGACACATTGGGATCAGTACATTTTGGCCCAATTAACTGGCTGTCCCAATTAGCTGAACTTCATTGAAATAGTTAAAAAGGTATAAAATCAACGCACTGCCATTTAACTGAGTAACAGATTATGTATTTAAATCAAATACTGAACAAATTAGAACACTGCCAGTGCCACTGTAATGCTGTAAAACTGCATTAGTTTCTAATTGTTATTGACAGAGGAATTCACTGAGTGTACGCTGCCATAATCTTTTGTTTAATTGTAAATGAACAGATCAGCACAGACACCTAATGCATGAATGAACTGCCTTCATACAATGCTCTTGATGATCATATCCTCCAAATCTACATTTTCATTGTAACACTCAAGATGCTTGGTGATATCTTCAAATTCTTTGTAGTTCACTCCCGGCCATTTCTCACATCTTGTGCCTGAATGCTTCAAACAGCAATGAGCAAAACAGTTCTGAATTGTCTTACTCAACAACCATCAGTGACAAAGATCACTGCTTTTTGAACACAAAACACACAACTAATGCTATTTAAAAATTGTTCATTCTGAGCAGTGTAGTGTCTAACAGCCACACTTGTGCATCTGCCTGATACTAGTTAGAACCTGTTTCACAACAGTTCCCTGTCCCAATAAAGCGGCATAGTGTCCCAAATGAATTAAGGGATTAAGAACATAAGAAATAGGACCAGGAGTAGGCCATCTGGCCCTTTGAGCCTGCCCCGCCATTCAATAAGATCATGGCTGATCTGTCCATAAACTCAGCTCCATCTACCTGCCTTTCCCTATAACCTTTAATTCCCTTACTATGTAAAAATCCATGTAACTGTGTCTTAAATATATTTAATGAAGAAGTCTCAACTGCTTCCCTGGGCAGAGAATTCCACAGATTCACCACTCTCTGGGAAAAGCAGTTTCTCCTCATCTCCATCCTAAATCTTCTCCCCTAAATCTTGAGGTAATGTCCCCTAATTCTAGTCTTACCTACCAATGGAAACAACTTTCCTACTTCTATCTTAGGTATCCCTTTCAAAATTTTGTATGTTTCTTAAGATACCCTCTTATTCTTCTGAATTCCAGAGAGTATAGTCCCAGGCGACTCAATCTCTCCTCATAGGTTAACCCCTTCATCTCTGGAATCAACCTGGTGAACGTCCTCTGCACAGCCTCCAAAGCCAGTATATCCTTCCTCAAGTATGGAGGACAGAACTGCACACAGTACTCCAGGTACGGCCTCACCAGTCCCCTGTATAGTTGCAGCATGACCTCCCTGCTCTTGAATTCAATCCCTCTAGCAATAAAGGCCAACATTCTGTTTGCCTTCTTAATAACCTGTTGTCCCTGCAAGCCAACTTTTTGCAATTCATGAACAAGCACTCCCAAATCCCTCTGCACAACAGCATGCTGCAATCTTTCACCATTTAAATAATAATCCGCTCTTCTGTTATTCCTTCCAAAGTGGATGATCTCGCATTTACCAACGTTGTATTCCATCTGCCAGACCTTGGCCCACTCACTTAACCTATCTATATCCCTCTGCAGATTCTCCACATCCTCTGTACAATTGGCTCTGTACAGAACTATTTTCTTGATTAGTTTTTGTTCTTTGACAGTTGTCCCAAATAAGCAGCTGCCCCAGTTAACCAATGGGCCAACTATCGGAATCCACTATACTTGGACAGATGTTATCTTTCAACAAGGCACAGTAGAGTCTACCAGCTTCAATCAGTAACTTCATAGATTCATAGAGGTAAACAGCACAACTTGTCCATACTGACCAATATACCTACCTAAACTAATCCCTCTTATCTTTCTTATTCTTGTATCTTTCCAAAAAATGTTTAAACACTGTAATTGCTCTTGCCTCTAACCACTTTTCTGGCAGCTCACTCCATATACCCGCTGCCTTCTGTGTGAAAAACTTGTCTCTCTTATCGCCTATCCCTTCTCACCTTAAACTTATGCCTTCTAGTTTTCAACTCTCCTACCCTGGGAGAAAAAGACTGCAGTATCTTAACTAATGTCACAATATTGGGCACCCTTTAGTCACTGGATACCACAGGCTATGGCTAACAAAGAAACGGGCACAGCAATCTCCTCGTTTCCCACAACATCCTTGGATGCAACTGGCTAAATCCTAGGGATTTAATCCACCTCTGTGCACAGCACAGCTGCTACCACCTCTTCTTTCCTAATATTAATATGTTTCAGGATATCGCTATTCTTGTTCCAAGGTAAATGGAGATGGCAAGTATTCATATGAGACCTTACTCATTCCAGACAGCTTCATACATAGGTTACCACACTGACCTTTGATGGAATCTAATCTCTCCTTAGTTACTCATTTTGCTCTGAATATTTTAGGATTATCCTTTATTTATCTGTCTGAATATCTCATGTCCCCATTTTTTGTCTTTCTTGCATCTCTTGTACCCCTCAAAGGTCTTGCTTATCCTAGTTGCCTACACCTGAGTTATACTTCTTCCCCTTTTTCCTGACCAGAGCCTCAATCAAGCAGGATACTGTAATCCCGGCAGTCTGCCTTCACTCAAATGAGAACATATTGGCCCTAAACTCTCACCATCCCACTTTTAAAAGCCCCCAACTTGCCAGATGTCCCTATACTTCCTAGCAACCTCTCCCAATAAGCCTTTGCAGTTTCCTGTCTGTGATCAAAATTAGTTTCACCAATTTGGGATTTTAACTTTTTCCATAAGTATCTTAAAACTAATGGAATTATGGTCACTGATTCCAAAGTGCTCCCCATGGACAGATCTAAGAGAAACATAGAAACATAGAAACATAGAAAATAGGTGCAGGAGTAGGCCATTCGGCCCTTCGAGCCTGCACCGCCATTTATTATGATCATGGCTGATCATCCAACTCAGAACCCAGCCTTCCCTCCATACCCCCTGACCCCTGTAGCCACAAGGGCCATATCTAACTTCCTTTTAAACATAGCTAATGAACTGGCCTCAACAGTTTGCTGTGGCAGAGAATTCCACAGATTCACCACTCTCTGTGTGAAGAAGTTTTTCCTAACCTCGGTCCTAAAAGGCTTCCCCTCTATCCTCAAACTGTGACCCCTCGTTCTAGACCTCCCCAACATCGGGAACAATCTTCCTGCATCTAGCCTGTCCAATCCCTTTAGGATCTTATACGTTTCAATCAGATCCCCCCTCAATCTTCTAAATTCCAACGAGTACAAGCCCAGTTCATCCAGTCTTTCTTCATATGAAAGACCTGCCATCCCAGGAATCAATCTGGTGAACCTTCTTTGTACTCCCTCTATGGCAAAGATGTCTTTCCTCAGATTAGGGGACCAAAACTGCACACAATACTCCAGGTGTGGTCTCACCAAGGCCTTGTACAACTGCAGTAGTACCTCCCTGCTCCTGTACTCGAATCCTCTCGCTATAAATGCCAGCATACCGTTCGCCTTTTTCACCGCCTGCTGTACCTGCATGCCCACTTTCAATGACTGGTGTATAATGACACCCAGGTCTCGTTGCACCTCCCCTTTTCCTAATCGGCCACCATTCAGATAATAATCTGTTTTCCTATTTTTGCCACCAAAGTGGATAACTTCACATTTATCCACATTAAATTGCATCTGCCATGAGTTTGCCCACTCACCCAACCTATCCAAGTCACCCTGCATCCTCTTAGCATCCTCCTCACTGCTAACACTGCCACCCAGCTTCGTGTCATCCGCAAACTTGGAGATGCTGCATTTAATTCCCTCATCCAAGTCATTAATATATATTGTAAACAACTGGGGTCCCAGCACTGAGCCTTGCGGTACCCCACTAGTCACTGCCTGCCATTCTGAAAAGGTCCCGTTTATTCCCACTCTTTGCTTCCTGTCTGCTAACCAATTCTCCACCCACACCAATACCTTACCCCCAATACCGTGTGCTTTAAGTTTGCACACTAATCTCCTGTGTGGGACCTTGTCAAAAGCCTTTTGAAAATCCAAATATACCACATCCACTGGTTCTCCCCTATCCACTCTACTAGTTACATCCTCAAAAAATTCTATGAGATTCGTCAGACATGATTTTCCTTTCACAAATCCATGCTGACTTTGTCCGATCATTTCACCGCTTTCCAAATGTGCTGTTATCACATCCTTGATAACTGACTCCAGCAGTTTCCCCACCACCGACGTTAGGCTAACCGGCCTATAATTCCCCGGTTTCTCTCTCCCTCCTTTTTTAAAAAGTGGGGTTACATTAGCCACCCTCCAATCCTCAGGAACTAGTCCGGATTACCCCTTCTCTAATTGAACCATCAATGTATTGCTTCAGAAAACCCTTGGACAGACAATATCTCTGGGAGTCCCAGACAATATTAGGGAAGTTAAAATTACGTACTATTACATTGGATGCCACCCCACTGCCAGTCTAAATTAATTTTCCTGAAGATGTCTATCGAATCTCCTTGCTAGGATATCGGTCCCCGATAGTTCAGGTGCAATTCAACTCTCTTGTGCATGCTACCTCAGCTCTGGGAGAGATTTCAATGGTCCAAGAATCTTAATCTTTCCCTCATGTACCAGCTCCTTAGCCAAGCATTTGTTTGTTCCATCTTCTTGCACTTGGTAAGTGGAGTAAATCATACATTAAAATCCTTGACTGTCTGCTTTGTAATTTCTTCCTAAAGTTCCAATGTTCACTCTGCAGGATTGCAACCCTTTTTGTAGTGATGTTGGTGGTATCAATGTGTACAACAACCTCTGCTGTTCACCCTCCCCCATGAGAATGTTCTGCAATTGCTCAGAGACATCTTTATCCTTGACCAAGGATACAACATGCTATCCTGGATTCTGTTGCTGTAAGCATGATTTTCCTGTTTGTTCCATTAACTATTGAGTCTGCAAGCACTAGAGCTTGTCCAAACTCCACTATCCCCTGCAGTGCATCATTGACAGTTGTGGTGTCACATGTTTGGCTGCTGTTCTCCTGTAAAAGGCCATCCCCTCAACAGTATCCAAAACGATATAGTCACTGAGAAGAATCGCCACAGGGAAATCCTACACTCCCTATCTAACTCTTCTGCCTTTCCTGATGGAAACCCAGCTATCCATTGGAATCACCTTTGGGAGTGGCCATCTCAAATGCTCAATAGCAAGGCCAACTCCTAAGTCCAAGTTGCTTGATACAGTCAGTCAAAATTCATGGTCATATGTATAAAATAGGTGAATGCACAGGCATATTGAAAGCATTTACTTGTGTATGTGATAACTCAACTTTGATTGAATTCATCAAGTGACTAGAGCTACAGCTGGACCTACTCCTTACTGCTATGGGCATCAATGTCACTGGACTTTTCCCAGATCTCCTACATTCTAATTTTGGAATTAGGAGGTCAGAAATGAATGAAGCCCTCAATGACTACAGAAAGATTAAGAGTATATTTAAAAGGGAAATCAAGAGGACAAAGGGAGGGTATTTAATGGATCTGGCAGGCAGGATGAAGGAAAATCCCAAGAGGTTCTGTCACTCTATAAACAGTGAAAGGGTAGCAAAGGAGGAGGTCTCCTTGGAGATCACCGGGGATGACTACTTCTTGAGCCACAGGAAATGGGTGGGATTTTTAACAAATATTTCTCCTCTATTTATACTGAAGAGACAAGGGAAACAAGTGGAGATGTCTTATGGTCTAAAACATTCATATTACCGAAAAGGATGTATTTGCAGCTTTATAGTGCATTGAAGTAGATAAATACTCAAGGCCTAACCATCCTCTGAATTTGTGGAAGGCTGGAGAGAAGAATTTGCAGGGGCTCTTGGAGAGATATTTCCATAAGACATGAGAGCAGAATTAGGCCATTCAACTCATTGTGTATGCTCTATCATTTGATCATGGCTGATCCAATTCCCTCTCAACCCCATTCTCCTGCCTTCACACCCTGAGTTATCATAAATCTATCAACCTCCACCTTAAATACACCCAATAACCTGGCGTCCACAGACATCTGTGGCAATGAATTCCACAGATTCACTACCCTCTTGCTAAAGAAATTCCTCATCATCTCCTTTCTAAAAGGATGCCCCTCTACTCTTAAGATTGTAGCTTTTGGTCCTACACTCTCCCATTATAGGAAACATCCTCCCCACATCTACCCTATCTGGGCCTTTCAAGATTCCATAAGTTTCAATGAGATTCTCGTTCATTCTTCTAAATTCCAGCAAGTACAAACCCCATTTCCAGAAAAGTAGCGATATTTTCCAAAATGCAATAAAAACAAAAATCTGTGATATGTTAATTCACATGAACCTTTATTTAACTGACAAAAGTACAAAGAAAAGATTTTCAATAGTTTTACTGACCAACTTAATTGTATTTTGTAAACATACACAAATTTAGAATTTGATGACTGCAACACACTCACCAAAAGTTGGGACAGAGTTAAAATAAGATCGAAAAGTGCACAGAATATTCAAGTATCAGTTCAGAAGGAACATTTCTCAACGCAAGATTGCAGAGAATTTAGGTCTTTCAACAGCTGCAGTACATAATAATGTGAAAAGATTCAGAGAATTCAGAGACATCTCAGTGTGTAAAGGACAAGGTCGGAAACCACTGTTGAATGCGCATGATTTCGAGCCCTCAGGCAACACTGCCTAAGAAACCGGCATGTTACTGTGACAATTGTAGCCACCTGGGCTGGGGAGTATTTCGGAAAAGCATTGTCACTCAACACAGTCTGTCGCTGCATCCAGAAATGCAACTTGAAACTGTATTACGCAAGGAGGAAGCCATACATCAACTCTATGCAGAAACGCCGGCGAGTTCTCTGGGCCCGAGCTCATCTCAGATGGACCGAAAGACTGTGGAACCGTGTGCTGTGGTCAGATGAGTCCACATTTCAGCTAGTTTCTGGAAAAAACGGGCGTCGAGTTCTCCGTGCCAAAGATGAAAACGACCATCCAGATTGTTACCAGCGAAAGGTGCAAAAGCCAGCATCTGTGATGGTATGGGGGTGCATCAGTGCCCACGGCATGGGTGAGTTGCATGTATGTGAAGGTACCATTGACTCTGAGGCGTATATTAGGATTTTAGAGAGATGTATGTTGCCATCAAGGCGACGTCTCTTCCCGGGACGTCCATGCTTATTTCAGCAGGACAATGCCAGACCACATTCTGTACAGGCTACAACAGCGTGGCTTTGTAGACACAGAGTGCATGTGCTTGACTGGCCTGCTGCCAGTCCAGATCTATCTCCTATTGAAAATGTATGGCGCATCATGAAGAGGAGAATCAGACAACGGAGACCACGGACTGTTGAGCAGCTGAAGTCTTATATCGAACAAGAATGGACAAAATTTCCAATTGCAAATCTACTACAATTAGTATCCTCAGTTCCAAAACGATTAAAAAGTGTTATTAAAAGAAAAGGTGATGTAACACAATGGTAAACATGCCTCTGTCCCAACTTTTGTTGAATGTGTTGCAGCCATCAAATTCTAAATTTGTGTAAGTTTACAAAATACAATTAAGTTGGTCAGTAAAACTATTGAAAATCTTTTTGTACTTTTGTCAGTTAAATAAGGGTTCACGTGAATTAACATATCACAGATTTTTGTTTTTATTGCATTTTGGAAAATATCACAACTTTTTTGGAAATGGGGTTTGTACAATCCCAGAGCCATCAAACGCTCCTCAGGTGCTAAGCATTTCATTTCTGGAATCATTTTCATGAATCTCCTTTGAACCCTCTCCAATATCAGCACATCCTTTCTTAGACAAGGGGCCCAAAACTGCTTATAATATTCCAAGTGAGGCCTCACCAGTGCCTTATAAGGCTCAACATTAAACCTTAGGGAATCCTGCACGACGACTCCAAGTCCTTTTGCACCTTTGGATTTTTAAATTTTCTCCCTGTTTAGAAAATAGTCTACACTTTTATTCCTTCTATCATAGTTCATGTCCATGCATTTCCCGACACAATATTCTATCTCCCACTTCTTTGCCTAGTCTCCTACCCACCCCTCCATCTATCATCTGCTCACATATCCACAATGCCATCAATTCCATCAGCCAAATCATTGACATACAACGCTAAAAAGAAGCAGCCCCAACACCGACCCCTAACAAACACCACTAGTCTCCAATCAGAAAAGACTCCCTTTATTCCCACTCTTTGCCTCCTGACAAATAACCAATGCGCTATCCAGCTCGAAGCTTTCCTGTGATACCATGGGCTGTTATCTTGCTAAGCAGGTTTGTGTGTGGCATCTTTGTTAAAGGCCATTTTGAAAATCAATACACCAATTCTCCTTTGCTTGTTTTTTCCCCTCAAACAATTCCAATAGGTTTGTCAGGCAAGATTTTACCTTGACTCTGGCCTATTTTATCATATGCCTTCAAGTACCCTGAGGCCATGCCTTCCCCAGAAGTGATCCCAATGATCCAGAAATCTGAACTCCTGCCCCCTGCACAGGTTCCTCAGTCATGCATTCTTCTACCAAATCATCTTATTCTTGCCCTCACTGGCGTGTGGCACGGGAAGCATTCTAGCAATTACTACCCTGGAGGTCCTGCTTTTCAGCTTTCTACCTAGCTCCCTAAATCCACACTTCAGGATCTCCACCCTCTTCCTACCTATGTTATTGTTGCCAAGACATCTGGTTATTCACTCTCGCCTTTCAGAATGCCATGAACCCAATCCAAGATGTCCTGACTCTCCATCCGGGTTTCTCTATTGTATCCGCAGAATTTTGTGTCTACTGCTCTAACTATGGAATCCCCTATCACAACTGCAGTCCTTTTCTCCCTCTCCCTCCCCCCACTTCCCTCATGAACCATAGTGCCAGACTCAGCGGGAGAGAGCCGGTTGCTGTGACTTCCCTCCATTTGGTCGTCCCCCCAGCAGTATACTTATTATTGAAGGGAATAGCCATGGGGTACTCTGCTCTGGTTGCCCATTTCTTTTCCCTGTCTTGACAGTCGCCCAGGTACCTGCTTCCTGCAACATGCAGAGGACTACCTCTTTGTAGCTCCTATCTTTCACCTCCTCAGTTTCCTTTATGAGCTAAAGGTTATTGAGCTGCAGCTCTAGTTCTTTAATGCATTCTCTGAGGAGCTGGTGCTCAGAGCACCTGGTGCAGATGTTTTCCTGGAGGTCTCCCAGACTTCTGACCTCTCACACAAAGAGCACAACACAACTCGTGGAGTCATTCTCAATGGTTTAATTATGCAATCTCAGTGCTTTATACGAAGAATGGAGAAGAAACTTACCAGATATTTACCTCACCGAAGCCTGATGGGCCAAAGCCTCCCCACTCTAACACTGGTCCACTCACACAATGGCTGCTCCACTTGTCCTTACCTTATTTTTATTTGCCCTTGCTAATGAAACGTTGCTTGATCAGGCTGCCAGAAAATACTGAAAGCCCATGAATGCTTCTTTTTGAAATCTCACTCATAGACCTGTGAGCTGCCTCCTCTCTCTTTCCCAAATCAATTGGGCCACCAGAAAAATGCCAAATGCCCATGAAAGCTTTTTTTAAAAAAAAAAATCTCACTTGAGGACCTGTGAGTTGCCTTAATTTCCTTCATCAATAGCCATTGGTGAATTTTCTGAAGAACAGAAGGTAGCTAATATGCTGTTGTTTAAGAAGAGTAGCAAGGATATGTAATTGAATACATATCAGTCATCCTGACATCAGTAGTGGGGGAAGTAACTGGAGGGAATTCTGAAGGGTAGGGCTGACCAGCATTTGGATAGACAGACATCTGATTCAGAAGAGTTAACAGGACTTTGTGAGATGTTGTGTTTGCCAAGTCTTTTAATAGTTTTTTTATTTGAAGAGGTAACCAAAGGGGTAGGTGAGAGTAGGGCAGTGGATGTTGCCTAATTGGATTTTAGCAAAGCTATTAAAAAGGTTCCATGTGGCAGACTAGTCTAGAAGGTCAAGTTCCTTGCAAATCCAGCAGAGTGCTAGATAGATGGATTCAACATTAGCTCAGAGACGGGAAACAGAAAGTGGTATTGAATGTTCTTTCTTAGAATGGAGACTAGCTTGAGCGGTGTGCCACAGGTTTTAATGTTGGCACCCTTGTTGTTCATTATTAATGTCAATGATTTTGATGCAAATGTACAAGGCTTGATCGGTAAGCTTGTGGAGGATGTAAAATTAGGAGAATGTTATACTTGGAGGACTATGTCCAGTTTTGGTCACCCTATTTAGAAAGGACGTGATTAAACTGGAAAGAGTGCAGAAATGATTTACCAGGATGTTGCCAGGACTAGAGGGCCTGAGTTATGGGAGAGGTTGATGGTGCAAGGCCTTTATTCCTTGGAATATAGGAAAACAAAGAGCAACCTTAGATGTGTATTATAAGAGGCACAGGTAAGGTGGATGGTTAGTCCTCAAAGCCGATCAATAAGCTCCAAGTCCATGCCCTCAGTACCTCCTTGTGCATTTGGTCCTCACTTTCCTCATTTGCAGACTCTGGTCAGCTTGGATTGGCAACATCTCCTCCACAATCTCCATCAACAGAGGTGCTTAGCCCCCTGCTCTACCCTTTTTACACTTATGACTGTATGGCTAAACAGAGCTCCAATTCCATATTCAAGTTTGCTGATGACATCATTGTCATAGGGCGAACGAAATGTGGTGATAAATCAGCACAGAGAAGGGAGATTGAAAATCTGGCTGAGTCGTCCCATAACAACAACCTCTTACTCAATGTCAGTAAGACCAAAGAGCTGATTATTGACTTAAGCATACGAAAGCCAGATGTCCATTAGCCAATCCTCATCCAAAGATCAGAAGCGACTTTTAATTCCTCAGTGTTAGTATTTCGGAGGACCTGTCTTTGGCTCAGCATGCAAGTGCAATTATGAAGAAAGCAGAGCAGCGCCTCTACTTCCTTAGGAGTTTGGGAAGACATCTGAAACTTTAACAAACTTCAGTAGATGTGTAGTGGAAAGTATATTGACTGGCGGCAGCATGGCCTGGTATGGAAACACCAACACCCTTGAATGGAAAATCCTGCAAAAAATATTGGATATAGCCCAGTCCAACGTGGGTAAAGCACGCCTTGCCATTGAACACAACTAAGTGAAACACTGTTGCAGGAAAGCAGCATCCATCATCAGGGACTCCCACCATCCAGAGGATGCTCTCTTCTTGCTGCTGCCATCAGAACGAAGGTACAGGAACCTCGGGGCTCACACCACCGAGTTCGGGAACAGTTATTGCCCCTCAACCATCAAGCTCTTGCAATAAAGGGGATAACTACACTCAACTTCACTTGCTCCATCATTGAAATGTCCCCACAATCTATGCACTGGCTTTCAATGTCTCTTCATCTCATGTTCTCGACATTTATTGCTTATTTATTATTATTATTGTTATTTCTTTCCCATTGTATTTGCTCAGTCTGTTATCTTTTGCATACTGGTTGATCACCCAAGCTAGTGCGGTCTTTCACTGATCTGTTATGGCTGTTCTGTTATGGAAAGAATGAGAATGCCTCAAGAAAATGGATCTTAGGGTTGTATGTGGTGAGATATCTCTACCTATATCTATAAATAGTGTGGCACATGACCAAGTGGTCAGGACGTTGGGCTCACGATCTGAAGGTCGTGGGTTCGAGTCTCGGCCAAGGCAGCGTGTTGTGTCCTTGAGAAGGCACTTAACTATACACTGCTCCAGTCCACCCAGCTGAAAATGGGTACTGGCAAACGCTGGGGGATAACCTCGCAATAGACTGGCGTCCTATCCGGGTCTTGTACTCTCAGTCGCTTCACTCCACAGAAACCGACATAAGCACCAGCCTGATGGGCCACAAGCCTCGGGACAGACTTTAACAAATATCTATAAATAGAGTTAGAGAAATGAAAACCTGCTGTGTGGACAATACGATTGTCGAGTACTTGTTGGGCCAAAGGACCTGTATCCATTCTGTATTGTTCAATGACTCCATTATTCTACAAGTACCTGGAGTGCAGCTGGATGACACACTTGAGTGGAGCACCAACACAGGGGCTGTGTACAAGAAAGGCCAGAGTTGTTTCTACTTCCTGAGCAGACTGAGGTCCTTTGGAATCTGCACGCCTCTCCTATACATGTTCTACCAGTCTGTTATCGCCAGTACAATCTTCTATGCGGTGGTGTGCTGGGGCACTGGCATCAACATGGATGATGCCAACAGGCTCAATAAACTGATTAGAAAGGTTGTTAATAGGAGTCCAGCTGGACACACTGCAGGCTGTGGTAGAACAAAGGACCCTACGGAAAATCTTGGCAATTCTGGACAATGTTTCTCACTCTCTACATGTCACCTTGGCTGAACAGAAGAGCACTTTTAGTACTAGACTAAGACAACTGCGCTTTCCAAATAGTGCTATATGAGGTCATTCTTACCCTTGGCTGTTAGGCTCTATAATGTGTCAACCTATAGCCGGGGAAGTGATGAATCCCTCCTGTTAGACTGTTTGAAGTATCTTACTGTTTTTTCTTTCTACTTCTCTTCTAATATTTATACGTGTGGACTTGTAATGCTACTGTGACACTGTAATTTCCTTTAGGACCAATAAAGTATCTATCTACCTACCTTACATGGAAAGTGCATTTAACTGGCCTGACTGCCATCTCTACGCCACTGTAAAAGAAAGTAAGCCATCTTGCCTTGTCCCACCTCTTTACCCAAGACCTTCTTGATAAAACCTCAGCACTTGTGTCTCGAACACAGCACCAATTTCAAAAACAGTCATTCTCACACGTAAGATTAGCTTTATATAAACAGCTCTTTTCTCTTGCCATTGGTACCAATCTCAAATTAAACTAGGATCTAGCTCATTAGAATTGTCAGGAACAAAATTCATTTCAACTAATTTTGCCCAGGGCTTTCAAGCTTCTCAATCTGTTCAGTAGGCCTATAGGGAGTAAAAATCATATCTATTCCCTTTTATTTAATTAAAAATATATATATTATTGCAAACAGTTGCAAAACAATTGTCCACATTAGAAATTAAAAGACCACTATTAGCCATTTTAGTCAAGCAACTCACATTTCTGGCATCACTCTTGTTTTCTTTTAGAAACATAGAAACATAGAAAATAGGTGCAGGAGTAGGCCATTCAGCCCTTCGAGCCTGCACCACCATTTATTATGATCATGGCTGATCATCCAACTCAGAACCCCGCCCCAGCCTTCCCTCCATACCCCCTGATCCCCGTAGCCACAAGGGCCATATCTAACTCCCTCTTAAATATAGCCAATGAACTGGCCTCAACTGTTTCCTGTGGCAGAGAATTCCACAGATTCACCACTCTCTGTGTGAAGAAGTTTTTCCTAATCTCGGTCCTAAAAGGCTTCCCCCTTATCCTCAAACTGTGACCCCTTGTTCTGGACTTCCCCAACATCGGGATCAATCTTCCTGCATCTAGCCTGTCCAATCCCTTTAGGATTTTATACGTTTCAATCAGATCCCCCCTCAATCTTCTAAATTCCAACGAGTACAAGCCCAGTTCATCCAGTCTTTCTTCATATGAAAGTCCTGCCATCCCAGGAATCAATCTGGTGAACCTTCTTTGTACTCCCTCTATGGCAAGGATGTCTTTCCTCAGATTAGGGGACCAAAACTGCACTCCTTTCATCTTCAAATTTCATTTGCCTATTTCTGTTTACATTCACCTCCAAATATACTTCAGTTAATTAACTTGCATTCATTGCCCTTATTACCCACAAGAACCTTTCCATTTTTTTTCATCCCTCCAATATATCACAGGATCTTCCAATATATCACAGGATCTTTTCCACTCTTCTTCCCATTTTCCCTTCCAATATGCTTCTCCAGACATTTTCCAGATCTGATTATAGGTCATCAACCCGAATGTTATGTTTCTGTGTACAGATTCTGCATGATCTGCTGAGTATTTCTGTCTGTTGCTGCTTTGATTTGCAATTTGAAAGTGTTCTTGGAAATGTAACTAAAATTAGCAATGTGCATAATCAGATTGGCTTTCATAACACTTTGGTGTACAATGAGACCATGAAGCACATTTCCTAAGTTTTTAATGCCATGTTATGTAGGACCATAAGACATAGGAGCAGAATTAAATCATTCAGCCCATTGAGTTGCTTCTACTATTTGATCATGTCTGATTTGTTTTTCCCTCACAATCCCATTCTCTTGTCTTCTCCCAGTAACCTTTGACACCCTTACTAATCGAGAATCTATCAACTTCAGCTTTAGGTATACCTAATGACTTGGCTTCAGTGACAATAAACTCCGCAGATTCACTGCCCTCTGGCTCAAGAAGTTCCTCCTCATCTTGTTTGCCACAGGAGTGAAAATAGCACTAAAAAGCAAAAAAAAAATCAACCATTTTCTTTCTTCTTTATTTTCTCAAGGCTTCTCCACATTTTGAAGTGTGTAACTGCACTTCTGTACATATTAACATAATTATCTGTAGATAAGTTCCCAGAAATTAAATTCATTGGAGGAGTAAGAAAGTCCTATCACTGAATTATTCAATGAACCAGATTTCTGAAAATTAGATCAAAATGTATGGCATGTTTCTGGATATCATTGTAAGAAAACCTAAAGATAATAATTAAATGTAAACTAATCAACCGGTCAATAATTAAAAACAATTGGCTTTCCAAGTTTCTGTGTATTCATATTCTGTTTGTTTTTCCTATTTTATCCATAAACATGGTTGCTGTTATCATGTCCTCACTTTTCTTGGTGAACTAGAACATAATTGTGGCAGGGTGAACAGGCTGACTTTTTAAGCAATTCTAATTCATTGAAAGTTGATTGTGTAGCTGTTATCGCCTTTATATCAGAAGACAGAATCAATTATGGTTGTTTAGTGTACTGTATTGGAATCCCACAACCCAGACCATGAGAGGAATCTATCCTGTCCAACCACTTACCAGTTCCTTGCTATATACTTACCTGAAATTCAGAGACCAAATTTGTGTCTCTGCCTTCCAAGACTATCTGGTCCTGTATCAGCTGACTCAGAGACAGCAATGCTGTCATTGAAGAACAGTGCTATTCCAACAATAAAGTAAAATTTCTTACTATAATGTGGAAGAAAGGTAATTTGAAATAAGTCAACACATGGTGAATTTTACCAGTACATGAGGAAAGGGTGCCATAATGTGGTCTGTAATGTTGTTATCTGTTTATAATGTTATATTTAAAGATCAGTCCATTGTCAAGCTATACAGTAAATACAAGGTAGTCATTCTGTGTAGGCAAACAACAGGAATTCTGCAGATGCTGGAAATTCAAGCAACACACATAAAAGTTGCTGGTGAACGCAGCAGGCCAGGCAGCATCTCTAGGAAGAGGTGCAGTCGACGTTTCAGGCCGAGACCCTTCGTCAGGACTAACTGAAGGAAGAGTGAGTAAGGGATTTGAAAGTTGGAGGGGGAGGGGGAGATCCAAAATGATAGGAGAAGACAGGAGGGGGAGGGATGGAGCCGAGAGCTGGACAGGTGATTGGCAAAAGGGATACGAGAGGATCATGGGACAGGAGGTCCGGGAAGAAAGACGGGGGGGGGGGACCCAGAGGATGGGCAAGGGGTATATTCAGAGGGACAGAGGGAGAAAAAGGAGAGTGAGAGAAAGAATGTGTGTATAAAAATAAGCAACAGATGGGGTACGAGGGGGAGGTGGGGCATTAGCGAAAGTTAGAGAAGTCGATGTTCATGCCATCAGGTTGGAGGCTACCCAGACGCAATATAAGGTGTTGGTCCTCCAACCTGAGTGTGGATTCATCTTTACAGTAGAGGAGGCCGTGGATAGACATGTCAGAATGGCAATGGGATGTGGAATTAAAATGTGTGGCCACTGGAAGATCCTGCTTTCTCTGGCGGACAGAGCGTAGATGTTCAGCAAACGGTCTCTCAGTCTGCGTCGGGTCTCGACAATATATAAAAGGCCACATTGGGAGCACCGGACGCAGTATATCACCCCAGTCGACTCACAGGTGAAGTGTTGCCTCACCTGGAAGGACTGTTTGGGGCCCTGAATGGTGGTAAGGGAGGAAGTGTAAGGGCATGTGTAGCACTTGTTCCGCTTATTCTGTGTAGGCTTTACCTTTTGGGGACCATCCTTACCTTGGTTTAATTTTGAATCACCCCTTTTCTTTGTACTTTTCTGAATGGGGCAGATTTCATTCTGTATATGTTTGTTCATGACCTGGCTGTAAGACCTGTACCTTCACAAGACGATTATAATGGACACTGATGTGCAGAATGCCTATGGAGTGTCTTCCCATCATAAATCCTCTGTTAAAGGAATTACCAACCTGGGGTCCGAGGAGTCCTCAGTTAATAGTAGGGTCCCATGGCATAAAAAATGTTGTGAACCCCTGCCATGTTACATTTTCTTAAGATGATTTATAAACATATAATACCTAACATACTTCAAAATTAAAACATACTGTAGGGTGTCAAAAAACAATCATGTTGCATGTTTTTACTTGTGAACATCATACAACATGGAAACAGGCCTTTTCACCCATCAGGTTCCTGCTGACAATCAAGCACACTCCTACAGTAATTTCCTCTTCATCCTCTCCACGTTCCCATCACCCACCCCCCTTCCACACTAAGGGCAGTTTACAGTAGATAGTAAATCTACCTGTCTGTACGTCTTTTGCAGTAGCTGGTGGAAGCCCTCCCAATCACAATGAGAGCTTGCAAAATCCATACAGGCAGCATTCGAGATCAATGGATCCACTAGCTTGCAGAGAGATCTGGACCAACTGGAAAAATGGCCCAGAAAATGGAGTTGGAATGTGATGCAGACAAGTGTGAGGTGTTGCATTTTGGGAGGACAAATCAAGGTAGGACAAACACAGTAAATGGTAGGGCACTGAGGAGGGCGGAGGAACAAAGAGATCTGGGAGTTGAGATACATAATCCCCTGAAAGTGGTGTCACAGGTAGACAGGGTTGTAAAGAAGGCTTTTGGCATCCTGGCATTCATAAATCAAAGTACTGAGTATAGGAGTTGGGATGTTATGGGGAGTTTGTATAAGACATTGGTGAATCCAAATTTGGAGTATTGTGTACAGTTCTGGTCACCAAACTATAGGAAGGATATCAGTAAGATTGAAAGAGTGCAGAGAAGATTTACTAGGATGTTGCCAGGTCTTCAGGAGTTGAGTTACAGGGAAAGATTGAACAGGTTAGGACTTTATTCCTTGGAGTGTAGAAGAATGAGGGGAGAGTTGATAGAAGTTTACGAAATTATGAGGGTTATAGACAGTAAATGTGAATAGGCTCTTTCCACTTAGATTAGGAGAGAGAAATACGAGAGGACATGGCTTTATGGTGAAAGGGGAAAGGTTTAGGAGGAATATTAGGGGGAACTTCTTCACTTAGAGAGTGATGGGGAGTGTGGAATGAGCTGCCATCTGACACAGTAAATGTGGGCTCACTCTTAAGTTTTAAGAATAAATTGGGAGAGGTCTGGAGGGTTATGGACTGGATGCAGGTCAATGGGACTAGCAGAATAATGTTTCGACAGAGACTAGAAGGGCCAAATGGCCTGTTTTCTGTGCTGTGGTGTTCTATGGTTCTACTGTGCTGCCCCAACATGCTGAATAACCTGCTAACTGTAGTTGGCCTCAACTTTTTATTTGTCATCCTATTTGGAAAGAGGTAATGCACAAGTGAAACCAAGCAACATTTATACTTGGTGTTAAATGTCTGTTAGTTAAAATGCTTCCAAATGCTTCCTGTAGGGGGGGGGGGTTCATATTAATACGTTAATATGCTGCAACTGATTAAAATTTCTTCTGGCTTGATCGACTGAGGATTCTCATCAACCAAATACTTAAAAGTTCTCAGTTTTTCCTTCCTAAACAATTTTAGTAGGTAACCATGGAAAATATGTCTAGAAAGAATATTAGCATTTTAATTCCAATGCCAACTGCCAGATTGTACCGGCAGGAGGGGACTGTTCTTCCAGAGTTATTCTGCTTCAGAGTTCTGTTTTTCCTTCGCAATGCCTGCAAGATCATTTTAGCAGAGTCAATATGAAGCAGACAGAAATGTCCTTTTTCCATGTGCTGTATATTGAGACTGCTAAAATGGTCTCAGTGTTACCGAGTTAGAGGCAAATATGCCAAAGAATCTTGGGAATTCACTGGAAGCCTTGAGTTCTGATCTGGTGTCTAGCACTGCTGATGAATGGGCCTTCCAGTTTTATATTGACAAATTACCTTTTTTTTAAAAAAACTGTTTATTTACTCTTTACTGAACAAATGCAAGTATCTGGGAATAGTCAATAACAATTCTATTTAATCTGTCACAAAGACTGTGCAATTAAGTTGGATTAAGAAACTGGTAGTGATAATTCACCTTAATTGCCTTAGCAGACATTCTTGATGTTGTAGTTTTTTAAATTCTGTAGCTTAGAATGTGTCTTGCAAGGCTATTACTTAAACACTAATATATTCATGATAAGTACATTGAGCCTTCACTCAAGTACAATTTTAATATTGAATTGCCCTAGATAACTCACCCACTGTTGCAGACGAACAGCAGCAAGACAAGTGGAACTGTAGGCAATATACTTAAGCAATAAAGTAGAATCATTCATTAACCAGAGGAATGTTTATTTCATTTTCCAATTGCTAGAAATATTATCCCAATGTTATAGAATACAAAACTATATCATCATGAAAAGTTCCAGTATTATCAAACCTGTATAGATCTCAAAACTGTCCACCTGCATTTTGAGAAAGAAATTAGTCACGTGATTTGTTTAAAAGTTTGTCGCACTGTACTTGTCAATTATTTGGGCACGGGAAATGTACCTCAGATGACTACCTCTTTGTCTCCCCTTCATTCTAGGAAACCTGAACTATTTTAGATTAATTCCTATTTACAGGAAATAAATTTAAACCTATTATTACTTTTTCCATGCGCCATACTCCTATATTAAATTCAAGTTCAGTTTGTTGTTTCATTTGGCAGTATACATGTGTACAGTTAAGTGACAATGTTTCATTATTTGGACCAGGGTGCACAACGCGGTACATATAACTCCAACACAATGTATAAAGCAGAATTTCTCAACCAGAGTTCCGCGAGAGATCGTGATTTAAAAAAAATAAACTTTTTTTAAACTTTGTGCAACCTGCATCGCTAGTGCTCCGCAGTGATGGGCAGTAACCGAACAGCCGTTAGCAATCTCAGCCCAGTCTGGCAGTGCACAGTAAGACCGTGTATATTTGGTTGAGTCCATTCTCAGTTTTTGACGCAAGATGTGGAGGCCTTTGATAATTGGTGAGCGCTATAATGTTGGAGGGGAAGACAGTAGGCTGATGAGTGTGAAGTACGTTTGCCAAGCATTGAATGGACTCGCCCATCTTGGGCTGTGATGTCAGCCTCTCTCTCCCGAATTACCTCCCCAACTTCCCCTTATGCACCGCCGACTGACTTCTGATACCAAACAAACTCTACCAGTGCGGTAGAAAATTGGGGGGAAATTTTCATTCTAAAGGGGAATTTTTACGCACTGCGACTTGGTTAGAAGTGAATTGTATTGTGAAGTTTTTGTAGTTTTCTCACTGAGTTATTTATTATGTGGTTCTTTTTTATATTTTGTTAACCACTGTGTTATGACAGGATGCAGTCAGAGAAATTGAAAAGGTTTCACTCTCAAACGTTACAATAAGTTGACATATTGATGATGTCATATGATGCTGAAGAGGTTTTGTGTGATGAACTAAAAAAGAACAGCTTCTCTATTCAGGTTGATGAGTTACCGGATTTCACTAATAAAAGTAATGTTGTAGCATTTGTAAGATTTGTAAATGATGGTGAAATTCAAGAAAACTTTTTCTATTGCAAGGAGCTACAGAAACGAGCAAAGGCCAAGATATATTTAATGTTTTGTCTTCATATCTGGAAACAAAGGGTCTGGCTTGGAGGAACTGTGTTGGCATCTGTACTGATGGTTCTCCAACAATGGTTGGCTGTGTGAGAGGTTTTGCTTCCCTTGTAAAAATGGAAAACCCTGATGCTGTCACAACTGTGACGAAAGTACACATAGGCTAAGATGTTGACTGCCCTGTGCTATCACCAGTGGGATCAACAGTTGATCTGCCACCTGTCTTCAGGAGAGAGATAAGTAAGACAATGGAGCAGCATTTGGAAATGTTAATTAAGAGACGAGAGAGATTAACGGAAGGAGACACCGGTCTGGGTATTGTCAAGACTGGTTTGCTTTGAACCTGAACTGTTTGAAGTGATGGACAGGCGATACCCCAACAGGGGGATAAAAAGGGACGGGTTCGCTAAGGCAAGAGACACCACACGAGACACCACTCACGACACCATGAAGTATCGAGACCCTGGAAGCGGTGCGCCCCCACAAGTCAGTGGGAGTTTTGGAGGGCTGATCACGGGACCAGCCATAGACGCAAGGGTGAAAAGGTGCGGTTGGGCGGGAACCTGGTGTGTGTGTCCACCCTTGCCTGGGTGTCGGGTTCACCGCAGAGGAACGATCGTATCTGAAAACGGAGGGGTCACAGTCGGTGACCTCAGAAGACATTACAAAGGGCTTGCCCGATAGCTAACTGCGAGAAATATCAAAGGTGTGTTGAATCCGATTTTGAATATCAGCATTCTCTCTCGCTCTTGCTCTCCTCTCGCTCTCTCTCTCCTCCCCCCCCCCCAACGGCACAACAACGATTGCTGCGAACTGAACTCTGTCACTTGTGATTGAACATTTTACCCCTAGACTACGATAGAGCTTGATTGATCCTATTATCCTAGTTCTGTGTACATGTGTGTTTATTCAGTGCTAACCTGTTGCATTTATATCCTTACTATTAGAGTACTGTGTTGCTTATTTCTTTAATAAAACTTCCTTAGTTCCAGTAATCCAGACTCCAACTGAGTGATCCATTTCTGCTGGTTTGGCAACCCAGTTACGGGGTACGTAACACAACACACTGCTTTCTTCACAGAAAGGTGCTTATGTCAAAAACTCCTGGAGATGAAATGAAAAAAAGTTCAGGATGATGCTGCAAAAATGGTTAACTTTATCAAACAAAGACCAGTTCACTCGAGAATGTTTTTTTAATTTTAAAAAAAAGTGTGAAGACCTGGACAAAGAGCACACTAATCTCCTGCTACATACAAAAATCCAGTGGTTTAGCAGAAGATTTCTCAACAGGGTGTCAGAGCTGTAAGGTGAATCACAGGAGTACTTTCAAGAAAATAGTAGGCCAGATTTTGCTGAGTGCTTTGAAGATGAAGAATGGCTGCAGAAACTACCCTACTTAGCAGACATTTTTCATCATATGAACCAGATGACCAAGTCTCTGCAAGGCCCTGGAGAAAATGTTTTGACTTGAGGTGACAAGGTTCATTGGTTTAAAAGGAAACTGAATCTTTGGAAAACTCAATGTTGCAAGGAAATCTTGAAATGTCTCCACTGCTGCTTGGGCTTGAGAGTGAGGAAGGAGATCAGAAAGTCTCGAGTCTTATTAAAAACGTATGTTTGCCTTGTGAGTTTTTAAAATTTATGAAAGGGAAAGAAAGCTTAATTTCAAGAAAGGTAAACTAAGCTTAACTATCAGTTTTTTCCAAGAAAGGCTGGCTAAAAATTCATTCTCTACTCAAAACAACATTGACAATTATTTTTGGATTATTATATCTACAACTTACTGATCACACTAACGTACGGAGAGATCTATATATAATAATTTTTTTCACAGGATTTCCCTGACACCTGAAAATTATTTCAAGGGTTCCTCCAGGGCAAAAGGTTGAGAAAAGCTGATATAAAGTATTAGAACCAGATATTGCTGCCTGTGCCATGTGCCAGAGAGGGTAAGAATAGGAGGGAGCAGCTGAAGTCAGATGTATCACCATTACATTGGATTAAAGGGAATTACAGAGGCATGAGAGGGAAGCAGGCTAAAGTTGATTGGAAGGGGGCACTAGCAGCGATGCTGTGTTGTCATTGATGGCTAGTGTTTCTGGGGGAAATTCAGATGGTGCAGGATAGATACATCCTAAGGATAAAGAAGTATTCTAAAGGATGGATGGGGTAACAGTAGCAGACGAGGGAAGTCAAAGACAGCAAAAAAAAATGGGGACATATTGTATTGCAAAAATGAGTGTGGAGGGAGAGTATTGGGAAGCTTTTAAAAACCAACAGAATGCAACTAAAAAAACTGTAAAGGAAGAAAAGATGAAATATGAAGGTAAGCAGGCCAATAATATAAGAAGATACGAGAAGTTTTTTTTCCCCAGATATATAAATCTTTTTCTCTTTATGAGAGTGCCTATCGGACTACTGGAAAATGAAGCAGCAGAGGTAATAATGTGGGACAAAGAAATGGCAGAGGAACCTCAATACATTGCATCAGTCTTTACTGTGGAAGAGTCCAAGCAGAATGTCAGAAATGCAAGAGTGTCAGGAGCAGAAGTGAATGTTGTTGCTGTTACAAAGGAGAAAGTGCTTGGGAAACTGAAAGATTTGAAGATAGTTAAGTCACCTGAACTCAATGGACTACAGTCCAGGGATTCAGGAACACACACTCAGTGATTCAGGAACAGTGTCTTCCCTCTGCCATCTGATTTTGAAATGAACATTGAACCCCTGAATACTACTTCACTTCATTTTTATTATTTCTAGTTTTGCACTATTTTTAATTTAACTATTTGATATACATGTATACTTCAATTCATTTTTTTTTGATTTTTTTCTGTATTTATCATGTCATATGCTAGTAATATTAAACCTGCTTCTGATTCTGATCGTGGAGACATTAGTTGTGGTAACTTCTACTTTGAAAAAGGCACACTCGACAACTTCATGCCCAAAGAAACAAATTTATCTCGAACGTCAAAACCATTGTGTATATACAGAGGCTTTCACAACCCAAACTTTTTCACCCAGAGAGTGGTGGATATGTGGAATGCTCTGCCCCAGAAGGCAGTGGAGGCCAAGTCTCTGGATGCTTTCAAGAAAGAGATGGATAGAGCTCTTAAGGAAAGCAGAATCAAAGGTTATGGGGATAAGGCAGGAACTGGATACTGATTGTGGATGATCAGCCATGATCACAGTGAATGGCGATGCTGGCTCGAAGGGCCGAATGGCCTACTCCTGCACCTATTGTCATACGGCATGGCAGGAACACTATATACAAAGCACACCGAAAGTAAAAAGAATGGAAGTAGAACCCGCCCCCTCCATTATCCTAATTGGTATTAACTTACTTTTAATAATGCTCACATTACAACACTTCACCTCCTTTAAAATCCAACATCCCCAAATGTAAAAAACTAGGAAATAAAAACAGTGGTGTTATTAACTTGTGTACCCCCGAAAACTTCTACTAGTATCTCAGCAACAGTTTATCAGTACAAAACATCTAGAAAACATGACAGATTCAACATTCAATCTAACAACAACAACAAAAAAAGAACTGTCCTGTCAAAGATTCAGTCTGTCAGGAGGTTTACGAGTGCGCCGTGATCTGTGCACTACCCCCGGTGACCCAGCAGGCACCGCTGGTGAGGGTATTTTGGGTGAGTCTGGTGTTGGGGGCATGAGAGGGGTCTGTGTGTCTGCGTGAGAATGTCCATCCTCCTCAGGGGACCCCAACCCCTCTGCCAGCGTCTCGCCCTCTGGCAAAGTCACTGGTGGACATGCTTCCACCGTAGTCTGACTCACAAGTGGAAACTCCATGGAACTGTCTGCCCCTGAGCCGGTATCATGACGCAGACGTACATGGTCCTGATGTCTGCGGAAAACACGCCCATCAGTCAGCTTAACAACATAGGAGACGGGACCACTCTGCTTAAGAATAACCCCAGGTAGCCATTGCTGATTGTTTCTCACATAGACATTGTCATCTGCTTTTAACTGTCTCTCTCGCACATGTTGATCATGTCCCTCCTTCTGCTTTTCCTGCTTTCTCTCTACTTTTGCCTTCATGTCCGGGCGCAGCAGGTCCAATCTTGACTTGGGCCTCCGCCCCATCAGCATCTCTGCTGGAGTGCGGGCAGTTGTAGTCTGTGGCGTGAGGCGGTATTTAAACAGGAAACATGAAAGCCACATGCTAAGAGAGTCCCCTGTCATCCGCTTCAGGCCTTCCTTCAGTGTCTGAACAGCTCGCTCAGCCAAACCATTTGAGGCTGTGTGGAAAGGAGCCGTCCGAATGTGATGAATGCCATTCTGCTGCATGAACTCACTGAACAGCTCACCGGTGAACGTCGGGCCATTATCACTGGTCAGAGTGTCAGGCAACCCGTGGACTGCAAACACTTGCCTGAGTTTGTCTATGGCTGAGGGGGCTGTGATGTTGCTCATGATGTGAGCTTCGATCCATTTAGAATGCGCATCTACCATTACGAGAAACATCTGCCCCATAAAAGGGCAAGCAAAGTCCAAATGTAGCCTACACCAGGGGTGGTATGGCCACTCCCATGGGTGCAAAGGAGCTGGTGGTGGCATATTTTAATTAGTCTGACATTGCGTGCATAATTTTACCTTGTTCCCCAGATCCTGATCCATTCTTGGCCACCAAAAGTAGGTTCTTGCAAGGCTTTTCATTTGAGACACTCCTGGGTGAGCCTCATGAATTTCCTCCACAATCTGTGAACGGCCAGGGGAGGCACGATGACCCTCATCCCCCAGAAAATGCAGCCATCCTGCAGACTGAGTTATATAACCATATAACAACTACAGCACGGAAACAGGCCACCTTCTAATCCATGCCGAACTCTTACCCTATCCTATTCCCACTGACCTGCACTCAACCCATAACCCTCCATTCCTTTCCTGTCCATATATCTATCCAATTTAACTTTAAACGACAACATTGAACCTGCCTCAACTACTTCTGCTGGAAGCTCATTCCACACAGCTACCACTCTCTGAGTAAAGAAGTTCCCCCTCATGTTACCTCTAAACTTTTTTCTTCTAATTCTCAACCCATGCCCTCTTGATTTAATCTTCCCCACTCTCAATGGAAAAAGTCTAACCACGTTAACTCTATCAATCCCCCTCATAATTTTAAACACCTCTATCAAGTCTCCCCTCAACCTTCTACGCTCCAAAGAATAAAGACCCAACTTGTTCAGCCTTTCTCTGTAACTTGGGAGATGAAACCCAGGCAACATTTTAGTAAACCTCCTCTGTACTCTCTCAATTTTATTGACATCCTTCCTATAATTCGGTGACCAGAACTGTACACAATACTCCAGATTTGGCCTTACCAATGCCTTATACAAATTCAACATTACATCCCAACTCCTATACTCAATGCTCTGATTAATAAAGGCCAGGAAACCAAAAGCTTTCTTCACCACCCTATCCACATGAGATTCCATCTTCAGGGAACTATGCACCATTATTCCTAGATCCCTCTGTTCTAAAGCATTCTTTAATGCCCTACCATTTACCATGTATGTCCTATTTTGATTAGTTCTACCAAAATGTAGCACCTCACATTTTTCAGCATTAAACTCCATCTGCCATCTTTTAGTCCACTCTCCTAACTGTCCTAAATCTCTCTGCAAGTTTTGAAAACCTACCTCATCATCCACAACACCACCTATCTTAGTATCATCTGCATGCTTCCTAATCCAATTTACCACCCCATCATCTACATCATTAATATATATTACAAACAACACTGGACCAGTAGAGATCCTTGAGGCACACCGCTACACACCATCCTCCAATCTGACACACAGTTATCCACCTCTACTCTCTGGCATCTCCTATCTAGCCACTGCTGAATCCATTTTATTACTTCCATATTAATGCCTAACGATTGAACCTTCCTAACTAACATTCCGTGTGGAACCTTGTCAAAGGCCTCACTGAAGTCCATATAGACAACATCCACCGCTTTACCCTCGTTAACTTTCTTAGTAACCTCATCAAAAAATTCAATAAGGTTTGTCAAACATGACCTTCCGCGCACAAATCCATGTTGACTGTTCCTAATCAGACCCCGTCTATCCAGAAAATTATATATACCATCTCTAAGAATACTTCCCATCAATTTACCCACCGCTGACATTAAACTCACAGGCTGATAATTGCCAGGTTTATTCTTACAACCCTTTTTAAACAATGGAACCACATGAGCAATACGCCAATCCTCCGGCACCAGAGTTCTGTCTTGCGTTTGGCATAAGGCTTCATTTCCTCTCCTTCCATGACTCTGGGCCAACCTTGTAAAAGAAAAGTCTTGACTTGGGACAGGACTGGGTCCCTCTCTGTCCACTGCTTGATCTGGGTCGCCCTTACAGGTGTCTCAGGTAAAGGTAGTTGACTCAGTGCATCGGCGTTTGCATTATTCCCACACGCTCTGTACACTACAGTGTACCAGTAGGCTGACAATGTAAGAGCCCAATGCAATATCCTGGCTGAAGCTAGCAGTGGGATGCATCTAGTCTCACTGAACAGGCTCATTAGTGGTTTATGGTCTGTATAAATTGTAAATACGCGTCCATAAAGGTACTGATGAAAGCGTTTGACTGCAAAAACAATGGTCAGATCTTCTTTGTCTAGCTGTGAATATCCCCCCTCAGCAGCTGTCAGGGTACCTGAAGCAAAACCAATAGGCTTCTCTGAACGGTCCTCCGTTACATGTGAGAGAACTGCCCCGACTCCGTAGGGCGAGGCATCGCATGCAAGGGTGGTCTCCCTGTCTGAGTCATAGTGAACAAGCAGCTTTGCTGAGTGGAGGACTTCTTTCACTTCCTTAAAGTTTTCTCCTGCTCTTCACCCCACTGCCACTTAGTGTCATTGTGAAGCAGCTTACACAGTGGGGTCAAATCCCTTCAGAGGCCAGGAAGAAACTTGCCATAGTAATTCACCATGCCCAAAAATGATCTAAGTTCCGTGACGGTCTTGGGGCCTCCTTAATAGCTCTCACTTTGTCCCCCACTGGGCAAAGCCCCTCAACAGTGTTCTTGTGTCCCAGGTAAGTCACACTCGATGCCAGGAACACACATTTTTCGCATTTCAACCCCAGCCCTGTGTCTGAGAGCCTCTTCAGCACCCGTTCTAAATTAGCCAGATGCTCCACCTCCGTAGCCCCCGTGATCAAAATATCACCAAGGTACACTGCTACCTGCGGAATCCCCGGCAGCAAAGTGTCCATTGTCCTTTGGAAAATGGCAGGGCTGGACGCCACTCCAAACACCAGGCGATTGTACTTGAATAATGCCCTGTGCGTATTAATTGTGACGTACTCCTTTGAATCCTAGTCAAGCAGCAGCTGTTGATAGGCGTGGCTCGTGCAGCTTTGTGAACAGCTTACCCCCTGACAGGGTCGCAAACAGGTCATCCACCCGTGGTAATGGGTATTCCTCCAGTTTAGAGACCTGATTCACCATAAGTTTATAATCCCCACATATCCTCACCGTTTTGTCTGCCTTCAAAACTGGAACAATGGGAGCCGCCCACCTTGAAAACTGGATGGGCTCAATAATGCCCAGCCTCTGTAAATGTTCCAGCTCCTCCTCGACTTTGTCTTTCATGGCATAGGGCACCGACCTGGGCTTTAAAAAACGTGATATAGCCTCAGAGTCAACATGGAGTTTCACTGTCATGCCCTTCAGTGTGCCCAGCTCGTCCCCGAAAACGTCACTGTACGGCTGCAGAATGTCCTCTGTCGTGTGTGCATACTTAATTCCATGCCAGTTCAGCCAGATTTTGCGAAGCCAATCGCGACCCAAAAGACCGGGCCCCTGCCCTTAGCTATCACTAGCCTGTCTTCAGCCTTCTGACCTCCGGCTGAAATGGCCACATATAACACCCCTAAATGAGGTATGGGCTACCCCGTATAGGTCCTGAGTTTGAGCTTTGATGGTCTGATGGGAGGCAAGTTGGACCCCCATGTGCTCCTGTAGGTCTCCTCACTAATGACCGATGCAGTAGCCCCTGAATCAATCTCAAACTTAATGTCCTTTCCCCTGACAGTGACTGTGGCATAATATGGTTCAGGTGGTTCCTCATTCGTTTCCACTGCAAACATGTTGTAGGCACACGCTGCCTCTTCATCTGTTTCTTCTAGATGGTGTGTGGCTGCCTGAGCCTGTTGAGCTTCCCCCGCCCAGGCTTAATCTTACCCTTTGAACTTCTGCTCTTTTTAGCTAAATGTCCCTTTTTGCTATAAGCATGGCAGACAGTGTCTTTGAATTTGCAATTATTTGCATAGTGCGACCCTCCACACCGGAAACATCCCACCTGCTTTGCCTGTTTACCAGTCTCCCTCCTGACTTGGTGCACTGCCGCCGACTGCAACCCCCCCATGTCCTTTCTGGATATCCTTGACATTATTAGCAGCCATCTCCATGCCTTGGGCAATCTCTAAGGCTTTCTTGAAAGTCAACGGTGGGGTTTCCCCTAACAGGCGGTGTTGTATCTCGTCATTATTAACGCCGCATACCAGTCTATCACAGAGCACGTCTTCCAACACTGCTCCGAAATCACAGTGCTCCGGCAGCTGCCGAAGCTCGGCCAGGAAATCGGCCACAGACTGACCAGGCTTCCTGAAATGGCTGTGAAACTTCCACCGTTGGACTATCACAGAAGGTTTCGAATTGTAGTGGTTCGCCACGAGCTTGATCAGTTCGTCATATGGAATGTCCCCTGGTTTCCGCGGTGTGGCTAAGTTCCTTATTAGCTTGTAAGTCTTCACCCCACACACACTCAGGAGAATAGAGCGCTTCTTAGCCTCCTCAGTAATTCCATCAGCACAGAAAAAGTGCCCCAGCCTTTCCTCATACTCCAGCCAGTCCTCCATTACCTCCATAAATTGCACGATAGTCCCAAAAGTAGCCATCTGAACGTGAGGCCCTTATCGGTGCTGCTGCTCCCATTCAAAACGCACCAACACATCCATAAAACCCGTTTACCTCATCACCAAAAATATGTGGTAACTTCCACTTGAAAAAGGCACACTCGACAATTTCATGCCCAAAGAAACAACTTTATCTCGAACATCAAAACCGTTATGTATATACAGAGGCTTTCACAACCCGTACAGCATGGCAGGAACACTATATACAAAGCACGCCGGAAGTGAAAAGAATGGAAGTAGAACACCCCCCCCCCCCATTATCCTAATTAGTATTAACTTACTTTTAATAATGCTCACATTACAACATTAGTAATGATCTTTCAGAATCTCTAAATTCTGGAATGGTTCCTGAGGACTTGAAAATTGTAAATGTCGCTCAACATTTTACAAAGGGAGGGAAAGCAGTATGCCAGAGGTCCGTGCGTGTCAGAGAGCAGGAGTGAGCAACATTGCTATTACAAAGGAAAAAGTGCTAGGCAAATTCAAATATCTTATGATGGATTAGGTCACCTGGATCAGATGGACTACATCCCAGAGTCCTGAGAGAGGTTATTGAAGAGAGGACGAATGCATTGGTCATGATCTTTCAAGAATCACTTGATTTTGGCATGGTCCTGGAGGAATGGAAAATTGCAAATGTCATTCCACTCTTCAAGAAGGGAGGAAGACAAAAGAAAGGAAATTATAGGTCAGTTAGCTTAACCTCAGTGGTTGGGAAAGTGTTGGAGTCCATTGTTAAGGATGAGGTTTCGGGGTACTTGGAGACTAATGATAAAATAAGTCAAAGTCAGCAAAGTTTCTGTAAAGGGAAAACATTGACAAATCTGTTAGAGCTCTTTGAGGAAGTAACAAGCGGAGTGGACAAAGGAGAGGCAGTGGGTGTTATTTACTTGGATTTTTCACAAGGCATTTGATAAGGTGCCATACGTGCGGCTGCTTAACAAGATAACATCCTATGGTGTTACAGAAAAGATACTGGCGTGGGTAATGGAATGGCTGACAGGCTGGAGGCAGTGAGTGGGAATAAAGGGAGCCTCTTCTGGTTGGCTGCTAGTGACTAGTGGTGTTCCTCAGGGGTCAGTATTGGGATTGCTACTTTTCACATTGTTTGTCAATAATTTGGATAATGGAATTGATGGCTTTGTGGCAAAGTTTGCGGATAATACAAAGTTAGCTAGAAGGGTAGGTAGTGCTGAGGAAGCAATGCGATTACAGCAGGACTTAAACAAAGTGGAAGAATGGTTAAAAAAAATTGGCAGATGGAATACAGTGTTGTGAGATGTATTTTGGTAAAATGAACAATAGTGTGGACTATTATCTAAATAGGGAGAAAATTCAAACATCAGAGGTGCGGAGGGACTTAGGAGTCCTCATGCAAGACTCCCAGGAGGTTAATTTATAGGTTGAGTCTGTGGTAAAGAAGGGAAATGTAATGTTGGCATTTATTTCAAGGGGAATAGAATATAAAAGGAAGGAGATAATGCTGAGCCTTGATAAGATACTGGTCAGGTCACACTTAAGAGTATTGTCAACAGTTTTAGGCCTCAGATCTCAGAAAGGATGTGTTGTTACTGGAGAGAGTCAAGAGGAGGCTCATGAGAATGATTCCGGGAATGAGGAGCGTTTGGCAGCTTTTCACCTATGCTCTCTGGAATTTAGAAAAATGCAGTGGGATCTCATTGAAACCTACCAAATGTTGAAAGGACTAGATAAGGTGGATGTGGAGAGGATGTTTCCTATGGTGGGGGTATCCAGAACTAGAGGGCACAGCCTCAAAATTGAGGGGCAACTTTTTAGAACAGAGGTAAGGAGGAATTTTTTTTGTCAGAGTAGTGAATCTGTGGAATGCTCGGCCACAGACTGGGGTAGAGGCCAAGTCTGTAGGTATATTTAAAGCAGAAGTTGATAGTTTCCGGATTGGTCGGGGCATTAGAGGATATGATATGAGGGCAAGTGAATGCGGCTGAGTGGGATACAGGATCAGCCATGATGGAATGGTGGAGCAAACTCGATGGGCTGAATGGCCTAATTCTGCTCCTACGTCTTATGGTCTTAAAGGATATTATTGGCCAGTTAGCTTGACATCATCGTTGGAAAGATGTTGGAGTCTTTTATTAAGGATAGATTGTCAGGAGACTTGGAGGCGCAGGATAAAGTAGGGCAAAGTCAGCGTGGCTTTCTAAAGGGAAAATCTTACCTGACAAATATATAGGAATTCATTGAAATAACAGACTATGTAGACAAGGGAGAGTGAATGGATGTTGTTTATTTGGATGTTCAGAAGGCCTTTGACAAAGTGCCACAAATGAGACTGCTTAACCAAGTAAGAGCTGACTGGCAGGAGGCAGAGTGGGAATAAAGGGGGTCTATTCTGGTTGGCTGCTGATGACTAGTGGTGTGCCACAGGGTTTGGTATTTGGACTGCTCCTTTTCATGTTGCATGCCAATGATTTGGATGAAGGAATTGATGGCTTTCTGGATAAGTTTGAGGATGTTACGAAGTTAGGTGAAAGGGCAGGTAGTGTGGAGAAGCAGGATGTCTGCAGAAGGACCTAGACAGATTGGGGGAAAGAAGTAGCAGATGGAATGTAATATAGGGAAGTGCATTGTCATGCACTTTAGTATGAGGAATAAAGGTGTGGACTATTTTGTAAGTGGAAAGAAAATCAAAAGATCAGGTGCAGAGCAACTTGGGAGCCCTCATGTAGGATTTGCCAAGGTTAACTTGCAGGTTGAGTCGGTAGTAAGGAAGGCAAATACAATGTTTGACTTTATTTTGACAGGACTAGTATACAAATGAAAGGGTGTAATGCTAAGGTTATATAAGGCATTTGTCAGGCCACACTTGGAGTATTGTGACCAGTTTTGGGTCCCTTAACTAAGAAAGGATGTGCTGGCATTGGAGATAATACAGAGGAGATTCACAAGAATGATCCCAGGAATGAAAGGGTTAATGTGAGGAGCATTTGATGGCTCTGGGCCCGTACTCGAGTTTAGAAGAATGAGGGGGGGATCTCATTGAAACCTATTGAATATTGAAAATTCTGGATAGAGGGGATGTGGAAAGGATGTTTCCTATAGTGGGAGAATTCATGATCAGGGTGCACAGCCTCAGAATTGAGAACGTTCATTTAGAACAGAGGGGAAAAAAAATTTTTTTAGCCAGAGGGTGGTGATTCTGTGGAATTCTTTTCCACAGATGGCTGTGCAGGAATCTTCACAGGGAATGTTGGCAGGGAATTCAGTAGTCTTACTGCTTGGGGGAAGAAATTATTTCCCATCCTAACAATTCTTGTCCTAATGCTATGGTACCTCCTGCCTGTTGGTAAGGTGTCAGATGGGAGTGATCATTGACAAAGCCAAGGGCTCTGCATACTCAACACTCCTGATAAATATCTCTAATGGTGGAAGAGAGACCCTGATGATCCTCTCAGCAGACTTCACAATCCTTTGTAGGGACTTGCGGTCAGATGCTTTGCAGTCCTTGTACCAGATGGTGATGCAGCTGGTTAGGACACACTCAATTGTGCTCCTGTAAAAATTGGTTAAAATGGAGTGGGGGGGGGTAAAATAACCTCGCTCGCCTCAATCCTCAGAAAGTGGAGATGCTGCTGTGCTTTCTTGACCAAAGAGGTGGTGTTGAGGGATGAGGTGGGGTCGTCCATTACGTGCACACTCAGAAACTTGTTGCTCCTAACTCTCTCCACGGAAGAGCCGTGTTTATGCAGTGAAGAGTGCTCAGCCTGCATCTTCTTAAAGTCCACAATCCTCCCTTTGGTCTTGCCCACATTGAGGCTCACACCATTGTGCCAGCTGCCCTACCTTGTCTCTGTATGCCATGTCATGGATGTTGATGAGGTCAGCCACTCGTGTGACGTCACTCAGTTTGGTTTGAACTGGATCCAGCTGTGCAGTCAGCAGTGGGCTGAGCCCACAGCCCTGGGGAGCGCCCACTCTGCATCTCACACTCTGTATCTTTGCGGAATAATCAGGGATATACAGAAAACAGTTTTATGCAACTGTTCTGAATTCAGTGTTATAATAAAGTCCACTGCTGTGATTATTTTAGCACTGAAAGGAAGCACCTGGTGTACTACGGCAATTGCAACATCCTGAATGTGTTGATTATAATCCCTTTTTATAACAATTGCAGAAAGAGAGGAAAGCAAACACACAGAAAACATAATTTTAACATATTCAATAAAATTGTAGGGAATTCTTTACTCGTTCTTACGGGTTGATAAACATATATTTTCAGATAAAATGAAATTAGAAAACGTTAAGAAGTATATAATTGCCGAGCCTTTTTTGAAGATATCTGTGATTTAATCATGGTATTAATTATCTTGCAAGCCTGTGATGCTGTCAGCAGTAACAGATTGTTAACAGTTCTTATTTATTGCATAAGTACTGATGTTAAATATTTATTATCTACTGTAAACCAAACAACAAATAGTTTGGTTAGTTGAAATTAATGGTGAGTTAGTTGAAGTAATTCAAATTCATGAGAAACCAGTGAATTCTAGGATGTTAAAGGGAGAAAAATAATTGTACTTGGAGCATAAGGAAGAACAAGCAATTTCACGCCGTATTTCAGTTGAAGCCTTGGTATTACCAGAAGAGATGTTAAATATGTGTTTAATTTCATACGGAATGTAAAAATGTTAATCATTTGGCTACATTAATTACCTGTTGAGACAATAGATTACTCTAGCGTTATCTATTCGATAACACTTCCCACGTGTGTTGAGAAGCACAAGGACAGCATCAGGTCACTGATTCATGCAAAACAGAGTAGCTGTTGGCCCTGTCGAAACCCATGGATGAAGAGTAAACACCTGGGGTAATGTAGATCTGAGAAGTGTTGAGACTGAAATTTATTCAAGCTGTGAAAATAGTAAAACTAGACAAGGCAAGCAAAATAGGTTTTTTTTACGTGAAGTCAAAGAAGTAATTTATCTCAAAAGCCCTGCATGGAAGCCTCAAGGATGTTAAGTTGCTAGCACAACTGAAATAATTGCCTAATAATGTGGGAAAATGGGAGTGGGGATGAGGAAAAGGGCTTTGGTGAAATTACAAAGGCTTTGTACAAACGGAAGTCTTTCTGTGAGGTAATTCTGTGTGCCACCTCTCTGAATCCCTTCCATGTAACGTAAGTTTGCATCTTGGTTGAATCAGGAATAAAATGCAGTCTCACATCTCACATACATGCTCTCACATTTGTTGTTTTGGTCAATTCAAGCTCTCTTTAACTCTGCTTATAACTTTTTTGGAGCTAACTATTTGAGCTGCAGAACATTATTTCATCCCAACCATGATTATGGATAGCTATGGTCATCAATAGCTACAATGCTACCCTCCTCTAGCTTATTTTTCACCTCGCATTTTCAAATCTCAGTCATGTTGCTATTTATATCTCCTGATTAGCTGCCTGACTTGGCATCAAACTTCATTTGCATCAGGGCTACTGAGATTTTGAATTGAACCCTGAGTTTTGAATTGTTTAGGAATCAAGGCTTGGGCAAAGAAAATTGTATCCAACCCTGCAAAGATGCTAAGGTGACATTTTGTTTCATGTATCCACCATAAAAGGCATATCAAAACTCTTGAAACGGCTCTGCCAAAATGGATACCTGACCGTGATTTTGGGCCTGCCATTATCAATAACTTCATGTGGAGCATCCAACTCAGTTTAAGCTAGAGAACTCCATGAACGTTTGAGGAATTTTGGCTCGGTTGTTTTATTTAGTTAAGCATTCTGTGATGGTAGGTTATGTGCTCAAAAGGAGGAGAGTTACATTTTGTGACAGATTCGAGGAAAACCTGTAATCAAGTCAAAAATAGTTTTATAGGTACCTGGAGAAGATATCAAACATATCATGTAATATTACATTCTGACAGGAGTCAAGATAGATAAGTCACAAGGGAGTCTTCAAGAACAATCTAGCCCAGTGTTTCCCTACCTTTTTTAGCCCAATACCCCCCAAAAGAATTTCATCCTTGCCCCTCTTAGGCACAATATACTTTCCGCCACCCGCATAGTGTAAAAACATATCTACCATATGCTAACATGACAAAAATGATTAATTTAAATTTTTATTTGTCTTTAAATGTCTATTGCACAGTACCTGTGCACTGTACAGCAGCTTCGATATCAATGTGATCCTTGAGCCTGATGGTTTTTGGCAACAGTTGAAATATCTGGTTCAGGTTGTAACACCAAAAGCCTTAAGCCCCCACACATAACAGTGTCCAAGCGGTTTCTGTTTTTTTGTGACTATGTGGTTCACTGCACTGAAGTCTCTTTCAATAAGGTAGAAGGATGGAAATGCAATGAAGAGCAGTTTGACTCTTCCCCAAAGACGGGAAACTTTGTATGACTGTGTAGACACGTACCACAAAAGCCAATATTGTTGAAAAGTATTCTTGTTTTTCATCATTCTGAATTTTGATAATTTCTTCTTGCAAACTCTCTTCCTGTTCCTCCACCTTGAAAAGAAATGGGTCAATTACCCAGTCCAGAATTTGCAGATCGTTCAAATCCTTGAATCGATTCTGAAAATCCTGTTCAGTGGCTGGAGGCGTAAGCAGTACTCTTGCAAATCATCGTCTGTGAAAGAGAGTGCCATACTTTCCATGCAGGGAAGCTGAGAACACTCTTCTCCTAATGTTTTGCTAATATATTTCCGATTTTCTGATAAATGTGGACATTGTACTTTTTGCCTGAATTAAATTGAAATTCTCAGCCTGCAGTTTCATGTTTAGAATGTTCATTTTTGTCATACAGATTGGCTAGGTATGCCACATCTCCACGTAGAAGTTCAGTCTTTTTTCCCCAAGTTCTAATTGACTTTGAGCAAAAATTCAACCAGGGTGTCAAAAAGATCAAAGAAACATTTTAAGCAACTGCCTTTTGACAGCTGAGACACTTCATTGTGAAGAAGCAAGTATTCAAACTCTTCATCATTATCTTGGCATAACTGGTGAAATATTCTGCTATTTAATGGATGTGCTTTAATTTTGTTTATAGCAGATATAACAAGAGTCATGCTTGAAAAAACTCGTTGGCTGAGGTTTTTGGCTGCAAGATGTTGACGATGAATTACACAATGGATTGCAAACAGACTTGGAATTTCTTTTTTTGTAAATGCCACTAAACTAGCATGGCAACCTGTCATATATGGTGCTCCATCTGTTGCACAAGAAATCATGTTGCAAATCAGAATATTTTTATCCTTAATATCCACTGAGTCGTTGTAGATTGATTCGCCTTTGATATTTGCTTTTAACTTTTTACAAAAGAGAATCTCTCCACATAAATTTCCATTTTTGATCAACTGTACATATACCATTAGCAATGTCTTCTTGTCTCGCACAGTTGATTCATCCAGTTAAATGCTAGATTTTGTTTTTGTACCTCTGTGCATAGTTGATACTCAATGTTTTCAGTCATTTGGTCAATACAATGAGTTATTACTCGGAGGAATTGATTTTAAAATACTGGTATCCAATTTGAGAATAGTGATAAGCATTTCCGATACAGCAGGCATTATTAATCTTTCACTAGTTGTATGAGATTTTCCACACTTGGCTAACATATTGACTATGTTATACAAAACAGTGAGACCACTATCAAGGTCATTTTTAGCTTTCTTGGCAAATGACTCAAGTATGCAACACTGAATGCTTCTTTCTTTTTCTGGAACAAAGTAATACTATAAGTAGCCATCTCAGTGTGTCTTTTATGGAAGTGTTCTTGCAATATTGATGGTTTCATAGCTTCATTAGACAGTACAGTATTACAAATAAGACATATGGGGCATCATTGATCTGACAGGAATGGAATAAAAGCATACTCCAAGTGTGTAACATTGTGTTGACGCACTTTCTGTAGTTTCTGTTTCTTAGCAGGATTAAAATTGAAGACTTAACCCCCTTCAGACTCCCAGAGATTACACTGAGGTCACTTTGAACACCTCAAGAGGAATCCTCGGGGTCAGCCGGTTCACTGGCTCTATTTCACCATCTGGTTCCAGCCAATGCTGTATCATTGTGTGACCTGCTTTCCGTAGATCTGTGGAGAAAGTTGAGAGACTGTACTTGACTTACCAACTGTTAAGTTCCATGAACCTATTCCATGCCACAAGTCAAGAGCACCCTGATTGCCAATTTTTACATCCTCCATAATGTCTGTTTGGTTGGTAAGATCAGATGAGATTGCTGAGTTTCAGGCATGTTGTGATGACAAGTGCTCACTTCCTGTGTTCTAGTGCCTCATCCTTTTTTCTTTGGAAGTGCCTGTTCTATTAACAGTCAGTCAGGTCTCTTGCCTCAAGTTAGGGAGCTGCTTACTGCCCCCCCCCCCCAAAATCTTGAATGCCCCCCACAACTTCTGTTTCCCCTAACATGCGCTTAGGACACGTAATGACACCCGGTGGGAATTACTGCTCTAGCCCTTTAATGTTGATAATATCACAATTCATCTGAGAAAAATCAACATTGATTTTAGGAGCAATGTGGTTAAACATGGACTGCCAGAAATCTTATTTAAATTAATAGTACTGTTCCAGACAAATTCTGTGCATAAAGGGTTCAAATTAATGCAGAGTATAAAGGAATTCCAATCTGAACTTCCAAGTTCAAAGAAAAATAACCGAAGTAGATCACAGAAATTAATAATGTCAATAGATTATAAGAAGCAACTAGATACTTTTCTGAAGGGAGAAGAAATTGAGGATTATATTGAATGGTATTGAGATCAACCAAAAGTATGATTTGATAAATTGCATTTCTGTCTTCATAATAGGTTGTATATTTTAACAATTTTAACTCCCTGGCAGTGACTAAAATTTAACACTTTTTTGGTTCTGTATGGGTGCTGTGGATGTACAGTATTACTGTTTTGGAGAAGCAACACCAGTGTATTGAAGCATTGTTTCAGCTTGGACTAAAAAGGCATTGGTTTGTTTATCGCCTTGCTTGTACTGCTGGTCCAGCCCCAACCATATCTCTTCCTGTCGGATTCCTATGAGAATCCACGGGGGCTTTTATGACACCCCTGGGACCCAGGCTGCAGCTTTTGTTACCTGCCCTTCCACTGCCTCCAACTAAAATCAATTGGATGACGTCTTTATGTTTAAACTGTGCTAAAGTTCAGAAAATGTGACTCATTCAATGCCTGATCCAAAAATCTGACAGTTTTCAAAAGTTGCTATTTTGTGTAACATTTCTGTTTCACAGTGTGCAGTGGTGTTACTGTCACTTGACGACTAGTTTGAATAACTCATTCCCAGTGTCAGCCAATTGATAACACAGGTGATTTTAGCTTCCACCCCACATGTTCACTTGCATCATTCCACCATCACTAAGTAGTTTCCTATTCAATGTTAAGAAAAAGTACTCCAAAAAAAAATTGATTAAAATATCAAGAAACTTTATAATACTTGGAATGTGCTCAACATTCCATTTTTAATTATTAGTTTGTCAACAAAAACATTTGCAAGACGTAAGATTCTAAATTAACACTTTACCATTGCTGCACAAAGTTTACACTGCAAGCATCAAATAGATTTTATCCTGTGTTGTGAATTGATTTGTGGCTTGCGTGTTAACTTTAGGACCTCATTCCGTTTCCCCTTGTAGAATCTTAGATTCAGAGAAATCTGTGCCACCGATGAAAGTTAAATTCATTTCTGAAAGTTATTTGGAATGTTATAAAGCAAAAAAAGCGTTCAATAAAATCTGAGCAATGCACTTGGTCAGCAAGAATGGAAGATTCTAGTTTTGTGCTACTAATATCTTTCTTGCCTCATCAAATCTAGATTCTGTAGAACCAATGAAGTAGTGAGATAAGGAAAGGAAGGGTGCAATACAAGAAAGGAATTGCTGAAAACGCTCAGCAGGTCAGGCATTGTCTGTGGAAAGAGAAACAATGTGTAATTGTAAACTGGGAAGCCTTCAGAAACAAAATTTTGAGAGTACAAATCTTGTATGTGCCTGTCAGAATAAAAAGTAATGATAACAAGTGTAGGGAACTTTGGCTTTCAAGATGTACTGAGGCCCTGATTCAGAGGAAAGAAAGTAGTTGCATAGCAGGTACCATCAAGCAGG
Source organism: Mobula hypostoma (assembly GCF_963921235.1). Taxonomy (NCBI): domain Eukaryota; kingdom Metazoa; phylum Chordata; class Chondrichthyes; order Myliobatiformes; family Myliobatidae; genus Mobula; species Mobula hypostoma. The sequence goes on along the minus strand of NC_086098.1, from coordinate 53,495,543 downwards.
AATGAATGAGATGCATATGAAGTACAGGAAATGCAAGAGAACACAGGAGAGAAATGAGGAAGACAAGGTGATGGAGAATCTAAGGGATTCTACAGATATGTTAAGAGCAAAAGGATTGCTAGGGGCAAAGTTAGTCTACTGGAAGATCAGAATGGTAATCCTTGTGTGGAGTCAAAACAGATGGGGAGATCTTAAATACATTCTTTTCTTGGGAGATGGACATCAGAGTTTATAGAAATGAGGAGAAGCACATCAACTTCATGGACCCTGTACAGATTACAGAGGAGGAGGTGTTTGCTAGCTTGAGGCAAATCATGGTGGATAAATACCCAGGGCCTGACAAGGTCTTCCCTCAGATCCTACGGGAGGCAAGAGCAGAAATTGCCGAGGCCATAGCAGAGATAGTTAAAATATCCTTAGTGACAGGAGAGTTACCAGAGGATTTGGAGGATCGCCAATGTTGTTCTGCTGCTTTTTAAAACAAAAAGGCTCCAAACAGAGACCAGGAAATGAGAGGCCAGTGAGTCTGAGATCAGTTGTGGGAAAGTTATTCAAAGGTATTCTAAGGGATCAGATATGTAAGTACTTGGATAGACATGGATTTGTTTAAGGATATTTAGCATGTGTGGTAGGTCTTGTCTAACCAATCTTATAGAGTTTTTTGAGGAAGTTACAAGGAAAGTTGATAAAGGCAAGGCAGTGGATATTGTCTACATGAACTTTAACAAGGCACTTGACAAGGTCCCGCATGGGAGGCTGTCAAGAAGGTTAGGTTGCTCAGCATTCAGGATGAGGTAGTAAATTGGATTAGACATGGGCTTTGTGCCAGAGAGTGGTAGTAGAAGGCTGCCTCTGACTGGAGACCTGTGACCAGTGTTGTACAGTAGGGATTGGTGCTGGGTCTATTGTTGTTTGTCATCTATATCAATGATCTGGATGACACAGTGATTAACTGGATCAACAAGTTTGCAAATGGCACCAAGATTGCGGGTGTAGTGGTTGGTGAGGAAGGCTATCATGGCTTGCAGAAGGATCTGCATCAGCTGGGAAAAATGGGCTGAAAAAATGGCAGATGGAATTTAATGTGGAGACAAGTGTGAGGTTGTGCTCTTTGGCAGGACCATCCAGGGTAGGTCTTACACAGTGAATGGTAGGGTACTGAGAGTGTGGTAGAAGAAAGAGATTTGGGAATACAGGTACCTAATTTGTTGAAAGTGGTGTCACATGTAGATAGGGTCATAAAGAAAGCTTTTGGCGCATTGGCAATGTACTGAGTACAGAATACGGGATGTTGTGTTGAAGTTGCACAAGACATTGGTGAAGCCTAATTTGGAGTATCGTGCAGTTTTGGTCACCCTACCCACTGGAAAAATGTAAAAAAAAAAGGTTGAAAGAGTGCAGAAAAATATTTACACGGATGTTGCCGGGTCTGGAGGACTTGAGTTATAAAGCTTGAATAGGTTAGGACTGTATTCTTTAGAATGTATAAGATTGTGAGGAGATTTGATAGAGGTATACAAATAGGGTAAATGCAAGCGGACTTTTTCCACTGAGGCAGGGTTGGCCTACAACCAGAGGTCATGGCTTAAGGGTGGAAGGTGAGAAGTTTAAGGGGAACATGAGGGAAAACCTCTTCAATCAGAGGGTTGTGAGAGTGTGGAATGAGCAGCCGGCACAAGTGGTGCATGTAAGCTCGATTTCAACGTTTAAGAGAAGTTTGGTTAGGTACATGTATAGTAGGGATATGGAAGGCTATGGTTCCAGTGCACATTGATGGGAGTAGGCAGTTTAAATGGTTTTGGCATGGACTAGATGGGCTGAAGGGCCTGTTTCTGTGTTGTACTTCTCCATGACTTTATGGCAGGGAGATGAAGTAACTTATTAGTCTGTTAAATGATGCAATCACAGTAATATGAGCAACATACATTGATCTGCAATTCCTGTTTGCTTTGTTGTCATCAAATAATTCAACAAAAGTGAAGGAAACCAGTTATAAATAAAATCACATTTATTTAATTATGATTGTTCAACAATGTTAACTCATCTATTAAAAGCAGGAACTCTTAATAATAAACCATATGCAAGAGGAAGCTCAGGCAAATTACTTGAAAGTTAGAGATTTTGGTAATTCTGTTTATTATGGGCCAGAGATTGCTGGGATTATCATGGCACTTACCATCATTAATTTGTGTAAGTAGAGATCAAACTCTCTGCCAATAGCTGGGTGAATGTAATACCCTGTCACTTTCCATAAAAGACCACATAAAGTTATTGAAATTATATTGCTTTCTTTCCTAAAATTATTCCTTTAGGGCTGGTAACTAATATCAAAGATAACAAATTTAATGATTTGTTTCTGACCAGTGTTTTGATCTCAAATGTATGTAAAGGAATCAATAAAATTGAGGTGCTTCATTACTACAAATACTAAGTCATTCCTATTGATAATTTTTGTAAATTGTTTTTATCTACCATGGTCGTCGTGCTGTTCACCCAGGTGTTCATGTGGTAAAGTAAATAGTTTTGAGATGTAATGCTGTTTCAACAAACTTTTCAGAAATTATTATGGGATGTTGTATGAATAACTTGAAGCAGGATGTGTCAAGTTTAATGTAATTGGAAAGGAAATAGTAATTTTGCAATTCTTGTTCTCAGATCTCGCTGTTGGATATTTCCTAGTCACCTGTTTGTTATTTATTTAAGAAACTGTTGCAGTGATGTGGGCAGTTGTCCATGCAGTCACACAATCACTGGCACAGCATTACTGTTTACAATGAAAATTGTTGTAGCATTTATAAAATTAGAAAACAGCTCTGTCAATGTTGGATCTGGTATTTAATGGAGATCATGTCAAAGTTCAAAGTAAATTTATTATCAACGTACATGTATGTCACCATATACAACCCTGAGATTCATTTTCTTGTGGGCATGCACAGTAGATAAAAGAAACAACAAAAAAGCAAAATAACAATAATAAACAAGCATTAAATATTTAAAATATGAGATGAAGAGTTCTTGAAAGTGAGTCCATAGGTTGTGGGAACATTTCAGTGTTGGGGTATGTGAATTTGCCCCCCTCCCCCCCCCCCCAGTTCAAGAGCCTAATGGTTGAGGAGTAATAACTGTTCCTGAACCTGGTGGCATTGGTCCTGTTCCACCTCCCTGATGGCAGCAGTGAGAAGCGAGCATGACTGGTTTGGTGGGGGTCTCTGTTGAAGGATGCTGCTTTCCTGTGCTCAATAGTAGGGAGGGCTTTACCCGTGAAGGACTGGGTTGTATCCATTGCTTTCTGTAGTCTATTATGTAACTGTTAGAATGCACGCACTGAGTATTTCCACTCTTCCTGATCAAGCTAGAGAGCTATTGGCTTTATTGTGTCTGATATATTTCACACACACACACACACACACACACACACAGCTTTACTTTTTAGAAACACCACCTTGTGTACATTTGTTTTCAGTTCCTGGTTTTATTCTTTTGAAGAATGTGTGTTGAACTGCTGATGAGAATATTGTCCCTGTGTACAGGCTTGTACTTTTAGTAAACTGTGTGCTTATTCAAAGGTTCTTCAGAGATTGTCCCTCTGAAACAATATGCTAAACACTGTTGCAGATGTGAACAGTGCATAACATAATCCTTTAAGTAGTAATAATTATTCACATGCAATAATCCATAAACTGCATTCTTGCTTTTATTCATTCTTTACCTCCTTTCTCTGACTCTAAATTGATTCACGTTTGCCTTGTTTCATCTGTGCCATTCACTCCATTTGTTTCAGTATTCTTTTACACTGGTCACAAGATTAAGACCTTGCTGACCTTGACCTTAACCATGCTCTCCGAATCTCCTCAAGAACTTTAATGATCTCTGACCCATTGGTCTACAACATCTGCTGTCACTAACCCTACAAGTTTCCATACTTGAGCCTTTGCTGCATGATTTCCCTGCTGAAAAGAACCATTTAGATTCATTATAGCACCATGTTCCTATCAGTATTTCAGTGATTTGTGACAAGTGTATGGAGCAGAAATACTCAATGGCTAGCATTTCCAATTAAAATAGTCAGCTGTATAGGCAGCTGGTGAGAGAGAGAGAGAGAGTCAACACTTCAGGTCAGTGACTCTTCAGGCTTTCTTTAGAGCTTGTCTTAACTATTGTAAAATCAATCCAAAAACTGTGCAATAGAGTAATAAAATTCAATGTTTTAAACGTTTGGGCATGTTGGATTTCCAACTTTCCATCAGACATCATTCAGTATTGGACATCCCTATAGGAACAAGTCTATGTCAGTAATACAGTGGAATCTGGATTGGGACACATCGGGACTGATGCATTTTGGCCCAATTAGCCCAAGTTTTGTAGAAATAGTTAAAGTGTATTATAAAAAGAACTGAGTAACAGATTATGTATTTGAATGAAATACATAAATTAGAATACTACGAATACCCCTGCAGTACTATAAAACTCTATGTTACTTTCAAATAGTTACTGATGGAGGAATTCATCCAGTGTACACTGCTGTGTTCTTTTGATTAACTGTAAATGAACAAAATCAGTGCGGATGCCTAGTGTGGGTAATGGACAGCCTTCAGACAATGCTTTTGATGGTGGTATCCTCCAAATCATTGTCATTGTGACATTCAAGATGTAATCAATTTCTTCAAATTCTTCGTAATTCCTAACTTGCTGAATTGGTGAAATTGTTTTATTTTCACTCCTGCCCGTTTCTGGCACCTCCATGCTTGAAACTACAGTGAGCAAAACAGTTCTGAATTGTCCTACTGCTTATTTCTCACTAGATATCAGTGACAAAAATCACTGCTTTTTGAACAGAAACACACGCAACAAATGCTATTTTAAAACTGTTTGCTCTGAGCACAGTGTAGTGTCTAATGGCCTCACAAGTGCATGTGGCTGACCCTAGTTAGAAGCTGTTGGGCAACAGCCTCCCCTCCCAGTTAAGCAGCATAGTATCCCAAATAAATGAAGGGGATTCTGGCTATTTTCTCAATTCGCTTATCTTCTTTAAGAGTTGTCCCAAATAAGCGGCACCCCCAATTAACCAGAATCTACTGTATTATGATTTCTTGAATTAAAATCTTGATCAGAAATTTCAGTGGAATATTTCTGGTTAATTTCTTTTGCTTTTTTTTCTATGTACTGTAATTTTATTATGCTTTTTGTAATCAGAATAAATTGTAAATCGCAAACAAGAGAAAATCCAAGCAACACTACACATGCTGGAGGAACTCAGCAGGCCAGGCAGCATCTCTGGAAAAGAGTAGAGTTGATATTTCAGGCCGAGACCCTTCAGCAGTACGCCAACTGTAGTCTTTTCCATAGACGCTCCCCGATCTGGGGAGCTGCTCACCCAATTTGTGTGTTGCAATAATTAATATCATTCTTTAAAGTGCACTGGGACATGTTGCTTTGTTTATAAATGTTCTGTTTTCAACTGCTATGGATGAAAACTTACTCCAGTTACTACTTTTATTTATTTATTTAATTTGTTTAATACAGCATGGAACAGATCCTCCCAGCCTAATGAGCTGCACTGTCCAGAAACCCATTAGTGTTGGTCTATTTAACACCAGCCTAGTCACAAGACAATTTACAATGACCAATTAACCCCACTACATTCAGCTAGATTTTTAACAAGTGTTGTGTTTTGTAATTCCAAAACATAAAAATTAATTGGGGAAAAAAATCAAGGGAGTCCAAAATGAGAGTTTAACTTCATCTTTACTTTTAAGCAAGGTACGCATGTATCATGTGGTAGTTCATGACACAGGCAATTCATTTGTTTTGACTTTTTTTAATTGGGATACAGCACAGAATAGGCATTCTGACCCTTCAAGCCATGCCATCCAGCAATCTCCTGATTTAATCCCAGCATAATCACGGGACAGTTTTTAATGACCACTTAACCTACTAACTAGCACGCCTTTGGTCTGTGGGAGGAAACCAGAGCACCCAGGGTAAACCCACGCGGTTCTGGGGAGAACATGCAAACTCCTTACAGGCAGCACAGGGAATTGAATGTGGTTCGCCTATATTCTAAAGCGTTGTGCTAACGCCTACTCTACAGTACTGCCATACATATAACCCGTAACGAATTATTTAAACGAACAAGAATGCTTAAACAATACATTTACAATATCACTAAAGTACTACTGAAATATTAAAAGCACAATCGTATGCAGTTCCTTCTGCAACTGTCACTGGTGACTCAGCACACCTCAGTCAGCATGTTTTACTGTGTGCACAGATGTACAAGACAAGCTGGAAGCAAGGTTTTAACACATCTGACCTCCCAGTGCACCTCTGTATTTGCCAGCGAGCTCTTCAGAGCGGTGCTACCATTATGTGCCTCATTCCATCTCAGAAAGTTTGGTGCCAGTGATTGGAAAAAAATACAAACTTGTATCTAAAAATATGGTCAGTTTTGCTGTACTTCCAAATTTGAATGCTGCAAGTTAAAATCACTTTCATACCAGCAGGTTCGGGACATGCGGCTCCTGAACCATTGCGGATAACTTCGCCTACATCAACACTGAACTGAATCCACGATGTATAAACCCACTCTACAACACGTGTTCTCAGTATTATTTATTTACTTCTTTAAAATTATTTGTACAATTTGTCATTTTTTGCACATTGGTTGTTTGTCAATCTTTGTTCATGTATAGTTTTCATAAATTCTAGGATATTTCTTTATTTTCCTGGGAATGCCTGCAAGAAAATGAGCCTCAAGGTAATAGATAGTGACATCTACATACTGTACTTTGATCATAAATTTACGTTGAACTGTGAATTTGTGTAAACGGCACACTGTGTGTAACTAATTCTAAGTATGATTTTGAAGCACAAGACCTCCCAAACTTTCAAATGGCTGACTAAAGAACAGTCCATACATACAGACAGTCATTTGGGAGACCAGTGGAATGAATTTGCCATCTGTTGCGGTCGCATTTCCGACTTGCAAATGTCCAGGTCTTGAGCAGTTATGTGGACCCTGCCATAACCTGGGGGGCAATCTGTAACAGACTGTTCAGTTAGAGAAATGCAGTTAATGTGATGTATATGGATTGGGAAAGGAGTTGGCTGCTGTATGCTTTGTCCACTTCTTAGATGCTGCCTGACTTGCTGGGTTCCTCCAGCATTTTGTGTGTGTTACTCAAGATTTCCAGCATCTGTAGAATGTCTTGTATTTTTGATGTGTCCTGTTGCTTTTCCTTTAACTTCTGCCATCTAAAAATTGGTCATGGTTTGATCAGGAATTTATACAAGCTGTATTGACTGCTGGTATTGTGTAATGATGCTTAAATATCTTTAAACCTGATTGGTAGAGTGAATGATTCACTGTTGGCACAGATTCCATTTGATTGAAGGTAAAAGCCACCTTTTATCCTGTGCTATTCAATGATTCTGTGAAATCACATTTCTATTCTGAAATACATTGGAAAATTACTGACAGTCATGGTTCTACAAAATCAATCCACTTTATAATTTACAAGGCTGAATGGTGCCACTTACCACATCTGCTGGCTCCTTGACAGCCGTTTATCCTTGCATTTGGACTGTATTTCCTTTCCATGTACTTGTATATAAACCTCTGGTTTGGTTTGAAGTGGTGAAGTAAAGAGAAGGCCAAGTAGAATACGAGGTTCGCACAATCGATGCTCTTTACTTCCTGAATGCTGTAAATGTAACAGTTCTGCATTTCATTATTTTTTTTAAAGCAATATAATTTAGAGCAACAAAAAAGTGAAAACAGAACCTGCATCCCACAATACATTAATTAATGATGATATATTGAAAGGGGGAATGGGTGACCTGGCATAACAGTTCCAATTCAGTGATTGGTTTTCAAACAGACCTCAAGTGTGTTGTCTTTATTACCTCCATCTGAGCTTAACAAATAAAAATGTGGTAATGTGGTAAAGATGTAAAGAATATTTGATAATCTGGAATTCCTTTAAATAAACAACATCTGAGTTGACTGTAGTATCCATGCTATAGGAAGTATAACATAAAGAAGAATGTAGAGCTGATTTCTTATTGTCTGCATCTTTTTCTCTCCAGTTTTTCCCATATGGAGATGCATCTAAGTTTGCTCAACATGCCTTCAGAACCTTTGATAAAAATGGTGATGGAACAATCGACTTCAGAGAGTTTATTTGTGCTCTCTCTATCACTTCACGAGGCAGCTTCGAACAGAAACTAAACTGGGCTTTCAATATGTATGATTTAGACGGTGATGGTAAAATAACAAGAGTGGAAATGTTGGAGATCATAGAGGTAAGGAAAAATGTGCAGCTGTGGATTGTTAAACTGTCTAATCACAATCCAGTTATTCATTAAATATGCCAGCCCCCTGGGATTTATTCATCCTGTGGTAAAAGCAAAAATATACCAACAAAATATTAGTCTAAAAAAGAATTTATTTGACAAATAAGACTTGTTCTTGAGACACCACAAACCATCAATCTAAGATAGCACCACAGAACATGGGGTGAAGTATTTGTGAGGAAGCTAATGTACAGGCAATAGGTTTGTACTACAGACTGCTCTAACACAAGCTAACAAGGAGAACACTAGAACCTAGGAAAATAATCTGTCTTCATACAAGGTAAGCTAGTAATGCTAAGTCTCCATAGTCCCTATCTCTACCCCCATCTTAACCCTGACCTCCTGCTCCATCCCTAACCCCCAACCCTTTTTCTCTCCGCTCCCCCACACCTCTCCTCTACACTCCTGATCTCCTCTTCTTCTCCTCTCCTCTCCATACCCTGCCTATCTGCCCCTACCCCCTTCCCCCCCTCTTCCCTGTTTCACTCTGCTACATCCCTGCTATTCCCCTCCCTATTTACCCACTCACTACTTCCTCTTTTTCCTCTTCCCCCGCTCCTTCTCTCCCCACCATCTCCTCTCCCATCCCCTTCTTCTGCATCTCTTCCTTTTGCCTCTCCTGTCCCTCCTAATTCTCTCCTGCCCCTTCTCTTCCACTTGCACCCCTCTCCTCCTTCCTCCTGTTCTTCATTCTGTCATTCTCTCCTTTCACTTCCTGGCCTCCGTATGGAATTAATGCTGATGCAACCTTCTAATATAAAACATGTCACACCCTCCACCCCACACTAATTTTGAATTGCTTTCTTATTTTAAGGCTATTTATAAGATGGTAGGAACAGTCATAATGATGAAAATGAACGAAGATGGTTTAACGCCAGAACAACGAGTCGACAAGATTTTCAGTAAGATGGATAAGAACAATGACGACCAGATTACGTTGGATGAATTCAAAGAAGCAGCAAAGAGCGACCCTTCAATTGTGTTACTCCTGCAATGTGACATTCAGAAGTGAGCCATTAATAAATGCGTATAATGGACTGCACAAATTCAAATGTTTCATTCAGTTTGCAGCTGCAGCTACATCCATACACACACTCGAAAACAAAGTGCTTGGACTACCTTTAAATGGACTTGCTTCTTGTGTTAAAACACGTGTGCATGAGAATGTCATATGCAAAAAAAAAAGTTTAAATTAATATAAAAACTGCCAAAAGTGAAGTGTGCGCAATTTTATTATCATCTGAAATTCATTCCTCAGAGGCCTGTGCATTAGTATCGTGTTGCATTAAATTATGCTATTATTGTTCATGTTCCACTGGAGCTTGCAATGTGTTTCACTTACAAGGCATGAAACTTAATTTCGATGTTTATAAGAAATCACTTTTTCCTCCAAACATTGTAGCAGATTGGAGAAGGGAATTTTGGAAAATGTTGGCAGCAGATTCTGTTAAGAAAAAAAAACAGTAGGTATTACGCAAATCCATTTGTTTTAACTGGATACAAATATCATGCATTTTCGTTGAGTTTTCTTTCATTTCCTTGAACCCTTAAAAACAGAAGGACTAACATACCTCAGAAAACTGCAGGAATCTTTAACAAGTAAACAAGATTCAAGATTCAGCATTTATAATTAGCATCTTTCTCAAACATGGAGATTCAAGATTCAACAGACTAAAAGAGGTGCATAGTTTTAGTAAAGATTTAAAAAAAAAAGAAAATACCCAGAGGTAAGATTCTCTCCCATTAGTTTATACCTTTCCTACAATAACTCAACTAGTAGTTGCCAGGAAATCGTAATAATGACTTTTTAAACTGATTTTTTAGAGCTTTTCCACTGGTGGTACATTAATGGTAGCTTAGCTTGTGTTCATATAAATCCTATAAACACATCAATTGATGTTGGTACAAAGAGAGAAAAAAAACTTAAAACTACAATAGTTCAAGTTAACAGTAAAAGGCCTTTTTATACTACCCACACTCTTTAGCTAATAATTAGGATTGTGAACCAGTTGTAGTACCATAACCATATTTGGTGATTCATTTGAAAACCAGCATTAGAGATTTCCTAACATTCTCCCCATATATTGCTAATTTTAAAAGGGAGGTACAGTCTGCACAAGTGCCTGATTGTCATAAAGGGAGAAAAGTATCTAGGGTTTTAGGGAACATCACAACCATCTATTGGTACTGTTTCAAGTTTCAGGAGAGATGCCTACAGAAGTGTTATCCTCCACAGTAATGAAGACTGCTAACTACAGTCTCCATTCATGTGATTTTTGGGCAAAACTTCACTATTAGCAGAAAATTGGGATTCAAAATCTGATCTTGTACATCACTGGCATCAAACACGTGCTTGGCAGAAATTTGTGGCGTACTACCACAAAAATTGTTTGCTCAAGTTTCCAAAGCCAGCACAACAAGTGCAAGAGGTTTATATGTTACAAGCCTTACCCGAGACCGGAAAGCATAATTCTGTTACCAGCTCTTTGCTCTATCATTGATTTGAACTGGGAACTAACAGTCATAGACTGGAGTCTTAATAGAAGACACAATTTGGTAACTGATGCATCAGGTATTTTTCTTGCAGTTGTGCTTTTCTAGCATGCTCAATATAAATGCTTTTCTTTTGGGTGCAATTTTTGTTTAAAATTGCATTTTAATCTATTTTTCTTCACTGTTATTACTATAGTCCATTATAGAGAACTTTTATAATATATTTGATATCCCCTGCTTGTTAGATACGTATTTCATTTGAAATTCCTTTTACCTTCAAACTGGAGCAATTCCTGGGGCTGGACCTGCTTGGACATGGGACAAACCAGAGTTGCGTAGTCGCAGGCCAGCAAGGTATTTTGACACCACCAGACCGTATTCTCAAAGAAGCAGCAAATTGCACCAACCGTTCAGAGTTGACCAACCTGCACACAACCTGCATGCCAAAGTGAGTGTCAGTAGGTGATGAAATTCTGGAGTTTCTTGGCTATTACAAGGTCCGAAACCAGCTAAAAATAAGATGCTGCTGTAATTTGGGCTTGTTGCCCAAATTTGCTCATTTTCTTACTTTATGTAATTTTAAACTTTATTAAATGGGTTAATAAATGCTGTGTTACTATCCCCACTAAATTTATTATTTTATAATTATTTATTTTCACTTGATTTCTTCTTAACCAAGACTGAAAATACTATACATCATTTTGAAATGGGACAAATGTAGTACTGACATTCAAACTGCACCTCTCTTTAATTTCAACCTGCTAATTGCACGGTTCATTTATTTAATGGAGATGGCTTTTCCTGCCTGGAGAAGACGAGGTCTACAGAGTGCATGTTCCTAAATTCAATAACAATTCTAAATCAGCCATGTTAATAAAAAAAAGATTGAATGCAAACTTGGGTAAAACCATGGAGACATCTATAAATACTTACCCTTCACTATACCAATTAGTAATTAGATCTTTGAGTGCAGAACATGATGGTTTTATGCTAAATGTACAAATAACACAACTTTAAAATTAGCAGGTGACATCTAATCTGATGGCAGCACTGAGTAGGAATGTGAACATATTCCATACCGATGTTCGGTATGAACTCTCAGCAGGTGAGGCTCTCTTGTGACTACGTGAAATTGGAATTTGAAACTTAAAAGCTATGTCTTATTAAACCAGACCAATGCTTTATCTATTCTAACAAAAGGATAGTGAATAAAAGCTTACCAAACCTTTCCCGTTTATGTATGCAATGTAAACAAGATGTTGGTGAAAGTGTTCGGTGCAGTACCTAAATGTTTGTTATGGCTTTTATAAATGTCATGAATCAATACGTAAATCATTCAAAAAGAAATTGTGCAGAAAACAAAACCCAGAACTGTTAAAATGAAATTGTGCTACCATGTGAAACAAAATAAACAGTGGCATGGACATACTTTATCATGAAAACTATTCTTGTCATTTCTTCTGGTTAATGTGCACAAATCAATCATACAGTCATAGAAGATCGAACAAAAGAATCAAGAATTAGGAACTGCATGCATTTTAAAGAGCCATATCTTCCAAACATATCACATGTTGATGGTGTCCTAATATGTTGGGCAAAACACTTAAACTGTTAACAAATATGTGGATTAGGGGGGAAAAAAGCACATAGTATTATTGCTCCTAATCATCAGTGAATACCTAAGCTGACATCAAAGTTAATAATAAAGAATGTATAAATACCATGAGATAATGCCAACCATTTGCTCATTTCCCCCTTAAGTATCCTGCATTGACCAACAAGTACTATAAAATAGACCAATCAGAATGGTTGCACATTCTTTCTAACTTCCTTATGGTTACACTGGTTGGATCCATATCTTCAAGGTTGGAAAGTGATAGTGTATTCCATCAATGACTTTTGTTTGGATCACACAGGAACCCCTGGATCCTAATACAAGAATGGTGGTAATAATTGCAGTTGTCTTCAAGAGCAGGGTCCAAAAGTGTATAATGCTGCCCTTATTAATTGAAAGCAAGGAAAATGCTAGGCTAGCTCCCTCCATTGTGAATTTTTTGACCCTGCAACTGTTAAAAATTAGCCCTACCATCTTTGGGGAATGGCCGAGTGAGGGATGCAGAAGTAAAGAACTGGAAAAAAAAAGGGAGACTTTAAGCTGCAACAGGAATTAGTAACAGCAAGTTTCCAACAGGATAAAAAAAAACACGAAGAATGAAACAGGTCAGGCAGCATCTATTGAGGGACGTAAGCAATTAATTTCTCGGGCCAAGATCCTTCATCAGGATTTGCTTTTTATAGATCAAGATTTCCAACATCCGCAGGATCTCTTGTGTCAGCAATTTTCCAAACAATGGGGTTTGGTCTGGAAGGGGAGAAAGCCAAGTTTCTGCATCCAATTTTGTTTTTCGATCCACTTATAACCCATGGGGTGAAAAGGCCCTATATCAATTCCTCTGTTTTTTGTAGGAACTAGATAGTACTAGAACAGGGACTTTCTTCATCGATTATAAAGTGCTTTGGCAAGATGATAAAGGGGTACAACCCAAGATTTTGTGGCCATTCAGTTCCCATCTAACCAAAACTGCAGACTTTACAAATGCAGTCCTCCTAAATCTCTACTGATGTTGCCAATATTGGATGGCAAACTTTCTGTCCTCTTCTGTTAACTCAGTAAGTCAATTCCAACATTGGGGATGATTTAATAGCACCACAGCATAAGCTCATGCTTATGCTTGACGTTGATCTGGGGGCTTTAAGACTGCTGTTGAGGCTGACCCATGAGCAAAATCCATTATCAAAGATGGGTCTGTTTAAAGCAATGTACATTTGTTCAAGTGTGTAATGTTGCTTTCAGAAAAACAAATAACTTCAGTTTTTGCAACAGAAAATTTAATCCCCCACTCATGACCCCATTCCTCTACTTCATTAATTGATGCCTGCATTTTCCTAAATGAAGTTCTTCTTTATTATTGCATTATTATTGGCAGTGGGCAGACTAACTAAAAAGGTGCATTACTACCACCTAGTGTGAGGAGGATTCAGGAGAGTGGTCCTGACACCTACTACTAACCACTCCCAAGAAGAAATAATGTTAATGATAAGGATAACAATAATATGATCAAGGTATGCATTGTCCGGACAGTAATATCTACAACTGGTATTATTCCAAAGGCACTACACCATAGTATTAAACAATTAGGGGTACACAACAACATCTATGTAAAACCTCAGAAAGGCAAAATACTAAACACCACTAGAATAGTCCGAAAGTTCCTAGCAATTGACAAATGAGGGTGTTTGGCTATGCCCGTCCCTCAGGTTTCACCAGCATGAGCTGAGAAAAAAATAAATTGTAATAATAATAGCATTATTATCAAAATAAACCAAAACATTTTCCAAGGCAACTCTCTAAGTCCACTATTGCTCAGTCTAGCTTTAAACCTGCTCTCTAATTTACTGAATTGGACGAAAATTGGGGTTCAAATCAGAAACAATGAAATGAGTTTCTTTCAGACACCTTCTATACATGGATGATTTGAAATTATATGCTCCTTCATCAGTGAAGCTAAAGCAATTAATTCAAATAGAACAGTTTTTAAAAGTTATATACATGAGTTTTGTTCTGGATAAATGAAGAACAGTTAACATAAAGGGATGGTACAATGGAGCTAATAGAATACAAAACAGTGCTCGGGATACAATACAACCAATGGATGAATATGAAACAGACAAGTATCTGGGACATCAACAAGCAAAGAAAATAAATCATGGTGTGATGAAGAAAAAACTTTTGACAGAATTTACTTCAAGGCTTAGGAAAATCTGCCAAACACAGCTCAATAGTAAAAATATAACAAAAGTAATAAACACTTTCACTATACCCATATTAACATATTCTTTTGGCATGATATCTTGGTTGGAAACCGATTGGGAAAATTTTAAAAGGAAAATAAGAATTGAAATGACAAATTTCAGAAAACATTATGTACACTCGAGCATGCTTAGATTAACATTATCTCGGCCAGAAGGGGGAAGAGGAATAACAGACATTAAAAATCTACACAACAGGCAGATAAAACTTATAAGGACATATTTTTGTCAATGAAAACAGGATTCAGCACTCCATGTGAGCATATGCAATTCTGATAAGAAGTACACACTACTAAACTTAAACGAGAGCACAACCCAGAAAATGAACTAACTATCACTGTTGAAGAAAAAGTTAACCAATGTAAGAGCATGACCCTCCATGGAAAACATCCTCATGATCTGAGCAGACTAGATGTGAACAAGGATACGTCAAACACCTGGCACAGAGTTGCAGATCTCTTCCCAGAAACAGAAGGGTTACTTGTCGCAATACAGGAATAGGTAGTTAACACAAAAAAAAATCAAAAATATATAATAGAAAACCAATAAATTCAAGAGGCTAAATGTAGAAAATGCTAAGAAAAAAAACAGAAACAATCCAACACATTACAGGATCCTGCAACAGTTTAACTCAAACTGATTACTTACACAGGCACAATTAAATGGCAAACATCATTCACCAAAATCTTCCTTTAAAATAAAAATTCATAAAAGAAATCATACCTTACTATAAATACAAGCCTGTTCAAGTTTTAGAGTCAGAATACCACAAATTATACTACAACCGATCCATTATTAGAGGATAAACAAGCAAGAGCAACTTACTTAATAAATATTGCCATTCCAAACACACATACTAACATACAGAAATCAATAGGTGAAAAACACCAGAAATATGCTGAATTAAAAGAGGAAATTGAAAGACTTTGGAACGTGAACAGGGTATACATTCTCCCAATAGCAATATCTTCAAAAATGCTACACAATAGCATTAAACAATTAGCACAATATCAATGTAAATTTTCAGAAAGCCACAATAATAAACGCCACTAGAATAGTCTGAAAGTTCTTTGCAATTGACAAATGAAGGTGCCTAGCTATGCCCGTACCTCAGGTTTTACCAGCTTGAGCAGAGAAAAAATAAATTTCTGTAACAATAATAACTAAGTAAATATATAAAGACACAACACCATTGGCTTAAATTGTATTAAACAATCCAACAAGTTTCAAGAATTTAAATACTTGCTTATGCTTCTCTCTTGCTTCTTCACCTGATCCCACCAAGCTCTCCAAAGTAAAAATATCGCTTCTCAGAATCTGCTTTCTCTCCCACTCAGATGCTCTACATTCAAATAACATGTGAGAGCCTGTCTCTGGAAGCTGATGCTGTCTACATTCACCTGAGGTATGCTTACCAAATCTAAACAGTGTGACATTTAAACCAGTATGGCCAAGAACTGAACCTCTTGACGATGTCTACATACTTTTATGCATTGAGTTGCTGCCACATGATTAGCTAATTAGATATTTGCATTAATACGCAGATGTACAGGTGTACCTAATAAAGAGTCCACTGAATGTATATGCACATGTGCATTAATTTAACTCAAAAAGGTAATATAATTCTTTAGAAGAAAAAAAGCCTAGTTATAAACCTGATAGTGGAGATAAAAAGAACTGACATCAACTCTTACATTCTACTGCCTGTGGCACCAGATCAATGGAAAAACTCTGGAAAATCACTTCTTAAGATTGAATATGAATACATTCCAAATATCAGCTGATAAAAATACAACTGGTAGTGGCAGTAAGGTTGTTTCATCATTTTTGTCCCTTGCAGTTACCTATTTCTGGTTTCAGTCTCCTTTATAAGTACCATCATTAACTTTGCATTAACAAGACCTCCTGATGGGCATGTTCTACCTTCACAGAATGTACTGTGAAGAATTCTTTCAGATATGCATTTAAACTCCTCCACCTGAATCCTGGTAATTTATACTTTCCCTTTAATTCAAATATATGCCTTCAAGCTGAAAGGACATCTTTTTAAATTTGACCAACAAAATTTTGTATTCTATGATTATTAATAATCTACAAAGCAGAGCTGCAATAAATGTTCTTTTTTTCATTTTGCTAACACAATGATTTTAAAATAGAGTTTGTTAAATTTCTATAGCTTTATGCAAAGATCTTTTTTTATTTAATCACTGAAAATATCAAGAAAATTGTTTTGTTAACTGGCAATAAAAATTGCTATTAAAGACAGCATATAATGGATGTAGGAGCCATGTATGTATTTTCCGCCTGTATTGTATTTTGTGGCATATTTATCATGTGGGTTGGGGTACGGTAGATGC
This sequence comes from Mobula hypostoma, assembly GCF_963921235.1. Classification (NCBI taxonomy): domain Eukaryota; kingdom Metazoa; phylum Chordata; class Chondrichthyes; order Myliobatiformes; family Myliobatidae; genus Mobula; species Mobula hypostoma. The sequence goes on along the minus strand of NC_086098.1, from coordinate 53,478,468 downwards.
AAATATAGTTATGTATTCATGCTTGGGGTTAGTTAGTTAGTTGTTAGGCAGAGGGAGTGACCGGTGGGGAATGGTATTTTTTCGTTGTCTGCTTAAATATGTTAATTAGTTATGCTAACTAGATGGCTAATTGGAATGTTTTTGACTGCTATTAAAAAACTAATGATGCTATTATACTGCTTAGTATCACTAATATTGCTATTAAATTGTAGTTAATTAGTCCATTATATCACTAGTTTAGTTTTGTTAGTTTTTTATCACTCCAGGATCTTTCATCTTTGCTGGCCTTGCAATAAAGGATCGAATGTACCTTTTTCAATTTGGAAATTCATTATTTGGTAGCATATCATACAGTGTCAAATACCCTGGCTTAGTCTCTCGGTGGTTTTGGTTTGTTTTCAAGTAACCGCTGCAATGGATTTACTTAGCAACCAGTCAATATTTGTGGAAAGATAGTAAGTTTAAGATTTTATCTTGATGACATTTTATCCAAACTTCCGTTTCAGGTTTTTTGTATCAGTAGTTTGTTGCTTTTGTCATTGGGAAAATAATTTGTTTTTCGTCCTCTTAATAAGTAGAATTCTCATAAACTTTTTTGATACGAATTTACACAGGAGTTTTCTGGGAAGATTGTGCAAAAACTGTATACTCTCATTAAAATCTCACCAGATAAACATACAGAACCATTTAGGCTAAATGTCAACCTATTTGCATCATGTTTCTGCCAGAATATGTTTGATAAGTTTACTGTAATATTGAATTGCCGTCAAAATCAAAATATTATTTTCCAGAGAATAATAACCTAAAAGATGTGCACAATTTGCAGTGCTGATGACAGTAAGTTTGTCAGATTCTGGATAAAATGAGATGAGATAATTGACATGATACCAACATTAATTTCCAACCATTGCAACAAGTATAAAGATGATGACCTATGATCAGGCAAAACTAAATTCCTTTTAACATAATGAGGGTAGCTTGCAGTATTCTTGCCGAGTTCTGAATTTAATAATTCAGTCATGTAGCCCACACTATATGCATCTCATTTTAGCTCACAGTTCTTCTCTGGAGGCAATTATCTAATGTCTTTACTGCAGTGTGCTTTCAATGGGGAAATGAATACTGTTTTAGAGAACATAGAAACTGGTTAAAGCTGTATCCGATATTGAACAAATTTTTAACATTCAAGAGAAAATTTGCAGATGCTGGAAATCCAAGCAACACAGACAAAATGCTGGAGAAACTCAGCAGGCCAGGCAGCACCCATGGAAAAAGAGTAAACAGTTGACATTTCGGACCAAGACAGATGAGAAGTCAGAGTAAGAAAGTGGAGGGAGAGGAGGAAGAAGCACAAGGTGATAACTGAAACTGGGAGAAGGGGAGGAGTGAAGTAAAGAGTTGGGAAGTCAATCGGTGAAAGAGATAAGAGGCTGGAGAAGGGGAAATCTGATAGGATGGGACAGAAGGCGGTGAAAGAAAAGGAAGGAGGAGGAGCACCAGAGGGAGGTGATGGGCAGGTATGGAGGTAAGGTGAGAGAGAGAGAGAATGGGAATGGGGAATGGTCAGAGTGGAGTGGGGAGGGGGGTGACAATTACCAGTTCAAAAAATTGATGCTCATGCTGTCAGGTTGGAGGCTACCCAGACAAAATACAAGGTGTTGCTCCTCCAACCTGCGTGTGGCCTCATTGCAACAGTAGAGGAGGCCATGGATTGACATGTCAGAATGGGATTGGAAGTAAAATTGAAATGGGTGGCCATTGGGAAATATTGCTTTTTCTGGCAGGCAAAGAGTAGGTGCTTGGTGAAGTGGCCTCCCAATCTATGTTGGGTCTCACCATTATATAGGAATTTTAATATTCTCTGTTTTGCCTTAGCGGCTGATACAGGCAGAGGAGGGAAAGGACGTGTTTCTCATCGGTGGAACGCAATTGAGGAAAGGGTTTGGCAGATACTTGGTGTGATAGCACCACGACTGCTGCATTCAGGTGAGGGGACTAAGACAGAGGAACTGATCAATCAGGGAACTGAAGAAACAAGTCAAGGTGGGGAAGAGTTAAGAAAATGATCAGCATCTATAAGTGTCCACAGTCATTATGCATGTTCACCTCTATGCATACCATATGTGGTCACATGGAAAAGTGCCTGTGCAAAATCTAGAACAGAGTCTGGTCATCTCCTTGCCACTGGTTTGCCAACAATCTATGGTAACTAGTGTGCAATGGTCACTCCACTATATAAGAACTCAGACAGAGATATATTCAGTTCCTCAGAACTACAAAGGAAGCAAGTCATCCTCAATCCCAAAGCACTGTCTCAGTCAAAGAACTCAAGGATCAATTGAATTTAATTATAAAACTATTAAATAAACATCAAACTCCCACAGACAAAGTAAAGGACACTCTTTGATGCCTCAGTGGAAAAGGAGAACACACAGTTGAGAACAAACACCAACCTCTGCCAAGTGATCAAATATCATCCAGCACTGAACCAATTCCATCTTCACGTTAAATCTTTAAAGATAAAAATACAAATAGCGTGAGACAGAAACACAAAAGTTATAAAAGAATTAGTATTTGGTTCCGACATTCAAATAAAAAACAAAGCTGATAAAACTGAATTCTAGTTGTAAAGTTACAATCAGTTTATTACAGAGAAGCAACATACAGCTCATGCACAGGCCATTCAGCCCAGGATGTTGAGCCGAACAAATTGAGCTAATGATGCCTACTTACACTCATCCATTCTGCTGGTACATGGTCTGTACTCCTCTATTCTCTGCATATTCTTTTACCCACCTAAGAACTCCTTATATATTGGCATTCGATTCACTTTTCACTACAAATCTGATAGATTCACCTGCTGTATCTGGTGCTCCTGATGCAGCCTCCTTTACATTGGTGAGATCCAACATAGATTGGGATTGCTTTGCTGAATACTTTCGCTCCGTCTGCAAAAAGCAGGATTTCCTGGTGCCCAACCATTTCAATTCCAATTCCCATTCCCATCCCAACATGTTGGTTCATGGCCTTATCTACTACCACAATGAGGCCACTCAGGTTGAAGGAGCAACACCTCATATTCCATCTGGGTAGCCTCCAACCTGATGGCATCAACATTAAAATCTCAAACTCCCAGTAATTTTCCCCCTTCCCTTTCCTCTTCTTCAGTTCCCTACTCTAGCTCCCCTCTTAGCTCTTCTCTTCTCCTCACCTGCCTATCACCTCCCCCGGTTCCGCCTCCTCCTCCTCTTTCTTCCATGGTCGACTCTCCTCTCCTATCAGATTCCCTCTTCTCCAGCCCTTTAACTTTTCTACCTATCACCTTGCAGCTTCTTACTTCATTCCTCCTCCCCCATCCACCTGACTCCCACTATCACCTTCTAGCTGTACTCCTTTCCTTCCTCCCACCTTCTTTTTTCTGGCTTCCTTTCCAGTCCTCCCGAAGGGTCTCGACCGGAAACGTTGACTGTTTATTTATTTCCCTAAATGCCGCCTGACCTGCTGAGTTCTTCCAGCATTTTATGTGTGGGCTGTCTATTCTATCATATCTCCCTTTACCCTCTGTCACTCCAGAGAAAACAGCCCAAATTCATCCAACCTCTCCTCATAGCACTTTCCCTGTAATCCAGGAAGATTCCTGGTAGACCTCTTATGAGTCCTCTTCACATCCTTCTTGTAATGGGAGCAACGAGAGAATGTAACACTCCAGATGTGACTTAACTAGAGTTTAGTAAACTGTACTTCACTTCCTGACTCTGGTATTCAATGCCTCGACTAAGTAAATCTAGTAATCAACTACAAAAGGTAATATTACAAGTATGATGATAATTAATAATACCATATCACTTCATTAGCCTGAACTGCTGAATGCTTCTTTCTATTCTCCTCTTTCCTGTGTTTTCTGTGCCTGATCTAAGTTACTGAAACATAATTCATTGCCTACTCATTACCCACTCACTCTCAATAAACTCTCCCTTTCTTACCCAATTTTTTCACATCTCTTCACAATCTATTCAATCAAACATATTACATAGCTACCACAGATCCTTCTTTTGATTATCTCATCTCATTTCACCTCCACAATTAGTTCCTGTTTATACTTTCTTCTGAAGATGATCTGAAATTAACATTCAGTGAAACTCTCATCTTTATATATGTTAATTATATCATTTTTTAAAGCTGTTGTGTAATTTATGTTTTTAAATATGCAAAATATTTGACCTCTATACTCTGAAGGATTTGCTAAATAAATAACTTATGAATAGAATATTTTAACTCATTTCCCCATTGTCTTTTGTGCAATCTATTTCCTGAAAAGAATATCTTTAAATAAATTGAAATAACACTCCTTTAACTGACAAAATCCTATTCTTCAGGTTGAAGACAATATTCCCATATTATCATTACTGAGAAAACCTGATGAAGTAATATTTTCAGCAAAGGGAAATGCGTCTATTTAATTCAAACAGCAAGGGAAAATTATGTTATAAGTATATTCATGAAAAACAACAGAAACCACAATATATATGCTGGTTGGCTTCCTGAAGCAAAGTGGCAATTAACCTTCCCTTATGGGAAGGCCATCTTGGAAGATTTTTAGAGGGAAATAAACAGTGTGGACAGGTGGAGATTACTGTTTTTTAATGAATTTTAGAAAATATTAGATGGTGTGGAAGTCAAAACAGAATTCAGCCACAGCAACTTATTAGTTCTACCCCATACTATCACTTTTGCAGAGACTTGCATACTAATCTCCACCATTTACATTTAACCATTTGTTGAAGGCCAGAATAGAACTCAGCTCCATCAACCGGTCCTGATGAGGGGTCTCAACAAAAAACATCAACTCTTTATCCCCAACCATACTTGCTGCCTGACCTGCTGAGCTCCTCCAGTACATTGTGTGTATTGCTCCATCAGTTCTGCAAACAATGCACCCAGATTCCAGCCACTCACTGAATAATAAAGACTTTCTTCACATCACATTGATTCCCTTTATTTAATAAGAAAGGCATTTAGACGTTCACCCCTGCACCAAGTGGAATAGCATCCTCTATCCACTCTATCCTGACCTTGCATCATTTTGTATACTGCTATCACATGGCCTCTCAATCTTCTTTTCTCCTAAGAGCCTTTCTAATCTGTCACTGTGACTATTTTCCCTCAACCCAGTAACCATCATTGTAACCATTCAAAATGGATCATCTCACATTTCTCCACATCAGACTTCATTTTCCCTGCATCTGCCCATTCCTCCAGCCTATTTATATCCTGCTGTAATCTATTACTATCCACTTCATAGTCCTTAACACCAAGTTTTGCCTCATCCACAAATTTAGAAGTTGCCCTTTTAACCACCAGCCCACCAAAATTAGGCCATGAATGCAAATCATAAAAGGCACTGATACACACCCCACTGAATCCTGAGAAATGCCACTATTCAAATTACCCTGGAGAGAAAATATTTACCCTGACCTTCTGTCGGCTATTAACTTGCCTACTGTTTATCCATGCCATCAGTATCTTTTTATGCCATATACTTCGGGGTCCAAATTACAATGGGAGATGGAAAAGGCATGTAAAAAAGTTATGGTAAGGTAGTCATGGAAGATTTCAATATGCAGGTAGATTGGGAAAATCAGGTTGGTGCTGAATCCCAAGAGAAGGAATTTGTAGGATGCCTACAAGATGGCTTTTTAGAGCAGTTACTGGTTGAACACACTTGGGAAAAGGCAATTCTGGATTGGATGTTGTGCAATGAAACAAATTTGATTAGGAAGCTTAATGCAAAGGAAACCTTTGGAGGTAGTGATCATTATATGATAAAATTTGCCCTGCAGTTTGAGAGAGAGAAGATAAAGCCAGATGTATCAGTGTTACTGTGGAATAAAGGGAATTACAGAGGCATGAGAAAGAAGCTGGCTGAAGCTGATTGGAAGGCGACACTAGTATGCCAGAAATTCTAGAGTGTCAATTGGCAAAAGTGAGTGCAATTGCTATTACTAAGGGCAAGGTGCTTAGAAAGCTGAAAGGTCTGAAGGAAGATAAATCACCAGATGGACTATATTGCAGAGGCTAAAAGAGGCAGCTGAAGAGATTGTACAGGCATTAGTAGCGATCTTTCACTAAAGTTCCAGAATCTTTCCGGAGGACAGGAAAATTGGAAATGTCACTCTACTCTTTAAGAAAGGAGAAAGACAAAAGGTAGGAAATCATACCAGTTAGTCCTGACGAAGGGTCTCGGCCTGAAACGTCGACTGCACCTCTTCCTAGAGATGCTGCCTGGCCTGCTGCGTTCACCGGCGACTTTGATGTATGTTGCTTGAATTTCCAGCATCTGCAGAATTCCTGTTGTTTGCGTAGGAAATCATAAGCCAGTCAGTTTGTCTTCAGTGTTTGGGAAGATGTCGGAAACCATTGTTAAGGATGAAGTTTAGGGGTACTTCAAGGCACATTATAAAACAGGTAAAAGTCAGTTAAGTGTCCTTAAGGGGAAATTATGCGTGACAAATTTGTTGGAATGCTTTGAGGAAATAACAGTCAGGATAGACAAAGAAGTGTCAGTGGATATTGTTTACTTGGACTTTCAGAATACCTTTGACAAGGTTCCACACATGAGGCTGCTAAACAATACAAGAGCCTATGGTATTACAGGAAAGATACTAGCAGGAATAGAAAATTGGAGGACTAGCTGGAAGCAAAGGGTGGAAATAATTTTTTTCTGGTTAGTTGTCGATAACTGGTGGTGTTCTGCGGGGGTCAGTTTTGAGACCCTTTCTTTTCATGTTATATGTCAAAGATTTTGATGCTGGAATTGATGGCTTTGTGGCCAAGTTTGTGGATGATACAAAGATAGGCAGAGGGGTAGGTGGTGTTCAGAAAGCAGGGAGTCTGCAGAAGGACCTGAACAAATTAGGGGAATGGACAAAGAAGTGGCAGGTGGAATATAGTGTAAGGAAATGTATGGTCATGCACTTTAGACATAGACTATTTTCTAAATGAGGAATTCAAAATTCAGAAATCAAAGGTGCCAAGGAAATTGGGAGCAAGGGAAAAATCTGCAGATGCTGGAAACCTGTGTATGTTGCAAGGGAACTGGGAGTTCTTGCACAGGATTTCCGAAAGGTTAACTTGCAGATTGAGTCAGTGATAAGGAAGGCAAATGCAATATTAGAATTCATTTTGAGAAGAGTAGCATATAAGAGCAAGGAGGTAATGCTGAGGTTTTATAAGACTTGGAGTATGGTAAACAGTTTTGGGCCAGTTATCTAAGAAAGGATGAACTAGCTTTGTATCTGGACAGAGGAGGTTTGCAAGAATGATCCTAGGATTCAAAGGGTTAATGTGTGAGGAGTGTTTGATGGTCTGGTCCTGTTCTCACTGGAGTTCAGAAGAATAAGGGGTATCTCATTGAAACCTACAGATTATTGGAAGGCCTAGATTGAGTGGGTATGGACAGAATGTATCATTGTGGGAATTTAGGACCAGAAAGCAGAGCCTGATAACAGAAGGGTGTTCCTTTAGAATAGAGATGATAAATCTGTGGATGTTAAGATGATAAATCTTAATATAGTGTGGTAAATCTGTGGAATTCATCGCCACAGACAGCTGTGGAGGACAAGTCAGTGGGTATATTTAAAGTGGAGACTGACAGGTTCTTGATTAGTGTATCAAAGGATTCGGGGAGAAGGTAAGTGAATGAGGATGAGAGGGATAAGTCAACCACAATAGAATGTTGGAGCAGAGGGCTAAATGGCCTAATTCTGCTCTTACAGAATCATAGAAACCTACACCTCAATACAGGCCCTTTGACCCACAATGTTGTGCCAACCATGTAACCTACTCTAGAAGCTGCCTAGAATTACCCTACCGCATAGCCCTCTATTTTTCTAACCACAATGTAGCTATCTAAGAGTCTCTTAAAGGACCCTATTGTATCCACCTCTACCATCTTCGCTGGCAGTGCATTCCATGTACCCATGACTCTGTGTGAAAATCTTACCTCTGACTTCCCCTTGTACCTATTTCCAAGCACCTTAAAACTATGCCCCCTTGTGTTAGCCATTTAGTCTGTGGTGGCCAGTGCTATCATGTTTGCTGTTGTGTGCTGGGGCAGCAGGCTGAGGGTAGCAGACACCAACAGAATCAACAAGCTCATTCGTAAGGCCAGTGAGGTTGTGGGGATGGAACTGGACTCTCTCACGGTGGTGTCTGAAAAGAGGATGCTGTCCAAGTTGTATGCCATCTTGGTAAATGTCTCCCATCCACTACATAATGTATTGGGTGGGCACAGGAGTACATTCAGCCAGAGACTCATTCCACCGAGATGCAACACAGAGTGTCATAGGAAGTCATTCCTGCCTGTGGCCATCAAACTTTACAACTCCTCCCTTGGAGGATCAGACACCCTGAGCCAATAGGCTGGTCCTGGACTTATTCCATAATTTACTGGCATAATTTACATATTACTATTTAACTGTTTATGGTTAGAAACCATAGAAAAACTACAGCTCAGAAACAGGCCTTTTGGCCCTTCTTGGCTGTGCCAAACCATTTTCTGCCTAGTCCCACTGACCTGCACACAGACCATATCCCTCCATACACCTCCCATCCATGTATCTATCTAACTTATTCTTAAATGTTAAAAAAGAACCCGCATTTACCACCTTGTCTGGCAGCTCATTCCATACTTCCACCACTCTGTGTGAAGAAGCCCCCCCCCAATGTTCCCTTTAAACTTTCCCCCCCAATGTTCCCTTTAAACTTCCCCCCCCCCTCACCCTTAACCCATGTCCTCTGGTTTTTTTCTCCCCTTGCCTCAGTGGAAAAAGCTTGCTTGCATTCACTCTATCTATACCCATCATAATTTTATATACCTCTATCAAATCTCCCCTCATTCTTCTACACTCCAGGGAATAAAGTCCTAACCTATTCAACCTTTCTCTGTAACTGAGTTTCTCAAGTCCCAGCAAATCCTCGTAAACCTTCTCTGCACTCTTTCAACCTTATTTATATCCTTCCTGTAATTTGGTGACCAAAACTGAACGCAATACTCCGGATTCGGCCTCACCAATGCCTTATACAACCTCATCATAACATTCCAGCTCTTATACTCAATACTTTGATTAATAAAGGCCAATGTACCAAAAGCTCTCTTTACGACCCTATCTACCTGTGACGCCACTTTTAGGGAATTTTGTATCTGTATTCCCAGATCCCTCTGTTCTACTGCACTCCTCAGTGCCTTACCATTAACCCTGTATATTCTACCTTGGTTTGTCCTTCCAACGTGCAATACCTCACACTTGTCTGTATTAAACTCCATCTGCCATTTTTCAGCCCATTTTTCCAGCTGGTCGAAGTCTCTCTGCAGGCTCTGAAAACCTTCCTCACTGTGTACTACAACTCCAATCTTTGTATCATCAGCAAATTTGCTGATCCAATTTACCACATTATCATCCAGATCATTGATATAGATGACAAATAACAATGGACCCAGTACTGATCCCTGTGGCACACCACTAGTCACAGGCCTCCACTTGGAGAAGCAATTCTGTATTACCACTCTTTGGCTTCTTCCATTGAGCCAATGTCTAACCCAATTTACCAACTCTCCATGTATAACTAGCGACAGTATTTTCCTAACTAACCTCTCATGCGGGACCTTGTCAAAGGCCTTACTGAAGTCCATGTAGACAATATCCACTGCCTTCCCTTCATCCACTTTCCTGGTAACCTCCTCGAAAAACTCCAATAGATTGGTCAAGCATGACCTACCACGCACAAAGCCAAAAATGCATTCTTTACTGTCCAGAGCTCTGAGAAAGTTAATTCTATCTCTAATCCCTCTGCACCATCTTCTCTCTCCAACGTGGTGATATTTTCTGCTATCTATCCCCCTTCAGAATCATAGAGTCATAGAACATGACAGAACAGAAGCAGACCCTTCAGCCCATCTAGTCTGTACTGAACTATTAATCTGCCTGGTCCTCTTGAGATGCACCCGAAGCATAGTGCTCCATACTTCTCCTATACTCATTCAAATTTCTCTTAAGTGTTGAAATCAACCCTGCATCCATCCCTTTCACTCTCTCAAATTTCTAAGTGAAGAAGTTTCCCCTCATGTTTCCCTTTAAACTTTTCACCTTTCACCCATAACCCATGACCTCTAGTTGTAGTGTCATCCAACCTCAGTGGAAAAAGCCTGTTTGTACTCAACCCATCTATATGCATCATGATTTTGTATACCTCTCTCAAAACTTCCCTGAATCTTCTACTTTCCAGTGACTAAAGTCTAAACCTTTCAAACTTTCACTATTACTCAGGTCCGCAAGTGCCAACAACATTCTTGTAAACTTTCTCTGCACTCCTTCAAGCTTATATCTTTCCCATATGGTAGATGACCAAAACTATACACAATACTCTAAAGCAGGCCTCACAAACATCCTACACAATTTCAACATAACATCCCAAATCCTGTACTCAATACATTGATTTACGAAGGCCAACGTGCCTAAAGCTTTCTTTATGACTCTATCTACCTGTCATCCACGTTCCAGGAATTATAGCTCTCTATTTCCAGATCACTCTGTTCTACTGCACACCTCAATGTCCTACCACTCACTATGCAAGACCTATTCTGGTCAGTCCTTCCAAAAGTGCAACACCTCACACTTGTCTACATTAAATTCTACCTGCCATTTTTCAGCCCATTTCCAGATCTTGCTACAAACATTGATAGACTTCATCGCTGTCCACTATACTCTCAATTTTGGTGTCATCTACAAATTTTCTGATCCAGTTTACCACATTATCATCCAGATCATTGATAAGGATGATAAACATCAATAGGCCCAGCACTGATCCCTGTGACACACCCATAAGTCACACGCCTCTAGTCAGAGAGGTACCTGACCATAACCACTCTGACTTCTTCCAAGAAGCCAATGTTTAATCCAATTTACTACGTCATCTTGAATGCCAAGCAACTAAACCTTCTTGACCAACCTCCCATGCGGGACCTTGTCAAAGGCCTTACTAAAGTCCATGTAGACAACATCCACTGCCTTGCCCTCAACCACTTTCCTGGTAACTTCCTCGAAAAACACTTGATTGGTTAAATACCACACACAGAGCCATATTGATTATCTCTAATCAGTCCCTGTCATTCCAAAAACTTAGATATCCAGTCCCTTAGAATACATTCCAATAACTTTCCCACTACTGATGTCAGGCTCGCCGGTCTATAATTTCCTGGCTTATTCTTAGAGCCTTTCTTAAACAACGGGACAACACTAGCTGATCTCCAATCATCTGGCACCTCACCATGGCTAAGGATGTTATAAATATCTCTGCTAGGGCCCTTGCATTTTCAGCAGTAGCCTTCCACAGGATCTGAGTGAACACATTGCTCTCAATGCTATAGTTGGAAGTTCCCACTTGCTACAGAAAGGCAACAATTATACCAGTGCCTAAGAAGAATAATGTGAGCTGCTTAATGACTATTGCCCAGTACCACTCACATCTACAGAGATAAAATGCTTTGAGAGGTTGGTCATGACTAGACTGAACTCCTGCCTCAGCAAGGACCTGGCCCCACTGTAATTTTCATCTATAAATTTGCTGATGATATAACTATTGTTGGTAGAATCTCAGATAGAGATAAGATTTAGAGATAAGAGGGCGTACAGGAGCAAGAAATACCAATCAGTGGAGTGGTTTCACAGCAACAACCTGGCACTCAACGTCATTAAGACAAAAGAGCTGATTGTGGATTTCAGGAAGGGTAAAACGAAGGAACACATACCAATTCCCATAGAGGGAGCACAAGTGCAGAGAGTGAGCAATTTCAAGTTCCTGGGTGTCAAGATCTCTGAGGATCCTAACCTGCTCCCAACACATCAATGCAACTATAAAGGAGGCAAGACAGCGATTATACTTAATTAGGAGTTAGAAGATATTTGGTACGTCAAGAAAAACACTCAAACTTGTATAGATGTTCCGTAGAGAGCATTCTGACAGGCTGCATCACTGTCTGGTATGGGTGGCGGGGGGGGGGGGAGGGCTACTGCACAGCACCAAAAGAAGCTGCAGAGAGTCGTAAATTTAGTCAGCTCCATCTTGGGTACTTGCCTACAAAGTACCCAGGACATCTTCAAGGGGCGGTGTGTCAGAAAGGCAGCACCCATTATTAAGGTCCCCCAGCACCCAGGGCATGCCCTTTTCTCATTGTTACCATCAGGTAGGAGGTACAGAAGCTTGAAGACACATACTCAGCAATACAGAAACAGTTTCTTCTCTTCTGCCATCCAATTCCAAGATGGACATTGAACCCATGAACAGTGCCTTACTTTTTAAATATATATTATTTCTGTTTTTGCACAATTTTTAAACTACTCAGTATACATATACCGTAGTTGATTTATTTATTTACTTATTTATTTATTTTTACCTTTTTTTTCTTCTATATTATGTATTGTATTGAACTGCTGCTGCTGCTGCTAAGTTAACAAATTTCACAACACATGCCGGTGATAATAAACCTGATTCTGATTCTAATTCTGACATTGTCAATCCTTGGGGATGTATCCACCCTAATTTGCCTCAAATTGAGATTCTGCTTGAGGTTCTAAATTGTGGAACAGCCAATTTTATTGGTATCAGAAAGGACCTGGTAAGCATGGATTGGGACAGATTGTTTTCTGGCAAAGGTGTACTTGGTAAGTGGAAGGCTTACAAAAGTGAAATTATGAGAGTACAAATTTTATATGTTCCTGTCAGAATAAAAAGCAAGGAGAACAGGCTTAAGGGACTTTCATTTTTGAGAGATATTGTGACCCTGGATCCTCAGTTCTACCCACGAAGGCTCACTAGATGAGGTCTCTAGTCTGTCCTGACTGAGTATTGCCATGACATTTTCCCTCACTAGTAATGCCTCCCCTTTTAATCCCACCTGTTGTATCACATCTAAAACAGTAGAACCCTGGACCATTCAGCTACCAGTCCTGCCCCTGCTGAAACCAAGTCTCACAAAAAGTTACAATGTCATAATTCCATGTGTTGATCCATATCCTGAGCTCATCCAGCTTTTCTGCAATACTCCTTGCATTGAAATATATGCAGCTCAGAACAATAGTCCCACTGTGCTCGATTCAATTCCTGACTTTCTATGTAGGCATAACAGCCTCTTTCTCCACAACCTCTCCCTCTATCTGTTCAGCCACTCTTTTTCCCATCATCTTTCACCTCTAGGTTAACTGACCCGCATGCAGCACCAGCAAACCTTCTCGCTAAGATATTAGTCCGCTTCCAGTTTGGATGCAAACTGTCCCTTCCATACAGGTTGCACCTTCTCTGAAAGAGAGCACAATGATCCTAAAATTTGAAGTCCTTCCCCCTGCAACTCCTTAGCCACGTGTTAAACTCTATGATCTTCCTTTTTCTGGCCTCACTAGCACGTGGTACGGGTAACAATCATGCGATCACAACTCTGGAGCTCCTGTCCTTTAACTGAGCACTCAATTCCCTGAACTTATCTTGCAGGACTTCGTTACCCCTCCTACCCATGTCATTGGTACTGAGGTGGACCACGGCTTCTGGCTGATCACCCTCCCACTTAAGAATGCTGTGAACTCGATACGAGATGCCCTGAGCCTGGCCTTTGGGAGGCAATACTGTATACCATCTGGGAATTTCATTCTCATCTACAGAACCTCCTTTCTGTTCCCCTAACCAATGATATCCCCAGCCACACAGCTCACCTCTTCTTCCCCCTTCCCTTCTGAGGCACAAAGCCAGACTCAGTACCAGAATGCTGACCCTGGGGCTTTCCTCTGCCAGGTCATTCCTGTCAATAGTATCGAAAGCGGTATACCTGTTGTTGAGGGGAACAGCCACAGGGGCACTCTGCACTGGCTGTTTATCCCCTCTCCCCTTCCTGACGGTCACCCAGTTACCTGTGTCCTGCACCTTGGGTGTATCCTGCCTATCTACCCCTCAGCCTCCTGAATGATCTGGAGTTCATCCAGATTCAGTTTCAACTCCTTAACACAGCTGCAGCTGGATGCACTATTTGCAGTAATTGACAGGAATACTGGAGATCTCTCTGCCTTCCCACATCCCGCAAGAGGAGAATGTCACTATCCTGTCTGGTATTCCCCACTCTAAATGTGCAATAAGAAATAAATAAGGGAAGAATAAATAATGAAAAAAAATCTACCTACGGCCTAAACTCTCCTCACTAAAGCCTCTCTGAGCTAAAGCCTCAACTGCCCACTCCAACAGTGGACCAGTCACTGGCTGTTCCGGTTAAACCTAACTTCCTTTTATTGAACCTTGCCAAGTGCCTAATTATGCCCAGTACAATACCTTCTCGGAACGGTAGTGCGCAATATAGTGCCAATGGCCCTCTTTCGCTTCTTTTAAACACTCTCTCCCTCTAAGCAATCTGGTGTCTCTTCGGGATTCTGGTGCACATAATGCGTTTCGTTTTCCTCATTCTTTCCCCCACTATCCTTTTCGAACATTTTGTATCTAGGTATACCTAGTGCCCAGCCCTGCCCTTTTTCTGAGTCAATTTTATGTAAAATCCATCCACGCTATATTCACATGGTTATCTATACCCATCATTCACCACCCTTATTAACCACATTATGTGAATTGACATACATACAGAACATAATTGCTACTTTATTTTACTGAGCACAGTAATACTCCTACACTGACGTAAGTGGGTACAAACTTTCTTCTTAATTTCCTTTTGTTTCTTTGCTTTAAATTTTATCTAATCATTTCTTCATTACTCTGACTCTATTTCTTCATGCATTCTCTTGCTTATTTGGTCTACCACTTCCCGAAACATTATGATTGTCATTAATTGTGTTACTGCCCTGCACTTTTTCTTTTCTGTGTGCCCCTCCCCTGAGCCACTAGCTTTTATTTTCAGCCTCATCTCTCTCCCTTCTATTTCTACGCTCAGGTCCCTGCTGCCATCAAATTAATTTAAATCCATCCCAGCAGCACTAGCAAATTTCACCTTAAGAATCATTCATTTGCTATGTATTGTGTCATACGATATAAGCGTTGTTGGTCTTTCCATGACCATGATTGTTCTTGGCAAATTTTTCTACAGAAGTGGTTTGCCATTACCTTCTTCTGGGGAATGCCTGTGCAAGATGGGTTCTTCAGAGACAGTCCGCCTGCTGTCAGTGGTCACCTAACCAGGACCTGTGATATGCACCAGCTGCTTATAAGTGACCAATCCACCAGCTGCTCCCATGGCTTCACGTGACCCTGATTTGGGCACTGTGCAGGTGCCCAAGGATGTTCTGCATGCTGGTGGAGGGAAGGAGTGCCTTACACCTCCTTTGGTTGAGATGTATCTCCATCCCGCCAGCCACCCCTTAAGAATAGTGGTCACAATTTAATCAAGCAGCAGAAATAAAAGATGCAGATGTTCAAAAGCTGAGTAGTAACAGAAAATGCTGGAAATAGTCAGAGGGGAAACAGATTAAAATTTCAGGTCAATGACTTTTCATCAGAAAATTTATCTAACATGCTTAAAGTTGCAGAGAAAGGGGAGGGAATAGAGAGAGTAAAGGAAAAGTTCCCACCAGCTTCTAAATCGTGACAATCATACCAGAAAAGCTGGGAGAGCTGTCACCATGATTATCACCCAGTTGCAGTCATACCTACAGTGATAATGTGCTTTGAGAGGTTGGTTATGGCCAGAATCATCTCCTGCCCAAGCAAGGACCTGGATCCATCTCAGTTTGCCTATTCCCACCACTGGTCTACAGTGGATGCAATCTCATTGGTTCTCAACTCAGCCAGGGATCACCTGGACAACAGCAATACCTACATCAAGCTGCTGTTTATTGAGTGCAGCTCAGCATTCAACACCACCATACCCTCAGACTAATCAACCAGCTCCAAAACCTGGGCCTTTGAACTTCCTTTTGCAAATGGATCCTTGACTTCCTGCATCACTGCACTCCAGACATTATACTCTATCTGCCAGACTCTTGCCCACTCACTTAGCCTATCTATATCTCTCTGCAGACTCTCCGTATCTTCTGCACAATTTGCTTTTCCACTTAATTTAGTATCATCAGCAAACTTAGATACACTACACCCGGCCCCCTCTTCCAGATCGTAAATGTTGCAGGCCCAGCACCGATCCCTACAGGAGTGAGATGAATCAGCTGGTTGAGTGGTGTTGAAACAACAACCACGCACTCATCATCAGTAAGACTAAAGGATTGATTGTGGACTTCAGGAAGAGTAAGTCACCGGAACATGCACCAATCCTCATCAAATGATCAGCATTGGGAATGGTGAGCAATTTCAAGTTTCTGGGTGTCAACATCTCTGAAGATATTTTCAAGGCCCAACATTTTGATGTAGTTATAAAGAAGGCACGATAGTGGTTATACTTCATTGGGAGTATGAGGACTTTGGTAAGTTACCAAAGACACTTGCAAATTTCTACAGAAGTACCATGGAGAGCATTCTAACTAGCTGCATCACTGTCATGTATGGAGGGGCCACTGCACAGGATTGGAAAATCTGCAGGAAGTTACAAACTCAGCCCACACCATCATGGGCACCAGCACCCCATCCCCACCCCACCCCCCAGCAATGAGGACATCTTTAAAGGGCAAAGCCTTAAAAAGGTGTTATCTGTCTTTAAAGACCCCTATCAGACTGGACATGTCCTCTTCTCATTTCTAGCCTCAAGGAGGCGGTACAGGAGCCTGAAGATACACACTCGGCATTTTAGGAACAGCTTCTTCCCCTCCACCATCAGATTTCTGAATGGATAATGAGCCCGTGTAAATTACCACTGTAATTGTTTTCCATTTTGCATTACTTAATTTAATATGCACCTTATTGTAATTTGTAAATTGTTATTATGTATGGCAATGTACTGCCTCCACAAAACATATGCCAGTGATATTAAACCTGACTCTCATTCTGATTCTGAGTAACACATATAAAATACTAGAGGAACTCAGTAGTTCTGATAGCATCTATGGAAAGAAATAAACAGTCGGCGTTTTGGGCGAGACCCTTCATCCAAAGGAGACGGAATAATGCTAAAATTGGCAGTGCTGACTAAAAGAGAATGGTAAACATTTGTTAATGGCAGCTGGTCTTGTTTATAAGGGATGGTTTTTATCTTGCTGTTCCAGCACTGTATTTAATTCTTCTTCTTCAATTAATGTCTCCATAATTAATCCTCTGCAATTTAAAACATGCTTGCTTTTTAACTTTCTCTAGTCTGTTATTTTTGTTTCTCACTCCATAGACACTGCCTGACTTGCTGAGTATTTCCAGCATTTTCCATGTTTGTTGTGGGAGGAATTATTTACCGGTGCATCTCAGGGACCAGTGCTGGACTTAGGCTCTTTACAATGTACACAAACTATTTGAACCGAGATTAGAAATATTATTCCCTCAGGTTTACATGAGAAAAAAATCACGTTGGGAGTGAATGAGGCAAACAGAGAATGGGCTGGTAAGGAGAGATCATCAGGCTTCTGCATGCTGTGCCTGTTTTCTTTGGCTGGATTGAAAACTGTTGAGTGCATCTAAATGCTGAGGAACTACAAATCTTTAAACAATGTAAAAATATCAAAAGTAAATTCCTGCAATATTCTGCATGCTGCAATCATGCCCAAAGCAACTAGATTATTGGCAAAATAGCTAGGTATCTGAACAGCTCTTAATTTTCTGATTTTGGAAGTGAGGGGAGGTATTCACTTTGTACATACAAATAAAGCATCTTCGGTTGAAATATGTACACATAAATGCCTTGTTGAAGATGAATAAGCTTACTTTGTAAATGCTGTTCAAGTTGAAAAGGAAAATACTACAAAAGCTGAAAATCTACAAAAAGAAGCGATTGCATACACCAGTGCTGCGCGTAGAGGGAAAACTACGCGCAGCACTGGTGTATGCAATCGCTTCTTTCTAAAATTAACATTTTAGGTAAATGACTTTGCATCAAAATTGGAGCTGTTAGAGCACGTTTTAGTTTGCAGAGTAAGAAGGAAGAACAAAAGATTCTATTCAATGTCTCCTACTTTGATTCCAGTCTTAGTTATTGAACAGCAGTTCAATCTTGCATATGTGTATTTCAGAGGCGAGTCTCAGTGTGCATCTTGAAGGGTTTCGGCCTGAAACGTCAAATGTACTTTTTTCCATAGATGCTGCCTGGCCTGCTGAGTGTGTGTGTGTGTGTGTCTGTGTGTGTCTGTGTGTGTGAGAGAGAGAGAGAGAGAGATTGAGATTTTCTGCAGAGTTTCTCTTGTTTGTAGTTCTCTTCTCACTGTAGATCTGTTCGCTGAAGAAAATAAGAGGATGGGTCTTACACTAATCATTCACCAAAGAAACCTCTCTTGCATCTGTTGTGCTGCACTACACCACAACTTGGCAAAAGTAAATTCCTGCTGTTCTCAACGAAACTCAGCAAAGAACCCTTGGGAAACATGGGTCACATTTCATACCTTGAGAGCCGGCCTTTGGTGAGTACAGAGATCAGCGATTAATTCAGGATCCTGGCACAGTCTTTGGCCATCTGAAGATTGTGACAGGCGGCAGTGATCCTGTATTCCAGTATGCATCAGAAACGTGGACTACAAACAGCTACCATCTCAAAGTACACTAAAAATGTGAACGTAATCTCTGCAAAATCAACCTAACCCATTGGGTGAATAGGCAAACCTATGTCCCTTCACACCCTGACAATGAGCTTCTAATTACATTGAATTGTCCCTGATAGCAGAATGATGCTCCACCTCCCATACTGTCCCACCTACACCTACACCATCCTCCCGCTCCCACTGATCCAGTAGAGCTTACATATTCCACATTAGTTTTGTCTACTGCCTCACAACCCACAGAACAGGAGTGGAAGCAAGTCACCCTTGGTAGGGAGGAGCACCTTACAAAAAAGAACAGTTTGTGATATGAGAGGATACGAAAGAACGGTGAAGGGCAATATGCTACAGGACAAAACAACTAGTGTTGGGAGAAGTAAAGAAATAGAGAATCAGCTCAGAGAAGGTGTACAAGGAACAACAGCATCATTAGCGAACTTGTAAAAATCAATCATCAGAGGGCTGGAATGTGGTTCCTCTAGCTTCACTCTTCAGTCACCAGTGAATGATTAGACTACTGCAAGGACACACTAAATGTGTCCTAATCTGGAACCCCAGCAAGAGTACAAAAGACAGGTTGAAGAGTTTGCAATGATCTTCAGAGGGAAGTACCGAGAATATGATTCATCTCCACTTACTCTTGATGTCCTCACAAATTGAACTTCACAATGTCAGAAACAAATAGCTGAGTTCACTAGATGTAAAAAGAATACTAAGCAACATTACTACTACACAGCCAGATTTTGGTTCCCAGATCTATCTGTGATTCCAGCTGAATTGTTCAGTTGCAACAATAATATTTACCTGATGATAAGGAAAGTTGCCCAGGTATGTCACATCTATTTAAACCTGGACAAATCCAACGTGGTGAATTAGCATACATGCTCCAGCTTTCAATCAGATGATGAGAAATGTGAAGGAAGGTGTTGTCAACATTGCTGTCAGGCAGATCATGTTCATTAGTACTCAGCACCAGGACTACCCTGCACAGGTTTTCACGATGCAATCTCATTCTGAAAATGGACTAACTAGCTGAGCTGTAAACTTGAGGTGAGTGCAATTACTCCTCAGCATTTGATTGAATGTAGCATCAAATCCTTGTAAAATTGCAGTCAATGTTTTGCACTGCTGAAATCACTAGAATTCAACCATGAATATATTGGTCCACTCCAAAGAACAGGAGGCAAAGCGGGAAGGAAGCTAATTTTTAAAAATGTTTTGTGAACTCAATGGTTTAATTATTTCCAAGCAGTTTATACACGTTGAATGATCCTCAGCGATCAAAAGGCAGGCAGCTGATGCTCACCTTAAGCATTCGCCTCGATGTTTCAATCTCCTTTTATTGGTGAACAATGGAAGCTTTAATCGTCGAAATGGAGTCAAATGTTGGCTTACTCCCGATCCTGCAGCCTGCCCACCATGAGGTTCACACAAGCTGCATCTTGGAGACTGCAGAGCACTGAAGCACCCAAGCAATCTCCAAACCTCCACATTCACATCGATGTTTCAATCTCCCTCGTCGCTTTGATCAGCAACAGTGGAAGCTTTAATCGGCGAAATGGAGTCAAATGTTGGCCGGCTCTCCGTCCCACAGCCTGCTCACTATGAGGTTTGTGCACACTGCCTCTGCCTCCCAGAACCCTCTTGGAGACTGCAGAGCGCTGGAACACCAAAAACAATCTCCAAACAGCAAATCACAGGCTCCAACAGTTCCAGAATCACATTCAAGATGACAAACAAATGTAAAAGACATAAAAGAAGTGAAACATATGGTTTCATGATCCATCCATAATATGTTGACCGAAGGACTGTTTTGCATATGGACTTGGATAATTGTGTTCAACTGGTCGCCTCATTATAGGTAGGATGCGGAAGCTTTATAGAGGGTGCAGAGGAGATTTACCAGAATGCTGGCTGGATTAGAGAACATGTCTTGTGAGAAGAGGCTGAGTAAGCAAGGGCTTTTCTCTAGCCTGAGAGGTGACCTGACTGAGTGTCCAGGGAGGCAATATCTAATGTGGAAAGACATAATTATAAGATGATTGGAGGATAGTGGGGTTGTCAGAGGTTTTATATATATACAAACACTGGTAAGTACACGGAGCAGACTGTCAGGGGTGGTGGTAGATGCAGATACATTAGGAACATTTAAGAAATACTAAGATAGGGATATGGCTGAAAGAAAAATGGAGGACAATGTGGATGGAAAGGATTAGATGATCCTTTCCATCTACGTGGAAAAGTGGGTTAAAAGATGGCATAACATTGTGGGTCAAAGGGTCTGTAGTATTCTGTACTGCTCTATATTTTATGTTTATTGTACTGGCATACATATCCACATTATAAATGCCATGAAAATTAATTTCTTGCAACAGCAGCACATTACATTACAAATATAAATTGCATTAACTTAAATTAACAAATTTTATATAACCTACTGAATACGACACAATATATACTGAATACGACACTATACTGAATACGACACGATATAGTGAAATATAGCTGCTGTCTTGTCTTTTTTATAGCTGCATTGATATGTCAGAACCACATTAGGTCCTCAGAGATATTAACACCCAGGAACTTGAAATTGCTCACTCTCTCCACTCTGATCCCTCCATGTGTGTTCCCTCGTCTTACTATTTCCAAAGCCCACAATCAGCTGTGGTCTTACTGATATTGAGTACAATATTGCTGGTGTGACACCACTCAACTAGCTGGCATATCTCACTCCTGCATGCCCTCTCTTCACTATCTGAGATTCTGCCTGCAGTGGTTGTATCATTAGCAGATTTACAGATGGCATTTGAGCTGTGCCGAGCCACACAGTCATGGGTGTAGAGAGAGTAGAGCAGTGGTCTAAGCACACATCCCTGACGTGCATCAGTGTTGGTTGTCAGCAGGGTGGAGATGTAGTTTCCGATCTGCACAGTTTGTGGTCTTCCAGTGAGGAAGTCGAGGATCCAGTTGCAGAGGGAGGTTCAGAGGCCCAGGTTCTGGAGCTTTTCGTTCAGAACTGTAAGAATGATGGTGTTAAACACTAACTGTGGTCAATAAACAGCACCCTGACACTGGTATTTGTATTGTCCAGAGGCTGTATGGAAAGTCATTGAGATCGCGACCACCGTAGACCTATTGTGGTGATTGTAGTGGGTCCAGATCCTTGCTGAGGCAAGGAGTTCATTCTAGCCATGGCCAACCTCTCAAAGCACTTCATCACCATAGATGTGAGTGCTACTGGGCAATAGACATTAAAGCAACTCACACTGCTCTTCTTGGGCACTGGTATAATTAGTGCCCTTTTAAAGCAGGTGGGAACTTCTTACTGTAGCAATGAGAGATGGGAAATGTCTTTGATCATCACCACCAGTTGGTTGGCACAGGTTTTCAGAGCCTTACCAGGTACTCCATCTAGGGCTGCCACCTTGGAAGGCTTCACCCTCCTGAAAGACAGACTTAGGTTGGCCTCTAGGATAGAGATCACAAGGTCAGTGAGTGCTGAAGGGATCCTCATAGCTATAGTTTTATTCTCCCTTTCAATGCGAGCACAAAAGGTGTTGGAGCTCGTCTGAGAACGAAGCATCACTGCCATTCATGTTGCGTTTCTCTTTATAGGAAGTAATGGCCTGAAGAGTTGAGGTGCACCTGATGTCGCTTCCAACCTTGCTCAGGATTGTTCTTTAGCTCTTAAAGTAGCCCTATGCAAGTCATACCCAGTTTTCCTGCACAGACCTGGGTTGCCAGACTTTAATGCCAGAGATGTAGCCCTTAGCAGACTACGAACCTCCTGGTTCATCCATGGGTTTTGCTGGCTAAGGAATATAGTCTGAAGTGGAATTAGAGGTTTTTAGGTTGGACAGCTACAGGAAGAAGTTGTAATTGACCTCGCTTTGACTTTATGTCCATTCCTTCTGCGGGAATCTAGGCACCCTAGTTTGCCAATGTTATGAAGCCAATTGCAATGCCAGTGTACCTTGCATTGTAACTCCAGTGTGGTCCTAGCACCTGATGGAGGTTTTCAAAACTCTAGTGCACACTGAACCTTAAGCATACTTACTTTCAGCATCTGTGCTGATCAGTAGAAGCTGCATTAGACAAAGATATGGAATCAACCTACCCCCTTCACCACCCCCAGGCACACAGAAGCCACTCAGAATAGCTATTTCCCAATAACTCAAAATGGTCCCCCCAAAAAAAGCATCATGACAACATGGAGGAAAACAAGCATTCACTCATAAAATCTGATCTGAATCAGACAGTCAGAGAATAAAATCATGGCCTTGTGACATAAGCAATGAGGAAGATGACAGGGCTCACAGATAACCAATTAGGTGCAAGGTATTACTCCATTTTTCAGAATAAGATTGCAATATTCAGTCATACTGCTGCCACTTATCTTGGTGAAGGAGACAAAAGGGCTTGCCACTAGCAAACAATGCATCAGCCACTTGTTTAATATTCTGTGCATAACTTCATAGTTGTCAATGTCTCCCATCCACTACGTAATGTACTGGGTGGGCACAGGAGTACATTCAGCCAGAGACATTCCACCGAGATGCAACACAGAGCGTCATAGGAAGTCATTCCTGCCTGTGGCCATCAAACTTTACAACTCCTCCCTTGGAGGGTCAGATACCCTGAGCCGATAGGCCGGTCCTGGACTTATTTCATAATTTACTGGCATAATTTACATATTACTATTTAACTATTTATTACTATTTTTCTATCACTATTTATTATTTATGGTGCAACTGTAATGAAAACCAATTTCCCCCGGGATGAATAAAGTATGACTATGACTATGAGTATATTTAGCATTACTGATGTCTATGTCAGAGGATGAAAGCTGGTCATGTGCCAGTAAACGTTATCAAAACTTTGATGAGTTTCCTTTCTGAAGCTCCAATTGCTTGGAGCTGGGATAAAGGGTATCTTATTGTTAAGTGAGTGGGATGTATTTCTGAAAGGAAAATAAAAGTGTAAAGTGAAATGCTGATGTTTTTTGTTTGACCACAAATGTCATGAGCAATAATTTCAGAATGGGACAGTAACTTAAAATAAAGAAAAATAATTAATAATTTAAATGAAGAAATGTGATCAATAATGTCTAGGTGTTGCTGTGTGATTTTTAGTTATATCCATGCAGGATTTTTTTCGTTATGCACTTTGATTTTGATGGTTTTTAAATTAGCCTATTATTATCAACTTTACAAAGATGCAGTGTCCATCTGCCAGCAGAATTAAATTGAATTGACTTTATTCCTTATATCCTTCACAGACACGAGTAAAAATCTTTGTTACGTCTCTGTCTAAATGTGCAATGTGCAATTTATAGTAATTTATAATAAATAGTATGTACAACAGGACAGTCGATATAACATAGAAATACAATTTTGTTAGTCTGATGGCCTGGTGGAAGAAGCGGTCCCAGAGCCTGTTGGTCCTGGCTTTTATGCTGCGGTACCATTTCCCAGATGGTAGCAGCTGGAACAGTTTGTAGTTGGGGTGACTCAGGTCCCCAATGATCTTTTGGGCCCTTGTTACACACCTGTCTTTGTAAATTTCCTGAATAGTGGGAAGTTCACATCTAGAGATGCGCTGGACTATCCGCACCACTCTCTGCAGAGTCCTGCGATTGGGCCAAGTACAGATCCCATACCAGGCAGAGATGCAACTAGTCAGAATGCTCTCAGTGTACCCCGAAAGAAAGTTCTTAGGATTTGGGGGTCCATACCAAACTTCTTCAACCATCTGAGGTGAAAGAGGCGCTGATGTGCCTTTATCACCACACAGCTGGAGTGTACAGACACGCAAAGATGCTGAGGAATCTAAAGCTGTTCACCCTCTCAAGCCTAGATCCACTGATGTCAACAGGGGCTATGAAATTCCTGGTGGCCAAATATTTTAATTCTGATTCCCATTCCAACATTTCGGTTCATGGTCTCCCCTCAGGGTGGGGGAGTAACACCTTATATTCCGTCTGGGTAACTTCCAACCTGGTGGCATGGATATCAGTTTTTCCTTCTGGTAAAAAAGTTTTCTCTTCCCCTCCCCTCTTCTTCTATTACCCACTCTGTCCTCTTACCTCTTCTCATCTGCCTATCACCTCCTCCTGGGTCCCCTCCTCCTTCCCCATCTCCTATGGTCCACTCTCTCTTTCGATCAGATTTTTTATACTCCAGACCTTTATCTTTCCTACCCACCTGGCTTCACCTATCACCAAATAGTTAGCCTCCTTCCCCTCCCCCCACCTCGCTATTCTGCCATCTTGCCCCTTCCCTTCCAGTCCTGAGGAAGAGTCTCGGCCCAAAACGTCAAGAGTTTACTCATTTCCACAGATGCTGTGTGATCTGAATTCCACAGCATTTTACATGTGTTGCAGTGAAAAGCTTTTGTCTGGATGTCACCCAGACAGACTATTCCACATATAAATACATTAAGGGAGTTCAAAAGAGAAAAAAAAACACAAGGAATACAGAATCACAAAATATAGTAAATACAACTTAGAGAGAAAACGCAATAAAGGTAGCCGAGTAATTAAAATTTAACATCAATGGTAGTTTTCACACAGAAAAAGCTCTAAACTCAGCATGGTCTAGCCCATGACTATTAGAAAATAATTCAACAATCTAGATATTAAAACTCATGCTTTATCTATTACCTAGCACCATAAAAAACACAAGTTATCAGTCTCCTTTGATCAATTAGCTCTCCAACTATAGAATGGAGCAAACTTATTGGTTTAGAAGCTATCAGTTCAAATTAAACATAACCTATTACGCCATGCAAGGCCACAGTTCAGCTTGGCTTAGTTAATCATCTACCTCACTACAACCTTCCATAGCTACTAATAAGAATCTTTAGGAAGAAAGAAAAGAGTCAGAAGACTTACTTTGATTGGCTTGATTTTTTCCAAGTCATTTACTGTATCAGTTTAGTCTGTTTATTTCTAAGCAATCAGAAATAGTTAAAAAATCTGTATGGAAAGGTTTTTTTAAAAAAAGAAAATTTAAAATTCAGTTGTATTTTTACATATAATATATCTTACAGACTGAGAAATCATCATATCAAAAGTACAAACTAAAGAATTAGCCACAAATTTTAATATGTCCCTGCTGTTAAGTTTTCTATAACTGTGCATTTTGCCTTCTAAATTTAGATATTTGTGTTACAGGAGTACCACAAATATGAAATTATTCTTGCATTGATTATTCTGTTTTTAATAGATAAAATTGTATTATTGGCTTCCTGAAAAAAAACAAAACTTGCTGCAAACACCTAACAGGCAAGCAAAGTCTTGAGATAGAAGCTGTTAATGGGCCAGACTGAAGACTTTTGATCAGAACCAAGAAAAGCTGAAAATAAAATAAGCTTAAAGTTACAGTGAAAGCAGAGAGAGAAGGACTGAAGGGAATGCCTGTGACATGGCGGAGGCCAGGTCAAATTGTGTTACAGCTTTTAATTTTCCCCAGTCTGAGGGAAAAACCATTAATCCAAGAGCAACACATTATATTCTTCCCTTCTATTAAATCTGAGCTGTCACATCACACTCAGATGCCAGTATCAATACCCACACTTCAGTACAATACAGCAACACCACAAACATGAATACACCACCAACTCTGTAAACTCCAGCTGACACAGTGGATAAGAGCATACAAATAATTATACAGCTTCCTTAACAGTATATCTAATTAATATTATTTACAGTTTACAATTTTTTTGTGTAAAAGAGCCTCAGTGAAAGGTCAATATTCTAAAATCCCAAAATATACCTGTTTTTTACATCATAAATTTGATTTGCAATCCACACATATTAATTTTGGGTCATTTTCCCAAACAAAGTAAGTGAGCTTCAAAAATCTGCTGCACCTGTTCATCTCTGTAATTATCACAGCAACATAAAAGCTGTGGTTCTTTTATACAACTTTCAACTGCCAAAGCCAAGTCGGAATATTTCAGTCTGAAGCAAATGAAAAAAAATGTTTCCATTATAATTAATAATACTTCATACCTTTACATTTTAATTATTACCTACATGTTAACTTAAAGCTTATTACTAAGCAAACATATACGAAATTTTAATTTCCTTGACCTTTCATTGAAGCTCTTTTTTAGCAAAAAAAAATGTGAACTATAAACAACTGTAAAAGAAGCTGCACAATTACTTCGACACAATTCTCATGGGCCTGTACCCAAATTAGTTAAACACACAAAAATAGGTGAATGAAGCATTCCACTATCATTTACCTGAATTAATATTTGTTTCTCTCTCCAGAGATACTGTCCCGTCTGCAAAATTCTCCCGTGATTCTGTGTTTTTGTATCCATCTGATTGGATTGCCAACATCAATTATATTTTGTTTTGGATTAATATACAGATGGGAGTTTTATCCTCCAAGAAACTGAACCAAAACCAAATAAGAAAGAAATAATGTTTTTATTTTTCAAAACTAGTATGGTTTTGTTTTACAGCAAAACTTTGGTATCCTTGGGACCTCGTTAATGCCATGCTGGCAGCTATTCCAGTTTATTAGATCTTACTGCTATAAATACCCAAACACATTTATTGTGTGTTGTTTTTTACATGTTCAAGTATAATACAATTTCCAGTGAACCTGATAAGTTTACACGGAGTAGAAAACAGATCTGATGGGTTTCACCTTGTGCAGACCCAAAGTGTTCCCAACCTTGCTCTGTCTGCAGATCCCACCTGCCCTCCAGTCTGGCCTCTCATACTCCAGAACAATGACTGAGCCAAATGACAAACAGTGGGGACTTTCCAATGATCAGATACCAGATTATTGAAGTTTTACGTCATGTGTAGAAGCCCTAATTTTCAGTTTTCTTAGGTAACTTATCACCTTCAATTTTCAGGGATCAGTGGACATCCACTATAAGATTCCCTTTATACTTCTCATCATCTTACTATTTATGACATATTCCCATCAGCAGCAAACAAAGTGTATTACAATTTTTACAATTCAACATTTAATTTCACTGTTTATAATTTCCTGAAAAAAAATTTATGTTGATTATACATGAACAGCCTCTTAGAATTCCATTCAGATTTAGCAACACCTCTCCAATTGTTCACTAGCTTCATCCAATATTAACAACGCCATGAAAATATACATTTAAACAGATGGTTGGCAAATTGCAGCCAGTGGTTCTTTTAATCTCAGTTATGAGAGTTGCTATGTAAGCATTCACAAGTCTAAAAATCAGTCCATAGAAGTCCACCTGAAGTTAAAACTTCCCAGTCCATCATAGAACTGAATCAGGCTTTTCAATTTAGAGAGAATTCATGGATTGGTCAACTATCCTTTCAATTGTCTTCATTCAGAGAAAACAATGCTTGAGCTATGAAAAGACCAGCTGGTGGACCATCAAGTATAACCATCAAGTTCGACTCCAAACCAAGATAGAATATTATTTTCCACAAACTAATACCTCTAAAGTTACAACTTTCTTTTCAGGTGAGCCAAATCTCTAGCAACAACCTCACCTTCCCTGTAGAGGAATAGTTCCCCATAATTTTAAACGGAAACTCCATTTATTCAACCTAATGAATGTCCAACCTAACATATGTGCTGTGTTTGACTTGGGGATTTATGGGTTTGCAATCAGCCATGCAATCAAAGCCAAGTACATTTTTAATTTACTTTGCTTCCTCTGAACACTCAAAAATCACCTCGATAGCAAAAAAACTTCATAGATCCCTCACCTCAGCTTCGGCAGCAACCCCCACCTACCATCCCCACATTCCCTCTATCCCGAAAGGCTAGATTGTAAACCACTTTTGTTGACAGTTTCAGTTTTCCTAGAAACAGCTAAGCAAGGATTCATTAAACAATTCTAAGCGTGTCTAAGCAGAAGTTGATGCTCTTCATCTCCAAACAATTCCATTCCCTTTTCAATTACCCTCTAGTTCATTTGGTACCATTTCACTTGATATTGACTTGCAGCCTTAATGCGTGCCCACTCCCTCTTTCTGATTCACTTTTGCAGATTCATTAAAACTCTTACTTTTTTTGCTATACTATAGTCATTATTTTGGTCATTATCAAACCCCACTCTGTGCTTATATAAGCAATGTATTACATCTGATTCTAGTCATCGTTCCGGCAAAATTAATAGTCAATCATTAAACACCATGGTAAAAATCAGTAACAAAAGGAATTCCTATACAGAAATCTTTGCTATTCAAAGATTTTTTTGTGGTGGAAAAAAAACTGTTAAAGGTTTAAACTATAAATAAAGGTAAAATTGAATT
The DNA here is from genome assembly GCF_963921235.1 of Mobula hypostoma. Taxonomy (NCBI): domain Eukaryota; kingdom Metazoa; phylum Chordata; class Chondrichthyes; order Myliobatiformes; family Myliobatidae; genus Mobula; species Mobula hypostoma. Next base: position 53,449,530 of record NC_086098.1, on the reverse strand, counting down.
CAGCACAAATGTGGGGCTGGACTCATATGGTGAAAGAGCTAAAGATCACACAGAAATTAACCAAACAGTCATAGTAACTAACATGAAGTAAAGTGTCACCAGTTATTGTTTCGAAATAATACTCATTCAAACAAATGTATATTTGGTTATGATGCTGTCAAAAGGTGGCAGATTACATATCAGTTAATAATAATGTATTAATTAGCTCACAAAATTAATATTGGACCAAATATTCATAATAACTCAGCATAGGAGAAAAATAACCCTGGATATCTGAATATGACCTTTACATCCAAATACAGAACTTTAATCTGCTCTGGGACCCCTGTTCTTTGTGATTTACATAAATGACTTGGATGAGGAAGTGGAAGGGTGGGCTTGTTTTACACAGAGAGTGGTAAGTGTATGAAGCTGCCAGAGGTGGTAGTAGATACAGATACATAGAGGATATTTAAGAGAGTCATAGATGGACACGTGGACGAATGAAAAATGGAGGGCTGAGTGGGAGGGAAGCATTAGATTGATCTTGGAGAAGATTAAAATGTCAGCACAACATCATGAACCGAAGAGCCTGTACTGTGCTGTACTGTTCTATGTTCTTAAACCTTGGTTGCTAGTTTATTATTGTATTGTGGGAGGATTACATGGTTGGAAATACTATGCTTTAAATGAGGTATTTCCACAAAAGCTTTTATAATAGACTAGAGCTAAATTTAATCATATTGCTGAAAACATTGAACTTATAAACCATAACCGTTACTCATCTTAGTAAGTGTCATTTTCAGAAATAAAGCAGCAGCATACCCCATCTAGTGGCCTTGAAGGTTGAATTCAAATTGCTGTTGAATTCAACCTTCAAGCTCTTAAATTGGGATTCGCACACTGACAGGTATTTGCCTGCAATATGTAATTAATTACAACCACACACAAATAAAAATTACGATCAAAGATGGCCTCAACCTGTATGGAGATCAGCAAAAGGAATGCTGATAGGTAATGGAGCAGCAATAATATACCTCCAAAGCTGCAATCAATGTTCTCTGTCTGGTTATAGACTTACTTCATCTTTTTTATCTTTCACTCTTACACAAAGTACTTTGTTTAGCAAAAGAATACAATTACTAGGTTTATGAAGTGAGCTTTTGAAACTTATCCTCTGAATATTTTTCAATTAAAGTTGAAAAGCATCCTAAGTGATTTTATCAGGGACATAATGGGGACCATTTTATCATGTAACTGGTAAAATATTACTGATCTATCTGCACATGCTCACTCCACAGTTAAACGATTACTTTTTTTATACCAGGGAAAGGGAGACAAAAAGATGGAGGTCACAGATTTCAGGTCAGAGGAGAAAGATTTAGGAGGGATCTAGGGGCAACTTCTTCACAGAGAGTGGTGTGTACAAGGAATGAGCTGACAAAGGAAGTGTCTGAGGCAGGTACAATAGTAACAGTCAAAAGACATTTGGAAAGGTATTTCCACAGAAAATGTAACAAGGGATAGAGGAAAACACAGGCAAGTGAGATTAACCTAATGGGCAATTTGCTTGGCCTGAAGGCATTGGGCCTTCTTCCATGCTACATTAGTCTGTGACTTTATATCTCTAACCAGGATCATTAAATTGAGCTGATATGTCAATTGTAACTCCAAACTTAGCATAATTACGTCAGTTTTTTAATTCATCATTATAACTAAAAAATAAAGTGAAGGTAACTTTGCAAACACTACTAAAATATTTTCTCATTGGTGAGACAACACATCACAGTATGTTCAAAAGTTCAAAGTTCAAAAGGGTCATTTATTATCAAAGTATACAACTGAAAGCCTGTGTAAACTACCACAAAGTATACATGCATATAACACTAAATTATGATTAATAAATTCAGTAAGGGTGTACATTATGTAGAATTTACAATGCCAAGAGATCTTCAACAGTTTTAATCAAGAAAACCAATGTAAGAATTGTTCCAAAAAAACACATTTTATAAGAAGTTAGATTTTTCCTTGATAAAAGTCTTTAAAGTTTTGGTCACTTACCTTAAGGCTGAAAGAGCTGCTGAAAGAAGTACAGACTATAATCCTCCCAGCAAAAAACATCAGCACAGAAAATATTAGCAGGAATGTGGACACAGCAAAGTAAAATTCATAATGTTTAACAACATTCAGTAGGGTTTTGAAGATAAGATGTGAATATACTCTAAAGATTTGCACAAGATAAATTTATATAGATTCCTGAAATACTTATATTGTAAATGATTTGATTTGTAATGATTGTTTTACCTCAAGAATTACTCACTGGCTTATTGTCACAAGTATCAAGATACAGTGAAAATCTTTTGTTTGCATGCTACCCAGAAAGATTCTTCCAAATGTCAGCCCATCAAAGTAGTACAAAATAGGTGGTATTGCAGTTAAAGAGACAGTACTGAGCTGGTAGACAAATAAAATGCAAGGGTCATGATTGGGTTACATTGTGAGATCAAGTGTTTATTTTCATCATGTAAAGGATCGATTCAAAAGTTACAACAGCAAGAGAAATATTGTTTTTCCTTTATAATTTCTGGCCAATGGAGTAGGGAGGTGAGAATGTGACCAAAGTTTTGGAGGAGACTTTGATTTTGTTAGCTGCTCTTTCAAGGCAGCAGGAAGTGTAGATGGAATAACTGGAGTTGAGGATGCTTTTCATATTAGTTTCTCTTAATGGGTGCTAGGACTTTCAAAGGTTTGAAAGAAGTTCTGTATGTCTTGGGATTTGCTGGCGAGTTTCACTTAATGGAGCCAGGATGTGAGTAGGAGGCATATTTGTAAATTGTTAGTTAATGGTTGATTGGCTAAAAAGTTAGACCTTAAGACCATCAGACATAAGAACTGAATTCGGCCATTCAGCCCAATGAGTCTCCTCTGCCATTCCATCATGGCTGATCCCGGATCCCACTCAACCCCATACACCTGCCTTCTCTCCATATCCTTTGATGCCCTGACCAATTAGAAAACTACCAACTTTCACCTTAAATATACCCACAGATTTGGCCTTCCGCAGCCTGTGGCAGAGCATTCCATGGATTCACTACTCTCTGGCTAAAGAACTTCCTCCTGTTCAAAAAGGTTCCCCCCACCCATTTTGAGGCTGTGCCCCCCTAGTTCTGGATACCCCCACCATAGGAACCATCCTCTCCACATCCACCCTTTCTAATCCTTTCAACATTTGGTATGTTTCAATGAGATCCCCATGCATTCTTCTAAATTTCAGAGATACAGCCCAAAGCTGCAAAACACTCCTCATATGTTAACCTCTTCATTCGCAGAATCATCCTTGTGAACCTCCTCTGGACACTTTCCAATGACAACACATCCTTTCTGAGCTATAGGGCCCAAAACTGTTCACAATACTCCAAATGTGGCCTGACTAGTGTCTCATAAACCTTCAACATTATCTCCTTGTTTTTATATTCTATTCCCCTTGAAATAAATGCCAACATTGCATTTGCCTTCTTTACCAGAGACTCAACCTGTAAATTAACTTTCTGGGAGTCTTGCACGAGGACTCCTAAGTCCCTCTGCATCTCTGATGTTTGAACCTTCTCCCTATTTAGATAATAGTCTGCACTATTGTTCCTTTAACCAAAATGCATTATCATACATCTCCCAACGCTGTATTCCATCTGCCACTTTTTCCCCATTTTTCCAATTTGTCTAAGCCCTGCTGCAATTGCATTGCTTCGCTTCCTCAGCACTGCCTACCTTTCCATCTGTCTTCATATCATCTGCAAACTTTGCTACAAAGCCATCGATTCCAGTACCCAAATCATTGACAAACAATACGAAAAGTAGCAGTCTCAAGACTGACCCCTGAGGAACACCACTAGTCATTAGCAGCCGACCAGAAAAGGCCGTTTTTATTCTCACTCACTGCATCCTGCCTATCAGCCATTCCTTTATCCATTCAATATCTTTCCTGTATCGTCACAGGATTTTATCTTGTTAAGCAGCCTCATGTGTGGCACCTTATCAAATGCCTTCTGCAAATCCAGGTGAGTGACATCCAATGCCGCTTTGTCCACCCTGCTTGTTACTTCCTCAGAGAACTCTAACAGATTTGTCAGATCTCCCTTTGCAGAAACCATGCTGACTTTGACTTATTTTATCATTAGTCTCCAAGTATCCTGAAACCTCATCCTTAGTAATAGACTCCAACACTTTCCCAACTACTAAGGTTAGGCTAACTGGCCTATAACTTAATTTCTTTTGCCTTCCTCCCTTCTTAAAGAGTGGTATAACATTTGCAATCTTCCAGAATCAAGTGATTCTTGAAAATCATGACCAACGCGTTCTTTATCTCTTCAGCAACCTCTCTCAGAACTCTGGTTTGTAGTCCCATCTAGTCCAGGTGACTTATTCACCTTTGAGTTTGCCTAGTACTTTTTCCTTTGTAATAGCAATGGCACTCACTCTTGATTCCTGACACTCATGGACCCCTGGCACACTGCTAGTGTCTTCCACAGTGAAGGCAGATGCAAGGTACACATTTAATTCATCTACCATTTCTTTGTCCCCCATTACTACCTCACCAGCATTATTTTCCAGTGGTCTAATATCAACTCTCACCTCCCTTTTACTCTTTATATAACTGAACAAAAATCTTTTTGTGTCCTACTTTATATTATTGGCTAGTTTTCCTTCATATTGCATCTTTTCCCTTCTTACAGTCATTTTAGTTGTCTTTTGTTGGATTTTAAGTTTCCCAATCATCCAACTTCCCACACACTTTTGCTACCTTGTATGCCTTTCCCCTGGCTTTTATGCAGTCCTTAACTTCCTTTGCCAGCCACGATCGCCTATCCCTGCTATTTAAGAACAACTTCTTCTGTGGGACTTATCAATCCTGTGCCTTGTGAACAGTTCCCAGAAACTTCAACCATCTCTGCTCCACCATGATCCTTGCCAGTATCCTCCTCCAATCCACCTGTGCAGGTACTTTTCTCATACTTTTGTAATTCCCTTTATTCCATTCCAATACTGATACACATGACTTCTGCTTTTCCCTCATGTTGCAGTATGAATTCATTCATATTATGATCATTTACTCCTAAGGGTTCCGTTACATTAAGCTCCCTGATAAGATCTGGATTATTACACAACACCCAATCTAAGATAGCCTTTTCCTGAGTAGGCCCAAGCACAAATGCTTTAAAATGCCCTCATAGGCACTCAACACATTCCCTCTCTTGCCATCTGACACCAACCTGATTTTCCCAATCCCCTTGCATATTGAAGTCTTCCATTACAATTGTGTCATTACCCTTATTACAAGTTAATTAAAAACAGCCAATAAAAGGAAATTAGAGCCCGATGGAGTAAGTCAGGGGAAATGGTTGATGAGAGGGATAGCAGGAATTGATGAGAAAGATGGAAATAGTGAATGGAAAATGATATTGGGTGATAGGAGGAAGTTGAATTGCAGGTTTCAGTGAAATGGAAAAGTAAGTGTTGAATTGATGATTGTAGTGGCTTATCATCCAGTGATGAAGGCCGTAGACAGTATTTAAATAAAAGAAAAAAGGAAGCATTTAAGGTATTGCTGAGTTTTGAGTGTGGACCTGTTTCTGCTATCAATCTGATTAGAGTAACTAAAGATTTGAAAAAAAAAAATTAGAGATATTGTTAAAAGCTGTGGGAGGATGGAAACTAACATCAAGAAATTATATTGAATGACAGTGGTTATGGGAGTAATCACAAGAATGCCTCTAGGTATATTCATGGATCAAGTTAAAAATAATTTAGTTGGATAATAAACATTTAGCAGGATTTCATGGTGGAGGAAGAACATAGCTTATTGGTGTTCATTAAATTTGATGGAAAAAAAGTTGCTGGATAGGGTTAATTTAGGTTATATGAGTTCAATGGTTTGAATATGTGTGCCACCCCCTCTGAGATGTTGTCAGTGACAGAATTTGATCATGTAGCATTTGTGTGTAGAGGTAAAAAATGGTGTTGTGGATGTGCTGGAGAACATGATTATGATAATTATGTAGAAGGCATGAGGCCAAAATGTAGCAATTGTGGAGTGGAACATAGCTTTGCTTATGCAATGTCTCTTTTATATAAGAAACCTGCGGAAGTGCAGCATATTCAGGTAGAATTGTGCATTACATATGCAGTCTCTTCGGAAAGTACAGAAGATGGGATCTGTTAATATCCAGAAGACAGACTGATTAAAGTCAGTGTGTAAAATGCGTGATTTTTATTACAGAGGATTTGTTGATTGTTGATAAAACGTGTTACTTTCACGCCAGGTGTGATAAGTTGTATATAGCCCTTGGTTCGGCTAGCTGCTTAATCTAGAGGAAGAGTGAAGACAACCCTTGGCCCAGCCAAACTTAAGAAATCTTGTTTGGGTGGATGCTGTGCGATGTGTCCTTTAACAAATTCAGTATTCAGCATTTAACACAATCATTCCTACAGTTCTAATCACAAATGCTTCTCAACTGGACCTCTACTTCCTAACCGGAAGACTATAATCTGTGGGGATTGGAAACAATATCTCCACCTCGCTGATAATCAACACTGGCATACCTCAGGTATGTGTGCATAGCCCACTGCTCCACTCTCTCTACACCCATGACTGCGTGGCTAGGCATAGTTAAAATGCCATCTCTAACTTTGCTGCTGATACAACCATTGTTGGCAGAAATTCAAATGGCGATGAGAGGACAAGATATATTAGCTAGTTGAGTGGTGTTGCATCACTGTTTTGTATGGGAGTGGGTGCTACTGCACAGGATCACAGTAACGCTGCAGAGAGTTGTAAACTTAGTCATCTCCGTCATGAGCACTAGACTAGCCTCTGTAGTATCCAGGACGTTTTCAAGGACCGATGCCTCATAAAGGTGGCGTCCATCATTAAGGACCCCCATCACTCACGCCATGCCTTGTTTTCATTGCAACCATCAGGAAGGAGGTACAGAAGCCTGAAGGGAAACACTCAACGATCCAGGAACAGCTTCTTCCCATCTGCCATCGAATTTCTGAATGGACATCGAACCCATGAACATACCTCACTACTTTATTTCTATTTTGCACAAATAAGTTAGGTCATCTTGTGTTGCAGTTAAGAGATTGGCAAGTATGACGCTGTGGGCATCACTGAGTCATGGCTGAAAGAAGTTCACAGTTGGGAGCTTAACATCCAAGGACACACATTGCATTGAAAGGACAGGCAGGTAGGTAGAGGGTGTAGGGAGGCTTTTTTTGGTAAAAGAAAAATGAAATCAAATCCTTGGGAAGAGGTGACATGGGATTGGAAGACACAAAATAATTAAGATGAGAATAGCAAGGGTATAAATATCCTGATGAGTTACGTACATGGCCTAAACTATAGCCAGTATGTGGGATATAAATTTCAACAGGAAATAGAAAAGGCATGTAATAAGGGTAATGTTACTATAGTCATGGGAATCTCAATATGATTCTAATTTGTACCCAAAAGAAGTACAAGAGTGCAAAATCAAGTGATATTCTGCCTTCAACCCCACTGTTTACTCCATTTTTGTTCACAGACTGGGAAGTTCCAGTGCTTAATATCCTAAATTATAAAGGGATTGGAGTAGAGTTACTGCAAAGAGTGAAGAGACAATTTATGTTACCCCACATCAATGCATTTTGGGCTCACAATGTTCATTGCATTCCTGTGAAGGGAGAGAGAGCAATTTATCCTTTCGGCTGCCAATGACAAAGATGGAAAACATCATTAATAGTGTGGATGTACACATTAAATTAAAATGAGATTATTAATGAAATCATAGACAAAACTATGTCAAGTGGATTTAAAGGGGATAAATTCATTTAGATCTGAAAAAAATAGAAATGTATGCTTTATAAATAGTAAAAAATTAGCAATTAAGACTCAAAACTTATGAATCCATCTACATGGTTCATAAAAAAGGGCATGAAAAGTGATCAGACAAGCAAAAACGACATTTAAGTGCGAGAGGATATAAATTAGACTATAGTAACAAAGTCATACGTAAACTGCAAGGAGTTCTGGACCTCAACTTTAAGTATATAGTGTCTTTGGTGAGAGAGCAGGATTGGAAGAAGCTACAGAAAGTCATAAAATTAGTCAGCTCCATCTTGGGTACTAGCTTCTGTAGAATCCAAGACATCGTCAAGGAGCAGTGTCTCAGAGGAGCTAAATTACAAAATGAGGCTACACAAACTAAAAGGCATTTTGATTACTGTTTTTAAAGATACAACATCCAATCGGTCCCTCGTTATGCTGAAAGCGGAGACTGAATTGGCAAGCATAGCCTAAAAATTCAAGACCTGTGTTTTAGAAGTGAAAGAGCAGGGGGTTTATTATTTATTAGGAATAAAATTTTCACTAATAATCCTTCAATCGATCATCCTAAACTGCTGATTTCCTCCAGTGCTTTGTGTGTTGCTCCAGATTCCAATATCTGCAGTCTTCTGTCTCAATATCTACAACTCACCCATCACTAAAATAATATCCATTACTGACTTTTCAAAACACTGATGTGATAATGGCCAATCTGAAACAGAATGAAATTCCTTTGAGATGACAATAGATTAATTCACTACACCAATTTAAGATCAAATAAAACAGACAGGATTATGATGATACAATTAAAACTGTGATGCAATCATCAGACATAAAGAAGGTAGTACACTTCCATTGGCAAACTTTAGCAACTTAATCACCTATACCACCTATGGAAATAGAGTGCCCAAATAATCATCAGGGTAAGTGGAATTTGAAATCTAACTTAAAAAATTGTCCATGTGAGTAGTGTTTAGAATTAAATAGAATGGTGTATTCAAAGCAATAGTATATCAGTAATTATATACCTGTAGTACAGTAAGCTATTTACAGAGCACTGCACTGTATTGCTTGTGAATTTTGATTGGTTTTACCCATTCTTAACAGGTAAGGTCAACTTCAGGAACTATAGTACAAGGGAATTGTGGATTTACCTACTGATGCTCATCAGTAATACTGTGAAATTAACCAAGACACCCACTGAGCAGGTCAGTGCAAATTCTTGAAAAAACATAGCATGGCATAAAATCACTCAATGCCAATATTTCTTGAGGTTTGCATGACAAAGGGTTCTGCAATCCAAAAGTGCTAACTACAGTGGCTCAAGCCTCAAAAATCCTGTAGTGTTGGTTTTGTAAGATGCCAGAGCTTTTAAATAAAAACTCTTATGAAGGCCTTAAAAAAGGATATTAATAAAGCAAAATTTCAAGGCACCAAGGTGTTTTGAAATGCTTTACAACCACATGCTTGACAAGTTATTCCTACTGCAATGGGAACAGTGGCAGCATATTTGTTTAGAAGACTCCACAAAGAGAAAAGTGATAACAGCTTGATATATAAAGCCTGGCAAACTATAAAGATTGAAAAGCTGTATGATCGTGAAAAGGCAGGCAAAATAAATGTCAATCTTACAATCATGATCTGAGCTTCTATATTAATGATTGGCTTATTGTGTGACCATGTTTTTAAATATATCAACCAGATTGACTTTAACTATACATTCCGTAACTTCTTGTACCATCTACGCCATGGTAGTGTTGCAGTTTGCGTGACGCTACTACGGCTCAGGTTGTTCTGGAGTTCAGAGATCAACTCCAGAGCCATTCCGCAAGGAGTCTCTGCACATCCTTCCCATTTCCTCCCACAGTCCAAAAACGTACCAGGAAGGTTAATTAGTCATTGTAAATTGTCCCATGATTAGGTTAGTGTTAACTGGGTTTGTCACGGGGTGCTCAGGCGGCGTGGCTTGAAGGGCCTATTCCACGTTGTATCACTAAATAAATAAATCTCACAACGGTTCAGACTTCAGAAAAATTTCACAGTTACTGGTGTGCCATATAATTTCAGCATGTGGATGCCAAGCACTTGCAGTTACTTGCAAAGTTGTCAAAAATTACGATACATGTGTCATCATTCTCAATTCAACCTATTAGTCATTTACTGGCAAGATATCCATGAAATTTCTCTTTGGAAAGCATGTCATTAACCTGAAGATCTTTAGGGAAGCCTGAGATTATATTGTAGACCTTTATTTTATTCAGGGATACAGCATGGAACAGGTCCTTCTGGCCCTCTGAGCCTTGCCGCTCAGCTACCCACTGATTTAATCCCAAGCCTAATCACAGGACAACTCGTAATGACCAATTACCTTTTGACTGGTACATCTTTAGACTGTGGAAGAAAAATGAAGCACCTGGAGGAAATCCCCACGCACATGGTAAGAACATACAAACTTTCAGAGGACACTGGAGTTGAATTCTAATGCTGTGGAGTAGCAACTCTACCATCAGCAGCATCATTGCAACTACTGGATAATTATAAAACTATTAAACTATAATATTTATGATGTATAAAATCAAATCAATATTTATAATGGATGAAGTCAATAATGAGGCAACAGTAAGTTATATACAGTGGCATGCAAAAGTTTGGGCACCCCGGTCAAAATTTCTGTTACTGTGAATAGCTAAGCGAGTAAAAGATGAACTGATTTCCAAAAGGCATAAAGTTAAAGATGACACATTTCTTTAATATTTTAAGAAAACTTTATTTCCATCTTTTACAGTTTCAAAGTAACATGAAAGGAAAAGGGCCCGAAGCAAAAGTTTGGGCACCCTGCATGGCTGTTCTTAGTAACACACCCTTTGGCAAGTATCACAGCTTGTTAACGATTTTTGTAGCCAGCTAAGAGTCTTTCAATTCTTGTTTGGGGGATTTTCACCCATTCTTCCTTGCAAAAGGCTTCTAGTTCTGTGAGATACTCGGGCTGTCTTGCATGCACTGCTCTTTTGAGGTCTATCCACAGATTCTTGATGATGTTTAGGTCGGGGGACCGTGAGGGCCATTGCAAAACCTTCAGCTTGTGCCTCTTGAGGTAGTCCATCGTGGATTTTGAGGTGTGCTTAGGATCATTATCCTGTTGTAGAAGCTGTCCTCTTTTCATTTTCAGCTTTTTTACAGACGGTGTTCTATTTTAACTTCATCAGTCCATAGGACTTGTTTCCAAAATGCATCAGGCTTGTTTAGATGTTCCTTTGAACCTTTTGAATAGAACTTTTTGGCTGCAATGAGCTAAGTTATGTTTGGAGAAAAAAGGATGCAGAATTTCATGAAAAGAACACCTCTCCAACTGTTAAGCACGGGGATGGATCGATCATGCTTTGAGCTTGTTTTGCAGCCAGTGGCACGGGGAACATTTACTGGTAGAGGGAAGAATGAATTCAATTAAATACCAGCAAATTCTGGAAGCAAACATCACACCGTCTGTAAAAAAGCCGAAGGTGAAAAGAGGATGGCTTCTACAACAGGATAATGATCCTAAACACACCTCAAAATCTACAATGGAGTACTTCAAGAGGTGCAAGCTGAAGGTTTTGCCATGGCCCTCACAGTCCCCCGACCTAAACATCGAGTATCTGTGGGTAGACCACAAAAGAGCAATGAATGCAAGACGGCTCAAGGATCTCACAGAACTAGAAGCCTTTTGCAAGGAAGAATGGGTGAAAATCCCCCAAACAAGAATCAAAAGACTCTTAGCTGGCTACAGTAAGTGTTTACAAGCTGTGATATTTGCCAAAAGGGGTGTTACTAAGTACTGCCATGCAGGGTGCCCAAACTTTTGCTTCGAGCCCTTTTCCTTTTTTCTTATTTTGAAACTGTAAAAGATGGAAATAAAAAAGTTTTCTTGCTTAAAATATTAAAGAAATGTGTCATCTTTAACTTGATGCTTTTTGGAAATCAGTTCATCTGTTACTCGCTTAGCTATTCACAGTAAAAAAAAATTTGACCGGAGTGCCTAAACTTCTGCGTGCCACTGTATAATACCCAAAATAATGAATGTTTACAAAAATGTAAACACTACAGTCAAATAACACTTTCTTTACCTTTAAGTGAATTTGCTCTGCTAATACCACATTGGAATGAGATTATCAAAAGTGTTCCCCAATTTTGTGAATAATTCATTCCTCCAGATTGTGCACAAAACCTGCAGTCCACTTCACCATAAAAGAGCTGAACTGGAAGTCCATGTCAAAGTAACTACTCAGTGAAAACCATTTAATTTCCCTTCAATGTCTACTGACGATTTTGAGGATATTGCATAATTTGCTATTATCTGACAGGAAAACAGCCCAGACCATACATTCTCTGGCATAACAACATAGCTTTTTAATTCTAGATTTTTTTCGCCAAGGGAAAGTAAGTACATAATTTAGACAGTTGTAATATTATTATAGACCATGGACTTAGCACCTTATTCAAACATTAACATTGTATGAAATACTTCACCAGATTCAAAATTCTTCTAAGGCTACTAAGTTGTGGCCAGAGGTAAAATTCATAGAGCACTACAGTGCTGATTAGCTTAGATGGTAGCTTTCTAAAATAGTTGTCTCTTTTTTTATTTGGAACGAATTAGCACTGAAATTTCATACTTACAGAAAGCCTATGAATATTTTCTGTCAAAATGAAATTGTGTGATTGCAGTAAAGAATTATAATTCATGCACAACTACATAAAGACACAAAGATAATGCTCAAGAAATAAAAACAAGTCTCTTCTTATAACTGACAAATCTTTTCTCTACATTTTATACTCTATTTTAGCTTCTCATTCATATTTAGGCCCCTGGTTTCCACAGAAATAAATTTGAATCATTCTAGAGTCACCTTGACTTCCATAAAAATTAATGGAGTTAGCTGTGCTAATCTAAATACATGAACACAAAAATTCCAAACTTACTACATCAATTACACAAATCAAGTAGGGTTGTTCAATAGAACAGGAATAATTTCGCTGCAACACACATTATACCAGCTGTGATAAGGCCCCATGTGCCATAGGAGATTCCCTAAACCTTTAATGTTGTTATTCCTCTCTATGCCTTGTGAAGCATCAGGCAGCACCTTGCCATTAAATTCAGCACTTTTTTCTGGCTTTTTTAAATGAGGCCGAGTTGCTAGTTCAACGCCCAACCCAGCACGGCTTGAAAACGTGCAAAGAGTGGCTGGATTTGACACCAGGACCACTGGCCTTGAGGCCCAGTGCTGATGCCACCACACCACCAGCTGGCATCTAATCCCTTAGCTTGTAACTAAATGCTTCTACAATCGTAGACAGAAGATGAGAGATTCTGGAAGTTGGAGCCAAATAAAATCATGCTGCTGTAGGAACTCGGCAGTTCGAGCAATATCTGGAAGTCCCTCCAGCATCTCATGATGTTCCTCGAATTATAATTGTATGATCTGCTTGTTGAGTCTGATAAAGCTTATTTTGAGTATAGGTTGTTGCAAACAAAAACACAAAAAATGCCAAGAACCGTCAGCAAGTCAGGAAGCACTTGCAACCAACAAGGTGATGAGCATAATGACAAAGTCTAGTTTGTTTAACTGTTGGTTTGCTACAGATGCTACCTCACAGCTATGCCCTTCAAGGTGTGAAAAACTTAGTTATTACCTAGTTATCACTCTTGTGATGAACATGGCAGTCCTTTGTCCAGATAATACTGTGGCCTTGCTTCCAAGAATTGTTCAAAATGAAGGCACACCTATTCATCAGTGAAGAGTTGGTAGTAAGGTAGTTATCAGGTGATTTTCTTACCCATATTTGACCATACACCACAGGATCTGCAGTTACAGTTGAAGTTTTGAAAGGACACACCCACTGTAGCACTATGCCCACCACTCATGGGTTGGTCCTATTCATGGGACAAGGGGTAGCTAAGAACTGTGATAGAGAAGCCGAGCACATTATCTACAAAATATGATTCAATTAGACCATAAGATAAAGGAACAGAAGTCGGCCATTTGGCCCATCAAGTCCACTCCACCATTTTATCATGAGCTGATCCATTCTCCCATTTAGTCCCACTCCCCTGCCTTCTCACCATAACCTTTGATGCCCTGGCTACTCAGATACCTATCAATCTCTGCCTTAAATAACACCCAATGACTTGGCCTCCACTGCTGCCCGTGGCAACAAATACCATAGATTCATCACCCTCTGACTAAAAAAATTTCTTTGCATTTCTGTTCTGAATGGGTGCCCTTCAATCCTTAAATCATGCCTTCTCATACTAGACTCCCCCATCATGGGAAATAACTTTGCCACATCCACTCTGTCCATTCCTTTCAACATTCGAAATGTTTCTATGAGGTCTCCCCTCATTCTTCTAAACTCCAAGGAATACAGTCCAAGAGCGGAGAAACGTTCCTCATATGTTAACCCTCTCATTCCTGGAATCATTCTAGTGAATCTTCTCTGTACCCTCTCCAACGTCAGCACATCCTTTCTTAAATAAGGAGACCAAAACTGCCCACAGTACTCCAAGTGAGGTCTCACCAGCGCCTTATAGAGCCTCAACATCACATCCCTGCTCCTATACTCTATTCCTCTAGAAATGAATGCCAACATTGCATTCACCTTCTTCACTACTGACTCTACCTGGAGGTTAACCTTAAGGGTATCCTGTACGAGGACTCCCAAGTCCCGTTGCATCTCAGAACTTTGAATTCTTTCTCCATTTAAATAATAGTCTGCCCGTTTATTTTCTCTGCCAAAGTGCATAACCATACACTTTCCAACATTGTACTTCATTTGCCACTTCTTTGCCCATTCTCCCAATCTATCCAAGTCTCTCTGCAGACTCTCCGTTTCCTCAGCACTACTGGCCCCTCCACCTATCTTCGTATCGTCAGCAAACTTAGCCACAAAGCCATCTATTCCATAATCCAAATCGTTGATGTACAATGTAAAAAGAAGCGGCCCCAACACGGACCCCTGTGGAACACCACTGGTAACCGGCAGCCAACCAGAATAGGATCCCTTTATTCCCACTCTCTGTTTCCTGCCAATCAGCTAACGCTCTATCCACCTATGTAACTTTCCCGTAATTCCATGGGCTCTTAGTGTGTTAAGTAGCCTCATGTGTGGCACCTTGTCAAAGGCCTTCTGAAAATCCAAATATACAACATCCACTGCATCTCCCTTGTCTAGCCTACTGGTAATTTCCTCAAAAAATTGTAATAGGTTTGTCAGGCAGGATTTTCTTTTAAAGAATCCATGCTGAATTCTGCCTATCTTGTCATATGCTTCCAGGTACTCTGTAAACTCATCCTTGACAATCGACTCCCAACAACTTCCCAACCACCAATGTCAAGCTAACAGGTCTATAATTTCCTTTTTGCTTCCTTGCCCCCTTTTTAAATAGCGGAGTGACATTTGCAATCTTCCAGTCTTCCAGAACCATGCCAGAATCTATCGACTTTTGAAAGATCATCGCTAATGCCTCCGCAATCTCCACAGCTACTTCCTTCAGAACACGAGGGTGCATTCCATCTGGTCCAGGAGATTTATCTACCTTTAGACTATTCGGCTTCCTGAGTACTTTCTCTATCGTAATTGTGACTGCGCACACTTCTCTTCCTTGCCACCACTGAGTGTCCGGTATATTGCTGATGTCTTCCTCAGTGAAGACTAATGCAAAATACTCATTCAGTTCCTCTGCCATCTTCTTATCTCCCATTACAATCTCTCCAGCATCATTTTCTATCGGTCCTATATCTACTGTCACCTGTCTTTTACTCTTTATGTACTTGAAAAAGCTTTTAGTATCCTCTTTGATATTATTTGCTAGCTTCCTTTCATAGTTAATCTTTTCCCTCTTAATGACCTTCTTGGTTTCCTTTTGTAAGGTTTTAAAAACTTCCCAATCCTCTGTCTTCCCACTAATTTTTGCTTCCTTGTATGCCCTCTCCTTTGCTTTAACTTTGGCTTTGACTTCTCTTATCAACCACGGTTGCATCCTTTTTCCACTCGAAAATTTCTTCTTTTTTGGAATATACCTGTCTTGTACCTTCCTCATTTCTCGCATTAACTCCAGCCACTGCTGCTCTGCTGTTTGTCCTACCAGTGTCCCTTTCCAGTCAACTTTGGCCAGTTCCTCTCTCATGCCACTGTAATTTCCTTTACTCCACTGAAATATCGACACATCAGATTTCGGCTTCTCTTTTTCTAATTTCACAGTGAATTCAATCATGTTATGATCACTGCCTCCTAAGGGTTCCTTCACTTCAATCTCTCCAATCACCTCCGGTTCATTACACAATACCCAATCCAGTACAGCCGATCCCCTAGTGGGCTCAACAACAAGCTGTTCTAAAAAGCCATCTCGCAGACATTCTACAAATTCTCTCTCTTGAGATCCAGTGCCAACCTGATTTTCCCAATCTATTCACATGTTAAAATCCCCCACAATTATCATAACACTGCCCTTCTGACAAGCCTTTTCTACTTCCAGTTGTAATTTGTAGTCCACATCACTGCAGCTGTTTGGAGGCCTATAAATAACTGCCATCAGGGTCCTTTTACCCCTGCTATTTCTTAGCTCAACCCATAAAGATTCTGCACCTTCCGATCCTATATCATCTCTTTCTAATGATTTAATATCATTTCTTACCAATAAAGCCACGCCTCCCCCTCTGCCTACCTTCCTATCCTTCCGATACATCGTGTATCCTTGGACGTTCAGCTCCCAGAGACGTGCATCCTTTAGCCAGGTCTCAGTGATGGCCACGATATCATACCTGCCAATCTGTAGCTGTACGACAAGATCATCCACCTTATTCCTTATGCTGCGTGCATTTAAGTACAACACCTTAAGACCAGTATTTGGTACTTTTTGCTTTGATTTCACTGCAACTTTATTGCACTGCAACTCATCCCAATGGCTACAAATTTGCCCCATCACCTGCCTGTCTTTCCTGACATCTTTACTGCTCACTATCTTAGATTTATTTCTGTTTTCCCCTTCCTCCGCTCTGTCATTCCGGTTCCCATGCCCCTGCCAAATTAGTTTAAACCCTCCCTAACAGCTCTATTAAACTTTCCCACCAGGATATTGGTTCCCTTCGGGTTCAGGTGTAACCTGTCCATTTTGAACAGGTCATACTTCCCCCAGAAGAAATCCCAATTATCCAAGAATCTGAAGCCCTGCCCCCTGCACCAGTCTCTCAGCCACGCATTCATCTGCCTGATCCGACTACTCTTGCCCTCGCTAGCACGTGACACAGATATGACTACACCATCCTGTTGTTTGACTAGCCACTGGATTGTGGAAAGCTCTTCCAAGGTAGTCACTTGTCCCCATATATTTGAAGATGTCAATGCAGGTATTTCATGAAAACATCAAAAGTTCATGACATCCTCCTTAAACTGTGGTAGCTAATAATAAGACCATAAGATATAGGAGCAGAATAGGCTATTCAGTCCATCGAGTCTGCTCCATCATTTAATCATGGCTGATCCATTTTCTGTCTCAGCCCCAATCTCCTGCCTTCTCCCTCTATCCCTTCTTGCCCTGACCAAACAAGAATCCATCAACCTCTGCTTTAAATATTCATAAAAACTTGGTCTCCACAGCTACCTGTGGCAATGAATTCCACAGATTCACCACTCTCTGGCTAAAAAAAAATCCTCACCTAAATTTTAATAGGACTTCCCTCTATTCTGAGGCTTTGTCCTTTGGTCTTAGACTCTTCTACTATAGGAAACATACTCTCCACATTCATTCACTCAGGTGCCTTGCCATTTGGCATGGGCGATCATGTCTCTCCATCCATCACGGTCCCTGACCCTCTGAATGGTAGTTGTTGCCTCCCCTGTTTCTAACCATAATGTTATTCCATCTATCATTTTCATTCTCTGTCTGCCTCTGCTTTTTCCTTCCAGCTTTCCAGTTGTAACTAAATATTCTAATGTCTCCCTTCACATGATGTGTCCAAAGAATTTTGATTGCCGTTTTCTGATTTATTTTTTTAAAGTATGTTTTGTTTTCGTTCTCTGTAGAACTTCTTCATTGGTTATCCTGTCCGTATATGATATGCATAGCATTCTTCTGAGGAACCACATCTCCGCTGCATTGATTCTTTTTTCCATTCCATTTGTGATGGTCCATGACTCGCAGCTGTACATCAATATAGGAAGAATGTAGCAGCTGAGAGTTCCAAGGCAGATGTCAATTGCTATTTTCTTGTTCATTAGGATGTTTCTCATTTCTGTAAATGCTGTTCTTGCTTTTATGTCTGTTTTGCATTTGCCATCAGATGTTACCCATGATCCAAGGTACGTGAAGTTGTGAACTTGTTTCAGGATATCATTTCTTAATATGATCCTACAGTCTGGGATATCAGGTTTCTTTGATATTACCATTACTTCAGTTTTCTTTTTGTTTAAGGTTAGGCCAAGTCTTTCGCTCTCTGTGTTGATGGTAGATACTAGTTTCTGTAAATTTACTGTTTGCTATCAGTACTGTATCATCCGCATAGCGGAGGCTGTTGATATTGTATCCTCCTATATTTATTCCAGGTAGGTCTTGTATGGTTCTCATGATGGTTTCACTGTACAGGGAGAACAGCTCTGGTGATAGAACACAAACCTGTCTGACTCCTCGCTTTATTGGTTGATATTCACTAATCTCGTTGTCTATCCGTATGGCTGGACTTTGTACAATCATGAACTCAAATCAACTACGGTCTCAGCTCAAAGACGTGAATGGGGCCTTCACTGAAGGAGCCTCATCCGGTAGAGGATCTCATGTGCCACAGGTGAACCTTGACCGTTATCCAGCGACTGTCGGCAGATTAAAAGCAAGATGATCAGACTAGCAACCTGGAATGTAAGAACCCTTAACCAAGCTGGTAAACTAGACAACATCAAACAGGAAATGGAAAGATAAAAAATCAACATCTTGGGAATGTGCGAGATGAGATGGAAAGGAGCTGGTAAAACAAGCTCAGAGGGATATACCATCATTTACTCAGGAAGAGAAATACATGAAAAAGGTGTTGGAATTATGTTAGATGAAGAACATGCAAAATCAATAAAAGGCTATTGGACAATATCAGATTGAATGTTACTTGTGAAACTACATGCAAAATCTTTTGACATTAACATCGCTCAAGTTTATGCCCCAACAGCAGACAGCAGTGAAGAAAGCATCGATCGATTTTATGATGAACTAGAAACAGCATTAAGACAATGTAAAAGCTCAGAAAATACCATTATTCAAGGTGACTTCAACGCAAAAGTAGGCAAGACCAGGGATGAGGACAATATTGGGCATTATGGCATAGGTGAGAGAAATGAGAGGTGAACAACTAGCTACATGGGTCACAGAAAAAGATTATATAATTGGTAATACCGTCTTCAAGCAACACCCAAGAAAACTATGGACATGGAAGAGCCCAGGGGATAACACTAGAAACCAGAATGATTACGTGCTTATAAGGTGGCACAGAAATGCTCTGAAATCATGCAAAACATATCCGGGTGCAGTCTGATACAGTGATCACGTACCAATAATCAGCGTGATGTACCTGAGACTCAGAAAGCTTAAAAGACCAAGAGTAGAGCCAAAGCTGAATTTGGGACTTCTCAGAAAAAACAGTGACATCAAAAATGAATTCCAAATAACAGTGAAGAACAAATTCAAGGTTCTACAAAACATCACTATCATAGAACAGCAATGGGAAAACCTCAAACAGCATAACACAAGCAGCACAACAGGTGATTCCTAAACAACAAAAAAAAGCTAAAATAAATGGATGACAAGAAATTCTGAATCTTATGGAACAAAGAAGAAAATGTACAGAAAACGTAAAAAGCTTACATATCCTTGCGTGCACAGATAACAACCAAGTGCAAGGAAGCAAAAGAAAAGTGGCTTAAGGACAAATGTGAGTTAATGGAACAATCGCAGAAGACCAACAACAGCAAATGTACGCACAACGAGATCAAAGAGATCACAAATCCGAAGAAAAGCGGGTTAACAACAGGATGTATAAAAGCAAAAGACGGCTCTACAATTATGGAAAAGGAAAAAATAATGCAAAGATGTTCAGAATACATCAAAGATCTATACGACGACAAAGACCAAGAGGACAACTTTGATACTGGCAACAACGAGGGCCCAGCAATACCGAAAGAAGAAGTGGAACATGCTATGAAGAAAATGCGAAAGGGGAAATCATCAGGGCCAGATAACATTCTGGTTGAACTGTATAAAGCGCTAGAAGATTTTGGTGAAGAGAAATTAACAATCTTATTGAATAGAAGGGACAACAGTGGCAAAGTACCAGAAGATCTTTTAAAGACAGTATTCATTGCACTGCCAAAGAAGCCAGGTGCAACAGAGTGTGGACAACACAGAACAAGTAGTTTAATGAGCCACCTCAAAAATTCTGCTTGGAACCATCACGGTCAGAAGATGAAACAAAATTAAACCAGAGATCAGTGAAGAATAGTGCGGCTTTGTCGAAGGCAAGGAAACACCAAATGCCACTTATATTCTCAGGAATATTATCAAAAGGTCAATAGAAGTACAACAAGACCTATACTTGTTTCATTGACTACACAAAAGCCTTTGACACAGTAAAACACAAAGTCATCATGAAAATGCTTAAAGATATTAATACTCTCCACATGCACTCTATTAAGGCCTTTCAACATTCGATAGGTTTCAATTAGGTCACCCCTCATTCTTCTGATTTCCAATGAATGCAGGCCCAAAGCCATCAAATTCTCTTCATATGACAAGCTGATCAATCCTGGAATCATTTTTGTGAACCTCCTTTGAATCCTCTCCAGCTTCAGCACATCCTATCTAAGGGACCCAAGCATGCTTTCAATACTGAAACTGAGTTCTCACCTGTGCTTTATAAAGTTTCAACATCACATCCTTACTTTTATATTCTATACTCTTGTTGAAATGAATGCTAACATTGCATTTGCCTTCCTTACCACCTGCAAATTAACCTTTAGGGAATTCTGCACAAGAACTCCCAAGTCTCTTTGCACCTCAGTTTTTTCTCTTGATTTAGAAAATAGCCAACCCTTCCATTTCTTCTACCAAAGTGCATGACCGTACACTTCCTGAAACTGTCTTCCAATTGCCATTTCTTTGCCCATTCTCTTAATCTGTCTACGTCCTTCTGAAGGCGGCTACAAAGCAGGACTTCCAGGGTGGTTATCTCCGGTTTGCTTCCAGTTCCCCGTGCTGGTGTGGTCAAGAACAGGGAGATAATGGATCCGAATGTGTGGCTGAGGAACTGGTGCAGGAAGCAAGGACTTACATTCTTGGACCACTGGGGTATGTTTCGGGGTAAGGATGAGTTGTAGAAAAGGGACGGGTTGCACCTTAATAAGCGGGGCACCAGCATTCTGGCAGGCAGGTTTGTCTCTGCAACACGGGTGTGTTTAAACTAAGTAGTGCGGGGGAGGGGACGAACTGGGAATATAAGGATGGAGATAAAGGGAAAGTGAGAATAAGAAAGGTTGAGAAAGATAGCAGAATCAACAGAGCAGCAAGCTCAAGAAGGGATCGTACAGTATGGCCAAGTGAAATAGGAATTGATATGGGAGGTGAGGGGAGTAATGAATTAAAAGTATTGTATACGAATGCACGGAGTATAAGAAATAAAGTGGATGAGCTTGAGGCACAGTTGGAAATTGGTGAGTGTGATGTTGTGGGAATAACAGAGACATGGCTTCAAGCGGACAGGGCCTGGGAAATGAATATTCAAGGATATACGTCCTATCGAGAGGACAGACTGATGGGCAGAGGGGGTGGGGTGGCTCCGTTGGTGAGGAATGATATTCAGTCCCTTGCGAGGGGGAACATAGAATCAGGAGACGTAGGGTCAGTATGGATAGAACTGAGAAATTCTAAGGGTAGAAAGACCCTAATGGGAGTTATCTACAGGCCCCCAAACAGTAATCTGGATGTAGGGTGTAAGTTGAAGCAAGGGTTAAAATTGGCATGTCGCAAAGGTAATGCTACAGTTGTTATGGGGGATTTCAACATGCAGGTAGACTGGAGGAATCAGGTTGGTACTGGACCCCTAGAAAGGGAGTTTGTGGAGTCCCTCCGAGATGGATTCTTAGAACAGCTTGTACTGGAACCTACCAGACAGAATGCAATTCTAGATTTAGTGTTGTGCAGTGAACCGGATTTAATCAGGGACCTTGAGGTAAAGGAGCCTTTAGGAGGTAGTGACCATAATATGATAAATTTTAATCTACAATTTGAGAAGGAGAAGGGAAACTCGGAAGTGTCAGTATTACAGTTGAACAAAGGGAACTATGGTGCTATGAGGGAGGAGCTGGCCAAAGTTCAATGGAACAATATCCTAGCAGGGATGACAGTGGAACAGCAATGGCAAGTATTTCTGGGAATAATGCGGAAGGTGTAGGATCAGTTCGTTCCAAAGAGGAAGAAAGATCCTAAGGGGAGTAAGGGGAGGCCGTGGCTGACAAGGGAAGTAATGGACAGTATAAAAATAAAAGAGAAGAAGTATAACATAGCAAAGACGAGTGGGAAGCCGGAGGATCGGGAAACTTTTAAAGAGCAACAGAAGGTAACGAAAAAGGCAATACGCGGAGAAAAAATGAGGTACGAAGGTAAACTAGCCAAGAATATAAAGGAGGATAGTAAAAGCTTCCTTAGGTACGTGAAAAGGAAAAAAAAAAGTTAAGACCAAAATTTGGCCCTTGAAGACAGAAACAGGTGAATTTATTATGGGGAACAAGGAAATGGCAGACGAGTTGAACAGGTACTTTGGATCTGTCTTCACTAGGGAAGACACAATCTCCCAGATATAATAGTGGCCAAAGGACCTAGGGTAATGGATGAATTGAAGGAAATTTATATTAGGCAGGAAATGGTGTTGGATAGACTATTGGGTCTGAAGGCTGATAGTCCCCGGGACCTGATGGTCTGCATCCCAGGATACGTAAGGAGGTGGCTTTAGAAATCGTGGATGCATTGGTAATCATTTTCCAATGTTCTATAGATTCAGGATCAGTTCCTGTGGATTGGAGGGTGGCTAATGTTGTCCCTCTCTTCAAGAAGGGAGGAAGAGAGAAAACAGGGAATTATAGACCGGTTAGCCTGACGTCAGTGGTGGGAAAGATGCTGGAGTCAATTATAAAAGATAAAATTACGACACATCTGGATAGCAGAAACAGGATCGGTCCGAGTCAGCATGGATTTATGAAGGGGAAATCGTGCTTGACTAATCTTCTGGAATTTTTTGAGGATTTAACTATGAAAATGGACAAGGGAGAGCCAGTGGATGTAGTGTACCTTGACTTTCAGAAAGCCTAAGTCCCACGTAGGAGATTAGTGGGCAAAATTAGGGCAGAGTACTGACATGGATATTGGGGGCAGAGTACTGACATGGATTGAAAATTGGCTGGCTGACAGAAAACAAAGAGTAGCGGTTAATGGGTCCCTTTCGGAATGGCAGGCGGTGACCAGTGGGGTACCGCAGGGTTCAGTGCTGGGACCGCAGCTGTTTACAATATGTATTAATGATTTAGATGAGGGAATTAAAAGTAACATTAGCAAATTTGCCGATGACACAAAGCTGGGTGGCAGTGTGAAATGTGAGGATGATGTTATGAGAATGCAGGGTGACTTGGACAGGCTGGGTGAGTGGGCAGATGCAGTTTAATGTGGATAAATATGAGGTTATCCACTTTGGTGGTAAGAACAGGAAGGCAGATTATTATCTAAATAGAGTCAAGTTAGGAAAAGGGGAAGAACAACGAGATCTAGGTGTTCTTGTACATCAGTCACTGAAAGCAAGCATGCAAATACAGCAGGCAGTGAAGAAAGCTAATGGCATGCTGGCCTTCATAACAAGGGGAATTGAGTATAGGAGCAAAGAGGTCCTTCTGCAGCTGTACAGGGCCCTGGTGAGACCATACCTGGAGTACTGTGTGCAGTTTTGGTCTCCAAATTTGAGGAAGGACATTCTTGCTATTGAGGGAGTGCAGCGTAGGTTCACAAGGTTAATTTCCGGGATGGCGGGACTGTCATATGTCGAAAGATTGGAGCGACTGGGCTTGTATACTCTGGAATTTAGAAGGCTGAGAGGGGATCTGATTGAAACATATAAGATTATTAAGGGATTGGACACGCTGGAGGCAGGAAGCATGTTCCCGCTGATGGGTGAGTCCAGAACCAGAGGCTACAGTTTAAGAATAAGGGGTAGGCCATTTAGAACGGAGTTGAGGAAAAACTTTTTCACCCAGAGAGTGGTGGATGTATGGAATGCTCTGCCCCAGAAGGCTGTGGAGGCCAAGTCTCTGGATGCTTTCAAAAAAGAGATGGATAGAGCTCTTAAAGGTAGCGGAATCAAAGGTTATGGGGATAAGGCAGGAACTGGATACTGATTGTGGATGATCAGCCATGATCACAGTGAATGGTGGTGCTGGCTTGAAGGGCCGAATGGCCTACTCCTGAACCTATTGTCTATTGTAGCCTCTTTACTTCCTCAAAACTACCTGCCCTTCCACCTATCTTTGTATCGTCTGCAAAATTTGCAGTAAAGCCATCAATTCCATCATCCAAGTCACTGACAAAAACTGTAACGTTAACAGGAGTGTCCCAACACAGACCCTGCTTGACATCACTAGTTACCGGCAGCCAACCAGAAAAGGCTTCCTTTATTCCCACTCTTTGTCACCTGCCAATCAGCCACTGCTTTATCCATGCTAGGATCTTTCCTGTAATACCACAGGCTCATAGCTTGATAAGCAGCCTCATGTGTGGTACCTTGTTGATAAGCACAAGGTATAACCCAGTACACAATTGTCAATGAATCAATATGCCTTCTAAATTGCATCTCAACCAATCTTGTCAGCTTCAGACATTTTTGTATGTACCATCCCAACACTCTGTACACTCTGAATGCATGAATTTAGCTCACATCACATTTCAAATTGCCTATCATTTCAGCTGCCATGGTTTCCATTTCACTAGTCTAATTTAAAAAAAATTTGTCATCAAAATTATTTCATACTCGAAAGTCAGAGATTTAAAAATGGCAATGACCTTTTATTAAACATTTGATATTAAAGGATTGAAACTTACAAATATTGTATTTTTCATACACTTGACTTAAAAGATAAAATTTTTTTCTGCTTAGTCAAAAGATACCAAAGTTTATCAAACTGTTCTCTTCTTGTACGCCATATAACAAAGCTGGTGAAAATCTTCAAAAAGTACTCAAAGTGAGAAGATTTTTATGAAATAATATACAGGGAAATGGATATATTCTAAAGTCAAAGGTGCTATAAACAGAACTGGCACAGATTAAGAAAAATTGGGTTACCATGTGAGAAAACGGCAGTGACATAATTTAATAAGAAAATCATTCTAGTACCGTTTTGCCACCCTCAAACGACACCAGTCCATTTAAAACACACAAGCACACACACATCCCACCTATTTCAATTAAGCACTGTTCATATAAAAAGAACTTAGTGCTTCTGGTAAGTTTTGTTAACAGTTGTTTCTTCATCTGAGTCTTCAGCTTGATCCCGTGGACGGAAAGGTAAAGTGGTCTGTCCTCTTTCAGGGTCATGCATTCGAAGAATTCTAATTAGCGCACTGGAAGGTAAGGAACTGAAAACAAAAGAAAAAACATCACTCCAATAAACATTAAATTGGAATTTCAACTACTATGGCATTATAATTTCAAGACTCCATTATTATTTCCTTCTGATTAACTCTGCATCCTCTGTCCTCCAAAAACATGGTTCAGTATTATAATTAATGGCATAATCTTATGCTCACATTTCTGTCCTTGACCTATACAACACTAAATACCACCCACTTACGAGGGGTGATTGATAAGTTCGTGGCTTAAGGTAGAAGGAGTCAATTTTAGAAAACCTAGCACATTATTTTTCAACATAGTCCCCTCCTGTGGGGAGGAGAAGATGGTGGCACGACACAGCGCGCGCAGCCGCTCCAAAATGATATCGTATTTGTTAAGTAGGTACCATGCAGAATCCTGATTTGATGGAGATGGTCGTGAGAAGCACGGAGGAACATCTGGAGAAACTTCTGAAATGCCTTCTTCACTGACGTTGCTACTGTGCGATCAAGAATCTCCAGAGGGGAAGGCCCCAAATCCTCGGCTTTGCCAATTGCCTGTTGCCGGGGCCAGGGTCGAAGCGCTCGGCAGAGATGGTGCTCGGTGTCAGAGGGCCGGTCGGAGGCTCGAAGTTTTTGGACGGACTCAAGAGTCGGCTGTGGTCGGGTGCTTCCAGGGTGCTGCATCGGCAAGTTTGCGGTGCTGGAGGTTCATGGCAGGAAGGCAGTTTCTCTTCCTTCTACCGTCTGCGTGAGACTTTTTCTTACCGTGCCCATGGTCTGTTCTTTATCAAATTACGGTATTGCTTTGCACTGTTGTAACTAATGTTATCATTATGTGGTTTTTGTTAGTTTTTTTAGTCTTGTGTTTCTGTGATATCATTCTGGAGGAACACTGTACCATTTCTTAATGCCTGCATTACTAAATGACAATAAAAGAGGACTGTGTGTCTCCATAATCTAATCTAGTCTAATCCTACATTTACACACTCCATCCAGCGGTCATGGAGCATACAGATCTTGGACCTCCAGAAAGTGTCCACAGATGGAGTGTTTGATAAGTTCGTGGCCTAAGGTAGAAGGAGATGAGTTATTAACTTCAAACTTCCTGCACAATCACTCAAAGAGTTGAACTGCATGTCTATGTAACGAGAGCTGTATAACTCATCTCCTTCCACCTTAGGCCACACACTTATCAATCACCCCTGCTGTGGACACTTTCTGGAGGTCCAAGATTCGTATGCTCCACAACCGCTGGATTAAGTGTGTAAATGTAGGCGGGGACTATGTTGAAAAATAAATGTGCTAGGTTTTCTAAAATTGTCTCCTTCTACCTTAGGCCACAAACTTATCAATCACCCCTCGTATAAACCATTCTTAATACTGACTCAGCTGCCTCAATTCTAAAATTTTTTTCTTCATATTCATTTTCAGAGGCAAGCATAATGCCCCAATCACACCAATCAGTGCATGAAGTATTACTTTCAAAGGTTACTGATTATATAGAATCAGTTACAGCAGGTACTGTGTAAACAGCCATTTTTGGATGAGTTTGCATGGGATCTTTGTGAAGGAGTATTGTGCTTTGTTTTCTAGATGGAATATCACAAGAATTCCAGTCAGAAACATTCTCTGAAATAATGTTAGAAATTACAAATGTGCAGTGATAGCACAATAAATAGTTAAAACTACAAAATATTCACAAATTCATTAACTTTTTGTTCTTTGGAAAAACATTTCTGGGATGGAAAGCCTAACTTCCAGGATATTCAGGTATTGTGATTAAAAGAAATACGAATGAAACAGAAAAGAGCAGAGTTTCTAACATTCCACTTTCTTTGAATTTTAAAGGCCCATCAATGATCTTAGCGAAATTTTTAATAAGCAATTGTCTGTGTGCAAAACAACATTTCTCATTGGCATAGGGAATTGTTCAAAGTAGAAAGAAAAAATGCTAAATCTACTGTAAAATAGATGAATATCTATTTTAATCGTGCATACACGTAGAAATGTACAAATTTATACACAAAAGATTGGAATACATGCCTCATGCTCTGTGGTGTAAGAAAGATGAACTGGCGATAACGTTGGGAACTTGCTACCTTCAACATCATGTCCATTGAAATCCTACGATTAACCATATCCTATAATTGAGGAGAAAAACTTGGCAATTACCAATTTAATACAAAATTAACTGTGGGTTAGAGGGCTTCCTTCACATACAGAAATAACTTCTACATTGAATGACTAACAGTTTTCACCACTTAAGCTTTTTGTCAAGTAAACAGCCCATTTTCAAATCAGATTGACTGGATATGTAAAATATTGATGTTCCTTTTATTTTGCTTTCTTCAAACATACCACTGTTAGATTTCTAGTCAGTCTGCAGAGAAATAATTATCATGAAGTACATAGCTTTAAAAATTGAGGTACTCAGGTTTCTAGTCATTCAGCTTCTAGTCATTATCTTTAGAGCTCATGTATCAAATCATGTTTATATAATTACGGATTTTTAGCAGAAGTCAATTTCAAAAATTTAATGTTGATCATGCTACCCACAAGGTAGCTGTAGCAGAATGTTAATAGAGAACACATCTGTAGTTTGGGTAACTTCAAAAACCAATAGCACAATTGGCTTCTCTTAGTATCTTTCTTTGTTACAATGTTCAATTAAACTCAAAGGTAATTTTCAATTCAACAGATAAGTAACTGGTCACAAATGCAATTAAAATATGAAGAAGGCAGGCTTATGATCTGATCCAAGACTTTAGTCAAAACTGCCCTTTGCTACCACTTCCTGCCCAGTAAGAAATTTTTCTAACAATATGCAGAAAGATTCATATAGAAGCCTAAAATCATGGCCTAATTGTATTTTGTGTCCAAGAAACCCTTCACATATCATCAGGCCAGGAGGATAAAATTGCAGTCAAGCAGCAATCTCTATTTTGTTCATTTTAACAATATGATCAGGAGATCATAGACTAAGAATCATGATTTATAAATTATAATTCCCATTTATACTCTCCAAAACTACCTTTGATTCCCTCAACTCCATTCGCTTAAACTGTTTTTGTGGGAAGAAAGGTACAGTTTGAAAAAAAGATTTGCTTGTGTACTAGCTGGGCTACCATAGTGCAAACTATGCCCGTGAAATTCAAACAATTTGATTTTATGCTAGCGTATACTGCTCTTCTTGTAAACATAAAAGATCATCATAATGCACTTTGAATTTCGCATTCATGCAACTTTATCTCTGTTGACAGAGAATGACATGATGCTGTTTATCAAAAATGTCATTAAAAGTTAGCAATTATCAGTTTATAACAGAAGATGATTTTTTATACTGTTTGTTTCAGTCATGACAGTGACTGTACAAGATGGAGTGTTCCATCCTATGATTTTTATACAGAATATTGTTAGATACAATTATAGAATTAACATTTTAGAAATAATAAACAGAATACTGTAAATACCTAATTTGGTAATGCCAAAACTTTACAGCACAAGGCAATGAATATTGGAGAGCTGAACCGACGCCTGTGCATCAGCATTACAGAAACTGTACAAGAGTTTACTAACAAGAAAGTCCAAAGCATTTAGAAACAAAACATTAACGGGTAAATTTGCAAATAAAAAGTTTAATCTGTTGTTCCAAGGACTCATTCCCAAATGCTTGCAAGAAATGAATGCTCTCTTATGCCGAGGCAGGAAATAAATTTACATTTATAAACTGTACAGTTAATTGAAATTAGACATAACCATACCATATAAACATCAAATTCATCCAGACATCGGAAAGGTGATTCCATGGTGTCCCAGAGAGAAAGGATGAAGCACACCGTTGAAAATGATCGTTCACCTCCTGAAAGGGATCTCATGTCACTCAGTGCTGCCTTGTCTCCCTCACCAGGTTGAACCTTGGATAAAGGTGATTGCCATTAATATGAAGAGTAAACAAAAAAGAAAACAAACACTGCAGATGATGGAAATCTGAAATAAAAAAAAACCACTGCTGGGAACTATCAAGATGTCAGATTACCACACAAGGAGTGAGGAACAGGAGTTTCAAATTGATACCCTCATCAGTTACTGCCTAACCTGCTGAGTATTTCCATCTTTCTCTGTTTCATTAATACACAAGTAAATCTAACTAGAAACGAGAAAAAAAATGAACAAAATGAGATGCAAGACATACAAACTACACAAATCACAATAGGGGAAAACAGTATCAAAATATTTCTTCATAATCTAATTTAAAAAAACATCTAATTAAATTCAATGGATCCATGATGATATAGAAAAACGGCAGATTAACCCTCAACAAAAAAAAACTATAGGTAATTGTATAATAAGGGTTTGCTGAGTGACTTTATACATTATATACATACATTATATTATTTAACAATGCAAATGCTTAAATATTCAGAATCAAATTGTTGTTGACATTGAAAGCTAGTTTGCACTTGTTTTAATTAAGAAAATACTTTGCTCTCGAATAACCCATTTCATTCTCCATAACTTTCTTGAATGTGCTTGATTCACTTGTGTGTTCTCTTCGTACCTTGTCAATATTCTTACATCAAGATGAGATGACTTTACTTATGTCAGGATCTGAAGTGCAATGGAAATTTTACACTATCCCGTCTTACCAAATATTCTTAAAGAATAAAGAGCTCTGAGAATCTATCTACATCGTTTCCCAGTTTTTTGTTAATTCAGCACACTATATTTAACTATTGCAGGATTATGCAAGTGGAACCCATTAATAAACATTTTTCTCAGTTGAATTTTTTTGTTCATGTGATTTTTATTTTTTCCAAGTTCACTTCATGCTTCTTCTGAGCTTGTCTGGTTTAGCGGAAGTAGTTTCAAATAATATGAGTCTTTTCAATGGATTAGTAACCAACTTTATTCAATCACTTCAGCAGTCGAGAGTAAGCAAGGCTTTTAATCTCAGCGAGCTACAATATTTATATTTACTATTTACATGCTCTCAAGAGTATGAGCAAAAATTTAGCTACAATATTTTTTCAAATGGCATTGCTTACAGTCAAGTTAAGGTTATTGTCACTTAAATATATAAATGCATACTGCCAAACAAGACATTTCTCCAGATCAGGGTGTAAAGCATAGTAGTACACATAGCACATATATAACACACAATAATTTAGGAAAGTAAGAATTAAATCTCTAATTTCACTGAAATTCAGAAAGAAAAGTAAAATAGTTAAAGTACGATCATTTAGAACTGCGTAACACCTACTACTTAATTCTCTCAGGGCGATTAGTAAAAGAAACTATAACTTTTTAAAGTTGTGAGAAATTTTAAGAGCTTCCACATAGTTAATATGCATCAATTCAATTACTTTGGTTCCCTTCCTGTGATAAGGCTTACCAAGCAACTCCCCACCCCCAACAGGATCCAAAGCACTATATTGACTTTAGATGGAGACAACTGCAGGAGACTCCTGCACTACCTTCCTGAAACTGTTAAGGCTGTTAAGTCACCCATTCCTTATCTTTCCTTGGATCCTAAAACTGCAGTGTAACCAGTTCACTAAATGTGCTGTTCACAATATTTTCAGCATTGCAAATGCTCCAAAGTGAATCCATGAACAGTTCCAGTGCCATCATGTGGTCTATCAGGAGCCACAGCTGGACATTCTTCCTGCATAAGGAGTCACCAGGGACTCTGGCAGCATCCTGAGTTCCCAAATTGTGTAGGAGCAGAATGACTAAGTTCACCTGACTTTAAAAACTTTGAAGATAAAGTCTGACCAGCTTAGCAAGCAGAACAAAAAGTTTACTCTAGTGTTGCTTTCCTTCTTCAGCAAAACCCTACATTCACCAAGACTTACACTTAGATAACCAGCAGTACTCTGACTAAACAGCAGCCCCTCGCAAAAAGGCCAGTCATTACTGTTCGCAGCTATCCAGTTATATTCAGAGATTCACTAACAGTGTATTTCCTTCTTGCTTCTATAGAATTACCTTTGATGACCCTCAAGCCTTTAGCCTTGTCTTCCCCCACCTTATTTATACATGGCCCCATAGAGACTTCAATAAACAGTTTAAAACACAGCAGTTTCTGAAGAATGCTTAAGTTACACAGTTCTACCCTCTCAGCATTTGTCATACATTCACCTCCCGAGAAAGAATTTCCTCTTTTAGGAAAAGAAAAAGCATGATCTTCAGTTCCCACCACAAATGATTCTACTCATTTTCCTGGCAACACTCTGAAAATGGACTAGACGACTTACAAATTTAGCATTACACTCAAACTGAACAGACATTCAGACTATTAACTCTGCCTATTTTCACTCTGAAAACAGTCCGATTCTCATCTTACAACTGCTGAAAGCCACATCAATGCCCTTGTCATCAACATTTCAATATCTGACACCATTTTGGTTAGCCTTGCACTTTTAACCCCACAGGTGTCTAGTGCCTATACTTCAGTTCACATCAAATTTCAATTATCGATTGAAACCCTTGGCTTCCAGTTAAGCACATGTTGATTGTAGAGTTTCATTTCGTATTTTCAAATCACTTCATAGCATTAATTTTTCTCCAACAGTAATATCCTACAGCCTTACAGCACTCGCTTCTCACAGATATGTGAGCTCAAGTTTTGGACTTTTGAGCAGATTTTATTTATTCTAACTCTGGGAGGTATGCCTTTAGCTGCCAAAGCTGCGAGTTCTGGAAACTTCCCCTCGAATCCATCTGCTTTTCCAACTGTGTTCCTTCTTTTAGCATGCCCTTCAACATTGCATAACATATTAAAGCTCTACATCAAATTCTACTTGTGAAATAATCTGGGGATTAGCACATTCAGATACAAAAATACAAGTTATTGTTGAAATAAAATATTTTCTGTAGAAATACAAATATCTTATCATGGAGATCCAACACTACTCCAGTCTTCTTTGTAATTATAAACTGCCAATTTAAATTTTAGCATTGTCTCGCCCAATCTTTCTCCAATTCCTTGATTACATGCTGAAAATATCATTACACTAAACTAACTGCAAAACCAAGTCTCTGTAGCGTTGTAGCTCGGGCATCGGAGTTTGGAGTTCAATCCCAGCACCCTCTGTACTGATAAGGTTCAGGTCAAGCAGAGTTAGATGGCAGGAGACAATCACACCCAGAAAGAGGAGGTATGGAAGATGAAAGCAGAAGGAGGTAAGATGAAGTTAGTGCACTTCACTAATAACACAAAAAAAAACTGGCATGTGCCAATAGAAATCCTAATTTTAGAACACACAGAACCCTTAAAGTTCTTTATAATTTTAAACCAGAAAAAGTAGTAAAATTTAAGTATCAAGATATTGACGTCTCAGCGCAGTAATAGACACCATGGTAGCATAGCGGTTCGTATGACACCAATGTAGTTTGTGGGGTCAGAGTTCAGAATTACATCATCTGTAAGGAGTCTGTACCTTCTCCTTGTGGAATGCATGCGTTATCTCCAGGTGCTCCGGTTTCCTCCCACAGTCCAAAGACGTATGGGGTAGGTTAATTGGTCATTTTAAGTTGTCCCATGATTAGGCTATGGTTAAATTGGGGTTGTCAGGGTACGCTATTCCAACTATATCTCTAAATAAATAAACGCAAGCTTCATTAATTCTTATCTCAATATTCTGCTTTTGTTCCAGATTCACTGAACCTACTTTATACATACATATAAAATTTTAAAATGTGAAAATAACTCACCGCAATTGAAAGAGTGCCATTTTTATGATCAAACATCATTTTCCCATGGTAGCCACGTTGAGAGAGCATGGTATCAAAATAATACTTGCAGCGAAGAGAAATATATCTATTTAATTCAAATATAAAAAATTAGTACTAATATGTCTGTTACACACCCCCAAATTTCAATCATTCTAGAAACTGCACATTATCTGATTGCCTAGGATTTGTAAACCAAGTTTGTATGTGCAATAGGTAGAATGACATATGGGTCATTTAATTGCTGAGAACTCAAGACAGTAACACTAGTCTCAGAGGAGCAGCACTGATTATTATATGGGTGCATTAGGTTCACTTACTTCGAACATTTCCAAAAGTTAAGATTGATAAGATTTTTTTTCTGCTTGTAAGAAGCAGAGAAACTGAATTAGATTTTGTAAATAGAAGGTAGATACAGATAACCATAATCTAAGTGAACAGTGAAACTAGATAGATAGTTGATTGTTACTCCCGCTTCATGACTGCACTTCACATTAAGAAATCTATGAGAACTACACAGCACAAAACTGAAAAATACATCTGCTTACAGTGTCTTACAAAAGTGTTCAGCCCCCAACCTTTTGTTCACATCAATGAGCATTACAACCAGGGAATTTGATCAATTTAACTGAGAATCTTTATTTGTGAATAACATGCTTCTTCCTTCCCCCCAAAGTAGAGCCCAAGAAACAGGGAAAATTGTAAAGAATGAAAAACTAAAAATTCAAAAACTCCACCATACTTTACAGTCAGCTGATCTGCACTATTACATTTACACCACACATACTGCTTAAAAAAAAGCATATTCTTGCCGGTAAAGTTGCAAAGTGTCACTTAGATGATACTGTAAAGATGTGGAAGAAGGTCTTGTGGTAATGAGACTAGAGTCGAACTTCTCGGCCTCAACACTAGGTGATACATATGGCATAAATGTAATTCTGTGCATCAGCTGTGCACCATCCCTACTGTAAAATATGCTGGAAGTAGCATCATACTATGGGATGCCTTTCAGCAACAGGGCCTAGAAATCTGGTCAGGATTGATGGGAAGATGAATGCTGCTAAATATAGAGATTCTGGACAAAAACCTGCTAGCCCCTACCAGAAAGGTTAAACTGGGGAGGAAGTTCATCTTTCAGCAGGATGACGACACAAAGCACGCCACCAGAGCAACAGCTTCAAATGAAGAGATTTGATGTCCTTCAGTGGCCCAGTTAGAGTTCAAACCTCAACCTGATCAAACATCTCTTGCAAGTCCTCAAGATTGCTGTCCACAGCCGTTCCCGAACTAACCTTGCACAGCTTCAGCAATTTTACAAGGAGGAATGGGCAAATCTTGCTGCTCCACAAGGTTGTGCAAAGCTAATAGAGACTTATTCAAAAAGACCACTGGCTGTAATAGCTATGAAAGGTGGTTCAACTGAGCAAATAGGGATGAATACTTTTGAATTTACAGTTTTCCTTGTCTTTTGAGCTCTATTGTGAAATAGAAGCACGAGATTCACAAATAAAAATTCTCAGTTAAATTGATCAAAAACCTTGGTTGTCATGCTCTTTTATGTGAACAAAGGGTGGAGGACTGAATACTTTTACAAGGCACTGTATAACTCGACCAAGTCGAATTGGGTAAAAACATTAAATATTGTGTATTTGAAATTAGATTGACATTCATTGAAATAAAGTTTTATCTTCAGTGAACTCAAGGTTGTCAAAGCCTATACCACAATATATTGTAATCTCCTGTACAAATATTGATGATGTTGCAATGTATTTTCAGGATTTTAAGCTAATTTCTAGAAACAACGAGTACTTAAATTAACCATTTAACACTGTTTATAAAAACATACTGAGAAGCTAATTTTAAACATATGGATGAACCTCCACCAATCATATCACCGGCATAAGTTGTGAAATTTATTGTTTTGCCTCAACAGTACATTGCAATATGTAATATTATGAAACTATAAAACATGAAGGCTCCTGGCCTTCACGTGTGGCTTAGACCAACAAAACTGATTCTACTAACAGGAGAAGGGGCAAAGGTGGGTTACTGGCATCTTAAAACCAGTTGCTTTGGGTAGATGGGGCTCATCAGCTATGGTTGGCAGCTTACCTAGAAGAAAAACTCTGAACTCAAACCACCGCAGCCTTGCGGCTATACCTACTCAAAGGTAGGACTTTGGGAGTACACCCAGTGTGCAAAATCCATAACTGGAATCCCTAAGGCAGTTCTATATTGAGTTCAACATTGAATGGCAACTCCTGAGATGTTGCTGGTGACAAACTGTATTGGTCTCTGGTGTTCCTTTGGGTTCACCAGATGAATTGGGGGGGGGGGGCGGGGAGGAGGTTAGCTCTCCATATTGTACTACCCTTGCTTGCAATCTACACAGTTGGGACACAACATCCATGGAGGCCAACAATATATAATAGGAGGTATTATGAAAAATTAAATAGTGTAAGGAGAGAGCAAAAAATAGAAAAAAAAATAATAGTGAGGTAGGGCTCATTGTCCATTCAGAAATCTGATGGAGAGGAAAAAGCTGTTCCTAAAATGTTGATTGTGTGTCTTCAGGCTCCTGTACCTCTTTCTGGATGGTAGCAATTAGAGGACCTGTCCTGGGTGATGGGGGGCCCAGGGATCAGATATTGACTTTTACTTACTATTTAGTTTAATGACCATAAAGAGAGAACAGAGTACACAACATCCAAGGTTGCCAAAGTCAAAAATAGTTGAAGGATGTATTGTAATGAGAATGTGAAAAATTCTAATAATCCAGCTCCTTTACAATGTTGGTAGAACCAGACAAGGAGATTTTCTGGCCTTCTGGATGTTAATCCTATTAATACCAAAACATGTTTTTATTTTTCCTTTCAGTTACACATACATTTTCCAGGAAAGCTACTGAGATCATGTGAGCAGGAAAGACACAAGGAATTTGGACCTGAGCTCCAGCCACAAACCTGCCCAAATTCTTTACTTCTGGTGTTATTGAAACCAACAATGGCTCCAGTCGCAAACCCAGCCTACAGCTAAAACTCCACCTGTACTTCAAACACCTGAAACACTCCTGGCTGCATATTCTAACTGCATTCCAAACTCCTGGCTCACTTTCTACCTGTACCTTAGCTCAGCCAACCTCACTAAATCTCATGTCTATGAAATTCTCAGCATCTCAGATGATCCTCAGTGCATTCAACCGCAACTTCAACCCCTTCATGTGGTTTGTCAGAGACTGCAGCTGAACACTTCCTGTAGGTAAAGTCCGCAGAGTCACTGGAAGTGTCTCTGATCTCCCACAACCTGAAGGAGGAGCATATCACTACCACCTGAATATTTGAAGACTAAAAAGAAAATTCTAAGAACCTAATCTGCACCACTGCTTGCTCATGAGTCAAAGCCTGTTAACTTAACACTCAAATACTGGCCCACTGGCACTACAGCCTGCTTCCCTTTTATTGGCTGCTGGGCTTCACATTTACTCAATAACAAATGCTTTCTTTCTGGAAAGCTCTATTAGCCAATTAGAAGGGCTTTTTTTTAAAAAAAGGCTTCTTGCTGCTGTATTTACTCCTGCAAAGTAATGGTTCCTCTTTAAACCTTATTGAAAGGACACACTGGTATTGGAAGCAGCTCAGAATAGATTTACCATACTAATTCTGAGGAAAGGGTGCTGACCAGAGATAGTCTGGTTTGCCTTTTCACAGATGCTGCTTGATTGAGTTTCTGTTTTCTATCAAGTGGCTAATTCCTGGGATGAGAGGATTATCCTATTACAACCAGCTAAAGAAATTAGATTGCTATTTCTTGGGAACTTTGAAGAACAAGTCCTGATCATAGCAGAATATGCACAATCATGAGGGGCATTGGTCGGTGAATGCTGGGATGTTTCCTCTAGTCAGAGAATTTTGAACGAGAGGTCATTATGACAAGGTTAGGGGATGATTATTTAAAACAAGAGTGGATAGGAATTTCTTTACGCTGAATTGTGAAGTTTAATCTTTGGGTATACTTTTTTTTTAGTATTAGGGAATTGAATAGGCAGAGCAGAGATGAAGTTTTGGGCGTATTAGCCGTGAGCATACTGAATAATGGGGCAAGCTTGAGTAGCTGACCAGTCCTTTCTTATGATTTTAAGTAAATCCTGCTGAACTAATGTAAGCTTTCATCAAACCAGTGGACTGTAATTAGCAGCATCCTCATGCACTGCACCTTCTTAGACTTGTAAAGCCAAATTGTTACTGCTAATTAGGCACTTACAAAATAAACTCATTTATAAGAATAAAATGATGCTCAATAATTGCACCAAAATCAAATAAATCAATCACCTTCTAAATATTTTATAGGCTTTGTGCCTTTCTTCCATTATTTTATCAAGCAGCTGCATAAACATCTTCAGATTCTTGATCTGGCTCTTGACATTCTTATAAGTTTCCAAAACATCATAGTACTGTCTGTACAAAAAAGAAACAAAAATAGAATGTTATACATAGGCTAGCAACATGGAGATCTTAGAACACATTCATTTAGACAATATAACGCTATAACTTAATCAATAGTCCATTTTAACTACTACATTCAAACTTTACTGAGAACATGATCCCATTTCAATGAACAACCTTACATATTTCTCCTATGTCTCTTAATTATAATTCTTTTTGCAACAAGAGACCTAAAAAAACTCTTCTGGAAACCAGCTTTTGTTACATGAAAATGTCCAGTTATTCAATTTTCTCTCAATGAAACATTGTAATCAAATTATTGGCTGACATAATAATTTATTACTATTAATCAATAACTTAATAATCATTTTCCGTTTGATGATCGTTCATTGAACTTCTTCATTCAGAAAAAAACTCGAAGATCAAATACAAATAGATGTATAGTTTGGAGAATACACAAAAAATAAGAATAAATATTTCAGGTTAGTAAATATAACAAATCATAAAAGGCCACCTGCTATTAACTGCGTAGTCATCATTAGGTCAAAACAAGATGTTTTCTCCCTCTCTGCAAGACTAAATCGAAATTAAGTTTGCGATGGTGTTTTTGCAAATACCTTGCGATTTCCTCCTTATTCCCATGACGTTCTTGTTCTCTGTTGATCCTCTCTCTCAGACGATTGATCTCCACATCAATACTTTTGGGAGTCCTGGTGACTTCTATTCGTTCTGCACAGATCTGCTTGGCTTTAGCAGTACTTTCCTGGAATAACCAAGTATATAAGCAGCTGAAGAATGTAACAAGATTATCTGACACATCAACCACATTACATCCATTAATGTCTTTCAGACAGAAGCAGTTGCAATTTCTGCTATTACACAAAGGATGAGAAATGTGCTGATTTGTAGCCAAATGCAGAGGGTTTATCTTATACACAAATTCAGATCCTCCGCTCAACACTTCTTAAATACTCTGAGCAATTCCAATACCACCATTTTCTTTGACAGTGCATCAGATCCCAAATTTAAAAAGTACATACTGTAACTAATAGCTCTGACAGCAAGATTTAGGTTAATCCCAAACAGATTTGGGAGTGCATAGCCCAGTTCTCAATTTCATATGCCACATGGGGAAGTTAAAATAGTTTATAGTTGCCTTTTGGTAAAGAATTTAGAAAACTCCACTATACAAAATCTAAAACATGCTTCATTCTGAAGTTCACCTTCAAACATGCAGAATGAGATTGAACTGGTTTTTATAAAAATTAGTTAAGTTTGATAGATTAAATGGAGGTTGATCTATCTGGGAGCCAATTACTTAAAACTGAACTCAGTTCCAAAAAAAAATTATTTATTTAGGAGATACAGCTCAGTAGCAGGCCCTTCTGGTCCAATGACCATACTGTGCTCAATTACACCCATGCGATTAATTAACCTACTAACCTGTCCTTTGAGGACGGTTGAACAGTTTGCCTTAAACTGCTATTACATTAAAATTGAAAAATAGTTGAAGCTGAATATTTGAAGATTCATAGCCATGAAACACATCATCTTAAAACATATGCATTACTACACAGACAGGCAAGTTGAATGACCGCCTTCTACGTTGCAAACCAATCCTCATAGGGGGATCAAAAGTGGAGAGAGTGAACAGTTTCAAATTCCTGGGTGTCAAGATCTCTGAGGACCTAACCTGGTCCCAACATATCGACGCAGCTATAAAGAAGGCAAGACAGTGACTATACTTCATTAGGAGTTTGAAGAGAGTTGGTATGTGAATATTCAAAAACTTCTATAGATGTACCATGGAGAGCATTCCGACAGGCTGCATCACTGTCTGGTATGGGGGGTGGGGGGGCTACTGCACAGGACTGAAAGAAGCTGCAGAAGGTTGTAAATTTAGTTGGCTCCATCTTGAGTACTAGCCTACAAAGTACTCAGGACATCTTCAAGGAGTGGTATCTCAGAAAGTCAGCATCCATTATTAAGGACCTCCAGCACCCAGGGCATGCCCTTTGCAGAATCAGAATCAGGTTTATTCTCCTTGGCATGTGTCGTGAAATTTGTTAACTTAGCAGCAACAGTCAATGCAATACATAATATAGAAGAAAAATAATAATAATAATAAATAAATCAATTACAGAATAAGTACATTGAATAGATTAAAAATTGTGCAAAAACAGAATATACAGGTGGCCCCCGTTTTCCGAATGTTCACTTTACGACACCTCGCTGTTACGAAAGACCTACGTTAGTTACCTGTTTTCGCTAAAAGAAGGTGTTTTCACTGTTACGAAAAAAGGCAGCGCACGCCTGAACAGCCAGACTCCTCCCCTGGAACTGCATTCTAGCCGGTATTGCTTAAACACGTG
The DNA here is from genome assembly GCF_963921235.1 of Mobula hypostoma. NCBI lineage: Eukaryota > Metazoa > Chordata > Chondrichthyes > Myliobatiformes > Myliobatidae > Mobula > Mobula hypostoma. The sequence goes on along the minus strand of NC_086098.1, from coordinate 53,409,480 downwards.
CTTTATGTCGATTTATTTTGAGCATCCGTTAGCAAGATGAGTTCTAAGGTATTGAAAAAGCCCAAGAGCTCGTAAAGGTGTTACACTTAGCGTAAAACTAGACATAATTAAGCGTTTTGATCGTGGTGAATGAAGTAAGGACACTGTCTGTGCGTTAAACTTGCCTGTGTCCACCATTCGCACTATTTATATGCAGAGACAAAGAATTTTGAAAGCTGCTGATGTTACTGTTGGTTCTGCTCATAGCAAAATGGTCTCTCTTAGTCCGCATCCAATAATGGATAAAATTCAAAGTCTATTGCTTGAGCGGATCAATGGGTGTACAAAGCGTGGTGTTCCGCTAAGTTTACTTATACTTGAGAAATCAGTCAGTCTTTTTAATAAGCTGAAACAGAAAGCACTGGACGATGGTGATGTAAGTGTTGCGAAAGTGGAATTTAAAGGTAGTCATGGGTGGTTTGATCGGTTTCTGAGGCGAGGGCAGCTTCATAGCTTAAGCAGTGGTCCCCAACTTCCAGGCTGCCGACCGATACCAGGCTGCGAAGGACGCAGTGGTGCAGCGGTAGTTGGGACGCACCCAGCACATCTTTAAGAAAAAAGTCGAAATAAACAAGCCAATTAATTAGGTGCTGCCCGGCATGTAAATATCCACCCAGATCAGAGGCGATTGCCGATTGCGTCAGGTGGTTATTCGTACAAGCAAGTGTTTAACTGTGACGAAACTGCAATTTATTCCAGTAAGTGAAACTACACTGTACATACATTATTTCTACTTTATATAGGCTGTCTATTTTTATGTGTTCCATATTTGGTATGATTTGGAAGCTTCATAGCTTAAAGGTTACGGGAGAGAGAGTTTCTGCTGAGAGCGCTTGCGCCGTGTTTATGCCAAGAGCGCTTCCGCGAGATTTTCGCTGCGCTAGATAGTGCTGCAGTAAAGTATTTCTACTTTATATAGGCTGTGTATTAATCATATCATTCCTGTTTTTACTGTATGTTACCGCTATTTTAGGTTTTATGTGTTATTTGGCATGATTTTGTAGGTTATCTTTTGGGTCTGGGAACGCTCAAAAAATTTTCCCATATTAATAAATGGTAATTGCTTATTCACTTTACAACGAACTGTTTCATAGGAGCGCTCTACCTTCATATAGTGGGGGAAACCTGTATATTAAAAAGTGAGGTAGTGTTCACAGGTTCAATGTCCATTTAGGAATCGGATGACAGAGGGGAAGAAGCTGTTCCTGAGTGCGTGCCTTCAGGCTTCTGTATCTCCTTTCTGATGGTAACAGTGAGAAAAGGGCATACCCTGGGTGCTAGAGGTCCTTAATAACGGACACTGCCTTTCAAGATACCGCTCCTTGAAGATGTCCTGAGTACTTTGTACGCTGGTACCCAAGATGGAACCAACTAAATTTACAACCCTACAACCCTCTGCAGCTTCTTTTGGTCCTGTGCAGTAGCACCCCCCCACACCCCATACCAGTCAGTGATGCAGCCTGTCTCACTGTTACCATCAGGTAGGAGATACAGAAGCCTGAAGATACACATTCAACGATTCGGGAACAACTTCTTCCTCTCTGCCATCTGATTCTTAAATGGGACATTGAACCTGTGAACACCACCTCACTTTTTTAATATATATTACTTATGTTTTTGCACGATTTTTAATCTATTCAATAGATGTATACTATAATTTATTTATTTTCTTCTTCTATATTACATATTGTACTGAACTGCTGCTGCTAAGTTCACAAATTTCATGACACATGCCAGTGATAATAAACCTGATTCTGATTAGCATTGATCGTTTCCTGTTCCAATTCAGATTGCAAACTTCGTCTGCACCAATCATACAGGACTCCACCTCTAATCTTAAAATAAACAGCAGAAGTATGGATCAGGATTGAGAATGATGCCTACCACCTTGAACAACTCAAGATTCGAGGAAGGTGCATCTTCCTATTGTTAGCCTTTTTCAGTGTATTTCTTGTGCTATCTCTCCCTTCTGATTCTAAATTAAATTCCTAAAAGGACTGGCACAGGATCTGGGACCAAATCATGATGTAGAGCTGGGAGTTGAAGCAACACTATCTTGCAGAGCAAATGTGATACGAATGACTAATAGTCATAGTCATAGTCATACTTTATTGATCCCGGGGGAAATTGGTTTTCGTTACAGTTGCACCATAAATAATTAAACAGTAATAAAACCATAAATAATCAAATAGTAATATGTAATTTATGCCAGGAAATAAGTCCAGCACCAGCCTATTGGCTATTAACAAAGGAATATTCTGCAGTAAAGAGGACTTTGGTCTTAAACATAAATAGCTCTGAAGTGCTTCAATGGTTAAGTACCGCAGTTTCACATTACTTCATCTATATCCTGAGATTAGCTACCTCCTGGATAATTACTCTGTAACATAAAATAAATGTAAGATTAGTAATTGGGAATAATTTACATTCCACCACCCCATTCCCTCTTCCAAGTGCCCAATGTGGCTGTGCGAGCAACTGATTTAAGTCTATGTCACTAAAAAGCTAGCTGCAATTTTTAAATCATCAAGAGCGATCAGCCAATTACACAGCGCTGTAATATGGTGCATCTTTAATTCAGTAATATAATTGCAATTGACTAAATATTCTGGGTTGTCATGTTTATCTGCAAATACATCAATATTGTTACAGTGACTTATTTTAATTGCTACTCCAATAATTCAACAAATTTAAGTGATTCAGCTTTGCATCTGAAGTTAGATCCTTACTCTCTTTCAGAATTAATCCATACCCACAACGGCAGGAAGGAAGCAACTGGTCCCTTGGCTATTGGATTATGGCCTAGAAAACCAACATTTCATAGATCTGGATTTATTAACAAAAGGAGGTCAGGCTCCAGTGCTATGTGGTTTACAATTTCTGCACACAATTGGCAACTACAGCAGGAATCCCACTCACTCACCAAAACACATTCCACTCAGTCAAGAAAGGGAGGAGACCAAAAAAATATTGGTGGAAGAAGATCAATCATATCATAAGTGATTGTAATTACTATTTTTCTTCAAGTATCTATATATTATTTTGAAACTTGGAAAGACAATTATTTTTCCAATGTGTAAAGTTCACCGAAGCTCTAAAATATTCAAGATACAATTTAAAAATATGTCACCTAAATTAAATGCCTGGGGATCAAACTAAAATCGATAAGGATTATCCTATATAGTATTGACTGTGCCTACAGCAGTTTAAGATACTGACATAGATAAATGGTAAGAGGATACCAAATAAAAAATCTTCTAAGTTAGCATTTTATTGTTCTGTAACTTCCCATTTAAAGGCCCATCATAGTGTTTTGGCATTGTATCACGTCAAAAGTTACCTCTAAAATCTTTTCTTTGCTTTCCAGGTTTTCTTTTAACTTAGCTATCCCATCTAAGTGTTCTTTTTTCTTCTCTTCATAATGTCTTTTATGATGCTTACACTTTCCAACTTCTGCATCTATCTTACTTAATTCATCCTAATAAGAGAAAAATGTAAATTATTATATCCGCAACACTGCAACAAATTAAGAAAGTTGGAAAACTTTATACAATTAACTTGCACCTTTATTGGATCAGCCTCTTCAGTTATATAATTTATCTTTTCCTTCATTTCTTTAAATTTCTGCTCAGCCTCATCCAGTATCTTTCGGTGCTCATCCATATTCTTTTTGGCTTGTTCAAGCTTCTCTCTGTCAGATTCTATTCGTTGCCAAATATCTTGCACTTCTTCTTCCTATGTTTTGGTTTGACAAGGAAATGCAAGAGACAAGATGAAGAAAGTAATTCATACCCAATGTCAAGGGTCAATTCAAAACATTACAGATAAACAGAAAATCCCCAATTTTTTTTTGGTAAGAGTACTTTTTAAATGTCATACACAGCTTTGAAATAATTTATATATATAGTTGATACACTTACTAGTGTGGAAATATCCACAGACTGGGGTTCATCCACATTCTCTAAATCTGCGATTTCTAGTTTTATTTTTGTCACATTCTCCTGAAAGAGAAATGGAAAAAAAATCAAAATAGTTCTTTTTATGTAAAAATAAAGACACCTCTTTCAACTTATTACAAACCTGGATTTTTCTGATTTGCATCTGTTTTGTTTTCATGTGAATCTCATTCATCTTGATTCCTTCCTCCACTGAACGCAATTGTTGTTGAATATGTGATATCTGAGCTATTTTATTGCTCACTTCCACTTCCAACTGACTGTAACACAAAGAAAGTCAGTGCCAGTATGCACTTTTTTAAAGCAATTAATGAACATATTCCATTACAAACAGGAGAAAATCTGCAGATGCTGTAAATCCAAGCAAAGCACACAAAATGCTGTGCCAGGCAGCATCAATGGAAAAAGAGTATGGTCGACGTTTCAGGCCAGTCTGCTGAAGGGTCTCGGACCGAAACATTGACTGTACTCTTTTCCACAGATGCTGCCTGGCCTGCTGAGTTCCGCCAGCATTTTGTGTGTGCTGCTTGAATAAATGTATCCCCATATGCCACTTCATTAAACTATTATAAGTTGTAGTTATCCATCCAGTAAACAGTAGATCAGAGTCCTTATCTCTAGATGCATATCTATGGTATATTAATTACATGAAATTACAAATAAGCAGAAGCCACTCAGTCCCTCTGCTCTATTCAACAATTCAATAAGATTGTGGTTGACTTGATCGATATTAATCCACGTACACAGTAAGTAGCAGATAATCCTACTGCTACACTGTCCCAAAGACCAGCCACTCTGTCAGAATGATCTCATATCACTCTGTGACCACGCACATTTCCACCAGGTGTCCCAGTTTCCTCCCACGTCACAAAGACATTCTGGTAAGCTGATGGTAATTTTCTTTAGTGTAGGCTGGCATTGGTGGTGGTGAGGGGAAAAGAGGAACTGATAAGCATGAAAAAGAGTACAATGAAATAAGCAATGAAATGGTATAACCAAAAGTCTTATTTGAACAACACATTGTGGATTTTAAATAAGTGGTTCTGTTAATAAATACAAATTAATATTAATAAGAGTCAGAAAAGACTAATATGATATGCTGGCATTTATAGCGAGAGGATTCGAGTACAGGAGCAGGGAGGTACTACTGCAGTTGTACAAGGCCTTGGTGAGACCACACCTGGAGTGTTGTGTGCAGTTTTGGTCCCCTAATCTGCGGAAAGACATCTTTGCCATAGAGGGAGTACAAAGAAGGTTCACCAGATTGATTCCTGGGATGGCAGGGCTTTCATATGAAGAAAGACTGGATGAACTGGGCTTGTACTCGTTGGAATTTAGAAGATTGAGGGGGGATCTGATTGAAACGTATAAGATCCTAAAGGGATTGGACAGGCTAGATGCAGGAAGATTGTTCCCGATGTTGGGGAAGTCCAGAACGAGGGGTCACAGTTTGAGGATAGAAGGGAAGCCTTTTAGGACCGAGATTAGGAAAAACTTCTTCACACAGAGAATGGTGAATCTGTGGAATTCTCTGCCACAGGAAACAGTTGAGGCCAGTTCATTGGCTATATTTAAGAGAGAGTTAGATATGGCCCTTGTGACTACGGGGGTCAGGGGGTATGGAGGGAAGGCTGGGGCGGGGTTCTGAGTTGGATGATCAGCCATGATCATAATAAATGGCGGTGCAGGCTCAAAGGGCCGAATGGCCTACTCCTGCACCTATTTTCTATGTTTCTATTCAAGGATGTTATGATTTAAAATAGGCTTTACAACAGCCATGAAAGAAAACCTAACTTAAAAGAATTCCTGTGTGTTTACATTCAGTGGTTACTAACCACAGCACTAACACAATCAGACATTGCAAGGTGTTCAGCTAAATCACCCATGCAAGCTTTTCACTCATCCAAAAATAATCCATTAAAGTAATCTTTTTTTAAATAACATGGTGCCTGATGCTTTCAAAGGTTGGTGCTTTATTCTGAACGATAAGTGAATATATACTGAGTTAGAAAAGCAGTGGAAAGCTGAAACAGTTGATAGAATGGCATTTTTGGCCTATTGTTATAGGATACTATTCTTCCATGGGTTAGAATACCAAAATATTAGATATTTACAAACCTGATCTCCGCTTCCACATCATCACCCAAGTATCTTGCTCTGTCCATTTCAGAAGAGTAATAACGATTGGTAAAAACCTGGTCACCTACAGCAGTGAAGGCTTCTTTGCAGTTTAAGGGTGCCCTTTGCTGTTGCATAACTTCACGAGCTCTGCTGTTGCTCTAGAAACAAAAAAAAATGAAATTGCAGACACTTAAGTTCCTTTGATTCACAAGAATTGGCTTACTATGAAAATCAATGTACAAGTTGTGTTTGATTCTGAAATAAACAGTTTTCAATAAAATTATTTGTGCATACCACTCATATGAAGGAAAATATCTTTAATATTAGTTTTCTGGGTAAATTTTCTGTGCATAATGCAATTGCAGGAGCAAGCTAGCAAACTAGTTTGCGATGAAATTGGCCTTCATTAGATAATAAAATTAAGGTATGTAGTCAGAATACAGATTCAGAAGTATACTAGCTTTAATTTTAAAAAAACTCATTTTATTTAGTACTTTTAACGTATCACTTAATTTCAGATTCATTTATTACATGTGCAGTGAAACATACTGTGAAATGCGTTGTTTGTGTTAATAACCAACACAACCTAAGGATGTGCTTAGGGCAACCGGAAAATAACACCAAACGTTCTGGCGCCAACATAGCTCACCCACAGTGCTCAGTAGAATAGCACAGAACACAACAACCAACGAGATAATAACAAAACAAATCCCATTCCTTCCTCCCATCCATGCACACACAAAGTCTTCTAACACCAGGGCAGGCTGTTTTCAGCAATACACACAAAATGCTGAAGGAACTCAACAGGACAGGCAGCATCCATGGAAAAGAGTAGACAGTCGAAGTTTCAGGCCAAGACCTTCATCAGGACTGGAAAGAAAAACTATCTTCAGCCTCTAGTGCACGCGCAGATTTGCATTTAGCCTTTGACTTCCCCAGAAGACTCGCAGACTCGGGACTCAAATTATTAGGCCTCAACTTCTGATTGACCTTTGGGCTTCAATCTTTGGTATCGATCCCAGGACTACCAACGACTGTGAACGAGGACCTTGAACTCTGGACTCGCCAGTGACCGGGACCTTAAACAACTGGCTTCACCGTTTTGCAGACCTGCAGCATCATGCCTCACGAATGCAGAGCAGAGGCTGAAACCAGCCTGACCAATTCCTCACATCCATGTCCTTAATCCTATCATGACCCCCAACTCCCCCTCTGTTCTCAAGCCTATCCGGAGAAATGAACAATTAAAAAACTAGTCTGAGCCATGACCTCGACAAAGACTGCAACTCAGCACCATTGATAAGAGAATAACTGGTCAAAGAAAAAGCAAAATTAATCTTACTGGTTATACTTTGCACATATTCGTTCCTACAGCAAGTGAGAATGAAAAAGAAATCAGCCCACCAGTCCACGCCAGTACAGAGAAGTGGTTCAACTAAGTACTGAGTAAAGGGGGATGAATACTTTTGAACAGATGAGAGAGAGAGTGGTGGATATGTGGAATGCTCTGCCCCAGAAGGCAGTGGAGGCCAAGTCTCTGGATGTTTCAAGAAAGAGATGGATAGAGCTCTTAAAGATAGCGGAATCAAAGGGTATGGGGATAAGGCAGGAACTGGATACTGACTGTGGATGATCAGCCATGATCACAGCGAATGGTGGTGCTGGCTCAAAGGGTCGAATGGCCTACTCCTGCACCTATTGTCTATTTCATTTTTTGAATTTGTAGTTTTCATGCTTTTCAAGTGTCCTTTTTTTTTGGCCTCTACTGTGAAAAAAAGGAGCATGTGATTCACAAATAAAAATTCTCAGTTAAATTGATCAAAATCACTGGTTGTAACATAGGTGTACAAGGTCATGGGGAAGGGTTTGGTATGTTGGTCTGTATCAGAAAGGGCATTGAGTACAAGAGTTGTAAATCTTATGTTGTTAGTTGCACAAAATATTGGCAATGTTGGACAGTCCTGGTCAGCATGTTATAGAAAGACGTGCACAAAATTTATGAGAATGTTGCCAGGATATGGGGCCTGTGCTTACTGAGAGAAGTTGACGAGGCTACAACTTTATTCTTTGTGACACTAGAGACTGAAAAGTGACCATAACGAGGTCTACAAAATCATGAGGGGCATTAATAAGATGAATGCAGTCTTTTTCCAAGGGAAAAACCATCCAAAACTAGAGGGCACAAGTTTAAAGTGAGAAGGGGAGAAGGGACAGATTTAAAAAAGGACCTGAGTGGAACTTCTTCACAGAGGGTGATGCATCTATGGAACAAGCTTCCAAAGAAAATAGTTGATACAGGTAAAGAAACAACATTTAAAAGATATTTGGACAGGTAAATCAATAGGAAAGATTTAGAAAACCAAATGTAGGCAAGTGGTACGAGTCTAGATAGACATATTGGACAGCACGGACGAGCTGGACCAAAGGGCATGTTTCCACCTGTATCTACGACAACTGCAACAGTAGTGCTGTCTACACCAGAGACTTTGTGATATTTAGTGCTCTCCATCATTTCTTAAAATCAGAAGTGAACTGAATTGGCTGTCAAGATTGGCGTCATGGATACCAGGGATCTCAGAAGGAAGCCAAGATGGATTATTTATTTGGATCATGGGTAAATCTACATGGACCTATACCCAAGTCTAAAATTTGCTTAATTGGTACATGCAGGTTAACTTGGCCAACTACTCCATCATTGGAAGACAAATTGCAAATCTGGGCATGCAGGGATTCTTCAGCATTACGTGTAGAATACTCTTCTCTGCATTAGTAAGACTTGGCATAAGATCAGAGTCACAATCACATATATGGGAATTCAGACTCCAGGATTAGGAGAAAAAAAACTAAATGCCCTTCTAAAGCAGATTTTTTTTGTTTCACTATGTTTATTTTGCAAAAATTTTAATCTTTTGAATCAGATATTCAAAAACTATAACAAAGACCTCCCACCCTTGGCCTCATCTCCTCTTAAAGGCTACTAGGACATTTCAGGAATGGGGCATTTAGGAATCTTAAATCTTTATGAATTAGTAATCTTAAACCATATATTGTTTAAAGACTCCCTGTCACTTGTATCTGGGCTGGATGCAACAGTACGCTAGGGATGAACAGTTCCGTACACCCCAGATTAAGCACAGTCAGTCAGTCTACAAACCCAGCAATACAACCAAATGAAACCAGGAGTGGTTTTACTGATGAAACTGTGTATTACCTATTTAATTACAAGGTACTTTCTTAAAGCCTAAATGCACTGAAAACTGGTCAAATAGTTTGTGAATATAGTCTAATGATTGTGCTAATTTCCAGTACCAAGTATATAATTGGTCTAACCACAAATGAAGGGTACTAAACAATCTATCAAACCACCAAACTATCACAGAAGAGGTCTGCAAATAAACCTTTGTGAAGAAAGTCAAACTTTTGATTGAGCGCATTCTTTATATTCCACACTGCTCAATCTACAAATTTCAGCATTAGAATTAAAATAACGCTAATACACAATATGCAGTCTTTTGTATATAAGGTTTAAAATGTGCAAAATGTAAATATTGCATTTTATCCATCTTCTATATTTATGTAGTCTGATACTCAAAAGCTTTCAACTTTTAAGACACCACATCAACAACTGTAATTCTGCAAGAGAAATTACAAAAGATGGACTTACACTGATCAACAGGACTTTTTCAATATTTCTCAGGTCAATCAAACAGTTGGTCACCACTGGATTATCTATTTCCAAGGCATCAAGAACCGTGGGGAACTCTGGATGACGAGCAGCTCTTCAATGAAGAAATATTGTATATTCAAAATTTAATAAAGTTTCCTAATAAAGCATTTTAAATTAAAGAAGATAGTGGTACCTGGCATTATCAGTGCAAAATCCTCCTCTAATAGAACAATACAATTATGATTTTTATAAAACACATTCACAAAAGTCAAATACAGACCAGCTGCAGTCATTTCAACTTTTCTGCATCATCAGAGCCGCACTATTAATAACAGAACAGGCTTTCTATGGAAGCAGAAACTTAATTGATGTCATACATCTGAGTAATTCAGAAATGTTTATCTGTCTCCCAGCAGACTGAACTTCTTTTTAAAACCAGAGGCTCAAATAAGCCTCATGGCAAACACTGCAATGTACGAAAATAACACTGAGACCAGAATAATGCTTCTTTTCTGTTAAAATATACAAATGCACAGAGTGCATTTAAGTGTATTGATCACTTACTATACACATTCAGTTTACCCAATGCATACCCTAACAACATTTTGCATGACAAGTTCCCACAAGAGATCGAGCATTGATGAACCTGAAAACATACCTATCTTTTATATTGTATACTTGATTTGAAAACTCGCACACATTGATTTGGGGACGTCTTCCTGCATTGAAGTATCGTGACATCAAAGTCTGCAGTACCTGCTCATCTTTGTAATTATCACAGCAAAATGAAAGCAGTAGTCCTCTTAAACAACTTTCAACTGCCAAAGCCAATTCAGGATATTTCAGTCTGAGACAAGTACCTAATAAACAAAATTCATTTATATAGCGATCAATGATCAACATTGTTAAATTAATTCGTTAATCCCAAAACATTGAAAAAGTCAATCCAAAATACACTGATACCTGCTGCAAAAAAATTTGATTAACAATACTATACTACCTAATAAATAGAAAAAAAACTTGCTAAGTTTCAATTACATACACAAAAAATCTTATGGGAGTTAACTTCTATGGTTAGAGTTCCTTCCTCCAAGCTGTACAACAACTCAAAGTCAATCTTTGTATTTGCTTTCAAAAGAGACAGTAGACATTAGTATAATTCACTATCTTGGGTTAGTGAAATCTAACCTGCTTTAAGAGTGTATGTAAGGATCAGACTGCAATCAGTACATGAAAATAGGTGGCTAATCGACTTAAATAAACACTTGGACAATGTATCAGAGATGTTAGTGCTTGCAGCAATAAACAAGTCAATAAATCAATGCTTTCAAGAACAAATAAATTTAATATCAAAACTATAGTAGAGATCTGCGTCATATGCACTTAGTGTATTAACTGACCAGTAAGTTATAAACAGATTAAGGTACTGTTTCTAATTTCCAATTTTGTATTGTAAAGTTGTATTTCAAATTTTGTTTCCAAATGCAGTCTAAATGACTGGTTGTGCATTTTTGTACAGTACAAGCCAACTTTTATTGTCTGTGCAGCTTAATATGTACCACCCAGTCAAACATGCCCTTGTATATTGTTATGCTGTAGTTAAGTGATGTAATTAATACCAGAGAAACAAATAAAGAAAGTTTAACAGTTAATGTTATGATTAAAAACATTAAAGACATTTGTAATTTGGTCTGGAACAGGTTATTCTGAGCCCACAGAACTTGCTTTATTTGTTCAATTCTGCCTATCTATATTAGTGTGTTTGAATACCAGTTTCCTTTACACCACTGATGCCTAAACTTTCTGTTGTTGCTACCCCTCTCATCGTTCTCTAGAAGAGTAGAAGTACCCCTGCTTCTTCCTTAAATGGAAATTCAACTAGTGCCATCCCACACCAAATTCTTCTCCCTGCTGAAGACGTTTTCATTTTGATCACCTTTTCTTTGGATTCTATTTATTTTTTCCAAAAAATGTATTCTCATAACACTACATACCTATCTATGCATATTTTGTGTGATTAAGGCAACATTCTTTGCACTAGTCCAACTACATATGGATTGGTCCCACATCTGAATCTTGCAACAATACACTAAATTTGGTGAGTATTACAAAGGAACCATTAATGACGTTTTCTCTGATGCTCTGCAATACCTTTATGTGTTCTAAGCTTCCATGCGCGTTGGGGCGTGGCCAAGTGGTTAAGGTGTTCGTTTAGTGATTTGAAGGTCACTAGTTTGAGCCTTGGCTGAGGCAGCGTGTGTCCTTGAGCAAGGCACTTAACCACACATTGCTCTGCAATGACACCAGTGCCAAGCTGTATGGGTCCTAATGCCCTTTCCTCCGACAACATCGGTGGCGTGGAGGGGAGACTTGCAGCATAGGCAACTGCTGGTGTTCTATACAACCTTGTCCAGGCCTGCGCCCTGGAAACCTTCCAAGGCGCAAATCCATGGTCTCACGAGACTAATGGATGCCTATAGAAAGCTTCCAATATATATATGACTTAGGCTCTGAAAGTGTCACACCAAGAATGGTATAGTTCTTTATTCTCATATTTATCTTCACCAATCCTTTACAATTCAACTGATAGTTCTTCACCATATCTGCCACAATGCTTAGCATAACGCTGCTATCTAATATTCCTATTCTCCTTTACCCCCAGTTTCCTGATGGCATATTTGTAACCCAATCCTGATCCCAATCACCCTACCAGCACTTAAATGCAAGACATGAAAAAGTAAATTCTTTCATTACTCCTGCACACAACTTCCAGTGGAAAGTGATCTTGTTAGTATGTTTCCTATTTCTGTATTTGATCCTCAGGATGCAGTCTCAAAGTTGCATCAGTTAACGTAATTATTCAACGAACAACTTTCTCTCAGCCCGTAGAAAGAACCAAAACTTTCTAGTCACTTATTTGAATTCATTCCACCACCTGACCCAATGTCATTAGCCTCTTACATTCTTCTAACAAAACTCATCAGGCTTTTGAAGGGGTTAAAAAACCAATTTGGAAATATTAAAGTAATAATGTGGCAAACTATAGATCTAGTTTTTGGTTCCTTTATCCTAAACTAACTGTACAGAGTACAGGAAAGGTACGTTCCTGTCAGAAGGACCGGCAGGGATGGAAAAATAAGAGATCTGATAGTGGTTTACAAGATTATGAGAGACATCATTAGAGTGGCCATACAGTATCTGTTTTGCAGGGTTGACATGTATAATGCCAGAGGGCATGCACTGAAGGTGAGAGGGGTAGGTTCAAAGGGGGTGTGAGGGATAAGTCTTTTTACTCAGAGTCGCAGATGCCTGGAATGCACTGCTTCGTATGGTGGTAGAGGCAAATACATTAGCTTTAAAGAGATATTTGAATATACACATGGATGGAAGATGGAGGGATATGGAACATGGTGTAGGTAGGAGGGATTAGTGTTTTGAGTGTTTTTAATTTGCTTTTTAAGCTGGTTTGGCACAACATTCTGGGCTATGTGCAGTACTGTTCTATGTAATAGATATTATAACAAAGTTTAATGTAAATTTATTATCATAATCCATGTTGCGATGGCACTACTCAGCCAGATTTTCAACCTCTCTTCTCTATGCTGATGCGTCACACCTCAATTTGGTAAATGATAGTCAGCAAACTTAAATAAAGTGAAAACAGACATTAAATTTAACTAAGTAAATAAATCTTGGTTGTTTGTCCTTGAAAAGATTAATAGTGACAGAAACAATGATTTTTAAATGCCAAAAGTCAGTATTTAAAATTGATAATTGCATTTTGAATGTGAAATCAATCCAATCAGGCACCGAATCAGATTGTGGTCAAACTTGAGTTTCTTAGTTTTAATGTCTCCCCCGCCACCACCAAAGTCAGAACATTCCAGCACTGTGTCTCTGAGCCAAGTGGCTAACAACTTTGAAAATCTAACCAATGTTGCAAAATGGGATTTCAAACATCATACAAACTTAACAAAGATAAGGCTACATCTTAATGTGTCAGACAATACATATTACACACAAAGCATCAAATGAAAAAAACACTTCCCCATATTCTGTCGTTAATTAGAGCAAAACGGAAGATTTGACACCTACCTAAAGGGCCAACTGGTTTCTTCCTGAAACGACCCTGTTTATATGCTTCCTCAATTGCTTCAAGCAAGTTTGGCATGTTCTCTCCAAACCTTTTTAACTGGTTTGTTCTGCTGGCTTTCAGATTGTTCAGCTGCTTCTTTCTGGATTCGACAGAATTTTTTGCATCCTGTTCTTCTCGTCTAGGGATATACAACTATGTTCACAATGTGGGCAAGTTGAAATTGCTATGTAAGATAGTACAGGGTGAAGGCAAATCAATTTTAGATAATATTATATAAATGAGAGATTTTCTGCTGGACTTCAGATGGCCAACTGCCTGTCCCTAGGCCAACCTTCAGCTAGTGTGATTTTCACTAGAAGGCTGACTTCCAGCTCATCGGCACTGTCCAGATAGCATGGGGTCTTAGGGTGCAGTGGCTGTTTGTGCTACAGAGTGGCTTTGACAAATGCTGAGGTCCTGCTGCAGACTGTTTAAAATAATTGCCTGCAAATGTATTTGACATTATGAGAAAAGATGATAATGTGACAGGATGGGCCAAATATTTGCACCATTTATTTTCATATATTACGATACTTGCTATGTTATTTTGCATATAAGACTGCTGAGTTTATTATAATATTATAATAACTTATTGATGAAATATTCACAATGGCTGACAGAGCACCGCTTGCTGAAAGCAATGCACGGTAATAAGAGTGGAAAATATTAAGGGATGTTTACTTCATCATAACTTGACAAATTCAGCCCTAAATACTGGACAACAAAGATTTTGCTTCCTGAATACTCTTGGCTGTATCTTACGGATTTTAAGCTGCTTATCATGAAAACCATGAAATTTTCCTATTATGCACCATTTAAAAAAACACGCCTATATTTGTTATTTCAATCCATAATTTAAATCCATTAAAATGTTGCCCAAAACGCAAGCTGAAAAGTTTTCTATCTTGCCCAGGCATGCCTGAGCATCCTTAGGCAGGGTGAATGCTGCATGGCAGGACAGGTTTCCAATATTTGAGACAGATGTTACCCAGAATAACTGATATCAAGATTACGGAAGGCATTTTTGTTGGTCCACAAATCAAAGAGGTCATCAATGAAAGACAATTCGAAAAACTTCTAGTGGGATCAAAGAAAACTGCATAGGAAGCCTTCAAGGATGTTGTTGAAAATTTTCTTGGCACCTAGAGTGCTAAACTAAATGCAGCTGGTTGACAACATGCTTCAAGCATACAAAACCATGAACTGCAACACGTTGCTAAAGATTCATTATCTGCATTCCCATTTAGACTTCTTCACTGCAAACCTTGGCACTGTTAGTGATGAGTCTGGTGAAAAGTTCCCTCAAGACATTGGAGAAACGGTATCAGGGCAACTGGAATCCATCAATGCTGACTGATTAGTGTTGCACATTTGAGCAAGAAGCCACAGACACTGAATACAAACGAAAATCATCAATAAAACAATTTTAGCTTAGATTAACTATTGCAAAGTGTCAGCACCATTATGCAATTTAACATATTATATTCAATAAAAGTTAATTTCTTGTTTCTCCAAATTCCTATGTGATGCAGGTAGTCTGGAATTATATTTGTATTCAGCTTCAAGCAGTCTATCATAAACAAACAAAAATTCCAAGGAAGCAACATTTTTGAAAAAAATTGTGTGTGCTTGACCTGGTCATAGCATAATACTTAGATTATTCCAATTCCCTTTTCAAAATTACTGAAGGTCACAGAAAATACTTTCCTCTAATACAAAAAGCTACTAGGTAACAAACAAATAATCATTTTATCATGAGTGATGACAGTAAAAGAGCCTTCTATAGGTTGCCATCTACATATGGGACTTATCAATAAAGTTACCAACCGAAGCTTATAATGTTCATCTTTGGACTTGTTGATTGCGTGCTGAAACTGCTCCAACTGCTGTAAAGTACTAGTCTCTCCAGCCTCCAGAGATTTCAATTGTTCTTGCAGACTGCTAATTCGTCCTTGACGCTTTTTCAAATCAGCTTCAGAGCTTTGGCTCATACTATTTTGAATTTAAAGTTCACGTTCAGAATGGGAGAGAAAGAATTATCATTAAACGACTGTTTTATGTTAAATACCAATTCTTTACACACAATTTTAAGTTATTTTTACTTTCACCATTCCCAACAAAATAAACAATCCCAAATCATTTTAGAGAACACAAATATGAGAAAATCTGCAGATGCTGGAAATCCAAAGTAACATAAACAAAATGTTAGAGGATCTTAGAGGGTCAGACGGCATCTACGGAAATGAATAAACTGTCAATGTTCCTGGCTGAGACCCTTCTTCTAAACATTAGAGGTGTTTCAGCAGACAGTTTCAGAACATTTCATACGTACATTGGATGAGGTTATGCAAAAGTCACAGCTCTGTTGTGATTCAAGGTCATCAATCCACAATACCAACTTCATTCCCTTCCTCCACCCATCCCAGATGCTCTTAGACATGTAGAGAATTCAAACATGCTCAGCTTTTCAGTAATTTGCTGATGGACATCAGCAAATGTACTAGAATACTAAAGTTAGTGGTCAAAGGCATGATTAAAGATTTCAACTACTCAAAAACCGGACAAGTGAAGATAAGCAAAATCATAAAAATATATACTTTTCGCAGCATGGTAGCATAGTGCTTCTCAAAGCCAGCGATCCCGGATCAACTCCTGCCATTGTCTGCAAGGAGTTTGCATATTCTCCCCGTGACCACATGGGTTTCCTCTGGGTGTTCCAGTTTCCTCCCTCGTAAGGTGTGGGTGTGCTATGTTGGAGCCAGAAGCATGGCGATACTTGCAGGCTGCCACCAGCAAATCCCCGGACTGTATTAGTTGTTGATGCACATGACACATTTCACTCTATACTTTGATGCACATACTTTAATCTTTTTGATGAAGGGTCTCGGCCCCAAACGTTGACTGTACTCTTTTCCATAGATGCTGCCTGGCCTGCTGAGTTCCTCCAGCATTTTGTGTGTGTTGCTTGGATTTCCAGCATCTGCAGATTTTCTTGTCTTTAATCTTTTTTTGTTTTATAGAAATGTTGGTAAGACACTTCAGGCTGCATTTAAGTACAGAGAAAATAAAACGACTCCACTTCTTGAATGGTTTCAGCATTCTCCATTGTCAATTTCTGTTTATCTAGCATGACATGCTTTATCTTGAAGATGGAGGAACTACAAGGGCAGAAGTTCAGTTTAGCGTCAAAAGGAACTCAAAAAGTAAAAGGAACAATCTTTTGACTATAAAATAACTGCTATATGATGCATGTATGGTGAATCTAGTTAATAATACTTGCTAGATCATAGAGGTAATGGTCTAACCTATTTCGCAGTTCTTTAATACGCTTTTGTAACTGGTCATGGTCTTTTTCAAGTTGTTTCAACTGTGTTCTGCAGCGGTGGAATGTTGCCTGTAATGAAAACATACAAGTAAACTTGGCTTTGTAAAGTATCACTGCAAATATGCAAATTAAGATTATATTTTTCTTTGGTGAGGGCAGAAACACTGAACTAAAATCTCTTTTGTATTGTTTTGCACATTTTTAGCCCTGAATACATCAAGACATTTCAACAATCACTTGTTTCATGTAGCTACAGCCTCTTCAAGATTACACTATGGGGCAGCAAGGCAGTGTAGAGGTTAGCACCACGCTCTACAGTACAGGTGAAACAGGTTCAATTCCTGCCGTTGCTTGTAAGGAGTCTGCACGTTCTCCCTGTGAATGTATGGATTTCTTCCGAGTGCTCCAGTTTCCTCCCACAGTCCAGGGATGCTCCAGTTGGTAGGTTGTTGGTCCTTGTAAATTGTCCTGTGACGAGGCTCAGATTAAATTGGGGAATTGTTGGGTGGCATTGCTCAAACGGCCTATTCTACACCATACATCAATAAACAAAAAAGTAAGTGAGCTCAGTTTCTCCACCCATCCTTGTTGCTTAACATTTAAGACCAAGATGAAAAAACAAAGGGAGGGCTGTGGTATTCAACAGAAAAATGCTCACATATTTCCTAATGTACTCTTTTATCCAATATTTGTACTCTTTACAGTAACTGCAGATAATATTTATTAACCTCAGACTCTTTGCATGCTTTATTTTTTCCTTGTACGTCTTCTTTTAAATTTGCACATAGTGGACGTAATACTTGTGCTTCATCTGTAATTCTCTGTAATTGATTCTGAACTGCCTTAAAATTTTCCTCAGCCTCATTGACTTTGACCTATAGAAAAAGAATAAAGCCAGAGATTCAAATTTCTATCTCAGTTATATAATATAGTCAAAAATTTCATTATTTCAGAAATCACCTTGCAAAAATGTATTATTTGCCAAAGCCTAGTAAGCCTTGAAGAATTAAACGAGTCCTTTTAAAATTTTTTACTGAAACTAATCCAACCACATATTTAAGCACTACATTACAAATTACAGCTTGTCTTGTCTTGTTATATACACCTGTTGGGATGCATTCTCCAGTTACCTTATAAGGTAACCATAGCCTTCAGCCAGGAGCAGATGTCATCAGGTGGTTCCCAACCTTCACAGAGTGTTTCGACCCTTAAACACGACACTCTCCAGTTGGTGGACCGGCAGTGCTGGCCAAATCACTGCCCATCTGTTCCTGGCTTCCAGCTCCCCTCCTCTCGCCTACTCCAAATCCAACTGTCTTCTGTTACTCAACATTAAAACACCCCGGATAGTTCTGTTAAAATTTATCAAAATTTAATTATCATCATAGAAAGGCCAAGGATAGCATCAAAATACCAACCTGCCATTCTTCTATTTTCTGATCAAATTTGACAGTACGATTTCCTTCAGTTTTAATACGATCTTTTACTGGCTGCATTTGCTTTTCAACCTCAATGACCTTGCAATACAAAATTTTGAAAAATGTAACACATTTTCCCAGTACAGTATCACTCTTTAATTAAATTCCACAGATCACATTTTTCACTGTGAACTATATAGTCACTAGGATATAACCACAAAGCCTTCACCCCAATTAAGGACAATTTCTTTCACACACTTAATACAAGACTTTGCATTGAAATAATTGGACAGTCCTAACACCATAACTTCCAGTATTTTTTAAATAAAGTATTTTGTAATTCAAGGATCTTTCACATATTACCCAAGAGAAGCATTTAATAGTGATGCAGACACATGAAACTGCAGGCGCTGGAATCTGATGAAGAGCTGATATATAGTTTACACCAGAAAAGTTAATTCCATCTCTCCTGATACTGCACAACCCACTGCAACCACCGCCCCCCAGCAGTTTACTGAATTAAAAAAAATCATTGCTCATTACAGGCAGGAAACACATTTTTTTTTACGAGGTTTATGTAAATGCACTGTACTTAAGCCATTGTATTACCATAGTGATCTGTTTACTCTTTAGAGCCAGCAATGTTCTAAACTTCCCTCCTAAATATTTCCACTCATCTTATGTTTTAGATGGAAGCTCTTCAAAACATATTTGGTACACAGGCACTAGTTGCTTTTAATCTCTGCATATGATATGCTATGATAGAGCCACTAAACACTGATAAGGAATGGGATAATTAAGTGTCTGAATAATGTCACCTACCAGAAACTTGGTATGTCTACTTTGAGTCTCACCAATCTTTGTTGATGCACCATAAGCATCCTATCTGTATCACTGGACAGGTATGGCAACTATTCTGCCTGTGACTGCAAGCAACTGCAGAATTGTATACACAGCTCAACATGTACACGGGTCAGGAATCAACCTCGCCCCTTCGGTAAAGCAGCCAGCAAAAGCAAAAACACCATCCAACCCAAAAAACCTCTTGTTTTCCCTTTCTCACTGGGCAGAAGATACAGAAGTCTGAAAGAATGTACCACCAGGTGTACAGACCACTTCGATCTCGCTGTTAAGACTATTGAGCAGTTTCCTAGTACAATAAAATGGACTCTTGACCTTGTACCTCCTTATGAACTTGCAGCTTATTGTCTGCCTGCACTACACTCTCTGTAACTGTAATACTTTATTCTGCACTCTGGTATTGTTTTAATTTGCACTTCAAAGCACTGCAATGAACTGATCTCTATGAATAGTATGCAAGACATGTTTTTCACTGTGCCTTAGTAAATATAATAATAATAAACAGCTTTTTGTAAGAATTTCATGTTTGATATCAATTACACATTTATTGCATGACCTCAGCAAAAACAGCTGATGACTGTTTGGAAGCATGATGTTAAGCAGGGGGTGGGGGGGGGGGGGAATGGGAGAGAAAAATTTATTTTCTTGCCCAGGAACATCATCACCTGCCATCTGTTTACATGTTATTTGATCACTGTTATTCATTCACTTTGGAACTTACAATGAATTTTATTTGTAGAACAAAATGCTACTGAAATGCTCACCAAAGCCCATGCCATCTGATTCTTAAGTTGCTCCAGTTTCTCCAACAATTCATTCAATGAAGAAAGGCTTTTATAACGGTCTTCCTTTTCTTTAACTTGATCCTTTAACTCCGATAGGTTCTTTATAATGAAGATTGAAATCATACAAAATACAAGTTGTAGAAGCTACTTACTGAGGCACAAACATTTTTGGTACATTTCTAGTCCACCATATTCTACACCATAATTACAAAATTCAGGTGAAATATAAATTATGGCTTTTATATATTATTGCATGTATGAATAACAATAGAGTGAAGTAGTATCCAAGGCAATGGAATGGTGAGATATCAAGGTGTGATCTTGAATAGCACACACAAAAATGTATAATGAATCTAACTTCATTTCGAACTCAAGTCTTGGCTGGTGCAACATGCTCTAATATATTTTATATTATTTTGTTAGAAATGAAATATGGAAACCAAAACAGATTGAGCTAAAGAGAAGCAATGTTAGATTACAATGTTCATTTTTATTTCTAGGAGAAATATTTGAAATAATTTAACAGAGGCATCAGCAGCTGTGAAACCATAACTTAAAATAATATTTTGACATGGATTCAGAAATGATCAACCCAGAAAGTAATTCACTTCTCAGCTTCCAAGTATCTACCAACTAGCCCTAAGGTGTAGAGTTATTAACAGGACAATGTCATTCAGCCTTTCTAAAGTTATGGTAGGAAACAACATAAAAGTGCAGCCCATGGGGATATTTCTATATTTTCAGGAAACCTTTTATAATTCATGAGCAATCGGAAGTTAAGGAAACAGAAAATGGAAACAAAATATGAACCAGTAAAATTGGAAAGGGGAAAGAACATGAGAACAATACTTTTTTTAAAATTTCACACCATCATTTAGTCATTAAGCAGCAGAATGGCACAGCAGTTAGATCTGTTGCTCCAAAGACTCTGGTTCACTCCTAACCTTTGGTACTGTCTATCCATGCAGAATTCTGCATGCTCTTCCTGTGACAGTGTGGATCTTCTGTAGGTGCTGGCAAGTTAACTGGCAATTGTAAATTGCCCCTGGCATTGGTGAGAGGCATGGGAAACAGTAGCAGGATTGGGGAGTGGGGAGTGGGTGAAAATAACGAGTTGATGGAGATAAAAGAAAAATAGGATTTGAGTAGCTGGATGCTTGATATCTCAGGCAGTTGTGCTACTTCCATGTTTATGATCATTTATTTAATCCAAGAATCACAAGAATTATTAAGATCCACAGTGAAATGCACTGCACTTAAAAGCACAAAAGTGAAACAAAGTTGGACACTTTTACTTACCTCATCCTGCTTTTCAATTTTCTCATTTGTTACTGCCTTTTTTTTCATGATGTAGGAATAATCGTCTCTCATCTGCTCCAACTGAGTGGCTTTCATGAAAAACTTTAAACACAAATACAGTTGAGTTTATTTATATTAAAAAAATTGCTTTGAATGAACACTGAAGGAACTAACTTTATGCATAACATGCTTTCAAGGACATATCAAAATATGTCTAAAAAGGCAATGTCTTGAAGTTAAAAGAATCACCAATATTTTTAATATACTGTATATTAATAACTGACCTTCCCAAGTGTAAGTAAATCTGTTTGTGTAAAACCCTACAATCTTTAGTCAAAGCTTTGATTTGAAGGTCAAGGCATAACACTTACAGCAACAATTCCTGAACTGAGACAGTGCAATCCAGATTCCAACCACACCATGTATAAACAAAGGTTTTTCCTCATGTTGCTCTTAATTCCCTTAAATTTTATTTTATTCTTGAGATTTCTAATTCCCCACCCTCACAAGATCTAGACACTTCATTTTTAGATACAGTATTGTACAAAAGCTTTAGGCACATATATACAAATTAGGTGCCCATGATTTTTGAACAGTACTATATTTGTCAACGTGGAACATACAGGGAGTTTGTAAATCCGGTGGGAGCAAAGGATATAGGGAATGGCGAGGGTGGAGCGCCACAATGAGGGTGTGGGAGAAGTGGCAGAGAAGGAGTGCCGGGGTGATGGGTGGCGGGTGGCGCAGGTGCAGAAACACTCAGCCCTGAGACACCAAAGGTGGTCATTTTATTCCAAACGCTTGGTTTATTGATCATTACAGAATGTCTCTCTGGTGCTTCCTGCTCCCTTCCACTTTTTCCAACCACAATTTCACTCTCCCTGCCTCCTTCCCACATTCAGTCCACAATAGAGACCCACATCAGAATCAGATTTATCATCACTCACGTCATGAAATTTGTTATTTTTGCAGCAGTACAGTACATAAAATTACTACAGTATTGTGCAAAAGTCTTAGGCACTCTAGCTATACAAATGAAACTTTTGCACAGTATTGTATTTCTCTCAAATCTCATTCACTTCTTTAAATAAAACTTGTCCCAGCTTGTAACTGTCATTCTGTACTATTCTTAGATTAACACTGGAGCTTCTCAGTATATTAGAAGCATACCCTAGAAAAATACACCACAGTAACTAGCTCTTAGGCTAAATTTGCTAATATCACTGCATTGGGTGGGGTTGGTAATGGGACCCTTGAGCAGGAGCAAGTCATGGGATAAAGAAGCAGCCAGCCAGAGCAAGTTCAGTTATCAGAATATCTAGGGGCACAGTGAATACAAATAAAGCTATACTCAGTTAAACAGCATTTATTTCAATGCACGAGTTTTAACAGATAAGGCTGTAATTTCCACGGTATTGACTAGGCTACCCAGTGCTCTGGCCTTGGAAACAAAGTGGAATTTGTGAAGGACGTCCAGGAAAGTTTCTTTGAAGAGGTAGCCGAAAAGGCAGATGAGGTTAGGGTAGTGAATATAATCTATATGGACTACTGGGGCTGATGCAATTCAGGACCTACTCTTAGGGCAAGGTAACTAAAGTGGCAGTCAAGAAGCAGTTTAGCTCTAATAACTATAATTCTATTAGTCTTAAGATAGTGTTGAAAAAAAGGATAAATCAGGCGAACAAGTTCAGGAGCAGGGCTAGTTTTAGAGGAATTATCCAGCAGAGGTCAATTTGATAAGCCTGTCTGAAGGGAAAAAAAAAGAATAGCAAGCAGATGGGTTTTAAAGTGATTATCTCAAACATCCAGGAGCAGCAATTCTTGATTGGGTGAAGGGTTAACCTGACAACTTTAGGGAACCTTGACAGACAATATTGAGTCGCTGGTCAAGAAAAAGGAAACACAGATTGGATTTAAGAAATCAGGGATGTGAATCCTTTAATGACTATAAAGGGGGAAATCGGGGGGCAATGAGAAGGTATGAGATGGATCTGGTAGGTAAGGTTAATGAAAATCTCTGACGGTTCTACAGCTATATTAAAAGTACAAAGGTGGTCAGAGAGAGAGTTGGTTCCCTTAGAGATCAGCAGGACCTCCTACCTCAAGTGACAGGAGATCAGTGTTTCCAATCATCATTGTAAAGAGATAAAAGAAAGAACAGCATATGTTTTGGAGGATATTAGTATTACCAGAGAGGAAGTTTTTGCAGTTAGTGAAGTGGGCTCAGGAGTGGCAAATAGATTTCAATACAGATAAATGTGAGCTGATGTGTTTTGGAAAGTCAATCCATGGTAGGAAGTGCATAAAATATTTGTGGATGTTGCCAGGTCCAGGAGGCCTAAGTCATATGGAGAGGTTGGCCAGGCTAGATTATTATTTCTGGAACTTACAGCAATGTTTCATATTATGAGAGGCATAGTCACAGAGAGTGGCAAGTCTTTCTCCTATGGTAGGGGAGTCCCGACCATGAGCAGAGATAGTTTAGGGTGAGAGAGGAAAGATTTAAAAAGGGCCTAAAGTTGGTAAGTATACAGAATGAGCTGCCAGATGAAGTAGTTGAGACAATAGTATCATTTAAGCTACATCTGAATAGATACATGCAGGGGCAGGCTTAGACAGATATGGACTGAATGAAGGAACTTGGGAGTAGCTTGGAGGGAACAATGGTCAGCCCCGAAGGACCTATATCCATGCTGTATTGCTCTATGGCCCTATGACATTCCCATTCATAGATTAAAAACTACAAAGGACCAAGCACTGATCTCTGCGGTATACCTGCCTTCTGTTCACTAGACTTTCAAAAAAAAAGGCTAATTTTTATTAGATTCCAATTAAGTGGAAATTTCCCAGGATTTAGTGAATTTTGGAAAATAACACTTAGTTGAACATGCTACAAATTTCTTTAGTACCTGATCACTTGTCAGATTATAGCTCCAACAATATGCTCAGTACCACTTCCCTGGCTATTGCAGCAAAGTGTCTCATGGTAAAAATTGTGTACATACAGAACAATTTATTTCCATCAGAGTATGGATTTAATATCTGACCACATTAAAAAAGGACCTGCTTTTAGCCAATAACTCTTAAAGAGATGATTGAAAATGCTATTATAAATTATATAACAAATGCAATACACATTCAAAAAAGATAATATAGGATTAAGGATATCGGACTGAAGAATCTGTTTTATATTGTATTTAAAATATACATATCTGACACCTTCATGTATTCACCTCAACTTACCTTATATTTATCTGCTTCACTTTTGGACTGCAAGAAATGTTTACTCATTTCTTGTGTTAAAATTGACACTGGGTTATCCACCTGTACAAAAAATATACATATATTAACTATTATAACCTATTCTGTGTTTCATTGTCTAATTTCTCAGACAACATTATTAGTCTTGAACTACTACAACATAATTATAACCTATTGCAAAATGCATGTTCAAAATTCAATATCGTACATTGTCATTTGACAGTACACACGTGTAAAGGAGAACAAAATGATTGTTACTCCAGATCGATGCAGCATTAAAAAAACACTCAACATAAAGAATACAATAAAAATACATACCTAAGATTAGCTTATGTACATTGTATGTACATAGAGAGGCTAGAAATGGGAGTTTCTGTACTTAAGGTGACTCTGACAGGAAATGAGAAAGTTGTGGTGGTGGGTGGGTTAATGTGTGTTGCTGTTGATCAGCCTGATAACTTGTGTAAGTAATTGTTTTTGAGCAACACACACAAAATGCTGCCAGGCCTTCTGAGTTCATCGAGCATTTTGTGTGTGTTGCTCTGATTTCCAGCATCGACAGACTTTTTCTTGTTTGTAATTGCTTTTGAGTCTAATAGTCCTGGCATGGATGCTGCATAGTCTCTTCCTTAATGGGAATGGGGCAAACAATGCATAAGGAGGGAAGGCGAAATCCATTACGATATTGCTGGCCTTTTTCTGGTATCTTTCTGTATAGACATCTTTGATGGTGGTGGGTACATTGGTCCAATGAAGCATTGGGCAGTTTTAACTACCAACTGCAGACCCCTCCTCTCCGCCGCAGCGTAGCTTCCATACCAAATGATGATGCAGTATGTTAGGGTGCACTCAACTAAGCACCTGCAGAAGGCCATGAGTACTGATGTACATAGTCCAGCTCTTTGAGCCTCCTCATAAAGTACTGTAGGGGTTTTGGTGAGCTTTCTTGACCGTGGCGAACGTGTTCTGCGACCATGACATGTTGTGCGAGATGGGAAATCCTAGGAATTTGAAACTGCTTGCAGTTTCCACCGCTGTGCCAATGATTTGAAGAAGGGTGCAAGTTTTCCTGAGGTCGATAACCATCTCCTTTGTCTTGCTGACATTGAGGAACAGGTAAGTTGTCTGGCACAAGCTGCATGTTGTAGCTGAAGTGATCACCCAGCAGAACCCTGCTCCATTCACAAGGATATTTCTTAGTTTTTATCTCTAGATGCTTTAAAATATGAACTTGAATTTTAATTCTTAAAATTCATTGATTGGTACTATTTCAAACTAACTACTGAAATCTTTGCTGTGATAGACTGAAGAGAGGCATTAAAAGAATCAAACTGGCATCGTGCCATCTTCTGTTTGGTTCTAGTTAGAGAACAGTAGAGAAACTTTAGATCTATACCTACACTATACGATGCCATAAGAAGATTGTGAAAACCTGTATGCAAACTACAGAAAAATACAAGGAGTACAAAATAGGGAAATTGGAGAATGTCAATTACGTCATCAATAGGGCAGTGCAAAAAAATGAAGCTAAGGAGAAAGGATGCTGGATCTGCTTCTTCAAAAAGAGTCAGTGGGCCGTGCGTCAGTCACAGAATATTTGGAGAATTATGGTCTAAATCAGGCTTAGAATGGCCATGGAGATAGACAAATTACAATTAAGCATACGACGGGTGATTGATAAGTTCGTGGTCTAAGGTAGAAGGAGTCAATTTTAGAAAACCTAGCACATTTATTTTTCCTACACTTACAAACTTAGTCCAGCGGTCGTGGAGCATACGGATCCGTTCTTTGTAGAAGTCAGCATCTTGGACCTCCAGAGGTGATTGATAAATTTGTGGCCTAAAGTAGAAGGAGATGAGGAGAAATTTCAAACTTTCTGCATAATCACTCAAAGAGAGTTGAACTACACATGCACATAACGAGAGCTGTATAACTCATCCCCTTCTACTTTAGGCCACAAACTTATCAATCACCTCTGCTGTGGACCACCTGGAGGTCCAAGATGCTCTCGTTACATGCACGTGCAGTTCAACGCTGAGTGATAATGCAGAAAGTTTGAAATTAATAACTAATCTCCTTCTACCATAGGCCATGAACTTATCAATCACCCCAGCTGTGGAGCACTTCTACAAAGAAGGGATCCATATGCTCCACGACTGCTGGACTAACTGCGTACATTTAGGAGGGGACTATGTAGAAAAATAAATGTGCTATGTTTTCTGAAATTGACTCCTTCTACCTTAGGCCATGAACTTATCAATCACCTTTCGTAAAAGTACTTATTATTAGAAGGAACAGCTTAAGTCAAAATAGCATGAAGTCTAGATGCACTAGGATTAGATTTTTAAAAAAACACATGAACAATGGATGGCTTAAAAAGAGAAACTGCTTCCACATCATGAGAGCTACAGGAAAGTCGTCCACAGCCACAGCTTCCTGGATGTCTCAAGAAACAAATGCAACTTTTTAATAATGCAGTGGAAACATGAGATACACAGAAAGAATGAAAGAACAGCTTAATGATAATGTACCAAAGAAACTTGAAAGTCTTTTATAAACCTAAGCAAGATTAGCCAAAGACTAAACCAGTTAGCAACAAAGAAATGAATCCTCTTATGGGTAGAGAGAAAGGCTGAGGTACCACAGATCACCTTCAGTAAGAATGCTGGCAGTGTCAAAGCAAAGGAGGAGAAATAGCACTATCGAGAATCATAAAGACACATACAAGTTAACAGCCCTTGAAGCAAAATAATCACTGTGCTTAGACAAAAGATGAGATGACAAAAGATGAATTTATGCTGGGTTTTGCTCTAACATTCTCATTCCTCTATTTACACTCTTCCAAACAGATCATCTTGGAGAAGTTTGCATCTCCTATACAAGTTTATCACAGACTTCTCCCTTGTTCTTTCCGCCCCACCCCAATTTTGTGCTTTTGACAAAGGACAAAAGTCTTTCAGGTTCCCCAGTACATTATCGTTCAGCTATTCTTGAACTCTTTTTGTTCTTTCTGTATACTTCTTAGGTTTCCACTGTAATACAAACCTTGCAATCATAGAAACATAGAAAACTACAGCACATTACAGGCCATTTGGCCCACAATGTTGTGCCAAACACGTAACCTGCGCTAAAGACTGCCTGGGATTCCCCTACCGTATAGCCCTTTATTTTTCTAAGCTCCATATCCCCACCTAAAAGACCCTATTGTATCCACCTCTGCCATCTTCACCGGCAGTGCATTCCATGTACC
This sequence comes from Mobula hypostoma, assembly GCF_963921235.1. Classification (NCBI taxonomy): domain Eukaryota; kingdom Metazoa; phylum Chordata; class Chondrichthyes; order Myliobatiformes; family Myliobatidae; genus Mobula; species Mobula hypostoma. Next base: position 53,381,363 of record NC_086098.1, on the reverse strand, counting down.
CACCACATCTTACCTGTCATCCCCCTCGTACCTACTTCCAAACTATGCTCCCTCATGTTAGCCATTTCAGCCCTGGGACAAAAGCCTCTGGCTATCCACTGGATCAATGCCTCACATCATCTTATACACCTCTATCAGGTCATTTCTCAGCCTCCGTCACTTTAAGGAGAAAAGGCTAATTTCACTCAACCTATTCTCATAAGGCATGCTTTCCAATCCAGGCAACATTCTTGTAAATCTCCTCTGCACTCTCTCTACAGTATTCACATCCTTCCTGAAACGAGGTGACCAGAAATGAACACAGTACTCCAACTGGGGTCTAACTAAGGCCTTATATAACTATAACATTACCTCATGGCTCTTGAACTCAATCCCATGGTTGATGAAGGTCATTACACCATACACCTTCTTAAAAACACTGTCAACCCCAGCAGCAGCTTTGAATGTCCTATGGACACGGACCCCAAAATCTCGCTGATCCTCCACAACTGCCAAGAGTCTTACCATTAATATTATATTGTCTTCAAATTTGACCTACTGAAATGAACCATTTCAGACTTACCTGGGTTGAATTCCATCTGCCACTGCTCAGCTCAGTTCTACATCCTATAAATGTCCCGCTGTAACCTCTGACAACCCTCCACACTATCCACACTATCCACAACACCCCCAACTTTTGTGTCATCAGCAAACTCACAAACCCACCCTTCTACTTCCTCATCCAGGTCATTTATAAAAAACAAACAAAAAAAAAAAATCACAAAGAGCAGGAGGTCTCAAAACAGATTCTGCAGAACTCCACTGGTCACCGACCTCCATGCAGAATATTAAACATCTACAACCACCATTTGCCTTCTGTGGGCAAGCCAATTCTGGATCCACAAGGCAAGTTCTCCTTGGATCCCATGCCTCATTAATGAGTTTCGCTTGGGGAATCTTATCAAGTGCCTTACTGAAATCCATATACACTACATTCACTGCTCCACCTTCATCAATGAGTTTTGTTACATCCTCAAAGAATTCAATTAGGTTCATAAGGCATGACCTGCCCTTGACAAAGCCATGCTGACTATCCCTAATCAGATCATGTCTCTCCAAATGCTCACGAGTCTTGCCTCCCAGGATCTTCTCCAACAACTTGCCCACCAATGAAGTCAGACTCACTGGACTATAATTTCCTGGGTTACCTCTACTCCATTTCTTGAACAAGGGAGCAACGTTTGCAACCCTCCAATCCTGTGATACTTCTCCCGTCCTTATTGACGATGCAAAGATCATCTCCAGAGGCTCAGCAATCTCCTGTCTCGCTTCCCACAGTAGCCTGGGATATATCTTGTCCAGTCCCGGCGACTTATCTAACTTAATACCTTTCAAAAGTTTCTTTCTTAATGTCTATACACTCAAGTGTCTCAGTCATCCCCCATTATTGCCTATGTCCTTTTCGCTGGTGAATACTGAAGCAAAGTATTCATTAATTACCTCCGCTACCTCCTCCGGCTCCAAGCACATTTCCACTCTTGATCCTGACTGGCCCTTTTCTCACACAGCTGATCCTCTTGCTCTTCACATACTTGTAGAATACCTTGGGGTTTTCCTTAATCCTGTTCATCAAGGCCTTCTCACGGCCCCTTCTAGCTCTCCTAATTTCATTCTTAAGCCTCTTCCTGGCACCCTTGTAATTTTCCAGAGCCCTAACAGTACCTAGTTTCTTGAACCTTTCATAAGGTTTTCTTTTCTTTTTAACTAGATTTTCTAGATCCTTTGTACACCATGTTTTTTTTTTTCCCTACCTCAAGAGAACATACCTTTCCCTCCCTCAAGGGAATATACCTATGCAGAATACCATACAAATGTTCCCTGAACATTTACCACGTCTGCTGTGCACATCCCTGAGAACATCTGCTCCCAACTTATGTTCCTAAGTTCCTGCCTAATAGGATCATATTTCCCCCTACCCCAATTAAATATTTTCCAAATTGTTTGCTCCCATCCCTCTCTAGCACTATGGTAAAGGAGATAGAATTGTGATCACTACCTCCAAAATGCTCTCTCACCGAGAGACCTAACAACTGACCAGGTTCATTTCCCAATACTAGGTCAAGTACCCCTCCTCTAGTTAGCTTATCTACATATTACATCAGGAAACCTTCCTGAACACACCTAGCAAACTCTACCCCAACTAAATCCCTTGCTCTAAGGAGATGCCAGTCAATATTAGGAAAGGTAAAATCACCATCACAACAACCCTATTATTATTGCACCATTCCAGAATCTGCCTCCCTATCAGCTCCTCAATGTTTCTGTTGCTACTGGGGGTCTATTAAAAAAAAACACACATTACACTTATTGCCCTCTTCCTGTTTCTGACTTCTACCAACACTAACTCAGTAGACAATCCCTCCATGACTACCTCCTTTTCTACAGCCGCGATTAGCAGTGCCACTCCCCTACCTCTTTTGCCTGCACTGAACAATGGGCAACCAAGACCAAATCTTCTAACCTGCTTCTTTGAGTTCAAGACTAATGCTCCTACTCTCACTGCTGGCCTACTCCCAACAATGGCCACCCCACTTGCCCCTTCTATTTACTTTACGGTGCTCTGCCCCCAACACTGATTGGACTTCTGGTATGTCCAAACGCTTGTGAAGCTCTCCTCTTATGCTAGCTTCGTCGACCTGCGAGTAACCTCTTCAAAGTACTCTGCTCCCAACACTGACTGGATCTCTGGAATTTGTTTCTTAGTACTGCACTCTTCCATGTTCTTTCGGATTTTTATCCCCAGTTCTCATGAAAGATCTTTGATCTGAAACATCAATTCTATTACCCTCTATTCTATGTAAAATACAGTAGCACTCCAAGGAAATATGGCATTCAGACCTTATGATGTACACATACTGCTTGGTATGCTAACCATCTCCACATCTTCCTTTTCTATTTTCTTAGAATGAGACAGATCAAGGAAGATTGGAGTTGAAAATTGTGATTCTAGAAGAGTTGGACATAGCAGCAATAGACTGATCCGCTGTATTTTATTGATCTGAAAGAACTCCGCAGTCAAGAAACAGACAGAATTGCTGAGGCTATATAGCTGATGCTTTAAAATGTATTACAACAAAACATCATGGACCAACAAAATTAAACTGAACAAATCAAGTTCAATCAACATTCAAACTATACAGATACAACTGAACGAGACAGGGTTGCTCTGCAGCTAAAGTGAAAAACATTCAAAATAGCAAGTAACATAACTCAAAATAGCAAGCAAAGAAGCATATCCACAGGAGGAAAAAGAAACATATATATAGTCCAAGACCCTAGGTGACAATGTCCGGCAACTGAGGGTACAGTCTCCCGGCAGTGTGCAGGCATATGCCTGTTATTCCACTTCTTGTATACGGGAGGGCAACACTGACAGGAGAGGCCAGGCCTCAGACGAGTGCTGAAGCCATGCTGTGATGCTTCCGCGTCTTCTCACCTGGTCTGCAGCAGCAGGCAAGTTCGAGGCCTAAGGCCTAGTCCTCACCACAACCGAGGCTACACAGCTCCCATGTCGTCTGTTCCTCCACCAGACAAGGGTAACAGGCATGCAGCACTTACATCATCACTTTTCAACAGAGCCTAGCGACCGCAAGTCAAACGTCCAAGACAATTTCCCACTGTTATACTGCACTGACTTCGAGGCTTCCGAGTAGCAACGCGGTCTGCAGCCAGGTCAGCTCTTCATACACAAACTGCGAACCCAAACCAGCTCCTCCGACGCCCTGACCGGCCCCACCATCAACACCAGTCCAGCTACTCCGATCAATAAGCAGCTCACTTATGGAGTAACCCTGCAGCACTCAAAGATCTTGGAGCAAAATTGTCTTTGGATCGTAAAAAAGCAAATATTATGAACTAAAATAGCACCATTGTTTGTATAGAAAGTAACAAAATTAAAGGGTCTACAGCAATATGGATGCTCAAATGGCTATGGGTCAATTAACAGCATATTAGCAATCAGCTGCTTTAAGAATGTAGAATACAGTAGCACTTCCAAGGAAATGTGTTATTCAGACCACTGCTTTTTATGATTCATACTTAGTACAAATTTCAACATTTCAAATACTAGAATGATATAAAATTTGACAATGTAGAAAACAGGAAGAAAATTATGCAAGACAAATGAAATGGACCCACACATAATAGATCAAAAAGGATGAAGTAACACATTTTGACATTAAGTATCAGATAGTTGAATACAAACAACACATAATTGGAGTGCCAAAACAGATGACCTTGAGAGAGACATCTAAACCCTTGAAGGTGAAAAGAACATGAAAGGCAGCATACCTGCCGGAAGAGCATACGGAAGTTGTGCTAAACTAAATACAAATACCTGAACATCTATGGATGCTGGAAATCGAAAGCAACACACACAGAAAGCTGGAGGAGCAAATGCCTTAGCTGGGATAGGTTATTTAGTTCCGGGCATATTTTCTGAAGGATACCAAAATCCTGGAGAAGATGTTTACCAGAGTTACACCATGGATAAAGAAATTATGTGAAGCTACAGACTGCACTCTTTAGAGCAGCTGGTGATGGAAGGGGATTTTGATGCAAGTACTCAACATGATAAATGAATTTAATAAGGTACATCAAAGGTAAAACTATTTAAAGTGGGAAATGACAAAGATTCTCTTAGACACCATCCCTGACCACCCACCAAAAGGTAAACAGCAAACGTTGGGTGATTTACGTCACTTCTTGATAGAGTAGTGCAAGTTCAGAAATAATGATCAAACTGCAAAGTGATCAGTTTGACAGAAAAGTGTAATTAATTTAGTAAACTCTACCAGAGATCTGACAGTTACAAAACGTGATGTTGCCTCATTCTGTTATTCAAAGACAAAAGTACTTCAGTAGGCAAGTGGCAAAAACTAATTGCAAATAAATTACTAAATGTAGAATCACAGGCTAACACTCTATAAACTGAACAGTTAAGAGGTTCAAAACACTTTGACTTGAGACACAAATTTTCAGGCAGCTGAGATTCCAATCTTTCTAGCAATTTCTTAGACTGTATACACCTTTCTCCCCCTACCTACTCCCCCACCCTCCACACCCACAAGCCACATTCCAGACTCCATTCCTCTCTCTTAGTTTTAGGGCCAAACCAACATTCCTAATTTCATAAAGGTGTTTTGAAAACAGCTTGCCTCCACTTAATTCTTACTTTCCGTTTGATTAGATCAGACTATTTTTTTTTATCATATGCATGAAGTTGCAATGAATTTCCTCTTGGGCTAACCAAATCTTCTCAGAAAATACATACACTCATGTGTTATCTTGATCAATGCATGAAGACTGCAGTTCAGTTTCAACAACTTTATTTTGTCTGAGATTAAATTTAGGTTCATGGAACTATAATAAACCTTGGTGCAACTGCACTAGGGGACTATCTTCAATTTGGATGTAGGGAGTACAGCAAACATTGAATAAACTGCTTCCAGACAGCAGGCTTGCCATATCAGGTGAGACTGAAAGTCCTTGAGCCAATCCAGTGGTACACCACTGGACATAGGTTTCCAGTAACAAAAACAAATGTCCATTTACATTCTCTGTCTCATAATACCAATTTGCCATGGGCCCCAAGCTTTTGAACCAACTACCCCTCCTATTTCTTATGTCCATACCCATATCACAAGATTAAAAGAAGCTATTCCAACAGATCAGGTTTTATGGACACAGGATTTATTAGGTAAAACAAATGTGCACAGATCTGGTCACCACATGAGATTTGTCACCAGAATGAGATTGGACTGAAGAGGAGACAGAGGAGATTCACTTGGATATTGCATTTCAGCTATGATGAGGGAACACATAGGCTTAATTTACTTTCCTTGGCAAGCTCGTATGGATAGGTTCTTGGTGATCAGCGTAGACCTGGTGGGCTGAAATGCCTGCTAACGACCAACTTCATGAGTAACAGTCTTCCTACACCATGTAATCATACCGCAATCTCTAGTATGTACTGTTATAGCTTTTCATCTTCAATACTGAATGCTATATATAATGCAGCCTTTACTGTATTGGTACAGTGATAGTTTATATCCAAAAGTAATAGGCACATTTGAGACTGCAAAATATGCAAATCACATCATTTCTTGCAAGCTGTCTCACAGCTTCTAATTTGCTAAAAGCATATTAATTTGGTGCAATGTGAATAAAATGTTAAAAGACAATAGGCAAGATGTGACAAAAATTTGTCAAGTTTGAATGGAACCATTCTTCAATTCAGTTGGGACAATAATTAACCATAGCAGGAAACGGCATATCTGTGATATATTCTCCCACATTTTCCAGATGACTGGAGGTGCTTTGTCCTTACAATTTGTGAAAACTAAAATTGAATTAGCTCCTCACATCCAGTGCACCCATTTCACATACAGAATCCTCTTGCCCAATAATGAAATGGATCCAAAATAATCCTCCAGTATATTAAAAACATCCCACACAACTTCAAGATGCTAACAATTTGTTCCCGATAGAATCACAGAGGCTAAAGTTGAGCTGAAAAGGAAAACTTTAAAAGTAGAAAGAGAGAGATATTGGCCAAAAATACTGAAAACTCAGGTTCAGATAGCACTTGTGGAAAGAGAATGTTTGGATCAAAAACACTTCACCAGAAAACATTAGTTTTAAGTTGCAGAAAAGGAAGAGGAGAATGGTCCAAAAATGAATAGCTCTGCTATGATAGTGCAAGCTTTTTTTGGGTAAACCATGAGGGCAAAGAAGACAGAGACAACAGGAAACAAACAAACTTGAAAGCTACAGAAAGCAGTGCTTTCTGCAGGTCAGACTATGCTAAGTGAGGACAAGTTACACTGTAAAGAGCAAAACAGCATATAGGTACAGAGAATTCCCTATTCCATTCCCACTGTAGCTTCCTGCACTGCTCTGACAAGGCCCTAACAAAAGCTTGCAGTGCATCTCATCTTCCATCTGGGCACAATGCAGCTACCTGGATTCAATATCAAACCTACAGCTACAAACCACTTGTTTTCTCTGCTTATATCAAAATTAGCCAGTACTCAGAAGTCATTCAACTTTGATAATGACTCACATTTTTCTCATAGCCTGACCTGCTGGGAATTTCCCTGCTAAACCTAGTAATTCCCTACCTAAAAATCAGTTAATCTCAACAGTTAATGCTCATAGCAGCACTGGTATCCTATCAGCAGTGTTCAGTTTGGTCTATCCACTCCTCTGCAATTGAAAATCAACTTGTCTTCCCCTATTTCCAGTTGTGATGAAGGGTCTTTCATCTGAAACTCTGACTATTTTCACAGATGCTGCCTGACATCCAGAGTATTTTCAGGACTTGGTTCTCCTTTCAGATTTTCAGCATTTGTAGTTTTTTTTCCACTTTCATTGACAGAGCTTATCACTAAGTTGCTAAAAGACATACCCAAAAAGAACAAGACCCCTCTCATGCCTGCTCTGTAATTTAAAGTTCAAAGTAAATTGATAATTAAAGTACAAATATGCCACCATATACAACATAAGATTAATTTTCTTGTGGGCATACTCAATAAATCCATAGAATAATAACTATAATAGAATCAATGAAAAGCTGCCCAAATTGTGCATTCGACCGGAGTGCAGAAGACAACAAACTGTGCAAATACAAAAGGAAATAATATAAATAAATAAGCAATGAATATCAAGAACATAAGATGAAGAGCCCTTGAAAATGAGTCCATTGGTTGTGGGGACATTTCAATGTTGGGTTAAGTGAAGTTGGATGAAGCTATCCCCTTTGGTTCAAAGGCCTGATGGATGAAGAGTAGTAACTGATGCTGAATCTGGTGGTATGAGTCCTGAGGCTCCTGTACCTTCCTCCTGATAGCAACAGCAAGAAGACAGCACTTTGTGGGCGGTAGGGGTCCCTAATGATGGATGCTGCTTTCCTGCAACACAGATGTGCTCAGTGATTGGCAGGACTTCACCTGTGATGGACTAAGCCATATACACTACTTTTTGTAGGTTCTCCATTCAAAAACATTGGCATTTCCATACTAGAATGTGACACAGCCAGTCAAAAGACCCTCCATTACACATCTATAGAAGTTTGTCAAAGTTCTAGACATCATTTTGAATTTCCGTAAACTCCTAAGAAAGCAGAGGCACTGCCATGCTTCCTTCATATTTTCATTTATATATATTGGGCCCAGGGCAGGTCCTCCAAAATAAAAACAGAGGAATTTAAAGTTGCTGACCCGCTTCACCTATGATTTTCGGGTGAGGACTGGCTAACAGACCCCTGGTTACCCTGTCCTGAAGTTATTTCAAACTCCCTCCTATATGCTAACTCATCAACACCTTTGATTTGACCTTTGACAGTGGTGTCATCCGAAAACTTAAAGTAAACATTTCACAAAACAAACAATACCGGATATCACATCGGAACACAAGAAATTCTAAAAATTATCATAATCTTAGTAACAAAAAAAGTACACTTTGGCAAGTATAGTTTTCATTTAACACATATTGTCATCTTCATGTAAAAAGAAGCAATGAAAAATAAGTATTTCAATAAACATGTTGTTTGAAAATATACACTTCAAATTATGTTGTTCTTTGAAAAATATTGCAACATACCCTTGATTAATGAGAATATTAATTGTACCAATGAAGCGTATCCAGAATTAAGAGCGTTCAAAAGTCAAAGTCAGTCACAAACCACCAGTGTATGTGCAGGGGCATGCACCTCAGAGGCTCCAAAGAGCTTTGTCCTGCTGATATCCATATTGCCTCCAGGGTATGGCTACTACCAGACAGGTACTAAAAGGCAATGAGGCAACTTGCTCATTTGCACAAAATCAAAAACTTTGAGGGAACAAGACCTACCTGGATGTTGAATTGGTCCAATATTGTATTGAGTTCTTCTTTCTTAGTGGAAACCAAGTGTCCTTCAGAAAGAAGATAGACAAAAAAATGAAAATAATGGCCTATTGAAGCTGCATAATGAGCAATAATCATTAAAAACAAACAAGCAGTGAAAACCAAAGGAATCTAACCTTACCATTCATCCTATCCAAAAGTCTTTGATAACATCATGAGCCAAATAGTGCTGTTGTAGCGCGAGATTTGAGGGAACGGTTGGTGTTTGAAACACCAATTAGTGAAGCCTCTTCTTAACAGTCAAATGCTGGGTAAAGCTGACATGTTATTTTTTCTGACCCTGAGCTAGTTTAGACCTGGTAGAGATCAAGAGCCATTCATTTTGTGGAAGAAAATTCTGAGTAAAGGGTTAAAATTTCTGAGTTCCTAAAGCCTTGCACCTTCCTTTAATTAACAAACCATATACCTATTGCTTGCCTTAGTGCATAACACAGCTACGTAAACAAGATGAAGACAGTGAAGGTCATAAATTGTGGGGAGGACTCTGTGGGCTGTCAAGTCTTCTGATCATTAAGAGGTTTTCCTTCACATGTCAGGTACTAAAATGTAAAATAAATCAAGCCTTTGTACTTTAACAAACAAACCAGATTTAAAGATATAACAAACTTTCTATAATATCATAAATAAAGATCTACCATTCCACCTTGGGTTCTCAGTATGCTTGCAATAAACTATCTTAGTTTCAAACATGAATAACAACCTGTCTCTGTGTATTGTGGGAAGCCAATGCAGGCTGTCTCTAACATTTTGAATGCGTTAACTTACACAGGATTGAATTTTTTTAAAACTTTGGCTGATGTAATTGATTTTCTCTGTGCATGTATAAAAAACTCTCTCCTCAAGAGGAGGGCACTACCTCCTCTCCTGATCTCGATTCTACCCCTTCAGGTAACCCAGATCTGATTCTTTTTACTGATGGTTGATCACGTAAAACCTAATGATTTTGAGATGCTAGCTGGATATGCTGTGATGAATCCTCATAAGGTATAGGAAATGGCTTCTTCCCCTTCAGGAACATCAGTGCAAGCTGCTGAACTACTTGCACTCACGGGAGCTTGCATCTCAGCTGAGGGTAAAACTGTGAATATCTATGCTGATTCATGATTTGCTTTTGGGGCAGTACATGATTTCGGTACCCTATGGCAGCACAGAGAACTTATTACCTCCTCTGGTAAATCAATATAGCATGCTCAACTTAGTAAGAATTTGCTACAGGCTATTCTGTTGTCCCAGCAGATTGCTGAAATACAATGTGGTACCCATAGATATGACCCTGTGGCTCACGGTAATGCTGCACCAGATGCAGCCACTAAATCTTCTACTTTTTCCATGAAGGTCATAACCATTTCAAGAAACTTACAAAAGTTTACACCTCGACCCACAGAAGATTCCTTACTGGCAGTGCAGCAGAACAGCAGCTTGGAAAAATGGAGCAATGTATTTCATGGGGAAATTAACTGAAGCATTGGGGCAAGCCTTGGGATTCTCCTGGGAGTGGAATCTGCCCTACCAACCAAAGTCATTGGGATTAATGGAAGGATGAATAGAGTACTGAAAGACCCTCTGACCAAAGTAAGACAAGAGGCAGGATTGACATGGCCTGAGGCACTGCTGACTGCTCTGCATACCTTGACCCCTTTTGACGTATGAAGACCCATGCCCACTGGCTCTGGACCCCGTTTGACAAGTGCCCAAAGAGCGCTGATATGGACTGATGAGGGAGTTAGATATGGCCCTTGTGGCTAAAGGGATCAGGGGGTATGGGGGGAAGGCTAGTACAGGGCTCTGAGTTGGATGATCAGCCATGATCATACTGAATGGCGAATGGCCTACTCCTGCACCTATTTTCTATGTTTCTATGAGAAAACCCTAGAGACAGTAAAAGCCCTAGGTGATGCTATTAAAATGAATCAAGGAAAAGTGACCGTAGCCCTGCCCAAACCTGGGGAGGGAAATGCACATCAATTTAAACCAGGTAATTACGTATATATTAAAACCACTGAAAAAATACTCTCTCCCTCTTAGCAGGAGGGACCCTATCAAGTGCTGCTCACCATCCATACAGCTGTCAAGGTACAAGGCAAAGCCGACTGGTTGCATGGAACCAAATGTCAGCTGTATCAGCCCTCTCTTCCGGAGCCCACTGGAAAAAGAAACTGAAGAAAAATGAGCAACATACATCAAAGTTGCTGGTGAACGCAGCAGGCCAAGCATCATCTATAGGAAGAGGTGCAGTCGACGTTTCAGGCCGAGACCCTTCGTCAGGACTAACTGAAGGAAGAGTGAGTAAGGGATTTGAAAGTTGGAGGGGGAAGGGGAGATGCAAAATGATAGGAGAAGACAGGAGGGGGAGGCATAGAGCCGAGAGCTGGACAGGTGATAGGCAAAAGGGGATATGAGAGGATCATGGGACAGGAGGTCCGGGAAGAAAGACAAGGCGGGGGGGGGGGGGGACCCAGAGGATGGGCAAGAGGTATATTCAGAGGGACAGAGGGAGAAAAAGGAGAGTGAGAGAAAGAATGTGTGCATAAAAATGAGTAACAGATGGGGTACGAGGGGGAGGTGGGGCCTTCGCGGAAGTTAGAGAAGTCGATGTTCATGCCATCAGGTTGGAGGCTACCCAGACGGAATATAAGGTGTTGTTCCTCCAACCTGAGTGTGGCTTCATCTCCACAGTAGAGGAGGCCGTGGACAGACATGTCAGAATGGGAATGGGATGTGGAATTAAAATGTGTGGCCACTGGGAGATCCTGCTTTCTCTGGCGGACAGAGCGTAGATGTTCAGCAAAGCGGTCTCCCAGTCTGCGTCGGGTCTCACCAATATATAAAAGGCCACATCGGGAGCACCGGACGCAGTATATCACCCCAGTCGACTCACAGGTGAAGTGATGCCTCACCTGGAAGGACTGTTTGGGGCCGGTAAGGGAGGAAGTGTAAGGGCATGTGTAGCACTTGTTCCGCTTACACGGATAAGTGCCAGGAGGGAGATCAGTGGGGAGGGATGGGGGGGACGAATGGACAAGGGAAGAAAAATGAAGTGGCTAGCCATAAGTGGACCAGATGGTGTACACCCCAGAGTTCCCCAAGGGAATCTCTAAAGAGATTGTGGAGGCATTAGCAATGATCTTTCAAGAATCACTGAATTCCGGAATGGTTCTGGAAGACTGGAAAATTACAAATGTCACTTCACTCTTCAAAAAGGGAGAGAGGGAGAAGAAAGGAAACTATAGGGCAATTAGTGTGACCTCAGTGGTCAGGAAGATGCCGCAGTTGATTATTAAGGATGAGGTCTCAGGGTACTTGGAGGTACATAATAAAGTAAGCTGCCCAACAAATTCATTGAAATTCTTTGAAGAAATAACAAGATAGACAAAGGAAATCAGTTGACATTCTGTATTTGGATATTCAGAAGGCCTTTGACAAGGTGCCACACATGAACCTGCTTAACAAGCTACGAGCGCATTGGATAAAGCAGTGGCTAAAGCATGGGATAAAGGGAGCCTTTTCTGATTGGCCACCGATGACAAGTGGGATTCCACAAGGCTATGTTGGAACCAATTCTTTTTCCATTATACGTCAGTGATTTGGATGATGGAATTGATGGATTTGTTATGAAGTTTGCAGACGATATGAAGGTAAGCAGAGGGGCAGGTAGTTTTGAGGAAGTAGAGAAGCTACAGAAAAACATACGACAGATCAGGAAAATGGGCAAAGAAGTGGCAGATGGAATACAGTGATGGCGAGTGTATGGTCATGCACTTTGGTAGAGGAAATCAAAGGGTTGACTGTTTTCTAAATAGAGAGAAAATACAAAAAAACTGAGGCGAAAAGGAACTTGGGAGTCCTTGTACAGGTTTCCCTAAAGGTTAATTTTCAGGTTGAGTCTGTAGTGAGGAAAGTGAATGTGACGCTAGCAGTCATTTCAAGAGGACTAGAATATAAAAGCAAGGATGAAATGTTGGACTTTATAAAGCACTGTTGAGGCCTCACTTGATGTATTGTGAGCAGTTTTGAACCCCATATCTTTAAACGGATGTGCTGAACTGGAGAGGGTTCAATGGAGGTTCATGAAAATGATTCCAGGATTGAGTGGCTTGTCGTATGAAGAGGACACAGCCTCAAAATAGAGGGACGTCCTTTTAGAACAGATGGCCTAAAACTGCTCCAAATCCACTGTAACCACTTCTCAATTCTCAACTTAAAATAGCCATCTTAATCGGCACACAGCATCACTAGTGTAGTGTAACCACTTTATGCCATCAACAAAAATGCAGATTGCTACTCAAACAGCAGCCACAGCCCACCAGTAACAACTCTGAGCACTAAGAATATCAAGGGTATCAGGCACATTGGAATACTACCATCTACAGGTTCTTCCCCAAGTTGCACAACATTCTGATATGGAAATATGTTGTCCTCCTCTCATTGCTACCCGATCCAAATACTAAATTTTGCTGCAAACAGCACTCTGGGATGAGTTTCACCGCAAGACCTATGGCAATTCTAAGAGATGGATTACCAGAATCTTCAAGGATAATTGGACGTGGGCAACAATGACACCCACATCCCAAAAAATAACTTTAAAATAATAAAAAAACATAACTTTACCTGACTGACTTTTCAATTTGTATTGTCTTATTCCATCCCCTGAAATACGTTGCTCCACAATGACAGCCTCTCCATATTTATTAGGTTTAAATGCATCAGGTCCTCTGTTTCTTAATGTTATTGAAATATCTGCAGAACTACAAATGAAAAGTTAGAAATTAAAGTTGATATTTACTGAGTGTTCAACGCTCTTGTCTTCGAATAATGTCACCAGATCACTGAATAAATTATTCAAATGGAGTTTTAAATGGGGTCCAAGACCACAAAAATAAAATTGGATAAATATCAAGTATCATGGGAGAGGCTCTCCACCCATGCCGAACCAAGGATCCAGTAATTTTAATGATTAAATAAAAACAGTAACCCCTCCCTCCCCAAATGTCATTCTAAAACAACTATGGTCACTGCTTCTCTACCATATATTGGAGCTAATAGTGCAGATTCCAGAGAATTCTAAATCGAGCAAGTTGCCATGATGTCTAGAAAAAGAGCTTACATCGCTATAGATTTCCGGTCAGTTTTTAAAATATTTATTTAAAACAAAATAATTTTCTTTGTTTGAAGTAAGCTGAATGATCACATTCAAGCTATACAGAGTAATAATGTAAAATGAATGATTAAATGATTAAACCTTACTTTTGACCACTTTTTACAAATCCTTTTATAGAGGATCCCCGATTTGTGGCAGTAGCTTTCCCACCAAGCCCTACAATAAGGGCTGTTAGTACAGCACTCTTCCCACCTACGGACAGAACGAGAACAAATATGTTGAAATATTCTTGTGCATTAGTCTTGCCCCTTTTTCTCCCGCAGCAATTTCACAACACCGTGATTCTACTGTCTAGTAAGAAGTCTGTAAGAAACATATTAAGATGCACAGTTAACTAACAACTGCACTTTTGAAGATAAGTAGAAAGGGTAGCAAATTGACATAGAAAATCAAGAATACTACTAATTCTTATTACATAAAATGGTGATGTTTACTGGGAACAATATTTAGTCACTTGGACTGTTGGCTGGTTATAACAAGGTAAAAAAGTAATCCATATGGGCCATAGAGATAAATTGTCCTTAGATAATAATAGACCATAATATCGCCTAAACTCAGATTTAAAATATATTCATGGCAAATAACAGACAATCATATCACCGAATTGAGTAAGATAGGTTTGCTATGAAATGTAACAGTCGTGCAGTGGAGGAGGGGTTGGGGGGAATTAATGTAATTCGCACCCTGTGGCATTTAATCATTTTTCTTATTTTTGGATTTTGACAATATATTTTTAATCCAAATTGTTTGACATAGAGTAGATTGTTCATTACAAATTGATTAGTTTTCAAAAAAGCTCCTTCAAGGAGTTCTGCAGGCTCTATAATTAAAGAAATTCAGCATGGGAACTTCTTTATAGTGTAGGTTCAGGAATTGGACAATCAGAGCTGCCACCAAGAGATAATGACAGCAAAAGGTGGTAATATTCTATGTAATAAAACTGGACATTAGAATACAGAAACATTTCTCAGACATACAATAAATAGGATTGAAGCTTTATAGATTATAAAGCGCAAGTATATTTCCTTTAAATATTTCTGATAGCAAATATAAATATTAGAAATAAATGGAAAATCTCAAGGTAATCTATAAAAGTCTGCTTGAAGATTAAAACAGCAAGTTGATAGTTGAGAGGAAAACACAAATTCAGCAACAGCTGACAACACTTACTTCCATTGTTTCCAACCACAAAATTCACATTGGGTCCAAACTTAAAAGGTCCAAGGCAAGCATGGCACATAAAATTTTTCAACGAAATACTTTCGATTATTCCTACTTCACCTTCATTCTGGGAAAACAAAGTCCAAATTAGATCTATACAAACTGTATAAGTAGCATGAAAAATAAGAATACTGTATATTATGCTTTTGATCAGAACCTTAGCCCATGCTGTGAAGCAGAAAGAATACCTGTAAAGAAATGGATTACACAGGCCATACATGTATAAGCCTTCAGGCCATTATCTGTTCATGCGGATGTTGGCGTGACAGTCAAGTCTCCTCTTGTGTGCCTTTATCCTCTATGGCAGCAAGTTTCACATTCTCACCAAAATTTGAAAAATCAAATTCCATCCAAACTTCCTATTAAATTACTCAATGACTGTCTAATACCAGCAGACTCCTAAGCATTATCTCAATTTTTCGTAATTTAAACAATTCTTTAGCTACCATTTCTCAAGTCCCAGTCTATTTGTCCTTTCCTTTTTGGTACTCCTGCTCACTTCTGGTCTCATCTTTGTACATTTTATCCACACCCGTTCCAGCCACAGTCAATCAAGCTTTAGATGATCTGAACAATGGGAGCAACATGCACGAAACAGTGCACCCTAATGCCTTCACCATCATTTTGGAAAATTTTAACCAGGCCAGTCTGAAAAAAAATCACTAAGCAATTACGATCAACAGATCACTTGCAATACTAGACGAAACAACACACTGGACCATTGTCACACCACCATCAAGAATGCCTACTGTGCTATTCCACGCCCTCACTTCGGGAAGTCTGATCACCTGGCTGTACTTCTACTCCGAGTATAGGCAGAGACTGAAGACTGCAGCACCAGTAGTGAGGACCAAGAATATCCGGACAAGGGAAGCACAGGAGCGCCTACAGGTCTAGTTCGAATCGGTGGACTAGACTGTATTCAGGGATTCATCTTCAAACCTAGGTGAGTATGCTGCAGTTGTTACCAACATCATTAAAACCTGTGTGGATGAGTGTGTGCTTACTGTACATTCCCAAACCAAAAGCCGTGGATGAACCAGGAGGTACGTCATCTACTGAAGGCTAGATCTATGGCATTCAAGTCTGGTGACCCAGGCCTGTACCAGAACACCGGGTATGATTTTTGGAGGGCCGTTTCAAGGGTGAAGAAACAATTTAGACCGAGGTTGGAGGCAACATCGGAT
Source organism: Mobula hypostoma (assembly GCF_963921235.1). Classification (NCBI taxonomy): domain Eukaryota; kingdom Metazoa; phylum Chordata; class Chondrichthyes; order Myliobatiformes; family Myliobatidae; genus Mobula; species Mobula hypostoma. Next base: position 53,364,854 of record NC_086098.1, on the reverse strand, counting down.
GTATGACAACTCTGGCAGGGTTTACAAGACATTACTTCTTACAAAGTGAAACCCAATAGCATGAATGGCAGTGATGCTTCACTACCAGATAAACTCAATGCCTTCTATGCCTGCTTTGAAAGGGAGAATACAACTACAGCTATGAAGATCCCTGCTGCACCCAATGACCCTGTAATCTCTGTCTCAGAGGCCGATGTTAGGCTGTCTAAAGAGAGTGAACCGTCACAAGGGGAAAGTCCTGATGGAGTACCTGGTAAGGCTTTGAAAACCTGTGCCAACCAATTAACGGGGTAATTCAAGGACATTTTCAACCTCTCACTGCTACAGGTGAAAGTTCCCACTTGCTTCAAAACGGCAATAATCATACCAGTGCCTAAGAAGAATAATGTGAGCTACCTTAATGACCATCACCCGGTAGCATCTACAGTGATGGAATGCTTTGAGAGGTTGGTCATGACTAAGCTGAACTCCGGCCTCAGCAAGGACCTGGACCCACTGCAATTTGCTTATCACCACAATAGGTCAACAGCAGATGCAATCTCAATGGCTCTTCACACAGCTTTAGACCACCTGGACAACACAAACATCGATGTCAGGATGCCGTTCATCGACTATAGCTCAGCATTTAATACCATCATTCCATCAGGCTTTATGTGTTAATGCAAGGAGCATTCGTAATAAGGTGGATGAATTGAAAGTGCAGATTGTTATTAATGATTATGATATAGTTGGGATCACAGAGACATGGCTCCAGGGTGACCAGGGATGGGAGCTCAACGTTCAGGGATATTCAATATTCAGGAGGGATAGACATGAAGGAAGGGGAGGTGGGGTGGCGTTGCTGGTTAAAAAAGAGATTAACGCAATAGAAAGGAAGGACATAAGCCGGGAAGATGTGGAATCGATATGGGTAGAGCTGCGTAACACTAAGGGGCAGAAGACGCTGGTGGGAGTTGTGTACAGGCCACCTAACAGTAGTAGTGAGGTCGGAGATGGTATTAAACAGGAAATTAGAAATGTGTGCAATAAAGGAACAGCAGTTATAATGGGTGACTTCAATCTACATGTAGACTGGGTGAACCAAATTGGTAAAGGTGCTGAGGAAGAGGATTTCTTGGAATGTATGCGGGATGGTTTTTTGAACCAACATGTCGAGGAACCGACTAGAGAGCAGGCTATTCTGGACTGGGTTTTGAGCAATGAGGAAGGGTTAATTAGCGATCTTGTCGTGAGAGGCCCCTTGGGTAAGAGTGACCATAATATGGTGGAATTCTTCATTAACATGGAGAGTGACGTAGTTAATTCAGAAACAAAGGTTCTGAACTTAAAGAGGGGTAACTTTGAAGGTATGAGACATGAATTAGCTAAGATAGACTGGCAAATGACACTTCAAGGATTGACGGTGGATATGCAATGGCAGGCATTTAAAGGTTGCATGGATGAACTACAACAATTGTTCATCCCAGTTTGGCAAAAGAATAAATCAAGGAAGGTAGTGCACCCGTGGCTGACAAGAGAAATTAGGGATAGTATCAATTCCAAAGAAGTAGCATACAAATTAGCCAGAGAAAGTGGCTCACCTGAGGACTGGGAGAAATTCAGAGTTCAGCAGAGGAGGACAAAGGGCTTAATTAGGAAGGGGAAAAAAGATTATGAGAGAAAACTGGCAGAGAACATAAAAACGGACTGTAAAAGCTTTTATAGATATGTAAAAAGGAAAAGACTGATAAAGACAAATGTAGGTCCCCTGCAAACAGAAACAGGTGAATTGATTATGGGGAGCAAGGACATGGCAGACCAATTGAATAATTACTTTGGTTCTGTCTTCACTAAGGAGGACATAAATAATCTTCCAGAAATAGTAAGGGACAGAGGGTCCAGTGAGATGGAGGAACTGAGCGAAATACATGTTAGTAGGGAAGTGGTGTTAGGTAAATTGAAGGGATTGAAGGCAGATAAATCCCCAGGGCCAGATGGTCTGCATCCCAGAGTGCTTAAGGAAGTGGCCCAAGAAATAGTGGATGCATTAGTGATAATTTTTCAAAACTCGTTAGATTCTGGACTAGTTCCTGAGGATTGGAGGGTGGCTGATGTAACCCCACTTTTTAAAAAAGGAGGGAGAGAGAAACCGGGGAATTATAGGCCGGTTAGCCTAACGTCGGTGGTGGGGAAACTGCTGGAGTCAGTTATCAAGGATGTGATAACAGCACATTTGGAAAGCGGTGAAATGATCGGACAAAGTCAGCATGGATTTGTGAAAGGAAAATCATGTCTGACGAATCTCATAGAATTTTTTGAGGATGTAACTAGTAGAGTGGATAGGGGAGAACCAGTGGATGTGGTATATTTGGATTTTCAAAAGGCTTTTGACAAGGTCCCACATAGGAGATTAGTGTGCAAACTTAAAGCACACGGTATTGGGGGTGAGGTATTGGTGTGGGTGGAGAATTGGTTAGCAGACAGGAAGCAAAGAGTGGGAATAAACGGGACCTTTTCAGAATGGCAGGCGGTGACTAGTGGGGTACCGCAAGGCTCAGTGCTGGGACCCCAGTTGTTTACAATATATATTAATGACTTGGATGAGGGAATTAAATGCAGCATCTCCAAGTTTGCGGATGACACGAAGCTGGGTGGCAGTGTTAGCAGTGAGGAGGATGCTAAGAGGATGCAGGGTGACTTGGATAGGTTGGGTGAGTGGGCAAACTCATGGCAGATGCAATTTAATGTGGATAAATGTGAAGTTATCCACTTTGGTGGCAAAAATAGGAAAACAGATTATTATCTGAATGGTGGCCGATTAGGAAAAGGGGAGGTGCAACGAGACCTGGGTGTCATTATACACCAGTCATTGAAAGTGGGCATGCAGGTACAGCAGGCGGTGAAAAAGGCGAACGGTATGCTGGCATTTATAGCGAGAGGATTCGAGTACAGGAGCAGGGAGGTACTACTGCAGTTGTACAAGGCCTTGGTGAGACCACACCTGGAGTATTGTGTGCAGTTTTGGTCCCCTAATCTGAGGAAAGACATCTTTGCCATAGAGGGAGTACAAAGAAGATTCACCAGATTGATTCCTGGGATGGCAGGTCTTTCATATGAAGAAAGACTGGATGAACTGGGCTTGTACTCGTTGGAATTTAGAAGATTGAGGGGGGATCTGATTGAAACGTATAAGATCCTAAAGGGATTGGACAGGCTAGATGCGGGAAGATTGTTCCCGATGTTGGGGAGGTCTAGAACGAGGGGTCACAGTTTGAGGATAGAGGGGAAGCCTTTTAGGACCGAGGTTAGGAGAAACTTCTTCACACAGAGAGTGGTGAATCTGTGGAATTCTCTGCCACAGCAAACTGTTGAGGCCAGTTCATTAGCTATGTTTAAAAGGAAGTTAGATATGGCCCTTGTGGCTACAGGGGTCAGGGGGTATGGAGGGAAGGCTGGGTTCTGAGTTGGATGATCAGCCATGATCATAATAAATGGCGGTGCAGGCTCGAAGGGCCGAATGGCCTACTCCTGCACCTATTTTCTATGTTTCTATGTTTCTATTCCCACAATCCTGACTGAAAAGTTGCAGAAACTGGGCTTCTGTACCTGCTTCTGCAATTGGATGCTCCACTTCCTAACCAGAAGACCACAATCTGTGTGGATTGGTGATAACATCTCCTTCTCGCTGACAATCAACACTGGTGCATCTTAAGGATGGTGCATGGCCCACTGCTCTACTCTCTCTATACCCATGACTGTGTGGCTAGGCATAGCTTAAATACCATCTATAAATCTGCTGATGATACAACAATTGTTGGTAGAATTTTAAATGGTGATGAGAGGACATATGGAGGCGAGATATGCCAACTAGTGGAGTGGTGTCGCAGCAACAACCTGGCACTCAACGTCAGTAAGATGAAAGAGCTGATTGTGGACTTCAGGAAGGGTAAGACGAAGGAGCACATACCAATCCTCATAAAGGGATCAGAAGTGGAGAGAGTGAGCAGTTTCAAGTTCCTGGGTGTCAAGATCTCTGAGGATCTAACCTGGTCTCAACATATCGATGTAGTCATAAAGAAGGCAAGACAGTGACTATACCTCATTCGGAATTTGAAGAGATTTGGTATGTCAACAAATACACTCAAAAACTTCTATAGATGTAATGTGGAGAGCATTCTGACAGGCTGAATCGCTTTCTAGTATGGGGTGGGGGGTGGGCTACTGCACAGGACCAAAAGAAGCTGTAAATCTGTAAATTTAGTCTGCTCCATCTAGGATACTAGCCTACAAAGTACCCAGGACATCTTCAAGGAGTGGTGCCTCAGAAAGGCAGCGTTCATTATTAAGGACCTCCAGCACTCAGGGCATGCCCTTTTCTCACTGTTACCATCAGGTAGGAGATACAGAAGGCTGAAGGCACACACTCAGCGATTCAGGAACAGCTTCTTCCCCTCTGCCATCCGATTCCTAAATGGACATTGAACCCGTGAATACTATCTCACTTTCTACCTAGATATTATTTCTGCTTTTGCGTGATTTTTAATCTATTCAATATACATATCCTGCAATTGATTGATTTTATATATAATCTATTCCTAAAATGTTGAGCATCTGTCATCAGACTCTTGTAGCTCCTCCTCCATGGCAGCAATGAGAAGGGGCTGTGTCCTGAGTAATGGGGTTTCTTAATGATGGATGCCCCCTTTTTTGAAGCATTGCCCTTCAAAAATGTCCTCGGTACTGGGGAGGCTAGTGCCGTGATAAAGCTGGTTGAGCATGCAACTTTCTGCAGGTTTTTCCCAATCCTGAGTTTTTAATTCTATCCCTCTAGGAGAAAACCCTAGTGCCTAGCTTGTTTTCTTAATGGCTAGTAAACGTATGACAAAATTATCAGCAGTTGTCATATTTCTATTCCTGAATCATTTTGATCCTCCACACCACTGAGATGAGCACATTTCCAGAAATAAACAAGCTCTTACCAACAAAGTATTCTTCCTCACAATTATTTCTCATTCAGCAAGTTTATAAAGAGCCTCTCTCTTTTCAGTCCCAGGCTAGCAATCCATTCTGCTTCTTGTTCTAATCCCACATTTTCTGACCTCATTCATTAGTCCATTATGTTGTATATTATTGTTGGCCTTTTATAACTCCAGATAAATTATACCCTTTATATCACCACACTCTAGTCTTCCAGTTATTTCTTCAAAGTCAGCAAGCTTCCTCAATCAGGATTGCCTCAGTACAAAAAACAAAACCAATCCTCCGGAAATGCATTGCTTTCCAACTTATTGTTAAAATGTGCAGTGATACCTCGAAATATCTTGCCCTCTTTGAAATGGAATTTAGATAAGGGGATTTACCTAAAATATAATGAGAGTCTTCAAGATGGCACCAGCGAACACAACCAACGTGGCATCCTGCAGACAGTTCATGAAACAACTTTGTTTACTTCTTCTTTCAAATATAATTCTACTACTAAGCTGTGATTGGTACCCGTGACTTACATTTTGATGGTGTATTTTTGGGCCGATTGAGTACTCTGGTGCTTTGCTGTATCCAAGGAATTTCGGTGAGGTTGGGAGTGGAATGTGCAGTCTGGAGGTATGGAAGCCTGGAGTCAGGGAACGAACCTTTCTTCTCTTCGACTGAGGCATCAGGCAACGAGGACAAAAGCGGAGGGCGGGTGGGTGATTAGCGCTATTTGCCTGCATTTCATCAGTCTTCCTCTCCCTCTTGCTAGCTGCTGTCGGAGGAAAGTGCAGCAGTTTTGGGATCCACATTGCAGGGATTGACCAGCTAGATTGTGGACTCATTTTGGGGGACTTTGAGGTTCATGTTGCATGCATTTCTGGATTCTGGTTACTCATTCTTTTGCTCTTTTTGAGCAGTTTGATCAGGTGATTGATGTGGATGGGCTTTTGGGCTCTGCAGCCTGCAGTCAGTTACGGGGGCAACATTGAACTGAATAATACTGGACTCCTGGTTTGATGTTTGATATTCTATGTGTTGTTTGCTCATTTTTTGCCCTTTGCACAACTTGTTCTTTTCTTGTGTATTGGTTGTTTGTTGTTTTCTTGAACAGGTTCCAGGGTGTTACTTTGTTTTTTGGCTGCCCGCAGGAGGACAAATCTCAGAGTTGTATTCTGTATACTCACTTCGATAATAAATGTATTTGGAATCCTTGAATTAGTTTATTTAAAATACCCCCTTTTTCCAACCTGAGTACAATCACCTCATTATTTACCTTCAATAACCAATGCTGTACAGGTGTCCCCTGCTTTTCGAACGTTTGCTTTACGAAACCTCACTGTTACGAAAGACCTACATTAGTACCCTGTTTTCGCTTTCAGAAGGTGTTTTCACTGTTACGAAAAAAAATCAGTGCGGGATAAAAGGCAGCGTGCGCCCCAAGCAGCTGCTCCTCCCCCGGATTTGGAACAGCATTCTCACCGGCATTGCTTAAACACATGCCTGTGAGCAGTCATTTGCAAGATGAGTTCTATGGCGTCAGAAAAGCCTAAAAGAGCTCGTAAGGGTGTTACATTTAGCGTAAAACTAGACATAATTAAGCATTTCGATCGTGGTGAACGAAGCAAGGACCAAGTGAGTTTGGCTTGTGGAAGCTGACGAAGATGATGTTGAAGAGGTTTTGGCATCCCATGACCAAGAACTGATAGATGAAGAGCTGATGCAATTGGAAGAAAGGATAACAATTGAAACCGAATTCATTAGCGAAATGAACGTGACGCAACTGCGTGAGATTTTCACTGCAATGATAAAGTATGACTTTAATTTTGATAGGGTACGTAGGTTTAGGGGATATTTGCAAGATGAGTTGAGTCCTTACAAAGAACTGTATGATAGAAAAATATGCAAGGCTCAGCAGTCAAGCAAGCCTTCCACATCAGCCACAGCAGACAACGAACCTCAACCTTCGACATCGAGGCGGGCAGTCATAGGAGAAGATGAGCTGCCTGCTCTAATGGAAACAGACGACACCCCAGTGTCCCATCACCCCAACACCCAGACCACGGACAGATACTGTACCGATTCGCAGAGAATGCAGCAGTAACCGGGAGGCACACACCACATCTTTAAGAAAAAAGCCGAAATAAACATGCTAATTAATTAGGTGCCGCCTGACACGTAATTGTCGGCCCAGATCAAAGGCGACGCAGTCAGAAACCGGCACTGATCTGGGCCGGCATTTACGTGTCGGGTGGCACCTAATTAATTAGCATGTTTATTTTGGTTTTTTTCTTAAAGATGTGCTGGATGCCTCCCGGCTACCGCTGGACCCCTGCGTGCTTCGCGGTTCGGTATCTGTCGGCGGCCTGGAGGGTGGGGGCCACTGCACCAGCCAACCTGCGATGACTCAGTCTAACACACCATCATCAGTGTGCTCGGTGCTGTCCCGATTCCGGTAAGTGATACTACACCGTACATACATTATTTCTACTTTATATTGGCTGTGTATTTTTACGTGTTATTTGGTATGATTTGGCAGCTTCATAGCTTAAAGTTTACTGGAGAGCGCTTACGCCGTGTTTTTGCCGAAAGCGCTTGCATGAGATTTTCTGCCGATGGCGGAGAACAGTTCAGTAACGATTGTGGAAAAGTATTTCTACTTTATATAAGCTGTGTATTTATCATATCATTCCTGCTTTTACTATATGTTACTGTTATTTTAGGTTTTATGTGTTATTTGGTATGATTTGGTAGGTTATTTTTGGGTCTGCGAACACTCATAAAATTTTCCCATAGTAAATAAATGGTAATTGCTTCTTCACTTTAAGACATTTCGGCTTACGAACCGTTTCATAGGAACGCTCTACCTTCGGATGGCGGAGGAAACCTGTATCTGCTTTTCCTGTTCTTATAAGAGGTAAAGCAAAATGATATAATTATTCTGCTATCTTCCTATTATGTTTTTTTAAAAATTTTTTTAAATTTGAGGTACAGCACTTAACAGTCCCTTTTGGCCCAATGAGCCACACCATCCAGCAACCCACCAATCTAACCCTAGCCTGATCAAAGAACAATTTACAATGACCAATCAACCTACTTGGTTAATTGGACCATGGGAGGAAACTGGAGAGCCCCGAGGAAATTCATGCACACATGGAAAGAACGTACAGACTTTCTCAAAAGACATCAAAATTGAATTCTGAACTCCAACATCCCAAGCTGTAAAATAGTTTTGGGCTAACAGCTACGCTACTGTGGCACCCTATTATATTGATCAATCTTTTAATGACATATTCCTATTCTATTCTTTTTTAAACTGAGAGCATAGATCTTGTTTTTTCTTTCTGACACGAGCAAACCCCAAATACAGAATATAACATTTAGAGCTCCATCCAGCTGATTATTAAGCAACAGAAGTCTTCAACTGCCATTTAAGAGCCTCTCTAGTATAATTTCCTTAGCATCTAAATGATTTTTCGACAAATACTTTCGACAACCTGAAGAATACCGGTATTACAAGTGTTGAGGGGTCATAAGGAGTCAAAAGCAGTCTCTTTTCCCATCTACAACACTTTAGTCACCTGCCAAAATGCGCAAACTCCAGTATTTATCATATCCAAGGTACAAAAAAGATGCAGAATAAATAAGTACATACTCAATTTCTCCAACAAAACAAAAATCAATGTGAGCCAGTATAGTTTCAATTATCTCTTACATGATGAAAATTTACCTCGTTTTAAGCTGATTATTCAGTTACAGACTTATCACGTGTTTTACATTTGAAGACAAACATGCTTTGGCCTCAACCATATGCATTCTCAGTCATCTTAGAAGTAGAATGAAATAATAAAATCTTTGAAGATATGATACTCTATATAAAGTCTACCCCTAAATCTTTGGAAAATGTTGGATGTCAATAATCAAGGATACAAAGACTGAACACCAAAGATACCCAAACCAGAAGGGAAGACATTCATTATCAAGTCCACTATGATTACGGGAAGTACAATGAGGCCTAAAGTGAAGATCAAGGGCTAGGTGCACACTCAGAAGCACAATAAAAAATGCAAATTATTTCAAAACCAACATAATCAAGACATTTAAATTACTTCTTCCACAACTTTCCTCTTCCAAAAACAAAATGGTAAATAAATCAAAAATTAACAGGTTATGATCATTTAAAAAAAACTGACAATGCTGAAGCATGTAATAGGGTAAGCATCATCCATGAGGATAACATGAAAAGGGTAATTACCTCAAATTGATAAATTCTAATGTTAGAGTCCCAAGGTCTACTATGTGCCCAAATAGAATGAGATGCTGTTCCTGGAGCAACACAAGAAGCTGAAGACAGAGGTCAAAGCAGAAGTAGGATGCAGAATTTATTTGACAAATAACCAAAATCTCAACATCACCCTTGCAGCCTGAAAAGAGTTGTACTGCAAGTAGTTTGGTTTCATGTTTGTACTATTTTGCTTCATCCTGGAGAAGTACTATCCTTAGACAGTACTGCTTCTACACATTATAAATAACTTACCATGAGTGAGTTTGGAAGAGAGTCGCCACTTTGCCCATTGATTGCTGCAGCATTCCAATTACTTCCGTTAACTTCATCTGGATCACTTTCCTTAATGATTTCAGTTTTGATTCTTTTTGTGGACACTACCACTTCAGAAGCATGTTCTTTTCGTTTTGACATGTTAAATGACTAGAACCACAAATAAGAAAAATGCCAAATCATTACCATTATTACCTTAAACTCCTTCAGAACTGAGTTTAAATTGAACATGCCTGTATATTTTTGTTTTAAACTGACTTGGTCGAAGAATTCCAAAACATTCAAGCAGATTACAATACTCCCTGAAATATAGCTAAATCTATTCTGACTGCATCTCAGAGATGAACTCATCTCTAAATCTTCAGCCTTCTCTTCAAAGTACATTCTTCTGGTATTAACAAATTCATAAACTGATCTGTAATCAAAACAGAAAATACCAGATAGACTAAAAAGAGCTGTAAAAAGAGTAACATTCTTTGACCCATGCTAAATAAATGCTGCCTAACCTGTGGAGTATTTCCAGTATATTCTGTTTCGGTTCAGATTTCCAGCATCTGCATTTTTGTTTTATTTCCCTCAACTGTGGGGAAAATTAGTTACTGGAATTCAACATGGATAACAGTTCCAAAGAATAAACAAAACAGTGGTAGATGCGCAAGTGAACAAAAGGGATGCTCACACAGACCACTTGCAGCAACAATAAAATGGTTTATATTCTAATATATGAATTAATCTAATCCATGTGAATATAGAGTAAGGAGTTCCTTAATGTGATTCAATATACTGTATCTGGTATTATTATATTTTGTCTTCTGTTTTATAACATGTAATCTCTTGAACATATTCTTCTATATACAAATCAATAAAAATATTGAAAAAGAAAGATATTTGGTGCTTTATATTAAGAGCATCTAAGTGCTATGGATTAATCTCTTAAAAGCCCTTATATAGTCTATTCTGCTGCAACACCCTCTAAGTTTTCTAATGACTAGAAAATCTGATGGAATTTTCTATCAACAATATCAACAAGGTCTTGAACTTCAAATCATGAAACCACCATCATATCATGTGACACACATAAAAGTTGCTGGTGAACGCAGCAGGCCGGGCAGCATCTCTATGAAGAGGTACAGTCGACGAGTCGGGCCGAGACCCTTCATCAGGACTAACCGAAGTCCTGACGAAGGGTCTCGGCCTGAAACGTCGACTGTACCTCTTCCTAGAGATGCTGCCTGGCCTGCTGCATCACCAGCAACTTTTATGTGTGTTGCTTGAAATTCCAGCATCTGCAGATTTCCTCGTGTTTGCGTTTTTAAAATCATACCATGTGATTTATTTTATTGTTGAAAGGCTGCCACATGCCAACTGCTCTTCTGCAAGGGTACTAATGGTCACCCATATATGGGAACACACAAAGGTGCAACCTGCGTATATTCACTCACACTTGCATCCACGAGGATACAGGAGACCTTGCTTACTGCTTCAACTTTTCCCCTTCTTTTCAAATGCATGCATAATATTTCCATACGGCACAACTACTTACATTTCCAGATCCTAGCCCTGGCGACATACTTGGCTTGCCTTTCAGGACACAATTAATAGTGTGCAGATCTGCTTAGTTGTACTACAAACAAAAAGTAACGTGTCATTGACCAGCATTACCTTCTTTGATGATTGTGGGGTGGACAATATGACATAGCATCTGCTTAAAACAAATGTCATTCTTAAATACAGTGGCGCTAGAAAGTTTGTTTAAGGAGCTACAGGCCTCTTGCATTGGCTAGTGAAAGTGTTCATGAGTCTACCATCAAGCAAACAGTAAACAACAATGTTGTGCATGCAGGATTGCAAGAAAAAAAGCCACTACTCTCCAAGAAGAACACTGCTGCCTGTCTAAAGTCTGCTAAAGACCACGAGGATAAGCCAGAAGGTTATTGGAAGAATGTTCTGTGGATTGATGAGTACAAAATAGAACCTTTTTGGCTTAAATGAGAAGCGTTATGTTTGGCAAAAAGCAAACACTGCATTCCAGCACAAGAACCTCATCCCACTTGTGAAGCATGGTATTGGCAGGGTCACCGTTTGGGCCTGCTCTGCTGCCTCAGGACCAGGACAGCTTGGCGCTATTGATGGAACTATGAATTCTGAACTGTACCAGCAAATTCTACAGGAAAACACTATCCCGCCTGTGAACAGAAGCTCAAGAGAAAATGGGTCAAGCAGCATGACAACAACCCAAAACACATAAACCAGTTTGCCAAAGAATGGTTAAAGTCGTGCCTTAATCCTTTAGAAATATTGTGGAAGGACCTGAAGCAAGCAGTTCATGCAAGTAAGCCCACCAATATCGCAGAGGTGAAGCAGTTCTATAAGGAGGAATGATCTAAAATTCCTCCAAGCCGATGTACAGGATTGATCAACAGTTATCGAAAATGTTTGGTTGAAATTATTGCAGTACAAGGGAGTCACACCAGTTACTGAAAGCAAAGCTTCACATACATTTTCCAACAAATACATGTAATACTGGATCATTTTTCTCAATAAATAAATGAACAAATATAATGTTTTCTTTGTGTTATTTATTTAATTGGGCTGTCTTTATCTAATTTTAGGACTTGTGTGAAGATCTGATCACATTTTAGGTCACATATGCAGATTAAGAGAAAACTCTACAGGGTTCACGAACTTTCTAGCAACACTGTATATAGTCGGCCCTCCTTATCCGCGAGGGATTGGTTCTGAGACCCCCCCGCGGATGCTCAAGTCCCTTATTTAACCTCAGTGCGGGTGGACTTTAGGACCCAGGGCAGCACAGGACCCGCCGCCCTCAGTGTTTCTGTTCCGTTGACTTATAATATCTAATACAATGTAAATGCTATGTAAATAGTTGTTATACTGTATTGTTTAGGGAATAATGACAGGAAAAAAACTCTGTACATGTTCAGTACAGACGCAACCATCGTAGCTCTTCTGGGAATGCTGACGCCGCCTTGGCATCAGTCGTTGCCGATTCTCCCGTGATCTTTAAGTTCTTCAGGCTGCAGTGCTTTACATAGCTAGCCAGCCATCCCTAGTACTAACACTTCCACAAATTTCAGCTTCTTCCTGCTTTATTGTATGAATGCTTGATTTGTTCTTACCGACCTTACGGCTCACTGCGGAATGCGACATGCCACTTTTCGAAAGATCTAATATTTCTAATTTCTCGGCAAGAGATAGCACTTTACACTCCCTCTTAGCCTTTGAGGAATTGCTTTGACCATGTAATTACTTTTTAGGAGCCATTTTTTCACAGAAACAAAGTAGCAAACGAACGAGACGCAAGGAGAACAATGCTTTATTACATACCTCAAGGAGATCTGTGATTTTTTTTTGTGAGAATGATGTAATGGTCTTTTACAGGTCACCTGATGTAATTTTCCCACCGATGTGAGGTCACGTGATGACATGAGCACCACAGGTATATAAGGGAAGACCCCAGATGACGCAGTTAGTTTTTCGATTTTAGATTTCCAGCTAGAACGTACTGTGTCTCCGTTTCTGTTGCGTATTTGTTTTTATGACACAATTTCATTTTTAAAATGGTTGTTACGTTCTGTTGCAAGGTACAATAGTGCTGAACTGGAAATTTTTGCTAGATGTGTCGATGTACCTTATTCCAGCAGTAGTACGAGAGAGTTAAGACTTTATCGAAGTACTACCGAAGGATTGAGAGGAGTCGGTATTAACAAAGGATCGACCTTATTGAGTCTTCGTTGAAGGAGTAGTGACCTGCATCGAATATAACTCTTGCCAAAAGAGAAAAGGGTTCATGCAAGGTGCTCTCTCGAATTTAAGGTCAGTTGTTTTAAACTGGTTATTTCCTGCATCGTGAATCCTTTGGACAGAACCAGCAGGAAAGCTGCGTCTATGAAGAAATCCTTCTCCAGAGAAGTCTCTCCCAATTGAACGTATAAATCTGTTGGACTTTCAAATTTACCATTCTAAGAACTATATCTGACTTTACCGCTTTAAGAACTGTTTTCACATTTAACGCTTTAAGAACCAGTGCCGAATGACGATTTGTTGAATGGCTGCATAGCGGTTAACTGCCGGTTAAGGTTTTTGTTTGTTTTTTTTATTGTTTATCCATGTTTAATAAATGTTTGGTTGTTTTTATATAACCTGTCTCGATTGATATTCATTGTTGCCGGTTACGTAACATAATCCGTGGGGGCTCGTCCGGGATAAGTTCTGATTTTATGTTTAAGTGCTGGTAATTGCCATTCTGATTTGGAAAAGGGAAATACCCGATTTTTTTTTGGTTTGATTGGTGTGTGAGTGGTAGTCGGCAACAATGAATATTGACGGGTTTATGGACACGCCTGACTCGGGGTCTTTAGCGAATGCGTGAAAACCTGAGGTATTGGAGATTGCTAGGAGATTGGATATTACAGGAATTACGAAGAATTCCACCAAGGCTTTCATACAAAGAAAAATCGCTGAGCATTGAATTACTTTAAAAATGTTGATGAGGAGGTGTTAGTGTGACGAGAATACACATAAAATTAAGATGTTTGCTGGCCTAGGTTAGCATCAGTGACATCAGCAAGTGGTCTGCCACCTGCCCTCAGGGGAAGGAGAGATAAGGAACAATGGAGCAGCGTCTGGAGATGTGTAATGAAGGGACGTGGGAGAGAGAGCTGTCTGGAGCGGCTCCCCCTTTGAACCCTGAACTGTTTGAAGTGATGGACAGGCGATACCCCTGCAGGGGGATAAAAAGGGACCAGTTCGCTAAGGCGACACACACGCCACCCTAAGTAACGAGACCCTGGAAGCGGTACGCTTCTCACGAGTCGGTGGGAAGTACCAGACAACGGCCAGGGTGGAAAGGTACGATCAGCGGGAACCCGGTGTGTGTCCGCCCTTGCCTGGGTGCCGGGTTCACTGCAGAGGATCGACCGCATCTGGAGGAGGGGTCACAGTCGGTGACCTCAGGTGACATCACCAAGGACCTGCCCAAAAGCTGCTTGTGAGCAATTATCGCCGGTCTGTGAGTGAAGCCATGTCTGAATGATCAGTTGTTCCTGTTCTCTCTCTCTCTCCCCCCCCCACGTTGTCCATCGCCATGGCAACGATTACTGCGAACTGAACTACTAAACTGGACTGAACTTTGAGTCACTTTGAAATTTGGTCATTTACCCCTAGACAACGATAGAGCTTGATTGATGCTGTTATCTTAATTCTGTGCACATGTGTGGTTATCATTGCTGAACTGTTGCATTTATTATCCTTTCGATTACTATGTTGCTTGTTTCTTTAATAAAACTTTCTTAGTTCTAGTAATCCAGACTCCAACTGAGTGATCCATTTCTGCTGGTTTGGCAACCCAGTTACGGGGTACGTAACATAAGATAGGTTTCCAATGAGTAATCTGGAAATGCAGTTACATCTTGATCAAATAAAGTTAAAGCCATTAGAAGCTGATTTGGAAAGAAGTTGGTTAGAAGCTGTAAGTAAAGAGAAGGAATTCGAGGCTAGGGAGGCTATTAAGAAAAGGGAATTTGAAGAAAGAGAGGTCCATAAAAAAAGGGAATTTGAAGAAAGAGAAGCTGAAAACCAGAGGAAATTTGAGCTAGAGATGCAGAAATTAAAGTCTAGGAATCAATCTTCTGGTTCTACGAAACAGTTTATTTCTAGTCGTGAGGTTATTTTGGCTCCTCCATTTAATGAAGCTGAAGTGGACAAATATTTCCAGCATTTAGAAACTGTTGCTCTGAATTTAAAGTGGCTGAAAGAGCAATGGCCAGTGATGTTACAAAGTGTAATTAAAGGCAAGGCACGACAAGTTTATACAGCTTTAAAAGCTGAGCAAGCACTGAATTATGATATTGTTAAACAGCATATATTAAAGGCATATGAGTTGGTTCCAGAAGCGTATAGAGAAAGATTCAGAAATTTGAAGAAATCGGTGGAAAAAACTTATGTGGAATTGAGAGATGGGTTTCCTCCAAAAATGTGAATGGGGAGTATAATAAATTAAGAGAGCTGATTTTGCAGGAGAAATTTAAAAGAAGCATTCCTGTTGAAGTGAGAACATACTTAAACGAACGGGACACTGCTACATTGCAGGAGATTGCTAAATTAGCTGAAGAGTATGTTTTAATTCACAAGAATAAATTTTCTCCAGGTAAAATTTTTAAAAAGAAAAATGGCACAGAGAAAGGTAAACCGGAAATTAAATCTGAAGTTAGTGAGAAAAGTAAGGATGAAGGGAGACATGTGAAGGAAAGACATTTTGGTATTATTTGTAATTACTGTAAGAAACCAGGACATGTAGTAGCTACATACATCAAAGTTGCTGGTGAACGCAGCAGGCCAAGCAGCATCTATAGGAAGAGGCGCAGTCGACGTTTCAGGCCGAGACCCTTCGTCAGGACTAACTTCCTTCAGTTAGTCCTGACGAAGGGTCTCGGCCTGAAACGTCGACTGCGCCTCTTCCTATAGATGCTGCTTGGCCTGCTGCGTTCACCAGCAACTTTGATGTATGTTGCTTGAATTTCCAGCATCTGCAGAATTCCTGTTGTTTACATGTAGTAGCTAATTGCTTTCCATTGAAAAAGAAAAAGAAGCCGTCCCAGATGCTTGTGTGCAACATACTGAAAAAGCTGTAAAACCACAGGGTTCAGAAAATATTAATGAAGATGTGTCAGAGTCTGACCAAGTTAAGAGGGGGTATGAAAATTTTTATAACAGAAGGATTTGTATCCTTGAAAGAAGGATCCAATTCAGTACCAATAAGATTACTTAGAGATACTGGAGCTTCTCAATCACTAATATTAGACAGTGTGCTAACGTTTAGTGATGAGTCTGACATTGCTGAGGTAAATTATATAAGAGGAGTAGGGACTGCCCTTATGCCAGTACATTTACATAGAGTAAACTTAAGGTCAGGATTAGTTACAGGGGTTGTTAAAGTAGGACTACAATCCAGTTTACCTGTGAATGATGTTTCTCTTTTGTTACAGAATGATTTAGCAGGTGGACAAGTTTTTCTTG
This sequence comes from Mobula hypostoma, assembly GCF_963921235.1. Lineage (NCBI taxonomy): Eukaryota > Metazoa > Chordata > Chondrichthyes > Myliobatiformes > Myliobatidae > Mobula > Mobula hypostoma. The sequence continues at coordinate 53,348,311 of NC_086098.1, read as the reverse complement.
AAATGCATTTGACAATAAATTCAAATTCTGAGGAAACACAGAGGGATTCTAACACAGATTCTTCCTGTGTTGTAACAAGAGCTATGGCTAAAAAGACTGATGTACAGGATGAGGTTGTTACCCATGACAGTTCAAATCAAGATTCGAATTTTGAGGATGTATCAGAAACTTTCTTACCTACATTATTAGATCCGGATTTTGGTGGTAAGTCTAACCAGGAAGATTTGTCTTTATCTCGGAAGGAGATGATAGCCGAGCAGGGTAGAGATCCTGAGATAGTTAAATTAAAAGAACAAGCTCTTCCAGAGAGTGAAATTGAAAAAGTACCAGTAGGATATTATTTTGAAAAGGGGTTATTAATGAGAAAGTGGAGATCGCCTACAATTCATGCCAGTGAGGAATGGGAAGTTAATCATCAGGTAGTAGTTTCTAAAATTTACCGAAATGAGATTTTAACTATGGCTCATAGTATTCCTTTGGGTGGTCATTTAGGTGTAAAGAAAACTATGAACAAAGTTTCTAAACATTTTTATTGGCCTAGTTCAAGAAAAGACGTGGCGAGATTTTGTAGGACGTGTCATACGTGTCAAATCGTGGGTAAACCTAATCAGGTTACTCCAGTAGCCCCACTGCAACCAATTCCAGTATTTGGTGAGCCGTTCTCAAAAATCAATGTAGACCGTGTAGGTCCTTTGCCAAAAACTAAAACTGGACATCAATATTTGTTAACTATTATGTGCACAGCGTCTAGGTTTCCAGAGGCAGTACCTCTTAGGAATAGAACAGCCAAAACTGTGACAAAAGCTTTTATAAAATTCTTTACTTATTTTGGGATGCCAAAGGAAATACAATCGGATCAAGGTAGTAATTTTATGTCTGGATTGTTTCAGTAGATAGTTTATAAACTGGAGCAAAACAGATTATTTCATCAGCCTATCATCCAGAATCATAAGGAGCCTTGGAGAGATTTCATTCTACATTAAAAACTATGATTAGGACATATTGTGTGGAAAATGAAAAGGACGGGGATGAAGGTATACATTTACTATTTTTTGCAGTAAGGGAGGCAGTACAAGAATCATTAGATTTTAGTCCTTTTGAACTTGTGTTTGGGCATAGAGTTCGAGGACCTTTGGCCTTGTTGAAGGAACAGTGGATTAATAAAGAAGTACACACTAATTTGCTAGATTATGTTTTAAAATTTAAGGAAAGATTCTATAAAGCTTGTAGCTTGGCCAAGGAAAATTTAAAATTAACTCAAGAGAAGATGAAGACTTGGTATGATAAGGAAGCTAGGATGAGGTCATTTAAGCCTGGAGATAAGGTGTTGGTTCTTTTCCCAGTACAAACGAACCCATTACAAGCTGAATTTCATGGTCCTTATGAGATTAAATCTGAGGTAAATGATGTAGATTACGTGGTAAAAACTCCAGGTCGGAGAAAGACAACACAGCTGTGTCATATAAGTATGATAAAACCGTATTATCAGAGAGAAGTTGCTACTATGACTGTTGTGATCAATAATGAGTCTGATCTTGATAAAAACTTAGTGGAGGATTCATCTGAAACTCATTTTATACCCAACATTATTTCAGCCAGGTTACTAAATTCAAAAATTCTAGAAAATATTGATGAAAAATTAGCTAATTTACAGCCAGAGCAGAGGGAGCAGATGAAACAGTTAATTTTTAAATATAGAGATTTATTTCCAGATGTCTCTGTGATTTTTATTTGTGAATGATATAATGGTCTTTTGGAGGTCATCTGATGTAATTTTCCCGCCGATGTGAGGTCACGTGTTGACATGTGCACAACGGGTATATAAGGGAAGACCGCAGATGATGCAGTTAGTTTTTCATTTTTAGATTTCCAGCTAGAACGTACTGTGTCTCCGTTTCTGTTGCGTATTTGTTTTTATGATGTTGTTTCATTTTTAGAATGGTTGTTACATTCTGTTGCAAGGTACAATAGTGCTGGACTAGAAATTTTTGCTAGATGTGTTGATGTACCTTATTCCAGCAGTAGTACAAGAGAGTCAAGACTTTATCAAGTACAGGACCCGAAGGATTGAGAGGCGTCGGTATTAACAAAAGATCGACCTTATTGAGTCTTCGTTGAAGGAGTAGTGACCTGCATCGAAGATAACTCTTGCCAAAAGAGAAAAAGGGTTCATGCAAGGTGCTCTCTAGAATTTAAGGTCAGTTGTTTTAAACTGGTTATTTCCTGCATCGTGAATCCTTTGGACAGAACCAGCAGGAAAGTCGCATCTATGAAGAAATCCTTCTCCAAAGAAATCTTTCCCAATTGAACGTATAAATCTGTTGGACTTTCCAATTTACCATTTTAAGAACTATATCTGACTTTACCGCTTTAAGAACTGTTTTCGCATTTAATGCTTTAAGAACCAGTGCCGAGTGACAATTTGTTGAACGGCTGCATAGCGGTTAACTGCCGGTTAAGGTTTTCATTTCTTTTTTTTTATTGTTTATCCGTGTTTAATAAATGTTTGGTTGTTTTTATATAACCTGTCTCGGTTGATATTCATTGTTGCCGGTTATGTAACAGCTTGAACAGTATTAATTATCAGTGTGTGGGCACTACTAGCATTTATTGCACATTCTTAGTTGTTGTTGACTTGGTAAGCAATTTCAGATTGCCGTACTCGAGTCACATATAGCTTATAGCGCTGGTGAACTAATCAGTTTATAACTATTTTTGAAAAAGTTTATGCATTTTTAAAACGATAGATTATGAATTGAATTTAAATCCCACAGGTGGATTTTGAACTTAGACTTGTACAGCATTGCATAGCTTGCTGAAGGTGTGTGGGAATTTGAGGAAGTGATTAAAGACAGGTCACAATTTCAAAGTAAAAAATTGGCTATTGAGCCTTATGATGAAGAGGCATTTCTTCAGTTGGGTAGCAATGTATGGATCCTCAACCCAACTGGACTGGAAAGGTTCAGAGACAAATGATATTCAGATAAAAAAGGAATAAAAGAATTCCAGGGTTACTGCTGCAAAGTAACCCTTATGAAAGGATCTTAAAGAGCATCTTAGTAAAGCCTACAAAAAGTAGTGGATACAGCCCTGTCCATCAAAGGTAAAGGCCTATCCAATACCGAGCACATCTACATGGAACTCTGTCACAGGAAAGCAGCATCCATCAAAGGACCCTCAACACCCAAGCTATGCTCTCTCCCATCAGGAAGAAGGTACAGGAGCTTCAGGACTCACAGCACCAGGTTCCAGAAAAGTCACCATCCTCAACAATCAGGCTCCTGAACCAGAAGGAATAACTTCACTTGTCTCATCACTGAACTGTTCCCACAACCTGTGGACTGACTGTCAAGGAATCTTCATTTCATGTTGTTGGTATTTACTGCTTGTTTATTTATTATGTTCATTTTGTCTCATTTTTATTTACAGTTTGTCTTTTACATTTGGCTATCTGTCCATCCTGCTGGGTGCAGTCTTTCATTGATTCTTCTGTGCTTCTTGCAGTTACTGTGAATGCCCACAAGAAAATGAATCTTGGGGTAGTATATGATGACATAAATACATTTAGATAATAAACTTACTTTGAACTATGGTTTTAGTCCTTACTTTCAAAAGAAATGCACATTGGGTTTATAAATAAAGGCATTACAGAAACAAGGAAACCATAAAAATTCATATAGGAAAATCTTGTTTGGCTACAATTACACATTACATCCAGTTCCACACAGTATGGTTTAGAGAGGGTTCAGATGACTTATCAAAATGATTCCCCAACTGAAGGGTCTTAGTTACCTGAATTCGTTGTAGAATGTGGATTTTCAAAAAAGGAGAGCGTTAGAAAACTTGATATTACCAAAACCATAAAGGGTAAAGACACAGAGGAATCATTTTTAATGTTAGAAACAGGAACATTGGCTTTCGTTGGTGCAACTCTAACGAAAACCAATTTCCTCCGGGATCAATAAAGTATGACTATGACTATAAAATGCTGGCAATGGACAAAAGAACCTGCTACAACTTCAGGTTTTTTTTTAATTTCGAGAGTAGCTAAGGCCAATCCTATCGAGGACGGCAGATTCCGTTAGCGTTAAAAAGTGAACAATTAACTATTTTAGGAATAATCTGTAAGACTGTGAAGGATGGAACCTTATATACGCTCCGGAAGGATTTGATAGGCCGAACAGCCACCGTGACGAATTAATTGCATCTCAATCCGGCCCTCATTTAGGTGACTCTCGGCAACAGTTCATAGAGAAACCAATGAACTTCGCGCCACCAATAACTAGGGCATTGCCCGCCGGCCCAGCCTCCCCCCTACCAACCCTGGTGCCGGTAACAACAACACTCACCCGCACAAGGAGCCTTGACCAAAATCCGCCGAAAATCTATTCAAAATTTAACTACGACACTGCACATGCGCACGATCGCCCTGACGCGTTCGTCCAATTACGCTGTCAGTCACGCGCCTGCGTATTAATCCCTGCTACCTGCCGAGAGGGTCTTCCGGCTCCAACACTCGGCAGAACGCAGTTGGCTGCTCGGCGTGCCTGTGACATCACCATTGTTTATGTCTGCATGGTGCGCATGCCCAGTTTCTCGTCGGGGAGTTCAGCGTGTACTCTGCGCAAATCCGGGGCGGTTGCGGCCGCGCGCATGCGCTGTTGTTCGGGCGGGGAATTTAAACTGGACAGATGGGTTTCGGCTTAGAGGATATTTCTATCGTCTGTGTTCAGTTTCTGTTTCATCATCTTAGTTTCTGAATCGTCCATCTGTCATGCAGAGCTGCCGTTTCAGACTGCTTGTTGCTGAGAACAGGAAACTTGAGAGAAAGGAAGCGGAGTTTTGCTGAGGGATTGGGGGAAGGTAAATGCGTAACTGTTATTTTCTTCCTTATAATAAGCTGGTGAGGATCTTCTGGGACTTTCTACATTAAAAAAGCTGGTTAACTTTATAACAAGCAACACACAACAAAAATGCTGGTAAACGCAGCAGGCCAGGCAGCATCTCTAGGAGGAGGTACAGTCGACGTTTCAGGCCGAGACCCTTTGACAGGACTAACTGAAGGAAGAGTGAGTAAGAGTAACTCTTCCTTCAGTTAGCCCTGACGAAGGGTCTCGGCCTGAAACGTCGACTGTACCTCCTCCTAGAGATGCTGCCTGGCCTGCTGCGTTTACCAGCAATTTGATGTGTGTTGCTTGAATTTCCAGCATCTGCAGAATTCCTGTTGTTAACTTTATAGCAAGTTTTGTTAGGAGCTAATACGTATATATATTTTTTTTAGTTTTTCAACATCTGGAATCATGGGAGTGAATGATCTGTGGCAGATTTTGGAGCCTGTTAAAGAATATGTTCCATTGCAAAGTCTTAAGGGGAAAACGTTAGCTGTGGATATGAGTTTATGGGTCTGCGAGGCTCAAACGGTGAAGGGTATGATGGGAACAGTGAACAAGCCGCATCTCAGGTAATGTGAAATGTGTCCGAAATTCCCGTATGATGTTTTGCAATATTAAGCAATCTCTGCTGCGAATCTTTGGTTCTTCACTCGAATATGCTTTGATGTTATTATTCCTATTGAACAGACAAGGTGCTCACATGAGAGGAGGAGAAATAACATTCTACTAATGTGCTAGTGGTTGTCCCAGGACATTTTTTGAACTTGTTCTCTTGTTAATGTCACAAAGAGAAAAAGTGCTATCCTCTGGAATGGAGATTGAATAAAAATTGACTGGCCTTGTACTATTAGTGAACAGTAACACAATGGAAGTAATGGGAATCATCTAGACTTTTAAGCATGACTCAATTTGATGAAATGAAGGTGATGATACTGCACACAGATTGAGGATAATATTATTATCAGAAAGTTAAGAATCAACTCAAATTGAAATCCGTTTTGTCACATTCCTTGTTCTGTGTATATCTATAACTAATTATCAGGTCGAAATGATATGGTGGGCAATTTTGCTCATCAGCATAATAGCTATTGATGTTAAAAGAGAAACTATTAGAATACTTTAGATTATTAATTTAATTAGAATTAGAACAGGTGGATAATAGACAATAGGTGCCATTCGGCCCTTCGAGCCAGCACTGCCATTCACTGTGATCATGGCTGGTCATCCACAATCAGTGCCCCATATCCCTTGACACCACTATCATTAAGAGCTCTATCTATCGAATTGACCTCCACTGCCTTCTGAGGCAGAGCATTCCACAGATCCACAACTCTGGGTGAAAAAGTTTTTCCTCAACTCTGTTCTAAATGGCCTACCCCTTATTCTCAAATTGTGGCCTCTGGTTCTGGACTCCCCCAACTTCGGGAACATGTTTCCTGCCTCTAGTGTGTCCAATCCTTTAATAATCTTATATGTTTCAATAAGATCCACTCTATCCTTCTGAATTCCGGTGTATACAAGCCCAGTCGCTCCAATCTTTCAACATATGACAGTCCCGCCATCCTGGGAATTAACCTTGTGAACCTCTGCTGCTCTCCCTCAATAGAAAGAATGTCCTTCCTCAAATTTGGAGACCAAAACTGTACACAATACTCCAGGTGTGGTCTCACCAGGGCCCTGTACAACTGCAGATGGACCTCTTCGCTCCTATACTCAACTCCCCTTGTTATGAAGGCCAGCATGCCATTAGCTTTCTTCACTGCCTGCTGTACCTGCATGCTTACTTTCAGTGACTGATGAACAAGGACTCCTAGATCTCGCTGTACTTCCCCTTTTCCTAACTTGACACCATTCAAATAGTAATCTGCCTTCCTGTTCTTGCCACCAAAGTGGATAACCTCACATTTATCCACATTAAACTGCATCTGCCCACTCACCCAACCTGTCCAAGTCATCCTGAATTATCTCAACATCCTCCTCACATTTCACACTGTCACCCAGCTTTGTGTCATCTGCAAATTTGCTGATGTTACTTTTAATTCCTTCATCTAAATCATTAATGTATATTGTAGATGGCTGCAGTCCCAGCACCGAGCCTTGCGGTAACCCACTAGTCACTGCCTGCCATTCTGAAAAGGACCCATTAATCCCTACTCTTTGTTTCCTGTCTGCCAACCAGTTTACTATCCATGTCAGTACCCTACCCCCAATACCACATGCTCTAGTTTTGCCCACTAATCTCCTATGTGGGACCTTATCAAAGCCTTTCTGAAAGTCCAGGTATACTACATCCACTGGCTCTCCCTTGTCCATTTTCATAATTACATCCTCAAAAAATTCCAGAAGGTTATTCAAGCACGATTTCCCCTTCATAAATCCATGCTGACTCGGACTGATCCCGTTACTGCTATCCAAATGTGCCGCTATTTCATCCTTTATAATTGACTCCAGCATCTTCCATGTGTTTCCAGTTGAATACACTGGATGTTTGAAAGCAAAGGACAGTACCATTATCATAGAAAAAGATGAGATTATGAACAGATGGACTGAGTATATTCAGGAATTGTTTGAAGACGATCGGGGTGAAAAACCAAAAATTAAGAAAAACATTGAAGGCCCAAGTATTTTAAAATCTGAAGTTCGTAATGCAATAAAGAAGATGAAGAAAGGAAAGGCCGCAGGTCCTGATGAATTAGTAATCGAACAATTTATCGCCCTTGAAGATTATGGAATTGAAAAACTTACTACTTTAATCAATGACATTTATGAGACTGGAATAATACCAGAAGAGGTGAAAAAATCAGTATTTATCACTCTTCCTAAGAAACCTGGAGCAATAGAATGTGAATTACATAGGACCATAAGTTTAATGAGTCATATCACCAAGATACTTCTAAGAATTTTGATGACAAGAGCTAAAAGTAAGAAACAAGCTGAAATAGGTAAAGAACAATGTGGTTTTGTGAAAGACAAAGGTACAAGAAACGCAATATTGATGTTAAGGATACTATCAGAACGAGCTGTTCAAGTGCAAAAAGATTTGTTTGTTTTATCGTCTACACAAAAGCATTTGATAAAGTGAAGCACAATAAGTTATTTGAAATATTACAGAAAACTCTGGATCTAGATTCGAAAGACCTCTGCCTAATCAGAAACCTGTACTGGGAACAAACTGCCACTGTAAGAATAGATGGAGAAGTGAGTCAGTTTACGAAAATCAGGAGAGGCGTTAGACAAGGGTGTGTTTTCTCCCCTGATTTATTTAATGTGTACAGTGAAACAATATTACAAAAAATAAGAGAAATCTTGGGAACCAAGTTGGGGGTGAAAACATCAATAATTTCAGATATGCGGATGACACTGTGTTAATTGCAAGTACAGAGGAAGAACTACAAAACTCAATTGATATAGTTGTTGAAGAAAGTGCAAAAATGGGTGTATCTATCAATTGCAAAAAGACAGAATGTATAGTGATATCCAAAAAGAAGGAGAATCCTAGCTGCAGGCTGAGAATAAAGGGGGAAGACATAAAGCAAGTACAGAACTTTTTCCAACACACATCAAAGTTGCTGGTGAACGCAGCAGGCCAGGCAGCATCTCTAGGAAGAGGTACAGTCGATGTTTCAGGCCGAGACCCTTCGTCAGGACTAACTGAAGGAAGAGTTAGTAAGAGATTTGAAAGTGGGAGGGGGAGGGGGAGATCCAAAACGATAGGAGAAGACAGGAGGGGGAGGGATGGAGCCAAGAGCTGGACAGGTGATTGGCAAAAGGGGATATGAGAGGATCATGGGACAGGAGGCCCAGGGAGAAAGACAAAAGGTGGAGGGGAACCCAGAGGATGGGCAAGGGGTATAGTCAGAGGGACAGAGGGAGAAAAAGGAGAGTGAGAGAAAGAATGTGTGTATAAAAATAAATAACGGATGGGGTACAAGGGGGAGGTGGGGCAGTAGCGGAAGTTAGAGAAGTCGATGTTCATGCCATCAGGTTGGAGGCTACCCAGATGGAATATAAGGTGTTGTTCCTCCAAACTGAGTGTGGCTTCATCTTTACAGTAGAGGAGGCTGTGGATAGACATATCAGAATGGGAATGGGATGTAGAATTAAAATGTGTGGCCACTGGGAGATCCAGCTTTCTCTGGCGGGCAGAGCGTAGGTGTTCAGCAAAGTGGTCTCCCAGTCTGCGTCGGGTCACTCTCTCTCTTTCTCTCACTCTCCTTTTTCTCCCTCTGTCCCTCTGAATATACCCCTTGCCCATCCTCTGGGTTCACCCCCCCCACCTTGTCTTTCTTCCCGGACCTCCTGTCCCATGATCCTCTCGTATCCCTTTTGCCAATCACCTGTCCAGCTCTTGGCTCCATCCCTCCCCCTCCTGTCTTCTCTTATCATTTCGGATCTCCCCCTCCCCCTCCCACTTTCAAATCTCTTACTAACTCTTCCTTCAGTTAGTCCTGACGAAGGGTCTCGGCCTGAAACGTCGACTGCACCTCTTCCTACAGACGCTGCCTGGCCTACTGCGTTCACCAGCAACTTTGATGTGTGTTGTCAGAGTACTGAAACGTTATGTTTATCCAGTTATGTTATATGGCTTAGAATGTTGGACAATATCTAGTAACATGAGGAAATGAATTGAAGCAGCAGAGATGTGGTTTTTGAGGAGGATGCAAAGAATATCATGGACGAAATGAACATCTAACGGGGATGTCATGAACAGAGCAAACACAGAAAGAAAAATAAAGTATGAGATCATGGAAAGGCAACGTAATTTCATTGGACATGTGATTAGGAAAGAGGAGTTAGAATGCATGGTAATTATGGAAAAGATTGAAGGAAAAAAAGCAAGAGGAAGACAAAGACAAGTGATGATGGAGACAGCAGTCAGAGAACTGGAAGCGAATACCAATGAAATAATCCACTTGACCCGAAATAGGAGTGTGTGGGCCATGGCAGTCGAAGCTCAAACTGGGCACGGCACCTGATGATGATGATGATTAGAATATTTAGATTGGTTACCAGTAAAATGACTTTTCCATTTCAAGTAGAATCTTTCATTGACATATTTCTGACATTTGATACTCAAAATTTTGAAATTTTCCCATTTCTTCAGTCGTGTATCTCTGATTTTTGTTTTAATTTCAGGAATTTGTTTTTCCGCATTTCATATCTCACTTTGATGGATGTGAGACTTGTCTTTGTGGCGGAAGGTACTGCACCAAAACTGAAGGCTGACACAATGAGTAAACGGAATGAGATGCGACATGGTGGGACCAGGAAGCCAGGAAGTTGTACTGTTCAGACTGGAAGATCCCGTTTTAAATCTGTTCTTAGAGAGGTCAGTGAGTTCTCTCGTCTGAGAGGTATAGTTTGGCACCTTGACCAGGGACCCCTGAATATTATCCCTCTTGGTATCAAAGTTATTGTCACTTCTTAGTCATAGTCATACTTTATTGATCCCGAGGGAAATTGGTTTTTGTTACAGTTGCACCGTAAATAATTAAATAGTAATATGTAAATTATGCCAGGAAATAAGTCCAGGACCAGCCTATTGGCTCAGGGTGTCTGACCCTCCAAGGGAGGAGTTGTAAAGTTTGATGGCCACAGGCAGGAATGACTTCCTATGACGCTCTGTGTTGCATCTCAGAGGAATGAGTCTCTGGCTGAATGTACTCCTGTGCCCAACCAGTACATTATGTAGTGGATGGGAGACATTGTCCAAGATGGCATGCAACTTGGACAGCATCCTCTTTTCAGACGCCACTGTCAGAGATTCCAGTTCCATCCCACAACACCACTGGCCTTACGAATGAGTTTGTTGATTCTGTTGGTGCTACCCTCAGCCTGCTGCCCCAGCACACAACAGCAAACATGAATTTGCTATTGAAATTCATTTTTAATTCCACTCATTCAAATGTTAACCAGGGCTTTACACTGAATATTAATGAAGGTATTACTGAACCCTGCCCTTTATGTTTTCTGAAATAAATTGTATTTTGAATTTTTAACTATTGGTTGAAATTTTTTTTTAAACAGTGAAACATGATAATTGACAAATAGTTCTTTTGGAACTAGTATTGTTTGATATTGCAACCTCTTAACTATCACTGTGGATTAGGAATTTACTTAATCCGTCTTATTATTGTATTAATGCAATGTAATAATTATGTTAAGACTAAAACCTTAGTTTAAATCCCAAATGAAGAATGCTAGTAATCCACCATTAAAATGGATTAGATATTACATGTAATGGATTTCTTTTTGCTTTGTATCATATTAACAAGTGGAATTATTTTTAATGCTTTTTCTCTTTTTGGTAGAGAAAGTTGCTGTTTATGACTAGTTGTCTCTTGTGTTTAATCAATGAAGATGGGTTTTGCTTCAGTGAAATGCTCCATTAGTAAGTCTAAGGTTAAGTTGGTTTGGCTTAAAGCCAGTTGTCAGAGTGAGATTGCATACAAATGTAATGTTTATTTGCACATGTGAGAACCCACTTGGTGTTTTGTTTAAATAATGTTTTCGCATTGAAATTCAACATCTGATGCAGACTGGCCATAATTTCCACTGAGGTTTTGTGCAAATCTAACACATTTTACTCCAAATTGTTTTTGTATTCAAATATCTACTAAAATTATCCTGTAAAAATTGAGTGAACTGAGATTTATTTTTCTTTTGCAGTGTTGTGAATTGCTGGATTATTTGGGTAATCCATGGGTTTGTGCCGCTGGTGAGGCTGAAGCTATGTGTGCCTATCTGAATGAAAATGGATATGTTGATGGTTGCATCACCAATGATGGTGATGCTTTCCTATACGGTGCTCAGACTGTGTACAGAAATTTGACAATAAACACAAAGGTACCTCAGATTTTACATGTTATGATATATTAGCCTTATCATCAGATTCTGCTCTTAAAAACTATTGCACAATTTCTGTCTGTGTGCATTTTCTGTGGTGTATTTTCTCTTTGTCTTGAGTCATTTAGCTCAAAGGAAGCGAAGGGAAATTTAAGGCTATTGGAGAATAGGAAGAGTTAGTTTAAAGTAATTCCAGTCATTAATGTGAAATTATTCGGGCATTGAGAACAATCAACAAAAAATTAGCTAATATGGTGCACTTACTTGTCAAAGAATGCAACAGGTATTCAACTGGTGTGATTGAAACCATTATAGTCTCCGATACCTCTCCCTCTATTTTCTTCATTAAAACACAGAATGATAGCATTTGTTTCTAGAGGATTAGAAGCAAGGTTGCAATGCTGAGACATTATACTGTATTGGTCAAACCACATTTTAGAGTATTGTGAGCACTTTTCGGCCCCAAATCTAACAAGGAATGCACTGGCATTGGAGAGGGTCCAGAGGAGGTCAAGGAGAATGATCGTGGGAATGCAAGTGTTAACACATGAAGAGCGTTTGATGTGACCGGGCATATACTCGCTGGAGATTTCATTTTGACCTATCAAATATTGGAAGGACATGGTGAGGATTTTTCGAATAGAGGAAGAGTACAGGACCAGAGGGGACAGCGTCAGAAGAGAAGGGTTCTATTTAGAACAGAGATGAGGAGGAATTTCTTTAGCCAGAGGCTGACTGGTGTCTGAAATTTTTTGCCACAGGCAGCTGTGGAGGCCAAGTCATTAGGTACATTTAAAGTGGAGGTTGATACATTCTCGATTAGTAAGGATATCAAAGGTTACAGGAAAAAGGCAGGGCAATAGGGTTGACAGGAAAAATAAACCAACCATGATCGAACGGAGGAGCAGATTCTTTGGGCCAAATAGCCTATAACTCTATATCTTATGATCTTATCTTATTATATTCTAATTTCTGAGGCTTGAGCTGAGATTCAGTTTGCAAATGCCTTATAGTGCTACAGTAGTAAGTACTATAATTGATACTAGTCAGGAGTGTTTGTACAAGTTACCCATCAAGGATAATGCCAAAATTTACTGCTCGGTGCACTGCTCTCCAGAATATGTCTTAAACTACATAAAATGTATTCTACTGTCAGCAGATAGCAAATTATACTAGTAGAGGATATGACAGGATCTTTTTCCTCATACCAAGATGCATATTAGACTTGGGAAGTTCAGTTCTTACTGTATTCTGCAGATTGCATTTTGTGTTTATCTAAACAGTGACCCAGTTATGTGTGGAAAGATTGTTAAATGATGGGGCAAAGAATCATTTGGCTACTGTATGTGGGGTAGTCAATATTTCATTATTATCAGCTGCAGGGTCTATGCCAAGTACTTGCATTTTGGGCGGAGTCACTAGGGCAGACTATTAATTTTTGTTTTATTCTTCATTTTAATAGGATCCTCATGTGGACTGCTACAAAATGTCAGCAATAAAATCCCAGTTAGGCCTTGACCGGGATGCATTAATTGGATTGGCAATTCTGCTTGGATGTGACTACCTTCCAAAAGTATGGTTTGATTTTAAAGTTGTAATTGCACAAATAAATTGTAATATGCATTAGCTGATAACTAAATTATAGACCATCCACAACTTATAGATTCCTGACTCGTGTTTAGCCTGAACATGAATGTTTGGGAAACTGATGGGATGAATTTGCCTGCTGCCACATGGGTGAAGACATCCTCTGGCAGGTGAGAAGTGTGGTGGAATATACGCCACATCGCTGGAAAACTACAAGCCCCATTTCCAGAAAAGTTGGGATATTTTCCAAAATGCAATAAAAACACTGGCCCACGTTCTCCTTACCAGGCTATTATTATGCCTAAACCCATCTGGACCAAAGCCCTCCATACTCCTCGCACCTATACACTCATCCAAACGTCTCTTAAATATTGCATTTTAACCCACATCCCATCATTTCTGCTGACAGCTCATTCCACACTTACACAATCTTCTGAGTGAAGAAGGCCCCCTTCATGTTCCTCTTAAATATTTCACTTTTCACCCTTTATTTATGACCTCTAATTCTAGACTCATCCACATATTTTGCATTTACCCTATCTATACCCCTCAATTTTGTATACCTCTATCAAATATCCACTCATTCTCCTATGCTGCAGGGGAAAATCTCCTAACCTTTCCTTATAATTCAGGTCCGCAAGTCCCAGCACCATCCTTGTAAATTTTCCCTACACTTTCAATCTAATTGGTACCTTTACTGTAGGTGACCAGAACTGTACACACAATTGTTGACCTCAGCAAAGTCTAATCCCTCTGATCCTCCACAATGCTGAGTCATGCCATTAATGCTATATTCTGCCATCATATTTGACCTACCAAAATGAGCCATGTTACACTTATCTAGGTTGAACTCCATCTGCCACTTCTCAGCCCAGTTTTGCATCCTATCAATGTCCCGCTGTAACCTCTGACAGCCCTCCAGACTATTCACAACACTCCCAACCTTTGTGTCATCAGCAAATTTACTAACCCATTCCTCCACTTCCTCATCCAGGTCATTATAAAAATCACAGTGTTTACCCGACAATTCGACAAGGGATAGAGAGATGTCACCCATTTCCCAGCAAAGGGGGACACCAACAAACAGTCACTATTACAATGTTAGTCTGCTGCATCACGTTTTATTCTGCGATTCTCCCAACTCGAGAATCGGCAGCAAACTCAGAGAGGGAGAGGTTGACTACAGAAACCTCTGCCGTGAAGTCCTGATGTTCCTTCTCCCACGACATCTCATTTGGTGGTACCGGCCTGGAATTGGTCATCCAAAGGGCCGCTCCCCTGGAAGCGTCATCTTCCATGCCGCACCTGGAAAATGTCGGAAAACGACCAGGTGGCCGGTGAGCTCCAAGAATGGGAACTCATCACCATAGAAAAACTGCAGTTTGAGTGCTGTTGCAGGTCAGGGAGCTCAAAAGAACTCCAGCCGCCTTGAAAAGGGGTGGGAAAAAAAGAAACATTTAAGAGGGGAACTTAAGCTGTTTCTGTTGGTGAGCTTGGAGAAGCAGCCACTTGGTGCCATCTTAGCTCCGCCAACCACATTATATACCTGTAGAAGCCCAGTATCACATCTCTCTAGTTAAGGACTCTGTATATTCACTAAAGAAACTTCCCTGAAACCTTATTGACAAACTCTGTGGCATCTAGTGCTTTTACAGTGCGAGAATCCCAGTAAATATTTGGAAAGTTAAAATCACTAACTACTACAACCTTGTATTTTGTGCAGCTCTCCAAATTTGCTCCTTTTAAATCCTGTGGGCTCTTATGTAGTTTATAATATAATCCCAGTAATGTGGTCATCTGTTCCTTATTCCTCATTTCTGCCCATATAGCTTCAGTAGATGAGCCCTCCAGTCTGACCTGTCTGAGCACTGATGTGGTGTTTTCCCTGAATAGTAATACCACCTCTTCACTTTTAATAGCTTCCCTCTCTATCATGTATAAAACAACAGAACCCCAGAACATTGAGCTACAAATCCTCCTGCAATCTAGTCTCACTAATGGCTACAATAACATGATTCCATGTGCTGATCCATCCTTACATTGAAATAGATCCAACTCAGGCATTAGTCCCACCATTCTGAACCTTTCAGTTCCTGTCTTTGTATGTAGGGTTAACGTCTTCTTTCCCCACAGCCACTCCACGAGCTGTGCTGGCACTCCGGTTCCCATTCTCCTGCAGATCTAGTTTAAACACCCCACTGCAGTACTAGCAAAACTTCCCACAAGGATATTGGTCCCCTCCAATTCGGGTGCAAACTGTCTTGTTTCCGCTTTCCCTGGAAGAGAGTGCAATGATTCAAAAATCTTAAGCTCTCCTTAGCCAAGTATTAAACTGTATTACCTTCTTATTTCTAGCCTTACTAGCAAGTGGCATCGGTAGCAATCCTGAAATCACGTCCCCAGAGGTCCTGACTTTTAATTTAACACCTAACTTTCTAAACTCTGTAGGACCTTATCTCCCTTCCTGCCAAAGTTCATCCAGCTCCAGCTCCCTGATGCAGTCTGTTAGTAACTCCAACTTGATGCATCAATTACTTGATGCAATGATGTCATCATTGGAGGTCTTCCCACATCCCACAAGTGTCATTCTCACTGTTCTAAATGTGTGAAGAGAGAGAAAGAAAACAATTAATTTACCTTGGCCTTCACCTCTTCTTGCAGAAGCCTCTTGAGATAAAACCTCAAGCTCCCACTCAACAATGACCATCCCGAATTTTTAAAAAAATTGTCCCTCGCCAATTGCTGAATAAACCAAGCCCAAGCTCACTGCAAAATTCCAATCATCCCTGCTTGCTTTTTTAAATGTCACCCTCACTCACCATAAGCAATAGCTTGTACAATCTCAACCCCCTAAACACCCGGAATCTTGGCACCATCCAGTGCAAAATAGCTCATAGGCACCTCCTAATCCACATCTCTGCAATATGTTATTTAGGTACAATCTCTTCCAAACCCACAACATCTACCACCAGATAGAAAAAAGGCAGCAAGTTAATGGAAACATGGCTGGATGCTGGTTTCCTTCCCAAGTCACATACCAATTGTGATTTGGAGATGTATTACCATCCTTCATCACTGGGTCCTGATAGACACCACTACTACTACTACGTTGACTTAGGCCTAGACACCACATTACTGCATTGTGGGGAATACATTCAAAAGAACTACGGTGGTTGAAGAAGGTGACTCTTGCCAACTTCTCAAAGGAAATTAAGTTGAGCAATAAATGCTGATCTTGTCAATAAAAACAGAAATTTGAAAAAAAGCTAAAGACAAGAAATGGCCTGTTTCTTTTAGTTTATTGTTCAGTTGAAAGAAATCTAAAAGATATATTTTTCCTTCAGAGAATGGAATCTTTTACTGGATTTTATTAATTGAATTTTTAATCGCCCAGTTACACAAATAGGATTAGTTTACATGTCTAAAAGAATATATTCTAGTTTCATGGTACTAGCTTAATAATTTAACCTCTGAGGCATGATAACATTGTCGTTTTAACTTCTGTGTGTATTTGATGATACAGATTTTGAATAAAGTGCAAAAAAAGAGCCTGCTTCCACAGTTTAATGTGTTCAAAGCCATTTAAGATTTGTTTACCACCAATTTGTGAACCCTTTTGAATAAACAAATATTTTAGAAGTGTTTATATTTTAAAAAAACAGAAAGATAAAATTGGCCTGGGTAATGATTCTGGTGCAAAACCTGTGAGTTCACTGGTTCGTTCTTGTAGTCCCATTGTTGTTAGATCCATTTTATCTCTATATACTTTGAGATTTTCTGTTAAAAATCTGTCTATTGTTTTTACTTTTCTGTCTCTAGGGAGTTCCAGGGGTTGGGAAGGAATTGGCTTTGAGGTTGGTTGTGACAATGAATGGGCAGAGTCTGCTTCAAAGGTAAACTTAACCCTTGGATAATTGACAGCTTCTAAGGAAGTTTTATCTCCTGGAGTTGACCTTTCTTCTAGATTACATTCTAACATAGTGTAATAACAGCAACATGACTGTAAAAAAAAACTACCCAAATACTAAGAATACAGAACTATAAAATGGTTAAATTATAGCTTAAAGGAAAATGAATGTTTTAACTTTATTCATACCGACACATCCTCATTCTCCCGTGCACATTCTTTCTCTTCCTTTTAACTTCCTCAAATCTACTGGCAGTGTTACAGTTTCTTAACATTTCAGCTTGTAAATCTTTACTTTCCACTTCAGAATCAGAATCAGGTTTATTATCACCAGCATGTGATGTGAAATTTGTTAAATTAGCAGCAGCAGTTCAATGCAATACATAATCTAGCAGGGAGGTAAAAATAATAATAAATAAAATCAATAATAAACAAGTAAATCAATTATGTATATTGAATAGATTTTAAAAAAACATACAAAAACAGAAATATTGTATATTTGTATTTTTAAAAAGAGTGAGGTAGTGTCCAAAGATTCAATGTCCATTTGGGAATCGGATGGCAGAGGGGAAGAAGCTGTTCCTGTATCACTGAGTGCGTGCCTTCAGGCTTCTGTACCTCCTACTTAGTGGTAACAGTGAGAAAAGGGCATGCCCTGGGTGCTGGCGGTCCTTAATAATAGATGCTGCCTTTCTAAGACACTGCTCCCTACAGATGTCCTGGGTACTTTGTAGGCTAGTACCCAAGATAGAGTTGATTAGATTTACAACCTTCTGCAGCTTCTTTCGGTCCTGTGCAGTAGCCCCTCCATACCAGATGGTGATGCAGCCTGTCAGAATGCTCTCCACGGTAACAACTATAGAAGTTTGAGTGTATTTGCTTACATGTCTAATCTCTTTAAACTCCTAATAAAGTATAGCTGCTGCCTTGCCTTCTTTATAACTACATCGATATGTTGGGACCAGGTTAGATCCTCAGAGATCTTGACAGCCAGGAACTTGAAGCTGCTCACTCTCTCCACTTCTCATCCCTCTGAGGATTGGTATATATTCCTTTGTCTTACCCTTCCTGAAGTCCACAATCAGCTCTTTCATCTGACTGACGTTGAGTGCCAGGTTGTTGCTGTGGCACCACTCCACTAGTTGGCATATCTCACTCCTGTATGCCCCTTTCATCCTTTCAATTCATTTTGAAGTGGCATGTATGATTTTAGCTTTCAGAGATTTATCTCCAGAGATTTGTACAAACAATATTGCAACCAAAACATGGGCAATGTGGATATAATTAATGGTGAAATATTTTGTATGCATTGATTTTAATTTATATTTTTTCAAAATAAAGTTAAAGTGTGAAAAGATGACTGTACTTGACTTTCCAGGTTTAAGCTATGGAAAAGAGAGTTTGATGAAACTGCTGGTACTCATGATTCCATTGTTAAAAAGAAAGCACACTGCTCATTGTGCCAACACTCAGGTAAGCAGCTCTTGAAATTTCTCTTCTTTCATGGAACGTATTGCTAGTAATGCAGCAGTTAATACCGTCCTGATTGTCTGAAGAAGGTTGTTAATAAGACACTTGTCTGAACTGCTACAGTCTGTATGGTGAGGGTAATTTGCCAGCATGGTTGGATTATACATTTTATGATTCTTGCTGGCAATGATAAAGGAGAAATAATACCGTATGTATACATTCAGGACTTTGCTGAATTTAAGAGGGAATTCCCATGTCATTGTGGTTCATATGCCTGTTCTGCATTGCCTTTTGTAGTAACATTCAACTGGTAAGGCTTGAAGGATCCAGAAGTCTAAAATCAAACTTGTGGAGGAACCCAGTGGGTCAAGTAGCATCTGTGGAGACAAAGAATAGTTGACATTTGAGGTCGAGATCCTGCATAACATCTGGGTGATGGCTGGATACAGACGAGGTAAAATATGGGTACCTGGAGCCTGATGAGGAGAAGGAAAAGTAGAGACAGAGACTAAAAGATGATAAGTCAAGTCAAATAAGTGAGGAATGATGGGCAGATAGATCAGTGGGGGGCACTGTGGGGGACAAATCTGAGTAATGGAGTGGGAATGTTTGGAAATGAAAAAGGCGAACAGAGAGAGAGAGAGAACCTAGGCAGACTAGTTAGAGTGGGCAAGGGTGGGGGTGAGGTTGACATAAAATTTGGTTGTAGGCCAAGTGCAACTAAGTGCAACTTGAAGTGCTGTTCACTAGTTTCCCTTTGGCTTTACCAATGCAGTGGACAAGGCCAAGAGAATACAGGTTGGTGTGGAAGGGGGAATTGAAGGACTTTGACCTCCACAGATGCTACTTGAACTACTGGATACCTCCCCAGCAGGTTTTCTTTACTGAAGATTTTAGTATCTGTAGTCTCTTGTGCCTACAGGTTCCTGAAGTTTTTGACAATATGTACCTTTTGGATAAAACATTGCAATCCCAGAGAAAGGTTGAAGAGTCAATGCTTTAATATGGTGGGTGGAGTTCAGATCAAAGAGGGTACAATGTCCTAGATGCTGCACAACTTGGAGTTGTTGCCGTTGCAGCCATTAAGGGAAGTGGGAAAACATTTGATCACCCTCCTGACCATTATAGATGGTGCCATGTGTGAGTGATGGGGATTCACTTGGTGCAGAATAACCATTCTCTGTTTTGCACTTGTAGCTGCTATTTTTCCATAATTGGTTCATTTCATTTAATTGTACACTCAGCACATTCATTAAAGCATTAAAGAAGAATTGATGATGGTAATGCCATTGTATGTCATGAAGAAGTGGTTATACCTTCTCATTTTGAAGATGTCGCTGCCGAGCATTGATGTGGAACAAGAGTTTTACTTGCTGCTTATCATTACAAGGCTGAACATTGTCCAAGTCTTGCTGGATCATTGTCTGCGGGTTTTGAATGGAACTCAACATTGCAATGATCTATCATCCGAGTTTTTGATGAGTAGAGATGATTGGGTATTACAATGCTGTCATTGGACTTTTGAGCTATTATATAGGTAAAACATTCTAGATGTTCTCATTACTGACTATATTTGGATATCTACACTGCCAGTAGCATGTTGCTTTGAATAGGAATTGCTGGTTCTTTCCAGGTATATAATAATAAATAGTCTTCATTTAAACTATTACATTTTTCAGATATTTTTAGTATTGTACTTTAAGGTAACAGCAACTTGAATTACTATCAAAGCCAAAGGGAAGCAGACATTGAACTACAGAAAAACCGAGGTCACCATAAAGGCTGCTTGAAGTAATGTGTATTAAAGAGAGCCTTAAAGGAGAATTGAGAAGCAAAAACAGTCAGGAAAGAATTACTGCTTCTAATTGTTAAACTAATAGCATTTCAAATAAACGCATAAATGCACAGCACAATCCATACCTTGCAAATTTTTCAATCAACTGCAGTAAATTACACTCTATACTACTGTGTTTCATTTAGGATTCGCTGGGAAGCATGCAACCAAAGGTTACCAGTTGTCTCTGAGTGACCAGTCTTGTTTACTGCATAGCAATGTCTACCAATGTCCTTGTGATTGTCATCAGGCAGAGGAGAAGAGGAAAAACAACTCTCTGGAGAACATCATCAAAAAGTAAGTCCCTTCCCCACTATGAAGATGTACCGTCTTAGATGAGTATTTTGCATATGGGATTATTCAAATATGAATGCAAATTGCTTTCAAATATAAAATTTCCTGGTTAATATTATGTTCTATTGAATTGTGTAGATCAGGGGTCCCCAACCCTTTTTGTACCATGAACCAGTTTAATATTGACAATATTCTTGCGGACTGGCCATTGTGGCGGGGTGGGGGGGGGGGAAGGTGCGGGTGTTAGTCAACAGTGGACATGACAGGGATTGAGGAAAGGTGCAGCTGACTCGTATCGTTTCATATCACCAAATCATATCGTTTCCTCGCGGCCCGGTAGCGCATGCTTTGCAGCCCGGTACCGGTCCGTGGCCTGGTGGTTGAGGACCACTGGTATAGATCAGTAGAGTATCCACCCTGCAGACCAAACTGTTGGGGTATTTGGCCATCTACTTATCCATGAGTCTCTTGTTCTCATAGTGTGAATCAATTCAATTCAAAATATTTTTCAAAAATCTTTGAAATACATGTCCTTTCTGGTAGGATATTTCATTTCCTAATTAATTCTGGCACTTTCAGGTGAATGTCATGGCCCATCTGCTTCTGAATAAACAACTTTTGCAGGTGTAAAACTAAGAAATATTAATTATGTATCAGGTTGAAATACCAGTCTGGTATCTTTGGGACCTCTCTGGCACCGGACAACAAAAGACGTCAGACCGCAGAAATGGACCTTTGAACCCTCACATAAACACATGCCTAATCGCTAGATCTGCCAGTTCACACTGCATATTTATTACTATTTGCAAAATTTTTCTGCAGCAGTTATTTGTGTTTATCTGCTTAAATGTACACATTCAAATATTTTATTACCTCGAAACATCCCTTATAGTACCATCCTTCCAGGAGAAACTTTGTTCCAGTATACAATGTCCATTTTTTGACTTTTCAGTAGAAATATAACATAGAAAGCAATAAGCGACTGTGAGCATTCTAATTGCATAATAGAACCTGTTTAAATCTAGCCTTTTCCTCTCTCTGACTGAAGTTGGCTCCCACCATCCCTTTCCATTATCTACAAAGCACTTCTCAGTTGTGTGATTGAATATCCTTCTATTGGAAGGTTGTAGCTGCAATACGTCTCCAGAAGCTCAACACAAGGATGCAACCACACATGTGATTGGTACTTAATGCAGACCTCTAAATATTTATTCCCTCCTCCATTGATGTGCATTGGGAGGAGTGTGTAACAATATGTTGATTACTCCAACTGCACATCCCAAACCTGCAGGCTGATTGCTTTGGCTGTGAATTGGCCGAAAATCCAATGAGTAGGATCAGACATTGTACCAAGTTAGAGGCAATTTACATTACCACAGGCATTAGTTAATTCATGTCATCTGCAATTAAAGGAATCTATTAAGAACCAGTAGAGGGACTGGAAAATACTGCAACACACAAAAATATGCTGGAGGAACTCAGAAGGCCAGGCAGCATCTATGGAAAAGAGTAAACAGTTGATGATTCAGTTTGAGGTTCCGGAAATGGGTCATTTTAGAGGTAGCTGGCAAGTAGTGGGTATCATGCTTGGACATGTGATGACACGTATGAGTGATTTAGATGAAGGAACAGCAAAATTTCAAATTTGCCTCTGACACTATACTGTGTGGAGTCATGATTGTGAGGAGAAAAGCAAAACTCTGCGAGGGAGTGCAGATAGATTGAATGTGTAAGCAAAACAGTTAAGTAAATATTTGTCAGTAAATATATTTAAGGCAAGGCTAGATAGATTTTTACATAGAAGGGGAATTAAGGGTTATGGGGAAAAGGCAGGCAGGTGGAGATGGGTCCATGGCCAGATCAGCCATGATCTTATTGAATGGCAAAGCAGGTACGACAGGCCAGATGGCCTACTCCTGCTCCTATTTCTTATGTAACCCAATATAGATGATGTTTAATGTGGATAAATATAAAACTAGAGCAACACACAAAATGCTGGAGGAACTCAGCAGGTCAAGCAGCCTTTTTGAAAATTGGAACAGTTGCTGTCTCAGGCTGAGACCCTTCTTCAGTACTTGAAAGGAAGGGAGAAGATGCCAGAATAAAAAGATGGGGGGGGGGGGAAGGAGAACTAGCAGGAAAGTGATGGGTGAATCCAGATGAATGGGAAAGATAAATGACTGGAGAAGAAAGATAGGGGAGGAGAGTGGACCTTGGAAGAATGGGAAGCAGGAGCACCAGAGGGAAGTGATAAGCAGGTGAGGAGAAGGGGGCAAAGGTGGGTTAAAGGGGGAGGGCAAAAGGAAAAAAATTACCAGAAGGAGAAATTAATGTTCTTGCCATCAGGTTGGAGGCTACCTGGGTGGAATATGGGGTTTTGTTCTTCCACTGTGAGAGTGGGCCTCATCATGACAGAAGACGAGGCCGTGGACTGGTGTGTCGGAACAAAATAGGGATAGAAATTAAAATGGTTGTCTGGTTGTCCTCCAGGAAATTCTGCTTTTGGCAGGTGGAGCAGAGATGCTCGACAAAGAGGTCCTCCAGTTTACAACAGGAATCATCAATGTGGAGGAGGCTGATTCAGGAGCACCAGATACAATAGATTTGTAGGTGAAGTGTTGCTTCACTTGGGTGGACTGTTTAGGGCCCTGAATGGAGGTGACGGGGGAGGTGAATGAGCAGAAGTAGCATTTCTCTGATTTGACGGGATGTGTGCCAGGTGGGAGATTAATGGGGAGGGATGAATGGACAAGAGAATCACAGGGAGTGATCCCTGCGGAAAGTGGAGAATGGGAGAATGTAATGATGTGTTTTGTTGTAGGGTCCCATTGAAGGTAGCCATCTCTGTAGGATAAATAGCAAGATACCATTTCATTTAAGTAATAGATAAGTAAGTGTTGATGTACAAAGAGACTTTTGCATCCATCATTTAAGATAAACCTGCAAATCATACTTGCTCCTTATGGTAAGGAGCAAGAATATTTGGCTTCAATTTACAGGTCCTTGATGACATACAGCATTGGGACTGTTGTGCAGTTTTGGTATCCTTACCCAAGGAAAAAATCTATTTGCCATAGAGAATGCAATATATTCACCAGGAAAATTAGGTAGATTCCTTAATAGAGATTAGGTCAGCCAGTTTGTATTTATTAGAATCTGGAAGAATGAGTGGGTATGCTATTGAAACTTGCTAAATTCTGACCCAAGACGACTGTAGGGTTGGGAACACACATCAAAGTTTCTGGTGAACGCAGCAGGCCAGGCAGCATCTCTAGGAAGAGGTACAGTCGACGTTTCGGGCCGGGAGGAGGGTTTATCTGGAATAACGAGTCACCATCTCTACTAGAGAAGAGAAATTGCTTCAATCATATTCTGGTGATTCTATGAGAAGCCTACTATAGAGGGCTGTAGTTAGGGAATAGTCAAATTTCTAAACACAGAAGTTATCAATGTACGGTGAAGGTAGCAGTATGATATTAAGATAGGAGGTGGCATGCTTGTTTTACTGGCCAGAGCATACAGTATAAAGGTTGGGAAATCATTGCAGCTGTATAAAATGCTGGTCAGGCCATATTTGGAGTATTATGTGCAGTTCTGGTTGTCAAACTAAGGGAAGGATGTGAAGGTTTTGGAAAAAGCAGAGGTAAGATTCACAAAAATGTTAGTTGGTTGGGATCATGTTTGCTATAAAGAGAGATTGGACCAACTTGGATTGTTTTCTCTGGAGTGCTCGAGGCTGAGGGTTGACCTGATACAAGTATCTAAAATTATGGGAGACATGGTCAAACACTAAGATCATAGGCTTGCAGTGAAAAGGGGACAGTTTAGAGGCAACTCGCAGGGCAAAATTTTTACAGTGATTGGTACTTGAAACATGCTATCAGAGGAAATGCTAGATGCAGATACAATAGCAACATTTAAGAAGCATATGTAGACAGATGGGGTTCTTTACCTTTGCACCATGGTATGCTGGAGGGCCAGTTCCTATCTTGTACTGTTCTATGATCAGCCATGACTAGAAGATGCATTTAATGTCAGAGAAATATATACAATATACATCCTGAAATGCTTTTTCTTCACAACCATCCACGAAAACAGAAGAGTGCCCCCAAAGAATGAATGACAGTTTAAGGTTAGAACCCCAAAGACTACCCCACCCTCGCCACAGCTCTCCCTCCCGCGAGTAAGCGGCAGCAAGCAATGAAACCCCTCTTCCCCCACCGGCAAAAAAAAGCATCGGCACCCACCACTGAGCACTCAAGCATGAGCAAAGCAACAGCAAAGACACAGACTTGCAGTACTCCAAAGACTACTTGTTCACCTGGTATTCGACATACCACAGGCTCTCTCTCCCTAATAAGGGAGAAAGGGGCGTCTCCATTTCACAGCAAGAGGGGAGACATAATAAGCAACTTGCTGGTTTATGATGTTAAAAGTCCATTGTGTCGCTTTTTCTGAGCTCTGCGCCCAAAGATCTCAGGTCTCTGAGCACACAGCCTTGGATCTCCCACGACACACCGATCCACCCGTCTCTAGAGCCACGAAATCTCAGTCCTCCGAAGGCAAGCAAAGCTCTTGGCGTGCCAAATAATGGCCAGTCACGAAGAACCCTGAAAGAGATAAATAGAGATATTAAAGATGGAAATAGAGCTGTTTCCGAAGATGCAAGGCGCCATTAACGTTCGTAAACTGCTGCTCCTAGTTTGCCTTGAATGGTGAGGCGGGCTCAAAGGTCAAGTAGTCCAGGTCTTCTATTTTTCTATATATTTACCTAATATAACTGAAACCATCTTACTTGATAATTCATTTTCTAAGACCACACTGTCACATTTTCTTACATAACAGCAGAAGTTAAATCTTTGATTCTAAAGTGTTCCCTCAGAATATCAAAATATAAGCAAGAGATTGTTCTTTGTAATAAATCAATCCTCTTTCTCTTTCAGAAAAGCCACAGCTTGTGAGTATTTTCCATTCGAAGAGGTAAAGCAAAACTATTTTCAACCATTAATTGCTTGTGAGGTAGCTACACAGTATAGCAAACAATACAAAGTACGTCTTTCTGTGTTTCAGGTGATCCAAGAATTTCTTATCAGCAAAGAACAGCCAATTCAAAAAGCTCAGTGGAGGCGTCCAAAGCTGTTACTACTTCAGGTATCTAGTATAATTTCGTAAAGCAGGCCACCAAAAGTCTCACTATAATTCAACTAATTAGAAAATTCGGTTTGAAAATCTCCAAGGTCAGATGTTAAATGAACTAATCAATGTGATGACCATAAGTCAGATCTTTTAGTTTTTGATATATTTCCTGATTTTAGCAGAGTATCAGGACTACACTCAGTGGCTACTTTATTAGGTTCCTCCAGGTACATAATTAAGTGGCCACTGAGTGTATGTTCGTGGTCTTCTGTTGCTGTAGCCCACCAACTTCAAGGTTCAATGTGTTGCACATTCAGAGATGCTCTTCTGTACACAAATGTTGTAACGTGTGGTTACATTAGAAAGGGGTGACATGAGTTCAGAAGGTGTTGAATTAATGTGGGTAGAGTTAAGGAAATGCCCCAATGGGAGTTGTATACAGACCCCCCCCCCCGCCTCCCAAACAATAGTAAGAATGTGGTCTACAAATTACAACGGGAGGTAGAGAATGCATACCAAAAGGACAATGTTACAATAGTCATGGAAGTTACAGGATTGGGAAGTTTTTAAAAACCAACAGAGGGCAACTAAAAAAAGTAATTAAGAAGGTGAAGTAAGCTAGCCAATAATATTAAAGAGGATGTCAAAAGTTTCTTCAGATACACAAAGTGTAAAAGAGGGGTGAGAGTGATATTGGACCACTAGAAAACGATGCTGGAGAGGCAATAATGGGGGACAAGGAAATGATGAATGGACTGAATAAGTATTTTGCATCAGTCTTCTCTGTGGAAGATACTAGCAGTATTGTGGAAGTTCCAGAGTGTTTGGGGTCAGAAGTGTTTGAAGTTACCATTACCAGGGAGCAAGTTCTTGGGAACTGATAGATCTGAAGGTAGATAAGTCACTTGGACCAGATGGTGTACACCACAGGGTTCTGAAAGAGGTGGCTGAAGAATTTGTGGAGGCATTAGTAATGATCTTTCAAGAATCGCTGGATTCTGGAATGATTCCAGAAGACTGGAAAATTGCAAATGTCACTCCACTCTTCAAGAAGGAGAGGGAGAAGAAAGAAAACTATATAGGCCAGTTAATCTGACCTCCAGTGGTTAGGAAGATGTTGGAGTCGATTATTAGAATGAGGTCACAGGGTATTTGGAAGCACGTAACAAAATAGACCGTAATCTGCATGGGAAAAAGCCCAAGGGAAAATCTTGCCTGATTAAGTATTTTGGAATTCTTTGAGAAAATAACAAGCAGGATAGACAAAGCTTCAAATTCCTCGTTGTCCACATTTCCGAGGATCTCACCTGGTCCCTGAACTCCTCCATCCTGATCAAAAAGGCGCAACAGTGCCATTATTTCCTGCAGAAGAAAGCTCACCTCTGTCCCAGGATACTGACGGACTTTTAGCGCTGTACCATTGAGAGCATACTCACCAACTGCATCTCAGTGTGGTATGGCAATTGTCCCGTATCGGACCACAAAGCACTCCAGCGTGTGGTGAAAACTCTCCAGCAGATTATTGACACCCAATTGCCCACCATTGAGAAAATCTACCATACCCGCTGCCTGGGCAGGGTGAAAAGCATTATCAAGGATGCATCTCACCCTAACCATGAATTTTTTACTCTCCTCCCATCCAGTAGGTGCAAAAGGAGCCTCCGCTCCCACACCAACGGGCACAGGAAGAGCTTCTTCCCTGAGGCTGTGACACTGCTGAACCTCTCATCACAGCGCTAAGCAGTATTACATCTGTATTGTACTGTCTCAGTACTTTTATATTTGTGTGCTGTAGCACTTTTTTTATTCGCAGTTATTTTGTAAATAACACTATTCTTTGCATTTCTGGTCAGATGCTAAATGTATTTCATTGGCTTTGTATCTGTACTCGGCACAATGACAATAAAGTTGAATCTAATTTAAAAGGAGGCAGTTGATGTTGTATAGTTGGATTTTCAGAAGGCCTTTGACAAGGTGTCACGAGGCCTTTTAACATTGTATTACAGGTTCTAGCATGGATAAAGCAGTAGCTGGTTGGCAGGAGGCAAAGAGTGGGAATAAAGGGAGCCTTTTCTGTTGGCGGCTGATAACTAGTGGTGTTCCACAGGTTTGGGAATGCTTTGTACATTTTATGTCAATGATTTGGATGATGAAAATAATAGCCTTGTTGCAAAGTTGGTGGATGATATGTAGATAGGTAAAGGGACTGGTATTTTTGAGGAAGCAGATAGGCTACAGAAGGACTTGGACAGATTAGGAGAATGGACAAAGAAGTGGCAGATGGAATACAGTGTCGGGAAGTGTATGGTTATGCACTTTGGAAGAAATAAAAGGGTAGACTATTTCCTAATTGGAGAGAAATGCAAAAAAACTGAGGCAGAAAGGGATGAGATTCCTTTTGGAGGAGTCTCTAAAGGTTAATTTGCAGGTTGAGTCTGTGGTGAGTAAAGCAAGTGCAATGTTCACATTCATTTCAAAAGAACTTAAATATAAAAGCAAGGATGTAATGTTGAGGCTTTATAAAACACTGGTGAGGCCTCACTTGGAGTATTTTGAGCAGTTTTGGGTTCCTTGTCTTAGAAAGGATGTGCTGACACTGGAGAGGGTTCAAAGGAGGTAAATGAAAATGATTCCAGGATTGAACAGCTTGTCATATGAAGAGCTTTGATTGCTCTGGGCCTGTATTCACTAGAATTGAGAAGAATGAACAGTAGCCTAATTGAAACCTATCAAATGGTAAAAGGTTTTGATACGGTTGATGAGGAGAGGATGTTTACTATGGCGGGAGAGTCTAAGACCAGAGGGTTCACTCACAGAATAGAAGGGTGTCCTTTTAGAACTGAGATGAGGAGGAATGTCTTTTGCCATTGGGTGAATCTATGGAATTTGTTGCCACAGGCGGTTGTGGAGACAGTCTTTACAAATATTTAAAGCAGAGGTTGATAGATTCTTGATTGGTGAAGATATGAAGGATTCTGGGAGAAGGCAAGAGACAGGCTGAGGGGCAAAATGGATCAGTTATGATGAAATGGCGGAGCAGACTCAATGAGCCAAATGGCCTTATTCTGCTCCTACATCTTATGGTCTTGCAAATAACTTCAGGGCCTGTGGTTCTGGATCCAGTGAAGCATTGCTTGATATCTGCTTTGAAACTCAAACTGATTTTGTCAATAGACAATAGACTTGGGATTAGGCCATTCAGCCCTTCGAGCCAGCACCGCCATTCACTGTGATCACGGCTGATCATCCACAATCAGTACCCTTTTCCTACCTTCTCCCCATATCCCTTGACTCCGCTATCTTTAAGAGCTCTATCTAACTCTTTCTTGAAAGAATCTATAGAATTGGCCTCCACTGCCTTCTGTGTGGGCAAGTGGCCAAGTGGTTAAGGCATCGGACTAGTGACCTGAAGGTCGTGAGTTCGAGCCCCAGCTGAGGGAACGTGTTGTGTCCTTGAGCAAGGCACTTATCACACATTGCTCTGCGACGACATTCGTGCCAAGCTGTATGGGTCCTAATGCCCTTCCCTTGGACAACATTGGTGTCGTGGAGAGGGGAGACTTGCAGCATGGGCAACTGCTGGTCTTCCATACAACCTTGCCCAGGCCTGCACCCTGGAGAGTGAAGACTTTCCAGGTGCAGATCCATGGTCTCGCTAGACTAGCGGATGCCTTCTGAAGCAGAGCATTCCACAGAACCACAACTCTGTGTGTGAAAAAATTTTTCCTCAACTCCATTCTAAATTGTCTACCCCTTATTCTTAAACTGTGGCCTCTGGTTCTGGACTCCCCCAACATCGGGAACATGTTTCCTGCCTCTAGCCTGTCCAATCCCTCAGTGCAGGAACTTTCAATCTTTAAGGAACTGTAACTGAGGCACAGTTTTCTGCTTAACGAATCCACTGAGGTCACCAATTAGTTTATAAAATGTGGTTAAATTTTCATGGCTGGGATGGTAAAGTGACAAAGCAATATTTTGAATTTAAAATTTATTTTTAATATCAGTAGTTTAGGTGGATAATTAGACATGCAGATTAATAGAATCTTTTCCTTTCCATTTTAGAATTTTGTTCTGGATAAAATGGAATGGCCTAGACATTACACATGCGAAAAAGTGCTGCCATTACTTTCACATTACGACATGACGGAGAGAAGACTAGGTAAAAAGGACACTGGCCACTTACAGCCTGTAAGGTAACAACATATTGATTAAAAACAAAAAAAATAATCAATGGATCTGCATGAGATGGAGTTAACATTTCAGTTTGTATCTGACTGGGGAAGGTAGAAATACAATTGCAGAGAAGGGGCAAACAAAGCAAAAGTCAGGCTTTCTTTGTTAGCAAGGAGACTATAAGTGAGTGATACATCTACTCAGTTGCACTTTATTGGGTACTCCTGCAGACCTGCTTATTAATGCAAATACCTGTTCAGTCAATCATGTGGCAACAACTCAATGCATAAAAGCATGCAGACATGTTCAAGTGATTTAGTTGCTGTTCATAAGTACAGGGAAGAAATGTGACCCAAGAGACTGACAGTGGAATAATTGTTGGTACCAGATGGGCTGGTTGAGTATCAAAAACAACTGATCTAGGATTTCCATGGACAGCAGTGCCTTGAGTTTACAAAGAAGGGTGCAAAAACAAAACATCCAGTTCTGAGGGCAAAAGCACCTTGAGAGAGGTCAGAGGATGGCCAGACCAGTTCATAATCTTATAAACCTCTATCAGCCTCTGCTGCTCCAGAGAAAACAATCCAAGTTTATCCAAGCAGCATCCTGGTAAACTTCTTCTGCACCTTCGCCCAAATCTCGACATCTTTCTTTTAGTTCAAGTTCAAGTCAACCATAGTCATAGTCATTCTTTATTGATCCTGAGGGAAATTGGTTTTCGTTACAATTGCAACTATAAATAATAAATAGTAATAAAACCATAAATAGTAATATGTAAATTATGTCAGTAAATGATGAAATAAGTCCAGGATCAGCCTATTGGCTCAGGGTGTCTGACCCTCCAAGGGAGGAGTTGTAAAGCTTGATGGCCACAGGCAGGAATGACTTCCTATGACGCTCTGTGTTGCATCTTGGTGGAATGAGTCTCTGGCTGAATGTACTCCTGTGACCAACCAGTACATTATGTAGTGGATGGGAGACATTGTCCAAGATGGCATGCAACTTAGACAGCATCCTCTTTTCAGACACCACCGTGAGAGAGTCCAGTTCCATCCCCACAACATCACTGGCCTTATGAATGAGTTTGTTGATTCTGTTGGTGTCTGCTACCCTCAGCCTGCTGCCCCAGCACACAACAGCAAACATGATAGCACTGGACACCACAGACTCATAGAACATCCTCAGCATCATCCGGCAGACGTTAAAGGACCTCAGTCTCCTCAGGAAATAGAGACGGCTCTGACCCTTCTTGTAGACAGCCTCAGTGTTCTTTGACCAGTCCAGTTTATTGTCAATTCGTATCCCCAGGTATTTGTAATCCTCCACCATGTCCACACTGACCCCCTGGATGGAAACAGGGGTCACCGGTACCTTAACTCTCCTCAGGTCTACCACCAGCTCCTTAGTCTTTTTCACATTAAACTGCAGATAATTCTGCTCACACCATGTGACAAAGTTTCCTACTGTAGCCCTGTACTCAGTCTCATCTCCCTTGCATGAATACAGCCAAGTAAGCAGTGTGACTCCATGGCCAAGGTGAAAAACACAGTACCAACAGTCATACACAGCACAAGGCACATATAGCACATATAAAGTATACGTGAAATACTGTCAGAAAAAAAATTGGTGTAAGACCAGTCCACAACTGAACACAACACGGCTTGTCTTCTGCCGAGTGACCACTCGAGGCAGCACCACTTTGGACACCACACTGCCTCTGGTGAAGTGCACTGATTTGGACACCTCTTGCCTGGGCGCTTGTAAACTGGCAACACCACGGCTTGAGGCCTACTCCTCGCTACAATCGAGGCCTTGCAGCTTCGCCACCCCACCCACCAATAAACCAGAGAATTGGACTTAAGCATTCCACATTAACAATGTTGAACGGGGTCTTGCAATCACGAGAAAAGAGACTAAGATGATCACTCACTGCTAGCCTGTACACTGCCTTCACTCTAAAGTGCCTCTCTGATGGAGGCAGCAACACAATCCAAACATAGTCCAGCTCCTACAGTTTCTCTGCCAACAAACAGCTCACTGATGGGATAGACCTGCAGAAGATTAACTTCTTAATGTCCAGCAGGATCTGCAATTATAACAAATGCTTATTTTTTAAAATACAGTGGCAGCTTTGGTTGGCCCTGTAGCAGCTGCTGAAATCAAATGTGCCGCCATCTTACCAGAAGGACATAATGGGGCGAACAGAAATGTATGCAATACTCCAGATGCAGCCTAACTAGAGTTTTGTAAAGCTGCAACATAATTTCCTGACTTTTGAACTTGGTGCTGTGACTAGTAAAGGCAAGCATGCTCCTACCCCTGAATGTACTGTCTCTTTACATTTGACTTGCCAAGGTGCAACACTTCACACCTGGCCAGGTTAAACTTCATCTCCATTTTCACCACCCATAATCTCCAACTGATCTATATCATGCTGTATTCTTTGCCGGTCATCTACACTGTTCACAACACCACCACCAATCTTTGTACCATCTGCAAACCTATTACTTTATACTTTGTTGTCGCCAAACAATTGATACTAGAACGTACAATCATCACAGCGATATTTGATTCTGCGCTTCCTGCTCCCTGGATTACAAAGATTAAATATTAAAAATAGTAAAAATTAGTAAATATTAAATTTAAATTATAAATCATAAATAGAAAATAGAAAAATGGAAAGTAAGGTAGTGCAAAAAAACCGAGAGGCAGGTCCAGATATTTGGAGGGTATAGCCCAGATCCGGGTCAAGGTCCGTTCAGCATCTTCTCACAGTTGGGAAGAAGCTGCTCCCAAATCTGGTCGTACGAGTCTTCAAGCTCCTGAGCCTTCTCCCGGAGGGAAGAGGGACAAAAGGTGTGTTGGCTGGGTGGGTCACGTCTTTGATTATCCTGGCAGCACTGCTCCGACAGCTTGCGGTGTAAAGTGAGTCCAAGGACGGAAGATTGGTTTGTGTGATGTGCTGCGCCGTGTTCACGATCTTCTGCAGCTTCTTTCGGTCTTGGACAGGACAACTTCCATACTCCATCTATTTACATTTTCATCCAGGTCATTCATATATCTTGCAAACAGCAAAGGTCCCAGACCTCCAGCTAGTCCCTTCGCTCATCGCCCTTTTTCTTCGATGGAGAAGCCAGTTCTGAATCCAAACAGCCAATTCACAATTGATTCCATTCATCTGAATCTTTTGGATGATTCTCCCATGAGGGACTTCGCCAAACCCCTTACTAAAATCCATGTAGACTACATCCAGAGCTTTACCTTCATTAATCACCCTCATCAAAAATCTCAATCAAGTTAGTAAGACACGACTTGCCCCACACCAAGTTCAATTTCAAGTTTGTTATTCAAGTGTACCCATGAATACAGCCAAATGAAACGGCGTTTCTCTGGAGCCAAGATGCTAAACATGATAATACTGACAGTCATACACAGCACAAATGTTACGATAGCAGAGAAACATACAGTCAAATAAAAGGTGGTCCAAGTCCCTGAGTGTCATGGCCTGTAGATTAATGGTGCGTGCTAGTACAACCACAGGCAAATGCAATCCAGCTTGACTTCTACTGAGCGAACACTAGGGGGCAGCACTAAGGAAGGGAACAGCAACCAACCCAGCACATACTCCAGCTCTCTCCCACTCTACCACTGGCACCTCCTCCCCTTGGCTATTACAACAGGCGACTCTGTGCATGAGGCCCTGGTTCACCCAACAACTAAGGCCATGCAGCTCCCCTGCCATCAATCTTGCCAGTGAACCAGATTTGCAGTATTCTACATTACCAATATCCAACAGGGTCTTGCGATCACAAGAAAAATGTCTAAGACAATCATTTGCACTGTTTTAGGACCATACACTGCCTCTAACAGCTTCCCACTTGTGAATTGGCTGTTTGGATTGATAACATTATCCGTAACAAGTCCAGTTCCACCGCCACCAAGCAACTCACCAATGGGACAGAGCTGCAGCACTTGATGTTCTCAATGTCCAGCAATACCTTCCAATCCCAAGAAAGATGCAAAGGATGAACAATGCTGAACCCTGAGAGGCTGCTGTGACTGAGCACACAGCCGTCTTACCGGAAGCTAGCCCTCCCTAATTAGGCCACATTTTTCCAAATGCTCATAAATCCTATCGCAAAGAATTCTCTCCAGTAACTACCACTGATGTGAGACTTACCACTCTATAGTTTCCAGGCTTATCCCTGGTTCCCCCTTTGAACAATGGAACAATATCAGCTACTTGTCGGTCCTCTGAGGACACAAAGATATTGGTCAGGTCCCCAGTAATCTCTTTACTTGCCTTTCTCAATAACCTAGGATATATCCAATCGGGCCCTGGGGACCTTTTCACCCTAATGCTTTTTAAAAGACACAACACTAGGCTTCTCCTTTACTTCAAATAATCTGCATAGTAAACCTCTCAGCACTGATCTCCCTGTCCTCCACATCCTTCTCCTTTGTAAATACTCATGTAGATTTCTCATTAAGGACATCGCCCATTTCCTTAGCGGTGGAACTGGACTTGGTGCGGACTACGTTGCTGCCTGCCACAGAGAGGTGTCGGTGCGCAAAGGCAGTGTGCAGTCTGAAAGCAAGTGATTGTCTTAGTCATCTTTCTTGTGATCACAATTCCCTGTTGGATATTGGTAAAATGGAATGCTGCAAGTTCAGTTCGCTGTTTATTGGTGGAGGAGCCGTGTGGCTTCGGTTGTAGTGCAGACTAGGCCTCATGTTGCAGTGTCACCTATTTGCAGCCACCCAAAAGAGAGGTGGTGCTGCCCTCCAGTGTTTGCTCTTGCCAACAACATTCATGGACTCAGTACCTGGGCTAAATTATATATTTTTTTGGTGTGACTTTTACTACTAAATTATATATGCCTTGTGCTGTGTATGGCTAGATACTGTGCTTTGTACCTTTGCCCTAGAGAAACACTCTTGCTTGGCAGCATTTATGAATGGTTAAATGACAATTAAATTAAACTTAAAGGCATATTGCAGATTTCCAAAACCAACAGTGAAATCAATAATTCCACATAGTGTTTCTAGTGACCAAGTTTTATCTTCTCCCTTCACTTCTGATACTTCAGATTTCATTCCATTTGCAACTCCTGTCAGAGTATCTTGTCATTTTTTATATATATCCAACTTTTACTACCTCCTTCCAGATAGCTCCTTTACCATTTCTATCATGCTATCTCTCCTAGTCTTTAGCCTAATATAGACCTTTCTCATTTACTCTCTCTGTCCTGATCCCTTTCTCTGTAGCTTTAACTTTTTGTTATATTTCTCACTTTTCTAACTCTGAGGAAAGGTCAACAAATCTGAAATCTTAACTGTTTCTCACTCTCAAGTGCTGGCTGACTTGCTAGGTATTTCTTGCTTTTTCTGATTTTACTTCATATTTCCAGCCTGACTTTGAACCAAATTATTTATTGCTATTTATATATTTCTTTTAATAAATTCTGATTAAAATGTTGAAATTATTTATAATTATAAAATTGAAGATGACTTTTTGATATTTGAATATAAGAATTGGAAGGGCACACAAACATTTACGTAATTTACCTGTGTTATGGAAATGATCATCCACTACAAATATCTGAACCTCATTCTTATACAGTAGCCAAGTAATGAGAGAGAGGAATAACCACAGATCTTTCTAGAATTCTAATGCATTATTATACAGTAAGATTTATGTGTATTTTGGAGTTTCTAATATTTTTCTTTTACTTTCAAAGAATTGTCAAAATAAGAATCCGGAATGGGATTCCATGCTTTGAAATTCAGTGGGAAAAACCAGGTAGATAATTTCAATTTTTTCACAAATTTGAATTGGAAAAAGGCAATGCTAGTAATCATAGACTTAGCTTTCTGTACAAAATTGGTCAGTAAAAATACAGCCCATGTAAGAGAATCCGAAAGGGTCTAATAATGGCTGTAAATATTTAGTAATCAGTACTGCTCTTTGAATTGATTGTGTGTTTGCAAATTATTTCTGATAAGTTTGTTTGTTTGTTTGTTTATTTATTTATTTATTGACATACAACACAGAGTCGGCCCTTCCTGCTCTTCTAGCTGTGCCACCCAGCAATCCTTCAATTTAATCCTAGCCTGATCACAGGACAATTTACAGTGACTAATTATAAATTGGGAGGAAACAGGAGCACCCAGAGGAAACCGCCGTGGTCACAGGGAGAGCGTACAAACTCCTTACAGGCAGCGGTGGGACAAGCCTTGGTTAAGGCCAGATAACTTGGATCAGCCATTTCAACATATTACAGGTTGAGCACCCCTTATATGAAATGCTTGTGGCTAAAGTGTTTTGGATTTTGGAGTTTTCTTAGATTTTGGAATATTTGTATCTATATAATGAGATACCTTGGGGATGGAACACAAGTCTAAACACGAAATTCTTTTACATTACATATACAGCTTATGCATATATCCTGAAGGTAGTTACATAGAAAATAGGTGCAGGAGTAGGCCATTCGGCCCTTCGAGCCTGCACCGCCATTTATTATGATCATGGCTGATCATCCAACTCAGAACCCCGCCCCAGCCTTCCCTCCATACCCCCTGACCCCCGTAGCCACAAGGGCCATATCTAACTCCCTCTTAAATATAGCCAATGAACTGGCCTCAACTGTGGCAAAGAATTCCACAGATTCCCCACTCTCTGTGTGAAGAAGTTTTTCCTCATCTCGGTCCTAAAAGGCTTCCCCTCTATCCTCAAACTGTGGCCCCTCGTTCTGGACTTCCCCAACATCGGGAACAATCTTCCTGCATCTAGCCTGTCCAATCCCTTTAGGATCTTATACGTTTCAATCAGATCCCCCCTCAATCTTCTAAATTCCAACGAGTACAAGCCCAGTTCATCCAGTCTTTCTTCATATGAAAGTCCTGCCATCCCAGGAATCAATCTGGTGAACCTTTTTAATATCTATTGCAACTTTGGTTGCCCAGGTGGACATTGTGGCTACTTGGCATCTCCATCATTCCCAACTCTGAATTTGTGTCTTGCACTTGTTCATCATACACCTGTACTGATACAGCTGTTCAGCATGTTAGACTTTCAGCAGCAACGATCTTAACAAACTCATCAATGAATTTCTCTGCTCTGCTGCTTTGTGATCAGCAGAGGCTTTATTACAACAAATCTTTAAAATATTAATGCTATACCTTCCTTAAATTTCTGCAACCAGCCGGTTGAATATTCACAATTGCCTTCAATTTTCAGTTTGTCGTAATAGATCTTTGCTTGTTTCATGATCAGCATACTATTAAGCAGCATGTGTTTACTCTGCTGAGGAATCTATTCTTTCAATGCGCAATTGAGTTCCTTACTTTTCTCTTTATGCAGTGTTTTTCTATTTTTCATTAACTTCTGTTGATTGCATTTGTGTGGTCATTTCTCAGAACTGTCTGGTGCACAGAGATTTGCACGTCGTCTGGGAACCTTCCCAGCAACTTGGAGAATTTTCCATTCATGACATCATGTCAGCGCTCAAAAACAAAATTCAGATTTTGGACGCAAGCAACAGGAATTCTGCAGTTGCTGGAAATTCAAGCAACACACATCAAAGTTGCTGGTGAACGCAGCAGGCCAGGCAGCATCTCTAGGAAGAGGTGCAGTAGAGCCTCCTCTACTGTAAAGATGAAGCTACACATGCCCTTACACTTCCTCCCTTACCACCATTCAGGGCCCCAAACAGTCCTTCCGGGTGAGGCAACACTTCACCTGTGAGTCGACTGGGGTGATATACTGCATCCGGTGCTCCCGATGTGGCCTTTTATATATTGGCGAGACCCGACGCAGACTGGGAGACCGCTTTGCTGAACATCTACGCTCTGTCCGCCAGAGAAAGCAGGATCTCCCAGTGGCCACACATTTTAATTCCACATCCCATTCCCATTCTGACATGTCTATCCACGACCTCCTCTACTGTAAAGATGAAGCCACACTCAGGTTGGAGGAACAACACCTTATATTCCGTCTGGGTAGCCTCCAACCTGATGGCATGAACATCGACTTCTCTAACTTCCGCTAGGCCCCACCTCCCCCTCGTACCCCATCTGTTACTTATTTTTATGCACACATTCTTTCTCTCACTCTCCTTTTTCTCCCTCTGTCCCTCTGAATATAC
Source organism: Mobula hypostoma (assembly GCF_963921235.1). NCBI lineage: Eukaryota > Metazoa > Chordata > Chondrichthyes > Myliobatiformes > Myliobatidae > Mobula > Mobula hypostoma. The sequence goes on along the minus strand of NC_086098.1, from coordinate 53,310,025 downwards.
CTCTTGCCCATCCTCTGGGTCCCCCCCCCTTGTCTTTCTTCCTGGACCTCCTGTCCCATGATCCTCTGGTATCCCCTTTTGCCTATCACCTGTCCAGCTCTTGGCTCCATCCCTCCCCCTCCTGTCTTCTCCTATCATTTTGGATCTCCCCCTCCCCCTCCAACTTTCAAATCCCTTACTCACTCTTCCTTCAGTTAGTCCTGACGAAGAGTCTCGGCCTGAAACGTCGACTGCACCTCTTCCTAGAGATGCTGCCTGGCCTGCTGCGTTCACCAGCAACTTTGATGTGTGTTGTTCAGATTTTGGAGATTTTTGGATTTTGGAATTTCAGGTAAGGTGTACTCAACCTGTATGATGTAAATGGTGACACTGATCACCTATCCCATAATAAGACATCAAATTAATTCTCATAGTGAATTGACCTTTCTGAACAAATTCTTTTCAAGCACTTGGTGTCAAGACTGAGCTGAGCAGCCTCATGGAGAAACTTTTATGACTCTTTCCATTTCCTAGAACACTATGTTTTCTCAAATGAACAGTCTGAAGATTCTCAGAATACTGTGACAACCATTGAGGAGCAACTTTTGTTTGGAACGGCGTATCCAGACATTACTGCTCAATTTCATAGAGAGAAAGCTGAAGGAAAGGAGAAGAAGCATCAAAAAAGTAAGTTATCCACTGTTAGGAATGGATTTGTTGTTAGTTGCATTGGGAACACTGGGCCATATTTAACAGAAGCAGCTTGTGCTAGCCACTGACATACATGACAAGTGTTAATTTACTTCTTTCCATATATGCCAATGCATCATTTTGTTTGAAGCTGTCCTGATTTAAAATGGCATGGTCAACAAATAATGCCATTGCTAAGTGAGTGTTGCAGGGGGTCAGGGTTGAGAGAGGAGCCACATGAATGTCCTAGATGGGGTAAGGCCAATTTCTCTTAGCATTAGAGACATAGATGTTGAGAATTAGAGAAGCTGAGAAAGGATGTTTTTATCTAGAGGGTCAAAGGGTATTGAACTCACTGTGTGAAAGAGTGGTAGATGCAGAAAAGTTCACATTTTCTTTATATTAAAAAAAAAAATCTGAATGTGTACTTGAAGTGCAGTAACCAGCAGGACCGTGGAATAAATGCTACACAGTGGAATTACATTCGGTGACTCTTTGACTTTTGGGATACAGTGGCATTAACAAATTAAGGATGAATTTATCCACCTATGATTTTCTGCTTTGTAGCAGAGGAGAAACATAGTGAAAATGGTTGGGTTTATTTCTTGTGTCTCTAACGTTCAAGTGAATTTCAGACTTCAGGTCTGAATGTATGGAGAGAAAGGAAAAGTCTATTTAGAATGAAGGGAGCCCAAATGAGGCTGCTCCTCTTGTTCTAAGCCGCTTCACCAGATCTGGAAGACATTAATAAGTGGTTACATTTGTGCTATTTCAACAGCTGCTGTTGTATTTAATATCATACTTGTATTGGTTAGGAAAAAACAGAAGATGGTTGAGTCCTTTGTGTGGTAACAGAGTTCCCCCATTCTCCAACCCCCTCAGGCACCTGGTTTTAAAGAGCTTTGAATAAGGAACATCTTATCTTCAGAATCAGAATGCAGCCTTCTTTTGCCATTTGTCTTTGTAGAAGCCCCAATATAACTGATGGACAAATAAACTTCTGATCTATATTTGAGGATCCCAAAAGAATCGCTGTTAATTTGAAAACTTCGCTCGAACAACTTATAAACTGTCTAGGAGAAATAATGTTGTGATTTTTTTTTCTTTTAACATCTTATAAATATTTTTCCCCACCATTGCTTCCTCCTCACTCACTGTCACAGCCATGTATGTCTGGAGACTTTTTTTTGAATGAGGCATGGATTACAATTAGAAATAGAAAATCTGTGTTTTAATGTATCTTTTTATATCACACTTGTCAAAGAATGTCTGAGGCTTGTGGGCCAAGGCCAACCTTAAACCACAATGAGTAAACTGCCATTTAACAAAATGGTATTCAAAGCATTGCTTTAGCCTGACTAGGATTTTTGCATCTGCGTTTTCAATCTGCCTCTTTTTGTGTTTTAATTTAGGTAAAAATAAGAAAAGAGACAGAGCAGTACCAGTGCCTGATGAAATCTCGCAATTAATGTCAAGGATGAATTTACAACCTCTTCATAAAGGTTTGGCTGCAAAAGTGGAACCTGGTCCAAAAAGTTCAGGTCAACAAACAAATCCCTCCAGCTACACATATATGAGCTCTTGTGTTAAAGTTTCTACTGATTATTCTGTGTTGCCCGAAGAATTCTGGAAGGAATCTAAAGAAATAATTTCCCAACCTGCAAATCATCAGAGTGCAGAAGATGAAAAATCTGACAATGAGACTTTATTTCTCAGAGCATCAGAAAATAGGATGAGTCCCTCTACTACTTCCCCATCAGTATCTTCACTGGTTGCAGAGCTGCATTTAAGTGACATTGACTGGAATCAATCATTTAGTACACCACATTCAGAGTGTACTCCTACAATACAAAGTGATACTTCTGAACAAGTTCCATTAGTGACTAGTGCGAATTGTTGTGTTCCCATTAGCTCTTCCATCAAATTAACAGAGGATGAGGCATCGAAGGAAAACATTGCAGACCCTTCTCAGGAGTGTGTTCGAAAAAACATGGAGCTATTTCATGAGGATACATTTATGTTGCAGGATTTTGATCAGCTGCCTTTAAAAGAACGAATTCTATTGAAGAATTCATGCCAATTTATAACTTTGCCTCAACCAAATTTTAATTCTCGCGAAAACAACTTCTTGCTGTGTTCTACTTCTGTTCAAGGCGATTTGCCATCTGTTGGAGAACATACTGAGTCTCTTGTTGAAGAAGAACTCGCAAATAATTTTAAAAAAAAGAAGCTGACCAGGACTGTGTTTTCAGAAACTCAGGAGGCAGGAAGTGAAAGTTACTCGTCTGATAAAGCTGCTGGTCATCATACCAGGTCATTGACTGTACCTGAAAAGAAGATTTTAAAAGATTCAATGAAAAGGTTTGTTGGAACTCGTGATCCAACTGTGTTTTCAAACCAAATTTCAAAGCTAGCGAGCTCCTCCTCTACAGTGGAAAAGAACAAATTAAGCAAACAGCTCAAAATGAAACGAGCGAATGGGAGTGGATCAACAGTTGCAACAAGTGTGTGTTGCAACATGTATCTGTCTAGTGAAGATAGTGATACAGAGAATTCAATAATTAGAAAGCAAAGACGAGGCATCAGATTAAGAGCTGAGAAGAACACGCTGATCCCATTCTGCTCTTCAAAACTGGATCAACCTCAACAGAACAAGTCCAGGCCTATCTCTGGTAGAATTTGTAGCATAAACAATCAGGCTGAAACAGTTAATGTTAATATTGTAGGGAAAAGTGCCCAATTACAATTAATGGCCAAGGACAGTAAAGATGATAAATCCCAGAAAAATACTTTAGAAACTAAAATACATAGAGGCAACAATGCCATTCTGCTGGAATCACCATTGAGAGGTCTGGAAAATTACAAGCATTTCAATGTTGATGAGGATTCCATTATAGTAATAAGTGACAGTCCTCTTCCACTTTCTGAAAGGCTGAATCTTTGTCTCCAGAGTAGTTGATTTGTTATTCATGTGCAGAAATTTCAGAACAGTCAGATAACACCATGTTTGATTGTGTAAGATGTCTAACCCATAAATGTCTATTGTTTCATCTCGCTTTCAGCAGCACTACAAACTGTTAGTCAATTAAGAAGTTTTCTAGCATGCAGGTTTTAAAAATCTTAAAATTATGCTTAGCTTTCCATATTATTTTCCACTCCACTTGTAGTTAATAATGCACAGACTGATTTGCATTTTCATTTATAGAGCTAAGTTCTAAGTATAAGTAATTTCAAGAAGCTAGTTTAAATATTTCACTTGCATTGGGAACATTTTAATCCCCTCTCAGCCCTTCGTTCCATTCATTTTATTGTTTCTTTAAGCAGAATGAAACCCACTTGGATTAAGGTTAAAGATAATAAAGGATCGCTCCTTGATAAGTTTGGTCTACAAATAATAGTGGGATAATGCATGTAGACAATTTTGGTAAATGAATTTTTTAAAAAATAGAATATTAATTACTGGAGATTCAGAACACCCTAGTGTTTATTGCATTTTCCCACAGTTCAAAGATATACTGGTTAGTAGGTTAATTGGTCATTGTGAAGTTGTTCTGTGATTAGACTAGAGTTAAATTGGTGGACTGCTGGGCAGCGACATTCAGTGAGCTGGTGAGCTGGTGAGCTGGAAGGGCTTGCTCTCCACGCTGTATCTCTAAAATAAAATTTTAAAATAAATGGAGATGTGGAAATAGAGTTTCTGCAGTCAATAGCTTACTACTCACCCAAAGGAAGATTAACTATTTTATCCATTAATAAAGAATGAAGCAGAGGAGATGGAAGTTGTGGAAATGTACTTGTTGTAGTAACAAAATGGCATTTTTAGCTGTAACAACATGGAACTTCTATCGTACCAGAGTGCTTTGCTAATAACGTTTGTTCCATCAGCATAATGTTGCACCTGAGCCCTTGACAAACTGAAGACCAGCAGGTGTGCTGCTGGAAAAATGCCAAGTGCAGTGAATGCACCCTTTCCTTGAACTGAGGTGTGGATAGCTGTACCTGTGTATAAAGGAGTGACTAAGCTATCTTTGGGAGCTATCACTGGTGCTTGTGTGGTGATTGTCTTCCCTTGCTGCAAGTAAAATAAATGCATTTATGATTGATCTACTCTGACTTCTTTGTTTGTTATGTGATGTAGCGAAAAGATACTTGTCAGAACTTGGAGGTTCCACCAAGTTGAGGTCCAACTGGTTCACCCAGTTAAAAACTTATCATTCAGTGCTTGGTCGAAGAACTGCCCAACCCCGAGACAGGATTGGAAAAAGCTATTCAGCAGCTTAAAACCATTGTTTTGTGTCGTGTGCCTAGCATTATGGATTTGGACATTTTAATGAGGGCATAGTTAGGCCCCATATTTGAATTTTGAGGTTACATTTCAGGGTTTTCAGGAACACCAAAACAGTGCCAAACTAGGGCCTGCCACCAAGACAAATGAAGATTTTTATTTAAAAAAACATGTACGATGCATTACATGTTGCCTTCCCCAAAAAAGGCAAATTGGTCTAAGATTATGGAGACACAGGGTAGAGATGAGTGTAGGAGGATACATACAGAAACTAGTACAGAAAATGGAACAATATTCAGGATTGCTAAAAGAGCAGGCTACAGGACCTGCAATTTATATTGATCTTTGGCCTGATTTGAAATATGGCCTGTTTAGGATGGAGAGCAAAACCCCAAGTAGAATTGATTTCAGCATCAAAAGATCTAGTGGACAGGGAAAAGGAGTGTAAGGGAGAAAGTCATTTCCTTGTGCAAAGATTCCTTCCACCTGAATCAGGGACACAGACCTGGCTGGGGAAGAGGAAGGAGGGGTAGAGCTGCTGGCAGAGGCCATGGAGGAAGAAATGTTTGCGTTAACTGTAGGCAAGTAGGACACTGGGCGAGAGACTGGCTGGCCCTCTTATAGGCAGGCAAGTAAACCTTGCATAGATGGATCTCAGAATTTCCTCAGTGCCATCTTTACCATTAATAGTACATGGGGATGAGTAATAATAATCTTGACAGGTCCTAAGATCCCCAGATTGGTCAGGCATGGCTACCTATTCAGGTACCTAAGCTTACTACCCGGCACTCTTGTGAACCCACCATAGTCCTGAATGTCAGTAGACAATGCAAACAGTTTCTGGTGGATGCAGGAGCCACCTAAGATGAAAGAGGATGTTATTTGTGTAACTGGAATGGGGACAACCTATTAATGTCCCAAAATCAGACCCGCTGAAGGTTAGCATGGGAGACCGGAATGTGTATCATACCTTTCTACTTTCTCCAGATGTGCCAGTAAACTTGCGTGGAAGAAATTTATTGTATATATGTGAGCTGCTATTACCTGCACTCTGAGGGGCTTAGCGTGTGTATACCAGAGAGGCATTGTGGACAATACTATTTCAGTAGTAATCTACCTATTTTGTGTAAGTTTGGAACATTTTTATGAGAATGCCTTGAAAGCCTCCGGAGATTTCTCTAGATTCCGTTTAGACCTACAATTCAGTAAGTGGCACTGTTATCTTCACTGTATGGCTTATTATGACAGCTGGAAATGACTATATTATGCATCAGAACCTGAATGCTCTACTCCCCTTCAGGGCATGATACCCTCTTTCGCCTGAGGCTGAGAAGGGAATTGATAGATCATGTAAATCAAACGTGGTATACCCCTGGTTTATCACAAGCTGTAAATCAAGGTTGTGAACAATGTATGATATGTATTTTACAAAATCCAGGGAAATTAGTGAAGGTGGAAGGATCTCATACGGCATCCTCTGGTGAACCATTTGTGCATTTACCGATAGATTTTTGTAGAATTATCTTCATATGGATATGTATTGGTCATTATTGATATTTTTTATGCTGGATTAAAGCATATCCTTGCAGAAAGAATGATGCAGTTACAGTAGTTAAATGATTATTGAAGGAAATTATCTTAAGTTTCGAGATCTCTTGGAAAGAGTCTAGTGACAATGGTACCCATTAACTGGGAAGGTAATAAAAGTAGTACGTAAGGCTTTACAGATTGACCAACGTTTCCATTTTAGCTACCATCAATTGGCTGGCTGAGAAGAAAGAATGAATGGAACAATTAAAAACAAGTTTAGTAAAATGTGAGGAAACTGGATTGAGATAGAAAGAAATGTTGCCTTTGGTCCTCATGACCGTGAGGGCCACAAGCAATATGACTTCTGGCTTGTCCCCCAACAAAATCATAATGGGGCAGTCATTGCACATGCCATTTGATGCACTACTAGGGTTAAGCAAATGAACATGTATAATTTGGAGCAACACACACAAAATGCTGGAAGAAACCGGGTCAGGTAGCATTTTGGCAAAGAGTAAAGAGTCAATGTTAGGGCCGAGAACCTTCATCACGATTGGAAAAAAGGATGAGAAGTTAGAGGAAGAAGGTGGGCAAAGGGGAAGAAGTACAAGGTGGTAGGAGATGAGTAAAACTGGGGAGAGTTGAAGTAAGCTGGGAAGCTGATTGGTGAAAGAGATAAACGGCTTTAGAAGGGGGAATCTGACAGGAGAGGGTAGAAGACCATGGAAGAGAGGGGGAGGTGATGGGCAGGTAAGGAGATGAAGCGAGAGAGGGAAACCGGAATAAGGAGTGGTGAAGGTGGGGGTGGGCAATTATCGTAAGTTTGCGAAATGGATGTTCATGCCAACAGGTTGGAGGCTACATAGACAAAATACAAGATATTGCTCTTCCAACCTGAGTGTGACCGTAGAGGAGGCCATAGACTAACATGTTGGAATGGAAATGGGAAGTAGAATTAAAATAGGTGGCCACCGGGAGATCCTTCTTTTTCTGGTGGATGGAATGTAGATGTTCAGCGAAATGGTCTCCCAATCTATGTCAGGACTCAACAATATACGGGAAGCCACATCAGGAGCACCAAACACAGTAGATGACATCAACAGATCCAGGGGTGATGTGTCGCCTCGCCTGGAAGGACTGTTTGGGGCTCTGAATAGGAATGACAGAGGAGGTGTAGGGGCAGATATGGCACTTGTTCTGCCTGCAAGGATAAGTACCAGGAGGGAGATCAGTGGGGAGGGGTGAATGGACAAGGGAGTTCAGAGGGGAGTGATCGCTGTGAAAAGTGGGGGACGGTGTAGGGAAAGATGTGCTTGATGGTGGGATCCCATTGGAGATGACGTAAGTTACGAAGAATTAATGTGCTGAATGCAGAGGCTGCTGGAGTGGTAGGTACATAATCTGGATGAAAACATGTTGGCCTGATGTGTATCCTTGACAAAAAGTATCACCTAGTGTTATCAACAGGTGAAGGAAGCATAATGATGACTGACACTAAGTGTCACAACATACAGCTAGAGATTACGAAGATGATTGGATATTTAAGAGGAAGAATTGCTTGCAACCTCTATTTTAAGGACCATTCCAGGTACTGTGGGTCACTAATATAATTATCAAGGTAAGAGAGAAGCCATCATAGATACATACGTCTCATTGTAAAAAGAGTTCTGCGCCAACATAAACATGAGACCCCCCAACACTGGACAGATCGCCCTGCTTGTACCAGTGATGCCGGAACTAATGGATATCTTGGCATATAACAGTGCCCCTCCTCATAACTATTTCCTTTCCCTCAGTTATGAATATGCCCAATGATTGAATGTTTTGGCATGTTGGATTTGTGCCCATATTCCATTCCACGGTGAAGGAGGCATCTTGCTATGAGCAGTTTCCTTTACTTACCGTAAATGGGGTTTTCCTATGCATTCAGGAATAACTCGGGGATGAGCAGAGCCGAACTGAAAACCCTGAATATTTACAGGACAGACACTGTTTGTCATTATGAGTGTTTTAATAGATGATCTGTTCTCCCCCCCCCCCCCCGCCCCCACCTTAAGCACAATTGGTGCAGCCCCAGGAAGTATGGTGACCACGTTCCCCACATGAAATTGTCCAGTGCACTGGCTAGGGGTGTTGATCAGGTAACATCACTGCAACTGGAAGGACAAGGGCCTCTATCTGGGGAGCAGAACTGACTAATCTCATTCCTCCCTGTTTACTGAACGGCACTTAATGGGAATATGGTTTCTGGGCTGCTGGGCAAGTCCCCCACGTATGAGGGGAAGTGGAGAAAGCCATGGCCCTGGAAGGGCTGCTGTTGTCTTGCCTACGTAGTGCTCCACATGCAACACTTGGTGTCACTACCTCACCACCTTCTGGTCCGGTGGCCCATGGATCTGGAACAGAAGCTGAGAGATTTTGCATGATGGCCTTTCCCATGTATGGGACTGCAAAATTGTCCCGGTAACTGATTAATATGGCATCGGCTTTGGAATAAATAGCGAATGAGACTGCTTATGCCCTTGATCAGACCCAAGAAGCATTAACAATGTTGATTGCAGAACTGGTGGCTACATTACAGAACAGAATGGATTGTGCCCTGATAGTACAACATTCTTGCCCTTAAATACCTGACAAATCAGAACATATAACTAATTTGACAACTGAGAAGCTACCAAAGAGATTAAGAAAGTAGGACATCAGTATCACAACTATTGCATTCCGGGAGGTGGATGGTGGCTATTTGGGACTCTGGGAGGATGACAGGCAATAATTCTGCATTATGGTATAACTATTGATTTTATCATAATGACTTGTATGATTTTTTAATGTAAATTAACAGGACAAAGGAGGGGATATTAAGGAAAGGAATGGGTACTCATTGGTGAAAAGAGAACTTTGGGTAGGGCTTTGAAACTGCATTATTGCTTTATATACCTGTGTATATTTTAGTGGTGAAATGCGTTGTCATGAAATAACAAAAAGGAGTGAATGTGGAAGTGTATTTGTAGTAACAAAATGGCATTTTATCTATAACAAAATGGAACATCTATTGTACCAGAGTACTTTGATAATAGTGCTCAAGCAACATATGCCAATGGAACATGAGTCCTCGGCAAACTGCAGACTAACAGATGCATTACTAGAAGGATGCTAAGTACTGTACACTGATTAAGCAGAAGGACAGAATGTGCCTTTTCCTTTAACTGAGGTGTAGGTAGCTGCACATGTGTACAAAGGATGCTATCTGTGTTTTGGAGGCTATCACCAGTGCTTGTCCGGTGATGGTCTCCCTGTACTACAAGTAAAATTAATGTGTTTATGATTGATCCACTCTGAATTATTTTCTATGGGACATAGTGAAAAGATGCTTGATAAAGTAAAAGCAGGAAACCTAAACTATTGGTCACCATGAAATCTGTTTTGATATGATAATAGAGGGTACAAGTATTATGTTATTATTAGGCAGTTAATTTTAAAATAATTTTCTATTTGAGGAGCCAAGGATAAAATGATTAATAAACTGATTTAAAACAACACTGGCAAGCTGAAACAAAATGCTGCAAGTGGTCAAAAGCATCTGTGGAAAGCAAACAGTTAATAATTCAGGCTCATGATCCATTATCAGAATTAGGCTTATTCTCATTGATATATGTCATGAAATTTGTCATTTTGTAGCAGCAGTACAATGCAAGGACATAAAAGCTAATTATTACAAATAAACAAAAATACAAAGTAGAATAGCAAGGTAGTATTCATGTTTCATGGACTGTTTAGAACTCTGATGGAGGGGAGGAAGCTGTCCCTAAAATGTCCATTGTGGATCTTCATGCTTCCTGAGAGTAGAGTCATACAGCACCCAAATAGGCCCTTTAGCTCATCTAATCCATGCTGAACTTTTATTCTGCCTAGATCCATCAACCTGCACCTGAACCATACCCCTCTAAACTTCTCTTAACTATGTATTTATCCAAACTTTAAATGCTGTAATTGAACCGATATCCACCACTTGTGCTGGCATCTCAATCCACTCACACCACCCTCTGAGAGAAGAGGTTCCCCTTAAGTTTTTCACCTTTCACCCTTAACCTATGATTTCTAGTTCTCGCTCAACCTCAGTGAAAATGGCCTGTGTGCAATTACCCTATCTATACCTCTATAATTTTGTATATCTCTATCAAATATCCCCTCATTCTCCCATGCTCTGTAAAATAAAGTTTGAACCTATTCATCTCCTCCCTGTGACTCAAGTCCCAGCAACATCATTGTAAATTTTTTCTGCACTCTTTTACTGTTAATCATATCTTTCCTGTAGGTAGGTGACTGGAACTGCACATAATACACTAAATTTGGCCTCATCAACATCTTGTACAAGTTAAGTCAAGTCACTTTTTATTGTCATTTCAACCATAACTGCTAGTACAGTACACAGTAAAAACAAGACAACATTTTTCAGGACCATGGTGCTTCATGAAGCAATACAAAGACTACACCAAACTACATAAAACAACACAAAAACTACACTAGAATATAGACCTACTCAGGACTGCATAAAGTGCACAAAATAGTGCAGGCATTATAATAAATAATAAACAAGACAATATGCACAGTAGAGGGCAGTAGGTTGGTGTCAGTCCAGGCTCTGGGTATTGATGGCTTGGGCGAAGAAACTGTTACATAGTCTGGTCATGAGAGCCCGAATGCTTCGGTGCCTTTTGCCAGATGCAAGGAAGAAGAGTTTGTATGAGGGGTGCGTGGGGTCCTTCATAATGCTGTTTGCTTTGCAGGTGCAGCATGTGGTGTAAATGTCTGTAATGGCGGGAAGAGAGACCCCAATGATCTTCTCAGCTGACCTCACTATCCACTGCAGGGTCTTGCAATCCGAGATGGTGCAATTTCTGAACCAGGCAGTGATGCAGCTGCTCAGGATGCTCTCAGTACAAACTCTGTAGAATGTGGTGAGGATGGGGGGGTGGGAGATGGACTTTTCTCAGCCTTCGCAGAAAGTAGAGACGCTGTTGGGCTTTCTTTGCTATGGAGCTGGTGTTGAGGGACCAGGTGGGATTCTCTGCCAGGTGAACACCAAGAAATTTGGTGCTCTTAACGATCTCTACAGAGGAGTCGTCGATGTTCAGTGGAGAGTGGTCGCTCCGTGTCCTCCTGAAGTCAACAACCATCTCTTTTGTTTTGGTTACATTCGGAGACAGGTTGTTGGCTCTGCACCAGTCTGTTAGCCGCTGCACCTCCTCTCTGTATGCTGACTCATCGTTCTTGCTGATGAGACCCACCACTGTTGTGTCATTGGCGAACTTGATGATGTGGTTCGAGCTGTGTGTTGCAGCACAGTCGTGGGTCAGCAGAGTGAACAGCAGTGGACTGAGCACACAGTCCTGGGGGGCCCCGTGCTCAGTGTGATGGTGTTGGAGATGCTGCTGCCAATCCGGACTGACTGAGGTCTCCCAGTCAGGAAGTCTAGGATCCAGTTGCAGAGGGAGGTTTTCAGGCCCAGTAGGCTCAGCTTTCCAATCAGGTGCTGAGGAATGATTATGTTGAATGCAGAAACTCGAGACGCTGCTGGGCTTTTTTTGTTATGGAGTTGGTGTTGAGGGACCAGGTGAGATTCTCCGCCAGGTGAACACCAAGAAATTTGGTGCTCTTAATGATCTCTACAGAGGAGTCGTCAAACTTCAGCATACCATCCCTATGCTTATACTCAGTGGCCTGATTTATGAAAGGCAATAGGGCAAAAGCTCTCTTTTCAACCCCATCTACTTGTGATGCCGCTTTCAAGGGACTATGGATCTGTATCTGCGGGATCTCTTGTGTTCATGATTTCTTGCTGCATCTGCATGAATCTGTATTCCTAGATCCATCTGCTCTTCCACATTCTCAGTGCCCTATTGTTCACTTTGTGAGCCCTACCCTGGTTTTTGCTCCCAAGGTGCACACCTCACAGTTGACTGCACTAAAATCCAGCTGCCATTTTTCAGCCCTTTTTTTTTTAACCAGCTGTCCCGGATCCTGCTGACAGCTTTGACAACCTTCCTTGCTGGTCACTGTGCCCCCAATGAAATTTCCTCCAGACAGTCAAGCCATTGCTGTTCTGTCATCTATCCTGCTAGCATCCCCTTGCAATCAACTTTGGGGAGCTCCTCTTTCATGCCTCTGCAGCTTCCTTTATCCCACTGATTCAACTGACTTCATCATCTCCCTCTCAAACTACAGGTTGAATCCTATCAGATTATGATCACTGCCTCCCAAGAGTTCCTTTACCTTAAGCATACAAATAAAATCTTGTTCATTACACAACACACAATCCAGAATTGCCTTTCCCCTAGTAGGCTCAACCGCAGGCCCCTCTGAAAAGTCATCTTGTAGGCATTCTACAAAATTCCCTTTCTTGAGATCTAGCACTGACCTGATTTTCCCAATCTGCCTGCATAATTAAATCCCACATGACTATTGCCCTTATTACATGCCTTTTCTATTTTCCATTGAAATTTATATCCCACATATGAACAGGGCCATTAAGAGATGGGGAAACAAAAATAGGTAACAGCACAAATATTAAATTATTAATTTTCTTTGATATTTACTGGCCAGGTACAACTGCAGGCCATAGCATTATTTGGTGAGAATAGTAATGAAATAGCTGCATTTTGAACACAGAACTGTAACGTAGGTACTGGTTCCATGGCCCACCATGTCTACATAGACCATGATACCAATCCAGATGTCTAAATGCATCTTAAAGGTACTACCATTTCCCCAGTCACCTTCCACTCTGTGTAAATTAACACAAAAATTGCCTCATGAGTCCTTGAAACTTTTACCTCTCTTAAACATTTTTAAATATCAAGAGACATATAAGTATTGAACTAATTGAAGTAATAGGATGTTCCCCCATTAACCTGGATGGCTTGCACCCTTGAATGTTTAAAAGTAGGAACAAGATTGCACAAACTATGTAATAATGTCAGGAAAATGAGATGAATTAGTAAGTATCTAACCTAAATTCTTTGTTTAAAAAGGGGGAAGAGTATATATTCAATAATTAATGACCATTACCTGTTATTAGTGGTAAGAAAAAATGTTCCATTCCATCCCACCCCAAGCAACTGGGAGAACTAAAGAACTTATTTAAAAAATGTATGATGAAGTTCAGTCAGTGTGATTTGAGCATTGGAATTCTCGATCATCAACAATGCTTTTTTGAAAAGGTAACAGATAAAGGACGATGTTAATGCAAAAGCTACTGTATATCTAGAGTTTCAAAAGGGCTTTGATAAGGTATCCAAAGCACACAAATGGATAAGGTCAGAAAGCCAGAGCCAGAGACATTGAATGGATTCTAACTGGCTTCTGGACAGAAAACAGTAAGAGGAAGGAGCATCCATGGAAGGTGGCAGTGGGCAGGGATGGACCACAAGGATCACGTCTAATACAGTGGCTTGCTTACAATCTAGAATTTGGAACTGAGTACAGTTTTCTGAGTATGCAGATGATGCTAACTTGAAGGGTAAGTTCATTATAAAAGAGGTTTGCAATTATTTATAATAGATGATCAAATGAATGAATGAATTCTCCGTCGGTCAGGATCGACCACAGGTGGTGCACCCTAGCTGTTGAGATCTGCAAGCCAGTGCAGTACAATATGGAGTGCAAGCTGTTACCCATGTAGCAAACTCCCCCTCTCCATGCATCTGATGAACTTAAAGGAATGGCAGAGACCGATACAGTTTGGCAACAGCAGTGTCGCAAGAGTTACCAGCCAGTGTTGAACTCAATGTAGAATTGCCTTAACGACTGCAGCTCCAGCTTTTTCCCTTGGTGTTTACTCCCAAAGCCTTCCCCATGGGTGGATATAGCCGCAAGGCAGCGGAGGATTGAGATCAGAGTTTTCCCTCTAGATGAGCTGCCAACCACAGCTGATGAATCCTGTCTGCCCAAAGTGACTGGTTTTAAGGTGCTAGTCGTCTGCCTTTGCCCCTTCTCCTGTCAGTAAAACCAGTTCCGCTGGGCTTCATAGCTAAGCCACATGTGAAGGCCAGGAACTGGACTTGGTTATCAGAGGTTATTTAAGTTGCATGCCATTGGGAGCATCTAATAGGTAGTGGGAGCTTGCCTCCATTACCACCTCTGCCTATAACAACCTTAAGGAACATGTAACTTTGATTGAGTTCTGATTCTTGGTGACTTTAATATTCATGTTTGCTGTCCCACTAAGCCTCTCGTGAGTGATTTTATGCATCTGCTTGAGTCTTTTAATCTTGCTTTGCTTATCACTGGACCCACTCACATGCTAGGCCGCACACTTGACCTGGTCTTATCATCTGGTTTTCCGATCCGCAATGTGGAAATAATTGATGCGTGTCAGTCGGATTATAGTGCTGTTATGTTTGATGTTTCTCTGCCTTTTTCCCCTTCTAAATTTCATCTTCCTGTACGTTGCTCTTGTTATATTAACTCTTGGACTGCCAATAAGTTCTCTGAGGCTCTCACAGCTGCTCCTAATACCTGCACTATTGAGGCTTCTCCTCCCCATCTCAGCACTGAGGAACTTACTTCCTTATTTAATACCACCTGCTCTTCGATTCTGAATACTGTTGCTCCCCTTAAATTCAAAAGCCTAAGCCGAAAGGTCTGCCTTAGCTTAATGACACCACCAGAGCCCTGAGGAGGAGGTGCAGAATATCCGAACGAAAGTGGAAGTGTGATAAGCTTCGAATTTCCTTTGAAATTTTGAGATACAACCTTCACAAATACCAGGATGCAGTTAAGGCTGCGAGAGCAAAATACTTTTCTGACCTAATTCCTAACAACTCTCGTAATCCCAAGGTCTTATTCAGTACCATAAATTCTGTCATTTGTCCTGCCCCCCAGTATTAGTTTAGAAGTGTCCCCTGCTAAGTGCAAAGAATTTTTAAAATTCTTCATTAGCAAAGTTGAAGACATTAGAATGAACATCCCCCCCCCCCCCCATCCGTGACCTAATTGTCTCACTGGTCCGTTCATCTAAACTAGACTGTTTCCAACCCATCACGCTACCCTCCCTTACAAAAATTGTTTCCACCATGAAACCTGCAATCTGCCCCCTTGACATTGTCCCCACTGCCCTCCTGAAGGAGGTCTTTGACATAACCGGTCCCAGCACCCTCTCGATGATCAACAACTCCCTGGCCACTGGTACCATTCCAACCTGCTTCCCCTCCTGAAAAAAACAAACTTAGACCCTACCTTACCTAGTAACTACACTCCTATTTCTAAACTATTGCTGTCAAAGGTTCGCGAAAAGGTTATTCTTAGTCAATTGCTGCCCTATCTACACCAAAACAACATCTTGGAAAGATCTCAGTCAGGTTTTAAAGCTTGTCATAGCACAGAGTCTGCCCTGCTGAAAGTGTACAATGATCTCCTCCTCCCTACTGACTCAGGTGACTCTGCCATCCTAATTCTTCTTGGCCTCAGCGCAGCATTCAATACTGTGGATCATGCCATCTTAATAGACTGTCTCCAGTACAGGGCTGATGTTGATGGCACTGCCTTGAACTGGTTCACATCCTACCTCAAAAATAGAAGCTTCTCCATCAACATAGGCAAATGTTCCTCTCCTCCAGCTAGTTTCTCCTGCGGGGTCCCACAAGGCTCCATCCTAGGTCCCATTCTTTTCTCTATATACATGCTTCCCCTCGGTCAAATCATTCAAAAACACGACATTTCCTTCCATTGTTATGCTGACGACATACAGCTTTATCTTCCCTTGAAACCAAAAGATCAGTCAAATCTAGTCAGCCTCATGAACTGCCTTGAGGACATAAAGTGTTGGATGGCACGAAACTTCCTACAGCTGAATGAAGGCAAGTCTGAAGTTGTCCTATTTGACCACGGCCCCCACCCCCCGACTCCATCAAAGTGATTACCAACAGTCTTGGTAACCTGTCCACCCTTGTTTTGACCCATGTCAAAAACCTTGGTGTGATTTTTGATTCTGCCTTTAAGTAAGCATTCTGCAGGTTGCTCGGGATTGGAAAATGGACGTGGACTTAGAAAAGAAGCTTGTGTTTCCCCCAGACATGGTCCTGTGGTCCACAACAGCCAAGCTGGCATATGTTGTGGAATTGACAGTACCATGGGAAGATGGTGTTGAAGGAGCTTATGAGAGGAAAAAGACCAAGTACTCTGAACTGGCAACTGAAGCTGCCCAGAATGGCTGGAAGACCAAGATTTTCCCTGTAGAAGTGGGATGCAGGGGATCCGTTACTACATCTACAACCAGTCTGTTGAAGAAGATGGGGGTGAGGGGTCACTCCCTCCAACAAGCAATCAAGTCTTTGTCAAATGCAGCAGAAGAAAGCAGCAATTGGATTTGGATTAAAAGGAAAGACAACAACTGGGCTGCAATGTGAAGACAGGAGGGTATGGAACAGAGTGGGGTGTATCTGGGACGCCAGGTAGCACCGTTGAGCCCTCTGGAGACGTCGTGAGCTTATCAACGAAATGTCAAAGAAGGAGGGTGCCCACCTGATGACCTCGATGATGTACCTACCCTCTCTCCTTGTCACCACTCCAAACCCACTGCCAACATCGAGAGTGCCAACTTACCATGGGGATTGAAACATTAAGTCCTCGTAGCTCTACTACTGACAAGCAAGTTGACGCAGTAGTAAAAGCCAGTTTTTTCCAGCTTCGTACTATTGCCAAAATCAAGTCGTTTCTCTCTTTCAAAGATCTCGAGAAAGTCATCCACACCCTTATATCCTCCCGCTTGGACTACTCCAACTCCCTGTATACTGGGATTAGTCAGTTGTCCCTGTCCAGCCTGCAACTGGTCCAGAACACTGCAGCCAGGCTCCTGACAGGTGCCCGGAAGAGGGACTATATTACTTCTATCCTGGCCTCTCTCCACTGGCTACCAGTATGGTTTAGAATTGATTTTAAGCTTCTCCTGTTTGTTTATAAAGCCCTAAATAGGCTGGCCCCCTCCTATATCGCAGACCTACTAACCCCCTATTCTACTTCCATGTCCCTCAGATCAGCTGACTTGGGGCTCCTGGCTGTCCTGCGATCTAAGTTTAAGTTCGGGGTGACCACGCCTTTGCTGTTGTAGCCTCTAGACTGTGGAACAGCATTTCCATTCCTATCAGATCTAACGTTTGAATCTTCCTGATGTGGCTGATTTTTGGTTTGTGCCTACGCTCACGTGTTATATATTTTGTGCCTATAAGCTGTGTGCGTTGTTGATTATATCTGTGTTTCTTGTATTTGTGATTTTAGCTACCTGTTATGGTTTGTACAGCACTTTGGTTAACACGTGTTGTTTTTAAATGTGCTTTATAAATAAATTTGACTTGACTTGACTATAAAACTTCAATAAGTTTCTAATAAGAAATAAGCAAGTAGTTTCCATGGGAGGAATGGGAAAGTTACATTACTTGGAAAGTACAGGTTTAGTTGGAGTGGAGGAATGAAGGGATCTACTAGAACAAACTCATCCGAAAGTCTTTTTTTTTGTAAAGTACCAGAGATTATAATGGCCTTTTTAACCAAATGTGTATGATGTGTATATTTTGCCAAAAGATGTATAATTAATAAATTTGCAGGTGATATATAAATGTTGTAGATAGCAAGGATAATCTATTAAGCTACAGCATAACACTGATCAGCTAGAAAGTCTGGCGGAGTAATGGGAGTTGGTGGTTAATCTCGACAAATATAAAATTATGCATTTGGAAATTCAAGGCAGGAAATAAAGTGGACCTAAAGTGGAAAATTTTTCACCTTAATGTAGGATGTGCTGCTTAAGATGATGGAACCACAATATTTAAGAAGCATCTAGAGGATCACTTGAATCACAAAGGTACCGAAGGACGAGATGCAGATAATTGGGGTTAGCATTGTACAATGGCCAGCATGGACGCATGATGAGCCAAGGCACCTGATTAGGAAAATCTGGCCCTTGAACCAAAGTTTTTAAAAATATAAATATTGTAGATACAGTTTAGGGGAAGGTGGATGGGCAAGCATATGTAAGGTGGAAGGGAACAGAGGTTAAGCTGATTGACCCAATTGAGGTAAGGTTAGAGAAGGTTTGAGTGGAACACAAATGCCAGATCCTCTGAATCTAAGCCATATATCCCAAGTAACACACTGAACCATCACACATTCCCTGGTAGTGAAGGCCAATGTTAATGTTCTGCTATCTGTTGAGATTGTTGGACTTTCTACCAGTAACTGTGCTAGGCATATTCATTTTAACAGTTAATGAAAGGCAGGCAAATTGGCAGAGGTTGCCTTTGCCTAGCTGAACTCTGGCACAACACAGGAGTTGTACACTATTGCATGGAAAAATTCTCAAGGCAATGCTTAGAAATATCACAGTTATGAATAGCAGAGCCTGGAGGATCTCTGTGGAAGGTTTGCTGTAAATTGATCATCCACCGATATCTGGATACTTTTTCTCTAATGTCCATAAATATGTCTAAGCTGTTAATTGTTTCTTAACATCACATCACATCACATCACATCACATTAGAAAAACGTAAGTCATAGGAGCAGAATTGGGCCGGTCGATCGAATCTGCTCTCCATCATGGCTAATTAATTATACCTCTCAACCCCCATTCTCCTGCCTTATCCCTCTAATTGTTGGCATACTGACTAATCAAAACTATCAATCTCTGCTTTAAATATAGCTTTCAACAGGTACATTTAATGTCAGAGAAATGTATACAATATGCATCCTGAAATTCTTTTTCTTCACAAACATCCATGACAACAGAGGAGTACCCCAAAGAATAAATGACAGTTAAAATGTTAGAATGCCAAAGCCCCCCCCAACCTCCCACCTCCCACCTCCCACCTCCCACACACAAACAGTAGCAACAAGACAATGAGGTGTTTGGACCAGAGATAGGGGTCGGGCCAGTTCTGCCCTCTGCTCCAAGATGTTTAGTCCATTCTACGCTGCACCGAGGCTGAGGCAGTTGCCATTTCCAGCTACTTCAGGCTACTTGTCTGCAGGATCCATGACGTTTACTCCACTAGGCACTGAACGGTGTCCAAGGCTGTGGCCTGCTCTGGCTACTCTGAAATCCATGTCTAAGGACTCACTTTCATTCTAAATATTATTTGCTTACTTTTAAGATTCTCCTCTTGTAAGGAGACAAATCTCAAGGTTCTAAAATGTATACATACTCTGATAATAAATATACTTTGAACTTATAAACTTTTGAGTACAACAGTGTGAAGAACTCTGCTATTGGAAGCAAACATTCAGCAAGCACTATGTAAATATTGCCAAAGGTTAAATGAAAATAATGCGGTTGAATAATGTTCTTTAGTAGCACTTGCACAGACTGTGAGCTGTCAAAATAAATCCAAGTTAATATTTTGGATTACATATAACTGATTAGTTACTATTTTGAGATATCCCAGTATAATTTAACAAAGATATTGTTCCACACGTCTATTATAACAGTTCTCTTATTAAGTCACATTTTAAAAAGCTCTTTCAAACTCTATATCATGTTTTGGAAGAACAAAAATGGATGCACTATTTTTATTCTCAGATTTAATTTGTCAAGGAGGAAGTTTAACCTGTATGAATGATAAAGATTTGTCACATGTGCATGCAAACATATAGTGAAATGCGCTGTTTGCATTAAGTGAAATGAGAGAGCATTGTGCTGGCCCTCTTGCAAGTGCTGCCTCACTTCCAGTGCCAACATAGCATGGCTACAACCCAATTTCCATAACCCTTATGACTTTGGTATGTGGGAGGAAACTGGAGCTCCCAAAGGAAACCAGGCTGTCACCGGGAGAACATAAAAAACTCCTTATAGACAATGGTGAGATTGGACCAATCAATCAAGCTGGAGCTGTGAAAATGTTACTTTAATCACTCTGCTATTTTGGCGTTGTTGGATAAAATTCCACAAGCAATTGTAACAGTCCTTCTTGTTCCGAGTTACTTTGCTGAAAGTGCATTACCTCCATTAATTAAGATGGCTACAGATCAAGTTTTCCCTATTGTTCATGGTAACTGTGTTAGAGAGCTCCTGAAGCACCAATGTCTGATGTCAAGATGGAGGGAAAACAAGAAGAAGAAGAAACTGAGCCACAAACTGTGGACCTAAAACAAGAAATTAAACAAAGTTTAATTAAACAAAGGAAAGAAGTGGCTTCTTTGGGTCATGGAACAAAAGTTGAGACAGAATTGTTGTGAAGAAGATGTGTATTTTATATTTGTATGATTTATTTTCTGTTGTGTAGCACAGTGTTTAACATGGAAGCCCTCCTTCAAGATCAAATATTGCCACAACATCCTGTATTAAATAAAGCCAATAATTTGCATTAATCATAAACGCTTATGCTTCTCTAATATTGTCTGATTCCTATTGGACATATTATATTTTGGAATAATTTTAAAGAGTGACAAGTCATTGTTTCTGAGGACTGATTTGTATTCATTTAATAACCAAATTATATGGTTACCTGCTGAGAATAAAGCATTGCATGTAAGTGTACCACAGTTTTGCATCCCACAATTTTGCATGCCTTAATGAACCCGAAGACTCCATTGTATCTGTTAGCATACATTTGTAAAGGTCTCTGATAAGCTGGTGACCTGATAGATCTCCTGAACCCCTGGGGAAATTTTACTTTGTTCTCCAATGATTTAAATTGCTCACTCTATGTACTACAAAAAGGTTTTTAAACAGTAGAACATTTTCAGCTGCACCAATTAAGGTAGCAAGTTAGAAAAAAATACTCAATTATTGAGACATTTTTCTGTTTGCTTAAAAAGTGAATCATTTCAATGATAAAATTATGAAAGGTAAATTTGTAGCAAACTGGAAAAAATTAATTGTTTTACTTAAAAACTTTCAACAGCATCTCTTTTATATTGTTTATAAAGATGTGAAAACATTCTTGATTCATCATTATCATCTTTTTAAACTTGAAAGAGCACTATCTATAGTAATTCAGTAGTTTATTTTTCTGTATGTGAATGTGGGAGATATCACAAGCAACTCATGCATTGGCATCATTACTGCAATTCATCAACATCCTCTTTGGAATAACTATCAAGTGAAATTAAACATCTCTATTTTAAACCTTGAAATAAGTTGTGTTTTTCTCAATTCACATCAAAAATTAAGAAATTTATTGGTAGTTCCATAAATTTTGCACTTTCTATTTGCACAAATATTATTTAACGTAGCCTTATATTCAAATATTGCAATAGACAAATGACAAGTAACAAGACCCAAGAGATCCCTTCCAAGATACCAACTCCATGTTGAGCAAAATGGTTGCTGCTTGCATTTTTCACTAAAATCACCCAATGTTTCAGAGTAGTTCATTTCAGTTTAAATATTCCTTCTAAGATATACTCTTATTAGAACCAATGCTTTTATGTATAAAACTGGGTTTTTAAAAAAAACGCTGAAGCAGAACTTGCTGCCTGCAGTAATTGATAGCTTTCATGAAAAACATAGCCTCAAATTTTTTGGTCTGCTGGTGCTGATTTGCAATAAGGTGCTGTCCTGATTGTAATATTTTGGGTTGGAGCTAGGATTCACCACAGCCACTGGTGAGCTAGTTACCTAATCGACTTTCAATATCTAGTGAAAAAATTCAAAAGCTGTTTAAAAAATGAGAGAATTCTTAATTTAAAGACTATGACAAATAACAAAAATTAATTCAAGATAGCAAATTTAAACATTTAAGCCAGCCCAATTTGCAAAATATTGTACATTTCCCAATACTTTGGCTCCTTTGGATTTCCTGTCTATTGTTTCTGCACTTCCTCTAACCTGATACTGGTTCAGAGTATTTGCTGGAATATTGCCACAAATTCACGATCAGAAATTCAGTCAGGTGGACAGTACCTCTACCTGTGCAACATCCAGGGAGAGCTAGTTGAATCCAGGGAGAGCTGGCTAAGTGGATTCGAAATTGGCTCATAGGTGGTAAGTAAAGGTAGTTTTCTCAGAGTGGAGGCCAGTGACTAGCGGCATGCTGAGGAGCTGGTGTTGAGGTCCTTGTTATTTATATAAATGATTTGGAAGCAAATGCACAAGGATTGATCAGCAAGTTTGCGGATAACACAAAACTAGGCAATGTTGTGGATAGTGAAGAATGTTATTGTAGATTACAGGGAGATCTTGATCAGTTAGGGAAGTGAACTGAGGAGAGGCAAACAGATTTCAATACAAATACGGGTGAGGTGATGCATTTTGGCAAATCAAGCTTGCTCTATATATTATGTTATAAATGGTGGGGCAATGGAGCAGAGGGGACTAGGAGTAAATGTGCACATCTCATTGAATGCAGCATCACAGGTGGACAGAGTGATGAGAAAGGTGTTTAGCACGCTAGCTCAGGCCATCGAGTACAGGTGTAGAAATACCAAGTTGTATAAGTTATTGGTGAGGCCTCGCCTAGAGTACTGCACTGGGTACAGTTTTAATTGCTCTGTTATAATGAAGGCATGTTTAAGCTGGAAAGAGCAACGAGGATTTGCAACGATGTTGCCAAGACTAGAAGCCTGAGTTACAGGGAGAGTGGCCGAGCTCGGACTTCAGGAGGATGATGAATCACCTTATGGAGGTGTTTAAAAATTATGAGAGGCATAGATAAGGTTGATAACAGTATTTTCCCCAGGGTAGGGGAGTCCAAAACTTGGGGGCATAAGTTTATGGCGAAAGGGGAACAATTTAAAATGGACCTGAGGGTGGTGAGTAAATGGAATAAACTACCAGAGGAGGTGGTTAATGCAGGTACTATAGGATCATTTAAGAAATACTAGGATGGGTACATGGAGGCAGGAAGCCCGGAGGGGTATGGGCTGAATGCTGGAATTTTGAACTGGCAAGGTGGTCAGCATGAACTGGATGGGCCAAAAGCAGTATTCCTGTTGCATCATTCAAAAGGAACACATGTTCTATACACGCATATCCTGAACAAATTCCAACCAGGTGAAATAATAGCAGCAAACTTAAAAGCTTAGTTATTAAGGCATACCATTTACACTTTTATATGTGTGCGCAAAACATAGGATCCAAAAGATGCCCCCATTATCTCATAAAAGAGAGCTTGTCTAAGTATAGCACGATTACCTCGTGAGATAGGAAGGGACCATTTCAGACCATCCAGTCTGACTCACAGAGGAATCCCATTCCCTGACTAATTTCCTTTATATTCTATTCTCCCATTTCCATCAACTCTCCCCAGATCTTACCACTCACATAGATATTAGAGGTTTATTGACTTTCCAATCTACACACCTTTGGAAGAAGGAGGACACTGGAATACGTGGGGAAAGCTACAGCAAGAATCTGCAATCACAACCAGGAGAAAACCTGCCGATGCTGGAAATCCAAGCAACACACACAAAATGCTGGAGGATGCTGCCCAGGCAGCATCTATGGAAAAGAGTAAATGGTCCGTGTTTCGGGCCGAGACCCTTCATCGGGACTGGAGTGAAAAAGATGAGGTCAGGGTAAGAAGGTGGGGGGAGAGGAGGAAGAAATACAAGGTAATAGGTGATAGGTGAAACCAGGATGGGGGGAGAGGTGAAATAAAGAGCTGGGAAGTTGATTGGTGAAAGAGAAAAAGAGGGCTGGAGAAGGATGAATCTGATAGGAGAGGACAGAAGGCCATGGAAGAAAAGGAAGGGGGAGGAGCACCATTGGAACGTGCTGGACAGGTAAGGAGATAAGGCGAGAGAGGGAAATGGGAATGAGGAATGATGAAGTGGTTGGGGGGCATTACTGGAAATTCTAGAAATCAATGTTCAAGCCACCAGAAGGAATATAAGGTGTTGTTCCTCCAAACTGAGTGTGGCCTCATCATAGTTGTAGAGGAGGCCATGGACTGACATGTCGGAATGGGAATGGGAAGTGGAATTAAAATGGGTGTCCATTGGGAGAACCTGATTTTTCTGGCAAATGGAGCATAAGTGCTCAGTGAAGTGGTCTCCCAAGCTATGTCGGGTCTCATCAATATAGAGGAGGCCTAACTAGGAGCACCGGATACAGTAGATGACCCCAAAAGACTCACAGGTGAAGTGTCACCTCACCTGGAAGAACTGCTTGCGGCCCTGAATAGTAGTGAGGGAGGAGGTGTAGGGGCAGGTGTAGCACTTGTTCCACTTGCAAGGATAAGTGCCAGGAGGGAGATCAAAGGGGAGGGTCGAATGCACAAGAGAGTCATGTAGGGAGTGATTTGTGTGAAAATCAGAAAGTGGGGGGGTGGGGTGGGGAAAGATGTGCTTGGTGGTGGGATCCCATTGGAAATGGCAGAGATTCCAGAGAATTATGTGCTGTGTGTGGAGCCTGGTGGGGTGGGAGGTGAACTCCACATGGATAGCACCGGTGGTCAGGAGTGAAATTTTGCATCCTGGTCCATATTGAGCCCAACCCCAACAACTTAACTGTCATATTAGTTGCATAGAAATACTGTTGAAAGTATCCAGAATGGTTGCTTCATGCTCTGGTACAGCAATCTGACAACACAGTATGAAGCTGCAGAGTACAGTGAGCTCTGACTATACATCAAGGGCACATCCTTGCCCACTACCGATAGTGCCTGCTGGACGTGATGCTGCAAGAAGGCAATATCCATTATCATGGATCTCCCCCATCTGGGCTTCCGTCTTTTCACAGCTAACATCAGGCAGGAGTACAGAAGACTGAAGTCCCACACCACCGGTTAGCTTCCAAGAACTTCCTTTCAACCATTTATTTCATCAACCAACTGGAAAAACCCTAATCACCACTACAGTTTAGCAGCACTATGATTACTCTGGCCACTTTGCACTGAAATGGACTTTACTTGTTGAGATCATCTATTAAGTCTGGTGGTCCCAATGCGTCCTCCTCTACATTGGTGAGATCTATTCTAAATTGGGGGACCACTTCGTCGAGCACCTCCACTCCAACTGGCAAAAGAGGAACTTCCCAGTGGCCAAATATTTAATTCCCATTCCCATTCCCATTCCAATATGTTGGTCCATGGTCTCCCCTTGTGTCATGATGAGGACACCCTCAGGAGGGAGGAAGAGCACCTTGTATTCCATATGGACTGCCTCCAAACTGATGAAATGAATATCAATTTCACTTTCTGGTAAAAAAAAATTCCCCTCCCA
This sequence comes from Mobula hypostoma, assembly GCF_963921235.1. Classification (NCBI taxonomy): domain Eukaryota; kingdom Metazoa; phylum Chordata; class Chondrichthyes; order Myliobatiformes; family Myliobatidae; genus Mobula; species Mobula hypostoma. Next base: position 53,284,389 of record NC_086098.1, on the reverse strand, counting down.
CTCCCCTCTTCTTCTATTCCCCACTCGACTATTCATTTGCATGGATGCTGCCTTAGCCGGCTGGTGATCTAGTTGCGTCCGCACCAGATTTCGAGGCAAATAGTTTTGGGGTTCAAATCTGGCCGAGTCGTTCCACGCTTTCCATCGATGCAGGTTTGAGTGTTAAACTAGCAGCTCAGCCTTGGTTAAAAAGAACAAACAAACACTAAAAAATGACGAGGTTGCAGCCGGATGCACCACAAGGCGCAGAGAGGATCAACAATAGATGCTGCCTGACCTGCTGAGTTCCTCCAGCATTTTGTATGGGTTGCTTTGGATTTCCAGCATCTGCAGAATCGCTTGTGTTTATTTTCTTTGTTCACACTGAGTTTTTTTAATTGTGAAAATTGGGTATAATTCATATTTATGTTTTTCTTGTGAATGCTGCTTATATGATGCTGCTGCAAGAAAGGCTTTTCATTACACCTGTGCATGCATGTACTTGTATTGTGCATACAATAAACTCCTCTTTGAGTTCAAATGACATAGAATTGTGTAAACTGATTCCTTTAGAGCAATACAGACGGTGAGAGCTTTTTTGATAAATGTCCACATTTATTTGTTTTTAGCTCCAACAGTAGAAATCCATCTTATGAAATTACAGTTCCTGGGTGTACTTTTATGTTAGATTTTAAGGCAAATTTCTTGTAAACAACGTGTGAATTTTAGCTGCAAATTTACTGGATGGATAGGCAATCTTTGATAATTTTCCAGTAATGGAAATTTAGTTAAAGTTAAAGTCTGTCCCGGGCCTTGTGGCCCATCAGGCCAGTGCTTATGCTGGTTTCTGTGGTGTGAAGTGACTGAGAGTACGAGACTCGTCCCCAGATAGGACGCTAGTCTATCGCAAGGTTATCCCCCAGCATTTGCTGGTACCCATTTTCAGCTGGGTGGACTGGAGCAGTTTGTGGTTAAGTGCCTTGCTCAAAGACACAACACGCTGCCTTGGCCGAGACTCAAACCCATGACCTTCAGATTGTGAGCCCAACGTCCCAACCACTTGGTCACGTGTTAGATAACAAATAACAGATGAGGTGTGAGCAGAAAGACTGCTAAACAAATGCTGGGGGGTTAACCTCGTGATAGACTGGCATCCTATCCGGGGGGAGTCTCGTACTCTCAGTCTCTTCATGCCATGGAAACCGGCATAAGCACCAGCCTGATGGGCCACAAGGCTTGTGACAGACTTTAATCTTTAATTGTACAGTGTGTGTGTGTGTGTGTGTGTGTGTGTGTGTGTGTGTGTGTGTGTATGTGCGTGTGTGTGTGTGTGAATGTGCGTGTGTGTATGTGTGTGTGTGTGTGAATGTGTGTGTGTGTGTGTGTATGTGCGTGTGTGTGTGTGTGTGAATGTGTGTGTGTGTATGTGCGTGTGTGTGTGTGTGTGAATGTGTGTGCGTGTGTGTGTGTGTGTGTGTATGTGCGTGTGTGTGTGTGTGAATGTGTGTGTGTGTGTGTGTGTGTATGTGCGTGTGTGTGTGTGTGTGAATGTGTGTGTGTGTGTGTGTGTGTGTATGTGAGTGTGTGTGTGTGTGTGAATGTGTGTGTGACTGTGTGTGTATGTGCGTGTGTGTGTATGTGTGTGTGTATGTGTGTGTGTGTGAATGTTATGCTGGATTTCCAGCATCTGCAGAATCTCTTGTGTTTATTTTAACTTTGTTGTTTCTTCTTCTGCCAGAGTATTAGGCTTTCATGGATATATCAGGTAGGATCTACTGTTCATCAGTGATATTGAACTCTAGAAGTGTCCATTTCATGCATGAATTACTTCAGTCACTCTTTGGTCAAAGTTGTCCCAGAACAAAATGGCATGATACCTGCGAAAAATTCTTTCATTCAAATTATACTAGCTAGTTTTGGATTTTGCCATGTTTATCTTGAGTGGCTGGGTTATGAAACTCCTAACCCGCTGCTGGGAAAAACATCCCTGACTGCCTGATTGCAATTAGTTCCCCACTCTTGCCTCATTCCTAAAGCCAATACATTTTTGTTTAAAATGATAACTGATTCAAGTGATTATTATGCACTATTTATGGTGTTCAATCAGCTGTTTCTTTCCTATATTGCAGGTCAGCCTTCAACTGGACTTAGTGTAAGGAATGGACATATCTGTCCTCCAAAACTATCCGTAAATGACAATTGTAGCCAGCTGCAGATCTTCTTGGGTAAGTACAAAACAGATGTGCAGGGCAAACTTCTTATATGGAGAGTGATGCCAAGGGTGGTAGTGGAGGCAAATACGATAGAGGTATTTAAGAGGCTCTTAGTTAGAACATGAATGTGCAGAGAATGGATGGATATGGAAATTCTGCAGGCAGGTCACATTAATTTAGTTAGGCATTTAATTTCCAGCTTAATTATTTGGCACTGCATTGTGGGCCTGCACCTCTGCAGGACACTGAATTTTACTCTAAAAGTCTAAATTCTTTATCATACAAAGTACATTTTAGTATGTGTACTATATACAACCTTGAGATTTGTCTCTTACAGGCAGCCAAAAAACAAAGAAACACAACTGAACTGATTTTAAGAAAAGACCATCAAACACCTAAAGTGCGGAAAAAGGATAAATCGTGCAAACAATAAAAAAGTAAAGAAATAAAACTCAGAGCTAAAGTTAATGAAAATGAGTTCACGACCTGGAAGCCAATTCATCGCTGCAGCCATTAATTGCTGACCGCAGCCTCAGTTCAGTGCAGAGACAGGTAAACTTCATGGAGCGGTGAGCTGAACACCCCATCCTTTGCCTCTGGCCCTGAAACCTCAGACTTTTTCATCTGGCCTGGCACTTAAATCGGGCAAATATTGGCTGGTTCCTAGTTCTTTGATCTGGGCCCTGCCAATCTGATTCAGCCCAGGTCCACTCCAGCAATGGCCAAACATCTAAAAATACTTCAACAATTTTTTTAAATTAAACTACGCTTGTGTAAATATACTTGAATGAATACTTCTGATTGTTATTATGTTGATTAGGTTATGTTTTGCTTACAGCTTAAATTTTACCAGGCTATACAGTAACTACAAAAGTTGATATTTAGGTAAATATTTATATGAAGGTGATGATTTTACTATACAGCAGCTAATTTGTAAGAATATTTGTTTTGTAATTTCAAAGATCTTTAATTAGGTATTTGTGATATCTATACGAATATCCATCAGATATAAAGTTTAAATGTAATACAAAATTCTAATTCGGACCTTCTTTGAAAGCTTGATAGAAATGTGTTATTCAATTTTTTCCAAGAGATCACGTTGATTTCTTCTTTAATTGAATTTTCTTGTATACTAGAACCTTATCTTCTCTAACACGTTCTCCATTTGAGTGTGACTTCTGAGATCAAATCACCAATAAAAATCAAAATGTTTCACAGAGACACTATAATTAGAGTGTGGTCAATTAAGTTGTTTTTGAAGTTCATTTGCTTTTAAGTTGCTGATGTCTCTTTGAACTCTCTCCAGCTGTAAAGTCACAAGCTCTCACCTCCTGTATACTCATTGAAGCATTTATCTAGCAGTTTTGAACTAATTTAATATACTAATTTTTGCCAAATTTAACTTAAATTTTGATCTTATACCCACTGATATGAAAACGGCCCAGGGAATTTATTGATATAAATTAAAAATCTTTAACCTCTGGTAATACAAACCTTTGATGATTCAGTCTCATTTACTGTCTAACATTAAGTATATGATTATTGTTTGCTCAGACTACACATCAGTGGTTGCAAGCTGATACAGCACAGAAACAAAATCCTGTGCTAACCATGATGCCATCAAACAGTCTCTATCCTTCTATCTGCTGCTTGGTAAAATGCCTATCTAAATGCATCTTAACCTTTTCTATCATATCAGCTTTCACTACCTTCCCTGGCAGTGTGATCCAGGCACCTACATGAAACCTTGTTTCCACTGAAACTCTGCTATAATTCCAGTATTTTTTCTTCTGCCGAGCAGGGCCGGGAATGGTGTCACGGGGGATTTAATACTTGAATTAGGGTGGTAAAAAGGGCAAGCAATGTTAGTGTGAAGAATATGAAACCAATGTTTACTAGCAGTGTGGCTGTGGGACATGTGCAACAAGTCAGACTGGCTAGAAAAGCCTAATCCTAGAGTGGTGACCTAGAGATGAGTCTTACTGCCTGTGCCAAAAGAAAGGGTGGATATTACGGAAAGAGAAAGAGTGCAGAGGAGATTTACAAGGATGTTGCCTGGATTGGGGAGCATGCCTTATGAGAACAGGTTGAGTGAACTCAGCCTTTTCTCTTTGGAATGACGGAGGATGAGAGGTGACCTGATAGAGGTGTATAAGATGATGAGAGGTATTGGCTGTGTGAATAGCCAGAGGCTTTTTCCCAGGGCTGAAATGGCTAACATGAGGGGGTCAAAGTAGGTACAAAGGGAATGTCAGGGTAAGTTTTTCACACAGAGGGTGATGGATGCATGGAATGTACTGCCGGTGACAGTGGTAGAGGAGAATACAACGGGGTCTTTTAAGAGACTCTTAGATAGGTACATGGAGCTTAGAAAAATAGAGGGCTATGTGGTTGAGAAGTTCCAGGCAGTTTCTAGGATAGGTTACATGGTCTGCAAAATCTAGGACTTGTTATGTGCTCTAGATTTCTATGTTCTATGTTCTTGAGCAGTCCCTTAGAATGGAGGATGACATCCAAGTTTTATTGACAGACAGGTAATTGGTTAAGTGGTGCATTCAGATTGCCATTTTAGCCATGCATCCATGTGCACTTCATGTATGGCCCTGAAATTCTCAATACCTCCCTGACTTCTTGTCCTTCGGTTTGAGCAGTTGTGGCCTGTGATCCCCAAGAGTCAGTGGGGATGTTGCATTTTTGAAGGAACTTTTGAGTACATATATATTTCCATTGGCATTCTCTCAGAATCCAAGATTACTTTGTTTGGAGTGTTCTGAGGAGGTGAAAGGCCGAAATGAGAACTACATACCCTCCTACAGATGGGGCAGGTGGCAGCTGAGGGGGTGTAGTGAATGGTGAGGTAGTCCACTGCAGCTGTTACTTACACATAACTTCCACTGCATGCATTCTCAATGCATCTTCTCACATTTCTCCATTCTATTCCTGATGTTTCTTCTCGATCATGAATTTTCATGGCGATGCTGTATTTCCCCAAATGGGCTTCAATAGGTACATTTAATATCAGAGAAATGTATGCAATATACATCCTTTCTTTCTTTTTAAATCTTTTTATTGAGTAAGTATACAAAAAAGGTAAGCCATATAAACATTAATACAATGTTAAAGTATAATAAAATTCCAAAAGGTATCAATACCAAAAAAAAAACTACAAACAATGTAATTTAAACATAAGAAACCAAGATAACATAATAGTATCCTAAATTTTATATATATCAATGAAAAAAAAGAAAAAAAAAACCCAAAAAAAAACCCACCGTGCAACTAACTAAAAGCAAAGCAAAGCAATGGGCTAACTTGAAACCAAACAGAGTTAAACTTAAAATCACGTCCTCAATCCCGACCTCCATTAAAAACAGTGAAAAAAAAACAAGAAGGGTAAATATTACATTAAATGAAAATATCGAATAAAAGGTCCCCAAATCTGTTCAAATTTAAATGAAGAATCATAAAGGTTACTTCTAATTTTCTCCAAATTCAAACATAAAATCGTCTGAGAAAACCAAAAAAAGGTAGTTGGAGCATTAAGCTCTTTCCAATGTTGTAAAATACATCTTTTCGCCATTAAAGTAAGAAATGCAATCATTCTACGGGCTGAAGGGGAAAGATTACTAGAAATTTTAGGTAATCCAAAGATAGCAGTAATAGGGTGAGGAGAGATATCTATATTTAATACCTTAGAAATAATATTGAAAATATCTCTCCAAAAAGTTTCCAAAGTAGGGCAAGACCAAAACATATGAGTTAAAGAGGCTATCTGCCCCGAACATCTATCACAGAAAGGATTAATATGCGAGTAAAAATGCGCTAACTTATCTTTAGACATATGTGCTCTATGAACCACTTTAAATTGAATTAGGGAATGTTTAGCACAAATAGAGGAAGTATTAACTAATTGTAAAATCTGCCCCCAATCATCCACAGAAATGGTAAGCCCCAATTCCTGTTCCCAATCTACCCTAATCTTATCAAATGGAGCTTTCCTAAGTTTCATAATAATATTATAAATCATAGCCGATGCACCTTTCTGACATGGATTAAGGTTAATTATCGAATCTAAAATATATGTAGGAGGAAGCATTGGAAAGGAAGAAAGTATAGTACTTAGGAAATTTCTAACTTGTAAATATCTAAAAAAATGTATTCTTGATAAGTTATATTTATTAGATAATTGTTCAAAAGACATAAGGGAACCATCTAAAAATAAATCCAAAAACCGTAAAATACCCTTAGTCTTCCAAGTTTGAAAAGCGCGATCCATAAAAGAGGGAGGAAAAAATATGTTACCTAAAATAGGAATCGCTAACCCGAATTGATTAAGATCAAAAAATTTTCTGAATTGAAACCAAATGCGCAAAGCATATTTAACTATCGGGTTAGAGACCTGCTTAAGGCGTTTCGAATCAAAAGGGAGAGAGGAACCTAAAATAGAGCCAAGTGTATAACCCTGAACAGATTGTAATTCCAATGCTACCCATTTAGGAATAGATAGTATACATCCTGAAATTCTTTTTCTTTGCAAACATCCACAAAAACAAAGGAGTGCCCCAAAGAATGAATGACAGTTAAATGTTAGAATCCCAAAGCCTCCCCTCCAGCTTCCCCCTCCCATGTGTAAGCAGCAGCAAAGCAAAGACCCCACCCTCACCCAGCAAAAAGGCATTGGCACCCACCACCGAGCACTCAAGCATGCAGCAAAGCAACAATAAGGACACAGACTTGCAGTACTACTCATTCATCCAGTAATTTAACATACCACAGACTCTCTCTCTCCCTAATCAAGGAAAAAGACATGTCCCTGTTCACAGCGAGAGACTATGAACAGGGACAACTCACTGAGTCTGTTGCGTCGCTTTTTCTGAACTCTGTGCCCAAAGAATTCGGGTCTCTGGGCACGTAGCCAGCAGCCAGCTCGCTGTTTCTGAGCTTCTATGTATTCCAGTGACACATCAGGCAAGGGCACCGGCCACGAATCAGCCCGTCTCCAGAGCCACGAAAATCCAGCACGCTAAAGGCGGGCTAGTCTCCCAGGCCGCACTTTCAAGCACACCCTTGAATCTTTTCCCCTGCCCTTTGGGCAATCTCTTCCCATGACAGAATAGAAAGAGTGGTAAGTGCTTGAAGCACACTCCCTGGGCTGTTACATTTAGGGACATTTAAGAGACTCTTAGATATTTAAGAGACTCTTAGTAAGAAGAATAGAGGGTTGGAGGGAAGGATTAGCTTGATCTTGGAGTAGGCTAAAAGATCGGCAGAACATTGTGTGCCGACCAGCCCATACTGTGCTGCACTGTTCTATGTTCTGTAGCCTTTGTTTCAGGAGTCGGGCATGCAAGTGATACGTCCTGCCCAAAGGAGGTGAATTAATGTAACCATTGCCTCAGTGCTGGGGATATTCTTCAGGCAGAGGACATTTGTGCAGACAACACAAAGGTTGGTGGTGTTGTAGATAGTGTAGAGGATTGTCAAAGATTGCAGAGAGACATTGATAGGATGCAGAAGTGGGCTGAGAAGTGGCAGATGGAATTCAACCCGGAGAAGTGTGAGGTGGTACACTTTGGAAGGACAAACTCCAAGGCAGAGTACAAAGTAAATGGCAGGATACTTGGTAGTGTGGAGGAGCAGAGGGATCTGGGGGTACATGTCCACAGATCCCTGAAAGTTGCCTCACAGGTGGATAGGGTAGTTAAGAAAGCTTATGGGGTGTTAGCTTTCATAAGTTGAGGGATAGAGTTTAAGAGTCACGATGTAATGATGCAGCTCTATAAAACTCTGGTTATGACACACTTGGAGTACTGTGTCCAGTTCTGGTCACCTGACTATAGGAAGGATGTGGAAGCATTGGAAAGGGTACAGAGGAGATTTACCAGGATGCTGCCTGGTTTAGAGAATATGGATTATGATCAGAGATTAAGGGAGCTAGGGCTTTACTCTTTGGAGAGAAGGAGGATGAGAGGAGACATGATAGAGGTGTACAGGATAATAAGAGGAATTGATAGAGTGGACAGCCAGCGCCTCTTCCCCAGGGCACCACTGCTCAATACAAGAGGACATGGTTTTAAGGTCAGGGGTGGGAAGTTCAAGGGGGATATTAGAGGAAGGTTTTTTACTCAGAGAGTGGTTGGTGCGTGGAATGCACTGCCTGAGTCAGTGGTGGAGGCAGATACACTCGTGAAGTTTAACAGACTACTAGACAGGTATATGGAGGAATTTAAGGTGGGGGGTTATATGGGAGGCAGGGTTTGAGGGTCGGCACAACATTGTGGGCTGAAGGGCCTGTACTGTGCTGTACTATTCTATGTTCTATTTACATTTGTTCGCTAATCCAGTAAATTTAGAGAAGTTTGTAGAGATAGCGCTTGGGATGGGAGGGTTTGTTATCTTTCAAATTCTTTCAGAAGCACATAGGAAGACAGGGGTTATTGATGTGTGGTCTTATGCCACGCCTGAAATCCTGATCTTCAAATGTACTTTTCAATAATTGACTGTTTTGCTGGTACACTGGGGGTGATAATAAATTCATCATTGATATCTGCCATTGTAGAGTAGTGGCTCTCAAGCTATGAAAAGTTGCAATGTATACGTATATATATATAGAATATATTGTTACCAGCAGATCTTGTATATTCTGTGCTCTGTAACTCCAGCAAATCGGTGTACTTTGATGTATCGGATTGACCGTGCAACATGATATATGTTATATTCATAACAAATACCCACAGTAAAATTTGCCAGAACCTCAATTTTTTCGATGAGGTGAAGTGATCTTACTAATTATATATCACAAATTTTCCTTTTTCATAGGAGATCCCTTGATGACATTTTTTCACTACATTTTTGTGGGATCTGGGGCCATTAAGGAACTGTGGGATCTGTTACAGTTGCAGACAAGCAGTTGAATCACCAAGTTATGGAAGACTATGGAACAAAATATGGGGTTAGTTCAGATATGTACCTAATGGTCAGCATGGATGGAGTGGGCTGAAGGGCCAGTTTCTATGCTGTATGAGGTCAGAGAGAGCTCGGAGGTGATTGGAACAAGGGGCATTCCATCCATGATGTACACTGGATCTTTTAATGCTCCTGGTGCATGACCTTGATGTTCTCAATATTAGCCTGAGTGTTTCTGTTCCACTTTGAGGAATCACAGGCCAGGACTTCCCATGTTGTAGTTTTCAAAGATTTTCAGAGATTCCAAATTTTTTCCTTCATCCACCTGATACTCTCTTACCAAGATGGAGATTGGAACAGACCATTTCCTTTGGGCATGTGATCTCAGGCAAGCAAAAGGCATGATTTGCCTGTCAGAACTGAATGAGTGCAATTGGAAGCTCAGTGCTGATGATGAGCAGACATTGATCTTGAGTCACTTGTCCATAAAAATGACCTGGAAGACTCAGTGGAAAGAACGCCAGCGGTATTTTTCCTATGTTCTGAGGTAGTCTAAGTCTCAGAAACCAACAGGAAGACATGGTGTGGTTTTTCCGTGTGTTCAAATGATTCTACATATCAGAGATCTTCTGAAACATGAAGGTGTGCATCTCTTCCTCTTAATGCCAGAGACAGAAGCAAGAACAAATGTTTTTTTTTCTCATAAATTTGAACTCTGTAATCAGATACTTTCAGATCATGATGAGTTTCATAATATGTGAGAAGTAATAACTCAGTCCATTTACAATTATAATACCATGTTGTTGTTGTATTAATTCATCTGTTCCTGCAAATGAAATAATTTGTTTTGTAATTTATTTTTTATTGAATTTCATCATCAAACAAACATTTCCATAAGATGTATTTCAGATACTGTACATATATATCATATAATCATATTGGTCACAAATCTGCACGTAATATTTATCTGAGGCATACACTTATAGAAAGGAGAGGAAAGAAAGAACAATCGAAAGAAGAAAACTATGTACAGAATAGGGAGTGATTTTTTTTACAACATATTCATTGACTTGTGAGAATAAAATCAGGCTATGAGGTGTTATGTAGTTAAACCATTTTCTCCAGTATGAATAAAATTGTTCCAACTTATGATTAACAGATGATAAACAAGTGGTCTCCCAAATAACTATTACCTATCTCCTTACTAATGCAAAATCTCACTTACCTATGCTGACTAGAAAGGCTCATCAAACAATGTCTTCATTTTAAATTTCTCACTCTTGTATTCAAATGATAATGCTTTCATTTGCTTCCGTATTCTATAATCTCTTATAACTTTCTGAGATATCTGGACTCCTCTTACTCAGCTCTGACCATCACTGATGGCTGCTTTTGCTGTCAAGGCCCCATGTTCTGATACATCTTCCTTAAACCACTGGGTAGTTACTGAGACAGCATGCTCCCCCACTGTTTGTAATGGGCTTCTGTTTATCAACTGGAGGTTTTAATATCATCTGCGATGCTCCTTCTACTTTTTTGCAGTCATGGGCAAGAAATTCCCAAGAGTCAGCAAGAATCTTACATTTCCTTGAATCTTTCCATTTGTTCATCTACTGAATGGCAAATATACCCATCTACATAGTAATGTTAAAACTAATACTAAATCTCCATATGTCCTTAAGACTATTTGATCAGTCTTAAATTTTGTTTTATGATACTACTGCAAAACACCTTGGAAGTTTTGGGATGTCATAGGCACTATGTTAAAATATGCTTTAGTTGAATGTAATACACACATTTTAAAATAAATTAGTTATATTGCAAAAAAATTAAGATTAGATTTTACAGAAAAGTGTCAACTAAATATTATGCTAAATTTAAAATCATTAACAATTTAATTGGTACAAATCAGTGACTCTTCAGATTTCCAGAATCACAATGAGTAAAAGATCATACATTGTGAGGGGCGTGTTGGCAGTTCAAATAAGGCTGGTGTTGAAAGTGAACACTACTTCAAAGGATTTGTTTCTCACCAGTTACTTTCATCTTCACTTGCAAATGCTGCAATAAAGCTAAGGTGGCAAAAGAAATGTTCTCATGTACTTTGTACTAACTAATTGCTGAAGCAAAAATAGCAACAAAAATTATATCTAACATTTAAAATGACACTTATCAATATGATAACAATATCCAATAGTAGATTAAAATAGGACTATAATTTCAAAGGTCAAACAACATGATTGGTTGGTTTGGTGAAGTTCTATTCGAACCTTGAGATAAAGCTAAAGTTGAATTCATTCTAAGCATTATGCTAAATTTACTTGAAATGAGATGCAGGTAGCTTTCTATATTCAGTAATTTAGAGTTCTGGCCAGTCAGGGTAATGACTTGATGCATTAGGGGAGCATATATCTTGAATGTAGAGGCAGCTATTATGAAGACTGTTCTGTTCCAATTTGGAATAATCATCCTGTAAAAATGAATGCAATTTCCACTAAAAGGTCAGGAAACTGGAACTTGCTGGGATGAGCTATTTTAGTTCTATCTATCACACAAAAGTGTGAACCTTGTACATTCATAAAGTCTCACATTTTCTTGACCAGGTTTCACATAGGCCAATGTGAACTTTCTGAATTCCCAAACAGTTACAGAGGAATCTTTTCATTGATCCCATACAGAATTAGAATTGTCACAGGAGCAGTGAGACAGTTCGTTGAAGGAGGTAGAAACAGTTAATGTGGAAAAGGATATATATAAGGTAATGTGCAATTTTAAAAAATCTAATGTGTTTTTCTTTAATATTTTAATTGTTTGTCATTTAAGTATCCCATGTATGGGATGTGATGTCGTGGGGATGGAACTGGACTCTCTGACGGTGGTGTCTGAAAAGAGGATGCTGTCTAAGTTGCATGCCATCTTGGTCAATGTCTCCTATCCACTACATAATGTACTGGGTGGGCACAGGAATACATTCAGCCAGAGACTCATTCCACCAAGATGCAGCACAGAGTGTCATAGGAAGTCATTCCTGCCTGTGGCCATCAAACTTTACAACTCCTCCCTTGGAGGGTCAGACACCCTGAGCTGATAGGCTGGTCCTGGATTTATTTCATAATTTACTGGTTACTATTTAACTATTTATTACTATTTTCTATTACTATTCTATTACTATTTATTATTTCCATGACTATTACTATTTACTAATAGTAATATTACTGTTACTATTTCTATTACTATTTATTATTTATGGTGCAACTGTAACGAAAACCAATTTCCCCCGGGATCAATAAAGTATTACTATGACTATGACTATGACTATGTATATTTAGACTTTCAGAAGGCCTTTGACAAGATGCCACACATGAGGATGCTTATCAAGATAAGAGCCCATAATATTACAGAAAAGTTACTGCCATGGTTAGAGCATTGGCTGATTGGTAGCAGGCAGCGAGTAGGAATATAAGGATCCTTTTCTGGTTGTCTGCCAGAGACTAGTGGTGTTTTGCAAGGGTCGGTGTTGGAACCACTTCTTTTTATGCTGTATATCAATGATTTAGATGATGGAATAGATGGCTTTTCTGCCAAGTTTGCATATGATATGAAGATTGGTGGAGGGGCAGGTAGTGTTGAGGAAACAGGTAGGCTGCAGAAGGGCTTAGACAGATTAGGAGAATGGGTAAGAGAGTGGCAAATGAAATAAGTGTACATACTATTTTCTAAATGGGGAGAAAATCCAAAAATCTGAGATGCAAAGGGACTTGGGAGTCCATGGAGAGCATTCTGTCAGGCTGCATCACTGTCTGGTATGGAGGGGCTACTACACAGGACTAAAAGAAGCTGCAGAAGGCTGTAAATCTATTCAGCTCCATCTTGAGAGCTAAGATGGGTATTACAAAGTACCCAGGACATCTTCAGGGAGCGGTGTCTCAGAAAGACAGCGTCCATTATTAAGGACCTCCAGCACCCAGGTCATGCCCTTTTACCATCAGGTAGGAGGTACAGAAGCCTGAAGCACACACTCACTGATTCAGGAACAGTTTCTTCCCCTCTGCAATCCAATTCCTAAATGGACATTGAAGCTTTGGACACTACCTCACTTTTTTTAATACAGTATTTCTGTTTTTGCACATTTTTAAAATCTATTCAATATGCGTAATTGATTTACTTGTTTATTTATTATTATGGATTACTTATTATTATTTTTCTCTCTCTGCTAGATTATGTATTGAATTGAACTGCTGTTGCCAAGTTAACAAATTTCACGTCACATGCCATTGATAATAAATCTGATTTTGATTCTGATTCTGATTAATTTGCAGTTAGAGTCGGTGTTGAGGAAGGCAAATGCCATGTTACCATTTATTTCAAGAGGTCTTGAATACAAGAGCAGGGATGTGATGCTGAGGCTTTATAAGGCAATCCAGTGCCTTCTGAGCTCCAAAATGCATTCAATCAACCCGCTTGACTTCTCTTCATACATCACCCCATCATCCTCAAAAGCACTTAGAGTTTTGCCACATGCTCTCCAATACAAGCACATCCCTCTGCAAATATTGAGACCCAAATAGTGTGCAGTACTTTAGATTTCATCAACTTTATTAAAACCATACTTTCAAAATTCCAGCAACAGGAATTCTGCAGATGCTGGAAATTCAAGCAACACACATCAAAGTTGCTGGTGAACACAGCAGGCCAAGCAGCATCTCTAGGAAGAGGTACAGTCGACGTTTCAGGCCGAGACCCTTCGGTACAGTCGACATTTCAGGCCAAGACCCTTCATCAGGACAAAGGGTCTCGGCCTGAAACGTCGACTGTACCTCTTCCTAGAGATGCTGCCTGGCCTGCTGCGTTCACCAGCAACTTTGATGTGTGTTGTTTCAAAATTCCATACTGCTTAAAATAAAGTCCTATATTTCATTACCTCCCTAATTACTTTCTGTACCTACATACTAGCTCTTTGTGATCCATGCACAAGTATCCACTTCCCCTTGTACCACAACACTTATGCTTCATCCTTCCTTCCTTACATTTTTCCACATTATATTCCATTGCCCCCTGATTTAACCTATCCATGCTCCTTTACAGCCTCTTAATACCCTTAAGCTGCTGCTAAGTTAACAAATTTCACGTCATGCCGGTGATAATAAACTTGATTCTGATCAAATTAAAGAAAATGTAAAGTCAATATGCAATTTTGAAGGTCTGTTGGTAATGACAATGACAGCGGAAAAATTTTGTTCCTTTTGCAACAAAATTTTATGATTATAATTTGGATGATAAGGTGTAGAGTTAAAATTGCCTTTTATGCTTCCTTCAAAAGCTTTGCTTGTTAGTATAGACGAATATTAAAAGCTACTGAGAATAAGAAAGTCAAAGAATAACAAGTTAAGACTAGTTACTGAAATGAAGAAAGCAAAAATACAAATGTGAAACACCAAATGCCCTGTCTTTGTATTGTACATTTCTTTGTCTGTTTAGGTTATAACTAGTCAAAATGCATTTAGGATTTTGACTGCAGTGGAACGTGAGGTTTAGTACAAATGACATAAAATTCTGAAGTGGTGATTTAAGTAAGTATAACAGAGGTAGTAAAGAAATAATCTCTGGCTTTGGTCTGTTTAAATTAAAATAATAGAAACTGCAGGAAGAAATGATAAAACAACAAGACCGGATCCTTAAAACTCCTTGGTAGGCAAAAATTGATAAATATATCAGTATTGGTTGTTAACATGGAAACGTTAGAGTATCAGGGGGTTGGGCTTTGCTGAGCAGAAAGGTTTCCTTTCATCTTAGACTTCCTTTTGTTCTTACTGAGATGGCGAGAGTGATCAAAAATTGAATAGCATTTTTATCATGATGAAGTTCCAGAGTACGTTTCATATTCATGTGTTTGTTATGAATAACCTTTCTGGAGAAATGCTATACTGTACAAGGTTTCTAGACAAAATATTTAACTTTACAAGTTAATGAGAGAAGAAAGAATGCTAATAGTGAAGTCTGTATTATCCAGTTCAGACATATTTATTGCCTGGCCTGCTGAGTTCCTCCAGCATTTTGTGTGTGTTGCTTAGATTTTAAGCATCTGCAGATTTTCTCTTGTTTGAGATTAAAATGTGTGATCCTTGTTTTGTTTTATTACTGATGTCAACATAATCTATGCTTTCTTATAAATACATACTATTTCCTAACCAGTAGTTTTGATCTTCAACAAATTACTTAAACTTGTTAGGCATGTTATTGAGAGGTGAGAATAGATTGTGTGCTAAATGAAGAGCCTGAAGTTGTTCTGCATTTTAAAACCCAACACTTTCACTCTTTGAACTTGCCTTCTCAGCTGTGAATCCACAAGATGTCACTTCTCCACTCACTATATAAAACCGCTTCTGTTGATGCTTTTAGTCATTTATTCTGCAAACTCAAACTAGAGGCTACAATCTTCAGAATCTACAATGGACAATCTTCTGAAAACCCTGCTGGAATTGGATGATGGTGTGGGACTCATTAATATGGATATGATTTCTGATATCAGCTGGAAATTTGAAGAGGACAAGTTTGAACCGAATCAGGTTCTATCGCATCACAGTTTCTTACCAGCATCATCCTTTGAGCTGTTCTCTCCTTCTCCATCTCGTCATCCAGAGTCTAGAAACGGCGTACCTGTGGGCACTCACTTCATGCAATCCTCGCCACAAATATGGGCCACTGATTCGAAGGGAAAATCATCTCGCAGGCTCCAAGAACTGCCCAAAGCAAAGGTGTCAGGTAAACGCCGGATGAAAGCGAGCGAGAGAGAAAAACTGAGAATGAGGAGGCTTGCTCATGCTCTTCACACACTGCGGAGTTTTCTGCCACCCATTTACAGCCAAGGAGGCCAAACTCTCACCAAAATCCAGACTTTACACTGTGCCATCCAATACATTTCTGAGCTTTCCATGTTGCTAGCACAAGGAAGACGTAATAATCCAGGACATGGCATGTGAAATGGCTGAGTTATAGTGTTGCTAGCACAAGGCAGACGTAATAATCCAGGACATGGCATGTGAAATGACTGAGTTATAGGAGGTGCTTTTTATACAAATGGACTAAGAATAATTATTTACTGTAAATTTTCATTAGTTTTGTTCTAAATTTATCTGGTAACTGGCTAACTTGTATTAATCCTTGAGTATTAATAGAACACATTTAATAATGTGCTCTTCTCTTCGTGTGTACATAGATTTCATAATTACAGAGGCAAATGTATTTTCCAAAAATATTAAGAATTTTTAAACAAATTTTAACTGACTATAGTTTATGATTGCAATGCTTACTTTTTCATGGCATAAGCAATAAATGCTGAAGCGAAGGACTTTGTTGTGTCTTTAATATTCACTGAAAGATCTATTTTTCAGTTTTGTAATATAATATGAGAGTACAATCTCAAAGGGAATCCAGTAACTAACAAGACTATTACATGTGCCCATAACTCTTTGAAAGTGTAAAAGAAAATGAGGGATTGAGAAAAGCTTACTGGATGCTCAGTTTCTTAAACAGAGGCATTAAGTTTTTGCAAGTTACAGTTCCCAAGGAGAAATTGGATTGCGTAGAAGGAGAGAGAGTTTGAAAGAGGCAAGCAGGGGCAGTCAACATATTTTGTGTGCCACGGTCCCCAAGGGGACATCAGATTGCACAGAGAGAGAGAAAGTTTTAAACAAGTGAACGGGCATTCGGTACATTTTATGCACCTCAGGTTCCGAGGAGGTGTTGCATTATGTAGAAGGAGAAAGAGTTTAAAGGAAGCGAACAGGGGCAGTCGGCACATTTTTCACACCACAGTTCCCAAGGAGATATCGGATTGTACATATTAATGCACTTAACAAGGGCCAATAAAAAGAAGTTAGGTTTAAGCGAAGCGGCCATTGTGTGAATGGGTCAGTGTTAGAATGGGAAGTTGAGGCTTTGGCTCATCAAGGCTTCACGAGGAGAGGCATAAGCTATAGGTAGATATTTTTCTTGTTAACTATTCTTTCTTTCATTCTTCGCGCACATTTAGAGCAGTGATGAAGCCAGACAAGATACCGAAAAGCTCCTCTTGCGGGATGTGGGATAGCAGAGAGACTGCCAGTGTGCCTGAAAACTGGACCTGTAAGAAGTGCATCCAGATGCAGCTTTTAACAGAGTTGGAGATGGAAACAAATGAACTCTGGACCATTCAGGATGCTGATGGGTCGATAGACAGGACAAACAGGGTGATAGGACAGGACACCAAGGTGCGGACTCAGGTAACTAGGTGACCGTCAGGAGGGGAAAGGGGATTGGTAGCCAGTGCAGAGTAACCCAGTGGCCGTTCCCCTCAACAACAGGTATACTTCTTTGGATATTGTTGGGGGAATGACCTAGCAAAGGAAAGCCACAACGGTCAGATCTCTGCCACTGAGTCTGGCTCTGTGGTTCAATAGGGAAGGCGATAGAAGAAGATTCATTGGTTAGGGGAACAGAAAGGAAATTCTGTGGATAAGAACTAGTTTCCCGGATGACATGTTGCATCCTGGGTACCAGGGCCTGGGACATCTTGGATCAAGTCCACGTCATTCTCAACTGGGAGGGTGAGCAACCAGAGGTTGTGGTGCATGTCAGTACCAGTTACATGGGTAGGAGAGGAAACAAGGTCCTGCAAAGTGAGTTCAGGGAGTTAGGTGCTAAGTCAAGGGACAGGACCTCCAGGGTTGTAATCTCAGGATTGTTACTTGTGCCACGTGCTAGTGAGGCTTGAAATAGAAATATCATACAGTTTAACACGTGGTTATGGAGATGGCGGAGGAGGGAGAGCTTCCTCAATGCTACCTGACCCTTCATCTATCTTCATATCATTTGCAAACTTGGTTATAAAGCCATCAATGCTGACATTCAAATTACTGACATATAAAATAAAAAGAAGTAGTTCTAACACTGACCACTGTGAAACACTGTTAGTCACTGGCAGCCGAGCGGAAAAGTGTCCCTTTATTCCCATTCTTTAACTCCGGCCAATCAGCCAATCCATTATCTATGCTGGTAACTTTCCTGTAATATCATAGGCTCTTATCTTGTTAAGCAGTCTCATGTGTGGCATCTTTTGAAAGGCCTTCTAAAAATCTAAGTACACAACATCCACCAATTCTCAATTGTCTATCCTGCTTATTATTTCTCCATATAATTCAAAGAGGTCAGGTCAATTTCCTCTCTTTTGCCTCTCTCCCCATTTCAAGAATGGAGCAAATTTTTAGCCCTCCAGAACCATGCCAGAATCTAGTGATTCTTGAAAGATCTGCTACAACGGTAGGAAACTTTGTCACATGGTGTGAGCAGAATTATCTGCAGCTTAATGTGAAAAAGACTAAGGAGCTGGTGGTAGACCTGAGGAGGGCTAAGGTACCGGTGACCCCTATTTCCATCCAGGGGGTCAGTGTGGACATGGTGGAGGATTACAAATACCTGGGGATACGAATTGACAATAAACTGGACTGGTCAAAGAACACTGAGGCTGTCTACAAGAAGGGTCAGAGCCGTCTCTATTTTCTGAGGAGACTGAGGTCCTTTATCATCTGCTGGACGATGCTGAGGATGTTCTACGAGTCTGTGGTGGCCAGTGCTATCATGCTTGCTGTTGTGTGCTGGGGCAGCAGGCTGAGGGTAGCAGACACCAACAGATTCAACAAACTCATTCGTAAGGCCAGTGATGTTGTGGGGATGGAACTGGACTCTCTCACGGTGGTGTCTGAAAAGAGGATGCTGTCTAAGTTGCATGCCATCTTGGTCAATGTCTCCCATCCACTACATAATGTACTGGGTGGGCACAGGAGTACATTCAGCCAGAGACTCATTCCACCGAGATGCAACATAGAGCGTCATAGGATGTCATTCCTGCCTGTGGCCATCAAACTTTACAACTCCTCCCTCGGAGGGTCAGACACCCTGAGCCAATAGGCTGATCCTGGACTTATTTCATAATTTACTGGCATAATTTACATATTATTATTTAACTATTTATGGTTCTATTACTATTGCAACTGTAACGAAAACCATTTTCCCCCGGGATCAATAAAGTATGACTATGACTATGACTATGACTATGACTACAACCAAGGGCTCCTCTGTGGGGTCTACCCACCTGTGTGGGTGGGCTGCAGAACAGGTTCAACAAAAAATACAGTAGTCTTCTTTCCTGGGTAAGGACAAAGGTAAGCAGGGAGAAGTCTTGACAAGAATTAATGCTTCTCTTTTACTCTATATGTCTGAAAAAATACTTTAAAGACCATAAGGCATAGGAGCAGAAATAGGCCATTTGGCCCATCGAGACTGCTCTGCCATTCAATCATGTCTGATCCTTTTTTCTCCTCCTTAGCCTCATTCTCCAGCCGCCCCCCCATAACCTTTGATGTCATGTTCAATCAAGAACCTACCAATCTTTGCCTTAAATACACCCAATGACCTGGCCTCCACAGCTGCCTGTGGTAACAAATTCCACAAATTTGCCACCCTCCGGCTAAAGAAATTTCTCTATGTCTCTGTTTTAAAAGGGTGCCCCTCTAGCCTGAGACTGTGCCCTCTTGTTCTAGACTTCCCTATCATGGGAAGCATGCTTTCCACGTCTACTCTGTCTAGGACTTTCAACATTCGAAAGGTTTCAATGAGATCCGCCCCCATTCTTTTAAAT
Source organism: Mobula hypostoma (assembly GCF_963921235.1). Lineage (NCBI taxonomy): Eukaryota > Metazoa > Chordata > Chondrichthyes > Myliobatiformes > Myliobatidae > Mobula > Mobula hypostoma. The sequence continues at coordinate 53,264,616 of NC_086098.1, read as the reverse complement.
TCCAGCAAGTACAGACACAGAGCTATCAAATGTTCCTTTCATTCCCGGAATCATCCTTGTGAACCTCCAGTAGAGCCTCTCCATTGCCAACACATCTCTTCTCAGATGAGGAGCCTAAAACTGTTCACAATGCTCAAGGTGAGGCCTCGTGAGTGCCTTATAAAGCCTCAAAATCACATCCTTGCTCTTGTATTGAATGATAACATGGCATTTGCCTTCCTCAAATCTGACTCAACCTGCAAGTTAACCTTTAGGGTGTTCTGCACAAGGACTCCCAAGTCCCTTTGTATCTCAGATTTTTGGATTTTCTCCCACGTAGAAAATAGTATGCACATTTATTTCTACTGCCAAACTGCATGGCCATGCATTTTCCAACATTGTATTCAATTTGCCACTTGCCCATTCTATTGATCTACCTAAGTCCTTCTGCATCCTACCTGTTTCCTGAACACTAGCTGCCCCTCCACCAATCTTCGTATCATCTGCAAACTTGGCAGCAAAGCCATCTATTCCATCATCTAAATCATTGACATACAGCATAAAAAGAAGCGATCCCAACACCGACCCCCACAAAACACCATTAGTCACTTGCAGCCAACCAGAAAGGGTCCTTTTATTCCCACTCACTGCTTCCTACCAATCAGCCAATGCTCTAATCATGTTAGTAAATTTCCTATCATACCAGAGGCTCTTAACTTGGTAAGCAGCTTTATGTATGGCACCTCATCAAAGGCCTTCTGAAAGTCCAAATATACAACATCCACTGCAGCCCCTTTATCTATCTTACTTATAATCTCCTCAAAGATTTTCAACAGGTTCATCAGGCAAGATTTTCTCTTAAGGAAACCATGCTGACTTTGTCCTATCTTTTTCTGTGTCACTAAGTACTCCATAACCTCATCCTTAACAATTGACTCCAACATCTTCCCAATCACTGAGGTCAGGCTAACTGGTCTATAATTCACTTTCTGCTGTTTTCCTCCATTCTTCAAGAATGGAGTGACATTTGCAATTTTCCAGTCCTCTGGCACCATGCCAGAGTCCAGGGACTTTTGATAGATCATTACTAATGCTTCCACAATCTCTACACGTCACCTCTTTCAGAACCCAAATGTGCTGTTCATTTGGTTCACGTGACTCTTAGGTCTTCCAATTTTTTTGATCACCTTCTCTATTGTAATAGTAGCCACACTCACATCTCTATCTTCACATGCTACAACGTCTGGCACACTGCTGATGTCTTCCACAGTGAAGACCTATGGAAAGTACTCATTTAGTTCATCTGCCATCTCCTTATTCCTCATTATTATTATGCGAGCCTCATTTTCTACTGGTTGTATATACACTCTCACCTTCCTTTTATTTTTTACATATTTGAAAAAGCTTTTACTATCCACTTTGATGCTGTTTGCAAGCTTGCTTTCATATTTCATCTTTTCTCTCCTAATGATTATTTATTTGTTCTCTGTAAGTTTTTAAAATCTTCCCAATCATCTATTTTCCCCGCTGATTTTTGCTTTGTTGTATGCCCTCTCTTTAGCTTTTATATTAACCTTGACTTCCACAGTTGTACTATTTTACCGTTTCAGTATTTCTTTGGAGTACATCTATCCTGCACCTTTCTCATTTTTCCCAGAAACTCATGCCATTGCTGCTCTGCTTCCATCCCTGCCAGCATCTCCTTCCAATTTACTTAGGCCAACTCTTCTCTCATACCACTATAATTTCCTTAATCCACTGAAATCCTACCGTGTCAGATTTTACTTTCTCCCTATCAAATCTCAGATTCAACTCAATCATATTGTGATCACTGCCTCGTAAGTGTTCTTTTACCTTAATTTCCCTAATCGTCACCAGTTCATTACATAACACCCAATCCAGTATAGCTGACCCCCTAGTAGGCTCAAGAACAAATTGCTCTAAAAAAAACTCTCATAGGCATTCAATAAACTCACTCTCTTGAGATCTACTACTAACCTGATTTCCCCAATTGATCTGCATGTTAAAATCTCCCATGACCAAAATAACGTTGCCCTTTTGACATGCCTTTTCTATTTCCTGTTGTAATTTGTGGTCCACATGCCAGCTACTGTTGGGAGAGCTGTATATAACTGCCATCAGTGTCCTTTTACACTTGCAGTTTCATAACTCAACCCACAAGGATTCAGCATCTTCCGATCCTACGTCACACCTTTCTCCTGATTTGATGCCATTTTTTACCAGTGGAGCCACACAATCCCCTCTGCCTACCTTCTTATACCTCCAATACAACGTGTAACCTTGGACATTTAGCTCCCAATTACAACCATCCTTCAGCCATGATTCAGTGACGGCCACAACATCATACCCGACAATCTGTAAAAGTACAACAAGATCATCCATCTTATTTCTTATAATCTATGTATTGAGATATAACATTTTGAGCACTGTTTTCTTCTACCCTTTTTGATTCTGCATCCCTAATGCACTAATACTCACTCAGCTGGCTGCAATTTTATCCTATCATCTCTCTGCTCCTCCTGACAGTCGACTGCATGTTATCTTTGCTTTTTTACCATTGTCCTATCCAGAGTCCCTTCACTCCGGTTCCCACCCCCGGCCAAATTAGTTTAAACCCGCCCCAACAGCTCTAACAAACCTGCCTGCGAGAATATTGGTCCTCCTGTGGTTCACGTGCACCCTGTCACTTTTATATAGGTCATACCTCCCCCAGTAGAGATCGCAATGCTCCAAGATCTTGAAGCCCTGCCCTCTGCATCAGCTTCTTAGCCACACATTTATCTGCCAAATCATCCTGTTTCTACCCTCACTGGCACCTAGCACAGGTAGCAATCCGGAAATTACTGCCCTGGAGGGCCTGCTCCTCAGCCTTCTGCCTACCTCTCCAAATTCTCTCTTCACAACCTCCTCAATTTTCCTTCCTACGTCATTGGTACCAGTACATACCAAGACATCTGGCTGCTCTCCTTCCCCCTCGAAAAAGCTGCGGATGCAGTCCAAGACATCCCTTATCCTGGCACCTGGGAAGCACTATACCATCTGGGTGTGCCCTTCACGTCCACAGAATCTCCTGTCTGTTCCTCTGACTAGTGAGTCCCATATCACTACTGCTCCCCTCTTCTCCCTCTTTCCCTCCTGCACTACTCACCTATGCCAGTAACCTGGTCTCCATGGCATTCCCCTGGGTGGTCATCCCCCACAGCAGTATCCAAAACGGTATACTCATTATTGAGGGGAATGGTGACGGGGATATTTGGCATCCTCTTTGATATTCATGGCTAGCTTACCTTCATATTTATCTTTTCCCTCCTTATTGCATTTTCAAGTTGCTTTCTGTTTGTTTTTTCAATCCTTTAACTTCCCACGATTTTTAAACTCTATTATATGCTCTCTCTTTTACTTTTATGTTGTCTTTAACTTCCCTTGTCAGCTACAATTGCATCATTCTGCCTTGAGAATACTTCTTTAAGGCAGAATGACACAATTCTCAGTTGCTCGCCTGAAACTCCAGCCGTTGCTGCTCTGCCATCATCCTTACTGGTGTTCCCTTCCAATCAACTTCGGCCAGTTTCTCTCTTGAGCCTCTGTGAGTCCCTTTACTCCAATGTAATACCGATACATCTGACTTTAGCTTCTCCCTCTCAAACTTAGGATGAATTCCATCATATTATGATCATTTTCTCCTAAGGTTCTTAACCTTAAGCTTTCTAATCAAATTTGGTTCAATACTCAAACCTAATCCAGAATAGTCTTTACCCTAGTGGGCTCAACCACATGCTGCTCTAAAAAGCCATCTCATAGGCATTCTATGTATGCTGTCCCTTGAGATCCAGTACCAACCTGATTTTCCTGATTTACCTGCATATCGAAATCCCTCATGCCTATTGTAACATTGCCCTTTTGACATGCCATTTCTATCTCCCATTGTAATTTGTAAATCACATTTGTCTACTATTTAGAGACCCTTACGTAACTCCTATTAGGATCTTCATACCCTTGCAGTTTCTTGTCTCTTCCCACAAGGATTTTACATCATCCAATCTTATGTCGCCTTCTTTCAAAGATTTGATTTCACTTTTTTGCCAACAGATGCACAGCACCCCCTCTGCCTGCCTATATTTTTGATACAATGTGTATCTTTGGATGTTGAGCTCCCAACTATAATCTTCTTTCAGCCATGACTCAGTGATGCCTACCATACCCAACCGCTACAACATAATCTATCTTATTCCGTATACCGTGTGCATTCGAATATAACACCTTCAGTTCTGTATTCATCACTTTTGTTCCCCCTGTTACTGTAACTCATAACTAGCTACAATTTTGGCCTAACATTTCCCTGTCCATCCTGACAGTCTCAGTACTGTACACACTGCTTTTGCTTGTACACCCACTGCTCCATCCTCAGCAATGTCATTCAGATTCCAAACCCACAGCCAAATTAGTTTGAACCCTCCCCAACAGCTCTAGCAAACCTGCCAACATCGCGGCCTCTCTCCCAGATGAGCTCAATCGCTTTTATGCTCGGTTCGATGTTACTAACTCTGTGCCTCCGAGGAAAGCCACCACTACAACCTGCAACCTGGTCATCTCTAAAGCTGAGGTACGCAGATGTTTCCAATGAGTGGACAGTCGGAAGGCTGCGGGACTGGACGGCAACCCAGAGCGAGTACTCAGGATGATGTGCGCAGCCTAAGTACCTCTCCCTCTCCCAGTGTAGAGTGCCCTCCTGCTTCAGATTATCCACTATTGTCCCTGTACCAAGAAAGACCAAGGTAACATGCCTGAAGGACTGGTGTCCTGTCGCACTCACCTCAATAATAAACAAATGCTTCGAGAGGCTGGTCAAGGATTACATCTGCAGCTTGCTACCACCCAAACTGGACCCCCTACAATTCGCCTACTGGCACAACCAATCAACAGACAATGCAATAGCCACTGCTCTACAACAGCACCCCTTTCGCCTCAGACGGTTGAGGAAGTTTGGTATGGGCCCCCAGATCCTAAGAACCTTCTACAGGGGCACTATTGAGAGCATCCTGACTGGCTGCTTCCTGGTATAGGTATTGTACCTCCCTTAATCACAGGACTCTACAGAGAGTGGTGCGGACAGCCCAGCACATCTGTAGTTGTGAACTACTAATGATCCAGGACATTTACAAGGACAGGTGTGTAAAAAGGGCCCGTACGATCTCTGGGGACCCAAACCATCCCAACTACGATCTATTCCAGCTGCTACCATCCGGGAAACAGTGCCGCAGCATAAAAGCCAGGACCAACAGGCTCCGCGACAGCTTCTTCTGCCAGCCCATCAGACTGATGAACTCACGTTGATTTGAGCATACTCTATATTACATTGATTGTTCTATTCATTATGAAATATTATAAATTACTATGATTGCACATTGCACATTTAGATTGAAACGTAACATAACGATTTTTACTCCTCGTGTATGTGAAGGATGTAATAAATAAAGTCAGTTCAATTCAATTCAATTTAATTGGTCTCCCTCAGGTTCAGATGTAACCCATCCCTTTTGTACAGGTCATAACTTCCCAAGTAGAGATCTCAATGATCCAGAATCTGAAGCCTTGCCCCCTGCACCAGTTCCTCAGCCATACATTCTTCTGCCAAATTGTTATATTCTTACCCTCGTTGGCGCATGGCACAGACAGCAATCTAAAGATTACTGCCCTGGAGGTTCTGCTTTTTAGCTTTCTAAATTAGTTTTTAAAATTCTCTCTTCATGACCTCCTCCCAAGACTTCCGGCTGCTCACCTTCCCCCTTCAGAATGCCATGTACCTGAACCAAGATGAGCCTGACCCTGGACCCTGGGAGGCAACATCCCATCAGGATGTCTATTACATGTCCACAGAATCTCACGTCTACTCCTCTACTCCTCTAACTATGGAATCCCTTATAACTACTGCAGTCCTCTATTTCCCCTCTTTCCTTCTGAGCCTCAGCACTAGATTCAATGCCAGAGACCACGTTGCTGGTAGGCCATTCCACTCAACAGTATCCAAAGTGGTATACTTATTACTGAGGGGAATACCCACAGGGGTACTCAGAACTGGCCTCCCATTTCCTTTCCATCTCCTGTCAGTCAGCAGGTACCTGCCTCCTGTAACTTCGGGGTGACTACCTCCCTGTAGCTCCTACGCAGCACATCCTCATTTTCCCATATGAGCCGAAGGTCATTGAGCCAAAGGTCATTTCCAGTTCCTCGGCACATTCTCTGAGAAGCTGCAGCTCGGTGCACCTGGTACAGATGTGGTTATCCAGGAGGCAGAAGGTCTCCCAGAATTCCCACACATCACACAAAGAACATAACACAGCCCCTGGAGTATGCACTAACAGATGAAGAATGAAGAAGGAACTTATAAGAAACTTACCTCGCCCAAGCCTGTCGAGCCAAAACCTCTCCACTCTAACAGAGGTCCATTCCAACAATGGCCAAAAGCCTGTGAACACTACTTTTTAAATTGCTCGCCCTTACCTGTGTGGCATCTCCTCTGTCAATTTGATTGGGCAGCTGGAAAAAGCCAAAAGCCTGCGGCTGCTACTTTTAAAATTGCTCGCCCCTACCTATGTGGAGCACGTGTTCTTCATGTTAACCTATTTGTTATTTACTTATTTCCCAAGTTTAAAGAAGCTCGAGTTTGCACCTTGGTCTGAAGCTGGAAATCAGACCAGAATTATTATATTTGAAAATGAAGCTTACAGTTAAATTCCAATAATTCAGCATCTTTGGGACATTAGTGGTACCAAACTGACAGATATTTTATATTATTGGATATTGCATTTATTAATACACCCACACATTTTGGTTCCCTTGTTTAGATGTTACAGGATAGTATAATAAAATATCAGTGAACCAGGTTGGTTTAAAGGGCATGCACAAAGTAGGGCTCAGGTCAGTTTTAAAGGAGCATGGCAAATGGGATGTCAGTGAGTTTAAAAGGAGTGCAGTGAACTCCAGTTTGAAGGAATCTCCGGAAACAGAAGAAGGAGAGCCAGGTGGCAATACATCAGGTTTTCCAAAGAAACTGGGTAGTAGATTCTTAAGTTCTATGTGGATCTATGTAAACTAATTGTCGGTACACTGATTTTAAATCCGTGAATATAGTTTTAGAAGTACACTTGTCAGATTTTTTTATGAAAGGGGATGGTTTTTGATATCAAAATATATCAACTCATTATCAACCTTATAAGATGACAGCAATATATAACTTAGAATTAAAAGCTTTTTTTATTGTCTAAATAATAATATTGGCATTTGCTTGTATTACATCACTTAAAGAGCTGGCTTGAAATTCATCAGAGAAAAGTGAACTTTATTACACAAAGATTGCTGAAACTATCTTCACTTAGGTTGAATGGATGTCCTTGAAGTTCTTCATCTTCTGAACTATACTGCAGTCCCTGTGAGTCCAGTGTGAAAAACTGCTCATGCCTTGACATAACTCTGCAAAACTGAATACTTCACTTCAAAAGCTGACAAGTTGGTTTTAGTTGGTTTCTGAGGAGAAGAAATTCACACTGGCCTGGTGGTGGGGGGGGGGGGTGTTTGCTTTCAAGGATGGGGGCAATGATGTATTGCTCAGAAATGACTTTAGCTGCAGTAACCCATGATTTGTCCACTCAGAATGGACTTGAGTCCTTTTCTGAAGGGCAAATAGGAAATTTCTCCATCCTCAAGGCTTTTTTATAACACCAAAAGCACGACACTTTAGTTTGCTGGAACACAAACTTAGTGGAAGTATTAATTACAAAGTACCTGCAAGAAAATATGCAGTTTGGATTTCTTCAGTTATCTAAAATTGCTGGGTCAGTAATCATCGTAACATTGAGTCAGTGCTGACTACCAGTAATGCTGCTATGATTACACTGTTAATTCCCTAATGGAGCATTCACTACACAGGGGTGGGAGTGGTGGGTGCAGACAAAATCATGTTTTTGAAACTTCTATCTTATGGCTCCAGAACAGTTTCAGCAATGGTAGCAGTCTGAAATATATATGAAGAAAAGGAAAATAAAATTAATATGCAACATAGAAACGCAGAAAACCTACAGCACAATACAGGCCCTTCGGCCCACAAAGCTGTTCTGAACATGCCCTTACCTTAGAAATTACCAAGGCTTACCCATAGCCCTCTGTTTTTCTCAGCTCCATGTACCTATCCAAAAGTCTCTTAAAAGATCCTATCGTATCCGCGTCCACCACCATTACCAGAAGCCCATTCCACACACTCACTACTCTGCGTAAAAAATTTACCCCTGACATTTCCCCTACTTCCAAGCACCTTAAAATTGTGCCCTCTCGTGTTAGATATTTCAGCCCTGGGAAAAAGCCTCTGACTATCCACAAGACCAATGCCTCTCATCATCTTATACACCACTATCAGGTCACCTCTCATCCTCTGTCGTTCCAAAGAGAAAAGGCTGAGTTCACTCAACCTGTTCTCATAAGGCATGCTCCCCAATCCAGGCAACATCTTTGTAAATCTCCTCTGCACCCTTTCTATGGTTTCCATATCCTTCCTGTAGTGAGGTGACCAGAACTGAGCACAGTACTCCAAGTGGGCTCTGACCAGGGTCCTATATAGCTGCAACATTACCTCCCGGCTCCTAAATTTAATTCCACGATGGATGAAGGCCAATGCATCGTATGCCTTCTTAACCACAGAGTCAACCTGCACAGCAGCTTTGAGTATCCTATGGACTCGGACCCCAAGATTCCTCTGATCCTCCACACTGTTAAGAGTCTTACCATTACTGCTATATTCTGCCATCATATTTGACCTACCAAAATGAACTACTTCACACTTGTCTGGGTTGAACTCCACCTGCCACTTCTCTGCACCATTTTGCATCCTATCAATGTCTCACTGTAACCTCTGATAGCCCACCACACTATCCACAACACCCCTAACCTTTGTGTCGTCAGCAGCTTTACTAACCCATCCCTCCACTTCCTCCTTCAGGTCATTAAAAAAAATCACGAAGAGTAGGGGTCCCAGAACAGATCCCTGAGGCACACCACCGGTCACTGACCTCTTTGCAGAATATGATCCATCTACAACCACTCTTTACCTTTTGTGGGCAAGACAGTTCTGGATCCACAAAGCAATGTCCCCTTGGATCCCATGCCTCCTGACTTTCTCAGTAAGACTTACATGGGGTACCTTATCAAGTGCCTTGCTGAAATCCATATACACTACATCTACTGCTCTTCCCTCATCAATGTGTTTATTCACATCCTCAAAAAATTCAGTCAGGCTCATAAGGCACGACCTGCCCTTGACAAAGCCATGCTGACTATTCCTAATCATAATATGCCTCTTCAAATATTCATAAATCTTGCCTCTCAGTATCTTCTCCATCAACTTACCAACCACTGAAGTAAGACTCACTGGTTTATAATTTCCTGGGCTATATCTACTCCCTTTCTTGAATAAGGGAACAACATCCGCAACCCTCCAATCCTCCAGAACCTCTCCCGTCGCCATTGTTGATGCAAAGATCATCACCAGAGGTTCAGCAATCTCCTCCCTCACCTCCCACAGTAGCCTGGGGTACATCTCGTCGGGTCCCAGTGACTTATCCAACTTGATGTTTTCCAAAAGCTCCAGCACAACCTCTTCCTTAATATCTGCATGCTCAAGCTTTTCTGTCCGCTGTAAGTCATCCCTAAAATCGCAAAGATCCTTTTCCGTAGTGAATACTGAAACAAAGTATTCACTAAATACCTTTGCTATTTCATCTGGTTCCATACACACTTTTCCACTATCACACTTGATTGGTCCTATTCTCTCACATCTTATTCTCTTGCTTTTCACATATTTGTAGAATTCCTTGGGGTTTTCCCCAATCCTGTCCACCAAGGGGTTCTTATGGCCCTTTCTGGCTCTCCTAATTTCTTTCTTAAGCTCCTTCCTGCTAACCTTATAATCTTCTAGATCTCTAATATTACCTAGTTTTTTGAACCTTTTGTAAGCTTTTCTTTTCTTCTTGACTAGATTTATTACAGCCTTTGTACACTACGGCTCCTGTACCCTACCATCCTTTCCCTGTCTCATTGGAACGTACCTATGCAGAAATCCACTCAAATATCCCCTGAACATTTGCCACATTTCTTCCATACCTTTCTCTGAGAACATCTGTTCCCAATTTATGCTTCCAAGTTCCTGCCTGAAAGCCTCATATTTCCCCTTACTCCAATTAAACACTTTTCCAACTTGTCCATTCCTATCCCTCTCCAATGCTATGGTAAAGGAGATAGAATTGTGATCACTGTCTCCAAAATGCTCTCCCATTTAGAGATCTGACACCTTACCAGGTTCATTTCCCAATACCAGGTCAAGTCCAGCCTCTCCTCTTGTAGGCTTATCTACATATTGTGTCAAGAAACCTTCCTGAGCACACTTAACAAACTTCATCCCATCTAAACCCCTCACTCTAGGGAGATGCCAATCAATATTTGGGAAATTAATATCTCCCACCATGACAACCCTGTTATTATTACATCTTTCCAGAATCCATCTCCCTATCTGCTCCTTGATGTCCCTGTTACTATTGGGTAGTCTATAAAAAACACTCAGTAGAGTTATTGACCCCTTCCTGTTTCTAACCTCTACCCTCAGAGAATCTGTAGACAATAAAGTTTGCATCCAGACCTCGACCTGCCTTTAACTCATCCATTTCCCATCTAAACAGAGATGGGATGAGTTGCCATTCAGTGGATGTCCAGAAAAAGATTTGCTATTTAAGTATTATGATGCAATTACTTGTCTCATACATGCCCACCATTTTAAATGTAACTCTGACTCTATGAACAGCTTTGGCAATGACATATAAGGAGAGGCAAGGAATGATGGATTTAAGTCAAGATCACAGTACCATTCACTATGTTTTTGGATCAAACCTAGCACTCAAATCTTCTGTTCTCTCACTCTAATTCCTTCAGAATCAGACTTCATTTTGACCATTCCATTCAGAATGGTACTGGTTGGAATCCTTGAGTCGCGCAATATATTGCTCTAAAATTGCTGTTGTTAACTTTAAATAGGAATGAAAGCAGATAGCCAAGAAAATTAGAGTAATTGAAACTTTCAGTCAATTAACTACTTTGGGAAGGTCATTGAAGAATATAAACTTGAGATAGTTAAGTCAGCTTTATTTTAAATGAATAGTAGAATGGACTCAAAGAGCTGAGCTGCCTGGTCATTTCAATATTCCAGTGTAGATCACAGTATGTGTCTTTCTTTCACAATCAGGATTCAGCCCTTCAACCTTGTCCTTGTTAGCTTTGCATGTCTGTTACTGGACTAGGGCGGTGTCTATTTATATCTCCCAGATAATACACTTTGATAGCCCCACTGTAACTGAATGTGATGTGCACAGTTCTCCAGTACAATGTAATTAATTACAAATGGCATTTCAAGAAACACTGCTAGAACTTCAACAAGCTGAGATCATAAACAACCATAAACATCAGTGAGAATATCAAAACATATTCGCTCATTAAAAGACAGTTGTAATCGAAGACATAATCCAGTGAAAAGCAAGCTACCCAGATAATGCTGTATAGATTTCATTATTGGGAGAAGGATCTGTGGTTAAAAAAACTGTAAGAGATGAATACGAAAAATGATTCATCAGTCTCTCTTACATCTATCTTTCTCCACAAGATACTTCTGAGAATATATAAACGCAAACAACAGGAATTCAGGGTCTCAGCATGAAATGTCGACTGTACATCTTCCTAGAGATGCTGCCTGGCCTGCTGTGTTCACCAGCAACTTTGATGTGTGTTGTCTGAGAATATATACTTCTGATTCAGCTTACGACAAGATTGCTTGTAACTTCAAAGGCAGGCCAGCAGGGTATTCTTTGCCATAATCCTGTCAGGTGTACACAAAGTCCTTCCAACAAAATTGCTGTAAAGAACTTTGACAGCTACATAAACCCTCAGTTTATCTAGCTATAAACGTTGTCAAAATACAATAACTATTTGTGACATTCAAGAATCAGAATCAGGTTTATTATCACCGGCATGTGTCATGAAATTTGTTAAATTAGCAGCAGCAGTTCAATGCAATACATGATAATATAGAAAGAATAAATAAATAAATTACAGTAAGTATAGAAATATGTATTGAATAGATTTAAATAGTACAAAAACAGAAATAGTTTTTAAAAGTGAGGCAGTTTTCAATGTCCATTTAGGAATTGGATGGCAGAGGGGAAGAACCTGTTACTGAATCGCTGAGTGTGTGCCTTTAGGCTTCTGTACCTCCTACCTGATGATGACAATGAGAAGTGGGCATATCCTGGGTGATGGGGGTCCTTAACAATGATGCCAACTTTCCAAGGCATTGCTCCTTGAAGATGTCTTGGATATTACAGAGGCTAGTAACCAAGACAGAGCTGACTAATTTTACGACTGTCTGTAGCTTCTTTGGGTCCTGTCCAGTGGCGCACGCCCCCCCCCCATACCAGACAGTGATGCAGCCTGTCAGAATGCTCTCCACAGTATATCTATAAAAGTTTGCGAGTGTTTTAGTTGACAAACCAGATCTCTTCAAATTTATTCATTAAAAATGTTTAAAATGAAAAATAATTAGTTTTATACTATAAAGTAAAATAAGACACTTTAAAACATTGAAATGAAGGCAAACCATTTAAAATATAAAATTACCAATACACTTTAATTTCTCTCAACCATCCCCCTCCACTTTCTTGGAGGAATATCCTTGGTGCCAGGTACAATGTGGTCCAGTGCAACATAAATAGTGGGGAGCTGCAGAAATTTTTGCCTCTACAGTTGGACACTGATGAACCCAGCATTAGAGATCCCTGGGAAACCACTAGAGAAGAGATTATAGCAAGTTAAAAACATAAAGCATGTGCTGAAACCAAAGCTAGTGTGTGTTAAATTAGCACCTTGCACTGGATAATAGGTGTGAGGCAGTAAATCCACAATTTGCAACATTGCCTTGAAACTGTGGCAGATGTCTCTGCATCTACTGCCTGTAATTAGCTGTGTCTGAAAGTTCAGCAGTAGGTGGTGTCAAGAGGATATTCTCAGTCAACATTATGCTCAAGGCATAGAGGCACAGACTTCCCGTGGATAATAACAATGGATAACAACAAGGGTCTCTTTTATATAAAAGTATTGACTTGAGTGATTTTCTGCATCTAAATAACAACCACGAAAACTGAACATTCTTTGGTTGTAGTGATGGAAGAGAGGTGCCTTATTAAGGTTCATTCTCATCTCCACAACAACTGATCGCTTTAAACTAGGGACCTCTGAAATCCCACAGACCCAAACTATACTGGTGACAAACTGCCACTGCTGTTTATTTTTTGAGCCTCACTGTTGTTTTGTGTGAATCAGATAAGACAGGGAGAATTTTGCACCTGTTATCACAACCACTCCATTTAATTAAGTAGTACCCAGATTAAAAGTGTTTGGATAGATCTATTGGTCCTCAGGCAGACATTGTCCTAACACAGAGACACACATACTCTGGAGATTGCACAATGGTTACTGATGTACTCAATATTCCATTACCAGTCACCAAAGTGCATCGATATAGGAATGGAAATTAATGAGGACTCCGTATGCTTCAAAAGATCAGTTTCTCACTAATGAACCTACAACTTTATTTGCATCGCCTGGGACAGAGATGTCAGGCTGTTTATTATCTGGCTTTGTTCACTATACTGATGGGCAGCTGGAAAAGTAACAGTCCCCTTAAAAATCAGTTGCATAACACTGGCTTATGTTTTTAAAACCCATCTTTACTGGCAATCATTTTGCCCAGTTCCTTGAACATTGAATCTAGTTTATATCCTTATAGTTTCAGTTGAATTCTTTCATTTGCCAGACTTCACCCAAAGAGACCTTCAGTATTGCTGCTTATCAAGTCGAAGGTACAGCTATCAGCAAATCATATTTTATTGAAAGAAGGGAATGAGGAGCTGACAGTAGTGCCTGGTACAGCAATCAAAGCACACGGTATCCTAGTTCTTAAAGAAGCACTTACATGTACAATACATGTCCAATAATTATTTTCAAATCAAAAAATAAACTGCATGAAAAATGTGTCCCAAGCGACATCTGTGGAACCATAGGAATGATTGACATGTCAAGTCAAAACCCAGAATGTTGAATATTCCTTTGCCTCCACAGATGCAACTTGACGTGTTGAATTCTTCCAGCAGCTTATTTATTTTTGGCATCAGATTTCAGTATCAGCAGTCTTTTGGGTCTCCATTCTTTCAAATACCCCTAGATTATCCCAGGTTCACATCAGTCTAGGTTCAGATAATTTTGCTTCATCTTTTTAAATATATATATTTTATTCATAATATCTACAATTATATGATGTGAGATTTTATTGTGCCATTATTTATTGTACATAGCACATTTAGTTACATTATTTTCATTCTATCAACAACATTATTTCCCAAATGTCCCATCAGCAATAAGTATCTAGAAGCTTTTACAAGGGAGCTCAGCCTTTCAGTGTCCAGGGAGGGGTGGTGGTCTCAGCTAACTTGCAGTCACTTCAAGGGCAGTGTCTTGTGGGTTTGAATGTCACAAGCCCTGTAGTGAGTCACAGGGCGTTGGGCTGCTAGGTTTCTCAAGCACCTGTGTTTACCCATTGTAGCCTTAAATAGAGCCATTAAGCCCTTGTGCTTTCTGATTAATCTCAACAAGTTAATTGTGACTGGCACTTGTTTTCCACATTCTGTAATTATTTAATGCAGACCCCGTTTAACACTTACTGGAGGGTTTTTGTGTGGAGAATGATTTGTCTTGTGGTGTTGCTTGGTTGTATCACCAATGCTCTATTGGAATTCCTATGTATAACCTCTTGTTTTCATCTCTATGTGGGAGTCTGCTGTTCCTCTGCAACTGGGTTCCAGCTCTCACTGTGCCACTGAGGCTCTGAAGAATCTGGGGGTGAGGGTTCTGATTACCACCAGTTAAGTGAGATCATGGTGCCAGTTTGAAGGCTTTGGTGACAAGCCATTCTGCCAAATGAATTTTGACAGTCTACGCAAGGAGCCATTCAACACCTGATATCAGGTAATCTGAGCAGCTGCTTTTAAATTTAACACTCAGACCAAAATATTGTGAAAGGTTATTTATGATCTACTGGTATCTATGGTAAAAGCCAGCATCTTTAATCCAAAATAATGCAAATGTATGTTGAATGTATATAGTAGTTGTCTTTGTTCTGCTAGCTACTTCCCCAATCATATGTAAATAACTCCTAATGCATAATCACTGTTAATGTTGAATTTGCACATCATTGTTCCAAAACTCTGATATGCATATTTTACAGGTTACAGAGGTGCAAGTACTATCTATATTAGTCAGCTTCTGATGTAAACACTCCTCTCATGCTTTACCTTTTCATCATATCCAGTCACGTGCCTTTGCAGTTTTGCACTAGGAGTAATCTGGAGATAATTTTAAAAAAGGAGGGAGAGAGAAACCGGGGAATTATAGGCCGGTTAGCCTAACGTCGGTGGTGGGGAAACTGCTGGAGTCAGTTATCAAGGATGTGATAACAGCACATTTGGAAAGCGGTGAAATGATTGGACAAAGTCAGCATGGATTTGTGAAAGGAAAATCATGTCTGACGAATCTCATAGAATTTTTTGAGGATGTAACTAGTAGAGTGGATAGGGGAGAACCAGTGGATGTGGTATATTTGGATTTTCAAAAGGCTTTTGACAAGGTCCCACACAGGAGATTAGTGTGCAAACTTAAAGCACAGGGTATTGGGGGTAAGGTATTGGTGTGGGTGGAGAATTGGTTAGCAGACAGGAAGCAAAGAGTGGGAATAAACGGGACCTTTTCAGAATGGCAGGCGGTGACTAGTGGGGTACCGCAAGGCTCAGTGCTGGGACCCCAGTTGTTTACAATATATATTAATGACTTGGATGAGGGAATTAAATGCAGCATCTCCAAGTTTGCGGATGACACGAAGCTGGGTGGCAGTGTTAGCAGTGAGGAGGATGCTAAGAGGATGCAGGGTGACTTGGATAGGTTGGGTGAGTGGGCAAACTCATGGCAGATGCAATTTAATGTGGATAAATGTGAGGTTATCCACTTTGGTGGCAAAAATAGGAAAACAGATTATTATCTGAATGGTGGCCGATTAGGAAAAGGGGAGGTGCAACGAGACCTGGGTGTCATTATACACCAGTCATTGAAAGTGGGCATGCAGGTACAGCAGGCAGTGAAAAAGGCGAATGGTATGTTGGCATTTATAGCGAGAGGATTCGAGTACAGGAGCAGGGAGGTACTACTGCAGTTGTACAAGGCCTTGGTGAGACCACACCTGGAGTATTGTGTGCAGTTTTGGTCCCCTAATCTGAGGAAAGACATCTTTGCCATAGAGGGAGTACAAAGAAGGTTCACCAGATTGATTCCTGGGATGGCAGGTCTTTCATATGAAGAAAGACTGGATGAACTGGGCTTGTACTCGTTGGAATTTAGAAGATTGAGAGGGGATCTGATTGAAACGTATAAGATCCTAAAGGGATTGGACAGGCTAGATGCGGGAAGATTGTTCCCGATGTTGGGGAGGTCCAGAACGAGGGGTCACAGTTTGAGGATAGAGGGGAAACCTTTTAGGACCGAGATTAGGAAAAACTTCTTCACACAGAGAGTGGTGAATCTGTGGAATTCTCTGCCACAGCAAACTGTTGAGGCCAGTTCATTAGCTATGTTTAAAAGGAAGTTAGATATGGCCCTTGTGGCTACAGGGGTCAGGGGGTATGGAGGGAAGGCTGGGTTCTGAGTTGGATGATCAGCCATGATCATAATAAATGGCGGTGCAGGCTCGAAGGGCCGAATGGCCTACTCCTGCACCTATTTTCTATGTTTCTATGTTTCTATAATTATTTTGAGAACCTGATTGTTACCTTCAATACTCATTTCTACAGGACCTCATCCCTTGTTCTACCTATCTCATTTGTACCAACATGTACGAAGACCCTCCCTCCTCTAAAATTTTCTGCAGTTCCTCAGAGACATCCTTGAACCTGGCACCCAGGAGGCACAGGCAACACATTATCCTAGCATCTCCTCCGTGGTTACAGAATCTCATTCTGGTTCTCCTCGAGTCTCCTTTCACTATCTGAATGTACCCTTTCCTTCTGGGCCTCGGAGCCAGTCACAGGTCTCACTATTGATGCTAGTTCCTGAAAGAACATCCCGCTCAACTGCATCCAAGGAAGTATCCCTATTAGTGAGTGGAATGGCCACATGGGGACCCTGAACTGACTGCCTACAGGCTGCTGCTGTCAGCATCCAAGATAATCCTGGTGACATCCAATCCAGCTCCAGTTCCTTTACCCACATTGTCAGATGTTGCACCTAGGTACACTTCACACATTAACTGCATTTTGGTCCTTGTGAATTATTTGTTTCATCTATTGCAAATGAGTCCTCTTGATCAATGCCATGATCTCCCTTATCCCACCACTTAGTTTCTCATGGCACCTGCTCTTTTGTCCCTTAGCACAGTCTGAGGCCTGTGACCCTCCTCAGCAAATGCCACTGTGGATGGTGTTGACTGCATTGGACAAGACCATGGCATTTCCTCCTTTAAGACTCTCAGTCATCTAGACCTCACACATTTTCATCATTCTATGTAAGGTTACCAGTCTTCTTCCTCATTCTCTGCTCTGATCAACTCTGTCCTTTGGCAATTTTGACCTGAAAATGGTGTCCTCTGGCCCCCTATCTTTAGATGTATTATCCTCACATGATCTAGAATGTCACTAAATCTCACTGTCCACAAATGCAGCAACCTCTCTGCCTTCTCATCTCTTTTAGTCTCCCCAATATCCAGATTTCAATGACTATTACCGTGGCTCCATTTTTATAGATTTCTTCTAGCTTTCCCAACTTCTACACCTTTGGAATTAATTCTGCAAAGATTTGCTCCAAGACTCCCAAACAAGTTCATTATTAAACTCCTGTCTTTTGTAAGGCACCTGAGACTCTAAAGGCTACAAACAGCATTAGAATTATTTAGCCAATATCATGATTGTTCAAAATATTACTATCGATATTTTAATACAAATTTGACATTCTCTGTGACCTTGATCACAATGCACTTTCTCGCTCATTCTTCTTCAACTAAAGTCAGATGTATCAGTATTACAATGGAGTAAAGGGAATTACGGAGAGAGAGAGGAGTTGGCCAGAATTGATTGGGAAAAGAACATTGGCAGAGATGATGGCAGATCAGCAATGGCTGGAATTTCTGGAAGCAATTCAGAAGACACAGGATATATACATCCCAAAGAGGAAAAAGTATTCTAAAGGAAAGATGACACAACTGTGGCTAACAGGAGAAATCAAAGCTAACATAAAAGAAAGAGAGGGCATATAATAGAGCAAAAATTGGTGGGAAGTTAGAGAATTGGGAAGCTTTTAAAAACCAATAGAAGGCAACTGAAAAAGCAATTAAGAAGGTAAAGATGGAATACAAAAGAAAGCCAGGCAATAATATTAAAGAGGATACCAAAAGTTTCGCAGATACATAGTGTAAAAGAGCGGCAAGAGTGGATACCAGACCTGGAAAACGATGCTGGAGAGTTAGTAATGGGGGATAATGAAATAGTGGACTAACTGAATAAATGCTTTGCATCAGGCTTCACTATGGAAGACACTAGTAATGAACTTTCAAGAACCACTAGATTCTGGAATGGTTCTGCAAGACTTGAAAATTGCAAATGTCACTCCGCTCTTCAAGAAGGGAGAGCGGCAGAAGAAAGAAAACTATACGTCAGTTAGTAGGAAATAAGTGGCGGTGATTCCTGTTAGCTGGCTGGAGACTAGGAGGTGCTTGCCTGTGTCTGCGAAGATGATGGAGTTGATTATTAAGGATGAGGTCTCAAGGTACTTGGAGGCAGGTAATAAAATAAGCTGTAGTCAGCATGATTTCCTCAAGGGAATATCTTGACTGACAAATCTACTGGAATTCTTTGAAGAAGTAACAAGCAAGATAGACAAAGGAGAATTGGTTAATGTTGTGTACTTGGATTTCCAGAAGGACTTTGACAAAGTGCCACACATGAGGCTGCTTAACAAACTACAAACCCATGATATTACAGGGAAGATTCTAGCATGAATAAAGCAGTGGCTGATTGGTAGGAAGCAAAGAGTGGGAATAAAGGGAGCCATTTCTGACTGGCTGCCAGTGACTACTGGTGTTCCACTTCTGCCAAGTGTTTGAATCAAATAACGTTCCAATACCCTATGCCAGAGAAACTGCAGTCAAATATTTAAAAGTGTACATGCATGAATTGAGCTAGACCAAATCCATTTGGTCTTATGATCTCCAGTTGAAATTAACAAAAATAATGCTTGCACTCAACAGAGGTATCATCTGTAAACATTTTTAGCTTCCATTTATATACTGATCAGAACCAGCTTGAGTTTTCCACCATTTTTGTAAAGTTTAAAATGTCTGTTGAAAATATTTTGCAGAATCATGCCAGATTGGGACAGTTCCTTGTGTACAGGGGCAAACCAAGACCCTGAACAACAACTATTACCCTCTAGGTCAGATCAGACTTGGATGCCACAGTACGGCTGTGAATCAGAGAGACCCATGAGTATCAATTAAAATCCAGCTGTCAGATTTTCAAAATAATAGCACATAGGAGGGTGAGTTACCAATGTTACGCAAAGAGCACTAGGGAGAGTCTCAGTTACGGCACTACAGGGGAATTAAGAGAGGGAAGTAGGATTGTTTTGCTGGATGTTAGTATGGACCCAATGGACTGAGTGGCCTCATTTGTTGTAGTGCAGTAAATCAAGCAGAAGAGCAGCAAGATAACCCTGGCACATCCCCCATCCTTTCCTATATCTGCAGTGATCCTTCAGTCCAAGTAGT
The DNA here is from genome assembly GCF_963921235.1 of Mobula hypostoma. Taxonomy (NCBI): domain Eukaryota; kingdom Metazoa; phylum Chordata; class Chondrichthyes; order Myliobatiformes; family Myliobatidae; genus Mobula; species Mobula hypostoma. The sequence continues at coordinate 53,244,671 of NC_086098.1, read as the reverse complement.
CAAAGGGGGAAAGGGCAATCCAAAGGTGGGGATTTGAAATTTTCTAGAATTTACAATTTCAGATTATCTGGTGTCTGGAAGTGTAGAGGAGGTTTGATCCAAAAAACAGAGCAGTGAAGATGATTCAGCAATGAACTTTCATATTAAGCTGTGAAATTAACAAGCCACAAGGAGCCACAAAATCAGAGAGAGCAGATAATAAACACCACAGCCAACAAGGTAATTGAAAGCTAGGAGCAACTGGTTGAGGCTGGCTGGTTTGATGGTGAATGAAGTTTGTAGATGAGAGCTGAGTTTAAATAGGTTGCAGGTGACGAGTAGGAAACAAGTGGCGGTGATTCCTGTTAGCTGGGTGGAGACTAGGAGGTGCTTGCCTCTGTTGGCATGACAGGACCCCCCCCCCCCACCACCACCACCACAAGGCCAGCACCTGATGACCATGGACAAACCAAATGGGTCCAGTGGAACTTCTCAACGAGCAATCGATCCAAGATGAAACCAGATGGGACACATAACCATTCCTCCGGGATGTAGCCTTTCCAGTTGACACATGATGGTGTGAATCCATCAACCAAAGAACTGTACACTGGACCTCCTTCCACTATTCTAGGTTCCAGAAGTGCAGGCTCGGGTAGGGTGAATGGTTCATGGACAATGGGCTCGAGGCAGAACATGTGAAAGGTAGGTGTGATCCTGAGGGAAGGTGGCAGCTGGAGGCAGTAAGTGACCGAATTGATGTGATGGGTGATCTTGAAACAACCAATGAACTGAAGTGAGAGCTTGTGGGATTCAGTGCGTAGGGGCAGATTTCAGGTCAACAGCCAGACACATCCCCAAGCTGCGATAGTCCAGCTGGGTGCCACTGGCAGTTGGCCTGGCCATGGGACCTCCACAGTTAGCTCCTCCATGGGAAATACTTGGGCTTGGTAACCATAAAGCACTTCAAAGGGTGCTATACAGTATCTGTGAAAAAGGAGGTGAGTGGATTGTGGGACAGCTCAGACCAGAACAGATACTACTTCCACGTGGAAAGGTTAGCAGTGGTTGTGTACCACAGAAACTTCTCCACTTTCTGATTTGATCATAAGACCATAAGACCAGAATAGGAGCAGAATTAGGTCATTTAGCCCATCGAGTCTGCTCTGCCATTTCATCATGGCTGATCCCAGATCTCACTCAAACTCATACACCTGCGTACTCGTCATATCCTTTGATGCCCTGACCAATCAGGAAACTATCAACTTTTGCTTTAAATATACCCATGAAATTGACCTCCACCGGGGTCTGTTCCAGAGCATTTATCAGAATCACTGCTCTCTGGCTAAAAAAAGTTCCTCCTTACCTCTGTTCTAAAACGTCACCATGACCTTTCTGCATCTTAATGACTGACTGTTGGTATGTGGATGATAACCAGAGGACAAATTCACTGAGGTGCAGAAGAGGCTCTTTAGAAACCTGAGATGAATCGTGGGCCCCGGTCTGATGGAAATTCCTGAGCCAAACTACATATTGGATAATCAGGTCTGTCATCTCTGTGGCTGATGGAAGTCTGAGGAGGGCAATAAAGTGGGCCACCTTGGATTACCGGTCCACCACTGTCGTGATCACTATGGCCCTATCCGATGGTGGTAAACCCTCGATGAAATCCATGGTGATGTGGAACCATGGATGTTGGGGGACTGGTAGGGGCCTAGAGGGTCGCGGGCTGGAGGAAATGGACTGAGCACATTGAGGGCAAGCAGCAATGAACTGAGGTACATCTACGATCATGGTAGACCACCAGAACTCGTATCACAGAAAATTCAAGGTCCATCATGCATCTGAATCATTCTCATCAGCCAAAGTCTCCATTCCTCTAAGGCCCATTCAATGGTGAATGGCTTCCTGTCTTCTACTCCATAGTGGCACTGAGTAGGGTTGAACTTGAGCAGGAAGAATGCATAGGGGTGTGTCTTCCCTCCTGGTCCTTGTTGGGAGAGGATGGTCCCAGCATCCACATCAGATGAGTCCACCTCTAGCACGAAAGGTTTGGAAGAGTTCTGATGACAATGAGTGGGAGCAATGGTGAAGCATTTCCAGAGCTCCTTGAAAGCATGGTTTGTGGCAGAAGGCCAGGTTATCCACGCAGTAGGTGATTTGGTGAGGGGGGTGAGAGGAGCAGCGATTTGGCTGTAGTTCCTGATGAAATGGTGGTGAAGTTGGAGAAGCCCAAGAAGTGCTATAGATGTTTGAGGGAACGTGGTTGGAGACATTCAACAATCGCACGCACTTTTTCTGAGTTCATGGTTATACCTTGAGGTGAAAGGACGCAATCCAGGAAGAAAACGACTAGGTTATTTGACAATGGAACTGGCGTTTCTCTAATTGCAGTACAGTTGGTTTTTGAGGAGACGTTTAAAGTCTGAATGGACATGACAGACGTGGTCTTAGGAATCCTTAGAGAAGATGAAGATGTCATCGAGGTAGATGAACACACATCAGAGTAGCATGTCTCGGGGATCTTGTTAATGAAGGCTTGGAAAATGACTGGACTGTTGGAATGACCAAAAGGCATCACCAAGTATCCATAGTGGCCAGTGCATGTTATGAACGCTATTGTCCACTCACCCCCCTAGCAGATGCAGATCAGGTTGTCATGCATTCCGTTGATCCAGTTTGGTGAAAATCTGGGCTTCAGTGTTTTGAATGCATTATCCATCAAAGGAAGAGTGCTGTGGTTCTTAATGGTGATTTTGTTGAATCCATGCAGTGTCGAAGACACCTATCTTCCTTTTTGACATTCTCTACTGGCTGGTGACTGGGATGGTCAACTGAAGCTGTACTGTTCTTTGATGATGTAGTCATTCATGGCTTGAAACTCATGAGGGAAGAAGGTAAACAAAAGACCTTGGGTAATAATGTTGCCTGGGAGGAAGTCAATCTCACAGTTGTCTCGTCTCTGGGTTGGCAGGGTGCTGGTTTCCCTTTTGCTGAAGGCAATGATCAGTCATGGTACTCCGGTGGGAGTTTGGTGAGGTTAAGGGTTTCCTCTATGTTCATGGATTTATGTGGTGAGGTCAACTGAGGTTGCCGATAGGTGGTCCTGCATGTGTGTTCCCAATGGAGCAGTGAATCCGATGACTGGGTGAAGTGAAAGTTGAGTGGAGAGCCAACGGTAAACCAAGATGGGAGAAGGTTTGGGTGAGTCTATCAGGAGGAACTGGACGGACTTGAGAAGCTCTCCACTGCTCATGTGCACAGGCTGCCTGCATACTCTGACCATCTCAGACTCTAAGGGACGTCAGTCAAAAGCCATGATGTAGAAGGGGTGAGGGATAGGCTCAGTAGAGAGTCCAAGCTGCACACACATGGAGTTTGGTGCAGAAAGTTGCCTGATACGCTGGAATCCACTAGAGCCTCTTGTGTGTGGAGAGGCATTGGAGTGTGGAGGAAGACAGAGGGTGAGTGAGGGTATGGTGCTGGAATGATGTGCTGGGAGGAGCTTACCAGATAGAAGCCCCCTCTTCTGTATCCATTGGTGCCATTTCCTGGGTGCAGAGGGCATTTGATGGGTGTGTGAGCTCCTGACCTTCAGTTACCTTGTTGGCTATGGTGATTAGTACTTGTTCTCTCTCATTTTGTGGCCCCTCATGTCTTATTAATACAGCTGCTCAGTAGTAAGCACACAAGTTGTTTCTCCACAGGTGCTCACATATTTGCGGGGGGGAGTGGGGGTTAAGGGAGCTCTCTCTAAATGCATGAGCTTTGGAAGAGTTGCTGATGAGAGTCCTGCAGCCTGAAATGGGGTCTGTGAATGGAAACACGAGGAACTGACGAAGGGTCCTGGCCCAAATCGTCGACCGTACCTCTTCCTATAGATGCTGCCTGGCCTGCTGCGTTCCACTGGCGTTTTGTGTGTGCTGTCCATGAATGGAACTGGGTTTCCAGCTGGTGATCTGGAGAGTCTGTCCATAAGATACCTGTCAATACAAAGGGCCAGAGTGATGAGACAAGGTCAGTGGGCATCTCCCAGGTAGACTGCTCATCTTTCAATTGCTCTGAGAGGCCGTGATTATAATGGGCCAACAACGCTTCTGTATTCCAGCCATACCCCACTGCCAGGGTCCTGAATCCCATTATGAAATCCAACAGAGTCTGAGCCTTGACACAGGTGAAATATCCAATTTTCTGCTCCCTTCCGCTTCCCAGGTAGTTGAAAATCCACCACATCTTAGTAGTGAGTTCCTCATATTTTGCAAATGGTGGTTTTATTGTACCAGTTAGTGCCAGCACTGGTCAGAGCTTGCCCAGTGAAGAGAGAGACGGAGAAGGCAATCTTGGCTCAGTCCGTAGAGTACAGAGTTGGCTGGAGCTTTAAGTGTTAGACACACTGGGACAGAAAGTTGCAGAATCAGGTTGGGGATCTGTCAAAACATTCGGGCACTGGAATCCAGGACTCAGAGGGAGGAGGCTGACTGCTGTGGGTTGCTATATTGAGACAGGAAGTTGGAAATGAGAGGCAAACAGATGGTCAATAGTTTCCTGTTGCTTCTGGATCAAGTACATGTGTCAGCAGACAACTTCCTTTCGGTAAGCAAGCTCACCTCTGTTGATTGCAGGTTTAACCCATCCTGTCAGGAAATGTAGAGGAGGCTTGATCCAAACGCAGAGCAGCAGAGACTATTCAGCAATGAATAACTTTAATATTAGTCTGCAAAAATAATAAGCTATGAGGGGCCACAAGATGAGAGAGAACAAATATTAAACACCACAGCCAACAAGGTTACTGAAGGCTAGGAGAAACGAGAAACTGGTTGAGGCTGGGTGAACAAGGACTGTAGATGAGAACTGGGTTTAAATAGATTGCTGGTGATGAGTTGGAAATGAGTGACTCCTGTTGTTTGAGTGGAGACTGGGAGGTACCTGCTTGCGCAGGCCTGACACCTGGTGTCCTGCTCATAAAAGAAAAGTGCTGAGTGACGGCAGTGCTCTAAAGGGGATGGGGAATGAGGATCACTTTATTGAATTTCAGGGAGATGGCAGGGATGATGGTCTAATGTCCACTATCTACAGCTCCAATGTCAGATAAAGCATCAGCGGAATTGGCCAAGCAAAGGCCGGCCCCAACATCGGAACCTTTCCTCTCTAAAAGACCTGATGGTGCAAACTGAATAGTAACTTTAATAGTTGCAGCTTGGATACCACGAAGCCTTTTACAGTTATGGCAAGAAGCTGATTGTTCTGAAGTCAAACAGTTTTTTTTAAAACAGTTTTTAACAACAGGGAGATATGCTTGTAATCTGAAATAAAAATTGAAAATGCTGGAAATAATTAGCAGGTAAGGCAGAATCAACTGATGTTTTATGTCTGAGACCCTTCATCGACTAGATTTCTTTCCTTTTTGATGAGCTCCTATTCTTCCAATTTAAAAAAAAGTCATATTTAGAAAAATCCACGGTGAGTGTGGAAGTTCCCATCACAGAAGGGTGAGAAGTCTGCTTGAGGTTGTTAAGTCAGGACTTGTGCTGCAGCAGGTATTCTTCATCTGAGGGTTCTCCACGGTGCAGCATGAGATGTGGCAGAGAAAAATTGTTTAGACAGTGACCATAGGTTGTGTCATTAGTCAAGCTCAGAATAAGTGCCACTGACTCTGGTAAACATACCAGTCTGAGGAAGATTAAAAGGACACACTTGTTGGTGTGAACAACTCATGATGGAGAATGGTATCCTTCCTCAAGACTAAATATTCTATTTGGTTCACCATCATATATCGGTTATTTCCATAAGAGAGACCTCGAGCTTTCTAAAACATCTTCAAAACCACTAGTATTGGACAAAATTAGAAGGATGATCATGCTCATTCACAAATCTGCATTCTTTACATTTGCATTACAGAACAAAAAAGGAGTTGTATTTGAAGGGATTAACATATGTACTGATATTTGCTGATTCATTTCTTCAGATGCTTGCCCCATATGACTTAAATATTTTGCATAACATTTTTGAGATCCAAAGGTCTAAAGTTTGATCATGCAGGATTGGTGAAATTTAATAATATGTAAAATACATTCTTTATCTGCTAATTAAGTGAAGCTACTAAAAAGAAGGATCACAGGGCACCCCAAACAATGGAATGCACATTTTATGCCACATGGCATCTCCAGGATAGTGTGACTTGTACAATTACAGGTGGATAAGCTTGAGCTGTGGATTTTGGAGCTGGAGCAACAGCCAATGGCACTATATGCCAACTATGAGTAAACATTTTGTGGATGTTATGCTTTAGGAGCTGGTCTCTCCCTAACTCAATAGAGTGCTAGCAGAGAGTAAACACGTGATCGCTAGACAAACTGAAGAAGGGTGAATGGGTGCTTCAGAGAACCACTGAGGGTATCTTGCTCTCTATTCAGTGCACACAATCTCCTACTTACAACAGAGTTCTATTCCTAAGAACTGTTTCAACCTGAACTATTCATATCTTGGGGAATCTAGGACAAGATTCTAGGGCACATCTTCAGGATTGAAGGACATCCATTTGGAACAGATGTGGAGAAATCACTTTAGTCAGAGGGTGGTAAATCTGTGGAATTTGTTGTCACAAGTGGCTGCAGAGGCCAAGCCATTGGGTGCATTCAAGGCAGAGATAGATAGGTTCTTGATGAGCCAGGGCATCAAAGGGTATGGGGAAAAGGCAGGGGTGGGGGTTGACTGGAAGAATTGGATCAGAATCAGGTTTATTATCACCAGTGTGTGATGTGAAATTTGTTAACTTAGTAGCAGCAGTTTAAAGCAATACATAATCTAGCAGAGAGAGAGAGGAAAAAAATAAATTAAATAAAACATGATAATAAATAAGTAAATCAATTACGTATATTGAATAGATTTTTTAAAATGTGCAAGAACAGAAATACTGTGTATTAAAAAAAAACAAGTCAGATAGTGTCCAAAGCTTCAATGTCCATTTAGGAATCTGATGGCAGAGGGGAAGAAGCTGTTCCTGAATTGCTGAGTGTGTGCCTTCAGGCTTCTGTACCTCCTACCTGATGGTAACAGTGAGAAAAGGGCATGCCCTGGGTGCTGGAGGTCCTTAATAATGAACGCTGCCTTTCTGCGACACTGCTCCCTGAAGATGTCCTGGGTACTTTGAAGGCTAGTGTCCAAGATGGAGCTGACTAGATTTACAACATTCTGCAGCTTCTTTTTGTCCTGTGCAGTAACCCCTCCATACCAGACAGTGATGCAGCCTGGCAGAATGCTCTACACAGGACAACTATAGAAATTTTTGAGTGTATTTGTTGACATGCCAAATATCTTCAAACTCCTAATAAAGTACAGCCACTATCTTGCCTTCTTTATGACTACATTGATATGTTGGGAGCAGGTTAGATCCTCAGATCTTGACACACAGGAAGGTATTCCTCCTTCATCATACCCTTCCTGAAGTCCACAGTCAGCTTTCTGTCTTACTGACGCTGAGTGCCAGGTTGTTGCAGAGGCACCATTCCACTAGTTGGCATATCTCACTCCTGTATGCCCCCTTGTCACCACCTGAGATTCTACCAACAATGTTGTATCGTCAGCAAATTTGTAGATGGTATTTGAGCAATGCCTAGCCACACAGTCGTGTATACAGAGAGTAGAGTCATGGGCTAAGCACACACCCAAGGTGTGTCAGTATTGATCGTCAACTAGGAGGATATGTTATCATCAAGCTGAACAGACTGTGGTCTTCCAGTTAGAAAGTCGAGGTGTGGAGAGCCATTGAGATTGCGTCTGCCATTGACCTATTGTGGCGATAGGCAAGTTGCAATGGGTCCAGATTGAATGGCGGAGCAGACTCAATGGCCTAATTCTGCACCTATATCTTATGGAAATGAACCAAATCAGGGTGTGGAAGAGGGTGTGGTGGGAGAGTGAGCAGCCACAGGAAGAGAGTCGACCAACCGGACTCACTGAGAGAGAGAGAGAGAGAGTGAGTCTGCTCAGCATTCCCAGCTGTCCTCGACTTAACCCAGCCCCTAATTGTTGTGTCTTAGTTGGAGTGCAGGACGGGTAGATACTGTCCTGCTCCCATCTGGAAGAAGCCTATAATTGCATGGGTAAATTCACCCCCACCCATTCTGCTGCACTCCCAAGCGCTCCCTCCTATGTGCAGGGTCTCCCTGAGTCGGCCATTCTTAACTCAGCGGGGATATTGTAGGAGTGTTGACAAAGATTGATGCAAGTGTAATTACTTCTAACGTACACTTTATTTACCCCACAAACAAAGAAAGAGTGTGAGTGTGTGTGCACCAACATGTAATAATGTACAATTTAACACGTTAACAAGCATGGTGAACTTAACTCTTAACAGTCTGGGGGACTTCTGCCTAATGAAATTAAGGAGTCCCTACAATATATTTATTTCTGGATGCTTACGGGTGAAAGGGTTACTCTAAGGAGAGTAGCTAGAGTCAAGACCATCCAGCACCTTGGATTGTGCGACAGTACAAAGAGGAATGGCAAGAGAATCATTGAAAGTGATTTCCATAACTAGAAGAATATTTCTGTGCTTGCAGATGGATGTAACCTCACTTACGCCAGGCTTAAGGAGAAAGCTGTGTAGATAGACAGTCTGGAAAGGGTAGGGAGCTGCAGTAAAAGTACTAGAGGTATAGAACATTTCAGCAAAGAAACAGGCCCTTCTGCCCATCCAGCCTGTGCCGAATCATTAATCTGCCTGGTCCCATCGGCCTGCACTCGGACTACAGCCCTCCATAGCCCTCTCAACTTTCTCGACCTCTCGAACTTTCTCTTCAATGTTGAAAGCTCCACATGCACCATGTGCACTGGCGGCTCCTTCCACTCAACCAAGATTGAGTGAAGTTGTTCCCCCCTCATATTCCCCTTAAGCATTTCACTTTTCACCCTTAACCCATGACATTTATTTGTGAAAAAGCCTGCTTGCATATCTTTAACTTTGTATACCTCTATCAAATCTCCCCTCAGTCTCCTATGGTCTAGGGAACAAAGTCCGAACCTATTCAAGCTTTCTCTATAACTCAGGTCCTGACAACATCCTCTGTGCTCTTTCAATCTGATTCACATCTTTTCTGTATGTACTGCACCTAATGCTCCAAATTAGGCCTCACCAACATCTTATACGACCTCACTTCAGTATCTAAACTTCTGTAGACAATGTTTTGATTTACGAAGGCCAATGTGCCAAAAGCTTTCTTTATGACACTCCACTTGTGGTGCTATTTTCAAGGAATTATGGATGTGTTCCCAGATCTCTCTGTTCTACTGCACGCCTTAGTACCGGACTGCTCAATGTGTAAGACCTACCCTGGTTGGTCCTCCTGAAGTGCAGCACCTTACACGTGTCTGCATTGTGATGTGGGACAGAAAGGAATGAAATTCTGTGGGCTGATGGTAAAGGCACTGAGAAAGTGATTCAGAAACAGGACTTCAAAGCTAATAATCTCCATGTTTCACCCCCCATGGTAATGGCATTGAATATAGATGAAGAAGGGCAGTACAGATAAAAGTGTGGTTAAAAACACAGTGCAGGAAGGGGAGCTTTAGATTCTTGTGACACTGGGACCAGTTAAGAGGTAGGTGGGATCTGTACAAATTGGATGGCTTGCACCCCTACAGTGCTGGGACCAATATCCTCACAAAGAGATTTGGTAGTGCTTTGGGGGTGAGCATAAATTAATTTGGCAAGAGAACAAACACAGAAATGTAGCCTTACAAAGGAGATAAAGGTACAAAAAAGATAGGAGAAATAAAAAAAACACCACAAGCACTGATTTCCATCGTAGCTGCTACACTATTCTGTGTTATTACTTTACCTTGTTCTACCTCAATGCACTGTGTAATCTGATCTGTATGCACAGTATGCAAACAAATTTTCCACTGTATCTTTGAACATATGACAATAATAAAACAACTCCTATTCCAAGAATGTAGACAGTTCCAGACTTAAGGAGAAGATGAAAAGGTCTATGATAAGTTTACCATACTCAAAGGTTAATCATAAGAAGTGTGTTCATGAGTTGGTGAGATGCAGACACAATTATGGTATTTTAGTTTTGTGGCAAAAAGTGTCAGGAATATGTTATGAACATTTTAAATATGAAGCATTCAGAAAAGTTGAGGAAGGAAGAATGTAGAACAGCAATATAGATTAAGGAAAATATTGCATTACTGGAGAATGACAATGGCCTGGAAAGATCAAGGAAACAATTGATCTGTTTGTATCAAGAAGCAATAGTCTGATGAAACCATCCTGTCAAGAAGGAATGTTGAGGAGCAATTTTGTAAGGAAATTCAATTTGCAAAAGCCTTTGAGTGGTGGTAATGGGGGAGGGGAGAGGAGAACCCACTTATCCAAATATAGAATGGGATAGAATAATATAAAGGATAAAAGAGGGAGAAGAGTGTTTATGAAGTGATTTCAGAAGAAGATTATTGATCAGAATATTTTGGGCCAATGGAGAAAAAAAGTGTCACTGCTGGTCAGGTTCACGTTCAAGTTTAATGGTCATTCAACTATACATGGATATCAATGAATATAGCTAAATGAAACAGTGTGACTCTGGGGCCAAGGTGCAAAACACAGTACCAACAGGCATACACAGCATAAAGTATATATAGTCCTTGATGAGGATGGTTTGGACCCAAACCTTAGATTGGGTGTTGTGTAATAATCCAGATTTTATTAGGGAGCTTGAGGTAAAGAAACCCTTAGGAGGCAGTGATCATAATATGATTGAATTCATACTGCAATTTGAAATGGAGAAACATAAGTCACCTGCAGCAGTATCGCAATGGAATAATGGGAATTACAGAGGCATGGAGGGAATACTGGTGGGGATGATGGCAGAGCAGAGGTGGCTGAAGTTTCTGGGCAGAGTGCACAAGGTGCAGGATAGGTATGTTCCACAGAAGAAGGAATTCTCAAATGGCCTGTGTAGGCAATGGTAGCTGGCAAGGCTGACCTCTTTCACATCAGACGGTTGAGGAAGTTTGGTATGGGCCCACAAATCCTAAGAACTTTCTACAGGGGCACAATTGAGAGCATCCTGACTGGCTGCATCACTGGCTGGTATGGGAACTATACCTCCCTTAATCACAGGACTCTGCAGAGAGTGGTGCGGACAGCCTAGCACATCTGTAGTTGTGAACTTCCCATGATTCAGGACATTTACAAAAACTGGTGTGTAAAAAGGGCCCGTAGGATCATTGGGGACCCAAGTCACCCCAAGCACAATCTATTCCAGCTGCTACCATCCGGGAAACGGTACTGCAGCATAAATGACAGGACCAACAGGCTCTGGGACAGCTTCTTCCACCAGGCCATCAGACTGATTAACTTACGCTGATTTGAGTATATTTCTATGTTCCATTGACTGTTCTGTTTATTATAAATTACTAAGATTGCACATTGCACATTTAGACAGAGACATAACAAAGATTTTTACTACTCAGGTATGTGAAGGATGTAAGAAATAAAGTCAATTCAATTCATAAGTTAAGGACTGCATAAAAGCCAAGGAAAGGGCATATAAGGTAGCAAAAGTGAGTGGGAAGTTGGATGATTGGGAAATTTTTAAAATCCAATAAAAGGTAACTAAAAGGCCATAAGGAGGGAAAAGATGAAATGTGAGTTTCTTCAGTTATATAAAGAGTAAAAGGGAGGTGAGAGTTGATATTAGACCACTGGAAAATGATGCTGGGGAGGTAATGATGGGGAACAAAGAAATCTCAGATGAATTTAATGAGTACCTTGCATCAGTCTTCACTGTGGAGGACGATAGCAGTGTGCCAGAGAGCAGGAGTGAGTGCCATTGCTATTACAAAGGAAAAGGTGCTGGGCAAGCTGAAAGGTCTGGAGATGGACAAGTCACCTGAACCAGATGGACTACATCCCAGAAAGGAGAGGAAATTATAGGCCAGTTAGCCTAGCCGCAGTGGTTGGGAAAGTGTTGGAATCTATTATTAAGGATGCGGTTTCAAGTTACTTTGAGCCTAATGATAAAATAAGTCAGTCAGTATGGTTTCTGACAAAAAGGAAATCTTGCCTGTTAGAGTTCTTCGAGTAAGTAACAAGCAGGGTGGACGTATCAGAGACGGTGGATGTCATTTGGATTTTCAGAAGACGTTTGATAAGCTGCCACACATGAGGCTAATAAACCTGAGTGGTGCCGGGCCTAATGGTGGTGGGGCTGAGGGGCTGGTGCAGATAAGTTGTAATTTAGAGATACGGAAGGTGGGATTGATCTTTAGGGTCTTGGGGCTGCAAGGTCTAAGCCACCGGATTTATTTTCCTCAGTATTTTGAAGAGTCCAACGAACTCTTGCGATAACTTTCTAGTCTCCACCCGAAAAGCAAACCATGTTGCCCAGGCGGCAAGGTGGGTCCCTGTCTGCTCCTTCACTTCGCCTTGGTCTCTAAATTCGGGATAGAGGCCAGCAAAATCTCTCTTGCCCTAATCTATTTTTGCTTGCAGCATTGGATGACATTTTCAGCCGCAGCCCTCTTGTTCCAGAAAGAGAAGCGGTGAATAACCTAACTGGCACTTGAATGGTGACATCCAAGTGCCGAACGCTGTCAGGTGTGGTGGGTGACCTCTGCCCACTTCAAATGGTCACACCACTCGTCAGGTTATTCTGAGGTCAGGTATCTCTTTTGTCATTCTGGGCCACCAATATCACCACTTTTTTTTAAAACTCGAGTGCCCTGGCAATGCCTGAGAGAGCGCTCATTCTCAGTGAGAGGAATACCTGGGAGTGGATGGAACTTGGAATGAATAGTTATCCTGAAGGACCATTCGTAGGAATGTCCCCTTGTGCTTGGCCCTTGTGAACATGAGTGTTGATTCACCAGTGAATTGGTGCTACCACCTCAGCTTGGGGCAAAATGGTGGTAGTTTGCTCCTTTCATTCAGGGTTGTCAAATTGATAGGACAAGGCATCTGGCTTCTGGATTTTTGACCCTGTTCAATAGGTCAGGATGAAATTAAAGCAGTTAAAGAACAAAGCCCATCTGGCCTGCCTGGTAGTCAGCCTCTTGGCCTCCTGGCCTCCTAGATATAAGACGGTTCTTGTGGTCAGTCCAAACGATAAAAGGGTTCTTGGACCCCTCTGGCTAGTGACACCATTCCTCCAAAGCTAACTTAAATGCAAGAAGCTCCCAATTCCTGATGTCATCGTTTCTCTCTGCGGGGGATGTCCACCTGGAGAAGAATGCATATGGTTGCAGTTTACTCTCTGAAGGTGATCATTAAGACAATACTACACCTAGTCCAAAGTCTGAGGTGTCCACCTCAATAATGAAGGAAATGTCCGGATTAGGAGAAACCAAGATGGGAACTGATGTGAACCACTGTTAACCTCTGCAAAAGGGCCCATGGATGTCTGAGTTAGAGCTGTCAGCAGAGATGCCATTAAGCTGAAGTTTCTGATGAACATCTGGTAAAAGTTAGCAAACCCCAGGAATCGTTGGACTTGTTTGACACTGGATGGTTGTGGTCACTCTCTGACTGCCTGAGTCTTGGTCGGGTCCATCTTTTGGTGGTCATTGGAGATGATAAAACCCAAAAATGAAATGGTCGTCAAGTGAAATTTGGACTTCTCCAACTTTACTTAAAGTCCCTGATCTAGAAGCTTCTTTAAACATCCCTGATGTGAGCAATATGCTCCTCTATGGACTTTGTGAAGATTAGGATACCATCCAAATAGACGAAGGTGTACTTCTGGAGACTATCCCAGAGCACGTTATTTATAAAGACCTGAAAGACTCCTGGAGCATTCATAAGACCAAAGGGCATACCAGATACTCATAACGCCCCATTGGTGTATTGAATTCAGTTTTCCGCTCATCACCCTCCTTTATACAGACCAGATAGTATGCACTCCACTGGTCCAGCTTTGTGAAGTCTCTCATTCCTTGGAGCATCTCCAAGGCTGTATTCATAAGTGGAGGGGGTAATGATTCAATACATGGTTGCAGGCTCCCGTCTTTCTTTTGCATGAAGAAGAAGCCTGCACTGGCTGGTGAGGTGGAGGGCCGAATGAAGCCCGTAACAAGAGCCTCCTTTATATACTCTTCCATTTATCTCTCTGGGCCTGAGAGCACATACAATTGACCCCACAGGAGGACAAGTACCAGGCGGGAAGTCTCCAGCACATTTGTAGGGTCGGTGTGGTGGAAGAGTTGAGGCCTTTCCCTTGTTGAAGACCAAGTCCTTTTAGATGGAAGGGATTTCGACCAGTTCGGGTGTTGCAACCTCATCTGGACTTTCCTTTGAGGATGACTCATAAGGCTTCTCAGGAGGCAGGGGTAATTTGGCAGACCTCAGAGTCTCCTCCATAGGTTCACAAAACTCATTTGTAGAAACAGTGGCTAAATCAGAGTCCAAATCCCTGTCTGTCTCGTCAGGCAACAGCAATGAGGCATTACAGATGGTCCTTGCTCCCCTCCCCCCGGAATAGGCTTCAAGTTTCTGTGTATAAGAATTATTCCTTTCCTTCTTTCCTCGAGACCAGGTGGGCATCTCCTTGGTCCTCTGCAGAACAAGAGATTCCCTCTCACAAACAAGAGAAAATCTGAAGGTGCTGGAAATCCAAGTGACACACTCAAAATGCTGGAGGAACTCAGCAGACCAGGCAGCATCTATGGGGAAAAAAGAACAGTTGACGTTTTGGGCCCAGATCCTTCTGCAGGACTGGAGAAAAAAAGATGAGTAGATTTTAAAGGGTCTCAGGTGAGAGAGGGAAATAGCAATGGGGGGGATGGTGAAGGGGGGGCATTTACTGGAAGTTTGAGAAATCGATATTCATGCCATTAGGTTGGAGGCTACCCAAATGGAATATGAGGTGTTGCTCCTCCAATTCATCGCAGCAACCTAGGAGGCCATGTACTGACATGTCAGAATGGGAATGGGAAGTCGTATTAAAATGGGTGGCCACTAGGAGATCCCAAATTTTCTGGTGGACGGAGTGTAGGTGAAGCAGTCTCCCAGTCTACATCAATCTACTCCAATATACAGGAAGCCACACCAGGAGCACCGTATACAGTAAATGACACCCCCCAACAGTCTCCCTCACTCTAGATCCCACCTGGTCCCGACTAGACGGGGTCGGGACATGCACTGTCCCATTGGTTGGGACCAGCTTGTCTGTCCTTGACGGCAGAGCTAGATCTCCAGAAGGCCTCAGCTTACCTCGCACAGAAGGCCTTGTTGGCTGTTGGTCTTGGGAGAGTCTGGGTGTCGGACACCATGCTGCATACAAACCCTCTTACAATGACTGGACCAACAATGGTTCTTCCCCCTTCCTGTCCATGGACGGGTTATGCTGGGAAAGCCAAGGGTACCCAAGAACCAGGGGTATGGCTGGAGAGTCAATGTAGAAACTAATGTCTTCCATGTGATCGCCTATCCTCATCTGTAACACAACAGTCTGTTGCTGGATCTGCCCAGAACCTAGTGGGTGGCCATCCAAGACAGTTGCAGGATGGCCTGTTCAACTCTTACAGTGGTACGTTGAGCTGGCGGGTGGTTCCTAAGTCCGGAAAATTACCCACTGCTCCAGTGTCCACAAAAGTCTTCACCTACCTCGGTTTTAACCCAGGTGAACTCTGCCTTTGCACAAAATCAGAATCCATGGGATTGGGAGTAGCAACTGCTACCAACACAGTCCTCCTGACACTGGACAGTCTTAGCAGTTATCCCGACGGGCTGCAGCCTGGGATGTTCAGCTCACAGCTGCCTGTGTCCCCATAGTAAGAGCAGCTACCCTGTCTCCGGAGCCAGAAATTCTCATTGGCGGAGAGCGTAATGTCAGCTGGCTCTACAGGATCCTGAGCAGGAGACGGGCTGGTCATGGTCCAAGGTTGGGGAGAGGAAATGCAATGCGTTGGAATCGGGCTCAGACTGGATCGCTTTGATCTCCTGAAGTAGTTCCACTTGCGCTCTGCCAGACGATTATCGAGACGAGTGGACTGGTCGACCAGAACCTCTAAGTTCTCTGCAGGCTCTCCCAAGGCAGGGGCATCCATCAGTTCATCTCAGAGTCTGTGGCGGAATAGAGTGGTCAAGGCTTCCCCATTGCAGCCACTCTCTTGGGCTAAGATCCGAAATCCGATCGTGTAGTTGGCCGCTGACCATCCACACTATCAAATCCTCATCAGGTGGTCCCAGGCTCAGCAGGCTCTGGCGGAGTGACAGAACACCTTCCTCGTGGTGGCCATGAATTCCTCTGAATCCGAGCAAATCTCTGACCTGCAATGTATGGTGGCCCAAGCCAGGGCTCTCCCAGTCAGGAGAAAGATAATGAAGTTCACCTTTCTCTGCTCTAAAGGGAACAGGACAGCTGGAGTTCAAACACTAATGAGCATTGGATGAGGAAGCTACAGTAAGAACTTGAGTCACCATCCAATCTCTCTGGGGTTGGAAGAGATACTGGCTCCACAGAAGGACCGACAGGCTCTCCGTAGTGACTGTTTTTCTTCGTATGAAAATTGACAAAAGGCACCTGGAGACTGTGTATCTGCAGGTTCTGTCTGGAAATCCTCTCACTGTGGTTGGCCACAGTGGAAGGAAGACTCTGATAGCCTGCTGGGTCCATACTGGCTCAAACGTACTGTGACGGGAATTGTTGATAAGGATGTTTTGCACCCAAATGCTGGAGTATACAAAGCAAAGATCGAGACACTGTCACACTGACGGGGGCATTGGGAGCAACGGTGGACCCAAATGCAAGACACATCTTGTGAGGTTAATTAAATTTAGTTTATTGTTCGATATCAGGAGAGTTAGGAAGGAGCAGGAGTAGCGAACTGGACAAGGACTGAGGACTACGACTAGGCTGGGACCAAGGGTCTGGGCTTGGACTCAGAATTGGCTCCCAGAACTAGGGGCAACATGAAGAGGCTAGGGTATGGACTCCGAGCCTGAGACTGGGCAAGGACCCAGTACCTGGGTCTTGCCTCGGGCTCGGACCCCAGAACCAGGCATGGACATGACATGGGCTAGGGAGAGGAGGAACATGGGAACACAGGGTCTCGGGAGAGCAGGTACATGAAACCATGGACACATACACAGAACACAGAGTCGGGACCCCTCCTTGGGTACAGGACATAGGACTGGGACTCATGACCCTCTGCGGGGCAACGACAAGATGGCCTGACTTACCCCACGGAGGCGAGGACAAGACAGAACAGAACATAATCCCCCCATGGGGCAACGGCAAGACAGCCTGACCTACCCCACGGAGGCCAGGACAAGAAAAGACAAGACATGACTCCCTGTGGGGCAACAGCAAGGCGGCCAGACTTACCCCCACGGAGGCAAGGACCAGAAAAGACAAGACAAGACCAACACTAATGAACACCAGACAGTACCTAGCTAGCTCTGGCGATGGAACTAGACCAAAGTGCAGGTGGGGGCTGCAGACGAGGGCTAGAGGTGAAAGGGTCAGAGAAGGGATTCAGACAAGGGGGTAGGACAGGAATCACAGACCTCCAGGGCCAGGACTTGACTCAGAACTGCGAAGCCGTCAGGGCCAGGACTTGACTTGGTGCTAGAATGCCGCTGGGGCCAGGACTTGACTTGGAGCCTCCGGGTAGTGGCGAGCTCTCGACTTGGCCTGGGACCAGTAGACAGCGGTTCTTGATTCCCTCCGGCGGTTAACTGACGGACCCACCTTGATGAGGAAACTTTGCAGGCTCGCTTCGGCGAGGTTACTGGACAGGGTTGCTCCGGTGAGGAGGGGTGAATTACCAGCACTCACTTCGGCAGAGACCAGGCTTGCTCCGGCCAGATGACATCGGCACGCCGTGACTTTGCAGATGCTCCCGCACCGAACGGCTGAAAGCCGGAGACTATAAACTACTGGTTCAGCCGAGCGTTAATTGCCTCTAATCACCAAAGTCGTGGGACACGGGAAAACAGGGAATCAACGGTCCGGATCGTAACATAAACAAGGTAAATTTAAAGGGACCCCGATCCGGACCATGACAGACACGTTATCAAACTTGATCAAGAAATTGAGCACAAAGCAAACGCTAAATGATATCACTAGTAGGGCTTATGATTGAGCACAGAACCTCAGTTCAGGTGCTCTTTAAATACTCAAATTAGCACCTAAAACATGTTTGCCAATTAGTGGGACCATCCTGAACCCAGCTGTCCATACTCCGGAGAGTTCGAGCATCAGAATCCCAGCATCTGGTGCGGTTGGGAGCATCTCGTAACATATAACACATATAAGATAGCAAGCACATATAAAATATCAGTAAAATACAAGTGCACCAAAAAATATTGTCCAAGACCCTGAGTCCATGAATGTTGCACAATTTGCACAGTACGACTGGGTCTTCTGCTGAGAGGATACAGGAGGACAGCACCAACTCCAGTTTGGATGCTGCATCACCCTGCCTCCAGCTGTCTCCAGGGCAGCTGTAGAATGCGACACCAAGGCTTGAGGCCTAGCCCTTGCTTTGACCGAGGCACGCATCTTCCCCACCATCCATCCCTGCTGTCCACCAATAAATCAGTCAGTCAGACTTGCAGCATTCCACATTAACTATCCCCAACCAGGGTCTCGCAATCACAAGGAAGGTGATTAGGATGATCATATTGCCTTCATGCAACGACTCCTTTGATGCCTCTCTGATGCAAGCCACAGCAAGATCTGCATCAAGTCCAGCCCCTTCAAATTCTCTGCCAACGAGCAACTTACAGATGGGGCAGACCTGCAGTACTTTAAGGTCTTAATGCCCAGCTGGGTCTCATGATTGTTTAAAAAAAAATAAGTTTTTGGAAAAAAGACAACAACATCTTTGGTTGATGGTGTAGAAGCCACTTCGACCAGGTATGTCACCATTTTACTCGAAGTCTGGAACAGGTTGGGCAAGGATTTATGGTGGGGGGGGGGTGGGAGTGTGAAATCAGGAAATCATAATTACATCAGGCTTCCAAAAACTGTGGGGGAAAATATAGAATATAGACTGGCTTTTTGGAAACAGACTTTCCCAGACAAAATTCATTTTCACTCAGGATCAATCACTGTCAAAATCTGACTCCGTATCAGCAAAACCCAAGCTCTGAAGATTTGACTACAGGAGGAAGAAATCGGAGGTTCATGAGCCAGTCCTTATTAATGGATCATAGGTGGAGAGGGTCAGTAACTTTGAATTCCTTTGCGTTATCATATTGGAGGATCTGTCCTGGAAGCATGGGAGAAGATCCGAAAATGTGAGGTGCAAAGGGGCTTTAGAATCCTTGTCCAAAACACCCTAAAGTTGGACTTGCAGGTTGAATCTGTGGTGAGGAAGGCAAAGGCAATGTTAGCATTCATTGCAAGAGTCCAAGAATACAAGAGCAGGGGTGTGATGCTGAGGCACCAGTGAGGCCTCACCTTGGGTATTATGAACAAATTTGGGCTCCTTATCGAAGAGAAGATGTGCTGACTTTGGAGAGGGTTCAAAGGAGGTTCACAAAGATAATTCGGGGAATGAAAGGGTTATCATATGAGGAATGTTTGATGGCTCTGGGTCTGTACTCGCTAGAATTTAGAAGAATGAGAGGGGAATCTCATTGAAACCTTTCAAATGTTGAAAGGCCGAGACAGAGTAGATGTTTCCCATGGTGGAAGAAATCTAGGATAAGAGGGCATAAGCTCAGGATAGAGGGGCATCCATTTAAAACAGAGATATGGGGAAAGTTCTTTAGCCAGAGGGTGGTAAATTTGGGGAATTTATTGTCACAGGCAGCTGTGGAGACCAGGTTGTTGGGTGTATTTAAGGCAGTGATTGGTAGGTTCTTGATGCCCGAAAAGTTATGGGATAATGCGAGGGAGTTTAGCTGAGGAGGGAAAAAAGGATCAGCCATAATTGAATGGCAGAGCAGACTTGATGGGCCAAATGACCTAATTCTGCTCCTATGTCTTATGATCTGATGAACCAAAAAAGCAAGACTCTTTGGTGCCTCTACCTTCTTGGAAGGTTGCACAAATTTGGTATGTCATCTAAAACTTTGACATACTTCTATAGAGACACAGTGGAAAGTATCCTTACTGGTTGCATCATAGCCTGGTTTGGAAACACCAATGCCCTTGAATGGAAAAGCCTTGAAAATGTTGTGAATACAGCTCAGCCCAATGCAAAAAAAGCCCTCCCCACCATTGGGCACATCTACAAGGAGCATGGTCAAAAGAAAGAGGTATCCATCATCAAGGACCTCCACCATCCAGCCCATTATCTCTTCTTCCTGCTGACATTGGGAATGAGGTATAGGGGCCTTAGGCCTCACACCACCTCAACCACCAGGGGTTATTACCCCTCAGCCACCAGACTGCTGAACCAGTGTGGATAACTTCACCCACCTCAATTCTGAACTGATTCCACAACCTATGGATTCACTTCCTAGCACTCTGCAACTCGTGTTCTCAGAACTATTTATTTACTGATCTATTTTTTCTAATTATTAGTTGTATTTTCACGTTGGTAGTTTGGTAATGTGTATAGCTTTTCACTGATTCTATTGTATTTCTTGATTCTACTGTGTATGCATGCAAGAAAATGAATCTCAGGGTAGTAAATGGTGACATACGGTTTTCGTACTTTAATAATAAATTTACTTAGAATTTTGAAAATTCGAGTTGGACAAGTCGAGGCCTTTAAGATGGTTCAGCTACAGTCCAAGGCAAGGAGGAAACAAGTAAAAGTTAGAGCTCCCTGGGCAATCAGACAGAGATAACCAGACCAAGAGAAAGCAGAGCATGTGGCATATCGAAATCAAAAGAAAGTGCAGATACTGGAAAACAGAAATAAAAAATTTAAAAGTTATGAAAAATTCAACCGGTGATGCAGCAGCTGTGAGAAAAACAAACAGTTAGTTTGCATTTCAGGTCAAAGACCTTTCACCAAAGCATTTGACAGATTCCAGTTTGATATCAAGTCCTACCAAAATCTTATAGTAATCTATTTTCGCTCAGCTTGCATTATGATTACTATCTCCATGATGATACCACACAGATCACTAAAATAAAAATAGAAATAAGGAAAGCAAAGAAGGGGAGAGACTTACAGCAAACATACACAAATATTCTATTGGCAGGTGGATGAGAAAAAGGATCGTGAAGTGAAATTGGGCAGAGACCAAAGGAGAAATCTGCTCATGGAGCCAGAGGTCATGGCTAACATATTAAATAGTTAAATTACGTAAGTCTTCAACAAGGAAATAAGGTGTTGTTGGAGCCTCAGCAAAGGAAGATGTAGTTGAGATTCTGCATCAGTAAAAAAATTGATAAAGTGAATGCAATATAAAAGCAAAACATCAACAGAAAATACTGGAACAGCTCAGCTGATTCTGATGAAAGATAACTCTAGTTTTTCTTTCCATAGATGGTAACTCATATAGTTCAAGTAGAATCTGATCTCCTGAGTTCCTCCAGCATTTTGTAAGTGTTGGGGTGGGTCGTAGATTTCTAAGGGGTTGCATCCCCATTTCTAAGGGAGGACAGCAAATTTGCAAATGTTATGCCCCTGTTTGAAAACAGATATGGTAATAAGCTGGATAGCTACAAACCAGTTAGCTTAACCTTGATGGTGGAGGAAGTTTCTGGAATAATATAATTACTTGGATAAGAGCATAAGACATAGGAGCAGAATTAGGTCATTTGGCCCATCAAGTATGCTCTGCCATTCAAACATAAATAAGGCTGATCCTTTCTTCCCCTTTTTAGTCCCATTCCCTGTCTCTCTCCTCGTAACCTTTAATACCATGGCCAATCCAGAATCTTTCATTCTTCACCTTAAATACACCCAATAACCTGGCCTCCACAGCTGCCTGTGGTAACAGATTCAACAAATTCACCACCCTGTAGTCTAACAAACGTCTTATAATACCTCAGCAATGCATCTTGCTTTTGTATTTCACTTCTCTTGAAATGAATGCTCACATGTCTTCTCATTACTACCATCAGGGAGGAAGTACCCACAGTCAGTAGTTCAGAAACAGATTCTTTACCTCCCCCATCAGATTTCTGAATGGTCTGTGAACTCATGAACACTATCTTGTATGCCTTTTATTTGCACTATTTATTTGCTTTGTAATTTAAATTTTAGTGTCATTACACTGTACTGCTGCCACAAAACAACAAATTTCTCATTATATAAGACAGTGATAATAAACCTGTTTCATTATCCTTCTTTACAACTGACCGAAACTGCAAGTTAACCGTGAGGGAATCCTGAACTTGGCCTGCTAAGTTTCTTCACACCTCTGATTACTGAATTTTCTCATTATTAAAAACATCTTTATTCATCCTCCAAAGTGTGTAACTCCACACTTCCTTACTTCATATTCCATCTGCCATTTCTTTGACCTCTCCCCCAACCCAGCTAAATCATTCTGCAGGCTCCCAGCCTCTGCAACACAACTTGTTACTCCACCCATTTTGGAAGTATGTGCAAACCTGGCTACAATGCCAGCAGTCCCTTCATCCATACAATTAATGTGCAAAGTGAAAACCTGTGGTCCCCGCACTGACCCTTGTGGAACTCGGTTTTCACAAGAGTTACTTTGATGCATAAATATAATCATGCACGTGATAATAAATTTGACTTTGATACTTTGAAGGAAGCATATTTCGTTAGGCAGGACATAGAGTTTAAGGGCAGAGAAGATATGATACAGTTTAATTTAACATAGACAAGACCACGTCTGGAAAACTGTGTGGCATTTTCGTCACCTTATTGTAGAAAGGATGTGATTTCTCTGGAGAGGACAGGGGAGATTGACGAGCATGTTGGTTGGGATGAAATGCTTCAATTATGAGAAGACACTGCATTTACTTTCCTTGGAGCTGAGGGAACACCAGATAGAAAGGGTCGGTAGCAGCAAACTATTGCCCACAGCAGAGCTGGCCATAACCAGAAAGCACCGGTTAAAGTAAGGAGTATGACATTTAGAAAGGATTTAAGGAGAACTTTTTTTCACCCAGAGAATGGTTGGAATCTAGAAACGGTGGGGGAGTTAGATACACTCATAGCATTAAAGAAGTATTTGGACAACCAGTTGAACCAAATGAATTATAAAGAAACAAACAAATAGTAGAGTCATAGAAAAGTGGAGCACAGAACAAGGCTCTTTGGACTATCTAGTACATGTCGAAGCTGGATAGCTGTCTAGTCCGGACGAAGGGTCTATTTTTGAGCTGTTTGAATCTGCGACGAATTGGCTTGCAAGGAAGACTGAAACAATGAATAGAAGGTGCTGGAAAAGCCTGTTTGAAATTTTACTAAGTAACAGGAAACAGAAAATAGCAATGTGAGATTTTTTTTGTATAGAGAAAGATATTACATTAGCTTTTCCCAAGGTTACTACAAAGCCCGTTGCTGTTCTGAATATATATTAATGATTCAAACTTGGACATTATTTGCAATTTTACAAAAGATATAAAATGCAGAGGCATGATGAACTGGCAGGACTAATACTCATCAAGGGGATATAAATGGGCTGGCAGAGTGTGTGGTTCAATGGAAGATGAACTTTATTGCTGAGAAATGTGAAGTGTGTATTTTGGTAGAATGTGAAGAGGGACCATCTAAACGTACAAGAACAGAGAGATCTGGATTTATATACGACCATAAAACATAGGAGCAGAATTAGGCCATTTGGCCCATTGAGTCTTCTCCACTATTCAATCATGTCTCATCCTTTTTTCCCCTCCTCAGCCCCACTCCCTGACCTTCTCCCCATAACCGTTGATGCCATGTCCAATCAAGAACCTATCAAGCTCTGCCCAAAAACACCCAATGACCTGGTCTCCATAGCTGCCTGTGGTAATAAATTCCACAAATTCACCACCCTCTGGCTAAAGAAATTTCTCTGCATCTCTGTTTTAAATGGACACCCCTTTATCCTGAGGCTGTGCCCTCTTGTCCTAGGATTCCCCCACCATGGGAAACATCATTTCCACATCTACTCTGTCTAGGCCCTTCAACATTCGAGAAGTTTCAATCTCATCCTTCCTTATCCTTCTAAATTCCAGCGAGTACAGACCCAGAGCCATCAAACATTCCTCATATGATAACCCTTTCATTCTGGAATCGTCCTTATGAACCTCTTCTGAACCCTCTCCAATGCCAGCACATCTTTCCTTAGATGAGGAGACCAATATTGTTCACAATACTCAAGATGAGGCCTCACCAGTGCCTGTGAAAGCTCAGCATCACATCCCTGTTTTTGTATCCTACCCCTCTTGAAATGAATGCTAACATTGCATTTGCCTTCCTCACAACCAATTCAACCTGCAAGTTAACCTTTGGGGTCTTTTAGTTCCAAAAGTCCCTTTGCATCTCAGATATTTGGATTTTCGCCCCGTTTAGAAAATAATCTGCACATTTATTTCTACTACCAAAGTGCATAACCGTGCATTTCCCAACATTATATTTCATTTGCCACTCTCTTTCCCATTCTCCTAACCTGTCTAAATCCTTCTGAAGCCCACCTATTTCCTCAACATTACCTGCCCATCCACCAATCTTCATATCATCTACAAACTTGGCAACAAAGCCGACTATTCCATCATCTAAATCTTTGATATGCAGCATAAAAAAGAAGTGGTCCTAACACTGACCCCTGCAGAACACCACTAGTCACTGGCAGCCAACCAGCAAAGGATCCTTTTATTCCCACTCGCTGCCTCCTACCTATCAGCCAATGCTCTAACCATGTTAGTAACTTTCCTGTAATACTATGAGTTCTTAACTTGGTAAGCAGCATTGTGTGTGGCACCTTGTCAAAGGCCTTCTGAAAGTCCAAATATACAACATCTGTTGCATCCCCTTTGTCTGTCCTACATGCAATCTCCTCAAAGAATTCCAACCGGATCGACAGGCAAGAATAATCGATAAGGAAACCATGCTGACTTTGTCCTAACTTGTAATGTGTCATGAAGTACTCCAAAACTGCATCTTTATCAATTGACTCCAACATCTTCCCAACCACTGAGGTCAGGCTAACTGGTCTATAATTTCCTTTCTCCTGCCGTCCTCCTTTCTTAAGGAGTGGAGTGACGTTTGCAATTCTCCAGTCCTCCGACACCATGCCAAAGTCCAATGATTTTTGAAAGATTATTACTAATGCCTCCACAATCGCTACTGCTACCTCTTTCAGAAACCTAGGGTGTAGTTCATCTGGTCCGGGTGACTTATGTACCCTTAGGTCTTTCAGTTTTCTGAGCACCTTCTCCCTTGTAATACTAACTGCACTCACTTCTCTTCCCTCACAACCTTTAACATCTTACACACTGCTAGTGTTCTCCACAGTGAAGAATGATGCAAAATACTCATTTAGTCATTCTGCCATCTCCTTGGCTCCCGTTAGTAAGTCTCCGGCCTCATTTACAAGCGGTCCTATATCCACTCTCATCTCTCGTACTTTTTTTTACCTGCTTGAAAAAGCTTTTACTATTCACTTTGATATTTTTTGTTAGCTTGCTTTCATATTTTATCTTTTCCCTCCAAATAATTCTTTTAGTTGCTCTCTGTAGGGTTTTTAAAAGCTTCCCAATTCTCTGTCTTCCAACTAATTTTTGCTTTGCTGTATGCCTTTTCTTTTGCTTTTACATTAGCATTGACTTCTCTTAGCTACAATTATACTATTTTGCCATTTGAGTATTTCTTTGTTTTTGGAACGCATCTATCCTACACCTTTCTCATTTTTCCCAGAAACTCACACCATTGCTGCTCTGCTGACATCCCTGCCAGCATCTCCTTCCGATTTCCTTTGGCCAACTCCTCTCTCATACCACTGTAATTTCCCTTACTCCACTGAAATGCTGCTTCATCAGACTTTACTTTCTCTCTATCAAATTTCAAGTTGAACTCAATCATATTGTGATCACTGTCATCTAAGGGTTCTTTTACCTTAAGCTCCCTAATCACCTTTGGTTCATTACATAACACCCAATCCAGTATAGCTGATCCCCTAGTAGGCTCTATGACCAGCTGCTTTAAAAAGTCATCTCATAGGCATTCAACAAACTCACTCTCCTGGGATCTGTAACCAAACTGATTTTCCCAATTGCCCTGAATGTTAAAATCTCCCATGACTATTATAACATTGCCCTTCTGGCACACCTTTTCTATTTCCTGTTGTAATCTGTAGTCCACATCCCAGCTACTGTTGGGAGGGCTGTATATAACTGCCAATAGCGTCCTTTTACCCTTGCAGTTTCTTAACTCAACCCACAAGGATTCACCATCTTCAGATTCTATGTCACATTTTTCTACTGATTTGATGCAATCCTTTACCAGAAGAGCTATGCCATCCCCTCTGCCTACCTTCTTATACCTCCAATACAATGTGTAACCTTGGACATTCAGCTCCCAACTACAACCATCCTTCAGCCATGATTCAGCGATGGCCACATCATACATGGCAATTTG
Organism: Mobula hypostoma; assembly: GCF_963921235.1. Lineage (NCBI taxonomy): Eukaryota > Metazoa > Chordata > Chondrichthyes > Myliobatiformes > Myliobatidae > Mobula > Mobula hypostoma. The sequence continues at coordinate 53,218,244 of NC_086098.1, read as the reverse complement.
TAAAAGTGGTACAAGGTCATCCACCTTATTTCTTATACTCTGTGCATTAAGATGTAACACTTTGAGTGCTGCATTTGCTACTGTTTTTTATTCTGCATCCCTAATGCACTGACATACACCCTGCTGGCTGCAATTATATCCTGTCATCTGCCTGCGCTTCCTGACAGTCTGACCTCACGCTACCTTTGCTTTCTTACCATCCGTTCTATCCTGAGTCCTTTCACTCCTGTTCCCACCCCAACTAAATCAGTTTAAACCCACCCCAACAGCTCTAACAAAGCTGTCTATGAGAAATATTGATTCCTCTTGGATTCAGGTGCAACCCGTCGTTTTTGAACAGGTCATACCTCCCCCAGAAGAGATCCCAAGAACCAGAAGCCCTGCACCCAGTACCAGCTTGTCAGCCACTCATTAATTTGCCAAATCACCCTGTTTCTACCCTCACTGGCACATAGCATAGGCAGCAATCCAGATTTAACTACCTGGGGGTCAAGCTTCTCAGCTTTCTACCTAGCTCTTTAAATTCTCTTTTCAGGCCCTCTTTGCTTTTCCTTCCCATGTCATTGGTACCAATATGTACTAAGTTATCTGGCTTATATGGAAAGTGTATGGTTCTGCACTTTGGTAGAAGGCCATAAGACAAAGGAGCAGAAGTCGGCAATTCGGCCCATCGAGTCTGCTCCGCCATTTTATCATGAGCTGAAAAGACATGAAAGGGTTGATTATTTTCTAAATTGCGAGAAAATACAAAAAACTGAGGTATAAAGAGACTTGGGAGTCCTTGTGCAGGGTTCCCTAAAGATTAATTTGCAAGTTGAGTCTGTGATGAAGAAGGCAAATGCAATGTTAGCATTCATTTCAAGAGAGCTAGAATGTAAAAGTAAGGATGTAATGATGAGACTTTATAAGGCACTGGTAAGGCCCCACTTGCTATCGCGAAAAGTTTTGGGCCCCTTTTCTTAGAAAGGATGTGCTGAAATTGCAGAAGGCTTAAAGGAGGTTAATGAAAATGATTCCAGGATTGAATGGCTTGCCACAGATGAAGAGCATTTGATGGCTTGACTGGAATTCAGAAAAATGAGGGGTGACTTCATTGAAACCGATCGAATAGTGAAAGGCCTTGATGGAGTGGACGTGGAGAGGAAATTTTCTAAGGTGGGAGAGTCTAAGACCAGAGGACCCAGCCTCAGAATAGAGGGGTGTCCTTTTAGAACTGAGATGAGGAGAAATTCCTTTAGCCAGAGAGTGTTGAATCTGTGGAACTCTTAGCCACAGGTAGCTTTGGAGGCCAAGTCTTTATGTATATTTAAGGCAGAGGGTAATCGATTTTTGATTGGTCAGGGCATGAAGGGATACTTTGAGAGGGCAGGAGATTGGGTCTGAGAGGCAAATTGGATCAGCCATGATGAAATGGTGGAGCAAACTCGATGGGTCAAAGGGCCTAATTCTGCTCCTATATCTTATGGTCTTATGGTTGTTTGGTCTTAAATCATAGATAATCAGCTTGTGGCCTTACAGTCAACAGCTGAGGGCAAGTTGAGAAGGCTTAACATGACTCACAGCTACACCAATAACCTCCTGAGTGCTCCTAAAGAATATGTGGTAAGACAGGAATTCACTCAACAAAAATCTCAAGGGCTGCAGGACAAAAGAAAATGCTTCTTTCTGCACCCATGTATTTGAGGGGCAAATCTGGTTGATTTATATGTTAATGTTCCAGCATTATAGTAACTGTATTTGCAAATTATATTAAAAAAGAAAAACGGGTGGCACCATTTACCTGTGTTTTTGGCTGTTGAAGCTGATAGGATAATTTAAATAGCTATTCACATGGTGTTGCTGCCTGCAATGAATATTAACTTTAGATCTTGTGCATACGTCACTATTTTGGGAAGTAGTTTACATTGCAACACCTTTCTCTCATTCAGTAAACTCAGTCAACAAGGAAGCATTGATCGTAACAACTGTAACAACTAATAGAAGAGAGAATGGGGAAAAATGTGAGTACATTTTATTCTATCAGTTTTGTTCAATTGTACATTTTTTCTATGATGATAGTACATAATATTATGATCCAAATAGACTATCTTCAACTTGTGATAGACAAAGTTCGCAAATGGATATCTTTTTATAATGAAATGTGTGATTTTATTTCCCAAGTATGCACATTGGCTTTAAGGAGACAACTACTCATCTGACAAGTGATCTGGTTTGGGATGGGCAGAGTAGAATGCACATTTCCATTATTCATTTTAGTATTTTAGTTTACTTTTCAACTTTCTTCCAGGTGAACCTCAGAAGTAAGGATTGGCAGTTTCTCATGATTCTCGCTTGCACTCTTCTGATATCAATTTCAATGGTGAGTGGACATTTTTTGTACTTTGTGTTAAGCAGATATTGCTGGTATCCTTATTGTTTAGTTTTAATAATGAATGAAAATAATATAACAGCTGGTATGGACTATTATGAACGGTACATCACTTTTATTAACAGAAGGAAATAATCCTAAACATAGATGTAATCATTTTGATTTGAATAACATTGCCTCATCTGTTGCTTCAAATTTCAGGTCTTTATAATGATGACATATCAGATATATTTAATAGTAGCTGGTGAACAAAATCCACAAAATAACAAATTACAACTTAATAATTTACTCCAAATGCATTCAAAACTTCTCACACTATATACTTAGAAAATAATATTGCATGGTGAACTACAGGAAAAATATTAATAAGATGGAAAGAGTGTAGAGTTGAAAGAGTGTAGAGAAAATTTTCATGAATGTTGCCAGGACGAGAACTTTAGTTTTCGGGAAAGGTTGAATAGGTTAGGATTTCATTCCCTGGATTGTAGAGGAATGGGGGGGGGGGTAGGGGTGGGGGGAGAGATTCTAGAGGTGTATATAGTGCTATACAAAATTATGAATAGAACAGATAGGGTTAATGCAAGCAGGTTTTTTCCAACTGAGGTCGTGTGAGACTATAACTAGATGTCCTGGGTTAAGGGTAGAAGATAAAATGTTTAAGGAGAACATGAGGGTGGTGAGAGAGTGCAATGAGTTGCCAAATTGAAGGATGGTTTGATATCAACATTCAAGAGAAATTTTGATAGGTACATGGATGGGAAGGGAACAGAGGGTTATGGTCCAGGCACATGTTGATGGGATTAGGCAGATTAATAGTTTGACAAAAACTAGATGGGCTGAAGGGCCTGTTTCTGTGTTGTAGTGTCCTATGATTCTACAACTCATTACACTTATCCTCTAAAAATTATTTTCAATATGAATTGAAGAAATTTTCTATAATACTTTATGACACACTTTGGGACTGATTTTCTGAGATTGCTGAATGGGATTAGTTTGAGAAACAAAGTTTTAGAGTGCAGGTGTGCTCTTACACTCAAAAATGGAGAAATCACCTTTGCTCAAAGACATTCAAGGAATCTTACTGATATCAATGGCGTGTATGAATTGGAGGCACCAGCCTTTCTCCTGTTCCAGAACATCTCTGAAAGAGCAGCAGAGAAACAGCACAACACATCAGGTGGGCAATGCTGTTGTAATTGTGCTTTGGAATTGCATTAGTCAATTGCTTCAAACTTCATATTGTTTCTCAATGATATATCAGAACTGTGTCACAGAGACTGGTGAACAAAATCCACCAATGAGACAAGTATGAACTGGCGCATATAAAGAAAATCCAAATAACAAATACAACTCAATAAATAGCTCTCGTATGAGGTGGACAGAACCTCCAATAATTGAACAGGGAAGCTAAATGTAGTGGTGTGACTTATAGTTCCCTGATTTTGAAAACCTTGGACAAGATGCAACATTGGCCATTTTGACTGAATGCCTTAGGTGACATTTAGAACACGGACCAGTATAGGACGATACAAGTCCTTTGGCCTATAATGTTGTGCTGACCTTTTAACCTACTCCAAGATCAATCTAACCCTTCTCTCCCACATTTTCCTCTCATTCATATGTCTATCTAGGAGTCTCTTCACTCTCCCTAATTCATCTGTCTCAACCTGTTTGCCTACGAAAACAGGTTGAGTGAACTCGGCCTTTTCTCCTTGGAGCGACGGAGGATGAGGGGTGACCTGATAGAGGTGTATAAGATGATGAGAGGCATTGATCATGTGGATAGTCAGAGGCTTTTTCCCAGGGCTGAAATGGTTGCCGCAAGAAGGCATAGGTTTAAGCTGCTGGGGAGTAGGTACAGAGGAGATGTCAGGGGTAAGTTTTTTTTTACGCAGAGAGTGGTGAGTGCGTGGAATGGGCTGCCGGCAATGGTGGTGGAGGCGGATACGATAGTGTCTTTTAAGAGACTTTTGGATAGGTACATGGAGCTTAGAAAAATAGAGGGCTATGGGTAAGCCTAGTTATTTCTAAGGAAGAGACATGTTCGGCACAACTTTGTGGGCCAAAGGGCCTGTATTGTGCTGTAGGTTTTCTATGTTTCTATGTTTCTAACCACCACCTTGGCAGTCTGTTCCATGCACCCACTACTCTCTGTGTGAAAAATGTTCCTCTGACAATTTCCCCCACCCCCATACTTTCCTCCAGTTATTTTAAAATTATGTGGATTTTCTTTGAGTACCTGGGAGATAATGCACTGGATGCCCACTCTATCATCTTGTACACCTCGATAAGTTCACCCCTCATCCTCCTTCACTTCAAAGAGAAAAGCTCACTCAACCCATCCTTAGAAGACGTTCTGTAATCCAAGCAGCATCTTGGTAAATCTCCTCTGCACCCTCTCTAAAGTTTTCACATTCTTATAATAAGGGAACCAGAATTGAACACAACACTCCAAATATGGTTTACAATATATATTAATGACTTGGATGAGGGAATTAAATGCAGCATCTCCAAGTTTGCGGATGACACGAAGCTGGGCGGCAGTGTTAGCAGTGAGGAGGATGCTAAGAGGATGCAGGGTGACTTGGATAGGTTGGGTGAGTGGGCAAACTCATGGCAGATGCAATTTAATGTGGATAAATGTGAAGTTATCCACTTTGGTGGCAAAAATAGGAAAACAGATTATTATCTGAATGGTGGCCGATTAGGAAAAGGGGAGGTGCAACGAGACCTGGGTGTCATTGTACACCAGTCATTGAAAGTGGGCATGCAGGTACAGCAGGCGGTGAAAAAGGCGAACGGTATGCTGGCATTTATAGCGAGAGGATTCGAGTACAGGAGCAGGGAAGTACTACTGCAGTTGTACAAGGCCTTGGTGAGACCACACCTGGAGTATTGTGTGCAGTTTTGGTCCCCTAATCTGAGGAAAGACATCTTTGCCATAGAGGGAGTACAAAGAAGGTTCACCAGATTGATTCCTGGGATGGCAGGTCTTTCATATGAAGAAAGACTGGATGAACTGGGCTTGTACTCGTTGGAATTTAGAAGATTGAGGGGGGATCTGATTGAAACGTATAAGATCCTAAAGGGATTGGACAGGCTAGATGCAGGAAGATTGTTCCCGATGTTGGGGAGGTCTAGAACGAGGGGTCACAGTTTGAGGATAGAGGGGAAGCCTTTTAGGACCGAGGTTAGGAAAAACTTCTTCACACAGAGAGTGGTGAATCTGTGGAATTCTCTGCCACAGCAAACTGTTGAGGCCAGTTCATTAGCTATGTTTAAAAGGAAGTTAGATATGGCCCTTGTGGCTACAGGGGTCAGGGGGTATGGAGGGAAGGCTGGGTTCTGAGTTGGATGATCAGCCATAATCATAATAAATGGCGGTGCAGGCTCGAAGGGCCGAATGGCCTACTCCTGCACCTATTTTCTATGTTTCTATGGTCTAATCAGAGTTTTTAGAATAGAATAGGTCAAAGCTCTTGAACCCAATCTCCCAGCTAATGAAAGACAACATACCTTATGTCTTTTGTAATGGGCTGAGTTGATCAGACCTAGCATTTTGAATCTCCGGAAGATGTGGTCATAAGTGTACAAACACAATAAACTAACTTAAACCTAATCCATTATCATAAAATAGAAAGCATAAATAAACCATGCTAAATACTACATTGCAAGTCACAAAGATTTCCAGAGATTTCAGGGCTCGTGATTCTTAGTCTCTAATTGATTGTTGTTATTGGGGCAACTCTGAATTCTGACTCATTTGTGAAACCATCCCGAGGTCATAGGTACCGTTTGCAATTTCTGGCCCTTAGTTGACGTCTAACAAAGCCAGAAAAGGCATCCTGATAAACATGAGCTTCACAAGTGTAGAGAAACCATGCGACAAACAAACTCTTTGGTCTTTTGTCTCAACACCGCCTGTCTTTTTCTCAAACACACCTGTGTCCAGTGTTCAGTATGCCCTCATGTTCACTTCCTGTTATCGTGTCGCACGCAGCATTCCATTTGGACTTACAAGATCACATATAATCAATAAACCTGAATACAAAAAAGAATTTATCAAGCTATCTTTAATTTTAAGGGTGTTGAGACTAAGAAAGAATCCAGCTACAGATATTGAAAGACCCCATGTGCTAAGGGTTCAGAAAGAGTTGAATCGTCATTTCATGAGGCCATACTCTGTACACTTTAGAACACAGATTTTGAATAGAGAGGTTATCAGCTGAACAGCAAAGGCAAAAAAAAAGATTCAAAGCCATAGAAAAGTGTAACAGGAGTAAGCATACAATTATACAGTAACTATAGCTGGGGTGGCATGGTAGCATAGTGGTTAACACAATACTTTACAGTGCAGGAAACCTGGGTTCAATTCCCAACACTGCCTGTAAGGAGTTTGTATATTCTCCCCGTGACAGTGTGAGTTTCCTCCAGGTGCTCTGGTTTTCTCTGTCAATGCAAAGGCATACCGTTTGGGAGGTTAATTAGTCACTGCAAAAATTCCCGTGATTGGGCTAGGGTTAAATCAGGGGATTGCTGGGTGGCGTGGCTCAGAGTGCCAGAAGGGCCTATTCCGCACTGCATAATAATACTTGGAGTACTGTGTCCAGTTCTGGTCACCTCACTATAGGAAGGATGTGGAAGCATTGGAAAGGGTACAGAGGAGATTTACCAGGATGCTGCCTGGTTTAGAGAGTACGCATTATGATCAGAGATTAATAGACAATAGACAATAAATGCAGGAGTAGGCCATTCGGCCCTTTGAGCCAGCACCGCCATTCACTGTGATCATGGCTGATCATCCACAATCAGTACCCCGTTCCTGCCTTCTCCCCATATCCCTTGACTCCACTATCATTTAGAGCTCTATCTAACTCCTTCTTGAAAGCATCCAGAGAATTGGCCTCCACTGCCTTCTGAGGCAGAGCATTCCACAGATCCACAACTCTCTGGGTGAAAAAGTTTTTCCTCAACTCTGTTCTAAATAGCCTGACCCTTATTCTCAAATTGTGGCCTTTGGTTCTGGACTCCCCCAACATCGGGAACATGTTTCCTGCCTCTAGCATGTTCAATCCCTTAATAATCTTATATGTTTCAATCAGATCCCCTCTCATCCTTCTAAATTCCAGTGTATACAAGCCCAGTCGCTCCAATCTTTCAACATATGACAGTCTCGCCATCCCAGGAATTAACCTTGTGAACCTACGCTGCACTCCCTCAATAGCAAGAATGTCCTTTCACAAATTTGGAGACCAAAACTGTACACAATACTCCAGGTGTGGTCTCACCAGCGCCCTGTACACCTGCAGAAGGACCCCTTTGCTCCTATACTCAAGTCCCCTTGTAATGAAGGCCAACATACCATTAGCTTTCTTCACTGCCTGCTGTACCTGCAAGCTTACTTTCAGTGATTAAGGGAGCTGGAGTTTTAACTCTCTGGAGAGAAGGAGGATGAGAGGAGACATGATAGAGGTATACAAGATATTAAGAGGAATAGATAGAGTGGACAGCCAGCGCCTCTTCCCCAGGGCACCATTGCTCAATACAAGAGAACATGGCTTTAAGGTAAGGTGTGGGAAGTTCAAGGGGGATATTAGAGGAAGGTTTTTTACTCAGAGAGTGGTTGGTGTGTGGATTGCACTGCCTGAGTCAGTGGTGGAGGCAGATACACTCGTGAAATTTAAGAGACTTTTGCACAGGTATATGGAGGAATTTAAGGTGGGGGGGATTATATGGGAGGCAGGGTTCAAGGGTCGGCACAACATTGTGGGCGGAAGGGCCTGTACTATGCTGTACTGTTCTATCTTCTATGTTCTATAAATATAATAAATAAATAGCCAGAATTTCTTGCCAATGTATAGGTAGGAAAATATGAAGAGAAATATTGAAAAGAAAATGAAAGGGAAAGGAAAAGCAGTATGAAATTTATATCGCCAATGAGGTCAATTTGCATTAGAGCTGAATCAAAAAGCAGTGATCAATTAATTTTTTTTTGTAAGGTGTCTAAATGTTATTGTATCTGTAATTAAGTTGATTACAGGAGTTATGGAAGAAAATCAATAAATTGTAGATTCTCAGTTTTACCTGATACTTGTGAAGTAATTATCTGTACTTTCATTTAATTGTAGTCATCCTCGTTCCAAATATGTTTTATATGCCTGTGGTTTTATAGGCATAACCTCTTTCAGACCATCTTTTCATAGTTTTAAAAGCTTATGAGACCGTAGAGAATTAATACATTTGAATTAGACCATAAGATAGAGGAGCAGAAGTAGGCCGTTCACCCGTCGAGTCTGCTCTGCCATTCAATCATGGGCTGATCCAATTCTTCCAGTCATCCCCACTCCCCTGCTTTCACCCTATACCCTTTGATACCCCGGCTAATCAAGAACCTATCTATCTCTGCCTTAAATACACCCAATGACTTGGCCTCTACAGCGGCTGGTGGCAACAAATTCCACAGATTTACCACCCTCTGACTAAAGTAATTTCTCTGCATCTCAGTTGTAAAAGGACGTCCTTCAATCCTGAAGTCATACCTCCTGTCCTAGAATCCCCTACCATGAGAAATAACTTTGCCATATCTAATCTGTTCGGGCCTTTTAACATTCGGAATGTTTCTCTGAGATCCCCCCTCATTCTTCTGAACTCCAGGGAATACAGCCCAAGAACTGCCAGACGATCCTCATACGGTAACCCTTTCATTGCTGGAATCATTATCGTGAATCTTCTCTGAACCCTCTCCAATGTCAGTGTATCCTTTCTAAAATAAGGAGCCCAAAACTGCACACAATACTCCAAATGTGGTCTCACGATTGCCTTATAAAACATCACATCCCTGCTCTTATATTCTATACCTCTAGAAATGAACGCCAACTTTGTATTTGCCTTCTGCACCACTGACTCAACCTGGAGATTCACCTTTAAGGTATCCTGCACAAGGACTTTCAAGTCCCTTTGCATCTCTGCATTTTGAATTCTCTCCTCATCTAAATAATAGCCTGCCCATTTATATTTTCCACCAAAGTGCATGACTATACACTTTCCAACATTGTATTTCATTTGCCATTTCTTTGCCCATTCCCCTAAACTATCTAAGTCTCTCTGCAGGCTCTCTATTTCCTCAACACTACCCGCTTCTCCACCTATCTTCGTATCATTGGCAAATTTAGCCACAAATCCATTAATTCCATAGTCCAAATCATTGACGTACATCATAAAAAACAATGGCCCCAACACCAATCCCTGTGGAACTCCACTGGTAACCGGCAGCCAGCCAGAATAGAATCCCTTTATTCCTACTCTCTGTTTTCTGCCAACCAGCCAATGCTCCACCCATGCTAGTAACTTCCCTGTAATTCCATGGGCTCTTATCTTGCTAAGCTGCTTCATGTGTGGCACTTTGTCAAAGGCCTTCTGAAAATCCAAGTACACCACATCTACTACATCTCCTTTGTCTACCCTGCTTGTAATTTCCTTAAAGAATTGCAGTAGGTTTGTCAGGCAGGATTTTCCTTTTAGGAAACCATGCTGGCTTTGGCCTATCTTGTCATGTGCCTCCCGGTCTTCCGTAATCTCATCCCTAACAATCGATTCCAACAACTTCCCAACCACTGATGTCAGGCTAACTGGTCTATAGTTTCTTTTCTGCTGCCTCCCACCCTTCTTAAATAGAAGAGTAACATTTGCAATTTTCCAATCATCTGGTACAATGCCAGAATCTATTGATTCTTGAAAGATCATCGTTAATGCCTCTGCAATCTCTCCAGCTACTTCCTTCAGAACCCAAGGGTGCATTCCATCAGGTCCAGGAGATTTATCCACCCTGAGACCATTAAGCTTCCTAAGCACCTTCTCAGTCGTAATTTTCACTACACAAGCTTCACTTCGCCAACACTCTTGAATGACCAGTATACTGTAGGTGTCTTCTACTGTGAAGACTGATGCATTCAGTTCCTCTGCCATCTCTGCATCTCTCATTACAATATCTCCAGTGTCATTTTATATTGGTCCTATATCTACCCTCGACTCTCTTTTGTCCTTTATATACTTAAAAAAAAGTTTTTAAGTATCAAGTAATTGGTAACATGGATTTATCAAAGAGTCTGTTACTAAATGGCACATCTAAGAATTTAACAGCAAGTCAAGTTGGTGAAATTAAAGAAGAAGAAACTCCATAAATTTTCATCTGGAAGTAGATGAAACCCATATACAATCAGAAAAAGGTTTGACACTGTAATCCTGTATTCATAAGTGTCACTTTTTTTCCCAATTTGTAGGAAAGTGCAAGTGGAAGCAATGGTAAGCAGAATGATGTATTTGCATTTTTGTATCATCAGACGATTAAAGGATTATGATCAACATACTAAAATACTTTTTTCAGTGTTAATATATTGATATTTTTATACACATCAATATAAATTGATTAGTGTAATGTTATTCATGCATAATTCCCTAGAGCTTCGTGGATTTTCTCCTGAACATACAGTGGATGACTAACAAAATATCCAAAATTTTACTCTGTAAATTGCCCATTGAATATGACCTAGCATTGTGTTTCCTATCGAAATTTGACATACTGTAGATGTTCTGTAGACATTATTAATCAGTTCATTTATTTCATGTGTAACTTAAATAACCTGGGGTGAGTGCTTCAGTCTTACAAAATTAAATGAACAATATTGTCAATAGATAACATTTTTTAAAAAGCTACAACCTATTAAAAGAGGCTGGGCACATTTATATATATATACACACACACACACACACACACACACACACACGTGCGCGCGCGTTTAGAAAACATTGATTTATTTCCAATTGAGTCAATTTTCTGTATCATTCAAGAATCTATCTCCAGTTGTCCTTTCAAGTAGTACATTTTGTGTAATCAACAATGACTTACAATGGCCACACAATGCAAGTACTAAGCGAAAGCTGTGGGAGAAATGATGACATGCCGAAAGTCTTTGTAAACATTCATTGGCTGGAGATGAAAATCTCTTAGACCTTACATAAAATACTGAACTGAATGTTGTTTCATCTGCATGCCAGTGTTTAATTCTTTGTAATATCTATAAAGATATTCTTTATAAATTTCAACATTTCACATTAAAGTCATGTTCAACTCGAATATAATGCTAACCTTGGCAATGCAACATTTGTTTTATTTGTGAAAGGAAAACTATGTTTGACAAACCTAAAGGGTTTTTGAAGATGTAACTATCCAAGTAGATAAGAGATACAATTTTCAAAAGACTTTAAATAAGTTACCAGATAACAATCTATTACTATAAATAAAATCTCACATGGATTTGAGGTACCACATTAATATGAATAGAGAATTATAATATACAAACATTCCATCATTCTAAACTGGAACAGAAGTTAGCCAACAGGCTCCTTGATCCTGTTTTGCATTCAGTAAGCTAATGGCTAATCGGTCTTTGCTTCATCAACACTTGCCCTCTCTCTCCCCACAAACCTTAATTCCCCAGTATTCAATTGTCCTCACTCTGCCTTAGGTAAGAAACCCATACTTCCAAAACTATGTGCCTGGTATTAAAAACACGACCATGAGAAGCATGCTCAACCACTTTCCCCCCCCCCCAAACCCCATTGATTCTTATGCATTTCAATAACCTCTCATTACCTAAATTCAAATGACTTCAGGTCCATTGAGCTCAGTTTTTCCTCCCCTGTTAACTTCATCCCTGGAGTCAAACTGGTGAATTTTGTCTGCACTGTTTCCAACTAAAGCATATCATTCCTTAAATATGGAAATAAAAACTTATGCACTACTCCTATACAGTTTCACCAATGCCCTGTAAAATCATCAAAACTTTCTACTTTTATACTTCTTAGCCCTTGAAATAAAGGCCAATATTTCATCTGCCTTCCCCATTCTTTGTTGGATCTACATACTCCATACACCTTGGTGTTTATGTAGTTTTACCTTGTTGAAATAATAATTTTCTCTCTCATTTTTCAATCATAATTGAAGACCATGAGACCATAAGATATTGGAGCAGAAGTAGGTCATTTGGCCCATTGAGTCTGCTCCGCCACTCTATCATGGGCTGATCCAATTCTTCCAGTCATCCCACTTCCCTGCCTTCTCCCCATACCCTTTGATGCCCTGACCAATCAAGAACCTATCTATCTCTGCCTTAGATGCACCCAATGATTTGGCCTCCACAGCCACACGTGGCAACAAATTCCACAGATTTACCACCCTCTGACTAAAGTAAGTTTTCCGCATCTCAGTTTTAAATAGACGTCCTTCAATCCTGAAGTTGTGCCCTCTTGTCCTAGACTCCCCTACCATGGGAAATCTTACCTAGCTAGTTGATGATTAAAAAAATAGAGTAGAAATAAATTGGTGTATAAACAAGTCTTTCAATAGTAGGATGCCACAGGGAATACTAGCTACTCACAATTTATGATAATAAAACAAAAACATAGTATCCGTATTTTCTGATAACATGAAGCTAGCTGGGAAAGTGACTTGTGAGATAGGCATGACCATCAGATTTTTTGTCTGGTTGGTTGTAAATAAATAAATAAATATGCTGTTTTAGCAGCAACAGTGCATTGTACTCCACATCTGATGCTTATTCCATTGAAAATTGAATTCGTGTGGGAGAGTATAACTTATTGACTCTGCAATATAGTGGGATTACCACTATGGCAGGAGTTCCCAACCTTTTTTATGCCATGGAATCTTAACACTAACTGGGGGGTCCTGGGTTATAAACCCCTTCTCGATCAGTTGGTATGCTTCATTTAGTAACAAATGCATTGTGATTATATCTCATTTCTCTAAATTCTATTGAGCACAGACCAATCTTGTTGAATTTCACCTCACAAGGCAAACTTTTTGTCCTAGGAAACAATATAGCAAATCTAAATTGCCCTACTTCTGAAGAAAATACACCAACAGCAGCCACCCTGTGCACAGTGCTCAACATCTGGTTTCACACAAGGCATTACAATGTTAATGCTGGACATTATGGCCTGGAGCTTTGTTTGAGTACAGGCAAGGGAAGGTATTAATTGTATTTAGGTGATTAATTTGACATACAAGACATTCATTTTCTCTGACTCTTGAATCCAATTTGTGATCTATTTGCGATGATAGATAGGTAGGTAGATAGATACTTTACTGATCCCAAATGAAATTACAGTGTCACAGTAGCATTACAAGTGCACAGATATAAATATTAGAAGTGAAGTAGAAAGAACAAAAAACAAGTTACCACAACCAGTCTAGGAGGATATCATCACTTCCCCAGCAATATGGCAGATGGAGAGTGGAAAAGACTTTGAGCAAGCTAACTGCTCCAGGTCTGTTCTGTTGTGCGCAAAAGCATGGCCATACAGCAGTCAGCTATTGAACATAAAGTACGTTTCCATGCCACCTGACCTGGATTTTCCCCCATAATTGGTTGATTCATCTCTCAAATGGTTTTTGAACCAGAACACAGTCTCTCCATACACCAACATGTACTATACTCGCACTACTTTAAAAATACCTTATTTCACAATTATTCCACAAAATGAATAATTTATATGTTTGAACTATTAGAACAGCTAGCTGAAATTGATTTTATCTTTGTAAGATATTTGGAATTTGAATTAATACTATTTTTTGTGCATTGTACTCTTTCAGGTCAACTCACAGAATTCCATTATAAATACAAATGTGTAAAGCAATGTTCTAATCCTGGTAAGTTATATTGCTATATAAACGTAAATTTGAATAACTGCTCTGATTTATTGTTTCATTAACTTCACATCTTACAACAGGGTAAAGTGCAATCAAAATGAATATAACATTCTTTTAAAAAGACAGTGAATTGAATTGAAGTGAATTAAATTGAAATTAAATTGAATTGACTTTATTTCTTACATCCTTCACATACATGAGGAGTAAAAATCTTTGTTATGTCTCTGTCCGAATGTGCGATGCGCAAATTATAGTAATTTGTAATAAATAGTATGTAGAGTAAGATATACAACAGAACAGTCAAGATAGCTTTGAAATACAGTTACATCAGTGTAAGTTAATCATTCTGATGGCCTGGTGGAAGAAGCTGTCCCGGAGCGTGTTGGTCCTGGCTTTTATGCTGCAGTACTGTTTCCCGGATGGTCGCAGCTGGAACAGTTTCTGGTTGGAGTGACTTGGATCTCCAATGATCCTTTGGGCCCTTTTTTATACATCTGTGTTTGTAAGTGTCCTGAATCATGGGAAGTTCACATCTACAGATGTGCTGGGCTGTCTGCACCACTCTCTGCAGAGTCCTGCAATCGAAGGAGGTACAGTTCCCATTCTAGGCAGTGATACAGCCAGTCAGGATGCTCTCAATTGTGCCCATGTAGAAAGTTCTTAGCATTTGGGGACTCATGCTGAATTTTGAGATGAAACGTTAGTTCAGGCGAAGAGCTGATGTTTAGATCAGAATCATAGCCTGACTTTCCACATTTTGATTGTGTAGCAGGACAGAGAGGTCGAAAGAAGTGACCAATCGTTTGCCTAGTGGGAAATGGAGTTCAAAAGAAACGAACAGGGGCAGCCGGCATAATCTGCGCACCACAGTTCCTGGAAAGACGTTGGATTGTGCATAATTAGGCACTTGGCAAGGGCCAATAAGAAGAAGATAGGTTAAACCATTATGCGAATGGGCCAGTGTCAGAGTGGGGAGTTCAGACTTTAGCTCATAGAGACTTTAGCGAGGGGAGGCGGAGGCTGTAGGTAGATTTTTTTTGGTTAAGTTTTCTTTCTTTCTTATTGCATAGTTAGAGCAGTGGGGTGCTCAGCAGGATAGTGAAATGCTCTTCTTGCAGGATTTGGGAAGGCAGGGAGACCTCCAGTGCCGCTGATTACTACACCTGCAAGAAGTGTGTCCCGCTGTATCTTCCAACGGAGTGTGTTAAGGAATTGGAAGTGAAAGTGGATGAACTTCAGATCATTTGTGAAGCTGAGGGGTTGATCATCAGGACATACAGGGAGGTAGTTACACACAAGGTACTGGGCACAGGTAACTGGCTGACCGTCAGGACGGGGAAAGGGGATAGCCAGCCAGTGCAGTGCACCCGCGGTTGTTCCGCTCAACAACAGGTATACTGTTGGGGGGATGACTCAGCTGAAGAAAGCCACAGCGATCAGTTCTCTGGCACTGTCTGACCCTATGGCTTGGAAGGGAAGGGGGAGGGTGGACGAGGCATCACTAGTGACAGGAGGTTCTATGGATGGGAACAATATTCCCGATTGTTTGTTGCCTCTCTAGTGCAAGGGTCAGAGACATCTTGGATTGAGTCCACAGCATTTGTAAGCAGAAGAGTGAGAAGCCAGAGGCCGTGGCCCATGTTGGTACCAATGACATGGGTAGGATAGACGACAAGGTCTTGCAAGGTGAAATCAGAGAGTTAGGTGCTAGGTTAAAGGACAGCACCGCCAGGGTTGTGATATCAGGATTGCTACCCATGCCATGTACTAGTGTGGCCAGAAGTAGGAAGATCATACAGTTTAATATGTGGCTAAGGAGGTGGTACAGGAGGGTGGGCTTCAGATTTTTGGATCATTCAGCTCTCTTCCAGGGAAGGTGGTACCTGTACAGAAGGAACGGTTTGAATCTGAACTGGAGGGGGACTAATATCCTTGCAGAAAGGTTTGCTTGTGCAAGGGAGGTTTAAACTAGAATTTCAGGAGAACCAGAACACCAGAACAGATAGTAGAGTGGTCATGGGGAAAGATGTTGTTAAACTTATGTACAAAGTCAGGAATTGAAAGGTAGACATGGTGAGACTAATGTTTTGAGTTGCGTATATTTCAACACAATGAGTACTGTAGGAAAGACGGGTGAGCTTAGGGCACTGATCAGCAAGTGGAATCATGATATTGTAGCCACCAGTGAGACTTAATGTATGAGAGGCAGGACTGGCAGCTCAGTGATCCAGGGTTCTGTTGTTTTAGACATGATAGAGCAGGAGGAATTAAAGGGGGTGGGATGGCATTACTGTCAGGGAAAATGTCACAGCAGTGCTCATATACCAGAACTCTGTAAGACCATCAGAGATAGAAGCAGAGTTAGGCCTATATAGGTGGAACTGAGGAATAAGAAAGGGATGACCACATTTATTAGTTTATATTATAGATCACCCAACAGTACACAGGATTTAGAAACATAGAAACATAGAAAATAGGTGCAGGAGTAGGCCATTCGGCCCTTCGAGCCTGCACCGCCATTTAATTATGATCATGGCTGATCATCCAACTCAGAACCCCGCCCCAGCCTTCCCTCCATACCCCCTGACCCCTGTAGCCACAAGGGCCATATCTAACTCCCTCTTAAACATAGCCAATGAACTGGCCTCAACAGTTTCCTGTGGCAGAGAATTCCACAGATTCACCACTCTCTGTGTGAAGAAGTTTTTCCTCATCTCGGTCCTAAAAGGCTTCCCCTCTATCCTCAAACTGTGACCCCTCGTTCTGGACTTCCCGAACATCGGGAACAATCTTCCTGCATCTAGCCTGTCCAATCCCTTTAGGATCTTATACGTTTCAATCAGATCCCCCCTCAATCTTCTAAATTCCAACGAGTACAAGCCCAGTTCATCCAGTCTTTCTTCATATGAAAGTCCTGCCATCCCAGGAATCAATCTGGTGAACCTTCTTTGTGTTCCCTCTATGGCAACGATGTCTTTCCTGAGATTAGGGGACCAAAACTGCACACAATACTCCAGGTGTGGTCTCACCAAGGCCTTGTACAACTGCAGTAGTACTTCCCTGCTCCTGTACTCGAATCCTCTCACTATAAATGCCAGCATACCATTCGCCTTTTTCACCGCCTGCTGTACCTGCATGCCCACTTTCAATGACTGGTGTATAATGACACCCAGAGGAGCACATTTGTAGAGAGATCGCAGACTGTTGTGAGAAACATAAGTTGTGATAGTAGGTGATCTTAACTTTCCAAGTGTTGACAGGGACCCCCATACTGTAAAAGGGCTGGATGGGATAGAGCTTGTCAAATGTGTTCAGGAAAGTTTGCTTAGTCAGTACATAGAAGTCCCAACTAGGGAAAGCATGACAGGAGATGTCCTATTAGGGAATGAGACAGAGCAGGTGACAGAAGTCCCTGTTGGGGAACACTTTGCATCCAGTGCTCATAATGCCATTAGTTTCAAGATAGTTATGCTAAAGGATAGGTTTGGTCCTCAAGTTGAGATTCTAAATTGGAGAAAGGCCAATTTTGATGGTGTGGCATAGTCCTTATGCCCGGCAGAGCTGTTCTCACTGACGAAGGGGGCAAAGGTGGACCACTGGTGCCTTAACACCAGTTGCTGCGGGCAGCTGGGGCTCTTTAACCACAGATGGTAGCTCACCTAGGAGAGGGAAAACTCCGATTTCAAACCTTTGCTGCCTTGTGGCTATACCCACTCATAGGAAAGGCTTCAAGAGTAAACCCTGAAGGAAAATCCGGAGTCGGCGTCCCGAAGGTGACTGACTGCTGTACCCAGCAGCGGCACAGCAACTCCTGCCATGCTGCTGGCACCAAACCGTATTGACTTTCGTCGTTCCTTTGGACCCGTCATCAGCATGGAGGGGGGGGGTCCCACTGCATGGGCAACAGACGGATCTCCTTAGCAATTCTGCCCTGGAGAGGCCACTCCAGCTTTGCATGTCTTTATATCGATGATATATCAGAACTGTGTTACAGTGACTGGTGAACAAAATCCACCAATGAGACAAGTATGAACCAACTCGTATAAAGAAAGTTCAAATAACAAATACAACTCAATAAATTGCTCCAAGCAGCACTTGAAGTTGTTAATGCAAACATGAGGAATTCTGCAGATGCTGGAAATTCAAGCAACACACATCAAAGTTGCTGGTGAACGCAGCAGGCCAGGCAGCATCTCTAGGAAGAGGTACAGTTGACGTTTCAGGCCGAGACCCTTCGTCAGGACTCCTGCTGCGTTCACCAGCAACTTTGATGTGTGTTACTTGAAGTTGTTCACAATTTTGGTGAGAGTGTACAACATTCTGCCAGAGGATGTGATGGATGCAGGTTCAATTTCAACATTTATTAGAAATTTAGATAGGTACTGTTCATAGATGCGAGGGTATAGAATGGTATGGAGGGCTGTGGTCTGGGTACAGTCCAATTGAACTGGACAGGTTAATACTTACTAGAGATTAATATTTCTGCACAGACTATGTTGGCCGAAGAATCCGTTTCTGTGCTGTAGTGTTAGGCTATAAGATATAGGAACAGAATTAGGCCATTTGGCCCCTCAACTCAGCTCCACCATTTTGTCTTGGCTGCTCCAATTTTCCTCTCAGCCCCGATCTCCTGCCTTCTCTCCATGTTCCTCCATGCCCTGATCGATCAAGCATCTGCCGATCTCTGCTTCAAATATACATAAAAACCTGGCCTCCACAGCTCCCTGTGGTAAAGAATTCCACGGATTCACCACTCTCTCATCACAGACTCAACTTGCAAATTAACCTTTAGGGAATACTGCACAAGGACTCCCAAGTCCCTTTGCACCTCAATTTTTTAATATATTTTCTCTCCATTTAGTAAATAATGAACCCTTTCATTTCTTCTGCCAAAGTGCATGACTGTACACTTCCCGATACTCTACTCCAGCTGCCATTTCTTTGCCCATTCCCTTAATCTGTTGAAGTCCTTCTGTTGCCTCTCTACTTCCTCAAAATTACTTGCCCCTCCACTTACCTTTACATCATCTGCAAACATTGCAACAAAGCCATCAATTCCATCATCCATATCATTGATAGATAACGTAAAAAGAATCAGCTTCAACACAGACCCCTGTGGAACACCATTACTCACCGGCATCCAACCAGAAAAGTTTCCTTTTATTCCAGCTCTGCTTCCTGCCAATTATTGACTACTTTATCCATGCTAGATTCTTTCCTGTAATACCATGGGCTCATAGCATGTTAAGCAGCCTTATTAGTGGCACCTTGTCAAAGGACTTCTGAAAAACCAAACACACAACATCAACCAATTATTCTTTGTCTATCCTGCTTTTTTTTTCCAAAACATTCCAACAGATTTGTTAGGCAAGATTTTCTGTTGAGGAAACTAAGCTGACTATAGTGCCTCCAAGTATCCTGAGACCTCATCATTATAATCGACTCCAACATCTTCCCAACCACTGAGGTCAGACTAACTGGCCTATAGTTTCCTTTCTTCTACCTCTCTCCCTTCTTGAAGAATGGAGTGATATTAGCAATTTTCCAGTCTTCTGGAACCATTCCAGAAACTAATGATTCCTGGAAGATCATTACTAATGCCTTCATAATCTCTTCAGCCATTGCATTCAGAGCCCTGGGGTGTACACCATCTAGTCCAGGTGACTTATTTACTTTCAGATCTTTCATTTTCCCAATGACCTTCTCTCCGGTTAAGATGACTTCACACACATGCTTCATGCTCCCTGACACCTGGAACTTTCACAAAACTGCTAGTGACTTCCATAGTGAAGACTAATGCAAAATATTTATTCAGTTCATCTGCCTTTTCTTTGTCCCCCATTACTACCTCTCCAGCATCGTTTTCCAGTAGTCCAATATCCACTCCCACCCCTCTTTTACATTTTATTTGTTTGAAGAAACTTTTGGGATCTGTTTAATATTATTGGCTGGCTTACTTTCATATTCCATCTTTACTTTCTAAATGACTTTTTTACATCTCTTCTGTTGGTTTTTAAAAGCTTCCCACTAGCTTTTGCTCTATTAAATGCCCTCTCTTAGGCTTTTATGTTGGCTTTGACTTCTCTTGTTAGCCATGGTTGTGTCATCATGCCTTTAGAATACCTCTTTCTCTTTGGGATGTATATATCCTGTGCCTCCTAACTAGCTTCCAGAAATTCCAGTCATTGCTGCTCTGCCAGTGTACTTTACCAGTCAATTCTGGCCAACTCCTCTCATGCTTCTGTAATTCTCTTTATTCCACTGTATTACCGATACTTTAGCATCAGTGTACTGTATCAGTACTTCAGTGTACTGAAGACTTTAGCTTCTCAAATTTCAGAGTGAATTTGATCATATTATGATCACTTTCCCCAAAGGATACTTTTACCTTAAGCTCTCTAATCAATTCGGGTTCATTGCACATCAGCCTATCCAGAATAGTTGATCCTCTAGTGGGCTCAACTATGAGCTCCTCTAAAAAGCCATTTCATAGGTATTCTAGAAATACCGCTCCTGTAATCTAGCACCAACCTATTTTCCCAATCTGCATGCATATTGAAATCCCCCATGACTATCGCAAAATTGCCCCTTTGGCATGCACTTTCTATCTTTCATTGTATTTTGTAGACCACATTCTTGCTACTGTTTGGGGGTCTGTATACATCTCCCATCAATGTCTTTTTGCCTTTGCAGTTCCTTAGCTCTATCCTTAATGATTCATCACCTTTCGAACCTATGTCACCCTTTTCTAATGATTTGATTTAGTTTTTTACCAATAGAGTAACACCACCACCACCCCCACCCCCCGCCTTTCTGCCTCTCCTTTCAATACAATGTGTATCCTTGGACATTACGTTCCCATCTATAATCTTCTTTCAGCTATGATTCAGTGATGCCCACAATGTCATACCTGCCAATCTGCAACTGTGCTGCAAGTTCATCTACCTTATTCCATATACATGCATTCAAATATAACATCTTGAGCCGTGTATTCACCTTTTTCAATTTTGTCCATCTTTAATGTTACAAGTCATCCTGTTGACTGCAATTTTGCCCTATCAACAACCTCTTCTCATTGCACATTGCCTCTTTATGTCAATCATCTACCTCATCTTCAGCACTTTTGAACCAAATTGGTAAGGGTGTTGAGGAAGAGGATTTCTTGGAATGTATGCGGGATGGTTTTTTGAACCAACATGTCGAGGAACCAACTAGAGAGCAGGCTATTCTAGACTGGGTATTGAGCAATGAGGAAGGGTTAATTAGCAATCTTGTTGTGAGAGACCCCTTGGGTAAGAGTGACCATAATATGGTGGAATTCTTCATTAAGATGGAGAGTGACATAGTTAATTCAGAAGCAAAGGTTCTGAACTTAAAGAAGGGTAACTTTGAAGGTATAAGACACGAATTAGCTAAGATAGACTGGCAAATGACACTTAAAGGGTTGATGGTGGATATGCAATAGAAAGCATTTAAAGATCGCATGGATGAACTACAACAACTGTTCATCCCAGTTCGGCAAAAGAATAAATCAGGGAAGGTAGTGCACCCGTGGCTGACAAGGGAAATTAGGGATAGTATCAATTCCAAAGAAGAAACATACAAATTAGCCAGAAAAACTGGCTCACCTGAGGACTGGGAGAAATTCAGAGTCCAGCGGAGGAGGACAAAGGGCTTAATTTGGAAAGGGAGAAAAGATTATGAGAGAAAACTGGCAGGGAACATAAAAACTGACTGTAAAAGCTTTTATAAGATATGTGAAAAGAAAAAGATTGGTTAAGACAAATGTAGGTCCCTTGCAGACAGAAACAGGTGAATTGATTATGGGGAAAAAGGACATGGCAGACCAATTGAATAACTACTTTGGTTCTGTCTTCACTAAGGAGGACATAAATAATCTTCCAGAAATAGTAGGGGGCAGAGGGTCTAGTGAGATGGAGGAACTGAGGGAAATACAAGTTAGTAGGGAAGTGGTGTTAGATAAATTGAAGGGATTAAAGGCAGTTGAATCCCCAGGACCAGATGGCCTGCATCCCAGAGTGCTTAAGAAAGTAGCCCAAGAAATAGTGGATACATTGGTAATAATTTTTCAAAACTGTTTAGATTCTGGACTAGTTCCTGACGATTGGAGGGTGGCTAATGTAACCCCACTTTTTAAAAAAGGAGGGAGAGAGAAACCGGGGAATTATAGACCAGTTAGCCTAACATCGGTGATGGGGAAAATGCTAGAGTCAGTTATCAAAGATGTGATAACAGCACATTTGGAAAGCGGTGAAATCATTGGACAAAGTCAGCATGAAAGGAAAATCATGTCTGACGAATCTCATAGGATTTTTTGAGGATGTAACTGGTAGAGTGGATAGGGGAGAACCAGTAGATGTGGTATATTTGGATCTTCAAAAGGCTTTTGACAAGGTCCCACACAGGAGATTAGTGTGCAAACTTAAAGCACACGGTATTGGGGGTAAGGTATTGATGTGGATAGAGAATTGGTTGGCAGACAGGAAGCAAAGATTGGGAATAAACAGGACCTTTTCAGAATGGCAGGCAGTGACTAGTGGGGTGCCGCAAGGCTCAGAGCTGGGACCCCAGTTGTTTACAATATATATTAATGACTTGGATGAGGGAATTAAATGCAGCATCTCCAAGTTTGCGGATGACACAAAGCTGGGCGGCAGTGTTAGCTGTGAGGAGAATGCTAAGAGGATGCAGGGTGACTTGGATAGGTTAGGTGAGTGGGCAAATTCATGGCAGATGCAATTTAGCGTGGATAAATGTGAGGTTATCCACTTTGGTGGCAAAAACAGGAAAACAGATTATTATCTGAATGGTGGCCGATTAGGAAAAGGGGAGATGCAACGAGACCTGGGTGTCATTATACACCAGTCATTGAAAGTGGGCATGCAGGTACAGCAGGCGGTGAAAAAGGCGAATGGTATGCTGGCATTTATAGCGAGAGGATTCGAGTACAGGAGCAGGGAGGTACTACTGCAGTTGTACAAGGCCTTGGTGAGACCACACCGGGAGTATTGTGTGCAGTTTTGGTCCCCTAATCTGAGGAAAGACATTTTTGCCATAGAGGGAGTACAAATAACAAATAAGGTTCACCAGATTGATTCCTGGGATGGCAGGACTTTCATATGATGAAAGACTGGATCGACTAGGTTTATACTTGTTGGAATTTAGAAGATTGAAGGGGGATCTTATTGAAAAGTATAAATTCCTAAAGGGATTGGACAGGCTAGATGCAGGAAGATTGTTCCCGATGTTGGCTAAGTCCAGAATGAGGGGTCACAGTTTGAGGATAAAGGAGAAGCCTTTTAGGACCGAGATGAGGAAAAACTTCTTCACACAGAGAGTGGTGAATCTGTGGAATTCTCCGCCACAGGAAACAGTTGAGGCCAATTCATTGGCTATATTTAAGAGGGAGTTAGATATGGCCCTTGTGGCTAAAGGGATCAGGGAGTATGGATGGAAGGCAGGTACAGGGTTCTGAGTTGGATGATCAGCCATGATCATACAGAATGGTGGTGCAGGCTCGAAGGGCCGAATGGCCTACTCCTGCACCTATTTTCTATGTTTCTATTATCCGCCTTTTCTGTGATACATCTTGCATTAAAATATATTCAGCTCACCAGTCACACCATGCTTCTGATTCTTAACTTTGAGGTCTTACCAACGTCTACAACCTATCCACTAACTGTTCCTGCACTCTGGTACCCATCCACTTGCAACTCTAATTTAAAGCCCACCGTGGAGCACTAACAAACCTTCCCACTGGGATACTAGTCCGCCGCCAGTTCAGGTGCAAACTGTCCCTTCTGTAAAAGTTCCACCTTCCCAGGAACAGAGCCCAATGTTCCAAAAATCTTATGCCTTCCCTCCTACACCAAATCCTTCGCCACATACTGAACTGTATAATCTTCCTTGCTCTGGCTTCACTGGCATTGGCATGGATAGCAATCCTGGGATCACAATCTTGGAGGTCCTGCCCTTTAAATTATCACTTAACTCTGTGAACTCCTTATGCAGATCCACATCACTCAACCTACCATTGTTATTGGTACCTACATGGACCATGACTTCTGGCTGTTCACCCTCCCACTTAAGAATTCCGAGGACTCAGTCTGAGATATCACAGACTCTGGCACCTGGGAGGCAACATACCATCTGGGAATCTTGTTCTGACCCACAGAACCTCCTGTCTATTCCCCTAACCAATGAATCCCCTGTCACCACAGAATGCCTCTTCTCTCTCTCCTCTTCTGAGTCATTGAGGCAGACTCAGTGCCAGAGACTCGACCACTGTGACTTTCCTCTGGTAGATCATCCCCCCAACACTATCCAAAGTGGTATACTGTACCTGTTGGTAATGCAGATGGCCGCAGGGGTACTCTGCACTCGCTCCTTAACCCCTTTCTCCTTCCTGACTGTCACTCAGTTTCATGTGCCCTGCATCTTGTGTGTAACTACCTCTCTATATGTCCTATCTATCACTCCCTCAACCTCCTGAATGATTCAGAGTTCATCTAGTTCCAGCTCCAACTCCTTAACATGGATTGTTAGAAGCTGCAGCCAGATGCACTTTTCACAGTTGTAGTCGTCAGGGACACTGGAGGTCTCCCTGCCTTCCTACATCCCTCAAGAGGAGCATTCAAGTATCCTGCCCAACATCTCTCCTGTCCTAGCTGAGCAGATGTACAGAAAGGGAGGAAAAGAAATTTCCACTTTGAGCTTTTCTTTCCTTTGCCTTCTCTGACTGAAGCCTCTCTTCGCAGAAGCCTCATGGAGCTAAAGCCTCGAGGTCACCACTCTGACTCTGTCCACTCAGACTTCGGCCACTGTGCTCGCCCCTGCCTTTCTTTAATTTGCTCTTGCTAATCAATCCCAAATGCCGATTGGTCACTGGTCAAAGTTCTTTTTCACTGCAGCGACCTGCTGCTGCCTGTTGTACTTGGGCAGTGGACCTGATTGAAATCCCCTCTATGTTCTATGTTCTTTGTCTTTTACCCCAAATCCCTGGAACATTATTTCCCCACAAGGTGTGTATACCTAACTGAAAATCTACATCTTGGGGAATTACATGGTATAAGTTGGCCAATCGTGCTTTTCCAAGACATTAAATCAAGATTCTGCCTGCTTCATGTAGAAACTGACATCTGCTCCAATTGATTGACATTGTTTCCCAAGTTAATTAATTAAAAGGAGACCTTTAGAGGAACAAGTGAAGCATAATATTAAACTTGAAGGTTTGTAAAGATTGTCACACCTTGCTCTGATACTTTAGAACCAGCATCTCCGTTGAAGATTTTTTGACATTCTGCAAGTTACTATATGATTGCTATTCTCTTGAACTAGATGACCTCATATTTTGCGCTGATGCCGCCTATAAAGTTGCTCTGTTAGGCTCATCAGCACGTATAAATTGCTCAGATGGTCAGACTGGAACAAAAAAAAGAACATGTGAAACAAGTGAAGCTGGTGTGAAGTTTGGAGAAGTGGAAGACTTTTGTGTTTCACATCAAATCAACAATATCCTGCAGGTAATGTTGTAATTCAATCATTTATTTTCCCAGCAAGAAATCAACATGATCTCTGCAAACTTTTTACTTAGGCAGAAAATACACCGGAACTCTTAAAATTTTGCTGGTGTAATTTCTGTATTGGGCTGATTTACCAACCCAAAATGAAATTACAATAACAAATTAAAGTCAAAGTACATTTATTATCAAAATATGTATGCAGTATATAATCCTGAGATTCACCTTCCCACAGGCAGCCAGGAAACAAAGTTTGAATTCCCTGGAAATTAAGAAGTTAAGAAGCAATTATTTTGATGTCTTCAAAGTACAATGGGAAACTGGTTGGTCTGATTGGGGGGAAAAAGACTTTCTCAGCCAGATGAAACTTTTAAGGAAAAGGAATATTGTCTGAATATTTGAGCCAGTCTAATAGAAAACATTTCAACACATAATGGGTGGTAGAAGTTTGTGACACTCTTCCACACATACCAGTACTTGCCAAATCCAACTGACAGTACTCAGGAGAAGAGAAGACATTTTATAGGGAAGTACACAATCAAGAGATAATTAAAGTAAATATAAATGATTGTTCCCATAATTAGAAGAGTTAAAGAGCCAAGGACACTGAAAGACTTGAAGAACACAGGAATATAGGAGCAGGGGTTGGCCATCAGCTCATTCTAACCTGCCCAGCATTTAACATGACCATAATCACAAGAAAATTGACAGATGCTGCAAATCCAACCAGTACACATAAAATGCTGGAGGAACTCAGCAGGCCTGGCCTCCTGAGCTAAACAGTTGACGTTTTGGGACAAGACCCTTCATCAGGAGTGGAAAAAAAAAAGAAAGAGGAGTTAGAGTAAGAGGGTGGGGAAAGGGGAATAAAAAAGTACAAGATAGTAGGTGAGAGGTGAGAGGGGGAGGGGGTGAAGTAAAGAGCCGGTAGGTTGATTGGTGAAAGAGGCGGAGAAGGGAGAATCCGATAGGAAAGGCTAAAAGTCCATGAGAGAAAGGGAATGGGGAGAAGCATCACAGGGAGGTGATGGGCAAGTAAGGAGATAAGGAGAGAGAGGGAAATTGGAGTGGGGAATGGTGAATGAGTGGGGAGGGCCATTACCAGATGTTGCAGAAATCAATGTTCATGCCATCAGGTTGGAGGCTACCCAGACAGAATATAAGGCTTTGTTCCTCCAAACTGAGTGCGCCCTCATCGCGACAGTAGAGGAGGCCATGAAATAATACAATCATGGCTAGCCTTCACTCCTCTGTATGCCAGTTCTCTATACCTAAGAACTCCTTGATCTATCAAATACTGATACACTTCTGTTTTAAACACTTTAATGACACACCCCCTGCTGAGGCAGAAAACAAACCTGAAAATTCATCATCCTCTGAACAAAGAAATTGCAATATATCTCAGTTTAAAATAATCAGCCCCTTTTCTTGTAAACTTCTATCCCTTTGCAATGTCGGCCAAAATGTCATTTACTTTCTTAACCACTTTTTGGACCTGCCAGCTAACCTTTTGGGCTTTGTGCACTAAAATACCCAGGTCATTTTGTAGTTTACTCATTTGCAGTCTCTCTCCATTTAGATAGTAATTGAACTGAAGTGCATGGCCTCCCACTTCCCTACATTAAACTCCATTTGCCTATTTTTTTTGCCCACCCTCTTAATTTCTCTATATCATTTTGGAGAATCATACTGTCCTTATCACAATGTGCCCTTGCACCTATTTTCCTCTCGATCACTAAATTGGTAAATTGCTAACTTGGTTTATTATTGTCACATGTACCAAGGTACAGTGAAAAACATTGTTTTGTACACCATCCATGCAGATCATTTCGTTTCATCAGTGCATAGAAGTGGTACAAGAGAAATGAATAATTTAGTGTAATATTCAGTGTTACAATTACAGTGAAAGTGCAGTGAAGCAGACAGTATGGTGCAAGGCCATACTAACCTAATCTGTGAGGTCAAGAGTCCATCTCATTGTACTAGGAAACCAAACAATAATCTTATGATCTGTGCCCACAACTCTCATTAATAGAAATAGTAAATAACTGTGAGCCACGAACTGATCCCTGTGGCACTACACTAGTTACCTCTTTCCAGTATGAAAAGAACCCATTTATTTCAACTATCTATTTTCTATGAGGTTGCCGGTTTTTCAATCCATCCTAGCACACTTCCTCTGATATCATGGGTTTTTACTTTACGAACCAACCTCCCAAATTAAATTATGTCAAATGCCTTGCTCATTTCCAAATCCCTTTTAACAATTGAGGTGAATGAATGTTTGATAATCTGGGGGATGGAAAATCTTTTGACGCAGCTTTGCTGTGAAATGCATTGCCAGGAGGCGAGGAGAGTTTATATTCGGTTCCGGCTTTCAAAGAGGAATGGAGTAAATATTTGAAGGTAAAAAAATTACAAAACAGAAGGGAAGGAGGAGATTGGAAAGCCTGGATTGCCGTAAAATGAACCAATGTAGTTTGATTAGGAGGGATAGCCCTCTTCTGAAGTCCAATAATTGCCGGCTGTTACCCATATAACCGAACAGAAGCAAGGGACTTACTGATTGCAGCTTGGTCGTCAATAATCCTCTTGGATAGGGAGTCTAAACTTCCTTAGATTTTCCAGCACTTAGTCTGGGAAATCCATCTGAGAGTACAAGGGAGCCCGATAAGGCATTTCCTCACTTTCCGGTCACCGTAATTTAGAAAGGATGCGTAGAAAAGATCAATTAAAAGATTTCCAGAGGCAACATTTCTAGCCTGTGAACCTCTCTCCACTATGAATAGCTTAATAAAATCACCTCATAATTTTCTAACCTCAGTATTTTATTCAATACTATTTATTCAGGCCTATTTTATTCAACCTTACCTCATATGGGCAACTGTCTCATCTCACAAAACATATTACATTGCATTGACTTCAAGGCAAGTACATCATCCCTTGGCTATAAAGACAAAAATTGCAAAAAGATCTCCAGATATGATTTCATCAAAACCCAGAAAATTGCAGTAAGACTTCCTAATGTTTGCATTCCAACTACATTGCATTAATGCCCAGTATACATGCAATATCTGCCACTCACGTTTTGCATTTCATACCAACACAACGGAATCCCTTTGAATACAAACATTCTCTGTTAATGTTTCAGGTCCAGAACCTCCAGAGATGCTGCTTGAAATGCTGAGCGTCTCCGGCACTATCCGTCTTAAATCAGATATACATTCTCTGCATTTCATTTTCTTGTTTCCTAGCTTTTCACTGTTTAAATGCTGATTTCTGAGTTCTTTCTAAAAGCACACATAACCTGATATTTTCACATTATAGCCCTTCTGCCAACATCTTTTCCACTCATTTACCTGTACTGTTTCTTTCCGTCTCACTCAGATTTCACTTTCACAATCTGTTTCTGCCCCAGAAACCAGAAAACGGTCAGCAAACTTCGACACAATCCACAATAATTTTACAGATACTGATAAGAATTATGAATGGTTGAGGACACAAACATATGCATTTCATCAGTAATAACCTGAAGAAGATGAGCTTATTTCTGCATTTTGTCCCTTAGCAATCCTCTATCTATGTTTCTGTTAGCCCATGTGAGTTTTCTGAAGCCTTACTTTATGTATAGCACGTTGCCATATAGTTTTTGAAAATCCATACAAATTACACAAGAATATCCTGAAAATAGGAGCTGGACTAGGCATCTCAACCCCTCAAGCCAGCTTTGATATTTAATATGTTCATAGCAGATCTGCCTCTGTGCCAATTTCACATCAACTCATATTACACAACTTTTCAAAGTGTATCAATTCCCTCTTTAAATGCCTCAGTAAAGTAGACTTCCGGAGATTTACCACTTCCAGCAAGATGAAACTCCTGCACATTTCAGTTTTAAATGACATCCTCTTATTTGAAACTATGTACTCTTGTACCAAACTCTCTACATGGTGGAATATCCGCCCTGCCATGTTTCTTTCTTCTGAATTCCAAGAATGCAGATCCAACTTCTTTAGACACTCACAAATGGACAACCCTCTCATTCCGTAACATCCTCTGTTCCCCACATCTATTCTGTTAGTTTTATCCCTAAAAACTGCTGATAAATTTGCCAAACAAGGATTCTCTTCATTAAGTCATGCTGGTACTGCCTCATCACATTACAATTATCTAGATGCCCTGTTAATGCACCTGTAAGTAAAGAATCTACAAGCAGGGACAGAAATAGTAATGTTGCATTTACAAAACAAACTGTCTAAATGTAATCCATAAAGGAATTATGTTACGTTATGGGCTGAGATTCCTTTCAGAGTTTTCCAATTACTCTGATTTCTCCTAAGTTTTTTGCAGTTTCAACACAAAAGGCATGACCAATGAGCTGGAAAAGCACATGTTTACCACATTGAAAGTATTGATACTGTTACAGTTTTTAATACTTTCCATTTTCTGCCATAGTGTGACATTGTTGTCCTTCTAAATGTTTTTCTCATGTATTCTAGTCAGCTCAAAATTCAACAGAAGTTGCAAAGCAGCTTCCCACGTTGGTGAAATCGTTAGCCAACATTACAGAAAACTTGGACAATACAACACCTGGAAACCTTGCAGCCTCACTTGATATCCTCAAAGTCTTTTCATCAGCCAATGTAAAAAGTGTGTCTGAATCTACAGTGGAGGTGAGAACTATGCATGGTAGAATTTAAGAGTCAAAATAGACAAATGTAATCCAATTACTGCGAAAACTTGCTAAAAAATGAAATAAGAATGGGAAAATGTCAAACTAATACAGAATATCCAAGTTTAAAAGAAAAATGTATAAACTACCTGTATCTCTGCACATTACTTAGTCTGCTTCTGCAATAATGAACCTCAAATATTAGCATTTGTTATTAATAACGAGAAAGCAAAACAAAATGGCAGCTGGAAATATTGAGCCTCATTCATGTGCTTTTCAATCAATGCTCAGTGAGGTGGATGTGGAAGTCAAGTAATTAGGATTACTGAAAAATACACAATCAGAATGTTTGGCCATTGAAGTTGCTTACAACCGTCATTGAAGCAGAATGGCATGGACTCATTAGGACAAAGGGTCTTCTTCTGTGCTGTAGTGCTTTTTGACCCTAGGGATAATGTGGTTTGTTGAAAGGGGAGTTCTTAAAGTAAGTGAAATGGGAGGACAGTTTTATTTCTCTTTCTCATCCGGGAAGTAATTTGGGAAAATGGCTGACTTCTCTCATGTGCAATGCATGAAGAAACAATTGTACTTCCGAAAACATTCAGAGTAGGATTGCCATAGATATACCAGGGTTACAACTAAAAGTGGCATGAAGTATACAAAGATATGTGGAGGATGAAAAACAAGGAACGGAGCACCTGATATACAGAGCCTGCAGGTGCCTAACCCATTAAAGTTGTGTCCCTGACAGTCACCTTCTTCACTGAAGCCAAAAGATTTAAAGTGATTGGTGTCATGAACTACTCCTGAGATACAGCCTCTTTCAGCACCCCTTTATAAAGAGGGCTCAAATGAACTTCTTAGATACACAGTCTACCATTATCCAGACTTATTCAAGGCCCTGTATAGGTGAAGGCAACGGTCAATCTCATCATCTGAAAACACTGCATTTTACTTCAATTCTTCCATCTAATTTAAGGAATGGATGATGCCATACTATGTTGTGATCAAGGTATAATGACTCAGACTTTACTTCAAGCCATTCTGTCACATCTCCAGTAGATTTGCAGTTGGTCTAAAGGCATACATTTCTACACATCATTTATATCTCTGTTCAGCACAAGTGGAATAGCAGTGGGGTAAGTAAGTGTTAAGCCCACCTGCAAAGAGAGAAACTGCATTAGCGGTGGACTAATCGATTCGAAGAGAGAGAGAACTTCGCACAGGTTGGGGAGTAGAGTATAAAAAAGGAGCATCTCACAGGGCTCAGCTGATTAGAATAGTGGGTATGACTATGAGGCCAGTTTTCTGGTCTGGGTGTCAGATCTGGGATGTCCGGGAGACTTCCAGCCTCCCTGATGGCCACATTTGTGGCAGGTACATCGAGCTGCAGCTCCTTAGAGACTGAGTTAGGGAACTGGAGCTGCAGCTCGATGACCTTCAGCTTGTAAGCAAGTGAGGAGGTGATAGACAGGAGCTATAGGCAAGTAGTCACCCCGGGGCCACAGGACACAGATAAGTGACTGACTGTCAGGAGAGGGAAGGGAGGGCGTCAGGTAGTGGAGAGCATCCCTGTGGCTGTCCACCTTAACAATAAGTACTCCATTTTGAGTGCTGATGGGGGTGGATGACCTACCTGGGAGAAGCAACAGTGGCACTGAGTCAGGCCCTGTGGCTCAGAAGGCTAGGGAACAGAAGAGGAGGGCAGCGGTAATAGGGGACTCTATAGTTAGGGGTACAGATACGCAATTCTGGGGACATGAAAAAGAAACAAGGATGACAGTTTGCCTTCCAGGTGCCAGGGTTTGTAATGTTTCTGAGCGCGTCCACAATATCCTGAAATGGGAGAGTGAGCAGGCATAGGTAGAGGTTCATATTGGTACCAACGACATAGGGAGAAAAAGGGTGGAGGTCTTGAAAGCAGGATACAGGGAGTTAGGAAGGAAGCTGAGAAGTAGGATGTCAAAGGTAGTAATTTTGGGATTACTGCCTGTGCACACGACAGTGAGTATAGGAATAGAGTGAGGTGGAGGATAAATGTATGACTGAGGGATTGGAGCAGGGGCAGGGATTCAGATTTTTGGATCATTAGGACCTCTTCTGGGGCAGGTGTGACCTGTACAAAAAAGGATGGCTTGCACTTGAATCTGAGGGGTGCCAATATCCTAACAAGGAGATTTCCTAATGCTGTCGGGGAGGGTTTAAACTAAATTTGCAGGAGGGTGGGAACAGAGGTGAAGAGGCAGAGGATGGGGAGGTTGGAGCAAAAGTAGAGACAGCTTGTAGGGAGTTTGTGAGGAAGGATAGGTAGATGTTAGAGCAAATATGCAGTCAGACTGATGGTTTGAGATGTGTCTATTTTAAAGCAAGGAGCATCATAAACAAGGCAGATGAACTTAGTATGGATCAATATGTGGAACTGTGATGTTGTGGCCATTACAGAGACTTGGATGTCTCAGGAGCAGGATTGGCTGCTGAGTGTGCCAGGCTTTGGATGTTTCAAAAAGAACAGAGGGATGCAAAAGAAGTGGGGGCATGGCATTGATAATTAGGGATAGTGTCACGTCTGCAGAATAGGAGGAAGTCATGGAGGGATTGTCTACTGAGTTAGTGTGGGTGGAAGTCAGAAACAAGAAAGGGGCAATAAATCTTTCTTTTTAAATCTTTTTATTAATTTTCCAAAATTATAAACAGAACAACAATATTGATACAGAGATTGGAATAATCTTATTGTTGATAAACATGTACAAAAAAAGACTTCAAATAATACAGGTGTAAGAGACTTCCAAACTCTTAATATAGTTAATCATAGAGAAAAAAGAAATAAAAAGAAAAAAAATAAAGCAAAGAAAAAAAATAATGCAAAGGAAAACCCCCCAAAAATTAAAAAAAATACTAAACCCAAAAAAAAAACAAACAGGACAAAACAAGGCTGAACCAATATCTTAAATCGAAAACATTCAATAATGTCGTCAACTCCTCTCCTCTATTCATATATCTTAAGTTAATAAGAAGGATTCAGAAAAGGTCAAATTACATCATATGAAAATGTTGAATAATTGGTTTCCAAGTCTCTTCAAATTTAACCAAAGGATCAAAAATGTCACTTCTGATTTTTTTCCAAATTTAAACATGACATAGTTTGGGAAAACCACTGAAATGTGGTAGGAGGGTTGGTCTCTTTCCAGTTCAATAAAATGGATCTTCTGGTCATTTAAGTAACAAATGCAATCATCCGACAGGCTGAAGAGGATAAAAATCTATGATCTGTCATTGGCAAACCAAATATTGCCATAATAGGATGGGGTTGTAAGTCAAAACGCAAAACTGTTGAAATAATATCAAAAACATCTTTCCAGAATTTTTCCAAAAGAGGGCAGGACCAAAACATATGAGTTAAGGAAGCCACCTTAGAGTGACATCTGTCACAAATAGGGTTTATATGGGAATAAAAATGGGCTAGTTTATCTTTAGACATATGAGCCCTATGCACTACTTTAAATTGTATTAGCATTGTATGGTCTCCGGATTATTGGAAAGATGTCAATAAAATTGAGAGAGTACAGAGGAGATTTACTAAAATGTTGCCTGGGTTTCATCTCCTAAGTTACAGAGAAAGGTTGAACGAGTTAGGTCTTTATTCTTTGGAGCGTGGAAGGTTGATGGGTGTTTAAAATTATGAGGGGGATTGATAGAGTTAACGTGGATACGCTTTTTCCATTGAGAATGGGGGAGATTCAAACAAGAGGACATGAGTTGAGAGTTAAAGGGCAAAAGTTTAGGGGTAACATGAGGGGGATCTTCTTTACTCAGAGTGGTAGCTGTGTGGAACGAGCTTCCAGCAGAAGTGGTAGAGGCAGGTTTGATGTTGCCGTTTAAAGTTAAATTGGATAGATATATGGACAGGAATGGAATGGAGGGTTATGGGCCGAGTGCAGGTCGGTGGGACTAAGATTCAAAGATTCAAAAAACTTTATTGTCATTCTAACCATACATCAGCTCTGCAGGGCAGAATGAGACAGCGTTTCTCAGGGGCAGTGCAATCATAACATAAAAGCAACAGTAAATAACAAACATAACAATAAATAGTAAAACACAACAGCCACATGTCGGTTAAAATCAGTTATAACTGTCCAGTGCAAGTTAAAAGTGTCCAAAGCAGAGTCAGGTGGAGCAGCTATTTAGCAGCCTGACTGCCTATGGGAGGAAGCTGTTTAGTAGCCTTGTGGTTTTAGTTTTGATGCTCCTGTAACATTTGCCTGATGGCAGAAGAACAAACAGTTCATGGAGAGGGTGTGAGGGGTCTTTAATGACGTACCGTGTCTTCTGGAGGCATCAACTCTGAAAGAGATCTTGGACAGAAGGTAGGGAGACCCCAATAAAGGTGAGAGTAAGAGTTTGGCATGGACTAGAAGGGCCGAGATGGCCTGTTTCCATGCTGTAATTTTTATATGGTTATATGTTTGGCACATATGGAGGAAGAACTAACTAATTGAAAAATTTTATCCATTTCTCTATAGGTAGGCAAAGTTGAAGTTCCCTTTCCCATTTATTTTTAATTTTCAGATATACCTGGCTGTAATTTCATAATTATATCATAAATAGTTTCTATTAATCCCTTCTGAAAGGGATTTAAACCTAAACTTTTATCGATGATATCGGTAGGGTGTGAAATCGGGAAGGTAGGCAGCGTGGTATTTAAAAAAGTTTCTTATTTGTAAATATCTAAAAAAAAGTGGGATCTGGGCAAATTAAATTTATTAGATAACTGTACAAAAGACATGAAACGGTTATTCAGAAAGAAGTCACGGAAACATGTTATACCTTTCATTTTCCATGGGGGGGGCAATAAATCTGCTGGGTGTTTTTTATAGACTGCCCCCCCCCCCGCCCAATAGTAACAGAGACATTGAGGAGCAGATAGGGTGGCAGATTCTGGAATGGTGCAATAATAATAGGGTTGTTGTGATGGGAGATTTTAACTTTCCCAATATTGATTGGCATCTCCTTAGCGAAAGGTGTTTAGATGGGGTGGAGTTTATTAGGTGTGTTCAGGAAGGTTTCCTGATATAATATGTAGATAAG
Source organism: Mobula hypostoma (assembly GCF_963921235.1). Lineage (NCBI taxonomy): Eukaryota > Metazoa > Chordata > Chondrichthyes > Myliobatiformes > Myliobatidae > Mobula > Mobula hypostoma. Next base: position 53,182,851 of record NC_086098.1, on the reverse strand, counting down.
CCAACTAGAGGAAAGGCTGTACTTGATCTGGTATTGGGAAATGAACCTGGTCAGGTGTCAGATCTCTTGGTGGGAGAGCATTTTGGAGGAAGTGATCACCACTCTTTCTCCTTCACCATAACACTGGAGAGAGATAGGAGTGGACAATGTGGGAAAATGTTTAATTGGGGTAGGGGGAAATATGATACTATTAGGCAGAAACATGGGAGCATAAATTGGGAAATGTATGGCAGAAATGTGGCAAATGTTCTCGTTATATTTGCATGGCATTTTGCATAGGTATGTTCCGTTGAGGCAGGGAAAGGATGGTAGGGTGAAAGAACCATGGTGTACAAAGGATGTAGAAAATCTAGTTAAGAAGAAAAGAAAAGCTTATGAAAGTTTCAAGAAACTAGGTACTGTTAGAGCTCTAGAAAATTACAAGGTTACTAGGAAGGAGTTTAAGAATGGAATTAGGAGAGCCAGAAGGGGCCATGAGAAGGCTTTGGTGAGGAGGATTAAGGAAAACCCCAAGGCATTCTACAAGAATGTGAAGAGCAAGAGGATGAGCTGTGTGAAAATAGGACCAATCAGGTGTGATAATGGAAATGTGTGCAAGGAATCAGAGGAGGTAGTGGAGGTACTTAATAAATATTTTGCTTCAGTATTCACCAGGGAAAAAGCCATTGGCAATTCTAGGAACACACATCAAAGTTGCTGGTGAACGCAGCAGGCCAGGCAGCATCTGTAGGAAGAGGTACAGTCGACGTTTCAGGCCGAGACCCTTCGTCAGGACTAACTGAAGGAAGAGCTAGTAAGAGATTTGAAAGTGGGGGGGGAGGGGGAGATCCAAAATGATAGGAGAAGACAGGAGGGGGAGGGATGGAGCCAAGAGCTGGACAGGTGATAGGCAAAGGGGATATGAGAGGATCATGGGACAGGAGGTCCGGGAAGAAAGACAAAGGGGAGGGGGGGAAATCCAGAGGATGGGCAAGGGGTATAGTCAGAGGGACAGAGGGAGAAAAAGGAGAGAGGGAGAAAGAATGTGTGTATAAAAATAAATAACAGATGGGGTACGAGGGGAAGGTGGGGCATTAGCAGAAGTTAAAGAAGTCGATGTTCATGCCATCAGGTTGGAGGCTACCCAGAATATAAGGTGTTGCTCCTCCAACCTGAGTGTGGCTTCATCTTTACAGTAGAGGAGGCCGTGGATAGACATATCAGAATGGGAGTGGGATGTGGAATTAAAATGTGCGGCCACTGGGAGATCCTGCTTTCTCTGGCGGACAGAGGATGTCTTTCTTCCCCGACCTCCTGTCCCATGATCCTCTCATATCCCTTTTGCCAATCACCTGTCCAGCTCTTGGCTCCATCCCTCCCCCTCCTGTCTTCTCCTATCATTTTGGATCTCCCCCTCCCCCTCCCACTTTCAAATCTCTTACTAACTCTTCCTTCAGTTAGTCCTGACGAAGGGTCTCGGCCTGAAACATCGACTGTACCCCTTCCTAGAGATGCTGCCTGGCCTGCTGCGTTCACCAGCAACTTTGTTGTGTGTTGCTTGAATTTCCAGCATCTGCAGAATTCCTGTTGTTGGCAATTCTAGGGCTGACTTACAGCAGACTGAAGCACTTCAGCATATAGACATTAAGAAAGGGGATGTGCAGGAGCTTTTGAAAAGCATTAACTTAGATAAGTCACAGGGATCGGATGAGCTATGCCCCAGGCTACTGTAGGATCAAGGGAGGAGATTGCTGAGCCACTTGCGATGATCTTTGTATCATCAATAGGGACAGGAGAAGTACCAGAGGATTGGAGGGTTGCAAGTGTTTTTCCCTTATTCAGGAAAGGGAGCAGAGATAACCCAGGAAATTATGGACCAGTGAGTCTGACTTCAGTGGTGGGCAAGATGTTGGTGAAAATCCTGAGAAGCAGAATTTATGAGCATTTGGAGAGACATAATCTGATTAAGGATAGTCGGCATGGCTTTGTCAAGGGTAGGTCGTGTCTTACAAGCTTGATTGAATTCTTAGAGGAATTAGAAAACACATTTATGAAGGTAGTGCAGTGGGTGTGGTGTGTATGAGTTTCAGTAAGGCATTTGATAAGGTTCCCCATGAGAGGCTCCTTCAGAAAGTAAGGAGGCATGGGATGCAAAGAGACCTTGCTCTGTGGAATTGGCTTGCCTACAGAAGGCAAAGTGTATCTGTAGATAGTTTGTATTCTGCATGGAGGTCGGTGACCAGTGGTGTTCCGCAGGGATCTGTTCTGGGACCCCTCAATTTGTGATTTTTATAAATAACCGGGATGAAGAAGTAGAAGGGTTGGTTAGCAAGTTTGCTGATGACACAAAGGTTGGGGGTGTTGTGGATAGTCTGGAGGGTTGTCAGAGTTACAGCGGGACATCAAAAGGATGCAGAACTGGCAGATGGAGTTCAACCCATGTAAGTGTGAAGTGGTTCATTTTGGTAGGTCCAATTGTTAGAAGTATGCGAAGATTTGATATGATACCTAAAAATTTGACAAACTTCTATAGTTGTGTGGTGGAGAGTATATTGATTGGCTGCATCACAATCTGATACGAAAACACCTATTCCCTTGAATGGAAAATCCTACAAAAAATAGTGGGTACGGAACAGTCCATCACGGGTAAACCCCTCCCCACTATGCAACACATCTGCATGGAGCACTGTTCCAGTACAGGAGAATCCATCATTAGAGATCTCCAGCACCCAGGTCATGCTCTCTTCTCATGCTATCAGGAAGGTGGTACAAGAGCCTTAGGGCTCACACCACCAGGTTCAGTAACAGTTATTAACCTTCAATCATCAGGCTCCTGAACCAAAGGGTATAATTTCACTCATCTTCACTTGCCCCATCATTGAAATGTTTCCACAACCTATAGACTCACTTTTAAGGACTCTTCAACTCATGTTCTCAATATTTATCACCTGTTTATTTGTTATTATTATTTCTCCCTTTTTGTATTTGAACAGTTTGTTGTCTTTTGCATTCTGGCTGAATACCCAATTTGGTGTGGTATTTTATTGATTGTTATTCTATTATGGATTTAATGCTTTCTCTCCATAATCTTTGAAGTCTTGACTAATCAGGAAGCTATTAACCTCCGCTTTAAATGTACTCAATAACTTGCTCTCCACAACCACCTGTGGAAATGAATTTCGCAGATTCATCACCCGCTGGCAAAGGAAATTCCTCATCTCTCTTCTGATCGAAGACTCACCCATTATGGGAAACATCCTCTCCACATCCACTCTATCTAGATCTCTCTATATTCGATAGCTTTCAATGAGATTCCACCCCCCCCATTCATCTAAAATCCTGTGAGTACAGGCCCAGAGCTAGAAAAGGCTCCATTTATTTCCACTCTTTGTCTCCTGCCAATTGTCCAACCTTTCATCCATGCTAGTATCTGTCCTGTAATACCATGGGCACTTATCTTGTTAAGCAGTCTCATGCGTTGCACCTTTTCAAAGGCCTTCTGAAAATCCAAGTACACAACTTTCAACAATTCTCCTTCATCTATCCTGCATGCTTTTTCCCTCAAGGAATTTCAAAAGATTTCCCCAACAAGATTTCCCCTTAAGAAAACAATGCTGACTTTGGCCTATTTTATTTTGTGCCTTCAAGTCACCCAAAACTTCATCCTTAATAATGGACACCACCACCTTCCCAACCACTGAAGTCAGGCTAACTAATCTATAAATGTCTTTCTTCTGTCTCCCTTTCTTCTCAGAGTGAAATTACATTTGCAATTTTCCATTCTCCCAGAACCATTCCACAGGTAGTCCATCTACCTTCTGACCTTTCAGCTTCCCAAGTACTTTCTACCTAGTTATAGCAAGTACACTCATTTCTGCCCCTGATGCGCTCAAATTTCTGGAATACTGTTCATGTCTTCCACAGTGAAAACTGATGCAAAATACCTAATAAGTTTGTTTGCTATTTCTTTGTTCCCACATTACTACCTGCAGCATCGTTTTCCTGCAGTCCAATATCCACTCTCACCTCTCTTTTACAATTTATACAGTATATGTGAAAAAAACCTGTTGGTGTCCTCTTTTATATTATTTACTAGCTTACCTTCATATTTCATCTTTTCTCTCATTTGCCTTCTGTCAGTTTTTAAAAGCTTTTCAATCCTCTGACTTTAGTTTTATTAGCTGCCCTCTCTTTTGCTTTTATGCTCTCTGACTTCCCTTGTCACCCATGGTTGCTTCATCTTCCCTTTAGAATACCTATTTATCTTTGAGATGTATCTATCCTACGCCTCCAAATTGATGCCTGAAACTCCAGCTACTGCTGTTCTACCATCATCCCTGCTAGTGTCCCCTTCCAATCAGCTTTGGCCAGATCCTCTCTCATGCCTCTAATTCCCTTTACTCTACTGTAGTATCGATACATCTGATTTTAGCTCCTTCTTCTCAAACTGCAGGGTGAATTCTATCAAAAGTTCCTTTACCTTAAGCTCCCTAATGAAACCTGTACCCGACGCAGACTGGGAGACTGCTTTACTGAACATCTACGCTCTGTCCGCCAGAGAAAGCAGGATCTCCCAGTGGCCACACATTTTAATTCCACATCCCATTTCCATTCTGACATGTCTATCCACGGCCTCCTCTACTGTAAAGATGAAGCCACACTCAGGTTGGAGGAACAACACCTTATATTCCATCTGGGTAGCCTCCAACCTGATGGCATGAACATCGACTTCTCTAACTTCCGCTAATGCCCCACCTTCCCCTCGTACCCCATCTGTTACTTATTTTTATACACACATTCTTTCTCTCACTCTCCTTTTTCTCCCTCTGTCCCTCTGAATATACCCCTTGCCCATCCTCTGGGTCCCCCCCCCCCCACCTCCTTGTCTTTCTTCCTGGACCTCCTGTCCCATGATCCTCTCATATCCCTTTTGCCAATCACCTGTCCAGCTCTCGGCTCCATCCCTCCCCCTCCTGTCTTCTCCTATCATTTTGGATCTCCCCCTCCCACTCCAACTTTCAAATCCCTTACTCACTCTTCCTTCAGTTAGTCCTGACGAAGGGTCTCGGCCTGAAACGTCGACTGTACCTCTTCCTATAGATGCTGCCTGGCCTGCTGCGTTCACCAGCAACTTTTATGTGTGTTGCTTGAATTTCCAGCATCTGCAGAATTCCTGTTGAATCCAGAATTGTTGTTCCCCTGGTGGGCTCAACCACAAGTTGCTCTAAATAGCTAACTCATAGGCATTCTACAAATTCCATCTGTTGGGATCTAGCACCAACCTGATTTTCCCAATCTACCTGCATATTGAAATTACCAATAATTATCACAACATTGTCCTTTTACATGCCCTTTCTATTTATATCCCAGTCTGGCTACTATTCAGAGGCCTATATATAACTCCTAGAGTCTTTTTACCTTTGCAGTTTCTTAATCCTATCCACAAGATTTCTGCATTTTCCAATCCTATGCCATCTCTTTCTAAGCATTTGATTTCATTTTTCATTTTGCAACCCTTCTGCCACCTGCCTGTCCTTTTGAGATAATGTGTATCCTTGGATGTTCAGCTCCCAACTATAATCTTCTTTCAGCCACAACTCAGCAATTCTCATAACATCATACCTGCCAATGTCTAATCCGCTACAGGATCATCCACCTTATTCTGTATACTATGTGCATTGATATACAACCTCTTCGGACATGTATTCATCAACCTTTTTGATTCTGTTCCTCTATTACACTTCAATTCATCCCACCATCTATCCCTATCATCTGCCTGTCCTTCCTCACAGTCTCACTACACACGGCATCTACTTGTATACCAAACTGCCCCATCTTCAGCCCTATCACTTCATGTCATATCCTCCTGCCACATTAATTTAAATCTTCCCTGACAGCTCCAGCAAACCTGCCTGCAAGGATATTCATCTCCCTTGGGTTCAGGTGTAACCCATCCTATTTGTATAGGTCATACCTTCCTCAGAAGAGATCCCAATGATCCAGAAATCTGAAACCCTGCCTCCTGATCCTCAGCAGTAAAATCATTTTTACTACCATCTTATTCCTGCCGTGACTAGCAAGTAGCACCTGGAGTCGTCCGGAGATTGCTACCTTGGAGGTCCTACGCTTCAGCCTCTTCCATAACTTGCTATTTTCACTACACAGGATCTATTCCCCTTTTCCCAAAATTAGGCCATTTGACCTATCGACTCTACTCTGCTATTTCATCGTGGCTGATCCAATTTTCCTCTCAGCGCCAATCTCCTACCATCCCTTCGTGCCCCGACCAATCAAGAATCTATCAACCATTGCCTTAAATATACATAAAGACTTGACCTCCACAGCTGCCTGTGGCTAAGAATTCCACAAATTCATCACTCTGTGACAAAAGAAATTCCTCCTCATCTCCATTCTAAAAGGACGACCCTCTGTTCCGAGGCTCTGTTCTCTGGTCTTTGAATCTCCAACCATAGGAAACATGCTCTCCACATCCACCCTATCGAGGCCTTTCATCATTCAATAGGTTTCAATGAGGTCACTCCTCATTTTTCTGAATTCCAGTGAATACAGCGCAGAGCCATCAAACGCTCTTCATTTACAAGTCATTCAATCTTGGAATAATTTTTGTAAGCCTCCTTTGAACCCTCTCCAGTTTCAGAATATTCTTTCAAAGATAAGGGGCCCAAAGCGGCTTACAATACTCCAAGTGAGGCCTTACCAGTGCTTTATAAGGTCTCAACATTACATCCTCGCTTTTACATAATAGTCCTCTTGCAAAGAATTATAACAATACATTTGTCTTCCTCAGCACAGACTCAATCTGCAAAATCATTAGGGAATCCTTAACAAGCATTCTCAAGTCCCTTCGCACCTCAGGTTTTTGTATTTTGTCTCCATTTAGAAAATAGTCAACACTTCCATTTCTTCCACCAAAGTGCATGACCATACACTTCCTGACATTGTATTCCATCTGTAATTTCTTTGCCCAATTTCCTAATTTGTCAGTCCTTTTATAGCCCCTCTACTTCCTCAAAACTTTCTTATTTGCTCCTCCACCAATTTTCATACCATCTGCAAACTTCACAACAAAGTCATAAATTCCACCATCCAAATCATGAATATATAACGTAAAAAGAATTGGTCCCAACACAGACCCATGTGGATCATGTTACGTACCCCATAACTGGGTTGCCAAACCAGCAGAAATGGATCACTCAGTTGGAGTCTGGATGACTAGAACTAAGAAAGTTTTATTAAAGAAACAAGCAACACAGTACTCTAATCAAAAGGATAATAAATGCAACAGTTCAGCAATGATAAACACACATGTACACAGAATCAGGATAATAGAATCAATCAAGCTCTATCGTCGTCTAGGGGTAAATGACCAGTTTCAAAGTGACGCAAAGTTCAGTTCAATTGAATTCAGTTCAGTTCTCAGTAATCACTGCCGTGGGAGATGGACAGTGGGGGGGGGGGGGAGGAGGAGAGAGAGAGAAAAACGAATGAATACTCAAACGGCTTCCACACAGACCTTCGATATTCTTCGCAGTCAGCTTTCGGGCGAACCCTTTGTGATGTCTTCTGAGGTCACCGACCGTGACCCCTCCGTTTCCAGATACGATCGTTTCTCTGCAGTGAACCTGGCACCCAGGCAAGGGCGGACACACACACACACCAGGTTCCCGCTGATCGTGCCTTTCCACCCTGTGCGTCTATGGCTTGGTCCCGTGACCAGCCTTCCAAAACTTCCCACCGACTTGTGGGAGACGCACTGCTTCCAGGGTCTCGTTACCTCGGGGTGTTGTGTGTGTGTTGCCTTAGCGAACCTGTCCCTTTTTATCCCCCTGCTGGGGTATCGCCTGTCCATCACTTCAAACAGTTCAGGGTTCAAAGGGGGAGCCGATCTTGACAGCTCTCCTTCCGTTAAACTCTCCCGTCCCTTCATTAACATCTCCAAATGCTGCTCCATTGTTTTCCTTATCTCTCATTCTCCTGAAGACAGGTGGCAGACCAACTGCTGATCCCACTGGTGCCAGCACAGAACAGCTAACATCTTAATCTATGTGTATTCTAGTCACAATCACCACTAATCACCAGCAGCCAACTAGAAAAGGATCCCTTTATTCCCACAATTTGCCTCTTGTTGATCAGCCACTGCTTTATAAATGCTAGAATATTTCCTGAAATACGATGGGTTCGTAGCTTGTTAAGCAGCCACATGTGCAGCAAATGATCAAAGGACTTCTTCAAGTCCAAGTACACAACATCAACCAATTGTCCTTTGCCTATCCTGATTGTTATTTCTTCAAAGAATTCAACCAGGTTTGTCAGACGAGAATTTCCCTTGAGGAAACCATGCTGACTATTTTATCACTTGCCTCCAGGTACTCTGAGACATCATCCTTAATAATCAACCCCAACATCTTCCCAGCCACTGAGTTCAGACTAACTGACCTATAGTTTCCTTTCTTCTGCCTCCCTCCCTTCTTGAAGAAAGGAGTGACATTTGCAATTTTCCAGTCATCAGGAACCATACCAGAATCTAGCGATTCTTGGAAGATCATTACTAATGCCTCCGCCATTACTTCAGCCACCTCTTTTAGAACCTTGGGCTGTACACCATCTGGTCCAGGTGATTTATCCACACTCAGACCTTTCAGTTATCCAAGAACCTTCTCTCTAGTAATGGTAACTTCACACACTTCATGACCGTGACCCTTGGAACTTCCAGCATACTGCTGGTGTCTTCCACAGTGAAGACTAATGCAAAATACTTATTCAGTTCATGCATTATTTAATTGCCCCGATTACTGCCTCTCCGGCATCATTTTCCAGCAGTCTGATATCTACTCTCACCGCTCTTTTACACTTTATGTACCTGTAGAAACTTTTGGTATCCTCTTTAATAATACTGGCTAGTTACTCTTGTATTCCACCTTTAACTTCTCAATGACTTCTTTAGTTGCCTTCTGCTTGATTTCAAAAGCTTCCCAATCGCTTACATCCCCACTAATTTTTGCTCTATTATATGTCCCCTCTTTGGCTTTTATATTAGCTTTGACTTCTTGTTAACCAAGGCTGTGTCATCTTGCCATTAAAAACAGAAAACCTACAGCACAATACAGGCTCTTTGGCCCACAAAGCTGTGCCGAACATGTCCTTACCTTAGAACTACCTAGGCTTACCCATAGCCCTCTATTTTTCTAAGCTCCATTTACCTATCCAGGAGTTGCTTAAAAGATCCTATCGTTTCCGCCTCCACCACCGCCACCGGCAGCCCATTCCACGCACTCACCACTGCGTAAAAAAACTTACCTCTGACATCTCCTTTATACCTACTTCCAAGCATCTTAAAACTATTCTCATAAGGAATGCTCCCCAATCCAGGTAACATCCTTGTAAATCTCCTCTGCACCCTTTCTATGGTTTCCATGTCCTTGTAGTGAGGCGACCAGAAATGAGCACAGTACTCCAAGTGGGGTCTGACTAGGGTCCTATATAGCTGCAACATTACCTCTTGGCTCTTAAACTCAATCCCACAATTGATGAAGGCCAATGCACCGTATGCCTTCTCAACCACAGAGTCAACCTGCGTAGCAGCCCTGAGTGTCTTATGAACTTGGACCCCAAGATCCCTCTGATCCTCCACACTGCCAAGAGTCTTACTATAAATACTATATTCTGCCATGGTATTTGACATATCAAAATGAACCACTTCACACTTATCTGGGTTGAACTCCATCTGCCACTTCTCAGCCCAGTTTTGCATCCTATCAGTGTCCTGCTGTAACCTCTGACAGCCCTCCACACTATCCACAACACCTCCAACCTTTGTGTCATCAGCAAATTTACTAACCCAACTCTCCACTTCCTCATCCAGGTCATTTATAAAAATCACAAAGAGTAGGGGTCCCGGAACAGATCCCTGAAAAACTCCACTGGCCACTGACCTCCTTGCAGAATATGACCCATCTACAACCACTCTTTCCCTTCTGTGGGCAAGCAAGTTCTGGATCCACAAAGCAATGTCCCTTGGATCCCATGCCTCCTGACTTTCTCAATAAGCCTTACATGGGGTACCTTATCGGGTACCTTATCAAGTACCTTGCTGAAATCCATATACACTACATCTACCGCTCTTCCTTCATCAATGTGTTTAGTCACAGCCTCAAAAAATCCAATGAGGCTCGTAAGGCACGACCTGCCTTTGACAAAGCCATGAATCCTGTTTCTCAGGATCTTCTCCATCAACTTACCAACCACTGAAGTAAGACTCACTGGTCTATAATTTCCTGGGCTATCTCTACTCCCTTTCTTGAATAAGGGAACAACATCTGCAATCCTCCAATCCTCTGGAATATCTCCCATCCTCATTGATGATGCAAAGATCATCGCCAGAGGCTCAGCAATCTTCTCCCTCGCTTCCCACAGTAGTCTGGTGTGCATCCCGTCCGGTCCCGGTGACTTATCCAACTTGATGCTTTCCAAAAGTTCCAGCATATCCTCTTCCTTAATATCTATATGTTCAAGCTTTTCAGTCCACTGCAAATCATCCCTACAATCGCCAAGATCCTTTTCTGTAGTGAATACTGAAGCAAATTATTCATTAAGTACATCTGCTATCTTCTCCAGTTCCATACACACTTTTCCACTGTCACACTTGATTGGTCCTATTCTCTTACGTCTTATCCTCTTGCTCTTCACATACTTGGAGAATGCCTTGGGGTTTTCCTTAATCCTGTCCACCAAGGCCTTCTCATGGCCCCTTCTGGCTCTCCTAATTTCTTTCTTAAGCTCCTTCCTGCTAGCCTTATAATCTTCTAGATCTCTATCATTACCTAGTTTTTTTGAACCTTTCGTAAGCTCTTCTTCTTGACTAGATTTACAACAGCCTTTGTACACCACGGTTCCTCTACCCTACCATCCTTTCCCTGTCTCATTGGAACGTACCTATGCCAAACCCCATGCAAATATCCCCTGAACATTTGCCATATTTCTTCCATGTTTCCCTGAGAACAACTGTTTCCAATTTATGCTTCCAAGTTCCTGCCTGATAGCCTTATATTTCCCCGACTTCAATTAAACGTTTCCCTAACTTGTCTGTTCCTATCTCTCTCCAATGCTATGGTAAAGAAGACAGAATTGTGATCACTATCTCCAAAATGCTCTCCTACTGAGATATCTGACACCTGACCACGTTCATTACCAAATACCAGATCAAATACAGCCTCTCCTTTTGTAGGCTTTTCTACATATTGTGTCAACAAACCTTCCTGAACAGACCTAGCAAACTCCACCCCATCTAAACTCTTCACTCCAGGGAGATGCCAATCAATATTTGGGAAATTAAAATCTCCCACCACAACCACCCTGTTATTATTACACCTTTGCAGAATCTGTCTTCCTATCTGCTCCTCGATGTCCCTGTTACTATTGGGTGGTCTATGAAAAAAAACACTCAGTAGTTATTGACCCCTTCCTGTTCCTAATTTCTACCCACAGAGACTCTGTAGACAACCCCTCCATGAATTCCTCCTTTTCTGCAGCCTTGATGCTATCTCTGATTAACAGTGCCATGCCCCCACCTCTTTTGCCTCCCTCCCTGTCCTTTCTGAAACATCTAATGCCTGGCACTTGAAGTAGCCATTCCTGCCCCTGCACCATCCAAGTCTTTGTAATGGCCACAACATCATAGCTCCAAGTGCTGATCCATGCCCTAAGTTCATCCGCTTTGTTCATAATATTCCTCGCATTAAAATAGAGACATCTCCAACCATCGGTCTGAGCGCATCCCTTCTCTATCACCTGCCTATCCTCCCTTTCACACTGTCTCCAAACTTTCTCTGTTTGTGAGCCAACCTCCCTTTCCTCTGTTACTTCAGTTTGGTTCCCCCCTCCCAGCAATTCTAGTTTAAACTCTGCCCAATAGCATTAAGCAGACCTCCTCGCTAGGATATTGGTCCCCCGGGATTCAAGTGCAACCCATCCTTTTTGTACAGGTCACACCTGCCCCAAAAGAGATCCAGAAATATGAATCCCTGCCCCCCTGCTCCACTTCCTCAGACATGCATTTATCCTCCACTTCACTCTATTCCTATACTCACTGTCACGTGGCACTGGCAGTAATCCTGAGATTACTTCCTTTGAAGTTCTGCTTCTCAACTTCCTTCCTAATTCCCTGTAGCTTCTCAACTTCCTTCCTAATTCCCTGTAGTCTATTTTCAGGACCTCCTCCCTTTTCCTACCTATGTCGTTGGTACCAATATGTACCATGACCTCTGGCTGTTCTCCTTCCCACTTCAAGGTATTAGAAAACAACTTCCTCTTCTTCCTCCCTGTGCCTTCTGAATCGTTTCCAGGAATTCCAGCCATTGCTGCTCTGCCGTCATCCCTGCCAGTGTTCATTTCCAATCAATGTCAGCCAACTCCTCTTCCATGCCTCTGTAATTCCCTTTGCTCCACTGCAATACTGATATATCTGACTTTAGCTTCTCCTACTCAGATTTCAGGGTGAATTTGATCATATTATGATCACTTACCCCAAAGGTTTCTTTTTCTTTAAGCTCTCTAATCAATTCCAGTTCATTATACAACACCCAATCCAGAATAACTCATTCCCTAGTGAGCTCAACCATGAATTTTTGTAAAAATGCCTTCTCATAGGCAACCTAGAAATTCTCCCTCCAGGAATCCAGCACCAACCTGATTTTCCCAAGCTACCTGCATATTAAAATCTCCCATGACTATAGTAACATTGCCCTTTTAGCATGCATTTTCTATCTCCCAATGTAATTTGTAAATCACGTCCTTACTACTGTTCGGGGGTCTGTATATAACTGCCATCAGGGTCTTCTTACCCTTGCAGTTTCTTAACCCTATGTACAATCATTCAACACCTTCTATCCTCTTCACAGCTCAGGACACTATCGCACTATGTTCAACATTTTGATTCCTAAATTTTTCTGAGGTCTTAACAACATCTGCCTCCACAACCTCTCCATTAACTGTTCTGGCACCCTGATTCCCATCTCCCTGTAACTCTAGTTTAAACCCTACCCCACATTATCAAACCTTCCTACCTTCCCTGGAAGAGAGTCCAGTGATCCAAAAATGTTAAACTCATAATTCCCACACCCCGCACTGCTTGGTTTTACCTCCTCCCCAAGAGCCACAAGCCTGACTGTTCCGGTAGACCCATAGTTCCTGCCTGTTCCTGCCCCACTGAACTTGTATCTGCCTACCTGGACTCCATTTTGTCACCCATAGTTCAGTCCCTCCCCACCTACATCTGGGATACATCCTATGCCCTCCACCTCTTCAATAACTTCCAGTTCCCCAATCCCGACCACTTCATTTTCACTATGGATGTCCAATCGTTATACACCTCCATTCCCCATCAAGGCGGCCTCAAAGCCCTCCACTACTTTCTGGACAATAGACCTCACCAGTTCCCCACCACCACTACCCTCCTCCGGTTGGCAGAACTGGTACTCACACTTAATAACTTCTCTTTTGGCTCTTCCCACTTTCTTCAGACCAAGGGTGTAGCTATGGGCATTTGCATGGACCCCAGCTATGCCTGCCTCTTTGTTGGTTATGTGGAACAGTCTATGCTCCAAACCTATACTGATACTGCTCCCCAACTTTTCCTTCGCTACATTGACGACTGCATTGGTGCTGCTTCCTGCACCCATGCTGATCTTGTCAATTTCATCGACTTTACTTCAAACTTCCACCTAGCCCTCAAATTCACTTGGTCTATCTTGGACATTTCTCTCCCCTTTCTTGATCTCTCGGTCTCCATCTCTGGAGATAGACTGTCCACTGACATCTTCTATAAGCTCACTGACTCATAACTACGTTGACGATACCTCTTCCCACCCTGCCACATGCAAAAATGCCATTCCCTATTCCTAGTTCCTCTGTCTCCGCTGCATCTGCTCCCAGGATGAGGCTTTCCTGTCCAGGACATCTTAAATGTCCTCTTCCTTTAAGTATTGTGGTTTCCCTTCTGCCGTCATCAATGATGCCCTTACCTGCATCTCCTCCATTTTCCGCACTTCGGCACTCACCCCATCCTCCCGTCACAACGCAAGGGACAGAGTTCCCCTTGTCCTTGGTTTGAAGGTATGAGATGTGAATTAGCTAAAATAGACTGGCAAATGGTACTTAAAGGATTGACGGTGGATATGCAATGACAAACATTTAAAGATTGCATGGATGAACTACAACAATTGTTCATCCCAGTTTGGAAAAAGAATAAACTGGGGAAGGTAGTGTACCCAAGGCTAACAAGGGAAATTAGGGATCGTATCAATTCCAAAGAAGAAACATACAAATTAGCCAGAAAAAGCGGCACACCTGAGGACTGGGAGAAATGCAGAGTCCAGCAGAGGAGGACAAAGGGCTTAATTAGGAAAGGGAAAAAAGATTATGAGAGAAAGCTGGCAGGGAACATAAAAACTGACTGTAAAAGCTTTTATAGATATGTGAAAAGGAAAAGATTGGTTAAGACAAATGTAGGTCCTTTACAGTCAGAAACAGGTGAATTGATTATGGGGAACAAGGACATGGCAGACCAATTAAATAACTACTTTGGTTCTGTCTTCACTAAGGAGGACATAAATAATCTTCCGGAAATAGTAGGGGACTGAGGGTCTAGTGAGATGGAGGAACCGAGGGAAATACATGTTAGTAGGGAAGTGGAGTTAGGTAAATTGAAGAGATTAAAGACAGATAAATCCCCAGGGCCAGATGGTCTGCATCCCAGAGTGCTTAAGGAAGTAGCCCAAGAAATAGTGGATACATTAGTAATAATTTTTCAAAACTCTTTAGATTCTGGATTAGTTCCTGAGGATCGGAGGGTGGCTAATGTAACCCCACTTTTTAAAAAAAGGAGGGAGAGAGCAACCGGGGAATTATAGACGGGTAAGCCTGACATCAGTGATGGGGAAAATGCTAGAGTCAGTTATCAAAGATGTGATAACAGCACATTTGGAAAGCGGTGACATCATTGGACAAAGTCAGCATGGATTTGTGAAAGGAAAATCATGTCTGACGAATCTTATAGAATTTTGAGGATGTAACTAGTAGAGTGGATAGGGGAGAACCAGTGGATGTGGTATATTTGGATTTTCAAAAGACTTTTGACAAGGTCCCACACAGGAGATTAGTGTGCGAACTTAAAGCACACGGTATTGGGGGGTATGGTATTGATGTGGATAGAGAATTGGTTGGCAGACAGGAAGCAAAGATTGGGAATAGACAGGACCTTTTCAGAATGGCAGGCAGTGACTAGTGGGGTACCGCAAGGCTCAGAGCTGGGACCCCAGTTGTTTACAATGTATATTAATGACTTGGATGAGGGAATTAAATGCAGCATCTCCAAGTTTGCGGATGACACAAAGCTGGGCGGCAGTGTTAGCTGTGAGGAGGATGCTAAGAGGATGCAGGGTGACTTGGATAGGTTAGGTGAGTGGGCAAATTCATGGCAGATGCAATTTAGCGTGGATAAATGTGAGGTTATCCACTTTGGTGGCAAAAACAGGAAAACAGATTATTATCTGAGTGGTGGCTGATTAGGAAAAGGGAAGGTGCAATGAGACCTGGGTGTCATTGAAAGCGGGCATGCAGGTACAGCAGGCGGTGAAAAAGGCAAATGGTATGTTTTCATTCATAGCAAGAGGATTCGAGTACAGGAGCAGGGAGGTACTACTGCAGTTGTACAAGGCCTTGGTGAGACCACACCTGGAGTATTGTGTGCAGTTTTGGTCCCCTAATCTGAGGAAAGACATTTTTGCTGTAGAGGGAGTACAAAGAAGGTTCACCAGATTGATTCCTGGGATGGCAGGACTTTCATATGAAGAAGGACTGGATGGACTAGGCTTATACTCGCTGGAATTTAGAAGATTGTGGGGGGGAATCTTATTGAAACGTATAAAATTCTGAAGGGATTGGACAGGCTAGATGCAGGAAGATTGTTCCCGATGTTGGGGAAGTCCAGAACGAGGGGTCACAGTTTAAGGATAAAGGGGAAGTCTTTTAGGACCGAGATTAGGAAAAACTTCACACAGAGAGTGGTGAATCCTCTGCCACAGGAAACAGTTGAGGCCAATTCATTGGCTATATTTAAGAAGGAGTTAGATATGGTCCTTGTGGCTAAAGGGATCAGGGGGTATGGAGAGAAGGCAGGTACAGGGTTCTGAGTTGGATGATCAGCCATGATCATACTGAATGGCGGTGCAGGCTCAAAGAGCCAAATGGCCATATCCTGCACCTATTTTCTATGC
Source organism: Mobula hypostoma (assembly GCF_963921235.1). NCBI lineage: Eukaryota > Metazoa > Chordata > Chondrichthyes > Myliobatiformes > Myliobatidae > Mobula > Mobula hypostoma. The sequence continues at coordinate 53,166,580 of NC_086098.1, read as the reverse complement.
TTCTATGTTTCTATGTCCTCACCTACCACCCCATCAGCCTCCAGATCCAGCACATTATCCTCCGCAACTTTCGCCACCTTTAACAGGACCCCACCACTAAGCACGTCTTTCCCTCTCCACTCCTCTCTGCTTTCCGCAGGGATCGTTCCCTCCGTGACTCCCTGGTCCACACGTCCCTCCCCATGGATCTCCCACCTGGCATTTATCCATGCAAGTGTAAGTGCTATACCTGTCCCTACACCTCCCCTCTCACCACCATTCAGGGCCCCAAACAATCCTTCCAGGTGAGGCAACACTTCACTTATGAGTCTGTTGGGGTCATCTATTGCATTCGGTGCTCCCGGTGCGGCCTCCTCTACATCAGTGAAACCTGATGCAGATTGGGGGACTGCTTCGTCGAGCACCTCTGCTCTGTCCGCGACAACAGACAGGATCTCCCAGTTGCCACCTACTTCAACTCTGCTTCACATTCCCATTCAGATATGTCCATACATGGCCTCCTCTACTGCCGTGATGAAGCTAAACTCAGGTTGGAGGAGCAACACCTCATATACCGTCTGGGTAGTCTCCAGCCACTTGGCATGAACATTGAATTCTCCAACTTCTGGTAATTCCCTGCCCCTCCCTTCCCCATCCCAGTTTCACTCTGCTCCCTCCTCCAGCTGCCTACTATCTCCCTCATGGTTCCACCTCCTTCTACTACCCATTGTGTTTTCCCCTATTCCTTCTTCACCTTTCCTGACTATCCCCTCCCTGATTCCCCTCCCCCACCCCTTGCTCTTTCCCCTTACTGGTTTTTCACCTGGAACCTACCAGCCTTCTCCTTCCCACCCTCCCCCCACCTTCTTTATAGGACCTCTGCCCTTTCCCTCTTCAGTCCTGATGAAGGGTTCCGGCCCGAAACGTTGACTGATCGTTTCCACGGATGCTGCCCTACCTGCTGAGTTCCTCCAATGTGTTGTGAGTGTTGCTTTGACCCTAGCATCTGCAGAGTATTTTGTGTTTATGATAGCACCAGCCTGCCCAGAATCCAGGACATCTTCAAGGATCAGTGCCTCAGAAAGACAGCATCCATCATTCGGGATCTCCATCACACAGGACATGCAGCTTACCTGCTGTTCAACACTCCCTAGATCCTATCATTTACTGTACATGACCTACCTTTGGTTGCTCTCCTAAAATGGAATAGCTGAGAAACCATGGATTTGCTGTCATTAATTGATGGCTATAAGTGTTAGCTCAGATGATTAGGTGTTTTCTTCATTGAAAACCAACAAATGCAGATACTGGAAATCTGAAATATTAACATGAAACCCTGGAAGTACTCAGCAAGCCAGACAGCATCTGGGAAGAGAACTAAGCTGATAATAGGACTTTGATCTGAAGAATTAAAGACCTATCGTTTCTTGATTTTCATCAGAGCCAATTCGCCATCTTACAATTGCTCCTGATTTGCTAATATCTTATTTTGATACCTAGTACTCTCGGGGTTAGAAAGGGAAGAGTTACCTCTTCCAGACATCAAGTGGAATGAAGACATGGGAAGTGGGTTACCCTAGTATTATTAAATGTCAGCTGTTCATTGGAATAAAATTGCCTGGCATGATAGTAACAAGTATCATTCTTCTGAAGTTCTGCTCATAATTTAAATAAACTCACAAGCACGTTTAAAAGAGTGGAACAAAGAAACTTATGTAAATGCATATAAATCTTCACTAATAACTCACAGGTACACATCTAACTAATAATAGATATCCATTATTGAACGAAAGTACCAAAATGTTTTGTACTCTGTTTCCTTCATATATCAAAGTTGCTATTAAATTTATTGATTTCATTCCAGCTGTACTATCTATAGAATTACTTAAAGTCATTCAGCAGTCAAGGTGGTAGTGGAATCCTTTAAAAGTTCCATGAGAAAATTTACAGATACTGGAAAACCAAAGCAACACACAAACTGCTTGAGGAACTCAACAGGCCAGGCAGCATCTGTGGAAAAGAATAAACCATCGATGTTTCGGCCAAGAAGACATCATCAGTCCTGAAATGTCGACAGTTTACTCATTTTCATAGATGCTGTCTGACCTGCTGAGCTCTCCATCATTTTGTGTGTATTGCTTTTTGTCATTCTCAAACTGTTTCTATTTAGTTCCAAGAAGAATATGACCGTATAATTCACCAAATCAAATGTTCTCTTACATTTTCAGACTTTTCTTTCAGTAGTAGATTCTCTGGTTGATGATTCTGCATTGACAGCCTGGACCTCAGTGCAAAATGAAAAGAATGATTCCAGCTCTGAATTATTAAAGTCAATAGAAGGCTTTACCAGATTATTGTCACCAAACAATCAAACGTTCAACATCATAAAGCCAAATATTCAGCTGAAAGGCATTAAGGTTGCACCTGGCAAGAATTATGATATAGAATTCAATGATATCAAAATCAAAAATAAGTCTATAACAAATACTGTATACATGGATAAAAGCAATCTGGAGAAATTAAACAAGGACTCTCTTGTTATGAGCATTGCATTACCAACAATGAATGATATCCTAAAAGAACCTCCAGGCAGCCTCAAATTGAATGGTCTTGTGATGTCAACAACTGCAGAAAATAGCAACGTTTCTATAAAGATGTACTTCATGCCATTAGATACCACACTTAACCAATCAAGTGCACAATGTGTGTTTTGGAAATTGGAAACTGGAAAATGGGAATCATATGGATGCAAGCATGAATTAAGTGGAAGCTCTGTTATATGCACTTGTGAACACCTGACATCCTTTTCTCTGCTGATGTCCAAAGAAGCTAAACAACTGAAGAATACCCAAACTTTTAACACTATAACCAAGATTGCTCTTGGCGTATCTCTGGCAAGTTTGATAATCAGCATTCTTATAGAAGCAATTGTATGGATGGATGTCACAAAAAATAAAACCTCACTTGCCCGACATATTGCAATTCTGAATATTGCGCTGTGTCTACTTGCCCTGGATATACTTTTTATTGCACATGACTTTCTGAAACCAAAGAACTTGAAGTGTACGGCAGTCATTTTTTGCCTACACTTCTCCTTTCTTGCCTTGTTTTTTTGGATGTTCACTCTCGGCCTGCTACTTCTTTACCATTTAGTTTTTCTTTTCAAAGAACTCAGCAGATCATTTATGATGCTAACCTCATTTAGCCTGGGCTATGCATGCCCGCTTGTAATTTCTGTCAGTGCGTTTGCTTATGCCCATATAAGGAAGCAATATACTGCAATGGACAAGTGCTGGATCAATAAAGAGATTTTATACCTTCAGTTAATTTTTACATACGTGCCATTGGCCATCGTTGGAATCAACTTCTTCATTACGATATTTGCCATAGTTAAGATATTGCGACCAGGCATCGGAGAGAAGGCAAGAAACAACCTAAGTGAGAAAAATTCAGTCAAAAAAATTTTAAGGTGTATTATAATTCTAACTCCACTCCTGGGTCTCAGCTGGATACTTGGATTCATGCTTCTGGATAAATTTTCTCATGATGCTTTACGTTATTTATTTGATATTCTCAATGGGCTTCAGGTATGTATAATTTAATGTCTGTAACTCTTTTATGTTGCTGGTCAGATTTATTTAAGTTATGCTTGTAAAACATCACCAAGCAAACATGCTTTTGAGATGTAAAATGTTGCAAGGCACTGACTATGGGCCAAGCACAGGTAGATGGGACTAACTCACTGAGCATTAGGAAGCATGGATAATTTGGGCTGAAAGGCCTGTTTTCATGCTGTATGCCTCAACGACACTTTGTCATTCATTCTTTGGGGTATTTCTTCTGTTTGGAGGATGTCTGCAGAAAGTAAGAATTTCAGGTCGTATACTGTATACATTTCATGATATTAAATGGAACCATTGAACTATAGGATAACCATATGACAATTACAGCACGCAAACAGGCCATTTCAACCCTTCTAGTCCGTACCGAATGCTAGAATGTGGGGAGAATAGACAAGAACCGACCCAAGATACCTGCACAAGGGACATAGGATATTGCTTGCTCAGGAATACACTCCTTGAAACTAATGCCATAGACATTTTACCCAAAAGATATGTCAATTTCATTTTTTAAAAAAATTCTTGCTGTAAAGGAGTGAGTCAATAACTGTGATCTACAGACTAAATCCTGCCTTGGAAAGAGTCTTCTAGTTGATCGATGTTATGTGAAGAGGGAGAGGACATGGGCGAGTACAGGGAATGCTAGGTGCTCACGGAGAGCCACGGTATAGTTAAAGGCTCAAGATTTCTATCTGAAAATAGAAGAGCAGGTTGGAACAATCAACTTATTCAAAAGGCCTGGAAATAAGAAGTGAACATTTTCAATCAAATTTGAAAAAATAATGTTCACTTCACAGCAGAAATTATTTTCTATGGAACAGAGGTAATCAATTAACTATCTTTCATATGGAGATATTTCTGTTGCTAAGTCATCCTCGCATGCAATGCACTCTAGTCCAAGGCCTTGCAAAATTCTGTTCAGGTTGGGGATGGTGACTGGTGGGTGTGAAGAAGTGATGTATACCCTGGGGATATTCAGAGGTAGAGGAGCATGGAGTGAGTGGCTTCACCATAGGATTTTACAGTAAATTAAGAGCAGCATTCTCATGAAAATACTGTTGTACTTAGAAAGAATGGATACTCAGTAAAAGGAGCTAATTGATCTAATTAGAGGGAGCTAGGGCTTTACTCTTTGGAGAGAAGGAGGATGAGAGGAGACATGATAGAGGTGTACAAGATAATAAGAGGAATAGATAGAATGGATAGCCAGCGCCTCTTCCCCAGGGCACCACTGCTCAATACAAGAGGACATGGCTTTAAGGTAAGGGATGGGAAGTTCAAGGGGGATATTAGAGGAAGTTTTTTTTTACTCAGAGAGTGGTTGGTGCGTGGAATGCACTGCCTGAGTCAGTGGTGGAAGGAGATACACTAGTGAAGTTTAACAGACTACTAGACAGGTATATGGAGGAATTTAAGGTGGGGGCTTATATGGGAGGCAGGGTTTGAGGGTCGGCACAATATAGTGGGCCGAAGGACCTGTACCTGCTGTACTATTCTATGTTCTATGTAAATCACACATAAGACATTTCTAGCATAAGACAATCTCACCTTTCAGCAATTGTTGAAGAATCCTGCAAATTATGGCAGTTCAGATACACATCCAAATCTCTTTTTAAGGTGATGATGGTTCCTGCCACTATTACCTCTTCAGGCAGCGAGCTCCAGATTTCCACTACCCATTTCCCCATCAAACCTTCTACTTATATAATTTTAAATCAATGCCCCGGTCTTTCCTATTTACTCCACCTAGCTCCTCTTGATGTAAAGAGTATTACGCATTAGGCCTGCTCAGGTGGTCAGAACTCCATTGACAGCATACAATGGCATGGAGTTGGTTGCACTATTTTTACATAGGCTTTATCAGATTCGAGAACCTTCTTAGTTGGGATTTACAGTAACTTGTACTTTTCATTCGATTTGGAAAGTAGTATTGTGGGAAATGGTGCTCATGGTTTTAAAAGTTCAAAGATTGTATGTGTTTCAGATGCAAGGTATCCACTTTGGGTATTAAAAAAAGGACTGAAACTTTAAAAACTGATTTTCAAATACTTCTGTTGTCCCTGAGAAAGTGGAGGTGAGCTATATACTTGAATCAAATTTTCACGCGATAAACTCACATTTATTAGATTCCTTCAAGGAGGCCACTTTGCTTATTCAGCCAATGTCAGCTCAGAGAGTATTCTCAGTGGTTCTACTCTTCCATTCATTGTTCTCATACCTATTCTTTCTAACCCGCCCATCAACTTTCCCAAGATTCCTCTGCTATTGACCTGGCCCATGGGCAATGTACAGTGACTAGATGACCTACTCATCAGTATGCCTTTAGGATGTGGGAAGAAATCTGGAGGAAATTCATGTGGTCAAAGACAGCCCTGGTCTTGTTGCAGGCTGACATGGCCTGCTTCATTCTCTGAGAGTTTATAGATGGAGCACCCACATTTCTGATCTCATGATTAAACAAAATACCATTGATTAAACAGCTGCAGATGACTGAATATGTGACATTTCCATGAAGACCTCCAGTGATATGCATGGACTGGGATGATTGATGTCCTAAAACCACAATCATCTCTCTTTGTGTGAGCTATGACTTTGTCACCTGGGATGTTTTTCACTCAATGCCCAATGGTTTCATTTTTGCCATGGCTCCTTGATGTCACATCAGGTTAAATGCTCTCTTGATGTCAAAGTTATTCATTGTTACCTCAGGTTCTTAGACCAAGCCTGTTTTGATACCTGTAAACTATGAGTCCTGGTGAAAACTAAATTGAGCATTGGATGAATGTAGTTGCACACAAGTAGGTTGACAGGACAATAGGGTAGCAGCCCATTAATTTGACATCTCATTGGCCTCTCTGAACATTTATTCCACTTGAATAGTTTGACTTAAGTGTGAACCATTAGGAAGAGAACCAGAATACTTTGCCTTTGCTACCCTGGCTAGATCCAAGTTGTATCCCATCCTGACTTGGAAACATATCACTACTCCTTTGCCATTGCTGAATCAAAATCTTCAAACTCCCTACCCAACAACCCTTTCCTTACCTTCATCAGAACCACAGAGGCTCAAGAAAACATCTCAAGACCAATTAGGGATAGGCAATAGTGACAACCTTATCTTGAACAATAACTTAAAGAAAACAAATAGTACAAGCATTTTAATTGTCTGATATATTATGTGTTTGTTTATTTGTCTGAGCTTACGTTTCCTTTGTTTTCTCAGGGATTTTTTGTGTTGCTTTTTGGGATAATCATGGATGAAAAGGTAAACTACATTCATCACTTTAGTCAATTTTATCTGTTTTTCTTATCACTTTAATGTTTTTGTTCTGTTCTTCTGTTAGGTACAAGCAGCTCTGAAAAAAAGAATACTGTCAAAAACTCCCTCACAAAAGTCGGTAAGCTATTGTTTGATTTCCATCGATGTAATGCTCCTTACATTCTGAAATCAATAGGCCAGGTCTTACTGGACATAACTACTAGACTGGGACTACAGCAGGTGGTGAGGGAACCAGCAAGAGGGAAAAACACACTTGACCTCATTCTCACTAAACTGCCTGCCACGGAAGCATCTGTCCATGACAGCATTAGTAGAAGTGACCACCGCACAGTATTTGTGGGAACTAAATCTCGTCTCCACATTGAAGAAACCCTCTACCGTGTTGTGTGGCACTACCACCGTGCTAAATGGGATAGACTTTGAACAGATCTAGCAGCCCAAGGATCTATGTGGCGCTGAGGGCCATCAGCAGCAGCAGAATTACACACAACTACAATCTGTAACCTCATGGCCCGGCATAACTCCCACACTAACATTACCACCAGGCCAGGGGATCAACCCTGGCTTAATGAAGAGTGCAGGAGGGCATGCCAAGAACAACACCAGGCATACCTCAATATAAGGCATCACCCTGCTGAAGCCACAATACAGGACTACTTGCGTGCCAAACACCATAAGCAGCAGGTAATAGACAGAGCTGAGTGGTCCCACAACCAACCGATCAGATCTAAGCTCTGTAATCCTGCCATATCCAGCCGTGAATTGTGGTGGACAATCAAGCAAATCACTGGAGGAGACTCCATAAATATTCCCATCCTCAATGATAGAGGAGACCAGCACACCTGTGCAAAAGATAAGGCTGAGGCATTTGCAATAATCTTCAGTCAGAAGTGCCAAGTAGATGATCCAGCTCAGCCTCCTCCAGAAGTCCCCAGCATCCCAAATGTCAGTATGCAGCCAATCCAATTCACTCCATGTGATATCAAGAAACAGCTGAAAGCACCGGACACTGCGAAGGCCATGAGCCCAGACAAAATCCCAGCAATAGTCCTGAAGACTTGTGCTCCAGAACTTGCCATGCCAGAAGCCAAGCTGTTCCAGTACAGCTACAACACTGGCAACATGGAAAATTGCCTAGGTATGTCCTGTACACAAAAAACAGGACAAGTCCAACCCATCTAATTACCGCCCTATCAGCCTACTCTCAATCATCAGCAAAGTAATGAGAGGGGTCATTGACAGTGCTATCATGCAGCACATACTTGGCAATAACCTGCTTATGGATGCCCAGTTTAGAGTCCGTCAAGGCCAGTCAGCTCCTGACCGCATCATCTCCTTGGTCCAAGCATGGACCAAAGTGCTAAATACCAGAGGTGGAGTGAGAATGACAGCCTTTGACATCCAGGCGGCATTTGACTGAGTATGGCTCAAGGTCCCTAGCTAAAATGGATTCAAAACCCTATGCTGGTTGGATTCATACCTGACACAAAGGAAGATGGTTGTGATGGTTGGAGGTCAATCATCCTCATCCTCATCCTCAGGCCATCTCTGCAGGAGTTCCTCAGGGAAGTGTCCTAGGACTAACCACCTTCAGCTACTTCAATGACCTTCATAGGGTCAGAAGTGGGGATGTTTGCAGATGACTGCACAATGTTCTGCACCATTCATGACTCTTCAGGTAGTGAAGCAGTTCATACCCAACTGCAGCAGCACTTGGACAATATCCAAGCTTGGGCTGACAAGTGGCAAGTAACATTCGAATCACGCAAGTGCCAGGCAATGCCCACCTCTAACAAAAGAGGCTCTAACCATTGTCCTTTGGCATTCAGTGGTATCACCATCACTGAATCCCCTACTATCAACATCCTGGGGGTTACCGTTGACAGGAACCTGAACTGATCTAGCCATATAAACACTGTAGCTTCCAGAGCAGGTCAAAGACTAGGAATACTGCAGTGTGTAATTTACCTCAACTCCCCAAATCCTGTTCATCTACCAGGCTCAAGTCAGGAATGTAATGGAATACTCACCACTCATCTAGATGAGTGCAGCTCCATCAACACTCAAGGAGCTTGACACCATCCAGTACAAGGCAGCCCACTTGATTGGTACCCCTTCCACAAGCATCCAATCCTTTCTTCATCGACAAAGAGTTGCAGCAGTGTGTACTATCTACAAGATGCACTGCAACAACAAACCGAAGTTCCTAAGGCAGCACCTTCCACGACCACTATCAAGAAGGACGCGAACAGCAGATACCTGGGAACACAACCACTTCACAGACCATATATTATATGTCCTTACTGTTAATGGAAAAAAAAATCAAAGAATTTAAGGCCATCGTTTCTGCTTGACTGAAAATAGGAGATTTGAAAAAGATTCCAATAGGCTAAAAATTACCAATTTTAATTCCTGACTCATACATGTGAGGGAGACAGAAAGTAACAAGCTAATTTGCTTCAGAGCTGTCATATAGAATATTTTAGAAAATGTTATTAAAGACTTTCTTAAAGAGATGTTAGAAAAAAATCAAGTTTGTCAGGAAAACTCAATAAGGTATTGAAATCAATGCAGTTTTGAAAAGGGAAGTCCCATTTGACCAATGTGTCAGATTTTTAAAGGAGTATTCTGTACTCTGAATGAAGGTGTATGTACAGCCATTGGAATTCTGAAGGCCTATGGTAAAGTACGGCATTAAAGGTTATTATGTGGAAAATAAAACCTCTGGTGTTGGATGTAACATACTGATGTGGATGGAAGATTAGCCAAGAGCAAACAGAAAACAATCAATCATGGCCTCTGTTTCTCGAGATGTAATGTGTGGGGTGCAATGGTGATTGGTACTGCAGCATTAAATCTTTGCAACTTATGGAGGTTTATTGGATGAAGGAATTGAAGAATAGTCAACGTATTGCTGACACACAGAGTTAGGAAAGTAAGTAGTGAAGAGGGCATAAGGAGTCTACAAAAGGACCTAGGTTGATTTTTAATCGTTCGAGAAATTTTGAGAATGAAAAGGAGCAGAAAAATGCAGGCAAACTCCAGCATTATGAAGGATTATATTTCTAGAAAACTGTCCGAATCATGATTTTCCAGTATTCAAAACTACATCATATGCACATGCGTCAAGAAAAAAAATTGAGTTTGTGCTTATCCATTTGTGTTTCTCACATAAATTCCAGAAAGGAAAAATTCAGTTACCCAAAGTGGAGGTTGCATGTATCATAAATAAAGGAGGAAATAAATAGTTATACTTGCTAAGAGCCAATTTTACCTCTATTGTTTTGCTTTTTAGCTTACAGCGACCAATTCAACTTCAAGTTCAAATACTTACTGAGCACCTAGTCTGAGATATTGTCAAATAAAAGGTGAGTACAATGATATCAGCACACAACAAATTCAAATGCGACAATGAAGAGATAAAACTAAGGAAAAGAAACAAATTAGCCACTGGCTATTTATCATATCCAGATGGTTGTTTCCATAGATGGCCAGCACTTTTGAGAGAAGCCAGTCTTAATCTAATTATTCAGATTTAAAATCCATGTACAAAATCAATGATAATGTACACAAATTATTCCTAGCATCTACTATATGCAAATACTCAAAGTATACTTGCCTGTGCAAAATTGAGGAATTGATATCATCAGGTACTGAAAATTTCTTGGATGATTTCCATAGAAAACCATAGAAAAACTACAGCACAGAAACACGCCTTTTGGCCCTTCTTAGCTGTGCCGAACCATTTTCTGCCTAGTCCCACTGACCTGCACACGGACCATATCCCTCCATACACCTTCCATCCATGTATCTGTCCAATTTATTCTTAAATGTTAAAAAGGAACCTGCATTTACCACCTCGTCTGGCAGCTCATTCCACACTCCCGCCACTCTGTGTGAAGAAGCACCTCCCCCCATGTTCTCTTTAAACTTTTCCCCCTTCACCCTTAACCCTTGTCCTCTTTTTTTTTCTCTCCTTGCCTCAGTGGAAAAAGCCTGCTTGCATTCACTCTATCTATACCCATCATAATTTTATATACCTCTACCAAATCTCCCCTCATTCTTCTGCGCTCCAGGGAATAAAGTCCTCACCTATTCAACTTTTCATCTGTAACTGAGTTTTTCAAGTCCCGACAACATCCTTGTAAACCTTCTTTGCACTCTTTCAACCTTATTAATATCCTTACTGTAATTTGGTGACCGAAACTGAACACAATACTCCAGTTTCGGCCTCACCAATGCCTTATACAAACTCATCATAACATTCCAGTTCTTATACGCAATACTTTGATTAATAAAGGCCAATATACCAAAAGCTCTCTTTACGACCCTATCTACCTGTGACGCCACTTTTAGGGAATTTTGTATCTGTATTCCCAGATCCCTCTGTTCTACTGCACTCCTCAGTACCTTACCATTTACCCTGTATGTTCTATCTTGGTTTGTCCTTCCAAAGTGCAATACCTCACACTTGTCTGTATTAAACTCCATCTGTCATTTTTCCAGCTGGTCCAAATCCCTCTGCAAGCTTTGAAAACCTTCCTCACTGTCCACTAAACCTCCAATTGTCGTATCATCAGCAAATCTGCTGATCCAATTTACCACATTATCATCCAGATCATTGATATAGATGACAAATAACAATGGACCCAGCAATGATCCCTGTGGCACACCACTAGTCACAGGCCTCCACTCAGAGAAGCAATTCTCTAAAGTCCATGTAGACAATATCACTACCTTGCCTTCATCCACTTTCCTGGTAACGTCCTGGAAAAACTCCAATAGATTGGTCAAACATGACCTACCACGCACAAAGCCATGTTGACTCTCCCTAATAAGTCCCTGTCTGTCCAAATGCTTGAAGATTCTGTCTCTTAGTACTCCCTCCAATAACTTATCCACAACCAATGTCAAATTTACTGGCCTATAATTTCCCGGATTACTTTTCGATCCTTTTTTAAACAACGGAACAACATGAGTCACTCTCCAATCCTCCGGCACCTCACCCGTAGACACCGACATTTTAAATATATCTGCCAGGGCCCCTGCAATTTCAACACTAGTCTCCTTCAAGGTCCGAGGGAATACCCTGTCAGGTCCTGGGGATTTATCCACTTTAATTTGCCTCAAGATAGCAAGCGCCTTCTCCTTTTCAATCTGTACAGTTTCCATGATCTCACTACTTGTTTCCTTTAATTCCATAGACTTCATGCCAGTTTCCTTGGTAAATACAGATGCAAAAAACCGCTTTAAGATCTTCCCCATTTCTTCTGGTTCTGCACATAACCAACCACTCTGATCTTCAAGAGGACCAATTTTATCCCTTACAATCCTTTTACTCTTAATATACCTGTAAAAACTCTTTGGATTATCCTTCACTTTGACTGCCAAGGCAACCTCATGTCTTCTTTTAGACCTCCTGATTTCCTTTTTAAGTATTTTAGAAAGGATTTTGAAATAAAATTAAATATTTGTAATGATACAACAAAATGCACTGTGCAAAATAGTCTGTATGTGCCACAGAGGAGCCTTGACTTTTCTCCCAAGCCATTTTCTGCTCTCTTAAATTTCCATTTGCTATTTTGCTATCCAATGTATCAGCAATAAATACAAAGGAGCATCAAAAGAGGAGGAGTAGTGTTCTCCCCAGTCAACTGCTGTGTCTGATGGTGCTTCAACCAAATCATCCGATGCTGCACAACAAAATGCTGGAAGCACTCAGCGTCGGGTATTATGCAGAAAAACAGTTTTAACTCATGACCCTTCATCAAAACTAGAAAAGGTTAGAGGCAATAAAGATTTCAAGATGAAGAGAAAAGGGCTCGTGACAGAAAAGACATGTGGGAGGCAGTAAAGTCCAGGTTGCTGTGAGAGTTTGTAGGTGTGCAGCAGAGACCTAACGACACTTTCTTCCTTCCTGCTTACCACGAGTATCCTGTTCACTTCTCTCAACTCCTCCATTTAAGTGGCTATCACTTTCTACACCATTGCTTCTGGTACATAGTCCTTTTTCTCAACCACAGTTCCTTCCCAATCGCAGTTGACAGAGGTGTCGTCTGGATCAGAGCGACTTCCAGCACTTCCACTATCAAGCCATCTTTTTCCTTCTGTCCTCTCTAACCCTTACACAAATCTCTCCAGCTTTAAACCTTAGGAACGGTTACTTCGACTGCCAGGCTTTAGATGTCTCAGAAAGGACAGGGAGGGAGGCAAAACAGGTGGGGGTGTAGCGCTGCTGATCAGAGATTGTGTCACGGCTGTAGAAAAGGAGGAAATCATGGAGGGATTATCTATGGAGTCTCTGTGGGTGGAAATTAGGAACAGGAAGGGGTCAATAACTCTACTGGGTGTTTTTTATAGACCACCGAATAGTAACAGGGACATCGAGGAACAGATAAGGAGACAGATTCTGTAAAGGTGTAATAACAGGGTTGTTGTGGTGGGAGATTTTAATTTCCCAAATATCGATTGGCATGTCCCTAGATCAAGGGGTTCAGATGGGGTGGAGTTTGCTAAGTGTGCTCAGGAAGGTTTCTTGACACAATATGTAGATAAGCCTACAAGAGGAGAGGCTGTACTTGATGTGGTATTGGGGAATGAACCTGGTCAGGTGTCAGATCTCTCAGTGGGAGAGCATTTTGGAGATAGCGATCACAATTCTATCTCCTTTACCATAGCATTAGAGAGGGATATGAGCAGACAAGTTAGGAAAGTGTTTAATTGGAGTAAGGGGAAATATGAGGCTTTCAGGTAGGAACTTGTAAGCATAAATTGAGAACAGATGTTCTCAGGAAAATGTATGGAAGAAATGTGGCAAATGTTCAGGTGATATTTGCTTGGAATTCTGCATAGGTACATCCCAATGTGACAAGGAAAGGATGGTAGGGTACAGGAACCGTGGTGTACAAAGGTTGTTGTAAATAGAGTCAAAAAGAAAAGAAGGCTTACAAAAGGTTCCAAAAACCAGGTAATGATCGAGATCAAGAAGATTATAAGGCAAGCAGGAAGGAGCTTAAGAAAGAAATTATGAGAGACAGATGGGGCCATGAGAAGGCCTTGGCGGACAGGATTAAGGAAAACCCCAAGGCATTCTCAAAGTATGTGAAGAGCAAGAGGATAAGATGTGAGAGAATAGGACCAAACAAGTGTGACAGTGGAAAAGTGTGTATGGAACAGGAAGAGATAGCAGAGGTACTTAATGAATACTTTGCTTCAGTATTCGCTACAGAAAAGGATCTTGGCGATTGCAGGGATGACTTACAGCAGACAGAAAAGCTTGAGCAGGTAGATATTAAGAAAGAGGATGTGCTGGAGCCTTTGGAAAGCATCAAGTTGGATAAGTCACCAGGACTGAACAAGATATACCCCAGGCTACTGTGGGAGGTGAGGGAGAAGATTGCTGAGCCTCTGGCGATGAGCTTTGCATCATCAATGGGGACAGGAGAGGTTCAAGATGATTGGAAAGTTGCGCTTGTTGTTCCATTATTCAAGAAAGGGTGTAGAGATAGCCCAGGAAATTATAGACCAGTGAATCTTACTTCAATGGTTGGTAAGTTCATGGAGAAGATCCAGAGAGGCGGGATTTATGAACATTTGGAGAGGCATATGATTAGGAATAGTCAGCATGGCTTTGTGAAAGGTAGGTCATGCCTTACGAGCCTGACTGAATTTTTTGAGGATGTGACTAAACACATTAATAAAGGTAGAGCAGTGGATGTAGTGTATATGGATTTCAGCAAGGTATTTGACAAGGTACCCCATGCAAGACTTATTGAGAAAGTAATGAGGCATGGGATCCAAGGGGTCATTGCTTTGTGGATCCAGCACTGGCTAGCCCACAGAAGGCAAAGAGTGGTTATAAATGGGTCATATTCTGCATGGAGGTCAGTGACCAGTGGTGTGCCTCAAGGAATTGTTCTGGGACCCCTACCCTTCGTGATTTTTATAAATAACCTGGATGAGGAAGTGGAGAGATGGGTTAGTAAATTTGCTGATGATACAAAGGTTGGGGGTGTTGTGGATAATGTGGAGGGCTGTCAGAGGTTACAGCGGGACATTGATAAGATGCAAAACTGGGGTGAGGTGGTTCATTTTGGTAGGTCAAATATGATGGTAGAATATAATAATAATGGTAAGACTCTTGGTAGTGTGGAGGATCAGAGGGATCTTGGGGTCCGAGTCCATTGAGTGTCCTATGGAGGTTCACTCTGTGGTTAAGCATATGGTGCATTGGCCTTCATCAATCGTGGGATTGAGTTTAAGAGCCGAAAGGTAATGTTGCAGCTATATTGAACTTTGGTCAGACCCCAGCTGGAGTACTGTGATCAGTTCTGGTCACCTCACTACAGGAAGGATGTGGAAACTATAGAAAGGGTGCAGAGAAGATTTACAGGGATGTTGCCTGGATTGGGGAGCATGACCAATGAGAATAGGTTGAGTGAACTCTGCCTTTTTTCTTTGGAGTGACAGAGGATGAGAGGTGCCTGATAGAGGTGTATAAGATGATGAGAGGCATTGATCGTGTGGAGAGTCGAGGCTTTTTCCCAGTGCTGAAATGGCTAGGATAAGAAGGCACAGTTTTAAGGTGCTTGGAAGTAGGCACAGGAGATGTCAGGAATAATTTTCTTTTTCCCCCCCACGCAGAGAGTATTGAGTGTGTGGAATGGGCTGCCGGCGACGGTGGTGGAGGCAGATACGATAGAATCTTTTAAGAGGCTCCTGGATAGGTACATAGAGGTTAGAAAAATAGAGGGCTATGGGTAACCCTAGGTAATTTCTATGGTAAGGGAATGTTCGGCACAGCATTGTGGGCCAAAGGACCTGTGTTGTGCTGTAGGTTTTCTATGTTCTAATTTTTAGGTCTGGTGAAGGAACATTCACCTAAACTGTTAGTTAATTTTCTGTCCATAGATGCCATCTAATCTGGTGAATATTTCCAGAAGCCATGTTTTGCATGAGCTTTTTTTTTGAAAAGGGATACAAGGAAAAAAAGTGTTGGAAATACTCAAGTCAGCTAGCATCCATAGAGCAAGAAATTGAGCCAATATATTAGGTTGTCATTACAAGTTTTATTGCTGATTTCCAACATCTACAATTTATTTGCTCTCTTTTATTTAGTTGTTGGCAGAGGACAGGAAATAGGTTTCTGAAGGTATTTTGGGAATGTTGGGATAGATGGATTAAATACGAGGATGAGCCAAGTTCAGACAATGCTGCAGAGGCCTGTGATACATTTTTTTCAGAAGCCAGTGGAATCACTTCTGCACATTTCTGCTCTGAAATATATCACATTTCAGATGTAATTCTATCTATTTCAGACCTGATATAAACTGAACTGACCTTATCTGACTGGAACTTTGGTTAAAAGAACAATCATGTTCCCAGTAGTTACTAATAGTATGACTTTAGGAAGAGTCTTCCTGCTTACTTCAAACTGGGGCTTTGGCCATTCAGGGATATATCTCCTTGGATGCCACAGTTGTCCCACTGTCACATTACAAAAGTAACATTTGGTGTTTTAGGTCCTTACAAACTTATTGAAGAACTTAAGGAATAAATTAGTGGTGAATATTATAAAACTGCTCCACCAATGAATAAAAACATCGACATTTATATTAGTCCAAAGGAAGACACAAAAATAGAAATTGAATCACATTGTTAAACACTTTAGGAATGAAACTTCTAAGTTCTACCTGACCACTAATTGTTCTCTGCTTCTGTTTCCCACCAAAATTACAGGATTGCTTAAGAAATCACTTAATATTTACACCCTGGAGTTCAAAGTATGTCGCAGGATCAGAATCAAAAAACAAACATGTATATTTGGTGAAGTCGCTCAGCTCTCTGCATGGAATAGCATCACTATTTCAGGGGAGAATGGTGATAACTGGACAACCCACCACCATCTCCCACTCACAGTTTCTGAGTGTCTATCATTCTTTTAGAAACTTCTTATTTTGAATTTTTGCAAATACAAAATATTCAATTATATACACAAGTAGGCTGTGAATAGTAGATAAAAATGCAAATAAAAACTAAGGATATAAAAAAAATCCAGTGTTCTATAATGGATCTGATGAATTTCTATTTAAAAGATCATAGATTTCTTCTACTGAATTTTGCTGTTATGCTATTGACCAGATGCTTTAGTTTAAATATAATACTGCTTTAATTAATACATTAGTTTTGATATTTTTTCAACTTCTGTGTTTTGCAATCAAAGATCACTGTGTATTTTTCTGAAGCTGACCTCTCCATAGTGAGGATAACTAGTAATTGCAGAAAGGGGAGGGAATTGGATAGACAGTCAATAATATGACTAGTGAATAGCATAGAGATAGGACTTCTCGATTCTGAATGTAACCTTCTGTCAAATTTAGCATGTGATTTCAATGTCATTTTCATTGTAACTTTTCTGACATAATAAGCAAGTGAGAATTCTGTAATTAAAATAAACTGAAGCTGGCTAAGTTAATTACCAGAAAAGTATATATTTTGCTTCAATGAATAGATTAAAATATTCTTATGTTTCATTATGTTCAATTCATTTGTAATGATTGTGCTCTATTAGTGAACTAATGTTACTTTAATGGATTAAAAATAAAGTTCATGTTTGCCATCCTTATGTCAGTGTAATTGAAAGAGAACAATCGACTAAAAGACAAAATATTGCAACAGGAATCAGATATTGCACTTGATAGTTGCAAAATTTTGCTCAGTTTCTAATTCAAGCTGCAGCAATTGAAACTGAACATCAACTGAAGCCAGTTCAATTAATTGAGATATTAATAGAAACTAAGCCTTTTGAACTCACAAGAGTTCTGACCAGCAGAAACCAACTGGAAGATAGAGACAGTAACAAGTACATTGATGTCAATGCTAAATCTGTATTAAAGAATGTCTGGACTTATTACAGTTCAGCTAAAGCTAGTCATGAATGTGCCAGCTAAAAAGTGCAATGTGCCCTTATGAAGCCCTGTTCTGCTCTGTGGGGGTGGGATCTTACACCACAAAGACTCCAACCAGCGAAGACCAGCTTGCTTGATGAAGATCCCATTCATCTTCAATTCACAGAAGAGGGGCCAAGCATTACAAGAGATTTTCATGTTCCAAAATGTTACCCTTGAAATCTAATCTGAAAGAAAATGAAAGCCTTCCGTCACCCATTGTTCAGGAGGGAAAATATTAGGAAATATAATCCGAGAGATGCAAACATATTTAAAACATATACAAATTAAGGTTATCAGGACAATTTTCAAATGCGTGAAGTAATATTTTTCACTTTTATTTCCTGATGTAACTAGTTTTAAATTTTATTAAAATAACTCTGTAAATGAAGCTTAAACTCTCATCACATTATGTTAAATGCACAAGCCACTCCTCGTGATTCATATTTTTCAAAATTGCAGGATGAAGTGATTTATTTGGTGGGTGGATTTCTGAGGAAGTTTGACTTTAAGTAAAGTTTCTCAAGAAATAGTAAACAGAAACAACAATCAGCATGGCAACATAAAATCTTACTTTGGAGGGGGTGATTTTGTCATTGTGTTCCTAACAGTTTGAGAAGTATTGAGATTAACCCCATTTTCTAACTCTCACTTGATGATTCTGTCACTGAGCATTACGTGCTCTCCCAGATACTTTTTCCAAAATGATGAGGTTTTCTACTTTAATTGCCTTACAGGTTCCGAGTTCCAAATTTCCACCATCCTTTTGGTAAAAATAGGTTTTTTCTCAGCTCCTCTCCAACATTTCTGCAAATTGTCCTAAAGAAAATAAGAGTTTATTTAATTGCATTGTACTGGTTTATTATTGTCATAAGTAGTGACATAACAGTGCAAAGCTTATATTGGTGTACCATCTAGACAGATTATAGAACAATATAACACAGTACAGGCCCTTCGGTCCATCATGTTGTGATGGTCTTTTAACTTATACCAAGACCAATCTATCCCTTCCCTCCCACACTGCCTGCCATTTTTCCTTCATCCACATGCCTCAGAGCTTCTTTAAATCCCCTAATGCATCTACCTTTGCCAGTACCCCTGGTAGTATTTATTCCAAGTACTCACCACACTCTGACATCCCCCCTATACTTTCCTCCAATCACCATAAAATTATGCCCTCTCATCTTAGCCGTTTCCACCCTGGCAAAAATATGCTGATTGCCCACCTTATCAATGCCTCCTACAATCTTACACACCCCTATCAAGTCATCTTTCATCCTCCTTTGTTCCAAAGGAAAGCCCAAGTTTGGTCAAGCTTTCCTCATAAGACATGCTCTTTAATCCAGGCACCATCCTCGTAAATCTCCTCTGCGCCCTCTTCAAAGCATTTACATCCTTCCTATACAGTAACGAGGTGACCAGAATTGAACACAATACTCCAAATGTGGTCTAATCAGAGTTATATAGTCTCATAACATTATCTTGTGGCTCTTAAAGTCAGTCCTCCAACTAATGAAGGTCAACACACCATATACCTTCGTAATCACCCAATCATCTTGCATGGCAACTTGGAGCGATCAATGGAAATGGACATCAAGATTCCTCTGTTCCTCCACACTGCTAAGAATCCTGCCATTAACCCTGTAATCTACCTTTAAGTTATTGTGCTCTCATGCTTACGTATGTAAGTGCCTATATTGAGGTAGTGAAAAGAAAAACAGAATGCATAATATAGTGTTGTAGTTACAGAGGAAGTACAGCATAGGCAGTACAGATAGACAAATAAAGTGCACATGTCATGATAGACTGGAAGAACTAATTTCATCTTTTAGCATATGAGAGTTACATACAAGGTTAAGATAAGTGCAGTGGAGGAAGACCTTGAGTCTGATAAAGTTCAAAGTAAATTTACTATCAAAGTACATATATGTCACCATATAGAATCCTGGGATTCATTTTCTTGCCGACATACTCAATAAATCCATAATAGAATAATAACCACAATAGAATTAATGAAAGGTCCCACCAACTTGGGTGTTTAAAGTGTGCAAAAGGCAACAAACTGTACAAATACAAAAAGAAAGAAATAATAAATAAATAATAAATGAGCAAGCAAACAAGCAATAAGTATCAAGAACATAAAATGAAGAGTCCTTGAAGATGAGTTCATAGGTTGTGGAAACATTTCAATGATGGGGCAAGTGAATACGAGTGAAGTTATCCCCACTGGTTCAAGAGCCTGATGTTTCAAGGGTAATAACTGTTGCTGAACTTGGTGGTATGAGTTCTGTGCCTTCTTCCTGATTTTATCAACAAGAAGCACGGCCCGGGTTGTGGGGATCCCTGATGATGGATGCTGTTTTCCTGCGACAATGCTTTGTGCAGATATGCTCAATGGTGGGGAGACCTTTACCCATGATGGAATAGGCCATATCTACTACTTTTTGTAGGATTTTCCTTTCAAGGGAATTGGTGTTTCCATACCAGGCTGTGATTCAATATACTCGCCACTACACTTCCATAGAAGTTCGTCAAAGTTTTAGATGTCATGCCTTAGTCTTTGCAAGCTCCAAAGAAAATAAAGGTGCTGCCATGCTTTCTTTGTAAGTCCACTTATGTGCTGGGCCCAGTACACGTTCTCGTAAATGATAACACCGAGGAATTTAAAATTACTCTCTCTGCCTCTGATCCTCTGATGAAGACTGAGCTATGGACCTTCGATTTCCTCCTCATGAAGTCAATAATCAGCTCCTTGGTCTTGTTGAGCAAGAGATTGGTGTTGTGGCACCACTCAGCCAGATTTTCAGTCTGCACATTGCATTGCCACCTTTGATTCGGCCTACAACAGTGTTGTTGTGAGCAAACCTGAACATAGCATTGGAGCTGTGCTTAGCCACACAGTGTAAAGTGAGGAGAGCAGGGGGCTAAGCACACAGCCTCATGGTGCACCTGTGCTGATGGAATCTGATAGTACATGATTGCAAGCATTTTTTATCTTCTGCTTGATGGGAAAAGTGAGAAGAGAGAATAACATCAGTCAGAGGAGTCTTTGATTACGTTGGATACTTTCCTGGGGCAGTGGGAAGTGAAGACAGTCAATGGAGGGCAGGCTGTTTTGCACAATGGATTGAGCTGCATTCACAAGCCTCAGCAGTTTGTATGTCATGGGCTGTGGTGCCTTTGGATAGAATGCTTTCCATGGTTGTCATTGCTTCCCATAATTAAATCTTCCTTCTCCCTCCCTTGTTCCATTGAAAACAATCCTAGAATAGCCATTCTGATTACTAACTTTTTCTACCTGTCCTTTAAAACCGCGCCAGTGCGATCTCTCTCCTATAATATGGTGACTCCCTTCAGTCAGTTGTAAGTGGTCAAATCCTGGAGCTCCCTGTCCAAGATTACCACTACCTTCACATCTGGAGGCAGACAATAAAAGCTGGCCACACCTGCAAAAGTTGCATCCTTGAAATGAACAATTATAACTACCATACAAATTACATTTGCTATGGCCTTAATGACATTTACAAATTTCAATTCATTTTTCCCCCAATTTCTGTACCTTGAGACAAAATAAATTTAACTAAACAAACTTCAGTAACATTAATAATCCTGGCTGAATTGCTTTGAAGGAATAAACTTTAAGAACTTTATTAAGCATTTATTTTATTTTAGTTTGTTTAGGGATACAGTGTGGAACAAGCCCTTCTGTCATAAGGGAGGGCACTGGGAGCAGACCCATATGTAAGACACAGACACCGAAGTACTGGAAACAGGACTTGACTAGAGAGCTGGGACAGGAACACAGACTTGGGCTAGGACATTGGCTAGACAAGTGGGACCAGGACAAGGAACTTGGAACTAGGAGCCTGGGCTTGGACTCCGAGCCGGAGACTGGACAAGGACCCAGAACCTGGGTCTTGACTCAGGCTCAGACTCCGAAACTAGGCGAGGATATGACGTGGCTACAGGACTGGACATGGCTTGGGTTCTTCGAGGCATGGGTATGGACTCCGAGCCAGGGACTGGGCTTGGACCCAGAATCTGGGTCTTGACTTAGGCTCGGACTCCAGAACTAGGTGAAAACATGACGTGGTCTAGGGAGACAGGACTAAGTAAGGCTACTGTACTGAACAAGAGACTCCTGGGCAGGACAAGGGAACTCCAGCACAGGATGAGAACACAAAGCCTTGAATTGTTACTTAGGAACAGCTGAGCCTTGGACTTGGGACAACAGGAACCTCTGAAACTTGGAGTTGGGACGACAGGAATGCAGAACAGAGCCTTGATCTTGGGAAGGACAGGAACACAGAGCCTTGGTCTAGAGCACGGGAACCAGGAGCCTTGGACTTGAGAGGCAGGAACACAGAACACAGAGCCAGGACCCCTCCTTTGGAACAGGATTTGAGGCCAGGGCTCTACACAGCATGCTGAACACAATGAGACAGTTCCCAACATTAGGTAGCAGCAAACAGCCAGACCTACTTTGCGAAGGTGTGGACAC
Organism: Mobula hypostoma; assembly: GCF_963921235.1. Lineage (NCBI taxonomy): Eukaryota > Metazoa > Chordata > Chondrichthyes > Myliobatiformes > Myliobatidae > Mobula > Mobula hypostoma. Next base: position 53,144,254 of record NC_086098.1, on the reverse strand, counting down.
AGACAGTTCCAACTCAACGATAGACAGTTCCTTATCTTGACACAGCAAGGCTCCGGTCTCACCCTGGTGGTAGAACTTGACAAGGTTACAGGCAAGGCTCCAGACACGGGTTGCAGGCAAGTCCTCAGGCGGGGCTTCAGGCAGGGCTACAGCCAAAGGCTACAGAAAGAAGGGAAGGGAGCAGTCCAGCCTCAGGGTCACAGCTAAGACAGCCTGGCTTACCCAACAGAGGCAAGGACAGGAAGGGACAGATCCAACCACAGGGTAACAGCAAAGATGGCCTGACTTACCCCCACAGAAGCAAGGACAAGATACTGACAAGACAAACCAGCACCCACACTGTCTGTCTGTATCTTGTTTTACGGCAGTTGGCATCCAGCTTAATGGTGCATTACCGCCACCCTCTGCTCCAGAATGTGCACTAGACATACATTCCAAATCCCTTCACCCAATCGCGTACACACACACAATATATATATAATATATATACATACATACCTACACTTCACCCTCCCATCTTTGACCATCCTAGTATCCTATTCCTGTTTATTCATCATATTCTATAAAAAACCCCTGTACCCCTTATAAATGCTAAAAATACCCAGACTTGTGCTCTCTCACCCATGCCCAGCAACCCTTTTGATGTGAATTCCTGCATCCCCAACTCCCTTAATTTATTTCTCATCATATCTCTCTGTATCCCATACTTCCTGCAACTCAGAACTACATGTTCTACTGACTCCTCTTCCTGACATTCCTCACACAATCCTGTCTGGTGTTTCCCTATCATTTTTAATGTTTTGTTTAATGCACAATGCCCCAGCCTTAACCTAGTCCACACAATTTCCTCTCTTCTGTTTCCATTACCTACCCTAGTAACTGCAACACTCTTTTGTATTTGATATAAATGCCTCCCTTTCCCATCTTTCTTGCCACATTCGGTTGACTTTTTCCCCAGATTACACACTTAACCTCTGCTTTACTGATACTAATGTGCATTTCCACATTTTCTTTCTTTAACACCCTCTTTGCCAACTCATCCACCCTCTCATTCCCCTTCACCCCTACATGTGCTGGAACCCATAGAAATTTTACCTGACCTCCCTGATTTGCAATTCTTGTAACTAACTGAAGGACTTCATAAAGTACATCTTGCTGACTGTTTGTGTGAAAATACCTTAAACTTGCTAGAACTGAGGATGAATCTGAACATATCAATGCTTTGTCTTGTCTGGCTTTCTGCACCCATTGCAACGCAACCAACACTGCCAGCATCTCCACTGTAAACACCCCCAACTTATTAGATGTTCTTCTGCTGATTCCAATTTCTTTTGCTGGTATTACTACCCCAAACCCTGTCACTCCTGTTTCAGGTTCCTTTGCACCATCCGTATAAATGTGAGAATAATCACTATACTTTTCCATCACATGACAGTTAAATGCATTTACCAAATCTGTTTTATATCTTTCTTTCCTTTTTACCTCTAACAAATGCCAGTCTATGTCAGGCCATACAAGCTTCCATGGAGCTACAACCGGATAAACTACTGAAGGACTTATCCTCAGATCAAATACTCCACATTCTTTCGCAATATCATTCCCTACCTGACTAAAGGTATCCCTCTGAAACCTCCCATTTTCCCAGCACTCCTGCAACACTCCTTTAGTAGGGTGAGAATCATTGTGCCCCTGCAAGTTAGCCCAGTAGTTTGCCATCACTTGCATCCTTCTTAGTTCCAAAGGTATTATTCCCATTTCTACCTGTAGGGCTGACACTGGTGACGTTTTAAAAGCCCCACTGCACACTCTCAAGGCCTGAGCCTGAATCACATCCAGTTTCCTTATAAGAGACCTAGCTGCTGATCCATATACTATATTTCCATAATCCAATACAGATCTTACTAAAGCCACATACATTCTCTTCAAAGCTGAACAACTTGCTCCCCATTCCCTACCAGTCAAACATCTCATCACATTTATTACTTTTTTACATTTCTCCTCAACTTTCCTGATATGGTCTGCCCATGTTAATCGTGAATCAAATATAACCCCCAGAAATTTAAATGATGCAACCCTTTCTAATTCAACCCCATACATCCTTAACTTCTTCCCTACCTCAACCCTTTTCCTGGTAAAAAAAAATACAGTTTGAGTTTTATCTACTGAAAATCTACATCCCCAATCATAACCCTACTCCACCACTTCAACAATTGCTTCTTGTAGTTTCCTGATTATATGGTCCATGTTCCTGCCTCTTTTCCACAAGGCCCCATTATCCGTAAACAGTGACCTACCCATATCCACTGGTACCTTTGTGAGGACATCATTGATCATAATGACGAAAAGTAACGGGCTAATCACACTACCTTGAGGTGTGCCATTTTCCACTATGTACTATTTTGATAATTCTGATCTAATCCGAACTTGAATTTTTCTACCAAACAAAAAATCTTTAATCCAATTAAAAACTCTCCCACCAACCCCCATCTTGTGCAGTTTAATTAATAATCCTTCCTTCCACATCATATCATAGGCTTTTTCAATGTCAAAGAACACTGCCACTACTGACTCTCTATTTGCCTGGGCCTTCCTTATTTCAGTCTCTAACATAATCACTGAGTCCATGGAATTCCTTCCCTTTCTAAAACCACTGATAACTTGCCAGCATTCCCCTTTTCTCAAGCTCATATGATAACCTTTCTGTTATCATTCTTTCCATTATCTTACATATACTTGATGTTAATACAATTGGTCTGTAACTAGTGGGTTTTGACAGATCCTTGCCAGGCTTCCTTATTAGAATTACTACTGCTTCTTTCCATGCACTTTGTAATCTTCCCTCCTCCCACACTGTTATAAAAATGCAGCAACTTCAAGAGCGCTCCTTCTCCTAGATTTTTTAGCATCACAGAGCATATCAGATCTTTCCCTGGGGAGGTTGGTCTCGATCTCTTTATTACTCTCACCTTTTCTGCTAATGTAAATGGATCATCAATTATATCATCTGTTCCTTCCCTCCTGCTTAACACACCTGGGTGTTGGCTCATTATTCTTTCCCTTCTTCAGACAAATTTTCTGAACTGTGTATCAGTACAAATGACTTGGCCATGACCTCAACCTTATCCCTACTGGAGACTGCAGTTTCCTCCTCAGATATCATTACTGGATATTCCCATTCCCTTCTATCTCCTCCCATCCTCTTAATCATTCCCCATATCTCTCCCACAGGTGTTGTTCTTCCTACCTTGTCGCAAAAACTCCTCCAACTTGCCCTTTTAGCTTGACATATAGTTCTTCTCACCACTGCCTGTGCTTTCTTATATTGAACCAAATGCTGCATATTATGGGTTCTTTTAACTAGCCTGAATGCTCTATTTCTGTTTTTTACAGCCTGAAAACATTCCTCTGTCCACCATGGTACCAGTTTTCTATTCATCTTATTTTTACTCCTAGGTATAGATCCTTCTGCTGCCATGATAATTGCTGAAGTCACCTGACTGTTTAATTCATCTACATTTCCAGAAATATCAATCTTTGTCAACCCTTCTTCACTCAACTTCTGGAACTTACCCCAATCAGCTTTTTCAAACACCCACTTTGGGGTTCTGCCACCTGGTCTTACTTCAACTCTTTCACCCACTGAACACAAAACTGGGTAGTGATCACTGCCTACTGTTGAAGCAGTCCAAACTCCCCAGTTACTAATGCCAGCCAAGGTATTAGACACTAACGTAATATCTAACACTGACTCAGCTCCTGTTGTTATATCTATCCTTGTGCCGCTACCATCATTCATACACACCAAATCCCTTTCTTCCATCAAATCTTCAATTACCTTTCCATTTAGATCTGTAATCTGATCCCCCCATATTGTGCTATGAGCATTGAAATCTGCACACCACACTACTTTATGTCTGTTTTGTCCTTGTATCTTTAATAGGCTGTTCAAATCCAACCTTTTACATGGATTGTAGTAGTTAACACTTCCACCACTATGTATTCCTGATCATCTCCTTTTTCCAGTACCCTATATGGTATACCTTGCTTGATTAACATAGCACAATCCCCTCCTCCCCCTAGATTTCTATCTTTCCTTATCATTGTATACCCATATACCACAAAGTCTAAAGTTGGTTTCAACCAAGTTTCCTGAATACACACTACATCCGGTTTTACAACTATTTCTTTAATAAAGTGCTTGAATTCCTGGCTATTGGCCAGTAAGCTCCTTGCATTCCATTGTAAAAGAATCACCATAATTAGTATTAACCAACACATGACACTTCCTGGCTTGACTGATTACTGAGGTTCTCCCTCACTTCCTCCCATGTCAGTCCTACTAACCCTAAATGGTTTACTGCTGCTTTTACCACCAGCTGAATTTTGTCACTTTTTGACTTTACCTCAGCCGTACTATTAATCACTCCTGCAATGAATGTTACTAGAGCCTTTTTGTCTACATAAATCCTGTCATTTGTTCTTTGTTGCTTCTCTTGTATCCCTATTGCTATAAGAATGTCAAGAGAACAGAATAATGCTCCTGTTCATTAGGAGCATTATTCTGTTCTCTTGACATTCTTATAGCTTCTGCATAAGTGATCTTTCTTTACACTCTTATTTCTTGAATTTTAGTCTCCCGTCTGACAACCTCACACCCACTATATGCAACATTGAGCTCCTTCACAATGGCAGCATTTTGGTTGAACTCCTGTTCCGCACTTTCCATATTCATGATCACCCCCACATCTAGCACATTTCCTCTGCCTTTTACAGTTTTTAGCCACGTGTCCAAACCTTTGACAATTATAGCACCTCAGCGGCTTTGGCACATACACCCTTACTGGGTAACTCATGAAACCCAGGAACACCTTCCTTGGCACTCTTTCTTTTTCAAATTCAATCAATACTGATTCACTTTCCTTTTTCACTCCCTCCTTTGTTGTTTCCAGTCTTTGAACATTCATTACTTTCCCTCCTTTGATATTCTTCTTTATCACCTCCATATTTATACTCATTGGTATCCCCGTGATCACTCCTTTACAACCACTGTTTTGTGCTCCCACCCTCCCAGTGTATTCCACCTTGCATTTTCCTATCTCTTTTAGCTTGAGTGCTTTCTCAAGTTGTTCCTCATTCACATATCTTACCAACAAGTTGCCATCATTAAGGACTTTTGCAAATACTATTTTCCCTACCTTATTTGTCAGAGTTGTTGTTAGCACAAACAGGTTAATTTTCTTCATATGTCCCTGAGCCTTCTCATTAAACCTAATTATGACAACACCCCCTCTCTGAGCTTGTTCATCTTTCTCACTTTCAGAGCTTTCTCCACTATCATTTCTTATTCTTTTATTCCCTTTGTCTTGGTTTTTATTCATCCAACCCCTCACTACCTCCTCATTCCCTTTATTTCTTCCTTCACAATAATCCACCTCTCCCCAGCTGCCTACCTCTGGTCCCAAGTCTCTATCCCTCTCCTTCTCCACTTTCCTTCCCTCAACCCCACCTCTTATCTTGTCCACCATTACCAGACCCACACAACCCCCTCCCAGCAATTTCCATTCCTTCCCCACTCTCTTTCCCTCAACAGGTTCCAAACCACATTCACACATCAAGCAAAACACAGCCAGCTTCCAGTCAAGCCAACTCAGCAGCTGAACCTTCCACCAACCAGCCTTTCACGCCTACTCCTGCAACCCAACACCCACACTAGAACCCAGGGCCACTTATATTCCCAGCCCCAAGACAAGCATCAGGTGCCTACGATTAAGCCCAACTGAAACAAGGAACAGCCAGAAGACCTGGAGTCTAGAGTCCACGGACTGGAACACGTACTTCACGGACCAGACCATGACAGAACCAGACCACCCTGCAACCCACCTGTTTAAGACTAGCTTAATCATGGGATAATTTACAATGACTAATTACTAACTACTAAGTACTAATTACTAACTAGTACATCTTTGTACTGTGGGAGGAAACCGGAGCACCTGGAGGAAACCCACATTCTCATGTAAGTACTAACTCCTTACAGATGGCACCAGAAAAGAACTCAGAACTCCAGAACACCCAAACTATAATAGCATTTAAACTTTTTTTAAACCTATTAACCTTATTAATCATGTTCAATAAATTAATTCTTCAACACCTTTGATCGCTTTAAATTCTAGAGAGCATCAACCCCATCCATTAACGTTTCCTCAAGTAATGCAGGGATCAATCTGGTGAACTTTTGCTGCATGCCCTCAGCAACTACCACCTCCAAAATACCAGGATAAATTTCCGCAGCTATCCTGATATGCTATAACAATCTCTTTGACCCCCTACCACCAGGCAGGAAGCACCATGGCATCAGGGCAAGGACATGGGAAACAGTTTCTTCCTCCATGAAACTATGAAGCTACTGAACTCTCTCCGTCACCACCCAGCTCTCACCACATATGAAGTGTCAGTAGCGTTATACTGTTTACTTTTTTTAACGCACCTTACTACTAGTTATTTTATTATGATTATGATTACGACACGCAGTCCTCTTTTATTGTCATTTAGTAATGCATGCATTAAGAAATGATACAATGTTCCTCTAGTATGATATCACAGAAACACAAGACAGACCAAGACTGAAAAACTGACAAAAACCACATAATTATAACATATAGTTACAACAGAGCAAAGCAATACCGTAATTTGATAAAGTATAGACCATGAGCGCGGTAAAAAAAAGTCTCAAAGTCTCTCGAAAGTCCCATCATCTCACGCAGATGGTAGAAGGAAGGAAAACTCTTCCTGCCATGAACCTCCAGCGCCGCAAACTTGCCGATGCAGCACTTTGGAAGCACCCGGCCACAGCCGACTCTTGGGTCCATCCGAAAACTTCGAGCCTCCGACTGGCCCTCCGACACCGAGCACTGAGCACCATCACTGCCGAGCGCTTCGATCCCGGCCCTGGCCACCAAGCAACAGGCAAAGCCGAGGATTCGGGGCCTTCCCCTCCGGAGATTCTCGATTGCACAGTAGCAGCGGCAGCGAAGCGGGCATTTCAGAAGTTTCTCCAGATGTTCCTCCGTGCTTCTTCACATCTGTCTCCATCAAATCAGAATTGTGCATGATACCCTACTTAACAAAAACAGATATCATTCACCAGAGAGGCCGCGCACGCTGCGTCATGTCACCAACTTCTCCTCCCATATTTATTTGTGGTAATATAACTGTATGTGTTGTGTGTGAGTTATATGTACTTCCTCTTTCTAGAGGAATGTTGTCTCATTTGCCAGTATACATGTACGCAGTTGAAATGACAATAAGCTTGAACTTGAACTTGGGTCTGGTACAGCAATTTGAAGGCATGAGAATGTAAGAAGCTGCCCAGTAAATCATGGACACATCCCCCCCACCCCCACCACTGGTAGCATCTCCAGGAAGTGCTACCTGAAGAAGTCAACATTTATTAGCAAATATTGTCATCATCCAGGCCATGCCATCTTTTCTCAGCTACCACTGGGCAAGAGGCCTAGAAACCTGAAGACCTACACAACTGTATTCAAGAACAGTTACTTCCCTTCAATTATTTAGTGCTTGATCCAACTGGCAAAACCCTAATCACCATATTTTAGTAACACCATGACTACTTTAATTACCATGTTCTAAAATAGACTGTTTCTGTTCTAATTATGTTTTCTTGCATAAGTTGTGTATAATATATAATTTTCTTGTGACTGACGCTGTGTCTAGAAGTCAAGTCTCCTTGAATATTTAACTCAAAGCCTTGAACATTTATCAACCATGCATTGTACTGGTCATCCCAAACTGAATGCAAAACTAGGAAAGTTATGCATCAGTTATATAGGGCATGAGTGAGAGGGCATCTGGATTATAGTGTACAGTGTTTGTCACCTCCTTTCAGGAAGGGTGTCAATCCAGTGGAATCAGTTCAGAGTGGACTTGCACGACAAATACCTGGACTGAGGGTTCCTCATCAAGAAGGCATGTAACCACTGAAGTTTAAGACAGTGAAAGGGAATGTGAATGAAATAGGAATGCAATTTAAGGTTACAATCAGACAAATTGCAACTAACAGCAGAAATTGCTGGTTCTGATACCAAGAGGGTGAGGTTATCTGAAATTATGATATTCTGATATTCAATTATGAAGGCTATCCATCTGTAATATTAATGGATTTTTTATCTCCACAAAACTTTCCAACATTCTTTCTTTAAGGTTCAGAATCATCTACATCCCTGATCTAACATGCCCTTTTGTTGGTTTTCTCTCTCATTAACTTCCTTTATTAGGCAATATTGCTTCATAAATATAGAAAACATATTGACAACCTTGACAATACTCTACCAAAGATATTCCATTTGGTTTATTCTATTCTCCCTATTTCTCTGCAACTTAAAACTAACTTGTGTTCTCTTTACCCTATTGAGAAGAAACTTTAACTCTGTTTTTCTCTTCACAGTATCTGTCTGACCTGGTAAGTGATTCTAGCATTTATTTTTTCAAATTTGTAAGACCTGTGGTCAGCCAGACCACTGGGGTTTAGAGAACAAAAGTGAATTTAAAACCACCCACCATGTGTTCTGATCCCTGAACTAGAATAAAGTTCACGCTGTTTGAGATTTTGTGTGAATAATCTCTCTCTCTCTCTTAAACACAATGTAATCTTTCCTTCTCTCTCTTTTTTTTCTCTATCATTTATCTAAGTTGATGTCAATACTTTTTTATAATTCTGCAAAACTTTGGTTGGTATGACTGATATCAGTCCCATCATTTTCCAGCCTCCAATTTTTCAGCTTATCCTCTTTGCACTACTATCAGCTTCCTCCTCTAGCTACTAAAGGGCAAAAGAATAAAGCACTGAAGAATGATGGAGAGGATAAGACCCAGGTTCGCCGGGGTTTTATCCACAGTTTCCCCACAAGGAAACTGTATATTCCCCAGTCTTTACAAGGAATTGCAGATAAAAGTAAATTATGTTAAAGTTCAAAAACTGGTGCTTTCTTTTATGTGTTTAATTATTTGTGTCTGTAATAAGTGTTTGTAAGGTAATTGTTTAATAAAGAATTAAATATAATGCATGTTTTTTAGTTTAAAAGTGTTTTCAAAGTTTCACTGTGAATAGATTTTAACTGCTTTGAATATCAGAGATGGTGTTGTCCAATTTGTCAACAGTTTGCTAAAGTGTGTTGTGCATAGGGATATTCATATTATGGATTTACATCACATCACACTAATGAATATATACCATTCTTGTGCATGCAAATGAGTTACTATTTCTAATGTCCTGCTGAACACGACCCACAGAGGTTCTATTGTAAAATTCAAGGTTACCGTCCACGGGTGATCAAACCGGTAGTTTGTTTAAATCTGTACTTGTTTAGTACATCCATTGCGAGGGTAGTAGTGAAGGACTGAGCACAGCAGAGTGGAACCTGAAGTCCTTACAGAAATTGTAAGTAAAGATTATTGGTTTTTAAATAACATTAAGAAATTAAGGAACTTAATTGACGAGGAGGCATAATTTTAAGGTGATTACAGGATATGACACGGGAGAGGTCAGAGGTATGTGTTTTTACAGATATTGGTGGGTGTGTGAAACAATCTACCAGGGATGATGGTAAATGGCATTAAAAGTTTGACAGAAGGGCGCATAGATAATAGAAAAATCGAGGGCTAAGTGGGAGTGAAGAATTAGATTGGTCTTAGAGTAGGTCTGATAATTCTGTTGAAATGTTCACAGTTAAGTTATTTTATTTTTGTACGGAAGGAATATTCATGTATATTTTCCTAAAATCTCAATCTTTAAATAAAAATCCTCACCACTGCATATCCTGCATTGGAATATAATCTTATTACTCATAAAAATGGGTGAATTATAGAGTTGTAAAAACATTACAGTCTCATAGCCCGATAGCATTGTGGTTAGCACAACACTTCACAGTACAGGTGACCCAGGTTCTATTCCCGCCGCTGGCTTTTTCTATATTCTTCCTGTGATCGTGTGGGTTTCCTCTCACAATCCAAAGACATACCGGTCTATAGGTCAATTGGTCATTGTAAATTGTCCTGTGAGTAGGTGAGCATTAAATTGCCGGAAGCCTTATGTTGGTTGAGTAAAAGTTTTCCAGACTGATCCCACCTTTAAGCACTATTTGTAAGCCTGCTGGTCATAGGTTAAGACCATGAGATATCATACCATCTTTACCATCCTTTCATGCTTTGCATCTGGATGCATAACATTCCCTGAATGATACCTCTAATCCATTCCTTTAGTCCTTCTACCAGTTACTTTAAGTCAATGCCTCTTATTGTTTTTACACCATTGCCAAGGGAAAGGGGTCTTCCCATTTTACTTTAAGCCTTACGTAATATTATACACTTCCACTAAGAAACAATCCTGCCTGCAAAGAATTTTATGAAATTATTATTAGGATCTAGGCATTTCTAGCCAAACCTTTATTCATTTACTTATTTTCCATGTGAAGCTGATACAAGAATTATCCCTTATTTTGAAGATGAAATATCAAATGCTACAGATAGAAGTACTGAGCAATTGTTCAGATACACTATAGTAAAGTTCCCTCTATTCTGCTTAAGTAATATCTGAATCTATGAGAACATCTCACATCACTGCACTAGAATATGACTTTTGCCTCCAACTCTAAATATCAGTTGGCTTTTCTAAATGGTTGTTAATTTGTGGGAGCTCATTTTGCCATGGCCGTATGTCAACCTTGATTTTTCAGACTTGACAGTATTTGTTCAGACTACAGTTAATATTTCCACTCCATTGCGATAGGTTCTAGGCAAACAGGGACTAAATGAGACAGAATCATAGGAAAGAACAGAAAAGAAGATCTGTAAGATGGTGGAAGGATGGAGTAAATATCTGATGGTAGACTTGATGTGGAGTGTGGTAAAGGGAGTTGGTGATAGAATTGCTCTAGAAATGCTGCAAATGTTGTTTGAAAAATGTAAGCAGTCAGTAATAATCCAAAATAGTTGAATTCAACATTGTTTGGAATGCTGTAAAATGCAGCAACATTTCTCCAAGCATCAGTGAGCTAAATTGAAGCAGGTCTGCAGGCCAAGCATGGGCTGTGGATGGAACAGACTAATACAGTCGTACGGTCCGGATTCACAGATTAGATGAAGTGGCAGTATGGCACAGTAAGTAGAGCCTCACACAGCTCAGCAGTTATGATCAGTCCTAACTCCTGGTGCTGTGACTGTGCTATTCTCACTGTTATCATGTTGGGTCCCCCAGGGACACCAACTTCCTTTCACTTTCCAATTCTGCTGTCATGGTCTGGTCCGTGAAATCCGTATTCCGGTTCATGGTCCAGTCCATTGACCCTTGCTCCAGGTTTTCCTGTCTACCTGTTTCTGTTCTTGTTGAGCTCTAACTGAGGCAGCTGGTGCTCGTTGGGGCTGGCTGCATAAATACCTTCAGAGACCAGGGTGTGGCAGCTGGATTGTTCTTGTCCTTACTCCTTGTATCCCTTCCTCTGCCTTCTGTTTCCTCGCCTGAAGCCCTAGTCTTGCCTGTAACTCTTGCCTCGCCTGAAATTCTCGTCTTGCCTTGCTTTGCCAGAAGCCTTGCCTTGTCTTGCTGGTAACTCTCACCTCACCTGAAGTTCTCATCTTGCCTTGCATTGCCTGAAGGCTTGCCTTGTCTTGCTGGTAACTCTCACCTCGTCTCGCCTGTAGTCTTGTCCTGGAGCTACCCTGTACCTAGCTCCCTTCCTGTCCCTTGCCTCCGTTGGGTAAGCCAGGCCGTATTGCCGTTACCTACGGTTGGTTCTGTCCCTTCCTAACCCTTGCCTCTGTCAGGTGGTGATCCGCGCCCTGCCCAGGAGGAGCCTCGAGCCTCTAGCCTCCAGCCTCCTGCCAAGCCTCACCTCTAGTCTCTAGCCTCAAGCCTGAAGACTCCAGCCTCGTTCTGCCTGCCAGCCAAGCCTCGTCCTTGCCTAGTTCTGGGGTCCGAGCCAGAGGCAAGACCCAGGTACTGGGTCCTTGTCCAGTCTCTGGCTCGGAGTCCAAGCCTGGGCTCCTAGCTCTCTTGCCCAGTCCTGTTCCTGGTTCCCGGTTTTCCTGTCCATGTCCTTGCCCTCGCCCTGTATCCTAGTCCTGTCCCGAGTACTTCAGTGCCTGTGTCTTGCACTTGAGTCCTTTCTCAGCCACCTGTTATGCACTAACCTGTAGGTTTTGGGTTCTCAGTAAATTACTGCTGGTTAGGTGGATTGTAAGAAAATTGGAAAGAGTTGATGGGTATGGATTGTGATTGATGAAGCAGCAGTTTGGACCTGGACCACTGAGAAATGTGGTGGCATCCAGCCCAGTGTAATCATGTTTCTTTGAGTGGTATGACTCTAAACGTTGGGGAATTATTCATTTGAACTCTATTAGCCTCAGTAGTGCTCTTGGGATAACTCTCAATAGGTTTGTTAATTCCACACTCAGTGGGGTTGTGCCTGGGTGTCAATAGTAGTCATTTTTGCCTCTTTTCTGCATTTGGATCATGGCCCCTAGTGAGGTCTGGGGCTGAGTAGACCAGGCGGAACCTCATCTGAACATCTGTGACCGGATTATTGGTGAGTAACTTCGGTTTCTGTTTGATAGCTTGGTGGATGAAAATTTCCAGCAGATGGTGGAATAGGTGACTGTGTTGCTAAGTTTGCAGATGTTACGAAGATTGGTGGAGGGGCAGGTAGTGTTGAGGAAACAGGGAGACTGCAGAACATAGAACATAGAAATCTACAGCATATTACAGACCCTTCAGTCTGCAATGTTGTGCTGACCATGTAACCTACTCTAGAAACTGCCTAGAATTTCCCTACCGCATAGCCCTCTATTTTGCTAAGCTCCATGTACCTATCTGAGAGTCTATCCAACTCCACCACTGTCACTGGCAGTGTATTCCACACACCCACCACTCTCTGTGTGGAAAAACATACCCCTGACATGCCCTCTGTACCTACTTCCAAGCACCTTAAAACTATGCCCCTTTGTGCTAGCCATTTCAGCCCTGGGAAAAAGCCTCTGACTATCCACGTGATCAATGCCTCTCATCACCTTATGCACCTCTATCAGGTCACTTCTCATCCTCCGTTGCTCCAAGGGGAAAAGGCCAAGTTCACTCAACCTATTCTCATAAGGCATGCTCCCTAATCCAGGCAACATCCATGTAAATCTCCTCTGCACTCTTTCTATGGTATCCACATCCTTCCTGTAGTGAGGTGACCACAGTACTCCAAGTGGAGTCTGACCAAGGTCTTGTATAGCTGTAACATTACCTCATGGCTCCTGGATTCAAGGACTCAGACAGATTAGGAGGTTGGACAAGAGAGTGGCAAATGAAATACAATGTTGGAAAATGTATAGTCATGCACTTTGGTAGTAGGGATAAATGTGCAGACGATTTTCTAAATGGAGAGAAAATCCAAAAATCTGAGACGCAAAAGGACTTGGGAGTCCTTGTGCAGAACACCCTAAAAGGTTAACTTGCAGGTAGAGTTGATGGTGAGGAAGGCAAATGCAATTTTAGCATTCATTTCAAGAGGACTAGAAAACAAGAGCAGGGATGTGATGCTGAGGCTTTATAAGGCACTGGTGAGGCCTCACCTTTAGCATTGTGAACAGTTTTGAGCTTCTCATCTAAGAAGAGATGTCCTGGCTTTGTAAAGGGTTCAGAGGCGGTTCACAAGGATGACTTTGGGAATGAAAGTGTTATCATATAAGGAATGTTTGAAAGCTCTAGGTCTGTATTCACTAGAATTTAGAAGAATGAGGGGGGATTTCATTGAAACTATTTGAATGTTGAAAGGCCTGGACAAAGTAGATGTGGAAAGGATGTTTCCCATGGTGGGAGAGTCTAGGACAAGGGGGCACAGCCTCAGGATAGAGGGGCATCTATTTAAAGCAGAGATGTGAAGAAATTTCTTTAGCCAAAGGGTGGTGAATTTGTGGAATTTATTACCACAGGCAGCTGTGGAAGCCAGGTCGTTGGGTGTATTCAGTGCAGATCTTGACTGGTTCTTGATTGGACATAGCATCAAAGGTTAAGGGGAGAAGGCCGTTAGTGAGGCTGAGGAGGGGGGAAAAAGGATCAGCCATGATCGAATGGCGGAGAAGACGCAACGGTCTGATTCTGCTCCTATGTCTTATGATCTTATGTTGTCAGAGAAATGATGGACAGAGTTTATTCCAGGCAAGTGTGCAATGTTGCACTTTCAAAGATTAAATGTAAAGGGACAGTACACAATTAGTGACAGGACTCTTAACCATTAACAGAGTTGATGTACAACGGGCATTTCAGGTCCAAGTTCATAGCTTCATGAAAGTAGCTGCACAAGTCAATAGGATGATAAAGAAGGCATCTGGCATGCTAGCCTTTATTAGCTGAGCCATTGGGTTCAAGTATCATGAAGCGTTGTTGCAGCTTTATAAATCTCTGGTTAGGATGCATCTGTAGTATTACATTCATTTATGGTCACCACATTACAGAAAGAATGTGTAGACTGTAGCGGGTGCAGGAGAGGTTTACCAGGATGCTGCCTGGATGAGAGAGCAAGTGCTATAAGGAAAGGATGGTAAACTGCGATTGTTTTCTCTGGAGTGGCAGAGGCTGAAGTCAGACCTGATAGGTTTATAAAGTTTTTATTATGATCCAGGTATCTTGAGCAAAACCATTGCTTAGTGTTAACAGTTGGATAGAAGCTGTATTGAGTTTTGTGGTTTGTGCTCTTGAGCTTCTGTATTTTCTGCCTGATTGGAGAGGAGAGAAGAGAGAATAACCAGAGTGGGAGGAGTTCTTGATTATGTTGGCTGCTTTCCCAAGACAGCGGCAAGAGCAGATGGAGTCACTGGAGGGGAGCTCAGTTTATCAAGTTCGAGTTAACCATTCAACCATACATGAATAAGCCAAATAAAACAGTGTTCCTCTGGGGCCAAGGTGCAAAACATACACAACACAATATAGTACACACAAGACAGCAAGCAAACAGAGTGATGCAAAAATATATATGTATAGCCCATGTCCCACAAACTGATGGTGCATAGGTGCCACCAGTAAGAAAAAGCGGTAACCAGCAGTCAACAGATGAATGCACATACGCGTGCACACGCACGCAATCCAGCTTGTCATTCCTTTGATCAAACACTGGAGGGCAGCACCAATAGGGAGCGGCCATTCCCAACCGAGTATGAAAGCCATGCTACATCGCCTTTCCTGGATGGCAGCAACAGGCAAGCCCGCAGCTTGAGGCGTAGTCCTTGCTATACAGCTCCCCCGGTCTTTTGCAGCAACAAGTAAGGGAAACAGGCCTGACATATCTTACATTATCAAAGTCCAATAAAGTCGTGTGCTGACAAGGGAAATGTCCAAGACAATCACCCGCCACTATACTGCTTGCTACCTTCGCGCATGAACTCTGATGCCTTCAATATCTTCCTGTAGCAGGCAGCAATACGGCCTGTGCCACGTACAGCTCATCTGCCAAGGAGCAGCTCACTGAAGGGGTAGACCTGCAGTACAAAAAAGTTCTTGAAGTCCAGCATTGTCTTGCAGTTGTAAATAAAGACAAAAACACCTTTGGTTGGCCCACAGGAGTTCCCGGCGTCTGATCGCACCACCATCCATGTTTATATTGACTGGTGGAGAAGCAGGAGGCCAATGAATAGCTCATTTCTGTTTCTGTATTGCTCAATGTTCCTTTCTGAGAAGGTAAGTTTTAATCCCACGGTCTACAATGAAGTTATCATACCTTATAGGTATTTCCACAGACTTGCTCATCTGGACTTAGTACACTGGTTAATTTCCACTTTGCATACATGTGAGGAATTAGACTGTTTTGGAAAAGCTGTTCAATGTATGTTTTAGATAATTTCAGCATTGGTGGTGATGGAGTGAGGGAATTTTTGCATATGAAGTGTCAGATGTCCACAACATTCGATTCTGCACACAACAGCTCATGGATCCCAAGTTTTGAACTGCAAGCTCTGTTTTTACAGTGATCATACAGGATGGTACAGCAGAGAAAAAGGCCCTTCTGTTCCAGCTCATCTAAAATGATCTCACTATCCATTTTTTTTAAACATTAATCCATATCCCCTTGAGCTCTACCTTTCTAAGTACCTGTCCAATTAGACATATCAACTGTACCTGCCTTTACTCACTCCTCTGGCCGCTCGGATATTCTCTACCCACTGTGTGGAAAGTTTACCCTCAGACTTCTTTCAAATTTCTCCCTTTTCACTTTCAGCCTGTGCCCTCTAGCTTTAGACTTGTCTGCCTTGAGAAAAGCATTCTGACCATCCAATCCATTCCCCTCATACTATAAAACTCCTTAATTTCACCCCTCATCCTCCATATCCCAGTGAGAATAAACTTAGTCTATTCAATCTCTCCTCATAACTATATTCCTTCATTCTTGGCAATATCCAAACGAATTTCTTCTGCACTCATGCACTCAATATGAAGACAAAACTTTATTTCGATAATATTTATGTGACAGTCACACCTATCAACAATGTCATGGTTGACTATATTTGTAAGAGTCGACAATGTAAAGACTAGATGAAGAAATCTATATCCTTGTGTTGGTTACTTCTGTGCAGCCAAGTCTAGAGTTCAGGCAGAACAGTCACTGATGGTACAACTGAGCCACTTTGGTAATGGATAACAAAGATTTCTCAGAATGATACACAAAGTGGAAGGAGCAATGATGCACCCCAGGTTTCCTTGCACTTTAAAACCAAAAAATCCTGCAGATCAGGGATTCCCAACAGTTTTTTCCGTTGAAGACCAACACACCATACACCTTCTTTACAACATTGTCAACCTGCACAGCAGCTTTGAGTGTCCTATGGGCACAGACCCCAAGATCTCTTTGATCCTCCACACTGCCAAGAGTCTTACCATTAATACTATATTCTGCAATCATATTTGACCTACGAAAATGAACCACTTCACACTTACCTGGGTTGAACTCCATCTGCCACTTCTCAGCCCAGTTCTGCATCCTGTTGATGTCCCACTATCACCTCTGACAACCGTCCGCACTATCCACAACACTCCCAACTTTTGTGTCATCAGCAAACTTACTAACCCACCCTTCTACTTCTCATCCAGGTCATTTATAAAAATCACAAGGATAGGGGTGGTCCCAGAACAGATCCCTAAGGCACACCACTGGTCACCGACCTCCATGCAGAATATGAACCATCTACAACCACTCATTGCCTTCTGTGGGCAAGCCAATTATCTGACTATCATGCTGACTATCCCTAATCAGATTATGCCTTTCCAAATGCTCATAAATCCTGCCTCTTAGGAGCTTCTCCAACAACCTGCCCACCACTGATGTCAGACTTACTGGTCTATAATTTCCTGAATGGCTCCAGAAGACTAGAAAATTACTAATATCACTCCACTCCAAGAAGGGAGGGAGGCAGAAGAAAGGAAACTATAGGCCAGTTAGTCTGACCTCAGTGGTTGGCAAGATGTTGGAGTTGATTATAATGATAACGATTATAAAGACTTCTATAATTTCCTAGGTTATCTCTTCTCCCTTTCTTGAACAAGGGAACAACATCCACAACCCTCCAATCCTCCGGCACCTCTCCCTCATCATCGCCAGAGGCTCAGCAATTTCCTCCCTCGCTTCCCACAGTAGCCTGGGGTACATCCCGTCCAGTCCCGGTGACTTATCCAAATTGATGCTTTCCAAAAGCTCCAGCACATCCTCTTCCTTAATATCTACATGCTCAAGCTTTTCAGTCTGCTGCAAGTCATCACTACAATTGCCAAGATCCTTTTCCATAGTGAATACTGAAGCAAAGTATTCATTAAGTACCACAGATATCTCCTCTGGTTCCATGCATGCTTTTCCACTGTCACACTTGATAGGTCTTATTCTCTCACGTCTTATCCTCTTGCTCTTCGGATACTTGTAGAATGCCTTAGGGTTTTCCTTAATTCTGTCCGCCAAGGCCTTCTCTGAGCCCCTTCTGGCTTTCCTAATTTCATTCTTAAGCTCCTTCCTGCTAGCCTTATATTCTTTTAGCTCTCTATCATTACCTAGTTTTTTGAACCTTTTGTAAGCTCTTCTTTTCTTCGTGACTAGATTTACAACAACCTTTGTACATCATGGTTCCTCTACCCTACCATCCTTTCCCTGTCTCATTGAAACATACCTATGCAGAACCCCATGCAAATATCCCCTGAACATTTGCTACATTTCTTCCGTACGTTTTCCTGAGAACATCTGTTTCCAATTTATGCTTCCAAGTTCCTGCCTGATAGCTTCATATTTTCCCCTTACTCCAATTAAACGTTTCCCTAACTTGTCTGTTCCTATCCCTCTCCAATGCTATGGTAAAGGAGATAGAATTGTGATCACTATCTCCAAAATGCTCTCCCACTGAGGGACCTGACACCTGACCACATTAATTTCCCAATACCAGATCAAGTACAGCCTCTCCTCTTGTAGGCTTATCTACATATTGTGTCAAGAAACCTTCCTGAGCACCCTAACAAACACCACCCCATCTAAACCCTTCACTCTAGGGAGATGACAATCAATATTTGGGAAATTAAAAAACCATCCTTTTCCTGCTTCAATGGAACATACCTATGCAAAAAGCCATGCAAATGTTCCCGGAACATTTGTTTCATTTCTTTTAGATTTTAAGCAAATGTTCTGGGAACATTTGCATGGTATTTTGCACTGGTATGTTCCATTGAAGCAGGGAGAGGATGGTAGGGTAAAAGGTGGTTTGAGATGTGTCTATTTTAATGTGAGAAGTATTATGAACAAAGCGGATGAGCTTAGAGCGTGGGTCAGCACTTGGAGCTATGATGTTGTGGCCATTACAGAGACTTGGATGGTGCAGGGGCCGGAACGGCTACTTCAAGTGCTAGGCTTTCTGCCATGCGTTTCCCAATTTATGCTCCTATGTTTCTGCCTAATAGCATCATATTTCTCCCACCTCAATTAAATGTTTTCCCAAATTGTCTGCTCATAATCCTCTCCAGCGCTATGGTAAAGGACATAGAATTGTGATTACTTCCTCCAAAATGCTCTCCCACCAAGAGATTGGACATCCGACCAGGTTCATTTCCCAATGCCAGATCAAGTACAGCCTCTCCTCTAGTTGGATTTTCTACCTATTGTGTCAGGGAACCTTCCTGACCACACCTAACAAATTCCACCCCATCCAAACCTCTTGCTCTAAGGAGACGACAGTCAATATTAGGAAAGTTTAAACCCTATTATTATTTCACCATTCCAGAATCTGCCTCCCTATCTGCTCCTCAATGTCCTTGTTACTATTGTAGGGTCTATAAAAAACACCCAGTGGAGTCATTGCCCCTTTCTGTTTCTGACCTCCACCTACAGTGGACCATCCCTCCATGATTTCCTCCTTTTCTGCAGCCTTGACATTGTCCGTGATTAGCAATCCGATGCCCCCATCTCATTTGCCTTCCCCAAGGTCCTCTTTGAAACATCTAAAGCCTGGCACACTCAGCCGCCATTCCTACTCCTGAGACATCCAAGTCTCTGTCCCACGTCTACAGGTCACTCCTTCCCTGGAAAAAGTTCCAATGATCCAAGAATTTGAAACCCTGCTCCCTGCACCATCTCCACAGCCATTCATTCATGTGTGCTATCTTCCTGTTCTGACCTTCCCTAGTTTGTTGCACCCGGATTAATCCAGAGATTACCACTTTGGAGATCCTGCTCTTAAAGTCTCTTCCTAACTTACTGCACAGGACCCCACCCCCACCCCGTGCCTATGTCATTGGTACCAACATGTACCACGACCTTTGGCTGCTCAGTCTCTCCTTCAAGAATATTCTGCAACCCCTCAGAGACATCCTGGCCCCTAGCACCTGGGAGGCAAAACACTATTCTGCTGTTTCTCTTGCTGCCACAGAATCTCCTCTCTGTTCCCCTAACTATCAAGTCCCCTATGACTATTGCTCCACCTGGTTTCACCCTACCCTCCTGATGCTCAGAGCTGACCACAGTGCTGCTGCTGCCTTGCCCAGATAGGTCACTCCATGAGTAGTATCCAAAGGGGTCTACCTGTTGCTGAGGGGAATGGTCACAGGGGGACCCTGCACTGACTTCTTTCTCCCTTTACCTCTCTCGGTCTTCACCCGTCTCCTCCATGAATTCTGCACTCTGGGTGTAACCAACTGCTCAAAAGTCTTAGCTCTCAATTGCTTTGACTCCTGGATGATCCTAGGTTCATCCAGCTCCAGCTCCTTAATGCGGTCCTTCAGGAGCTGGAGTTGGCTGCACTTCCCGCAGGCGTAGACATCAGGGAGACCATCAGGTTCCATGAATTCCACAATCGTACAGGAGGAGCATTCCACTGCCATATGCTGCCCAGATTGAGGAGCATGCCTTATGATAACGGGTAGAGTGAACACGGCCTTTTCTCCTTGGAGCGACGGAGGATGAGAGGTGACCTGATAGAGGTGTATAAGATGATGAGAAGCATTGATCACGTAGATAGTCAGAGGCTTTTTCCCCAGGACTGAAATGGCTAGTACAAGAGGGCACAGTTTTAAGGTGCTTGGAAGCAGGTACAGAGGAGATATCAGGGGTAAGTTTTTTACGCAGAGAGTGGCGAGTGTGTGGAATGGGCTGCTGGCGATGGTAGTGGAGACGGATATGATAGGGTCTTTTGAGAAACTCCTGGACAGGTATATGGAGCTCAGAAAAATAGGGGGCTATGGGTAACCCTAGGTAATTTCCTACGTAAGGACATGTTTGGCACAGCATTGTGGGCCGAAGGGCCTGTATTGTGCTGAAAGTTTTTCTATGTTTCTATGGTTCTATGAAGGACATGTTCCTGTGCTGTATTATTCTGTTATCTGTGTTCTTAGAGAAGTTACAGTTCTTTCAAGTAAATGCAAATAAAAGATCTGCTGTTTTACATTTGCTGAATTTGCTGTCACTCAGCTTCCAGGGCACTCAGTTTCAGGATATGAAGATCCACAGTCAGTTTACCTCGGGGCTTGTTCTGTATTCCAACCGGTGTGCTGCCCAGACCACCTTTCTCTTCTTATATAATTTTCCCTTTATCTACAGGTGATTTGAGACATCTAACAGAATAAAATAAGGATGTCTTGACGCTTATAAATTATAGCACTAATAATTTGCAACAAGGAGCTAAAGGGATATCATTAAATCCATGTTAACTTAGTCCCCTTAATGTTTTTCATCACTCTAGACAAAGGCTGAAGTGGTGGAAATGATGTTCTATATAATCCTTGCCATTTGGCTTTTGCTGCCCTTTTCTGATTCAATGGTGGAAGCAAATCAATGTTCTTCAGCTCAGCCATCAACGGTAAGACATCACAGCTTTTAATATAGATTTCGGTGAGATTCGGTGAAGATTAAGGGTTTAATATAGATTTCGGTGAGATTAAGGGTGAGATTAAGATATCACAGTTTTTAATATAGATTTCAGTGAGACAGTGAAGATTAAGGGTTTAATATAGATTTTGGTGAGATTAAGATATCACAGTTTTTAATATAAATTTCAGTGAGACTCGGTGAAGATTAAGGATTTAATATAGATTTCGGTGAGATTAAGATACCACAGTTTTTAATATAGATTTCGGTGAGATTCGGTGAAGATTAAGGGTTTAATATAGATTTCGGTGAGATTAAGGGTGAGATTAAGATATCACAGTTTTTAATATAGATTTCAGTGAGACAGTGAAGATTAAGGGTTTAATATAGATTTTGGTGAGATTAAGATATCACAGTTTTTAATATAAATTTCAGTGAGACTCGGTGAAGATTAAGGATTTAATATAGATTTCGGTGAGATTAAGATACCACAGTTTTTAATATAGATTTCGGTGAGACTCAGTCAAGATTAACGGTTTAATATAGACTTCGGTGAAGATTAATGGTTGCTTTGTCGAGCATCATTGCTCCAACTGCCAGATCAACCAGGATCTCTCAGTGGCCAAGCATTTTAATTTAATTTCCAGTTCCCATACCAACGTATCTGTCCTCAGCCTCCTCTACTTCCATGTTGAGGCTAGACCCAGACAAGAGGTAAAGCATCTCATATTCCACCTTTGTAACCTCCAACCTGATAGCATGAGCATTGATTCCTCTGAGCTCCCTTAACACCATTCCACTCTGTCCCTTTTTTACCCTTATCTCACTGGCCTTATTACTGCATTTCTTTAGTCTCCACTGCCCTCTCGATGGATTCTCCCACCAATTTTCCTCCTCACCTTCTTCCCTTTATTCCACAGTCCAATGTCCTTTCCTGTCAGATTCTATCTTCTTCTGCTCTTTGTCACTTCCACCTATCACTTGCCAGCTTCTTATTTCATCCCTACTTTAACGCTTCCCTCACCTGCCTATCACATTCTAACCTGGATCCACCCATCACTCACCAGCTCCTAATCAACCCTTCCACCACCTTTTTTCTACTGTCTATCTCCCCTTTTTCTTTCCAGTCCAGATGAACAGTCTTGACCCAAATTGTTGACTGTTCATTTCTCTCCAAAGTTGCTGCCTGACCTGTTGAGTTCCACCAGCACTTTGTGTGCTTCTTGTGTAGCAGTTAAACAACAGCAACGGCTGTGTAAAATACTGTCCAGCACATCTACCTCTAAATTTGTGGTCTGCTGTAACTTGGGCCAATGACTGTATGTACTCAAGTGCTGGACCAGGAAGTGGAATGAAGTGGACTATCGGGACATGAATTACGGAGAGGATAGTAGAGGGGAATCTAACCCACTTTCAATTAGAATAGCTAATTTATATACAAATTTATTGATAATCCTAGAAATTGACAGCTAATAATGTTAGCTCCGAACAGTAATGAAGATCTATCCTTACCACTTCTTGGATATCACCATTGTGACCTTCTTTCCCTGAGCACTAATCATTATTGGTCTGATCAAAGCAGCAAAAGCAAATATCCATACTTAACAGTACAAGGGCACATTTTGAATATCAGAGATATGTCAGAGGTTCCAGAGATGTTTCATAGAAGACACTAGTTCTGGTCTAAGTATCGCAGCCCCCTATGTTGGTTAAGGCTAACCAGATTGAGGCATTTGATATATGTAGATTCTAGTCTAACCACGTCTCCTCACTATGTTAGTCAATGCTCCATCAGTATTAGGTGTTTGCCACACTTGCATGTTACAGATGTGACTGATTCTCGTCTAACCACTACTCCCCAATAACCATGAGGTATCACAAATGGAACTTCCCGGTTCCCAAACATTTTAATTCAAATGCTCGTTCCCTTTCCGACATGTTAGTTCATGGCCTCCTCTTATGCCTAGGTGAGGTCATTCTCAAAGTGGAGGATCAACACTTATATTTCATTTGAGTAGACACCAATCTGATGGCAAGACACATGAATATCAATTTCTCCTTCCGGTAAAATAAATTTCTCTCCCCCCTCCCCTCCTCCTCTATTCCCCACTCTGGCTTTTCACCTCTTTTCACCTGCCTATCACTTCCTGCTGGGACCCCCCACCTTCCCTCTCTCATCTCCTATCAGATTCCTTCTTCTCCAGCCCTTTACCTTTCCCACCCACCTGGCTTCACCTATCAACTTCCAGATATACGCCTTCCCCTACCCCCACCTTTTTATTCTGGTGTCTTCGCCCTTCCTTTTCAGTCCTGAGAAGGGTTTCGGCCCCAAATGTTGACTGTTTATTCATTTCCATAGATGCTGCCTGACCCGCTGAGCTCTCCTAGCATTTTGTGTGTGTTCCTCCCCGATATGTTGGTCAAGAGTTACTTCAGTAATATGTCTATTGCCATAGGTTAGCCTTTGTCTTCTTTGTCCTTGGTGTCTATCGAAACCTCTTGCTAAACAGGAACCTCCTCCAGATTCTGCTTCTGCTTCCATATTTGCCTTGCTCCGTACTCTTAAGCACAGATTATTATAAGTACGTTTATGGCTGCTGAATCAGCAGCAAAGACACAACACAGTGAATACTGTTTCATCAACTATGATATCATTATCTACCTCATTTGCAGGACGAATTTGATTCACTTTTTCAGCTGTTTCATGGACATCAGTTCCAAGTCAATGGTAAGAAATAAAAGATATAAAGAAATCATATTACCCAGAGACTTAGACATATTGTTTCTGAACTATTGCAAGATTATAAACAACAAATGTAGTAACGGACTTTTCAAAAGAATCAGTTCCACAAATATAAAAATGCTTTTTTTTTCCACATTGTGTTTTAGTGTTAAAATCTCAGACAAGTCAATGAGAAAAATTGGTGATAGAAACCTGAAAACTGTTAATTGCAACAAGAAGGAGACTTCACTTAACACACATCAAAGTTGCTGGTGAACACAGCAGGCCAGGCAGCATCTCTAGGAAGAGGTGCAGTCGACGTTTCAGGCCGAGACCCTTCGTCAGGACTAACTGAAGGAAGAGCTAGTAAGAGATTTGAAAATGGGAGGGGGAGGGGGAGATCCAAAATGATAGGAGAAGACAGGAGGGGGAGGGATGGAGCCAAGAGCTGGACAGGTGATTGGCAAAGGGGATATGAGAGGATCATGGGACAGGAGGCCCAGGGAGAAGGAAAAGGGGGGGGGGGGAGCCCAGAGGATGGGCAAGGGGTATAGTCAGATCTCCTTTTTCTCCGTCTGTCCCTCTGACTATACCCCTTGCCCATCCTCTGGGTTTCTCCCCTCCCCCTTTTCTTTCTCCCTGGACCTCCTGTCCCTTGATCCTTTGATATCCCTTTTGCCAATCACCTGTCCAGCTCTTGGCTCCATCCCTCCCCCTCCTGTCTTCTCCTATCATTTTGGATCTCCCCCTCCCACTCCCACTTTCAAATCTCTTACTAGCTCTTCCTTCAGTTAGTCCTGACGAAGGGTATCGGCCTGAAACGTCGACTGCACCTCTTCCTACAGATGCTGCCTGGCCTGCTGTGTTCACCAGCAACCTTGATGTGTGTTGCTTGAATTTCCAGCATCTGCAGAATTCCTCATGTTTGAGGAGATTTCACTTATTTGCTTTTCTTACCTTGTCAAAGAGTTGCCAATAATCCATGACAAGTTATTAGATAATACGTTTTAGAGGTTTTACTTAAAAGGACTGTAAATACCAGTCAGTAAAATGCTATAATTTTTCTTCACTTTAGTTGAGTAACAGGGGATGTCTTGGTTGAAATTTTATGTAAATGATGCCATTTGACAGTATGTAACACTTACTCCTGAATCAGTCATGAACTGACAGTTATTCAATGAAAACAAAATAGGATGAATATTATGCAACATATTCTGTACTGCTTCCCTCAATAAATAACTTTCTTTTCCTTTATCTGGTTGCTCATATTCCAGTTATACGACATTCAAAAAGATTTTACTATTCTGACATGAATTTTGAAACCATTCACTTTGACTCAGTCACTGAATACATGAGGAGACTAATTCTTCCTCTGAATGTTTCAATCAGTGGAAAGGATGCTTACCTTATCATCAGTAATATTAACATCACAATTGGTAAGTTATATATGCTACTGAACCAAGATACTAGTATGTATGCAAAATATTGGTCCTGACGAAGGGTCTCGGCCTGTAACATTGACTGTACCTCTTCCTAGAGATGCTGCCTGGCCTGCTGCGTTCACCAGCAACTTTGATGTGTGTTTACTGGTGCTTGACTTTACTTTTGGAAGGATGGGAAATCTACTCAGCAGCTGAAATTGCTCAGATTAGAACTTCTTCTTAGGCCGCCCCTCGGGACTGGAGATGCTTTCACTCAAGTATTGTGGGTGCTAAGGATAATGTGGGAACCACAGACGCTTTCGAGGCTAAGCCAAAAGGTGGTTGGGGGAAGGGGGAAGGGGGGAGGGGCTCCTCCTCAGGGCTCTGTGTACAGCTGATGCATTGTCCTGGAGGCTCCCAACACCATCCTTCTCCATCCTGAGCAGTTATGTGCCTGGGATTCCCAGGATGCACCTTTTCAGGAAACGACAAGCACATCTATGCATCTTCTTCCCATACCCTTTGAGGCCCTGACTGATCAGGAAACTACCAACTTCCACCTTAAATATATCCACGGACTTTGCCTCCACCACAGTCTGTGGCAAAGCATTCCACAGATTCACTACTCTCTGGCTAAAATAATTCCTGCTTACCTCTGCTCCAAAAGGTTGCCCCTCAATTTTGAGGCTGTGCCCTCTATTTCTGGATACCAAAACCTAGGAAACATCCTCTCCACATCCACTCTATCTAGTCCTTTCAACATTCAATAGGTTTCAGTGAGATCCCCCACATTCTTCTAAATTCCAGTGAGCAAGTCCAAAGCTGCCAAACACTCCACATATGTTAACCCCTTCATTCCCAGAATCATCCTTGTAAACATTCTCTGGACTCTTTCCAATGACAACACATCCTTTCTGAGATATGGGGCCCAAAACTGTTGACGATACCCAAGTGCGACCAGGTTAGTGTCTTATAAAGGCTCAGCATTATCTCCTTGCTTTTATATTTGATTTCCCTTGAAATAAATGCCAACATTGCATTTGCCTTCTTTACCAAAGATTCACCTTGTAAATTAACCTTCTGGGTATCTTGCACAAGGATTTCTAGGTCCCTCTGCACCTCTGATAATTGAACCTTCTCCCTATTTAGATAAATGTCCGCACTATTGTTCCTTTTACCAAAGTGCATTATCATACATTTCCCAATACTGTACTCCATCTGCCACTTTTGTACCCACTCTTCCATTTTAGAAACCATAGAAACCATAGAAAAACTACAGCACAGAAACAGGCCTTTTGGCCCTTCTTGGCTGTGCTGAACTATTTTCTGCCTAGTCCCACTGCCCTGCACACGGACCATATCCCTCCATACACCTCCCATCCATGTATCTATCTACTTTATTCTTAAATGTTATAAAAGAACCCACATTTACCACCTCGTCTGGCACCTCATTCCATACTCCCACCACTCTCTGTGTGAAGAAGCCCCCCCCCAATGTTCCCTTTAAACTTTTCCCCCATCACCCTTAACCTCTGGTTTTTTTTCTCCCCTTGCCTCAGTGGAAAAAGCCTGCTTGCATTCACTCTATCTATACCCATCATAATTTTGTATACCTCTATCAAATCTCCCCTCATTCTTCTACGCTCCAGGGAATAAAGTCCTAAGCTATTTACCCTTTCTCTGTAACTGAGTTTCTCAAGTCCCAGCAACATCCTTGTAAACCTTCTCTGCACTCTTTCAACCTAATTTATATCCTTCCTGTAATTTGGTGATCAAAACTGAACACAATACTCCAGATTCGGCCTCACCAATGCCTTATACAACCTCATCATAATATTCCAGCTCTTATACTCAATACTTTGATTAATAAAGGCCAATGTACCAAAAGCTCTCTTTATGACCCTATCTATCTGTGACACCACTTTTAGGGAATTTTGTATCTGTATTCCTAGATCCCTCTGTTCTACTGCACTCCTCAGTGCCTTACCATTAACCCTGTATATTCTACCTTGGTTTGTCCTTCCAACGTGCAATACCTCACACTTGTCTGTATTAATCTCCATCTGCCATTTTTCAGCCCATTTTTTCCAGCTGGTCCAAGACCCTCTGCAGGCTCTGAAAACATTCCTCACTGTCTACTACACCTCCAATCTTTGTATCATCAGCAAATTTGCTGATCCAATTTACCACATTATCATCCAGATCATTGATATAGATGACAAATAACAATGGACCCAGCACTGATCCCTGTGGCGCACCACTAGTCACAGGCCTCCACTCGGAGAAGCAATTTTCTACTACCACTCTTTGGCTTCTTCCATTGAACCAATGTTTAATCCAATTTACCACCTCTCCATGTATACCTAGCGACTGAATTTTCCTAACTAACCTCCCATGCGGGACCTTGTCAAAGGCCTTACTGAAGTCCATGTAGACAACATCCACCGCCTTCCCTTCATCCACTTTCCTGGTAACCTCCTCGAAAAACTCTGATAGATTGGTCAAACATGACCTACCACACACAAAGCCATGTTGACTCTCCTTAATAAATCCCTGTCTATCCAAATGCTTGTAGATTCTGTCTCTTAGTACTCCCTCCAATAAGTTACCTACTACCGACGTTAAATTTACTGGCCTATAATTTCCTGGATTACTTTTCGATCCTTTTTTAAACAACGGAACAACATGAGCCACTCTCCAATCCTCCGGCACTTCACCCGTAGACAGCGACATTTTAAATATTTCTGCCAGGGCCCCTGCAATTTCAACACTAGTCTCCTTCAAGGTCCGAGGGAACACCCTGTCAGGTCCCGGGGATTTATCCATTTTAATTTTCCTCAAGACAGCAAGCACCTCCTCCTTTTCAATCTGTACAGTTTCCATGATCTCACTACTTGTTTCCCTTAATGCCATAGACTTCATGCCAGTTTCCTTAGTAAATTGAGACACAAAAAACCTATTTAAGCTCTCCCCCATTTCCTTTGATTCCACACATAGCCGACCACTCTGATCTTCAAGAGGATCAATTTTATCCCTTACAATCCTTTTGCTCTTAATATACCTGTAAAAGCTCTTTGGATTATCCTTCACTTTGACTTCCAAGGCAACCTCATGTCTTCTTTTAGCCCTCCTGATTTCTTTCTTAAGTATTTTCTTGCACTTCTTATACTCCTCAAGCACCTTATTTACTCCCTGTTTCCTATACATTTCATACAACTCCCTCTTCTTCTTTATCAGAGTTGCAATATCCCTTGAGAACCCAAGGTTCCTTATTCCTATTCACTTTGCCTTTAATCCTGACAGGAACATACAAACTCTGCACTCAAAATTTCCCCTTTGAAGGCTTCCCACCTACCGATCACATCTTTGCCAGAGAACAACCTGTCCCAATCCACGCTTTTTAGATCCTTTCTCATTTCTTCAAATTTGGCCTTCTTCCAGATCTATCCTTGTCCATGATCAAGTTGAAACTAATGGTGTTATGATCACTGGAACCAAAGCGCTCCCCTACACAGACTTCCGTCACTTGTCCTAACTCGTTTCCTAACAGGAGATCCAATTTTGCATCCTCTCTAGTTGGTCCCTCTATATATTGATTTAGAAAACCTTCCTGAACACATTTTACAAACTCTAAACCACCTAGACCCCTAACAGTATGGGAGTCCCAATCAATATATGGAAAATTAAAATCCCCTGCCACCACAACTTTGTTTCCTGCAGTTGCCTGCTATCTCTCTGCAGATTTGCTCTTCCAATTCTCGTTGACTATTGGGTGATCTGTAATACAATCCTACAAATGTGGCCATACCTTTCCTGTTTCTCAGCTCCGCCCATAAGGACTCAGTAGACAAGCCCTCTAATCTGTCCTGCCTGAGCACTGCTGTAATATTTTCCCTAACAAGCAATGCTACTCCCCCACCTTTCATTCCTCTGTCTCGATCAGATCTGAAACATCGGAACCCTGGAATGTTAAGCTGCCAGTCCTTCCCCTCCTGTAGCCAAGTTTCAGTAATTGCTATCACATCATAATTCCACGTGTCAATCCATGTCCTCAACTCATCCGCCTTCCCCGCAATACTCCTAGCATTGAAATATATACACCTCAGAAGATTTTTACCACCACTCAATCTTTCTATTAGCTGATTTGCTTGAACTTTTAACATTCTTTATTTTCACCCCAGCCACACTGTCAGCTCTGGCACTCTGGTTCCCATCCCCCTGCATATCTAGTTTAAAGCCTCCCCAATAGCACTAACAAACCTCCCTGAAAGGATATTGATCCCCCTGTAGTTTAAGTGTAATCCGTCTCTCTTGTACAGGTCCCACCTGCCCCAGAAGAGGTCCCAATGATCCTGAAATCTGAAACCCTGCCCCTTACACCAGTTCTTCAGCCACTCGTTCATCCTCTAGAGCATCGTATTCTTACCCTCACTGGCACGTAGCACAGGTAGCAATCCTGAGATTACCACCCTTGAGGTCCTGCTTTTCAACTTCCTACCAAGCTCTCTATACTCACTCTCCAGGACCTCCTCACTCTTCCTTGCTATGTCATTGGTACCGATGTGCACCACGACATCTGGCTGATCACTCTCCCACTTCAGAATGTCATGCAAGCGATCAGAGACATCCTTGACACTGGCACCTGGGAGGCAACAAACCATCCTGGATTCACTGTCACGACCACAGAACCTCCTATCTGAACCTCTAACTATCGAGTCCTCTATCACTATCACTCTCCTCTTTTTCCACCCTCCTTTCTGCACTGCAGAGCCAGACCCAGTGCCAGAGATCCGGCTACTGCAGCTTGTCCCAGGTAAGTCATCCCCCCAACCGTATCCAATGCGGTATACTTGTTGTTGAGGGGAATGGCCACAGGGGAACCCTGCTCTGCCTGCCCTTTCCTCTTCCCTTGCCTGACAGTGACCCAATTTCCTGTCCTCTGCTCCTTTGGCGTAACTACCTCCCTGTAGCTACGATCTATAATCTCCTCATTCTCCCAAATGATCCGCAGGTCATCCAGCTCCTGCTCCAGTTCCCTAACGTGGTTTGTCAGGAGCTGCAGCTGGATGCACTTCTTGCAGGTGTCATTGTCAGGGACACCGGAGGGCTCCCTGACTTCCCACATCCTACATGAGGAGCAGTCCAACATCCTGCATGGCATTCTCTCTACTCTAAACTCTAAATTTTGTCTAAGTCTTACTGCAATCGCATTGCTTCTTCAGCACTACCTACCCTTCTACCTATCTTCGTATCATCGACAAACTTTGCCACAAAGCCATCAATTCCATTATCCAAATCATTGAAAAACAATGTGACAAGTAGCCGTCCCAATACTGACCCCTGAGGAACACCACTAGTCACTGGCAGCCAACCAGGAAATGCCCCCTTTATTCCCACGTTATGCCTCCTGCCTGTCAGCCATTCCTCTATCCATGCCAATATCTTTCCTGTAATGCCATAGGATTTTATGTTGTTAAGCAGCCTCGTGTGGCACATTATCAAATGTCTTTTGAAAATCCAAGTAAATGACATCCACTGCCTCTCCTTTGTCATCTTGCTTGTTACTTCCTCGAAGAAATCTAACAGATTTGTCATGCAAGTTTTCCCTTTACACAAACCATGCTGACTTTGACTTATTTTGTCATTAGTTTCTAAGTACCCTGAAACATTATCCTTAATAACAGAATCCAACACTTTCCCTACCACTGAAGTTAGACTAACTGGTCTATAATTTCCTTTCTTTTTCCTTACTCGCTTCTTAAAGAGCACAGTGACATTTGCAATCTTCCAGTCCTCTGGGACCATGCCATCATCAAATGATTCTTGAAAGATCATGACCAACGTATCCATTGTCACTTCAGCAACCTCTCTTGGGATTCTGGGATGCAGTTCATCTGGTCCAGGTGACTTATCCACCTTAAGATCTTTGTGTTTGCCTAGCACTTTTTCCTTTGTAATAGCAGAGGCACTCACTCCTGCTCCCTGACACTCACAGACCTCTGGCACACTGCTAGTATCTTCCACAGTGAAGACTGATGCAAGGTACTCATTAAGGTCATTTGCCCCCAATACTACCTCACCAGCATCATTTTCCAATGGTCCAACATCAACTCTCACCTACCTTTTATTCTTTTATAACTGAAAAAAAACTTCCAGTATTCTGCTTTATTTTATTGGCTAGTTTGCCGTCGTATTTCATCTTTTCCCTTATAGCTTTTTAATTGCAATTTTTTGGATTTAAAAATCTTCCTAATCGTCGAACTTCCCACTCATTTTTGCTATCTTATATGCCCTTTCCTTGGCTTTTATGCAGTCTTTAACTTCCTTTGTCAGCCACAGTTACCTACCCCTGCCATTTGAGAACTTCTATCCTGTGCCTTGGGAACTATTCTCAGGAGCTTCAGCAATCTCTGCTCTGCCATTATCCCTGCCAGTATCTTCCTCCAATCCACTTGGGCAAGCTCCTCCTCATGCCTCTGTAATTCCCTTTATTCCATTGTGATACTGATACATGTGATCTATGCTTATCCGTCTCAAATTGGAGTCTGAATTCAGTCAAATTATGATCACTGTCTCCTAAGGGTTCCTTTACATTAAGGTCCATAATAAGATGTAGTACACAACACCCAATCTAAGATGGCATTTCCCTAAGTAGGCTCAAACAAGCTGCTCTAAAAAGCCATCTCCTAGGCATTCAACAAATTCCCTCACTTGTGATCCAACACCAACCAGATTTTCCCAATCCCCTTGCATATTGATGTTCCCCCATTACAACTGTGTCATTACTCTTATTACATGCCTTTTCCAATCTCAACCCCACATCTTGCGTACTATTTGGTGGCCTATATATGATTCCCATAATGGATTTTTACCCTTGCAGTTTCTTAACTCCACCATCAAAGATTCAACATTCTCTGACCCTATGTCACCTCATTCCAAAGATGTAACTTCATCTCTTACCAATAGAGCCACACCACCACTTTTGCCTTCCTGCCGGTCTTTTCGATACAAAATATATCCTTTGATGTTAACCTCCCAACTATGGCCTTCTTTCAGCCACAACTCAGTGATGCCCACAACGTCATACCAAACATTCTCCAATTGCGCCATGAGTTCGTCCACTTTTTTCCGAATGCTACGTGCATTTAAATACAGAACCTTCAGTCCTTCATTCTTTGCCCTTTTGAATTTTGCCTCTGTGGTACAATTTAACTTGTTCTGTCTGCACTTGCCCCCAATTATTGGCTTGTCCTTCCTTACTTTCTTGTTACACCCATCATTTACTTGTAAATGTGCTGGCTCATCCTCAACTCTGTCATGCACGTTGCCATTCCTCTGCCATATAAGTCCTAAACTACTCCCAACAGCTCTAGCAAACCTGCCTGCAAGAATATTGCCCCCCCTCCAGATAGCTGTTAAATATAGAAAGACCAAGGGTGTTAATGAAAGAAAAGATATTAACTCCACCCCAATGAAAAATAAAAGAAACAAAACTTACAGACCCCAATATTTCCCCCTCCCCTGCAGCAAAAAACAGCCACAATAGCAATCACTGACCCTCTACACAAACAACCACTGACACACTCACTCACAGGAAAAAAGTGGTAGAAGCACCAAACCCCCAAAACCTTCCCCCCGCCCCACACACACACAAATACAAAAACTAACAGATCACCGACCCGCCAATTAGCCACAAGAAATAAAACTGAAAAACTGAAGGAGACTAATATACAGTGCAAAAATCAGGTAAATCTCGGATTAGGGGAAACGTCTTTTTATTTGCATACAAAGGAAAGCAGCCCACTGCTCCTGAACCTGACAGCGAGGAGCCAAGATTCCTGCATCTCCCACCTGACAGCTATAGTGAGAAGAGAGGTAGACCTGTCAAAAGCAAGCAGATGTGCTGAACACCTGTTCGTTTTCCATTTTCATCCTCAACAATTTTAACCTTGCTGGATGCTTTAACTGGTGCAGAGTAATGGAACCGACCGCTGGTTCGAGTTCTGTTGTCGGGAATCATTGCAGCTGCGCCCAGCATTGGCCATGCCTGCACTTTCTGCAAACATTCTCACCGACTCCCCCAGGAGATCGCAAAAGCAACAGATTGTTAGGTCAGCCCAAATGTACATCCTTAAAAGGGCCCTTACAGTCTGCAATCAATCACAGTTCAGAAGAAGAATTTCTAGAAGTAGAAGTGTATCTAGTTGTTTAGTGAGCTGTCTGCAACATGTCACCAATGGTCGCTAGACCCATTTTGTCTCCTCATGTTTGCCTTTTGTTTCCTCATTTGTACTCAAATTGGCCTTGCAAGTTGACAAACATGAATTATGAATCTAATGCAACACACATAAAAAATGCTGTTGAACGCAGCAGGCCAGGCTGCATCTACAGTCGACGTTTCAGGCCGAGACCCTTCGTCAGGACTAACTGAAAGAAGAGATAATAGATTTGAGAGGGGGAGATCCGAAATGATAGAAGATGGGGGGGAGGGGGGGAGCTAGGAGCTGAAAAGTTGATTGGCAGAAGGGATTTGAGAGGATCATGGGATGGACGGGAGGCCTATGCAGAAAGAAAGGGGGGCGGAAGCCCAGAGGATGGACAAGGAGTATAGTGAGAAGGACAGAGGGAGAAAAAGGAGAGAGAGAGAGAAAAAAAAGTAATAATAAATAAATAAATAGATAGATAGATAGATAAATAAATAATGGATGGGGTACAAAGGGGAGGTGGGGCATTAACGGAAGTTAGAGAAGTCAATGTTCATGCCATCAGGTTGGAGGCTACCCAGACGGAATATAAGGTGTTGTACCTCCAACCTGAATATGGCTTCATCTTGACAGTAGAGGAGGCTGTGGATAGACATATCAGAATGGGAATGGGACGTGGAATTAAAATGTGTGGCCACTGGGAGATCCTGCTTTCTCTGGCAGACAGAGCGTAGGTGTTCAGCAAAGCGGTCTCCCAGCCTGCATAGGGTCTCGCCAATATATAGAAGGCCGCATCGGGAGCACCGGGTGCAGTATATCACCCCAGCCGACTCACAGGTGAACTGTCACCTCACCTGGAAGGACTGTCTGGGGCCCTGAATGGTGGTGAGGGAGGAAGTGTAAGGGCATGTGTAGCACTTGTTCCACTTTCAAGGGTCAAGTGAGATTGGTGGGATGGGATGGGGGGGGAATCTAATTGTCACTCCAGTTGAACATTTTTGCTTGGATCCAGGTGCCAATTTAATTGCAAACTGGTGAAATGCAACTTTTTTTTTAGAGTAACACTCTTCTCCAGCTCAGAGCTGAAAAAATGAAGCTACATCCGGCTTCTGAATCATTGCCCCTTGCTTTGTCAGTCAAAATCTAGAATTTTGGGGTTAAAGAAACTGGGATTGATGGGATCAACAGTCACGATCACATTGGGTTAACTGGAAGGGCTTATTCCCAAGGTTAAAAGATTCTGTTGCCAGATAATAAATGGATTGGACTCCATGGATTTGGGATAAAACATTTGGGACCACAGCATCAATATTTGTTTGGCCCAAGCTCCAGGTACAGAGAAAATGGATGAAAATTTCAGAAATATTACAATAGCACATTTAGGAAGATGCTGCTGTTAAAATATGTTAGACTTTAAAATGGTACACACTTCATACAAAGATGCTGCTAGACTCTTTATAAACAGGCATTGAACTCCTAAAGAGTTTGTGGAAGTAAAGTGACTGAAAATACTCTGCAAGGTCATAGCTGCAGGAAGAGATGCAGTTGACATTAGAAAAATGCTGTGCATACTGCAAGAATATATATTTATTATGTTTTAAAGCATTATTTTATCATTTTAATAATGCTTATCTTACTGTATTTTTTAGAATGCAATTACAAAATGAATGGATCAAAGTGCTTTTTCTGGAATGAAACTGCCCAGAAAAATGATGAATGTAGTGATTTGCCAGAATGCTCACAAATTCCCGAGCATAATTGCAGTTGCCCGATAATTAATGGAGTAGGATTCTGCTATCAAGATGCACAAAATCTCACTAATTCAGGTAATTCAATCAACATTTTGATATATCATGCTTCATTTTTTAATTTTCTTGCAGAATTCAATAGGCTTGAACTTTGTTTTTGTTTTCTCAATAAAAGCTGAATGTTCAATTTATGCATCTTTTATATACACTTGATAAAAATAATAAATTAGAACAGGAAAACATACTAAAAACTTAAATTACTGAATGGAGATATTTTTAAAGATTGTCGCATTGTCCAATGTGTGCACAGTAATAAAATATAGCAGGAGTTTCCACTTTGGATACATTTGGCAAAATAGTCACAAGTAGTACTCAAAATTGAAAATTGTAATTGTGCAAACTTTTTAGAGCCATTTATCATTTAATGTATGCTTCAATTTGAAAGCAAGTTATTAGATTAGATTATGAAGACACTCAGTCCTCGTTTATTGTCATTTAGAAATGCATGTATTAAGAAATGATACAATGTTCCTCCAGAGTGATATCACAAAAAAACAGGACAAACCAAAGACTAACACTGACCTGACCACATAATTATAGCATATAGTTACAGCAGTGCACAGCAATACCATAATTTGATAAGGAGCAGACCATGGGCACGGTAAAAAAAAGTCTCAAAGTTCCGATCGACTCCCGATAGTCCCGATAGCAGGCTGCAAAAGAGAGAAACTCTCCCTGCCATAAACCTCCAGGCACCGACAACTGCCAATGCATTGGAAGCACCCGACCACTCGAGTCCGTCCGAAAACTTCGAGACTCCGACCAGCCCTCTGACACCGAGCTCCGAGCACCATCTCGGCCAAGCACTTCGACCCCCACCCTGACCGCTGAGCAACAAGCAAAGCTGAGGACTCAGGGCCTTCTCCTCCGGAGATTCTGGATCACACAGTAGCAGCGGCAGTGAAAAAGGCATTTCAGAAGTTTCACCAGATGTTCCTCCGTTCTCTCACATCTGTCTCCATCAAATCAGGATTGTGCACGGCACCCTACTTGACAGATAACAGATATTCATCACCGGAGTGGCTGCTGCGAGCTGCGTCGCGCCACCATCTTCTCTTCCTTCTTCTGCTTTGATACTTAAGAGCAACACACACAAACTGCTGGAGGAGCTCAGCAGGTAAGACAGCATCTATGAAATGAATAAACAATCGATTTTTCAGGCCAAGACCCTTCTTTAAGAATGGAAAGGAAGAGGGAGGATGCCAGAATAAATTGCTGGGGGGAGGGGAAGGAGGACTAGTTAGAAGGTGAGAGGGGAGGGTGGGTGGGAACAGTAAAGGGCTGGAGAAGAAGGTGTAGGATTTTGTAAATGAAGTGGCAGAGGCATTTTAACTTTAAGGAAAACCATATTAACTCCTTCTTTATCCTCCAAACACAGACCATAAAGACCATAAGACTATAAGATATAGGAGCAGAGGCAGGCCATTCAGCCCATCGAGTCTCCTCCGTCATTCAATCCTGGGCTGATAAAGCGCGATAAAACTTCATGTTGTTACATCATCATGTTAGGCAAGCCTCTTAACGTGAACCCCAACTCAATACTGGTGGTTGTGAATTATGCATATATCTCTACCCATTACATTACCTTACAAAGGAATCTGAAAGGAGAGGAGAGTGGACTATGGGAAAATGGAAGAAGGAGGGGCACCAAGGGGAGATAATAGGCAGGTGAGGAGAAGAAGTAAGAGGCCAGAGTGAGGAATAGAAGAAGAGGGAAGGGCGATGAAAAAAGAATTACACAAAGGAAAAATAAATGTTCACGCCATCACGTTGGGGGCTACCTAGACAGGGTATGAGGTATTGCTCCACTACCTTGAGAGTGGCCTCATTGTTGCATAAGAGGAGACCATGGACCAGCATGTTGGACCAGGAATGGTGTGTGGAATTAAAATGGTTGGTCATGGGGAAATGTTGCTTTTGGCAGATGGAGCGGAGGTGCTCAACGAAGCCGTCCCCCAGTTTACGTTCGGTCTCACCTGTTAAGTATTTAATAATTCAGTTATATTTGAGAAATATTGTAAATATATTGTTTAAGCATTCTTTGTTGTTTATGTTATCCATCACGGTTTATATATAAGAAGTACATGAATGGCATCTGTCATTAAGCTATCATTGCATAAGTGTGCGCTTCACTGAGGTAAAATGAAGTACACACGTCATCTTTGACTCCTGTGTTTTTAAGAAGGCCTAAGTTTGCACTGAATTTTTTGAGCAGTAGCTTGATGACAGTCAGGGATCCCCTGCTGCCCAGAATCACCCCTACCGAGCGAAGCATGTTCAGAATTGTCTTGAAGATCCTCTTGATGCTGTTGTTGTGTGATACATTTTGAGTTTGACCATGGTTTTCTTAGCAAACAGATTCTAGGAAACCTAGTATCTAGCAACGATGGTTTGCTATTGCCTACCATTGGGTGAACTAAAGAAATCACCATTTCTCTTCCCAAATGTTCATCCGCTGTTGACATTTGAGGTCCTAGCTCATCCGCCTTCTCCATCATAAGTTCAGTTACTGAACCTGCTGGAGAAGTGAGTCAGTTTACGAAAATCAAGAGAGGCGTTAGACAAGGGTGTGTTTTCTCCCCTGATTTGTTTAATGTGTACAGTGAAACAATATTACAAAAAATAAGAGTCATCTTGGGAATCAAAGTTGGCGGTGAAAACATCAATAATTTTAGATATGTGGATGACATTGTGTTAATTGCAAGTACAGAGGAAGAGCTACAAAACTTAATTGATATAGTCGTTGAAGAAAGTGCAAACATTAGTATATCTATCAATTGCAAAAAGACAGAATGTACGGTGATATCCAAAAAGAAGGAGAATCCTATCTGCAGGCTGAGAATAAATGGGGAAGACATAAAACGAGCACAGAACTTTTGCTACTTAGGAAGCTGGGTGACATCAGATGGCAGATGCGACATGGACATCAAAAGCAGAATTGGGATGGCAAAAGACACCTTTACGAGAATGAAGAGTATACTGACCAACACTAAACTAGGCCTGACAACCTGCTTCAGAGCACTGAAATGTTATGTTTATCCAGTTATGTTATATGGATCAGAATGTTGGACAATATCTAGTAACATGAGGAAACGAATTGAAGCAGCAGAGATGTGGTTTTTGAGGAGGATGCAAAGAATATCATGGACGAAATGAATATCTAATGAGGATGTCATGAACAGAGCAAATACAAAAAGAGAAATAATGTATGAGATCATGAAAAGGCAACGTGACTTCATTGGACATTCGATTAGGAAAGAGGAGTTAGAATGCATGGTAATTATAGAAACATAGAAACATAGAAAATAGGTGCAGGAGTAGGCCATTCGGCCCTTCGAGCCTGCACCGCCATTTATTATGATCATGGCTGATCATCCAACTCAGAACCCAGCCTTCCCTCCATACCCCCTGACCCCTGTAGCCTCAAGGGCCATATCTAACTCCCTCTTAAACATAGCCAATGAACTGGCCTCAACAGTTTGCTGTGGCAGAGAATTCCACAGATTCACCACTCTCTGTGTGAAGAAGTTTTTCCTAATCTCGGTCCTAAAAGGCTTCCCCTCTATCCTCAAACTGTGACCCCTCGTTCTGGACCTCCCCAACATCGGGAACAATCTTCCCGCATCTAGCCTGTCCAATCCCTTTAGGATCTTATACGTTTCAATCAGATCCCCCCTCAATCTTCTAAATTCCAACGAGTACAAGCCCAGTTCATCCAGTCTTTCTTCATATGAAAGTCCTGCCATCCCAGGAATCAATCTGGTGAACCTTCTTTGTACTCCCTCTATGGCAAAGATGTCTTTCCTCAGATTAGGGGACCAAAACTGCACACAATACTCCAGGTGTGGTCTCACCAAGGCCTTGTACAACTGCAGTAGTACCTCCCTGCTCCTGTACTCGAATCCTCTCGCTATAAATGCCAGCATACCATTTGCCTTTTTCACCGCCTGCTGTACCTGCATGCCCACTTTCAATGACTGGTGTATAATGACACCCAGGTCTCGTTGCACCTTCCCTTTTCCTAATCGGCCACCATTCAGATAATAATCTGTTTTCCTATTTTTGCCACCAAAGTGGATAACTTCACATTTATCCACATTAAATTGCATCTGCCATGAGTTTGCCCACTCACCCAACCTATCCAAGTCACCCTGCATCCTCTTAGCATCCTCCTCACTGCTAACACTGCCACCCAGCTTCGTGTCAGGGAAGAAAGCAAGAGGAAGGCAAAGACAAATGATGATGGAGACAGCAGCCAGAGAACTGGAAATGAATACCAATGAATTGATCCTCTTGACCCGAAACAGGAGTGTGTGGGGACGGCAGTCAAAACTCAAACTGGGCATGGCACATGATGATGATGATGATGATGATGATGAAGGTTGCACTAGCAGACAAGGTGAAGGAGAATCCTAAGAGATTCTACAGATATATTAAGAAC
This sequence comes from Mobula hypostoma, assembly GCF_963921235.1. Lineage (NCBI taxonomy): Eukaryota > Metazoa > Chordata > Chondrichthyes > Myliobatiformes > Myliobatidae > Mobula > Mobula hypostoma. The sequence goes on along the minus strand of NC_086098.1, from coordinate 53,104,284 downwards.
AAAAGGATGGCAAAGGACAAAATTGGTCCTTTGGAATATCAGAATGGTAATCCATGTGTGCACCCAAAGAAGATCGGGGAGATCTTCATGGATCTTCATTGTGCGGGGCCTATCAGCAGCGGCAACTAAACTCCACGAAGGAGTGCTTCTCACAGGTCAGAGCCGGTGATTTAAAACAAGAGCTTCGTGGGTGTTAGTTCATTGTGTGGGGCCTATCAGTGGCGGCAACTAAGCTCCACGAAGGAGTGCTTCTCACAGGTCAGAGGCGGTGATTTAAAACAAGAGCTTCGTGGGTGTTAGTTCATTGTGTGGGGCCTATCAGTGGTGGCAACTAAGCTCCACGAAGGAGTGCTTCTCACAGGTCAGAGCCGGTGATTTAAAACAAGAGCTTCGTGGGTGTTAGTTCATTGTGTGGGGCATATCAGTGGTGGCAACTAAGCTCCACGAAGGAGTGCTTCTCACAGGTCAGAGCCGGTGATTTAAAACAAGAGCTTCGCAGGTGTTAGTTCATTGTGTGGGGCCTATCAGGTGGTGGCAACTGAGTGTGATGAACTAAATAAAAGTACAGAAGGGATAAGTGGAGCGGCCATTGTCAGGAGTAGCCCAATGGCGAGAGTAGAAGCAACAGGCTTTGGCTCATTTAGGCTTCGGTGAGGTAAGTGGGTAGGTGGACCTGAGAGCATGTCAGTAGGGTTAGTATTTTTCTCTGGGTGTCAGATGTGGGAATCCTGGGAATCTTCCAGTCTCTCAGATGGCCACATCTGCGCCAGGTGCACCGAGATTCAGCTCCTGAGAGACTGTCTTAGGGATCTGGAGCTGCGGCTCGATGACCTACAGCTTATTAGGGAGAGTGAACAGGAGATAGAGAGGAGCTACAGGGAGTTAGTCACCCCAAGGCTGCAGGAGTTAGATGAGTGGGTGACAGTCAGGGAAGCAAAGGGAAGAGCTCAGATAGTAGAGAGCACCCCTGTGGCCATTCCCCTCAGTAATCGTTATCTCGTTTTGGATGTGGTTGAGTGGGATGACCTGACAGAGGTTGACCACGGAGATTGGGTCTCTGGCACAGAGCCTGGTTCCATGGTGCAGAAGGGAAAGAGGAAGATAAGGAATGCGGTAGTCATAGGGGATTCCATAGTGAGGGGAACAGACAGGAGGTTCTGTCAGCCTGACAGAGATACCCGCATGGTGTGTTGCCTCCCCTTTTGCCAGAGTACAGGATGTCTCGGATCAGGTGCAGAGTATTCTGAAGGGAGAGGGAGATCGGCTAGAAGTCTTGGTACACATTGGTACCAATGACATAGGTAGAAAAAGGGAGGAGGTTCTGAAGAGAGAATTCTGGGAATTAGGTCGGAAGCTGAAAAGCAGGACCTCCAGGGTAGTAATCTCAGGATTGCTGCCTGTGCCACGTGATGGCAAGTGCAGGAATAGCATGATCAGGCATATTAATGTGTGGCTGAGAGACTGGTGTAGGGGGCAGGGCTTCAGATCCTGAAACATTGGGGCCTCTTCTGGGGGAGGTATGACCTGTACAAAAAGGATGGGTCCAATATCCTAGCACGTACATTTACTAGAGCTGTTAGGGAGGGTTTAAACTAATTTGGCAGGGAGATGGAAACCGGAGTGATAGAGTTGAGGAAGGGTACAACAGAAATAAATCAAAGGTAGGGTGTAACAGAGATTATAGAAAGAACAGGCAGGAGATGAGGCATAATCACAGCCAGTGGCATGAGTTTCAGGGCAATAGAGGTGTGGTTCAGTTAAAACAGAAAGCAACAAATACTGGACTGAAAGCGTTATATTTGAATGCATGAAGCATAAGGAATAAAATGGACGATCTTGAGATTCAGCTACAGATTGGCAAATATGACATTGTGGCCATCTCTGAAACTTGGGTAAAGGATGGCTGTCATTGGGAGCTGAACATCCAAAGATATACAGTGTATCGGAAAGATAGGTTAGTAGGCAAAGGGGGTGGTGTGGCTCTGTGTATAAGAAGTAATATTAAACCATTAGAAAGAGATAGGATTGGAAGGTGTAGAGTCTCTACGGGTTGAGTTAAGAATTGGCAAGGGTAAAAGGACTCTAATGGCAGTTAAACAGGCCTCCAAACAGCAGCCGAGATGTGGATTACAGATTACAGCAGGAGATAGAAAATGCGTGTCACAAAGGCAATGTCATGATAATCATTGCGGATTTTAACTTGAAAGTGGATTGGGAAAATCAGGTCAGTACTGGACCTCAAGAGAGAGAATTTGTAGAATGTCTGAGGGATGGCTTTTTAGAACAGCTCGTTGTTGAACCCATTAGGGGATCAGCTGTGCTGGGTTGGGTGTTGTGCAATGATCCGGAGGTGATAAGAGAGCTTAAGGTTAAGGAACACTTAGGGAACAGTGATCACAGTATGATCGAGTTCAAATTGAAATTTGAGAGGGAAAAAATAAAATTCAATGTGTCAGTATTTCAGTGGAATAAAGGAAATTACAATGGCATGAGAGGAGAACTGGCTGAAGTTGACTGGAAAGGGACAACAGAGCAGCAATGGCTGGAGTTTCTGTGATAAATGAGGGAAGTGCAAGACAGATGTATTTCAAATAAGAAGAAATTTTCAAATGGAAGAAGGACACTACCGTGGCTGACAAGTGAAGTCAGAGCCAAAGTAAAAGCAAAAGAGAAGGCATACAAGGAAACCACAGCTAGTGGGAAGATAGAGGATCGGGAAGCTTTTAAAAATTTGCAGAAGGAGACTAAGAAGGTCATTAGGAAGGAAAAGATGAACTATGAAAGGAAGCTGGGGGTGAATATAGGACCAATACAAAATGACGCTGGAGATATTGTAATGAGAGATGCAGAGGTGGCAGAGAAACCGAACGCATATTTTGCATCGGTCTTCACAGTAGAAGACATCCTTTTTTATTATTAAGTGCAATCGTGAACAATAGGCAGATCACAAATGCTGATCAGGTCAACTAGTTCCCAAAGAGAACTCTGATAGGCCAATCAGATGGTTCACTGCTGCTCAGCAAAAGAACACAGAATAGGCACAGGGGTCGCTAGCCCCGTACCCCAGAAACACACCTGAACAGTGTGGCAGAGGTATGTGCTATGCATGCCATGATCTGAAAGCATCATGTTGACTCATAACAGATCGCATTCACGGTGGAACAGCTTAGTCAAGGATGGGGTGATCAGCACAGATGGACAAATTATACCTCCACTACCCCATACAGTATACCTGACATTCAAGAGTGTCAGGGAAGTGAAGTTTGTGCAGTGAAAATTACAGCTGAGAAGATGCTCAGGAAGCTTAATGGTCTGAGGGTGGATAAATCTCCTGGACCTGATGAAATGCACCCTCAGATTCTGAAAGAAGTAGCTGGAGAGATTGTGGAGGCATTACGATAATCTTTTAAGAATCAATAGATTCTGGTATTGTACCAGATGACTGGAAAATTGCAAATGTTATTCTACTATCTAAGAAGGCTGGGAGGCAGCAGAAAGGAAACTATAGACCTGTTAGCCTGACATCAGTGGTTGGGAAGTTGTTGGAATCGATTTATAGGGATGAGATTACATAGTACCTGGAGGCACATGACAAGATGAGCCAAAGCCAACATGGTTTTCTGAAAGGAAAATCCTGCCTGACAAACCTACTGCAATTCTCTGAGGAAATTACAAGTAAGGTAGACAAAGGAGATGCAGTTGATGTGGTGTACTTGGATTTTCAGAAGGCAATTGACAAGGTGCCACACATGTGGCTGCTTAGCAAGATAAAAGCCCATGGAATTATAGTGAAGTTACTAGAATGGGTGAAACATTGACTGGATGGCAGAAAACAGAGTGGGAATAAAGGGATCTTATTCTGGCTGGCTGCCAGCTAACAGTGGAGTTCAACAGGTTTTGGTGTTGGGACCACTGCCTTTTACGATATATGTCAATGATTTGGACTATGGTATTAATGGATTTGTGGCTAAATTTGCCGATGGTACAAAGATAGGTGGAGGAGCGGGTAGTGTTGAGGAAACAGAGAGACTTAGATAGTTTAGGGGAATGGGCAAAGAAGTGGCAAATGAAATACAATGTTGAAAATTGGCAATACAATGTTGGAAGTGTATGGTCCTATATTTTGATGGAAGAAATAAACGGGCAGTCTATTACTTAGATGGAGAGAGAATTCAAAATGCAGAAATGAAAAGGGACTTGGGATACCTTGTGCAAGACACTCTAAAGGTTAACCTTCAGGTTGAATCGGTTGTGAAGAAGGTAAATGCCATGTTGGCATTCATTTCTAGAGGTATAGAATATAGCAGGGATGTGATGTTGAGGCTCTATAATGCACTTGTAAGACCACACTTGGAGTATTGTGTGCAGTTTTGGGCTCCTTATTTTAGAAAGGATATACTGACATTGGAGAGGGTTCAGAGAAGATTCATGAGAATGATTCCAGCAATGAAAGGGTTACTGTATGAGGAACGTCTGGCAGCTCTTTGGCTGTATTCCCTGGAGTTCAGGAGAATGAGGGGGGATCTCCTAGAAACATTCCAAATGTTAAAATGCCTGACCTGATTAGATATGGCAAAGTTATTTTCCATGGTAGTGAATTCTATGACAAGAGGGCACGACTTCAGGATTGAAGGACGTCCATTTAGAACTGAGATGTGGAGAAATTACTTTAGTCAGAAGGTGGTAAGTCTGTGGAATCTGTTGCTGCAAGTGGCTGCGGAGGCCAAGTCATTGTCTGTATTTAGGGCAGAGATAGATAGATTCTTGGTTAGCCAAGGCATCAAAGGGTATAGGGTGAAGGCAGGGGTGTGGGGATGACTGGAAGAATTGGATCAGTCCGTGATTGAATGGTGGAGCAGACTCAATGTGCTGAATGGCCTACTTCTGCTTCTATAGCTTATGATCTTATAGCCTTGTGATTTTTTGCATCTATATTTACGCAGGAGATGGACACAGAATCTATATAAGTGAGGCAAAGTAGCATCAACCATGGACCCGAAGGAGATTACAGAGGAAGAGGTTTTTGCTGTCTTTTAGCACATTAGGGTGGATAAATCTCCAGGGCCTGACAAGGTGTTCCCTTGGACCCTATGGGAGGCAAGTACAGAAATTGCTGCGGCCTTAGCAGAGATAATTAAATCATATTTTGTGGCAGTAGATTTATCAGAGCGTTGGAGGATAGCTAATGCCGTTCTATTGTTTAAGAAAGGCTATAAAAAATAAACCAGAGAATTATAGACTCGAGAGCCTGACATCAGTAGTGGAAAAGTTATTGGAAGTTATTCTAAGGGACCAAACATATGAGTATTTGGATAGACAGGGACTGATTATAGATAGACAGCATTAATTTTTGTGTGGTAGCCTTGTCTTACCAACCTCATTGGAAAGTGGACTAAGGAAAGGCAGTGGATGTTGTCTACGCAGACTTTAGCAAGGCATTTAACAAGGTTCCACATGGGAGGTTGTTCAAGAACGTTCAGTTGCTTGGCATTCAATATGAGGTAGTAAATTGGATTAGATATTGGCTCTGAGGGAGAAGCCACAGAGTAGTAGTAGAGAGTCGCCTCTCAGACCAGAGGCCTGCGACTAATGGATTACGGCAAGGATCAGTGCTGGTCATCTTTGTAGTTTGTAGTTTGTCATCTATATCAATGATCTGGATGATAATGTAGTAAACTGGATTAATAAATTTATGGATGACACCAAGACTGGGGGTGTCGTGGACAGTGAGGAAGAGTATCAGAGCTTGCAGTGGGATCTGGACCAGCCAGTAAAATGGGCTGAAAAAAATGGCCGATGGAACAGTGCAAGGTTTTGCACTTCAGTAGGACCAACCAGGGTAGGTCTGACACAGTGAACAGGAGTGCGAGGAGTGCGGTAGAACAAAGGGATTGGAAATACAGGTCTATAATGCATTACAAGTAGTGTTACAGGTTGATAGGATCATAAGGAAAGCTTTTGGCACATTGATCTTCATAAATGTATTGAGTACAGGGGATGGGATGTTATGTTGAAGTTCTATAAGATGCTGGAGAGTTGTGAAGACAAGAAAATCTGGAGATGCTGGAAATCTGAGCAACACACAAAATGTTGGAGGAACTCAGCAGGCCAGGCAGCATTTATGGAAAAGACTATGTTGGCCCAAAATGTTGACTATTTACTCTTGTCCATACATGCTGCTGGCCTGCTGGTGGCCTCCAGTATTTTGTGCGTGCTGCTTGGAGTATGTGTGCTGTTTTCGACAACTACCTACAGGAAAGATGTAAATAAAGTTGAAAGAGTACCAAGAAAATTTACAAGGATGTTACTGGGACTGGAGGACCTGAGTTATAAGGAAAGATTGAATTAAAGTTAAGGACTTTATTCCTTGGAGCATAGAGATTGAGGGGCAGATTTGATAGAGGTATACAAAATCATGAGGGGTATAGATATGGTAAATACAAGCAGATTTTTTTCCATTGAGTTTGGATGGGACTGCAAGTAATGTTATGGGTTAAGAGTGAAAGGTGAAAAGTTTAAGGGGAACATAAGAGTCGTGAGAGTGTGGAATAAGATGCCAATGTAAGTGATGCATGTGAGCTTAATTTCAACATTTAAGAGAAGTGTGTATAGATTTATGGATGTTTGGGGTTTGGAGGGCTAAGGTCCGAGAGCAGGTCAATAGGTGTAGGCAGTTGAAATGGTTTGGAACTGACAAGAATGGGCTGAAGTGCCTGTTTCTGTGCTGTACTTTTCTATGACTCTAAAATAATGCCAACAACAGAAAACCACTGCTACTGTCTTCTGAGTTTCTTTTTACATTGTATGTCAATGGCTTGGATGATAGAATTGATGGCTTTGTTGCAAAATTTGCATACCATACAAGGATAGGTGGAGGGGCAGGTAGTTTTGAGGAAATAAGGATGCTGCAAAAGGATAGACAGATAAGAAGAATGGGCTAGGCAGTAACAAATGGAATACAGTGTCAGGAAATGTATGGTCATGCACTTTGGTTGAAGAAATGAAAGCATTGACTATTTTCAAAATGGAGAGAAAATACAAAAATCTGTGGTGCAAAAGGCTTTAGGTGTCCTTGTGCAGGATTTACTGAAGGTTAATTTGCAGCCTGAGTCTGTGGTGAGGAAGGCAGATGCAGTATTAACATTCAGTTCTAAAGGACTAGAATATAAAAGCAAGGATGTAATATTGACACTTTATAAAGCACTGGTGAAGCCTCACTTGGAGTATTGTGTGTAGTTTTAGGCTCCTTATAGAAACATAGAAAACCTACAACACAATACAGGCCCTTTGGTCCACAAAGTTGTGCCGAACATGTCCCTACCGTAGAAATTACTAGGCTTAGCTATAGCCTTCTATTTTTCTAAGCTTCATGTACCTATCCAGAAGTCTCTTAAAAGACCCTATCGTATCCCCCTCCACCACTGTTGCCGGAAGGCCACTCCACGCACTCAGCACTCTGAGTAAAAAAGTACCCCTGACATCTCCTCTGTACCTACTCCCCAGCACCTTAAACCTGCATCCTCTTGTGGCAACCATTTCAGCCCTGGGAAAAAGCCTCTGACTATCCACACAATCAATGCCTCTTGTCATCTTACACACCTCTATCAGGTCACCTCTGATCCTCCATCACTCCAAGGAGAAAAGGCTGAGTTCACTAAACCTATTCTCATAAGACATGCTCCTCAATCCAGGCAACATCCTTGTAAATCTCCTCTGCACCTCTCTATGGCTTCCATATCCTTCCTATAGTGAGGCGATCAGAAATGAGCACAGTACTCCAAGTGGGGTCTGACTATGGTCCTATATAGCTGCAACATTACCTCTCGGATCCTAAATTCAATTCCACGATTGATGAAGGCCAATACATTGTCTTCTTAACCACAGAGTCAACCTGCTCAGCTGCTTTGAGTGTCCTATGGACTTGGACCCCAAGATCCCTTTGATCCTCCACACTGCCAAGAGTCTTACCATCAATATGATATTCTGCCATTATATTTGAACTACCAAAATGAACCACTTCATACTTATCTGGGTTGAACTCCATCTGCCACTTCCCAGCCCAGTTTTGCATCCTATCAATGTCCAGCTGTAACCTCTGACAGCCCTCCACACTATTCACAACACCTCCAACCTTTGTGACATCAGCAAACTTACTAACCCATCCCTCCACTTCCTCATCCAGGACACTTAGAAAAATCACGAAGAGTAAGGGTCCCAGAATAGATCCCTGAAAAACTCCAATGGTAACCGACCTCCATGTAGAATATGACCTGTCTACAACCACTCTTTGTCTTCTGTGGGCAAGCCAGTTCTGTATACACAAAGCAATGTCCCCTTGGATCCCATGCCTCTTTACTTTCTCAATAAGCCTGGCATGGGGTACCTTATCAAATGCCTTGATGAAATCCATATACACCACATCTACTGCTCTTCCTTCATCAAGGTGTTTAGTCACATCCTCAGAAAATCAGGATCCTCTCCTGTCCCTATTGATGATGCAAAGATCATCGCCAGAGGCTCAGCAATCTCCTCCCTCGCCTCCCACAGTAGCCTGGGGTACATCTTGTCTGGTCCCGGCGACTTATCCAACTTGATGCTTTCCAAAAGCTCCAGCACATCCTCTTTCTTAATATCTACATGCTCAAGCTTTTCAGTCTGCTGAAAGTTATCAATAAAATCACCAAGATCCTTTTCCGTAGTGAATACTGAAGTAAAGTATTCATTAAGTACCTCTGCTATTTCCTCTGGTTCCATACACACTTTCTCACTGTCACCCTTGTTAGGTCCTATTCTTTTACATCTTATCCTCTTGCTCTTCACGTACTTGTAGAATGCCTTGGGGTTTTCCTTAATCCTGCCCGCCAAGGCCTTCTCATGGCTCCTTCTGGCTCTCCTAATTTCCTCAAGCTCCTTCCTATTAGCCTTATAATCTTCTAGATCTCTAACATTACTTAGCTCTGAACCTTTTGTAAGCTTTTCTTCTTGACTAGATTTATTACAGCCTTTTTACACCATGGTTCCTGTACCCTACCATAACTTCCCTGTCTCATTGGAACGTATCTATGCAGAACTCCACACAAATATCCCCCGAACATTTGCCACATTTCTTCCATACATTTCCCTGAGAACATCTGTTTCCAATTTAAGCTTCCAATTTCCTGCTTAATAGTCTCATAATTCCCCTTACTCCAATTCAATGCTTTTCTAACTTGTCTGTTCCTATCTCTCTCCAATGCTATTGTAAAGGAGATAGAATTATGATCATTATCTCTAAAATGCATTCCCACTGAGAGATCTGACACCTGACCACATTCATGTCCCAATACCAAATCAAGTACAGTCTCTCCTCTTGTTGGCTTATCTACATATTGCGTCAAGAAACCTTCCTGAACACACATAACAATCTCCACCCTATCTAAACCCCTTGCTCTAGGGAGATGCCAATCGATATTTGGGAAATTAAAATCTGCCATCACACCAACTCTGTTATTATTACACATTTCCAGGATCTGTTTCCCCATCTGCTCATCAATATCCCTGTTACTATTGGGCGGCCTATAAATATCACCCAGTAAAGTTATTGACCCCTTCCTGTTCCTAACCTCCACCTATAGAGACTCCATAGACAATCCCTCCATGGCATCCACCTGTAGCAATGACACTATCTCTGATCAACAGTGCCACGCCCCCAATTCTTTTGCCTCCCTCCCTGTCCTTTTTGAAACATCTAAAACCCGGCATTTGAAGTAACTATTCCTGTCCCTGAGGCATCCAAGTCTCTGTAATGGCCACCACATCATAGCTCCAAATATTGATCCACGCTCTAAGCTCATCCACTTTGTACACAACACTCCTTGCATTAAAATAGACACATCTCAAACCTTTGGTCTGAGCATGTCCCTTCTCTATCACCTGCCTATCCTCCCTCTCATACTGTCTACAAGCTTTCTCTACTTGTGAGCCAACTTCCTCTTTCCCAGTCTCTTCAGTTCGGTTCCCACCCCCCAGCAATTCTAGTTTAAACTCTCCCCAGTAGCCTTAACAAACCTCCCCGACAAGATATTGGTCCCCCCGGGATTCGAGTGCAACCCGTTCTTTTTGTACAGGTCACACCTGCCCCAAAAGAGGTCCCAATGATCCAGAAATCTGAATCCCTGCCTCCCGCTCCAGTCTCTCAGCCATGCATTTATCCTCCACTTCATTTTATTCCTATTCTCACTGTCGCGTGGCACAGACAGTAATCCCAAGATTATTACCTTTGTGGTCCTGCTTCTCAACTTCCTTCCTAACTCCCTGTAGTCTTTTTTCAGGATCGCTTCCCTTTTCCTACCTATGTCATTGGTACCAATATGTACCATGACTTCTGGCTGTTCTCCCTTCCACTGCAGGATATCTTGGACACAGTCTGAAACATCCCAGACCCTGGCACCTGGGAGGCAAACTACCATCCAAGTTTCTTTCCTGCATCCACAGAATCGCCTGTCTGCCCCCCTAACTATAGAGTCCCCTATCACTACTGCCTTCCTCTTCCTTTCCCTACCCTTCTGAGTCACAGGGCCAGACTCTGTGACAGAGGTATGACCACTGTTGCTTCTCCCAGGTAGGCTATCCTCCCCGCAATAGTACTCAAACAGGAGTACTTATTGTCGAGGGGTACGGCCACAGGGGTACTCTCTAGTACCTGACTCTTCCCCTTCCCCCTCCTGACTGTGACCCACTTGTCTGTCTCCTGTTGCCCCGGTGTGACCACCTGCCTATAATTCCTTTCTATCACCTCCTCGCTCTCCCTGACCAGGCAAAGGTCATCGAGCTGCATCTCCAGTTCCTTAACTCGTTCCCTTAGGAGCTGCAGCTCAACACATCTGGTGCAGATATGGCCGTCCAGGAGGCTGAGAGACTCCAGGATCTCCCACATCTAACACCAAGCACAGAAGACTGGCCTCACACACATACATCCTCCTTTCCGCAAATTACACAGGTAGACCTACGGCGCCTCGTCCCATTACCGCCTAAGCCCGTTGAGCCAAAACCCTATCACTCTGCTGCCTCTCACTCCGCTGCCCACTCCAAATGCTGCCCTTTGGATATAGCGGTCTTCTTTTTAAACCTTTTGTGCTCTACTGGCTGACATGACGCGCCTGCGCAGTCTTGCCTCTCTTTTACCCAGAGAAGTAAAAACTGCCTTTGCTCTGGGAATCAGCCATTCACTCGCAGCCTTCTTGCTCTGAATCCTTTATCTTAGAAAGAATGTACAGAAACTGGAAAGGGTTCAAAGGAGATCAGAAAAATGACTCTAGGATTGAATAGCTTGTTATATGAAGAGTGTTTGATCACTCTGGGCCTCTATTCACAGGAATTTAGAAGAATGAGGGGTGACTCAATTGAAACCTATCGAATGCTGAAAGGCCTTGATAGAGTGGATGTGGAAATGATGTTTCCTATGCTGGGAGTGTCTAAGACCAGAGGACATAGCCTCAAAATAGAGGATAGTCTATTTAGAATGGGGATGAGGAGGAATTTCTTTAGCCAGAGACTGTAAGTCCATAAGACACAGGAGCAGAATTAGGTCATTTGGCCCATTGAGTCTGCTCCACCATTCAATCATGACTGAGTTTTTTTTTCCTCCTCCTCAGCTCCACGCCCCGGCCTTCTCCCCGTAACATTTAATGCCATGTCCAATCAAAAATCTATCAAGCTCTGCCTTAAATATACCCCACAACCTGGCCTCCACAGCTGTCTATGGTAATAAATTCCACAAATTCACCACCATGTGGCTAAGGAAATAGTTCCACATCTCTAGTCTAAATGGACACCCCTTTTGCCTGAGGCTTTGCCCTCTAGTCCTAGACTCCACCACCATGGGAAACATCCTTAAAACATGTACTCTGTCTAGGCCTTGCAACATTCGAAAGGTTTCAAAGAGATCCCTCCTTATCCTTCTAAATTCCAGCAACTACAGACCAAGAGTTATCAAACATTACTCGTATGATAACACTTTCATTCCCAAAATTATCCTTGTGAACCTCCTCTGAACCATCTCTAATGTCAGCTCATCTTTTCTTAGATGAGGAGCCCAAAACTGTTCACAAATCTCAAGGTGAGACCTCACTAGCCTCAGCATCACATCCCTATTCTTGTATTCAAGACCTCTTGAAATGAATGCTAACATTGCATTTGCCTTCCTCACCATCGACTCTACCTGAAAGTTAACCTTTAGGGTGTTCTGCACAAGGACTCCCAAGTACCTTTGCAGCTCAGATTTTTGGATTTTCTCCTGTTTAGAAAATAGTCTGCATTTTTATTTCTTCTACCAAAGTGCATTACCATGCATTTTCCAACATTGTATTTCATTTGCCACATTCCTGATCAATCTACTAATCTGTCTAAATCCTTATGCAGCCTACCTATTTCCTCAATACTATCTGCCCCTCCACCAACCTTCATATCATCTGTAAATCTGGCAACAAAGCCATCTATTCCATCATCTAAATCACTGATAAACAGCATAAAAGAAGCGGTCCGAATGCCGACCCCTGCGGAACACCACTAGTCACTGGCAGCCAACCAGAAAAAGATCCTTTGATTCCCACTTGCGGCCTCCTACCAATCAGCCAATGCTCTAACCATGCTAGTAACTTTCCTGTAATACCACGGGCTCTTAACGTAGTAAGCAGTCTCATATGTGGCACCTTGTCAAAGGCCTTCTGAAACTCCAAAGATACAACATCCACTGTATCCCCTTTATCTTTCCTACATGTAATCTCCTCTAAGAATTCCAAAAGGTTCATCAGGCATGATTTTTCCTTAAGGAAACCATGTTGATTTTGTCCTATAGTTGTCCTGTGTCACCAAGTACTCCAAAACCTTATCCAGAACAATTGATTCCAACATCTTCACAACTCCTGAAGTCAGGCTAACTGGTCTATAATTTCCTTTCTGCTGCCTTCCTACTTTCTTAAAGAGTGAAGTGACATTTGAAATTTTCCAGTCCTCTGGCACCATGCCAGAGTCCAAGGATTTTTGAAAGATCAATACTAATGCCATCACAATCTCTAACGCTACCTATTTCAGAACCCTATGGTGCAGTTCATCTGGTCTGGGTGACTTGTGTATCCTTAGGTCTTTCAGTTTTTTGAGCACCTTCTCCCTTGTAATAGAAACTGCACCCACTTCTCTTCCCTCACACCCTTCAGCATTCTGGCACACTGCTAATATCTTACACAATGAAGACTGATGCAAAATACTCATTTAGTTCATCTGCCATCTCCTTGTCCCCCGTTATTATTTCTCCTGCCTCATTTTCTAGTAGTCCTATATCCACTCCCATCTCTCTTTTATTTTTATGTACTTGCAAAAGCTTTTACTATCCGCTTTGATATTGTTTGTTAGCTTGCTTTCATATTTCGTCTTTTCCCTCCTAATGATCCTTTTCGTTGCTCTGTAGGGTTTTTAAAGCTTCCCAATCCTGTCTTCCTATTAATTTTTGCTTTGTTGTATGCCCTCTCTTTTGCTTTTACATTAGCTTTGACTTCCCTTGTCAGCCACTGTTGTACTGTTTTGCCATTTGAGTATTTCTTTGTTTTTGGAATACATCTGTCCTGCACCCCAAAAATTCCATCATTGCTGTTCTGCTGACATCCCTTCCAATTATCTTTGGCCAACTCCTCTCTCATATCACTGCAATTTTCTTTACTCCACTGAAATACTGCTATGTCAGACTTTACTTTCTCCCTATTAAATTTCAAGTTGAACTCAATCATATTGTGATCACTGCCTCCTGAGGGTTCTTGGAGTTCTTTTACCTTAAGCTCCCTGATCACCTCCGGTTCATTACATAACATCCAATCCAGTATAGCTGATCCCCTAGTAGGCTCAATGACAAACTTCTCTAAAAAGCCATCTCATAGGCATTCAACAAGCTTACTCTGTTGAGACAAATTCCCAATCTAATTTTTAGAATCAACCTGTACGTTGAAATCTCCCACGACTATCACAACATTGCCCTCTTGACATGCCTTTTCTATTTCCTCTTTGTAATCTGTGGTCCACATCCCAGCTACTTTTATGAAGCCTGTATATAATTGTCAACAGGATCCTTTTTGCAGTTTCTTAACTCAACCCACAAGAATTCAACATCTTCCAATCCTATGTCATATTTTTCTATTGATCTGATGCCATTCTTTACCGGAAGAGCTATGCCACCCTCCCTGCCTACCTTCCTATCCCTCTGAAATAACATGGAACCTTGGACATTTAGCTCCTAACTACAACCATCTTTCAGCCACGATTCAGTGATGGCCACAACATCATACCTGATAATCTGTAATAGTGCAACAAGATCATCCACCTTATTTCTTATACTCAGTGCATTGAGATGTAACACTTTGAGTACTGTATTTGCTACCCTTTTTGATTCTGCATCCCTAAAGCACTGATACTCACCCTGCTGACTGCAACTATGTCCTATCATCTGCCTGCCCTTCCTGACAGCCTCACTGCACACTATCTTTGCTTTTTTACCATCTGCTCTATCCTAATTCCTTTCACTTCAGTTTCCACAATCCTGCCAAATTAGTTTAAACCCTCCTCAACAGCACTAACAAACCTGCCCATGAGGATACAATAGGGTCTTTAAAGAGACTCTTGGACAGGTACATGGAGCTTAGAAAAATAGAATGCTATGGGTAACTCTAGGTAATTTCTAAGTTAAGTACATATTTGGCACAGCATTGTGGGCCAAAGGGCCTGTATTGTACTGTAGGTTTTTCTATGTTTCTGTGTTTCTAATATTGGCCCCCTTGGGTTCAAGTGTAACCTGTCACTTTTGAACAGGTCATACCTCCCCCAGAAGAGATCCCAATGATCCAAGAATCTGAAGCCCTGCCCCCTGCACCAGCATTTCAGCCATGCATTAATTTGTCAAATCATCCTGTTTCTATTCTCACTGGTGTGTATCACAGGCAATAATCTAGAAATTACAACCCTGAGTGTCTTGCTTCTCAGCTTTCTGTTGAGCTCTCTAAATTCTCTTTTCAGGACGTCTTTGCTTTTCCTTCCTATGTCATTGGTGCCAATATGTACCAAGACATCTGGCTGCTCTCCGTCCCTCTCCAAAATGCTGTGGATGCGATCCTAGACGTTCCCGACCCTGGCATCTGGCAGGCAACACACCATTCGGTTGTCCCACTCACATCCACAGAATCTTCTGTCTGCTTCTCTGACTATTGAGTCTGCTATCACTACCGCTCCCCTCTTCTCCCTCTTTCCCTTCTGCACCATGGACCCATGCTCAGTGCCGGTAACCTGGTGGTCTTGGCATTCCCCTGCGAGATCACCCCACAACAACAGTACCAAAATGGTACACTTATTTTTGAGGGGAATGGCCACAGAGGTGCTCTGTGCTAACTGCCTATTTACATTTCCATTTCTCCTGATAGTCATGCAGCTACTCGCCTCCTGCAACTTTGGGGTGACTACTTCCCTATAACTCTGATCGATGATCTCCTCACTCTCCTGTACAAGCCAAAGGTCATCCAGCTGCTGCTCCAGATCCCTAACACGGTCTCAAGGAGCTGCAGCTGAATGCACTTCACGCAGTTGTGGTTCCCTGGGAGATTCTGGGTCTCCCAGGACTCCAACATCCAGCATGAAAAACACACAACAGCCATTTCCTACACTAGGTACAGTAAGAGAGAGAGTGAGTAAAAGGAACCTTGACAGAAGCTTAGCCAGAGCTAACGCCTCTTTTGAGCTGAAGCCTTATTTGAGCCAAAGCCTGACACTCCTGCACTGACCACTGGCCTACTCCCAACAATGTTGTCCACCCCGCTTGTCCCTTCTGCACTTTCAAACAAGTGTTGCTCACCTGCAAGAAACCTTGTTGCTGTGGCCTGCTGCTGCCGCTGATTGAGCTGTCAGTAAGTAATGAATCTGTGGAATTTTTTGCCACAGGCAGCTGTGAAGGCAAAGTCCTAACAAATTTTTAAGGCAGAGGTTGATCAATTCTTGATTGGTTGGGCCATGAATGGATACGGGGAGAAAGCAGGAGATTGGGGCTGAGAGGAAAAATAGATCAGCCATGATGAAATGGTGGAGCAGATTTGATGGGCCAAATGGCCTAATTCAGATCCTATATCTTATGGTCTTATGTATTTTCTCCAAACATGCTGTCAGATATTTTCATTATTATAATGAACACGGAGAGCTGTTATTGTTTTGCATATCAAATTTAGGGCCAATATATTTTAAAGGATTATGGCACCTCTTCATGCCCTCATGCTGAACTCATCAAATTCATTATCTTTGCCTCCAATTTCCATCCTGCCCTTTCAATTCATTTGGTCCATTACTGACACCTCTTTCCCCTTTCTTCATCTCTTTGTTTTCATCTCTGGAGACAAACTGTCAACTGACATTTTTCATAAACCTATGAATTCCCACAGTTATCTTGACAATACCTATTCTAACCCTGTCTCCTGTAAATATCACTATTCCCTTTTCTCAGTTCCTTCTTCGCTGCCACATCCGTTCCCAAAGATGAGTATTTCCTTTCCAGGACATCAGAGACGTCCTCCTCCTTCAAAGAATGGTGTTTCCCTTCATCTGCCACGGATCCTGCCCTCACCTGCATCTCCTCCATTTCCCATACATCCACACTCACATCTTCCTACCGCCTTAACAGTGATAGAGTTCCTCTTGTCCTTACCTACCACCTCGTGAGCCTCCGCATCCAACACATCAATCTCTGCAACTTTCACCATCTCCAAAGAGATCCTACCACCAAACACATATTTACCTCTCCCCCACCCTTCACTTTCTGCAGGGATTGTTCCCTCTGTCATTTCCTTTCCATTCCTCTCTCTGCACTAATCTTCCTTCAGGAACTTATCTTTGCAAGTGGCCAATGTGCAACACATGCCCATTCACCTCCTCCCTCATCTCCAGTCACCTCCTTCCTCATCTCCATTCCCGGCCCTTGATCATCATTCAAGGTGAACAAATCACTTCACCTGTGAATCTGCTCCCAATGTGGACTCCTCTATATTGGTGAAACCCATTGTAAATTGGATAATCACTTCATTGAGCTCCTCCACGCCATCCTTCAAAAGCGGGACGACCTGGAGACTAAACATGTTAATTCCAATTCCCATTCCCTTTCTGACATGTTAGGACATGGCCTCCTCTTGTGCCATGGTGAAGCCACCTTCAGGGTGGACAGGCAACACCTTATATTCCATCCGGGTAGCCTCCAATCTAATGGTATAAATATTGTATTCTCTTACCAATATTTTCCCTCCCTCTCCCCTCTTCTTGTATTTCGCACTCTGGCCTCTACCTCTTCTCACCTGTATATCACCTCTTCCTCATGCCCCTCCTCCTTTCCTTTCTCCTATCGTCGACTCTCCTTTCTTATCAGATTCCTTCCCAGCCCTTTACCTTTCCCACCCATCTGGCTTCACTTTCCTCCTCCCCCTCCCCCCACTTTTTTTCTGACACCCCCCCCCCTTTCAGTCCTGAAGAAGGATCACAGCCAAAATATCAACTGTTTGTTCATTTCCATAGATGTTGCCAGACCTGTTGAATTCCTCTAGCGTTTTACGTGTGTTGCTTTGGATTTCCAACATCTGCAAAATGTATTGTGTTTATATTTTAATAGATGTTTAACATTTGAATGTAATTGCATCTGTTTGAAATATAATCATGGACAATGGACTACAATGAAGTTGCCTACAAGTTTATATCCAACTACTCAATGTTCCACTGACCAGCCCCTTAACTTCTAGCTTCCATAAATTTTTGATTTATCCATGATTCGAGTGCACAAGTACATACTAATATCAAATCCTATTCTTCAACCAACCACATGCCTTCTGATTTGCATTTGCCCTCTGACTGTTCACACAGATGCTAGCCTCGTCAATATATCCACATTCCTAAAAAGATTGTTTTATATATATTCCCCTCTTCCTGTTTACTGCTTAGGGATTTGCTTTCAGGAATATTAAGGGTTGTCCACTGTAACTTTGATTCCCCTCCAACTTTGAACTCTTGTGTATGCCAAATTTCCAACATTGCACTGTTGGTCTTTAGTTGCCTAAACTTTAAGCTCTCCTATATACTCTAAAAATCTCTACCTCGCAACCCTCTCTTTAAAACTCTCTTGCACGAATACCTTTTTTTCCAGTGCTTAGCTAAGGGCCGTTTAGCATTTAATTTTGTGAAAGAAAGGATGGCGCTGATAGAATGGTGGTGAGACTTGAACCCCTAAAATCAAACTCAGTCGAGTAATTACATAAGTGCCTTTAGTACAGAAGTCTTCCTGGCACATCAACACACTACTTTTCTTTATACTTTATTGTCGCCAAACAATTGATACTAGAAAGTCCAATCATCACAGCGATATTTGATTCTGCTCTTCGTGATCCCTGGAGTACATATCAATAGTAAATATTAAAAATTGAAATTATAAATCATAAATAGAAAATAGAAAAGAGAAAGTAAGGTAGTGCAAAAAAAACAAGAGGCAGGTCCGGATATTTGGAGGGTACAGCCCAGATCCGGGTCAGGATCCGTTCAGCAGTCTTATCACAGTTGGAAAGAAGCTGTTCCCAAATCTGGCCATACGAGTCTTCAAGCTCCTGAGCCTTCTGCCGGAGGGAAGAGGGACGAAAAGTGTGTTGGCTGGGTGGGTCGTGTCCTTGATTATCCTGGCAGCACTGCTCCGACAGCATACGGTGTGAAGTGAGTCCAAGGACGGAAGATTGGTTTGTGTGATATGCTGAGCTGTGTTCACGATCACTATCGGCTGCTGATGACTTGGGTTTCACTCTCACGGGTTATTGTTTCTTCACATCAGTTACAATGCTGGCATTTTCACAGCATATCGCCATGCAAAGTACATATGTAAATATAAAGTATGAAATATCCAAGTTGATCACGTAGTACAGGTGTGTTATACAAATAATCTAACCTTATCAAAAGGAAAGCTTGTTTGTGCTTTTCCTCACGGTGTTGATTTGCATTTTGTTGAATCACCTAAACATTGCATTATAAACTGTCTGAATATCCTGATCTGTTTGCTGATAATTTATGGATTTATTAATAATTTATTAATAATTAATATTGTGTTAATAATATCACACCCCCACTTTGATTTGCTTGGCACCCAGATTAATTTAGCTGGAGAAGTATTTGAAATGATGGCAGTGCTGGTTGATATACTTTACTGCAAATGTTTCAGGAGTTCAAACAACAAAATGCATATCAAATTCTTCTGTTATTGCACTGCCTACTAGACTATGTTCATGAACAGATAAATATAAAGTGATGTCGCAAAGAGTTTTAGAGTAGACCCAGTTTGGCCAAGTTGTTCAAAAATTGATCTTCTCGTGCATTAAAATGATCAGTGACTTGTTTGCACTAATCTACAGAAGTTCACATGCAATGAACTACCACCATCTTCAGCCAGGTCCAAACACCAATGAGTGGACAATGCTGCTATTTTCAGTATGAACTCTAGTACCCTCATCATTGAGCCATAAAGCCAGAGAGTGATACCACACAGAAACAAGCCCTTATCGCACCATGTCCAAGCTGACCATCAAGCACTCATCAATAATAAATATCTCATTTATCAGCACTTAGTCCATAGTCTTCTTTGGCAATTCAAATACTCATCTGAACAGTTCATTAATTGTTATGAGAGGGTCTGCCTCCACCTCCATTGCAGCCAGCCAGATTCAGATTCCAGGTACCATGCAGGTTACCTCACACCTACTCTAATCCTCTGACGTCCTACACAATGTTGTCCTTTAGCTTCAGATGTTTGTCTTTTTGGGAAAAGTCTCCTACTATCCACCTTATCTAAAGCCTCACTTTGACCTCATGGCCCAAGACGCAAGCAGCAGTGAAATGAAAACCACTCACTTCCTCACTTGCACTATTAGAAGGGATCATCGTGACTACTGGGTTAAAGTTTTTGGCTCTTCCTATAATTACTTCAAGTTGCAGAATTTAATGGCATGTGATATTCCAAACATTTCTGCATAGATGTACAGTAAATATGTTAGTCAATTTTGCTTGGATCACGTTGTAATGTGAGACCAAACAGAAGGTACACAGAACAGGATAAACCATTGGCATTGAGACAAGGGGAGGATGATGGAGGGAATGGCTTTAGCAGGAGGGAGTATTTGGGCAAGTGGCCAGGGTTATGGATGTCTCAGAGTAGCTGCAGAATATTCTCGGGGTGGGGGGGGGGGAGGAGTGAGCTGCCAAAGGTTGTGGTGCACGTTAGCACCAATGGCATAGGTGGAAAGTGGAATGAACAGTGAGTATCCGGAATTAGGAAAAAATAAACAGAAAAGCAGGATTTCAAAGATAGCACTCTCTGAATTACTCCCAGTTTCACATGCTAGTCAGGGCAGGAGTAGAAAGGTAGAACATTCAGATGCTTGTCTGAGGAACTGGTGCATGGAGTGCAGGGTGTCACGTTCCCTTCTGGGAGCTTCCTTCTGGGATAGGGACAGCCTGTGCAAGAAAGACAAGTTGTATCCTGAAAAGGTATCCAGTGCTTTCCCAGCATATACGAAGAATAAATTCATCTCGGGTTTCAAGCCCGGTACAGGTGTTGATTTTGACCAATGTCTCTATGACAAACTCTGCCATCTTCATCAGGGGTGATACCTGGGCACGCCTAGTCTGGTGGTATTTATGACCCCATTGTCCATCCCTCCTGACTGGTTAGTCCTCATCCAATCAGGTTTCCACTGTACCACTTGTTTAAAATCAAAGTGGCCAAGTTGGGGGTTGGTGTTGCACTATTAATAAGGAACAATATCACAATGGCGCTCACAGAGAGTGAAGGGCTCATCTGCTATCTACATGGGTAGAAATAAAAAACAGAAAGATGCAAGCATACTAATGGGTTTATACTACAGACACACCCAGTAGCCACAGGGACAATGAGGAACAGATATGCAGACAGATCAAAGAAAGTTATGCAACTCCCTCACTGGGCCCATATGCAAATTTGGCTCGTTAGCTGGCTCTTCTGACAGCCACAGAACCCGACGGTGAATAGGCCACCATTTATAAACAATATACATCTAGGGTCAATATGATTTGGGGCTCAGCCAAACAGGAACATCGTGATGTCCTGATTTAAAGATACCTCGATTTGAGCTAATGCTGTGTAAATATTGCCCATACACAATCGCCAGTCGGCACGAAATAACAGAAAGTACACCACATAAAATTTTAAAGGAAGTATATTTACAAATTTCAGCTTTATGAAACAGCTGGTAGGAAAAGAAAAACAAAATAAAAGGACCTGTTACAGTTCACCCAGTCCAAATGTGCACATAAAGTTGGAGCTTCATCTTGAAGTTGTCCTTTTACTCACGTGTTCGACTTGCGGTCTGCACGAAAGCACACACCACATTTTGAATGTCGCTCGAAATCCATCTCGAAGAAATAGGCGCTCTCATTGGGAGTATTGGCCCTTCCTCCTTGGAGCCATTCATCTGTACAAAGCACCCTGTACAATGGGAACACTCCTTCTCACGGCATCCTCAGCCATCTTCCCTCCTGTCCTCGCCGCAGCTCCCGTCAAAACAAGCCCCGCAAACCACACTGTCTGTCACCAATCTCCCTCTGCCCTGCTCTTTGAAACTTGCTCCCGATTCCACCATCTTGACTGGCTGACACTTCTTAAGTTGAACATCATAGCCCCTTATATTTTAGACAAAAGCAAAATATTCTAAAAGCAAAAGACACTGCTTTTACAGAACTGCTAAAATGAATACCTACAGCTTAGCAGTAAAAATGTTAACTAGGTCATCACAGTTGCAAATACAACAGGTTTGTCGTTACAGGTGATTTCAATTTCCCCAATATGGACTGTTTTCCTTCAAAGATGTACTGTTCGGGGTAGTGAGTTGTGGGCATGCTATTTTGGTGCAGAAAATGTCAACACTTGCAGCCTGCCCAATATAATCTTTGCTAATTTATCTTGACACAAATGACGTATATCAATATACATGCAGCAAATAAAGGCAATCTTTAATCTTTAAGTGAGTAACTCAGGTAATTTTGTTTAACTCTTAACTCCAATTCAACTTCTAACCATACCAACAAATCTAGTCTAATTCAACTAAAAGAACAAAACTCAGACTTTTTTATTTGATTCTTCACTAATAAATCAAACTCAAGATTGCATGCAATTCATAGTGATACTTCTCAGCAATAAGTATTTACCTGCTTGTATATTCTTAAACACTCAGTCTTTATCTGCTGGGGAGCCCCAACACTCCGACAAGACATGAAGGGGCATCAAGATCATTCGGTATCCATCACAATCCAGTCCATGGAGAGGCTCGGAAAAATCCCTTGAAATAACCTTGCTATCATACTGTTTAGGGTCTCCCTATCTCCCCTACAAGTGAATAACAACTCCATATAAGGCAAGACCACTGATATGCAACTTATCGGAAAATACCACATGATTTCCAGTAAATCATCTCAGACAGCCCTACCTGCATAACAAAAGCCTAAAATTAATTAGAGTCAATTGTCTTGTCAACATATTCAACAATTTTATAGCTATTGCAACAGAGAAATAATTAATTCTGTTTCATCTTACCAGCATTCTTTTACATACTTGTCTCCACCCCAGTTTACCATCCTGTACACAATGTGTTCACCTGCCACTGATGTTTAAATTAATTAGCTCTGCTGTGAATACTAACAGCACAGGTTGCTTTTATCACCACCACAGCATTTCAGAAAGTGAATTTAATGATATCCCAATGTTTGTATTATTTTTGGATGATCTCCGAAGCATTGATCTTTTCCTCTATTTGTTTTTAGTTACAACACGTGGCACATTCAAGCTAAATGGATCATGCCCTGATGTATCAGAATGCCAAGAGAATTTTACAACTTTGGTATGTACATCATAATAAAATCCAAAAGCAAGGGTAAGCATAAACAATTCCTATGGTTTTTGCATGAGTAGATTTTATGTACATACATTAAATCTCTAATTAATATTCTTATTTCAACATCTCATCTATTGCTTAATCTCTGATTATGAGATTAAGATTAGATTTAAATGCATTATGAAAAGAAAAACACTCCTGCAAACTGATCTAATAAAAGGTAATGTTCATAGTGATGTTTTATTGTGATATTTTTATTTCTTTAAAATACTTTTTAAAATCTCTATTTTTGAGTTCAGCTCTTGCGCTAATATCCTTGACATTTGCTGCCCCTCATCTCTCAGGCTGCAATCATGGGGTGGGGGGGGGGTGTAGTTTATTAGCTGCTTTTGCATCCTAAAGTGCAAAACTATTTCCAGAGGCTGCAGAGTGATGGGTGGTGAAGGAAGAAGTCTCCAATATTTCATGCCGGCAAGCAATGGGGAAATATGGGTTTAGTTTTAAGAGATTTTAGGTGTCTTGGCATTCAGAGAATTTTGTAAAAATAGTAACACTGAAAAAAATCTAAAAATTAAAAAAGCATTCTATTTTGATGATACACAAACATTTAGTTAAAAAAAAACAAAACTCACATAACACTCAAAAGTGAGAATTAAGATTATAACCTGTTTTTATCTGTGCCACCCAAACTCGAAAACAGATAATGCCTGAAATATTTTGTAGGTCAGGCAACAATGATACATAGTTAACATTTCAGGAGATTATCAACAATAATACTCTGTTTCTCTCTACAGATGCTGCCTGACCTGCTGACTGTTTATAGCATTTTCTGCGTCTATTTCATTTCCATAGAGTTAAAGAGTCACAGAAAAGAATAGCACAGAAACAGGCCCTTCAGCCCATCTTGTCTGTGCCAAACCATTCAAACTGCCTACTCCTAGACCATTGCCCTCCTTACCACTGCTATCCATATACCTATCCAAGCTTCGCTTAAACATTGAAACCGAGCTTGCATGCACCACTTGCACTGGCAGCTCACTTCACACTTTCACCACCCTCTAAGTGAAGGAGTTTCCACTCTTGTTGCCCTTAAACTTTTCATCTCTCATCCTTAACGCATGGCACTAGTAGCAGTCCCACCCAACCTCAATGGAAAAAGTGCATTTACCCTATCAATACCCCTCATAATTTTGTATAGTTCTATCAGATCTCCCCTCAGTCTTCTACGTTCCAAGGAATGAAGTCCTAACCTATTCAATCCTTTCCTGTAACACAGGTCCTGCAGTCCCAGCAACATCTGTGTAAATTTTCTCTGTACTATTTCAACTTTGTTTACATATTTCATGTAAATAGGTGACCGAAACTGCCTGCAATACTCCAAATTAGGCCTCACCGATGTCTTATATAACTTCAACATAACATCCCATCTCCTGTACTCAATACTTTCATTTATGAAGGTCAATGTGCCAAAAGATTTCTTTATGACTCTATCTGCCTGTGCCACCACTTTTAATGAATTATGGACCTGCATTCCCAGGTCCCTTTTTTCTACTGCACTCCTGAGTGTTCTACAGTTCACTGCAAGACCTACGGTTGGTCCAACCAAAGTGCAACACCTCACATATGGACATTAAATTCCATCTGCCATTTTGCTGCACATTTTTCCTGCTGCAAGCTTTGATTGTCTTCCTCAATGTCCATTACATCCCCCATCGTGGTGTTATCCACAAGTTTTTTGATTCAGTTAACCACATTATCATCTAGGTCATTAATATAGATGACAAGCAACAACAGACCCAGTATCAATCCCTGTGGCATTCCACTAGTCACGGGCCTCCGGTCAGAGAGGCAACACTCTACTGCTGCTCTCTGGCTTCTGCTGCTGAGTCAATGTCTAATCCAATTTGCTACTCATCTTCAATGCCAAGCGACTGAACCTTCCTGACCAACCTTCAATGTGAGATGTTGTCAAATGTCTAGCTAAGGTCCCTGTAGACAACATTCATTGCCTTGACTTCATCCATTTTCCTGGCAACTTCCTCGAAAAACACTATAAGATTGGTTAGACATGATCTACCACACACAAAGTAATGCTGACTATCCCTAATCAGTCCATGTCTATTCAAATACTCATATATCTGGTCCCTTAGAATACCTTTTGTGTTGGCGCGTGGCCAAGTGGTTAAGGCGTTCGTCTGGTGATCTGAAGGTCGCTAGTTCAAGCCTTGGATGAGGCAACGTGTGTGTCCTTGAGCAAGGCACTTAACCACAAATTGCTCTGTGACAACACCGGTGCCAAGCTGTATGGGTCCTAATGCCCTTGCCTTGGACAATATTGGTGCCGTGGAGAGGGGAGACTTGCAGCATGGGCAACTGCTGGTCTTCCATACAACTTTGCCCAGGCCTGCGCCCTGGAAACCTTCCAAGGCACAAATCCATGGTCTCATGAGACTAACGGATGCCTATAAGAATACCTTCCTATAGCTTTTCCACTACTGATGTCAGGCTCACTGGCCTATAATTTCCTGGTTTATTTTTAGAGCCTTTTTTAAACAGAGGATCAACATTAGCTATCTCCAATCCTCCAGTAACTCACCTGTCACTAAGGATATTTAAATATCTCTGCCAGGGTCCCAGCAATTTGTGCGCTAGCCTTCCACAAGGTCCAAAAGAATACTTTATCCAGCCCTGGGGATTTATCCACCCTAATTTGCATGAAGACAGAAAGCATCTCCTCCTCTGTAATCTCTTTAGGGTCGATAACCTTGCTGCTGCTTTACCTCACATATAAAGACTCTGTGTCTATACCCCGAGTAAATATAGATGCAAAAAGTCGATGTAAGATCTTCCCCCATCTCCCACAGTTTTTTTCAGTTTTATTCTCCTATTTAGTCTGTGAGCCAGTAGGGATGGTCAGCACCATCTGAGGGGAATAATGCTCATAGTGATCTTTGGCAAGGTATACATCTCTAGAGTTAGAAAATATGTGATAGCATTGCACCAGTGGTAGCTTTATGTGTGCATTTCATAACACTACCCTAAAATAAGCATTTCTGAAAAGTGGCCAATATAAAGTACAACATATATATTCAACCTAGTGGTATTTTGTCATCAGTGATACCTCAACCTTGAAATTTTTCTCAATGATAGCTGAGTT
The DNA here is from genome assembly GCF_963921235.1 of Mobula hypostoma. Lineage (NCBI taxonomy): Eukaryota > Metazoa > Chordata > Chondrichthyes > Myliobatiformes > Myliobatidae > Mobula > Mobula hypostoma. The sequence goes on along the minus strand of NC_086098.1, from coordinate 53,078,187 downwards.
CAAGCACTTTTCATCAAATGTTGTTATAAAATTCTACATTGAAAACTATGTCATTGGTGGCACTCGCAGTACAGTGCCCAATTTCAGTAGAGTGAATCATTTCATTTTTAGAAAAATATTTGTCTGTTGTTTATTTTGGAAAAGTCAATAAAAACCCTAAGGCACATATAATCACAAGGATTTGTAGAGAATTCAGGAATTGAAATAAGTAATCACTTTTTGTATATATTCCATATTAACATCAGTACAGCAGAAAATGTTTCCCCACCCCCCAAAAGGTAAGAAACCTCATTTGGAGAGATTCCTGGAGTTTTATCAATGTCATGATATTTTCCATATTGTTGTATCAAATCAAAACAATCTTAAGCTTTCATCATAGCATATAGAATTACAGTACAATAACTCAAATGTGGGGTTCTACTCGGCCATTACCTGGGCCCCAATGGTTGTAAAATGAATATATTTAATCAAAGACTGCTTTCCATACTTAGTTTTCAATACTTTCATAACCTATTAATAATCATAATAATTTTCCAAGTCTTCCACATCTTCCACATCTTCCACATCTTCATCTGAACTTTCCACACTCTCTGCGGTGGATGCCTGCCAGTCTACACATGTCAGTACACCTGAGGCCATTTGCAACACACATACATCTTGGGAGTGAACATTATTTTGAATAGTTACAGGCCAGTAGATCCAGGACAGCATTGGGTGCAGGCTGGCCTTCCATCCAGTGCACCACCAACTGTTCAGCTTCCTCTTCTCTCTCCATCTTCCATCCTCTGCCAACAGGGCTTGGCACTTATGGGTCCTTCTCCAAACATCTTCTCCATATACCAGCCTGGTAGTTGGCTCACTGTGCATGTTTTGTTAAGCAGTCCTTGCATGATGGGAGTTGGTGACTTTCGATTTCACATTCCTTGGCACAGAAAAGGTGATACCTGAGCTCATTGACCTTGGTGGTCGATGCTTTTGGGGCATACAGGAGATATGTAAATGCTTCCAGTTTGTCCATCAATTCTGGGGAGAGATCCCATTCCTGACCCAACTCTAAGAATGTGTCCTGAGTTTCCCTGTTACTGGTTGGAAGTTTTAGGGCACTTGTCTTCCCCTTGCCTGCAAAAGCACTTACAGTGTCACCTCCTGTATATGCGTGCAGCCCCATGAGAGCCCTACAAACCTCTATGCCAACAGTGGCAGCAACCTTCCTGATGTCTACAAGCCTTGTACCGGTTCTAGTGCCACACTTCTGGAACAATGGGGCCTCAATCTTGTCACAAAATGCTAAAGACATGATAAAGACATCTGTGTCTTCTGAGCAGATCACTACAGATTGGTATCCCTCTCTTGTGGCATGGGCAGCATGGAGAAGTAGGCGGCCATCTGCTTCTTCTTGTTGACACTGAAGAGCTGACACCTCCTCACTGTCTTGAGATGTGATTCTGTAACATTTATCATTCACAGTTGCATACAGAATCTTCTCCTGTAGCTTTGCTCTGTACTCCACCTTCCTCCATTCATGGACGACGAAGCTAATGAGACTAATTTTGTTACTGACTTTGGCCAGGAAGCTCCTCCACTGCCTCACCATCTGTGTGCCCGTAGTACCTTGCAACTCATGACCAGTCTCTTCACCTGAGAAATCTTTCACTATTCTTGATTCTTGTATGTGCAAACACAACATCTATTCTGCCACTCTGACTGCCTTCCCTCAGAGCCATACCCAGAATTGTTGTGGCAACATCTCTGAAAGTAACTTGATCACCTTTCACTCTTTGGACCAAGTTCATTCCATTAACCACTGTAGCAGTCTTTCCTGGGAGTTGCTCTTCTACTGCTACATTTTTCTGCAAGGTTGTGGCTAAAGTAGCTTTATTTGTCTTTCTCAGCGATCCTTCTGGTGTGGACAGGGCCCAGGGCAATGGTCCAAGGGGATGAGAAAGGATATCCTGCATACGTAGACTGCGCCCTTGTGCCATCACTATGATGCGTCCAAACAAAGACCTGTTTGCTTTCAAGATGATCACCCTCCCATTTGATTTCACTTCTCTCTTCTTACACATATCACTGAATGTTTTCAGCTTTTTGGTTTTCATTGGGTCATGGAATTTCTTTGCTGGTGGGTCTTCCTATAGTGTCTCATGAAGGTTGCATAGCATTGCTCACCAATCTCATATGCCTTCATCAGGTTGGAGGCAGTGTCCTTGGGGGCTGCCTTTGCTGTAGAGATGCTAATGAGGTCCCGCTTTTCTGCAGATAGGTTGACCCATTCATGTATGAGGCTAACCACTGCTGAAACTGCTTCCTCATCTTTCTGGATTCCTGGCCGCGGTAACTCCGCATGACAAAGCTCTGATTTGTTGCCTGGCACCTTCTTCCTTAACTGTTCCGGGAATGTACTGCGGTGCTCAGCTGTTTCGTAGCTTGACAGCTCCAGCATTCAGGCTGAACCGTGATGTGCCTCCAAGAGTCTGTGTGTCTTTGTTCACTGTGGCTTCAATAGCCTGGTCACAGGGATCTGCCCAAAGAGGTTGTTACTTGACAGCTGCACTGAGAATTGGCCTGTCTTGAAGGCTTCATACACAGAAGGATTCTTCTCTGGGAGGTTCATCATCTGAGCAAAGTAAGGGGACAGGTACCTGGCATAATTCATCTTATCATAGGCAAAGCACCATGGGATCATGGTTCTTATAGCATGGAGGTGCAACCCCCAGTCCCCCTCACGAGAGGCGCGCAGAAGCCCAAGTACAACGTTCTCTACCATGTCAATGCATGATATCCAGAATGCAGATAGCTCTCCATTGTTTTGACAGAGGTTTTCCAGAGAGTCTGTCCACAGGGCTATCAGCACAGCTAAGAGTGGACTTTGCAGCAGATTGTTCAACTTCGCTGGCCATGTCGTTCACATGGTCTAAGAATGATTTGATCATCGCACTCCTCTTTGGAACGTTGTCCTCAACCCACGATGTGAACTCTGCCCAAAGCTACCACCGCTGCAATGCTATCACATATTTTCTAGCACTAGGGGTGTATACCTTGCCAAAAACCACTATAAGAATTATTCCCTCCAGATGGTACCGGTGGCCCAAATTTGGGGTCCTGGCTCATGGACTAATTCGTTTGCTTAATTGCAATCATTGAAATCATTGGGATATTGGTTTGGCCAACACTATTGGACACTTGAAATACAGCAGTGCAACAAGTAAAATTAGCTTCCCAAATCCATAGTTATAGTCATACTTTATTGATCCCGGGGGAAATTGTTTTTTGTTACAGTTGCACCATAAATAGTTAAATAGTAATAAAACCATAAATAGTTAAATAGTAATATGTAAATTATGCCAGGAAATAAGTTCAGGACCAGCCTATTTGCTCAGGGTGTCTGACCCTCCAAGGGAGGAGTTGTAAAGTTTGATGACCACAGGCAGGAATGACTTCCTATGACGCTCTGTGTTGCATCTCGTTGGAATGAGTCTCAGGCTGAATGTACTCCTGTGCCCAACCAGTACATTTTGTAGCGGATGGGAGACATTGTCCAAGATGGCATGCAACTTGGATAGCATCCTCTTCTCAGACACCACCATCAGAGAGTCCAGTTCCATCCCCACAACATCACTGGCCTTACGAATGAGTTTGTTGAGTCTTTTGGTGTCTGCTACCCTCAGCCTGCTGCCCCAGCACACAACAGTAAACATGACCGCACTGGCCACCACAGACTCGTAGAACATCCTCAGCATCGTCCGGTAGATGTTAAAGGACCTCAGCCTCCTCAGGAAATAGAGACGGCTCTGACCCTTCTTGTAGACAGCCTCAGTGTTCTTTGACCAGTCCAGTTTATTGTCAATTCGTATCCCCAGGTATTTGTAATCCTCCACCATGTCCACACTGACCCCCTGGATGGAAACAGGGGTCATCAGTAGCTTAGCTCTCCTCAGGTCTACCACCAGCTCCTTAGTCTTTTTCACATTAAGCTGCAGATAATTCTGCTCACACCATGTGACAAAGTTTCCTACCGTAGCCCTGTACTCAGCCTCATCTCCCTTGCTGATGTATCCCATCTATGGCAGAGTCATCAGAAAACTTCTGAAGATGACAAGACTCTGTGCAGTAATTGGTGAAGAGAAAGGGAGACAAGACAGTCCATTAGGAATTTCCACATTTCCACACTTCACAGTGCACGTGTATAAGTCTGTGTCTCACTTCAGTCACAATAAAGAAAAACTGGTGATTCAGTTTAAAAAGGTCAGACTATGCTATCAAGGTACAACTCTTGTTAAAAGAAGATATGGGACCAATTCTACTCATTTAGGAAAAAACTGTACCTCCAAAATACATATCTTTCCTCAAGCAAATGCTCAATCTCTTAAGGAATGATACATCACTGAAGGATATTATCCACTCTATCTTCCCTATGCCAGCTCAATTCAAGAAACATAGGGACTTACAGACCATAGATGGTTCCTTATGATCCATATTGTCTATGTTGATTGTGGTGCCCATCTACACTTGTATTCATCAACTCCTTCCCTCTCCAAGTGCAGGTCCAAATTTCTTTTAAAGACTTACATAATTAGACCCACACCCATGCTATTCCATATAACCTTAAAATTATTCCCCTTCAAGTATACATCCCTTTTGAAAATTACTTTTGAATTTACTTCTACTAGGAAGTTTATTGCAAATTCATTAAATTTAAAACATTTCCTTCATCTCCCTTGTAGTTCCTTTACCCATCATTTTAAACTTGCTTGTTGGTTATTGATCTCTCCAAAGAGCCAATTTCTTCCAGTTTAACCTCTTATAATTTTGAACACACCAATTAAATTTATCTTTAACCCTTTCTGCTCCAAGAGCAACTTTTCCCAGTCACTCTGCAATGTCCTTCCCTCCTAATACCATCTTGGTAAATCTGCTCAGCACCCTCTCCAAGACTTTGATATCTCTTTCTGAAATCAAGTGTGCCGAATTGAGCAGATTAATTGACTTGAGGTTCAACCAAAGACTTTGAAAAGTGTAGTTTTCTTTTTTTCCTCTCTGTAAATCTCTATAACAACATGGTTCTTTCTGATCTTTTTTACTTTCTTCTCAGCTTGCTCCATTATATTCAAAGAGTTCAATGTGCCTCTGTACTTTCATCCCTTTTCAGGGAGTATTAGACTGTTTATAGTTCTTATTCTTCTCTCTACCCTCATTCCAAAAGAGCTATATAACGTTTTATTTTCAAAAAGCTTAAAAACTGAAGATGCTGGGAAATCCCAAATGAAAGCAGAGAATGCTGGATCTACTCAGCAGTCATCAGTATCTGTGAGGAGAGGAAGAACTGATGTTTCAGATCAATGACTTGTAAACAATTTTATGTCATTGTATGTGCACTTATATTTTACAAGAAAATGATTTTATTTTGAACAATGCATTTATTAATAATTGTCAAAACTCAGTTTAGATTTGTATTCCAAAAGATAACTTTTACTTTGTATTTTCAGCTTGCCAAATCCTTCAGCATATTGAATGGGTTCCAGTGTGTCAATATAACGGATATTAGGTAATCGCTTTTCACTGAATTTAAAGTTAACTAGAGCAAAGAATATATTCTTTCAAATCCATCACCTTTAACAGTGGTTGTAGACTTCTCAAACATACGCTGCTTTCACAACTTTTCTATGTTCAATTTGGGATCAAACCTCAGAAATCCTATTATGTGGTGCATCAGTGATATGTTGCCAACTTTGTTATTTACCCAGACTGCAAAGCACAGTTAATTACACTTCATGACTGGCAAAGTCTGTGACTTCATTTCAAAACCCCTTTTGTGAGTGTTAGTCATTTCAGTGGTGTCTAACAGAGTGCAACAACCATTAGGACTGGATTTCTTCGGGACTCATTGGCACATTTGCAGCCCACAGAAGGTGTGGGCCAGGCCTACACAAATTCTCTGAAGCCTGCTTCAGTAAAACTTGCTTGAACGGGATACTGCATAATGGGGATGCACTAATGGAAAACAATCTTAATTTAAACTCTTGCAGAATATTCCACCACCCTTCTTACCCTTGATTGTGACTTCCAGCTATTGAACTGGATCAAATCCCCTCCAATCTGCTCACACCCTGAGATATGGTGTACAATTTTGGTTACCATGTTATGAAACTAAAGAGGGAGTGCAGAGAAGATTTATGAGAATGCTGCCAGGGCTTGCGAGTCTGAAATATAGGGAACGGTTGGTCAGGCTAAGGCTTTAATCCTTGGAGGACAGGAGATTGAGAGGTGACCTACAGTAGTGTATAAAATCATGAAGAGCCGAATGCAGGCAAATGGGAGTAGTTTGGTTGGCCCCGTGGTCAGCATGGATGAACTAAGCCGAAGGGTCAGTTCCATGCTGTATCACTCTATGACTGCATGACCTCTCTAACCATGGATCCTGGCACTGAGGCCATAAATAACCCCCTGGCAGCTAACCATTTCCACTTCTGGTGCCTCCACCAATATGTGAATTTCTCAAAGCTCATCATATCCCTACCACCTAACCCCACCAAGAAGAAATGAACTCCCCAATCCCTCACCCACCAAGAGAAATGATCTCCCCAAATCCTCACCCCACCAAGCAGAAATGAACTCGCCGATGCTTCACGCACCAAGAAAACTGAACTCCCCAATCCCTCACTCACCAAGAGAAATGAACTCCCCAATCCCTCACTCACCAAGACAAATGAACTCCCCAATCCCTCACCCACCAAGAAAACTGAACTCCCTGATCCCTCACCCCACCAAACAGAAATGAACTCCCCAATCCCTCACCCACCAAGAGAAATGATTTCCCCAAATCGTCACCCCACCAAGCAGAAATGAACTCCCCAATCCCTCACCCCACCTAACAGAAATGAATTCCCCAATCTCTCACCCACCAAGACAAATGAACTCCCCAATCCCTCACCCCACCTAACAGAAATTAACTCCCCAATCCCTCACCCACGAAGACAAATGAACTCCCCAATCCTTCGCACCACCTAACAGAAATGAACTCCCCAATCCCTCACCCCACTTAACAGAAATGAACTCCCCAATCCCTCACCTACCAAGACAAATGAACTCCCCAATCCCTCACCCACGAAGACAAATGAACTCCTCAATCCCTCTGATTGCTGAAAGAGACAAAAGTGCATGGAAGAAAGAAAAAGCGGGGGCGGGGGAGCACCAAAGGGAGGCAATGGTCGGGCATCGAGATAAGCTGAAGTGTTGCTCCACCAGGAAGGACAGTTTTGGTCCCTGGAAGGTAGTGAGGGAGGAGGTGAAGGGGTGGGGGTCACACTTGTTCTGCCTGCAAGGATAAGTGCCAGGAGGGAGATTAGTGGAGAGGGATGAATAGACAAGTGAGTCACATAGGGAGCGATCCCTGGGGAAAGCAGAAAGTGGGGGAGAGGGATCCACCTCCCATGGGATCCCACCACCAAGCACCCCCACCACTTTCCCTCCCACCCCCTCCACTTTCATGCCCTGATCAATAAGGAATCTATCAATCTTTGCCTTAAATATACATAAAGACTTGGCCTCCACAGCTGCTGAATTAACAGAATTGCATCAAACTGAATTGACTTTATTACTTACATCCTTCATAAACATGAGGAGTAAAAAGTTTTACATTACGTCTCCATCTAAATGTGCAATGTGCAATTTATAGTAATTTATAATAAATAGTATGTACAACAGGATACTCAATGTAACATAGAAATACCGTTGTGTCAGCATGAGTTAAGTAGTCTGATGGCCTGGTGGAAAAAGCTGTGGCAAAGAATCCCACAGATTCACCACTCAGGACGCCCCTCATTCTTCTGAATTCCAGTGAATACAGACCCAGCGACATTTCACCTGTGAATCTGTTGGGGTCATTTACTCTGTTCAGCACTCCCGTTGTGTCCTCCTGTACATCTGTGAGACCTGACATAGATTTGGAGACTGCTTAGTCAAGCATCTATGCTCCATCTGCCAGAACAAATGGGATCTCCCAGTGGCCATCTATCTTAATTCCACTTCTCATTCCCATTCTGATATGTCCATCCATGGCCTCCTCCACTGTCGTGATGAGGCCACATTTAAGTTGGAGGATCAACACCTTATATTCTGTCTGGTGGCCTCCAACTTGATGGCCTGAACATCGATTTCTCAGACTTCTGATAATGCCGCCCAACACCCCCCTCCTCTTCTTCATTTCCCATTCCCTTTTCCCTCTCTCGCGTTATCTCCTTGCCCACCCATCGCCTATCTCTGGGCTCCTTCTTCCTTTTTCTTTCTTCATGGCCTTCTGTCTCTTTAACCAATCAACTTCCCAGCTCTTTACTTCATCCCTCCCCCTCCTGGTTTCACCTATCACCTTGTGTTTCTCCCTCCCCTCCCCCCACTTTTCAAATCTACTCCTCAACTTTTTTTCTCCAGTCCTGCCGAAGGGTTTCGGCCCAAAATGTCAACTGTGCATTTTTCCATAGATGCTGCCTGGCCTGCTGAGTTCCTCCAGCATTTTGTGTGTGTTGCTAGGAGCTCATGATGTATTAATTCTGCACTGCCTGTTGATTACACATAGATCAATGATCTGCACAGAATTAATAAAGACATTGAAGTCAAGAAAGATTAACAAAAACTTACCTGAATTTGTATTCATCTACCTGGAGCTCATACAAAGCTGAATGGTCAGATATGAAGTGTACTTACCATCTCTCCTCAGCCGCTTGCAGAATGACACTGAAATCAATGGTGAGTTATGGGACAAAAAGAAAATTCAGATGCATATGTGGGCACTGGATCCCTGAATTTCGTGAACAAATTGCAGCAGGTTCTGCATGGGGTTAGCTATTCTCTCAAGTTCAAGTTAATTGTCATAGGCATAAATACACAAGGTATAAAAATCATGAGAGTTAACCTCACTACAGCAGCATAGCACATTATGCACACGATAAACATTGTTAACATAAACTTATATTAACATAAATTATTCCTAATTTACACAACAAAATAAATATAATGAGCGCAACTTAAAAGTTAGAAAAATAAGTGAGTGCTTGGTAGTGGGGAAGAAGCTGTTGTTGAACCTTGAGGTATGGGTCTTCAGGCTCCTATACCTCCTGCCTGTAGCAGCATCAAGAAGAAGGGATGGCCAGAATTGTTGGGGGAGGGGGTCCTTAATGACGAACGTTGTGTTCCTGAGATATTGCCTTTTGTAGATGTGTTCAATGTTGGAGAGAGGGAGAGAGCTGTTCAGGTGATAGAAATGGCTTAGTGCACTACTCTCTGGCACCTTTTGCATTCCTGTATATTGGAGTTTTCTGAGCAGCCCATTGTGCAACCATTGAGAATACCTTCCACCCTACATCCATAGAATTTTGTCAAAGTCAAATAATGTGCTGAATCTTCTTAAACTTCTAGGAAAGTAGAGATGCAGATGCACCCTCTTCATGGTTGCATATCTGTGCTGGTCCCATAGACTGTAAATTCTGTTGGACTGCTAGCTGTTTACCAGAGTATTCTTGTCAGTAACTCTTTCTATATCAAACTTATAACTCATGAGAAGAATAGTAAACTAGGAAAACTCAAAGGTCCTAAGATGGATAAGTCACCTGGAACAGATCGACTACATCCCAGAGTCCTTAGAGAGGTTGCTGAAGAGATAATGGATTGGCCATGATCTTTCAAGAATCACTTGATTCTGGCATGGTCTTGAAGACTAGAAAATTGCAAATATCACTCCGCTCTTTCAGAAGGGAGGAAGGCAAAAGAAAGGAAGTTACAGGCCAGTTAGCCTACCTCGGTGGTTGGGAAAGTGTTGAAGTCTGTTATTATGGATGAGGTTTCAGGTACTTGGAGACTAATGATAAAATTAGTTTCTGTGAAGGGAAATCTTGCCTGACAAATCTGTTAGAGTTCTTCAAAGATATAACAAGCAGGGTGGACAAAGGAGAGTCAATGGATGTCATTTGCTTGGAATTTTAGAGGCATTTGATAAGGTGCCTCACTTGAGGCTGCTTAACAAGATAAAATTCTATGGTGTTACAGAAAAGATACTGGAAAGGATAGAGGAATGGCTGACAGGAAGGAGGCAGTGAGTAGGAATAAAGGGAGCCTTTTCTGGTTGGCTGCTAGTGTCTACTGATGTTCCTCAGGGGTCAGTATTGGGACTGCTGCTTTTCACATTGTTTGTCAATGATTTAGATAATGGAATTGATGGCTTTGTGGTAACGTTTGCAGATGATATGAAGATAGGTGGAGGGTAACTAGTGCTGAGGAATCAATGCAGGACATAGACAGATTGGAAGAATGGACAAAAAAGTGTCAGATGGAATATCGTGTTAGGAAATGTATGATAATGCATTTTGGTAAATGGAACAATAGTGTGGACATTTATCTAAATAGGGAGAAAGTTCAAACATCAGAGGTGCAGAGGAACTTAGGAGTCCTTGTGCAAGACTCCCAGAAGGTTAATTCACATGTTGAGTCAGTGGTAAAGAAGGCAATTGCAACGTTGGCATTTATTTCAAGGGGAATAGAATATAAAAGCAAGGGGATAATGCTGAGGCTTTATAAGACACTAGACAGGCTGCACTTGGAGTATTGTCAACAGTTTTGGGCCCCACATCTCAGAAAGAATGTGTTGTCATTGGAGACCATCCAGAGGAGGTTCACAATGATTCTGGGAATGAAGGGGTTGACATATGAGGAGTGTTTAGCAGCTTTCGGCATGTCCTCATTGGAATTTAGAAGAAAGTGGGAGGGGGCGGGGATCTCATTGAAACCTAACAGATGTTGAAAGGACTAGATAGGGTGGATGCGGAGAAGATGTTTCCTGTGGTGGACGTTTCCTGAACTAGAGGACTGAGCCTCAAAAGTTTTGGGGCTTTAGAACGAGTTAAGGAGGATTTTTTTTTAGCCAGAGAGTAGTGAATTTGTGGAATACTCTGCCACAGACTGCGGTGGATGCCAAGTTCGTGGGAATATTTAAGGCAGAAGTTGACCGTTTCCTGTTCGGTCAGGGCATCAAAAGACATGGTGAAAAGGCAGGTGTATGGGGTTAAGTGGGATCCAGGAATTATGGAGCAGACTTGATGGGTTGAATGGCCTAATTTATGGTTTTATGGTCTAGTATAACCACCACTCAGCCTCCCCATCCATACATAACTTGTAAAAGATTTTTTTTTAATTCTCAAATTGAAATTTAATTTTTTTAGATTAGATTATGAGGACACGCAGTCCTCTTTTATTGTCATTTAGTAATGCATGCATTAAGAAATGATACAATATTCCTCCGGTGTGATATCACAGAAACATAGGACAGACCAAGACTGAAAAACTAACAAAAACCACATAATTATAACGTATAGTTACAACAGTGCAACAATACCATAACTTGATGAAGAACAGGCCATGGCACAGTAAGAAAGTTCAAAATCTCTCGAAAGTCCCACATCTCACGCAGACGGGAGAAGGAAGAAAACTCTCCCTGCTATGCCCGACCACAGTCCGACTCTGAGTTGTCCGAAAACTTCGAGCTCCGACCAGCCCTCCGACACCGAGCACCGAGCACCATCTCTATCCGAACGCTTCGACCTCAGCCTCGGTTGCCAGCAGCAGGCAAAGCCATGGATTTTGGGGCCTTCCCTCCGGAGATTCTCGATCACACAGTAGCAGCGGCAGCGAACTGGCATTTCAGAAATTTCCCCAGATGTACCTCTGTGCTTCTCACGTTTGTCTTATCAAGTCAGAATTGTGCACGTTCCAATTCTCTCCATTCCAATAATTCCTCCAACCCAACCCCCAGCCCTCATGATATCCACCTGTGCTCTCCGTAGACATTTTCAGAATGCAACACCTTATCCGTGAATTGACAACATTGATAGGCCACCTTCTCTGGAAAGCAGATGACAAGCAGACATCGGATTTGATCAGCTGTGGGGATAGTGTCAACAGAGTTAGACAACATGGGAGGGATGGTTGTTCATAATCTTCCACTGCTTTGACACACTTAATCAGTCATGCTGCCTAACACATATGCTTCAGATTCATTGTTCTCTCCAAGCAAAGAGGCCTTGAATAATGTTAATACAGGGTCTACAAAAGCCAAATGGACACCACAGCTCCCCAGAGTTACAACAGTTCTGCCCTTCTTCCATTAAGTAGAGGAACTTAAAATCCTTTATGGTAAGTTATTATACAGTAGCTCTAAATTTATTTGATTGGAAGCTCATTCTCATTTCATATTTTATATATAATTAGGAATGGAAGCACCATTGTGGAATTTCAACTCAACATCAATGGAGAATTAAAATCTGAACGTTTTCTAAGTCAATCCAAGGATGCAATTTCTCTGATCAGTGAAGATGCTATGAATACCTTGGATCTGTGCATTGAAGGTATGAGCTTGATGCTGTAAATACTGAAAATCACTGTCAAAACATTGAGTACAGAAGTTGGGATGTTATGTTGGAGTTGTACAAGCCACTGGTGAAGATGCATTTGGCACATTGTGTTCAGTTTTGATCAACCATTAAGCTGGAAAGAGTGCAGAGGAGATTTACCAAGATGTTGCCAGGATTCAAGGGACTGAGTTACTGAGTTATGGCAAGAGATTTTTTACAATCAATTAGTATATAAATTTGTCACTTTGGCCATTAGTAGGTTAATTGGTCACATGAGTGTAATTGGGTGGCAAAAGATTGTGTCAATAATCCTGTGCTGACTAATTACACACGCATGACCAATTACCATACTAACACGTTACATCTTTGGAATGTGGGAGGAAGGCAGAGCATCAGGAGGAAACCCACATGGTCATGGGGAGATGTTCAAACTCCTCACAGACAGTGGCTGAACTGAACCAGTCATTGGCACTGTAATAGTGTTATGCTACTCTACCACATCAAATGAGCAGGTTTGTCTTTTGTCTTTTGACTGTAGGAGAAAGAATGTGATCTTATGTATAAAGCAGTGAGAGGCATAGATAGAGTGAATATACAGTCTTTTTCTCAGGGTGGGGAATCAAGAATAAGAGGGCATAGATTTACAGTGAGAGGAGAGAGATTTAAAATGAACTTGAGGACCAACATTTTCACTCAGAGAATGGCTAGGTTATATTTCATAGCACCATAAAATACAGCAGCAGAATTAGGCCATTTAGCCCATCAAGTATACTCTGCCATTTCATCATGGCTGATCCAATTTGGTGGATGCAGCTTTCCAGCAACAACACTCTGAGTAGATGTGTTCAGTGGAGGGGAGGGCTTTACTCATTATCCACTACTTTCTGTAGGATTTTCCATTCAAGGGCATTGTGTTTCTGTACCAGGCTGTGATGCAACCAGTCAGTATACTATCCACTACACATCTATCAAAGTTTGTCAAAGTATTAGATGTCATGAAAAATTTTTACAAACGTCTAAGGAAGTAGAGGTACTGCCGTGCTTTCTTCATAATTGCACTTACATGCTGGGCCCAGAACGGGTCCTCTGAAATGATAACACCGACAAATTTAAAGTTGCTGACCCTCTCCACCTTTGATCCCTGATGAGGACTGGTTCATGGACCTCTGGTTTCCTCCTGCTGATATAAACAATCAGCTCCTTGGTCTTGCTGATACTGAGTGAGAGGTCACTGTTCTGGCACCACTCAGCCAGATTTTCAATCTCCCTGCTGTATTATGATTCATCGCCACCTTTGATTCAACCAATGGCAGTGGTGTCATCAGCAGGCTTAAATATGGCCTTGGAGCAGTGCTTAGCTGCACAGAGTAAAACAAGTAGAGCAGACGGCTAAGCACACAACCTTGTGATGAACATGAGCTGTTGGAGATCATAGAGGAGATGTTGTTGCCAGTCAAAACTGATTGGGGTTCGCAAGCGATGAAATCATGGATCCAATTGACAAGGAGGTATTGAGGCCAACTTCTTGAAACTCACTGATTAGTTTTGAGGGGATGATACTATTGAATGGCAAGCTGTAGTTGATAAAGAGCATCCTGATGTAAGTGCCTTTGTTGTTCAGATGTTCCAGAGTTGACCGAAGAGTCAGTGAAATTACATCTGCTCTGGATCTGTTGCTCTCATATGCAAATTGGGATTAATCCAAGTCACTTCTTGGGCATGAGTTGATGTGTTTTATCACCAATCTGTCAAAACACTTCATCACTATGGATGTAGGTGCTACTAGATGATTGTCATTAAGACAGGTTATCACATTCTTCTTAGGCACTGGTATAATTCAAGCTCGCTTGATGCAGCCGGGTACCTTGGATGAGATTAAGGATCTCAGTGAACTTTCCAGCCAGTTGATCAGCACAGGTCTTTCATACTCGGCTGGGTACCCCATCTGGGCCGGATGCTTTTTGAGGGTTCACCCTCCAAAAGGATGCTTACACATCAGCCTCAGAGACTGAAGTCACAGGGTCACCGGGGTTGTTGGAGTTTGTGAAAGCTCTTCTATTGTTTTGACAGTCAAAGTGAGCATAAGAGGCACTGAGCTGATCTGGAAGTGAAGCCTTGTTGTCACCAATGTCACTTACTTTCACTTTGAGAGAGGTAATGGCATTCAAGCCTGCCACAGATATCAAGCATCCTTCAGTGATTCATGTTTAATCTGGAATTGTCACTCCACCCGTGTGATGGCTTTCCTGAGATCATACCTGGACCTTTTGTATCTAACTTGGTTGCCAGACCTGAAAGCTTCTGATCTGGCCCTTAGCAGTTTTCTCATGGCTCATTCCAGGCTTCTGATTAGGGAAGACTCTGAATGATTTTGTCAGGACACACTCGCCTATGACGTTTTATAAATCTGTGACAACTGTGGTGTATTCGTTCAGATCCACAGATGAGTCCTTCAACACAGCCCAGTCCACTGACTCAAAGCAAGCCTGGAGCTGTTCCTCTGCCTCCCATGACCACCTCTTCATTGTCCTTATTTCTGGGGCCTTGCTTTTTAGCCTCTGCCTGTATGCAGTTAAAAGAAGGACAGCCAAGTGTTATATTTCCCAAAATGTGGTCTGAGCATGGAACGGTAGGCATACCATATCATAGTATAGCAGTGGTCTAGTGTGTTGGAACCTGGTGCTACAGGTAATATGCTAACGGTAACTGGGCAGAAAATTTTTCAAGCAAGCCTAGTTGAAGTCCTCAACTATAATTTGAAATGTATCGGGGTGGACTGTTTCTTGTTCGGTGACAGCAGCATGCAGTATCTCAAGCACTTGATTATAGTCTGTTGCTTGTGGTAGGTAAAGTGTTGTCAGGGTCAAGGAGGTTAATTCTCTTGGTAAGTAGAATGGTCAGCACGTGATCATTAAGTGTCTCAGATTAGAGGAACGCAAGTATGACTAAACTGCCACATTGGAGCACCACAGTCAGTTTATCATGAAACACAGACCCCCACCTTTTACTACATGTTTTTAACTAAATAATATATACTACTATTTAAGTCAATGTAATTCAAACAGCCCATGGGGCCGAAGAGGCACAGCACATGGTGGCCTTTGCCCACCATCCACATCAACCATGGAGTCATAAAGAGCAGAAATTGGCCCTTCGACCCATCTGATTCAAGCTGAGCACAGGATCATCCAGCTAGTCCCAGTCCCCTACATTCAGCCCATAACTCTCCAAACTCCTCTCCTCCATGAACCTATCCAAATGCTTCTTAAAGGTTATAATTATACCCACCTTGACCACTTTCTCCGGCAGCTCCTTCCAGGTAATCTCTGCTCTCTATTTGTTTAGAAGTTATCTCTCAGATTTCTATTAAATTTTTCCCTTTGTATCTTGCACATGTGTCCTCTAGGTGTAGACTCTCTAATCTTGGGGAAAAAGCTATGACTCTACATATTATCCATACTCCTCAGGATTTAAGAACATCTGTGAGGTAACTTCTCATTCTCCTGCACTTCTGGGAATAAAAGTCCAATGTGGCCAACCACAAATTTACACTAACATTGCATTAAACTCAATGCTTTTAGCCTTCCCACATTTTCATCAACAACCCCCACCCTCCACCTCACAACCAGGTGCACTTACTATACACTAATGGCTAACTAACCTCCCAGCCTGGTAGGAAACTGGAGCTTCCTAGAGGAACATACAAGGCAATAAGGAGAATATGTAAAACTCCACAATGAGAGGACCCAAGATCAGGATTAAACCCAGGGCTCTGGTGATGTGAGGCTCTACTACCTGGGCTATCTGTGTCACCCACGATGGCCCACAGGTATAGCCAAGCATGTTAGGCAATCCGGTGCTCCCGGTGCGGCCTCCTCTACATCGGTGAAACCTGATGCAGATTGGGGGACCGCTTCGTCGAGCATCTCCACTCCGTCCGCCAAAACAGACAGGATCTCCCAGTAGCCACCCACTTCAACTCTGCTTCCCACTCCCATTCAGAGATGTCCATACATGGCCTCTTCTACTGCCATGATGAGGGTAAACTCAGGTTGGAGGAGCAACACCTCATGTACCGTCTAGGTAGTCTCCAGCCCCTTGGTATGAACATAGAATTCTCCAACTTCTGGTAATTCCCTCCCCCTCCCTTCCCCTATCCCTATGTCACTCTACCCCCTCCCCCAGCTGCCTACCACCTCCCTCTTGGTTCCGCCTCCTTCTACTACCCATTGTGTTTTCCCCTATTTTTTCTTCGCCTTTCCTGCCTATCACCTTCCTGCCTCCCTTCCCCCACCCCTTTATCTTTCCCCTTACTGGTTCTTCACCTGGAACCTACCAGCCTTCTCCTTCCCACCCTCCCCCCACCTTCTTTGTAGGGCCTCTGCCCCTTCCCTCTACAGTCCTGACAAAGGGTTCCGGCCCAAAACGTTGACCGATCTTTTCCATGGATGCTGCCCGACCTGCTGAGTTCCTCCAGCGTGTTGTGAATGTTAGGCAAATAATTACCCATTAATGTGGGACATATTGAAAATGTGATGTTGCATGTTCTTCTTTATTTTTGTGGAATTATATTTTGCAATAATCTAATATTCTTTGTTAAAGAGGAAAATGAAAAACAGTTTCTTCCCCCAAGCCATTAAGCTTCTGAGCTCATATTTGAAGTCTCATTGGTTAATCTGTTCCATGCCTTACAATAATTAATATTGATGCACTTTAGTTTGTTATTTACTGTATGTGTGATTCTTCTGCAGATTTTATCCTTACCTTCATAAGTTATCATGAGCAATGTGAGCTACTGTGCTTTACACCCTGGTTTGGAGAAATGTCGTCTCATTTCTATATACATTATATAGTTATATACGTTATATACATGTATACAGTTAAATGACAATAAACTTGTCTTGACTTGATCAGTATTATTTCAGTGATGCTGAGAAACTGTAATTTCTGAACAGTGTTTCAAATGTGATGCGAAAATACTTATCCTTGTAACAAATGACAATTTTCCTTTAGGACTTCTGAAGATAGAAATCTCTCCTTCGGTTGTTCAATATAATAAAAAAGTAACACTGACCTGTACCATTAAAGACTTAGCTGAAGGTTCAAAGTGGTCCATCAGGGCACCAAAAGATGAGAAAGATGCACCCATTTCTAAACGTCTCTATCAATTTCAGAAAAGCAATGAACAATCTACAAGCAAATTTGAAGTACGTGCAACTTCAATTTGGGAAGGTAAATTGAATTACCAACAAGTTTGAATAAAGTCTAAGACACTACACAGGAGTTTTCTATGATTCTCTAGCTTTTGCAGCTTTGACCAAATGAATATTATTTTCTTAATAGGGAAGGGTTTTGGCTGTCTTTATTGCAAGATGTTTGCTATAGTATATTTTTTCAGGAACTTCGGAGAAGTCTCATACGAGATAACAAAGTGGCATTCACTGAAGTAGTAAATAGACCAGGTATAAATAATGAAAAGAAATAAAATATCAAAAGCTGAAAATCTTAGAGATAAGCAAAAATAAATATTGAGCAAACTGGGTTTCCTCACCATTTTGGTGAATTTGCAAATATCTGAAAGAAGAGCTTGATCAGAAACATGATCAAAATAATGATAACTAAAACAGTAAATGAGAATAGTTCTAAGGAAATTCATAGCCATTACTTCAGGTACTGTATACACAATTTGTTGCTGAAGTGTTATGGAGTTATAGATTCATAAAAAATTGCAGCTCAAAAACAGGGCCTATGGCCCATCCAGTCCATGCCAAGCCACTTACACTGCCTACTCCCATCCACCTGCACTGGGACCATAGCCCTCCGTGCCCCTACCATCCATGCACCTATCCAAACTTCTCAAGTGTTGAAATCAAGTTTGCTTGCACTACTGACACTGGCAGTTCATTCCACACTCTCATGACCCTCTGCATGAAGAAGAACCCGCCTCCATGTACCCCTTAACCTTTTCACCGTTCACCCATAACTCATGACTTTTATTTCTAGTCCCACCTAACGTCAGTGGAAAAAGCCTGCTTGCATTCACCCTATTTGTACCCCACATAATTTTGTATACCTCTACCAAATCTCCTCTCAATCTTCTACATTCTAAGGAATAAAGTCCTAGCCTATTCAATCGTTCCATATAACTCAGGTTGTCCAGATCCGGCAACATACTTGAAATTTTTCTCTGTACTCTTTCAACCTTATTTACATCTTTCTAGTAGATAGGTGGCCAAGACTGCACACAATACTCCAAATTAGGCCTCAACAATGTCTTATACAACCTCAACATAACGTCTCCCTTACTCAGTAATTCCATTTATGAAGGCCAATATGCCAAAAGCTTTCTTTGTGACCCTATCAACCTGTGGCAATACTTCCAATGAATTGTGGATCTGCACTTTGGTGGAAGAAATAAACGGGCAGACTATCATTTAGATGGGGAGAGAATTCAAAATGCAGAGATGCAAAGGGACTTGGGAGTCATTGTGCAAGATACCCCAAAGGTTAACCTTCAGGTTGAGTCGGTAGTGAATAAGGCAAATGCAATGTTGGCATTCATTTCTAGAGGTGTAGAATATAACGCAGGGATGTGATGTTGAGGCTCTATAAGGTACTTGTGAGACCACACTTGGAGTATTGTGTGCAGTTTTTGGCTCCTTATTTTAGAAAGGATATACTGACATTGGACAGGGTTCAGAAAAGATTCATGAGAATGATACCAGGAATGAAAGGGTTACCGTATAAGGAACATCTGGCAGCTCTTGGGCTGTACTCCTTGGAGTTCAGGAGAATGAGGGGGGATCTCAGAGAAACATTCAGAATGTTAAAGGCCTGAACAGATTAAATATGGTGAAGTTGTTTCCCATGGTGGGGGATTCTAGGGCAAGAGGGCACGACTTCAGGAGTGAAGGACGTCCATTTAGAACTGAGATGCGGAGAAATTACTTTAGTCAGGGGGTGGTAAATCTGTGGAATTTGTTGCCACGAGCAGCTGTGGAGGCCAAATCAATGGGTGTATTTAAGGCAGAGCTAAATAGGTTCTTGATTAGCCATAGCATCAAAGGGTATGGGGTGAAAGCAGGGGAGTGAGGATGACTGGAAGAATTGGATCAGCCCATGATGGAATAGTGGAGCAGACTCGATGGGCCAAATGGCCTACTTCTGCTCCTATATCTTATGGTCTTATGGTATTCCCAGATCCATTTGTTGTACCATGCTCCTCAGTGCCCAACCATTTACTGTGCAAGACCTACCTTGGTTGGTTCTACCGAAGTGCAACACTTCACTCTTGTCTGCATTAAATTCTATCTACCATTTTTCAGCCCATTTTCCAGTTGGTCCAGATCCCGCCACAAAATCATGATGATCCACCATCTTCAGTCTTGGTGTCATCTGCAAATTTTCTGATCCAGTTAACCACATTATCATCCAGATCATTGATATAGATGACAAACATCAATGAACCCAGCAATGATCCCTGTGGCACACCACTAGTCACAGGGCTTCAGCCAAAGTCTAGTCCAATTTACTAGCTGATCTTGAATGCTGAGTAACTGAACCTTCTTGACCAACCTTCCATGGGGACCCTGTCAAATGCCTTATTAATGTCCGCGTAGACAACATCCATTGTCTTACCTTTATCAACTTTCCTGGTAACTTCTTCAAAAAACTCTATAAGTTTGGTTAGACATGGCCTACTATGCACTAAGCAATGCAGACTATCTTTAATCAGTCTATATAGAAATATAGAGACGTAGAAACACAGAAAAACTACAGCACAATACAGGCCCTTCGACCCACAATGCGGTACCGAACATGTACTTACTTTAGAAATTACCTAGGGTTACCCATAGCCCTCTATTTTTCTAAGCTCCATGTACCTATCCAGGAGTCCCTTAAAAGACCCTATCATATCCATCTCCACCACCACTGCCGGCAGCCCATTCCACACACTCACCACTCCCTGCGTAAAAAACTTACCCCTGACATCTCCTCTGTACCTACTTCCAAGCACCTTAAAACTGTGCCCTCTCATGATAGCCCTTTCAGCCCTGAGAAAAAGCCTCTGACTATCCACATGATCAATGTCTCTCATCATCTTATACACTCTATCAGGTCACCTCTCATCCTCCGTTGCTCCAAGGAGAAAAGGCCGAGTTCACTCAACCTATTCTCATAAGCCATGCTCCCCAATCAAGGCAACATCCTTGTAGATCTCCTCTGCACCCTTTCTATGGTTTCCACATCCTTCTTGTAGTGAGGTGACCAGAACTGAGCACAGTACCCCAAGTCGGTCTGACCGGAGTCCTATATAGCTGTAACATCATCTCTCGGCTCTTAAACACTATCCCATGGTTGATGAAGTCCAATGCACCGTATGCTTTCTTAACCACAGAGTCAACCTGCGAAGCAGCTTTGATTATCCTATGGATTTGGACCCCAAGATCCCTCTGATCCTCCATACTGCCAAGAGTCTTACCATTAATACTATATTCTGCCATCATATTTGACCTACCAAAATGAACCACCTCACACTTATCTGGGTTAAACTCCATCTGCCACTTCTCAGCCCAGTTTTGCATCCTATCAATGTCCCGCTGTAACCTCTGACAGCCCTTCACACTATCCACAACACCTTCAACCTTTGTGATATCAGCAAATTTACAAACCCATCCCTCCACTTCCTCATCCAGGTCATTTATAAACATCACAAAGAATAAGGGTCCCAGAACAGATCCCTGAAGCACACCACTGGTCACCGACCTCCATGCAGAATATGACCCGTCTACAACCACTTTTTGCCTTCTGTAGGCAAGCCAATTCTGAATCCACAAAACTATGTCCCCTTGGATCCCATCCCTCCTTACTTTCTCAATAAGCCTTGCATGAGGTACCTTATCAAATGCCTTGCTGAAATCCATATACACTACATCTACGGCTCTAACTTCATAGATATCAATGTATATGTCTATCCAAATACTCATATATACCGTCCCTTAAAACATCTTCCTATAACTTTCCCAATAATAATGTCAGGCTCAGTGACCTATAATTTTCTGATTTAGTTTTAGAGCCTTTATTAAACAGAGAAACAACATTGGCTATCCTCCAGTCCTCCAGCACCCCACCTGTCATTAAGGGTTATTCACATATCTCTGCTCGGGCCCTGGTAATTTCTCCTCTTAATTCCGCAGGGTCCAAGACAACACCTCGTCATGTTATGGGGATTTATCCACCGTAATTTGTCTTAAAACAACAAACCTCCTCCTCTGTAACCTGTAGAGTCTATGAAGTTGATACCATTTTGCCTTACTTCAATAGACTCAATATCTGGCTCCTGACTAAACAGAGATGAAAAAATGCGTTAAAGATCTTCCCTATCTCTTTTGATTCTATGCATGGATTACCAGTCTGATCCTCCAGACAGCCAGTCTTGTCCCTTACAATCCTTTTGCTCTTAACATATCTGTAGAAAATCTCTCAGGATTTTCCTTCACCTTGTCTGCAAGGGCAACTTCAAGCCTTCTTTTAGACCTCCTGACTTCTTTCCTAAGTGTACTCTTGCAGTTCTTATACTCCATAAGCACCTCATTAATTCCTATTTGCCTATACCTGCAATGCACCTCTTATTTTCCTAATCAAGGCCTCAGGATTTCTAGAAAATGAAGGTCCCCTAAACCTGTTATCATTACCTTTTATTCTGATAGGCACATACCTTATGCTTTCAAAATTTCACTTTTAAAGGCTTCCCACTTACCAAGTACAACTTTGCCGGAAAACAGCCTATTCTAATCCACATTTGCCAAATCCTTGCGGATGCCATCAAAATTGGCATTTCTCCAATTTATAATCTCAACCCATGGATCAGATCTGTCTTTTGCATATTTACTTTGAAACTAATGGAATTGTGATCACTAGTGCAAAGTGTTCCCCTACACTAACTTCTGTTACCTGCGCTGCCTCATTCCCTACCAGCAGATCCAGTATCGCACACACTCTTTGGGACTTCTACTTACTGATGAAAGAAACTTTCCTGAACACATTTGACAAACTCTATCCCATCTAGTCCTTTTACAATATGGGAGTCCTAGTCAATATGTGAAAAGTTAAAATCACCTATGATAACAACCTTATGTTTCTTGCAACAGTCTAGGATCTCTCTACAAAATTGTTCCTCTAAATCCTTCGGACTGTTGTGTGGTCAGTAACATAGCCCCAATGATGTGGTCATACCTTTCTTCTAAGTCAGTTTCACCCATGATGCCTCACTAACAAGTTCTCCAGTCTGACTGAGCACTGCCATGAAATTTTCCTTGACTAGTAACACCGCCCCTCCTCCTTTAATCCCTCTCTCGCTGTCACATCTAAAACAACCTTGGATCACTGATCTACCGGACCTGCCCCTCCTGCGTCCAAGTCTTACTACTGGCTACAGTATCATAATCCCAGGTGTTGATCCATGCCCTGAGCTCATCTGTCTTTCCTGCAATACTTCTTGGATGAAGATACCCACAGCCCATGACATTAGCCGTACTATACTCAACCTTTTGTTTCCTGACTTTGTCTGAGGTCTTGACAACATCTGTCTCTACAACCTCTCCACTGTCTGTTTGGGCACTCTGGTTCCCATATAAAAATGTTACAAAATTTCTCTCCACACCTTTCTTTCCTTCCCTTCACTTTCAATGCCATTGATGTCTTCCTTGTCCCTACCTACCGTCCCCATCCATACCATTACAAGAATTGTTCCAATTTCATTGTGTTATCCTTGAAAGACAACAGGACATTGCAGCACAAGCTTTATTTATATAATGCTTTCAACACAGGAATGTAATCAAAGGTCAGGGAGGAGATTTTAGTGTGGACATTCTTCTTGGCAAAACAAGTGCTTTTAATGAAGTTTTACAGAAGGAGAAGGCAGGTGGAGCTAAGAAACTAAGCTGTAAAATTATAGCAAATTCAACCTAGTGAGCTGATGACATTGACAGTAAAGGTGGGATCAAAGAAGACATTAATACTCAATAGGCTGGAACCGGAGAAGAGCTGTACAGCTTACTGTTCATCTGTGCTCCGCACTACATGCACGCTGAATTAGAGTTTATTAACTTATTTGTGGTTAATATTTTGCCTTCTGTGCTGTCTGTGGACTGTATTGTGTATCGTGGGTGGACTGCGGCCAGAGGAATGTTTCTTCGTTTGGTTGTACATATGTACAGTCAGAGGACTACAAACTTGAACTTGAAGCGATTCAGAAATAATAAAATCTGTTGATAAGGGACTCCAAAGTCGTCATGCATACGTGTACGTTAATGTTTGTAAGGAATCTGACTGGCACAGTATCAGAAGATGTTGCTATAAGGCAACAAGAGAGTAGAAAATCTTTGCAGGACTTCAATGTTATGGTATGGGATAAGGGAAGAGCAGGTATATGCCCGAGCTCTTTTAGTAATGCATAAATGAGTAATGATGGAATTAAACAGGGAAGGTAAGACCATAAGACCATAAGACATAGGAGTAGAATTAGGCCATTCTGGCCATCAAGTCGGCTCTGCCATTTCATCATGGTTGATCCCAGATCCCACTCAATCCCATACAGCTGCCTTCTTGCCGTATCCTTTGTTGTCCTGATCGATCAGGAAATGATCAACTTCCGCTTTAAATATACGCACTGACTTGGCTTCCTCCACAGTCTGTGGCAGAGCATTCCACAGATTCTGGCTAAAAAAAGATTCCTTTTTCCCTCTGTTCTAAAAGGTCACCCTTCAATCTTGAGGCTGTGCCCTCTAGTTCTGGATACCCCCTCCATAGGAAAGATCCTCTCCACATCTCCCCTATCTAGTCCTTTCAATATTTGGTAGATTCCAAAGAGATCCCCGCACATTATTCTAAATTCCAGTGAGGACAGGCCCAAAGCTGCCAAATGCTCCTCATATGTTAACCCCTTCATTCCTGGAAGGTGAATGGAAGGTTTCAGTTAGGAATGAGATGATTTGATGCCATGAAGGGATTTAGAAGAGTCATTATCATCATTATGTGTTGTGTCATATGACATGGACAATCATGATCTTTGACCTTGATTGTTCTTGGCAAATTTTTCTACAGAAGTTGTTTACCATTGCCTTCTTCTGGGCAGTGTCTTTACAAGACAGGTGATGTCAGCCATTATCAATGCTCTCCCAAGACTGTCTGCCTAACCTCAGTGGTTGCATAACCAGGAATTGAGATAGGCACCAACAACTCATACGGGCATCCCCCTACCGGCTCCCATGGCTTCATGTGACCCTGATCCGGGACGGTGGTGGTGGGGGGGGGGGCTAAGCAGGTACTTAAGGGTGACCTGCAGCTAATGGAGGGAAGGAGAACCTTACACCTCCTCTGGGGGAGATGTATCTCCACCCCGCTACCCATTTAGAAGACTGGGGCAATGTAAAACAAAACAGAGTTCAGGTTTGGAAGTCCAGTGCCAACTGAGAAGTGAATAGGTTTTCTTGATTGCCACATGTACAACGAAGTTTCCTTTTTAAACTTGTTGATGACAGGAAGCCCAAAGGTTTAGACAATAGACAATAGATGCAGGAGTAGGCTATTCGGCCCTTCGAGCCAGCACCGCCATTCACTGTGATCATGGCTGATCATCCACAATCAGTATCCAGTTCCTGCCTTATCCCCATAACCTTTGATTCCACTATCTTTAAGAGCTCTATCCATCTCTTTCTTGAAAGCATCCAGAGACTTGTCCTCCACAGCCTTCTGGGGCAGAGCATTCCATATATCCACCACTCTCTGGGTGAAAAAGTTTTTCCTCAACTCCCTTCTAAATGGCTTACTCCTTATTCTTAAACTGTGGTTCTGGACTCACCCATCAGTAGGAACCTGCTTCCTGCCTCCAGCGTGTCCAATCCCTTAATAATCTTATATGTTTCAATAAGATCCCCTCTCAGCCTTCTAAATTTCAGAGTATACAAGCCTAGTCGCTCCAATCTTTCGACATATGACAGTCCCGCCATTCCGGGAATTAACCTTGTGAACCTACGCTGCACTCCCTCAATAGCAAGAATGTCCTTCCTCAAATTTGGAGACCAAAACTGCACACAGTACTCCAGGTGTGGTCTCACCAGGGCCCTGTACAACTGCAGAAGGACCTCTTTGCTCTTATACTCAATTCCCCTTGTTATGAAGGCCAGCATGCCATTAGCATTCTTCACTGCCTGCTGTACTTGCATGCTTGCTTTCCGTGACTGATGTATAAGAACACCTAGATCTCGTTGTGCTTCCCCTTTTCCTAACTTGACTCGTTAGATAATAATCTGCCTTCCTGTTCTTACCACCAAAGTGGATAACCCCACATTTATCCACATTAAACTGCATCTGCCACGCATCTGCCCACTCCCCAGCCTGTCCAAGTCACCCTGCATTCTCACAATATCCTCCTCACATTTCACACTGACAGCCAGCTTTGTGTCATCGGCAAATTTGCTAATGTTACTTTTAATTCCCTCAATTAGATCATTAATATATATTGTAAACAGTTGCAGTCCCAGCATTGAACCCTGCGGTACCCCACTGGTCACCGCCTGCCATTCCGAAAGGGACCCATTTAGCTATGTAACCATATAACCATATAACAATTACAGCACGGAAACAGGCCATCTCGGCCCTTCTAGTCCGTGCCGAACTCTTACTCTCATCTAGTCCCAGCGACCTGCACTCAGCCCATTACTCTCCATTCCTTTCCTGTCCATATAGCTGTCCAATTTAACTTTAAACAACAACATCAAACCTGCCTCAACCACTTCTGCTGGAAGCTCGTTCCACACAGCTACCACCCTCTGAGTAAAGAAGTTCCCCCTCATGTTGCCCCTAGACTTTTGCCCTTTAAATCTCAACTCATGTTCTCTTATTTAAATCTCCCCAACTCTCAATGGAAAAAGCCTATCCATGTCAACTCCATCTATCGCCCTCATAATTTTAAATACCTCTATCAAGTCCCCCCTCAACCTTTGACGTTCCAAAGAATAAAGACTCAACTTGTTCAACCTTCCCCCAACTTGTTCAACCTTTCATAACGGTGATAATGAAGTCTTGAATTGAAATATTGTTCAGCGTATGAGGTGGAAAGGGAAAAAAATTTAAAAGGGACGCAAAGGGCAAGTTTTTCCCACAGGGGATGATGAGTATATGGAATGAGGAGCTGAAGGAAGTAGTAGTAGAGACAGTAATAATCACAACACTTAAAAGATATTTGGTCAGGAACATAAATAGGCACAATTTAGAGGCATACAGGCCAAATACAGGCAGGTGGGACTGGCTCAGGTAGTCACCTTGCCAGGTCGTTCCTCGCTCTACAGCACTATGATTCTATGACTCTACCTGTGTAAGCACCGAGCAGCCCTTCATTTTTCCTTCAATTTCCATCAAGGTGGATCGATTAGAAAGATTGCACACTCCTGACCCATTATATTGGAGTCCGCATAAGCCTGTAGCACACTGAAAATGGCACTGTGAATCTAAATTTTGAAGCCCTGTAGTTTCCTATTCTAGTTTCACTTTCAACCTCAGCAGAGCTTGCATGGAATTATGAAGCTTACTTACAGTTTACAAAATGAAGACCAAATTATTCCCGTGTTCTAGATATAAATGCACTACTTAGCATCTAGTCATTCTCAAGTATATTTCTCTTGTGTGTTGTATTATGTAGGAACTTATACCTGTACTCTGACTTTTGAAAATGGAGTAATCAAACAAAAAGCATATTCTAATGTAAAAGTCCATCTTCTCCCTGAGGAAATAGTAGTTAAACCATTAAACTACACAGTGAATGGAAAAACAGAAAATATTAAGTTTCAGTGCTGTATCAAGAACGACGATGAAAGCTATCATGTTTCATTGAAACAAGATGGTAACACTGATGAAACAGGTATGTTTTATTAACATTTCTGTGGAGTTCAAAGTTTAAATTCAAAGTAAATTTATTATCAATAGACAATAGACAATAAGTGCAGGAGTAGGCCATTCGGCCCTTCGAGCCAGCACCGCCATTCACTGTGATCATGGCTGATCATCCACAATCAGTATCCAGTTCCTGCCCTATCCCCATAACCTTTGATTCCACTATCTTTAAGAGCTCTATCCATCTCTTTCTTGAAAGCATCCAGAGACTTGGCCTCCACAGCCTTCTGGGGCAGAGCATTCCATATATTCACCACGCTCTGGGTGAAAAAGTTTTTCCTCAACTCCGTTCTAAATGGCCTACCCCTTATTCTTAAACTGTGGCCTCTGGTTCTGGACTCACCCATCAGCAGGAACATGCTTCCTGCCTCCAGCGTGTCTAATCCCTTAATAATCTTATATATTTCAATCAGATCCCTTCTCATCCTTCTAAATTCCAGTGTATACAAGCCAAGTTGCTCCAATCATTCAACATATGACAGTCCCGCCATCCCGGGAATTAACCTCGTGAACCTACGCTGCACTCCCTCAATAGCAAGAATGTCCTTCCTCAAATTTGGAGACCAAAACTGCACACCATACTCCAGGTGTGGTCTCACCAGGGCCCTGTACAACTGCAGAAGGACCTCTTTGCTCCTATACTTGATTCCCCTTGTTATGAAGGCCAGCATGCCATTAGCTTTCTTCACTGCCTGCTGTACCTGCATGCTTGCTTTCAGTGACTGATGTACAAGAACACCTAGATCTCATTGTACTTCACCTTTTCCTAACTTGATTCCATCTAGATAATAATCTGCCTTCCTGTTCTTACCACCAAAGTGGATACCCTCACATTTATCCACATTAAACTGCATCTGCCATGCATTTGCCCACTCACCCAGCCTGTCCAAGTCACCCTGCATTCTCATAACATCCTCCTCACATTTCACACTACCACCCAGCTTTGTGTCATCTGCAAATTTGTTAATGTTACTTTTAATCCCTTCACCTAAATCGTTAATGTATATTGTAAACAGCTGCGGTACCCCACTGGTCACCGTCTGCCATTCTGAAAGAGACCAGTTAATCGCTACTCTTTGTTTCCTGTCAGCCAGCCAATGTACGTACATGTCACCATAAACAAACCTGAGATTCATTTTCTTGCAGGCATTCACAGTAAATGCAAAAAACACAATAGAATTAATGAAAGACTGTAAGACTGTCCTCAACAGGACGGACAAACTATCAAAGTGCAAAAGGAGTAAAATATAAAGATGATCCATAGCTCTGTAATATTCTGAACTTCCGATAATGCAACCAATTGCATTATTTATACAATTTGCTCATTGAAGTTCTATGAGTGAATTATGGATGCCTTTTGTTATTTATTATTATCTGACACACACCTAGAAGTCCATGTCAGGGTCAGACCCCAAACAAACTGAAATGTTGCCAGGGTCCGGTCCAGTTACTCACTCGATGATTCAAGACAGCTTCTTCTCCACCGCTGTCAGATTTCTGAATGGACATTGAACCCATGAGCACTATCTCACTACTTCTTCCCCCTATTTTTTGCACTACTTACAGAATTTAACTATTTAATATAGATAATATACCTATTGTAATTCACAGTTTTCTTTTTTCTCTTTATTATCATGTATTGTATTGTACGGCTGCCTCATAGTTAACAAATTTCACAACACATGCTGGTGATCTTAAACCTGATTCTAATTCTGATTCATATATTAGTTTTATTAACCTTTTGCTCATAGTAAATTGCCATCAAAATGAGACAGATGGAGAAAACACGTGTTGGAAAGTTCAAGTGAATTCAACAGAAAATGATACTCACTATGACTGCATATTTAAAAATAATGCAAATCAGTGGAAAAGTGCAAAATTCTCTATTTATGTCCTAAAAAGTAAGTAAAGACTTCATTGCTTAGTTACAATTTAAAGTGATAAGACTAAAAGAAATACTCCAGCACAATGATTTGTAGGATAATCTGTGCTTTATCTGCTTCAAGTGCGTTTACTTTTGCAACGTCTGGGCTCTTTGTTTCAATTTTGTGGATGAAAAGTCTCTCAGATGTGGGAACTGCCAGACATATGACTGTTTCTTCTAAGAGTCACTTTAGATGGATTCAGCAAGTCTTCATGGATATTTGTTATAACACAAAGAGCAGATGACACAGTGATTAATGAGATAGAAGCGTTAAAGCTAAGTGATACTCTTTTACGGTTATCACTAAATACAATGCATTGCTTTGTCTTTTAAAAAGAACCCGCAGTTAAACGGCTTTATATATATTTACCTGTACATATGAATCGCATATATATGAATCACAGATTTCATACTTACACACACACATGCATATTCTGCATAGAGGTGGTATGCCTAAGGAATCTGTCCTGGGACCCCCTCCTGTTTGTGATTTTTATAACTGACCTGGCTGAAGAAGTAGAAGGGTGGGTTAGTAGGTTTGCTGATGACACAAAGGTTGGGGGTGCTGTGGGTAATCTGGAGGGTTGTCAGACGTTACAACGGGACATCGATAGGATGCAGATCTGGACTGAGAAGTGGCAGATGGAGTTCAACCCAGATAAGTGTGAGTGGTTCATTTTGGTAGGTCAAATTTGAAGACAGAATATAACATTAATTGTAAGACTCTTGGCAGCATGGAGGATCAGTGAGATCTTGGGGTCCGTATCCATAGAACACTCAAAGCTGCTGCGCAGATTGACAGTGTTGTTAAGAGAGTGTACGCTGTGTTGGCATTCATCAACCGTGTGATTGAGTTCAAGAGCCATGAGGTAATGTTACAGCTATATAAGACCTTAGTTAAAACCCACTTGGAGTACTGTGTTCAGTTCTGGTCACCTCATTACAGGAAGGATGTGGATACTATAGAGAGAGTGCAGAGGAGATTTACAAGGATCTCCCTGGATTGGAAAGCATGCCTTATGAGAATAGTTTGAGTGAACTTGGCCTTTCCTCCTTGGAGCGACGGAGGATGAGAGGTGACCTGATAGAGGTGTACAAGATGATGAGAGTTATTGATCATGAGGATAGTCAGAGGCTTTTTCCCAGGGCTGAAATGGCTAACATAGAAACATAGAAAATAGGTGCAGGAGTAGGCCATTCGGCCCTTCGAGCCTGCACCGCCATTCAGTATGATCATGGCTGATCATCCAATTCAGGATTTTATACGTTTCAATAAGATCCCCCCTCAATCTTCTAAATTCCAACGAGTATAAGCCTAGTCGACTCAGTCTTTCATCATATGAAAGTCCTGCCATCCCAGGAATCAATCTGGTGAACCTTCTTTGTACTCCCTCTATGGCAAGGATGTCTTTCTTCAGATTAGGGGACCAAAACTGCACACAATATTCCAGGTGTGGTCGTGGTCTCACCAAGGCCTTGTACAACTGCAGTAGTACCTCCCTGCTCCTGTACTCAAATCCTTTTGCTATGAATGCCAGCATACCATTCGCCTTTTTCACTGCCTGCTGTACCTGCATGCCCACTTTCAATGACTGGCGTATAATGACATCCAGGTCTCGTTGCACCTCCCCTTTTCCTAATTGGCCACCATTCAGATATTAATCTGTTTTTCTGTTTTTGCCACCAAAGTGGATAACCTCACATTTATCCTCATTAAATTGCATCTGCCATGAATTTGCCCACTCACCTAACCTATCCAAGTCACCCTGCATCCTCTTAGCATCCTCCTCACAGCTGACGCTGCTGCCCAGCTTCGTGTCATCCACAAACCTGGAGATGCTGCATTTAATTCCCTCATCTAAGTCATTAATATATATTGTAAACAACTGGGGTCCCAGCACTGAGCATTGCGGTACCCCACTAGTCACTGCCTGCCATTCTGAAAAGGTCCCGTTTATTCCCACTCTTTGCTTCCTTTCTGCTAACCAATTCTCTATCCACATCAATATCTTACCCCCAATACCGTGTGCTTTAAGTTTGCACACTAACCTCCTGTGTGGGACCTTGTCAAAAGCCTTTTGAAAATCCAAATATACCACATCCACTGGGTCTCCCCTATCCACTCTACTAGTTACATCCTCAAAATTCTATAAGATTCGTCAGACATGATTTTCCTTTCACAAATCCATGCTGACTTTGTCCGATGATTTTACTGCTTTCCAAATATGCTGTTATCATATCTTTGATAACAGACTCTAGCATTTTCCCCACCACCGATGTTAGGCTAACCGGTCTATAATTCCCCGGTTTCTCTCTCCCTCTTTTTTTAAAAAATGGGGTTATATTAGCCACCCTCCAATCCTCAGGAACTAGTCCAGAATCTAAAGAGTTTTGAAAAATTATCACTAATGCATCCACTATTTCTTGGGCTACTTCCTTAAGCACTCTGGGATGCAGACCATCTGGCCCTGGGGATTTATCCGCCTTTAATCCCTTCAATTTACCTAACACCACTTCCCTACTAGCATGTATTTCCCTCAGTTCCTCCATTTCACTGGACCCTCTGTCCTCTACTATTTCCGGAAGATTATTTATGTCCTCCTTAGTGAAGACAGAACCAAAGTAGTTATTCAATTGGTCTGCCATGTCCTTGCTCCCCATAATCAATTCACCTGTTTCTGTCTGTAGGGGACCTACATTTGTCTTAACCAATCTTTTTCTTTTCACATATCTATAAAAGCTTTTACAGTCAGTTTTTATGTTCCCTGCCAGTTTTCTCTCATAATCCTTTTCCCACTTCCTAATTAAGCCCTTTGTCCTCCTCTGCTGGACTCTGAATTTCTCTCAGTCCTCAGGTGAGCCACTTTTTCTGGCTAATTTGTATGCTTCTTCTTTGGAATTGATACTATCCCTAATTTCCCTTGTCAGCCACGGGTGCACTACCATAGAACCATAGAAACTACAGCACAGAAACAGGTCTTTTGGCCCTTCCTGTCCATGCCGAACCTTTTTCTGCCAAGTCCCACTGGCCTGCACACGGACCATATTCCTCCACACACCTCCCATCCATGTATCTGTCCAATTTATCCTTAAATGTTAAAAAAGAACCCGCATTTACCACCTTGTCGGGCAGCTCATTCCATACTCCCACCACTCTCTGTGTGAAGAAGCACCCCCTAATGTTCCCTTTAAATTTTTCCCCCCTCACCCTTAACCCATGTCCTCTGGTTTTTTTCTCCCCTTGCCTCAGTGGAAAAAGCCTGCTTGCATTCACTCTATCTACACCCATCATAATTTTATATACCTCTATCAAATCTCCCCTCATTCTTCTACGCTCCAGGGAATAAAGTCCTAACCTATTCAACCATTCTCTGTAACTGAGTTTCTCAAGTCCCGGCAACATCCTTGTAAACCTTCTCTGCACTCTTTCAACCTTATTTATATCCTTCCTGTAATTTGGTGACCAAAACTGAACACAATACTCCAGATTCAGCCTCACCAATGCCTTATACAACGTCATCATAACATTTCAGATCTTATACTCAATACTTTGATTAATAAAGGCCAATGTACCAAAGGCTCTCTTTACGACCCTATCTACCTGTGACACCACTTTTAGGGAATTTTGTATCTGTATTCCCAGATCCCTCTGTTCCACTGCACTCCTCAGTGCCTTACCATTAACCCTGTATGTTCTACCTTGGTTTGTCTTTCCAACGTGCAATACCTCACACTTGTCTGTAATTAAACTCCATCTGCCATTTTTCAGCCCATTTTTCCAGCTGGTCCAAGTCCCTCTGCAGGCTCTGAAAACCTTCCTGACTGTCTACTACACCTCCAATCTTTGTGTCATCAGCAAATTTGCTGATCCAATTTACCACATTATCATCCAGATCATTGATATAGATGACAAATAACAATGGACCCAGCACTGATCCCTGTGGCACACCATCAGTCACAGGCCTCCACTTGGAGAAGCAATTCTCTACTACCACTCTTTGGCTTCTTCCATTGAGCCAATGTCTCATCCAATTTACCACCTCTCCATGTATACCCAGCGACTGAATTTTTCTAACTAACCTCCCATGCGGGACCTTGTCAAAGGCATTACTGAAGTCCATGTAGACAATATCCACTGCCTTCCCTTCATCCACTTTCCTGGTAACCTCCTCGAAAAACTCCAATAGATTGGTCAAACATGACCTACCACGCACAAAGCCATGTTGACTCTCCCTAATAAGTCCCTGTCTATCCAAATGCTTGTAGATTCTGTCTCTTAGTATTCCCTCCAATAACTTACCTACTACCGACGTTAAACTTACTGGCCTATAATTTCCCGGATTACTTTTCGATCCTTTTTTAAACAACGGAACAACATGAGCCACTCTCCAATCCTCTGGCACCTCGCCTGTAGATAGCGACATTTTAAATATTTCTGCCAGGGCCCCTGCAATTTCAACTCTAGTCTCCTTCAAGGTTCGAGGGAACACCCTATCAGGTCCCAGGGATTTAGCCACTTTAATTTTCCTCAAGACAGCATGGACCTCCTCCTTTTCGATCTGTACAGTTTCCATGATCTCACTACTTGTTTCCCTTAATTCCATAGACTTCATGCCAGTTTCCTTAGTAAATACAGACGCAAAAAACCTATTTAAGCTCTCCCCCATTTCCTTTGGTTCCACATATAGCCGACCACTCTGATCTTCAAGAGGACCAATTTTATCCCTTACAATCCTTTTGCTCTTAATATACCTGTAAAAGCTGTTTGGATTATCCTTCACTTTGACTGCCAAGGCAACCTCATGTCTTCTTTTAGCCCTCCTGATTTCTTTCTTAAGTATTTTCTTGCACTTCTTATACTCCTCAAGCACCTTATTTACTCCCTGCTTCCTATACATGTCATACAACTCCCTCTTCTTCTTTATCAAAGTTGCAATATCCCTTGAGAACCAAGGTTCCTTATTCCTATTCACTTTGCCTTTAATCCTGACAGGAACATACAAATTCTTCACTCTCAAAATTTCTCCTTTGAAGGCTTCTCACCTACCGATCACATCTTTGCCAGAGAACAACCTGTCCCAATCCATGCTTTTGAGATCCTTTCTCATTTCTTCAAATTTGGCCTTCTTCCAGTTCAGAACCTCAACCCTAGGACCAGATCTATCCTTGTCCATGATCAAGTTGAAACTAATGGTGTTATGATCACTGGAACCAAAGTGCTCCCCTACACAGACTTCTGTCACTTGTCCTAACTTGTTTCCTAACAGGAGATCCAATATTGCATCCCCTCTAGTTGGTCCCTCTATATATTGATTTAGAAAACTTTTCTGAACACATTTTACAAACTCTAAACCATCTAGACCCCTAACAGTATGGGAGTCCCAATCAATATAAGGAAAATTAAAATCCCCTACCACCACAACTTTATGTTTCCTGCAGTTGCCTGCTATCTCTCTGCAGATTTGCTCTTCCAATTCTTGTTGACTATTGGGTGATCTGTAATACAATCCCACTAATGTGACCATACATTTCCTGTTTCTCAGCTCCACCCATAAGGACTCAGTGGACAAGCCCTCTAATCTGTCCTGCCTGAGCACTGCTGTAATATTTTCCCTAACAAGCAATGCTACTCCCCCACCTTTCATTCCTCTGGCTCGATCAGATCTGAAACATCGGAACCCTGGAATATTAAGCTGCCAGTCCTGCCCCTCCTGTAGCCAAGTTTCACTAATTACTATAACGTCATAATTCCATGTGTCAATCCACGCCCTCAACTCATCCGCCTTCCCCGCAATACTCCTAGCATTGAAATATATACACCTCAGAAGATTTTTACCACCACTCACAACCTTTCTATTAGCGGATTTGCTTGAACTTTTAACATCATTTATTTTCACCCCAGCCACACTGTCAGCTCTGGCACTCTGGTTCCCATCCCCCTACGCCAGTTCCTCAGCCACTTGTTCATCCTCCAAAGCACCCTATTCCTACCCTCACTGGCACCTAGCACAGGTAGCAATCCTGAGATTACCACCCTCGAGGTCCTGCTTTTCAACTTCCTACCAAGCTCTCTATACTCACTCTCCAGGACCTCCTCACTCTTCCTTGCTATGTCATTGGTACCGATGTGCACCACAACATCTGGCTGATCACCCTCCCACTTCAGAATGTCATGCAAGCGATCAGAGACATCCTTGACCCTGGCACCCGGGAGGTAACAAACCATCTTGGATTCTCTGTCATGACCACAGAACCTCCTATCTGCACCTCTAACTATCGAGTCCCCTATCACTACTGCTCTCCTCTTTTTCCACCCTCCCTTCTGCACTGCAGAACCAGACTCAGTGCCAGTGATCCGGCTACTGCAGCTTGTCCCAGGTAAGTCATCCCCCCCCAACAGTATCCAATGCGGTATACTTTTTGTTGAGGGGAATGGCCACAGGGGAACCCTGCTCTGCCTACCCTTTCCTCTTCCCTCGCCTGACAGTGATCCAATTTCTCGTCCTCTGCTCCTTTGGCGTAACTACCTCCCTGTAGCTACTATCTATAATCTCCTCATTCTCCCGAATGATCCGCAGGTCATCCAGCTCCTGCTCCAGTTCCCTAACGCGGTTTGTCAGGAGCTGCAGCTGGATGCACTTCTTGCAGGTGTTGTTGTCAGGGACACCGGAGGGCTCCCTGACTTCCCACATCCTGCAAGAGGAGCATTCCAACATCCTGCCTGGCATTCTCTCTAAACAATCTGAACAAAAAACTTACCGGAACCTACCCTGGTCTCTGCCTGTTCTTGCCGAAGCCTGTTGAACCAAAGCCGTCCCACTCTAACTCAGTCCACTCCAACGATGGCCGCTACAACGATGGCCACTGTATATGGCGGTCTTTTAAACCTTGGCGCGCTACGTCACGCGCCTGCGCAGTGCAGACCCTTCGCCCCGAGCTGTGTTTAAAAAAAAGCGACTTTTTCCATCTGAGTTCTTCCCTTTCTTCTCAGCTGCTTGCTTCCTTGATTTATTCTTTTGCCAAACTGGGATGAGCAAGGGGATATTGTTTTAAGGTGCTTGGAAGTAGGTACAAAGGGCTTGTCAAGGGTAGGTTTTTCACGCAGAGTGTTGGGTGTGTGGAATGCACCATTGGTGACAGTGGTAGAAGTAGATACAATAGGGTCTTTTAAGAGACTGTTAGGTACGTAGAGCTTAGAAAAATGGAGGGCTATGTGGTAGAGAAATTCTAGTTGTTTTCTACAGTAGGTTACTTGGTCGGCACAACATTGTGGGCTGAAGGGCCTGTAATGTGCCGTAGATTTCTATTTTCTATGTTCTATTTTCCTCTCTTTCTTCATTATCGCCTTCAAACTCAATACTCATAACAGAAAAACAACTGATGGATGCAATCAAAAACTTCTTCATCAACTGAACCCAGAGCAAAACAGGTTTCTTGAAGAACAATATTCACAAGTGGTGCTCTGAGCCTTCCCGGTATTGCTTTCAATCTACCTTTGGATTCTATGACTACGCAACCATTTTCACCTCTTGCGCTTGGATTGAGCCTAACCCCTCGTGGGTTTTGTTTTCTTTGGTACCTATGATTTTCATTGTTACTTTGACTGATTTTACGGATGTGAAGTTCTGTGAGTTTCTAGAATTTTTACCTTGTTTCTAAAGCTTTTATCTGTCATGTTCTTGGTGCTCCTGTAAGCTTTGCATTTAGGACTCTTTTCTGCTTTGTTAATTTCCTTGAGAGTGTTGTCAATCTTACCAATAGAAAGATCATGATTAGCTTGTCTTGCTGAATCCTATGACAATATTTTATCCAGGACTTTGCAACTGCAAATTCACCGTTCTCTAGTCATTTTGGATATCCTTGTAACTTTACACTGTCTCTTTAGCAACCTCGACAGAGCGAAGGCAAACAATTGCAGATCTATTGTGGATGCCTCTCTAAGAATATTAGAACAGAGAACTCAGAATGGTGCAGCATAGGAATAGGCCCTTCAGTACACAATTTTGTGCCAAACCAAATAAATTGGCAATCAATTGGTCAACTAAAGTAATCCTCTCTGCCTACATGATGAGCATATCCTTCCATTTTTCTCACATTCATGTGCCTATCTAAACATCTCTTAAAAGCCCCTAATGTATCTGCCACTAATCAGGTGGTTCCTGGCACCCACCACTCTGTGTGCAAAAAAAAAACAATTTACCCCCTTGCCCCTTAAATGCAGGCCCTCTGATATTAGATGTTTCAACCCTGGGAAAGAAGATGCTGTCCATGCTTCTCATAGTTTTATCAACCTTTATGAGATCTCCCCTCAGTCTTCACCGCTTCAGACAAACCAGCTGAAGCTTGGCCAACCTTTCATGATAGCACATGCCCTCTAATCCAGACAGCATCCTGGTAAATATCTTCTGCACACTCTCCAAAGCCTCAACATCCTTCCTATAATGAGGCCACCAGACCCAATACAATAATCCAGATGCAGCCTAATTCGAGTTTTATAAAACTGCAACATAATTTCCTGACTTTTGTAACCCAATGCCTTGAGTAATAAAGGCAAGCTTGCCAAATGCCTTCTTAACCACCTCATCAACCTGTCTAGCCACCTTTAGGGAGCAATGAACTTGGATTCCATGACCCCTCTGTTCATCAGCACTGTTAAGGGTCTTGCTTCTTTAAGCCTGATATTCTAAAGAAAGGTTTCTGCTGATGAATGTACCAGTTGTTTAATACGCAAGTATTGATTCCATGTATACTTCTCCACATTTTATAATAAATAAACTTTTGTTGCCAGTTGAGACAGCAGTAATGGACTGATCCTGTTTTGGTTGCACTCTTGTTTCTGAATCATTTTGCTTTCTGATTCAATACACAGGATGCCTTAAGATCCTGGCCCTTTACTAGAAACATGAAATCTAATATTAATAGCCACTTTCAAAAAGTTAGAAACATCAAGGATCAAAGACAACTTTATTTGCCACATACATTTACATATATTAGGAATTTTCAGAGGTGTGCTGGTCAGGGTGTAACATGCAACAAAAAACAACATTCAACATACAGCACAGAAAGAAGACCTTTACCCTGTTGGATCCATACCAACCCTAAAATACTCATGTTTACCCTAATCCTTAACCCATTTTATTCTCCCCATATTCCCATTTATAGAAACATAGAAAACCTACAGCACATTACAGGCCCTTTGGCCCACAAAGCTGTGCCGAACATGTCCTTACCTTAGAAATTACCTAGGGTTACCCATAGCCCTCTATTTTTCTAAGCTCCATGTACCTATCCAGGAGTCTCTTAAAAGACCCCATCGTTTCCACATCCACCACCGTCACTGACAGCCCATTCCACACACTCACCACTCTCTGAGTAAAAAAACTTACCCCTGACATCTCCTTTGTATCTACTTCCAAGTATCTTAAAACTATGACCTCTCGTGCTAGCCATTTCAGCCCTAGGAAAAAAGCATCTGACTATCCACACGGTCAATGCCTCTCATCATCTCATACACCCAAGAAATATTATATTATATTATAGCCAAGAAATTCCAGGGGTCTGTTCTCCCCCAGCATTGTGGTGGGTCATCATCTCATCACCTTATACACCCCAGATCCTACTAACACACACAGGACAATTTACAGTGGCCTCCAACCAATACACTTTAGTTATGTGGTAGGAAACAGGAGCAACCAGAGCAAACCCAGTGAGGATGTGCAAACTCTATTAACGCAGTCAGATTTGAACTCAGTCACTGGAGTTTGTTCAGTAGATCTACAGTTTGTGTCATTGTGTATCTTTTTTAGAATGTATTATTTTTAAGTTAGGTATATATATCCCTTACACAGTAAAAAAACAGGGATTGGACAGAAATAGGAGAATATTTATAATGTGTAAGAAAGCAGACCAGTGTTGTGATGTAATACATGGGATAACAGAATCATATGGCACAGAAACAGGCCCTGCTGCCTATCCTCTCTACACTGACCATCAAGTGCACATCTATACTAACCTACCCTAACAGGAAAATATGGAATTGACCATGGTGATTTTAACAAAGCCAAGCAGACCACCATGGACAGAAGCTTCCTAGCAGGATGCAGCTCAGATGCAATACAATTTAGAGGTGATCACCAAAGGAGGAAATACATTGTATAAAAATATGATGCGAAGAGAACGGCTCCTTCACAAGTTACTCAACAATGTCTCTTCCCTTTCTTTGAATATCTATCTAGAGAATGATAAAACATGCAGAGAGGAGATGACGAGTGAGTACCATTGGAAAAGTACCAAAGCCAACTCGTTTATGGAAGCTAACAAATCCTGTACAGAGGGAAATGTTGGGAAAATATTAAGATTTTGCAAGGAAGATGGCAAGTGGGATGACGTGTTTAAAAACTGCACATCAAAACGTTTGCTGAAATTATTGCATATGGCAACGGTATTAGCTTTTAATTCATTTTGATGGAACAGTACTTATGTGGGGTTGCTAATAAATTCTGGAAAATTGCATATTATAGTCAAGAAATTCCAGGGGTCTGTTCTCCCCCAACATTGCAGTGGGTCTCAACTTCTCTCTCTCTCTCTCTGACTCAATTTGTAGTTCTGGATATATGTCCAATAAATTGTAGATTTGAGAAGCAATGTGACTTCCCCTCCCCCACCCATTTTCCACTTTTGAATCCTTGATTATGTTGGAACCATTGAAAACTTCATAATTACTGACAGAGGAGATTTATCAAATGCTGCCTGGATTAGAGAACATGTTTTATGAGGAAAGTTTGAGCGAGGTAGGGCTTTTTTCTATGAAATGGAGGAAGATAAGAGATCCCTTGATTTAGGTATGTAAGATTCTAAAAGGCACAGATAGAGTGGACAGACAATGCCTTTTTCCCCATGTGGCAATGGCTAATACCAAAGGATATCCTTTTTAAGGTGTGTGGAGAAAAGTTTGGAGAAGCTGTCAAATGTAGTTTTTTTTACATTTCCAGGTGTGATGGTAGAGGTTGATATTTAAGACATTCTTGGATAGACACATGGATGAAAGAAAAATGGTGGCTTATGGGCTATGTATGAGGAAAGGTTAGATTGCAACCTTAGTGTTAGATTGATTGTGGAGTGGGTTAAAAGGTTAGTACAATATTGTGGGTCAAAGAGCCCTATTGTACTGGACTGTTCTGGTTTATGTTCTTTTATTTTAATTATCTCCACCTGAGCACTGAAGCAGTTATAGAAATAACCTCTGTGTCTGTAAGTCCATTCTTTTTTAAGTCCATCTAGAAACATTGATAAAGTTGATCTCACCATCATTCTCCAAAGCTTCTCCATTGTCACACAATTTGTTGCCACTCTACTCGCCTGGTTCTATTTAAATCTATCCAGCTGTAGTCCAAGAATTACTTGTAATACCTTCTCTTTCCATTCTCACACTGTTATCTTTGGAAAGCCAAGAACACTTTTGATAGTTCCATTGTATTTCTCAAGCATTGGTTTTAGAACTATGGAGCTATTGCCATTCAGGTTGGAGATAAGCCCTTTGGTCCACTAGGCTGACAAAGTTAAATACACGAGATCCAAGATGAGAAAGCAACTTGAATATAGAGGGTGGTAGCAGAGGGTGTGTTGGGGCATGGCCAAGTGGTTAGGGTGTTTGTCTAGAGATCTGAAGGTTGCTAGTTCGAGCTTTGGCAGAGACAGCGTGTTGTGTCCTTGAACAAGGCACTTAACCACACATTGCTCTGCGACGACACTGATGCCAAGCTGTATGGGTCCTAATGCCCTTCCCTTGGACAACATCAGTGGCGTGGAGAGGGGAGACTTGCAACATGGGCAACTGCTGGTCTTCCATACAACCTTGCCCAGGCCTGCGCCCTGGAAACCTTCCAAGGTGCAAATCCATGGTCTCATGAGACTAACGGATGCCTATATAGCAGAGGGTTGTCTTTCAGATTGGAGACAGAGAACCAGTATTGTTCTGGAATTCAGGAATTGGTGCTGGGTCCTATATATATATATATATAAATAAATAATCCCCTCATCAAAAATAAATACTAATCAGAGTCTTGACACAATATCTACATTTTGTTGGAACAATAATTTTCAGATTTCCTTTGTTTTGTGAGAAGTAGATCTTCCTGATTTCTTTTCTAAGTGACCCAAAACTAACTTAAAGATAATCTCATCTTGTTTTTGCTATCTTTAAAGAACCAATTTTTAAGTATTTATGCTATTGCATTCTTTGAAATAGTTAACCTCGATCACTCCATATTCTTTGAAACATAGAACGTAGAAATCTATAGCACATTACAGGCCTTCGGCCCACAATGTTGTGCCAACCATGTAACCTACTCTAGAAACTGCCTAGAATTTCCCTACAACATTGCCCTCTATTTTCTAAGCTCCATGTACCTATCTAAGAGACTCTTAAAAACCCTATTGTACCGTCACTGGCAGTGCATTCCACCATTCTCTGTGTGAAAAACTGAGCTCTAACATCCCCTCAGTACCTACTTCCAAGTACATTAAAACTATGCCCCTCGTCTTAGCCATTTCAGCCCTGGGAAAAAGCTTCTGGCTATCCACACAATCAATGCCTCTGGTCATCTTACACACCTATATCAGGTCACCTCTCGTCCTCCATCGCTCCAAGGAGAAAAGGCCAAGTTTGCTCAATGTATTCTCAGAAAGCATGCTCTCCAATCCAGGCAACATCCTCGCAAATTTCCTCTGCACCCTTTCTATTGTTTCCACATCCTTTCTGCAGTGAGGTAACCAGAACCAAAGACATTACTCCAAGTGGGGTCGGACCAAGGTCTTGTATATCTGTAACATTACCTCACAGCTCTTGAACTCAATCCCACAGTCGATGAAGGTCAAAACATTATATGCCTTCTTAACTAAACTGTCAACTTGCACAGCAGCTTTGCGTGTCCAATGGACAAAGACCCCAAGCTCTCTCTGACCCTCCACACTGCCAAGAATCTTACCATTAACATCATATTCTGCTTTCAAATTTGACCTACCAAAATGAACCTCTTCACACTTATCTGGGTTGAACTCCATCTGCCACTTCTGCATCCTATCAATGTCCTGCTGTAACCTCTGACAGCCCTCCACACTATCCACAACACCCCCAACTTTTGTGTCATCAGCAAAATTACTAACCCACCCTTCTACTTCCTCATCCAGGCCATTTATAAAAATCACAAACAGGAGGGGTCCCAGAATCGATCCCTGCGGAACACCACTGATTACTGACCTCCATGCAGAATATGAACCATCTACAATTATCCTTTGCCTTCTGTGGGCCAGCCAATCCTGGATCCATAAAGCAAGGTCTCCTTGAAATCCTATCCTCCTAACTTTCTGAATGAGCCTTGCATGGGCAGCCTTATCGAATGGCTTACTGAACTCCATATACACTACATCCATCACTCTACCTTCATCAATGTATTTTGCTACATCCTCAAAGAATTCATTCTGGCTCATAATGCACAATCTGCCCTTGACAAAGCCATGCTGACTATCCCTAATGAGATTATGTCTCTCCAAATGTTCATAAACCCTGCCTCTCAAGATCTTCTCCAACAACTTGCTCACCATTGAAGTAAAACTCACTGGTCTATAATTTACCAGGTTATCTCTACTCCCTTTCTTGAATAAGGGAACAACATTTGCAAACCTCCAACTGGCTGGTTCTTCTCCCATCTCTATTGATGATTCAAAGATCATTGCCAGTGGCTCAGCAATCTCCTCC
This sequence comes from Mobula hypostoma, assembly GCF_963921235.1. Taxonomy (NCBI): domain Eukaryota; kingdom Metazoa; phylum Chordata; class Chondrichthyes; order Myliobatiformes; family Myliobatidae; genus Mobula; species Mobula hypostoma. The sequence continues at coordinate 53,035,160 of NC_086098.1, read as the reverse complement.
CTCGCTTCCCACAGTAGGTTGGGGTATATTTCATCTTGTCCTGGCAACTTATCTAACTTAATATCTTTCAAAAGCTACAGCACATCCTCTTTCTTAATGTCTATACACTCAAGCATTTCAGTCCACTGTAAGTCGTCCCCTCAATTGCTAAGGTCCTTTTCACTGGTGAATACTTAAGCAAAGTATTCATTAAGTATGTCTGCTACCTCCTCCAGCTCCATGCACACGTTTCCATTATCATACCTGGTTGGTCCAATTCTCACACAGCTCATCCTCTTGCTCTTCACATACTTGTGGAATGCCTTGGGATTTTCCTGAATCCTGCTCACCAAGGCCTTCTCATGGCCCCTTCTAGCTCTCCTATTCTTAAGCTCCTGCCTGACAATCTTGCTATTTCTAGAGCTCTAACAGCACCTAGTTTCTTGAACCTTTCATAAGCTTTTCTTTTCTCCTTAGCTAAATTTTCTACGTCCTTGTGCACCATGATTCTTTTACCTTACCATCCCTTCCCTGCCTCAATGGAACATATCTATGCAGAATGCCATGCAAATGTTCCCTGAACATTTGCCACATTTCTGTTGTGCATTTCCCTGAGAACATCTGCTGCCAATTTATGCTCCCAAATTTCTGCCTAATAGCATTGTATTTCCCCCTACCCCAATTAAATGTTTTCCCAAACTGTCTGCTCATTTTTTTCTCCAGTGCTATGGTAAAAGAGATAGAGTGGTGATCACTACCTCCAAAATGCTCTCCCACCGAGAGATCTGACATCTGACCAGGTTCATTTCCCAAATCCAATCAAGTAACACTTCTCTTCTAGTTGGCTTATCTACATATTGTGTCAGGAAACCTTCCAGAACACACCTGACAAACTCAATCCCATCCAAACCCTTTGCCCTAAGGAGATGCCAGTCAATATTAGGAAAGTTAAAATCAGCCATCACAACAACCCTATCATTATTGCACCATTCCAGAATCTACCTCCCTATCTGCTCCTTGATTTCGCTGTTACTATTGGGGGAATCTATAAAAAATGCCCAGAAGAGTTATTGCCCCCTTCCTATTTCTGACTTCCACCGACACAGACTCAGTAGACAATCCTTCCAAGATTTCCTTCTTTTCTGCAGCCATGATGCTATCTCTGATTAGCAATGCACATCCCCTCCTGTCCTTTTCGAAACATCTAAAGCCCGGCACACCCTGAAGCCATTCCTGCCCCTGAGCCATCCAAGTCTCTGAAATGACCACAACGTCATAGTTCCAAAAATTGATCCACACTCTATGTTCATCCCCCTTGTTTATGATACTCCTTGCTTTAAAATAGACTCATCTCAAACCATCATCCGCCTCTCCTTCCTCACAATCCCCTACAAGCTGTCTCTACTTGTGCACCAACCACTCCATCTTCTGCCTCTTCACTTCGGATCCCACCCCGTTGCAAATGTAGTTTAAACCTCCCAAAAGCATTAGCGAATCTCCCTCCTAGGATATTTGTTCCTCTCCAGTGAAAGTGCAACCCGTCCCATTTGTACAGGTCACCTCTTCCCTAGAAAACGTTCCAATGATCCAAGAACTTGAAACCCTGCCCCCTGCACCATCTCCTCATTCACTCATTCATCTGCACTATCTTCCTGTTCTGATTTTCCTTAGCTCATTACACCAGGAGTAATCCAGAGATTACCACCTTGGAGGTCCTGCCCTTCAGCTTCTTTCCTACTCCCTAAACTTACTGCGCAGGGTCTCTTACCCCTCTGCTGCCTATGTCATTGGTACCTGCATGTACCACGACCTCTGGCTGCTCGCCCTCTTCTTCAGGAATATCCTGCAACCACTCTGAGACATCCTGGACCCTAGCACCCGGGAGGCAACACACTATACTGGTGTCTTTTTTGCTACCGCAGAATATCCTATCTGTCCCCCTAACTATCGAGTCCCCTGTAACTATTGCCCTGCCTGCCTTCACCCTACACTTCTGAGGCTCGGAGCTGAGCACAGTGCTATTGGTCTGGTTGCTGCTGCCTTGCCCAGATAGAACACCTCCTCATCAGTATCCAAAGGGGTCTACCTGTTGTGAGGGGAATGGCCACAGGGGGACCCTGCACTGACTTCTTTCTCCTTTTACCTCTTTCAGTGTTCAACCATCTACCCCCTGACTTCTGCACTCTGGATGTAACCACATACTCCAAAGTCTTGTTTACCAATTGCTCTGCCTCCCAGATTATCCTAAATTCATCCAACTCCAGTTCCAGCTCCTTAATGCGGTCTTTCAGGAGATGTGGTTGGCTGCATTTCCCGCAGGTGTAGTCATCAAGGAGACCATCAGATTCAATGATTTCCCACATTATACAGGAGGAACATTCTACTGCCATCCTGCCTGTACTGTTCTCTGGGCAACCAAGACCGATCAGTAATAACGAAAGGAAGAACCTACCTTTCTTATCTTTCTTTGGCCTCAGCCTCTTCTCAATTAAGCCTCTTGAGTCAAAGCCTCGAGGTTCCCATTCTGACTCTAGCCCCCACACTGATGATGGCCTCTCCAACAATGACTGCTCCACTTGCCTTCTGCTGCCGCTGATACCTGTGACATCGAAGTCAACGAAGTCTAAATCAAGTTCATCTGGCCATTCTCAGGAATTCAACTCTAATCCCTTCCAGTATCCTAGTGAATAGGCAATTTATTGCTTCTGGATGCAATAGCTTTTCCTGATACTTTCTGCCAATAATTAGACATGATTCTGGATATAATTTCTGCTTCTCTCTCCATCTGCACTTCTTATCCATTTTCCTTCCTCATGCCTGTGTCATTGTTCCTTCATGCTGCTCCTCCTTTTTAATAATTCTTCTTCTCCTAGCCTTGCATCCCTTTGTCACCTCAATTTCTCCATGATCCTTTTTGTTCCTCTCCCGCTTTCCTTACTATTTCATCTATTCACTTCATTGAGACTAATTGTATTTTATCTTTCAACTGGATTATTGTGCTTGGTATTGATGCCAAGGTTGCATCAACTATATTTTTTTTGTTTTGTTTTCATATTCTTTCTACTTTTTTATTACCAAAGAAAAAAACAAGACAAAAGAAAAGCACATCTACAAAAACCACGAGCTTAACAAAATCTGTTTAAATATTGAGCAGCAAAAGGGAGAAAAATATAAAGACAAAAGTAAACATGCAGAGGTGCACCACACCAAAAAACCTCAGTCTTCACCCCGTAAGAAAGTCCAATACAGGGCACCATATCCTTTCAAAGATGTCCCCTCTGTCTTCATTACATAGTCTCAGTCTCTCCAAATGTAAAGTATTTGCCAGTTCTCTCAGCCACAGATCGTATGTAGGCACAGAGTCCATTTTCCACATTTGCAGGTTTAACTTCTTAGCAATCACCGTTCCAAACAATACAGCCTTTTTTTTCATACTTATTAGCTGAAGATAGGGAGCTGGTTGCTCCAAGGATGGCTATGAGCAGGTCTGGTTCCCACCGCTTCCCAAAAGCCTCAGAGATACAGTGAAAAATACTTTTCCAGTATGCATAAAGCTTACAACATGACCAGAATGAATGTGACAAGTTACTGTTCACAGATTTACATCTATTACAAACTGGTGAAACATCAGGGTAGAAACTGTGCAACGTTTCTTTGGAATAATGAAGTTTATGTATTGTTTTAAACTGTATAAGTCTGTGTCTGACATTGACCAAACAATCATGTGTACTCTTTAAACACTCATCCCAGACCTCCTCTGTCAGTTCAATACAAGCTACTTACTTCCGAAGAATATTAGAATTTACTTACTAAAGACATTTTTTAAAATCTGTTAAAGAAAATGAAGTTTTACTTAATTACTCACAGCAAACCATTGACTTTCTTGTGATCTTGGACATGAAATTCATACTCTAATGTTTTAAAAAACTCACCCTTAGAAATTCCAAAACAGATCTTCAAACAAAAAGGGATAAACTAGAATGTGGACCAATAGACAGTGGCTTAAAAAGAATCTAATTTCAGTGGTTTGTGTTACCTCTCAGGAGATCAAGGAAGGACGTGGTAATGTGACAGAAGTGCTGACAGAAGTGTTGATAGGATTACGGAATAATTTAAACGGAAATCTGACAAACAGGGAGATTTCTAATCCAGACTCTCGAGTTTCTGTTGACATTCTAAATACACTTTCCGAAACCTTAAAGAAAGAAGACGAAGACATTTCTTGCCAAAATCTTAAAGTAAGTAATTTACTTTCATTTTTAAGAATAAAAATTCTAATAAAAATCTAAAATTTCAAATAAAAATCAAAATGAAACATTCTGCTGAGTTCATTATTTGAATGCCTGCCTGTGTCCCAGTATAAAGAGAGTAGTTCAATATCTCTTTAGAAAACGCAAAGAAATCTGCTGGCAAATACATTATTTGATTGATATTAATAATTTTGATTGAAAAGGATTGGTTACTTTTTGAATTGTTGCAGTCATCCCAGTGAAGATCCCGATTTTAGATGAAAGCTTGGTGAATTAATTCAAAGTCAGGATGGTGACAAGGAGGGGCACCGTAAGGCAGTGCTCCCATGTACGTAACACCCTTGCCTTTCCTTGTGGTAGAGATTTAAGGTATGACAGCTGCTATCAGACTAAATTGAAAAGTAACTGCAGAGGATTTTGTAGAGGGTATACACTGTGGTCACAGTAGTGGAGAAGGGAATGAACGTTTAGAGTGTGAATGGTGTTGGAATCAAATACTCTGCTTTGTTCTGGTTCTGTTTCCCTGTAGTAGGAATTGCAGTGGAATTGGTATAAAAATCCAAGCAATGTGTTTTCCACACATTGCAGTCTGGCTGCAAACCAAACCAATTTCTTGGCTTACTTTTTTTAAATTCATCCTTGCTTGGAAACAGGGCATTAAACCATAAGATCATGAGACATAGGAGCAGAATTAGGCCATTCAGCCCATTGAGTCTGCTCCACCTTTCCATCATGGAGGTTCCACAGATTCACTTGGTCTCCATTGCAGTCTATGGCAGAGCATTCAGCAGATTCACTACTTGTAGCTAAAAAAAATACCTCTTTACCTCTGCTCTAAAGGGTCACCCCTCAATTTTGAGGCTGTGACCTCTAGTTCAGCCAAGTTTTTCCCCATTCTTCCAATTTGTCGAAGTCCTGTTGCAATCTCCAGCTACACCTACACCTACACTTCCAGCTATCTTCATATCATCTGCAAACTTTGCCACAAAGTTATCAATCCCATTATCTAAATCAGTGACAAACAAGATGAAAAGCAGTGGTCCCAATACTGACCCCCGAGGAACTCCACTGGTCACTGGCAGCTAAGTAGAAAAGGCCCCTTTTATTTCCGCTCACTGTCTCCTGCCAACAGTCATTACACTAACCATGCCAGTATCTTTGCCATAACATCATTGGGTTTTATCTTGTTAAGCAGCCTCGTACGTGTCAACTTATCAAAAATCTTCTGAAAATCCAAGTAAGTGACATCCACCGCCTCTCCTTTGTCCACCCTGCTCGTTACATCCTTGAAGATCTCTAACAGATTTGTCAGGCAGGGTTTTCCTTTACAGAAACTATGTTGACTTTGACTTATTTTAGCATTAGTCTCCAACTAGCCCAAAACCTTAATAATCCTTAATAATAGACTCCAACACTTTCCCAGCCACTGCGGTTAGGCTAACTGGCCTATAATTTCCCTTCTTTTGCCTTCTTCCCTTCTTAAAGGAATTGACATTTGCAATTTTCCAGTCCTCTGGGAAAATGCCAGACTCAAGTGATTCTTGAAAGATCATGACCAATGCATCTGTTATCTCTTCAGCCACCTCCCTCAGGACTCTAGGATGTAGTCCATCTGGCCCAGGTGACTTATCCACCTTAAGACCTTTGAGTTTGCCCAGCACTTTTTCCTTTGTAATAGCAATGGCATTCGCTCCTACTCCCTGACACTACTACTTTACATTATTGGCTAGTCTGCCCTCATGTTTCATCTTTTCCCTTCTTATAGCTTTTTTAGTTGCCTTTCATTGGATTTTAAAAGCTTCCCAATCATCCAGCTTCCCACTCATTTTTGCTACCTTATATGCCCTTTCCTTGGTTTTTATGCAGTTCTTTATCAGCCACAGTTGCCTCCCCCTGCCATTTGAAGACTTCTTCCTTTGTGGACAGATCTATCCTGTGCTTGTGAACTGTTCCCAGAAACTTCCGTGATCTCCGCTCTGCCTTTATCCCAGCCAATATCCTCCTCCAATTCAATCGGGCAAGCTCCTCTCTCATGCCTCTGTAATTCCCTTTATACCATTGCGATACTGATAGACGTGACTTATGCTCCTCCCTCTCAAATTGCAGTATGAATTCAATCATATTATGATCATTGCCTCCTCAGGGTTTCTTCATGTTAAGCTCCTTAATAAGATCTGTGTTATGACACAAAACCCAATCTAAGATGGCCTTTCCTCGAGTAGGCTCAAACACAAGCTGCTTTAAAAAGCCATCTTGTAGGCATTCAACAAACTCCCTCTCTTGCAATCTGACACCAGCATTTTTTTCCCAATCCCCTTGCATATTGAATTCCCTCATTACAATTGTGTCTTTACCCTTATTACATGCCCTTTCCAGCTACCTTTGCAATCTCAAGCCCACATGCTGGTTACTATTTGGAAGCCGATATATGATTCCCATAATGTTTTTTTCACACTTGCAGTTTCTTAAATCCACCCACAAAGGTTCAACATTCTCTGACCCTATGTCACTTCTTTCTAAGGATGTAATTCCATCTCTTACCAACAAAGCCACACCGCCATCTATGCCTTCTTGCCTTTCCTTTTGATACAAAGTATATTCTTTCATGTTAAGCTCCCAATTATGGTCGTCTTTCAGCCACAGTCAGTGATGCCCACAACATCAAATCAGCCATTGATTGAGTTTATCCATGAGTTTATCCAGCTTATTCTGAATGCTACACACATCTAAATACAGTACCTTCAGTCCTGCATTCTTCTCCCTTTTGAATTTTAGCTCTTTGCTCTGTCTGCATTTGATTGGCTTGTCCTTCCTTACATTCATGTTACACCCAGCATCTACTTGTAAACCTGTTGGCTCATCCTCAGCTCTATCACGCTATTTCCCATCCGCCTGCCATATTAGTTTCAACTACTCCCAACAGCTCTGGTAAATCTGCCCACAAGAATATTGATCCCCTCGGATTGAAGTGCAAGAGATCACACCTGCCCCAGAATAGGTCACAATTATCCAGAATTCTGAATCCCTGCCCTCTGCTCCAATTTTTCAGCACACATTTTTCTGCCACCTTATTCTATTCCTATCCTCAGTGTTGTGTGGCACTGGCAGCAATCCCGAGATTACTACCTTTGAGGTCCTGCTCCTCAGCTTCCTTCCCAACTCCCTGTATTCTTTCTTAGGACCTCTTTAGTCCTTTTGGAGAACTTAGTAAGTCCATTTCAGGAAGGGACAGGAGGATGTCTGATACACAATAAGGATATTTTACTTCACTTGCAAGATCTTTCTACATATGCAATTTGAGAAGTTATACTTTGTCCCAGTGAAACACAGTTCAAATTTGCCCACAGTGCGCCAAAATGAGTTTTGTGTGGAAAATTGCATAATTCTATGACTTCGATGCTGAGTTTCTGTCAGGGCTGATGGATAATGAAAAAGATAGTCTGTCTCAGAAATTGTCAGCACCATGCTTTTCTCACTGGGAAATCCATTTCCATTTGCATGTTATTCAAAGAAACTAGCCCTTGCAATTAACACTAAGCCTGAGAATTTTAAATTGCACCATAATTGCAAGTATTATTCCACTGGGTAGGTCAAAAGTATTGGTATTCCACCAGAATAATAGTGAACTTACAATTATCTTACATTTTTAAAAAATCAATTGACATCTCACGGTGAACATATCATTGTATCAGCATGAATTAATTGGTCTGGTGGCCTGGTGGAAGAAGCTGTCCCAGAGCCGATTGGTCCTGGCTTTTACATTACAGTACCATTTTCTGGATGGTAGCAGCTGGAACAGTTTGTGGTTGGGGTGACTCAGGTCCCCAATGATCTTTCAGGCCATTTTACACACTTGTCTTTATAAATGTCCTGAATAGTGTCAAGGATGTCAAGGGTGAGGTTACAGAGTACCTGGAGGCATATGACAAGATAGGCAGAACTCAGCATGGACTCCTTAAAGGAAAATCCTGACTGACAAGCCTATTATAATTTTTTGAGGAAATTACAACTAGGCTAGACAAGGGAGATGCAGTGGATGTTGTATATTTGGATTTTCAAAAGGCCTTTGACAAGGTGCCACACATGAGGCTACTTAACAAGATCAGAGCCCTTAGAATTACGGGAAAGTTACATACGTGGATAGAGCGTTGGCTGATTGGTAGGAAACAGAGAGTGGGAATAAAGGGATCCTATTCTGGTTGGCTGCCGGTTACCAGTGGTGTTCCACAGGGATCAGTGTTGGGGCCGCTTCTTTTTACATTGTACATCAACGATTTGGATTATGGAATAAATGGCTTTGTGGCTATGTTTGCTGACGATACGAAGGTATGTGGTGCTGAGGAAACAGAGAGTCTGCAGAGAGACTTGGATAGATTGGAAGAATGGGCAAAGAAGTGGCAAATGAAATACAATGTTGGAAAGTGTATGGTTATGCACTTTGGCAAAAGAAATAATCAGGCAGACTATTATTTAAATGGGGAAAGAGTTCAAAGTTCTGAGATGCAACGGGACTTGGGAGTCCTCGTACAGGATACCCTTAAGGTTAACCTCCAGGTTGAGTTGGTGGTGAAGAAGGCGAATGCAATGTTAGCATTACTTTCTAGAGGAATAGAGTATAGGAGCAGGGATGTGATGTTGAGGCTCTGTAAGGTGCTGGTGAGACCTCGCTTGGAGTACTGTGGGCAGTTTTGGTCTCCTTATTTAAGAAAGGATTGGACAGGGTACAGAGAAGATTTACTAGAATGATTCCGGGAATGAGAGGGTTAACATATGAGGAATGTTTGTCCGCTCTTGGACTGTATTCCTTGGAGTTTAGAAGAATGAGGGAAGACCTCATAGAAACATTTCGAATGTTGAAAGGCATGGACAGAGTGGATGTGGCAAAGTTGTTTCCCATGATGGGGGAGTCTAGTACGAGAGGGCATGACTTAAGGATTGAAGGGCACCCATTCAGAACAGAAATACGAAGAAATTTTTTTAGCCAGAGGGTGGTGAATCTATGGAATTTGTTGCCATGGGCGGCAGTGGAGGCCAAGTCATTGGGTGTATTTAAGGCAGAGATTGATAAGTATCTGAGTAGCCAGGGCATCAAAGGTTATAGTGAGAAGGCGGGGGAGTGGGACTAAATGGGAGAATGGATCAGCTCATGACAAAATGGCGGAGCAGACTCGATGGGCCAAATGGCCAACTTCTGCTCCTTTGTCTCATGGTCTTATGGTCTTAAGTTCACAACTACAGTTATGCTGGTCTGTCCACACCACTCTGTGCAGAGTCCTGCAATTGAGGGAAGTACAATTCCCATACCAGGCAGTGATGCAGCCAGTCAGGATGTTCTCAACTGTGCCCCTGTAGAAAGTCCTTTGGATCTGGGGACCCATACCAAACTTCTTCAATCTTCTGATGTGAAAGAGGAGCTGTTGTGCCTTTTTCACCACACAGCCGGTATGCACAGACCACATGAGATCCTTGGTGATATATATGCCAAAGAACTTAAAGCTGTTCACCCTGTCAATCCCAGATCCATTAATATCAATAGGGGTTAACCTGTCTCCATTCCTCTTGTAGTCCTCAACCAGCTCCTTTGTTTTTGCGACATTAGGGAGGAGAAGTGAATTTAATTTATTTCGCTGGTCAACTTACCATATGCCAGAGACTCAAACCTTTTAAGATTGCTTCAGCTCATTGATCAATGATGCTATCTTGGTGATGGGTACCCAGAAAGCGCTGTCATTCCCCTCAGTCTTTATGACAATTGTTTTCCAATATAGTCAGATCAATTTAGAGAGGACAATCCGCAGAAGGATATCTTCCCTTATCTGACCTGATGCTGGATTTCATGGTGTTGAAAGTTGACGTTGAGCGAACACTCCTTCCAGATTATGCATTATTGTTCTGCCATTGTTAATAAATCAATCCTGTCAATGCAAGAGGGTGCAGCATGGGATTGTTTCTGAAGGGTACAGGGCTTTGTCTGTGAGGATGTGTTTTTTTCATTAATCTGTAGGATGACCCTACCTAGTTGGATACAAGTGAGGTGGACTTTACAAAGTTGACAGTGTGGAAAATGATTTTGCAATGTTGGAGTCCTATGCGTAGGCCACTTCTGGGTATAATTACAGTGTATTGTTGACTTGTAAAAAGGAAAAATGTAGAAAAAAATTATTATGTAAATGATAACAATTCCCTTCTAGCATAGTAATAGGACTGAGCAGAGCTGATGTGGGTTTATGGAAGGGAAATCTTGTCAGATAAATTTGTTGCAATTTCTAAAGCTGTAACTTGCGGAATGGATGTGAAATGAGATAAGGTGTATTTCAGAAGACCATTGATAAGGTGCCACACAAGAAATTATTAAACAAAATTGGATCACACAATATTTGGAGTAATATACTGGCATAGACTAAAGATTGGTCAGCAGAAAATCAATAAATGAGTCATTTTTGGATTCGGAGGCCAACATCAGTGAAGTGCCAAAGGATCATTTCTGTGGCTCCAGCTGTTCAAACAGTATATCAGAAGTGTGTGACAATGTGACAACTGCAACATATTCGTGTCTGATGATTGATACTAAACTAAGTGAAGTGTGGGCTGTGAGGAGCATGCAGAGATGCAGGTGTTGTAAATGGACAAGTTGTAAATGGACAAGTACCTGGTTGGTGACATACTGTATAATGTGGAAAATGTGAAATCAACCATTTTGATGGAATTTCACAGTGAAAGCAGTTCAGGCAAGAAACTAAAGGTCTCAATGAAGACAGTCTGATGCCTTGGTCAGTTGTGCTGCCTCTGAAGGTTCTTTTAGGGTAGATTCTTACAAATGGCACGTCTTCCCTTCCTGCACGAGTTTCATGTCCTTACCAATCCTGTGAACACAATGATTCATCCAATACTGGAACTGTGCCAATGATATCACTACTGAGCTCCACCCAGTCTTCCCCATTCAAACTCCCGCCATTCTTCACCACCACCATGGAATGTGTAACTACATGCTGGAGAAGCACTCCATTAGCTGTAACATTCTGTGACCTCAGAAGATACTTGAGCAGCATGTAGTTACTTGTGTCATTACAGAGGCAACTGTCCAGATTTCATCAAACTCTCTCCATAAAAAAACAATGTAAGTGGCAAATTTGAACAAATATGCTCCAGAGACTAATCACCATTTGCAGCCAATTTATGTAAGAGTGGAAAAAGTGTGTTAGATGAATAGTAAAGTCATTCAGAAGGTCCCTGATACCTGGTAAACATCAAGGAAGCTAATGTAAATAATGCATGGTAGTGCCTGGTTCACTTTCATTACGGGAGCAGTTTTATCTCATAGTGACTGCCAGCACAATCTACTTTGGATTAATTCAATCTTTTCATGTTTAGAGACTAGAAGTACTTACAAGAATATTTAAGTAATTTTCCATATATACAAGACTCTGTCCTGTTAGACATTATTTTAAAAATGAATCCTTTAGTGAGAGGCTTTATTGGGAAAATTTATAATTTACTATTACAACAGTATAATTATCCTTTACTTAAGGTTAAGCAAGATACGGAAAGAGAGCTTAACATGACCTTGATAACAGAGGATTGGTTGCGAATTTTGAAGTTGGTTACCTCTTCTTCGATTTGTGTCAGTCTCTCTAATTCAATTTAAAATTGTACATCATTACTATTTGACAAAGGAGAGACTGTTGAAAATATTTCCTAATGTTGATAGCCAGTGTGATAGATGTAAAACTAAGACGCCTACATTGACACATATATTTTCATCGTGTTCTGTATTGAAACAGTTTTGGAAATCTATTTTCTCTAAAATTTCTAAAGCTTTAAAAATTAATTTACAACCTAATAAATTGACAGTTTTGTTCGGTATAATTCCTTAATATATTCACCGTATTTCTATATCAGACCAACATGTAATTGCATTTGTCACATTATTAGCCAGAAGGGCTATTTTATTGAAATGGAAAGATGCCTCTGCTCCCACTTTGATACAATGGTTCTCTCAGGTAACGTTATGTCTTAGTTTGGAGAAAATTAGAAGTCGAACTTTTGATCCTCGATTAGACTTTGCGAAAAGATGGGGTTCCTTTACCCACTACTATCATTTGATTTGAGTTAATTAAGATGGTCCCCTTCTGATTTTTGTGTAATTGGATTTGGTTGGTGGTTGATGTTTTTCTTTTGTGGAAGCTTGTATGGTGTATAGCTCTGGGGTTGTGCTCCCAATGGAGTTTCTTTCTCGTTGTTTTTTTGGTTAGTAGAGGGGTTTTTTTTTGTTTTAGTTAGTAGGGGTTCTTTTTTCCTTCTTTCTTTTTTTTCCAAAAAAATAGTTTTAACATTTTGCTTTTTCTTATTATTATTGATATACTGTTTAGCTTGGTTAATCGGTTATTTAATAGTTTAATTCTTATTGTACATATTGATATGTTGATTTGATTAGTTTAATGTATTTAATTGTTGATTTTCAATAATAATTAATAAAAAGATTTTAGAATGAAAATGAGACTAAAATTAGGCTCAGATTGATCCAGTTTCTTGTCTTTTATTCACAGTCAAAACATAACCATTCTAATCCTGATATGATAGGCTTCTCCCTGTGTTGTATTATGATGGCACTTGTGCTTGTTTGCTTTTTTTTACAGGATTTCCTTAACACTTCAAACAGAATTCTTCTTCAGAAAACAGAAAATAATGACACAGATCCAAATTCCAATACATTACTGAGGTCCATTGAAACATTTACTGAAGCTTTACAGCCCGACACTAATGTGTGCGACAGTGAAGAAATGGATCAGATTAAAATAAGTACAAAACAATTTAATGCTAGTTCTACGAATTTTAGCTTCACGGTAGTTCCTAATGGCTCTACTACAATAAATCTAGCTGGCTGGATGGCACAGGATAATGTCACTTTCCAAGTATTGAGTGTTCAGTATAGAGATTTGGACAGGATTTTAATTCCAAAAAGAGAAGAAGCAGAGCAGTCAAAAAAGCACCAGGAGGTGCAAACCAATATTTTAACAATAACAGTGAAGGTCATCGGAAACCAGAGCCTACCGAAAATCCCAAGCATTACAATTACAATCCCTCCAAAAAATCCACAAGCTGATCTGAACACTGCAAGGTGTGTATTCTGGAATTTTAGTTTCTCCAACAATCAAGGAGGCTGGTCAGATGAAGGCTGTAAGTCCAAGAGGATTGGGGATAAAATACGTTGCATGTGTAACCACTTAACATCCTTTGCTGTGCTAATGGCATCAAAGGAAAGAAAAATCCCATTTATTGAAGAATTGACCTACATAGGATTAAGCATTTCCATTCTATCACTGTTAATATGGATCAGTATTGAAAAAATGATGTGGAACTCAATTACTAAAACAAGCATTGCCTATTCCCGGCACATTACTCAGATTAACACTGCTATTGCTTTGTTATTTGCCCAGATTTCATTTGTATTTGGTGCAATTGACTTTGTTAAAAAAGATAACTCACTTTGTACAATGGCAACAATTTTCACTCATTTTTTCTTTCTCTCAATGTTCTTTTGGACATTAAATCAAAGTCTAACTCTCCTCCATCAGATTATCTTTGTTTTCCATCACATTAGAAGGGTACCCTTTTTGTCATTTTGTTTCATCATCGGCTATGGTTGCCCATTGGTAATAGTAACTGCTGTAGCCTCAGCATTCCTGAAGAAAAGCAATTATACGAGAAAAAGTAACTGTTGGCTAGAGTATACTCCATCCTTATCGTTCATCATTCCAGTTGGATGCATTGTTGGCATCAATATGATTATCCTGACAATAGTCATTCTGAAATTGCTGAGGCCAAATATTGCGGAAGGATTAATGGAGCAGGACAAAAAAACAATTAAAAAGATCATTAAAGCTGTCCTTATTCTCACTCCATCTTTTGGATTGACCTGGATCATTGGATTTCCCATGCAAGACGATCCTCATGATTTTCTGCAATATGCATTTGTTTTGTTAAACGCATTTCAGGTAATGGAGAGAACAACATTTCAGTTACGAAACATTCTGAAACTTGACAAATGCATCCTAATACATTGTATTCATTTCTCTTCAAGGGCTTCTTTATGTTAGTAACTGCAGGATTCACAGAGGCAAAGGTGAAACCTTTGAACAACGTTTCAAAAATTTAAGCATTTGTTGCTGCTTTTGTACCCAATTGTTTTTATAACTTACTTATTTCATCATTTTTAGATACGGGAAGCATTCTTTAAACATTTCAGGTCAATGGTGAGTATGTTTCTAAATATAAAGTTATATTGTGGACAATAAGATTTACTTGCAATATTATTGGAGAAAAATATCCATTGAGGTCCCACAAGATCTATCAATAAGTAAGCCTGTTATCAGATAACAACTGAACTGAGGTCATAACACTGCCTTCCACTCGACAGAACATTAAACAATGACCACCAAAATTGCAATGCATGAAATCAAAATTGGGTTAATTTTCATATTCTGGAATGCAAGTATACACAGATGTAATGAAAAACTTACCTGCAGCAGAATCACAGGGACATAGCAGCAGATTAGCAGAATTCACAAGAAAATCATAAATGATACCCAAATTTTACAAGAATGATGCAATTGGAACTCAGCAAGACAAAACATCCTTCTGGAGATTTCACAGCTCTCAGGCAGGGAAATTTGTCTGCTGGACCTGTAACAGATTAACATACCTGAAGAAGAACATCTCCATTCAATGAACGGAGAGGACGAGAATCAGGTTTATTATCCCTGGCATGCATGACATGTTGTATGTATAGTGCAAAGAATAAAATTACTGTTAGAAAAGCAAACGTAAATAATACAAAGAAATCAATAATAAGGTCATGTTCAGAAATCTGATGGCAGAGGGGATTCTGAATTGTTGAGTGTAGTTCTTTCAGCTCCTTTACCTCCCCTCTGATGGTAGCGATGAGAAGAGGGCACATCTGGAATGGTGGGTGGGGGGAGGGGTGTCATTAGTGATAGATGCCACATTCTTGAGGCACCATCTCTTGAGGATGTCCTTGATGGTGCCCACGATGAAGCTGGCATCGTTTATAACCCTCTGCACCCTCTTGCAGTCTGTGCACCAGAACCTCCGTACTCGGCTGTGATGCAGCTGTTGTATTGCTCTCCACTGCACGTTTATAGAAAGTTGTAAGTCACTGATGACATACTGCCACCTTTTGGTAGTCTTTTTTTAAAGTGATTTTTCAGCCATATCAGCTGGCTTTGTGAATGAGCGGAGAGGCAGTAATATATTCTTTTTATACTGGAACACAAATCATTGAACATATCAAAGCAGGGTTTGACAAATGTTTGATCTATAAGGTGGTCAAGGGACAAAGAGAGAACACAGTAATCTCATGCTGAAACCAGGTTACATAAGAACATAAGATCATAAAAAGTAGGAGCAAGAGCTGGCCATCTAGCTCATTGAGCCTGCTCCACCATTCAATAAGATCATGTCTCATCTGGCCATGGACTCATCTCCACCTATCTGCCTTTTGCCCATAAACCTTAATTCCCCTACTATGCAAAAATCTATCCAACTTTGTCTTAAATATATTTACTGAGGTAGCCTCCACTGCTTCATTGGACAGAGAATTCCATAGATTCACCACTCTGGGAGGAGCAGTTCTTCCTCATCTCTTTCATAGATCTACTCCCCGAATCTTGAGGCAATGTCCCCTAATTCTAGTCTCACGGACCAGTTAAAACAACTTTCCTGTCTCTATCTTATTTGAAATAGGACCAGGGATTCCTGGCCCTTTCATAATTTTTGTTGTTTCTATAAGATCTCCTTTCATTCTCCTGAATTGCAGTGAGTACAGTTCCAGGTGACTGAATCTCTCCTCACGGTCTAACCCCCTCATCTCTGAAATCAACCTGCTCAACCTCCTCTGCACTGCCTCCAAATCCAGTATATCCTTCCTCAAGTACGGAGACCAGAACTTTATGCAGTACTCCAGGTGCAGCCTCACCAGTACCCTGTACAGTTGCAGCATAACCTCCCTGCTCTTAAATTCAATCCCTCCAGCAATGAAAACCAACATTTGCCTTGTTGATAGCCTGCTGCATCTGCAAACCAACCTTTCATGCACAAGCACTCCCAAGTCCTTCTGCACAGCAGCATGCTACAATTTTTTACCATTTAAATAATAACAATATATTAGACATGACTGGAACAGCAGGCTTGAGTGGAAGACTAGCTATCCCTGGTCCTATTTGAAATACTTTTATGTATGCTCTTCAAAGACCTGAAAATACACCAGAGTGTAAAACAGGAAGATAATGTCTAAGATGTGTCCAGAAAATAAATATTATAAATGGATTAGAAACAAAGAAACAGTGTTGAAGTTTTAAGTCAAGTTGTGTTTATTATCATATGCACAGGTAAGTTACAGGTGCAATGAAAATCAGTACCCTTATATTGCAGCATCACAGACACATAGATTCAGACAAAATACAGAACATACTGTAAATTCTGTGAAATGGAGACATCTCTTTCTCCCTTCTTACGGAGAGAGAGAGCCTGTGTTACGTTGAATAGCAGGTGAACGAGTAGTCCTTGGGGTACTGCAAGTCTATGTTTTTGCTGTTGCTTTGCTGCACACTTGAGTGCTCGGTGATGGCGCCAATGCGTTTATTTTGCTGGTGGGGGGAGGGGGGATCATTGCTTGCTGCCGCATACGCGTGGGAGGGAAGGGAGCTGGGGGGTGGTCTTTGGGGTTCTTACATTTAACCGTCATTCATTCTTCAGGACAACTCCTCTGTTTTCATGAATGCTTGCGAAGAAAAAGCATTTCAGGATGTATATTATATACATTTCTCTGACATTAAATGTACACTTGAAACTTTGAAGACTTTATGCATAAATTATACAAAACAGTTAAGTGCAAAAAAGACTGTACAGAACAAGATAAAATGCTCAGAGACAAGTCCATGGTCATGCAAGAGATGGTCTGATGTTTTCTGTTGCTGAGGGAGGATTAGAAACTGTATGTTTCAATAGAATAAAATCACAAAGTGAGTTCTTAATAATATACAGGGTCTGGATAATCAAAGCTACAGGAAGGACCTGGTAACCTGCTTTCTAAAAATGACTTTATAGAACAAATAACAAGATTCCTTTTTTCTTTCAGGTCTCCCGAAGTACATCCGAGAATGTCTCAACAAAGCAATCCTTTCAATCAACCACAAAGTATAAGTGAAATTGGTGAGGAAAGGTGCATTGATTAAGAGACGGCCATTTGCTCTGTCAGAGTTGTTTCTCAGTTTGTCAATCTACCATACGTACAGCAGCAAACCCATTTGGGGTGAATTCTGCTTTTAATGAAAAATGTAGGTTTGAGGACATTGAGTGAAAATGATGGCCACATCAGCGGGATCAGAAGGAAACAGGTTCACTGAACTAAATGGCGAAAACATGCAAAGAAAGGACATGATATAATGTAAGCTAGAACGTTTACAGAACAGAAAAGCAATATCACAAGAAAACCTTAAAAAAAGGATCAAGGGTCAATATTGCAAGATAATGTGTCATGAAAACCGAAATTAGATTGGTCCTGATGAAGAGTCTCAGCCTGAAACATCAGCTGTTCACTCTTTTCCATAGATGCTGCCTGGCCTGCTGAGTTCCTCCAGCATTTTGAGTGTGTTAGTTGAATAGGTCAGTCAAATGGATGTATAAAGTTATACACTTTGAAACAATAATAGTTACGAAGGAGTAAAGATAAGATAACTGTCAGGGAAGTGAGAAAAAATAGGATGAAGGGCTGAGGCAGGAAGAAAGAGTCAGGGCCGGTGAGATTAAGAAGGGTTGTGGAATAAAATAGAGCTGGGGTGGGGAGCTGAAGGGATAGAAAGCAGGGGGTGGGTGAAATTTGGTGGGGACATAGTGAGTCATGATTAGATGTTCAATACCTTATGAAAGTAGGCCAAGTAGGAGAAAGTATCACAATTCAGTCAGGGGTAGTGTCTGCACCTCCTAGCATAGGCAGCTGACATTTTTAATGCAATGAAGATCACTGAGCAAAAAGTGTATGCTTTATAATTATATAAACAATGTCCTAATGATATTAGGATATTACTAACAGTATATAATTAATGTCACTCACTACTAATGTCCCTCTAAATCATGTTCGATTCAAGACTTTTGGCATGAAATGTCCCTTGTTGAACAGAATGTTAATAATGCAGGCAATTGAGTTCAGCTTTCATCAACATTGCTGGTGAACGCAGCAGACCAGGCAGCATCTCTAGGAAGAGGTACAGTCGACGTTTCAGGCCGAAACCCTTCGTCCTGACAAAGGGTCTCGGCCTGAAACGTCGACTGTACCTCTTCCCAGAGATGCTGCCTGGCCTGCTGCGTTCACCAGCAACTTTGATGTGTGTTGCTTGAATTTCCAGCATCTGCAGAATTCCTGTTGTTTGAGTTCAGCTTTTCCTACTCATCTGCCATTCAGCCAAGAAAATATACTTCACAACATTCCCAGGATCATAGTCATGCAAAATTTATCAATAAATATGGAAGAAAGTAAGTTTTCACTAATCCAATTTCTAAGATTAACTCTTGTGAGTTACAATTTTCTTATAGACTTATGAATTCAAAGTTCAAAGTAAATTTATTATCAAAGTGCACGTGTGTCACTATATACCACTCTGAAATTGATTTTCTTGCAGACATTCACAGTAGAACTAAGAAATACAATAGAATCAATGAAAAACTACACACAAACAAAAACTGACAGCCACTGTGTGAAAGAAGACAAACAGTGCAAATATTAAAAATAAATAAATATATATACATACATATGTACATACGTACATACTATTGAGACCATGAATTGTAGAGTCTTTGAAAGTACCTCTATAGGTTGTGGAATCAGTTCAGTGTTGAGGCGAGGGAAATTATCTACACTAGTTCAAGTGCTTGATAGTTGAAGGGTAATAACTGTTGATGATTCTGATAATGTGGGACCTAAGGCTTCTGTACCTCCATCCCAATACTAGCAGTGAGAAGAGAGCATGGCCTGCGTGCTGCTTACTTGTGGCAGTGCTCCTTGCAGATGTGCTAAATGGTGTATTAATATATTACTTTATATCTTAAAGTGCATTACTATTATTAATTTAAATGAATTACATCCCCAACAGATAATGAAGAATGGAAAACAAGAAATTCTACAGCAAATCATTTACTCATGTCTTTGATGATTATCTTAGTACAGTTCTTAATAAAATTTTTAGCTTCTGTATGTACCAACCTTCTAATATGGTTTTTGTTAACTATATAGTATTTCAAAACTAGGAATGAAACAAAATGTCAAGCATTAGTTAACTTTGGTTTATTTAAGTATTGTTTCCAAGATGAGTTTGAAATTGTTGTTTGGTTTATCTTTCATCATATTGTATATTTAACTGTTATAACTCATTGAGAATAGAAGCATAAAATGACTTCAGTTACATTACTGGTGTCTGTGGATACATTTATTCCCCACACTAAAATGCACCTGAGAATTTGGTGATGACTCCTTAATCATGCAGATTGAAACAAAACTCTTTTCACTAGTGTTGACTAGTTAAAGCCGTATTAATCTATAAACATTTTCTAGAGTTAGGAATTATATTTTGATTATTTACTTTATATTTATTTGTCTGATAATAGGATTAGATATTTGGCTCTTTACCTTTTAGAGGATAAAGAGTGGAGAACAAGGTTGTGGTGAAGAGTAATGATTATTGAAATGTGCAATGTTGTACTAGCATCTAATTCAAAATTACCACAAAAAATTACCAATAGCTTTCTTCCAATACACAACTTGGTAGCTTTCCCCATTAGGCTTTAAATGGAGATATGGATTTTAAATCAACAATACACGAGTGATGAAAAACTAATTAAAAAAATAGAAATCCATTCAAATTGCAATTCATCCTCAAATTCAGCCAAACTTCAATAAGGACTTCCATTTGTGATCTCAAAGGAGCATTTGAAGTCTACAAAAAATTCGATCACTTGTGAGCCTACACTGAGTTTTGCTGCAAATGGAAACTGGCTACATGAACATTTTCTATTTTAGGTAAGTAAAGACATATAACGCTTTTGTGTACTTTTAGATTGAATAGGAATAGGATTACTTGTAACTGATATAAATGCCATATGTAATAGTCTGGAGTGGTTTTGGTTGTTATTAGTATTCAAAGAAAATATCTCTCATTCAAAATGTAATGCTTCATTCTAGACATAGATGATAAAAATAAAGAAATAACTTTGTGAGATAATAAACTTACTATGTATTGCTTTTACTAGTATTATGCATTGAGCAGAAAGTTCCATTTAAATACAATATATCAATTTTAAGAAACAGTTGCAAAGAGAACTATGTCAGTAATTTCTTCCAAAAGCTGTCATCTTTTTCTACCCTACCTTACTATAGCTGAAGGAATATTTTCAGTCATATAATAGTTATACCTTAACAGAAACCAGCCTATTATCTAACATCTTAAGCAAATAAAATAACAAAAGAATATACTCTGGGAAGAAATTTGTCTTTTCCTGATCGTACTGCAGAATTCGGGAACTGTCCCAGTAGTTCTAATCACCTCCGCATACATGCCATGAAAATTCTTTTCATATAGTCAAATATACTTGCCACAGCTTTGACTATCTTATCAAACAACTATTTTATCTGTAATTAAATGCTCCCCTCACGCCATTCACAATGGCACCTCTAAACATGACATTGTATCAAATATTGGGAGTCATTCCTTGTTGCATTCTAGCAGAATTGTTCCAATCTTTCCACATGACATAATCTTCCTCTTGCAAATTAACGTAGTACTTTGACAATGTCGAAAGTCAGGAAGAATTGTGGCAGGGGACAATATTAACTTGAAATCAAGGTCAGGATCTGAGTAACATACATCAAAGTTGCCGGTGAACGCAGCAGGCCAAGCAGCATCGAAAGGAAGAGGCGCAGTCGACGTTTCAGGCCGAGACCCTTCGTCAGGTTAGTCCTGACGAAGGGTCTCGGCCTGAAACGTCGACTGCGCCTCTTCCTATAGATGCTGCTTGGCCTGCTGCGTTCACCAGCAACTTTGATGTATGTTGCTTGAATTTCCAGCATCTGCAGAATTCCTGTTGTTTCAGGATCTGAGTCTTGGCCTGAAGTTTCATCTCTCATTTATCCAACTTGTTATTGCCATGTTATGCATTCTGGCCTCTACCTGTAAAGGTGACCATTATTTGGCAAATGATGAACACAAGAGGTTCGAAAGACGCAGGAAGTCATGAGAAATACATACAAAATGGTGGAGGAATTCCAGCATTTTACAAAGTAGAAGTAACAATTACAGTGCAATTTACCTACTGCTGTAACCATGGGGATATAGCACAAAACACTTTACCAAAACATTTCAGCCCTTTGGTGGCAACAAAGGAATGGGGAACCAGGATGAGGTGCATTTTTTAAACAGCCTTGGAAATGAAGAAGATGGCATCACTGCACTTTGAGATGGCTGTTCCCGTATCATCAGACTCTCTTCTGACTGCCAACGCAATTGACGCAGTGACATTATTTCCAAATCTTATTGTCCCAGGTCACGAGTGACTAAAAATTAAAAATTGACAAAATATCTTGTTCATATCGTACAAGCCTTTTCCATTCCCCTAGTCTAATGTTGGTCTCAGTTGTCAAGTATCAGCAGTGGGTCACTTTGTCATCACTGAAATAAAAGTTTAATATGAAACAAAAATTTTCCATAAGAATGCATCTTCACTTATAGCATGGGGTTTAACGGGTAAAAGGAACTTGTGTGGCAGAAAATCATGATACGCGTAATATCATTACAGATTTAACCCTGTCGTGTGCCTTTCCAATCTCTTCCATGTCTGCTGTGGTGATGGTATATGTTCATTTACTGTATATATCCACTTTCAAAGGGATTTCTTTTGGGTGCCCTGTGTCATTTCTATTTGTAGATTCTTCATGTCCTGTTGACTCCTTCATCATAAGCAGCCCCTCAGGAATAAAGATTACTATTGAAGCCTATGTGGATGCACAGGCTATGCTACAGGTACAAGAGACATCTGGCAAATGAGTAATTGGGACAGTGGTATGTTTCACTTGTAGTTTAAACTGGACATTGCTGTGCTCTCGATAAATGCATCAGTGGAGTTCAGTGCAGTCCTGAATACTCCTAAATTTTGAGTTGTCATGGGCTAGGGATTTTGACAAGTTGTTGAGGATGTTCCACATTTTTCAAACAGGCTTTAAGAATATCTAAGTATTCCTTCCCATGAAAGTGCTTGGATGGTAATGACACGTGGTCTCCATCAAGCTCGCGGCTCAGATTTCATTCTTTATTTCAGATGTTTTTTGGGGACAGAGAGGAGTGCGGTCAGGTTAAGAGTTACTGACAAGGATGTGGGGGAAGTTGGCTGTAAGGCCAAAGTCTAATCCCCCGCTCCACATTTGAAGGCCAATGACATGGACTTGGGGCATTTATGGTCAGATGTTGGGAGATTCCACATCACCCCCCCAGGGTCAATGAATTGTCAGTGGGTTCCAGAGCTGGAGTTCCATGTGGGCAGGAGGAATGAGGTCCGATGACACACAGGGCTCGCGGATCAGCAAGACTCAATTTGGAGGTCTAGTATTCAGTAATCGGCAGGTCCTGGGGTCAATGCTGAAGCTCAAGACCTGACAGTCAAATCGCAAGTCTGTAAGTTGAGGAACATTGGCCAGTACCCAAGTCTATGAATCTCTGTGAGCCAGTGAGGAAGTTGAAGTTGAAGTTCAAATCTTTCAACCATACATGAATACAGCCAAACAAGACAGAAGTTCCAATGTCTGCAAGATCACGTCCGCTGGAGGCTGAAGACAGCCTGTCCTGGAGTAGGACAACTGTGTATGTGTGTGGGTGGGAGGGAGGGAGGAATGGGGCCTGGTTTGCTCTTGTTTATTTGTTGCTTGTTATGTTCTGTTCTGTTGTGTTCCGTGTTGTCCGGCTGAGCGTTGTGGGGATGCTACGTTGGTGCCAGAATGTATAGTGACACTTGACACCGCATGGTGTGCTCCCTGCATACCCTTGGATATTGTTGGTTGTTAACACAAATTATGCATTTCACTGTGTGTTTCTACGTACACGTGATAAATATGAGACACCCCATTCAAGATTCAAAATTCCAGATTTAAAGTTTGAAGTTCAAGGTAAATTTGTTATCCTAGTATGTATGTGTCACCATATACAATCTTGAGATTATTTTTGATGGATTTATTGAGTATAACTACATACTCAATAAAAGCATTTTAAAAAGAATCTCAGGTTTGTATATGGTGTGGTGACATATATGTACATTGTTAATAAATTTGCTTAGAACTTTGAATTTCAAATCTCTAACCTTGAGTAGGGTGTCCGATTCAGCTATATAACATTATTCATGCAAATAAAGTGGCCTAACTGTTGGATCTAAATTGGGCCTCTAGGTGGGGGCTGTTAACTTGGAAAATGATGCTGCCATTCGTGTGCTTATACTGATAACTAATTTGGAGGATTTGTAGAAAGGCTGTTAGTGGTAACTTTCCATTGCTTTGAGGTACCTCCTGTAAGTTAACCATGTGCACAGAAGCACAAGGATCCCTGTTCTCTCATAGATCATAAGCTTTTTTCCACCTTTAAGATCTTGATCTTTCCTTTGGACCTCCAAACGCTGTGCTAATCAATTGAAGAAATGGTGTGCTCATCAGCACTGTGTACCCATTGTTTAAAAGTGGCTCCCATGGAATGGGAAGTTGTCCATGTTTCCCAGAATCTCACAAGAACCATTTTTGTCAGGATGTTGTGTTGTACAACTTGACGTAAAGAACTTCTGTTTAACAATTTGTTAAAGTGCTATAAACTTTTGATTGGTAGCTTTTAAGTGCAAGGCTTGTCCTCTGGTATGCTTTAAAAATTGCTTCACTGATAATTTGGAGCTGCAAATGTGTGAACATGCAAGATTGCCTGTGTACTGCAACTCGATGACTAAAGTCGGCATAAACTTGCTTCTGAAGTGAAGGTGATATAGATTAAACACTTTTCCCTTTGTCCTGCAGAATAGATCCACTTCAGGGGAAATCTTACTGGATAAAGCAGTGAAAAAGACTGAGAAATGTGCTGGGGGATTGACAGAGTTTTGCTTGATACCTGTCTGTAATAAAATAAGATCTTCTCTGGTCCAGCAGGGGAGATTTGATCGAGGTCTACAAAATTATGAGGGGTATGGATAGGGTAAATACAAGCAGGCTTATTCCCCTGAGGTTGGGTGGGACGACAACTGGAGGTCAAGGGTTAAAAGTAAAAGGTGAAAAGTTTAAGGGGAACATGAGAGGAAACTTCTTCACTGAGAGGATCATGAGATTGTGGAACGAGTTGCCGATACAAGTACATACGAGCTCAATTTCAATCTTTAAGAGAAATTTGGATAGGTACATGGTTTCTATAAAGGAAAATCTTACCTGACAAATCTGTTATAGTTCTTCCAGGAAGTAATGGGCGGGGTGGTCAAAGGAGAGGCAGCGGATGTTATTTACTTGGATTTTCAGAAGGCATTTGATAAGATACCTCACAGGAGGCTGTTTAACAAGATAAAATCCTATGGTGTTACAAGAAAGATACTGACATGGATAGAAGAATGGCTGCCAGGCAGTACGCAGTGAGTGGGAATAAAGGGGGCCTTTTCTGTTTGGCTGCCATATGGCATATGGTGTTCCTCAGGGGTCAATATTGGGACTGCTACATTTCACATTGTTTGCCAGTGATTTAGATAATTGAATTGATGGCTTTGTGGCAAAGTTTGCAGAAGATATGAAAAATGTGGGAGGTGATGCTGAGGAAGCAATGTGATTGCAGCAGGACTTAAGCAAATTGGAAGAATGGGCGAAAACATGGCAGATGGAATATAGTGTTGGGAATTGTATGATAATATATTTTGGTGAAAGGAATAATAGTGCAGATTATTATCTAAATGGGGAGAAAATTTAAACTTCAGAGGTGCAAAGGGCCTTAAGAGTCCTTGTGCAAGACTCCCAAGTTGAGTCTCTGGTAAAGAAGGCAAATGCAATGTTGGCATTTATTTCTAGAGGAATAGAATATAAAAACACACAGATAATGCTGAGGCTTTTAAGATACTAGTCAGGCCACGCTTGGAGTATTATCAACTGTTTTGGGCCTCATATCTCAGAAAGGATGTGTTGTCATTGGAGAGAGTCCACGGAAGGTTCACAAGGATGATTCTGGGAATGAAGGGGTTAACATGTAAGGAGCGTTTGGCAGCTTTGGGCTTGTGCTCACTGAAATTGATAAGAATGCAGGGGAAGGATCTCATTGAAACCTACCAAATGTTGAAAGGACTAGATAAAGTGGATGTGGAGAGGATGTTTCCTATGGTTGAGGTATCCAGAATTAGAGGGCACAGCCTCAGAATTGAGGGGCAATATTTTAAAACAGAGGTAAGAAGGAATTCTTTTAGCCAGAGAGTGGTGAAGCTGCGGAATGCTCAGCCAGTGACTGCGGTGGAGGCCAAGTCCATGGGTACATTTAAAGTAGAAGTTGATCATTTCCTGATTGGTCAGGGCATCAACGGATATGGGGAGAAGGCAGATGTATGGAGTTGAGTGGGATCATGGGACTGGCCTGTTTCTGTGCTGTACTTTTCTATTACTATATGACTCTACAGTTAAGATTACAGCAAATTTCTGTGTTCAGCCAATTTTAAGAATGATGTCCCATAGTGTCTAACAACTGACATTGTTCAAGGCTTCTGAGTGGTGAAAGAATACTTTACATTGTGGTCAAAATGCAGCATAAATAATGTTCAATGTGGTTCCAGATGGGCAGGTTACTGATTGCTTCCTGAACTTGTCCCCTAGTGAGAAGTTTGTACTTGCTGCTGTTGTGACTTGCAGGCAAACTCTTATTGCATATTGTTTTTAAGTTAGAAAAGCCATTTGTTCTAAATGAGCTAGATTGGGTGACAATCTAGAGCAACCTTACAATGCGATCAAATTTTCTCACCCATCCCCATCCCTGGCTCCCAAGAATTTTCAGCCAATCTACTTTTTGCACTGATTGGCCTAAAACAAATCATTCTTCCCTGAATCCCCACACCCCAAATTTCTATTGCATTCCTTGAGGCATCTCCAGTTGTGTATATACTTTCAAAGTCATATTGTGGTGTATTAAGAAACTTTGCTTAAATACATTATCAACGAACACATGCAACTTGCAAAGACTACAGAAAGTTTACTGGTACAGTGCATGCTTTAATTTACTAATGTGATCACTGATCTTCAGTGGCAGAGTGGAGATATGTCTCTATCAAGGAAGGTGTAAGATGCTGCTTCCCTGCAGGTCACCCTTGGGCAAGGTGTAGCACCTGCTTACCCACCCCCTCCCCCGCCGATCAGGGTCACATGGGAGCAGGTGGTGCATCACTGTATGAGTAGCTGGTATATAAGAACATAAGAAATCCTGGTTATGCAACCACTGACGCCAGGCGGACAATCTCTTAAGAGTACTGATAATGGCTGCGGTCACCCGTGTTGTAAAGACACTGGCCAGAAGAAAGCAGTGACAAACCACTTCTGGAGAATTTTCCAAGAAAAATCATGGTCATAGACCACGATCGTGCACATCATATGACACGGCGCCAGATGCTGATGATGACGATGGTGATCTGCCTCTTTCACACGTGGCAAATTTATAACTTCCAGAAATCGCTGGAGATGTTCGATTAAAGTTACTGCGTAAATTCTTAACACCTCTGTTAAAATAAAACACTAACTGTCCCACTCGGTGGCATTAAATTAACTAAAGATGTATAAGACTTCAAACACATTTATCTTTTCTGCACCTTATATGTTTGATTATTGTTTCGTTCTCTAAAATATCCCTGGCACAAAAGAACACTTCCACAGTGCTCTAAGTCAGTGCTGAATACTTCCTGGATCTTCCTTTACTCATTGATCTTTACAATGTATCTAGTATGTTGATGATCAATCATTTGACACAAGTTCTTTTTGCATCTACTCCCCTTTAAATCAGATTCCTTGTAAGGTGGCTACTAAATTGTTTTCTTACACAGTTCCTCATCTCATCTGAACTCACTTTCTATAGACCAGGACTCCCTTGCTCAACCAGCCTTGTTGTCTGCTTTAACTCTGAGTTATGTTAAAGAATAAATTCACACACAAGCTTCAGGAAATGCGAACAGGCATAATGATTTATTGTAAAAGCTCTACAAAGCAAAGCAGTGCTTAACAGATTGACTCAATTACTTATTACATGCTTTATTATCCATAATACAATTAGAAAAAATAGTAATGTCTAATGTGAGGAGATACAAATACAACCAAATTTCATGAAATTACCATTAAAGAAAAAACTCGTGCAAGTTCTTGCAAGACATTAAAAGATTTGTAAATTAGTGAAAATTTCAATTTATAATCCACCTATGAGCATTATCATGATATAATTTCGTTTTCTGGCAATTATGTTAATAATAGCAATAGTCAACACCAGCACACCTGCAATTGCACCAACCAGTACTCCCAGGACTGTGCCATGAATCTGTGCTCTCTCACAGCAATCACCAAAGTGCTGGTGTATTTGAGTTGACGCACACCTAAAACGGAACAACATTACAGAGTATGACATAACAATATCGCACAAACAATAGCCTTTCTGTCCAACAGTTTAATGCTGGTGCCTACAGTATGTTCCATACAGATCCCCCCATCTAACAGCATCCAAGTTCACTAACACATCTTTTCTACAGTCTTCATGTGCTTACCTAGGTTTCCCAGTGAGCAATAGTTCTCTCCTATACCAATAATGCAAACTATGTAGAGCCGTAACAAGCAACTCTGAGAATGTGTCATCAGATAATGGCCAGGATAAGTTGTAAGGAGCAGTTTACCCAGTGGCCCTGATCTATAAGAGCATCTTCTGAAGTTACAATTAATTATTTTTGGTCATGCTAATTTCATGTTCTGCATTTTGTTTGAACTTGATGATGAAACTGGAAAGAGATACAGGGCATTACGGAGAATGGTAGTTTAGGCTGCGAGGGCTATCAAAACAAAATGGATTGCTTAGTCCTCCCATTTAACTCTTTTCCACAGATGCGACCTGACCTGCTGTATTCCTCCAGCATGTTGTGCGTGTTGTTTGGATTTCCAACCTCTGCAGGCTTTATCGTGTTTGAATCTTGCCCATCTTCTATCAAACACAAATATAGGGAAAATTCTATTCTCGCTCGGAGCTGCACATCTCCCTAAAGATTATACTGTGTTAAAGATTGTTGCATGGGACTAATGGGTCAGGTAGGCAATATCTATCAATAAAGTTGAAGTAATGCTAGCATGGGGAATACAACGTGGGCTTGATGATGATCATCAATATTCTCTTGCCCAGCAGTGTCATATATTTGTATACTTTTTTTTGCTACAACGTTTATAATCATGCCATTATTACAGGTATAATTACAACATTTAAAAAGATATTCAGACAGCTACATGGAAACAAAATGATGAGGGAAAAGAGACAAATGCAGGCAAATAGCATTAGCTTAGATGGGCAACTTGGTTAGCATAGACAAGTTGAGCTGTATGGACTTTTTGATATCAAATAACTCTATCAACTTAGTAGGACATGTGTCCGATTGTCATGTGGTGTAGCAAATTCAAATATTGTTGAGGTTGGCTTTCAACAAAAGTAATTTGCATTTCAGAAAAGGGTAGATCAGATCTTTGGAACAAATGGACATCTGTGGTTCTGGAATCAGAGAAATCAGATTTCATAGTGCAAACTGAGAAAAAAGATCATCAAAATTTTCTAAGTAAACCCTGCAAAATAAATATTTTGCTCCTTCAAAGTACCCACACACAAGTTACAGAAGCTTCACCTACCTGCAACTTGCTTTCCCATTCACAATAACACATATTCCACCATTCAGACAATAGCCAGGACTGCACTGCTCTCTGAAGGGACTTTGTTGCTGATGTTCTACTGCTCGCCGATGCCTTAATGGAGGACCCCTGGGCTGAATTGGCATTTCTGTATGAATCAGTGGAGTCAGATCTTTGAAAAAAAGATTAGTTAAGTTCAGCGATTGATTTTTGCATTTTGATAATTGTTTCGTTCCTGTTTTCTTCTATAATCTCTGGGTTAATTCCCTTGGTCTTCTCTCAATCATCCAGAGCTTCTCTCCAGTGTCTTCTTCAAGCATTAAATTAGACAAGACTCTGGATACGGAAAGTATGGCATGAACCACATCCAACCATTTCTGTGCCATTATCCATTATCCATTATGCAGGTCATTCATGAGTGTGAGAATCATGAATTGAGTCTAATCCATCCCTTTCCAACCTTGGACAGGTGCAAAAACCACCTGAGGGTGTATGTGCCCCCTAGTCCATAGTTCAAAGACTATGCTACGTTGCATATGGCAATTGTTGCTGCTAATGTCACCCCAGTGGCCCTGATTCAGGAACCACATGGTTGCAAGATTAGCAGCCAATGAAATTCTCAGTGTAGTTCAAAAAATCCTGGAAGTTATTGTTACCATTTACAATGAAGGGCAACTATCTGTGTTAGGTGTGAGTCTAACAATGTCTGAGAGGTAGAGAAAGGGAGGGGAACAGCACAGCCAAATAGGAACAGTATGTTCTTAAAAAGTGGCAAAGCTTCAAAATAGCACATTGCATTGAGCAATATTGAGTGGAGAGGTTGCTTTCAGGATCATATTGAGAGTCCTGAGGTCATGTATTGAGAGCACACAAACGTCCCGGTGTAAGTAGGGGCAGAATCACACCACCTCACAAATCCAAACTCCTCTCCCATTAGCTCTCTGCTGCCCCACATGTGGAGTCTGCGGTTCTCACATTCGCTCATTCATTGCCTCAGAAGCCAGAGAAGAAGCTTTGAAGGGACGATCTCACAGTAGTTTGTTTGATGCATTTAATAAGTGGCTCTGTATCCATTGGAACTTAGAAGAGCAAGAGGAGACTTGATGAAACATATAAACTCATTATGAGTGTATACATAGCGTATTCTTTGCAGTGCTGGGGAACCAAAACCTAGAAGTCTTAGGTTTAAAGTGAGAGGGAAAATATTTAATAGGAACTATGGAAGCTATTTTATGTTACACAGAGCAGCATGCAATATGGAATGAGAGGCCAGAGGAAGTGCCACCTGATTAAATTATCCCACCTGAGGGATAACCAGTAAACTAATCCCACTCCAGATCCATAATTCGTAGTTGTTAGGTGTGTCAACTGTTTTTTAACTAACAGTGCATAAACCTTTGTATTTTTTGACCCCTGGTTTATTGGAGAAATAAGCTTCAATCATTTTTCTTCACCATTAAGAAGAACAGAATGTGCAGTGTACCGTACCCCTTCAGTCTTCCATAGTGTGTTTGAAAAAGCAGCATGTCAAATTACCACATATAAAAGTAGCAACTGGAGGTAGACTCTCACATATTTCCCCCTCTAGTTCTTCAAACCATACACCCATCAACAATACCATTTACTTTACAAAATTTAGCCAAGTTTCTCATTCATGTGTCCCTGCCATGAGCTCTCCTTATAACTGACTGTTATCACCTTGTTGACCAATAATATTTATTACTTGCACAAGTAACTAATTTCACTGCAAAAATCCCTAAACAACTTCAAATCACATGAAGTTAACAATGAAGCACAGAACTCAGTTTTCTAAACCCGACTTTCAGTCTGTGATGGAAAAGTAACAACCACACCAAGAGAAAACATGAGAAGAAACTTTACCATTGAACTCAATAATAATAATGAGGTCATCATTTTTTAAGAAACTTTTGCGGTGGAGATCCCTGTGTGATATGAATCTTGCCCATCCCCAGGAGAAACTCCAGTAACAGTCGCATGCATGATTGTAGTATCCAGTTAATGTGGGCTTGTCCCAATAGGAGGTGTTATTGCTGCCTGTAATTAAACAGTGTCATACATATTAGGTCATTTAATGCTACCTTAAATATTAAAGCAGAGTGCAGATTCATATTGGTAGGAAATATGAAGCAAATCTAACAACTTAATAGTGTAACAATCTCAAATTTAACAATTCCAGTTGAGTTTATTATCAGGTTCAGAAGGACAGTGAGATACAGATAGAATGAAAAACTCCTTGCAACATCATCACCAGTACAAAGGTTTAAATAAACACAGAATAAAAATTCCATATATGTTACAGATCTAATTATACCATGTTTGTTAAAGCAAGACTGTAATATCAAAAAGCAAAGGTGCAATACAAGTCCATGGCAATGCAAGAAGTAATCTATGGTGTTCCATTGCTGAGATCGGGTTAGGATTGTGCAGGTATATTCAAGAGCCTGATGGTTGTAGGAAAGAAGCTGTTCCCAAACCTGTGGTGTGGGACTTCAGGCTTCTTATCATCTGCTTTGGTTTGGTTGATGTTGACCATGAGGTTGTCATAGTGGCCCCACTCAACTAGATGCTTTATCTCACTCCTGTATATTCACTCATCGCCACAAGTGATCTGGCCAACAGTAGTTGTGCCATTGGCAAATTTATCAATGGTATTGGATCTGGGCTTAGAGATGAAGTTATAGATGTAAAGAAAATGGTGCAGGGGGTGAAGAATGCAGTCTTGAGATGTATCTGTCTTCGAGTGCAAGAAGGGTGAGACTGCGCAGGCGCGTGGCGTCAGCAGGACTGAGCGGAGAGTTTAAAAAGGAGACCACCCTATACAACGGGCAGCTGTCGGAGAGGGAAGCAGAGTGAGTGGGAGCAGAGTGCAGGGCTTTGGCTTCAACGGGCTTCGGTGGTAAACGGGAAGAGGCGAGAGCGAAGCGCCAACTCTTGTTTTTTCATCCCCCCCCACCCCTTTCGCGAATCGGCCCGGGCAGACAGGAATAGCAGGGCTCTTACAGCTAACGGTACGAGCTAACGATTTAAAAAGTTCATCTGTTTGGCGAGGTAAGTAGGTGAGTACACTTATTTTTCCTGTTTCATTCCTGTAGAATTAGATAGCATGCCTGCAGGGTTAGTGCTTTGTTCAGGGTGTCAGATGTGGGAATCCTGGGAGTCCTCCAGCCTCCCTAATGGCCACATCTGCGCCAGGTGCACCGAGTTGCAGCTCCTCAGAGACCGTGTTAGGGATCTGGAGCTGCAGCTTGATGACCTACTGCTTATCAGGGAAAGTGAAGAGGTGATAGACAGGAGCTACAGGGAGGTAGTCATCCCTAGGCTACAGGAGTCAGAAAACTGGGTCACTGTCAAAGAGAGGGAAGGGAAATGCCCGGATAGTGGAGAGCAGCCCTGTGGCTGTCCCCGTCAGCAACAAATATCTTGTTCTGGATGCTGTTGAGGGGGATGACATAACGGGGGACGTCCACGGTGAGCGGGTCTCTGGCACTGAGCCTGGCGCTGTTGTGCAGGAGAGAAGGAGGGAGAAGAGAAATGCGGTAGTCGTGGGGGATTCCATAGTCAGGGGAACAGATAGGAGATTCTGTGAGCCTGACAGAGATACCCACATGGTGTGTTGCCTCCCAGGTGCCAGAGTACGGGATGTCTCGGATCGGGTCCTGAATATTCTAAAGGGGGAGGGTGAGCAGCCAGTTGTCTTGGTACATGTTGGTACCAATGACACAGATAGGACAAAGGAGGAGGTCCTGAAGAGAGATTTCCAGGAGTTAGGAAGGAAGCTGAGAAGCAGGACCTCCAGGGTAGTAATCTCGGGATTGCTACCTGTGCCACGTGCTAGCGAGGGCAAGAGTAGTCGGATCAGGCAGATGAATGCCTGGCTGAGAGACTGGTGTAGGGGGCAGGGCTTCAGATTCTTGGATAATTGGGATCTCTTCTGGTGGAAGTATGACCTGTTCAAAAAGGACAGGTTACTCCTGAACCCGATGGGGACCAATATCCTGGCGGGAAAGTTTAACAGAGCTGTTAGGGAGGGTTTAAACTAATTTGGCAGGGGGATGGGAACCGGAATGATAAAGTGGAGGAAGGGGAAAACAGAAATAAATCTAAGATAGTGAGCAGTAAAGATGTCAGGAAAGACAGGCAGTTGATGGGGCAAATTTGTAGCCATTGGGATGAGTTGCAGTGCAATAAAGTTGCAGTGAAATCAAAGCGAAAAGTATCAAATACTGGTCTTAAGGTGTTGTAATTAAGTGTACGCAGCATAAGGAATAAGGTGGATGATCTTGTTGTACAGCTACAGATTGGCAGGTATGATATTGTGGCCATCACTGAGACCTGGCTAAAGGATGCGTGTCTCTGGGAGCTGAACGTCCGAGGATACACGGTGTATCGGAAGGATAGGAAGGTAGGCAGAGGGGGAGGCATGGCTTTATTGGTAAGAAATGATAATAAATCATTAGTAAGAGGTGATATGGGATCGGAAGGTGCAGATTCTTTATGGGTTGAGCTAAAGAATAGTAGGGGTAAAAGGACCCCGATGGCAGTTATTTATAGGCCTCCAAACAGCTGCAGGGATGTGGACTACAAATTACAACTGGAAATAGAAAAGGTTTGTCAGAAGGGCAGTGTTATGATAATTGTGGGGGATTTTAACATGCGAGTGGATTGGGAAAATCAGGTCGGCACTGGATCTCAAGAGAGAGAATTTGTAGAATGTCTGCGAGATGGCTTTTTAGAACAGCTTGTTGTTGAGCCCACTAGGGGATTGGCTGTACTGGATTGGGTATTGTGTAATGAACCGGAGGTGATTGGGGAGATTGAGGTGAAGGAACCCTTAGGAGGCAGTGATCATAACATGATTGAGTTCACTGTGAAATTAGAAAAAGAGAAGCCGAAATCTGATGTGTCGGTATTTCAGTGGAGTAAAGGAAATTACAGTGGCATGAGAGAGGAACTGGCCAAAGTTGACTGGAAAGAGACACTGGAGGGAAAGACAGCAGACCAGCAGTGGCTGGAGTTCATGCGAGAATTGAGGAGGTACAAGACAGGTACATTCCAAAAAAGAAGAAATTTTCAAGTGGAAAAAGGATGCAACGGTGGTTGACAAGAGAAGTCAAAGCCAAAGTTAAAGCAAAAGAGAGGGCATACAAGGAAGCAAAAATGAGTGGGAAGAGAGAGGATTGGGAAGTTTTTAAAACCTTACAAAAGGAAACCCAGAAGGTCATTAAGAGAGAAAAGATTAACTATGAAAGGAAGCTAGCAAATAATATCGAAGAGGATACTAAAAGCTTTTTCAAGTATATAGAGTAAATGACAGGTGAGAGTAGATATAGGACTGATAGAAAATGATGCTGGAGAAATTGTAATGGGAGATGAGGAGATGGCAGAGGAACTGAACAAGTATTTTGCATCAGTCTTCACTGAGGAAGACAGCAGTATACCGGACACTCAAGGGTGGCAGGGAAGAGAAGTGTGCGCAGTCACAATTACGACAGAGATTACTCAGGAAGCTGAATAGGCTAAAGGTAGATAAATCTCCTGGACCAGATGGAATACACCCTCGTGTTCTGAAGGAAGTAGCTGTGGAGATTGCGGAGGCATTAGCGATGATCTTTCAAAAGTCGATAGATTCTGGTATGGTTCCGGAAGACTGGAAGATTGCAAATGTCACTCTGCTATTTAAGAAGGGGGCAAGGAAGCAAAAAGGAAATTATAGACCTGTTAGCTTGACACCCCGTGTTTGGGAAGTTGTTGGAGTCGATTGTCAAGGATGAGGTTACAGAGTACCTGGAGGCATATGACAAGATAGGCAGAACGCAGCATGGATTCCTTAAAGGAAAATCCTGCCTGACAAACCTATTACAATTTTTTGAGGAAATTACCTGTAGGCTTGACAAGGGAGATGCAGTGGATGTTGTATATTTGGATTTTCAGAAGGCCTTTGACAAGGTGCCACACATGAGGCTACTTAACAAGATAAGAGCCCATGGAATTACAGGAAAGTTACATATGTGGATAGAGCGTTGGCTGATTGGCAAGAAACAGAGAGTGGGAATAAAGGGATCCTATTCTGGTTGGCTGCTGGTTACCAGTGGTGTTCCGCAGGGATCAGTGTTGGGGCCGCTTCTTTTTACATTGTACATCAACGATTTAGATTATGGAATAGATGGCTTTGTGGCTAAGTTTGCTGAACATATGAAGATAGGTGGAGGGGCTGGTAGTGCTGAGGAAACGGAGAGTCTGCGGAGAGACTTAGATAGGTTGGAAGAATGGGCAGAGAAGTGGCAAATGAAGTACAATGTTGGATAGTGTATGGTTATGCACTTTGGCAGAAAATATAACGGGCAGACTATTACTTAAATGGGGAAAGAATTCAAAGTTCTGAGATGCAACAGGACTTGGGAGTCCTCATACAGGATACCCTTAAAGTTAACCTCCAGGTTGAGTCAGTAGTGAAGAAGGCGAATGCAATGTTGGCATTCATTTCTAGAGGAATAGAGTATAGGAGCAGGGATGTGATGTTGAGGCTCTATAAGGCGCTGGTGAGACCTCACTTGGAGTACTGTGGGCAGTTTTGGTCTCCTTATTTAAGAAAGGATGTGCTGACGTTGGAGAGGGTACAGAGAAGATTCACTGGAATGCTTCCGGGAATGAGAGGGTTAACATATGAGGAACGTTTGTCTGCTCTTGGACTGTATTCCTTGGAGTTTAGAAGAATGAGGGGACACCTCATAGAAACATTTCGAATGTTAAAAGGCATGGACAGAGTGGATGTGGCAAAGTTGTTTCCCATGATGGGGGAGTCTAGTACGAGAGGGCATGACTTAAGGATTGAAGGGCGCCCTTTCAAAACAGAAATGCAAAGAAATTTTTTTAGTCAGAGGGTGGTGAATCTATGGAATTTGTTGCCACGGGCAGCAGTGGAGGCCAAGTCATTGGGTGTATTTAAGACAGAGATTGATAGGTATCTGAGTAGCCAGGGTATCAAAGGTTATGGTGAGAAGGCAAGGGGAGTGGGACTAAATAGGAGAAAATGGATCAGCTCATGATAAAATGGCGGAGCAGACTCGATGGGCTGAATGGCCGACTTCTACTCTTTTGTCTTATGGTCTTATGGTCTTATGATCAACAAAGAGGAGATACTGTTAGCATACTGATTGGGATCTGCTGATGAGGAAGTCAAGGATCCAGTTGCAAAAGAATGTACAGAAGCCCAGATCTAGGAGCTTGCTGATCAGTTTGGGGAGGATGAAGGTGTTGAACACCAAACTGTAGTCAAACGACAGCATATTATCATGTGCATGACTGTTGTCCAGATGATCTTGCTCTAAGTGATGACCTAATGAAATAGCATCTGTTGTTGACCTGTTGTGGCAATAGGCAAACTGAAGGGAATCCCGGTCATTTCTGAGTTTAGAGTCGATTTGTGCCAGAAACAAACCCTTCAATGCATTTCACCTGGGTTTTTCATTATTAAAAAGTCTTATCTAAACTTTGGAATGAAAAATATACTGAACTATTAGGTTCTTCAATAATGGTTGTTTGTGATCTACAGATTCAAGAACATTATTGCATTCATAGCAGTATATTTCAGTCTTCTGTCCATAAACTATTACAGAGAAATAGTAGGTGAAATTAATCAGCACATTCTTAGAAAAAGAATATTTTAATTCAATTTGGTATTTTATCTTTTATGACATCCATGTTCACATAGTCCAGATATGGGATCCAGTCACAATAGTTCTCCATATCCCTGAGCCGACTAGTGTGATCTCAATTGCAAAAAATTATATTTTCATTGTAAGTGCTAAATTATAAAAAAAAATTAAATGGTTAGATACATTTAAAATATTTAAGTTGTTTGTAATATTATAAGGAAATATTAAAACTAAAGGAATTTATCTTTCAATGCCCTTCCACTCCTTTCCCCTGGGATCTCCAACGAAATCAAAGCAATGTCAAATCCAGCAGTGAATCAGCAACATTGCACTCCACTGCTGTCTCCTCATGGAGATCAGGAGCAGGATGAAGAAACATATTTTGGGTGACTGATTAAAACCAAGACGTACTGAATTTTCAGTGATGTACCACCTGCAGTTCTATTCCTTGGACTTCTATCCAGACCCAGCTATTGTCGCACTTCTTGATCACCAAGAACAATTTTCCTAAATACCCTAATAACCTCGACCCCACCAATCAGTATTTCTATGCATGTCTGGATCTCCACTCTCTGCCACGATATTTTGATCATCAGGTCCCTCTAACCCCCATCCTTTTTCACTTGCCCCAATTTACTAAATGTGCCACACCAACTGTATGAACTTTAACAATATCTCTTCAAACTCAACTTTGTTTCTCTGATGATGCTGCCCCGAAATCTGCACCTTATCCAGGCACCTGTGCAATGGACCTCTGTAACTCCCAGCCACCCCTAATTAGGAAGGCTGCACAAGACTTCACTATATAGTGAAATAATGAAGGCACGTGGCAAAGTTTAGTCTGTGGCTTTAGAGACAGAAGGAAAAGTGAAAGTTCAAAGTAAATTTATTACCAATGTACCTGAGCTGTATGTCACCATATACCAAGTTGAGATTCATTGAAAAAAGGAAAGGATGAAGGTCAAACTGTAAATAATTTTTAGAAGAGATAGCAGTGTGTCGCGTGTGCGCAGCCCTCTAGTGAAAGTGATACCTTATCCATTAAATAGGGGCCGTGGTCAATTCTGATTTGATGGAGACAGACGTGAAAGCACAGAGGAACATATGGAGAAATTTCTGAAAAGCATGTTCACTTCTGTTGTTACTGCGCGATCGAGAATCTTCCGGAGGGACGGCCTCAAAATCCCCGGCTTTGCCTGCTGTTGCCAACCGAGATTGAGGTCGAATCGTTCGGATAGAGATGATACTCGGTTCTCAGTGTTGGAGGCTGATCGGAGGCTCAAAGTTTTCGGACGACTCAGAGTCGGACTGTGGTTGGGCATGGCAGGGAGAGTTTTTCTTCCTTCTCCCATCTGCATGAGATGTGGGACATTTGAGAGACTTTGAACTTTTTACTGTGCTCGTGGACTGTTCTTCATTAAGGTATGGTATTGTTGCATTGTTGTAACTATATGTTATAATTATGTGGTTTTGTTAGTTTTTCAGTCTTGGTCTGTCCTGTGTTTTGTGATATCACTCCAGAGGAAATATTGTATCATTTCTTAATGCATGCATTACTAAATGACAATAAAAGAGGACTGCGTGTCTTCATAATCTAAATCTGAAGGTAAATTCCCAGGTTTCAGGAGGAGAACAGTACTGAAAACAAACATTACTAGTGATTGTGAAGTTATTTGATTGTTAATAAATACTCACCTACTTCATTAAGGCCCATCTGGGAAAGTGAAACCAATTCTTAACCTGGCCTACATTCTAGGTGACTTCAGTCCCATAGCAAAGTGTGTGATTCAGTGTGTAAGTACAAATGGCCAAAAGATGCCGCCCTCGCAGAGTTTGTAAACAAATAACAAGGAGACACCACTAAGTGGTTAATAGTTTGGGAACTAGGTTAAGGAAGATGGAGATACGACCCACAGAAACTATGAACATGGTGTGTGTCTGGCACTGAGAGATTTAAAACTAGAGAATGAAGGAAAATTCAGATTCTCTGTGAAACAAGTACAAAAATATTTTTGTTTCATATTTCCCGGTGTCTGATTATTTTCACTCATATTTATTCACCTGTGTCCATTATGTGTATGTTTTATACCAGCTGTCCCCAACCACCGGGCTGCGGACAGGTGACGGGCTGCAAAGCATGTGCGACCGGGCCGCGAGGAAACGACATGATTTGGTGACATGAGTCAGCTGCATCTTTCCTCATTCCCTGTCACGGCCACTGTTGAGCATGAACGCACGCGAGGTCATTACCCTCGCGTCATCCATGTCAGTGCGGGAAGGAAATTAGCTCCTCGAGCTTGCAAATGACGGCAGACTGAAAAGTATGTTTGACATTACACCTCTGCTGGCATTCTGGATCAAAGTCAAGGCTAAATATCCTGAGATAGACACGAAAGCACTGAAAACGTTGCTTCCATTTCCAACATATCTCTGCAATGAATGCAACAAAAACTAAACTGCGGAATAGACTGGACATAAGGAACCCCCTTCGGGTATCGCTGTCTCCCATCACCCCTCGATGTTGCAGGGAAACAAGCCCAGGGCTCCCACTGATTCAGCAGTATTGGTGTGTTGCAATGATTTTATATGTTCATACGGGGAAAATATGTGCTGTGTGTTTAATATCCAAACATTACTTAAAATGTTATGATACTATTGACTTATAAGTGACTTATATAACCATATAACAATTACAGCATGGAAACTGGCCACCTAGACCCTTTTAGTTTGTGCCAAACGCTACTCTCACCTAGTCCCATCGACCTGCACTCAGCCCATAACCCTCCATTCCTTTCCTGCCCATATAGCTGTCCAATCTTTCTTCAAATGATAATATCGAACCTGCCTCTACCACTTCTACTGGAAGTTTGTAAGTTCGTTCAACACTTAATTCAAGCTCCCCTGATAATTGACTTATCACTGTATTCATGCGAGGAAAATATGTGCTGTGTGTTTAATATTAAATTCATTAGATAAACCCTTTTAGAAATGAAATTGAGTGTATTAGCCACTTATCACCTATATTGCGGTCGTGATTAACACTCCACCCCCACCCCATCAGAATCACCAAAAACGATTTGTGAAAAAAATCGGCACGTTCACGCATGTGCACTGGTGCCCGCGCAAGGCTTCATTGTCATTGTAGTCTTTCTCGGGGTAAACAACACATTTGACTGCTACTCTTCTCCGTTGGCAACCCTACCCCCCACCTCCGGTCGCCGGTCCGCAAGAATATTGTCAATATTAAACTGGTCTGCAGTGCAAAAACTGTTGGGGACCCCTGTTTTATACTAACTGAAAACAAGGAGAAACAGTTTGACCAAAGTTCAAGCTCTTTCTTATAGAATCCATTTCAAACAGATGCTAAAATTGTAACAGAGATATTGCATTTATTTTCTCACCGGGTAGAAGAACACTTCCATCTGTAGTGAAGCTTCGAGCAGACGACATTCTGAGTTTCACATCAGGATGCTGGTCCAGTACTGTAATGGTAACTTGTCTGTTCCCAACTGGCCATTCAAGCATATCATCATTTTCACCACTGCACAGGTGGAAAAAGATCCCTGTATAATTTTCATAATAAGAATGAGGTCTTAAAGTTAAACCATATCGATATCCTTCGGGGCTCTCGAAACATGGACTGGTTATGGCCCTCCTATAATTGTTTCGAAGCTTTTTGGTGAAGTTCCTTACATGCCAGACACTATAAGGACATTTGGTCTCGGTAAGTGTGACATCATCCAGGAAAATACCACCTGAAGAATCACTGGAGTTACCAATTATTCCTTCAAAAACATATTGAAACTTGGCTGTCGCATTGAAGGTCACATGGGCAATGTTCCATGAATGGCTGCCATCCGCTATAGAGAAAGAAATAAATGATAAAAACATGAAATATTTGTCAAAGTTTTAACAGTCAGAATGATTTATCATACAAGGCATAGAACTTAATGTGGTTGATGAAATCTCCAGGAGTAACGGGAGTAAAGCACGTTCAGATGAAGTGAAGTGAAACAAAATGAACCAATCTGAAAATGAGTAGTTTCATGACTGGAATAACTAAACATAAAAGTATTCTTTCTAACCAGCACATCAA
Source organism: Mobula hypostoma (assembly GCF_963921235.1). Lineage (NCBI taxonomy): Eukaryota > Metazoa > Chordata > Chondrichthyes > Myliobatiformes > Myliobatidae > Mobula > Mobula hypostoma. The sequence goes on along the minus strand of NC_086098.1, from coordinate 52,994,198 downwards.
CATATGCTCAGAGTATTATTATATTGCAATTATTTATTGAAAGTAGTGAAAAATTTGGTTTCTAGGTTACTTGGATAGTTTCTGTTATTAGATTTTAAAGCTCACCAACCCTCCAGATCAAAGGTGTCGCTATGGAATAAGGAATTGTTATGGATGCTAATTTCTCAGAAAGTTCTCTTAGCCAATGATACTCAAGTTCCTCACACTGATCACTATCACTGATATTTCCTGCTCACACCCTGAAATGGAAATTTACATCAGTTTCACTGGCAATTTCTACTCTGTCCTAATTTACACACTGTTCAAATCAGGTTCTTCCTTTCCCTACATTAGTTTCCCCTTCTCTATTTCAGGAATAGATAGGTATTCAACATTTATGAAAAACCAACAAACCCATAACTTTCTTGGCCACACTCCCTCTCTTGCCAGTTCCTGAAAGGACAAGCAACATACATCAAAGTTGCTGGTGAACGCAGCAGGCCAGGCAGCATCTATAGGAAGAGGCGCAGTAGACGTTTCAGGCCGAGACCCTTCGTCAGGACTAACTGAAGGAGTCCTGACGAAGGGTCTCGGCCTGAAACGTCTACTGCGCCCCTTCCTATAGATGCTGCCTGGCCTGCTGCGTTCACCAGCAACTTTGATGTATGTTGCTTGAATTTCCAGCATCTGCAGAATTCCTGTTGTTTGCCTGAAAGGACAATGCTAGTTTCCGGTTTCCTCTATCTTTGTTATATCTACTTCAATAATGTTACTTCCCACACCTTTGCTTCTGATTTCCTTCATCAGTGATTATCCTTAATGAGCAGATCTTCAGCTGCATCCACCCCATTCACTGCACTTCTCCACTTGATACTCTCCTGAACCCACTCTTCGTGGAAAACACACAAAATTCTCAATGAACTCAGCAAGAGCGGCAATCTGCCTGAAGAGGAATGAAAGGTCAACATTTTGGGCTAAGACTCTTCATCAGGACTCAAGATCAAACCTTGTGAAGGGTCTCAACCTGAAAACTTGTCTGCGCATTTCCCTCCATTCTGTTTGAGTTGCTTAACATTTCCGGCATCTAGAGAATCTCGTTTCCCCATTTAATCATTGTCTTCACTTTCCATAATCATCAACTCCGCAATTAACACTATCACTTCCACCTATAGTGTGGAACCACCACTAAACATATGAACCCCTTAATACCCCAAAATGCTTCTTCAGGACTTGATGAGTCCTGAGGAATGGTCTCGGCCTGAAACGGCAATGCTTACACTTTTCCATAGATGCTGCCTTGCCTGCTGAGTTCATCCAGCATTTTGTGTAATAAGTGTAATATTTCCAGTTTGGTGATGATACAAAGCTCACGAGCAATATGAGCTGTCAGGACGATGTAATGAAGCTGTAAAGGGATACAGAAAAGTTGACAGATTGGATCACACATGTCAGATGGAACATATTGTGTAAATGTATGAGATCAAATGGTTTGGTAGGGAAAACAGAAAGGTAGAGTGTTTTTTTAAAATGGTAAGGGATTGAAAGTTGCTGATGTTAAGGGGGCGGGATCTGGGCATCCTAATGCATGAAACATTGAAAATTAGCATACAGGTACAGCAAGCAACTAGGAAGGCAAACAGTGCATTGGGTTTTACTGTAGGCAGACTAGAGTAAAAGAGAGGAGTAGAGAGCATTAGCTCTGATTATATACATCATTGATGAAACTACATTTAAAATATTGTGAACAGGTCTGTGGGGAAAGTGAGTGCTAGCTTGGCATTTGATGAGAGATTAAGGAGACTGGACCAAGAATTGAGAAGGTCGCCATTAAGAAGTAGGGTACTTGACTGGGTAGATGTGGGATAGATATTTCCCCTGGTTGGGATATCTAGACCAAAGGTCATAATTTTAAAATAAATGCTGGCCAGACTGGATAGAAGTGAGAAGGAAATTCTTCACCTGGGTGTACTGAATATTTGGCTCAATCCTTAAGCATATTCAAGACAGAGATTAGTAGATTCTTTGATATCGATATTAGACTTTTGGACAAATATTATGCATAGGAGAGATTTGAGTTCAAAGTAAATTGATTATCAAAGTAACACACTCAAAATGCTGGAGGAACTCAACAGGCCAGGCAGCATCAATGGACAAAAGTACAGTCGACATTTCAGGCCAAGACCCTTCAGCAGGACTGAGAAAAATAGATGAGGAGTAAATTACTCCTATCTTTACTTCTGCAATCTAATCCTCATCTTCTTTTCTCCAGTCCTGATGAAGGGTCTTGGCCCAAAACATTGACTGTACTTTTTTCCATAGATGCTACCTGGCCTGCTGAGATTTTCTAGCATTTTGTGTGTGTTGCTCGGATTTCCAGCATCTGCAGCTTCTTCCTTGTTTACTATCAAAGAAGTTATTTGTCACTATATACAATCCTGAGATACATTTTCTTGCAGGCATACTAAATAAATCTGATAAGCATAACAGAATCAATGAAAGACTGCACCAACAGGTCGTATGTAGCCCACAGAATGTTGCCATGATTCACCTGTGCCATCTTGCAGATTTAGAGAGAAATGGACAAACATAGACAAATGAAGTAATAGGTTATCAGTCTAAAAAGATCATACCTTGTAATGTATGACGTTTAACTAGTTTTTGAGCAGTTCCAGTTCCATCATCCATTTTCATCCATATAACGAGCTTATCCATTGGACTGCCTGTCATTTTGTAGAAAAACTGAAGACACTGCTCATCCCTTCTGGGGTACAGGATCCTGGACTCCAGAACAGCACTTTCACCAGTCTTGTTATTCTTAGTATCAAAGTACATGAAGTATCCAGCATCTAAATTGTGAATAATTTGTTAGAAACTGGAGAAAGTGGAACTATTTTTGTACGTAGTAAAAAAAAGCCTCAGATTCATTCATTGTTTTACAACTATGGAACAAATTAAGATGCAGAAATTATTGGTGAGAAGAGAAAGAATAATTTTAGTTTTACACATCTATATCAAATGATAGACGTCAGGATGAAGCATGCTTCAAATCAAACTCAATCTGAAATTAAAGAAGCAATTGAAGATATGATAATCATTTATTTCTAATTGAATAAAACAAAACAGGATCATTGTTTAAGTTGATATTTACATAACTGAGTGTAAAAATGTAGTAGATGTCTGTAGGCGATTGCTCAGCAGTTTAGGGGCTGCTGATTATACAGCATTCCTAAAATAAGCTTCTGATGTGCAATTATATTTTGTTCCAGTCCTAGTTTGTCCATTGTTATGTCATTGATCATAAGATTTTGTTTCTTCCTTCTGCCAACAATGCAATCAATTCCCTTTGGCATCATCCTGTATATTCCTTTCATTTTTTTCAATAGATCATTCATGCTATCGCCTGTCAGAAGTTACTTGTGTAGCTTTTCACATTTGCCAAGTTTCCTTATTAACATAGAAACATAGAAAACCTACAGCACAATACAGGCCCTTCAGTCCACAATGCTGTGTCAAACATGTCCTTACTTTAGAAATTACCTAGGATTACCAATCGCCCTCCACCTTTCTAAGCTCCATGTACCTATCCAGGAGTCCCTTAAAATACCCTATTGTATCCGCCTCCATCACCGTCACTGGCAGCCCATTCCACGCACTCACCACTCTCTGCATAAAAATCTTACCCCTGACATGTCCTCTGTACCTAGTTCCAAACACCTTAACACTGTGCCCTCTTGTGTTAGCTATTTCAGCCATGGGAAAAAGCCTCTGACTATCTGCACAATCAATGCCTCTCATCCTCTTATACACCTCTATCAGGTCACCTCTCATCCTCCATTGCTCCAAGGAGAAAATGTCAAGTTTGCTCAACCTATTCTCATAAGGCATATTCCCCAATCCAGGGAAAATCCTTGTAAAGCTCCTCTGCACCACTTCAATAGTTTCCACATCCTTCCTGTAGTGAGCTGACCAGAACTGAGCACAGTACTCCAAGTGGAATCTGACCAGGGTCCTATATAGCTGCAACATTACCTCTTGGTTCCGAAACTCAATCCCACAATTGATGAAGGCCAATACACTGTATGCCTTCTTAACCACAGAGTCAACCTGCGCAGCAGCTTTGAGTGTCCTATGGACTTGGACCACAAGATCCTTCTGATCCTCCACGCTGCCAAGAGTCTTACTATTAGCACTACATTCTGCCATCATATTTGACCTACCAAAATGAGCCACCTCACACTCATCTGGGTTGAACTCCATCTGCCACTCTCAGCTCAGTTTTGCATCCTATCGATGTCCCGCTATAACATCTCGCAGCCCTCCACGCTATCCACAACACTCCCAACCTTTGTGTCAATCTTATTGGAAGCTATGGCAACAGGTACAGGTCATATTCTTCCTAATTTCCATTCAGGCTCCTGGATTGAACAGCTTGTTAGATGAAGAATGTGTGATGGCTCTGGGCCTGTAGTCACTAGAATTTTGAAGAATGAGACATAACCACATTGAAACCTATCAAATAGTGCAAGGCCATGGTGAGTGGACGTGGAGAGGATATTTCCTGTAGTGAACGAGTCTAAGACCAGAGGACACAGCCTCAAAATAGAGGAGCATCCATTTAGAATGGAGATGAGCCAGAGAGAGGTGAAGCTGTGGAATTCATTGCCATAGGCAGCTGTGGAAGCCAAGTCTTTATATATATTTCAGGCAGAGGTTGATAGATTTGTAATTGGTCAGGACATGAAGGGATGTGGCAGGGGGAGGCAGAAGTCTGGGGCTGAGGGGGAAAATGGATCAGCCAAGTTGAAATGGTGGAGCAGACTCATTCGGTCAAATGGCCTTATTCTGCTCCTATATGTTATGGTCTTGTGGTCTTATTTCTGCTTCGCATCATTTATTACAAGGTCAAAAACTTTTCCTATCAGCAGGAAAGCCATCCATCATAAATACAATTCTAAGTCACAATGCTGTAGAGTTCACTGTTCTTTGATTTCAATTCTTATTGGACATACTTAGATAAAAATAGTTAAAAACACAGCACCTCAGAACCATTATAGTTTTTTTTGTATCACAAAACAATTCATAAGTTTTCTTGGGGCATTAGATGGAGTAAGTTGCATTTTAGCTTTGCTCCATTCATTTTTCAATCTTTTTACCACCCTTTTACTATCTATATTAAAGTGTTTATAACACTCTTATATGCTTGAACTTTGATTTTTAATCGCTGGAAATGGATACCAGAGGGAAAAAGGCATCAGCCGAAGGCAAGGAAGCTGGTTATGGAAATGGAAGGAGAGAAGGTGATTTTAAAAAGCCTAAACAGTCTCAACTCACTTTGGAAGCTGTGTCGAAGCTCCTGGATGATAAATTCGATAAAAGATTTTCTACTTTGGGAGTATTGTTAAAGGAGATTGAAGGTAGACTGGGAGCACTTTAAGCGGGAGAGTGAAAAACAACAGCGGATAATTTCCGAACTTGATGTAGCTGGTAGACAGAGATATCGTAGATTGGATTTGTTGGAAAAGAAATTAACTTTGACCAATCAAACACTGGAACAGTATAAAGTCAAGATTATTGACCTGGAAAGTCGCAGTCGTAGACAGAATTTGCGAATAATACGACACCGTGAAGACGTTGAGAGTGGTGACCTTACTAAATTCCTTTCTCAATTTTTAATGGACGTGTTCGGCTCTGAATGTGTTTGGCTCTGATCAATTTTTTTTTCTACTCCTCCTATACTTGATCATGTTCAGCAGGCTTTAAGAGCAAAACCTCCTAAAGAGTTGAAGCCTTGACCTGTTTACTCCGATTCCATTATCTGCATAGCAAGGAGTATTTAATTCGAATTGCCCATCGGAAAGGGGTTATTGAACACGGAGACCTCAAGTTTCGTCTTGTTGAAGATTACAGTCCTGAGGTAATGCAAGAAACCGGTGATGTCAGAGCTCTATCAAAGAAAGTTCCAACCACCTCTGCTATTTCCAGCTCACCTAAGGGTTGTTCTGCCTGATAAATCACGTAAATGGTTTAAATCTGTGGACGAAACTCATCAGTTCCTTGAGGATGAATGTTCAATCTCAGCAGTCTAATAAATTTACTGTTTCTTCATGTCTGTACTCATTTGGTTTCTAAGTTAATAACCAGTTCATAGATCTGGACTGTCAAAGTTTGAAGGATTTTGCCCTCGGTTTAATAATACTGTAGTTTGTTTTGAAGTACGAATGTTTATCACGCTTTTATGTTAAAGTTCCTTTTTTTCCCCTTTATTATTTTATTTTATTTTTTCAATTGTTCGTTTTTGAAAATAATTGAGAATCTGATTTGGTGATTGATGGGTTTTTTTCCTGAAATATTAATAAGATTGTATTCTGTTTCACTTTCCAACATCTCACCTTTCAAAATGTTTTGCAAACAGCTGTTCTTTTTAACATTTATTTGGTGTTTTTTATGGCATTCTTTTCTCAATGTTTTGACTGTGGGTGGTATTTTGCATTCTTTTCAATTTTGGAGATTGGCCTTCAAGAGAGGTGGGAGTAGGGGAGTTTCTAGATAGCTTTCTGGCTGTCTATTGGCCAGTTTTCAGGCTTTTGTGGCTGGGAAGTGGGGCTATTTTTAATTTAGTTGTTTTCATCTGGTCTTATCTGAAACTATAAATATAGTCTGAATTGTCGGAACTTCTGGTTCCCCTTTAAACCTTTTTCCATCTTCCTGATTTATGAGTTTCCAATGCATTAAGGTTAATCCTTCACATACCATATGGCTTGTTCAAGTAAAATGGATAATATTATTAACTTTGTTTCATGGAATATGACTGGTTTGAACCATCTGATTAAACGGAAGTAGATTTTTAAAGTTTTTCATAGATTGAATGCTCAGATTATCTTTGCCCAGGAAACTCATGTGAGGAAGGAGGATAATCGGTGGTTTTTTAGGTCTTGGAAAGATGAACAATTTCATTCCAACTCACAGGATAAGGTGAAAGGAGTCACTACTTTCATAGGTTCCTCAATTTCATTTGTTCACTATGAAACAAGTTCACACCTGAATGGTAGATTTTTGTTAATTACTGGTTTACTTTATAATCAAAAAGTTGTTATGGTTAATATCTATGCACCAAATACCGACTATCCTGAATTCTTTAAGCATTTATTTGCATCTCTTCCTAATTTAAATGAATATATGTTGATAATGGGCAGAGATTTTAACTGTTGCCTGAATCCCTCAATGGACAGGTCTGCGCCCAATCAGGTACTTCCAAACAAATCCACTATTTTTATTAATTCCTTTTCAGTTGACTCCAGAATTTTAGAAGTTTGGAGGCTTTTAAAGATAAAGAGTTCTCATTCTTTTCTCATGTGTATCATAATTACTCTAGAATTGATTACTTTTTTATGTACGCTCTGTTAGTTTCGTCTGTTACTGCCTGTGTGTACGATTCAATGGCCGTCTCTGATCCTGCGGCCTTGAAGCTATCAATCAAATTAACTGATGTAACTTTCAGCGCTCAACAATGGCAGTTCAGTTCTACTCTGCCTCAGCACTTAAACTTCGTTAACTTTATTAAAGAACAGATTACCTTTCTCTTTTCAACTAACTTCACGGAAGAAATTTCCAGCAGGATATTATGGAATACTTTTAAAGTATATATCAGTGGACAAATTATTTCATATTCTGCTGGATTTAAAGAATGAATTAATAATGAAATATGTACATTGGTTGATAAGATTAAAGAAATTGATATAAACTATTCTGCTGCTCCTAATCTGGAGCTTTATAAAAAGACAGTTGAACTTCAGATGCAACACAGTTTATTATTAACATCCCCGACTGAAAATCAATTACTTAAAACTAAGAGTCAATTTTATATACATGGTGATAAATCAGGTAAATTACTGGCCAACCAATTGAAAGCTGCTTCGGCTAAACGTCAGATTATTAAAGTTCGTAAATGGGATGGTATTTCAATGGTTGACCGTGACGAAATTAATAAATCTTTTCAGGAATTCTATACCTCTTTATACCAATCAGAATTTCCTGATGATTCTACCATAATGCATGAATTTTTCAGGAAATTGAATATTCCAAAATTACCATTTAATGAATGTTTAACACTAAATGCATCCATTACGGAAGAAGTAAAGAAAGCAATTTCTTCCATTAATTCTGGTAAAGCACCCTGTCGGGATGGGTATAAAGTAGAATTTTAAAAATCATGTGGACTCCAAAATCGTTTCCAAAATATTAGCAATTAGATTGGAAAATGTATTGCCACAAATTGTCTCTGACGACCAGACAGGATTTATTAAAAAACGTTATTTGTATATTAATGTTAGGAGGTTAATGAACATTGTATATACTTCTTCATCTAAAACTCTAGAATGTGTTATTTTGCTTGATGCCGAGAAGGCGTTTGATAGAGTTGAATGGGAATATTTATTTAATATGCTTGAGAAATTTAATTTTAGCCCAAATTTCATATCTTGGATTAAATTGATATATCATACACCTTTGGCTTCTGTACTTAGTAATAATCAGAGATCCCCCTTTTTTAGGCTTTGTTGAGGTACTAGACAGGGCTGTCCTTTAAACCCTTTACTACTTGATATTGCCTTGGAGCCCTTGGCAATCGCTCTTCGTGATTCACCCAATATATTTGGCATTAATCGTGGGAATGGGATGCATATGGTATCACTATATACAGATGACCTGTTACTATATATCCCCAACCCAGAGAAATCCATCCCTGCAGTAATATCATTTTTTTCCTCAGTTTAGTAGTTTTTCTGGTTATAAATTGAATCTTAATGAGAGTGAGCATTTCCCATTAAATGTGCAAGTTCCAATTTATAGGCAATCACCATTTAGACTGGTTACTGATTATCTTACTTACTTGGGCGTTAAAATTACTAAGAAGCATAAGGATCGATTTAAAGTTAACTTTTTACCCTTAATTTTTCATGTTAAACAACTGCTTACTAAACGGTCCTCATTGTCCCTATCATTGATTAGTTGAATTAATGCTACTAAGATGATTATTTTACCTAAATTTCTGTATCTATTTCAGGCGGTACCAATCTTCATCTCTAAATCGTTTTTTGATTTTAAAATTTTTCTTTGTATAAAATTTTTTGAATCTTTTTCATGTTCAGTTATTAAGAGATTGGGCGGCTTAAATTACATATGTTACTCGGAGTCTGTGATTGTATACGTTAACTGTTATTAATGTAATCTTAATCACTTTGTATTATTATCATTATTATGTTTAATATTTGGAAACTTAATAAAAAAGATTGAGAAAGCAAGAAAGAAACAATTCCTCACACTTCCGCAACCCTTTTAGTCATATTTGGACAAATCAAAATACTGGTTTTCTCTGACATTCATATCTGAAGACCAAATGTCATTTGATACCAGGCAAGCCAAATTAATGTTACCCTATTATTTTAGTGTATGGGCATTTAATAATATTGTGGCTTCACCTGGAATCAAATTCATATTTAATAAGATCCAGATTGTATCATTAGGAATGTAATTACATGCTCAGTATAAAATGATAACTAATATGGAACAGCAGTTCTTAAATAAAACTCAGTCAAAGAAAAGAGTTTTAGGGAATTAAAACATTTGATAGGATAGGTCAAGAGATATCAAGGTTTTCACCAAGAAGTCCAGAAATAAGAGGAAAATTGTTAAATGAGAGCTTTCTGATATTTGGCTGTAATATCAGGAAGTTTTTCATCACACTAAAGGTATTATAAATCTGAAACTCTTTCTCAGACTGCTTTTGAGGAGTAGGCCAATCTGAAATGTCACAACTGAGATTTCTTTAGTCAAGTTTATTTGAGGTTATGCAAACAAGGCAGGTAAATGTTGATCAGATCCAGGTCAGCCATGATCTTTCCCCATGACAGAACAGGCGCAAGGATCGGAATGGTGGATTAGGTGATCATGGGAAATTGAAAGAACTTGATGGTTCACACTCACCTCTGCATTTTCCATTTATAGTATGATCTTCATTTCCAGGACTGCTCTTCACATGAACCCAATCGGTACCTTCCTGTTCTCCCCGGATCATGCCACAGATATTAAGAAACTCAAATGCACATTGGTCCAACAGTGTGAGAGTGGCATCTGAGATAAAGGTTTATGTGAAAATCAAAATTAATCAATATCCCTGAAGAGGACCATAATCATCAAGAAAGATAATTGAAAACTGAACTTACTGCATTTATACATTCGATTTAACCTCAGCAGATCAAGAGCACTGAAGTCTAATCGCTGTCCAATAATGTCATTAAACGCTGGTATCTTTGCAGTGATGGTTGGCACACTATCGTTTTTGTTGAAGGAGAATGGTGGATAATGCATCAGAGATTCATAATCATATGGAGTATTCTGGTCAGTAATGATGTCATCACCATACACTTCAAAATTTATCTTCTTATCTGAATAAAAGTACAACATTGACATTCAGCAGCAGTTAAGGGTAATTTATTTTCAAAATTAGATTAAATGTTAAATTTATTTAATTAGAATTACAGATTTTATAGCAATAACCAAGCAATCCTATTGTTCATTTGCAACATAGAGGTATTAAAGTATCATTTGAGAGGAATTACAAATAACTGATGTAATTTGATACTGAAGGATGTCATTTGGCCCATTGGCTCCCAGTATAGTTATCCCAATAGTCCCATCTCCTCTCTATTTCCCTGATACGTATTCCCCATACACATGCTCATCATTTGTCCTTTGATTCTTTTTGCCTCCACCCTACACTCAGAAGTCATTGGAATGAGCTAATTACTTTACCAGCAAGTTTTTACCATGTGGGAGGAAGCCCATGTGTTCATGGAGAAATCATGCAAACTCTACACAGACAGCATCGCAGGACAGGGTCAAGCCCAGATCCTTTCAGATCTGTGTCAGTATGCTCAACTAAACCAATATACCTATGAGATTGTTAACTTGAAACCTTACCAGGCTCAATTTCATTCCACCAAATATTAACGTAGTAACCACGGTCTGTTCTTGAGTGCTCGTGGAAAAATCCTAGTGCATGCAGAATTTCATGCTCAACAATAGCTTTTGTGTCACACCATGTACCAATGGACAAATCTTGGCCTTTGTGGTTATTACCAATAAAAGACCAGCACCTGTTCAATGAAGACAGTATTTTGACAATTACATACAAAGAAGAAAAGATATAGTTGTTTAGAATCCAGTAGATATGTTTGAAATATGGTTGTTTTGGCAACGTACAGGACATATTTCCATATTTCCATGACATAGCCGAGGAGGAGTCACGTTGGTGCTAAATTGTGACTCTTTTGTGTTCATCTATGAAAACAGCTTAATTTCTACCTTTGATGTCTCTCCTTTTCCCTTTCAGCGTGGCTGGGGTTCTATTAAAGACGCTGAACTGAAGTTACACTCAGACCTCGGTTCTTTGCTGTGGTGGGAACTGCTCCCAGGAGCTCACAACCGGCCGCTTTTCGATACCTCACAGACGCGGCCCAGAAAACGAGCACGCTTTCAAGGTTGTGAGGTTTTGCAGCCCTGAGGATGGGCTGATTCTAAGCCAGTGCCACTGACTGAAATGTCACAGGAAAGAATGAAGCATCAGGAGCACAGATCAGCTGTCAGAAGCTGTGTACTCAGTGAGTGGAGGGTGCTGATGTTTATTTTTGTAGAGATGGGTAGGGGTGGGGGAGGATAATTGCCTTGCTGCTGCTTGTGCGTGGGAGGGGGAACGGGGTGGGGGGCTTTGGGGTTCTAACTTTTTAACTGTCACTCATTCTTTGGGGCTTTCTTCTGTCTTTGTGGATGTCTGCAAAGAAAAAAGAATTTCAAGAATTTCAGAGATTTCATCTCTGATATTAAATGGAATTATTGAACTGTAATGCTGATATTAAAATAGCATCAGATCTTTGGTGTTGTTGTTGTGATGTCAATCATAAGTAGTATGCACGCCAAGTTCATGATTAAAATAAGCTGCAGGAATATGCAAGGATTCTTTCCCGTTACCTGCAGAGAGCCACAAACTCAGCTATAGTTCAAATATTTAATTCGACTGTCAATGTACACTGCACAATATTAAAAAGACGAGCCTCCAACCATCTCCAAAGGTAGCTTGAAATGAAGTGCAGGGACCTTCTTCCTGATCCTGGTGTAGGCAAAACAAGTTACGAACCATGCTATACCTCACGTTATGGAAAAGATGAGCAGGACAGGGAGAATAAAGGGAAGAGCTGGGACATGGTGCAGGCCAGGAGAGACTGAATGTGATTAGTAGTGGTGGTGTTTCAGATCTTTCCCATTTCTCTCTCAGTCTCTCTTCTCTTTTTTTTCAACTTAAAACATAATTTCTTTCTAAAATTTCCCAGAGATTTTCTGAAGATTGATTTAGTTTTTGTCTCTGCATTTAGAGAAGATTTTTAAAAGTATATTGTTGTCTCTTTTGAACAAAATCAACAATATTTCTTCTTTGTACATCATGCTTAATGCACCAAGGCCCATCAATATATGGAGAGGGATAGGAAGAAAGATAACTCACATATCTACCATCAATTAATCATAGAGAATTAAATACAGATTTTAGGTTTAAATAGTTGCGAAGAGAATTTCAGAGTGATCAGATGAGGACTTTTTAAATGAGAGATAGAGATGAATATGCAGAAGATAAATTTGGGAAAATTAAGAATGCAAACGTAGAAAGTTAAGTTAAAAGAAAAGCTGGAGCAGGGGTAAATCAAACTACTACAGATGCGAGAAATCTAAAGCACTGGTCAATATTTACAGCATGAACCTGCTATATAGTTTAATACTTGCAGAGTACCTGAAAGGAGATAAATAATACTTGGCTCTCTTCTTTCACAGTCAAAACAGCACACAGTTTGTACTATTTTACGAAACTAAGAATCTTTGGTGCAGTCTATATATAAAAAATAATTATCAAACTGTATAGTTTTATACATACCCATTTAATTTTTTAAAAGATAGGAAAGATTTCTCTCCTTCGTATGGTTTAAAATCAATGCACGACTTTAAGCGAAACTGCTCAAACACATCCAAGATGACGCCCTTGGCATTTAACTCTGAAAATCAGAATTTAAGCAATTCATTTGAAGTATTTTTACACAATAAACCAACGCTAGGTAAATATAACAAATGAAGGAGTTTGACCATAAATCTCTTCACTTGTAATGGTCAAAAGCTACTTAAAAGATGATTTAAAATGATACCCAAATACCGCTACTTCATGCTTATGAGATGATGAGAATGGATTTTTCTGGAAATTCTCAGTTTAAGTGCCACTATGTCTTTCAACTCCTGAGCATATGCTCACTGACATGTTTCTGTTGTGCTCTGTGAATGGGCTCGGCATGGAGCCCAGCCACTGAGTAGAAACTTGCTCAGAGTCCCTAGGAATCATGCTCCAGGAAACAATTAATTTCAGCAACACACACAAAAAATGCTGGTGAATGCAACAGGCCAGACAGCATCTATAGGAAGAGATACAGTCAATGTTTCGGGCCGAGACCCTTCATCAGGAGTCCTGACGTCAACTGTGCCTCTTCCTGTAGATGCTACCTGGCCTGCTGCATTCACCAGCATTTTGTGTGTGCGTTGCTTGAATTTCCAGCATCTGCAGATTTCCTCGTGTTTGCAAACTATTGATTAGAGTTTTGTTTGTGCTTCTGTTAGAGAAAGAAGTAACAATATCTTAATTTGATATTTTTATTATTGTTTACGTTTATTTTCATGTTTTCAACTATTTAAAATGTTTTGAAGAATCAACTTTGTTTTCTGTTCAAACATCATTCAGAATTCTGCCAAGATTGACCACTCTTCTGCAAAATAATATGGACAAATTTCAGATATGCACATTATGCATTCATCTTTTGCTGTCCCATGATTTAACTTTAGGAAAGTATAGACAGTTAATGAAGCGAAATGATCATCCTCTGGGCTACAACATGTGCACTAGAAATTGCCTATCATTCTGGGTCAAAAATTATTCTGCTTTGATTTATTTTACAATGAACAACAACAGTGAATAAATTTGTTAATCAACACAAAAGTGAAGAAGTGCTCTGTCCATTTAGCAATATTTCACTTTTGAATTCTGATTGCTTATCTTCAATAAGTCCCTAAAGTTGTCAATGTAAACATTTCAAATTTCCCTGTTTGGACAAGATTGACCACTCTCCTGCAAAATACTATTGAGAAATTTCAAATGTGCACATTAAACATTCATGTAATATTAGATGCTTAAATCAGGATATTAATAATGAGTGTGAAGACCTCCATATTATCAATAATTTATAAATAAAATTTTACCAAGACTATCTGTTAGAATGTATGGAATTGGGAATGTCCATCTCGTTGTTGGGTCTTTACGAGCATTCCGTTCTCGCTGAAACAAAGTAAGGAAATCAATATTCCATGAAAGATGACAGCATGGTACAACAAATGAATCTATTATGAACCAACATAATGTCTACCATACTTACAACTACTGCAATGTCTCCCTGAATCAAAAACCTTTGGGATTCTATCAGAAAGGTAATCGGAAAAACATATTATAAGAAATTCTACATGTTGATCAAAGATGCTGTGAGAATTTTCAATACTCCAGAGAAATTTAGAAGGATATACTAGTAAATTTAAGAGACTTAACTTTCAAGATAGTAGAGAATTCATTCTTTGTTCTAAGTCTTATAAATTACCTGCATTTATCTGTGGGATATCCTCTTTTAAATTGCTAACATCCACTTCATAATCTAATTAATGAAGAATTAGAAATGAATGCATTAATCATTAAGAAAGACGTTGTGTTAAAGGCTTTTAAAACAAGTAACAGAGAAAAGCAACACTTACAATTTTCAGAAGGAACCTTTCTGATCTGGAAAAAGAAATATTTGATTTTAAATGGTAAAAGTATAATCAAAATAATTTGAAAATGAACATAGTGCATCTTACCACCAAAGTTTCACAATATGCCAACAAAACTACTAAAGAAAAGGAATACAATGCGGATGAGTGCATTTTGTTCCACTCAGCAAATGCGTTGGCTGTCGATATATGGACACACTAACACTCAGTTTTCACCATCTTGACATTTATAGCATGTTTGGGACATAAATCTACACCACGGGGAAGATGAGTGCAATAGTCCAACGTCCTTTCTTCTAATAACAGCTTCATGGTACAAGAATGTTACTGTATTCCTAGCCTTGCGTTTTTTTGGTAAGTTATTAAGACAATTCAGAAGGATAGTGAATAATTCACTTAAACTTAATTACTATCTCTCCAAAGAAAATTTGCTGACGCATGCTTAAATATTGTTCATGAAGTAATACAAATAAGATACCATATCTGCTACTGAATGAAACCATATAAAATTTGGAGTTGAGATGAAGGGTTGATATTTCTATGAACTTCAAAGAAAATACACAGGGAGAGATAGGAATAAATTTCTTCACCCAGAAGGTATTGATTCTTTAGCATTCTATATTCCTAAGAGTACGTGTGCTCCGTGCCTGACAAGATGCAAGATGTGTGATCAGGGGCTCAGGTCAAGTGTGTGGTCACCTCTGGGTTTAGGAGCATGAATAAATTTGTCACGGAAGCCAGGAGACAGGAATGCAGTGAATCAGGTGTAAGGGCAGCGCCAATAGTCTGGAACGTGAGCAGTCTCGTGGCCAGAGGCAGGGGTCAGGTGCCTTGCTGGGACTTGGGTTCAGATGTTTAACCAGAGTGAGATGGGAATGTAATCAGACGTACTGAGAACCAGGCTAAGGATCACAGGGAGATGTGTAGCCAAACCCAATTACCTGGAACAACTGGTCACCATTAAAGTCTTCACTAATCAAAATGATCAACTAAATACAGATTCATATGCACAGTACTCTTCTCAGTAGTCACTTTATTAGGTACCTCCTCTACCTAATGAAGTTGCCACTGACTATACATTCACGGTCTCCGGCTGCTGAGGCCCATCCAGTTCTTCTGCAAGTACAGTATATCAGGGGTCAAATTTAGCTAGGTACGGAGCACGCGTTCACTTATATTTAAGAAAAGACAAATTCTATGCCTTTACCAAGATCACATTTGTATGAATATCACTTGGTTTTGAACCACATGCAAGGTCCTAGTGCAAATGTACACAGGTCCAGTATATAAGAGAATCCTGGAATGTTGAGAGCTGGTCTTTTGTAAGAGGGCAAAATCATGTAATTGGCTTCCATTTCTTAGAATCAGCAATGAAGTACCAATGCTTGCAAAAATATGTTCTATGCAAAATTCCATTGAAGGAACTAACATTGCAGCATCGTTTAGCTGGTTAATAAAAATTTCTAGAAAATTCCAGGCTGAAGTCAAGCTACACAGATTTAGTGCAAATTTTATTAGGATAAGAATGTGTTTCTGCAGGAATATAAAATCTATGCCTTGAACATTCTTTGACTTGTATTGATTCAAGAACAATCACTTTAAGCAAACTCAGGCAATCAGGTTGCATATTTTTCTGATCTGATTATTTTACTTCTCTTTGGCAACACCCTGACACAGTGGTTTCAAGAAACCAACTTCTCCCTCAATGTTGCAAAAACAAAGGAGCTGATTGTGGACTACAGGAGGAATGGAGACAGGCAATCAGACAATCTGAGCTGTTTTTTCTCTAAGCGATTTAGTCGGTAGATCTTGCCTTTCACTGAGGTTGAGGTAGGGGATCTTCGGCTTAAAAAGGTTAGTGACCACTACCGTAGAGAGAGGTGCAGACAGCCCAGTGCATCCGTAGATGAGAACTTCCCACTATTCAGGACACTTACACAGGTGTGTAGAAAGGGCCCGAAGGATCATTAGGTACCTGAGTCACCCCAACCACAAACTGTTTCAGCTGCTACCATCCGGGAAACGGTACCACAGCATAAAAGCCAGGACTAACAGCTCCGGAACAGTTTCTTCCACCAGGCCATCAAACTGCTTAACCTATGCTGACATTAATGTATTTCTATATTCTACTGACTATCTTGTTGTACATAATGTTTATTATAAATGGCACATTGCACATTTAGACAGAGACATAACGAAAATATCTTTTCTCTTCATTGAGATGAAGGATGTAAGTAATAAAGTCAATTCAATTAAATCTTTTTTTTATTTTTAGCAATTTTCCTTTCTTAGGCACTTCATGAATATCATGAAGATTTTTTTGGCTTAAATGAAGCCAAATATGCAATGATGCTTTTCTTATTGGCAACTTCGCTTCTTTCAGCCATTTCATTTTCACTCTGACTTCCCCACTCTTCATCTGTATCGTGTATCATTGGAACCATCTTACTCTGTTCTGCAAACAAAAGGGAATTTTTAACAATGTATATTTAAAATGAATAATTAGTTCTAATTATTTTGGGACTTTTTCAATGTTTATTACTGTTAGGAAGTGCCACTTAGAGGATTTGTGAATACAATTTCCAACAAGCTGAATGTTTCACATCTGATTTTGCAAGAAGTTCAAAGGTCCACATACTTTTCACAATTACACTTGCTCTATAACGTACAGACACACTAATCCAGTAGGTGCTGATGTGTGCATTTCTGTACAGAAGTATGACCTGGCCCATTAGGCTAGTTCCGTAATATTATTTCCTTGATAATGAAATCTTTCTATTTTTCTCAGCTGCCATTGACTTTCAAAGATTAATCCAATCCTTTTATGGTTGGCTGAAGATCAAAATCACGAGAAAATCTGCAGGTACTGGAAAATCAAGGCAAAACACACAAAATGTTGGAGGAACTCAGCAGGTCAGCATCTATGGAAATGAATAAACTGTCGACATTTCAGGCCGAGACTCTTCTTCAGGACCTTTTGACTGTTTCTTCATTTCCACAGATATTACCTGACCTGCTGAGTTCCTCCAGTATTTTGTGTTTTCACTGAAGAAGATGTAAACTTCAATCATCGCAAACATGAGAGTCAAAATTATTTAATGTCATTTCCTGTACACAAGTGTAAGGAGAATGAAGTAATTGTTAGTCACACACAGAAAATGCTGGAGGAACTCAGCAGGCCAAGCAACATCTAATGGAAAAACTACAGTTGATATTTTAGACCGAGACCTTTCAGAAGGACTGGAGAAAAGAAGATGTGGAGTAGATTTAAAAGGTGAGGGGTGGGGGAGAGATAAATACAAGGTGATAGGTGAGACGGGAAGGGGGAGGGATGAAGTAAAGAGCTGGGAAGCTGGAAAGAGATGCAGGGCTGGAGAAAGGGGTATCTTACAGGAGAGGACAGAAGGCCACGGAAGAAAGAAAATGGGGAGGAGCACCAGAGGGAGGCAATGGGCAGACAAGAAGATAAGGTAAGAGAGGGAAAAGAGGATGGGGAATGAAGAAGTATGGGGTGTGGGGGCATTAACAGAACTTCAAGAAATCAATGTCCCTGCCTTTAGGTTGGAGGCTATCCAGAGGGATATAAGGTGTTGTTCCTCCAACCTGAGTGTGGCCCCAATGTGACAGTAGAAGAGGCCATGGATTGACATATTGGAATGGGAATGAGAAGTAAAATTAAAATGTATGGCTCAAGGAGATCCTACTTCTTCAGATAAACGGTGTGCAGGTGCCCAGTGAAGTGATCTCGAAATCTATGTCAAGTCTCACCGATATACAGGAAGCCACACCAGGAGCACCGGACACAGTATATGACACCCAACAGTCTGACAGGTGAAGGTCTGTTTGGTGCCCTGATTAGTATTGAAGGTGTAGGGACCTCACCTGGAAGGACTGTTTGGGGCCCTAAATAGTATTGAAGTATCAGTATTGAAGGTGTAGGGACAAGTGTAGCAATTGTTCCGCTTGCAGTAGGGAGGGACGAATAGACAAGGGAGTCACATGGAGACTGATCCCTGCAGAAAGTAGAAAGTGGGGGAGAGGGAAAGATGTGCTTGGTGGTGAGATCTCATTGGAGATGGTGGATGTTCTGGAGAATTATTTGCTGGACACAAAGGCTGGTGGTGTGATAGGTGAGGACAAGAGGAACCCTATTCCTGGTAGGGTGTCGAGAGGATGGGGTGAGAGCAGACGTGCATGAAATGGAAGAGATGCAGTTGAGGGCAGCGTTAATTGTGGAGAAAGGGTAACTCCTTTCTTTGAAACAGGAGGACATCTTCTTCATTCTAGAATGAAAAGCTTCATCCTGAGAACAGATATGGTGGAGCTGGAGGAATTGAGAGAAGGGAATGGCGTTTTTACAAGTAACGGGTGGGAGGAAATATAGTCCAGGTACCTGTGAGAGTCCTTGGGTTTATAATAGACTTCAGCAGATAAGCCGTCTCCAGAGGTAGATACAGTGAGATCAAGAAAGGGGAGGAAGGGCAGGTAAATTTGAGAGCAAAGTGGAAGTTGGAGGCAAAGTTGGTGAGGTCAACGAGTTGCACATGGGTGCAGGAAGCAGCGCCAATGCAGTCGTCAATGTAGCGTAGGAAAAGTGGGGAACAGACACGTGTGTAGGCTTGAAACATAGCTGACAAAATAGCAGGCATAGCTGCGACCCATGATTGATTGATTGATTTCTATATTCTCATGTATTGCATTGTACTGCCACTGCTATGTTAACAGTTTTTACGATTCTGCCCTGAATGTGTCGTTAAGCATATTGGTGACTGTCCAATGTGACAGAAATAGATTTTTTGATATATACCATTGGCGCGTGGCCAAGTGGTTAAGGCATTGGTCTAGTGACCTGAAGGTCGCTGGTTTGAGCCTCAGCTGAGGCAGCGTGTTGTGTTCTTGAGCAAGGCACTTAACCACACATTGCCTGCGACGACACCGGTGCCAAGCTGTATCGGCCCCTAGTGCCCTTCCCTTGGACAACATCAGTGGTGTGGAGAGCAGAGACTTGCAGCATGGGCAACTGCCAGTCCTCCATACACCCTTGCCCAGGCCTGCATCCTGGAAACCTTCCAAGGCGCAAATCCATGGTCTCATGAGACTAATGGATGCCTATAGATATATACCATTATCAGCTATTCAAAGTACTTTGTGATAATTCGTGTCAGTGCCACTGGGTGGCAATCATTTAGCTCTGAAGGTTTAGAGTTCTTTGGTACAGGGATGATGGCGGCGGATTTGAAGCACGTGGAGACAGCAGCCCAGATGAGTGAAGTGTTGAAGATGTCCACAAGATTGTCAATTAGCTGGTGTGCACACTCCTTGAATACTCGGCCTGGAATGTTGTCTGTCTTAAATAGACTACAAATAAAATATTTTTATAAATACTTTTAGATATAAATATAATACTTTAAGCAATTACTTACACTTCAAGAAACTTAAATTTTACTTGCAAGAACACTTAAATAGCTTTGCATGGCCTGCACAATAACACCCACCAAAACCGTAATCCCACCTCAAGATTCAAGATTCAAATTTATTTATCACATACACATACATCAAAAATATACAGTGAAAGGTGTCATTTGTGTTAACAACCAACATACACAAGGGTCTGGTAGGCAGCCTGCAAGAGTCACCACAACATTCTGGCATCAACATAGCATGCCCCCAATGCTCAGCAGGACAACACAGAACTCAACAGGAAACAAAACAGCAAAAACAGTGAAACAAGCCCCATTCCTGTCTCCCACCCATACACGTACACACATGCACAGTCTTTCATCCACAGCACAGGCCAGCTTCAGCTTCCAGCCTCCATTGAACTTGGGCTCGAACTCACAAACATTGAGCCCCCAACTTCCTCAGTGTACTCACAGAGATCTGCAGATTCCGGCTCTGGCCAATGGGTCTCGACTTCTGGTCTTCCATTTCAACCTTGGGCCCCAGTCCTTCACATTGAGCCCAGGATCTATTAGTCACCAAACTGTTGCTCTCGAGCTCAGTACTAGCTGATGGTGGGAACACGAAAGCTAGACCTTGAGCTCCTTTCTCACCCATTCGCAAACACAGGTTGTCATTGGACCTTGTTCCTCCAGCCTGCGTCGAATTCCAACTCCTGATCCCTCCGACAACTTACTAACTCCGAATCCTCCAACAACTCACTAACTCCGAATCCCTCCAACTCACTAACTCCAGATCCCTCTGATAGTTCACTAGCTCCAAATCCCTCCAACAACTCAATATAGAATAGTACTGCACAGTACAGGCCCTTCAGCCACCATTGTTGTGCTGACCCTCAAACTCTGCTTCCCATATAACCCCCACTTTCAATTCCTCCATATACCTGTCTGATAGTGTTACATGTTCAAGGAGATCTGTGTTTTTTTTTTGTGAGAATGACGTAATGGTCTTTTGGAGGTCACCTGATGTGATTTTCCTGCCGATGTGAGGTCATGTGATGACTTGTAACCCATGACTATATAAGGTTCGACCCAGGTGATGCAGTGGGTTTTTGAGTTTGTAGATTTCCAGGTAGAATGTGTTGTGCTTCTGTTTCTGTTGCATGTTTGTTTTTATGACGCAGTTTCATTTTTAAAGCGGTTGTGCGTTTTGTTGCGAGATTCCATATTATTGGACTGGAAATATTTGCTAGATGTGTTGATTTACCCAATTGCAACAGTGGAAGGGAGAGTGAAGAATTTATCGAAGGATCGAGAGAAGTCGGCATCGTTTGGCAGTTTAATAAAGGATCGACCTTATTGAGGCTTCGTTGGAGGAGTAGCTACCTGCATCGGATATAACTCTTGCCAAAAAAGAGCAAGGAGTTCATGCAAAAAGGTGCTCTCTCTCTCCAAAGGAATTTAAGGTCAGTTGAGTTAAACTGTTTATTTTCGGCATCGTGAATCCTGTGGACAGAGCCAGCAGGAAAGTTGCGTTTGTGAAGAAATCCTTCTCCAGAGAAGTCTCTCCCAATTGAACGTGTAAATCTGTTGGGCTTTTGAAGTTATCGCTTTAAGAACTATATCTAACTGTATCGCTTTAAGATCTGTCTTTGCATTTAACGCTTTAAGAACCGGAGACAAGTGGCGAGTTGGTGAACGGCTGATATCTGTTAACTTCCGCTTAAAGTTTTCATTTTTTTTTCCTTATCATTTATCCATGTTTAATGAATGTTTGGTTGTTTTTTCATAACCTGTCTCGATTGATATTCATTGTTGCCAGTTACGTAACGTAAACTGTGGGGGCTCGTCCGGGATATGTTCCGATTTTGAGTTTAAGAGCTCGTAATTGTAATTTTGATTTGGAAAAGAGAAATACTCGATTTGTTTTTTTGGGTTTGATTGGTGTGTGTGTTGTATTTGGCAACAATGGATATTGATGGGTTTTTGAAGACGCCTGACTCGTGATCTTTAGAGAATATGAGGAAACCTGAGGAATTGGAGATTGCTAGGAAGTTGGATATTAAAGGAATCATGAGGAATTCCACCAAGGCTTTCATACAAAGAAAAATCGCTGAACATTATATTACTTTGAATGTATTTGATGAGGAAGTGTTAGATAAGTTTCCAATGAGTAATCTGTAAATGCAGTCACATCTTGAACAAATGAAGTTAAAGCAATTAGAAGTTGATTTGGAAAAGAGTCGGTTAGAAGCTGTAAATAAACAGAAGGAATTCGAGGCTATGGAGGCTATTAAATGAAGGGAATTTAAAGAAAGAGAAGCTGATAAGCAGAGGAAATTCGAGCTAGAGATGCAGAAATTAAGGTCCGGGAGTCAGTCTTCTGGTTCTACGAAACAGTTTATTGCTAGTCGTGAGGTTGTTTGGGCTCCTCCATTTAATGAAGCTGATGTAGACACATATTTCCAACATTTCGAAATAGTTGCTCTGAGTTTAAAGTGGCCGAAAGACCAATGGCCAATGATGTTACAAAGTGTAATTAAAGGCAAGGCACAACAAGTTTATACAGCTTTAAATGCTGACCAAGCACTGGATTATGATATTGTTAAGCAGCAATTATTAAAGGCATACGAGATGGTTCTGGAAGCGTATAGAGAAAGATTTAGAAGTTTGAAGTGTTACGTACTCCGTAACTGGGTTGCAAAACCAGCAGAAATGGAACACTCGTTGGAGTCTGGATTACTGGAACTAATAAAGTTTTATTAAAGAAACAAATAATACAGTGCTCTAATCGTAAGGATATAAATGTAACAGGTTAGCAGTGATAATGCACACCTATACATAGAACTAGGGTAATAGAAATCAACCAAGCTCTATTGCAGTCTAGGGGTAAAATGATCAGACTTACAGTGACGCAGAGTTGATTTCAGCCAGTGCAGTTCGCAGTAATCGCTGTTGTACCGTTGGAGAGAGAGAGCGAGAGGGGGATGCAATTTGGTTCAGACAGACCTTTGATGTCTTCGCAGTTGGTTTCGGGCAGACCCCTTTTGATGTCTTCTATCCCGCTGTGGTCACCAACTGTGACCCCTCCGTTCCGGATACGATCGTTCTTCCGCGGTGAACCCGGCACTCAGGCAAGGGCGGACACACACACCAGGTTCCCACCGATCATACCTTTACACCCTGTGAGCCTATGGTCGGTTCCCGTGAACGGGACCTCCAAACTACCACCACTTGTGGGGGCACATCGCTCTTCCAGGGTCTCGTTGTCTCGTGGTCTCGTGGTGTCCTGTGCCTTAGCAAACCTGCTCTTTTTACCCCCCTGCTGGGTTATCACCTGTTCATCAAACTTCAAACAGTTCAGGTTCAAAGCAACCGGTCTGTCAATATTCTGAATTGTGTTTCTTTTCCGTTAATCCTTCTCTCCTCTCTTATTGGCATTTTGAATGTTTCTCCATTGTCTCTCTTATCTCTCTCATTAGCATCAATTGTCCCATAGCTTGGTTTGGCGTCACAGAAGAAATCGGTGGAAAAAACTTATGTGGAATTTGCCAATGAGAAATCTGTCTGTTTTGAGAGATGGGTTTCCTCTAAAAATGTGAATGGGGAGTATAATAAATTAAAAGAGCTGATTTTGCAGGAGGAATTTAAAAGAAGCATTCCTGTTGAAGTGAGAACATACTTAAATGAACGGAACACTGCTACATTGCAGGAGGTTGCTAAATTGGCTGATGAGTATGTTTTAATTCACAAGAATAAATCTTCTGCAGGTATAACTTTTAAAAAGAAAAACAGCACAGAGAGTCAAGGTAAATCAGAAATTAAATCTGAAGTTAGTGAGAAAAGTAAGGATGAAGGGAGACATGTGAAGGAAAGACATTTTGGTATTATTTGTAATTATTGTAAGGAACCTGGACATGTAATAGCTAATTGCTTCCAATTGAAATGGAAAGAGAAAGAAGTGGTCCCAGATGTTTGTGTGCAGCATATTGAAAAACCTGTAAAGCCACAGGGTTTAGAAAATATTAATGGAGATGTGTCAGAGTCTGACCAAGTTAAGAAGAGATATGAAGCTTTTATAACAGAAGGATTTGTATCCTTGAAAGAGGGATCCAATTCAGTACCAATAAGGATACTTAGAGATACTGGAGCTTCGCAATCACTAATATTAGACAGTGTGCTAAGGTTTAGTGATGAGTCTGATGTTGGTGAGGTAAAGTATATAAGAGGAGTTGGGAGTGCTCTTATGCCAGTACATTTCCATAGAGTAAATTTAAGGTCAGGATTAGTTACAGGGGTTGTTAATGTAGGACTACAATCCAGTTTACCTGTGAATGATGTTTCTCCTTTGTTAGGGAATGATTTAGCAGGTGGACAAGTTTTACCTGAAGCGCATTTGACAATATATTCAAATTCTGAGGAACTACAGAGGAATTCTAACACAGATTCTTCCTGTGTTGTAACAAGAGCTATGGCTAAGATGACTGATGTAAAGGGTGAGGTTGTTACCCATGACAGTTCAAATCAAGATTCGAATTTTGAGGATGTATCAAAAACTTCCTTGCCTACATTATTTGATCAGGATTTTGATGGTAAGTCTGATCAGGAAGATTTGTCTTTAGTCAAAAGGAGATGATAGCAGAGCAGGGTAGAGATCCTGAGATAGGTAAATTAAAAGAACAAGCTCTTCCAGATAGTGAGATTGAAAAAGTACCAGTTGGATATTATTCTGAAAAGAGGGTATTAATGAGAAAGTGGAGATCGCCTACAATTCCTGCTAGTGAGGAATAGGAAGTTAATCATCAGGTAGTAGTTCCTAAAATTTACCGACATGCGATATTGACTATGGCTCATAGTATTCCTTTGGGTGGTTATTTAGGGTTAAAGAAAACTATGAACAAAGTTTCTAAACGTTTTTATTGGCCTAGTTTAAGACAAGATATGGTGACATTTTGTGGAACGTGTCACACGTATCAAATTGTTGGTAAACCTAATCAGGTTACTCCAGTGGCCCCTCTGCAACCAATTCCTGTACTTGGTGAGCCATTCTGAAAAATCATTGTACACTGTGTAGGTCCTTTGCCAAAAGCTAAAACTGGACATGAATATTTATTAACTATTATGTGCACAGCATCTAGGTTTCCAGAGGCAGTACCTCTTAGGAATAGAACAGCTAAAACTGTGACAAAGGCTCTTATAAAATTATT
Source organism: Mobula hypostoma (assembly GCF_963921235.1). NCBI lineage: Eukaryota > Metazoa > Chordata > Chondrichthyes > Myliobatiformes > Myliobatidae > Mobula > Mobula hypostoma. Next base: position 52,968,718 of record NC_086098.1, on the reverse strand, counting down.
TACTTCTTTTGGGTTGCCTAAGGAAATACAATCAGATCAAGGTAGTAATTTTATGTCTGGGTTGTTTTAGCAGATAGTTTATAAACTGGGAGCAAAACAGATTATTTCCTCAGCCTATCATCCAGAATCACAAGGAGGCTTGGAGAGAATTCATTCTACATTAAAAACTATGATTAGGACATATTGTGTGGAAAATGAAAAGGAAAGGAAAGGATGAAGGTATAGATTTACTACTTTTTGCAGTAAGAGAGGCAGTGCAAGAAACATTAGGTTTTAGTCCTTTTGAACTTGGGTTTGGACGTAGAGTTCGAGGACTTTTGGCTTTGTTGAAGGAACAGTGGATTAATTAAGAAGTACACACTAGTTTGCTAGATTATGTTTTGAAATTTAAAGACAGATTGTACAAAGCTTGTAGCTTGGCCAAGGAAAATTTAAAGTTGGCTCAAGAGAAGATGAAGATGTGGTATGATAAGGAAGCTAGGATGAGGTCATTTAAGCATGGAGATAAGGTGTTGGTTCTTTTCCCAGTGCAAACAAACCCATTACAAGCCAAATTCCATGGTCCTTATGAGATTAAATCTAAAGTAAATAATGTAGATTATGTGGTAAAATCCCCAGATCAGAAGAAGACAACACAACTGTGTCATATAAATATGATAAAACCGTATTATGAGAGAGAAGTTGCTACTATGACTGTTGTGATCAATAATGAGTCTGATCTTGATGAGTACTTAATAGAGGATTCATCTGAAACTCATTTTAAACCTAACATTATTTCAACCAGGTTACCAAATTCAAAAATTCTGGAAAATATTGATGAAAAATTAGCTCATTTACAGCCAGAGCAGAGAGAGCAGATGAAACAGTTAATTTTTAAACATAGAGATTTATTTCCAGACGTCATTAGAAAAACCACCGTAGCTACGCATGATGTAGATGTGGGAGATGCAAAACCCATAAAACAACATCCGTATGGAATGAACAGGGAAAAATGTGAACTGGCTGAACAAGAAATTAAGTATATGTTAGAGAATGATATTATTAGACATTCTAATTCGAATTGTAGTTCACCGTGTGTTATGGTGCCTAAGCCAGACCATAGTATTAGGTTTTATACGGATTACAGAAAGGTGAATTCTGTGACAAAAACTGATACGTATCCAATCACTGGGGTAGATGATTGTGTGGACAAAGATGGACAGGTCAAATTTCTTACAAAAATTGATTTGTTAAAAGGTTATTGGTGTGTTCCATTGACAGATAGAGGTAGAGAGATTTCAGTATTTGTAACCCCATCTGGGTTATATGAATAGAATGCTTTTCCATTTGGGATGAAGAATGCACCAGGTACTTTTCAGAGGATGATTAATGGCGTGATTCAGGGATTAAAAGATACAGATTGAAGATTGAAGATTTGGTTACAGGGAATAATACATGGAAAGCACATATTACGGCAATGGAGAAATTATTTGAGAGACTTTCAAAAGCTAACTTAACTATTAACTTAACTAAAAGTGAATTTGGGCATGCCACTGTGACAGTTAAGGAAAAGGGTTAAGGAAATTAGACTCCAATTTAATACCACAGGCTAATGTTACAGAAGTGATCTCTCATATTAAGAGTAAAGACAATGTGATCACTGATTGTTTGTCTAGATGTTAAATATACAATGAAAATTTGTTTTTTTTGGAGTGGTATTTTAACATTTGTAACACTCCTACTGTACATTAGTTTGTAAAGGGCTGAAAGATAAGATTGTATATATTGTGTATTTTGTAAATTTTATACCTTTATTTTTTTTGTATAAATTGTTAAAATTTTGTTCTTCAAGAGACCAAATTTTTTTTTGGACAAGGGTGTTACATGCTCAAGGAGATCTGTGTTTTTTTTGTGAGAATGATGTAATGGTCTTTTGGAGGTCACCTGATGTGATTTTCCTGCCGATGTGAGGTCACGAGATGACATGTGACCCGTGACTATGTAAGGGTCGACCCAGGTGATGCAATCGGTTTTTTAGTTTGTAGATTTCCAGGTAGAACGTGCTGTGTTTCCGTTTCTGTTGCATGTTTGTTTTTATAATGCAGTTTGATTTTTAAAACAGTCGTGCGTTTTGCTGCGAGATACCATATTATTGGACTGGAAATTTTTGCTAGATGTGTTGATTTACCCAATTCCAACAGTGGAAGGGAGAGTAAAGAATTTATCGAAATACAGGGTCGAAGGATCGAGAGAAGTCGGCATCGTTTGGCAGTTTAATAAAGGATCGACCTTATTGAGGCTTCGTTGGAGGAGTAGCTACCTGCATCGTATATAACTCTTGCCAAAAAGAGCAAGGAGTTCATGCAAAAAGGTGCTCTCTCTCACTAAAGGAATTTAAGGTCAGTTGATTTAAACTGTTTATTTTCGGCATCGTGAATCCTGTGGACAGAACCAGCAGGAAAGTTGCGTCTGTGAAGAAATCCTTCTCCAGAGAAGTCTCTCCCAAATGAACGTATAAATCTGTTCGACTTCCGAAGTTATCGCTTTAAGAACTATATCTGACTGTATCGCTTTAAGAACTGTTTTTGCATTTAATGCTTTAAGAACCTGAGCTGAGTGGCGAGTTCGTGAACGGCTGCATATCTGTTAACTTCCGGTTAAAGTTTTCATTTGTTTTTTTTATCGTTTATCTGTGTTTAATAAATGCTCGTTTTTTTTTTAATAGCCTGTCTCAATTGATATTCATTGTTGCCAGTTACGTAACAGTGGTCTCTTAAATTTAACTAGTATATCTGCCTCAGGCAGTGCATTCCACGCACCAACAACTCTGAGTAAAAATCCCTCCTCTAATATCCCCCTTGAACTTCCCACCCCTTACCTTAAAGCCATGTCCTCTTCTATTGAGCAGTGGTGCCCTGGGGAAGAGGCTCTGGGTATCCACTCTATCTACTCCTCTTAATATTTTGTATACCTCTATCATGTCTCCTCTCATCCTCATTCTCTCCAAAGAGTAAAGCCCTAGCTCCCCTAATCTCTGATCATAATCCATACTCTCTAAAGCAGGCAGCATCCTGGTTAATCTGCTCTGTATCCTTTCCAATGGTTCCACATCTCTCCTTCCTTCCTATAATGAGGTGACCAAAACTGGACACAGTACTCCAAGTGTGGCCTAACCAGAGTTTTATGGAGCTGCATCATTACCTCGTGACTCTTAAACTTTGTCCCTCGTCTTATGAAAGCTAACACCCCATAAGCTTTCTTAATTACCCTATGAGGCAACTTTCAGGGATCTGTGGACATGTACCCCCAGATCCCTCTGCTCCTCCACACTACCAAGTATCCAGCCTTTTACTTTGTACTCTGCCTTGGAGTTTGTCTTTCCAAAGTGTACCACCTCACACTTCTCCGGGTCGAACTCCATCTGCCACTTCTTAGCCCACTTCTGCATCCTATCAACGTCCCTCTGCAATCTTCGACAATCTTCTACACTACTCAACAAAGCCTTCTCATGCTACTTTCTTAAGCTCCTTTCTTGCTACCCTATATTCCTCAATAGACTCATCTGATCCTTGCTTCCTGAACCTCATGTATGCTGCCTTATTCCACCTGACTAGGTTTTCCACCTCACTTGTCACCAAATGGTTCCTTCACCCTGCCATTCTTTATCTTCCTCACCGAGATAAATTTATCCCTAACATCCTTATTTATCAATTGCTCTGCCTCCCGGATTATCCTAAATTCATCCAACTCCAGTTCCAGCTCCTTAATGTGGTGTTTCAGGAGGTGTGGTTGGCTGCATTTCCGGCAGGTGTAGTCATCAAGAAGACCATCAGATTCAATGATTTCCCACATTATACAGGAGGAACATTCTACTGCCATCCTGCCTGTACTGTTCTCTGGGCAACCAAGACCGATCAGTAATAACGAAAGGAAAAACCTACCTTTCTTGTCTTTCTTTGGCCTCAGCCTCTTCTCAGTTAAGCCTCTTGAGTCAAAGCCTCGAGGTTCCCATTCTGACTCTAGCCCCCACACTGATGATGGCCTCTCCAACAATGGCTGCTCCACTTGCCTTCTGCTGCCGCTGATGCCTCTGACATCGAAGTCAACGAAGTCTAAATCAAGTTCATCTGGCCATTCTCAGGAATTCAACTCTAATCCCTTCCAGTATCCTAGTGAATAGACAATTTATTGCTTCTGGATGCAATAGCTTTTCCTGATACTTTCTGCCAATAATTAGACATGATTCTGGATATAATTTCTGCTTCTCTCTCCATCTGCACTTCTTATCCATTTTCCTTCCTCATGCCTGTGTCATTGTTCCTTCATGCTGCTCCTCCTTTTTAATAATTCTTCTTCTCCTAGCCTTGCATCCCTTTGTCACCTCAATTTCTCCATGATCCTTTCTGTTCCTCTCCCGCTTTCCTTACTATTTCATCTATTTACTTCATTGAGACTAATTGTATTTTATCTTTCTTTTCTTTTTAAATCTTTTTATTGAATAAGTATACAAAGGGTAAACCATAAAGGCACTAATACAATGTTAGAAATTACAGGAGATATTAATACAGAAGAAAAAATTGATACAAACAGTGCAATTTAAACATAAAATAATATGGTAAAATAATAGTATACTAATTTTTATATATATATATATATCAATAGAGAAAAGGAAAAATCCCCAAAAAAAGACCCCAAAAAAAACCCACCGTGCAACTAAACTAAAAGCAAAGCAAAGCAATGGGCTAACTTGGAAACAGGTAGAGTTAAAGAACTTAAAATCACGTCCTCAAACCCGACCTCCATTAAAAACAGTTTAAAAAAAAGGCAAGAAGGGAAGGTATAAATATGGAACAAAAGAGAAAAAAATTACATTAAATGAAAATACTGAATAAAAGATCTCCAGGTCTGTTCAAATTTAAGTGAGGAATCATAAAGATTACTTCTAATTTTCTCCAAATTTAAGCATAATATCGTCTGGGAAAACCAAAAAATGGTAGTTGGAGCATTAGGCTCTTTCCAATGTTGTAAGATACATCTTTTCGCCATTAAAGTAAGAAATGCAATCATTCTACGGGCTGAAGGGGAAAGATTACTGGAAATTTTAGGTAATCCAAAGATAGCAGTAATAGGATGAGGAGAGATATCTATATTCAATACCCTTGAGATAATATTAAAAATGTCTCTCCAAAAAGTTTCCAGAGTAGGACAAGACCAAAACATATGAGTTAAAGAGGCTATCTGCCCTGGACATCTATCACGAAAAGGATTAATATGAGAATAAAAATGAGCTAATTTATCTTTGGACATATGTGCTCTATGAACAACTTTAAATTGAATTAGGGAATGTTTAGCCCAGATAGAGGCAGTATTGACTCATTGTAAAATCTGCCCCCAGTCATCCACGGAAATAATAGAACCAAATTCTTGTTCCCAATCTGACCTAATCTTATCAAATGGAGCTTTCCTAAGTTTCATAATAATATTATAAATAATAGCCGTTGCACCTTTCTGACATGGATTAAGGTTAATTATAATATCTAAAATATATGTAGGAGGGAGCGTTGGAAAGGAAGAAAGTATAGTACTTAGGAAATTTCTAACTTGAAGATATCTAAAAAAATGTATTCTTGGTAAATTATATTTATTAGATTATTGTTCAAAAGACATAAGGGAACCACCTAAAAATAAATCCAAAAACCGTGAAATACCCTTAGTCTTCCAAATTTGAAATGCACGATCCGTGACTGAAGGAGGAAAAAATATGTTACCTAAAATAGGAATCGCAAGCCCCAATTGGTTGAGATCAAAAAATTTTCTGAATTGAAACCAAATACGCAAGGTATATTTAACTATCGGGTTAGAGACCAGTTTGAGGCGTTTCAAATCAAAAGGAAGAGAGGAACCTAAATTTGAGCCAAGTGCATAGCCCTGAGCAGATTGTAATTCCAATACTCCCCATTTAGGAATAGATAGTATATCTTGGTCAAGTAACCAAAATTTCATATGTCGAATATTAATTGCCCAATAATAGAATCTAAAGTTAGATAATGCTAGAACTCCATCTCTCTTGGCTTTCTGTAAATGTATTTTACCCAATCTCGGGTTTTTATTTTGCCAAATAAATGAAGAAATTTTAGGGTCAACTTTATCAAAAAAAGATTTTGGAACAAAAATCGGTAATGCCTGAAATATATATATAAAAATTTTGGCAGAATAAACATCTTAACTGCATTAATACGACCAATCAAAGTTAAATATAATGGAAACCATTTAGATGAAAGTTGAGTAATATGATCAATTAAGGGTAAAAAATTAGTCTTAAATAAATCTTTGTATTTACAAGTAATTTTAATCCCAAGATATGAGAAATAATTATTAATCAATTTAAACAGAAAGTTATGATACAAGGGTGTTGTTTATTAATCGGAAAAAGTTCACTCTTACTAAGAATTAATTTATAACCTGAAAAAAGACTAAATTGTGCTAATAAATCTAAAGCAGCAGGGATAGATTTTTGAGGATTAGAAATATATAAAAGTAAGTCATCAGCATAGAGTGATATTTTATGGGACTTTAAGCCCCGAGTTATCCCAATAATATTTGGAGATTCTCGAATGGCAATTGCAAGAGGTTCTAGTGCAATATCAAATAATAAAGGACTAAGAGGACAACCTTGTCGAGTACCTCGAAAAAGAGGGAAAAAAGGTGAGCTTAAAAAGTTAGTACAGACCGAGGCCATAGGAAAATGATATAACAGTTTAATCCAGGATATAAATTTCGAGCTAAAATTAGACATTTCAAGCACCTTAAATAATTAAGGCCTTTCTACTCTATCAAAAGCTTTTTCAGCACCTAAAGAGATAACACACTCAGGAACATTTTGTGAGGGGGTATAAACAATATTTAACAGTGTGCGAATGTTATAGAAAGAGTAATGACCTTTAATAAAACCCGTTTGGTCTTCCGAAATAATAAAAGGAAGTACTTGTTCTAATCTGTTTACTAATAATTTAGAAAACATTTTAGAATCAACATTTAATAAAGATATTGGTCCATAAGATGCACATTGAGCAGGATCTTTATCCTTCTTTAATATTAGAGAGATTGACACTCTATAAAAGGATTCAGGAAGTTTACCAAGTATTAATGAAGCCTCCAAAACCCTACAAAACCAAGGGATTAATGAAGGTGCAAAAAATTTATAAAATTCCACGGTAAACCCATCAGGGCCAGGAGCTTTCCGCAGGTTCACAGAGGAAATAACGTTCTTAATCTCATCAGTAGTAATGGGAGTATCAAGCATAGAAGACATATCCTGTGAAATCTCAGGGAAATCTAGGTTATCTAAAAAGTCATTCATATATTTAGAGTCTCGTAAAGACTCAGATTGATATAAGGAAGAATAAAAATCTAAGAAGGCTTGATTGATCTCCGCATGATCAAATATCAGTCGATCATTTTGATTATAAATCTGATTAATTTGAGATTTAGCATAATTACACTTCAGTTGGTTAGCCAACAGTTTACCAACTTTGTCACTGTGTACATAAAATTCACTTCTTGTTTTCTTTAATTAGTTTACAATCGAGGACGAAAGTAATAAACTGTGTTCCATTTGAAGTTCAGTTCTTTGTTTCTACAACTCCTCAGAGGGAGCTGTAACATATTTCTTATCAATTTCCTTAATCTTGTCCACAATTATCAACTCCTCCTGCTTCAACTTCTTCCTCAAAGCAGCAGAATACGAGATAATCTGACCACGAATATAAGCTTTAAGAGTATCCCAAAGAATGTTCACAGAAATATCCTCTGTGTAGTTGTTTGTAAAAAAGAGATCAATCTGTTCATTCATAAAGTTAACAAAATCCGAGTCCTGAAGCAGCAACGAATTAAAACGCCATTGTCCATTATTTTGTGTATTGACCTGAATTTTAATAGAAAGCTTAAGTGGAGCATGATCCGAAATGGTTATAGAATCATAATCACATTTAATCACTGAAGAGATAAGCTGAGAGTCAATAAAAAAATAGTCAATTCTTGAATACGAATGGTGAACATGTGAAAAAAAAGAAAAATCTTTTACCTGAGGATGCAAAAAACGCCAGATGTCCGTCGACCCAGAATCAGAGAGGAATGAGTTAATCAAAGTTGCAGATTTATTGGGTAAGGTCCGTAAAGGAGCCGAACGGTCCAAAACTGGAGATAAGCAAGTATTAAGGTCTCCACCCCAGATCAATGAAAACTCATTCAAATTCGGGAACCGATTAAATAATGATTTATAAAATTCCGGACAGTCCATATTTGGAGCATAAATGTTAACCAAAACTACCTTTTTATTGAATAGTCGTCCACTAACCAGTAGAAATCTACCATTCGGATCAGAGATAATATCATGTTGTACAAAAGTAATTGAGGAGTCTATAAAAATAGAGGCGCCTCAAATCTTAGCGTTAGAATTCAAATGAAACTGTTGTTCCTTCCAGAATTTAAAAAAACGTAGTCTGTCCCCCCTCCGCACATGGGTCTCTTGTAAAAATAGAACATGTGCTTTAAGTCTCCGGAATACTTTAAAAACTTTTTACCTTTTAATAGGATGATTAAGACCATTAGTATTCCAGGAGACAAAATTAATAATGGACTCCATAAACCCTAAAGTCAAACGGCAAAAAAGAGGATTGACAATAGGTTTGACCCACGAACCGGGAAAGGGAACAGAACAAACCAGAGATAACGAGAAGGAGAACGCAACCAATGCTTCAGTAATATAAATAGTCCAAGAAGAAAAAAACTAAAATGTGAAGCCCCTCCCACCACCCCCCAACCCATGAACTCAAGGCTAAATCTAAAGCAGACCCGCCAGAAGGAAGCAAGCACTAAAACTACTCCCATGACTTCCGATAGACGCTCACTAAAAAAAATGTAAATATAAAGATCAGCTAGTTATAAAACAGTAAAAGAATAAAAAAAAGTAGAACAGTTAAGACAAACACCATATAAAACAGAGAAAAAGCCAGAAAATATAAAGAAAACTGTAACAGACCACAGACCCTACGATAACCAAAAAAAAAAGAAACGAAATTATTAATATAAACTAGTTAGGGAAACCTACAGAAAAAAGTACATTTAAAGACTATGAAATTTAAGGCCTCAAAGGAAATACACGAAATGATGCTGAGGGAATAACCACCCAGAATCCCCAAGGAAAAAGAAAGGAATGACGCAATTAGAAAGAAAGTTTGGCAACCATATTAATTAAACAAAAATAAAGTTTTCTGCCCATATAAAGCAACCAAAAATTAAACCCGACAGATTCACAACCTTCGATCAAACGGAGATAATTAAAAATTACGATTAAGATGTTGAAGGTGAAAATTGACCCAGATAACTGTGGGCATCCGATGGAGATTCAGAAAGACGAAGGGCTCCATCAGGTGTACGAATCCTTAAACGCGCAGGGTAAAGCAGCGCTGGTTTTAAATCCATCTTGTAGAGTTCCGACATCACAGATCTGTAACGAACCCGTTGATCCCCAATCTGTTTACTGAAGTCCTCCACGAATCGGAACTGAAGATCCAAAAAATCAATATAACCTTTAGATCAAACAAATCGAAGCAGTTTCTCCTTGTCTTGAAAGTAATGAAAATGTAAAATGACATGTCAAGGTTTATCTGACTTAGACGAATATGATGGAACTCTGTGAGCCCGATCCAATAACGGTGGTTGGTCAGTAAATACAGTAGGAAATGCATCTTTTAAAAGTTGAGAAAAAACTTTATAGGGCTGTCAGATTCAACAGCTTCACGAACACCAATAATTCGAATATTCTGCCATCGCATTCTAGATTCAAGTCAGAGTTTTTAAAAGTCAGAAAGTCCAGTTTTTTCTTCATTGAAGTAATTGTTTCTTCAATTTTCTCCATCTTGAGTTCATTTTGTTGCGTGGATTTTTGAAGATTAGATATAACCAACTGATGTTCCGTGATAGATGTTTGCATTTTATTGATTGAATCCACAATTTTCTGGAAATTAATTGAAATTTCCGCACGAATCAGCTCCGTTATAGAGGTTGAAATTTCCCTTTGAATTAGATCTGATATAGCTTTCAGAGTCAACGTTGGTTCAGTCGGAGGGAGATCGGTACCTTTCGGTCTAACCGGAGGTTTGCCGTCTTTCCCATTTTTTCCGTTCTTGGACATAGCAGACCTTAAAAGCATCGGAATATCAAAAAGCCCAATTTGTTTCAGATTATTGTAAAAGTCGATGCCTTAATGGTTAAATATAGATGATCATAGGAAAAAAAACTCAGAGGTAATGGAGCGAGTCAAGAGCACGACTTCACTCCATGAGCTCTACCGGAAGTCTCCGTATTTTATCTTTCAACTGGATTATTGTGCTTGGTATTGATGCCAAGGTTGTATACTAGAGGCATCAACTTTATTTTTTTTGTTTTGTTTTCATATTCTTTTTATCTTTTTATTACCAAACAAAAAAACAAAACAAAAGAAAAGCACATCTACAAAAACCATGAGCTGAACAAAATCTATTTAAATATTGAGCAGTAATAGGGAGAAAAATGTAAAGGCAAAAGTAAACATACACAGCAGAGGTGCACCACACCAAAAAACCTCAGTCCTCACCCCGTAAGAAAGTCCAATACAGGGCCCCATATCCTTTCAAAGATGTCCCCTCTGTCCTCATTACGTAGTCTCAGTCTCTCCAAATGTAAAGTATTTCCCAGTTCTCTCAGCCACAGATCGTACGTAGGCACAGAGTCCATTTTCCACATTTGCAGGATTAACTTCTTAGCAATCACTGTTCCAAACAAAACAGCCTTTTTTTTCATACTTATTGGCTGAAGATAGCTCCAAGGATGGCTATGAGCGGGTCTGGTTCCCACCGCTTCCCAAAAGCCTCAGAGAAACAGTGAAAAATACTTTTCCAGTATGCATAAAGCTTACAACATGACCAGAATGAATGTGACAACTTACTGTTCACAGATTTACATCTATTACAAACTGGTGAAACAATAGGGTAGAAACTGTGCAACTTTTCTTTGGAATAATGAAGTCTATGTATTGTTTTAAACTGTATAAGTCTGTGTCTGACGTTGACCGAACAATCATGTATATTCTTAAAACACTCATCCCAGACCTCCTCTGTCAGTTCAATACAGACTACTTACTTTCGAAGAATATTAGAATTTACTTACTAAAGACATTTTTTAAAATCCATTAAAGAAAATGAAGTTTTACTTAATTGCTCACAGCAAACCATTGACTTTCTTGTGATCTTGGACATGAAATTCATACTCCAACTGTTTAAAAAAAAAATCACTCTTAGAAATTCCAAAACAGATCTTCAAACAAAAAGGGATAAACTAGAATGTGGACCAATAGAGAGTGGCTTAAAAAGAATCCAATTTCAGTGGTTTGTGTTACCTCTCAGGAGATCAAGGAAGGACGTGGTAATGTGACAGAAGTGCTGACAGGATTAATGAATAATTTAAACGGAAATCTGACAAACAGGGAGATTTCTAATCCAGACTCTCGAGTTTTTGTTGACATTCTAGATACACTTTCCAAAACCTTAAAGAAAGAAGACGAAGACATTTCTAGCCAAAATCTTAAAGTAAGTAATTTACTTTCATTTTCAAGAATAAAAATTCTAATAAAAATCAAAATTTCAAATAAAAATCCAAATGAAACGTTCTGCTGAGTTCATTATTTGAATGCCCGCCTGTGTCCCAGTATAAAGAGAGTAGTTCAATATCTCTTTAGAAAATGCAAAGAAATTACTGGCAAATACATTATTTGATTGATATTAATAATTTTGATTGAAAAGGATTGGTTACTTTTTGAATTGTTGCAGTCATCCCAGTGAGGATCCCGATTTTAGATGAAAGCTTGGTGAATTAATTCAAAGTCAGGATGGTGACAAGGAGGGGCACCGTAAGGCAGTGCTCCCATGTACGTAACACCCTTGCCTTTCTTTGTGGTAGAGATTTAAGGTATGACAGCTGCTATCAGACTAAATTGAAAAGTAACTGCAGAAGATTTATAGAGGGTATACACTGTGGTCACAGTAGTTGAGATGGGAATGAATGTTTAGAGTGTGAATGGTGTGGGAACCAAATACTCTGCTTTGTTCTGATTCTGTTTCCCAGTAGTAGGATTTGCAGTGGAATTGGTATAAAAATCCAAGCAATGTGATTTCCACACATTGCAGTCTGTCTGTAAACCAAACCAAATTCTTGGCTTACTTTTTTTAAAATCATGCTTGCTTGGAATCAGGGCATTAAACCATAAGATCATAAGACATAGGAGCAGAATTAGGCCAACCAGCCCATTTTTGTCTGCTCCACCATTCCATCATGGAGGTTCCACAGATTCACTTGATCTCCATTGCAGTCTATGGCAGAGCATTCCACAGATTCACTACTTTCTAGCTAAAAAAATACCTCTTTACCTCTGTTCTAAAGGGTCACCCCTCAACTTTGAGGCTGTGACCTCTAGTTCAGCCAAGTTTTTGCTCATTCTTCCAATTTGACTAAGTCCTGCTGCAATCTCCAGCTACACCTGCACCTACACCTCCGGCTATCTTCATACCATCTGCAAATTTTGCCACAAAGCTATCAATCCCATTATCTAAATCAGTGACAAAGTGAAAAGCAGTGGTCCCAATACTGACCCCTGATGAACTCCACTGGTCACTGGCAGCTAAGCAGAAAAGGCCCCTTTTATTTCCACTCACTGTCTCCTGCCATCAGTCATTACACTAACCATGCCAGTATCTTTGCCGTAACGCCATTGCATTTTATCTTAAGCAGCCTCGTATGTGTCAACTTATCAGAAACCTTTTGAAAATCCAAGTAAATGACATCCACCGCCTCTCCTTTGTCCACCCTGCTTGTTACATCCTTGAAGAGCTCTAACAAATTTGTCAGGCAAGAATTTCCTTTACAGAAACTATGCTGACTTTGACTTATTTTAGCATTAGTCTCCAACTAGCCCAAAACCTTAATAATAGACTCCAACCTTAATAATAGGCTCCAACACTTTCCCAGCCACTGCGGTTAGGCTAACTGGCCTATAATTTCCCTTCTTTTGCCTTCTTCCCTTCTTAAAGGGAGTGACATTTGCAATTTTCCAGTCCTATGGAAAAATGACAGACTCAAGTGATTCTTGAAAGATCATGACCAATGCATCTGTTGTCTCTTCAGCCACCTCCCTCAGGACTCTAGGATGTAGTCCATCTGGCCCAGGTGACTTATCCACCTTAAGACCTTTGAGTTTGCCTAGCACTTTTTCCTTTGTAATAGCAATGGCATTTGCTTCTACTCCCTGACACTCACGGATGTCCGGCCAGTGTCTTCCATGATAAAGACTGATGAAAAGTACTCATTAAGTTCACCTGCATGTCTTTTTCCCCCATTATATCTCACCAGCATCATCTTCCAGTGGTCCAATACCAACTCCCACCTCTTTATATATCTGAAAAAACTTTTGGTATCCTACTTTACATTATTGGCTAGTCTGCCCTCATATTTCATCTTTTCCCTTCTTATAGCTTTTTTAGTTGCCTTTCGTTAGATTTTAAAAGCTTCCCAATCATCCAGCTTCCCACTCATTTTTGCTACCTTATATGCCCTTCCCTTGGTTTTTATGCAGTCCTTTATCAGCCACAGTTGCCTCCCCCTGCCATTTGAGGACTTCTTCCTCTGTGGACATATCTATCCTGTGCTCGTGAACTGTTCCCAGAAACTTCCGTGATCTCCGCTCTGCCTTTATCCCAGCCAATATCCTCCTCCAATCCAATCGGGTAAGCTCCTCTCTCATGCCTCTGTAATTCCCTTTATACCATTGCGATACTGATAGACGTGACTTATGCTCCTCCCTCTCAAATTGCAGTATGAATTCAATCATATTATGATCATTGCCTCCTCAGGGTTTCTTCATGTTAAGCTCCTTAATAAGTTCTGTGTTATGACACAAAACCCAGTCTAAGATGGCTTTTCCCCGATTAGGCTCAAACACAAGCTGCTCTAAAAAGCCATCTCGTAGGCATTCAACAAACTCCCTCTCTTGCAATCTGACACCAGCATTTTTTTCCCAATCCCCTTGCATATTGAATTCCCTCATTACAATTGTGTCTTTACCCTTATTACATGCCCTTTCCAGCTACCTTCGCAATCTCAAGCCCACATGCTGGTTACTATTTGGAAGCCTATATATGATTCCCATAATGTTTTTTTCACACTTGCAGTTTCTTAAATCCACCCACAAAGGTTCAACATTCTCTGACCCTATGTCACTTCTTTCTAAGGATGTAATTCCATCTCTTACCAACAAAGCCACACCGCCATCTATGCATTCTTGCCTTTCCTTTTGATACAAAGTATATTCTTTCATGTTAAGCTCCCAATTATGGTCGTCTTTCAGCCACAATCAGTGATGCCCACAACATCAAATCAGCCATTGATTGAGTTTATCCATGCGTTTATCCAGCTTATTCTGAATGCTACACACATTTAAATACAGCACCTTCAGTCCTGCATTCTCCCTTTTGAATTTTAACTCTTTGCTCTGTCTGCATTTGATTGGCTTGTCCTTCCTTACATTCATGTTACACCCAGCATCTACTTGTAAACCTGTTGGCTCATCCTCAGCTCTATCACGCTATTTCCCATCCTCCTGCCATATTAGTTTCAACTACTCCCAACAGCTCTGGTAAATCTGCCCACAAGAATATTGGTCCCCTCGGATTGAAGTGCAAGAGATCACACCTGCCCCAGAATAGGTCACAATTATCCAGAATTCTGAATCCCTGCCCTCTGCTCCAATTTTTCAGCACACATTTTTCTGCCACCTTGTTCTATTCCTATCCTCAGTGTTGTGTGGCACTGGCAGCAATCCCGAGATTACTACCTTTGAGGTCCTGCTCCTCAGCTTCCTTCCCAACTCCCTGTATTCTTTCTTAGGACCTCTTCAGTCCTTTTGGAGAACTTAGTAAGTCCATTTCAGGAAGGGACAGGAGGGCGTCTGAAACTTGACAAATGCATCCTAATGCATTGTATTCATTTCTCTTCAACGGCTTCTTTAAGATAGTAACTGCTGGACTCACAGAGGCAAAGGTGAAACCTTTGGAAAAACGTTTCAAAAATTTAAGCATTTGTTGCTGCTTTTGTACCCAACTGTTTTTATAACTTACTTATTTCATCATATTTAGATGCGGGAAGCATTCTTTAAACATTTCAGGTCAATGGTGAGTATGTTTCTAAATATAAAGTTACATTGCGGACAATAAGATTTACTTGCAATATTATTGGAGAAAAATATCCATTGAGGCCCCATAAGATCTATCAATAAATAAGCCTGTTATCAGTGTCATGTGTGAGAGAGACAACGAGAGACAATAGAGAACCATTCAAAATGCTAATAAGAGAGAAGAGAGAGATTAACGAGAAAGAGACACATAATTCAGATTTTGGCGTCTGCCACAGACAGTTGGTTTTGAACCTGAACTGTTTGAAGTTTGATGGACAGGTGATACCTCATCAGGGTGATAAAAATAGCGGGTTTGCTAAGGCACAATACACATGCCACAAGACCCCGGAAAGAGCACTGTACCCCACAAGCTGGTGGGAGTTTGGAGGACCGATTCGCGGGAATCGGTCAGAGGCTCACAGAGTGCAGAAGTACAATCAGTGGGAACCTGGTCTGTGTCCGCCCTTGCCTGGGTGCCGGGTTCACCACGGAAGAACCATCGCATCCGGAACGGAGGGGTCACAGTCGGTGACCACAGCTGGATCAGCAGGCATCGAAAGGTTTGCCTGAAACCAACTGCATCTCTCTCTCTCTCTCTCTCTCTCTCTCTCTCTCTCTCTCTCTCTCTCCCTCTCCCTCTCTCCCTCTCTCCCTCTCTCAAGAAAATCATAAACGATACCCGAATTTTACAAGAATGATGCAATTGGAACTCAGCAAGACAAAACAACCTTCTGGAGATTTCACAGCTCTCAGGCAGGGAAATTTGTCTGCTGGACCTGTAACAGATTAACATACCTGAAGAAGAACATCTCCATTCAATGAACGGAGAGGACGAGAATCAGGTTTATTATCCCTGGCATGCATGACATGTTGTATGTATAGTGCAAAGCATAAAATTACAGTTAGAAAAGCAAATGTAAATAATACAAAGAAATCAATAACAAGGTCATGTTCAGAAACCTAATGGCAGAGGGGATTCTGAATTGTTGAGTGTAGTTCTTTCAGCTCCTTTACCTCCCCTCTGATGGTAGCGATGAGAAGAGGGCACATCTGGAATGGTGGGTGGGGGGGGGGTGTCATTAGTGATAGATGCCACATTCTTGAGGCACCATCTCTTAAGGATGTCCTTGATGGTGCCCACAATGGAGCTGGCATCGTTTATAACCCTCTGCACCCTCTTGCAGTCTGTGCACCAGAACCTCCGTACTCGGCTGTGATGCAGCTGTTGTATTGCTCTCCACTGCACGTTTATAGAAAGTTGTAAGTCTTTAATTACATACTGATTCTCCTCCATCTCCCAAAATAATAACAAGATGAACTGCTGGGAGATAATTATGTAAAAATTCCCATTGGATTTAATTAAAATAGTTTAAATGTTAACATTTTAAGTCTATTTGTAATTTTAGACTTAAGGTTTTTTTTTCTTTTTATTTAACATATTTGTAAACAAGGTCCCAATAATTTTAAATGTGTATGAAATTCAAAGTCTTCCACAAATATATTTTATCTACTGAGCCTCACGCCAGTGTCTCATAGGCTGTCATAATTTGTTGATGGAACCAGCCACTTATGCTGGGAGATTATTTGGCTACAGAGGTAATTTTCTCCAGCCAGTCATGCTACCAGCAAGCCATTAGGATGTGGGAGACACCTGGAGCAGCCACAAGAAACCTGTGCAGTCACAGGGAGAATGGGCAGACTGCCTACAGACACACCCAAGGTCAGAAAAATATCTAGGTTCAGCAGAAGCATTAAATGCCACACAACCTTCTCCAATGAGAGGTTTCAAAGAAAATGACACTCTTGTACAACTCATAGAATTCTTGAAACGCTGCTACTTAGCCCATTGAGTCCATGCCAGATCCTTGCAGTACGATTAATTCTATTTTCCCCAATGACTTGGATAGGTTGGGTGAGTGGGCAAATTCATGGCAGATACAATTTAATGTGGATAAATGTGAAGTTATCCACTTTGGTGGCAAAAATAAGAAAACAGATTATTATCTGAATGGTGGCCGATTAGGAAAAGGGGAGGTGCAACGAGACCTGGGTGTCATTATACACCAGTCATTGAAAGTGGGCATGCAGGTACAGCAGGCGGTGAAAAAGGCGAATGGTATGCTGGCATTTATAGCGAGAGGATTCGAGTACAGGAGCAGGGAGGTACTACTGCAGTTGTACAAGGCCTTGGTGAGACCACACCTGGAGTATTGTGTGCAGTCTTGATCTCCTAATCTGAGGAAAGACATCCTTGCCATAGAGGGAGTACAAAGAAGGTTCACCAGATTGATTCCTGGGATGGCAGGACTTTCATATGAAGAAAGACTGGATGAACTGGGCTTGTGCTCGTTGGAATTTAGAAGATTGAGGGGGAATCTGATTGAAACGTATAAAATCCTAAAGGGATTGGACAGGCTAGATGCAGGAAGATTGTTCCCGATGTTGGGGAAGTCCAGAACAAGGGGTCACAGTTTGAGGATAAAGGGGAAGCCTTTTAGGACTGAGATTAGGAAAAACTTCTTCACACAGAGAGTGGTGAATCTGCGGAATTCTCTGCCACAGGAAACAGTTGAGGCCAGTTCATTGGCTATATTTAAGAGGGAGTTAGATATGGCCCTTGTGGCTATGGGGATCAGGGGGTATGGAGGGAAGGCTGGGGCGGGGTTCTGAGTTGGATGATCAGCCATGATCATAATAAATGGCGGTGCAGGCTCGAAGGGCCGAATGGCCTACTCCTGCACCTATTTTCTATGTTTCTATGTTTCTTATAGTATGAGTTTCAGGTCATAACTACATCGCACAAAAAGGTTTTTCCTTACATTCCCCCTCATTCTAGCTTATCAATTTTAATTGGTGTTCCCTGCTCCTCAAACAAACCACCTATAGCTTAGCATTTCTTAATTTGTCAAACATAATCAAATACACCTCCATCGTATCTCCTCGCAATATTCTTTGCTTGAAAAAGAACAGCCCCAGCTTCCCCAGTCCAGCCACAGATGGAAGGCGTCATCCTTAGAATCGTTCCATCCAATGTCCTGAACATTGCCCAGCATCTCCACAACTTTCATTAAAAGCAATCGCTCGATTTACAAGTTCACATTTTTAGCCTATACCACTGTTTTGTAAAGTTGCAATATAACTCCCATGCATTTATATTCAATGATTATTTATAGAGTCTATGAACATATTTATTTACAAGTTTTTCCTTCAACATTCCCTGCAACATATAATGATTTGTAAACATTGATCGAGGGCCTTCAGTTCCTTTAGAGCTGCTCCCATTTAGTTTATACTGTTCTTGTACTATCATCTCTTCATTCCTTTTGCCAGAATGCATCTCTTCACATTTCTCTGTAGTAAATTACACTTGTTACTCAACTGTATATTTTTCTCGGCAGAGTATGTTCTCCTCAATGACCAGTTTCAGTATCTGCATACATTGAAACACCTAACGCATAAGTTTTATCCCATATGCTCTTATCAAAGTCACTAAAACAATTGCCTGCTGCTGAACATAATGTGGTCTGGGTTTTCTGGGATAAAATGTTGGTATAGGAGGTAGGACAGAATCTAACAATACCAGCTGTTGAACACACCAGTGGAAAAGTAATTAAAATTTGTTTTGCTGGCAGAGCAATCTTTTTTTTCTGTTGGTGAGATTTATGCTGTTCATTCTCCTATATTAAGTTTGAAAGCAAATATTCAGTACCCTCCTGAAGCAGGACCCAAGGAAAGGCTTCAAAATGTCTGCTGCCCGGGCTGGAACATGAAAAAAACACCTTAGAAAATGAGTAGACAAGGCTGCAGTCATTAACAGTCTCAAAAGCTTACTACAGTTACCTCCCTTTGCCACCTTTTGCTAGTCTTTTTTAAAGTGATTATTCAGCAGAGTTCAAAGCAGAGTTTGACAAATGTTTGATCTATAAGGTGGTCAAGGGACAAAGAGAGAACACAGTAATCTCATGCTGAAACCGAGTTACATAAGAACATAAGATCATAAAAAATAGGAGCAAGATTTGGCCATCTAGATCATTAAGCCTGCTCCACCATTCAATAAGATCATGTCTGATCTGGCCATGGACTCATCTCCACCTATCTGCCTTTTGCCCATAACCCTTAATTCCCCTGCTATGCAAAAATCTATCCAACTTTGTCTTAAATATATTTACTGAGGTAGCCTCCACTGCTTCATTGGACAGAGAATTCCATGGATTCACCGCTCTGGGAGGAGCAGTTCTTCCTCATCTCCTTCCCAGATCTACTCCCCGAATCTTGAGGCTATGTCCCCTAATTCTAGTCTCACGGACCAGTGAAAACAACTTTCCTGTCTCTCTCTTATTTGAAATAGGACAAGGAATTCCAGGCCCTTTCATACTTTTTATTGTTTCTATAAGATCTCCTTTCATTCTCCTGAATTGCACCGAGTACAGTTCCAGGTGACTGAATCACAAAGTGAGTTCTTAATAATATACAGGGTCTGGATAATCAAAGCTACAGAAAGGACCTGATAATCTGCTTTCTAAAAATGACTTTATGGAACAAATAACAAGATCCCTTTTTTCTTTCAGGTCTCCCGAAGTACATCCGAGAATGTCCCAACAAAGCAATCCTTTCAATCAACCATAAAGTATAAGTGAAATTGGTGAGGAAAGGTGCATTGATTAAGAGACGGCCATTTGCTCTGTCAGATTTGTTTCTCAGTTTGTCAAACCACCATACCTACAGCAGCAAACCCATTTGGGGTGAATTCTGCTTTTAATGAAAAATGTAGGTTTGAGGACATTGAGTGAAAATGATGGCCAAATTAGCTGGATCAGAAGGAAACAGGTTCACTGAACTGAATGGAGAAAACATGGAAAGAAAGGACATGATATAATATAAGCTAAAACGGTTACAGAACAGAAAGGCAATATCACAAGAAAACCTTAAATAAAGGATCAAGAGTCAATATTGCAAGATAATGGGAGTCATGAAAACAGAAATTAGATTTGTCCTGACGAAGGGTCTCAGCCTGAAACATCAGCTGTTCACTCTTTTCCATAGATGCTGCCTGTCCTGCTAAGTTCCTCCAGCATTTTGAGTGTGTTAGTTGAATAGGTCAGTCAAATGGATGTATAAAGTTATACACTTTGAAACAATAATAGTTACGAAGGAGTAAAGATAAGATAACTGTCATGGAAGTGAGAAAAAATAGGATGAAGGGCTGAGGCAGGAAGAAAGAGTCAGGGCCGGTGAGATTAAGAAGGGTTGTGGAATAAAAGAGAGCTGGGGTGGGGAGATGAAGGGATAGAAAGCAGGGGGTGGGTGAAATTTGGTGGGGACAGAGGGAGTCATGATTAGATGTTCAATACCTTATGAAAGTAGGCCAAATAGGAGAAAGTATCACAATTCAGTCAGGGGTAGTGTCTGCCCCTCCTGGCATAGGCAGCTGACATTTTTAATGCAATGAAGATCACGAGCAAAAAGTGTATGCCTTATAATTATTTAATCAATATCCTAATGATCTTTGGATATCACTAACAGTATATAGTTAATGTCACTCACTACTAATGTCTCTCTAAATCATGTTTGATTCAAGACTTTTGGCATGAAATGTCCCTTGTTGAACAGAATGTTAATAATGCAGGCAATTGAGTTCAGCTTTCATCAAAGTTGCTGCTGGACGCAGCAGACCAGGCAGCATCTCTAGGAAGAGGTACAGTCGACGTTTCAGGCCGAAACCCTTCGTCCTGGCAAATGGTCTCAGCCTGAAACGTCGACTGTACCTCTTCCTAGAGATGCTGCCTGGCCTGCTGCGTTCACCAGCAACTTTGATGTGTGTTGCTTGAATTTCCAGCATCTGCAGAATTCCTGTTGTTTGAGTTCAGCTTTTCCTACTCATCTGCCATTCAGCCAAGAAAATATACTTCACAACATTCCCAGAATCATGGTCATGCAAAATTTATCAATAAATATGGAAGAAAGTAAGTTTTCACTAATCCAATTTCTAAGATTACCTCTTGCAAGTTACAATTTTCTCTAAGACTTATGAATTCAAAGTTCAAAGTAAATTTATTATCAAAGTGCACGTGTGTCACCATATACCACTCTGAAATTGATTTTCTTGCAGGCATTCACAGTAGAACTAAGAAATACAATAGAATCAATGAAAAACTACACACAAACAAAAACTGACAGCCACTGTGTGAAAGAAGACAAACAGTGCAAATATTAAAAATAAATAAATAAATAAATAAATATATACATACATATGTACATACGTACATACTACTGAGACCATGAATTGTAGAGTCTTTGAAAGTACCTCTATAGGTTGTGGAATCAGTTCAGTGTTGAGGCGAGGGAAATTATCTACACTAGTTCAAGCGCTTGATAGTTGCAGGGTAATAACTGTTGATGATTCTGATAATGTGGGATCTAAGGCTTCTGTACCTCCATCCCAATACTAGCAGTGAGAAGAGAGCATGGCCTGCGTGCTGCTTACTTGTGGCAGTGCTCCTCGCAGATGTGCTAAGTGGTGTATTAATATATTACTTTATATCTTAAAGTGCATTACTATTATTAATTTAAATGAATTACATCCCCAACAGATAATGAAGAATGGAAAACAAGAAATTCTATAGCAAATCATTTACTCATGTCTTTGATGATTATCTTAGTACAGTTCTTAATAAAATTTTTAGCTTCTCTATGTACCAACCTTCTAATATGGTTTTTGTTAACTATATAGTATTTCAAAACTAGGAATGAAACAAAATGTCAAGCGTTAGTTAACTTTGGTTTATTTAAGCATTGTTCCCAAAATGAGTTTGAAATTGTTGTTTGGTTTATCTTTCATCATATTGTATATTTAACTGTTATAACTCATTGAGAATAGAAGCATAAAATGACTTCAGTTACATTACTGGTGTCTGTGGATACATTTATTCCCCACACTAAAATGCACCTGAGAATTTGGTGATGACTCCTTAATCATGCAGATTGAAACAAAACTCTTTACACTAGTTTTGACTAGTTAAAGCTGTATTAATCTTTAAACATTTTCTAGAGTTAGGAATTATCTTTTGATTATTTACTTTATATTTATTTGTCTGATAATAGGATTAGATATTTGGCTGGAGAACAAGGTTGTGGTGAAAAGTAATGATCATTGAAATGTGCAATGTTGTACCAGCATCTAATTCAAAATTACCACAAAAAATTACCAATAGCTTTCTTCCAATACACAACTTGGTAGCTTTCCCCATTAGGCTTTAAATGGAGATATGGATTTTAAATCAACAATACACGAGTGATGAAAAACTAATTTAAAAAAATAGAAATCCATTCAAATTGCAATTCATCCTCAAATTCAGCCAAACTTCAATAAGGACTTCCATTTCTGATCTCAAAGGAGCATTTGAAGTCTACAAAAAATTCAATCACTTGTGAGCCTACACTGAGTTTTGCTGCGAATGGAAACTGGCTACATGAACATTTTCTATTTTAGATAAGTAAAGACATATAACGCTTTTGTGTACTTTTAGATTGAATAGGAATAGGATTACTTGTAACTGATATAAATGCCATATGTAATAGTCTGGAGTTGTTTTGGTTGTTATTAATATTCAAAGAAAATATCTCTCATTCAAAATGTAATGCTTCATTCTGGACATAGATGATAAAAATAAAGAAATAACTGTGAGATAATAAACTTACTATTTTACTAGTATTATGCATTGAGCAGAAAGTTCCATTTAAATGCAATATATCAATTTTAAGAAACAGTTGCAAAGAGAACTATGTCAGTAATTTCTTCCAAAAGCTGTCATCTTTTTCTACCCTACCTTACTATAGCTGAAGGAATATTTTCAGTCATATAATAGTTATACCTTTACAGAAATCAGCCTATTATCTAACATCTTAAGCAAATAAAATAACAAAAGAATATACTCTGGGAAGAAATTTGTCTTTTCCTGATCGTACTGCAGAATTCGGGAACTGTCCCAGTAGTTCTAATCACCTCCGCATACATGCCATGAAAATTCTTTTCATATAGTCAAATATACTTGCCACAGCTTTGACTATCTTATCAAACAACTATTTTATCTGTAATTAAATGCTCCCCTCACGCCATTCACAATGGCACCTCTAAACATGACATTGTATCAAATATTGGGAGTCATTCCTTGTTGCATTCTAGCAGAATTGTTCCAATCTTTCCACATGACATAATCTTCCTCTTGCAAATTAACATAGTACTTTGACAATGTCGAAAGTCAGGAAGAATTGTGGCAGGGGACAATATTAACTTGAAATCAAGGTCAGGATCTGAGTCTTGGTCTGAAGTTTCATCTCTCATTCATCCAACTTGTTATTGCCATGTTATGCATTCTGGCCTCTACCTGTAAAGGTGACCATTATTTGGCAAATGATGAACACAAGAGGTTCTATAGACGCAGGAAGTCATGAGAAATACTTACAAAATGCTGGAGGAATTCCAGCATTTTACAAAGTAGAAGTAACAATTACAGTGCAATTTACCTACTGCTGTAACCATGGGGATATAGCACAAAACTCTTTACCAAAACATTTCAGCCCTTTGGTGGCAACAAAGGAATGGGGAACCAGGATGAGGTGCATTTTTTAAACAGCCTTGGAAATGAAGAAGATGGCATCACTGCACTTTGAGATGGCTGTTCCCGTATCATCAGACTCTCTTCTGACTGCCAACGCAATTGACGCAGTGACATTATTTCCAAATCTTATTGTCCCATGTCACGAGTGACTAAAAATTAAAAATTGACAAAATATCTTGTTCATATCGTACAAGCCTTTTCCATTCCCCTAGTCTAATGTTGGTCTCAGTTGTCAAGTATCAGCAGTGGGTCACTTTGTCATCACTGAAATAAAAGTTTAATATGAAACAAAATTTTCCATAAGAATGCATCTTCACTTATAGCATGGGGTTTAACGGGTAAAAGGAACTTGTGTGGCAGAAAATCATGATACGCGTAATATCATTACAGATTTAACCCTGTCGTGTGCCTTTCCAATCTCTTCCATGTCTGCTGTGGTGATGGTATATGTTCATTTACTGTATATATCCACTTTCACAGGGATTTCTTTTGGGTGCCCTGTATCATTTCTATTTGTAGATTCTTCATGTCCTGTTGACTCCTTCATCATAAGCAGCCCCTCAGGAATAAAGATTACTATTGAAGCTGATGTAGATGCACAGGCTATGCTACAGGTACAAGAGACATCTGGCAAATGAGTAATTGGGACAGTGGTATGTTTCATTTGTAGTTTAAACTGGACATTGCTGTGCTCTCGATACATGCATCAGTGGATTTCAGTGCAGTCCTGAATACTCCTAAATTTTGAGTTGTCATGGGCTAGGGATTTTGACAAGTTGTTGAGGATGTTCCACATTTTTCAAACAGGCTTTAAGAATATCTAAGTATTCCTTCCCATGAAAGTGCTTGGATGGTAATGACACGTGGTCTCCATCAAGCTCGCGGCTCAGATTTCATTCTTTATTTCAGATGTTTTTTGGGGACAGAGAGGAGTGCGGTCAGGTTAGGGTTTACTGACAAGGATGTGGGGGAAGTTGGCTGTAAGGCCAAAGTCTAATCCCCCGCTCCACATTTGAAGGCCAATGACATGGACTTGGGGCATTTATGGTCAGATGTTGGGAGATTCCACCCCACCCCCCCAGGGTCAATGAATTGTCAGTGGGTTCCAGAGCTGGAGTTCCATGTGGGCAGGATGAATGAGGTCCGATGACACACAGGGCTCGCGGATCAGCAAGACTCAATTTGGAGGTCTAGTATTCAGTAATCGGCAGGTCCTGGGGTCAATGCTGAAGCTCAAGACCTGACAGTCAAATCGCAAGTCTGTAAGTTGAGGAACATTGGCCAGTACCCAAGTCTATGAATCTCTGTGAGCCAGTGAGGAAGTTGAAGTTGAAGTTCAAATCTTTCAACCATACATGAATACAGCCAAACAAAACAGAAGTTCCAATGACTGCAAGATCACGTCTGCTGGAGGCTGAAGACAGCCTGTCCTGGAGTAGGACAACTGTGTATGTGTGTGGGTGGGAGGGAGGGAGGAATGGGGCCTGGTTTGCTCTTGTTCATTTGTTGATTGTTATGTTCTGTTCTGTTGTGTTCCGTGTTGTCCGGCTGAGCGTTGTGGGGATGCTACGTTGGTGCCAGAATGTATGGTGACACTTGACACCGTATGGTGTGCTCCCTGCATACTCTTGGGTATTGTTGGTTGTTAACACAAATTATGCATTTCACTGTGTGTTTCTACGTACACGTGATAAATATGAGACACCCCATTCAAGATTCAAAATTCCAGATTTAAAGTTCGAAGTTCAAGGTAAATTTGTTATCCTAGTATGTATATAGAAACATGGAAACATAGAAAATAGGTGCAGGAGTAGGCCATTCGGCCCTTCGAGCCTGCACCGCCATTTATTATGATCATGGCTGATCATCCAACTCAGAACCCAGCCTTCCCTCCATACCCCCTGACCCCTGTAGCCACAAGGGCCATATCTAACTCCCTCTTAAACATAGCCAATGAACTGGCCTCAACAGTTTGCTGTGGCAGAGAATTCCACAGATTCACCACTCTCTGTGTGAAGAAGTTTTTCCTAATCTCGGTCCTAAAAGGCTTCCCCTCTATCCTCAAACTGTGACCCCTCGTTCTGGACCTCCCCAACATCGGGAACAATCTTCCCGCATCTAGCCTGTCCAATCCCTTTAGGATCTTATACGTTTCAATCAGATCCCCCCTCAATCTTCTAAATTCCAACGAGTACAAGCCCAGTTCATCCAGTCTTTCTTCATATGAAAGACCTGCCATCCCAGGAATCAATCTGGTGAACCTTCTTTGTACTCCCTCTATGGCAAAGATGTCTTTCCTCAGATTAGGGGACCAAAACTGCACACAATACTCCAGGTGTGGTCTCACCAAGGCCTTGTACAACTGCAGTAGTACCTCCCTGCTCCTGTACTCGAATCCCCTCGCTATAAATGCCAGCATACCGTTCGCCTTTTTCACCGCCTGCTGTACCTGCATGCCCACTTTCAATGACTGGTGTATAATGACACCCAGGTCTCGTTGCACCTCCCCTTTTCCTAATCGGCCACCATTCAGATAATAATCTGTTTTCCTATTTTTGCCACCAAAGTGGATAACTTCACATTTATCCACATTAAATTGCATCTGCCATGAGTTTGCCCACTCACCCAACCTATCCAAGTCACCCTGCATCCTCTTAGCATCCTCCTCACTGCTAACACTGCCACCCAGCTTCGTGTCATCCGCAAACTTGGAGATGCTGCATTTAATTCCCTCATCCAAGTCATTAATATATATTGTAAACAACTGGGGTCCCAGCACTGAGCCTTGCGGTACCCCACTAGTCACTGCCTGCCATTCTGAAAAGGTCCCGTTTATTCCCACTCTTTGCTTCCTGTCTGCTAACCAATTCTCCACCCACACCAATACCTTACCCCCAATACCATGTGCTTTAAGTTTGCATACTAATCTCCTGTGTGGGACCTTGTCAAAAGCCTTTTGAAAATCCAAATATACCACATCCACTGGTTCTCCCCTATCCACTCTACTAGTTACATCCTCAAAAAATTCTATGAGATTAGTCAGACATGATTTTCCTTTCACAAATCCATGCTGACTTTGTCCGATCATTTCACCGCTTTCCAAATGTGCTGTTATCACATCCTTGATAACTGACTCCAGCAGTTTCCCCAACACCAACGTTAGGCTAACCGGCCTATAATTCCCCGGTTTCTCTCTCCCTCCTTTTTTAAAAAGTGGGGTTACATTAGCCACCCTCCAATCCTCAGGAACTAGTCCAGAATCTAACGAGTTTTGAAAAATTATCACTAATGCATCCACTATTTCTTGGGCTACTTCCTTAAGCACTCTGGGATGCAGACCATCTGGCCCTGGGGATTTATCTGCCTTCAATCCCTTCAATTTACCTAACACCACTTCCCTACTAACATGTATTTCACTCAGTTCCTCCATCTCACTGGACCCTCTGTCCCTTACTATTTCTGGAAGATTATTTATGTCCTCCTTAGTGAAGACAGAACCAAAGTAATTATTCACCATACACAATCTTGAGATTATTTTTAATGGATTTATTGAGTATAACTACCTACTCAATAAAAGCATTTTAAAAAGAATCTCAGGTTTGTATATGGTGTGGTGACATATATGTACATTGTTAATAAATTTGCTTAGAACTTTGAATTTCAAATCTCTAACCTTGAGTGGGGTGTCTGATTCAGCTATATAACATTATTCATGCAAATAAAGTGGCCTAACTGTTGGATCTAAATTGGGCCTCTAGGTTGGGGCTGTTAACTTGGAAAATGATGCTGCCATTCGTGTGCTTATACTGATAACTAATTTGGAGGATTTGTAGAAAGGCTGTTAGTGGTAACTTTCCATTGCTTTGAGGTACCTCCTGTAATTTAACCATGTGCACAGAAGCACAAGTATCCCTGTTCTCTCATAGATCATAAGCTTTTTTCCACCCTTAATATATTGATCTTTCCTTTGGACCTCCAAACGCTGTGCTAATCAATTGAAGAAATGGTGTGCTCATCAGCACTGTGTACCCATTGTTTAAAAGTGGCTCCCATGGAATGGGAAGTTGTCCATGTTTCCCAGAATCTCACAAGAACCATTTTTGTCAGGATGTTGTGTTGTACAACTTGACGTAAAGAACTTCTGTTTAACAATTTGTTAAAGTGCTATAAACTTTTGATTGGTAGCTTTTAAGTGCAAGGCTTGTCCTCTGGTATGCTTTAAAAATTGCTTCACTGATAATTTGGAGCTGCAAATGTGTGAACATGCAAGATTGCCTGTGTACTGCAACTCGATGACTAAAGTCGGCATAAACTTGCTTCTGAAGTGAAGGTGATATAGATTAAACACTTTTCCCTTTGTCCTGCAGAATAGATCCACTTCAGGGGAAATCTTACTGGATAAAGCAGTGAAAAAGACTGAGAAATGTGCTGGGGGATTGACAGAGTTTTGCTTGATACCTGTCTGTAATAAAATAAGATCTTCTCTGGTCCAGCAGGGGAGATTTGATCGAGGTCTACAAAATTATGAGGGGTATGGATAGGGTAAATACAAGCAGGCTTATTCCCCTGAGGTTGGGTGGGACAACAACTAGAGGTCCAGGGTTAAAATTAAAAGGTGAAAAGTTTAAGGGGAACATGAGAGGAAACTTGTTCACTGAGAGGATCATGAGATTGTGGAACGAGTTGCCGATACAAGTACATACGAGCTCAATTTCAACCTTTAAGAGAAATTTGGATAGGTACATGGTTTCTATAAAGGAAAACCTTACCTGACAAATCTGTTATAGTTCTTCAAGGAAGTAATGGGCGGGGTGGTCAAAGGAGAGGCAGCGGATGTTATTTACTTGGATTTTCAGAAGGCATTTGATAAGGTACCTCACAGGAGGCTGTTTAACAAGATAAAATCCTACAGTGTTACAAGAAAGATACTGACATGGATAGAATAATGGCTGCCAGGCAGTACGCAGTGAGTGGGAATAAAGGGGGCCTTTTCTGTTTGGCTACCAGTGACATATGAATACTTTACATTGTGGTCAAAATGCAGCATAAATAATGTTCAATGTGGTTCCTGATGGGCAGGTTCCTGATTGCTTCCTGAACTTGTCCCCTAGTGAGAAGTTTGTACTTGCTGCTGTTGTGACTTGCAGGCAAACTCTTATTGCATATTGTTTTTAAGTTAGAAAAGCCATTTGTTCTAAATGAGCTAGATTGGGTGACATAGCAACCTTACAATGTGATCAAATTTTCTCACCCATCCCCATCCCTGGCTCCCAAGAATTTTCAGCCAATGTACTTTTTGCACTGATTGGCCTAAAACAAATCATTCTTCCCTGAATCCCCACACCCCAAATTTCTATTGCATTCCTTGAGGCATCTCCAGTTGTGTATATACCTTCAAAGTCATATTATGGTGTATTAAGAAACTTTGCTTAAATACATTATCAACGAACACATGCAACTTGCAAAGACTACAGAAAGTTTACTGGTACAGTGCATGCTTTAATTTACTAATGTGATCACTGATCTTCGGTGGCAGAGTAGAGATACGTCTCTATCAAGGAAGGTGTAAGATGCTGCTTCCCTGCAGGTCACCCTTGGGCAAGGTGTAGCACCTGCTTACCCACCCCCTCCCCCGCCGATCAGGGTCACATGGGAGCAGGTGGTGCATCACTGTATGAGTAGCTGGTATATAAGAACATAAGAAATCCTGGTTATGCAACCACTGACGCCAGGCGGACAATCTCTTAAGAGTACTGATAATGGCTGCGGTCACCCGTGTTGTAAAGACACTGGCCAGAAGAAAGCAGTGACAAACCACTTCTGGAGAATTTTCCAAGAAAAATCATGGTCATAGACCACGATCGTGCACATCATATGACACGGCGCCAGATGCTGATGATGACGATGGTGATCTGCCTCTTTCACACGTGGCAAATTTATAACTTCCAGAAATCGCTGGAGATGTTCGATTAAAGTTACTGCGTAAATTCTTAACACCTCTCTTCAAATAGAACACTAACTCTCCTACTTGGTGGCATTAAATTAACTAAAGATGTATAAGACTTCAAACACATTTATCTTTTCTGCACCTTATATGTTTGATTATCGTTTCGTTCTCTAAGATATCCCTGGCACAAAAGAACACGTCCACAGTGCTCTAAGTCAGTGCTGAATACTTCCTGGATCTTCCTTTACTCATTGATCTTTACAATGTATCTAGTATGTTGATGATCAACCATTTTACACAAGTTCTTTTTGCATCCACTCCCCTTTAAATCAGATTCCCTGTAAGGTGGCTACTAGATTGCTTTCTTACACAGCTCCTCATCTCATCTGAACTCACTTTCTATAGACCAGGACTCCCTTGCTCAACCAGCCTTGTTGTCTGCTTTAACTCTGAGTTATGTTAAAGAATAAATTCACACACAAGCTTCAAGAAATGCGAACAGGCATAATGATTTATTGTAAAAGCTCTACAAAGCAAAGCAGTGCTTAACAGATTGACTCAATTACTTATTACATGCTTTATTACGGCTTTCTGAGAGGCAGGACTGCGCAGGCGTGTGACGTCGGGCAGTGCAGCGCGGCAGATTTAAAAGGGCAGACATCCTGCTTCGGATTTGATTCGAAGAAGGAGTCTGAGAGTCTGAGTGGGAGTGCCGAAAAAGAGATTTTTGAAATTTTCGTTATTTTTTTTCTCCAACGGCTTTCTGAGAGGCGGGACTGCGCAGGCGTGTGACGTCGGGCAGTGCAGCGCAGCAGATTTAAAAGGAACAGAGCCTCAGAGAGCGGGCAGCGTAGTTTGCGGGCTGCGGAGTGAGCCGGGAGCAGAGTGAAGACTTAAGGGCTTCGGCTCACCGGGCTTGGGCGAGGCGAGGAAGGTTTGACATTCATTTTCTGTTGCTATTTGAGGAGAGGGGCATTATGACTGTGAGGGCAGTTTGCTGTTCTCGGTGTCGGATGTGGGAGGCCCTGGAGTCTCCAAGCCTCCCGGACGTCTACATCTGCGCCAAGTGCATCGAGATGCAGCTCCTAAGGGACCGCGTTACGGAACTGGAGCTGCAGCTCGATGACCTTCGTCTGGTCAGGGAGAGCGAGGAGGTGATAGAGAGGAGTGGAAGGCAGGTGGTCACGCCGGGGCCACGGGAGGCAGACAAGTGGGTCACGGTTAGGAGGGGGAAGGGGAAAAGGAAGGTGATGGGGAGTACCCCGGCGGCTGTGCCCCTTAACAACAGGTACTCCTGTTTGAGTACTGTTGGGGGGGACAGCTTACCCGGGGGAAGCGACAGTGGCCCTGCCTCCGGCACAGAGTCTGGCCCTGTAGCTCAGAAGGGTAGGGCAAGGAAGAGGAGGGCAGTTGTGATAGGGGACTCGATAGTAAGGGGGTCAGATAGGCGATTCTGTGGACGCAGTCCAGAGACTCGGATGGTAGTTTGCCTCCCTGGTGCCAGGGTCCGGGATATTTCTGATCGTGTCCAAGATATCCTGAAGTGGGAGGGTGAAGAGCCAGAGGTCCTGGTACATATAGGTACCAATGACATAGGTAGGAAAAGGGATGAGGTCCTGAAAGAAGAATATAGGGAGCTAGGAAGGGAGTTGAGAAAAAGGACCGCAAAGGTAGTAATCTCGGGATTACTGCCTGTGCCACGCGACAGTGAGAGTAGGAATGCGATGAGGTGGAGGATAAATGCGTGGCTGAGGGATTGGAGCAGGGGGCAGGGATTCAAGTTTTTGGATCATTGGGACCTCTTTTGGCGCAGGTGTGACCTGTACAAAAAGGACGGGTTACACTTAAATCCTAGGGGGACCAATATCCTGGCAGGGAGATTAGCGGGGGCTACTGAGGTGACTTTAAACTAGAATGGTTGGGGGGTGGGAATCAAATTAAAGCGGCTAGGTGTGAGGAGGTTAGTTCACAACAGAGGGATGGGAACCAGTGCAGAGAGACAGAGGGGTGTAAAGTGAGCGTAGAAGCAAAAAGTACAAAGGGGAAAAGTAAAAGTGGCAGGCCGACAAATCCAGGGCAAGCATTAAAAAGGGCTAAGAGAGTTGTAAAAGAGCGCCTGAAGGCTTTATGTGTCAATGCAAGGAGCATTCGTAATAAGGTGGATGAATTGAAAGTGCAGATTGTTATTAATGATTATGATATAGTTGGGATCACAGAGACATGGCTCCAGGGTGACCAGGGATGGGAGCTCAACGTTCAGGGATATTCAATATTCAGGAGGGATAGACACGAAGGAAGGGGAGGTGGGGTGGCGTTGCTGGTTAAAAAAGAGATTAACGCAATAGAAAGGAAGGACATAAGCCGGGAAGATGTGGAATCGATATGGGTAGAGCTGCGTAACACTAAGGGGCAGAAGACGCTGGTGGGAGTTGTGTACAGGCCACCTAACAGTAGTAGTGAGGTCGGAGATGGTATTAAACAGGAAATTAGAAATGTGTGCAATAAAGGAACAGCAGTTATAATGGGTGACTTCAATCTACATGTAGACTGGGTGAACCAAATTGGTAAAGGTGCTGAGGAAGAGGATTTCTTGGAATGTATGCGGGATGGTTTTTTGAACCAACATGTCGAGGAACCGACGAGAGAGCAGGTTATTCTGGACTGGGTTTTGAGCAATGAGGAAGGGTTAATTAGCGATCTTGTCGTGAGAGGCCCCTTGGGTAAGAGTGACCATAATATGGTGGAATTCTTCATTAACATGGAGAGTGACGTAGTTAATTCAGAAACAAAGGTTCTGAACTTAAAGAGGGGTAACTTTGAAGGTATGAGACATGAATTAGCTAAGATAGACTGGCAAATGACACTTCAAGGATTGACGGTGGATATCCAATGGCAGGCATTTAAAGGTTGCATGGATGAACTACAACAATTGTTCATCCCAGTTTGGCAAAAGAATAAATCAAGGAAGGTAGTGCACCCGTGGCTGACAAGAGAAATTAGGGATAGTATCAATTCCAAAGAAGTAGCATACAAATTAGCCAGAGAAAGTGGCTCACCTGAGGACTGGGAGAAATTCAGAGTTCAGCAGAGGAGGACAAAGGGCTTAATTAGGAAGGGGAAAAAAGATTATGAGAGAAAACTGGCAGAGAACATAAAAACGGACTGTAAAAGCTTTTATAGATATGTAAAAAGGAAAAGACTGATAAAGACAAATGTAGGTCCCCTGCAAACAGAAACAGGTGAATTGATTATGGGGAGCAAGGACATGGCAGATCAATTGAATAATTACTTTGGTTCTGTCTTCACTAAGGAGGACATAAATAATCTTCCAGAAATAGTAAGGGACAGAGGGTCCAGTGAGATGGAGGAACTGAGCGAAATACATGTTAGTAGGGAAGTGGTGTTAGGTAAATTGAAGGGATTGAAGGCAGATAAATCCCCAGGGCCAGATGGTCTGCATCCCAGAGTGCTTAAGGAAGTGGCCCAAGAAATAGTGGATGCATTAGTGATAATTTTTCAAAACTCGTTAGATTCTGGACTAGTTCCTGAGGATTGGAGGGTGGCTAATGTAACCCCACTTTTTAAAAAAGGAGGGAGAGAGAAACCGGGGAATTATAGACCGGTTAGCCTAACGTCGGTGGTGGGGAAACTGCTGGAGTCAGTTATCAAGGATGTGATAACAGCACATTTGGAAAGCAGTGAAATCATCGGACAAAGTCAGCATGGATTTGTGAAAGGAAAATCATGTCTGACGAATCTCATAGAATTTTTTGAGGATGTAACTAGTAGAGTGGATAGGGGAGAACCAGTGGATGTGGTATATTTGGATTTTCAAAAGACTTTTGACAAGGTCCCACATAGGAGATTAGTGTGCAAACTTAAAGCACACGGTATTGGGGGTAAGGTATTGGTGTGGGTGGAGAATTGGTTAGCAGACAGGAAGCAAAGAGTGGGAATAAACGGGACCTTTTCAGAATGGCAGGCGGTGACTAGTGGGGTACCGCAAGGCTCAGTGCTGGGACCCCAGTTGTTTACAATATATATTAATAACTTGGATGAGGGAATTAAATGCAGCATCTCCAAGTTTGCGGATGACACAAAGCTGGGTGGCAGTGTTAGCAGTGAGGAGGATGCTAAGAGGATGCAGGGTGACTTGCATAGGTTGGGTGAGTGGGCAAACTAATGGCAGATGCAATTTAATGTGGATAAATGTGAAGTTATCCACTTTGGTGGCAAAAATAGGAAAACAGATTATTATCTGAATGGTGGCCGATTAGGAAAAGGGGAGGTGCAACGAGACCTGGGTGTCATTATACACCAGTCATTGAAAGTGGGCATGCAGGTACAGCAGGCGGTGAAAAAGGCGAACGGTATGCTGGCATTTATAGCGAGAGGATTCGAGTACAGGAGCAGGGAGGTACTACTGCAGTTGTACAAGGCCTTGGTGAGACCACACCTGGAGTATTGTGTGCAGTTTTGGTCCCCTAATCTGAGGAAAGACATCTTTGCCATAGAGGGAGTACAAAGAAGGTTCACCAGATTGATTCCTGGGATGGCAGGTCTTTCATATGAAGAAAGACTGGATGAACTGGGCTTGTACTCGTTGGAATTTAGAAGATTGAGGGGGGATCTGATTGAAACGTATAAGATCCTAAAGGGATTGGACAGGCTAGATGCGGGAAGATTGTTCCCGATGTTGGGGAGGTCTAGAACGAGGGGTCACAGTTTGAGGATAGAGGGGAAGCCTTTTAGGACCGAGGTTAGGAAAAACTTCTTCACACAGAGAGTGGTGAATCTGTGGAATTCTCTGCCACAGCAAACTGTTGAGGCCAGTTCATTAGCTATGTTTAAAAGGAAGTTAGATATGGCCCTTGTGGCTACAGGGGTCAGGGGGTATGGAGGGAAGGCTGGGTTCTGAGTTGGATGATCAGCCATGATCATAATAAATGGCGGTGCAGGCTCGAAGGGCCGAATGGCCTACTCCTGCACCTATTTTCTATGTTTCTATGTTTCTATTATCCATAATACAATTAGAAAAAATAGTAATGTCTAATGTGAGGAGATGCAAATACAACCAAATTTCATGAAATTACCATTAAAGAAAAAACTCGTGCAAGTTCTTGCAAGACATTAAAAGATTTGTAAATTAGTGAAAATTTCAATTTATAATCCACCTATGAGCATTATCATGATTTAATTTCGTTTTCTGGCAA
Source organism: Mobula hypostoma (assembly GCF_963921235.1). Classification (NCBI taxonomy): domain Eukaryota; kingdom Metazoa; phylum Chordata; class Chondrichthyes; order Myliobatiformes; family Myliobatidae; genus Mobula; species Mobula hypostoma. The sequence goes on along the minus strand of NC_086098.1, from coordinate 52,933,699 downwards.
TTATGTTAATAATAGCAATAGTCAACACCAGCACACCTGCAATTGCACCAATCAGGACTCCCAGGACTGTGCCATGAACCTGTGCTGTCTCACAGCGATCACCAAAGAGCTGGTGTATTTGAGTTGACGCACACCTAAAAAGGAACAACATTACAGAATATGACATAACAATATCGCACAAACAACAGCCTTTCTGTCCAACAGTTTAATGCTGGTGCCTACAGTATGTTCCATACAGATCCCCCCATCTAACAGCTTCCAAGTTCACTAACACATCCTTTCTACAGTCTTCATGTGCTTACCTAGGTTTCCCAGTGAGCAATAGTTCTCTACTATACCAATAATGCAAACTGTGTAGAGCCGTAACAAGCAACTCTGAGAATGTGTCATCAGATAATGGCCAGGATAAGTTGTAAGGAGCAGTTTACCCAGTGGCCCTGATCTATAAGAGCATCTTCTGAAGTCACAATTAATTATTTTTGGTCATGCTAATTTCATGTTCTGCATTTTGTTTGAACTTGATGATGAAACTGGAAAGAGATACAGGGCATTACGGAGAATGGTAGTTTAGGCTGCGACGGCTATCAAAACAAAATGGATTGCTTAGTCCTCCCATTTCACTCTTTTCCACAGATGCGACCTGACCTGCTGTATTCCTCCAGCATGTTCTGTGTGTTGTTTGGATTTCCAACCTCTGCAGGCTTTATCGTGTTTGAATCTTGCCCATCTTCTATCAAACACAAATATAGGGAAAATTCTATTCTCGCTCGGAGCTGCACATCTCCCTAAAGATTATACTGTGTTAAAGATTGTTGCATGGGACTAATGGGTCAGGTAGGCAATATCTATCAATAAAGTTGAAGTAATGCTAGCATGGGGAATACAACGTGGGCTTGATGATGATCATCAATATTCTCTTGCCCAGCAGTGTCATATATTTGTATACTTTTTTTTTGCTACAACGTTTATAATCATGCCATTATTACAGGTATAATTACAACATTTAAAAAGATATTCAGACAGCTACATGGAAACAAAATGATGAGGGAAAAGAGACAAATGCAGGCAAATGGCATTAGCTCAGATGGGCAACTTGGTTAGCATAGACAAGTTGAGCTGTATGGACTTTTTGATATCAAATAACTCTATCAACTTAGTAGGACATGTGTCCGATTGTCATGTGGTGTAGCAAATTCAAATATTGTTGAGGTTGGCTTTCAACAAAAGTAATTTGCATTTCAGAAAAGGGTAGATCAGATCTTTGTAACAAATGGACATCTGTGGTTCTGGAATCAGAGAAATCAGATTTCATAGTGCAAACTGAGACAAAAGATCATCAAAATTTTCTAAGTAAACCCTGCAAAATAACTATTTTGCTCCTTCAAAGTACCACACATGAGTTACAGAAGCTTCACCTACCTGCAACTTGCTTTCCCATTCACAATAACTCAGACTGCTGAGTATCTAGTCTGTTCTACTGCTCGCCGATGCCTTAATGGAGGACCCCTGGGCTGAATTGGCACTTCTGTATGAATCAGTGGAGTCAGATCTTTGAAAAAAAGATTAGTTAAGTTCAGCGATTGATTTTTGCATTTTGATAATTGTTTCTTTCCTGTTTTCTTCTATAATCTCTGGGTTAATTCCCTTGGTCTTCTCTCAATCATCCAGAGCTTCTCTCCAGTGTCTTCTTCAAGCATCAAATTAGACAAGACTCTGGATACAGAAAGTATGGCATGAACCACATCCAGCCATTTCTGTGCCATTATCCATTATCCATTATGCAGGTCATTCATGAGTGTGAGAATCATGAATTGAGTCTAATCCATCCCTTTCCAACCTTGGACAAGTGCAAAAACCACCTGAGGGTGTATGTGCCCCCTAGTCCATAGTTCAAAGACTATGCTACGTTGCATATGGCAATTGTTGCTGCTAATGTCACCCCAGTGGCCCTGATTCGGGAACCACATGGTTGCAAGTTTAGCACCCAATGAAATTCTCCGTGTAGTTCAAAAAATCCTAGAAGTTATTGTTACCATTTACAATGAATGGCAACAATCTGTGTTAGGTGTGAGTCTAACAATGTCTGAGAGGTAGAGAAAGGGAGGGGAACAGCACGGCCAAATAGGAACAGTATGTTCTTAAAAAGTGGCAATGCTTCAAAATAGCACATTGCATTGAGCAAGATTGAGTGGAGAGGTTGCTTTCAGGGTCATATTGAGAGTCCTGAGGTCATGTATTGAGAGCACACAAACGTCCCGGTGTAAGTAGGGGCAGAATCACACCACCTCACAAATCCAAACTCCTCTCCCATTAGCTCTCTGCTGCCCCACATGTGGAGTCTGCGATTCTCACATTCGCTCATTCATTGCCTCAGAATCCACACCAGAGAAGAAGCTTTGAAGGGACGATCTCACAGTAGTTTGTTTGATGCATTTAATAAGTGGCTCTGTATCCATTGGAACTTAGAAGAGCAAGAGGAGACTTGATGAAACATATAAACTCATTATGAGTGTATACATAGCATATTCTTTGCAGTGTTGGGGAACCAAAACCTGGAAGTCTTAGGTTTAAAGTGAGAGGGAAAATATTTAATAGGAACTATGGAAGCTATTTTATGTTACACAGAGCAGCAAGCAATATGGAATGAGAGGCCAGAGGAAGTGTACCTGATTAAATTATCCCACCTGAGGGATAACCAGTAAACTAATCCCACTCCAGATCCATAATTCGTAGTTGTTAGGTGTGTCAGCTGTTTTTTTAACTAACAGTGCATAAACCTTTGTATTTTCTGACCCCTGGTTTATTGGAGAAGTAAGCTTCAATCATTTTTCTTCACCATTAAGAAGAACAGAATGAGCAGTGTACTGTACCCCTTCAGTCTTCCATAGTGTGTTTGAAAAAGCAGCATGTCAAATTACCACATATAAAAGTAGCAACTGGAGGTAGACTCTCACATATTTCCCCCTCTAGTTCTTCAAACCATACACCCATCAACAATACCATTTACTTTACAAAATTTTGCCAAGTTTCTCATTCATGTGTCCCTGCCATGAGCTCTCCTTATAACTGACTGTTATCACCCTGTTGACCAATCATATTTATTACTTGCACAAGTAACTAATTTCTCTGCAAAAATCCCTAAACAACTTCAAATCACATGAAGTTAACAATGAAGCACAGAACTCAGCTTTCTAAACCCGACTTTCAGTCTGCGATGGGAAAGTAACAACCACACCAAGAGAAAACATGAGAAGAAACTTTACCATTGAACTCAATAATAATAATGAGGTCATCATTTTTTAAGAAACTTTTGCGGTGGAGATCCCTGTGTGATATGAATCTTGCCCATCCCCGGGAGGAACTCCAGTAACAGTCGCATGCATGATTGTAGTATCCAGTTAATGTGGGCTTGTCCCAATAGGAGGTGCTATTGCTGCCTGTAATTAAACAGTGTCATACATATTAGGTCATTTAATGCTACCTTAAATATTAAAGCAGAGTGCAGAATCATATTGGTAGGAAATATGAAGCAAATCTAACAATTTAATAGTGTAACAATCTCAAATTTAACAATTCCAGTTGAGTTTATTATCAGGTTCAGAAGGACAGTGAGATACAGATAGAATGAAAAACTCCTTGCAACATCATCACCAGTACAAAGGTATAAATAAACACAGAATAAAAATTCCATATATGTTACAGATCTAATTATACCATGTTTGTTAAAGCAAGACTGTAATATCAAAAAGCAAAGGTGCAATACAAGTCCATGGCAATGCAAGAAGTAATCTATGGTGTTCCATTGCTGAGATAGGGTTAGGATTGTGCAGATATATTCAAGAGCCTGATGGTTGTAGGAAAGAAGCTGTTCCCAAACCTGTGGTGTGGGACTTCAGGCTTCTTATCATCTGCTTTGGTTTGGTTGATGTTGACCATGAGATTGTCATAGTGGCCCCACTCAACTAGATGCTTTATCTCACTCCTGTATATTCACTCATCGCCACAAGTGATCTGGCCAACAGTAGTTGTGCCATTGGCGAATTTATCAATGGTATTGGATCTGTGCTTAGAGATGAAGTTATAGATGTAAAGAAAATGGTGCAGGGGGCGAAGAATGCAGTCTTGAGATGTATCTGTCTTCGAGTGCAAGAAGGGTGAGACTGCGCAGGCGCGTGACATCAGCAGGACCGAGCGGTAGAGTTTAAAAAAGAGACCACCCTATACAACGGGCAGCTGTCGGAGCGGGCAGCAGAGTAAGTGGGAGCAGAGTGCAGGGCTTTGGCTTCAACGGTAAACGGGAAGAGGAGAGAGCGAAGCGCCAACTCTTTTTTTTTCATCCCCCCCCACCCCTTTCGCGAATCGGCTCGGACAGAGGGGAATAGCAGGGTTCTCACAGCTAACGGTACGAGTTAACCATTTAAAAGTTCATCTGTTTGGCGAGGTAAGTGGGTGAGTTGACTTATTTTTCCTGTTTCATTCCTGTAGAATTAGATAGCATGCCTGCAGAGTTAATGCTTTGTTCAGGGTGTCAGATGTGGGAATCCTGGGAGACCTCCAGCCTCCCTGATGGCCACATCTGCGCCAGGTGCACCGAGTTGCAGCTCCTCAGAGACCGTGTTAGGGATCTGGAGCTGCAGCTTGATGACCTACTGCTTATCAGGGAAAGTGAAGAGGTGATAGACAGGAGCTACAGGGAGGTAGTCATCCCTAGGCTACAGGGGTCAGAAAACTGGGTCACTGTCAAGCGAGGGAAGGGAAATGCCCGGATAGTGGAGAGCACACCTGTGGCTGTCCCCCTTAGCAACAAATATCTTGTTCTGGATGCTGTTGAGTGGGATGACCTGACGGGGGACGCCCACGGTGAGCGGGTCTCTGGCACTGAGCCTGGTGCTGTTGTGCAGGAGAGAAGGAGGGAGAAGAGAAATGCGGTAGTCGTGGGGGATTCCATAGTCAGGGGAACAGACAGGAGATTCTGTGAGCCTGACAGAGATACCCACATGGTGTGTTGCCTCCCAGGTGCCAGGGTACGGGATGTCTCGGATCGGGTCCTGAATATTCTAAAGGGGGAGGGTGAGCAGCCAGTTGTCTTGGTACATGTTGGTACCAATGACATAGATAGGACAAAGGAGGAGGTCCTGAAGAGAGATTTCCAGGAGTTAGGAAGGAAGCTGAGCAGCAGGACCTCCAGGGTAGTAATCTCGGGATTGCTACCTGTGCCACGTGCTAGCGAGGGCAAGAGTAGTCGGATCAGGCAGATGAATATGTGGCTGAGAGACTGGTGTGGGGGGCAGGGCTTCAGATTCTTGGATAATTGGGATCTCTTCTGGGGGAAGTATGACCTGTTCAAAAAGGACAGGTTACACCTGAACCCGAAGGGGACCAATATCCTGGCGGGAAAGTTTAACAGAGCTGTTAGGGAGGGTCTAAACAAATTTGGCAGGGGGATGGGAACCGGAATGATAGAGTAGAGGAAGGGGAAAACAGAAATAAATCTAAGATAGTGAGCAGTAAAGATGTCAGGAAAGACAGGCAGTTGATGGGGCAAATTTGTAGCCATTGGGATGAGTTGCAGTGCAATAAAGTTGCAGTGAAATCAAAGCGGAAAGTATCAAATACTGGTCTTAAGGTGTTGTACTTAAATGCACGCAGCATAAGGAAAAGAGTGGATAATCTTGTTGTACAGCTACAGATTGGCAGGTATGATATTGTGGCCATCACTGAGACTTGGCTAAAGGATGCATGTCTCTGGGAGCTGAACGTCCAAGGTTACACGGTGTATCGGAAGGATAGGAAGGTAGGCAGAGGGGGAGGCGTGGCTTTATTGGTAAGAAATGATATGAGAAAGAGGTGATATGGGATCGGAAGGTGCAGAATCTTTATTGAGCTAAAGAATAGCAGGGCTAAAAGGACCCTGATGGCAGTTATTTATAGGCCTCCAAACAGCTGCAGGGATGTGGACTACAAACTACAACTGGAAATAGAAAAGGTTTGTCAGAAGGGCAGTGTTGATAATTGTGGGGGATTTTAACATGCGAGTGGATTGGGAAAATCAGGTCAGCACTGGATCTCAAGAGAGAGAATTTGTAGAATGTCTGCGAGATGGCTTTTTAGAACAGCTTGTTGTTGAGCCCACTAGGGGATCGGCTGTACTGGATTGGGTATTGTGTAATGAACCGGAGGTGATTGGAGAGATTGAGGTGAAGGAACCCTTAGGAGCCAGTGATCATAACATGATTGAGTTCACTGTGAAATTAGAAAAAGAGAAGCCGAAATCTGATGTGTCGGTATTTCAGTGGAGTAAAGGAAATTACAGTGGCATGAGAGAGGAACTGGCCAAAGTTGACTGGAAAGAGACACTGGAGGGAAAGACAGCAGACCAGCAGTGGCTGGAGTTCATGCGAGAATTGAGGAGGTGCAAGACAGGTATATTCCAAAAAAGAAGAAATTTTCGAGTGGAAAAAGGATACTACCGTGGTTGACAAGAGAAGTCAAAGCCAAAGTTAAAGCAAAAGAGAGGGCATACAAGGAAGCAAAAATTAGTGGGAAGAGAGAGGATTGGGAAGTTTTTAAAACCTTAGAAAAGGAAACCAAGAAGGTCATTAAGAGAGAAAAGATTAACTATGAAATGAAGCTAGCAAATAATATCAAAGAGGATACTAAAAGCTTTTTCAAGTATATAGAGTAAAAGACAGGTGAGAGTAGATATAGGACTGATAGAAAATGATGCTGGAGAAATTGTAATGGGAGATGAGGAGATGGCAGAGGAACTGAACAAGTATTTTGCATCAGTCTTCACTGAGGAAGACAGCAGTATACCGGACACTCAAGGATGGCAGGGAAGAGAAGTGTGCGCAGTCACAATTACGACAGAGAAAGTACTCAGGAAGCTGAATAGGCTAAAGGTAGATAAATCTCCTGGACCAGATGGAATGCACCCTCGTGTTCTGAAGGAAGTAACTGTGGAAATTGCGGAGGCATTAGCGATGATCTTTCAAAAGTCGATAGATTCTGGCATGGTTCCGGAAGACTGGAAGATTGCAAATGTCACTCCGCTATTTAAGAAGGGGGCAAGGAAGCAAAAAGGAAATTATAGACCTGTTAGCTTGACACCCTGTGGTTGGAAAGTTGTTGGAGGCGATTGTCAAGGATGAGGTTACAGAGTACCTGGAGGCATATGACAAGATAGGCAGAACTCAGAATGGATTCCTTAAAGGAAAATCCTGCCTGACAAACCTATTACAATTTTTTGAGGAAATTACCAGTAGGCTTGACAAGGGAGATGCAGTGGATGTTGTATATTTGGATTTTCAGAAGGCCTTTGACAAGGTGCCACACATGAGGCTACTTAACAAGATAAGAGCCCATGGAATTACAGGAAAGTTACATACGTGGGTAGAGCATTGGCTGATTGGCAAGAAACAGAGAGTGGGAATAAAGGGATCCTATTCTGGCTGGCTGCCGGTTACCAGTGGTGTTCCGCAGGGATCAGTGTTGGGCCGCTTCTTTCCACATTGTACATCAACGATTTAGATTGTGGAATAGATGGCTTTGTGGCTAAGTTTGCTGACCATATGAAGATAGGTGGAGGGGCTGGTAGTGCTGAGGAAATGGAGAGTCTGCAGAGAGACTTGGATAGATTGGAAGAATGGGCAGAGAAGTGGCAAATGAAGTACAATGTTGGAAAGTGTATGGTTATGCACTTTGGCAGAAAATATAATGGGCAGACTATTACTTAAATGGGGAAAGAATTCAAACTTCTGAGATGCAACGGGACTTGGGAGTCCTCATACAGGATACCCTTAAAGTTAACCTCCAGGTTGAGTCAGTAGTGAAGAAGGCGAATGCAATGTTGGCATTCATTTCTAGAGGAATAGAGTATAGGAGCAGGGATGTGATGTTGAGGCTCTATAAGGCGCTGGTGAGACCTCACTTGGAGTACTGTGGGCAGTTTTGGTCTCCTTATTTAAGAAAGGATGTGCTGACGTTAGAGAGGGTACAGAGAAGATTCACTAGAATGATTCCAGAAATGAGAGGGTTAACATATGAGGAATGTTTGTCTGCTCTTGGACGGTATTCCTTGGAGTTTAGAAGAATGAGGGGACACCTCATAGAAACATTTCGAATGTTAAAAGGCATGGACAGAGTGGATGTGGCAAAGTTGTTTCCCATGATGGGGGCGTCTAGTACGAGAGGGCATGACTTAAGGATTGAAGGGCGCCCTTTCAGAACAGAAATGGAAAGAAATTTTTTTAGTCAGAGAGTGGTGAATCTATGGAATTTGTTGCCACGGGCAGCAGTGGAGTCCAAGTCATTGGGTGTATTTAAGGCAGAGATTGATAGGTATCTGAGTAGCCAGGGCATCAAAGGTTATGGTGAGAAGGCAGGGGAGTGGGACTAAATAGGAGAAAATGGATCAGCTCAAGATAAAATGGCGGAGCAGACTCGATGGGCTGAATGGCCGACTTCTGCTCTTTTGTCTTATGGTCTTATGGTCTTATGATCAACAAAGAGGAGATACTGTTAGCATACTGATTGGGATCTGCTGATGAGGAAGTCAAGGATCCAGTTGCAAAAGAATGTGCAGAAGCCCAGATCTAGGAGCTTGGTGATCGGTTTGGGGAGGATGAAGGTGTTGAACACCAAACTGTAGTCAAACGACAGCATACTATCATGTGCATGACTGTTGTCCAGATGATCTTGCTCTAAGTGATGACCTAATGAAATAGCATCTGTTGTTGACCTGTTGTGGCAATAGGCAAACTGAAGGGAAACCCGGTCATTTCTGAGTTTAAAGTCGATTCGCGCCAGAAACAAACACTTCAATGGATTTCACCTGGGTTTTTCATTATTAAAAAGTCTTATCTAAACTTTGGAATGAAAAATATACTGAACTATTAGGTTCTTCAATAATGGTTGTTCGTGATCTGCAGATTCAAGAACATTATTGCATTGATAGCAGTATATTTTAGTCTTCTGTCCATAAACTATTACAGAGAAATAGTAGGTGAAATTAATCAGCACAGTCTTAGAAAAAGAATATTTTAATTCAATTTGGTATTTTATCTTTTATGACATCCATGTTTACATAGTCTAGATATGGGATCCAGTCACAAGAATTCTCCATATCCCTGAGCCTACTAGTGTGATCTCAATTGCAAAAATTATATTTTCATTTTAAGTGCGAAATTATAAAAAAAACAATTAAATGGTTTGATACATTTAAAATATTTAAGTAGTTTGTAATATTATAAGGAAATATTAAAACTAAAGGAATTTATCTTTCAATGCCCTTCCACTCCTTTCCCCTGGGATCTCCAACAAAATCAAAGCAATGCCAAATCCAGCAGTGAATCAGCAACATTGCAGTCCACTGCTGTCTCCTCATGGAGATCAGGAGCAGGATGAAGAAACATATTTTGGGTGTCTGATTAAAACCAAGACGTACTGAATTTTCAGGGATGTACCACCTGTAGTTCTATTCCTTGGACTTCTATCCAGACCCAGCTATTGTCGCACTTCCTGATCACTGAGAACAAATTTCCGAAATACCCTAATAACCTTGACCCCACCAATCAGTATTTCTATGCATGTCGTGATCTCCACTCTCTGCCATGATATTTTGATCATCAGGTCCCTCTAATCCCCATCCTTTTTCACTTGTCCCAATTTACTAAATATGTCACACCAACTGTATGATCTTTAACAATATCTCCTCAAACTCAACTTTGTTTCTCTGATGATGCTGCCCCGAAATCCGCACCTTATCCAGGCACCTGTCCAATGGACCTCTGTAACTCCCAGCCACCCCTAATTAGGAAGGCTGCACAAGACTTCACTATATAGTGAAATAACGAAGGCACGTGGCAAAGTTTAGTCTGTGGCTTTAGAGACAGAAGGAAAAGTTAAAGTTTAAAGTAAATTTATTACCAATGTACCTGAGCTGTATGTCACCATATACCAAGTTGAGATTCATTGAAAGAAAGAAAGGATGAAGTTCAAACTGTAAATAATTTTTAGAAGAGATAGCAGCGCGTCACGTGTGCGCAGCCCTCCAGTGAAAGTGATATCTTATCCATTAAATAGGGTCCGTGGACAATTCTGATTTGATAGAGACAGACGTGAAAGCACAGAGGAACACATGGAGAAATTTCTGAAACGCATGTTCACTGCTGTTGTTACTGCATGTGCGACCGGGCCATGAGGAAACGACATGATTTGGTGACATGAGTCAGCTGCACCTTTCCTCATTCCCTGTCACGCCACTGTTGAGCATGAACGCACGCGAGGTCATTACCCTTGCGTCATCCATGTCAGTGTGGGAAGGAGACTATCCCCTCGAGCTTGCAAATGACGGCAGGCTGAAAAGTATGTTTGACATTACACCTCTGCCGGCATTCTGGATCAAAGTCAAGGCTAAATATCCTGAGATAGCCACGAAAGCACTGAAAACGTTGCTTCCATTTCCAACATATCTCTGCAATGAATGCAACAAAAAACTAAACTGCGGAATAGACTGGACATAAGGAACCCCCTTCGGGTATCGCTGTCTCCCGTCACCCCTCGATGTTGCAGGGAAACAAGCCCAGGGCTCCCACTGATTCAGCAGTATTGGTGTGTTGCAATGATTTTATAGGTTCATACGGGGAAAATATGTGTTGTGTGTTTAATATCCAAACATTTCTTAAAATGTTATGATACTATTGACTTATAAGTGACTTATATAACCATATAACAATTACAGCATGGAAACTGGCCACCTAGACCCTTTTAGTTTGTGCCGAACGCTACTCTCACCTAGTCCCATCGACCTGCACTCAGCCCATAACCCTCCATTCCTTTCCTGTCCATATAGCTGTCCAATCTTTCTTCAAATGATAATATCGAACCTGCCTCTACCACTTCTACTGGAAGTTCGTAAGTCCGTTCAACACTTACTTCAAGCTCCCCTGATAATTGACTTATCACTGTATTCATGCGAGGAAAATATGCGCTGTGTGTTTAATATTAAATTCATTACAGAAACCCTTTTAGAAATGAAATTGAGTGTATTAGCCACTTATCACCCATATTGCGGTCATGATTAACACTCCACCCCCACCCAATCAGAATCACCAAAAACGATTTGTGAAAAAAATCGGCACGTTCACACATGTGCACTGGTGCCCGCGCAAGGCTTCATTGTCATTGTAGTCTTTCTCGGGGTAAACAACGCATTTGACTGCTACTCTTCTCCGTTGGCAACCCTACCCCCCTCCTCCGCTCGCCGGTCCGCAAGAATATTGTCAATAGTAAACTGGTCTGCAGTGCAAAAACTGTTGGGGACCCCTGTTTTATACTAACTGAAAACAAGGAGAAACAGTTTGACCAAAGTTCAAGCTCTTTCTTATAGAATCCATTTCAAACAGATGCTAAAATTGTAACAGAGATATTGCATTTATTTTCTCACCTGGTATAAGATGACTTCCAACTGTAGTGAAGCTTCGAGTAGACGATATTCTGAGTTTCACATCAGGATGCTGGTCCAGTACTGTAATGATAAGTTGTCTGTTCCCAACTGGCCATCCAAGCATATCATCATTTTCACCACTGCACAGGTGGAAAAATATCCCTGTATAATTTTCATAACGAGAATGAGGTCTTAAAGTTAAACCATATTGATATCCTTCGGGGCTATCAAAACATGGACTGGTTATGGCCCTCTTATAATTGTTTCGAAGCTTTTTGGTGAAGTTCCTTACATGCCAGACACTATAAGGACATTTAGTCTCGGTAAGTGTGATATCATCCAGGAAAATACCACCTGAAGAATCACTGGAGTTACCAATTATTCCTTCAAAAACATAACGAAACTTGGCTGTCGCATTGAAGGTCACATGGGCAATGTTCCATGAATGGCTGCCATCCGCTATAGAGAAAGAAATAAATGATAAAAACATGAAATATTTGTCAAAGTTTTAACAGTCAGAATGAATTATCATACAAGGCCTAGAATTTAATGTGGTTGATGAGGTCTCCGGGAGTAAAAGGAGTAAAGCACTTTCAGATGAAGTGAAGTGAAACAAAATGAACCAATCTGTAAATGAGTAGTTTCATGACTGGAATAACTAAACATAAAAGTATTCTTTCTAACCAGCACATCAACATATGCTCAAAGTATTATTATATTGCAATTATTTATTGAAAATAGTGAAAAATTTGGTTTCTAGGTTACTTGGATAGTTTCTGTTATTAGATTTTAAAGCTCACCAACCCTCCAGATCAAAGGTGTCGCTATGGAATAAGGAATTGTTATGGATGCTAATTTTTCAGAAAGTTCTCTTAGCCAATGATACTCAAGTTCCTCACACTGATCACTGTCAGTGCTATTTCCTGCTCACACCCTGAAATGGAAATTTACATCAGTTTCACTGGCAATTTCTACTCTGTACTAATTTACACACAGTTCAAATCAGGTTCTTCCTTTCCCTACATTAGTTTTCCCTTCTCTATTTCAGGGATAGATAGATATTCAACATTTATGAAAAACCAACAAACCCATAACTTTCTTGGCCACACTCCCTCTCTCGCCAGTTCCTGAAAGGACAGTGCTAGTTTCCGGTTTCCTCTATCTTTGTTATATCTACTTCGATAATGTTACCTCCCACACCTTTGCTTATGATTTCCTTCATCAGTGATTATCCTTAATGAGCAGATCTTCAGCGCATTCACCCCATTCACTGCACTTCTCCATTTGATACTCTCCTGAACCCACACTTCATGGAAAACACACAAAATTCTCAATGAACTCAGCAAGAGCGGCAACCTGCCTGAAGATTAATGAAAGGTCAACATTTTGAGCTAAGACTCTTCATCAGGACTCAAAATCAGGCCTTGTGAAGGGTCTCAACCTGAAAACTTGTCTGTGCATTTCCCTCCATTCTGTTTGAGTTGCTCAACATTTCCGGCATCTAGAGAATCTCGTTTCCCCATTTAATCATTGTCTTCATTTTCCATAATCATCAACTCCGCAATTAACACTATCACTGCCACCTATAGTGTGGCACGACCTCTAAACATATGAACCCCTTAATACCCCAAAATGTTTCTTCAGGACTTGATGAGTCCTGAGGAATGGTCTCGGCCTGAAACGGCAATGCTTACACTTTTCCATAGATGCTGCCTGGCCTGCTGAGTTCATCCAGCATTTTGAGTAATAAGTGTAATATTTCTAGTTTGGTGATGATACAAAGCTCACTAGCAATATGAGCTGTCAGGACGATGTAATGAAGCTGTAAAGGGATACAGAAAAGTTGACAGATTGGATCACACATGTCAGATGGAACATATTGTGTAAATGTATGAGATCAAATGGTTTGGTAGGGAAAACAGAAAGGTAGAGTGTTTTTTTAAATGGTAAGAGATTGAAAGTTGCTGATGTTAAGGGGGTGGGATCTGGGCATCCTAATGCATGAAACATTGAAAATTAGCATACAAGTACAGCAAGCAAATAGGAAGGCAAACAGTGCATTGGGTTTTACTGTAGGCAGACTAGAGTAAAAGAGAGGAGTAGAGAGCATTAGCTCTGATTATATACATCATTGATGAAACTACATTTAAAATATTGTGAACAGGTCTGTGGTGAAAGTGAGTGCCAGCTTGGCATTTGATGAGAGATTAAGGAGACTGGACCAAGAATTGAGAAGGTCGCCATTAAGAAGTAGGGTACTTGACTGGGTAGATGTGGGATAGATATTTCCCCTGGTTGGGATATCTAGACCAAAGGTCATAATTTTAAAATAAATGCTGGCCAGACTGGATAGAAGTGAGAAGGAAATTCTTCACCTGGGTGTACTGAATATTTGGCTCAATCCCTAAGCATATTCAAGACAGAGATTAGTAGATTCTTTGATATCGATATTAGACTTTTGGACAAATATTATGCATAGGAGAGATTTGAGTTCAAAGTAAATTGATTATCAAAGTAACACACTCAAAATGCTGGAGGAACTCAACAGGCCAGGCAGCATCTATGGACAAAAGTACAGTCGACATTTCAGGCCATGACCCTTCAGCAGGACTGAGAAAAATAGATGAGGAGTAAATAACTCCTTTCTTTACTCCTGCAATCTAATCCTCATCTTCTTTTCTCCAGTCCTGATGAAGGGTTTTGGCCCAAAACATCAACTGTACTTTTTTCCATAGATGCTACCTGGCCTGCTGAGATTTTCTAGCATTTTGTGTGTGTTGCTCGGATTTCCAGCATCTGCAGCTTCTTCCTTGTTTACTATCAAAGAAGTTATTTGTCACTATATACAATCCTAAGATACATTTTCTTGCAGGCATACTAAATAAATCTGATAAGCATAACAGAATCAATGAAAGACTGCACCGACAGGTCGTATGTAGCCCGCAGAGTGTTGCCATGATTCACCTGTGCCATCTTGCAGATTTAGAGAGAAATGGACAAACATAGACAAATGAAGTAATAGGTTATCAGTCTAAAAAGATCATACCTTGTAATGTATGAATTTTAACTAGTTTTTGAACAGTTCCAGTTCCATCATCCATTTTCATCCATATAACGAGCTTATCCATTGGACTGCCTGTCATTTTGTAGAAAAACTGAAGACACTGCTCATCCCTTCTGGGGTAAAGGATCCTGGACTCCAGAACAGCACTTTCACCAGTCTTGTTATTCTTAGTATCAAAGTACATAAAGTATCCAGCATCTAAATTGTGAATAATTTGTTAGAAACTGGAGAAAGTGGAACTATTTTTGTACGTAGTAAAAAAAAGCCTCAGATTCATTCATTGTTTTACAACTATGGAACAAATTAAGATACAGAAATTATTGGTGACAAGAGAAAGAATAATTTTAGTTTTACACATCTATATCAAATGATAGACTTCAGGATGAAGCATGCTTCAAATCAAACTCAATCTGAAATTAAAGAAGCAATTGAAGATATGATAATCATTTATTTCTAATTGAATAAAACAAAACAGGATCATTGTTTAAGTTGATATTTACATAACTGAGTGTAAAAATGTAGTAGATGTCTGTAGGCGATTGCTCAGCAGTTTAGGGGCTGCTGATTATATAGCATTCCTGAAATAAGCTTCTGATGTGCAATTATATTTTGTTCCAGTCCTAGTTTGTCCATTGTTATGTCATTGATCATAAGATTTTGTTTCTTCCTTCTGCCAACAATGCAATCAATTCCCTTTGGCATCATCCTGTATATTCCTTTCATTTTTTTCAATAGATCATTCATGCTATCGCCTGTCAGAAGTTACTTGTGTAGCTTTTCACATTTGCCAAGTTTCCTTATTAACATAGAAACATAGAAAACCTACAGCACAATACAGGCCCTTCAGTCCACAATGCTGTGTCAAACATTTCCTTACTTTAGAAATTACCTAGGATTACCAATCGCCCTCCACCTTTCTAAGCTCCATGTACCTATCCAGGAGTCCCTTAAAATACCCTATTATATCCGTCTCCATCACCGTCACTGGCAGCCCATTCCATGCACTCACCACTCTCTGCATAAAAATCTTACCCCTGACATGTCCTCTGTACCTAGTTCCAAACACCTTAACACTGTGCCCTCTTGTGTTAGCTATTTCAGCCATGGGAAAACGCCTCTGACTATCCGCACGATCAATGCCTCTCATCATCTTATACACCTCTATCAGGTCACCTCTCATCCTCCATTGCTCCAAGGAGAAAATGTCAAGTTTGCTCAACCTATTCTCATAAGGCATATTCCCCAATCCAGGGAACATCCTTGTAAAGCTCCTCTGAACCCCTTCAATAGTTTCCACATCCTTCCTGTAGTGAGCTGACCAGAACTGAGCACAGTACTCCAAGTGGAATCTGACCAGGGTCCTATATAGCTGCAACATTACTTCTTGATTCCCAAACTCAATCCCACAATTGATGAAGGCCAATACACTGTATGCCTTCTTAACCACAGAGTCAACCTGCGCAGAGCTTTGAGTGTCCTATGGACTAGGACCCCAAGATCCTTCTGATCCTCCACGCTGCCAAGAGTCTTATTATTAACATTACATTCTGCCATCATATTTGACCTACCAAAATGAGCCACCTCACACTCATCTGTGTTGAACTCCATCTGCCACTCTCAGCCCAGTTTTGCATCCTATCAATGTCCCGCTATAACATCTCGCAGCCCTCCACGCTATCCACAACACCCCCAACCTTTTTGTCAAACTTATTGGAAGCAATGGCAACAGGTACAGGTCATATTCTTCCTAATATCCATTCAGGCTCCTGGATTAAACAGCTTGTTCGATGAAGAACATGTGATGGCTCTGGGCCTGTTGTCACAAGAATTTTGAAGAATGAGACATAACCTCATTGAAACCTATCAAATGGTGAAAGGCCATGGTGAGTGGATGTGGAGAGGATATTTCCTTTGGTGGACGAGTCTAAGACCAGCGGACATAGCGTCAAAATAGAGGAGCATCCATTTAGAATGGAGATGAGGAGGAATTTCTTTAGCCAGAGAGAGGTGAATCTGTGGAATTCATTGCCATAGGCAGCTGTGGAAGCCAAGTCTTTATATATATTTCAGGCAGAGGTTGATAGATTTGTAATTGGTCAGGACATGAAGGGATATGGCGGGGGGAGGCAGAGGTCTGGGTTTGAGGGGGAAAATGGATCAGCCAAGATGAAATGGTGGAGCAGACTCATTCAGTCAAGTGGCGTAATTCTGCTCCTATATGTTATGGTCTTGTGGTCTTATTACTGCTTCGCATCATTTATTACAAGGTCAAAAACTTTTCTTATCAGCAGGAAAGCCATCCATCGTAAATAGAATTCTAAGTCACAATGCTGTAGAGTTCTCTGTTCTTTGATTTCAATTCTTATTGGACATATTTAGATAAAAATAGTTAAAGTCAAGATTATAGACCCGGAAAGTCACAGTCGTAGACAGAATTTGTGAATAATACGACACCGTGAAGACGTTGAGAGTGGTGACCTTACTAAATTCCTTTCTCAATTTTTAATGGACGTGTTCGGTTCTGATCAATTTTTTTTTTCTACTCCTCCTATACTTGATCATGTTCAGCAGGCTTTAAGAGCAAAACCTCCTAAAGAGTTGAAGCCTTGACCTGTTTACTCCAATTCCATTATCTGCATAGCAAGGAGCATTTAATTCGAATTGCCCATCGGAAAGGGGTTATTGAACACGGAGACCTCAAGTTTCGTCTGGTTGAAGACTACAGTCCTGAGGTAATGCAAGAAACCGGTGATGTCAGAGCTCTAGCAAAGAAAGTTCCAACCACCTCTGCTATTTGCAGCTCACCTAAGGGTTGTTCTGCCTGATAAATCACGTAAATGGTTTAAATCCATGGACGAAACTCATCAGTTCCTTGAGGATCAATGTTCAATCTCAGCAGTCTAATAAATTTACTGTTTCTTCATGTCTGTACTCATTTGGTTTCTAAGTTAATAACCAGTTCATAGATCTGGACTTTCAAAGTTTGAAGGATTTTGCCCTCGGATTAATAATACTCGTAGTTTGTTTTGAAGTTTGAATGTTTATCACACTTTTATGTTAAAGTTCCTTTTTTTCCC
Source organism: Mobula hypostoma (assembly GCF_963921235.1). NCBI lineage: Eukaryota > Metazoa > Chordata > Chondrichthyes > Myliobatiformes > Myliobatidae > Mobula > Mobula hypostoma. The sequence continues at coordinate 52,916,112 of NC_086098.1, read as the reverse complement.
CTTTATTATTTTATTTTATATTTTCAATTGTTCGTTTTTGAAAATAATTGAGAATCTGATTTGGTGATTGATGGGTTTTTTTCCTGAAATATTAATAAGATTGTATTCTGTTTCATTTTCCAAGATCTCGCCTTTCAAAATGTTTTGCAAACAGCTGTTCTTTTTAACATTTATTTGGTGTTTTTTATGGCATTCTTTTCTCAATGTTTTGACTGTGGGTGGTATTTTGCATTCTTTTCAATTTTGGAGATTGGCCTTCAAGAGAGGTGGGAGTAGGGGAGTTTCTAGATAGCTTTCTGGCTGTCTATTGGCCAGTTTTCAGGCTTTTGTGGCTGGGAAGTGAGGCTATTTTTAATTTAGTTGTTTTCATCTGGGCTTATCTGAAACTATAAATATGGTCTGAATTGTCGGAACTTCTGGTTCCCCTTTAAACCTTTTTCCATCTTCCTGATTTATGAGTTTCCAATGCGTTAAGGTTAATCCTTCACATACCATATGGCTTATTCAAGTAAAATGGATAATATTATTAACTTTGTTTCATGGAATATGACTGGTTTGAACCATCCGATTAAATGGAAGTAGATTTTTAAAGTTTTTCATAGATTGAATGCTCAGATTATCTTTGCCCAGGAAACTCATGTGAGGAAGGAGGATAATCGGTGGTTTTTTAGGTCTTGGAAAGATGAACAATTTCATTCCAACTCACAGGATAAGGTGAAAGGAGTCCCTACTTTCATAGATTCCTCAATTTCATTTGTTCACTATGAAACAAGTTCACACCTGAATGGTAGATTTTTGTTAATTACTGGTTTACTTTATAATCAAAAAGTTGTTATGGTTAATATCTATGCACCAAATACCGACTATCCTGAATTCTTTAAGCATTTATTTGCATCCCTTCCTAATTTAAATGAATATACATTGATAATGGGCAGAGATTTTAACTGTTGCCTGAATCCATCAATGGACAGGTCTGCACCCAATCAGGTACTTCCAAACAAATCCACTATTTTTATTAATTCCTTTTCAGTTGACTCCAGAATTTTAGAAGTTTGGAGGCTTTTAAAGATAAAGAGTTCTCATTCTTTTCTCATGTGTATCATAATTACTCTAGAATTGATTACTTTTTTATGTACGCTCCGTTAGTTTCGTCTGTTACTGCCTGTGAGTACGATTCAATGGCCGTCTCTGATCCTGCCTCCTTGAAGCTATCAATCAAATTAACTGATGTAACTTTCAGCGCTCCACAATGGCGGTTCAGTTCTACTCTGCTTCAGCAGTTAAACTTCGTTAACTTTATTAAAGAACAGATTACCTTTCTCTTTTCAACTAACTTCACGGAAGAAATTTCCAGCAGGATATTATGGAATACTTTTAAAGTATATATCAGTGGACAAATTATTTCATATTCTGCTGGATTGAAAAAATGAATTAATAATGAACTATGTACATTGGTTGATAAGATTGAAGAAATTGATAAAAAATATTCTGCTGCTCCTAATCTTGAGCTTTATAAAAAGACAGTTGAACTTCAGATGCAACACAGTTTATTATTAACATCCCCGATTGAAAATCAATTACTTAAAACTAAGAGTCAATTTTATATACATGGTGAAAAATCAGGTAAATTACTGGCCAACCAATTGAAAGCTGCTTCGGCTAAACGTCAGATTATTAACGTTCGTAAACAGGATGGTATTTCGATGGTTGACCATGATGAAATTAATAAATCTTTTCAGGAATTCTATACCTCTTTTTACCAATCAGAATTTCCTGATGATTCTACCATAATGCATGAATTTTTAAGGAAAGTGAATATTCCAAAATTAGCATTTAATGAACGTTTAACACTAGATGCATCCATTACGGAAGAAGTAAAGAAAGCAATTTCTTCCATTAATTCTGGTAAAGCACCCTGTCTGGATGTGTATAAAGTAGAATTTAAACATCTTTTTCAAATTTACTTTCTCCTTGGTTATGTAGAATCTTTAAGGATGCCTTATTTGTAGGTAAATGATCACAATCCTTTTATGAAGTATATATTTTTTTAATTCCTAAAAAAGATAAAGGTCCCACTGAATGTGTATCATATAGATCTATATCCTTGTTGAATGTGGACTCCAAAATCTTTTCCAAAATATTAGCAATTAGTTTGGAAAATGTATTGCCACAAATTGTCTCTGATGACCAGACAGGATTTATTAAAAATCATTATTCGTATGTTAATGTTAGGAGGTAAATGAACATTGTATATACATCTTCATCTAAAACTCTAGAATGTGTTATTTTGCTTGACGCCGAGAAGGCGTTTGATAGAGTTGAATAGGAATAATTAATATGCCTGAGAAATTTACTTTTAGCCCAAAATTCCTACCTTGGATTAAATTGATATATCATACACCTTTGACTTTTGTACTTAGTAATAATCAGCGATCCCCCTTTTTTAGGCTTTGTCGAGGTACTAGACAGGGCTGTCCTTTAAACCCTTTACTACTTGATATTGCCTTGGAGCCCTTGGCAATCGCTCTTCGTGATTCACCCAATATATTTGGCATTATTTGTGGGAATGGGATGCATATGGTATCACTATATACAGATGACCTGTTACTATATCCCTAACCTAGAGAAATCCATCCCTGCAGTAATATCATTCTTTGCTCAGTTTAGTAGTTTTTCTGGTTATAAATTGAATCTTAATAAGAGTGAGCATTTCTGATTAAATATGCAAGTTCCAATTTATAGACAATCACCATTTAGACTGGCTACTGATTATTTTACTTATTTGGGTGTTAAAACTACTAAGAAGCATAAGGATCGATTTAAAGTTAACTATTTATCCTTAATTTTTCATGTTAAACAACTGCTTACTAAATGGTCCTCATTGCCCCTATCATTGATTAGTCGAATTAATGCCACTAAGATGATTATTTTACCTAAATTTCTGTATCTATTTCAGGCGGTACCAATCTTCATCTCTAAATCTTTTTTTGATATTATTGATTTTAAAATTTTTCTTTGTATAAAATTTTTTGAATCTTTTTCATGTTCAGTTATTAAGAGATTGGGCGGCTTAAATTACATATGTTACTCGGAGTCTGTGATTGTATATGTTAACTGTTATTAATGTAATCTTAATCTCTTTGTATTATTATCATTATTATGTTTAATATTTGGAAACTTAATAAAAAAGATCGAGAAAGCAAGAAAGAAACAATTCCTCACACTTCCGCAACCCTTTTAGTCATATTTGGACGAATCAAAATACTGGTTTTCTCTGCCATTCATAACTGAAGACCAGATGTCATTTGATACCAGGCAAGCCAAATTAATGTTACCCTATTATTTTAATGTATGGGCATTTAATAATATTGTGGCTTCACCTGGAATCAAATTCATATTTAATAAGATCCAGATTGTATCATTATGAATGTTATTACATGCTCAGTATAAAATGGTAACTAATATGCAACAGCAGTTCTTAAATAAAACTCAGTCAAAGATAAGAGTTTTAGGGAATAAAACATTTGATAGGATAGGTCAAGAGATATCAAGGTTTTCACCAAGAAGTCCAGAACTGAGAGGAAAATTGTTAAATGAGAGCTTTCTGATATTTGGCTGTAATATCAGGAAGTTTTTCATCACACTAAAGGTATTATAAATCTGAAACCTCTTTCTCAGACTGCTTTTGAGGAGTAGGCCAATCTGAAATGACGCAACTGAGATTTCTTTAGTCAAGTTTATTTGAGGTTATGCAAACAAGGCAGGTAAATGTTGATCAGATCTAGGTCAGCCATGATCTTTCCCCATGACAGAACAGGCGCAAGGATCGGAATGGTGGATTAGGTGATCATGGGCAATTGAAAGAACTTGATGGTTCACACTCACCTCTGCATTTTCCATTTATAGTATGATCTTCATTTCCAGGACTGCTCTTCACATGAACCCAATCGGTAGCATCCTGTTCTCCCCGGATCATGCCACAGATATTAAGAAACTCAAATGCACATTGGTCCAACAGTGTGAGAGTGGCATCTGAGATAAAGGTTTATGTGAAAATCAAAATTAATCAATATCCCTGAAGAGGACCATAATCATCAAGAAAAATAATTGAAAACTGAACTTACTGCATTTATACATTCGATTTAACCTCAGCAGATCAAGAGCACTGAAGTCTAATCGCTGTCCAATAATGTCATTAAACGCTGGTATCTTTGTAGTGATGGTTGGCACACTATTGTTTTTGTTGAAGGAGAATGGTGCATAATGCATCAGAGATTCATAATCATATGGAGAATTCTGGTCAGTAATGATGTCATCACCATACACTTCAAAATTTATCTTCTTATCTGAATAAAGGTACAACATTGACATTCAGCAGCAGTTAAGGGTAATTTATTTTCAAAATTAGATTAAATGATAAATTTATTTAATTAGAATTACAGATTTTATACCAATAACCAAGCAACCCTATTGTTCTTTTGCAACATAGAGGTATTAAAGTATCATTTGAAAGAAATTACAAATACCTGATGTATAAATTGAAACTGAAGGATGTCATTTGTCCCATTGGCTCCCAGTATAGTTATCCCAATAGTCCCATCTCCTCTCTATTTCTCTGATACGTATTCCCCATACACATGCTCATCATTTGTCCTTTGATTCTTTTTGCCTCCACCCTACACTCAGAAGTCATTGGAATGAGCTAATTACTTTACCAGCAAGTTTTTACCATGTGGGAGGAAGCCCATGTGTTCATGGAGAAATCATGCAAACTCTACACAGACAGCATCGCAGGACAGGGTCAAGCCCAGATCCTTTCAGATCTGTGTCAGTATGCTCAACTAAACCAATATACCTATGAGATTGTTAACTTGAAACCTTACCAGGCTGAATTTCATTCCACCGAATATTAACGTAGTAACCACGGTCTGTTCTTGAGTGCTCGTGGTAAAATCCCAGTGCATGCAGAATTTCATGCTCAACAATAGCTTTTGTGTCACACGATGTACCGATGGACAAATCTTGGCCTTTGTGGTTATTACCAACAAAAGACCAGCACCTGTTCAATGAAGACACTATTTTGACAATTACATACAAAGAAGAAAAGATATAGTTGTTTAGAATCCAGTAGATATGTTTGAAATATGGTCATTTTAGCAACGTACAGGACATATTTCCATATTTCCATGACACAGCCGAGGAGGAGTCACGTTGGTGCTAAATTGTGACTCTTTTGTGTTCATCTATGTAAACAGCTTAATTTCTAACTTTAATGTCTCTCCTTTTCCCTTTCAGCGTGGCTGGGGTTCTGTTAAAGCCCCTGACCTGAAGTTACACTCAGACCTCGGTTCTTTGCCGTGGTGGGAACTGCTCCCAGGAGCTCACAACCGGCCGCTTTTCGATACCTCACAGACGCGGCCCAGAAAACGAGCACGCTTTCAAGGTTGTGAGGTTTTGCAGCCCTGAGGATGGGCTGATTCTGAGCCAGTGCCACTGACTGAAATGTCGCAGGAAAGAATGAAGCATCAGGAACACAGATCAGCTGTCAGAAGCAAGTGGAGGGTGCTGATGTTTATTTTTGTAGAGATGGGTAGGGGTGGGGGAGGATAATTGCCTTCCTGCTGCTTGTGTGTGGGAGGGGAAACTGGGGGGTGCTTTGGGGTTCTAACTTTTTAACTGCCACTCATTCTTTGGGGCTCTCTTCTGTCTTTGTGGATGTCTGCGAAGAAAAAGAATTTCAAGAATTTCAGAGATTTCCTCTCTGATATTAAATGGAATTATTGAACTGTAATGCTGATATTAAAATAGCATCAGTTCTTTGGTGTTGTTGTTGTGATGTCAATCATAAATAGTATGCACGCCAAGTTCATGATTAAAATAAGCTGCAGGAATATGCAAGGATTCTTTCCCGGTACCTGCAGAGAGCCACAAACTCAGCTATAGCTCAAATATTTAATTCGACTGTCAATGTACACTGCACAATATTAAAAATACGAGCCTCCAACCATCTCCAAAGGTAGCTTGAAATGGAGTGCAGAGATCTTCTTCCTGATCCTGGTGTAGGCAAATCAAGTTATGAACCACGCTATACCTTACGTTATGGAAAAGATGAGCAGGACAGGGAGAATAAAGGGAAGGGCTGGGACATGGTGTAGGCCAGGAGAGACTGAATGAGAATAGTAGTGGTGGTGTTTCAGATCTTTCCTATTTCTCTCTCAGTCTCTCTTCTCTTTTTTTTCAACTTGAAACATAATTTCTTTCTAAAATTTCCCAGAGATTTTCTGAGGATTAATTTAGTTTTTGTCTCTGCATTTAGAGAAGATTTTTAAAAGTATATTGTTGTCTCTTTTGAACAAAATCAACAATATTTCTTCTTTGTACATCATGTTTAATGCACCAAGGTCCATCAATATATGGAGAGGGATAGGTAGAAAGATAACTCACATATCTGCCATCAATTAATCATAGAGAATTAAATACAGATTTTTGGTTTAAATAGTTGCAAAGAGAATTTCAGAGTGATCAGATGAGGGCTCTTTTAATGAGAGATAGAGATGAATATGCAGAAGATAAATTTGGGAAAATTAAGAATGCAAACGTAGAAAGTTAAGTTAAAAGAAAAGGTGAAGCAAGGGTAAATCAAACTACTGCAGATGCTAGAAATCTAAAGCACTGGTCAATATTTACAGCATGAACCTGCTATATTGTTTAATACTTGCAGAGTACCTGAAAGGAGATAAATAATACTTGGCTCTCTTCTTCACAGTCAAAACAGCACACAGTTTGTACTATTTTATGAAACTAAGAATCTTTGGTGCAGTCTATATATAAAAAATAATTATCAAACTGTATATTTTTATACGTACCCATTTAACTTTTTAAAAGATAGGAAAGATTTCTCTCCTTCGTATGGTTTAAAATCAATGCACGACTTTAAGCGAAACTGCTCAAACACATGCAAGATGATGCCCTTGGCATTTAACTCTGAAAATCAGAATTTAAGCAATTCATTTGAAGTATTTTTACACAATAAACCAACGCTAGGTAAATATAACAAATGAAGGAGTTTGACCATAAATCTCTTCACTTGTAATGGTCAAAAGCTACTTAAAAGATGATTTAAAATGATACCCAAATACCGCTACTTCATGCTTATGAGATGATGAGAATGGATTTTTCTGGAAATTCTCAGTGTAAGTGCCACTATGTCTTTCAACTCCTGAGCATATGCTCACTGACATGTTTCTGTTGTGCTCTGTGAATGGGCTCTGCATGGAGCCCAGCCACTGAGTAGAAACTTGCTCAGTCCCTAGGAATCATGTTCCAGGAAACATTTAATTTGAGCAACACACACAAAAAATGCTGGTGAATGCAACAGGCCAGACAGCATCTATAGGAAGAGATACAGTCAATGTTTCGGGCCGAGACCCTTCATCAGGAGTCCTGACATCAACTGTACCTCTTCCTGTAGATGCTACCTGGCCTGCTGCATTCACCAGCATTTTGTGTGTGCATTGCTTGAATTTCCAGCATCTGCAGATTTCCTCGTGGTTGCAAACTAATAATTAGATTTTTTTTGTGCTTCTGTTAGAGAAGGAAGTAACAATATCCTAATTTGATATTTTTATTATTGTTTACGTTTATTTTCATGTTTTCAACTATATAAAATGTTTTGAAGAATCAACTTTGTTTTCTGTTCAAACATCATTCAGAATTCTGGCAAGATTGACCCCTCTTCTACAAAATAACATGGAGAAATTTCAGATATGCACGTTATGCATTCATCTTTTGTTGTCCCATGATTTAACTTTAGGAAAGCATATACAGTTAATGAAGCGAAATGATCATTCTCTGGGCTACAACATGTGCAGTAGAAATTGCCTATCATTCTGGGTCAAAAATGATTCGGCTTTGATTTATTTTACAATGAACAACAGCAGTGAATAAATTTGTTAATCAACACAAAAGTGAAAAAGTGCTCTGTACATTTAGCAATATTTCACTTTTGAATTCTGATTGCTTATCTATAATAAGTTCCTAAAGTTGTTGTTGCGAGAATACACATAAAATTAAGATGTTTGCTGGCCTGGGTTAGCATCAGTGACATCAGCAGTTGGTCTGCCACCTGCCCTCAGGGGAAGGAGAAATAAGGAACAATGGAGCAGCGTCTGGAGATGTGTAATGAAGGAACGGGGGAGAGAGACAGTGGTCTGGAGCGGCTCCCCTCTTTGAACCTTGAACTGTTTGAAGTGATGGACAGGCGATACCCCAGCAGGGGGATAAAAAGGGACAGGTTCGCTAAGGCAAGACACACGCCACCCGAGGTAACGAGACCCTGGAAGCGGTGCGCCTCTCACGAGTGGGTGAGAAGTATCAGACAACGCCCGGGGTGGAAAGGTACGATCAGCGGGAACCCGGTGTGTGTCCGCCCTTGCCTGGGTGCCGGGTTCACTGCAGAGGATCGACCACATCTGGAGGAGGGGTCACAGTCGGTGACCTCAGGTGACATCTTCAAGGACCCGCCCAAAAAGTTGCTTGTGAGCAATCTCGCCGGTCTGTGAGTGAAGCAGTGTTCTGAATGATCAGTTGTTCCTGTTCTATCTCTCTCTTCCCCCACGTTGTCCATCGCCATGGCAACGATTACTGCGAACTGAACTGGACTGAACTTTGAGTCATTTTGAAATTTGGTCATTTACCCCTAGACAACGATAGAGCTTGATTGATGCTGTTATCTTAATTCTGTGCACATGTGTGTTTATCATCGCTGAACTGTTGCATTTATTATCCTTTCGATTACTGTGTTGCTTGTTTCTTTAATAAAACTTTCTTAGTTCTAGTACTCCAGACTCCAACTGAGTGATCCATTTCTGCTGGTTTGGCAACCCAGTTACGGGGTACGTAACATTGTCAATGTAAACATTTCAAATTGCCCTGTTTGGACAAGATTGACCACTATCCTGCAAAATACCATTGAGAAATTTCAAATCTGCACATTAAACATTCAGATAATATTAGATGCTTAAATCAGGACATTAATAATGAGTGTGAAGACCTCCATATTAACAATAATTTATAAATAAAATTTTACCAAGACTATCTGTTAGAATGTATGGAATTGGGAATGTCCATCTCTTTGTTGGGTCTTTACGAGCATTCCGTTCTCGCTGAAACAAAGTAAGGAAATCAATATTCCATGAAAGATGACAACATGGTACAACAAATGAATCTATTATGAACCAACATAATGCATATCATACTTACAACTACTGCAATGTCTCCCTGAATCAAAAACCTTTGGGATTCTATCAGAAAGGTAATCGGAAAAACATATTATAAGAAATTCTACATGTTGATCAAAGATGCTATGTGAATTTTCAATAATCCAGAGAAACTTAGAAGGATATACTAGTAAATTTAAGAGACTTAACTTTCAAGATAGTAGAGAATTCATTCTTTTTTCTAAGTCTTATAAATTACCTGCATTTATTTGTGGGATATCCTCTTTTAAATTGCTAACATCCACTTCATAATCTAATTAATGAAGAATTAGAAATGAATACATTAATCATTAAGAAAGACGTTGTGTTAAAGGCTTTCAAAACAAGTAACAGAGAAAAGCAACACTTACAATTTTCAGAAGGAACCTTTCTGATCTGGAAAAAGAAATATTTGATTTTAAATGGTAGAAGTATAATCAAAATAATTTGAAAATGAACATAGTGCATCTTACCACCAAAGTTTCACAATATGCCAACAAAACTACTAAAGAAAAGGAATACAATGCGGATGAGTGCATTTTGTTCCACTCAGCAAATGCGTTGGCTGTCGATATATGGACACACTAACATTCAGTTTTCACTATCTTGACATTTATAGCATGTTTGGGACATAAATCTACACCACGGGGAAGATGAGTGCAATAGTCCAACGTTCTTTCTTCTAATAACAGCTTCATGGTACAAGAATGTTACTGTATTCCTAGCCTTGCGTTTGTTTGGTAAGTTATTAAGACAATTCAGAAGGATAGTGAATAATTCACTTAAACTTAATTACTATCTCTCCAAAGAAAATTTGCTGACGCATGCTTAAATATTGTTCATGAAGTATTACAAATAAGATACCATATCTGCTACATAATGAAAACATATAAAATTTGGAGTTGAGATGCAGGGTTGATATTTCTATGAACTTCAAAGTAAGTACACAGGGAGAGATAGGAATAAATTTCTTCACCCAGAAGGTATTGATTCTTTAGCATTCTATACTATAAGAGTACGTGTGCTCCGTGCCTGACAAGATGCAAGACGGGTGATCAGGGGCTCTGGTCAAGTGTATAGTCAGCTCTGGGTTTAGGAGCATGAATAAATTTGTCACGGAAGCCAGGAGACAGGAATGCAGTGAATCAGGTGTAAGGGGAGAGTCAGTAGTCTGGAACGTGAGCAGTCTTGTGGGCGGAGGCAGGGGTCAGGATAGTGGGTCAGGTGCCTTGCTGGGACTTGGGTTCAGATGTTTAACCAGAGTGAGATGGGAATGTAATCAGATGTACTGAGAACCAGGCTAAGGATCACAGGGAGATATGTATCCAAACTCCATTACCTGGAACAACTTGTCACCATTAAAGTCTTCACTAATCAAAATGATCAACTAAATACAGATTCATATGCACAGTACTCTTCTCAGTAGTCACTTTATTAGGTACCTCCTCTACCTAATGAAGTTGCCACTGACTATACATTCACGGTCTCCTGTTGCTGAGGCCCATCCAGTTCTTCTGCAAGTACAGTATATCAGGGGTCAAATTTAGCTAGGTACAGAGCAAGCTTTCATTTATATTTAAGAAAAGACAAATTCTATGCCTTTACCAAGATCACATTTGTATGAATATCACTTGGTTTTGAACCACATGCAAGTTACTAGTGCAAATGTACACAGGTCCAGTATATTATAGAATCCTGGAATGTTGAGAGCTGGTCTTTTGTAAGAGGGCAAAATCATGTAATTGGCTTTCATTTCTTAGAATCAGCAATGAAGTACCAATGCTTGCAAAAATATGTTCAATGCAAAATTCCATTGAAGGAACTAACATTGCAGCATCGTTTAGCTGGTTAATAAAAATTTCTAGAAAATTCCAGGCTCAAGTCAAGCTACACAGATTTAGTGCAAATTTTATTAGGATAAGAATGTGTTTCTGCAGGAATATAAAATCTATGCCTTGAACATTCTTTGACTTGTATTGATTCAAGAACAATCACTTTAAGCAAACTCAGGCAATCAGGTTGCATATTTTTCTGATCTGATTATTTTACTTCTCTTTGGCAACACCCTGACACAGTGGTTTCAAGAAACCAACTTCTCCCTCAATGTTGCAAAAACAAAGGAGCTGATTGTGGACTACAGGAGGAATGGAGACAGGCAATCAGACAATCTGAGCTGTTTTTTCTCTAAACGATTTAGTCGGTAGATCTTGCCTTTCACTGAGGTTGAGGTAGGGGATTTTGGGCTTAAAAAGGTTAGTGACCACTACCGTAGAGAGAGGTGCAGACAGCCCAGTGCATCCGTAGATGAGAACTTCCCACTATTCAGGACACTTACACAGGTGTGTAGAAAGGGTTCAGAGGATCATTAGGTACCTGAGTCACCCCAACCATAAACTGTTTCAGCTGCTACCATCCGGGAAACGGTACCACAGCATAAAAGCCAGGACTAACAGCTCCGGAACAGTTTCTTCCACCAGGCCATCAAACTGCTTAACCCATGCTGACACAAATGTATTTCTATATTCTACTGACTATCTTGTTGTACATAATATTTATTATAAATTGCACATTGCACATTGCACATTTAGACAGAGACATAACGAAAATATTTTTTCTCTTCATTGAGATGAAGGATGAAAGTAATAAAGTCAATTCAATTAAATCTTTTTTTTATTTTTGGCAATTTCCTTTCTTAGGTACTTCATGAATATCATGAAGATTTTTTTGGCTTAAATGAAGCCAAATATGCAATGATGCTTTTCTTATTGGCAACTTTGCTTCTTTCAGCCATTTCACTTTCACTCTGACTTCCCCACTCTTCATCTGTATCGTGTATCATTGAAACCATCTTACTCTGTTCTGCAAACAAAAGGGAATTTTTAACAATGTATATTTAAAATGAATAATTAGTTCTAATTATTTTGGGACTTTTTCAATGTTTATTACTGTTAGGAAGTGCCTCTTAGAGGATTTGTGAATACAATTTCCATCAAGCTGAATGTTTCACATCTGATTTTGCAAGAAGTTCAAAGGTCCACATACCTTTCACAATTACACTTCCTCTGTAATGTACAGACACACTAATCCAGTAGGTGCTGATGTGTGCATTTCTGTACAGAAGTATGACCTGGCCCGTTAGGCTAGTTCTGTAATATTATTTCCTTGATAATGAAATCTTTCTATTTTTCTCATCTGCCATTGACTTTCAAAGATTAATCCAATCCTTTTATGTTTGGCTGAAGAAGATCAAAACCACGAGAAAATCTGCAGGAACTGGAAAATCAAGGCAAAACGCACAAAATGTTGGAGGAACTCAGCAGGTCAGCATCTATGGAAATGAATAAACTGTCGACATTTCAAGCCAAGACTCTTCTTCAGGACCTTTTGACTGTTTCTTTGTTTTCATAGATGCTACCTGACCTGCTGAGTTCCTCCAGTATTTTGGGTTTTCACTGAAGAAGATGTAAACTTCAATCATCGCAAACATGAGAGTGAAAATTATTTAATGTCATTTCCTGTACACAAGTGTAAGGAGAATGAAGTAATTGTTAGTCACACACAGAAAATGTTGGAGGAACTCAGCAGGCCAAGCAACATCTAATGGAAAAACTACAGTTGATATTTTAGACTGAGACCTTTCAGAAGGACTGGAGAAAAAAAGATGTGGAGTAGATTTAAAAGGTGGGGGGTGGGGGAGAGATAAATACAAGGTGATAGGTGAGACCGGAAGGGTAGGGATGAAGTAAAGAGCTGGGAAGCTGGAAAGAGATGCCGGGCTGGAGAAAGGGGTATCTTATAGGAGAGGACAGAACGCCACGGAAGAAAGAAAATGGGGAGGAGCACCAGAGGGAGGCAATGGGCAGACAAGAAGATAAGGTGAGAGAGGGAAAAGAGATGGGGAATGATGAAGTATTGGGTGTGGGGGCATTAACAGAACTTCGAGAAATCAATGTCCCTGCCTTTAGGTTGGAGGCTATCCAGACGGATATAAGGTGTTGTTCCTCCAACCTGAGTGTGGCCTCATTGTGACAATAGAGGAGGCCATGGATTGACATATTGGAATAGGAATGGGAAGTAAAATTAAAATGTGTGGCTCCGGGAGATCCTGCTTCTTCAGGCAAATGGTGTGCAGGTGCTCAGTGAAGTGATCTCTCAATCTATGTCAGGTCTCACCGATATACAGGAGGCCACACCAGGAGCACCGGACACAGTATATGACACCCAACAGTCTGACAGGTGAAGGACTGTTTGGGCCCCTGATTAGTATTGAAGGTGTAGGGACCTCACCTGGAAGGACTGGTTGGGGCCCTGAATAGTATTGAAGTATTAGTATTGAAGGTGTAGGGACAGGTGTAGCAATTGTTCCGCTTGCAGTGGGGAGGGTGGAATAGACAAGGGAGTCACATGGAGACTGATCCCTGCAGAAAGTAGAAAGTGGGGGGGAGGGAAAGATGTGCTTGGTGGTGAGATCTCATTGGAGATGGTGGACGTTCTGGAGAATTATTTGCTGGACACAGAGGCTGGTGGTGTGATAGGTGAGGACAAGAGGAACCCTATTCCTGGTAGGATGTCGAGAGGATGGTCTGAGAGCAGGCGTGCATGAAATGGAAGAGATGCAGTTGAGGGCAGCATTGATGGTGGAGAAAGGGTAACTCCTTTCTTTGAAACAGGAGGACATCTTCTTCATTCTCGAATGAAAAGCCTCATCCTGAGAACAGATATGGTGGAGATGGAGGAATTGAGAGAAGGGAATGGCGTTTTTACAAGTAACGGGTGGGAGGAAATATAGCCCAGGTATCTGTGAGAGTCCTTGGGTTTATAATAGACTTCAGCAGATAAGCCGTCTCCAGAGGTAGATACAGTGAGATTAAGAAAGGGGAGGAAGGTGTTGGAAATATACCAGGTAAATTTGAGAGCAAGGTGGAAGTTGGAGGCAAAGTTGATGAAGTCAATGAGTTCCACATGGGTGCAGGAGGCAGCGCCAATGCAGTCGTCAATGTAGCGTAGGAAAAGTGACGAACAGACACGTGTGTAGGCTTGAAACATAGCTGACAAAATAGCAGGCATAGCTGCGACCCATGATTGATTGATTGATTTCTATATTCTCATGTATTGCATTGTACTGCCACTGCTACGTTAACAATTTTTACGATTCTGCCCTGAATGTGTCGTTAAGCATATTGGTGACTGTCCAATGTGACAGAAATAGATTTTTTGATATACACCATTGGCACGTGGCCAAGTGGTTAAGGCATTGGTCTAGTGACATGAAGGTCGCTAGTTGAAGCCTCAGCTGAGGCAGCGTGTTGTGCCCTTGAGCAAGGTACTTAACCACACATTGCCTGCGACGACACCGGTGCCAAGCTGTATCGGCCCCTTGTGCCCTTCCCTTGGACAACATCAGTGGCGTGGAGAGGGGAGACTTGCAGCATGGGCAATTGCCGGTTTTCCATACACCCTTGCCCAGGCCTGCGCCCTGGAAACCTTCCAAGGTGCAAATCCATGGTCTGATGCATGGCCTGCACAATAACACCCACCAAAACCGTAATCCCACCTCAAGATTCAAGATTCAAATTTATTTATAACATGCACATACATCAAAAACATACAGTGAAAGGTGTCATTTGTGTTAACAACCAACATACACAAGGGTCTGGTAGGCAGCCTGCAAGAGGCACCACAACATTCTGGCATCAACATAGCATGCCCCCAATGCTCAGCAGGACAACACCAAACTCAACAGGAAACAAAACAGTAAAAACAGTGAAACAAGCCCCATTCCTGTCTCCCACACATACACGTACACACATGCACAGTCTTTCATCCACAGCACAGGCCAGCTTCAGCTTCCAGCCTCCAGTGAACTTGGGCTCGAACTCACAGACACTGGGCCCCCAACTTCCTCAGTGTACTCACAGAGATCTGCAGATTCCGGCTCTGTCCAATGGGCCTCAACTTCTGGTCTTCCATTTCAACCTTTGGGCCCCAGTCCTTCACATTGAGCCCAGGATCTATTAGTCACCAAATTGTAGCTCTCGAGCTCTGTACTAGCTGATGGCGGGAACATGAAAGCTAGACCTGGAGCTCCTTTCTCACCCATTCGCAACCACAGATTGTCATTAGACCTTGTTCCTCCAGCCTGCATGGAATTCCAACTCCTGATCCCTCCAACAACTTACTAACTCCGAATCCTCCAACAACTCACTAACTGCAGATCCCTCCAAAAACTCACTAACTCCAGATCCCTCTGACAACTCACTAACTCCGAATCCCTCCCCAACTCATTAACTCCAGATCCCTCTGACAGCTCACTAACCCCGAATCCCTCTGATAATTCACTATCTCCTAATCCCTCCGACAACTGACTATCTCCTGATCCCTCTGACAGCTCACCAGCTCCAAATCCCTTCGACAACTCACTATAGAATAGTACTGCACAGTACAGGCCCTTCAGCCACCATTGTTGTGCTGACCCTCAAACCCTGCTTCCCATATAACCCCCACTTTCAATTCCTCCATATACCTGTCTAGTGGTGTTACATTTTCAAGGAAATCTGTGTTTTAACGGCTGCATATCTGTTAACTTCCGCTTAAAGTTTTCGTTTTTTTTTCCTTATCGTTTATCCATGTTTAATGAATGTTTGGTTGTTTTTTTATAACCTGTCTCAATTGATATTCATTGTTGCCAGTT
Source organism: Mobula hypostoma (assembly GCF_963921235.1). Classification (NCBI taxonomy): domain Eukaryota; kingdom Metazoa; phylum Chordata; class Chondrichthyes; order Myliobatiformes; family Myliobatidae; genus Mobula; species Mobula hypostoma. The sequence goes on along the minus strand of NC_086098.1, from coordinate 52,900,164 downwards.
ACGTAACATAAACTGTGGGGGCTCGTCCGTGATATGTTCAGATTTTGAGTTTAAGTGCTCGTAATTGTCATTTTGATTTGGAAAAGGGAAATACCCGATTTTCTTTTGGGGGGTTTTGATTGGTGTGTGGGTTGTATATGGTAACAATGGATATTGATGGGTTTTTGAAGACGCCTGACTCATGATCTTTAGAAAATGTGAGGAAACCTGAGGTATTGGAGATTGCTAGGAAGTTGGATATTAAAGGAATTATGAGGAATACCACCAAGGCTTTCATACGAAGAAAAATCGCTGAACATTATATTACTTTGAATTTATTTGATGAGGAGGTATTAGATAAGTTTCCAATGAGTAATCTGGAAATGCAGTCACATCTTCAACAAATAAAGTTAAAGCAATTAGAAGTTGATTTGGAAAAGAGTCGGTTAGAAGCTGTAAATAAACAGAAGGAATTCGAGGCTATGGAGGCTATTAAATTAAGGGAATTTAAAGAAAGAGAAGCTGATAAGCAGCGGAATTTCGAGCCAGAGATGCAGAAATTAAGGTCCGGAAGTCAGTCTTCTGGTTCTACGAAACAGTTTATTGCTAGTCGTGAGGTTGTTTGGGCTCCTCCATCCAATGAAGCTGATGTAGAAACATATTTGCAACATTTCGAAATAGTTGCTCTGAGTTTAAAGTGGCCGAAAGACCAATGGCCAGCGATGTTAAAAAGTGTAATTAAAGGCAAGGCACAAAAAGTTCATACAGCTTTAAATGCTGAGCAAGCACTGGATTATGATATTGTTAAGCAGCAATTATTAAAGGCATACGAGATGGTTCCGGAAGCGTATAGAGAAAGATTTAGAAGTTTGAAGTGTTACGTACTCCGTAACTGGGTTGCAAAACCAGCAGAAATGGAACACTCGTTGGAGTCTGGATTACTGGAACTAATAAATTTTTATTAAAGAAACAAATAATACAGTGCTCTAATCGTAAGGATATAAATGTAACAGGTTAGCAGATATAATGCACACCTATACACAGAACTAGGGTAATAGGAATCAACCAAGCTCTATCGCAGTCTAGGGGTAAAATGATCAGTCTTACAGTGATGCAGAGTTAATTTCAGCCAGTGTAGTTCGCAGTAATCGCTGTTGTACCATTGTAGAGAGAGAGCGAGAGGGGGATGCAATTTGGTTCAGACAGACCTTTGATGACTTCGCAGTTGGTTTCGGGCAGACCCCTTTTGATGTCTTCTATCCCGCTGTGGTCACCAACTGTGACCCCTCCGTTCCGGATACGATCGTTCTTCCGCGGTGAATCCGGCACCCAGGCAAGGGCGGACACACACAACAGGTTCCCACCGATCATACCTTTACACTCTGTGAGCCTATGGTCGGTTCCCGTGAACCGGAACTCCAAACTCCCATCACTTGTGGGGGCACACTGCTCTTCCAGGGTCTCGTTGTCTCGTGGTCTCGTGGTGTCCTGTGCCTTAGCGAACCCGTTCTTTTTATCCCCCTGCTGGAGTATCACCTGTCCATCAAACTTCAAACAGTTCAGGTTCAAAGCAACCGGTCTGTCAATATTCTGAATTGTGTTTCTTTTCCGTTAATCCCTCTCTCCCCTCTTATTGGCATTTTGAATGTTTCTCCATTGTCTCTCTTATCTCTCTCATTAGCATCAATTGTCCCATAGCTTGGTTTGGCGTCACAGAAGAAAAAGGTGGAAAAAACTAATGTGGAATTTGCCAATGAGAAATCTGTCTGTTTTGAGAGATGGGTTTCCTCTAAAAATGTGAATGGGGAGTATAATAAATTAAAAGAGCTGATTTTGCAGGAGGAATTTAAAAGAAGCATTCCTGTTGAAGTGAGAACATACTTAAATGAACGGAACACTGCTACATTGCAGGAGATTGCTAAATTGGCTGATGAGTATGTTTTAATTCACAAGAATACATTTTCTGCAGGTATAACTTTTAAAAGGAAAAACAGCACAGAAGTCAAGGTAAATCAGAAATTAAATCTGAAGTTAGTGAGAAAAGTAAGGATGAAGGGAGACACGTGAAGGAAAGACATTTTGGTATTATTTGTAATTATTGTAGGAAACCTGGACATGTAATAGCTAATTGCTTCCAACTGAAATGGAAAGAGAAAGAAGTGGTCCCAGATGTTTGTGTGCAGCATATTGAAAAACCTGTAAAGCCACAGGGTTTAGAAAATATTAATGGAGATGTGTCAGAGTCTGACCAAGTTAAGAAGAGATATGAAGCTTTTATAACAGAAGGATTTGTATCCTTGAAAGAAGGATCCAATTCGATATCAATAAGGATACTTAGAGATACTGGAGCTTCGCAATCACTAATATTAGACAGTGTCCTAAGGTTTAGTGATGAGTCTGCCGTTGGTGAGGTAAAGTATATAAGAGGAGTTGGGAGTGCCCTTATACCAGTACATTTCCATAGGGTAAATTTAAGGTCAGGGTTAGTTACAGGGGTTGTTAATGCAGGACTACAATCCAGTTTACCTGTGAATGATGTTTCTCTTTTGTTAGGAAATGATTTAGCAGGTGGACAAGTTTTTCCTGAAGCACATTTGACAATAAATTCAAATTCTGAGGAACTACAGAGGAATTCTAACACAGATTCTTCCTGTGTTGTAACAAGAGCTATGGCTAAAAAGACTGATGTAAAGGGTAAGGTTGTTACCCATGACAGTTCAAATCAAGATTCGAATTTTGAGGATGTATCAGAAACTTCCTTGCCTACATTATTTGATCAGGATTTTGATGGTAAGTCTGATCAGGAAGATTTGTCTTTATCTCAAAAGGAGATGATAGCAGAGCAGGGTAGAGATCCTGAGATAGTTAAATTAAAAGAACAAGCTTTTCCAGATAGTGAGATTGAAAAAGTACCAGTTGGATATTATTTTGAAAAGAAGGTATTAATGAGAAAGTGGAGATCGCCTACAATTCCTGCTAGTGAGGAATGGGAAGTTAATCATCAGCTGGTAGTTCCTAAAATTTACCGACATGAGATATTGACTATGGCTCATAGTATTCCTTTGGCTGGTATTTAGGGTTAAAGAAAACTATGAACAAAGTTTCTAAACATTTTTATTGGCCTAGTTTAAGACGAGATATGGCGACATCTTGTAGAACGTGTCACATGTATCAAATTGTTGGTAAACCTAATCAGGTTACTCCAGTGGCCCCACTGCAACCAATTCCTGTATTTGGTGAGCCGTTCTCAAAAATCATTGTAGACTGTGTAGGTCCTTTGCCAAAAACTAAAACTGGACATCAATATTTATTAACTATTATGTGCACAGCATCTAGGTTTCCAGAGGCAGTACCTCTTAGGAATAGAACAGCTAAAACTGTGACAAAGGCTCTTATAAAATTATTTACTTATTTTGAGTTGCCTAAGGAAATACAATCAGATCAAGATAGTAATTTTATGTCTGTGTTGCTTCAGCAGATAGTATATAAACTGGGAGCAAAACAGATTATTTCCTCAGCCTATCATCCAGAATCACAAGGAGCCTTGGAGAGATTTCATTCTACATTAAAAACTATGATTCGGACATATTGTGTGGAAAATGAAAAAGAAGGGATGAAGGTATACATTTACTACTTTTTGCAGTAAGAGAGGCAGTACCAGAAACATGAGGTTTTAGTCCTTTTGAACTTGTGTTTGGATGTAGAGTTCGAGGACTTTTGGCTTTGTTGAAGGAGCAGTGGATTAATAAAGAAGTACACACTAGTTTGCTAGATTATGTTTTGAAATTTAAAGACAGATTGTACAAAGCTTGTAGCTTGGCCAAGGAAAATTTAAAGTTGGCTCAAGAGAAGATGAAGATGTGATATGATAAGGAAGCTAGGATGAGGTCATTTAAGCATGGAGATAAGGTGTTGGTTCTTTTCCCAGTGCAAACAAACCCATTACGAGCCAAATTCCATGGCCCTTATGAGATTAAATCTGAAGTAAATAATGTAGTTTATGTGGTAAAAATCCCAGATCAGAGGGAGACAACACAGCTGTGTCATATAAATATGATAAAACTGTATTATGAGAGAGAAGTTGCTGCTATGACTGTTGTGATCAATAATGAGTCAGATCTTCATGAGTACTTAATAGAGGATTCATCTGAACCTCATTTTAAAACTAACATTATTTCAGCCAGGTTACCAAATTCAAAAATTCTGGAAAATATTGATGAAAAATTAGCTCATTTACAGCCAGAGCAAAGAGAGCTGACGAAACTGTTAATTTTTGAATATAGAGATTTATTTCCAGACGTCACTAGAAGAACCACCGTAGCTACGCATGATGTAGATGTGGGAGATGCAAAACCCATAAAACAACATCCGTATCGAATGAACAGGGAAAAATGTGAACTGGCTGAACAAGAAATTAAGTATATGTTAGAGAATGATATTATTAGACATTCTAATTGGAATTGTATTTCATCGTGTGTTATGGTGCCTAAGCCAGACCATAGTATTAGGTTTTATATGGATTACAGAAAGGTGAATTCTGTGACAAAAACTGATGCGTATCCAATCCCTGGGATAGATGATTGTGTGGACAAAGATGGACAGGTCAAATTCCTTACAAAAATTGATTTGTTAAAAGGTTATTGGTGTGTTCCATTGACAGATAGAGGTAGAGAGATTTCAGCATTTGTAACCCCATCTGGGTTATATGAATAGAATCCTTTTCCATTTGGGATGAAGAATGCATCAGGTACTTTTCAGAGGATGTTTAATGGCGTGATTCGGGGATTAAAAGATACAAATTGAAGGTTGAAGATTTGGTTACAGGGAATAATACATGGAAAGCACATATTACGGCAGTGGAGAAATTAGTGAGAGACTTTCAAAAGCTAACTTAACTATTAACTTAACTAAAAGTGAATTTGGGCATGCCACTGTGACAGTTAAGGAAAAGGGTTAAGGAAATTAGACTCCAATTTAATACTACAGTCTAATGTTACAGAAGTACAATATTTTGATCTCTCATATTAAGGGTAAAGACAATGTGATCACTGATTGTTTGTCTAGATGTTAAATATACAATGAAAATTTGTTTTTTTGGAGTGGTATTTTAACATTTATAACACTCCTACTGTACATTAGTTTGTAAAGGGCTGAAAGATAAGATTGTATATATTGTGTATTCTATAAAATTTTATACCTTTATATTTTTTTGTATAAATTGTTAAAATTTTGTTCTTCAAGAGACCAAATTTTTTTTGGACAGGGGTGCTACATGCTCAAGGAGATCTGTGTTTTTTTTTGTGAGAATGATGTAATGGTCTTTTGGAGGTCACCTGATGTGATTTTCCTGCCGATGCGAGGTCACGTGATGACATGTGACCCATGACTATATAAGGGTCGACCAGGTGATGCAATGGGTTTTTTAGTTTGTAGATTTCCAGGTAGAACGTGCTGTGTTTCCGTTTCTGTTGCGTGATTGTTTTTATAATGCAGTTTCAGTTTTTAAAACAGTTGTGCGTTTTGCTGCGAGATACCATATTATTGGACAGGAAATTTTTGCTAGATGTGTTGATTTACCCAATTCCAACAGTGGAAGGGAGAGTGAAGAATTTATTGAAGTACAGGTTCGAAGGATCGAGAGAAGTCAGCATCGTTTGGCAGTTCAATAAAGGATCGACCTTATTGAGGCTTCGTTGGAAGAGTAGCTACCTGCATCGGAGATAACTCTTGCCAAAAAGAGCAAGGAGTTCATGCAAAAAGGTGCTCTCTCTCTCTAAAGGAATTTAAGGTCAGTTGATTTAAACTGTTTATTTTCGGTATCGTGAATCCTGTGGACAGAAACAGCAGGAAAGTTGCGTCTGTGAAGAAATCCTTCTCCAGAGAAGTCTCTCCCAACTGAACGTATAAATCTGTTGGACTTCCGAAGTTATCGCTTTAAGAACTATATCTGACTGTATCGCTTTAAGAACTGTTTTCGCATTTAATGCTTTAAGAACCTGAGCCGAGTGGCGAGTTGGTGAACGGCTGCATATCTGTTAACTTCCGGTTAAAGTTTTCATTTGTTTTTTTTATCATTTATCCGTGTTGAATAAATGTTTTTTTTTATAGCCTGTCTCAATTGATATTCATTGTTGCCAGTTACGTAACAGTGGTCTCTTAAATTTAACTAGTATATCTGCCTCAGGCAGTGCATTCCACTCACCAACAAATCTGAGTAAAAATCCCTCCTCTAATATCCCCCTTGAACTTCCCACCCCTTACCTTAAAGCCATGTCCTCTCCTATTGAGCAGTGGTGCCCTGGGGAAGAGGCTCTGGGTATCCACTCTATCTACTCCTCATAATATCTTGTATACCTCTATCATGTCTCCTCTCATCCTCCTTCTCTCCAAAGAGTAAAGCCCCTAGCTCCCCTAATCTCTGATCATAATCCATACTCTCTAAACCAGGCGGCATCCTTGTAAATCTCCTCTGTACCCTTTCCAATGGTTCCACATCTCTCCTTCCTTCCTGTAATGAGGTGACCAAAACTGGACACAGTACTCCAAGTGTGGCCTAACCCGAGTTTTATAGAGCTGCATCATTACCTCGCGACTCTTAAACTCTGTCCCTCGTCTTATGAAAGCTAACACCTCATAAGTTTTCTTAATTATCCTTTGAGGCAACTTTCAGGGTTCTGTGGACATGTACCCCCAGATCCCTCTGCTCCTCCACACTACCAAGTATCCTGGAATTTACTTTGTACTCTGCCTTGGAGTTTGTCCTTCCAAAGTGTACCACCTCACACTTCTCCGGGTCGAACTCCATCTGCCACTTCTCAGCCCACTTCTGCTTCCTATCAATGTCCCTCTGTAATCTTCGACAATCTTCTACACTACTCAACAAAGCCTTCTCATGCTACTTTCTTAAGCTCCTTTCTTGCTACCCTATATTCCTCAATAGACCCATCTGATCCTTGCTTCCTGAACCTCATGTATGCTGCCTTATTCCACCTGACTAGGTTTTCCACCTCACTTGTCACCCGTGGTTCCTTCACCCTACCATTCTTTATCTTCCTCACCGAGATAAATTTATCCCTAACATCCTTCTTTATCAATTGATCTGCCTCCCAGATTATCCTAAATTCATCCAACTCCAGTTCCAGCTCCTTAATGTGGTCTTTCAGGAGCTGGGGTTGGCTGCATTTCCCGCAGGTGTAGTCATCAAGGAGACCATCAGATTCAATGATTTCCCACATTATACAGGAGGAACATTCTACTGCCATCCTGCCTGTACTGTTCTCTGGGCAACCAAGACCGATCAGTAATAACGAAAGGGAAAACCTACCTTTCTTATCTTTCTTTGGCTTCAGCCTCTTCTCAATTGAGCCTCTTGAGTCAAAGCCTCGAGGTTCCCATTCTGACTCTAGCCCCCACACTGATGATGGTCTCTCCAACAATGGCTGCTCCACTTGCCTTCTGCTGCCGCTGATACCTCTGACATTGAAGTCAACGAAGTCTAAATCAAGTTCATCTGGCCATTCTCAGGAATTCAACTCTAATCCCTTCCAGTATCCTAGTGAATAGATAATTTATTGCTTCTGGATGCAATTGATTTTCCTGATACTTTCTGCCAATAATTAGACATGATTCTGGATATAATTTCTGCTTCTCTCTCCATCTGCACTTCTTATCCATTTTCCTTCCTCATGCCTGTGTCATTGTTCCTTCATGCTGCTCCTCCTTTTTAATAATTCTTCTTCTCCTAGCCTTGCATCCCTTTGTCACCTCAATTTCTCCATGATCCTTTTTGTTCCTCTCCCGCTTTTCTTATTATTTCATCTATTCACTTCATTGAGACCAATTGTATTTTATCTTTTTTTTCTTTTTAAATCTTTTTATTGAATAAGTATACAAAGGGTAAACCATAAAGGCACTAATACACTGTTAGAAATTACAGGAGATATTAATACAGAAGAAAAAATTGATACAAACAGTACAATTTAAACATAAAATAATATGGTAAAATAATAGTATACTAATTTTTATATATGCATATCAATAGAGAAAAGGAAAAAAAAACCCAAAAAAAGACCAAAAAAAAAACTCACCGTGCAACTAAACTAAAAGCAAGCAAAGCAATGGGCTAACTTGGAAACAGGTAGAGTTAAAGAACTTAAAATCACGTCCTCAAACCCGACCTCCATTAAAAACAGTTAAAAAAAAAGCCAAGAAGGGAAGGTATAAATATGGAACAAAAGAAAAAAAAAATTACATTAAATGAAAATATTGAATAAAAGATCTCCAGGTCTGTTCAAATTTAAGTGAGGAATCATAAAGATTACTTCTAATTTTCTCCAAATTTAAGCATAATATCGTCTGGGAAAACCAAAAAAAGGTAGTTGGAGCATTAGGCTCTTTCCAATGTTGTAAGACACATCTTTTCGCCATTAAAGTAAGAAATGCAATCATTCTACGGGCTTAAGGGGAAAGATTACTGGAAATTTTAGGTAATCCAAAGATAGCAGTAATAGGATGAGGAGAGATATCTATATTCAATACCCTTGAGATAATATTAAAAATGTCTCTCCAAAAAGTTTCCAGTGTAGGACAAGACCAAAACATATGAGTTAAAGAGGCTATCTGCCCCGGACATCTATCACGAAAAGGAATAATATGAGAATAGAAATGAGCTAATTTATCTTTGGACATATGTGCTCCATGAATAACTTTAAATTGAATTAGGGAATGTTTAGCCCAGATAGAGGCAGTATTGACTCATTGTAAAATCTGCCCCCAGTCATCCACGGAAATAATAGAACCAAATTCTTGTTCCCAATCTGACCTAATCTTATCAAATGGAGCTTTCCTAAGTTTCATAATAATATTATAAATAATAGCCGTTGCACCTTTCTGACATGGATTAAGGTTAATTATAATATCTAAAATATATGTAGGAGGGAGCGTTGGAAAGGAAGAAAGTATAGTACTTAGGAAATTTCTAACTTGAAGATATCTAAAAAAATGTATTCTTGGTAAATTATATTTATTAGATAATTGTTCAAAAGACATAAGGGAACCACCTAAAAATAAATCCAAAAACCGTGAAATACCCTTAGTCTTCCAAATTTGAAACGCACTATCCGTGAAAGAAGGAGGAAAAAATATGTTACCTAAAATAGGAATCGCAAGCCCCAATTAGTTGAGATCAAAAAATTTTCTGAATTGAAACCAAATACGCAAGCTATATTTAACTATCGGGTTAGAGACCAGTTTGAGGCGTTTCAAATCAAAAGGAAGAGAGGAACCTAAAATAGAGCCAAGTGCATAGCCCTGAGCAGATTGTAATTCCAATACTCCCCATTTAGGAATGGATAGTGTATCTTGGTCAAGTAACCAAAATTTCATATGTCGAATATTAATTACCCAATAATAGAATCTAAAGTTAGGTAATGCTAGACCTCCATTTCTCTTGGCTTTCTGTAAATGTATTTTACCCAATCTCGGGTTTTTATTTTGCCAAGTAAATGAAGAAATTTTAGAGTCAACTTTATCAAAAAAAGATTTTGGAACATAGATCGGTAATGCCTGAAATATATATAAAATTTTTGACAGAATAAACATCTTAACTGCATTAATATGACCAATCAAAGTTAAATATAATGGAAACAACAGGAATTCTGCAGATGCTGGAAATTCAAGCAACATACATCAAAGTTGCTGGTGAACGCAGCAGGCCAAGCAGCATCTATAGGAAGAGGTGCAGTCTTCCTATGGATGCTGTTTGGCCTGCTGTGTTCACCAGCAACTTTGATGTCTGTTGCTTGAATTTCCAGCATCTGCAGAATTTCTGTTGTTTCCATTATATTTAACTTTTTCCTATAGATGCTGCTTGGCCTGCTGCGTTCACCAGCAACTTTGATGTATGTTGCTTAAATATAATGGAAACCATTTACATGAAAGTTGAGTAATATGATCAATTAAGGGTAAAAAATTAGTGTTAAATAAATCTTTGTATTTACAAGTAATTTTAATCCCAAGATATGAGAAATAATTATTAATCAATTTAAACAGAAAGTTATGATACAAGGGTGTTGTTTATTAATCGGAAAAAGTTCACTCTTACTAAGATTTAATTTATAACCTGAAAAAAGACTAAATTGTGCTAATAAATCTAAAGCAGCAGGGATAGATTTTTGAGGATTAGAAATATATAAAACTAAGTCATCAGCATAGAGTGATATTTCACGGGACTTTAAGCCCCGAGTTATCCCAATAATATTTGGAGATTCTCGAATGGCAATTGCAAGAGGTTCTAATGCAATATCAAATAATAAAGGACTAAGAGGACAACCTTGTCGAGTACCTCGAAAAAGAGGGAAAAAAGGTGAGCTTAAAGAGTTAATACGGACCGAGGCCATAGGAAAATGATATAACAGTTTAATCCAGGATATAAATTTCGAGCTAAAATTAAACATTTCAAGCACCTTAAATAAGTAAGGCCATTCTACTCTATCAAAAGCTTTTTCAGCATCTAAAGAGATAACATACTCAGGAACATTTTGTGAGGGGGTATAAACAATATTTAGCAGTGTGCGAATGTTATGGAAAGAGTAACGACCTTTAATAAAACCCGTTTGGTCTTCCGAAATAATAAAAGGGAGTACTTGTTCTAATCTGTTTGCTAATAATTTAGAAAAAATTTTAGAATCAACATTTAATAAAGATATTGGTCCATAAGATGCACATTGAGCAGGATTTTTATCCTTCTTTAATATTAGAGAGATTGACGCTCTATAAAAGGATTCGGGAAGTTTACCAAGTTTTAATGAAGCCTCCAAAACCCTACAAAACCAAGGGATTAATGAAGGTGCAAAAAACTTATAAAATTCCACGGTAAACCCATCAGGGCCAGGAGCTTTCCCCAGGTTCACAGAGGAAATAACATTCTTAATCTCATCAGTAGTAATGGGAGTATCAAGCATAGAAGACATATCCTGTGAAATCTCAGGGAAATCTAGGTTATCTAAAAAGTCATTCATATATTTAGAGTGTCAGATTGATATAAGGAAGAATAAAAATCAAAGGTTTGATTGATCTCCGCATGATCAAATATCAGTCCATCATTTTGATTATAAATCTGATTAATTTGAGATTTAGTATAATTAGACTTCAGTTGGTTAGCCAACAGTTTACCAACTTTGTCACTGTGTACATAAAATTCACTTCTTGTTTTCTTTAATTGGTTTACAATCAAGGACGAAAGTAATAAACTGTGTTCCATTTGAAGTTCAGTTCTTTGTTTCTACAACTCCTCAAAGGGAGCTGTAACATATTTCTTATCAATTTCCTTAATCTTGTCCACAATTACCAACTCCTCCTGCTTCAACTTCTTCCTCAAAGCAGCAGAATACGAGATAATCTGACCACGAATATAAGCTTTAAAAGTATCCCAAAGAATGTTCACAGAAATATCCTCTGTGTAGTTGATTGTAAAAAAGAGATCAATCTGTTCATTCATAAAGTTAACAAAGTCCGAGTCCTGAAGCAGCAACGAATTAAAACGCCATTGTTTATTATTTTGTGTATTGACCTGAATTTTAATAGAAAGCTTAAGTGGAGCATGATCCGAAATGGTTATAGAATCATAATCACATTTAATCACTGAAGAGATAAGCTGAGAGTCAATAAAAAAATAATCAATTCTTGAATAGGAATGGTGAACATGTGAAAAAAAAGAAAAATCTTTTTCCTGAGGATGCAAAAAATGCCAGATGTCCGTCGACCCAGAATCAGAGAGGAATGAGTTAATCAAAGTTGCAGATTTATTGGGTAAGGTCCGTAAAGGAGCCGAACAGTCCAAAACTGGAGATAAGCAAGTATTAAGATCTCCATCCCAGATCAATGAAAACCCATTCAAATTCGGGAACCAATTAGATAATGATTTATAAAATTCCGGACAGTCCATATTGGGAGCATAAACGTTAACCAAAACTACCTTTTTATTGAATAGTCGTCCACTAACCAGTAGAAATCTACCATTCGGATCAGAGATAATATCATGTTGTACAAAAGTAACTGAGGAGTCTATAAAAATAGAGACGTCTCGAATCTTAGCATTAGAATTCTAATGAAACTGTCGACCCTTCCAGAATTTAAAAAAACGTAGTCTGTCCCCCCTCCGCACATGGGTCTCTTGTAAAAATAGAACATGTGCTTTAAGTCTCCGGAATACTTTAAAAACTTTTTTCCTCTTAATAGGATGATTAAGACCATTAGTATTCCAGGAGGCAAAATTAATAATAGACTCCATAAACCCTAAAGTCAACCAGCAAAAAAGAGGATTGACGATAGGTTTGACCCACGAACAGGGAAAGGGAACAGAACAAACCAGAGATAATGAGAAGGAGAACGCAATCAATGCTTCAGTAATATAAATAGCCCAAGAAGGAAAAAACTAAAATGTGAAGCCCCTCCCACCACCCCTCAACCCATGACCCCAAGGCTAAACCTAAAGCAGACCCGCCAGAAAGAAGCAAGCACTAAAACTACCCCCATGACTTCCGATAGACGCTCACTAAAAAAAGTGTAAATATAAAAAAGATCAGCTAGTTATAAAACAGTAAAAGAATAAAAAAAGTAGAACAGTTAAGACAAACACGATATAAAACAGAGAAAAAGCCAGAAAATATAAAGAAAACCATAACAGACCACAGACCCTATGATAACCAAAAAAAAAAGAAACGAAATTATTAATATAAACTAGTTAGGGAAACCTACAGAAAAAAGTACATTTAAAGACTATGAAATTTAAGGCCTCAAAGAAAATACACGAAATGATGCTGAGGGAATAACCACCCAGAATCCCCAAGGAAAAAGAAAGGAGTGACGCAGTTAGAAAGAAAGTTTGGCAACCGTATTAATTAATCAAAAATAGAGTTTTCTGCCCATATAAAGCAACCAAAAATTAAACCCGACAGATTCACAACCTTCGATCAAATGGAGATAATTAAAAATTACGATTAAGATGTTGAAGGTGAAAATTGATCCAGATAACTGTGGGCATCCAATGGAGATTCAGAAAGACGAAGGGCTCCGTCAGGTGTACGAATCCTTAAACGCACAGGGTAAAGCAGCGCTGGTTTTAAATCCATCTTTTAGAGTTCCGACATCACAGATCTGTAACAAACCCGTTGATCCCCAATCTGTTTACTGAAGTCCTCCATGAATCGGAACTGAAAATCCAAAAAAATCAATATAACCTTTAGATCGAACAAATTGAAGCAGTTTCTCCTTGTCTTGAAAGTAATGAAAACGTAAAATGACAAGTCGAGGTTTATCTGACTTAGACGAATATGATGGAACTCTGTGAGCCCGATCCAATAACGGTGGTTGGTCAGGAAATACGGTAGGAAATACATCTTTTAAAAGTTGAGAAAAAACTTTATAGGGTTGTCAGATTCAACAGCTTCACGAACACCAATAATTCGAATATTCTGCCATCGCATTCTAGATTCTAAGTCAGAGTTTTTAAAAGTCAGAAAGTTAGGTGTTTTCTTCATTGAAGTAATTGTTTCTTCAATTTTCTCCATCTTGAGTTCATTTTGTTGCGTGGATTTTTGAAGATTAGATATAACCGACTGATGTTCCGTGATAGATGTTTCCATTTTATCGATTGAATCCACAATTTTCTGGAAATTAATTGAAATTTCCGCACGAATCAGCTCCGTTATAGAGGTTGAAATTTCCCTTTGGATTAGATCCGATATAGCTTTCAGAGTCAACGGTGGTTCAGTCGGAGGGAGATCGGTACCTTTCGGTCTAACCGGAGGTTTGCTGTCTTTCCCATTTTTTCCGTTCTTGGACATAGCAGACCTTAAAAGCATCCGAATATCAAAAAGCCCAATTTGTTTCAGATTATTGTAAAAGTCGATGCCTTAATGGTTAGTTAAATATAGCTGATCACAGGAAAAAAACTCAGAGGTAATGGAGCGAGTCAAGAGCACGACTTCACTCCATGAGCTCTACCGGAAGTCTCCGTATTTTATCTTTCAACTGGATTATTGTGCTTGGTATTGATGCGAAGGTTGTATACCAGAGGCATCAACTTTATTTTTTTTTGTTTTGTTTTCATATACTTTTTATCTTTTTATTACCAAACAAAAAAACAAAACAAAAGAAAAGCACATCTACAAAAACCATGAGCTGAACAAAATCTATTTAAATATTGAGCAGTAAAAGGAGAAAAATGTAAAGGCAAAAGTAAACATACACAGCAGAGGTGCACCACACCAAAAAACCTCAGTCTTCACCCCGTAAGAAAGTCCAATACAGGGCCCCATATCCTTTCAAAGATGTCCCCTCTGTCCTCATTACATAGTCTCAGTCTCTCCAAATGTAAAGTATTTCCCAATTCTCTCAGCTACAGATCGTACGTAGGCACAGAGTCCATTTTCCACATTTGCAGGATTAACTTCTTAGCAATCACCATTCCAAACAATACAGTCTTTTTTTTCATACATATTGGCTGAAGATAGCTCCAAGGATGGCTATGAGCGGGTCTGGTTCCCACCGCTTCCCAAAAGCCACAGAGAAACAGTGAAAAATACTTTTCCAGTATGCATAAAGCTTACAACATGACCAGAATGAATGTGACAAATTACTGTCCACAGATTTACATTATTACAAACTGCTGAAACATCAGGGGAGAAACTGTGCAACTTTTCTTTGGAATAATGACAGCTGTTATCAGACTAAATTGAAAAGTAACTGCAGAAGATTTGTAGAGGGTATACACTGTGGTCACAGTAGTGGAGAAGGGAATGAACGTTTAGAGTGTGAATGGTATGGGAACCAAATACTCTGCTTTCTTCTGGTTCTGTTTCCCAGTAGTAGGATTTGCAGTGGAATTGGTATAAAAATCCAAGCAATGTGATTTCCACATATTGCAGTCTGGCTGTAAACCAAACCAATTTCTTGGCTTACTTTTTTTAAAATTATGCCTGCTTGGAATCAGGGCATTAAACCATAAGATCATAAGACATAGGAGCAGAATTAGGCCATTCAGCCCATTTTTGTCTGCTCCACTATTCCATCATGGAGGTTCCACAGATTCACTTGGTCTCCATTGCAGTCTATGGCAGAGCATTCCACAGATTCACTTCTTTCTAGCTAAAAAAATACCTCTTTACCTCTGTTCTAAAGGGTCACCCCTAAACTTTGAGGCTGTGACCTCTAGTTCAGCCAAGTTTTTGCCCATTCTTCCAATAGTCTAAGTCCTGCTGCAATCTCCAGCTACACCTGCACCTACACCTCCAGCTATCTTCATACCATCTGCAAATTTTGCCTCAAAGCTATCAATCCCATTATCTAAATCAGTGACAAACAAGGTGAAAAGCAGTGGTCCCAATACTGATCCCTGAGGAGCTCCATTGGTCACTGGCAGCTAAGTAGAAAAGGCCCCTTTTATTTCCACTCACTGTCTCCTGCCATCAGTCATTACACTAACCATGCCAGTATCTTTGCCGTAACGCCATTGCATTTTATCTTAAGCAGCCTCGTATGTGTCAACTTATCAGAAACCTTTTGAAAATCCAAGTAAATGACATCCACCGCCTCTCCTTTGTCCACCCTGCTTGTTACATCCTCGAAGAGCTCTAACAGATTTGTCAGGCAAGAATTTCCTTTACAGAAACTATGCTGACTTTGACTTATTTTAGCATTAGTCTCCAACTAGCCCAAAACCTTAATAATAGACTCCAACCTTAATAATAGACTCCAACACTTTCCCAGCCACTGCGGTTAGGCTAACTGGCCTATAATTTCCCTTCTTTTGCCTTCTTCCCTTCTTAAAGGAATTGACATTTGCAATTTTCCAGTCCTCTGGGAAAATGCCAGAATCAAGTGATTCTTGAAAGATCATGACCAATGCATATGTTATCTCTTCAGCCACCTCCCTCAGGACTCTAGGATGTAGTCCATCTGGCCCAGGTGACTTATCCACCTCAAGACCTTTGAGTTTGCCTAGCACTTTTTCCTTTGTAATAGCAATGGCATTTGCTTCTACTCCCTGACACTCACGGATGTCCGGCCAGTGTCTTCCATGATAAAGACTGATGCAAAGTACTCATTAAGTTCACCTGCATGTCTTTGTCCCCCATTATATCTCACCAGCATCATCTTCCAGTGGTCCAATACCAACTCCCACCTCTTTATATATCTGAAAAAACTTTTGGTATCCTACTTTACATTATTGGCTAGTCTGCCCTCATATTTCATCTTTTCCCTTCTTATAGCTTTTTCAGTTGCCTTTCGTTAGATTTTAAAAGCTTCCCAATCATCCAGCTTCCCACTCATTTTTGCTACCTTATATGCCCTTCCCTTGGTTTTTATGCAGTCCTTTATCAGCCACAGTTGCCTGCCCCTGACATTTGAGGACTTCTTCCTCTGTGGAAATATCTATCCTGTGCTTGTGAACTGTTCCCAGAAACTTCCGTGATCTCCGCTCTGCCTTTATCCCAGCCAATATCCTCCTCCAATTCAATCGGGCAAGCTCCTCTCTCATGCCTCTGTAATTCCCTTTATACCATCGCGATACTGATAGACGTGACTTATGCTCCTCCCTCTCAAATTGCAGTATGAATTCAATCATATTATGATCATTGCCTCCTCAGGGTTTCTTCATGTTAAGCTCCTTAATAAGATCTGTGTTATGACACAAAACCCAATCTAAGATGGCTTTTCCCCGATTAGGCTCAAACACAAGCTGCTCTAAAAAGCCATCTCGTAGGCATTCAACAAACTCCCTCTCTTGCAATCTGACACCAGCATTTTTTTCCCAATCCCCTTGCATATTGAATTCCCTCATTACAATTGTGTCTTTACCCTTATTACATGCCCTTTCCAGCTACATTCGCAAACTCAAGCGCACATGCTGGTTACTATTTGTAAGCCTATATATGATTCCCATAATATTTTTTTCACACTTGCAGTTTCTTAAATCCACCCACAAAGGTTCAACATTCTCTGACCCTATGTCACTTCTTTCTAAGGATGTAATTCCATCTCTTACCAACAAAGCCACACCGCCATCTATGCCTTCTTGCCTTTCCTTTTGATACAAAGTATATTCTTTCATGTTAAGCTCCCAATTATGGTCTTCTTTCAGCCACAATCAGTGATGCCCACAACATCAAATCAGCCATTGATTGAGTTTATCCATGAGTTTATCCAGCTTATTCTTAATGCTACACACATTTAAATACAGCACCTTCAGTCCTGCATTCTCCCTTTTGAATTTTAACTCTTTGCTCTGTCTGCATTTGATTGGCTTGTCCTTCCTTACATTCATGTTACACCCAGCATCTAATTGTAAACCTGTTGGCTCATCCTCAGCTCTATCACGCTATTTCCCATCTGCCTGCCATATTAGTTTCAACCACTCCCAACAGCTCTGGTAAATCTGCCCACAAGAATATTGATCCCCTCGGATTGAAGTGCAAGAGATCACACCTGCCCCAGAATAGGTCACAATTATCCAGAATTCTGAATCCCTGCCCTCTGCTCTAATTTTTCAGCACACATTTTTCTGCCACCTTATTCTATTCCTATCCTCAGTGTTGTGTGGCACTGGCAGCAATCCCGAGATTACTACCTTTGAGGTCCTGCTCCTCAGCTTCCTTCCCAACTCCCTGTATTCTTTCTTAGGACCTCTTTAGTCCTTTTGGAGAAATTAGTAAGTGCATTTCAGGAAGGGACAGGAGGGCATCTGAAACTTGACAAATGCATCCTAATGCATTGTATTTATTTCTCTTCAACGGCTTCTTTAAGTTAGTAACTGCTGGTCTTACAGAGGCAAAGGTGAAACCTTTGGAAAAACGTTTCAAAAATTTAAGCATTTGTTGCTGCTTTTGTACCCAACCGTTTTTATAACTGCCTTATTTCATCATATTTAGATGCGGGAAGCATTCTTTAAACATTTCAGGTCAATGGTGAGTATGCTTCTAAATATAAAGTTACATTGCGGACAATAAGATTTACTTGCAATATTATTGGAGAAAAATATCCATTGAGGCCCCATAAGATCTATCAATAAATAAGCCTGTTATCAGTGTCATGTGTGAGAGAGACAACGAGAGACAATAGAGAACCATTCAAAATGCTAATAAGAGAGAAGAGAGAGATTAACGAGAAAGAGACACATAATTCAGATGTTGGCGTCTGCCACAGACAGTTGGTTTTGAACCTGAACTGTTTGAAGTTTAATGGACAGGTGATACCTCATCAGGGTGATAAAAATAGCGGGTTTGCTAAGGCACAACACACATGCCACAAGACCCCGAAAAGAGCACTGTACCCCACAAGCTGGTGGGAGTTTGGAGGACCGATTCGCGGGAATCGGTCAGAGGCTCACAGAGTGTAGAAGTACGATCAGTGGGAACCTGGTCTGTGTCCGCCCTTGCCTGGGTGCCGGGTTCACCACGGAAAAACGATCGCATCCAGAACGGAGGGGTCACAGTCGGTTACCACAGCTGGATCAGCAGGCATCGAAAGGTTTGCCTGAAACCAACTGCATCTCTCT
Organism: Mobula hypostoma; assembly: GCF_963921235.1. NCBI lineage: Eukaryota > Metazoa > Chordata > Chondrichthyes > Myliobatiformes > Myliobatidae > Mobula > Mobula hypostoma. The sequence goes on along the minus strand of NC_086098.1, from coordinate 52,881,629 downwards.
CTCTCTCTCTCTCTCTCTCTCTCTCTCTCTCTCTCTCTTTCTCTCTCTCTCTCTCTCCCTCTATCCCTCTCTCCCTCTCTCAAGAAAATCATAAACGATACCCAAATTTTACAAGAATGATGCAATTGGAACTCAGCAAGACAAAACAACCTTCTGGAGATTCACAGCTCTCAGGCAGGGAAATTTGTCTGCTGGACCTGTAACAGATTAACATACCTGAAGAAGAACATCTCCATTCAATGAACGGAGAGAACGAGAATCAGGTTTATTATCCCTGGCATGCATGACATGTTGTATGTATAGTGTAAAGCATAAAATTGCAGTTAGAAAAGCAAACGTAAATAATACAAAGAAATCAATAACAAGGTCATGTTCAGAAATCTGATGGCAGAGGGAATTCTGAATTGTTGAGTGTAGAAATTTCAGCTCCTTTACCTCCCCTCTGATGGTAGCGATGAGAAGAGGGCACATCTGGAATGGTGGGTGGAGAGGGGTCATTCGTGATAGATGCCACATTCTTGAGGCACCATCTCTTGAGGATGTCCTTGATGGTGCCCACGATGAAGCTGGCATCGTTTATAACCCTCTGCACCCTCTTGCAGTCTGTGCACCAGAACCTCCGTACTCGGCTGTGATGCAGCTGTTGTATTGCTCTCCACTGCACGTTTATAGAAAGTTGTAAGTCTTTGATTACATACTGATTCTCCACCATCTCCCAAAATAATAACAAGATGAACTGCTGGGAGATAATTATGTAAAAATTCCCATTGGATTTAATTAAAATAGTTTAAATGTTAACACTTTAAGTCTATTTGCAGTTTCAGATTTCAGGTTTTCTTTATTTTTATTTAACATATTTGTAAACAAGGTCCCAATAATTTTAAATGCTTATGAAATTCAAAGTCTTCCACAAATATATTTTATCTACTGAGCCTCGCGCCAGTGTCTCATAGGCTGTCATAATTTGTTGATGGAACCAGCCACTTATGCTGGGAGATTATTTGGCTACAGAGGTAATTTTCTCCAGCCAGTCATGCTACCAGCAAGCCATTAGGATATGGGAGACACCTGGAGCAGCCACAAGAAACCTGTGCAGTCACAGGGAGAATGGGCAGACTGCCTACAGACACACCCAAGGTCAGAAAAATATCTAGGTTCAGCAGAAGCATTAAATGCCACACAGCCTTCTCCAATGAGAGGTTTCAAAGAAAATGACACTCTTGTACAACTCACAGAATTCTTGAAACACTGCTACTTAGCCCATTGAGTCCATGCCAGATCCTTGCAGTACGATTAATTCTATTTTCCCCAATGACCTACAAATGATCAAATTGCAATTAGCTTCTGAATGTCAATACTTGCAGTACTTATAGTATGAGTTTCAGGTCGTAACTACATCGCACAAAAAGGTTTTTCCTTACATTCCCCCTCATTCTAGCTTATCAATTTTAATTGGTGTTCCCTGCTCCTCAAACAAACCACCTATAGCTTAGCATTTCTCAATTTGCCAAACATAATCAAATACACTTCCATCGTATCTCCTCGCAATCTTCTTTGCTTGAAGAAGAACAGCCCCAGCTTCTCCAGTCCAGCCACAGATGGGAGGCGTCATCCTTAGAATTGTTCCATTCAATGTCCTGAACATTGCCCAGCATCTCCACAACTTTCATTAAAAGCAATCGCCTGATTTACAAGTTCACATTTTTAGCCTGTACCACTGTTTTGTAAAGTTGCAATATAACTTCCATCCATTTATATTCAATGACTATTTATAGAGTCTATGAACATATTTCTTTACAAGTTTTTCCTTCAACATTCCCTGCAACATACAATGATTTGTAAACATTGATCAAGGGCCTTCAGTTCCTTTAGAGCTGCTCCCATTTAGTTTATACTGTTCTTGTACTATCATCTCTTCATTCCTTTTGCCAGAATGCATCTCTTCACATTTCTCTCTGGTAATTAATACTTGTTTCTCAACTGTACATTTTTCTCGGCTGAGTATGTTCTCCTCAATGACCAGTTTCAGTATCTGCATACATTGAAACACCTAACGCATAAGTTTTATCCCATATGCTCTTATCCAAGTCACTAAAACAATTGCCTGCTGCTGAACATAATGTGGTCTGGGTTTTCTGGGATAAAATGTTGGTATAGGAGGTAGGACAGAATCTAACAATACCAGCTGTTGAACACACCAGAGGAAAAGTAATTAAAATTTGTTTTGCTGGCAGAGCAATCTTTTTTTTCTGTTGGTGAGATTTATGCTGTTCGTAGTCCTATATTAAGTTTGAAAGCAAATATTCAGTACCCTCCTGAAGCAGGACCCAAGGAAAGGCTTCAAAATGTCTGCTGCCCGGGCTGGAACATGAAAAAAACACCTTAGAAAATGAGTAGACAAGGCTGCAGTCATTAACGGTCTCAAAAGCTTACTACAGTGACCTCCCTTTGCCACCTTTTGCTAGTCTTTTTTAAAGTGATTATTCAGCAGAGTTCAAAGCAGAGTTTGACAAATGTTTGATCTATAAGGAGGTCAAGGGACAAAGAGAGAACACAGTAATCTCATGTTGAAACCGAGTTACATAAGAACATAAGATCATAAAAAATAGGAGCATGATTTGGCCATCTAGATCATTAAGCCTGCTCCACCATTCAATAAGATCATGTCTGATCTGGCCATGGACTCATCTCCACCTATCTGCCTTTTGCCCATAACCCTTAATTGCCCTGCTATGCAAAAATCTATCCAACTTTGTCTTAAATATATTTACTGAGGTAGCCTCCACTGCTTCATTGGACAGAGAATTCCATAGATTCACCACTCTGGGAGGAGCAGTTCTTCCTCATCTCCTTCCCAGATCTACTCCCCGAATCTTGAGACTATGTCCCCTAATTCTAGTCTCACGGACCAGTGAAAACAACTTTCCTGTCTCTATCTTATTTGAAATAGGACAAGGAATTCCTGGCCCTTTCATAATTTTTATTGTTTCTATAAGATCTCCTTTCATTCTCCTGAATTGCACCGAGTACAGTTCCAGGTGACTGAATCACAAAGTGAGTTCTTAATAATATACAGGGTCTGGATAATCAAAGCTACAGAAAGGACCTGGTAATCTGCTTTCTAAAAATGACTTTAGGGAACAAATAACAAGATCCCTTTTTTCTTTCAGGTCTCCCAATGTACATCCGAGAATGTCTCAACAAAGCAATCCTTTCAATCAACCATAAAGTATAAGTGAAATTGGTGAGGAAAGGTGCATTGATTAAGAGACGGCCATTTGCTCTGTCAGATTTGTTTCTCAGTTTGTCAACCACCATACCTACAGCAGCAAACCCATTTGGGGTGAATTCTGCTTTTAATGAAAAATGTAGGTTTGAGGACATTGCGTGAAAATGATGGCCAAATCAGCGGGATCAGAAGGAAACAGTATATAATTAATGTCACTCACTACTAATGTCCCTCTAAATCATGTTTGATTCAAGACTTTTGGCATGAAATGTCCCTTGTTGAACAGAATGTTAATAATGCAGGCAATTGAGTTCAGCTTTCATCAAAGTTGCTGGTGAACGCAGCAGACCAGGCAGCATCTCTCGGAAGAGGTACAGTCGACGTTTCAGGCCGAGACCCTTCGTCCTGGCAAAGGACCCTGCGTTCACCAGCAACTTTGATGTGTGTTGCTTGAATTTCCAGCATCTGCAGAAGTCCTGTTGTTTGAGTTCAGCTTTTCCTACTCATCTGCCATTCAGCCAAGAAAATATACTTCACAACATTCCCAGAATCATAGTCATGCAAAATTTATCAATAAATATGTAAGTTTTCACTAATCCAATTTCTAAGATTACCTCTTGCAAGTTACAATTTTCTCTAAGACTTATGAATTCAAAGTTCAAAGTAAATTTATTATCAAAGTGCACGTGTGTCACTATATACCACTCTGAAATTGATTTTCTTGCAGGCATTCACAGTAGAACTGAGAAATACAATAGAATCAATGAAAAACTACACACAAACAAAAACTGACAGCCACTGTGTGAAAGAAGACAAACAGTGCAAATATTAAAAATAAATAAATAAATACATACATACATATGTACATACGTACATACTACTGAGACCATGAATTGTAGAGTCTTTGAAAGTACCTCTATAGGTTGTGGAATCAGTTCAGTGTTGAGGCGAGGGAAATTATCTACACTAGTTCAAGTGCTTGATAGTTGAAGGGTAATAACTGTTGATGATTCTGATAATGTGGGACCTAAGGCTTCTGTACCTCCATCCCAATACTAGCAGTAAGAAGAGAGCATGGCCTGCGTGCTGCTTACTTGTGGCAGTGCTCCTCGCAGATGTGCTAAATGGTGTATTAATATATTACTTTATATCTTAAAGTGCATTACTATTATTAATTTAAATGAATTACATCCCCAACAGATAATGAAGAATGGAAAACAAGAAATCCTACAGCAAATCATTTACTCATGTCTTTGATGATTATCTTAGTACAGTTCTTAATAAAATTTTTAGCTTCTCTATGTACCAACCTTCTAATATGCTTTTTGTTAACTATATAGTATTTCAAAACTAGGAATGAAACAAAATGTCAAGCGTGAGTTAACTTTGGTTTATTTAAGCATTGTTCCCAAAATGAGTTTGAAATTGTTGTTTGGTTTATCTTTCATCATATTGTATATTTAACTGTTATAACTCATTGAGAATAGAAGCATAAAATGACTTCAGTTACATTACTGGTGTCTGTGGATACATTTATTCCCCACACTAAAATGCACCTGAGAATTTGGTGATGACTCCTTAATCATGCAGATTGAAACAAAACTCTTTACACTAGTTTTGACTAGTTAAAGCTGTATTAATCTATAAACATTTTCTAGAGTTAGGAATTATCTTTTGATTATTTACTTTATATTTATTTGTCTGATAATAGGATTAGATATTTGACTCTTTACCTTTTAGAGGATAAAGAGTGGAGAACAAGGTTGTGGTGAAGAATAATGATCATTGAAATGTGCAATGTTGTACCAGCATCTAATTCAAAATTACCACAAAAAATTACCAATAGCTTTCTTCCAATACACAACTTGGTAGCTTTCCCCATTAGGCTTTAAGTGGAGATACGGATTTTAAATCAACAATACACGAGTGATGAAAAACTAATTTAAAAAAAATAGAAATCCATTCAAATTGCAGTTCATCCTCAAATTCAGCCAAACTTCAATAGGGACTTCCATTTCTGATCTCAAAGGAGCATTTGAAGTCTACAAAAAATTCAATCACTTGTGAGCCTACACTGAGTTTTGCTGTAAATGGAAACTGGCTACATGAACATTTTCAATTTTAGATAAGTTAAAACGTATAACGCTTTTGTGTACTTTTAGATTGAATAGGAATAGGATTACTTGTAACTGATATAAATGCCATATGTAATAGTCTGGAGTTGTTTTGGTTGTTATTAATATTCAAAGAAAATATCACTCATTCAAAATGTAATGCTTCATTCTAGACATAGATGATAAAAATAAAGAAATAACTTTGTGAGATAATAAACTTACTATTTTACTAGTATTATGCATTGAGCAGAAAGTTCCATTTATATGCAATATATCAATTTTAAGAAACAGTTGCAAAGAGAACTATGTCAGTAATTTCTTCCAAAAGCTGTCATCTTTTTCTACCCTACCTTACTATAGCTGAAGGAATATTTTCAGTCATATAATAGTTATACCTTTACAGAAATCAGCCTATTATCTAACATCTTAAGCAAATAAAATAACAAAAGAATATACTCTGGGAAGAAATTTGTCTTTTCCTGATCGTACTGCAGAATTCGGGAACTGTCCCAGTAGTTCTAATCACCTCCGCATACATGCCATGAAAATTCTTTTCATATAGTCAAATATACTTGCCACAGCTTTGACTATCTTATCAAACAACTATTTTATCTGTAATTAAATGCTCCCCTCACGACATTACAATGGCACCTCTAAACATGACATTGTATCAAATATTGGGAGTCATTCCTTGTTGCATTTTAGCAGAATTGTTCCAATCTTTCCACATGACATAATCTTCCTCTTGCAAATTAACGTAGTACTTTGACAATGTCGAAAGTCAGGAAGAATTGTGGCAGGGGACAATATTAACTTGAAATCAAGGTCAGGATCTGAGTCTTGGTCTGAAGGTTCATTTCTCATTCATCCAACTTGTTATTGCCATGTTATGCATTCTGGCCTCTACCTGTAAAGGTGACCATTATTTGGCAAATGATGAACACAAGAGGTTCGAAAGACGCAGGAAGTCATGAGAAATACATACAAAATGCTGGAGGAATTCCAGCAGTTTACAAAGTAGAAGTAACAATTACAGTACAATTTACCTAGTACTGTAACCATGGGGATATAGCACAAAACACTTTACCAAAACATTTCAGCCCTTTGGTGGCAACAAAGGAATGGGGAACCAGGATGAGGCGCATTTTTTAAATGGCCTTGGAAATGTAGAAGATGGCATCACGGCACTTTGAGATGGTTGTTCACGTGTCACCAGACTGGAGCAGTCATATCTCTCTTCCGACTGCCAACGCAATTGACGCAGTGACATCATTTCCAAATCTTATTGTCCCAGGTCATGAGTGACTAAAAATTAAAAATTTTCAAAATATCTTGTTCATATCGTACAAGCCTTTTCCATTCCCTTAGTCTAATGTTGGTCTCAGTTGTCAAGTATCAGCAGTGGGTCACTTTGTCATCGCTGAAATAAAAGTTTAATATCAAACAAAAATTTTCCATAAGAATGCATCTTCACTTATAGCATGGGGTTTAACGGGTAAAAGGAACTTGTGTGGCAGAAAATCATGATACGCATAATATCATTATAGATTTAACCCTGTCATGTGCCTTTCCAATCTCTTCCATGTCTGCTGTTGTGTTGGTATACATTAATTTACTGTATATATCCACTTTCACAGGGATATCTTTTGGGTGCCCTGTGTCATTTCTCTTTGTAGATTCTTCATGTCCTGTTGACTCCTTCATCATAAGCAGCCCCTCAGGAATAAAGATTACTCTTGAAGCCTATGTGGATGCACAGGCTATGCTACAGGTACAAGAGACATCTGGCAAATGAGTAATTGGGACAGTGGTATGTTTCACTTGTAGTTTAAACTGGACATTGCTGTGCTCTCGATGAATGCGTCAGTGGAGTTCAGTGCAGTCCTGAATACTCCTAAACTTTGAGTTGTCATGGGCTAGGGATTTCGACAAGTTGTTGAGGATGTTTCACATTTTTCAAACAGGCTTTAAGAATATCTAAGTATTCCTTCCCATGTAAGTGCTTGGATGGTAACGACGCGTGGTCTCCATCAAGCTCGCGGCTCAGATTTCATTCTTTATTTCAGATGGTTTTGGGGACAGAGAGGAGTGCGGTCAGGTTAGGGTTTACTGACAAGGATGTGGGGGAAGTTGGCTGTAAGGCCTGAGTCTAATCCCCCGCTCCACATTTGATGGCCAATGACGTGGACTTGGGGCATCTATGGTCAGATGTTGGGAGGTTCCCCCCACACCAGGGTCAATGAATTGTCAGTGGGTTCCAGAGCTGGAGTTCCATGTGGGCAGGAGGAATGAGGTCCGATGACACACAGGGCTCGCGGATCAGCAAGAGTGAATTTGGAGGTCTCGTGTTCAGTAATCGGCAGGTCCTGGGGTCAATGCTGAAGCTCGAGGCCTAACAGTCAAATCACAAGTCTGTAAATTGAGGAACATTGGCCAGTACCCAAGTCTGAATCTCTGTGAGCCAGTGAGGAAGTTGAAGTTGAAGTTCAAATCTTTCAACCATACATGAATACAGCCAAACAAAACAGAAGGTCCAATGACTGCAAGATCACGTCCGCTGGAGGCTGAAGACAGCCTGTCCTGGAGTAGGACAACTGTGTATGTGTGTGGGTGAGAGGGAGGGAGGAATGGGGCCTGGTTTGCTGTTGTTCATTTGCTGCTTGTTATGTTCTGTGCTGTTGTGTTCCGTGTTGTCCGGCTGTACGTTGGTGCCAGAATGTATGGTGACACTGGACACCGCATGGTGTGCTCCCTGCATACCCTTGGGTATTGTTGGTTGTTAACACAAATTATGCATTTCACTGTGTGTTTCTACGTACACGTGATAAATATGAGACACCCCATTCAAGATTCAAAATTCCAGATTTAAAGTTCGAAGTTCAAGGTAAATTTGTTATCCTAGTATGTATATGTCACCATATACAATCTTGAGATTATTTTTAATGGATTTATTGAGTATAACTACATACTCAATAAAAGCATTTTAAAAAGAATCTCAAGTTTGTATATGGTGTGGTGACATATATGTACATTGTTAATAAATCTGCTTAGAACTTTGAATCTCAAATCTCTAACCTTGAGTAGGGTGTCTGATTCATCTATATAACATTATTCATGCAAATAAAGTGGCCTACCTGTTGGATCTAAATTGGGCCTTATGTTGGGGCTGTTAACTTGCAAAATGATGCTGCCATTGGTGTGCTTATACTGATAACTAATTTGGAGGATTTGTAGAAAGGATGTTTGTGGTAACTTTCCATTGCTTTGAAGTACTTCCTGTAAGTTAACCATGTGCACAGAAGCACAAGGATCCCTGTTCTCTCATAGATCATAAGCTTTTTTCCACCTTTAAGATATTGATCTTTCCTTTGGACCTCCAAACGCTGTGCTAATCAGTTGAAGAAATGGTGTGCTCATCAGCACTGTGTACCCATTGTTTAAAAGTGGCTCCCATGGAATGGGAAGTTTTCCATGTTTCCCAGAATCTCACACGAACCTTTTTTGTCAAGATGTTGTGTTGTACAACTTGACGTAAAGAACTTCTGTTTAACAATTTGTTAAAGTGCTATAAACTTTTGATTGGTAGCTTTTAAGTGCAAGGCTTGTCCTCTAGTATGCTTTAAAAATTGCTTCACTGATAATTTGGAGCTGCAAATGTGTGAACATGCAAGATTGCCTGTGTACTGCAACTCGATGACTAAAGTCGGCATAAACTTGCTTCTGAAGTGAAGGTGATATAGATTAAACACTTTTCCCTTTGTCCTGCAGAATAGATCCACTTCAGGGGAAATCTTATTGGGTAAAGCAGTGAAAAAGACTGAGAAATGTGCTGGGGGATTGACAGAGTTTTGCTTGATACCTGTCTGTAATAAAATAAGATCTTCTTTAGTCCAGCAGGAGAGATTTGATCGAGGTCTACAAAATTATGAGGGGTATGGATAGGGTAAATACAAGCAGGCTTATTCCCCTGAGGTTGGGTGGGATGACAGCTAGAGGTCAAGGGTTAAAAGTAAAAGGTGAAAAGTTTAAGGGGAACATGAGAGGAAACTTGTTCACTTAGAGGATCATGAGATTGTGGAATGAGTTGCCGATACAAGTACATACGAGCTCAATTTCAATCTTTAAGAGAAATTTGGATAGGTACATGGTTTCTATAAAGGAAAATCTTACCTGACAAATCTGTTATAGTTCTTCAAGGAAGTAATGGGCGGGGTGGTCAAAGGAGAGGCAGCGGATGTTATTTACTTGGATTTTCAGAAGGCATTTGATAAGGTACCTCACAGGAGGCTGTTTAACAAGATAAAATCCTATGGTGTTACATGAAAGATACTGACATGGATAGAATAATGGCTGCCAGGCAGTACGCAGTGAGTGGGAATAAAGGGGGCCTTTTCTGTTTGGCTGCCAGTGACATATGGTGTTCCTCAGGGGTCAATATTGGGACTGCTACTTTTCACAATGTTTGCCAGTGATTTAGATAATTGAATTGATGGCTTTGTGGCAAAGTTTGCAGAAGATATGAAAAATGTGGGAGGTGATGCTGAGGAAGCAATGTGATTGCAGCAGGACTTAAGCAGATTGGAAGAATGGGCGAAAACGTGGCAGATGGAATATAGTGTTGGGAATTGTATGATAATGTATTTTGGTGAAAGGAATAATAGTGCAGATTATTATCTAAATGGGGAGAAAATTCAAACATCAGAGGTGCAAAGGGCCTTAAGAGTCCTTGTGCAAGACTCCCAAGTTGAATCTCTGGTAAAGAAGGCAAATGCAATGTTGGCGTTTATTTCTTGAGGAATAGAATATAAAAACACACAGATAATGCTGAGGCTTTTAAGATACTAGTCAGGCCACACTTGGAGTATTATCAACTGTTTTGGGCCCCATATCTCAGAAAGGATGTGTTGTTATTGGAGAGAGTCCAGAGAAGGTTCACAAGGATGATTCTGGGAATGAAGGGGTTAACATGTAAGGAGCGTTTGGCAGCTTTGGGCTTGTGCTCACTGAAATTTATAAGAATTCAGGGGAAGAATCTCATTGAAACCTACCAAATGTTGAAAGGAGTAGATAAAGTGGATGTGGAGAGGAAGTTTCCTATGGTTGGGGTATCCAGAATTAGACGGCACAGCCTCAGAATTGAGGGGCAACCTTTTAGAACAGAGGTAAGAAGGAATTCTTTTAGCCAGAGAGTGGTGAAGCTGAGGAATGCTCAGCCAGTGACTGCGATGGAGGCCAAGTCCATGGGTACATTTAAAGTAGAAGTTGATCATTTCCTGATTGGTCAGGGCATCAACGGATATGGGGAGAAGGCAGATGTATGGAGTTGAGTGGGATCATGGGATTAGCCTTGATGAATTGGCAGAGCAGACTCGATAGGCTGAATGGCCTAATTCTGCTCTAGGTCTTATGGTACATGGCTGGTAGGGGGAAGGAGTGCTATGGTCCCAGTGCACGTTGACAGGAGTGGGCAGTCTAAATAGTTAGGCACAGAGTAGATGGGATGAATGGCCTGTTTCTGTGCTGTACTTTTCTATTACTATATGACTCTATAGTTAAGATTACAGCAAATTTATTTCTGTGTTCAGCCAATTTTAAGAATGATATCCCATAGTGTCTAACAACTGACATTGTTCAAGGCTTCTGAGTGGTGAAAGAATACTTTACATTGTGGTCAAAATACAGCATAAATAATGTTCAATGTGGTTAAATACACTATCAACGAACACATGCAACTTGCAAAGACTACAGAAAGTTAACTGGTACAGTGCATGCTTTAATTTACTAATGTGATCACTGATCTTCAGTGGCAGAGTAGAGATACGTCTCTATCAAGGAAGGTGTAAGATGCTGCTTCCCTGCAGGTCACCCTTGGGCAAGGTGTAGCACCTGCTTACCCACCCCCTCCCCCGCCGATCAGGGTCACATGGGAGCAGGTGGTGCATCACTGTATGAGTAGCTGGTATATAAGAACATAAGAAATCCTGGTTATGCAACCACTGACGCCAGGCGGACAATCTCTTAAGAGTACTGATAATGGCTGCGGTCACCCGTGTTGTAAACACACTGGCCAGAAGAAAGCAGTGACAAACCACTTCTGGAGAGTTTTCCAAGAAAAATCATGGTCATAGACCACGATCGTGCACATCATATGACACGGCGCCAGATGCTGATGATGACGATGGTGATCTGCCTCTTTCACACGTGGCAAATTTATAACTTCCAGAAATCGCTGGAGATGTTCGATTAAAGCTACTGCGTAAATTCTCAACACCTCTCTTCAAATAGAACACTAACTCTCCTACTTGGTGGCATTAAATTAACTAAAGATCTATAAGACTTCAAACCCATTTATCTTTTTTTGCACCTTATATGTTTGATTATCATTTCCTCCTAAGATGTCCCTGGCACAAAAGAACACTTCCACAGTGCTCTAAATCAGTGCTGAATACTTCCTAGATCTTCCTATGCTCATTGATCTTTACAATGTGTCTAGTATATTGATGATCAACCATTTTACACAAGTTCTTTTTGCATCCACTCCCCTTTAAATCAGATTCCTTGTAAGGTAGCTACTAAATTGTTTTCTTACACAGCTCCTCATCTCATCTGAACTCACTTTCTATAGACCAGGACTCCCTTGCTCAACCAGCCTTGTTGTCTGCTTTAACTCTGAATTATGTTAAAGAATAAATTCACACACAAGCTTCAGGAAATGCGAACAGGCATAATGAAATATTGTAAAAGCTCTACAAAGCAAAGCAGTGCTTAACAGTTTGACTCAACTACTTATTACATGCTTTATTACCCATAATACAATTAGAAAAAATTGCAATGTCTAATGTGAGGAGATACAAATACAACCAAATTTCATGAAATTACCATTAAGCACAAAACTCATGCAAGTTCTTGCAAGACATTAAAAGATTTGTAAATTAGTGAAAATTTCAATTTATAATCCACTATGATGCATTATGATGATTTAATTTCGTTTCTGGCAATTATGTTAATAATAGCAATAGACAACACCAGCACACCTGCAATTGCACCAATCAGGACTCCCAGGACTGTGCCATGAACCTGTGCTCTCTCACAGCGATCACCAAAGAGCTGGTGTATTTGAGTTGAGGTACACCTAAAAAGGAACAACATTACAGAGTATGACATAACAATATCGCACAAACAACAGCCTTTCGGTCCAACAGTTTAATGTTGGTGCCTACAGTATGTTCCATACAGATCCCCCCATCTAACAGCTTCCAAGTTCACAAACACATCCTTTCTACAGTCTTCATGTACTTACCTAGGTTTCCCAGTGAGCAATAGTTCTCTCCTATACCAATAATGCAAACTATGTAGAGCCGTAACAAGCAAATCTGAGAATGTGTCATCAGATAATGGCCAGGATAAGTTGTAAGGAGCAGTTTACCCAGTGGCCCTGATCTATAAGAGCATCTTCTGAAGTTACAATTAATTATTTTTGGTCATACTAATTTCATGTTTTGCATTTTGTTTGAACTTGATGATGAAACTGAAAAGAGATATAGGGCATTACGGAGAATGGTAGTTTGGGCTGTGAGTGCTTTCCAAACAAAATGGATTGATTAGTCCTCCCATTTCACTCTTTTCCACGGATGCGACCTGACCTGCTGTATTCCTCCAGCATGTTGTGTGTGTTGTTTGGATTTCCAACCTCTGCAGGCTTTATCGTGTTTGAATCTTGCCCATCTTCTATCAAACACAAATATAGGGAAAATTCTATTCTCGCTCGGAGCTGCACATCTCCCTAAAGATTATACTGTGTTAAAAATTGTTGCATGGGACTAATGGGTCAGATAGGCAATATCTATCAATAAAGTTGAACTAATGCTAGCATGGGGAATACAACGTGGGCTTGATGATCATCAATATTCTCTTGCCCAGCAGTGTCTTATATTTGTATGCTTTTTTTTGCTACAACGTTTATAATCATGCCATTATTACAGGTATAATTACAACATTTAAAAAGATATTCACACAGCTACATGGAAACAAAATGATGAGGGAAAAGAGACAAATTCAGGCAAATAGCATTAGCTTAGATGGGCAACTTGGTTAGCATAGACAAGTTGAGCTGTATGGACTTTTTGATATCAAATAACTGTATCAACTTAGTAGGACATGTGTCCTATTGTCATGTGGTGTAGCAAATTCAAATATTGTTGAGGTTGGCTTTCAACAAAAGTAATTTGCATTTCAGAAAAGGGTAGATCAGATCTTTGTAACAAATGGACATCTGTGGTTCTGGAATCAGAGAAATCAGATTTCATAGTGCAAACTGAGACAAAAGGTCATCAAAATTTTCTAAGTAAACCCTGCAAAATAACTATTTTGCTCCTTCAAAGTACCACACATGAGTTGCAGAAGCTTCACCTACCTGCAACTTGAATTCCCATTCACAATAACACATATTCCACCATTCAGACAATAGCCAGGACTGCACTGCTCTCTGAAGGGACTTTGTAGCTGATGTTCTACTGCTCGCCGATGCCTTAATGGAGGACCCCTGGGTTGAACTGGCACTTCTGTATGAATCAGTGGAGTCAGATCTTTGAAAAAAAAGATTAGTTAAGTTCAGCGATTGATTTTTGCATTTTGATAATTGTTTCTTTCCTGTTTTCTTCTATAATCTCTGGGTTAATTCCCTTGGTCTTCTCTCAATCATCCAGAGCTTCCCTCCAGTGTCTTCTTCAAGCATCAAATTAGACAAGACTCTGGATACGGAAAGTATGGCATGAACCACATCCAACCATTTCTGTGCCATTATCCATTATCCATTACGCAGGTCATTCATGAGTGTGAGAATCATGATTTGAGTCTAATCCATCCCTTTCCAACCTTGGACAAGTGCAAAAACCACCTGAAGGTGTATGCACCCCCTAGTCCATAGTTCAAAGACTATGCTACGTTGCATATGGCAATTGTTGCTGCTAATGTCACCCCAGTGACCCTGATTCAGGAACCACATGGTTGCAAGTTTAGCACCCAATGAAGTTCTCAGTGTAATTCAAAAAATCCTGGAAGTTATTGTTACCATTTACAATGAAGGGCAACAATCTGTGTTAGGTATGAGTCTAACAATGTCTGAGAGGTAGAGAAAGGGAGGGGAACAGCACGGCCAAATAGGAACAGTATGTTCTTAAAAAGTGGCAATGCTTCAAAATAGCACATTGCATTGAGCAAGATTGAGTGGAGAGGTTGCTTTCAGGGTCATATTGAGAGTCCTGAGGTCATGTATTGAGAGCACACAAACGTCCCGGTGTAAGTAGGGGCAGAATCACACCACCTCACAAAACCAAACCCCTCTTCCATTAGCTCTCTGCTGCCCCACATGTGGAGTCTGCGATTCTCACATTCGCTCATTCATTGCCTCAGAATCCACACCAGAGAAGAAGCTTTGAAGGGACGATCTCACAGTAGTTTGTTTGATGCATTTAATAAGTGGCTCTGTATCCATTGGAACTTAGAAGAGCAAGAGGAGACTTGATGAAACATATAAACTCATTATGAGTGTATACATAGCATATTCTTTGCAGTGTTGGGGAACCAAAACCTGGAAGTCTTAGGTTTAAAGTGAGAGGGAAAATATTTAATAGGAACTATGGAAGCTATTTTATGTTACACAGAGCAGCATGCAATATGGAATGAGAGGCCAGAGGAAGTGCTAGCTGATTAAATTATCCCACCTGAGGGATAACCAGTAAACTCATCCCACTCCAGATCCATAATTCGTAGTTGTTAGGTGTGTCAGCTGTTTTTTTAACTAACAGTGCATAAACCTTTGTATTTTCTGACCCCTGGTTTATTGGAGAAATAAGCTTCAATCATTTTTCTTCACCATTAAGAAGAACAGAATGAGCAGTGTACCGTACCCCTTCAGTCTTCCATAGTGTGTTTGAAAAAGCAGCATGTCAAATTACCACATATAAAAGTAGCAACTGGAGATAGACTCTCACATATATCCCCCTCTAGTTCTTCAAACCATACACCCATCAACAATACCATTTACTTTACAAAATTTTGCCAAGTTTCTCATTCATGTGTCCCTGCCATGAATTCTCCTTATAACTGACTGTTATCACCTTGTTGACCAATCATATTTATTACTTGCACAAGTAACTAATTTCTCTGCAAAAATCCCTAAACAACTTCATATCAGATGAAGTTAACAATGAAGCACAGAACTCAGCTTTCTAAACCCGACTTTCAGTCTGCGATGGAAAAGTAACAACCACACCAAGAGAAAACATGAGAAAAAACTTTACCATTGAACTCAATAATAATAATGAGGTCATCATTTTTTAAGAAACTTCTGCCCTGGAGATCCCTGTGTGATATGAATCCTGCCCATCCCCAGGAGAAACTCCAGTAACAGTCGCATGCACCATCGTAGTATCCAGTTAATGTGGGCTTGTCCCAAAATTAGGTGTTATTGCTGCCTGTAATTAAACAGTGTCATACATATTAGGTCATTTAATGCTACCTTAAATATTAAAGCAGAGTGCAGAATCATATTGGTCGGAAATATGAAGCAAATCTAACAACTTAATAGTGTAACAATCTCAAATTTAACAATTCCAGTTGAGTTTATTATCAGGTTCAGAAGGACAGTGAGATACAGACAGAATGAAAAACTCCTTGCAACATCATCACCAGTACAAAGGTTTAAATAAACACAGAATAAAAATTCCAAATATGTTACAAATCTAATTAAACCATGTTTGTTAAAGCAAGACTGTAATATCAAAAAGCAAAGGTGCAATAGAAATCCATGGCAATGCAAGAAGTAATCTATGGTGTTCCATTGCTGAGATAGGGTTAGGATTGTGCAGGTATATTCAAGAGCCTGATGGTTGTAGGAATGAAGCTGTTCCTAAACCTGTGGTGTGGGACTTCAGGCTTCTTATCATCTGCTTTGGTTTGGTTGATGTTGACCATGAGGTTGCCATAGTGGCCCCACTCAACTAGATGCTTTATCTCATTCCTGTATATTCACTCATCGCCACAAGTGATCTGGCCAACAGTAGTTGTGCCATTGGCGAATTTATCGATGGTATTGGATCTGTGCTTAGAGATGAAGTTATAGATGTAAAGAAAATGGTGCAGGGGGCGAAGAATGCAGTCTTGAGATGTATCTGTCTTGATGATCAACAAAGAGGAGATACTGTTAGCATACTGATTGGGATCTGCTGATGAGGAAGTCAAGGATCCAGTTGCAAAAGAATGTACAGAAGCCCAGATCTAGGAACTTGGTGATCAGTTTGGGGAGGATGAAGGTGTTGAACACCAAACTGTAGTCAAACGACAGCATATTATCATGTGCATGACTGTTGTTCAGATGATCTTGCTCTAAGTGATGACCTAATGAAATAACATCTGTTGTTGACCCGTTGCGGCAATAGGCAAACTGAAGGGAATTCCAGTCATTTCTGAGTTTAGAGTCGATTCACGCCAGAAACAAACACTTCAATGGATTTCACTTGGGTTTTTCATTATTAAGAAGTCTTATCTAAACTTTCGAATGAAAAATATACTGAACTATTCGGTTCTTCAATAATGGTTATTCGTGATCTACAGATTCAAGAACATTATTGCATCAATAGCAGTACATTTTAATCTTCTGTCCATAAACTATTATAGAGAAATAGTAGGTGAAATTAATCAGCACATTCTTAGAAAAAGAATATTTTAATTCAATTTGGTATTTTATCTTTTATGACATCCATGTTTACATAGTCCAAATATGGGATCCAGTCACAAGAATTCTCCGTATCCCTGAGCCTACTAGTGTGATCTCAATTGCAAAACATTATATTTTCATGGTAAGTGCTAAATTATAAAAAAACAATTAAATGGTTAGATACATTTAAAATATTTAAGTAGTTTGTAATACTATAAGGAAATAATAAAACTAAAGGAATTTATCTTTCAATGCCCTTCCACTCCTTACCCCTGGGATCTCCAACGAAATCAAAGCAATGTCAAATCCAGCAGTGAATCAGCAACATTGCACTCCACTGCTGTCTCCTCATGGAGATCAGGAGCAGGATGAAGAAACATATTTTGGGTGTCTGATTAAAACCAAGACGTACTGAATTTTCAGTGATGTACTACCTGCAGTTCTATTCCTTGGACTTCTATCCAGACCCGGCTATTGTCGCACTTCCTGATCACTGAGAACAAATTTCCTAAATACCCTAATAACCTCGACCCCATCAATCAGTATTTCTATGCATGTCTTGATCTCCACACTCTACCATGATATTTTGATCATTAGGTCCCTCTAATCCCCATCCTTTTTCACTTACCCCAATTTACTGAATGTGCCACAAAAACAGTATGATCTTTAACAATATCTCCTGTTACGTACCCCGTAACTGGGTTGCCAAACCAGCAGAAATGGATCACTCAGTTGGAGTCTGGAGTACTAGAACTAAGAAAGTTTTATTAAAGAAACAAGCAACACAGTAATCGAAAGGATAATAAATGCAACAGTTCAGCGATGATAAACACACATGTGCACAGAATTAAGATAACAGCATCAATCAAGCTCTATCGTTGTCTAGGGGTAAATGACCAAATTTCAAAGTGACTCAAAGTTCAGTCCAGTTTAGTAGTTCAGTTCGCAGTAATCGTTGCCATGGCGATGGACAACGTGGGGGGAGAGAGAGAGAGAACAGGAACAACTGATCATTCAGACACGGCCAAAACAATAGACCTTCTCCCATCTGACCGATCCCATCCTAATCTTTTCAAAATGGTTTTTTCCTCTTATCAGGGGGCCCCTAGCTTCATTGATTTCCACGCTAACACCGACTAGGTTTGTTAGCATATCAAAAGCCGGTGACCGTCTCAGTTCGCGTCGGTCATGATCAATAACATTCTTCCCCCTGGGCAGCCGGTAAATCTCTTTCATGATTCCACCAACTGTTTCCTCCAGCACCGCAAAATGTCCACCGGGGGGGGTACCTCGTGGGCCATGTTAAAAACCTCATCCCCATAACCCTTTTGCACCACCCCCCATTCCTCATCTGCGGGTACTGTACTTGATTTCCCTTTTCTCCTTAGCGCTTCCTCCTCCCCACAATAGCCTACTAGTTCCTTTGTTAAAGCTGTGTCAGAGAGAGCTGTCTCTGCAAAAACCATCAGCCCCTCGTCTCGGTCCTGCGTCTGCACAAATTCTTTCCTGGCTACTGCTATGTCCGTCCCAGCTCCCTCACTACCTCTTATCTCACTACACCCCGTCTCATACAAGGTTGGCAGAAATGTTTCAGCTAAATTCACTATCGCGGGCCCGTGATGAACCTGTGAGTCCCTGGGCGGGGCCTCAATGCTGGCAGGCTGACCTGTCAATCTCACGACTGGGAACACGATTCCTCCGGTGATGTCATTACTGAGCAAGACTTCCACGTCTTTCATCGGTAATTCGGACCTCACCCCGATCATGACTAGTCCAGAGACCAGGTTGCTCTGTAAGTGTATCTGGTGCAAAGGGACTGACTCTGTCCCTTCCCCAACACCTTTGACCTCTACCTCCCCAGTCTGGGTCTCTGAGCTAAACTCTAATACACTCTTCAGTATTAGTGACTGACACGCTCCCGTGTCTCTCCAGATCCGCACTGGAACTGGTTTTAACCTCTCCTTCACTGACACCAATCCGCCGAGATAAACCTCTCGCGCCCTTCCTGGACTTTTTCAGACCTGTCCTTCCCTAGTGGTTCGCTTAAAAGCTCGATACAGCCATTCAAAATTTCCACTTTTCCTTTCCCCGTCTCCTTCCTTGGGGCAAAGCACCTGGACGCAAAGTGTCCAGCTTTCCCACAATTATAACAGACGACCCCAGGAGACTTCCTACCAGACTGCTCCTGGTCTACCTTATCCTTTTCACTAGTCCCCGGCTTACTTTCTGACTTTTCCGGTGGACTCTCCCCGCCGTCCTGACTACCCTTCTGGTAGCCTTTACTCGGGGCAAACTTCATTTTATGCGTCAACGCATACTCATCCGCTAACTTAGCAGTTGCGGCTAACGTGGCTGCCTCTTTCTCATCGAGGTAGGGTCCCATACCCTCAGGGACACAACCTTTAAACTGCTCAATCAGGATCAGTTGTAGCAGTCTGTCATAATCCCCCTCTACCCCCTTCGAGGCACACCAACGCTCAGAATATGTCTACATCTCACGGGCAAACTCCAAATACGTGTGGTCCCACTGCTTCCTCGCATTCCGGAACCTCTGCCGGTATGCCTCCGGGACCAACTCATAAATCCTGAGGATGGCCTCTTTCACCACCTCATACCTCTGGGCATCTTCCGCGGACAAAGCTGAGTAAGCTTCCTGGGCCTTCCCTTTCAGCACACTCTGAAGTAAAACAACCCACTTATCCCTCGGCCAGTCCTGACTTATAGCCACTTTTTCGAAATGGAGAAAGTACCGATCCACGTCGGTATCGTCAAATGGGGGAACCAGCCTAACCTCCTGGGTCGCCCGGAACCCTTCACCTTGGTTCGGCACGAGCCCCTGCTCGGCCCTTATCTTTAACTTCTCCAGCTCAAATTCCCTTTCCCTCTGTTTCTCCTCTCTCTCCAACTGTCTTTCTCTCTCTTGCCTTTCTACCTCTTTCTCTTTCTCCCGCCTTTCTAACTCCCTCTCCTGCCTTTCTAACTGTCTCTCCTGCCTTTCTAACTGCTTCTCTTCGTGTTCTAACTGCCGTACCCGGAACTCGTGCTCGAGTCTCAGTTTTTCAAGCTGTACCTGTACCGCGTCTCCAGCAGGTTTTTCAATAGACACCACCTCCAGATAACCTTGGGGAAACACACCTTTAGATACATAGTGCTCTACAATAGCTCTGTGTATCTCCTCTCTCCTCATTGTCGACTTCACCTTAGCAAGATTCAACCGTTTGGCCACAGCTATCAATTCCGATTTCCTGGCATCCTCTAATGCCTCCAAGGTCGGCGCCTTTATAAATTCCTCAGCCTCCATTTCTGCTGTTTGTCTTTTCTTTCTTTCGGGAATTTTAACCCAATCAATTTACTCCATCCCAAATTTAGCGTTCAAAATCGCGGACGAGAACCCCACTTATGTTACGTACCCCGTAACTGGGTTGCCAAACCAGCAGAAATGGATCATTCAGTTGGAGTCTGGAGTACTAGAACTAAGAAAGTTTTATTAAAGAAACAAGCAACACAGTAATCGAAAGGATAATAAATGCAACAGTTCAGCGATGATAAACACACATGTGCACAGAATTAAGATAACAGCATCAATCAAGCTCTATCGTTGTCTAGGGGTAAATGACCAAATTTCAAAGTGACTCAAAGTTCAGTCCAGTTTAGTAGTTCAGTTCGCAGCAATCGTTGCCATGGCGATGGACAACGTGGGGGGAGAGAGAGAGAGAACAGGAACAACTGATCATTCAGACACGGCTTCACTCACAGACCGGCGATTTTGGGCGGGTCCTTGGTGATGTCACCTGAGGTCACCGACTGTGACCCCTCCTCCAGATGCGGTCGATCCTCTGCAGTGAACCCGGCACCCAGGCAAGGGCGGACACACACCGGGTTCCCGCTGATCGTACCTTTCCACCCTGGCCGTTGTCTGATACTTCCCACTGACTCGTGAGAGGCGTACCGCTTCCAGGGTCTTGTTACCTCGGGTGGCGTGTGTGTCCTGCCTTAGCGAACCGGTCCCTTTTTATCCCCCTGCTGGGGTATCGCCTGTCCATCACTTCAAACAGTTCAAGGTTCAAAGGGGGGAGCCGCTCCAGACAGCTCTCTCTCCCCCGTTCCTTCATTACACATCTCCAGACGCTGCTCCATTGTTCCTTATCTCTCCTTCCCCTGAGGGCAGGTGGCAGACCACTTGCTGATATCACTGATGCTAACCGAGGCCAGCAAACATCTTAATTTTATGTGTATTCTCGTCACACTCCTCAAACTCAACTTTGTTTCTCTGATGTGCTGCCCCGAAATCCGCACCTTATCCAGGCACCTGTCCAATGGACCTCTGTAGCTCCCAGGCACCCCTAATTAGGAAGGCTGCTCAAGACTTCACTATATCATGAAATAACGAAGGCACGTGGCAAAGTTTAGTCTGTGGCTTTAGAGACAGAAGGAAAAGTGAAAGTTCAAAGTAAATTTATTACCAATGTACCTGAGCTGTATGTCACCATATACCACTTTGAGATTCATTGAAAGAAGGAAAGGATGAAGTTCAAACTGTACATAATTTTTAGAAGAGATAACAGTGCCTCACGTGTGCGCAGCCCTCCAGTGAAAGTGATATCTTATCCGTTAAATAGGGGCCATGGACAATTCTGATTTGATGGAGACAGACGTGAAAGCACAGAGGAACATATGGAGAAATTTCAGAAATGCATGTTCACTTCTGTTGTTACTGGGCGATCGAGAATCTTCCAGACAGACTGCCTCAAAATCCCCAGCTTTGCCTGCTGTTGGCAACCGAGATTGAGGTCGAATCGTTCGGATAGAGATGGTACTCGGTACTCGGTGTCGGAGAGCAGATCGGAGGCTCAAAGTTTTCCGACGACTCAGAGTCGGACTATGGTCGGGCATGGCAGGGAGAGTTTTTCTTCCTTCTCCCGTCTGCATGAGATGTGGGACATTTGAGAGACTTTGAACTTTTTACTGTGCTCATGGACAGTTCTTCATTAAGTTATGGTATTGTTGCACAGTTGTAACTATATGTTATAATTGTGTGGTTTTGTTAGTTTTTCAGTCTTGGTCTGTCCTGTGTTCTGTGATATCACTCCAGAGGAAATATTGTATCATTTCTTAATGCATGCATTACTAAATGACAGTAAATAGGACTGTGTGTCTTCATAATCTAAATCTAAAGCTAAATTCCCAGGTTTCAGGAGGAGAACAGTACTGAAAACAAACATTACTAGTGATTGTGAAGTTATTTAATTGTTAATAAATACTCACCTACTTCATTAAGGCCCATCTGGGAAAGTGAAACCAATTCTTAACCTGGCCTGCATTCTAGAGGACTTCAGTCCCATAGCAAAGTGTGTGATTCAGTGTGTAAGTACAGATGGCCAAAAGATGCCGCCCTCGCAGAGTTTGTTAACAAATTATAAGGAGACACCACTAAGTGGTTAATAGTTTGGGAACTAGGTTAAGGAAGATGGAGATAAGACCCATAGAAACTATGAACATGGTGTGTGTATGGCACTGAGAGATTTAAAACTAGAGAATGAAGGAAAATTCAGATACTCTGTGAAACAAGCACAAAAAATATTTTTGTTTCATATTTCCCGGTGTCTGATTATTTTCACTCATATTTATTCACCTGTGTCCATTATGTGTATGTTTTATACCAGCTGTCCCCGACCACCGGGCTGCGGACAGGTGCCGGTCCACAAAGCAAGTGCTACCGGGCCGTGAGGAAACGACATGATTTGGTGACATGAGTCAGCTGCATCTTTCCTCATTCCCTGTCACGGCCACTGTTGAGCATGAACGCACGTGAGGTCATGACCCTCGCGTCATCCATGTCAGTGTGGGAAGGAGATTAGCTCCTCGAGCTTGCAAATGACGGCGGGCTGAAAAGTATGTTTGACATTACACCTCTGCTGGCATTCTGGATCAAAGTCAAGGCTAAATATCCTGAGATAGCCACGAAAGCACTGAAAACGTTGCTTCCATTTCCAACATATCTCTGCAATGAATGCAACAAAAACTAAACTGCGGAATAGACTGGACATAAGGAACCCCCTTCGGGTATCGCTGTCTCCCGTCACCCCTCGATGTTGCAGGGAAACAAGCCCAGGGCTCCCACTGATTCAGCAGTATTGGTGTGTTGCAATGATTTTATATGTTCATGCGGGGAAAATATGTGCTGTGTGTTTAATATCCAAACATTACTTAAAATGTTATGATACAATTGACTTATAAGTGACTTATATAACCATATAACAATTACAGCACGGAAACTGGCCACCTAGACCCTTTAAGTTTGTGCCGAACGCTACTCTCACCTTGTCCCATCGACCTGCACTCAGCCCATAACCCTCCATTCCTTTCCTGCCCATATAGCTGTCCAATCTTTCTTCAAATGATAATATCGAACCTGCCTCTACCACTTCTACTGGAGGTTCGTAGTCCGTTCAACACTTACTTCAAGCTCCCCTGATAATTGACTTATCACTGTATTCATGCGAGGAAAATATACGCTGTGTGTTTAATATTAAATTCGTTAGATAAACACTTTTAGAAATGAAATTGAGTGTATTAGCCACTTATCACCTATATTGCGGTCGTGATTAACACTCCACCCCCACCCAATCAGAATCACCAAAAACGATTTGTGAAAAAAATCGGCACGTTCACGCATGTGCACTGGTGCCCACACAAGGCTTCATTGTCATTGTAGTCTTTCTCGGGGTAAACACGCATTTGACTGCTACTCTTCTCCATTGGCAACCCTACCCCTCACCTCCGGTCGCCGGTCCGCAAGAATATTGGCAATATTAAACTGGTCTGCAGTGCAAAAACTGTTGGGGACCCCTGTTTTATACTAACTGAAAACAAGGAGAAACAGTTTGACCAAAGCTCAAGCTCTTTCTTATAGAATCCATTTCAAACAGATGCTAAAATTGTAACAGAGATATTGCATTTATTTTCTCAGCGGGTAGAAGAAAACTTCCATCTGTAGTGAAGCTTCGAGTAGACGACATTCTCAGTTTCACATCAGGATGCTGGTCCAGTACTGTAATGGTAACTTGTCTGTTCCCAACTGGCCATTCAAGCATATCATCATTTTCACCACTGCACAGGTGGAAAAAGATCCCTGTATAATTTTCGTAATAAGAATGAGGTCTGAATATAAACCATATCGATATCCTTCGGGGCTCTCGAAACATGGACAGGTTATGGTCCTCCTATCATTGTTTTGAATCTTTTTGATGAATTTCCTTACATGCCAGACACTATAAGGACATTTGGTCTCGATAAGTGTGACATCATCCAGGAAAATACCACCTGAAGAATCACAGGATTAACCAATTATTCCTTCGAAAACATAATGAAACTTGGCTGTCGCATTGAAGGTCACATGGGCAATGTTCCATGAATGGCTGCCATCCGCTATAGAAAAAGAAATAAATGATAAAAACATGAAATATTTGTCAAAGTTTCAACAATCAGAATGATTTATCATACAAGGCATAGAATTTAATGTGGTTGATGAAATCTCCAGGAGTACCGGGAGTAAAGCACGTTCAAATGAAGTGAAGTGAAACAAAATGAACCAATCTGAAAATGAGTAGTTTCATGACTGGAATAACTAAACATAAAAGTATTCTTTCTAACCAGCACACCAACATATGCTCAAAGTATTATTATATTGCAATTATTTATTGAAAATAGTGAAAAATTTGGTTTCTAGGCTACTTGGATAGTTTCTGTTATTAGATTTTAAAGCTCACCAACCCTCCAGATCAAAGGTGTCGCTATGGAATAAGGAATTGTTATGGATGCTAATTTTTCAGAAAGTCCTCTTAGCCAATGATACTCAAGTTCCTCACCCTGATCACTGTCAGTGCTATTTCCTGCTCACACCCTGAAATGGAAATTTATGTCAGTTTCAGTGGCAATTTCTACTCTGTCCTAATTTACACACTGTTCAAATAAGGTTCTTCCTTTCCCTACATTAGTTTTCCCTTCTCTATTTCAGGGATAGATAGGTATTCAACATTTATGAAAAACCAACAAACCCATAACTTTCTTGGCCACACTCCCTCTCTTGCCAGTTCCTGAAAGGACAATGCTAGTTTCCGGTTTCCTCTATCTTTGTTATATCTACTTCAATAATGTTACTTCACACACCTTTGCTTCTGATTTCCTTCATCAGTGATTATCCTTAATGAGCAGATCTTCAGCTGCATCCACCCCATTCACTGCACTTCTCCATTTCATACTCTCCTGAACCCACTCTTCGTGGAAAACACACAAAATTCTCAATGAACTCAGCAAGAGCGGCAACCTGCCTGAAGAGGAATGAAAGGTCAACATTTTGGGCTAAGACTCTTCATCAGGACTCAAGATCAGGCCTTGTGAAGGGTCTCAACCTGAAAACTTGTCTGCACATTTCCCTCCATTCTGTTTGAGTTGCTTAACATTTCCGGCATCTAGAGAATCTCGTTTCCCCATTTAATCATTGTCTTCACTTTCCATAATCATCAACTCCGCAAAACACTATCACTGCCACCTACAGTGTGGCACCCTTAATACCCCAAAATGCTGCTTCAGGACTTGATGAATCCTGAGGAATGGTCTCGGCCTGAAACAGCAATGCTTACACTTTTCCATAGATTGTGCCTGGCCTGCTGAGTTCATCCAGCATTTTGTGTAATAAGTGTAATATTTCCAGTTTGGTGATGATACAAAGCTCACTAGCAATATGAGCTGTCAGGACGATGTAATGAAGCTGTAAAGGGATACAGAAAAGTTGACAGATTGGATCACACATGTCAGATGGAACATATTGTGTAAATGTATGAGATCAAATGGTTTGTTAGGGAAAACAGAAAGGTAGAGTGTTTTTTTAAATGGTAAGAGATTGAAAGTTGCTGATGTAAAGGGGGCGGGATCTGGGCATCTTAATGCATGAAACATTGAAAATTAGCGTACAGGTAAAGCAAGCAACTAGGAAGGCAAACAGTGCATTGGGTTTTACTGTGGGCAGACGAGAATAAAAGAGAGGAGTAGAGAGCATTAGCTCTGATTATATACATCATTGATGAAACTACATTTAAGATATTGTGAACAGGTCTGTGGCGAAAGTGAGTGCCAGCTTGGCATTTGATGAGAGATTAAGGAGACTGGACCAAGAATTGAGAGGGTCGTCATTAAGAAGTAGGGTACTTGACTGGGTAGATGTGGGATAGATATTTCCCCTGGTTGGGATATCCAGACCAAAGGTCATAATTTTAAAATAAATGCTGGCCAGACTGGATAGAAGTGAGAAGGAAATTCTTCATCTGGGTGTACTGAATATTTGGCTCAATCCCTAAGCATATTCAAGACAGAGATTAGTAGATTCTTTGATATCGATATCAGACTTTTGGACAAATATTATGCATAGGAGAGATTTGAGTTCAAAGTAAATTGATTATCAAAGTAACACACTCAAAATGCTGGAGGAACTCAACAGGCCAGGCAGCATCTATGGACAAAAGTACAGTTGACATTTCAGGCCAAGACCTTTCAGCAGGACTGGAGAAAAATAGATGAGGAGTAAATTACTCCAATCTTTACTCCTGCAATCTAATCCTCACCTTCTTTTCTCCAGTCCTGATGAAGGATCTTGGCCCAAAACATCAACTGTACTTTTTTCCATAGATGCTACCTGGCCTGCTGAGATTTTCTAGCATTTTGTGTGTGTTGCTCGGATTTCTAGCATCTCAGCTTCTTCCTTGTTTACTATCAAAGAACTTATTTGTCACTATATACAATCCTGAGATACATTTTCTTGCAGGCCTACTAAATAAATCTGATAAGCATAACAGAATCAATGAAAGACTGCACCAACAGGTCGTATGTAGCCCGCAGAATGTTGCCATGATTCACCTGTGCCATCTTGCAGATTTAGAGAGAAATGGACAAACATAGACAAATGAAGTAATAGGTTATCAGTCTAAAAAGATCATACCTTGTAATGTATGAATTTTAACTAGTTTTTGAACAGTTCCAGTTCCATTATCCATTTTCATCCAAATAACGAGCTTATCCATTGGACTGCCTGTCATTTTGTAGAAAAACTGAAGACACTGCTCATCCCTTCTGGGTACAGGATCCTGGATTCCAGAACAGCACTTTCACCAGTCTTGCCATCCTTAGTATCAAGGTACATGAAGTATCCAGCATCTAAATTGTGAATAATATGTTAGAAACTGGAGAAAGTGGAACTATTTGTGTACGTAGTAAAAAAAAGCCTCAGATTCATTCATTGTTTTACAACTATGGAACAAACTAAGATGCAGAAATTATTGGTGACAAGAGAAAGAATAATTTTAGTTTTACACATTTATATCAAATGATAGACTTCAGGATGAAGCATGCTTCAAATCAAACTCTTAATCTGAAATTAAAGAAGCAATTGAAGATATGATAACCATTTATTTCTAATTGAATAAAACAAAACAGGATCATTGATTAAGTTGATATTTACATAACTGAGTGTAAAAATGTAGTAGATGTCTGTAGGCAATTGCTCAGCAGTTTAGGGGCTGCTGATTATACAGCATTCCTAAAATAAGCTTCTGATGTGCAATTATATTTTGTTCCAGTCCTAGTTTGTCCATTATTATGTCATTGATCATAAGTTTTTGTTTCTTCCTTCTGCCAACAATGCAATCAATCCCCTTTGGCATCATCCTGTATATTCCTTTCATTTTTTTCAATAGATCATTCATGCTATCGCCTGTCAGAAGTTACTTGTGTAGCTTTTCACATTTGCCAAGTTTCCTTATTAACATAGAAACATAGAAAACCTACAGCACAATACAGGCCCTTCAGCCCACAATGCTGTGCCAAACATGTCCTTACTTTAGAAATTACCTAGGATTACCAATCGCCCTCCACTTTTCTAAGCTCCATGCACCTATCCAGGAGTCCATTAAAAGACCCTATTGTATCCGTCTCCATCACTGTCACCGGCAGCCCATTCCACGTACTCACCACTCTCTGCATAAAAATCTTACCCCTGACATGTCCTCTGTACCTAGTTCCAAACACCTTAACACTGTGCCCTCTTGTGTTAGCTATTTCAGCCATGGGAAAAAGCCTCTGCCTATCCGCACGATCAATGCCTCTCATAATCTTATACACCTCTATCAGGTCACCTCTCATCTTCCATTGCTCCAAGGAGAAAATGTCAAATTTGCTCAACCTATTCTCATAAGGCATATTCCCCAATCCAGGGAAAATCCCTGTAAAGCTCCTCTGTACCACTTCAATAGTTTCCACATCCTTCCTGTAGTGAGCTGACCAGAACTGAGCACAGTACTCCAAGTGGGGTCTGACCAGGGTCCTATATAGCTGCAACGTTACCTCCTGGCTCCTGAACTCAATTCCACAGTTGATGAAGGCCAATACACTGTATGCCTTCTTAACCACAGAGTCAACCTGCGCAGCAGCTTTGAGTGTCCTATGGACTTGGACCCCAAGAACCTTCTGATCCTCCACGCTGCCAAGAGTCTTACTATTAGCACTACATTCTGCCATCATATTTGACCTACCAAAATGAGCCACCCTACACTCATCTGGGTTGAACTCCATCTGCCACTCTCAGCCCAGTTTTGCATCCTATCGATGTCTCGCTATAACATCTAGCAGCCCTCCACGCTATCCACAACACCCCCAACCTTTGTGTCAAAGGTATTGGAAGCCATGGCAACAGGTACAAGTCATATTCTTCCTAATTTCCATTCAGTCTCCTGGATTAAACAGCTTGTTAGATGAAGAACATGTGATGGCTCTGGGCCTGTAGTCACCAGAATTTTGAAGAATGAGACATAACCTCACTGAAACCATGGTGAAAGGCCATGGTGTGTGGATGTGGAGAGGATATTTCCTGTGGTGGACGAGTCTAAGACCAGAGGACACAGCCTCAAAATAGAAGAGCATCCATTTAGAATGGAGATGAGGAGGAATTTCTTCAGCCAGAGAGAGGTGAATCTGTGGAATTCATTGCCATAGACAGCTGTGGAAGCGAAGTCTTTATATATATTTCAGGCAGAGATTTGTAATTGGCCAGGACATGAAGGGATATGGGGGCGGGGGGGAAGGCAGAAGTCTGGGGCTGAGGGGGAAAATGGATCAGCCAAGATGAAATGATGGAGCAGACTCATTCGGTCAAATGGCCTTATTCTGCTCCTATATCTTATAGTCTTGTGGTCTTATTACCCTTCGCATCATTTATTACAAGGTCAAAAACTTTTCTTATCAGTAGGAAAGCCATCCATCGTAAATAGAATTCTAAGTCACAATGCTCTAGAGTTCTCTGTTCTTTGATTTCAATTCTTATTGGACATACTTAGATAAAAATAGTTAAAAACACAGCACCTCAGAACCACTATAGTTTTTTTTGTGTCACAAAACAATTCTTAAGTTCTCTTGGGGCACTGGATGGAGTAAGTTGCTTTTTGGCTTTGCTCCATTCATTTTTCAATCTTTTTAACACCCTTTTACTATCTATATTAAAGTGTTTATAACACTTTTATATGCTTGAACTTTGATTTTTAATCGCTGGAAATGGATACCAGAGGGAAAAAGGCATCAGCCGAAGGCAAGGAAGCAGGTAATGGAAATGGAAGGAGAGAAGGTGATTTTAAACAGCCCAAACAGTCTCAACTTACTTTGGAAGCTATGTCGAAGCTCCTGGATGATAAATTCGATAAAAGATTTTCTACTTTGGAAGTATTGTTAAAGGAGATTGAAGGGAGCACTTAAGCGGGAGAGTGAAAAACAACAGCGGCAAATTTCTGAACTTGATGTAGCTGGTAGAGAGAGATATCATAGATTGGATTTGTTGGAAAAGAAATTAACTTTGACCACTCAAGCACTGGAACAGTATAAAGTCAAGATTATTGACCTGGAAAATAGCAGTCATACACGGAATTTGCGAGTAATAGGACACCGTGAAGGCGTTGAGAGTGGTGACCTTACTAAATTCCTTTCTCAATTTTTAATGGACATGTTCGGCTCTGATCAATTTTTTTTCTACTCCTCCTATACTTGATCATGTTCAGCAGGCTTTAAGAGCAAAACCTCCTAAAGAGTTGAAGCCTTGACCTGTTTACTCCGATTCCATTATCTGCATAGCAAGGAGCATTTAATTCGAATTGCCATCAGAAAGGGGTTATTGAACACGGAGACCTCAACTTTTGTCTGGTTGAGGACTACAGTCCTGAGGTAATGCAAGAAAGAGCGCTTTTTAAACCGGTGATGTCAGAGCTCTATCAAAGAAAGTTCCAACCAGCTCTGCTATATCCAGCTCACCTAAGGGTTGTTCTGCCTGATAAATCACGTAAATGGTTTATATCCATGGACGAAACTCATCAGTTCCTAGATAGCTTTCTGGCTGTCTATTGGTCAATTTTCAGGCTTTTGTGGATGGGAAGTGGGGTTATTTTTAATTTAGTTTTTTTCATCTGGGTTGATCTGAAACTATAAATATGTCTGAATTGTCGTAACTTCCGGTTCCCCTTTAAACCTTTTTCCATCTTCCTGATTTATGAGTTTCCAATGCATTAAGGTTAATCCTTCACATACCATATAGCTTATTCAAGTAAAATGGATAATATTATTAACTTTGTTTCATGGAATATGAATGGTTTGAATCATCTGATTAAACGGAAGTAGATTTTTAAAGTTTTTCATACATTGAATGCTCAGATTATCTTTGCCCAGGAAATTCATGTGAGGAAGGAGGATAATCGGTGGTTTTTTAGGTCTTGGAAAGACAAAAAATTTCACTACAACTCACAGGATAAGGTGAAAGGAGTCTCTACTTTCATCGATTCCTCAATTTCATGTGTTCTCTATGAAACAAGTTCACACCTGAATGGTAGATTTTTGTTAATTACTGGTTTACTTTATAACCAAAAAGTTGTTATGGTTAATATCTATGCACCAAATACCGACTATCCTGAATTCTTTAAGCATTTATTTGCATCTCTTCCTAAGTTAAATAAATATACATTGATAATGGGCAGAGATTTTAACTGTTGCCTGAATCCGTCAATGGACAGGTCTGCGCCCAATCAGGTACTTCCAAACAAATCCACTATTTTTATTAATTCCTTTTCAGTTGACTCCAGAATTTTAGAAGTTTGGGGGCTTTTAAATCTTAAAGATAAAGAGTTCTCATTCTTTTCTCATGTGTATCATAATTACTCTAGAATTGATTATTTTTTTATGCACTCTCCGTTAGTTTCGTCTGTTACTGCCTGTGAGTACGATTCAATGGCCGTCTCTGAGCCTGCGGCCTTGAAGCTATCAATCAAATTAACTGATGTAACTTTCAGTACCCAACAATGGCGGTTCAGTTCTACTCTGCTTCAGCACTTAAACTTCGTTAACTTTATTAAAGAACAGATTACCTTTCTCTTTTCAACTAACTTCACGGAAGAAATTTCCAGCAGGATATTATGGAATACTTTTAAAGTATATATCAGTGGACAAATTATTTCATATTCTACTGGATTTAAAG
This sequence comes from Mobula hypostoma, assembly GCF_963921235.1. NCBI lineage: Eukaryota > Metazoa > Chordata > Chondrichthyes > Myliobatiformes > Myliobatidae > Mobula > Mobula hypostoma. The sequence continues at coordinate 52,850,013 of NC_086098.1, read as the reverse complement.
AATGAATTAATAATGAAATACGTACATTGGTTGATAAGATTAAAGAAATTGATATAAACTATTCTGCTGCTCCTAATCTGGAGCTTTATAAAAAGACAGTTGAACTTCAGATGCAACACAGTTTATTATTAACATCCCCGATTGAAAATCAATTACTTAAAACTAAGAGTCAATTTTATATACATGCTGATAAATCAGGTAAATTACTGGCCAACCAACTGAAAGCTGCTTCAGCTAAACGTCAGATTATTAACGTTCGTAAACAGGATGGTATTTCGATGGTTGACCATGACGAAATTAATCAATCTTTTCAGGAATTCTATACCTCTTTATACCAATCAGAATTTCCTGATGATTCTACCATAATGCATGAATTTTTAAGGAAATTGAATATTCCAAAATTACCATTTAATGAATGTTTAACACTGGATGCATCCATTACGGAAGAAGTAAAGAAAGCAATTTCTTCCATTAATTCTGGTAAAGCACCCTGTCTGGATGGGTATAAAGTAGAATTTTAAAAATCGTTTTCAAATCTACTTTCTCCTTGGTTATGTAGAATCTTTAAGGATGCCTTATTTGTAGGTAAATGATCACAATCCTTTTATGAAGTATCTATTTCTTTAATTCCTAAAAAAGATAAAGGCCCCACTGAATGTGTATCATATAGATCTATATCCTTGTTGAATGTGGACTCCAAAATCTTTTCCAAACTATTAGCAAGTAGATTGGAAAATGTATTGCCACAAATTGTCTCTGACGACCAGACAGGATTTATTAAAAATCATTATTCATATGTTAATGTTAGGAGGTTAATGAACATTGTATATACTTCTTCATCTAAAACTCCAGAATGTGTTATTTTGCTTGACGCCGAGAAGGTGTTTGATAGAGTTGAATGGGAATATTTATTTAATATGCTTGAGAAATTTAATTTTAGCCCAAAATTCATATCTTGGATTCAATTGATATGTCATACACCTTTGACTTTTGTACTTAGTAATAATCAGAGATCCCCCTTTTTTAGGCTTTGTCGAGGTACTAGACAGGGCTGTCCTTTAAACACTTTACTACTTGATATTGCCTTGGAGCCCTTGGCAATCGCTCTTCGTGATTCACCCAATATACTTGGCATTATTCGTGGGAATGGGATGCATATGGTATCACTATATACAGATGACCTGTTACTATATAATCCCAAACCCAGAGAAATCCATCCCTGTAGTAATATCATTTTTTCCTCAGTTTAGTAGTTTTTCTGGTTATAAGTTGAATCTTAATAAGAGAGAGCATTTCTCATTAAATATGCAAGTTCCAATTTATAGACAATCACCTTTGAGACTGGTTACTGATTATTTTACTTATTTGGGTGTTAAAATTACTAAGAAGTATAAGGATCGATTTAAAGTTAACTTTTTACCCTTAATTTTTCATGTTAAACAACTGCTTACTAAATGGTCCTCATTGTCCCTATCATTGATTAGTCGAATTAATGATGCTAAGATGATTATTTTACCTAAATTTCTGTATCTATTTCAGGCGGTACCAATCTTCATCTCTAAATCATTTTTTGATATTATTGATTTTAAAATTTCTTCATATATATGGCAGAATAAAAATCCTACATTAAGTCAGAAATATTTACAGAAATCAAAAAAGGATGGCGGTTTGGCATTGCCGAACCTTATTGGGCCTTATCTATTATTGGGCAATTAATATTCGATATCTAACGTTCTGGACAGAAGATTTGGATGAAATTCAATGTCCACGATGGGTGAACCTCGAGTGCGACTCTGTACAGGGGTTCTCATTGGCTTCTATTTTGGGGGCTTCGCTTCCCTTTGCACTTATTAAACTGAATAAACAAATGATTAATCCAATAACTAAACAAACAATACGAATATGATTTCTATTTCAGAAATTTTTTGGATTGAATAAATTTACCCTATCAAGTCCTATTATATGCATTTTTTTCTTCCAACCATCCAGAACTGATCAAGCTTTTCTTTCATAGAAGACAAAGGGAAAACATGTTTTCGTGATTTATTTATGGATAATTGTCTCATGTCTTTTGAACAGTCGTTTAATAAATATAATTTTCATTAATACCACATTTTTTCAGATATTTACAGATTAGAAACTTTTTAAATGTTATTTTACCTACTTTTCCCATACCACATCAAACTGAAATTACAGAAAAAATTTTAGCTTTAAACCCTTATCAGAATGAGTTTAATAGCAATTGTTTACGATTTAATTACAAAAATACATCTATGTACATCTGATAAAATTAAAAATGAATGGGAAAGAGAACTTCAGGTATCTTTACCTATAGAAAAATGGGAGAAAATTCTCCAAATAGTTAACACTTCTTCAATATGTGCTAGACATGCTTTGACACAATTTAAAGTGTTTCATAGCGCCCATATGTCTGAGGCTAAGTTAGCTGGTTTTTATTGCCATATCAATCCTGTCTATGACAGATGTAATTCTGAGGTAGCTTCCTTGACACATACGTTCTGGTCTTGCGCTCTTTTGGAAAAATATTGGAAAGACATTTTTGGTATTATTTCAGTAGTTTTACATATTGATTTACAACCGCATCCTATTACTGCAATTTTTGGATTACCAGTGATAGATTCTAGTCATTTATCCCCTTCAGCTTGCCATTTGATTGCATTTGTTACATTAATAGCCAGAAGATCCATTTTATTTAAATGGAAAGATTCTAATCCCCCTAGTACATTTCAATGGCTTTCCCAAACTATAACATGTTTAAACTTGGAAAAAATTTTAGGAGTGGTATTATTGATCCATCGGTTAAATTTGAAGAAACTTGGAAACCATTTATTCAACATTTTCATATGATGTAAGCTGACCTTTTCTGAATCTTTTTCAATAACTTTTTGTTTGTGTATAGAGGAGCGGAGTTAATGACAAATAATGATCTTAACTGATGAAACATGGCAGCCCAGCCTTTGTTTTGTTTCGTTATATTTTTTTGGGTTTTTTTAGTGTAGGGGGACTTTTTCTTTGTATAAAATTTTTTGAATCTTTTTCATGTTCAGTTATTAAGAGATTGGGCGGCTTAAATTACATATGTTACTCGGAGTCTGTGATTGTATATGTTAACTGTTATTAATGTAACCTTAATCTCTTTGTATTATTATCATTATTATGTTTAATATTTGGAAACTTAATAAAAAGATCGAGAAAGCAAGAAAGAAACAATTCCTCACACTTCCGCAACCCTTTTAGTCATATTTGGACAAATCAAAATACTGGTTTTCTCTGCCATTCATATCTGAAGACCAGATGTCATTTGATACCAGGCAAGCCAAATTAATGTTACCCTATTATTTTAGTGTATGGGCATTTAATAATATTGTGGCTTCACCTGGAATCAAATTCATATTTAATAAGATCCAGATTGTATCATTATGAATGTTATTACATGCTCAGTATAAAATTATAACTAATATGCAACAGCAGTTCTTAAATAAAACTCAGTCAAAGATAAGAGTTTTAGGGAATTAAAACATTTGATCGGATAGGTCAAGAGATATCAAGGTTTTCACCAAGAAATCCAGAACTAAGAGGAAAATTGTTAAATGAGAGCTTTCTGATATTTGGCTGTAATATCAGAAAGTTTTTCATCATGCTAAAGGTATTATAAATCTGAAACTCTTTGTCAGACTGCTTTTGAGGAGTAGGCCAATCTGAAATGTCACAACTGAGATTCCTTTAGTCAAGTTTATTTGAGGTTATGCAAACAACGCAGGTAAATGTTGATCAGATCCAGGTCAGCCATGATCTTTCCCCATGACAGAACAGGCGCAAGGATCGGAATGGTGGATTAGGTGATCATGGGAAATTGAAAGAACTTGATGGTTCACACTCACCTCTGCATTTTCCATTTATAGTATGATCTTCATTTCCAGGACTGCTCTTCACATGAACCCAATCGGTAGCATCCTGTTCTCCCTGGATCATGCACAGATATTAAGAAACTCAAATGCACATTGGTCCAACAGTGTGAGAGTGGCATCTGAGATAAAGGTTTATGTGAAAATCAAAATTAATCAATATCCCTGAAGAGGACCATAGTCATCAAGAAAAATAATTGAAAACTGAACTTACTGCATTTATACATTCGATTTAACCTCAGCAGATCAAGAGCACTGAAGTCTAATCGCTGTCCAATAATGTCATTAAACGCTGGTATCTTTGTAGTGATGGTTCGCACACTATTGTTTTTGTTGAAGGAGAATAGTGCATAATGCATCAGAGATTCATAATCATATGGAGTATTCTGGTCAGTAATGATGTCATTGCCATACACTTCAAAATTTATCTTCTTATCTGAATAAAAGTACAACATTGACATTCAGCAGCAGTTAAGGGTAATTTATTTTCAAAATTAGATTAAATGTTAAATTTATTTAATTAGAATTACAGATTTTATACCAATAACCAAGCAATCCTATTATTCTTTTGCAACTTAGAGGTATTAAAGTATCATTTGAAAGAAATTACAAATACCTGATGTAATTTGATACTGAAGGATGTCATTTGGCCCATTGGCTCCCAGTATAGTTATCCCAATAGTCCCATCTCCTCTCTATTTCCCTGATACTTATTCCCCATACACATGCTCATCAATTGTCCTTTGATTCTTTTTGCCTCCACCCTACACTCAGAAGTCATTGGAATGAGCTAATTACTTTACCAGCAAGTTTTTACCATGTGGGAGGACGCCCATGTGTTCATGGAGAAATCATGCAAACTCTACACAGACAGCATCGCAGGACAGGGTCAAGCCCAGATCCTTTCAGATCTGTGTCAGTATGCTCAACTAAACCAATATACCTATGAGATTGTTAACTTGAAACCTTACCAGGCTGAATTTCATTCCACCGAATATTAACGTAGTAACCACGGTCTGTTCTTGAGTGCTCGTGGTAAAATCCCAGTGCATGCAGAATTTCATGCTCAACAATAGCTTTTGTGTCACACCATTCACCGATGGACAAATCTTGGCCTTTGTGGTTATTACCAACAAAAGACCAGCACCTGTTCAATGAAGACAGTATTTTGACAATTACATACAAAGAAGAAAATATACAGTTGTTTAGAATCCAGTAGATATGTTTGAAATATGGTCGTTTTGGCAACGTACAGGACATATTTCCATATTTCAATGACATAGCCGACGAGGAGTCATGTTGGTGCTAAAATGTGACTCCTTTGTGTTCATCTATGAAAACAGCTTAATTTCTAACTTTGATGTCTCTCCTTTTCCCTTTCAGCGTGGCTGGGGTTCTATTAAAGACCCTGACCTGAAGTTACACTCAGACCTTGGTTCTTTGCTGTGGTGGGAACCGCTCCCAGGAGCTCACAACCGGCCGCTTTTCGATACCTCACAGACGCGGCCCAGAAAGCGAGCACGCTTTCAAGGTTGTGAGGTTTTGCAGCCCCGAGGATGGAATGATTCTGAGCCAGTTCCACTGACTGAAATGTCGCAGGAAAGAATGAAGCATCAGGAACACAAATCAGCTGTCGGAAACTGTGTACTCAGCGAGTGGAGGGTGCTGATGTTTATTTTTGTAGAGATGGGTAGGGGTGGGGGAGGATAATTGCCTTGCTGCTGCTTGTGCGTGGGAAGGGAATGGGGGGGGGCTTTGGGGTTCTAACTTTTTAACTGCCACTCATTCTTTGGGGCTCTCTTCTATCTTCGTGGATGTCTGCAAAGAAAAAGAACTTCAAGAATTACAGAGATTTCATCTCTGATATTAAATGGAATTATTGAACTGCAATGCTGATATTAAAATACCATCAGATCTTTGGTGTTGTTGTTGTGATGTCAATCATAAATAGTATGCACGCCAAGTTCATGATTAAAATAAGCTGCAGGAATATGCAAGGATTCTTTCCAGGTACCTGCAGAGAGCCACAAACTCAGCTATAGCTCAAATATTTAATTCGACTGTCAATGTACACTGCACAATATTAAAAAGACGAGCCTCTAACCATCTCCTTCTAACAATCTCCTAACCATCTAGCTTGAAATGGAGTGCAGGGATCTTCTTCCTGATCCTGGTGTAGGCAAATCAAGTTACGAACCACACTATACCTTACGTTTAGGAAAAGATGAGCAGGACAGGGAGAACAAAGGGAAGGGCTGGGACATGGTGTAGGCCAGGAGAGACTGAATGAGATTAGTAGTGGTGGTGTTTCAGATCTTTCCTATTTCTCTCAGTCTCTCTTCTCTTTTTTTTCAACTTGAAACATAATTTCTTTCTAAAATTTCCCAGTGATTTTCTGAAGATTAATTTAGTTTTTGTCTCTACATTTAGAGAAGAATTTAAAAGTATATTGCTGTCTCTTTTGAACAAAATCAACAATATTTCTTCTTTGTACGTCATGCTTAATGCACCAAGGCCCATCAATATATGAAGAGGGATAGGAAGAAAGATAACTCACATATCTACCATCAATTAATCAGAGAGAATTAAATACAGATTTTTGGTTTAAATAGTTGCAAAGAGAATTTCAGAGTGATCAGAGGAAGACTCTTTTAATGAGAGATAGAGATGAATATGCAGAAGATAAATTTGGGAAAATTAAGAATGCAAACTTAGAAAGTTATGCTAAAAGAAAAGATGGAGCAAGGGTAAATCAAACTACTACAGATGCTAGAAATCTAAAGCACTGGTCAATATTTACAGCATGAACCTGCTATATTGTTTAATACTTGCAGAGTACCTGAAAGGAGATAAATAATACTTGGCTCTCTTCTTTCACAGTCAAAACAGCACACAGTTTGCACTATTTTATGAAACTTAGAATCTTTCGTGCAGTCTATATATAAAAATTAATTATAAAAACTGTATAGTTTTATACATACCCATTTAACTTTTTAAAAGATGGGAAAGATTTCGCTCCTTCGTATGTTTTAAAATCAATGCACGACTTTAAGCGAAACTGCTCAAACACATGCAAGATGATGCCCTTGGCATTTAACTCTGAAAATCAGAATTTAAGCAATTCATTTGAAGTATTTTTACACAATAAACCAAAGCTAGGTAAATATAACAAATGAAGGAGTTTGACCATAAATTTTTTCACTTGTAATGGTCAAAAGCTACTTAAAATATTATTTAAAATGATATCCAAATACCGCTACTTCATGCTTATGAGATGATGAGGATGAATTTTTCTGGAAATTCTCAGTGTAAGTGCCACTATGTCTTTCAACTCCTGAGCATATACTCACTGACATGTTTCTGTTGTGCTCTGTGAATGGGCTCTGCATGGAGCCCAGCCACTGAGTAGAAACTTGCTCAGAGTCCCTAGGAATCATGTTCCAGGAAACAATTAATTTGAGCAACACACACAAAAAGTGCTGGTGAATGCAACAGGCCAGGCAGCTGTTATAGGAAGAGATACAGTCAATGTTTCGGGGCGAGACCCTTCATCAGGAGTCCTGACGTCAACTGTACCTCTTCCTGTAGATGCTACCTGGCCTGCTGCATTCACCAGCATTTTGTGTGCGCGTTGCTTGAATTTCCAGCATCTGCAGATTTCCTTGTGTTTGCAAACTATTAATTAGAGTTTTTTTGTGCTTCTGTTAGAGAAAGAAGTAAAAATATCTTAATTTGATTTTTTTATTATTGATTACATTTATTTTCATGTTTTCAACTATTTAAAATGTTTTGAAGAATCAACTTTGTTTTCTGTTCAAACATCATTCAGAATTCTGGCAAGATTGACCCCTCTTCTGCAAAATAATACGGAGAAATTTCAGATATGCACGTTATGCATTCATCTTTTGCTGTCCCATGATTTAACTTTAGGAAAGTATATACAGTTAATGAAGCAAAATGATCATCCACCGGGCTGCAACATGTGCACTAGAAATTGCCTATCATTCTGGGTCAAAAATTAATCTGCTTTGATTTATTTTACAATGAACAACAACAGTGAATATATTTGTTAATCAACACAAAAGTGAAAAAGTGCTCTGTTCATTTAGCAATATTTCACTTTTGAATTCTGATTGCTTATCTTCAATAAGTCCCTAAAGTTGTCAATGTAAACATTTCAATTTGCCCTGTTTGGACAAGATTGACCACTCTCCTGCAAAATACTATTGAGAATTTTCAAATGTGCACATTAAACATTCATATAATATTAGATGCTTAAATCAGGATATTAATAAAGACTGTGAAGACCTCCATATTATCAATAATTTGTAAATAAAATTTTACCAAGACTATCTGTTAGAATGTATGGAACTGGGAATGTCCATCTCTTTGTTGGGTCTTTACGAGCATTCCGTTCTCGCTGAAACAAAGTCAGGAAATCAATATTCCATGAAAGATGACAGCATGGTACAAGAAATGAAACTATTATGAATCAATATAATGCATATCATACTTACAACTACTTCAATGTCTCCCTGAAGCAAAAACCTTTGGGATTCTATCAGAAAGGTAATCGGAAAAACATATTATAAGAAATTCTACATGTTGATCAAAGATGCTGTGAGAATTTTCAATAATCCAGAGAAATTTAGAAGAATATACTAGTAAATTTAAGAGACTTAACTTTCTAGATAGTAGAGAATGCATTCTTTGTTCTAAGTCTTATAAATTACCTGCATTTATTTGTGGGATATGCTCTTTTAAATTGCTAACATCCACTTCATAATCTAATTAATGAAGAATTTAAAATGAATGCATTAAACATTAAGAAAGACGTTGTGTGAAAGACTTTTAAAACAAGTAACAGAGAAAAGCAACACTTACAATTTTCAAAAGGACCCTTTCTGATCTGGAAAAAGAAATATTTGATTTTAAATGGTAAAAGTTTCATCAAAATAATTTGCAAATGAACATAGTGCATCTTACCACCAAAGTTTCACAATTGCCAACAAAACTACTAAAGAAAAAGAATACAATGCGGATGAGTGCATTTTGTTCCACTCAGCAAATGCATTGGCTGTCGATATATGGACACACTAACATTCATTTTTCACCATCTTGACATTTATAGCATGTTTGGGATAAATCTACACCACGGGGAAGATGAGTGCAATAGTCCAAAATCCTTTCTTCTAATAACAGCTTCATGGTACAAGAATGTTACTGTATTCCTAGCCTTGCGTTTTTTTTGGTAAGTTATTAAGACAATTCAGAAGGATAGTGAATAATTCACTTAAACTTAATTACTATCTCTCCAAAGAAAATCTGCTGATGCAGGCTTAAATATTATTCATGAAGTAATACAAATAAGATACCATATCTGCTACATAATGAAAACATATAAAATTTGGAGTTGAGATGCAGGGTTGATATTTCTATGAACTTCAAAGTAAGTACACAGGGAGAGATAGGAATAAATTTCTTCACCCAGAAGGTATTGATTCTTTAGCATTCTATACTTCTAAGAGTACGTGTGCTCGTGTCTCACAAGATGCAAGATTGGTGATCAGGGGCTCGGGTCAAGTGTGTAGTCAGCTCTGGGTTTAGGAGCATGAATAAATTTGTCACGGAAGACAGGAGACAGGAATGCAGTGAATCAGGTGTAAGGGCAGAGTCAGTAGTCTGGAATGTGAGCAGTCTCGTGGCCAGAGGCAGGGGTCAGGATAGTGGGTCAGGTGCCTTGCTGGGACTTGGGTTCAGATGTTTAACCAGAGTGAGATGGGAATGTAATCAGACGTACTGAGAACCTGGCTAAGGATCATAGGGAGATGTGTAGCCAAACCCCATTACCTGGAACAACTTGTCACCATTAAAGTCTTCACTAATCAAAATGATCAACTAAATAGAGATTCATATGCACAGTACTCTTCTCAGTAGTCACTTTATTAGGTACCTCCTCTACCTAATGAAGTTGCCACTGACTATACATTCACGGTCTCCTGTTGCTGAGGCCCATCCAGTTCTTCTGCAAGTACAGTATATCAGGGGTCAAATTTAGCTAGGTACAGAGCAAGCTTTCATTTATATTTAAGAAAAGACAAATTCTATGCCTTTACCAAGATCACATTTGTATGAATATCACTTGGTTTTGAACCACATGCAAGTTCCTAGTGCAAATGTACACAGGTCCAGTATATAAGAGATTCCTGGAATGTTGAGAGCTGGTCTTTTGTAAGAGGGCAAAATAATGTAATTGGCTTCCATTTCTTAGAATCAGCAATGAAGTACCAATGCTTGCAAAAATATGTTCTATGCAAAATTCCATTGAAGGAACGAACATTGCAGCATCACCGAATGTCTCATGTGGCCTGCACATACCGGCTGTGTGGTGAAAAAGGCACAACAGCACCACTTTTACCTCAGACCATTGAAGAAATTTGTTATGTGCCCCCAAAGCCTACGAACTTTCTACAGGGGCACAATTGAGAGCATCCTGACTGGCTGCATCACTGTCTGGTATGGGCACTGTGTTTCCCTCAATCACAGGACTCTGTAGAGTAGGGTCGCCGACCGGTCGATCTTTGAGACTGTCCCAGTAGATACCGATGAAAAATCAGAAATAAATACAAAAATACTGTTGTAATGTGAGCATTATAAAAATAAGTAATACTGATTAGGATAATGGTAATACAGCAATATTTTCGCTAAAAGCTGTTTGTACAGAGAGATTGTTTCTGGGTTGCGGGGGTTTAGTTCCGTACTTTCTGCCCAGTGCGCATGTGTGTATTTTCCCCGCCATGCACCGCGTTTTCAGTGTAGCCTGTGCTGTATCAAAGTGACCAATCAGATTAGATAAGAGTACAGACTGTCGCAAACATCAATATATGGCATTGTCCCCAACCTCCGGGCCGCGAAGCAGGCAGGGGTACAGCGGTAGTCGGGACGCACACAGCACATTTTTAAGAAAAAAGCCGAAATAAACAAGCTAATTAATTAGGTGCTGCCTGGCATGTAAATGTCGGCTCAGATCAGAGGTGATGCAATCGGCAATCGTGATATCCTGATAGCACAGTGGAGGCTCTACGAAAGAAGGCGAAAACATACAAATTCCATCCAGAATGGGAAGAGGAATTTCTATTTACCTTGGTGAAAGGCAAGTATGTATGTATGTATGTTGTGCCACCAAACACAAGCACTGTCTAAAAGAGGGAATCTGGAGCAGCACCGCAACACCAACCAACAGGAATTTAAAGACACCTACCCCCCAAAGAGCGCAATTCATGCCAGGAAAGTTGAGGAGCTGAAATCGGGGTTGAAGGCCCAGCAGTCGTTTTCCACAAAACAAGCTGCTCAAAATAAGGCTGCTATTGAAGCATCAATTCGTCTAAGTCACCTTATGGCTGAACACAAGAGCCTTTTACTGATGGCGATTTATTCAAGGAAGCAATGGTCATTACCGCAGAGACTGTTTTTAATGACTTTAAAAATAAAAATGGCATCACAACCGTAATACATAATATACTGCTTGACCCTGCAACAGTGACAAGGAGGGTAGAGTCACCGTCAGAGGATGTGAATATTTTTCACTACAGTTCGATAAATCCCAGAATGTAATGCAAACAGCTCGGCTTGTTGTATTTGTCAGAATGGCTTTTCAGGATTTTACAACGAAGGAGGACTTCCTCACTCTTTTTCAATTAAAGGAAAGAACGAGAGGATATCTACAATGAGTTTTAAAAAATATGTCCAAGAAAATGACATCCCTATTCATAAACTGGTGGGAATTACTACTGATGGGGCCAAGCAATGCTGGGTGTGTCCATCAGTTTTATAGCACTGAAAGTGCCTACCTCGGGTTAACTTATCACTGAGAAGTTGCATTTTAACAGATGAAAATTACTAAATCTAAGTACAGGAGCTGATTTACTGACAGACACCTCACTGGGGTTGCCAACTTTCTCGCTCCCAAATAAGGGACAAAAGTAACAGTCAAATCCCGGGACATTTGTGTTTACCCCGAGAAAGACGACCATGACCATGAAGCCTTGCACGAGCACCTCTGTGCGCATGTGTGATGTGCCGATTTCTTTTTTTAACCCCATGAATCGGTTTTGGCTCAATCTTCATTATTTCTACTTTATATAGGCTGTGTATTTATCATCTCATTCCTGCTTTTACTATATGTTAATGCTATTTTAGGTTTTATGTGTTATTTGGTATGATTTGGTAGTTTTTTTTTGGGTCTAGGAACACTCAAAAAATTTCCCATAGAGATTACCGGTATTTGCTTCTTTGGCGTAAAGCATTTCGGCACGAAACGTTTCATAGGAGCGTTCTACCCTAGCGGGGGGAATACAGGACAGTTGGCAACCCTACACCTCACAGACTGTCTCAGACTGACTGTCTGTAGTTATGAGCCAAATTTCAGGGAACTAGCAGAAAGTGTTCAGCCCCAGTCATCACACTGAGTGCAACAGTCAATTTTTATTCATTTATTTTTCGTGTTGAAATAAAATTAAATAATGAAACTTTGAATTAAAGGTGTGAAGTATTGTAATATTCTTAAAGGAAGACAGCTATGGCCTGTTTGATATGCTAGCTACAGTGTTTTCTTGTTTGAATTCATTTGAAAGTTTGACAAAAGTATTTTGTGTAATTCAAATATAATTCACCCAAACAAAAGGCCTCAAACTGGAAGTACAATCTGAGCTGTTTTTTCTCTAAACGATTTAGTCGGTAGATCTTGCCTTTCACTGAGGTTGAGGTAGGGGATCTTGGGCTTAAAAAGGTTAATGACCACTACCGTAGAGAGAGGTGCAGACAGCCCAGTGCATCCGTAGATGAGAACTTCCCACTATTCAGGACACTTACACAGGTGTGTAAAAAGCGCCCAAAGGATCATTAGGTACCTGAGTCACCCCAACCACAAACTGTTTCAGCTGCTACCATCCGGGAAACGGTACCACAGCATAAAAGCCAGGACTAACAGCTCCGGAACAGTTTCTTCCACCAGGCCATCAAACTGCTTAACCCATGCTGACACAAATGTATTTCTATATTCTACTGACTATCTTGTTGTACATAATATTTATTATAAATTGCACATTGCACATTGCACATTTAGACACAGACATAACGAAAATATTTTTTCTCTTCATTGAGATGAAGGATGTAAGTAATAAAGTCAATTCAAATTAATCTTTTTTTTTATTTTTAGCAATTTCCTTTCTTAAGCACTTCATGAATATCATGAAGATTTTTTTGGCTTAAATGAAGCCAAATATGCAATGATGCTTTTCTTATTGGCAACTTCGCTTCTTTCAGCCATTTCACTTTCACTCTGACTTCCCCACTCTTCATCTGTATCGTGTATCATTGGAACCATCTTACTCTGTTCTGCAAACAAAAGGGAAATTTTAACAATGTATATTTAAAATGAATAATTAGTTCTGATTATTTTGGGACTTTTTCAATGTTTATTACTGTTAAGAAGTGCCACTTAGAGGATTTCTGAATACAATTTCCATCAAGCTCAATGTTTCACATCTGATTTTGCAAGAAGTTCAAAGGTCCACATACCTTTCACAATTACACTTGCTCTATAATGTACAGACACACTAATCCGGTAGGTGCTGATGTGTGCATTTCTGTACAGAAGTATGACCTGGCCCATTAGGCTAGTTCCGTAATATTATTTCCTTGATAATGAAATCTTTCTATTTTTCTCATCTGCCATTGACTTTCAAAGATTAATCCAATCCTTTTATGTTTGGCTGAAGAAGATCAAAACCACGAGAAAATCTGCAGGTACTGGAAAATCAAGGCAAAACACACAAAATGTTGGAGGAACTCAGCAGATCAGCATCTATGGAAATGAATAAACTGTCGACATTTCAGGCCGAGACTCTCCTTCAGGACCTTTTGACTTTTTCTTCATTTCCATAGATGTTACCTGACCTGCTGAGTTCCTCCAGTATTTTGTGTTTTCACTGAAGAAGATGTAAACTTCAATCATCGCAAACATGAGAGTCAAAATTATGAAATGTCATTTCCTGTACACAAGCGTAAGGAGAATGAAGTAATTGTTAGTCACACACACAAAATGCTGGAGGAACTCAGCAGGCCAAACAACATCTAATGGAAAAACTACAGTTGATATTTTAGACCGAGACCTTTCAGAAGGACTGCAGAAAAAAAGATGTGGAGTAGATTTAAAAGGTGGGAGGTGGGGGAGAGATAAATACAAGGTGATAGGTGAGACCGGAAGGGGGAGGGATGAAGTAAAGAGCTGGGAAGCTGGAAAGAGATGCAGGGCTGGAGAAAGGGGTATCTTATAGGAGAGGACAGAAGGCCACGGAAGAAAGAAAATGGGGAGGAGCACCAGAGGGAGGCAATGGGCAGACAAGAAGATAAGATGAGAGAGGGAAAAGAGATGGGGAATGAAGAAGTATGGGGTGTGGGAGCATTAACAGAACTTCGAGAAATCAATGTCCCTGCCTTTAGGCTGGAGGCTATCCAGAGGGATATAAGGTGTTGTTCCTCCAACCTGAGTGTGGTCTCATTGTGACAATAGAGGAGGCCATGGATTGACATATTGGAATGGGAATGGGAAGTAAAATTAAAATGTGTGGCTCAGGGAGATCCTGCTTCTTCAGCCAGATGGTGTGCAGGTGTTCAGTGAAGTGATCTCCCAATCTATGTCAGGTCTCACCGATATACAGGAGGCCACACCAGGAGCACCGGACACAGTATATGACACCCAACAGTCTGACAGGTGAAGGACTGTTTGGGGCCCTGATTAGTATTGAAGGTGCAGGGACCTCACCTGGAAGGGCTGTTTAGGGCCCTGAATAGTATTGAAGTATTAGTATTGAAGGTGTAGGGACAGGTGTAGCAATTGTTCCGCTTGCAGTGGGGAGAGACAAATAGACAAGGGAGTCACATGGAGACTGATCCCTGCAGAAAGTAGAAAGTGTGGGAAAAGAAAGATGTGCTTGGTGGTGAGATCTCATTGGAGATGGTGGACGTTCTGGAGAATTATTTGCTGGACACAGAGGCTGGTGGTGTGATAGGTGAGGACAAGAGGAACCCTATTCCTGGTAGGGTGGCGACAGGATGGGGTGAGAGCAGACGTGCATGAAATGGAAGAGATGCAGTTGAGGGCAGCATTGATGGTGGAGAAAGGGTAACTCCTTTCTTTGAAACAGGAGGACATCTTCTTCATTCTCGAATGAAAAGCCTCATCCTGAGAACAGATATGGTGGAGATGGAGGAATTGAGAGAAGGGAATGGCGTTTTTACAAGTAACGGGTGGGAGGAAATATAGCCCAGGTATCTGTGAGAGTCCTTGGGTTTATAATAGACTTCAGCAGATAAGCCGTCTCCAGAGGTAGATACAGTGAGACCGGGAAAGGGGAGGAAGGTGTTGGAAATGCACCAGGTAAATTTGAGAGCAAGGTGGAAGTTGGAGGCAAAGTGGATGAAGTCAACGAGTTCCACATGGGTGCAGGAAGCAGCGCCAATGCAGTCGTCAATGTAGCGTAGGAAAAGTGGGGAACAGACACGTGTGTAAGCTTTAAACATAGCTGACAAAATAGCAGGCATAGCTGCGACCCATGATTGATTGATTGATTTCTATATTCTCAATGTATTGAATTGTAATGCCACTGCTACGTTAACAATTTTTACGATTCTGCCTCTGAACCTGTCGTTAATCATATTGGTGACTGTCCAATGTGACAGAAACAGATTTTTTGATATATACCATTGGCACGTGGCCAAGTGGTTAAGGCATTGGTCTCGTCATCTGAAGGTCGCTAGTTCGAGCCTCAGCTGAGGCAGCGTGTTGTGTTCTTGAGCAAGGCACTTAACCACACATTGCCTGCGACGACACCTTTGCCAAGCTGTATCGGCCCCTAGTTCCCTTCCCTTGGACAACATCGGTGGCGTGCAGAGGGGATACTTGCAGCATAGGCAACTGCCGGTCTTCCATACACCTTTGCCCAGGCCTGCATCCTGGAAACCTTCCAAGGCGCAAATCCATGGTCTCATGAGACTAATGGATGCCTATAGATATATACCATTATCAGCTATTCGAAGTACTTTGTGATAATTCGTGTCAGAGCCACTGGGTGGCAATCATTTAGCTCTGAAGGTTTAGAGTTCTTTGGTACAGGGATGTTGGCGGCTGATTCGAAGCACGTGGAGACAACAGCCCAGATGAATGAAGTGTTGAAGATGTCCACAAGATTGTCAATTAGCTGGTGTGCACACTGCTTGAATACTCGGCCCGGAATGTTGTCTGTCTTAAATAGACTGTAAATAAAATATTTTTATAAATACTTTTAGATTTAAATATAATACTTTAAGCAACTACTTACACTTCAAGAAACTTAAATTTTACTTGGAAAAACACTTAAATAGCTTTGCATGGCCTGCACAATAACACCCACCAAAACCGTAATCCCACCTCAAGATTCAAGATTCACATTTATTTATCACATGCACATACATCAAAAATACACAGTGAAAGGTGTCATTTGTGTTAACAACCAACATACACAAGGGTCTGGTAGGCAGCCTGCAAGAGTCACCACAACATTCTGGCATCAACATAGCATGCCCCCAATGCTCAGCAGGACAACGCAGAACTCAACAGGAAACAAAACAGCAAAAACAGTGAAACAAGCCCCATTCCTGTCTCCCACCCATACACGTACACACATGCACAGTCTTTCATCCACAGCACAGGCCAGCTTCAGCTTCCAGCCTCCAGTGAACTTGGGCTCGAACTCACAGACACTGAGCCCCCAGCTTCCTCAGTGTACTCACAGAGATCTGCAGATTCCGGCTCTGGCCAATGGGCCTCAACTTCTGGTCTTCCATTTCAACCTTTGGGCCCCAGTCCTTAACATTGAGCCCAGGATCTATTAGTCACCAAATTGTAGCTCTCGAGCTCTGCACTAGCTGATGGCAGGAACACGAAAGCTAGACCTTGAGCTCCTTTCTCACCCATTCGCAAACACAGGTTGTCATTAGACGTTGTTCCTCCAGCCTGCATGGAATTCCAACTCCTGATCCCTCCAACAACTCACTAACTCCTGATCCCTCTGACAACTCACTAACTCCGAATCCCTCCAACAATTCAGTAACTCTGAATCCCTCCAACAACTCATTAACTCCGGATCCCTCTGACAACTCACTAATCCCGAATCCCTCTGAGAATTCACTAACTCCAGATCCCTCCGACAACTCACTAACTCCGAATCCCCCCAACAACTCACTAACTCTGAATCCCTCCAACAACTCACTAACTCCGAATCCCTCTGACAGCTCACTTACCCCGAATCCCGCCAACAACTCACTATCTCCTAATCCCTCCGACAACTGACTATCTCCTGATCCCTCTGACAGCTCACTAGCTCCAAATCCCTCTGACAACTCACCATAGAATAGTACTGCACAGTACAGGCCCTTCAGCCACCATTGTTGTGCTGATCCTCACACTCTGCTTCCCATATAACCCCCACCTTCAATTCCCCCATATACCTGTCTGGTAGTGTTACATGTTCAAGGAGATCTGTATTTTTATTTTTGTGAGAATGATGTAATGGTCTTTTGGAAGTCACCTGATGTGATTTTCGTGCCGATGTGAGGTCATGTGGTGACATGTGACCCATGACTATATCAGGGTCGACCCAGGTGATGCAGTGGGTTTTTGAGTTTGTAGATTTCCTGGTAGAACGTGCTCTGTTTCCATTTCTGTTGCGCATTTGTTTTTATGACGCAGTTTCATTTTTAAAGCAGTTGTGCGCTTTGTTGAGAGATTCCATATTATTGGACTAGAAATTTTTGCTCAATGTGTTGATTTACCCAATTCCAACAGTGGAAGGGAGGGTGAAGAATTTATCAAAGTACGGGTTCGAAGGATCGAAAGGAGTCAGCATCATTTGGCAGTTTAATAAAGGATCGACCTTATTGAGGCTTCGTTGGAGGAGTAGCTACCTGCATCGAGATAACTCTTGCCAAAAAGAGAAAGGAGTTCATGCGAAAAGGTTCTCTCTCTCTCTAGAGGAATTTAAGGTCAGTTGATTTAAACTGTTTATTTTCGGCATCGCAAATCCTGTGGACAGAACCAGCAGGAAAGTTGCGTCTGTGAAGAAATCCTTCTCCAGAGAAGTCTCTCCCAATTGAAGGTGTAAATCTGTTGGGCTTTTGAAGTTATCGCTTTAAGAACTATATCTGACTGTATGGCTTTAAGATCTGTTTTTGCATTTAACACTTTAAGAACCAGAACCAAGTGGCGAGTTGGTGAACGGATGCATATCTGTTAACTGCCGCTTAAAGTTTTTGTTTGTTTTTTTTTCCTTATCGTTCATCCATGTTTAATGTATGTTTGGTTGTTTTTTCATAACCTGTCTCCATTGATATTCATTGTTGCCAGTTATGTAACATAAACTGTGGGGGCTCCTCCGTGATATGTTCAGATTTTGAGTTTAAGTGCTCGTAATTGTCATTTTGATTTGGAAAAGGGAAATACCGGATTTTTTTTTTGGTTTGATTGGTGTGTGTGTTATATTCGGCAACAATGGATATTGATGGGTTTTTGAAGACGCCTGACTCGAGATCATTAGAGAATGTGAGGAAACCTGAGGTATTGGAGATTGCTAGGAAGTTGGATATTAAAGGAATCATGAGGAATTCCACCAAGGCTTTCATACAAAGAAAAATCGCTGAACATTATATTACTTTGAATTTATTTGATGAGGAGGTGTTAGATAAGTTTTCAATGAGTAGTCTGGAAATGCAGTTACATCTTGAACAAATAAAGTTAAAGCAATTAGAAGCTGATTTGGAAAAGAGTCGGTTAGAAGCTGTAAATAAACAGAAGGAATTCGAGGCTATGGAGGCTATTAAATTAAGGGAATTTAAAGAAAGGGAAGCTGATAAGCAGAGGAAATTTGATCCAGAGATGCAGAAATTAAGGTCCGGGAGTCAGTCTTCTGTTTCTACGAAACAGTTTAGTGCTAGTCGTGAGGTTGTTTGGGCTCCTCAATTTAATGAAGCTGATGTAGAAACATATTTCCAACATTTCGAAATAGTTGCTCTGAGTATAAAGTGGCCAAAAAACCAATGGCCAGTGATGTTAAAAAGTGTAATTAAACACAAGGCACAACAAGTTTATACAGCTTTAAATGCTGAGCAAGCACTGGATTATGATATTGTTAAGCAGCAATTATTAAAGGCATATGAGATGGTTCCGGAAGCGTATAGAGAAAGATTTAGAAGTTTGAAGTGTTACGTACTCCGTAACTGGGTTGCAAAACCAGCAGAAATGGAACACTCGTTGGAGTCTGGATTACTGGAACTAATAAAGTTTTATTAAAGAAACAAATAATACAGTGCTCTCATCGTAAGGATATAAATGTAACAGGTTAGCAGTGATAATGCACACCTTTACACAGAACTAGGGTAATAGGAATCAACCAAGCTCTATCGCAGTCTGGGGGTAAAATGATCAGTCTTACAGTGATGCAGAGTTAATTTCAGCCAGTGCAGTTCGCAGCAATCGCTGTTGTACCGTTGGAGAGAGAGAGTGAGGGGGATGCAATTTGGTTCAGACAGACCTTTGATGTCTTCGCAGTTGGTTTCGGGCAGACCCTTTTTGATGTCTTCTAACCGGCTGTGGTCACCAACTGTGACCCCTCCGTTCCGGATACGATCATTCTTCCGCGGTGAACCCAGTACCTAGGCAAGGGCGGACACACACACCAGGTTCCCACCGATCATACCTTTACACCCTGTGAGCCTATGGTCGGTCCCCACGAACCGGAACTCCAAACTCGCACCACTTGTGGGGGCACACCGCTCTTTCCAGGGTCTCGTTGTCTCATGGTCTCGTGGTGTCCTGTGCCTTAGCGAACCCGCTCTTTTTATCCCCCTGCTGGGGTATCACCTGTCCATCAAACTTCAAACAGTTCAGGTTCAAAGCAACCAGTCTGTCAATATTCTGAATTGTGTTTCTTTTCCGTTAATCCCTCTCCCCTCTCTTATTAGCATTTTGAATGTTTCTCCATTGTCTCTCTTATCTCTCTCATCAGCAGCAATTGTCCCATAGCTTGGTTTGGCGTCACAGAAGAAATCGGTGGAAAAAACTTATGTGGAATTTGCCAATGAGAAATCTGTGTGTTTTGAGAGATGGGTTTCCTCTAAAAATGTGAATGGGTAGTATAATAAATTAAAAGAGCTGAATTTGCAGGAGGAATTTAAAAGAAGCATTCCTGTTGAAGTGAGAACATACTTAAATGAACGGAACACTGCTACATTGCAGGAGATTGCTAAATTGGCTGATGAGTATGTTTTAATTTACAAGAATAAATTTTTTCCAGGTATATTTTTTAAAAGTGAAAACAGCACAGAGAGTCAAGGAAAGTCAGAAATTAAATTTGAAGTTGGTGAGAAAAGTAAGGATGAAGGGAGACATGTGAAGGAAAGACATTTTGGTATTATTTGTAATTATTGTAAGAAACCTGGACATGTAATAGCTAATTGCTTCCAATTGAAATGGAAAGAGAAAGAAGTGGTCCCAGATGTTTGTGTGCAGCATATTGAAAAACCTGTAAAGCCACAGGGTTTAGAAAATATTAATGGAGTTGTGTCAGAGTCTGACCACGTTAAGTAGAGATATGAAGCTTTTATAACAGAAGGATTTGTATCCTTGAAAGAGGGATCCAATTCAGTACCAATAAGGATACTTAGAGATACTGGAGCTTCACAGTCACTAATATTAGACAGTGTGCTAAGGTTTAGTGATGAGTCTGACATTGCTGAGGTAAAGTATATAAGAGGAGTTGGGAGTGCCCTTATGCCAGTACATTTACATAGAGTAAATTTAAGGTCAGGATTAGTTACAGGGGTTGTTAATGTAGGACTACAATCCAGTTTACCTGTGAATGATGTTTCTCTTTTGTTAGGGAATGATTTAGCAGGTGGACAAGTTTTTCCTGAAGCACATTTGACAATAAATTCAAATTCTGAGGAAACACAGAGGAATTTTAACACAGGTTCTTCCTGTGTTGTAACAAGAGCTATGGCTAAAAAGAGTGATGTAAAGGGTGAGGTTGTTACCCATGACAGTTCAAATCAAGATTCGAATTTTGAGGATGCATCAGAAACTTCCTTGCCTACATTATTTGATCAGGATTTTGATGGTAAGTCTGATCAGGAAGATTTGTCTTTATCTCAAAAGGAGATGATAGCAGAGCAGGGTAGAGATCCTGGGGTAGTTAAATTAAAAGAACAAGCTCTTCCAGATAGTGAGATTGAAAAAGTACCAGTTGGATATTATTTTGAAAAGAAGGTATTAATGAGAAAGTGGAGATCGCCTACAATTCCTGCTAGTGAGGAATGGGAAGTTAATCATCAGCTGGTAGTTCCTAAAATTTACCGACATGAGATATTGACTATGGCTCACAGTATTCCTTAGGGTGGTCATTTAGGGTTAAAGAAAACTATGAACAAAGATTCTAAATATTTTTATTAGCCTAGTTTAAGACAAAATATGGCAACATTTTGTAGAACGTGTCACATGTATCAAATTGTTGGTAAACCTAATCAGGTTACTCCAGTGGCCCCACTGCAACCAATTCCTGTATTTGGTGAGCCGTTCTCAAAAATCATTGTGGACTGTGTCGGTCCTTTGCCAAACACTAAAACTGGACATCAATATTTATTAACTATTATGTGCACAGCGTCCAGGTTTCCAGAGGCAGTACCTCTTAGGAATTTAACAACTAAAACTGTGACAAAGGCTCTTACAAAATTATTTACTTATTTTGGGTTGCCGATGAAATACAATCAGATCAAGGTAGCAATTTTATGTCTGGGTTGTTTTAGCAGATAGTTTATAAACTGGGAGCAAAATAGATTATTTCCTCAGCCTATCATCCAGAATCACAAGGAGCCTTGGAGAGATTTCATTCTGCACTAAAAGCTATGATTAGGACACATTGTGTGGAAAATGTAAAGGAAGGGATGAAGGTATACATTTACTACTTTTTGCAGTAAGAGAGGCAGTGCAGGAATCATTAGGTTTTAGTGCTTTTGAACTTGTGTTTGGACGTAGAGTTCGAGGACCTTTGGCTTTGTTGAAGGAACAGTTGATAAATAAAGAAGTACACACTAGTTTGCTAGATTATGTTTTGAAATTTAAAGACAGATTGTACAAAGCTTGTAGCTTGGCCAAGGAAAATTTAAAGTTGGCTCAAGAGAAGATGAAGATGTGATATGATAAGGAAGCTTGGATGAGTTCATTTAAGCATGGAGATAAGGTGTTGGTTCTTTTCCCAGTGCAAACGAACCCATTACGAGCCAAATTCCATGGTCCTTATGAGATTAAATCAAAAGTAAATAATGTAGATTATGTGGCAAAATCTCCAGATCAGAGGAAGACAACACAACTGTGTCATATAAATATGATAAAACCGTATTATGAGAGAGAAGTTGCTACTATGACTGTTGTGATCAATAATGAGTCTGATCTTGATGAGTACTTAATAGAGGATTCATCTGAAACTCATTTTAAACCTAACATTATTTCAGCCAGGTTACCAAATTCAAAAATTCTGGAAAATATTGATGAAAAATTAGCTCATTTACAGCCAGAGCAGAGAGAGCAGATGAAACTGTTAATTTTTGAATATAGAGATTTATTTCTAGACGTCACTAGAAGAACCACCGTAGCTACGCATGATGTAGATGTGGGAGATGCAAAACCCATAAAACAACATCCGTATCGAATCAACAGGGAAAAATGTGAACTGGCTGAACAAGAAATTAAGTATATGTTAGAGAATGATATTATTAGACATTCTAATTGGAATTGTATTTCATCGTGTGTTATGGTGCCTAAGCCAGACCATAGTATTAGGTTTAATACGGATTACAGAAAGGTAAATTCTGTGACAAAAACTGATGCGTATCCAATCCCTGGGATAGATGATTGTGTGGACAAAGATGGACAGGCCAAATTCCTTACAAAAATTGATTTGTTAAAAGGTTATTGGTGTGTTCCATTGACAGATAGAGGTAGAGAGATTTCAGCATTTGTAACCCCATCTGGGTTATATGAATAGAATGCTTTTCCATTTGGGATGAAGAATGCACCAGGTACTTTTCAAAGGATGTTTAATGGCGTGATTCGGGGATAAAAAGATACAGATTGAAGGTTGAAGATTTGGTTACAGGGAATAATACATGGAAAGCATATATTACGGCAGTGGAGAAATTAGTGAGAGACTTTCAAAAGCTAACTTAACTATTAACTTAACTAAAAGTGAATTTGGGCATGCCACTGTGACAGTTAAGGAAAAGGGTTAAGGAAATTAGACTCCAATTTAATACCACAGTCTAATGTTACAGAAGTGCAATATTTTGATCTCTCATATAAAGGGTAAAGACAATGTGATCACTGATTGTTTGTCTGGATGTTAAATATACAATGAAAATTTGTTTTTTTGGAGTGGTATTTTAACATTTGTAACACTCCTACTGTACATTAGTTTGTAAAGGGCTGAAAGATAAGATTGTATATATTGTGTATTTTGTAAATTTTATACCTTTGTATTTTTTTTGCATAAATTGTTAAAATTTTGTTCTTCAAGAGACCAAATTTTTTTTTGGACAGGGGTGTTACATGCTCAAGGAGATCTGTGTTTTTTTTGTGAGAATGTTGTAATGGTCTTTTGGAGGTCACCTGATGTGATTTTCCTGCCGATGTGAGGTCACGTGATGACTTGTGACCCATGACTGTATAAGAGTCGAACCAGGTGATGCAGTGGGTTTTTTAGTTTGTAGATTTCCAGGTAGAACGTGCTGTGTTTCCGTTTCTGTTGCGTGTTTGTTTTTATAATGCAGTTTCATTTTTAAAACGGTTGTGCGTTTTGCTGCGAGATTCCATATTATTGGACTGGAAATTTTTGCTAGATGTGTTGATTTACCCAATTCCAACACTGGAAGGGAGAGTGAAGAATTTATCGAAGTACAGAATCGAAGGATCGAGAGAAGTCGGCTTCGTTTGGCAGTTTAATAAAGTTTACCCTATTCAGGCTTCGTTGGAGGAGTAGCTACCTGCATCCAAGATAACTCTTGCCAAAAAGAGCAAGGAGTTCATGCAAAAAGGTGCTCTCTCTCTCTAAAGGAATTTAAGGTCAGTTGACTTAAACTGTTTATTTTCAGCATCGTGAATCCTGTGGACAGAACCAGCAGGAAAGTTGCGTCTGTAAAGAAATCCTTCTCCAGAGAAGTCTCACCCAATTGAACGTATAAATCTGTTGGACTTCCGAAATTATCGCTTTAAGAACTATATCTGACTGTATCGCTTTAAGAACTGTTTTCGCATTTAATGCTTTCAGAACCTGAGCTGAGTGGCGAGTTGGTGAACGGCTGCATATCTGTTAACTTCCGCTTAAAGTTTTCGTTTGTTTTTTTTATCATTTATCCGTGTTCAATAAATGTTTGTTTTTTTTTAAATAACCTGTCTCAATTGATATTCATTTTTGCCAGTTACGTAACAGAGGTCTCTTAAATTTAACTGGTATATCTGCCTCAGGCAGTGCATTCCACGCACCAACAACTCTGAGTAAAAATCCTTCCTCTAATATCCCCCTTGAACTTCCCACCCCTTACCTTAAAGCCATGTCCTCTCCTATTGAGCAGTGGTGCCCTGGGGAAGAGGCTCTGGGTATCCACTCTATCTACTCCTCTTAATATCTTGTATACCTCTATCATGTCCCCTCTCATCCTCCTTCTCTCCAAAGAGTAAAGCCCTAGCTCCCCTAATCTCTGATCATAATCCGTACTCTCTAAACCAGGCAACATCCTGGTAAATCTCCTCTGTACCCTTTCCAATGTTTCCACATCCCTCCTTCCTTCCTATAATGAGGTGACCAGAACTGGATACAGTACTCCAAGTGTGGCCTAACCAGAGTTTTATACAGCTGCATCATTACATCGCGACTCTTAAACTCGATCCCTCATCTTATGAAAGCTAACACCCCATAAGCTTTCTTAATTACCCTGTCTACCTGTGAGGCAACTTTCAGGGCTCTGTGGACAAGTATCCCCAGATCCCTCTGCTCCTCCACACTACCAAGTATCTTGCCTTTTACTTTGTACTCTGCCTTGGAGTTTGTCCTTCCAAAGTGTACCACCTCACACTTCTCCGGGTTGAACTCCATCTGCCACTTCTCAGCCCACTTCTGCATCTTATCAATGTCCCTCCGCAATCTTCGACAATCTTCTACACTACTCAACAAAGCCTTCTCATGCTACCTTCTTAAGCTCCTTTCTTGCTACCCTATATTCCTCAATAGACTCATCTGATCCTTGCTTCCTGAACCTCATGTATGCTGTCTTATTCCACCTGACTAGGTTTTCCACCTCACTTGTCACCCATGGTTCCTTCACCCTGCCATTCTTTATCTTCCTCACCGAGATAAATTTATCCCTAACATCCTTATTTATCAATTGCTCTGCCTCCCAGATTATCCTAAATTCATCCAACTCCAGTTCCAGCTCCTTAATGTGGTCTTTCAGGAGGTGTGGTTGGCTGCATTTCTGGCAGGTGTAGTCATTAAGGAGACCATCAGATTCAATGATTTCCCACATTATACAGGAGGAACGTTCTACTGCCATCCTGCCTGTCCTGCTCTCTGGGCAACCAAGACCAATCAGTAATAATGAAAGGAAGAACCTACCTTTCTCATCTTTCTTTGGCCTCAGCCTCTTCTCAATTAAGCCTCTTGAGTCAAAGCCTCGAGGTTCCCATTCTGACTCTCGCCCCCACACTGATGATGGCCTCTCCAACAATGGCTGCTCCACTTGCCTTCTGCTGCCGCTGATGCCTCTGACATCGAAGTCAACGGAATCTAAATCAAGTTCATCTGGCCATTCTCAGGAATTCAATCTAATCCCTTCCAGTATCCTAGTGAATAGACAATTTATTGCTTCTGGATGCAATAGCTTTTCCTGATACTTTCTGCCAATAATTAGACATGATTCTGGATATAATTTCTGCTTCTCTCTCCATCTGCACTTCTTATCCATTTTCCTTCCTCATGCCTGTGTCATTGTTCCTTCATGCTGCTCCTCCTTTTTAATAATTCTTCTTCTCCTAGCCTTGCATCCCTTTGTCACCTCAATTTCTCCATGATCCTTTTTGTTCCTCTCCCGCTTTCCTTACTATTTCATCTATTCATTTCATTGAGACTAATTGTATTTTATCTTTCAACTGGATTATTGTGCTTGGTATTGATGCCAAGGTTGTATAGTAGAGGCATCAACTATATTTTTTTTGTTTTGTTTTCATATACTTTTTATTTTTTTTATTACCAAAGAAAAAAACAAGACAAAAGAAAAGCACATCTACAAAAACCATGAGCTTAACAAAATCTGTTTAAATATTGAGCAGCAAAAGGGAGAAAAATATAATGGCAAAAGTAAACATACACAGCAGAGGTGCACCACACCACAAAACCTCAGTCCTCACCCCGTAAGAATGTCCAATACAGGGCCCCATATCCTTTCAATGATGTCCCCTCTGTCTTCATTACATAGTCTCAGTCTCTCCAAATGTAAAGTATTTGCCAGTTCTCTCAGCCACGGATCGTACGTAGGCACAGAGTCCATTTTCCACATTTGCAGGATTAACCTCTTAGCAATCACCGTTCCAAACAATACAGCCTTTTTTTCATACTTATTGGCTGAAGATAGGGAACTGGTTGCTCCAAGGATGGCTATGAGCGGGTCTGGTTCCCACCGTTTCCCAAAAGCCTCAGAGAAACAGTGAAAAATACTTTTCCAGTATGCATAAAGCTTACAACATGACCAGAATGAATGTGACAAGTTACTGTTCACAGATTTACATCTATTACAAACTGCTGAAACATCAGGGTAGAAACCGTGCAACTTTTCTTTGGAATAATGAAGCCTATGCATTGTTTTAAACTGTATAAGTCTGTGTCTGGCGTTGACCGAACAAACATGTATATTCTTAAAACACTCATCCCAGACCTCCTCTGTCAGTTCAATACAGACTACTTACTTTCGAAGAATATTAGAATTTACTTACTAAAGACATTTTTTACAATCCATTAAAGAAAATGAAGTTTTACTTAATTGCTCACAGCAAACCATTGACTTTCTTGTGATCTTGGACGTGAAATTCATACTCAAACTGTTTAAAAAAAATCACCCTTAGAAATTCTAAAACAGATCTTCAAACAAAAAGGGATAAACTGGAATGTGGACGAATAGACAGTGGCTTAAAAAGAATCAGTGGTTTGTGTTACCTCTTAGGAGATCAAGGAAGGACGTGGTAATGTGACAGAAGTGCTGACAGGATTACTGAATAACTTAAACGGAAATCTGACAAACAGGGAGATTTCTAATCCAGACTCTCGAGTTTCTGTTGACATTCTGGATACACTTTCAAAGCATTAAAGAAAGAAGACATAGAAATTTCTAGCCAAAATCTGAAAGAATGTAATTTACTTTCATTGTAAGAATAAAAATTCTAATAAAATCCAAAATTTCAAATAAATATCCAAATGAAACATTGTACTGAGTTCATTATTTGAATGCCTGCCTGTGTCCCAGTATAACGAGAGTAGAAACATAGAAACATAGAAAATAGGTGCAGGAGTAGGCCATTCGGCCCTTCGAGCCTGCACCGCCATTTATTATGATCATGGCTGATCATCCAACTCAGAACCCCGCCCCAGCCTTCCCTCCATACCCCCTGACCCCCGTAGCCACAAGGGCCATATCTAACTCCCTCTTAAATATAGCCAATGAACTGGCCTCAACTGTTTCCTGTGGCAGAGAATTCCACAGATTCACCACTCTCTGTGTGAAGAAGTTTTTCCTAATCTCGGTCCGAAAAGGCTTCCCCTCTATCCTCAAACTGTGGCCCCTCGTTCTGGACTTCCCCAACATCGGGAACAATCTTTCTGCATCTAGCCTGTCCAATCCCTTTAGGATTTTATACGTTTCAATCAGATCCCCCCTCAATCTTCTAAATTCCAACGAGTACAAGCCCAGTTCATCCAGTCTTTCTTCATATGAAAGTCCTGCCATCCCAGAAATCAATCTGGTGAACCTTCTTTGTACTCCCTCTATGGCAAGGATGTCTTTCCTCAGATTAGGGGACCAAAACTGCACACAATAGTCCAGGTGTGGTCTCACCAAGGCCTTGTACAACTGCAGTAGTACCTCCCTGCTCCTGTACTCGAATCCTCTCGCTATAAATGCCAGCATACCATTCGCCTTTTTCACCGCCTGCTGTACCTGTATGCCCACTTTCAATGACTGGTGTATAATGATACCCAGGTCTCGTTGCACCTCCCCTTTTCCTAATCGGCCACCATTCAGATAATAATCTGTTTTCCTATTTTTGCCACCAAAGTGGATAACTTCACATTTATCCACATTAAATTGCATCTGCCATGATTTTGCCCACTCACCCAAGCTATCCAAGTCACCCTGCATCCTGTTAGCATTCTCCTCACTGCTAACACTGCCACCCAGCTTCCTGTCATCCGCAAACTTAGAGATGCTGCATTTAATTCCCTCATCCAAGTCATTAATATATATTGTAAACAACTGGGGTCCCAGCACTGAGCCTTGCGGTACCCCACTAGTCACCGCCTGCCATTCTGAAAAGGTCCCGTTTATTCCCACTCTTTGCTTGCTGTCTGCTAACCAATTCTCCACCCACACCAATACCTTACCCCCAATACCGTGTGCTTTAAGTTTGCACACTAATCTCCTGTGTGGGACCTTGTCAAAAGGCTTTTGAAAATCCAAATATACCACATCCACTGGTTCTCCCCTATCCACTCTACTAGTTACATCCTCAAAAAGTTCTATGAGATTCGTCAGACATGATTTTCCTTTCACAAATCCATGCTGACTTTGTTAGAAAATGCAAAGAAATTTACTGGCAAATATATTATTTGATTGATATTAATAATTTTGATTGAATAGGATTGGTTACTTTTTGAATTGTTGCAGTCATTCCAGTGACGATCCTGATTTTAGGTGAAAGCTTGGTGAATTAATTCAAAGTCAGGATGGTGACAAGGAGGGGCACCGTAAGGCAGTACTCCCATGTACGTAACACCCTTGCCTTTCTTTGTGGTAGAGATTTAAGGTATGACAGCTGCTATCAGACTAAATTGAAAAGTAACTGCAGAAGATTTATAGAGAGTATACACTGTGGTCACAGTAGTGGAGAAGGGAATGAATGTTTAGAGTGTGAATGGTGTTGGAATCAAATATTCTGCTTTGTTCTGGCTCTGTTTCCCAGTAGTAGGATTTGCAGTGGAATTGGTATAAAAATCCAAGCAATGTGATTTCCACACATTGCAGTCTGGCTGTAAAACAAACCAATTTCTTGGCTTACTTTTTTTTAAATCATGCTTGCTTGGAATCAGGGCATTAAACAATAAGATCATAAGACATAGGAGCAGAATTAGGCCATTCAGCCCATTTTTGTCTGCTCCACCATTCCATCATGGAGGTTCCACAGATTCACTTGGTCTCCATTACAGTCTATGGCAGAGCATTCCATAGATTCACCACTTTCTAGCTAAAAAAATACCTCTTTACCTCTGTTCTAAAGGGTCACCCCTCAACTTTGAGGCTGTGACCTCTAGTTCAGCCAAGTTTCTGCCCATTCTTACAATTTGTCTAAGTCCTGCTGCAATCTCAGCTACACCTACACCTACACTTCCAGCTATCTTCATACCATCTGCAAATTTTGCCACAAAGCTATCAATCCCATTATCTAAATCAGTGACAAACAAGGTGAAAAGCAGTGGTCCCAATACTGACCCCTGAGGAGCTCCATTGGTCACTGGCAGCTAAGTAGAAAAGGCCCCTTTTATTTCCACTCACTGTCTCCTGCCATCAGTCATTACACTAACCATGCCAGTATCTTTGCCGTAACGCCATTGCATTTTATCTTAAGCAGCCTCGTATGTGTCAACTTATCAGAAACCTTTTGAAAATCCAAGTAAATGACATCCACCGCCTCTCCTTTGTCCACCCTGCTTGTTACATCCTTGAAGAGCTCTAACAGATTTGTCAGGCAAGAATTTCCTTTACAGAAACTATGCTGACTTTGACTTATTTTAGCATTAGTCTCCAACTAGCCCAAAACCTTAATAATAGACTCCAACCTTAATAATAGACTCCAACACTTTCCCAGCCACTGCGGTTAGGCTAACTGGCCTATAATTTCCCTTCTTTTGCCTTCTTCCCTTCTTAAAGGAATTGACATTTGCAATTTTCCAGTCCTCTGGGAAAATGCCAGAATCAAGTGATTCTTGAAAGATCATGACCAATGCATATGTTATCTCTTCAGCCACCTCCCTCAGGACTCTAGGATGTAGTCCATCTGGCCCAGGTGACTTATCCACCTCAAGACCTTTGAGTTTGCCTAGCACTTTTTCCTTTGTAATAGCAATGGCATTTGCTTCTACTCCCTGACACTCACGGATGTCCGGCCAGTGTCTTCCATGATAAAGACTGATGCAAAGTACTCATTAAGTTCACCTGCATGTCTTTGTCCCCCATTATATCTCACCAGCATCATCTTCCAGTGGTCCAATACCAACTCCCACCTCTTTATATATCTGAAAAAACTTTTGGTATCCTACTTTACATTATTGGCTAGTCTGCCCTCATATTTCATCTTTTCCCTTCTTATAGCTTTTTTAGTTGCCTTTCGTTAGATTTTAAAAGCTTTCCAATCATCCAGCTTCCCACTCATTTTTGCTACCTTATATGCCCTTTCCTTGGTTTTTATGCAGTCCTTTATCAGCCACAGTTGCCTCCCCCTGACATTTGAGGACTTCTTCCTCTTGGACATATCTATCCTGTGCTTGTGAACTGTACCCAGAAACTTCCGTGATCTCTGCTCTGCCTTTATCCCAGCCAATATCCTCCTCCAATTCAATCGGGCAAGCTCCTCTCTCATGCCTCTGTAATTCCGTTTATACCATTGCGATACTGATAGACGTGACTTATGCTCCTCCCTCTCAAATTGCAGTATGAATTCAATCATATTATGATCATTGCCTCCTCAGGGTTTCTTCATGTTAAGCTCCCTAATAAGATCTGTGTTATGACACAAAACCCAATCTAAGATGGCCTTTTCCCGAGCAGGCTCAAACACAAGCTGCTCTAAAAAGCCATCTTGTAGGCATTCAACAAACTCCCTCTCTTGTGATCTGACACCAGCCTTTTTTTCCCAATCCCCTTGCATATTGAATTCCCTCATTACAATTGTGTCTTTACCCTTATTACATGCCCTTTCCAGCTACCTTCGCAATCTCAAGCCCGCATGCTGGTTACTATTTGGAAGCCTATATATGATTGCCATAATGTTTTTTTCACACTTGCAGTTTCTTAAATCCACCCACAAAGGTTCAACATTCGCTGACCCTATGTCACTTCTTTCTAACGATGTAATTCCATCTCTTACCAACAAAGCCACACCGCCATCTATGCATTCTTGCCTTTCCTTTTGATACAAAGTATATTCTTTCATGTTAAGCTCCCAATTATGGTCTTCTTTCAGCCACAATCAGTGATGCCCACAACATCAAATCAGCCATTGATTGAGTTTATCCATGAGTTTATCCGGCTTATTCTTAATGCTACACACATTTAAATACAGCACCTTCAGTCCTGCATTCTTCCTTTTGAATTTTAACTCTTTTCTCTGTCTGCATTTGATTGGCTTGTCCTTCCTTACATTCATGTTACACCCAGCAATTACTTGTAAACCTGTTGGCTCATCCTCAGCTCTATCACGCTATTTCCCATCCGCCTGCCTTATTAGTTTCAACCACTCCCAACAGCTCTGGTAAATCTGCCCACAAGAATATTGGTCCCCTCGGATTGAAGTGCAAGAGATCACACCTGCCCCAGAATAGGTCACAATTATCCAGAATTCTGAATCCCTGCCCTCCGCTCCAATTTTTCAGCACACATTTTTCTGCCACCTTATTCTATTCCTATCCTCAGCGTCGTGTGGTACTGGCAGCAATCCCAAGATTACTACCTTTGAGGTCCTGCTCCTCAGCTTCCTTCCCAACTCCCTGTATTCATTTTTAGGACCTCTTTATTCCTTTTGGAAAACTTAGTAAGTCCATTTCAGGAAGGACAGGAGGGCATCTGAAACTTGACAAATGCATCCTAATGCATTGTATTCATTTCTCTTCAACGGCTTCTTTAAGTTAGTAACTGCTGGACTCACAGAAGCAAAGGTGAAACCTTTGGAAAAACGTTTCAAAAATTTAAGCATTTGTTGCTGCTTTTGTACCCAACTGTTTTTATAACTTACTTATTTCATCATATTTAGATGCGGGAAGCATTCTTCAAACATTTCAGGTCAATGGTGAGTATGCTTCTAAATATAAAGTTACATTGCAGACAATAAGATTTACTTGCAATATTATTGGAGAAAAATATCCATTGAGGCCCCATAAGATCTATCAATAAATAAGCCTGTTATTAGTGTCATGTGTGAGAGAGATAACGAGAGACAATGGAGAACCATTCAAAATGCTAATAAGAGAGAAGAGAGAGATTAACGAGACAGAGACCCATAATTCAGATGTTGGCATCTGCCACAGACAGTTTGTTTTGAACCTGAACTGTTTGAAGTTTGATGGACAGATGATACCTCATCAGGGTGATAAAAATAGCGGGTTTGCTAAGGCACAACACATATGCCACAAGACCCTGGAAAGAGCACTGTGCCCCACAAGTTGGAGGGAGTTTGGAGGACTGATTCTTTGGAATTGGTCAGAGGCTCACAGGGTGTAGAAGTACGATCAGTGGGAACCTGGTCTGTGTCCACCCTTGCCTAGGTGCCAGGTTCACAACGGAAGAACGATCGCATCCGGAACCGAGGAGTCACAGTCGGTGACCACAGCTGGATCAGCAGGCATCGAAAGGTTTGCCTGAAACCAACTGCATCTATCCCTCTCTCTCTCCCTCGCTCCCTCTCTCCCTCTCTCCTTCTCTCAAGAAAATCATAAAGGATACCCAAATTTTACAAGAATGATGCAATTGGAACTCAGCAAGACAAAACATCCTTCTGGAGATTTCACAGCTCTCAGGCAAGGTAATTTGTCTGCTGGACCTGTAACAGATTAACATACCTGAAGAAGAACATCTCCATTCGATGAACGGAGAGAACGAGAATCAGGTTTATTATCCCTGGCATGCATGACATGCTGTATGTATAGTGCAAAGCATAAAATTACAGTTAGAAAAGCAAACATAAATAATACAAAGAAATCAATAACAAGGTCATGTTCAGAAATCTGATGGCAGAGGGGATTCTGAATTGTTGAGTGTAGTTCTTTCAGCTCCTTTACCTCCCCTCTGATGGTAGCGATGAGAAGAGGGCACATCTGGAATGGTGGGTGGGGGGGGGTCATTAGTGATAGATGCCACATTCTTGAGGCACCATCTCTTGAGGATGTCCTTGATGGTGCCCACGATGAAGCTGGCATCGTTTATAACCCTCTGCAGCCTCTTGCAGTCTGTGCACCAGAACCTCCGTACTCGGCTGTGATGCAGCTGTTGTATTGCTCTCCACTGCACGTTTATAGAAAGTTGTAAGTCACTGATGACATACTGATTCTCCTCCATCTCCCAAAATAATAACAAGATGAACTGCTGGGAGATAAATTATGTAAAAATTCCCCTTGGATTTAATTAACATAGTTTAAATGTTAACACTTTAAGTCTATTTGTAATTTTAGACTTAAAGTTTTTTTTTATTTTGATTTAACATATTTGTAAACAAGGTCCCAATAATTTTAAATGCTTATGAAATTCAAAGTCTTCCACAAATATATTTTAAGTACTGAGCCTCACGCCCGTGTCTCATAGGCTGTCATAATTTGTTGATGGAACCAGCCACTTATGCTGGGAGGTAATTAGCTACAGAGGTAATATTCTCCAGCCAGTCATGCTACCAGCAAGCCATTAGGATGTGGGAGACACCTGGAGCAGCCACAAGAAACCTGTGCAGTCACAGGGAGAATGGGCAGACTGCCTACAGACACACCCAAGGTCAGAAGAATATCTAGGTTCAGCAGAAGCATTAAATGCCACACAGCCTTCTCCAATGAGAGGTTTCAAAGAAAATGACACTCTTGTACAACTCATAGAATTCTTGAAACACTGCTACTTAGCCCATTGAGTCCATGCCAGATCCTTGCAGTACGATTAATTCTATTTTCCCCAATGCCCTACAAATGATCAAATTGCAATTAGCTTCTGAATGTCAATACTTGCAGTACTTATAGTATGAGTTTCAGGTCGTAACTACATCGCACAAAAAGGTTTTTCCTTACATTCCCCCTCATTCTAGCTTATCAATTTTAATTGGTGTTCCCTGCTCCTCAAACAAACCACCTATAGCTTAGCATTTCTCAAATTGCCAAACATAATCAAATACACTTCCATCGTATGTCCTCGCAATATTCTTTGCTTGAAGAAGAACAGCCCCAGCTTCTCCAGTCCAGCCACAGATGGAAGGCGTCATCCTTAGAATCGTTCCATCCAATGTCCTGCACATTGCCCAGCATCTCCACAACTTTCATTAAAAGCAATCGCCCGATTTACAAGTTCACATTTTTAGCCTATACCACTGTTTTGTAAAGTTGCAATATAACTCCCATGCATTTATATTCAATGACTATTTATAGAGTCTATGAACATATTTCTTTACAAGTTTTTCCTTCAACATTCCCTGCAACATATAATGATTTGTAAACATAGATCGAGAGCCTTCAGTTCCTTTAGAGCTGCTCCCATTTAGTTTATACTGTTCTTGTACTATAATCTCTTCATTCCTTTTGCCAGAATGAATCTCTTCACATTTCTCTGTAGTAAATTACACTTGTTTCTCAACTGTACATTTTTCTTGGCAGAGTATGTTCTCCTCAGTGACCAGTTTCAGTATCTGCATACATTGAAACACCTAACGCATAAGTTTTATCCCATATGCTCTCATCCAAGGACATGATATAATGTAAGCTAGAACAGAAAAGCAATATCACAAGAAAACCTTAAAAAAAGGATCAAGAGTCAATATTGCAAGATAATGGGAGTCATGAAAACCGAAATTAGATTTGTCCTGACGAAGAGTCTCAGCCTGAAACATCAGCTGTTCACTCTTTTCCATAGATGCTGCCTGGCCTGCTGAGTTCCTCCAGCATTTTGAGTGTGTAAGTTGAATAGGTCAGTCAAATGGATGTATAAAGTTATACACTTTGAAACAATAATAGCTACAAAGGAGTAAAGATAAGATAACTGTCATGGAAGTGAGAAAAAATAGGATGAAGGGCTGAGGCAGGAAGAAAGAGTCAGGGCCGGTGAGATTAAGAAGGGTTGTGGAATAAAAGAGAGCTGGGGTGGGGAGATGAAGGGATAGAAAGCAGGGGGTGGGTGAAATTTGGTGGGGACATAGGGAGTCATGATTAGATGTTCAATACCTTATGAAAGTAGGCCAAATAGGAGAAAGTATCACAATTCAGTCAGGGGTAGTGTCTGCACCTCCTGGCATAGGCAGCTGACATTTTTAATGCAATGAAGATCACTGAGCAAAAAGTGTATGCTTTATAATTATATAAACAATATCCTAATGATATTAGGATATTACTAACAGTATATAATTAATGTCACTCACTACTAATGTCCCTCTAAATCATGTTTGATTCAAGACTTTTGGCATGAAATGTCCCTTGTTGAACAGAATGTTAATAATGCAGGCAATTGAGTTCAGCTTTCATCAAAGTTGCTGGTGAACGCAGCAGACCAGACAGCATCTCTAGGAAGAGGTACAGTCGACGTTTCAGGCCGAGACCCTTCGTCCTGGCAAAGGGTCTCGGCCTGAAACGTTGACTGTACCTCTTCCTCGAGATGCTGCCTGGCCTGCTGCGTTCACCAGCAACTTTGATGTGTGTTGCTTGAATTTCCAGCATCTGCAGAATTCCTGTTGTTTGAGTTCAGCTTTTCCTACTCATCTGCCATTCAGCCAAGAAAATATACTTCACAACATTCCCAGAATCATAGTCATGCAAAATTTATCAATAAATAAGGAAGAAAGTAAGTTTTCTCTAATCCAATTTCTAAGATTACCTCTTGCAAGTTACAATTTTCTCTAAGACTTATGAATTCAAAGTTCAAAGTAAATTTATTATCAAAGTGCACGTGTGTCACCATATACCACTCTGAAATTGATTTTCTTGCAGGCATTCACAGTAGAACTAAGAAATACAATAGAATCAATGAAAAACTACACACAAACAAAAACTGACAGCCACTGTGTGAAAGAAGACAAACAGTGCAAATATTAAAAATAAATAAATATATATACATACATATGTACATACGCACATACAACTGAGACCATGAATTGTAGAGTCTTTGAAAGTACCTCTATAGGTTGTGGAATCAGTTCAGTGTTGAGGCGAGGGAAATTATCTACACTAGTTCAAGTGCTTGATAGTTGAAGGGTAATAACTGTTGATGATTCTGATAATGTGGGACCTAAGGCTTCTGTACCTCCATCTCAGTACTAGCAGTGAGAAGAGAGCATGGCCTGCGTGCTGCTTACTTGTGGCAATGCTCCTCACAGATGTGCTAAATGGTGTATTAATATATTATTTAATATCTTAAAGTGCATTATTTTTATTAATTTAAATGAATTACATCCCCAACAGATAATGAAGAATGGAAAACAAGAAATTCTGCAGCAAATCATTTACTCATGTCTTTGATGATTATCTTAGTACAGTTCTTAATAAAATTTTTAGCTTCTGTATGGACCAACCTTCTGATATGCTTTTTGTTAACTATATAGTATTTCAAAACTAGGAATGAAACAAAATGTCAAGCGTTAGTTAACTTTGGATTATTTAAGTATTGTTTCCAAGATGAGTTTGAAATTGTTGTTTGGTTTATCTTTCATCATATTGTATATTTAACTGTTATAACTCATTGAGAATAGAAGCATAAAATGACTTCAATTACATTACTGGTGTCTGTGGATACATTTATTCCCCACACTAAAATGCACCTGAGAATTTGATGATGACTCCTTAATCATGCAGATTGAAACAAAACTCTTTACACTAATTTTGACTATTTAAAGCTGTATTAATCTATAAACATTTTCTGGAGATAGGAATTATCTTTTGATCATTTACTTTATATTTATTTGTCTGATAATAGGATTAGATATTTGGCTCTACCTTTTAGAGGATAAAGAGTGGAGAACAAGGTTGTGGTGATGAATAATGATTATTGAAATCTCCAATGTTGTACTAGCATCTAATTCAAAATTACCACAAAAAATTACCAATAACTTTCTTCCAATACACAACTTGGTAGCTTTCCCCATTAGGCTTTAAATGGTGATATGGATTTTAAATCAACAATACACGAGTGATGAAAAACTAATTTAAAAAAATAGAAATCCATTCAAATTGCAAT
Source organism: Mobula hypostoma (assembly GCF_963921235.1). Lineage (NCBI taxonomy): Eukaryota > Metazoa > Chordata > Chondrichthyes > Myliobatiformes > Myliobatidae > Mobula > Mobula hypostoma. The sequence goes on along the minus strand of NC_086098.1, from coordinate 52,812,502 downwards.
TCATCCTCAAATTCAGCCAAACTTCAATAAGGACTTCCATTTCTGATCTCAAAGGAGCATTTGAAGTCTACAAAAAATTCAATCACTTGTGAGCCTACACAGAGTTTTGCTGTAAATGGAAACTGGCTACATGAACATTTTCTATTTTAGATAAGTAAAAACATATAACGCTTTTGTGTACTTTTAGATTGAATAGGAATAGGATTACTCGTAACTGATATAAATGCCATACGTAATAGTCTGGAGTTGTTTTGGTTGTTATTAATATTCAAAGAAAATATCTCTCATTCAAAATGTAATGCTTCATTCTAGACATAGATGATAAAAATAAAGAAATAACTTTGTGAGATAAACTTACTATGATTTGCTTTTACTAGTATTATGCATTGAGCAGAAAGTTCCATTTAAATGCAATATATCAATTTTAAGAAACAGTTGCAAAGAGAACTATGTCAGTAATTTCTTCCAAAAGCTGTCATCTTTTTCCCTACCTTACTATAGCTGAAGGAATATTTTCAGTCATGTAATAGTTATACCTTTACAGAAATCAGCCTATTATCTAACATCTTAAGCAAATAAAATAATAAAAGAATATACTCTGGGGAGAAATTTGTCTTTTCCTGATGGTACTGCAGAATTCGGGAACTGACTCACTAGTTCTAATCACCTCCGCATACATGCCATGAAAATTCTTTTCATATAGTCAAATATAGTTGCCACAGCTTTGACTATCTTATCAAACAACTATTTTATCTGTAATTAAATGCTCCCCTCACGCCATTCACAATGGCACCTCTAAACATGACATCGTATCCAATATTGGGAGTCATTCCTTGTTGCATTATAGCAGAATTGTTCCAATCTTTCCACATGACATAATCTTCCTCTCGCAAATTAACGTGGTACTTTGACAATGTCGAAAATCAGGAAGAATTGTGGCAGGGGACAATATTAACTTGAAATCAAGGTCAGGATCTGAGTCTTGCTCTGAAGTTTCATCTCTCATTCATCCAAATTGTTATTGCCATGTTATGCATTCTGGCCTCTACCTGTAAAGGTGACCATTATTTGGCAAATGATGAACACAAGAGGTTCTACAGACGCAGGAAGTCATGAGAAATACATACAAAATGCTGGAGGAATTCCAGAGTTTACAAAGTAGAAGTAACAATTACAGTGCAATTTACCGACTGCTGTAACCATGGGGATATAGCACAAAACTCTTTACCAAAACATTTCAGCCCTTTGGTGGCAACAAAGGAATGGGGAACCAGGATGAGGCGCATTTTTAAAACGGCCTTGGAAATGAAGAAGATGGCATCACTGCACTTTGAGATGGCTGTTCACCTATCATCAGACTGGAGCAGTCATATCTCTCTTCCGACTGCCAACGCAATTGACGCAGTGACATTATTTCCAAATCTTATTGTCATGAATGACTAAAAATTAAAAATTAACAAAATATCTTGTTCATATTGTACAAGCCTTGTCCATTCCCCAAGTCTAAAGTTGGTCTCAGTTGTCAAGTATCAGCAGTGGGTCACTTTGTCATCACTGAAATAAAAGTTTAATATGAAACAAAAATTTTCCGTAAGAATGCATCTTCACTTATAGCATGGGGTTTAACGGGTAAAAGGAACTTGTGTGGCAGAAAATCATGATACGCGTAATATCATTACAGATTTAACCCTGTCATGTGCCTTTCCAATCTCTTCCATGTCTGCTGTTGTGATGGTATACGTTCATTTACTGTATATATCCACTTTCACAGGGATTTCTTTTGGGTGCCTTGTGTCATTTCTCTTTGTAGATTCTTCATATCCTGTTGACTCCTTCATCATAAGCAGCCCCTCAGGAATAAAGATTACTATTGAAGCTGATGTGGATGTACAGGCTATGCTACAGGTACAAGAGACATCTGGCAAATGAGTAATTGGGACAGTGGTATGTTTCACTTGTAGTTTAAACTGGACATTGCTGTGTTCTCGATAAATGCGTCAGTGGAGTTCAGTGCAGTCCTGAACACTCCTAAATTTTGAGTTGTCATGGGCTAGGGATTTCGACAAGTTGTTGAGGATTTCCACATTTTCAAACAGGCTTTAAAAATATCTAAGTATTTCTTCCCATGAAAGTGTTTGGATGGTAACGACACGTGGTCTCCATCAAGCTCACGGCTCAGATTTCATTCTTTATTTCAGCTGGTTTTGGGGACAGAGAGGAGTGGGGTCAGGTTAAGAGTTAGTGACAATGATGAGGGGGAAGTTGGCTGTAAGGCCAGAGTCTAATCCCCCGCTCCACATTTGAAGGCCTGACAGTCAAATCGCAAGCCTGTAAGTTGAGGAACATTGGCCAGTACCCAAGTCTATGAATCTCTGTGAGCCAATGAGGAAGTTGAAGTTGAAATTCAAATCTTTCAACCATACATGAATACAGCCAAACAAAAAAGAAGGTCCAATGACTGCAAGATCACGTCCGCTGGAGGCTGAAGACAGCCTGTCCTGGAGTAGGACAACTGTGTATGTGTATGGGTGGGAGAGAGGGAGGAATGGGGCCTGGTTTGCTGTTGTTCATTTGTCGCTTGTTATGTTCTGTTCTGTTGTGTTCCGTGTTGTCCAGCTGAGCGTTGTGGGGATGCTACGTTGTTGCCAGAATGTATGGTGACACTTGACACCGCATGGTGTGCTCCCTGCATACCCTTGGGTATTGTTGGTTGTTAACACAAATTATGCACTTCACTGTGTGTTTCTACGTACACGTGATAAATATGAGACACCGCATTCAAGATTCAAAATTCCAGATTTAAAGTTCGAAGTTCAAGGTAAATTTATTATCCAAGTATAGATATGTCACCATACACAATCCTGAGATTATTTTAATGGATTTATTGAGTATAACTACATACTCAATAAAAGCATTTTAAAAAGAATCTCAGGTTTGTATATGGTGTGGTGACATATATGTACATTGTTAATAAATCTGCTTAGAACTTTGAATCTCAAATCTCTAACCTTGAGTAGGGTGTCTGATTCATCTATATAACATTATTCATGCAAATAAAGTGGCCTAACTGTTGGATCTAAATTGGGCCTCTAGGTTGGGGCTGTTAACTTGGAAAATGATGCTGCCATTCGTGTGCTTATACTGATAACTAATTTGGAGGATTTGTAGAAAGGATGTTAGTGGTAACTTTCCATTGCTTTGAGGTACCTCCTGTAAGTTAACCATGTCCACAGAAGCACAAGGATTCCTGTTCTCTCATAGATCATAAGCTTTTTTCCACCTTTAAGGTATTGATCTTTCCTTTGGACCTCCAAACGCTGTGCTAATCAATTGAAGAAATAGTGTGCTCATCAGCACTGTGTACCCATTGTTTTAAAATGGCTCCCATGGAATGGGAAGTTGTCCATGTTTCCCAGAATCTCACAAGAACCTTTTTTGTCAAGATGTTGTGTTGTATAACTTGACGTAAAGAACTTCTGTTTAACAATTCGTTAAAGTGCAATAAACTTTTGATTGGTAGCTTTTAAGTGCAAGGCTTGTCCTCTAGTATGCTTTAAAAATTGCTTCACTGATAATTTGGAGCTGCAAATGTGTGAACATGCAAGATTGCCTGTGTACTGCAACTCGATGACTAAAGTCGGCATAAATTTGCTTCTGAAGTGAAGGTGATATAGATTAAACACTTTTCCCTTTGTCCTGCAGAATAGATCCACTTCAGGGGAAATCTTATCGGGTAAAGCAGTGAAAAAGACTGAGAAATGTGCTGGGGGATTGACAGAGTTTTGCTTGATACCTGTCTGTAATAAAATAAGATCTTCTCTGGTCCAGCAGGAGAGATTTGATCGAGGTCTACAAAATTATGAGGGGTATGGATAGGGTAAATACAAGCAGGCTTATTCCCCTGAGGTTGGGTGGGACGACAACTGGAGGTCAAGGGTTAAAAGTAAAAGGTGAAAAGTTTAAGGGGAACATGAGAGGAAACTTGTTCACTTAGAGGATCATGAGATTGTGGAACGAGTTGCCGATACAAGTACATACGAGCTCAATTTCAATCTTTAAGAGAAATTTGGATAGGTACCTGGTTTCTATAAAGGAAAACCTTACCTGACAAATCTGTTATAGTTCTTCCAGGAAGTAATGGGCGGGGTGGTCAAAGGAGAGGCAGCGGATGTTATTTACTTGGATTTTCAGAAGGCATTTGATAAGGTACCTCACAGGAGGCTGTTTAACAAGATAAAATCCTATGGTGTTACATGAAAGATACTGACATGGATAGAAGAATGGCTGCCAGGCAGTACGCAGTGAGTGGGAATAAAGGGGGCCTTTTCTGTTTGGCTGCCAGTGACATACGGTGTTCCTCAGGGGTCAGTATTGGGACTGCTACTTTTCACATTGTTTGCCAGTGATTTAGATAATTGAGTTGATGGCTTTGTGGCAAAGTTTGCAGAAGATATGAAAAATGTGGGAGGTGATGCTGAGGAAGCAATGTGATTGCAGCAGGACTTAAGCAAATTGGAAGAATGGGCGAAAACCTGGCAGATGGAATATAGTGTTGGGAATTGTATGATAATGTACTTTGGTGAAAGGGATAATAGTGCAGATTATTATCTAAATGGGGAGAAAATTCAAACATCAGAGGTGCAAAGGGCATTATTATCTGATTGGTGGCCGATTTTGAAAAGGGGAGGTGCAACGAGACCTGGGTGTCATTGTACACCAGTCATTGAAAGTGGGCATACAGGTACAGCAGGCGGTGAAAAAGGTGAATGGTATGCTGGCATCCATAGCAAGAGGATTTGAGTACAGGAGCAGGGAAGTACTACTGCAGTTGTACAAGGCCTTAGTGAGGCCACACCTGGAGTATTGTGTGCAGTTTTGGTCCCCTAATCTGAGGAAAGACATTCTTGCCATAGAGGAAGTACAAATAAGGTGCACCAGATTGATTCCTGGGATGGCAGGACTTTCATATGATGAAAGATTGGATCGACTAGGCTTGTACTCTCTGGAATTTAGATGATTGAGGGGGGATCTGATTGAAACATATAAAATTCTAAAGGGATTGGACAGGCTAGATGCAGGAAGATTGTTCCCGATGTTGGGGAAGTCCAGAACGAGGGGTCACAGTTTGAGGATGAAGGGGAAGCCTTTTAGGACCAAGATGAGGAGAAACTTCTTCACACAGAGAGTGGTGAATCTGTGGAATTCTCTGCCACAGGAAACAATTGAGGGCAGTTCATTGGCTATATTTAAGAGGGAGTTAGATATGGCCCTTGTGGCTAAAGGGATCAAGGGGTATGGAGAGAAAGCAGGTACAGGGTTCTGAGTTGGATGATCAGCCATGACCGTGCTGATTAGCGGTGCAGGCTCGAAGGGCCGAATGGCCTACTCCTGCACCTATTTTCTATGTTTCTATGTTTAAGAGTCCTCGTGCAAGACTCCCAAGTTGAGACTCTGGTAAAGAAGGCAAATGCAATGTTGGCATTTATTTCAAGGGGAAAAGAATATAAAAACACTCAGTTTATGCTGAGGCTTTGAAGACACTATTCAGGCCACACTTGTAGTATTATAAACTGTTTTGGGCCCCATATCTCAGAAAGGATGTGTTGTCATTGGAGAGAGTCCGGAGAAGGTTCACAAGGATGATTCTGGGAACGAAGGGGTTAACATATAAGGAGCATTTGGCAGCTTTGGGACTGTACTCACTGAAATTTATAAGAATGCAGGGGAAGGATCTCATTGAATCCTACCAAATGTTGAAAGGAGTAGATAAAGTGGATGTGGAGATGAAGTTTCCTATGGTTGGGGTATCCAGAATTAGACGGCACAGCCTCAGAATTTAGGGGCAACCTTTTAGAACAGAGGTAAGAAGGAATTCTTTTAGCCAGAGAGTGATGAAGCTGCGGAATGCTCAGCCAGTGACTGCGGTGGAGGCCAAGTCTATGGGTACATTTAAAGTAGAAGTTGATCATTTCCTGATTGGTCAGGGCATCAAAGGATATGGGGAGAAGGCAGATGTATGGAGTTGAGTGGGATCATGGGATTGGCCTGTTTCTGTGCTGTACTTTTCCATTACTATATGACTCTATAGTTAAGATTACAGCAAATTTCTGTGTTCAGCCAATTTTAAGAATGATGTCCCATAGTGTCTAACAACTGACATTGTTCAAGGCTTCTGAGTGGTGAAAGAATACTTTACATTGTGGTCAAAATATAGCATAAATAATGTTCAATGTGGTTCCAGATGGGCAGGTTATTGATTGCTTCCTGAACTTGTCCCCTAGTGAGAAGTTTGCTGCTGTTGTGACTTCACACAGAGAGTGGTGGGAGTATGGAATGGGCTGCCAGATGAGGTGGTAAATGTGGGTTTTTTTATTACATTTAAGAATAAAGTAGATGGATACATGGATGGTAGGTGTATGGAGGGATATGGTCCGTGTGCAGGTCAGTGGGACTAGGCAGAAAATGGTTCGGCACAGCCAAGAAGGGCCAAAAGGCCTGTTTCTGTGCTGTAGTTTCTATGGTTTCTATGGTTTCTATGATCTTCGGTGGCAGAGTAGAGATACGTCTCTATCAAGGTAGGTGTAAGATGCTGCTTCCCTGCAGGTCACCCTTGGGCAAGGTGTAGCACCTGCTTACCCACCCCCTCCCCCGCCGATCAGGGTCACATGGGAGCAGGTGGTGCATCACTGTATGAGTAGCTGGTATATAAGAACATAAGAAATCCTGGTTATGCAACCACTGACGCCAGGCGGACAATCTCTTAAGAGTACTGATAATGGCTGCGGTCACCCATGTTGTAAAGACACTGGCCAGAAGAAAGCAGTGACAAACCACTTCTGGAGAATTTTCCAAGAAAAATCATGGTCATAGACCACGATCGTGCACATCATATGACACGGCGCCAGATGCTGATGATGACGATGGTGATCTGCCTCTTTCACACGTGGCAAATTTATAACTTCCAGAAATCGCTGGAGATGTTCGATTAAAGCTACTGCGTAAATTCTCAACACCTCTCTTCAAATAGAACACTAACTCTCCTACTTGGTGGCATTAAATTAACTAAAGATGCATGAGACTTCAAACCCATTTATCTTTTTTTGCACCTTATATGTTTGATTATCATTTCCTCCTAAGATGTCCCTGGCACAAAAGAACACTTCCACAGTGCTCTAAGTCAGTGCTGAATACTTCCTAGATCTTCCTATGCTCATTGATCTTTACAATGTATCTAGTATGTTGATGATCAACCATTTTACACAAGTTCTTTTTGCATCCACTCCCCTTTAAATCAGATTCCTTGTAAGGTAGCTACTAAATTGTTTTCTTACACAGCTCCTCATCTCATCTGAACTCACTTTCTATAGACCAGGACTCCCTTGCTCAACCAGCCTTGTTGTCTGCTTTAACTCTGAGGTATGTTAAAGAATAAATTCACACACAAGCTTCAGGAAATGCGACCAGGCATAATGATTTATTGTAAAAGCTCTGCAAAGCAAAGCAGTGCTTAACAGTTTGACTCAATTACTGATTACATGCTTTATTATCCATAATACAAGTAGAAAAAATAGTAATGTCTAATGTGAGGAGATGCAAATACAGCCAAATTTCATGAAATTACCATTGAACACAAAACTCATGCAAGTTCTTGCAAGACATTAAAAGATTTGTAAATTAGTGAAAATTTCAGTTTATAATCCATCTATGAGCATTATGATGATTTAATTTCGTTTTCTGGCAATTATGTTAATAATAGCAATAGTCAACACCAGCACACCTGCAATTGCACCAACCAGTACTCCCAGGACTGTGCCATGAACCTGTGCTGTCTCACAGCGATCACCAAAGTGCTGGTGTATTTGAGTTGACGCACACCTAAAACGGAACAACATTACAGAGTATGACATAACAATATCGCACAAACAACAGCCTTTATGTCCAACAGTTTAATGCTGGTGCCTACAGTATGTTCCATACAGATCCCCCCATCTAACAGCTTCCAAGTTCACTAACACATCCTTTCTACAGTCTTCATGTGCTTACCTAGGTTTCCCAGTGAGCAATAGTTCTCTACTATACCAATAATGCAAACTATGTAGAGCCGTAACAAGCATCTCTGAGAATGTGTCATCAGATAATGGCCAGGATAAGTTGTAAGGAGCAGTTTACCCAGTGGCCCTGATCTATAAGAGCAACTTCTGAAGTTACAATTAATGTTTTTGGTCATACTAATTTCATGTTCTGCATTTTGTTTGATGAAACTGGAAAGAGATATAGGGCATTAGGGAGAATGGTAGTTTAGGCTGCGAGGGCTATCCAAACAAAATGGATTGCTTAGTCCTCCCATTTCACTCTTTTCCACAGATGCGACCTGACCTGCTGTATTCCTCCAGCATGTTGTGTGTGTTGTTTGGATTTCCAACCTCTGCAGGCTTTATCCTGTTTGAATCTTGCCCATCTTCTATCAAACACAAATATAGGGAAAATTCTATTCTCGCTTGGAGCTGCACATCTCCCTAAAGATTATACTATGTTAAAGATTGTTGCATGGGACTAATGGGTCAGATAGGCAATATTTATCAATAAAGTTGACCTAATGCTAGCATGGGGAATACAACGTGGGCTTGATGATCATCAATATTCTCTTGCCCAGCAGTGTCATATATTTGTATACTTTTTTTTGCTACAACGTTTATAATCATGCCATTATTACAGGTGTACTTACAATGTTTAAAAAGGTATTCACACAGCTACATAGAAACAAAATGATGAGGAAAAAGAGACAAATGCAGGCAAATGGCATTAGCTTAGATGGGTAACTTTGTTAGTATAGACAAGTTGAGCTGTATGGACTATTTGATATCAAATAACTCTATCAACTTAGTAGGACATGTGTCCTATTGTCATGTGGTGTAGCAAATTCAAATATTGTTGAGATTGGCTTTCAACAAAAGTAATTTGCATTTCAGAAAAGGGTAGATCAGATCTTTGTAACAAATGGACATCTGTGGTTCTGGAATCAGAGAAATCAGATTTCATAGTGCAAACTGAAACAAAAGGTCACCAAAATTTTCTAAGTACACCCTGCAAAATAACTATTTTGCTCCTTCAAAGTACCCACACATGAGTTGCAGAAGCTTCACCTACCTGCAACTTGCTTTCCCATTCACAATAACACATATTCCACCATTCAGACAATAGCCAGGACTGCACTGCTCTCTGAAGGGACTTTGTAGCTGATGTTCTACTGCTCGCCGATGCCTTAATGGAGGACCCCTGGGATGAACTGGCACTTCTGTATGAATCAGTGGAGTCAGATCTTTGAAAAAAAGATTAGTTAAGTTCAGCGATTGATTTTTGCATTTTGATAATTGTTTCTTTCCTGTTTTCTTCTATAATCTCTGGGTTAATTCTCTTGGTCTTCTCTCAATCATCCAGAGCTTCTCTCCAGTGTCTTCTTCAAGCATTAAATTAGACAAGACTCTGGATACGGAAAGTATGGCATGAACCACATCCAACCATTTCTGTGCCATTATCCATTATCCATTATGCAGGTCATTCATGAGTGTGAGAATCATGATTTGAGTCTAATCCATCCCTTTCCAACCTTGGACAGGTGCAAAAACCACCTGAAGGTGTATGTGCCCCCTAGTCCATAGTTCAAAGAGTATGCTACATTGCATATGGCAATTGTTGCTGCTAATGTCACCCCAGTGGCCCTGATTCAGGAACCACATGGTTGCAAGTTTAGCACCCAATGAAATTCTCAGTGTAATTCAAAAAATCCTGGAAGTTATTGTTACCATTTACAATGAAGGGCAACAATCTGTGTTAGGTGTGAGTCTAACAATGTCTGAGAGGTAGAGAAAGGGAGGGGAACAGCACGGCCAAATAGGAAGAGTACGTTCTTAAAAAGTGGCAATGCTTCAAAATAGCACATTGCATTGAGCAATATTGAGTGGAGAGGTTGCTTTCAGGGTCATATTGAGAGTCCTGAGGTCAGGTATTGAGAGCACACAAACGTCCCGGTGTAAGTAGGGGCAGAATCACACCACCTCACAAAACCAAACTCCTCTCCCATTAGCTCACTGCTGCCCCACATGTGGAGTCTGCTGTTCTCACATTCGCTCATTCATTGCCTCAGAATCCACACCAGAGAAGAAGCTTTGAAGGGACAATCTCACAGTAGTTTGTTTAATGCATTTAATAAGTGGCTCTGTATCCATTGGAACTTAAAGGAGCAAGAGGAGACTTGATGAAACGTATAAACTCATCATGAGTGTATACATAGCATATTCTTTGCAGTGTTGGGGAACCAAAACCTGGAAGTCTTAGGTTTAAAGTGAGAGGGAAAATATTTAATAGGATCTATGGAAGCTATTTTATGTTACACAGAGCAGCATGCAATATGGAATGAGTGGCCAGAGAAAGTGTACCTGATTAAATTATCCCACCTGAGGGATAACCAGTAAACTCATCCCACTCCAGATCCATAATTTGTAGTTGTTAGGTGTGTCAGCTATTTTTTTAACTAACAGTGCATAAACCTTTGTATTTTTTGACCCCTGGTTTATTGGAGAAATAAGCTTCAATCATTTTTCTTCACCATTAAGAAGAACAGAATGTGCAGTGTACCGTACCCCTTCAGTCTTCCATAGTGTGTTTGAAAAAGCAGCATGTCAAATTACCACATATAAAAGTAGCAACTGGAGATAGACTCTCACATATTTCCCCCTCTAGTTCTTCAAACCATACACCCATCAACAATATCATTTGCTTTACAAAATTTAGCCAAGTTTCTCATTCATGTGTCCCTGCCATGAGCTCTCCTTATAACTGACTGTTATCACCTTGTTGACCAATCATATTTATTACTTGCACAAGTAACTAATTTCTCTGCAAAAATCCCTAAACAACTTCAAATCACAGTTAACAATAAAGCACAGAACTCAGCTTTCTAAACTCGACTTTCAGTCTACGATGGAAAAGTAACAACCACACCAAGAGAAAACATGAGAAGAAACTTTACCATTGAACTCAGCAAAAATAATGAGGTCATCATTTTTTAAGAAACTTCTGTCCTGGAGATCCCTGTGTAACATGAATTTTGCCCATCCCCAGGGGGAACTTCGGTAACAGTTGCAATCAACATCGTATTCTCCAGCTATTGTGGGCTTGTCCCAATAGAAGGTGTTACTTCTGTCTGTAATTAAACAGTGTCATACATATTAGGTCATTTAATGATACCTCAAATACTAAAGCAGAGTGCAGAATCATATTGGTAGGAAATATGAAGCAAATCTAACAACTTAATAGTGTAACAATCTCAAATTTAACAATTCCAGTTGAGTTTATTATCAGGTTCAGAAGGACAGTGAGATACAGATAGAATGAAAAACTCCTTGCAACATCATCACCAGTACAAAGGTTTAAATAAACACAGAATAAAAATTCCATATACGTTACAAATCTAATTAAACCATGTTTGTTAAAGCAAGACTGTAATATCAAAAAGCAAAGGTGCAATAGAAATCCATGGCAATGCAAGAAGTAATCTATGGTGTTCCATTGCTGTGATAGGGTTAGGATTGTGCAGGTATATTCAAGAGCCTGATGGTTGTAGGAAAGAAGCTGTTCCTAAACCTGTGGTGTGGGACTTCAGGCTTCTTATCATCTGCTTTGGTTTGGTTGATGTTGACCATGAGGTTGTCATAGTGGCCCCACTCAACTAGATGCTTTATCTCACTCCTGTATATTTACTCTTCGCCACAAGTGATCTGGCCAACAGTAGTTGTGCCATTGGCGAATTTATCGATGGTATTGGATCTGTGCTTAGAGATGAAGTTATAGATGTAAAGCAAATGGTGAAGGGGGCGAAGAATGCAGTCTTGAGATGTATCTGTCTTGATGATCAACAAAGAGGAGATACTCTTAGCATACTGATTGGGATCTGCTGATGAGGAAGTCAAGGATCCAGTTGCAAACGAATGCACTGAAGCCCAGATCTAGGAGCTTGCTGATCAGTTTGGGGAGGATGAAGGTGTTGAACACCAAACTGTAGTCAAACGACAGCATATTATCATGTGCATGACTGTTGTCCAGATGATCTTGCTCTAAGTGATGACCTAATGAAATAGCATCTGTTGTTGACCAGTTGTGGCAATAGGCAAACTGAAGGGAATCCCGGTCATTTCTGAGTTTAGAGCCGATTCGCGCCAGAAACAAACTCTTCAATGGATTTCACCTGGGTTTTTCATTATTAAAAAGTGTTATCTAAACTTTGGAATGAAAAATATACTGAACTATTAGGTTCTTCAATAATGGTTATTCGTGATCTACATTCAAGAACATTATTGCATCGATAGCAGTACATTTTAGTCTTCTGTCCATAAACTATTATAGAGAAATAGTAGGTGAAATTAATCAGCACAGTCTTAGAAAAAGAATATTTTAATTCAATTTGGTATTTTATCTTTTATGACATCCATGTTTACATAGTCCAGATATGGGATCCAGTCACAATAAATCTCCATATCCCTGAGCCTACTCGTGTGATCTCAATTGCAACAAATTATATTTTCATTTTAAGTGCGAAATTATAAAAAAAACAATTAAATGGTTTGATACATTTAAAATATTTAAGTAGTTTGTAATATTATAAGGAAATATTAAAACTAAAGGAATTTATCTTTCAATGCCCTTCCACTCCTTTCCCCTGGGATCTCCAACAAAATCAAAGCAATGCCAAATCCAGCAGTGAATCAGCAACATTGCAGTCCACTGCTGTCTCCTCATGGAGATCAGGAGCAGGATGAAGAAACATATTTTGGGTGTCTGATTAAAACCAAGATGTACTGAATTTTCAGTAATGTACTACCTGCAGTTCTATTCCTTGGACTTCTATCCAGACCCAGCTATTGTTGCACTTCCTGATCACTGAGAACAAATTTCCAAAATACCCTAATAACCTCGACCCCACCAATCAGTATTTCTATGCATGTCTGGATCTCCACTCTCTGCCATGATATTTTGATCATCAGGTCCCTCTAATCCCCATCCTTTTTCACTTGCCCCAATTTACTAAATGTGCCACACCAACTGTATGATCTTTAACAATATCTCCTCAAACTCAACTTTGTTTCTCTGATGATGCTGCCCCGAAATCCGCACCTTATCCAGGCACCTGTCCAATGGACCTCTGTAACTCCCAGCCACCCCTAATTAGGAAGGCTGCTCAAGACTTCACTATATAGTGAAATAACGAAGGCACGTGGCAAAGTTTAGTCTGTGGCTTTAGAGACAGAAGGAAAAGTTAAAGTTTAAAGTAAATTTATTACCAATGTACCTGAGCTGTATGCCACCATATACCAAGTTGAGATTCATTGAAAGAAAGAAAGGATGAAGTTCAAACTGTAAATAATTTTTAGAAGAGATAGCAGCGCGTCACGTGTGCGCAGCCCTCCGGTGAAAGTGATACCTTATCCATTAAATAGGGTCCGTGGACAATTCTGATTTGATAGAGACAGACGTGAAAGCACAGAGGAACACATGGAGAAATTTCTGAAACGCATGTTCACTGCTGTTGTTACTGCATGTGCTACCGGGCCGCGAGGAAACGACATGATTTGGTGACATGAGTCAGCTGCATCTTTCCTCATTCCCTGTCACGGCCACTGTTGAGCATGAACGCACGCGAGGTCATGACCCTCGCATCATCTATGTCAGTGTGGGAAGGAGATTAGCTCCTCGAGCTTGCAAATGACGGCAGGCTGAAAAGTATGTTTGACATTACACCTCTGCTGGCATTCTGGATCAAAGTCAAGGCTAAATATCCTGAGATAGCCACGAAAGCACTGAAAATGTTGCTTCCATTTCCAACATATCTCTGCAATGAATGCAACAAAAACTAAACTGCGGAATAGACTGGACATAAGGAACCCCCTTCGGGTATCGCTGTCTCCCGTCACCCCTCGATGTTGCAGGAAAACAAGCCCAGGGCTCCCACTGATTCAGCAGTATTGGTGTGTTGCAATGATTTTATATGTTCATACGGGGAAAATATGTGCTGTGTGTTTAATATCCAAACATTACTTAAAATGTTATGATACTATTGACTTATAAGTGACTTATATAACCATATAACAATTACAGCACAGAAACTGGCCACCTAGACCCTTTTAGTTTGTGCCGAAGGCTACTCTCACCTAGTCCCATCGACCTGCACTCAGCCCATAACCCTCCATTCCTTTCCTGCCCATATAGCTGTCCAATCTTTCTTCAAATGATAATATCGAACCTGCCTCTACCACTTCTACTGGAAGTTCGTAAGTCCGTTCAACACTTACTTCAAGCTCCCCTGATAATTGACTTATCACTGTATTCATGCGAGGAAAATATGCGCTGTGTGTTTAATATTAAATTCGTTAGAGAAACCCTTTTAGAAATGAAATTGAGTGTATTGGCCACTTATCACCCATATTGCGGTCGTGATTAACACCCCACCCCCACCCAATCAGAATCACCAAAAACGATTTGTGAAAAAAATCGGCACGTTCACGCATGTGCACTGGTGCCCGCGCAAGGCTTCATTGTCATTGTAGTCTTTCTCGGGGTAAACAATGCACTTGACTGCTACTCTTCTCCATTGGCAACCCTACCCCCCACCTCCGGTCGCCGGTCCGCAAGAATATTGGCAATATTAAACTGGTCTGCAGTGCAAAAACTGTTGGGGACCCCTGTTTTATACTAACTGAAAACAAGGAGAAACAGTTTGACCAAAGCTCAAGCTCTTTCTTATAGAATCCATTTCAAACAGATGCTAAAATTGTAACAGAGATATTGCATTCATTTTCTCACCGGGTAGAAGATAACTTCCATCTGTAGTGAAGCTTCGAGCAGACGACATTCTGAGTTTCACATCAGGATGCTGGTCCAGTACTGTAATGGTAACTTGTCTGTTCCCAACTGGCCATTCAAGCATATCATCATTTTCACCACTGCACAGGTGGAAAAAGATCCCTGTATAATTTTCAAAATGAGAATGAGGTCTTAAAGTTAAACCGTATCGATATCCTTCCGGGCTATAGAAACATGGACTGGTTATGGGCCAACTATAATCGTTTTGAATCTTTTCGGTGAAGTTCCTTACATGCCAGACACTATAACGACATTTGGTCTCGGTAAGTGTGACATCATCCAGGAAAATACCACCTGAAGAACCACTGGGGTTACCAATTATTCCTTCGAAAACATAACGAAACTTGGCTGTCGCATTGAATTTCACATGGGCAATGTTCCATGAATGGCTGCCATCCGCTATAGAGAAAGAAATAAATGATAAAAACATGAAATATTTGTCAAAGTTTTAACAGTCAGATTGATTTATCATACAAGGCATAGAACTTAATGTGGTTGATGAAATCTCCAGGAGTAACGGGAGTAAAGCACGTTCAGATGAAGTGAAGTGAAACAAAATGAACCAATCTGAAAATGAGTAGTTTCATGACTGGAATAACTAAACATAAAAGTATTCTTTCTAACCAGCACATCAACATATGCTCAGAGTATTATTATATTGCAATTATTTATTGAAAGTAGTGAAAAATTTGGTTTCTAGGTTACTTGGATAGTTTCTGTTATTAGATTTTAAAGCTCACCAACCCTCCAGATCAAAGGTGTCGCTATGGAATAAGGAATTGTTATGGATGCTAATTTTGCAGACATTCTCTTAGCCAATGATACTCAAGTTCCTCACACTGATCACTATCACTGATATTTCCTGCTCACACCCTGAAATGGAAATTTACATCAGTTTCACTGGCAATTTCTACTCTGTCCTAATTTACACACTGTTCAAATCAGGTTCTTCCTTTCCCTACATTAGTTTCCCCTTCTCTATTTCAGGAATAGATAGGTATTCAACATTTATGAAAAACCAACAAACCCATAACTTTCTTGGCCACACTCCCTCTCTTGCCAGTTCCTGAAAGGACAGTGCTAGCTTCCGGTTTCCTATATCTTTGTTATATCTACTTCAATAATGTTACTTCCCACACCTTTGCTTCTGATTTCCTTCATCAGTGATTATCCTTAATGAGCAGATCTTCAGCTGCATCCACCCCATTCACTGCACTTCTCCATTTGATACTCTCCTGAACCCACTCTTCGTGGAAAACACACAAAATTCTCAATGAACTCAGCAAGAGCGGCAATCTGCCTGAAGAGGAATGAAAGGTCAACATTTTGGGCTAAGACTCTTCATCAGGACTCAAGATCAGGCCTTGTGAAGGGTCTCAACCTGAAAACTTGTCTGCGCATTTCCCTCCATTCTGTTTGAGTTGCTTAACATTTCCAGCATCTAGAGAATCTCGTTTCCCCATTTAATCAGTGTCTTCACTTTCCATAATCATCAACTCCGCAATTAACACTATCACTGCCACCTATAGTGTGGCACCACCACTAAACATATGAACCCCTTAATACCCCAAAATGCTTCTTCAGGACTTGATGAGTCCTGAGGAATGGTCTCAGCCTGAAACAGCAATGCTTACACTTTTCCATAGATGCTGCCTTGCCTGCTGAGTTCATCCAGCATTTTGTGTAATAAGTGTAATGTTTCCAGTTTGGTGATGATACAAAGCTCACTAGCAATATGATCTGTCAGGACGATGTAATGAAGCTGTAAAGGGATACAGAAAAGTTGACAGATTGGATCACACATGTCAGATGGAACATATTGTGTAAATGTATGAGATCAAATGGTTTGGTAGGGAAAACAGAAAGGTAGAGTGTTTTTTTAAATGGTAAGAGATTGAAAGTTGCTGATGTTAAGGTGGGGGGTGTGGATCTGGGCATCCTAATGCATGAAACATTGAAAATTAGCGTACAGGTACAGCAAGCAACTAGGAAGGCAAACAGTGCATTGGGTTTTACTGTAGGCAGACTAGAGTAAAAGAGAGGAGGAGAGAGCATTAGCTCTGATTATATACATCATTGATGAAACTACATTTAAAATATTGTGAACAGGTCTGTGGCGAAAGTGAGTGCCAACTTGGCATTTGATGAGAGATTAAGGAGACTGGACCAAGAATTGAGAGGGCCGCCATTAGAAGTAGGGTACTTGACTGGGTAGATGTGGGATAGATATTTCCCCTGGTTGGGATATCCAGACCAAAGGTCATAATTTTAAAATAAATGCTGGCCAGACTGGATAGAAGTGAGAAGGAAATTCTTCACCTGGGTGTACTGAGTATTTGGCTCAATCCCTAAGCATATTCAAGACAGAGATTAGTAGATTCTTTGATATCGATATTAGACTTTTGGACAAATATTATGGATAGGAGAGATTTGAGTTCAAAGTAACACACTCAAAATGCTGGAGGAACTCAACAGGCCAGGCAGCATCTATGGACAAAAGTACAGTTGACATTTCAGGCCAAGACCTTTCAGCAGGACTGGAGAAAAATAGATGAGGAGTAAATTACTCCAATCTTTACTCCTGCAATCTAATCCTCACCTTCTTTTCTCCAGTCCTGATGAAGGATCTTGGCCCAAAACATCAACTGTACTTTTTTCCATAGATGCTACCCGGCCTGCTGAGATTTTCTAGCATTTTGTGTGTGTTGCTCGGATTTCTAGCATCTCAGCTTCTTCCTTGTTTACTATCAAAGAACTTATTTGTCACTATATACAATCCTGAGATACATTTTCTTGCAGGCATACTAAATAAATCTGATAAGCATAACAGAATCAATGAAAGACTGCACCAACAGGTCGTATGTAGCCCGCAGAATGTTGCCATGATTCACCTGTGCCATCTTGCAGATTTAGAGAGAAATGGACAAACAGACAAATGAAGTAGTAGGTTATCAGTCTAAAAAGATCATACCTTGTAATGTATGAATTTTAACTAGTTTTTGAACAGTTCCAGTTCCATTAGCTATTTTCATCCATATAACGAGCTTATCCATTGGACTGCCTGTCATTTTGTAGAAAAACTGAAGACACTGCTCATCCCTTCTGGGGTGAAGGATCCTGGACTCCAGAACAGCATTTTGACCTGCCTTGCCATTATTAGTATCAAGGTACATGAAGTATCCAGCATCTAGAATTTCAATAATTTGTTAGAAACTGGAGAAAGTGGAACTCTCTTTGTACATAGTAAAAAAAAGCCTCAGATTCATTCATTGTTTTACAACTATGGAACAAATTAAGATGCAGAAATTATTGGTGACAAGAGAAAGAATAATTTTAGTTTTACACATCTATATCAAATGATAGACGTCAGGATGAAGCATGTTTCAAATCAAACTTTTAATCTGAAATTAAAGAAGCAATTGAAGATAGGATAACCATTTATTTCTAATTGAATAAAACAAAACAGGATCATTGATTAAGTTGATATTTACATAACTGAGTGTAAAAATGTAGTAGATGTCTGTAGGCGATTGCTCAGCAGTTTAGGGGCTACTGATTATACAGCATTCCTAAAATAAGCTTCTGATGTGCAATTATATTTTGTTCCAGTCCTAGTTTGTCCATTGTTATGTCATTGATCATAAGTTTTTGTTTCTTCCTTCTGCCAACAATGCAATCAATCCCTTTGCATCATCCTGTATATTCCTTTCATTTTTTTCAATAGATCATTCATGCTATCGCCTGTCAGAAGTTACTTGTGTAGCTTTTCACATTTGCCAAGTTTCCTTATTAACACAGAAACATAGAAAACCTACAGCACAATACAGGCCCTGCAGCCTACAATGCTGTGCCAAACATGTCCTTACTTTAGAAATTACCTCGGATTACCAATCGCCCTCCACTTTTCTAAGCTCCATATACCTTATGTTACGTACCCCGTAACTGGGTTGCCAAACCAGCAGAAATGGATCACTCAGTTGGAGTCTGGAGTACTAGAACTAAGAAAGTTTTATTAAAGAAACAAGCAACACAGTAATCGAAAGGATAATAAATGCAACAGTTCAACAATGATAACCACACATGTGCACAGAATTAAGATAACAGCATCAATCAAGCTCTATCGTTGTCCAGGGGTAAATGACCAAATTTAAAAGTGACTCAAAGTTCAGTCCAGTTTAGTAGTTCAGTTCGCAGTAATCGTTGCCCTGGCGATGGACAACGTGGGGGAAGAGAGAGATAGAACAGGAACAACTGATCATTCAGAACGGCTTCACTCACAGACCGGCGATATGGCTCACAAGCAACTTTTGGGCGGGTCCCTGGGTGATGTCACCTGAGGTCACCGACTGTGACCCCTCCTCCAGATGCGGTCGATCCTCTGCAGTGAACCCGGCACCCAGGCAAGGGCGGACACACACCGGGTTCCCGCTGATCGTACCTTTCCACCCTGGCCGTTGTCTGATACTTCTCACCCACTCGTGAGAGGCGCACCGCTTCCAGGGTCTCGTTACCTTGGGTGGCGTGTGTGTGCTGCCTTAGCAAACCGGTCCCTTTTTAACCCCCTGCTGGGGTATCGCCTGTCCATCACTTCAAACAGTTCAAGGTTCAAAGGGGGGAGCCGCTCCAGACAGCTCTCTCTCCCCCATTCCTTCATTACACATCTCCAGACGCTGCTCCATTGTTCCTTATCTCTCCTTCCCCTGAGGGCAGGTGGCAGACCACTTGCTGATGTCACTGATGCTAACCCAGGCCAGCAAACATCTTAATTTTATGTGTATTCTCGTCACACTATCCAGGAGTCCCTTAAAATACCCTATTGTATCCGTCTCCATCACCGTCACTGGCAGCCCATTCCATGCACTCACCACTCTCTGCATAAAAATCTTATCCCTGACATATCCTCTGTACCTAGTTCCAAACACCTTAACACTGTGCCCTCTTGTGTTAGCTATTTCAGCCATGGGAAAAAGCACAACAAAACAATTCATAACTTCTCTTGGGGCACTAGATGGAGTAAGTTGCATTTTGGCTTTGCTCCGTTCATTTTTCAATCTTTCTACCACACTTTTACTATCTATTTTAAAGTGTTTATAACACTCTTATATGCTTGAACTTTGATTTTTAATCACTGGAATGGATACCAGAGGGAAAAAGGCATCAGCCGAAGGCAAGGAAGCAGGTAATGGAAATGGAAGGAGAGAAGGTGATTTTAAACAGCCTAAACAGTCTCAACTCACTTTGGAAGCTATGTCGAAGCTCCTGGATGATAAATTTGATAAAAGATTTTCTACTTTGGAAGTATTGTTAAAGGAGATTGAAGGTAGACTGGGAGCACTTAAGCGGGAGAGTGAAAAACAACAGCGGCAAATTTCTGAACTCGATGAAGCTGGTACGCAGAGATATCGTAGATTGGATTTGTTGGAAAAGAAATTAACTTCGATCACTCAAACACTGGAACAGTATAAAGTCAAGATTGTTGACATGGAAAGTAGCAGTCACAGACAGAATTTGTGAGTAATAGGACACCGTGAAGACGTTGAGAGTGGTGACCTTACTAAATTCCTTTCTCAATTTTTAATGAATGTGTTCGGCTCTGAACGTGTTCAGCTCTGATCATTTTTTTTTCTACTCCTCCTATACTTGCTCATGTTCAGCAGGCTTCAAGAGCAAAGCCTCCTAAAGAGTTGAAGCCTTGACCTGTTTACTCCGATTCCATTATCTGCATAGCAAGGAGCATTTAATTCGAATTGCCCATCGGAAAGGGGTTATTGAACACGGAGACCTCAACTTTTGTCTGGTTGAGGACTACAGTCCTGAGGTAATGCAAGAAAGAGCGCTTTTTAAACCGGTGATGTCAGAGCTCTATGAAAGAAAGTTCCAACCAGCTCTGCTATTTCCAGCTCACCTAAGGGTTGTTCTGCCTGATAAATCACGTAAATGGTTTATATCCATGGACGAAACTCATCAGTTCCTTGAGAATCAATGTTCAATCTCAGCAGTCTAATAAATTTACTGTTTCTTCATTTCTCTACTCATTTGGTTTCTAAGTTAATAACCAGTTCATTGAACTGGACTAGCAAAGTTTGAAGGATTTTACCCTTGGTTTGATAATACTCGTACTTTGTTTTGAAGTATGAATGTTTATCACGCTTTTATGTTAATGTTGCATTTTCCCCCCTTTATTATTTTATTTTATTTTTTCAATTGTTCATTTTTGAAAATAATTGAGAATCTGATTTGGTGATTGATGTTTTTTTTTCCTGAAATAGTAATAAGATTGTATTCTGTTTCACTTTCCAAGATCTCGCCTTTCAAAATGTTTTGCAAACAGCTGTTCTTTTTAACATTTATTTGGTGTTTTTTATGGCATTCTTTTCTCAATGTTTTGAGTGTGGGTTGTATTTTGCATTCTTTTCAATTTTGGAGAATTGCCTTCAAGAGAGATGGGGGTAGGGGAGTTTCTAGATAGCTTTCTGGCTGTCTATTGGCCAATTTTCGGGCTTTTGTGGATGGGAAGTGGGGCTATTTTTAGTTTAGTTTTTTTCATCTGGGCTGATCTGAAACTACAAATATGTCTGAATTGTCATAACTTCCGGTTCTCCTTTAAACCTTTTTCCATCTTCCTGATTTATGAGTTTCCAATGCATTAAAGTTAATCCTTCACATACCATATGGCTTATTCAAGTAAAATGGATAATATTATTAACTTTGTTTCATGGAACATTAATGGTTTGAATCATCTGATTAAACGGAAGTAGATTTTTAAGGTTCTTCATAGATTGAATGCTCAGATTATCTTTGCCCAGGAAACTCATGTGAGGAAGGAGGATAATTGGTGGTTTTTTAGGTCTTGGAAAGTCAAACAAATTCACTCCAACTCACAGGATAAGGTGGAAGGAGTCTCTACTTTCATAGATTCCTCAATTTCATTTGTTCACTATGAAACAAGTTCACACCTGAATGGTAGATTTTTGTTAATTACTGGTTTACTTTATAACCAAAAAGTTGTTCTGGTTAATATCTATGCATCAAATACCGACTATCCTGAATTCTTTAAGCATTTATTTGCATCTCTTCCTAATTTAAATGAATATACGTTGATAATGGGCAGAGATTTTAACTGTTGCCTGAATCCCTCAATGGACAGGTCTGCGCCCAATCAAATCCAAAGTGCGCCCACTTCCAAACAAATCCACTATTTTTGTTAATTCCTTTTTAGTTGACTCAAGAATTTTAGAAATTTGGAGGTTTTTAAATCTTAACGATAAAGAGTTCTCATTCTTTTCTCATGTGTATCATAATTACTCTAGAATTGATTACTTTTTATGCACGCTCCGTTAGTTTCGTCTGTTACTGCCTGTGAGTACGATTCAATCGCGGTCTCTGATCCTGCGGCCTTGAAGCTATCAATCAAATTAACTGATGTAACTTTCAGCGCTCAACAATGGCAGTTCAATTCTACTCTGCTTCAGCACTTAAACTTCGTTAACTTTATTAAAGAACAGATTACCTTTCTCTTTTCAACTAACTTTACGGAAGAAATTTCCAGCAGGATATTATGGAATACTTTTAAAGTATACATCAGTGGACAAATTATTTCATATTCTGCTGGATTGAAAAATGAATTAATAATGAAATACGTACATTGGTTGATTATGATTAAAGAAATTGATAAAAAATATTCTGCTGCTCCTAATCTTGAGCTTTATAAAAAGACAGTTGAAATTCATATGCAACACAGTTTATTATTAACATCCCTGACTGAAAATCAATTACTTAAGACTGAGAGTCAATTTTATATACATGGTGATAAATCAGGTAAATTACTGGCCAACCAACTGAAAGCTGCTTCGGCTAAACGTCAGATTATTAACGTTCGTAAACAGGATGGTATTTTGATGGTTGACCATGACGAAATTAATCAATCTTTTCAGGAATTCTATACCTCTTTATACCAATCAGAATTTCCTGATGATTCTACCATAATGTATGAATTTTTAAGGAAATTGAATATTCCAAAATTACCATTTAATGAATGTTTAACATTAGATGCATCCATACGGAAGAAGTAAAGAAAGCAATTTCTTCCATTAATTCTGGTAAAGCACCCGGTCTGGATGGGTATAAAGTAGAATTTTAAAAATCTCTTTCAAATCTACTTTCTCCTTGGTTATGTAGAATCTTTAAGGATGCCTTATTTGTAGGAAAATTATCACAATCCTTTCCTGACGCATCTATTTCTTGAATTCCTAAAAAAGATAAAGGCCCCACTGAATGTGTATCATATAGATCTATATCCTTGTTGAATGTGGACTCCAAAATCTTTTCCAAAATATTAGCAATTAGATTGGAAAATGTATTGCCACAAATTGTCTCTGACGACCAGACAGGATTTATTAAAAATCGTTAATTGTATATTAATGTTGGAAAGGTTAATGAACATTGTATATACTTCTTCATCTAAAACTCTAGAATGTATTATTTTGCTTGACACCGAGAAGGCGTTTGATAGAGTTGAATGGGAATATTTATTTAATATGCTTGAGAAATTTAATTTTAGCCCAAAATTCATATCTTGGATTAAATTGATATATCATACACCTTTGGCTTCTGTACTTAGTAATAATCAGAGATCCCCCTTTTTTAGGCTTTGTCGAGGTACTAGACAGGGCTGTCCTTTAAACCCTTTACTACTTGATATTGCATTGGAGTCCTTGGCAATCGCTCTTCGTGATTCACCCAATATATTTGGCATTATTCGTGGGAATGGGATGCATATGGTATCACTATATACAGATGACCTGTTACTATATCCCTAACACAGAGAAATCCATCCCTGCAGTAATATCATTCTTTGCTCAGTTTAGTAGTGTTTCTGGTTATATATTGAATCTTAATAAAGTGAGGATTTCCCATTAAATATGCAAGTTCCAATTCATAGACAATCACCATTTAGACTGGCTACTGATTATTTTACTTATTTGGGTGTTAAAATTACTCAGAAGCATAAGGATCGATTTAAAGTTAACTTTTTACACTTAATTTTTCATGTTAAACAACTGATTACTAAATGGTCCTCATTGTTCCTATCATTGATTAGTCGAATTAATGCTACTAAGATGATTATTTTACCTAAATTTCTGTATCTATTTCAGGCGGTACCAATCTTCATCTCTAAATCATTTTTTGATATTCTTGATTTTAAAATTACTTCAAATATGGCAGAATAAAAATCCTACATTAAGTCAGAAATATTTACAGAAATCAAAAAAGGATGGCGGTTTGGCATTGCCGAACCTTATTGGGCCTTATCTATTATTGGGCAATTAATATTCAATATCTAACGTTCTGGACAGAAGATTTGGATGAAATTCAATGTCCACGATGGGTGAACCTCGAGTGCGACTCTGTACAGGGGTTCTCATTGGCTTCTATTTTAGGGGCTTCGCTCCCTTTGCACTTATTAAACTGAATAAACAAATGATTAATCCAATAACTAAACAAACAATAGGAATATGATTTCTATTTCAGAAAGTTTTTGGATTGAATAAATTTACCCTATCAAGTCCTATTATATGCATTTTTTTCTCCCAATCATCCAGAACTGATCAAGCTTTTCTTTCATGGAAGACAAAGGGAAAACATGTTTTCGTGACTTATTTATGGATAATTGTCTCATGTCTTTTGAACAGTCATCTAATAAATATAATTTGCATTAATATCACATTTTTTCAGATATTTACAGATTAGAAAGTATTTAAATGTTATTTCACCTACTTTTCCGATACCACATCAAACTGAAATTACAGAAAAAATTTAGCTTTAAACCCTTATCAGAATGAGTTTAATAGCAATTGTTTAGGCCAATCTGAAATGTCACAACTGAGATTTCTTTAGTCAAGTTTATTTCAGGTTATGCAAACAACGAAGGTAAATGTTGATCAGATCCAGGTCAGCCATGATCTTTCCCCATGACAGAACAGGCGCAAGGATCGGAATGGTGGATTAGTTGATCATGGGAAATTGAAAGAACTTGATGGTTCACACTCACCTCTGCATTTTCCACTTATAGTATGATCTTCATTTCCAGGACTGCTCTTCACATGAACCCAGTTGGTAGCATCCTGTTCTCCCTGGATCATGCCACAGATGTTAAGAAACTCAAATGCACATTGGTCCAACAGTGTGAGAGTGGCATCTGAGATAAAAGTTTATGTGAAAATCAAAATTAATCAATATCCCTGAAGAGGACCATGGTCATCAAGAAAAATAATTGAAAACTGAACTTACTGCATTTATACCATTGATTTAACCTCAGCAGATCAAGAGCACTGAAGTCGAATCGCTGTCCAATAATGTCATTAAACGCTGGTATCTTTGCAGTGATGGTTGGCACATTTCTGTTTTTGTTGTAGGACAATGGTGGATAATGCATCACAGATTCATAATCATATGGAGTGTTGTGGTCAGTAATCATGTCATCGCCATACACATCAAAATCACTCTCATAACCTGAATAAAAGTACAACATTGACATTCAGCAGCAGTTAAGGGTAATTTATTTTCAAAATTAGATTAAATATCAAATTTATTTAATTAGAATTACAGATTTTATACCAATAACCAAGCAATCCTATTATTCTTTTGCAACTTAGAGGTATTAAAGTATCATTTGAAAGAAATTACAAACACCTGATGTATAAATTGAAACTGAAGGATGTCATTTGTCCCATTGGCTCCCAGTATAGTTATCCCAATAGTCCCATCTCCTCTCTATTTCCCTGATACTTATTCCCCATACACATGCTCATCATTTGTCCTTTGATTCTTTTTGCCTCCACCCTACACTCAGAAGTCATTGGAATGAGCTAATTACTTTACCAGCAAGTTTTTACCATGTGGGAGGAAGCCCATGTGTTCATGGAGAAATCATGCAAACTCTACACAGACAGCATCGCAGGACAGGGTCAAGCCCAGATCCTTTCAGATCTGTGTCAGTATGCTCAACTAAACCAATATACCTATGAGATTGTTAACTTGAAACCTTACCAGGCTGAATTTCATTCCACCAAATATTAACGTAATCATCACGGTCTGTTCTTGAGTGCTCATGGTAAAATCCTAGTGCATGCATAATTTCATGCTCAATAACAGGTTTTCTGTCACACCATGTACCAATGGACAAATCTTGGCCATTGTGGTTATTACCAACGAAAGACCAGCACCTGTTCAATGAAGACAGTATTTTGACAATTACATACAAAGAAGAAAACATATAGTTGTTTAGAATCCAGTAGATACGCTTGAAATATGGTCATTTTAGCAACGTACAGGACATATTTCCATATTTCCATGACATAGCCGAGGAGGAGTCATGTTGGTGCTAAAATGTGACTCCTTTGTGTTCATCTATGAAAACAGCTTAATTTCTACCTTTGATGTCTCTCCTTTTCCCTTTCAGGGTGGCTGGGGTTCTATAAAAGACCCTGACCTGAAGTTACACTCAGACCTCGGTTCTTTGCTGTGGTGGGAACTGCTCCCAGGAGCTCACAACCAGCCGCTTTTCGATACCTCACAGACGCGGCCCAGAAAACGAGCACGCTTTCAAGGATGTGAGGTTTTGCAGCCCTGAGGATGGAATGATTCTGAGCCAGTGCCACTGACTGAAATGTCGCAGGAAAGGATGAAGCATCAGGAACACAAATCAGCTGTCGGAAACTGTTTACTCAGCGAGTGGAGGGTGCTGATGTTTATTTTTGTAGAGATGGGTAGGGGTGGGGGAGGATAATTGCCTTGCTGCTGCTTGTGCGTGGGAAGGGAATGGAAGGGAATGGGGGGGGGGCTTTGGGGTTCTAACTTTTTAACTGCCACTCATTCTTTGGGGCTCCCTTCTGTCTTCGTGGATGTTTGCAAAGAAAAAGAATTTCAAGAATTTCAGAGGTTTCATCTCTGATAGTAAATGGAATAATTGAACAGCAATGCTGTTATTAAAATAGCATCAGATCTTTGGTGTTGTTGTGATGTCAATCATAAATAGTATGGACGCCAAGTTCATGATTAAAATAAGCTGCAGGAATATGCAAGGATTCTTTCCCGTTACCTGCAGAGAGCCACAAACTCAGCTATAGCTCAAATATTTAATTCGACTGTCAATGTACACTGCACAATATTAAAAAGACGAGCCTCCAACCATCTCCAAAGGTAGCTTGAAATGGAGTGCAGAGATCTTCTTCCTGATCCTGGTGTAGGCAAATCAAGTTACGAACCACGCTATACCTAACGTTATGTAAAAGATGAGCAGGACAGGGAGAATAAAGGGAAGGGCTGGGACATGGTGTAGGCCAGGAGAGACTGAATGTGATTAGTAGTGGTTGTGTTTCAGATGTTTCCGATTTCTCTCTCAGTCTCTCTTCTCTTTTTTTTCAACTTAAAACATAATTTCTTTCTAAAATTTCCCAGAGATTTTCTGAAGATTAATTTAGTTTTTGTCTCTACATTTAGAGAAGATTTTTAAAAGTATATTGCTGTCTCTTTTGAACAATATCAACAATATTTCTTCTTGTACATCATGCTTAATGACCAAGGCCCATCAATATATGGAGAGGGATAGGAAGAAAGATAACTCACGTATCTACCATCAATTTATCATAGAGAATTGAATACAGATTTTAGGTTTAAATAGTTGCGAAGAGAATTTCAGAGTGATCAGATGAGGACTCCTTTAATGAGAGATAGAGATGAATATGCAGAAGATAAATTTGGGAAAATTAAGAAACTTAGAATCTTTGTTGCAGTCTATATATAAAAAATAATTATAAAAACTGCATAGTTTTATACATACCCATATAACTTTTTAAAAGATATGAAAGATTTCTCTCCTTCGTATGGTTTAAAATCAATGCACGACTTTAAGCGAAACTGCTCAAACACATCCAAGATGATGCCCTTGGCATTTAACTCTGAAAATCAGAATTTAAGCAATTCATTTGAAGTATTTTTACACAATAAACCAACGCTAGGTAAATATAACAAATGAAGGAGTTTGACCATAAATCTCTTCACTTGTAATGGTCAAAATCTACTTAAAAGATGATTTAAAATGATACCCAAATACCGCTACTTCATGCTTATGAGATGATGAGAATGAATTTTGCTGGAAATTCTTAGTGTAAGTGCCACTATGTCTTTCGACTCGTGAGCATATGCTCACTGACATGTTTCTGTTGTGCTCTGTGAATGGGCTCTGCATGGAGCCGAGCCACTGAGTAGAAACTTGCTCAGAGTCCCTAGGAATCATGTTCCAGGAAACAATTAATTTGAGCAACACACACAAAAAATGCTGGTGAATGCAACAGGCCAGGCAGCTGTTATAGGAAGAGTTACAGTCAATGTTTCGGGCCTAGACCCTTCATCAGGAGTCCTGACGTCAACTGTACCTCTTCCTGTAGATGCTACCTGGCCTGCTGCATTCACCAGCATTTTGTGTGTGCGTTGCTTGAATTTCCAGCATCTGCAGGTTTCCTCGTGGTTGCAAACTATTAATTAGAGTTTTTTTTGTGCTTCTGTTAGAGAAAGAAGTAACAATATCTTAATTTGATTTTTTTATTATTGTTTACGTCTATTTTCATGTTTTCAACTATTTAAAATGTTTTGAAGAATCAACTTTGTTTTCTGTTCAAACATCATTCAGAATTCTGGCAAGATTGACCCCTCTTCTGCAAAATAATATGGAGAAATTTCAGATATGCACATTATGCATTCATCTTTTTCTGTCCCATGATTTAACTTTTGGAAAGCATATACAGTTAATGAAGCGAAATGATCATCCTCTGGGCTACAACATGTGCACTAGAAATTGCCTATCACTCTGGGTCAAAAATGATTTGGCTTTGATTTATTTTACAATGAACAACAACAGTGAATAAATTCGTTAATCAACACAAAAGTGAAAAAGTGCTCTGTTCATTTAGCAATATTTCACTTTTGAATTCTGATTGCTTATCTTCAATAAGTCCCTAAAGTTGTCAATGTAAACATTTCAAATTGCCCTGTTTGGACAAGATTGACCACTATCCTGCAAAATACCATTGAGAAATTTCAGATGTGCACATTAAACATTCATATAATATTAGATGCTTAAATCATGACATTAATAATGAGTGTGAAGACCTCCATATTATCAATAATTTATAAATAAAATTTTACCAAGACTATCTGTTAGAATGTATGGAATTGGGAATGTCCATCTCTTTGTCGGGTCTTTACGAGCATTCCGCTCTCGCTGAAACAAAGTAAGGAAATCAATATTCCATGAAAGATGACAGCATGGTACAGCAAATGAATCTATTATGAATCAACATAATGCATATCATACTTACAACTACTGCAATGTCTCCCTGAATCAAAAACCTTTGGGATTCTATCAGAAAGGTAATCGGAAAAACATATTATAAGAAATTCTACATGTTGATCAAAGATGCTGTGAGAATTTTCAATAATCCAGAGAAATTTAGAAGGATATACGAATAAATTTAAGAGACTTAACTTTCAAGATAGTAGAGAATGCATTCTTTGTTCTAAGTCTTATAAATTACCTGCATTTATTTGTGGGATATCCTCTTTTAAATTGCTAACATCCACTTCATAATCTAATTAATGAAGAATTAGAAATGAATGCATTAAACATTAAGAAAGATATTGTGTGAAAGGCTTTTAAAACAAGTAACAGAGAAAAGCAACACTTACAATTTTCAGAAGGACCCTTTCTGATCTGGAAAAAAATATTTGATTTTAAATGGTAAAAGTATAATCAAAATAATTTTCAAATGAACATAGTGCATCTTACCACCAAAGTTTCACAATATGCCAACAAAACTACTAAAGAAAAGGAATACAATGCGGATGAGTGCATTTTTGTTCCACTCAGCAAATGCATTGGCTGTCGATATGTGGACACACTAACATTCAGTTTTCACTATCTTGACTTTTATAGCATGTTTGGGACATAAATCTCCACCACAGTGAAGATGAGTGCAATAGTCCAACATCCTTTCTTCTAATAACAGCTTCATGATACAAGAATGTCACTGTATTCCTAGCCTTGCATTTTTTTGGTAAGTTATAAGGACAATTCAGAAGGATAGTGAATAATTCACTTAAACTTAATTACTATCTCTCCAAAGAAAGTCTGCTGATGCAAGCTTAAATATTGTTCATGAAGTAATACAACTAAGATACCATATCTGCTACTTAATGAAAACATATAAAATTTGGAGTTGAGATGCAGGGTTGCTATTTCTATGAACTTCAAAGTAAGTACACAGGGAGAGATAGGAATAAATTTCTTCATCCAGAAGGTATTGATTCTTTAGCATTCTATACTCCGAAGAGTACGTGTGCTCCGTGCCTGACAAGATGCAAGACGGGTGATCAGGGGCTCGGGTCAAGTGTGTAGTCAGCTCTGGGTTCAGGAGCATGAATAAATTTGTCACGGAAGCCAGGAGACAGGAATGCAGTGAATCAGGTGTAAGGGCAGAGTCAATAGTCTGGAACGTGAGCAGTCTCGTGGCCAGAGGCAGGGGTCAGGATAGTGGGTCACGTGCCTTGCTGGGACTTGGGTTCAGATGGTTAACCAGAGTGAGATGGGAACGTAATCAGACGTACTGAGAACCAGGCTAAGGATCATAGAGAGATGTGTAGCCAAACCCCATTACCTGGAACAACTTGTCACCATTAAAGTCTTCACTAATCAAAATGATCAACTAAATACAGATTCATATGCACAGTACTCTTCTCAGTAGTCACTTTATTAGGTACCTCCTCTACCTAATGAAGTTGCCACTGACTATACATTCACGGTCTCCTGTTGCTGAGGCCCATCCAGTTCTTCTGCAAGTACAGTATTTCAGGGGTCAAATTTAGCTAGGTACGGAGCACGCGTTCACTTATATTTAAGAAAAGACAAATTCTATGCCTTTACCAAGATCACATTTGTATGAATATCACTTGGTTTTGAACCACATGCAAGTTCCTAGTGCAAATGTCCACAGGTCCAGTATATAAGAGATTCCTGGAATGTTGAGAGCTGGTCTTTTGTAAGAGGGCAAAATCATGTAATTGGCTTCCATTTCTTAGAATCAGCAATGAAGTACCAATGCTTGCAAAAATATGTTCTATGCAAAATTCCATTGAAGGAACTAACATTGCAGCATCGTTTAGCTGGTTAATAAAAATTTCTAGAAAATTCCAGGCTGATGTCAAGCTACACAGATTTAGTGCCAATTTTATTAGGATAAGAATGTGTTTCTGCAAGAATATAGAATCTATGCCTTGAACATTCTTTGATTTGTATTGATTCAAGAACAATCACTTTAAGCAAACTCAGGCAATAAGGTTCCATATTTTTCTGATCGGATCATTTTAATTCTCTTTGGCAACACCCTGACACAGTGGTTTCAAGAAAACAACTTCTTCCTCAATGTTGCAAAAACAAAGGAGCTGATTGTGGACTACAGGAGGAATGGAGACAGGCTAGCCCCTACTGACATCAATGGACCTGGGACTAAGAGGGTGAACAGCTTTAAGTTCCACTGCATAAGCATCACCGAATGTCTCATGTGGCCTGCACATACCGGCTGTGTGGTGAAAAAGGCACAACAGCACCACTTTTACCTCAGACCATTGAAGAAATTTGTTATGTGCCCCCAAAGCCTACGAACTTTCTACAGGGGCACAATTGAGAGCATCCTGACTGGCTGCATCACTGTCTGGTATGGGCACTGTGTTTCCCTCAATCACAGGACTCTGTAGAGTAGGGTCGCCGACCGGTCGATCTTTGAGACTGTCCCAGTAGATCCCGATGAAAAATCAGAAATAAATACATAAATACTATTGTAATGTGAGCATTATAAAAATAAGTAATACTGATTAGGATAATGGTAATACAGCAATATTTTCGCTACAAGCTGTTTGTAAAGAGAGATTGTTTCCGGGTTGCCGGGGTTTAGTTCCGTACTTTCTGCCCAGTGCTCATGTGTGTATTTCCCCCGCCATGCACCGCGTTTTCAGTGGAGCCTGTGCTGTATCAAAGTGACCAATCAGATTAGATAAGAGTACAGACTGTCGCAAACATCAATATACGGCATTGTCCCCAACCTCCGGGCCGCGAAGCAGGCAGGAGTACAGCGGTAGTCGGGACGCACACAGCACATTTTTAAGAAAAAAGCCGAAGTAAACAAGCTAATTAATTAGCTGCTGCCTGGCACGTAAATGTCGGCTCAGATCAGAGGTGACACAATCGGCAATCGTGATATCCTGATAGCATAGTGGAGGCTCTACGAAAGAAGGCGAAAACATACAAATTCCATCCAGAATGGGAAGAGGAATTTCTATTTACCTTGGTGAAAGGCAAGTATGTATGTATGTATGTTGTGCCACCAAACACAAGCACTGTCTAAAAGAGGGAATCTGGAGCAGCACCGCAACACCAACCACCAGGAATTTAAAGACACCTACCCCCCAAAGAGTGCAATTCATGCCTGGAAAGTTGAGGAGCTGAAATCGGGGTTGAAGGCCCAGCAGTCGTTTTCCACAAAACAAGCTGCTCAAGATAAGGCTGCTATTGAAGCATCATTTCGTGTAAGTCACCTTATGGCTGAACACAAGAAGCCTTTTACTGATGGTGATTTATTCAAGGAAGCAATGGTCATTACCGCAGAGACTGTTTTTAATGACTTTAAAAACAAAAATGGCATCACAACCGTAATACATAATATACTGCTTGGCCCTGCAACAGTGACAAGGAGGGTAGAGTCACCGTCAGAGGATGTGAATATTTTTCACTACAGTTCGATGAATCCCTGGATCTAATGCAAACAGCTCAGCTTGTTGCATTTGTCAGATTGGCTTTCCAGGATTTTACAACAAAGGAGGACTTCCTCACTCTTTTTCAATTAAAGGAAAGAACGAGATGTGAGGATATTTACAATGAGTTTTAAAAATTATGTCCAGGAAAATGACATCCCCATTCATAAACGGGTGGGAATTACTACTGATGGGGCCAAGCAATGCTGGGTGAGTCCATCAGTTTTATAGCACTGAAAGTGCCTACCTCGGGTTAACTTATCAATGTGAAGTTGCATTTTAACAGATGAAAATTATTAAATCTAAGTACAGGAGCTGATTTACTGACAGACACCTCACTGCGGTTGCCAACTGTCTCACTCCCAAATAAGGGACAAAAGTAACAGTCAAATCCCGGGACATTTGTGTTTACCCCGAGAAAGACTACCATGACCATGAGGCCTTGCACGAGCACCTCTGTGCGCATGCGTGATGTGCCAATTTTTTTTTAACCCCATGAATCGGTTTTGGCTCAATCTTCATTATTTCTACTTTATATAGGCTGTGTATTTATCATCTCATTCCTGCTTTTACTATATGTTAATGCTATTTTAGGTTTTATGTGTTATTTGGTATGATTTGGTAGGTTTTTTTTGGGTCTAGGAACACTCAAAAAAATTTCCCATATAGATTACCGGTATTTGCTTCTTCGGCGTAAAACATTTCGGCACGAAACGTTTCATAGGAACGTTCTACCTTAGCGTGGGGAATACAGGACAGTTGGCAACCCTGCACCTCACAGACTGTCTCAGACTGACTGTCTGTAGTTATGAGCCAAATTTCAGGGAACCAGCAGAAAGTGTTTAGCCCCCGTCATCACACTGAGTGCAACAGTCAATTTTTATTCATTTATTTTTCGTGTTGAAATAAAATTAAATAATGAAACTTAGAATTAAAGCTCTGAAGTATTGTAATATTCTTAAAGAAAGACAGCTATGGCCTGTTTGATATGCCAGCTAAAGTGTTTTCTTATTTGAAGTCATTTGAAAGTTTGACAAAAGTATTTTGTGTAATTCAAATTCATACATATTAGGTCATTTAATGCTACCTTAAATACTAAAGCAGAGTGCAGAATCATATTGGTAGGAAATATGAAGCAAATCTAACAACTTAATAGTGTAACAATCTCAAATTTAACAATTCCAGTTGAGTTTATTATCAGGTTCAGAAGGACAGTGAGATACAGATAGAATGAAAAACTCCTTGCAACATCATCACCAGTACAAAGGTTTAAATAAACACAGAATACAAATTCCATATATGTTACAAATCTAATTATACCATGTTTGTTAAAGCAAGACTGTAATATCAAAAAGCAAAGGTGCAATAGAAATCCATGGTAATGCAAGAAGTAATCTATGGTGTTCCATTGCTGAGATAGGGTTAGGATTGTGCAGGTATATTCAAGAGCCTGATGGTTGTAGGAAAGAAGCTGTTCCTAAACCTGTGGTGTGGGACTTCAGGCTTCTTATCATCTGCTTTGGTTTGGTTGATGTTGACCATGAGGTTGTCATAGTGGCCCCACTCAACTAGATGCTTTATCTCACTCCTGTATATTCACTCATCGCCGCAAGTGATCTGGCCAACAGCAGTTGTGCCATTGGCGAATTTATCGATGGTATTGGATCTGTGCTTAGAGATGAAGTTATAGATCTAAAGAAAATGGTGCAGGGGGCGAAGAATGCAGTCTTGAGATGTATCTGTCTTGATGATCAACAAAGAGGAGATACTCTTAGCATACTGATTGGGATCTGCTGATGAGGAAGTCAAGGATCCAGTTGCAAAAGAATGCACAGAAGCCCAGATCCAGGAGCTTGCTGATCAGTTTGGGGAGGATGAAGGTGTTGAACACCAAACTGTTGTCAAATGACAGCATACTATCATGTGCATACCTGTTGTCCAGATGATCTTGCTCTAAGTGATGACCTAATGAAATAGCATCTGTTGTTGACCTGTGGTGGCAATAGGCAAACTGAAGGGAATCCCGGTCATTTCTGAGTTTTGAGCCGATTCGTGCCAGAAACAAACTCTTCAATGGATTTCACCTGGGTTTTTCATTATTAAAAAGTGTTATCTAAACTTTGGAATGAAAAATATACTGAACTATTAGGTTCTTCAATAATGGTTATTCGTGATCTACATTCAAGAACATTATTGCATCGATAGCAGTACATTTTAGTCTTCTGTCCATAAACTATTATAGAGAAATAGTAGGTGAAATTAATCAGCACATTCTTAGAAAACGAATATTTTAATTCAATTTGGTATTTTATCTTTTATGACATCCATGTTTACATAGTCCAGATATGGGATCCAGTCACAATAATTCTCCATATCCCTGAGCCGACTAGTGTGATCTCAATTGCAAAATATTATATTTTCATTTTAAGTGCGAAATTATAAAAAAAAACAATTAAATGGTTTGATACATTTAAAATAGTTAAGTAGTTTGTAATATTATAAGGAAATATTCAAACTAAAGGAATTTATCTTTCAATGCCCTTCCACTCCTTTCCCCTGGGATCTCCAACGAAATCAAAGCAATGTTAAATCCAGCAGTGAATTAGCAACATTGCAGTCCACTGCTGTCTCCTCATGGAGATCAGGAGCAGGATGAAGAAACATATTTTGGGTGTCTGATTAAAACCAAGACGTACTGAATTTTCAGGGATGTACCACCTGTAGTTCTATTCCTTGGACTTCTATCCAGACCCAGCTATTGTCGCACTTCCTGATCACTGAGAACAAATTTCCTAAATAGCCTAATAACCTCGACCCCACCAATCAGTATTTCTGTGCATGTCTTGATCTCCACTCTCTGCCATGATATTTTGCTCATCAGGTCCCTCTAATCCCCATCATTATTCACTTGTCCCAACTAACTATATGTGCCACACCAACTGTATGATCTTTAACAATATCTCCTCAAACGCAATTTTGATTCTCCAATGGTGCTGCCCCGAAATCCGCACCTTATCCAGGCACCTGTGCAATGGACCTCTGTAACTCCCAGCCACCCCTACTTAGGAAGGCTGCACAAGACTTCACGATATAGTGAAATAACGAAGGCACGTGGCAAAGTTTAGTCTGTGGCTTTAGAGACAGAAGGAAAAGTTAAAGTTCAAAGTAAATTTATTACCAATGTACCTGAGCTGTATGCCACCATATACCACCTTGAGATTCATTGAAAGAAAGAAAGGATGAAGTTCAAACTGTAAATAATTTTTAGAAGAGATAGCAGGGCGTCACGTGTGCGCAGCCCTCCGGTGAAAGTGATATCTTATCCAATAAATAGGGGCCATGGACAATTCTGATTTGATAGAGACAGACGTGAAAGCACAGAGGAACACATGGAGAAATTTCTGAAACGCATGTTCACTTCTGTTGTTACTGCATGTGCTACCAGGCCGCGAGGAAACGATATGATTTGGTGACATGAGTCAGCTGCATCTTTCCTCATTCCCTGTCACAGCCACTGTTGAGCATGAACGCACGCGAGGTCATTACCCTCGCGTCATCCATGTCAGTGTGGGAAGGAGATTAGCTCCTCGAGCTTGCAAATGACGGCAGGCTGAAAAGTATGTTTGACATTACACCTCTGCCGGCATTCTGGATCAAAGTCAAGGCTAAATATCCTGAGATAGCCACGAAAGCACTGAAAACGTTGCTTCCATTTCCAACATAGCTCTGCAATGAATGCAACAAAAAGTAAACTGCGGAATAGACTGGACATAAGGAACCCCTTTCGGGTATCGCTGTCTCCCGTCACCCCTCGATGTTGCAGGGAAACAAGCCCAGGGCTCCCACTGATTCAGCAGTATTGGTGTGTTGCAATGATTTTATATGTTCATATGGGGAAAATATGTGCTGTGTGTTTAATATCCAAACATTAAAATGTTATGATACTATTGACTTATAAGTGACTTATATAACCATATAACAATTACAGCACGGAAACTGGCCACCTAGACCCTTTTAGTTTGTGCCGAACGCTACTCTCACCTAGTCCCATCGACCTGCACTCAGCCTATAACCCTCCATTCCTTTCCTGTCCATATAGCTGCCCAATCTTTCTTCAAATCATAATATTGAACCTGCCTCTACCAGTTCTACTGGAAGTTCTTTAGTCCGTTCAACACTTACTTCAAGCTCCCCTGATAATTGACTTAACTCTGTATTCATGCGAGGAAAATATGCGCTGTGTGTTTAATATTAAATTCGTTAGATAAACCCTTTTAGAAATGAAATTGAGTGTATTAGCCACTTATCACCCATATTGTGCTCGTGATTAACACTCCACCCCCACCCAATCAGAATCACCAAAAACGATTTGTGAAAAAAATCGGCACGTTCACGCATGTGCACTGGTGCCCGCGCAAGGCTTCATTGTCATTGTAGTCTTTCTCGGGGTAAACAACGCATTTGACTGCTACTCTTCTCCGTTGGCAACCCTACCCCCCACCTCCGGTCGCCGGTCCGCAAGAATATTGGCAATATTAAACTGGTCTGCAGTGCAAAAACTGTTGGGAACCCCTGTTTTATACTAACTGAAAACAAGGAAAAACAGTTTGACCAAAGTTCAAGCTCTTTCTTATAGAATCCATTTCAAACAGATGCTAAAATTGTAACAGAGATATTGCATTTAGTTTCTCACTGGGTAGAAGAAAACTTCCATCCGTAGTGAAGCTTCAAGCAAACGACATTCTGAGTTTCACATCAGGATGCTGGTCCAGTACTGTAATGGTAACTTGTCTGTTCCCAACTGGTCATTCAAGCATATCATCATTTTCACCACTGCACAGGTGGAAAAAGATCCCTGTATAATTTTCATAACGAGACCGAAGTCTTAAAGTTAAACCGTATCGATATCCTTCCGGGCTATAGAAACATGGACTGGTTATGGTCCTCCTATAATTGTTTTGAATCCTTTCGGTGAAGTTCCTTACATGCCAGACACTATAACGACATTTGGTCTCGGTAAGTGTGACATCATCCAGGAAAATACCACCTGAAGAATCACTGGAGTTACCAATTATTCCTTCGAAAACATAACGAAACTTGGCTGTCGCATTGAATTTCACATGGGCAATGTTCCATGAATGGCTGCCATCCGCTGTAGAGAAAGAAATAAATGACAAAAACATGAAATATTTGTCAAAGTTTTAACAATCAGAATGTTTTCTCATACAAGGCATAGAATTTAATGTGGTTGATGAAATCTCCAGGAGTACCGGGAGTAAAGCACGTTCAGATGAAGTGAAGTGAAACAAAATGTACCAATCTGAAAATGAGTAGTTTCATGACTGGAATAACTAAACATAAAAGTATTCTTTCCAACCAGCACATCAACATATGCTCAGAGTATTATTTTATTGTAATTAGTTATTGAAAATAGTGAAAACTTTGGTTTCTAGGTTACTTGGATAGTTTCTGTTATTAGATTTTAAAGCTCACCAGCCCTCCAGATCAAAGGTGTCGCTATGGAATAAGGAATTGTTATGGATGCTAATTTTTCAGAAAGTTCTCTTAGCCAATGATACTCAAGTTCCTCACCCTGATCACTGTCAGTGCTATTTCCTGCTCACACCCTGAAATGGAAATTTACATCAGTTTCACTGGCAATTTCTACTCTGTCCTAATTTACACACTGTTCAAATCAGGTTCTTCCTTTCCCTACATTAGTTTTTCCTTCTCTATTTCAGGGATAGATAGGTATTCAACATTTATGAAAAACCAACAAACCCATAACTTTCTTGGCCACACTCCCTCTCTCGCCAGTTCCTGAAAGGACAATGCTCGTTTCCGGTTTCCTCTATCTTTGTTATATCTACTTCAATAATGTTACTTCCCACACCTTTGCTTCTGGTTTCCTTCATCAGTGATTATCCTTAATGAGCAGATCTTCAGCTGCATCCACCCCATTCACTGCACTTCTCCATTTGATACTCTCCTGAACCCACTCTTTGTGGAAAACACACAAAATTCTCAATGAACTCAGCAAGAGCGGCAATCTGCCTGAAGAGGAATGAAAGGTCAACATTTTGGGCTAAGACTCTTCATCAGGACTCAAGATCAGGCCTTGTGAAGGGTCTCAACCTGAAAACTTGTCTGCGCATTTCCCTCCATTCTGTTTGAGTTGCTTAACATTTCCGGCATCCAGAGAATCTCGTTTCCCCATTTAATCATTGTCTTCACTTTCCATAATCATCAACTCCGCAATTAACACTATCACTGCCACCTATAGTGTGGCACCACCTCTAAACATATGAACCCCTTAATACCCCAAAATGCTTCTTCAGGACTTGATGAGTCCTGAGAAATGGTCTCGGCCTGAAACAGCAATGCTTGCACTTTTCCATAGATGCTGCCTGGCCTGCTGAGTTCATACAGCATTTTGTGTAAGAAGTGTAAT
Source organism: Mobula hypostoma (assembly GCF_963921235.1). Taxonomy (NCBI): domain Eukaryota; kingdom Metazoa; phylum Chordata; class Chondrichthyes; order Myliobatiformes; family Myliobatidae; genus Mobula; species Mobula hypostoma. The sequence continues at coordinate 52,773,273 of NC_086098.1, read as the reverse complement.
ATTTCCAGTTTGGTGATGATACAAAGCTCACTAGCAATATGAGCTGTCAGGACGATGTAATGAAGCTGTAAAGGGATACAGAAAAGTTGACAGATTGGATCACACATGTCAGATGGAACATATTGTGTAAATGTATGAGATCAAATGGTTTGGTAGGGAAAACAGAAAGGTAGAGTGTTTTTTTAAATGGTAAGAGATTGAAAGTTGCTGATGTTAAGGGGTGTGGATCTGGGCATCCTAATGCATGAAACATTGAAAATTAGTGTACAGGTACAGCAAGCAACTAGGAAGGCAAACAGTGCATTGGGTTTTACTGTAGGCAGACTAGAGTAAAAGAGAGGAGTAGAGAGCATTAGCTCTGATTATATACATCATTGATGAAACTACATTTAAAATATTGTGAACAGGTCTGTGGCGAAAGTGAGTGCCAGCTTGGCATTTGATGAGAGATTAAGGAGACTGGACCAAGAATTGAGAGGGTCGCCATTAAGAAGTAGGGTACTTGACTGGGTAGATGTGGGATAGATATTTCCCCTGGTTGGGATATCTAGACCTAAGGTCATAATTTTAAAATAAATGCTGGCCAGACTGGATAGAAGTGAGAAGGAAATTCTTCACCTGGGTGTACTGAATATTTGGCTCAATCCCTAAGCATATTCAAGACAGAGATTAGTAGATTCTTTGATATCGATATTAGACTTTTGGACAAATATTATGGATAGGAGAGATTTGAGTTCAAAGTAACACACTCAAAATGCTGGAGGAACTCAACAGGCCAGGCAGCATCTATGGACAAATGTACAGTTGACATTTCAGGCCAAGACCCTTCAGCAGGACTGGAGAAAAATAGATGAGGAGTAAATTACTCCAATCTTTACTCCTGCAATCTAATCCTCATCTTCTTTTCTCCAGTCCTGATGAAGGGTTTTGGCCCAAAACATCGACTGTACTTTTTTCCATAGATGCTCCCTGGCCTGCTGAGATTTTCTAGCATTTTGTGTGCGTTGCTCAGATTTCCAGCATCTGCAGCTTCTTCCTTGTTTATTATTAAAGAACGTATTTGTCACTATATACAATCCTGAGATACATTTTCTTGCAGGCATACTAAATAAATCTGATAAGCATAACAGAATCAATGAAAGACTGCACCAACAGGTCGTATGTAGCCCGCAGAATATTGCCATGATTCACCTGTGCCATCTTGCAGATTTAGAGAGAAATGGACAAACATAGACAAATGAAGTAATAGGTTATCAGTCTAAAAAGATCATACCTTGTAATGTATGAATTTTAACTAGTTTTTGAACAGTTCCAGTTCCATTATCCATTTTCATCCATATAACGAGCTTATCCATTGGACTGCCTGTTATTTTGTAGAAAAACTGAAGACACTGCTCATCCCTTCTGGGGTACAGGATCCTGGACTCCAGAACAGCATTTTGACCTGCCTTGCTATTCTTAGTATCAAGGTACATGAAGTATCCAGCATCTAGAATTTCAATAATTTGTTAGAAACTGGAGAAAGTGGAACTCTCTTTGTACATAGCAAAAAAAAGCCTCAGATTCATTCATTGTTTTACAACTATGGAACAAATTAAGATGCAGAAATTATTGGTGACAAGAGAAAGAATAATTTTAGTTTTACACATCTATATCAAATGATAGACATCAGGATGAAGCATGTTTCAAATCAAACTCTTAATCCGAAATTAAAGAAGCAATTGAAGATAGGATAACCATTTATTTCTAATTGAATAAAACAAAACAGGATCATTGATTAAGTTGATATTTACATAACTGAGTGTAAAAATGTAGTAGATGTCTGTAGGCGATTGCTCAGCAGTTTAGGGGCTACTGATTTTACAGCATTCCTAAAATAAGCTCCTGATGTGCAATTATATTTTGTTCCAGTCCTAGTTTGTCCATTGTTATGTCATTGATCGTAAGTTTTTGTTTCTTCCTTCTGCCAACAATGCAATCAATCCCCTTTGGCATCATCCTGTATATTCCTTTCATTTTTTTCAATAGATCATTCATGCTATCGCCTGTCAGAAGTTACTTGTGTAGCTTTTCACATTTGCCAAGTTTCCTTATTAACACAGAAACATAGAAAATCTACAGCACAATACAGGCCCTTCAGCCCACAATGCTGTGTCAAACATGTCCTTACTTTAGAAATTACCTAGGATTACCAATCACCCTTCACTTTTCTAAGCTCCATGTACCTATCCAGGAGTCCCTTAAAAGACCCTATTGTATCCACCTCCATCACCATCACTGGCAGCCCATTCCATGCACTCACCACTCTCTGCATAAAAATCTTACCCCTGACATGTCCTCTGTACCTAGTTCCAAACACCTTAATACTGTGCCCTCTTGTGTTAGCTATTTCAGCCATGGGAAAAAGCCGCTGCCTATCCGCACGATCAATGCCTCTGATCATCTTATACACCTCTATCAGGTCACCTCTCATCCTCCATTGCTCCAAGGAGAAAATGTCAAGTTTGCTCAACCTATTCTCATAAAGCATATTCCGCAATCCAGGTAACATCCTTGTAAAGCTCCTCTGCACCACTTCAATAGTTTCCACATCCTTCCTGTAGAGAGCTGACCAGAACTGAGCACAGTACTCCAAGTGGGGTCTGATCAGGGTCCTATATAGCTGCAACATTCCCTCTTCGTTCCTAAACTCAATCCCACAATTGATGAAGGTCAATACACCGTATGCCTTCTTAACTACAGAGTCAACCTGCGCAACAGCTTTGAGTGTCCTATGGACTCGGACTCCAATATCCTTCTGATCCTCCATGCTGCCAAGAGTCTTACTATTAACACTACGTTCTGCCATCATATTTGACCTACCAAAATGAGCCACCTCACACTCATCTGGGTTGAACTCAATCTGCCACTCTCAGCCCAGTTTTTCATCCTAACGATGTCCCACTATCACGTCTTGCAGCCCTCCACACTATCTACAGCACCCCCAACCTTTGTGTCAATCTTATTGGAAGCTATGGCAACAGGTACAGGTCATATTCTTCCTAATTTCCATTCAGGCTCCTGGATCGAACAGCTTGTTAGATGAAGAATGTGTGATGGCTCTGGGCCTGTAGTCACTAGAATTTTGAAGAATGAGACATAACCACATTGAAACCTATCAAATAGTGAAAGGCCATGGTGAGTGAATGTGGAGAGGATATTTCCTGTGGTGGATGAGTCTAAGACCAGAGGACACAGCCTCAAAATAGAGGAGCATCCATTTAGAATGGAGATGAGGAGGAATTTCTTTAGCCAGAGAGAGGTGAATCTGTGGAATTCATTGCCATAGGCAGCTGTGGAAGCCAAATCTTTATGTATATTTCAGACAGAGGTTGATAGATTTGTGATTGGTCAGGACATGAAGGTATATTGGAGGGGGAGGCGGAAGTCTGGGGCTGAGGGAGAAAATGGATCAGCCAAGATGAAATGGTGGAGCAGAGTCATTCAGTCAAATGGCCTAATTCTGCTCCTATATCTTATGGTCTTGTGGTCTTATTACCGCTTTGCATCATTTATTACAAGGTCAAAAACTTTTCTCATCAGCAGGAAAACCATCCATCATAAATAGAATTCTAAGTCACAATGCTGTAGAATTCTCTGTTCTTTGATTTCAATTCTTATTGGATATATTTCGATAAAAATAGTTAAAAACGCAGCACCTCAGAACTGTTATCATTTTTTTTTGTACAACAAAACAATTCTTAAGTTCTCTTGGGGCACTAGATGGAGTAAGTTGCATTTTGGCTTTTCTCCGTTCATTTTTCAATCTTTTTACCACACTTTTACTATCTATATTAAAGTGTTTATAACACTCTTATATGCTTGAACTTTGATTTTTAATCACTGGAATGGATACCAGAGGGAAAAAGGCATCAGCCAAAGGCAAGGAAGCAGTTAATGGAAATGGAAGGAGAGAGGGTAATTTTAAACAGCCTAAACAGTCTCAACTCACTTTGGAAGCTCCTGGATGATAAATTTGATAAAAGATTTTCTACTTTGGAAGTATTGTTAAAGGAGATTGAAGGTAGACTGGGAGCACTTAAGCGGGAGAGTGAAAAACAACAGCGGCAAATTTCTGAACTCGATAAAGCTGGTAGACAGAGATATCGTAGATTGGATTTGTTGGAAAAGAAATTAACTTCGATCACTCAAACACTGGAACAGTATAAAGTCAAGATTATTGACCTGGAAAGTAGCAGTCATAGACAGAATTTGCGAATAATAGGACACCGTGAAGACGTTGAGAGTGGTGACCTTACTCAATTCCTTTCTCAATTTTTATGGACATGTTCGGCTCTGAACGTGTTCGGCTCTGATCAATTTTTTTTTCTACTCCTCCTATACTTGATCATGTTCAGCAGGCTTTAAGAGCAAAGCCTCCTAAAGAGTTGAAGCCTTGACCTGTTTACTCCGATTCCATTATCTGCATAGCAAGGAGCATTTAATTCGAATTGCCCATCGGAAAGGGGTTATTGAACACGGAGACCTCAACTTTTGTCTGGTTGAGGACTACAGTCCTGAGGTAATGCAAGAAAGAGCGCTTTTTAAACTGGTGATGTCAGAGCTCTATCAAAGAAAGTTCCAACCAGCTCTGCTATTTCCAGCTCACCTAAGGGTTGTTCTGCCTGATCAATCACGTAAATGGTTTATATCCATGGACGAAACTCATCAGTTCCTTGAGGATCAATGTTCAATCTCAGCAGTCTAATAAATTTACTGTTTCTTCATATCTCTACTCATTTGGTTTCTAAGTTAATAACCAGTTCATTGAACTGGACTATCAAAGTTTGAAGGATTTTGCCCTTGGTTTGATAATACTCGTACTTTGTTTTGAAGTATGAATGTTTATCACGCTTTATATTAATGTTCCTTTTTTCCCCCTTTATTATTTTATTTTATTTTTTTAATTGTTCGTTTTTGAAAATAATTGAGAATCTGATTTGGTGATTGATGTTTTTTTTTCCTGAAATAGTAATAAGATTGTATTCTGTTTCACTTTCCAAGATCTTGCCTTAAAAAATGTTTTGCAAACAGCTGTTCTTTTTAACATTTATTTGGTGTTTTTTTATGGCATTCTTTTCTCAATGTTTTGAGTGTGGGTTGTATTTTGCATTCTTTTCAATTTTGGAGATTTGCCTTCAAGAGAGATGGGGGTAGGGGAGTTTCTAGATAGCTTTCTGGCTGTCTATTGGCCAATTTTCGGGCTTTTGTGGATGGGAAGTGGGGCTATTTTTAGTTTAGTTTATTTCATCTGGGCTGATCTGAAACTACAAATATGTCTGAATTGTCATAACTTCCGGTTCTCCTTTAAACCTTTTTCTATCTTCCTGATTTATGAGTTTCCAATGCATTAAAGTTAATCCTTCACATACCATATGGCTTATTCAAGTAAAATGGATAATATTATTAACTTTGTTTCATGGAACATTAATGGTTTGAATCATCTGATTAAACGGAAGTAGATTTTTAAGGTTCTTCATAGATTGAATGCTCAGATTATCTTTGCCCAGGAAACTCATGTGAGGAAGGAGGATAATCCGTGGTTTTTAAGGTCTTGGAAAGTCAAACAAATTCACTCCAACTCACAGGATAAGGTGGAAGGAGTCTCTACTTTCATAGATTCCTCAATTTCATTTGTTCACTATGAAACAAGTTCACACCTGAATGGTAGATTTTTGTTAATTACTGGTTTACTTTATAACCAAAAAGTTGTTCTGGTTAATATCTATGCATCAAATACCGACTATCCTGAATTCTTTAAGCATTTATTTGCATCTCTTCCTAATTTAAATGAATATACGTTGATAATGGGCAGAGATTTTAACTGTTGCCTGAATCCGTCAATGGACAGGTCTGCGCCCAATCAGGTACTTCCAAACAAATCCACTATTTTTATTAATTCCTTTTTAGTTGACTCCAGAATTTTAGAAATTTGGAGGTTTTTAAATCTTAACGATAAAGAGTTCTCATTATTTTCTCATGTGTATCATAATTACTCTAGAATTGATTACTTTTTTATGCACGCTCCGTTAGTTTCGTCTGTTACTGCCTGTGAGTACGATTCAATCGCCGTCTCTGATCCTGCGGCCTTAAAGCTATCAATCAAATTAACTGATGTAACTTTCAGCGCTCAACAATGGCCGTTCAATTCTGCTCTGCTTCAGGACTTAAACTTCATTAACTTTATTAAAGAACAGATTACCTTTCTCTATTCAACTAACTTTATGGAAGAAATTTCCAGCAGGATATTATGGAATACTTTTAAAGTATACATCAGTGGACAAATTATTTCATATACTGCTGGATTGAAAAATGAATTAATAATGAAATACGTACATTGGTTGATTATGATTAAAGAAATTGATAAAAAAATATTCTGCTGCTCCTAATCTTGAGCTTTATAAAAAGACAGTTGAAATTCAGATGCGGACTTCCGGTAGCGCTCATGGAGTGAAGTCGCGTTCTTGACTCGCTCCATTACCTCTGAGTTTGATTTCTCTATGGTCAGCTATACTTTAATTAACCATTAAGGCATCAACTCTTACAATACTTTGAATTAAACTGAATTCTCTGACAACTGGATGGAACTTAGATCTGCTATGTCTAAGAACGAGAAAGACGGCAAGGATGGTAAACCTCCGGTTAAACCGAAAGCTACGGATCTCCCTCTGACTGAATCACCGGTGACTTTGAAAGCTATATCGGAGTTAATTCAGAGGGAAATCTCAACCTCTGTTAGGGAGATGATTCGTGCGGAAATTGCAGGCTCTGTTAAAGACCTGATTCATACGGAAATCTCAACTAATTTCCAGAAAATTGCCGCTTTAATTGATAAGATGCAAACATGTATTGCGGAACATCAGTCGGCTATATCTGATCTTCAAAAATTCGCGCAACAAAGTGAGCTTAAGATGGGGAAAATCGAAGAAACAATTAATGTAATGAAGAAGAAACTTGACTTTTTGACTTTTAAAAACTCTGACTTGGAATCTAGAATGCGACGGCAGAATTTACGAATGATTGGCGTGAGGGAAGCCGCTGAAGGTAACAACCCCATGAAATATTTCTCCCAACTTTTAAAAGATGCATTCCCTACTGTATTTCCTGACCAACTACCGCTACTGGATCGTGTTCACAGAATCCCATCATACTCGTCTAGGTCAGATAGACCTAGGCATGTTATCTTACGTTTTCATTACTTTCAAGACAAGGAGAGACTGTTTCGATTCGCTCGATCTAAAGGTTTCATTGATTTTTCGGATCTTAAGTTCCGATTCGTGGAAGATTTCAGTAAACCAATCTGGGACCAACGGGTCCGTTACAGATCCGTGATGTCGGAATTCTATAAGATGGATTTAAGACCAGCGCTGCTGTACCCTGCACGTCTAAGGATTCGCATGGCAGATGGAGCCCTTCGTTTTTTTGATTCTCCATCGGATGCCCAGAGTTATCTGGATCAACTCTCATCTCCAACATCTTAATTGCTTTCTTTTTAATTTTCTCCGTCGATCGGAGGCTGTGAATTGGTTGGTTTTAACTTTTCTGTGCCCTATTTGGGCAGAAAAGTTTACTTTCGATTTCTTAATATGGCTACTAAACTTTCTTTTTAACTGCGTCATTTCTTTCTTTTCCCAGGGGATTCTGGGTGGTTACTTCCCTTTTGTCATCTTACGTATTTCCTGTGCGGCCTTAAATTTTGTAGTTTTTGTTTAAATTTTATTCTGTTTTGCTTTCTATAATCACTTTATGTTAATAATCCTATTTTTTTTTGTTGCTGTGTCTATTCATGAGTTTGAGGTTTATTGTGGTTTTTTTTAATATATATTTTCCGGCTTTTGTTCTGTTCTGTGTGTATTCTAATTGAGTTAACTTTTTTTTACTTATTTTTTTACTGTTTTACAATTAGCTGATCCTTTTCATATTTATACCTTTTTTTTAGGGAGCGTATACCGGAAGTCATGGGGGTAGTTTTAGCGCTTGCTTCTTTCTGGCGGGTCTGCTTTAGATTTTGCCTTGGGGTCTTGGGCTGGGGGGTGGCGGGAGGGGCTTCACGTTTTAGTTTGTTTTTCTTTGGGCTATATACATTATTGAAGTACTGGTTGCGTCCTTTTCCCCGGTATCTTTTGTATGTTCTGTTTCCTCTCCGGGTTTGTGGGTCGCGCCTATTGTCAATCCTCCTTGTCGTGGGTTGACTTTAGGATTTATGGAGTCTATTATTAATTTTGTCTCCTGGAATACTAATGGTCTTAATCATCCTATTAAAAGAAAAAAAGTTTTTAAAGTGTCCCGGAGACTTAAAGCACAAATTTTATTTTTACAAGAGACCCATGTACGGAGGGGGGACAGACTACGTTTTTTCAAATTCTGGAAGGGGCAACAATTTCATTCGAACTCCAATGCTAAGATTCGAGGCGTCTCTATTTTTATAGATTCCTCAGTTACTTTTATACAACAGGATATTATCTCTGATCCGAATGGTAGATTTTTATTGGTTAGTGGTTTACTATTTAATAAAAAAGTAGTTTTGGTTAATGTTTATGCTCCTAATATGGATTGTCCGGAATTTTATAAATCATTGTTTGATCAGTTTCCGAATTTGAACGAGTTTTCATTGATTTGGGGCGGAGATCTTAATACCTGTTTATCTCCAGCTTTGGACCGTTCGGCTCCTTTACGGACTTTACCTAATAAATCTGCAAATTTGATTAATTTTTTCCTTTCTGATTCTGGGTCGACGGACATTTGGCGTTTTCTGCATCCTCAGGAAAAAGATTTTTCCTTCTTTTCACATGTTCATCATTCCTATTCAAGAATTGATTATTTTTTTATTGATTCTCGTCTCATTCCTTCAGTGATTAAATGTGATTATGATTCTATAACCATTTCGGATCATGCTCCACTTAAGCTTTCTATTAAAATTATGGCCAATATACCAAACAATAGACAATGGCGTTTTAATTCGCTGTTGCTTCAGGACTCGGACTTTGTTAATTTTATGAATGAACAGATTGAGCTTTTTTTTATAATTAACCATACAGAAGATATTTCGGTTAACACTCTTTGGGACACTTTTAAAGCCTATATTCGGGGTCAGATTATTTCGTATTCCGTTGCTTTGAGGAAGAAACAGAAGCAGGAGGAGATGGCAATTGTGGACAAGATTAAAGAAATTGATAAGAAATATGTTATGGCTCCTTCTGAGGAGCTATACAAACAAAGAACTGAACTTCAAATAGAACACAGTTTACTACTCTCGTCCTCGATTGTAAACCAATTAAAGAAAACAAGAAGTGATTTTTATGTTCACAGTGATAAAATTGGCAAGCTGCTGGCTAATCAATTGAAATCTAATTATGTTAAATCTCAAATCAATCAGATTTATAACCAAAATGATCGATTGATATTGGATCATGTGGGGATTAATCAAACCTTTTGTGATTTTTATTCTTCTTTATATCAATCAGAGTCTCCTCGAGATTCTAAATATATGAATGATTTTTTAGATAAGTTAGACTTTCCTCAGATTTCACAGGATATGTCTTCTTTATTAGATACTTCCATTACAATGGATGAGATTAAGAATGTTATTTTTTCTGTGAATCTGGGGAAAGCTCCTGGCCCTGATGGGTTTACCGTTGAATTTTATAAATGTTTTGCTTCTTTATTGATTCCTTGGCTCTATAAGGTTTTTGAGGCTTCTTTGAAACTTGGTAAACTTCCGGAATCTTTTAATAGAGCATCAATTTCTTTAATACTAAAGAAGGATAAAGACCCTGCTCAATGTGCATCTTATAGAAACATAGAAACATAGAAAATAGGTGCAGGAGTAGGCCATTCGGCCCTTCGAGCCTGCACCGCCATTTATTATGATCATGGCTGATCATCCAACTCAGAACCCAGCCTTCCCTCCATACCCCCTGACCCCTGTAGCCACAAGGGCCATATCTAACTTCCTTTTAAACATAGCTAATGAACTGGCCTCAACAGTTTGCTGTGGCAGAGAATTCCACAGATTCACCACTCTCTGTGTGAAGAAGTTTTTCCTAACCTCGGTCCTAAAAGGCTTCCCCTCTATCCTCAAACTGTGACCCCTCGTTCTAGACCTCCCCAACATCGGGAACAATCTTCCTGCATCTAGCCTGTCCAATCCCTTTAGGATCTTATACGTTTCAATCAGATCCCCCCTCAATCTTCTAAATTCCAACGAGTACAAGCCCAGTTCATCCAGTCTTTCTTCATATGAAAGACCTGCCATCCCAGGAATCAATCTGGTGAACCTTCTTTGTACTCCCTCTATGGCAAAGATGTCTTTCCTCAGATTAGGGGACCAAAACTGCACACAATACTCCAGGTGTGGTCTCACCAAGGCCTTGTACAACTGCAGTAGTACCTCCCTGCTCCTGTACTCGAATCCTCTCGCTATAAATGCCAGCATACCGTTCGCCTTTTTCACCGCCTGCTGTACCTGCATGCCCACTTTCAATGACTGGTGTATAATGACACCCAGGTCTCGTTGCACCTCCCCTTTTCCTAATCGGCCACCATTCAGATAATAATCTGTTTTCCTATTTTTGCCACCAAAGTGGATAACTTCACATTTATCCACATTAAATTGCATCTGCCATGAGTTTGCCCACTCACCCAACCTATCCAAGTCACCCTGCATCCTCTTAGCATCCTCCTCACTGCTAACACTGCCACCCAGCTTCGTGTCATCCGCAAACTTGGAGATGCTGCATTTATTATAGACCAATATCTTTATTAAATGTTGATTCTAAAGTTTTTTCTAAGTTATTAGCAAATAGACTAGAAAAAGTACTTCCTTCTATTATTTCGGAAGACCAAACGGGTTTTATTAAAGGTCGTTACTCTTTTTATAATATTCGTACATTGTTAAATATCGTTTATACTCCCTCACAAAATGTTCCTGAGTGTGTTATTTCTTTAGATGCCGAGAAAGCTTTTGATAGAGTAGAATGGCCTTATTTATTTAAGGTGCTTGAAATGTTTAATTTTAGCCTGAAATTTATATCCTGGATTAAACTGTTATATCACTCCCCTGTAGCCTCGGTTCGTACTAACTCTTTAAACTCACCTTTTTTTCCTCTCTTTCGTGGTACTCGACAAGGCTGTCCTCTTAGTCCCCTATTATTTGATATTGCATTAGAACCTCTTGCAATTGCTATTCGAGAATCTTCAAATATTACTGGGATAACTCGGGGATTAAAGTCCCATAAATTATCACTCTATGCTGATGATTTACTTTTATATATTTCTAATCCTGAGAGATCTATTCCTGCTGTTTTAGAGTTATTAGCACAATTTGGTCTTTTCTCAGGTTATAAATTAAATCTTAGTAAGAGTGAACTTTTTCCGATTAATAAACATCTTCCCTTATATTATAAATTTCCATTTAAATTGATTAATAATTACCTTTCATATCTTGGGATTAAAATTACTTGTAAACATAAAGATTTATTTAAGACTAACTTTTTACCATTAATAGACCATATTACTCAACTTTCATCTAAATGGTTTCCTTTATATTTAACTTTGATTGGTCGTATTAATGCAGTTAAGATGTTTTTTTTGCCAAAATTTTTATATGTGTTTCAGGCATTACCAATTTTCGTTCCTAAATCTTTTTTTGATAAAGTCGACTCTAAAATTTCTTCATTTATTTGGCAGAATAAGAATCCGAGACTGGGTAAAATACATTTACAGAAAGCTAAGAGAGATGGAGGTTTAGCATTACCTAACTTTAGATTTTATTATTGGGCTATTAATATTCGACATATGAAATTTTGGTTACTTGACCGGGACATACTATCTATTCCTAAATGGGTAGCATTGGAATTACAATCTGTTCAGGGTTATACACTTGGTTCTATTTTAGGTTCCTCTCTTCCTTTTGATTCGAAACGCCTTAAGCAGGTCTCTAACCCGATCGTTAAATATGCTTTGCGTATTTGGTTTCAATTCAGAAAATTTTTTGATCTTAATCAATTCGGGTTAGCGATTCCTATTTTAGGTAACATATTTTTTCCTCCCTCTTTTACGGATCGCGCTTTTCAAACTTGGAAGACTAAGGGTATTTTACGGTTTTTGGATTTATTTTTAGATGGTTCCCTTATGTCTTTTGAACAATTATCTAATAAATATAACCTATCAAGAATACATTTTTTTAGATATTTACAAGTTAGAAATTTTCTAAGTACTATACTTCCTTCCTTTCCAATGCTTCCTCCTATATATATTTTAGATTCGATAATTAACCTTAATCCATGTCAGAAAGGTGCATCGGCTATGATTTATAATATTATTATGAAACTCAGGAAAGCTCCATTTGATAAGATTAGGGTAGATTGGGAACAGGAATTGGGGCTTACCATTTCTGTGGATGATTGGGGGCAGATTTTACAATTAGTTAATACTTCCTCTATTTGTGCTAAACATTCCCTAATTCAATTTAAAGTGGTGCATAGAGCACATATGTCCAAAGATAAGTTAGCGCGTTTTTACTCGCATATTAATCCTTTCTGTGATAGATGTTCGGGGCAGATAGCCTCTTTAACTCATATGTTTTGGTCTTGCCCTACTTTGGAAACTTTTTGGAGAGATATTTTCAATATTATTTCTAAGGTATTAAATATAGATATCTCTCCTCACCCTATTACTGCTATCTTTGGACTACCTAAAATTTCTAGTAATCTTTCCCCTTCAGCCCGTAGAATGATTGCATTTCTTACTTTAATGGCGAAAAGATGTATTTTACAACATTGGAAAGAGCTTAATGCTCCAACTACCTTTTTTTGGTTTTCTCAGACGATTTTATGTTTGAATCTGGAGAAAATTAGAAGTAACCTTTATGATTCTTCATTTAAATTTGAACAGATTTGGGGACCTTTTATTCGATATTTTCATTTAATGTAATATTTACCCTTCTTGTTTTTTTTCACTGTTTTAATGGAGGTCGGGATTGAGGACGTGATTTTAAGGTTAACTCTGTTTGGTTTCAAGTTAGCCCATTGCTTTGCTTTGCTTTTAGTTAGTTGCACGGTGGGTTTTTTTTTGGGGTTTTTTTTTTTCTTTTTTTCCATTGATATATATAAAATCTAGTATACTATTATGTTATCTTGGTTTCTTATGCTTAAATTACATTGTTTGTAGTATTTTCTTTTTGGTATTGTTATCTTTTGGAATTTTATTATACTTTAACATTGTATTAATGTTTATATGGCTTACCTTTTTTGTATACTTACTCAATAAAAAGATTTAAAAAGAAAGAAAAAGAAATTCAGATGCAACACAGTTTATTATTAACATCCCAACCTGAAAATCAATTACTTAAGACTGAGAGTCAATTTTATATACATGGAGATAAATCAGGTAAATTACTGGCCAACCAACTGAAAGCTGCTTCGGCTAAACGTCAGATTATTAACGTTCGTAAACAGGATGTTATTTTGATGGTTGACCATGACGAAATTAATCAATCTTTTCAGGAATTCTATACCTCTTTATACCAATCAGAATTTCCTGATGATTCTACCATAATGCATGAATTTTTAAGGAAATTGAATATTCCAAAATTACCATTTAATGAATGTTTAACACTAGATGCATCCATTACAGAAGAAGTAAAGAAAGCAATTTCTTCCATTAATTCTGGTAAAGCACCCGGTCTGGATGGGTATAAAGTAGAATTTTAAAAATCGTTTTCAAATCTACTTTCTCCTTGATTATGTAGAATCTTTGAGGATGCCTTATTTGTAGGAAAATTATCACAATCCTTTTCTGAAGCATCTATTTCTTGAATTCCTAAAAAAGATAAAGGTCCCACTGAATGTGTATCATATAGATCTATATCCTTGTTGAATGTGGACTCCAAAATCTTTTCCAAAATATTAGCAATTAGATTGGAAAATGTATTGCCACAAATTGTCTCTGACGACCAGACAGGATTTATTAAAAATCGTTATTTGTATATTAATGTTAGGAGGTTAATAAACATTGTATATACTTCTTCTTTCTTTCTTTCTTTTTAAATCTTTTTATTGAGTAAGTATACAAAAAAGGTAAGCCATATAAACATTAATACAATGTTAAAGTATAATAAAATTCCAAAAGATAACAATACCAAAAAGAAAATACTACAAACAATGTAATTTAAGCATAAGAAACCAAGATAACATAATAGTATACTAAATTTTATATATATCAATGGAAAAAAAAGAAAAAAAAACCCCAAAAAAAAAACCCACCGTGCAGCTAACTAAAAGCAAGGCAAAGCAATGGGCTAACTTGAAACCAAACAGAGTTAAACTTAAAATCACGTCCTCAATCCCGACCTCCATTAAAACAGTGAAAAAAAACAAGAAGGGTAAATATTACATTAAATGAAAATATCGAATAAAAGGTCCCCAAATCTGTTCAAATTTAAATGAAGAATCATAAAGGTTACTTCTAATTTTCTCCAAATTCAAACATAAAATCGTCTGAGAAAACCAAAAAAAGGTAGTTGGAGTATTAAGCTCTTTCCAATGTTGTAAAATACATCTTTTCGCCATTAAAGTAAGAAATGCAATCATTCTACGGGCTGAAGGGGAAAGATTACTAGAAATTTTAGGTAGTCCAAAGATAGCAGTAATAGGGTGAGGAGAGATATCTATATTTAATACCTTAGAAATAATATTGAAAATATCTCTCCAAAAAGTTTCCAAAGTAGGGCAAGACCAAAACATATGAGTTAAAGAGGCTATCTGCCCCGAACATCTATCACAGAAAGGATTAATATGCGAGTAAAAACGCGCTAACTTATCTTTGGACATATGTGCTCTATGAACCACTTTAAATTGAATTAGGGAATGTTTAGCACAAATAGAGGAAGTATTAACTAATTGTAAAATCTGCCCCCAATCATCCACAGAAATGGTAAGCCCCAATTCCTGTTCCCAATCTACCCTAATCTTATCAAATGGAGCTTTCCTGAGTTTCATAATAATATTATAAATCATAGCCGATGCACCTTTCTGACATGGATTAAGGTTAATTATTGAATCTAAAATATATATAGGAGGAAGCATTGGAAAGGAAGAAAGTATAGTACTTAGGAAATTTCTAACTTGTAAATATCTAAAAAAATGTATTCTTGATAAGTTATATTTATTAGATAATTGTTCAAAAGACATAAGGGAACCATCTAAAAATAAATCCAAAAACCGTAAAATACCCTTAGTCTTCCAAGTTTGAAAAGCGCGATCCGTAAAAGAGGGAGGAAAAAATATGTTACCTAAAATAGGAATCGCTAACCCGAATTGATTAAGATCAAAAAATTTTCTGAATTGAAACCAAATGCGCAAAGCATATTTAACTATCGGGTTAGAGACCTGCTTAAGGCGTTTCGAATCAAAAGGAAGAGAGGAACCTAAAATAGAACCAAGTGTATAACCCTGAACAGATTGTAATTCCAATGCTACCCATTTAGGAATAGATAGTATGTCCCGGTCAAGTAACCAAAATTTCATATGTCGAATATTAATAGCCCAATAATAAAATCTAAAGTTAGGTAATGCTAAACCTCCATCTCTCTTAGCTTTCTGTAAATGTATTTTACCCAGTCTCGGATTCTTATTCTGCCAAATAAATGAAGAAATTTTAGAGTCAACTTTATCAAAAAAAGATTTAGGAACGAAAATTGGTAATGCCTGAAACACATATAAAAATTTTGGCAAAAAAAACATCTTAACTGCATTAATACGACCAATCAAAGTTAAATATAAGGGAAACCATTTAGATGAAAGTTGAGTAATATGGTCTATTAATGGTAAAAAGTTAGTCTTAAATAAATCTTTATGTTTACAAGTAATTTTAATCCCAAGATATGAAAAGTAATTATTAATCAATTTAAATGGAAATTTATAATATAAGGGAAGATGTTTATTAATCGGAAAAAGTTCACTCTTACTAAGATTTAATTTATAACCTGAGAAAAGACCAAATTGTGCTAATAACTCTAAAACAGCAGGAATGGATCTCTCAGGATTAGAAATATATAAAATTAAATCATCAGCATAGAGTGATAATTTATGGGACTTTAATCCCCGAGTTATCCCAGTAATATTTGAAGATTCTCGAATAGCAATTGCAAGAGGTTCTAATGCAATATCAAATAATAGGGGACTAAGAGGACAGCCTTGTCGAGTACCACGAAAGAGAGGAAAAAAAGGTGAGTTTAAAGAGTTAGTACGAACCGAGGCTACAGGGGAGTGATATAACAGTTTAATCCAGGATATAAATTTCAAGCTAAAATTAAACATTTCAAGCACCTTAAATAAATAAGGCCATTCTACTCTATCAAAAGCTTTCTCGGCATCTAAAGAAATAACACACTCAGGAACATTTTGTGAGGGAGTATAAACGATATTTAACAATGTACGAATATTATAAAAAGAGTAACGACCTTTAATAAAATCCGTTTGGTCTTCCGAAATAATAGAAGGAAGTACTTTTTCTAGTCTATTTGCTAATAACTTAGAAAAAACTTTAGAATCAACATTTAATAAAGATATTGGTCTATAAGATGCACATTGAGCAGGGTCTTTATCCTTCTTTAGTATTAAAGAAATTGATGCTCTATTAAAAGATTCCGGAAGTTTACCAAGTTTCAAAGAAGCCTCAAAAACCTTATAGAGCCAAGGAATCAATAAAGAAGCAAAACATTTATAAAATTCAACGGTAAACCCATCAGGGCCAGGAGCTTTCCCCAGATTCATAGAAAAAATAACATTCTTAATCTCATCCATTGTAATGGAAGTATCTAATAAAGAAGACATATCCTGTGAAATCTGAGGGAAGTCTAACTTATCTAAAAAATCATTCATATATTTAGAATCTCGAGGAGACTCTGATTGATATAAAGAAGAATAAAAATCACAAAAGGTTTGATTAATCCCCACATGATCCAATATCAATCGATCATTTTGGTTATAAATCTGATTGATTTGAGATTTAACATAATTAGATTTCAATTGATTAGCCAGCAGCTTGCCAATTTTAGCATTGTGAACATAAAAATCACTTCTTGTTTTCTTTAATTGGTTTACAATCGAGGACGAGAGTAGTAAACTGTGTTCCATTTGAAGTTCAGTTCTTTGTTTGTATAGCTCCTCAGAAGGAGCCATAACATATTTCTTATCAATTTCTTTAATCTTGTCCACAATTGCCATCTCCTCCTGCTTCTGTTTCTTCCTCAAAGCAACGGAATACGAAATAATCTGACCCCGAATATAGGCTTTAAAAGTGTCCCAAAGAGTGTTAACCGAAATATCTTCTGTATGGTTAATTGTAAAAAAAAGCTCAATCTGTTCATTCATAAAATTAACAAAGTCCGAGTCCTGAAGCAACAGCGAATTAAAACGCCATTGTCTATTGTTTGGTATATTGGCCATAATTTTAATAGAAAGCTTAAGTGGAGCATGATCCGAAATGGTTATAGAATCATAATCACATTTAATCACTGAAGGAATGAGACGAGAATCAATGAAAAAATAATCAATTCTTGAATAGGAATGATGAACATGTGAAAAGAAGGAAAAATCTTTTTCCTGAGGATGCAGAAAACGCCAAATGTCCGTCGACCCAGAATCAGAAAGGAAAAAATTAATCAAATTTGCAGATTTATTAGGTAAAGTCCGTAAAGGAGCCGAACGGTCCAAAGCTGGAGATAAACAGGTATTAAGATCTCCGCCCCAAGTCAATGAAAACTCGTTCAAATTCGGAAACTGATCAAACAATGATTTATAAAATTCCGGACAATCCATATTAGGAGCATAAACATTAACCAAAACTACTTTTTTATTAAATAGTAAACCACTAACCAATAAAAATCTACCATTCGGATCAGAGATAATATCCTGTTGTATAAAAGTAACTGAGGAATCTATAAAAATAGAGACGCCTCGAATCTTAGCATTGGAGTTCGAATGAAATTGTTGTTCCTTCCAGAATTTGAAAAAACGTAGTCTGTCCCCCCTCCGTACATGGGTCTCTTGTAAAAATAAAATTTGTGCTTTAAGTCTCCGGAACACTTTAAAAACTTTTTTCCTTTTAATAGGATGATTAAGACCATTAGTATTCCAGGAGACAAAATTAATAATAGACTCCATAAGTCCTAAAGTCAACCCACAACAAGGAGGATTGACAATAGGCGCGACCCACAAACCCGGAGAGGAAACAGAACATACAAAAGATACCGGGGAAAAGGACGCAACCAGTACTTCAATAATGTATATAGCCCAAAGAGAAACAAACTAAAACGTGAAGCCCCTCCCGCCACCCCCCAGCCCAAGACCCCAAGGCAAAATCTAAAGCAGACCCGCCAGAAAGAAGCAAGCGCTAAAACTACCCCCATGACTTCCGGTATACGCTCCCTAAAAAAAAGGTATAAATATGAAAAGGATCAGCTAATTGTAAAACAGTAAAAAAATAAGTAAAAAAAAAGTTAGCTCAATTAAAATACACACAGAACAGAACAAAAGCCGGAAAATATATATTAAAAAAAACCACAATAAACCTCAAACTCATGAATAGACACAGCAACAAAAAAAATAGGATTATTAACATAAAGTGATTATAAAAAGCAAAACAGAATAAAATTTAAAAAAAAACTACAAAATTTAAGGCCGCACAGGAAATACGTAAGATGACAAAAGGGAAGTAACCACCCAGAATCCCCTGGGAAAAGAAAGAAATGACGCAGTTAAAAAGAAAGTTTAGCAGCCATATTAAGAAATCAAAAGTAAACTTTTCTGCCCAAATAGGGCACAGAAAAGTTAAAACCAACCAATTCACAGCTTCCGATCAACGGAGATAATTAAAAAAAGGCAATTAAGATGTTGAAGATGAAAGTTGATCCAGATAACTCTGGGCATCCGATGGAGAATCAAAAAAACGAAGGGCTCCATCTAACATGCGAATCCTTAGACGTGCAGGGTACAGCAGCGCTGGTCTTAAATCCATCTTATAGAATTCCGACATCACGGATCTGTAACGGACCCGTTGGTCCCAGATTGGTTTACTGAAATCTTCCACGAATCGGAACTTAAGATCCGAAAAATCAATGAAACCTTTAGATCGAGCAAATCGAAACAGTCTCTCCTTGTCTTGAAAATAATGAAAACGTAAAATAACATGCCTAGGTCTATCTGACCTAGACGAGTATAATGGGATTCTGTGAACACGATCCAGTAGCGGTGGTTGGTCAGGAAATACAGTAGGGAATGCATCTTTTAAAAGTTGAGAGAAATATTTCATGGGGTTGTTGGCTTCAACAGCTTCCCTCACGCCAATCATTCGTAAATTCTGCCGTCGCATTCTAGATTCCAAGTCAGAGTTTTTAAAAGTCAAAAAGTCAAGTTTCTTCTTCATTACATTAATTGTTTCTTCGATTTTCCCCATCTTAAGCTCACTTTGTTGCGCGAATTTTTGAAGATCAGATATAGCCGACTGATGTTCCGCAATACATGTTTGCATCTTATCAATTAAATCGGCAATTTTCTGGAAATTAGTTGAGATTTCCGTATGAATCAGGTCTTTAACAGAGCCTGCAATTTCCGTACGAATCATCTCCCTAACAGAGGTTGAAATTTCCCTCTGAATTAACTCCGATATCGCTTTCAAAGTCACCGGTGATTCAGTCGGGGGGAGATCCGTAGCTTTCGGTTTAACCGGAGGTTTACCATCCTTGCCGTTTTTCCCGTTCTTAGACATAGCAGATCTAAGTATCATCCAATTGTCAGAGAATTCAGTTTAATTCAAAGTATTGTAAAGATTGATGCCTTTGTGGTTAATTAAAGTATAGCTGACCATAGAGAAAAAAAACTCAGAGGTAATGGAGCGAGTCAAGAACGCGACTTCACTCCATGAGCGCTACCGGAAGTCTCCTATACTTCTTCATCTAAAACTCTAGAATGTATTATTTTGCTTGACACCGAGAAGGCGTTTGATAGAGTTGAATGGTAATATTTATTTAATATGCTGGAGAAATTTAGTTTTACCTAAAATTCATATCTTGGATTAAATTGATATATCATACATCTTTGGCTTCTGTACTTAGTAATAATCAGAGATCCCCCTTTTTTAGGCTTTGTTGAGGTACTAGACAGGGCTGTCCTTTAAACCCTTTACTACTTGATATTGCCTTGGAGCCCTTGGCAATCGCTCTTCGTGATTCACCCAATATATTTGGCATTATTCGTGGGAATGGGATGCATATGGTATCACTAGATACACATGACCTGTTACTATATATCCCTAACCCAGAGAAATCCATCCCTGCAGTAATATCATTCTTTGCTCAGTTTAGTAGTTTTTCTGGTTATAAATTGAATCTTAATAAGAGTGAGCATTTCCTATTAAATATGCAAGTTCCAATTTATAGACAATCACCATTTAGACTGGCTATTGATTATTTTACTTATTTGGGTGTTAAAATTACTCAGAAGCATAAGGATCGATTTAAAGTTAACTTTTTACACTTAATTTTTCATGTTAAACAACTGCTTACTAAATGGTCCTCATTGTCCCTATCATTGATTAGTCGAATTAATGCTACTAAGATGATTATTTTACCTAAATTTCTGTATCTATTTCAGGCGGTACCAATCTTCATCTCTAAATCATTTTTTGATATTCTTGATTTTAAAATTTCTTCATATATATGGCAGAATAAAAATCCTACATTCGGTCAGAAAACTGAACTTACTGCATTTATACCATTGATTTAACCTCAGCAGATCAAGAGCACTGAAGTCTAATCGCTGTCCAATAATGTCATTAAACGCTGGTATCTTTGTAGTGATGGTTCGCACACTATTGTTTCTGTTGAAGAAGAATGGTGGATAATGCACCAGAGAATCATAATCATATGGAGTGTTGTGGTCAGTAATCATGTCATCGCCATACACTTCAAAATCAATCTCATAACCTGAATAAAAGTACAACATTGACATTCAGCAGCAGTTAAGGGTAATTTATTTTCAAAATTAGATTAAATATCAAATTTATTTAATTAGAATTACAGATTTTATACCAATAACCAAGCAATCCTATTATTCTTTTGCAACTTAGAGGTATTAAAGTATCATTTGAAAGAAATTACAAACACCTGATGTATAAATTGATACTGAAGGATGTCATTTGGCCCATTGGCTCCCAGTATAGTTATCCCAATAGTCCCATCTCCTCTCTATATCCCTGATACTTATTCCCCATACACATGCTCATCATTTGTCCTTTGATTCTTTTTACCTCCAGCCTACACTCAGAAGTCGTTGGAATGAGCTAATTACTTTACCAGCAAGTTTTTACCATATGGGAGGAAGCCCATGTGTTCATGGAGAAATCATGCAAACTCTACACAGACAGCATCGCAGGACAGGTCCCAGATCCTTTCAGATCTGTGTCAGTATGCTCAACTAAACCAATATACCTATGAGATTGTTAACTTGAAACCTTACCAGGCTGAATTTCATTCCACCAAATATTAACGTAATCATCACGGTCTGTTCTTGAGTGCTCGTGGTAAAATCCTAGTGCATGCATAATTTCATGCTCAATAACAGGTTTTCTGTCACACCATGTACCAATGGACAAATCTTGGCCATTGTGGTTATTACCAACAAAAGACCAGCACCTGTTCAATGAAGACAGTATTTTGACAATTACATTCAAAGAAGAAAAAATATAGTTGTTTAGAATCCAGTAGATACGCTTGAAATATGGTCATTTTAGCAACGTACAGGACATATTTCCATATTTCCATGACATAGCCGAGGAGGAGTCATGTTGGTGCTAAAATGTGACTCCTTTGTGTTCATCTATGAAAACAGCTTAATTTCTACCTTTGATGTCTCTCCTTTTCCCTTTCAGGGTGGCTGGGGTTCTATTAAAGACCCTGACCTGAAGTTACACTCAGACCTCGGTTCTTTGCTGTGGTGGGAACTGCTCCCAGGAGCTCACAACCGGCCGCTTTTCGATACCTCACAGACGCGGCCCAGAAAACGTGCACGCTTTCAAGGTTGTGAGGTTTTGCAGCCCTGAGGATGGAATGATTCTGAGCCAGTGCCACTGACTGAAATGTCGCAGGAAAGAATGAAGCATCAGGAACACAAATCAGCTGTCGGAAACTGTGTACTCAGCGAGTGGAGGGTGCTGATGTTTATTTTTGTAGAGATGGGTAGGGGTGGGGGAGGATAATTGCCTTGCTGCTGCTTGTGCGTGGGAAGGGAATGGGGGGGGGCTTTGGGGTTCTAACTTTTTAACTGCCACTCATTCTTTGGGGCTCCCTTCAGTCTTCGTGGATGTTTGCAAAGAAAAAGAATTTCAAGAATTTCAGAGGTTTCATCTCTGATAGTAAATGAAATTATTGAACAGCAATGCTGTTATTAAAATAGCATCAGATCTTTGGTGTTGTTGTTGTGATGTCAATCATAAATAGTATGCACGCCAAGTTCATGATTAAAATAAGCTGCAGGAATATGCAAGGATTCTTTCCAGGTACCTGCAGAGAGCCACAAACTCAGCTATAGCTCAAATATTTAATTCGACTGTCAATGTACACTGCACAATATTAAAAAGACGAGCCTCCAACCATCTCCAAAGGTAGCTTGAAATGGAGTGCAGAGATCTTCTTCCTGATCCTGGTGCAGGCAAATCAAGTTACGAACCACGCTATACCTAACGTTATGGAAAAGATGAGCAGGACAGGGAGTATAAAGGGAAGGGCTGGGACATGGTGTAGGCCAGGAGAGTTTGAATGTGATTAGTAGTGGTTGTGTTTCAGATGTTTCCTATTTCTCTCTCAGTCTCTCTTCTCTTTTTTTTCAACTTAAAACATAATTTCTTTCTAAAATTTCCCAGAGATTTTCTGAAGATTAATTTAGTTTTTGTCTCTACATTTAGAGAAGATTTTTAAAAGTATATTGCTGTCTCTTTTGAACAATATCAACAATATTTCTTCTTTGTACATCATGCTTAATGACCAAGGCCCATCAATATATGGAGAGGGATAGGAAGAAAGATAACTCACATATCTACCATCAATTAATCATAGAGAATTAAATACAGATTTTAGGTTTAAATAGTTGCGAAGAGAATTTCAGAGTGATCAGAGGAAGACTCTTTTAATGAGAGATAGAGATGAATATGCAGAAGATAAATTTGGGAAAATTAAGAAACTTAGAATCTTTGTTGCAGTCTATATATAAAAAATAATTATAAAAACTGTATAGTTTTATACATACCCATTTAACTTTTTAAAAGATAGGAAAGATTTTTCTCCTTTATATGGTTTAAAATCAATGCACGACTTTAAGCGAAACTGCTCAAACACATCCAAGATGATGCCCTTGGCATTTAACTCTGAGCCGAGCCACTGAGTAGAAACTTGCTCAGAGTCCCTAGGAATCATGCTCCAGGAAACAATTAATTTGAGCAACACACACAAAAAATGCTGGTGAATGCAACAGGCCAGACAGCTGTTATAGAAAGAGTTACAGTCAATGTTTCGGGCCGAGACCCTTCATCAGGAGTCCTGACGTCAACTGTGCCTCTTCCTGTAGATGCTACCTGGCCTGCTGCATTCACCAGCATTTTGTGTGTGCGTTGCTTGAATTTCCAGCATCTGCAGATTTCCTTGTGTTTGCAAACTATTAATTAGAGTTTTTTTTTGTGCTTCTGTTAGAGAAAGAAGTAACAATATCTTAATTTGATTTTTTTTATTATTGTTTACGTTTATTTTCATGTTTTCAACTATTTAAAATGTTTTGAAGAATCAACTTTGTTTTCTGTTCAAACATCATTCAGAATTCTGGCAAGATTGACCCCTCTTCTGCAAAATAATATGGAGAAATTTCAGATATGCACATTATACATTCATCTTTTGCTGTCCCATGATTTAACTTTAGGAAAGCATATACAGTTAATGAAGCGAAATGATCATCCTCTGGGCTACAACATGTGCACTAGAAATTGCCTATCATTCTGCGTCAAAAATGATACGGCTTGAGATTTATTTTACAATGAACAACAACAGTGAATAAATTTGTTAATCAACACAAAAATGAAAAAGTGCTCTGTTCATTTAGCAATATTTCACTTTTGAATTCTGATTGCTTATCTTCAATAAGTCCCTAAAGTTGTCAATGTAAACATTTCAAATTGCCCTGTTTGGACAAGATTGACCACTCTCCTGCAAAATACCACTGAAAAATTTCAAATGTGCACATTAAACATTCATATAATATTAGATGCTTAAATCAGGACATTAATAATGAGTGTGAAGACCTCCATATTATCAATAATTTATAAATAAAATTTTACCAAGACTATCTGTTAGAATGTATGGAACTGGGAATGTCCATCTCTTTGTTGGGTCTTTACGAGCATTCCGTTCTCGCTGAAACAAAGTAAGGAAATCAATATTCCATGAAAGATGACAGCATGGTACAACAAATGAAACTATTATGAATCAATATAATGCATATCATACTTACAACTACTGCAATGTCTCCCTGAATCAAAAACCTTTGGGATTCTATCAGAAAGGTAATCGGAAAAACATATTATAAGAAATTCTACTTGTTGATCAAAGATGCTGTGAGAATTTTCAATATTTCAGAGAAATTTAGAAGAATATACTAGTAAATTTAAGAGACTTAACTTTCAAGATAGTAGAGAATGCATTCTTTGTTCTAAGTCTTATAAATGACCTGCATTTATTTGTGAGATATCCTCTTTTAAATTGCTAACATCCACTTCATAATCTAATTAATGAAGAATTAGAAATGAATGCATTAATCATTAAGAAAGATATTGTGTGAAAGGCTTTTAAAACAAGTAACAGAGAAAAGCAACACTTACAATTTTCAAAAGGACCCTTTCTGATCTGGAAAAAATATTTGATTTTAAATGGTAAAAGTATAATCAAAATAATTTTCAAATGAACATAGTGCATCTTACCACCAAAGTTTCACAATATGCCAACAAAACTACTAAAGAAAAGGAATACAATGCGGATGAGTGCATTTTGTTCCACTCAGCGAATGCATTGGCTGTCGATATGTGGACACACTAACATTCAGTTTTCACCATCTTGAAATTTATAGCATGTTTGGGACATAAATCTACACCACGGGGAAGATGAGTGCAATAGTCCAACATCCTTTCTTCTAATAACAGCTTCATGGTACAAGAATGTTACTGTATTCCTAGTCTTGCGTTTTTTAGCTAAGTTATTAAGACAATTCAGAAGGATAGTGAATAATTCACTTAAACTTAATTACTATCTCTCCAAAGAAAGTCTGCTGATGCAGGCTTAAATATTGTTCATGAAGTAATACAAATAAGATACCATATCTGCTACTTAATGAAAACATATAAAATTTGGAGTTGAGATGCAGGGTTGATATTTCTATGAACTTCAAAGTAAGTACACAGGGAGAGATAGGAATAAATTTCTTCACCCAGAAGGTATTGATTCGTTAGCATTCCATACTCCTACGAGTACGTGTGCTCCGTGCCTGACAAGATGCAAGACGGGTGATCAGGGGCTCGGGTCAAGTGTGTAGTCAGCTCTGGGTTTAGGAGCATGAATAAATTTGTCACAGAAGCCAGGAGACAGGAATGCAGTGAATCAGGTGTAAGGGCAGAGTCAATAGTCTGGAACGTGAGCAGTCTCGTGGCCAGAGGCAGGGGTCAGGATAGTGGGTCACGTGCCTTGCTGGGACTTGGGTTCAGATGGTTAACCAGAGTGAGATGGGAATGTAATCAGACGTACTGAGAACCAGGCTAAGGATCATAGAGAGATGTGTAGCCAAACCCAATTACCTGGAACAACTTGTCACCATTAAAGTCTTCACTAATCAAAATGATCAACTAAATACAGATTCATATGCACAGTACTCTTCTCAGTAGTCACTTTATTAGGTACCTCCTCTACCTAATGAAGTTGCCACTGACCATACATTCACGGTCTCCTGTTGCTGAGGCCCATCCAGTTCTTCTGCAAGTACATTAATCAGGGGTCAAATTTAGCTAGGTAAAAAATTTAGCAGGCGTTCATTTATATTTAAGAAAAGACAAATTCTATGCCTTTACCAAGATCACATTTGTATGAATATCACTTGGTTTTGAACCACATGCAAGTTCCTAGTGCAAATGTACACAGGTCCAGTATATTATAGAATCCTGGAATGTTGAGAGCTGGTCTTTTGTAAGAGGGCAAAATCATGTAATTGGCTTCCATTTCTTAGAATCAGCAATGAAGTACCAATGCTTGCAAACATATGTTCTATGCAAAATTCCATTGAAGGAACTAACATTGCAGCATCGTTTTGCTGGTTAATAAAAATTTCTAGAAAATTCCAGGCTGATGTCAAGCTGCACAGTTTTAGTGCAAATTTTATTTGGATAAGAATGTGTTTCTGCAAGAATATAGAATCTATGCCTTGAACATTCTTTGATATGTATTGACTCAAGAACAATCACTTTAAGCAAACTCAGGCAATCAGGTTGCATATTTTTCTGATCTGATCATTTTAATTCTCTTTGGCAACACCCTGACACAGTGGTTTCAAGAAAACAACTTCTTCCTCAATGTTGCAAAAACAAAGGAGCTGATTGTGGACTACAGGAGGAATGGAGACAGGCTAGCCCCTACTGACATCAATGGACCTGGGACTAAGAGGGTGAACAGCTTTAAGTTCCACTGCATAAGCATCACCGAATGTCTCATGTGGCCTGCACATACCGGCTGTGTGGTGAAAAAGGCAAAACAGCACCTCTTTTACCTCAGACCGTTGAAGAAATTTGTTATGTGCCCCCAAAGCCTACGAACTTTCTACAGGGACACAATTGAGAGCATCCTGACTGGCTGCATCACTGTCTGGTATGGGCACTGTGTTTCCCTCAATCACAGGACTCTGCAGAGTAGGGTCGCCAACCCTTAGATCTTTGAGACTGTCCCAGTAGATCCCGATGAAAAATCAGAAATAAATACACAAATACTGTTGTAATGTGAGCATTATAAAAATAAGTAATACTGATTAGGATAATGGTAATACAGCAATATTTTCGCTAAAAGCTGTTTGTAAAGAGAGATTGTTTCCGGGTTGCGGGAGTTTAGTTCCGTACTTTCTGCCCAGTGCGCATGTGTGTATTTTCCCCGCCATGCACCGCGTTTTCAGTGTAGCCTGTGCTGTATCAAAGTGACCAATCAGATTAGATAAGAGTACAGACTGTCGCAAACATCAATATACGGCATCGTCCCCAACCTCCGGGCCGCGAAGCAGGCAGGGGTACAGCGGTAGTCGGGACGCACACAGCACATTTTTAAGAAAAAAGCCGAAATAAACAAGCTAATTAATTAGGTGCTGCCTGGCACGTAAATGTCGGATCAGATCAGAGGTGATGCAATCGGCAATCGTGATATCCTGATAGCATAGTGGAGGCTCCATGAAAGAAGGCGAAAACATACAAATTCCATCCAGAATGGGAAGAGGAATTTCTATTTACCTTGGTGAAAGGCAAGTATGTATGTATGTATGTTGTGCCACCAAACACAAGCACTGTCTATAAGAGGGAATCTGGAGCAGCACCACAACACCAACCACCAGGAATTTAAAGACACCTACCTCCCAAAGAGCGCAATTCATGCCTGGAAAGTTGAGCTGAAATCGGGGTTGAAGGCCCAGCAGTCGTTTTCCACAAAACAAGCTGCTCAAAATAAGGCTGCTATTGAAGCATCATTTCGTGTAAGTCACCTTATGGCTGAACACAAGAAGCCTTTTACTGATGGCGATTTATTCAAGGAAGCAATGGTCATTACCGCAGAGACTGTTTTTAATGACTTTAAAAACAAAAATGGCATCACAACCGTAATACATAATATACTGCTTGGCCCTGCAACAGTGACAAGGAGGGTAGAGTCACCGTCAGAGGATGTGAATATTTTTCACTACAGTTCGATGAATCCCTGGATGTAATGCAAACAGCTCAGCTTGTTGCATTTGTCAGAATGGCTTTCCAGGATTTTACAACAAAGGAGGACTTCCTCACTCTTTTTCAATTAAAGGAAAGAACGAGAGGTGAGGATATTTACAATGAGTTTTTAAAAATATGTCCAAGAAAATGACATCCCTATTCATAAACTGGTGGGAATTACTACTGATGGGGCCAAGCAATGCTGGGTGTGTCCATCAGTTTTATAGCACTGAAAGTGCCTACCTCGGGTTAACTTATCAATGTGAAGTTGCATTTTAACAGATGAAAATTATTAAATCTAAGTACAGGAGCTGATTTACTGACAGACACCTCACTGGGGTTGCCAACTGTCTCACTCCCAAATAAGGGACAAAAGTAACAGTCAAATCCCGGGACATTTGTGTTTACCCCGAGAAAGACTACCATGACCATGAGGCCTTGCACGAGCACCTCTGTGCGCATGCGTGATGTGCCGATTTTTTTTAACCCCATGAATCGGTTTTGGCTCAATCTTCATTATTTCTACTTTATATAGGCTGTGTATTTATCATCTCATTCCTGCTTTTACTATATGTTAATGCTATTTTAGGTTTTATGTGTTATTTGGTATGATTTGGTAGGTTTTTTTTGGGTCTAGGAACACTCAAAAAAATTTCCCATATAGATTACCAGTATTTGCTTCTTCGGCGTAAAGCATTTCGGCACGAAACATTTCATAGGAGCGTTCTACCTTAGCGGGGGGAATACAGGACAGTTGGCAACCCTACACCTCACAGACCGTCTCAGACTGACTGTCTGTAGTTATGAGCCAAATTTCAGGGAACTAGCAGAAAGTGTTCAGCCCCAGTCATCACACTGAGTGCAACACTCAATTTTTATTCATTTATTTTTCGTGTTGAAATAAAATTAAATAATGGAACTTAGAATTAAAGGTGTTAAGTATTGTAATATTCTTAAAGAAAGACAGCTGTGGCCTGTTTGATATGCTAGCTACGGTGTTTTCTTGTTTGAATTCATTTGAAAGTTTGACAAAAGTATTCTGTGTAATTCAAATACAATTCACCCAAATAAAAGGCCTCAAACTGGAAGTACAATCTGAGCTGTTTTTTCTCTAAACGATTTAGTCGGTAGATCTTGCCTTTCACTGAGGTTGAGGTGGGGGATCTTGGGCTTAAAAAGGTTAGTGACCACTACCGTAGAGAGAGGTGAGGACAGCCCAGTGCATCCGTAGATGAGAACTTCCCACTATTCAGGACACTTACACAGGTGTGTAGAAAGGGCCCAAAGGATCATTACGTACCTGAGTCACCCCAACCACAAACTGTTTCAGCTGCTACCCTCCGGGAAACGGTAACACAGCATAAAAGCCAGGACTAACAGCTCCGGAACAGTTTCTTCCATCAGGCCATCAAACTGCTTAACCCATGCTGACACAAATGTATTTCTATATTCTACTGACTATCTTGTTGTACATAATATTTATTATAAATGGCACATTGCACATTTAGACAGAGACGCAACAAAAATATTTTTTCTCTTCATTGAGATGAAGGATGTAAGTAATAAAGTCAATTCAAATTAATTTTTTTTTATTTTTAGCAATTTTCCTTTCTTAGGCACTTCATGAATATCATGAAGATTTTTTTGGCTTAAATGAATCCAAATATGCAATGATGCTTTTCTTATTGGCAACTTCGCTTCTTTCAGCCATTTCACTTCTTTCACTCTGACTTCCCCACTCTTCATCTGTATCGTGTATCATTGGAACCATCTTACTCTGTTCTGCAAACAAAAGGGAATTTTTAACAATGTATATTTAAAATGAATAATTAGTTCTGATTATTTTGGGACTTTTTCAATGTTTATTACTGTTAGGAAGTGCCACTTAGAGGATTTGTGAATACAATTTCCATCAAGCTGAATGTTTCACATCTGATTTTGCAAGAAGTTCAAAGGTCCACATACCTTTCACAATTACACTTGCTCTATAATGTACAGACACACTAATCCGGTAGGTGCTGATGTGTGCATTTCTGTACAGAAGTATGACCTGGCCCGTTAGGCTAGTTCCGTAATATTATTTCCTTGATAATGAAATCTTTCTATTTTTCTCATCTGCCATTGACTTTCAAAGATTAATCCAATCCTTTTATGGTTGGATGAAGAAGATCAAAACCACGAGAAAATTTGCAGATCCTGGAAAATCAAGGCAAAACACACAAAATGTTGGAGGAACTCAGCAGGTCAGCATCCATGGAAATGAATAAACTGTCGACATTTCAGGCCGAGACTCTTCTTCAGGACCTTTTGACTTTTTCTTCATTTCCATAGATGTTACCTGACCTGCTGAGTTCCTCCAGTATTTTGGGTTTTCACTGAAGAAGATGTAAACTTTAATCATCGCAAACATGAGAGTCCAAATTATTTAATGTCATTTCCTGTACACAAGTGTAAGGAGAATGAAGTAATTGTTAGTCACACACACAAAATGCTGGAGGAACTCAGCAGGCCAAACAACATCTAATGGAAAAACTACAGTTGATATTTTAGACCGAGACCTTTCAGAAGGACTGGAGAAAAAAAGATGTGGAGTAGATTTAAAAGGTGGGGGTGGGGGAGAGATAAATACAAGATGATATGTGAGACCAGAAGGGGGAGGGATGAAGTAAAGAGCTGGAAAGCTGGAAAGAGATGCAGGGCTGGAGAAAGGGGTATCTTATAGGAGAGGACAGAAGGCCACGGAAGAAAGAAAATGGGGAGGAGCACCAGAGGGAGGCAATGGGCAGACAAGAAGATAAGGTGAGGGAGGGAAAAGAGATGAGGAATGAAGAAGTATGGGGTGTGGGGGCATTAACAGAACTTCTAGAAATCAATGTCCCTGCCTTTAGGCTGGAGGCTCTCCAGAGGGATATAAGGTGTTGTTCCTCCAACCTGAGTGTGGTCTCATTGTGACAATAGAGGAGGCCATGGATTGACATATTGGAATGGGAATGGGAAGTAAAATTAAAATGTGTGGCTCAGGGAGATCCTGCTTCTTCAGCCAGATGGTGTGCAGGTGCTCAGTGAAGTGATCTCCCAATCTATGTCAGGTCTCACCGATATACAGGAGGCCACACCAGGAGCACCAGACACAGTATATGACACCCAACAGTCTGACAGGTGAAGGACTGTTTGAGCCCCTGATTAGTATTGAAGGTGTAGGGACCTCACCTGGAAGGACTGTTTGGGGCCCTGAATAGTATTGAAGTATTAGTATTGAAGGTGTAGGGACAGGTGTAGCAATTGTTCCGCTTGCAGTGGGGAGAGACAAATAGACAAGGGAGTCACATGGAGACTGATCCCTGCAGAAAGTAGAAAGTGTGGGGGAGGGAAAGATGTGCTTGGTGGTGAGATCTCATTGGAGATGGTGGACGTTCTGGAGAATTATTTGCTGGACACAGAGGCTGGTGGTGTGATAGGTGAGGACAAGAGGAACCCTATTCCTGATAGGGTGGCAATAGGATGGGGTGAGAGCAGACGTGCATGAAATGGAAGAGATGCAGTTGAGGGCAGCGTTGATGGTGGAGAAAGGGTAA
Source organism: Mobula hypostoma (assembly GCF_963921235.1). Lineage (NCBI taxonomy): Eukaryota > Metazoa > Chordata > Chondrichthyes > Myliobatiformes > Myliobatidae > Mobula > Mobula hypostoma. The sequence continues at coordinate 52,741,618 of NC_086098.1, read as the reverse complement.
CTCCTTTCTTTGAAACAGGAGGACATCTTCTTCATTCTAGAATGAAAAGCTTCATCCTGAGAACAGAAATGGTGGAGATGGAGGAATTGAGAGAAGGGAATGGCATTTTTACAAGTAACGGGTGGGAGGAAATATAGCCCAGGTATCTGTGAGAGTCCTTGGGTTTATAATAGACTTCAGCAGATAAGCCGTCTCCAGAGGTAGATACAGTGAGACCGGGAAAGGGGAGGAAGGTGTTGGAAATGCACCAGGTAAATTTGAGAGCAAGGTGGAAGTTGGAGGCAAAGTTGATGAAGTCAACGAGTTCCACATGGGTGCAGGAAGCAGCGCCAATGCAGTCGTCGATGTAGCGTAGGAAAAGTGGGGAACAGACACGTGTGTAGGCTTGAAACATAGCTGACAAAATAGCAGGCAGAGCTGCGACCCATGATTGATTGATTGATTTCTATATTCTCATGTATTGCATTGTAATGCCACTGCTACGTTAACAATTTTTACGATTCTGCCTCTGAACCTGTCGTTAATCATATTGGTGACTGTCCAATGTGACAGAAATAGATTTTTTGATATACACCATTGGCACGTGGCCAAGTGGTTAAGGCATTGGTCTAGTGATCTGAAGGTCGCTAGTTGGAGCCTCAGCTGAGGCAGCGTGTTGTGCCTTTGAGCAAGGCACTTAACCGCACATTGCCTGCGACGACACCGGTGCCAAGCTGTATCGGCCCCTAGTGCCCTTCCCATGGACAGCATCGGTGGCGTGGAGAGGGGATACTTGCAGCATAGGCAACTGCCGGTCTTCTATACACCTTTGCCCAGGCCTGCATCCTGGAAAGCTTCCAAGGCGCAAATCCATGGTCTCATGAGACTAATGGATGCCTATAGATATATACCATTATCAGCTATTCAAAGTACTTTGTGATAATTTGTGTCAGTGCCACTGGGTGGCAATCATTTAGCTCTGAAGTTTTAGAGTTCTTTGGTACAGGGATGATGGTGGCTGATTTGAAGCACGTGGAGACAGCAGCCCAGATGAAAGAAGTGTTGAAGATGTCCACAAGATTATCAATTAGCTGGTGTGCACACCCCTTGAATACTCGGCCTGGAATGTTGTCTGTCTTAAACAGACTGTAAATAAAATATTTTTAGAAATACTTTTAGATTTAAATATAATACTTTAAGCAACTACTTACACTTCAAGAAACTTAAATTTTACTTGGAAGAACACTTAAATAGCTTTGCATGGCCTGCACAATAACACCCACCAAAACCATAATCCCACCTCAAGATTCAAGATTCACATTTATTTATCACATGCACATACATCAAAAATACACAGTGAAAGGTGTCATTTGTGTTAACAACCAACATGCACAAGGGTCTGGTAGGCAGCCTGCAAGAGTCACCACAACATTCTGGCATCAACATAGCATGCCCCCAGTGCTCAGCAGGACAACACAGAACTCAACAGGAAACAAAACAGCAAAAACAGTGAAACAAGCCCCATTCCTGTCTCCCACCCATACACGTACACACATGCACAGTCTTTCATCCACAGCACAGGCCAGCTTCAGCTTCCAGCCTCCAGTGAACTTGGGCTCGAACTCACAGACATTGGGCCCCCAACTTCCTCAGTGTACTCACAGAGATCTGCAGATTCCGGCTCTGGCCAATGGGCCTCAACTTCTGGTCCTCCATTTCAACCTTTGGGCCCCAGTCCTTAACATTGAGCCCAGGATCTATTAGTCACCAAATTGTAGCTCTCGAACTCTGCACTAGCTGATGGTGGGAACACAAAAGCTGGACCTTGAGCTCCTTTCTCACCCATTCGCAAACACAGGTTGTCATTAGACCTTGTTCCTCCAGCCTGCATGGAATTCCAACTCCTGATCCCTCCGACAACTTACTAACTCCGAATCCTCCAACAGCTCACTAACTCCTGATCCCTCCAACAACTCAGTAATTCCTGATCCCTCTGACAACTCACTAACTCCGAATCCCTCCAACAATTCACTAACTCTGAATCCCTCCAACAACTCATTAACTCCAGATCCCTCCGACAACTCACTAACTCCGAATCCCTCCAACAACTCACTAATTCCGAATCTCTCTGACAGCTCACTAACCCCGAATCCCACCAACAACTCACTATCTCCTAATCCCTCCGACAACTGTCTATCTCCTGATCCCTCTGACAGCTCACTAGCTCCAAATCCCTCCGACAACTCACCATAGAATAGTACTGCACAGTACAGGCCCTTCAGCCACCATTGTTGTGCTGACCCTGAAACGCTGCTTCCCATATAACCCCCACCTTCAATTCCCCTATATACCTGTCTGGTAGTGTTACATGTTCAAGGAGATCTGTGTTTTTATTTTTGTGAGAATGATGTAATGGTCTTTTGGAGGTCACCTGATGTGATTTTCCTGCAAATGTGAGGTCACGTGGTGACATGTGACCCATGACTATATAAGGGTCGACCCAGGTGATGCAGTGGGTTTTTGAGTTTGTAGATTTCCAGGTAGAACGTGCTGTGTTTCCATTTCTGTTGCGTGTTTGTTTTTATGACGCAGTTTCATTTTTAAAGCGGTTGTGCGTTTTGTTGCGAGATTCCATATTATTGGACTGGAAATTTTTGCTAGATGTGCTAATTTACCCAATTCCAACAATAGAAGGGAGGGTGAAGAATTTATCAAAGTACAGGATCGAAGGATTGAGAGGAGTCGGCATCATTTGGCAGTTTAATAAAGCATCAACCTTATCGAGGCTTCGTTGGAGGAGTAGCAACCTGCATCGGAGATAACTCTTGCTAAAAAGAGAAAGGAGTTCATGCGAAAAGGTGCTCTCTCTCTCCAGAGGAAATTAAGGTCAGTTGATTTAAACAGTTTATTTTCGGCATCATGAATCCTGTGGACAGAACCAGCAGGAAAGTTGCGTCTGTGAAGAAATCCTTCTCCAGAGAAGTCTCTCCCAATTGAATGTGTAAATCTGTTGGGCTTTTGAAGTTATCACTTTAAGAACTATATCTGACTGTATGGCTTTAAGATCTGTTTTTGCATTTAACGCTTTAAGAACCAGAGCCAAATGGCGAGTTGGTGAATGGTTGCATATCTGTTAACTGCCGCTTAAAGTTTTTGTTTGTTTTTGTTTCCTTATCGTTCATCCATGTTTAATGAATGTTTGCTTGTCTTTTCATAACCTGTCTCCATTGATATTCATTGTTGCCGGTTACGTAACATAAACTTTGGGGGCTCGTCTGGGATATGTTCAGATTTTGAGTTTAAGAGCTCGTAATTGTCATTTTGATTTGGAAAAGAGAAATACCGGATTTTTTTTTTGGTTTGATTGGTGTGTGTGTTGTATTCGGCAACAATGGATATTGATGGGTTTTTGAAGACGCCTGACTCAAGATCTTTAGAGAATGTGAGGAAACCTGAGGTATTGGAGATTGCTAGGAAGTTGGATATTAAAGGAATCATGAGGAATTCCACTAAGTCTTTCATACAAAGAAAAATCGCTGAACATTATATTACTTTGAATTTATTTGATGAGGAGGTGTTAGATAAGTTTTCAATGAGTAGTCTGGAAATGCAGTTACATCATGAACAAGGATATAAATGTAACAGGTTAACAGTGATAATACACACCTATACACAGAACTAGGGTAATAGGAATCAACCAAGATCTATTGCAGTCTAGGGGTAAAATGATCAGTCTTACAGTGACGCAGAGTTAATTTCAGCTCGTGCAGTTCGCAGTAATCGCTGTTGGACTGTTGGAGAGAGAGAGTGGGGGGGATGCAATTTGGTTCAGGCAGACCTTTGATGTCTTCACAGTTGGTTTCGGGCAGACCCTTTTTGATGTCTTCTATCCTGCACTGGTCACCAACTGTGACCCCTCCATTCCGGATACGATCGTTCTTCCGCGGTGAACCCAGTACCCAGGCAAGGGCGGACACACACACCAGGTTCCCACCGATCATACCTTTACACCCTGTGAGCCTATGGTCGGTCCCCACGAACCGGACCTCCAAACTCGCAGCACTTGTGGGGGCACACCGCTCTTTCCAGGGTCTCGTTGTCTTGTGGTCTCGTAGTGTCCTGTGCCTTAGCGAACCCGCACTTTTTATCCCCCTGCTGGGGTATCACCTGTCCATCAAACTTCAAACAGTTCAGGTTCAAAGCAACCGGTCTGTCAATATTCTGAATTGTGTTTCTTTTCCGTTAATCCCTCTCTCCTCTCTTATTAGCATTTTGAATGTTTCTCCATTGTCTCTCTTATCTCTCTCATTAGCATCAATTGTTCCATAGCTTGGTTTGGCGTCACAGAAGAAATTGGTGGAACAAACTTATGTGGAATTTGCCTATGAGAAATCTGTGTGTTTTGAGAGATGGGTTTCCTCTAAAAATGTGAATGGGTTGTATAATAAATTAAAAGAGCTGAATTTGCAGGAGGAATTTAAAAGAAGAATTCCTGTTGAAGTGAGAACATACTTAAATGAACGGAACACTGCTACATTGCAGGAGATTGCTAAATTGGCTAATGAGTATGTTTTAATTCACAAGAATAAATTTTCTCCAGGTGTAATTTTTAAAAGTGAAAACAGCACAGAGAGTCAAGGAAAGTCAGAAATTAAATTTGAAGTTAGTGAGAAAAGTAAGGATGAAGGGAGACACGTGAAGGAAAGACATTTTGGTATTATTTGTAATTATTGTAAGAAACCTGGACATGTAATAGCTAATTGCTTCCAAATGAAACGGAAAGAGAAAGAAGTGGTCCCAGATGTTTGCGTGCAGCATATTGAAAAACCTGTAAACCCACAGGGTTTAGAAAATATTAATGGAGATGTGTCAGAGTCTGACCAAGTTAAGTAGAGATATGAAGCTTTTATAACAGAAGGATTTGTATCCTTGAAAGAGGGATCCAATTCAGTACCAATAAGGATACTTAGAGATACTGGAGCTTCACAGTCACTAATATTAGACAGTGTGCTAAGGTTTAGTGATGAGTCTGACATTGCTGAGGTAAAGTATATAAGAGGAGTTGGGAGGGCCCTTATGCCAGTACATTTACATAGAGTAAATTTAAGGTCAGGATTAGTTACAGGGGTTGTTAATATAGGACTACAATCCAGTTTACCTGTGAATGATGTTTCTCTTTTGTTAGGGAATGATTTAGCAGGTGGACAAGTTTTTCCTGAAGCACATTTGACAATAAATTCAAATTCTGAGGAACCACAGAGGAATTCTAACACAGGTTCTTCCTGTGTTGTAACAACAGCTATGGCTAAAAAGACTGATGTAAAGGGTGAGGTTGTTACCCATGACAGTTCAAATCAAGATTCGAATTTTGAGGATGTATCAGAAACTTTCTTGCCTACATTATTTGATCAGGATTTTGATGGTAAGTCTGATCAGGAAGATTTGTCAAATCTCAGAAGGAGATGATAGCAGAGCAGGGTAGAGATCCTGGGGTAGTTAAATTAAAAGAACAAGCTCGTCCAGATAGTGAGATTGAAAAAGTACCAGTTGGATATTATTTTGAAAAGAAGGTATTAATGAGAAAGTGGAGATCGCCTACAATTCCTGCTAGTGAGGAATGGGAAGTTAATCATCAGCTGGTAGTTCCTAAAATTTACCGACATGAGATATTGACTATGGCTCATAGTATTCCTTTGGGTGGTCATTTAGGGGTAAAGAAAACTATGAACAAACTTTCTAAATATTTTTATTGGCCTAGTTTAAGACAAGATATGGCAACATTTTTAGAACGTGTCACATGTATCAAATTGTTGGTAATCCTAATCAGGTTACTCCAGTGGCCCCACTGCAAACAATTCCTGTATTTGGTGAGCCGTTCTCAAAAATCATTGTAGACTGTGTAGGTCCTTTGCCAAACACTAAAACTGGACATCAATATTTATTAACTATTATGTGCACAGCTTCTCGGTTTCCAGAGGCAGTACCTCTTAGGAATATAACAGCTAAAACCGTGACAAAGGCTCTTAAAAAATCATTTACTTATTTTGAGTTGCCTATGGAAATACAATCAGATCAAGGTAGTAATTTTATGTCTGGGTTGTTTTAGCAGATAGTTTATAAACTGGGAGAAAAGAAGATTATTTCCTCAGCCTATCATCCAGAATCACAAGGAGCCTTGGAGAGATTTCATTCTGCACTAAAAGCTATGATTAGAACATATTGTGTGGAAAATGAAAAGGAAGGAATGAAGGTATACATTTACTACTTTTTGCAGTAAGAGAGGCACTGCAGGAATCATTAGGTTTTAGTCCTTTTGAACTTGTGTTTGGACGTAGAGTTCGAGGACCTTTGGCTTTGTTGAAGGAACAGTTGATTAATAAAGAAGTACACACTAGTTTGCTAGATTATGTTTTGAAATTTAAAGACAGATTGTACAAAGCTTGTAGCTTGGCCAAGGAAAATTTAAAGTTGGCTCAAGAGAAGATGAAAATGTGGTATGATAAGGAAGCTAGGATGAGGTCATTTAAGCATGGAGATTAGTTGTTGGTTCTTTTCCCAATGCAAACGAACCCATTACAAGCCAAATTCCATGGCCCTTATGAGATTAAATCAAAAGTAAATAATGTAGATTATGTGGATAAAAACCCCAGATCAGAGGAAGACAACATAATTGTGTCATATAAATATGATAAAACCGTATTATGAGAGAGAAGTTGCTACTATGACTGTTGTGATCAATAATGAGTCTGATCTTGATGAGTACTTAATAGAGGATTCATCTGAAACTCATTTTAAACCTAACATTATTTTAGCCAGGTACCAAATTCAAAAATTCTGGAAAATATTGATGAAAAATTAGCTCATTTACAGCCAGAGCAGAGAGAGCAGATGAAACTGTTAATTTTTGAATATAGAGATTTATTTCCAGACGTCACTAGAAGAACCACCGTAGCTATGCATGATGTAGATGTGGGAGATGCAAAACCCATAAAACATCCATATCGAATGAACAGGGAAAAATGTGAACTGGCTGAACAAGAAATTAAGTATATGTTAGAGCATGATATTATTAGACATTCTAATTTGAATTGTAGTTTACCATGTTATATGTTACCTAAGCCAGACCATAGTATTAGGTTTTATACAGATTACAGAAAGGTGAATTCTGTGACAAAAACTGATATGTATCCAATCACTAGGGTAGATGATTGTGTGGACAAAGTTGAACAGGTCAAATTCCTTACAAAAATTGATTTGTTAAAAGGTTATTGGTGTGTTCCATTGACAGATAGAGGTAGAGAGATTTCAGCATTTGTAACCCCATCTGGGTTATATGAATAGAACGCTTTTCCATTTGGGATGAAGAATGCACCAGGTACTTTTCAAAGGATGTTTAATGGGGTGATTCAGGGATTAAAAGATACAGATGCCTATATTGAAGATTTGGTTACAGGGAATAATACATGGAAAGCACATATTACGGCAGTGGAGAAATTATTTGAGAGACTTTCAAAAGCTAACTTTCCTATTAACTTAACTAAAAGTGAATTTGGGCATGCCACTGTGACAGTTAAGGAAAAGGGTTAAGGAAATTAGACTCCAATTTAATACCACAGTCTAATGTTACAGGAGTACAATATTTTGATCGCTCATATTAAGGGTAAAGACAATGTGATCACTGATTGTTTGTCTAGATGTTAAAGATACAATGAAAATTTGTTTTTTTGGAGTAGTATTTTAACATTTGTAACACTCCTACTGTACATTAGTTTGTAAAGGGCTGAAAGATAAGATTGTATATATTGTGTATTTTGTAAATTTTATACCTTTGTATTTTTTTGTATAAATTGTTAACATTTTGTTCTTCAAGAGACCAAATCTTTTTTTTGGACGGGAGTGTTACATGCTCAAGGAGATCTGTGTTTTTTCTGTGAGAATGATGTAATGGTCTTTTGGAGGTCACCTGATGTGATTTTCCTGCCGATGTGAGGTCACGTGATGACATGTGACCCATGACTATATAAGGATCGACCCAGGTGACGCAATGGGTTTTTTAGTTTGTAGATTTCCAGGTAGTACGTGCTGTGTTTCCGTTTCTGTTGCGTGTTTGTTTTTATAATGCTGTTTCATTTTTAAAACGGTTGTGCGGTTTGCTGCGAGATTCCATATTATTGGACTGGAAATTTTTGCTAGATGTGTTGATTTACCCAATTCCAACAGTGGAAGGGAGAGTGAAGAATTTATCGAAGTACAGAATCGAAGGATCGAGAGAAGTCGGCATCGTTTGGCAGTTTAATAAAGTTTACCCTATTGAGGCTTCGTTGTAGGAGCAGCTACCTGCATCCAAGATAACTCTTGCCAAAAAGAGCAAGGAGTTCATGCAAAAAGGTGCTCTCTCTCTCTAAAGGAATTTAAGGTCAGTTGACTTAAACTGTTTATTTTCGGCATCGAGAATCCTGTGGACAGAACCAGCAGGAAAGTTGCGTCTGTAAAGAAATCTTTCTCCAGAGAAGTCTCTCCCAATTGAACGTATAAATCTGTTGGACTTCCGAAGTTATCGCTTTAAGAACTATATCTGACTGTATCGCTTTAAGAACTGTTTTCGCATTTAATGCTTTCAGAACCTGAGCTCAGTGGCGAGTTGGTGAACAGCTGCATATCTGTTAACTTCCGCTTAAAGGTTTCGTTTGTTTTTTTTAATCATTTATCCGTGTTGAATAAATGTTTGTTTTTTTTTAAATAACCTGTCACAATTTATATTCACTGTTGCCAGTTACGTAACAGTGGTCTCTTAAATTTAACTAGTATATCTGCCTCAGGCAGTGCATTCCACGCACCAACAACTCTGAGTAAAAATCCCTCCTCTAATATCCCCCTTGAACTTCCCACCCCTTACCTTAAAGCCATGTCCTCTCCTATTGAGCAGTGGTGCCCTGGGGAAGAGGCTCTGGGTATCCACTCTATCTACTCCTCTTAATATCTTGTATATCTCTATCATGTCTCCTCTCATCCTCCTTCTCTCCAAAGAGTAAAGCCCTAGCTCTCCTAATCTCTGATCATAATCCATACTCTCTAAACCAGGCAGCATCCTGGTAAATCTCCTCTGTACCCTTTCCAATGTTTCCACATCCCTCCTTCCTTCCTATAATGAGGTGACCAGAACTGGACACAATACTCCAAGTGTGGCCTAACCAGAGTTTTATACAGCTGCATCATTACATCGCGACTCTTAAACTCTATCCCTCGTCTTATGAAACCTAACACCCCATAAGCTTTCTTAATTACCCTGTCTACCTGTGAGGCCACTTTCAGGGCTCTGTGGACAAGTACCCCCAGATCCCTCTGCTCCTCCACACTACCAAGTATCTTGCCTTTTACTTTGTACTCTGCCTTGGAGTTTGTCCTTCCAAAGTGTACCACCTCACACTTCTCCGGGTTGAACTCCATCTGCCACTTCTGAGCCCACTTCTGCATCCTATCAATGTCCCTCCGCAATCTTCGACAATCTTCTACACTACTCAACAAAGCCTTCTCATGCTACCTTCTTAAGCTCCTTTCTTGCTACCCTATATTCCTCAATAGACCCATCTGATCCTTGCTTCCTGAACCTCATGTATGCTGCCTTATTCCACCTGACTAGGTTTTCCACCTCACTTATCACCCATGGTTCCTTCACCCTGCCAATCTTTATCTTCCTCACCGAGATAAATTTATCCCTAACATCCTTATTTATCAATTGTTCTGCCTTCCAGATTATCCTAAATTCATCCAACTCCAGTTCCAGCTCCTTAATGTGGTCTTTCAGGAGGTGTGGTTGGCTGCATTTCCCGCAGGTGTAGTCATCAAGGAGACCATCAGATTCAATGATTTCCCACATTATACAGGAGGAACATTCTACTGCCATCCTGCCTGTACTGTTCTCTGGGCAACCAAGACCGATCAGTAATAACGAAAGGAAGAACCTACCTTTCTTATCTTTCTTTGGCCTCAGCCTCTTTCAATTAAGCCTCTTGAGTCAAAGCCTCGAGGTTCCCATTCTGACTCTAGCCCCCACACTGATGATGGCCTCTCCAACAATGGCTGCTCCACTTGCCTTCTGCTGCCGCTGATGCCTCTGACATCGAAGTCAACAAAGTCTAAATCAAGTTCATCTGGCCATTCTCAGGATTTCAACTCTAATCCCTTCCAGTATCCTAGTGAATAGACAATTTATTGCTTCTGGATGCAATAGCTTTTCCTGATACTTTCTGCCAATAATTAGACATGATTCTGGATATAATTTCTGCTTCTCTCTCCATCTGCACTTCTTATCCATTTTCCTTCCTCATGCCTGTGTCATTGTTCCTTCATAATGCTCCTCCTTTTTAATAATTCTTCTTCTCCTAGCCTTGCATCCCTTTGTCACCTCAATTTCTCCATGATCCTTTCTGTTCCTCTCCCGCTTTCCTTACTATTTCATCTATTCATTTCATTGAGACTAATTGTATTTTATCTTTCAACTGGATTATTGTGCTTGGTATTGATGCCAAGGTTGTATAGTAGAGGCATCAACTATATTTTTTTTGTTTTGTTTTCATATTCTTTTTATCTTTTTATTACCAAACAAAAAAACAAGACAAAAGAAAAGCACATCTACAAAAACCATGAGCTTAACAAAATCTATTTAAATATTGAGCAGCAATAGGGAGAAAAATATAAAGGCAAAGGTAAACATACACAGCAGAGGTGCACCACACCACAAAACCTCAGTCCTCACCCCGTAAGAAAGTCCAATACAGGGCCCCATATCCTTTCAAAGATGTCCCCTCTGTCCTCATTACATAGTCTCAGTCTCTCCAAATGTAAAGTATTTCCCAGTTCTCTCAGCCACAGATCGTACTTAGGCACAGAGTCCATTTTCCACATTTGCAGGATTAACTTCTTAGCAATCACCGTTCCAAACAATACAGCCTTTTTTTCATACTTATTGGCTGAAGATAGGGAGCTGGTTGCTCCAAGGATGGCTATGAGCGGGTCTGGTTCCCACCGCTTCCCAAAAGCCTCAGAGAAACAGTGAAAAATACTTTTCCAGTATGCATAAAGCTTACAACATGACCACAATGAATGTGACAAGTTACTGTTCACAGATTTACATCTATTACAAACTGCTGAAACATCAGGGTAGAAACCGTGCAACTTTTCTTTGGAATAATGAAGTCTATGTATTGTTTTAAACTGGATAAGTCTGTGTCTGGCGTTGACCGAACAAACATGTATATTCTTAAAACACTCATCCCAGACCTCCTCTGTCAGTTCAATACAGACTACTTACTTTCGAAGAATATTAGAATTTACTTACTAAAGACATTTTTTAAAATCCATTAAAGAAAATGAAGTTTTACTTAATTGCTCACAGCAAACCATTGACTCTCTTGTGATCTTGGACATGAAACTCATACTCAAACTGTCTAAAAAAAATCACCCTTAGAAATTCTAAAACAGATCTTCAAACAAAAAGGAATAAACTAGAATGTGGACCAATAGACAGTGGCTTAAAAAGAATCTAATTTCAGTGGTTTGTGTTACCTCTCAGGAGATCAAGGAAGGACGTGGTAATGTGACAGAAGTGCTGACAGGATTACTGAATAACTTAAACGGAAATCTGACAAACAGGGAGATTTCTAATCCAGACTCTCGAGTTTCTGTTGACATTCTAGATACACTTTCCGAGCATTAAAGAAAGAAGACATAGAAATTTCTAGCCAAAATCTGAAAGAAAGTAATTTCCTTTCATTTTAAGAATAAAAATTCTAATAAAATCCAAAATTACAAATAAAAATCCAAATGAAACATTGTACCGAGTTCATTACTTGAATGCCTGCCTGTGTCCCAGTATAAAGAGAGTAGTTCAATATCTCTTTAGAAAATGCAAAGAAATCTACTGGCAAATACATTATTTGATTGATATTAATAATTTTGATTGAATAGGATTGGTTACTTTTTGAATTGTTGCAGTCATCCCAGTGAAGATCCCGATTTTAGGTGAAAGCTTGGTGAATTAATTCAAAGTAAGGATGGTGACAAGGAGGGGCAGCGTAAGGCAGTGCTCCCATGTACTTAACACCCTTGCCTTTCTTTGTGGTAGAGATTTAAGGTATGACAGCTGCTATCAGACTAAATTGAAAAGTAACTGCAGAAGATTTATAGAGGGTATACACTGTGGTCACAGTAGTGGAGAAGGGAATGAATGTTTAGAGTGTGAATGGTGTTGGAATCAAATACTCTGCTTTGTTCTGGTTCTGTTTCCCAGTAGTAGGATTTGCAGTGGAATTGGTATAAAAATCCAAGCAATGTGATTTCCACACATTGCAGTCTGGCTGTAAACCAAACCAATTTCTTGGCTTACTTTTTTTAAATCATGCTTGCTTGGAATCAGGGCATTAAACCATAAGATCATAAGACATAGGAGCAGAATTAGGCCATTCAGCCCATTTTTGTCTGCTCCACCATTCCATCATGGAGGTTCCACAGATTCACTTGGTCTCCATTGCAGTCTATGGCAGAGCATTCCATAGATTCACCACTTTCTAGCTAAAAAAATACCTCTTTACCTCTGTTCTAAAGGGTCACCCCTCAACTTTGAGGCTGTGACCTCTAGTTCAGCCAAGTTTTTGCCCATTCTTACAATTTGTCTAATTCCTGCTGCAATCTCCAGCTACACCTGCACCTACACCTCCAGCTATCTTCATACCATCTGCAAATTTTGCCACAAAGCTATCAATCCCATTATCTAAATCAGTGACAAACAAGGTGAAAAGCAGTGGTCCCAATACTGACCCCTGAGGAACTCCACTGGTCACTGGCAGCTAAGTAGAAAAGGCCCCTTTTATTTCCACTCACTGTCTCCTGCCATCAGTCATTACACTAACCATGCCAGTATCTTTGCCGTAACGCCATTGCATTTTATCTTAAGCAGCCTCGTATGTGTCAACTTATCAGAAACCTTTTGAAAATCCAAGTAAATGACATCCACCGCCTCTCCTTTGTCCACCCTGCTTGTTACATCCTTGAAGAGCTCTAACAGATTTGTCAGGCAAAAATTTCCTTTACAGAAACTATGCTGACTTTGACTTATTTTAGCATTAGTCTCCAACTAGCCCAAAACCTTAATAATAGACTCCAACGCTTTCCCAGCCACTGCGGTTAGGCTAACTGGCCTATAATTTCCCTTCTTTTGCCTTCTTCCCTTCTTAAAGGAATTGACATTTGCAATTTTCCAGTCCTCTGGGAAAATGCCAGAATCAAGTGATTCTTGAAAGATCATGACCAATGCATATGTTATCTCTTCAGCCACCTCCCTCAGGACTCTGGGATGTAGTCCATCTGGCCCAGGTGACTTATCCACCTCAAGACCTTTGAGTTTGCCTAGCACTTTTTCCTTTGTAATAGCAATGGCATTTGCTTCCACTCCCTGACACTCACGGATGTCTGGCACACTGCTGGTGTCTTCCACGATAAAGACTGATGCAAAGTACTCATTAAGTTCATCTGCATGTCTTTGTCCCCCATTATATCTCACCAGCATCATCTTCCAGTGGTCCAATACCAACTCCCACCTCTTTATATATCTGAAAAAACTTTTGGTATCCTACTTTACATTATTGGCTAGTCTGCCCTCATATTTCATCTTTTCCCTTCTTATAGCTTTTTTAGTTGCCTTTCGTTAGATTTTAAAAGCTTCCCAATCATCCAGCTTCCCACTCACTTTTGCTACCTTATATGCCCTTCCCTTGGTTTTTATGCAGTCCTTTATCAGCCACAGTTGCCTCCCCCTGCCATTTGAGGACTTCTTCCTCTGTGGACAGATCTATCCTGTGCTCGTGAACTGTTCCCAGAAACTTCCGTGATCTCCGCTCTGCCTTTATCCCAGCCAATATCCTCCTCCAATCCAATCGGGCAAGCTTCTCTCTCATGCCTCTGTAATTCCGTTTATACCATTGCGATACTGATAGATGTGACTTATGCTCCTCCCTCTCAAATTGCAGTATGAATTCAATCATATTATGATCATTGCCTCCTCAGGGTTTCTTCATGTTAAGCTCCCTAATAAGATCTGTGTTATGACACAAAACCCAATCTAAGATGGCTTTTCCCCAATTAGGCTCAAACACAAGCTGCTTTAAAAAGCCATCTTGTAGGCATTCAACAAACTCCCTCTCTTGCAATCTGACACCAGCCTTTTTTTCCCAATCCCCTTGCATATTGAATTCCCTCATTACAATTGTGTCTTTACCCTTATTACATGCCCTTTCCAGCTACCTTCGCAATCTCAAGCCCACATGCTGGTTACTATTTGGAAGCCTATATATGATTCCCATAATGTTTTTCTCATACTTGCAGTTTCTTAAATCCACCCACAAAGGTTCAACATTCTCTTACCCTATGTCACTTCTTTCTAAGGATGTAATTCCATCTCTTACCAACAAAGCCACACCGCCATCTATGCCTTCTTGCTTTTCCTTTTGATACAAAGTATATTCTTTCATGTTAAGCTCCCAATTATGGTCGTCTTACAGCCACAATCAGTGAAGCCCACAACATCAAATCAGCCATTGATTGAGTTTATCCATGAGTTTATCCAGCTTATTCTGAATGCTGCACACATTTAAATACAGCACCTTCAGTCCTGCATTCTCCCTTTTGAATTTTAACTCTTTGCTCTGTCTGCATTTGATTGGCTTGTCCTTCCATACAGTCATGTTACACCCAGCAATTACTTGTAAACCTGTTGGCTCATCCTCAGCTCTATCATGCTATTTCCCATCCTCCTGCCATATTAGTTTCAACCACTCCCAACAGCTCTGGTAAATCTGCCCACAAGAATATTTGTCCCCTCGGATTGAAGTGCAAGAGATCACACCTGCCCCAGAATAGGTCACAATTATCCAGAATTCTGAATCCCTGCCCTCTGCTTATTTCATCATATTTAGATGCGGGAAGCATTCTTTAAACATTTCAGGTCAATGGTGAGTATGCTTCTAAATATAAAGTTACATTGCGGACAATAAGATTTACTTGCAATATTATTGGAGAAAAATATCCATTGAGGCCCCATAAGATCTATCAATAAATAAGCCTGTTATCAGTGTCATGTGTGAGAGAGATAACGAGAGACAATGGAGAACCATTCAAAATGCTAATAAGAGAGAAGAGAGAGATTAACGCGAAAGAGACACATAATTCAGATGTTGGCATCTGCCACAGACAGTTTGTTTTGAACCTGAACTGTTTAAAGTTTGATGGACAGGTAATACCTCATCAGGGTGATAAAAATAGCGGGTTTGCTAAGGCACAACACATATGCCACAAGACCCTGGAAAAAGCACTGTGCCCCACAAGTTGGTGGAGTTTGGAGGACCGATTCTTTGGAATTGGTCAGAGGCTCACAGGGTGTAGAATTATGATGAGTGGGAACCTGGTCTGTGTCCGCCCTTGCCTGGGTGCCGGGTTCACCACGGTAGAACGATCACATCCGGAACGGAGGGGTCACAGTCGGTGACCACAGCTGGATCAGCAGGCATCGAAAGGTTTTCCTGAAACCAACTGCACCTATCTCTCTCTCTCTCTCCCTCTCACCCTCTCTCCCTCTCTCAAGAAAATCATAAAGGATACCCAAATTTTACAAGAATGATGCAATTGGAACTCAGCAAGACAAAACATCCTTCTGGAGATTTCACAGCTCTCAGGCAAGGTAATTTGTCTGCTGGACCTGTAACAGATTAACATACCTGAAGAAGAACATCTCCATTCAATGAACGGAGAGAATGAGAATCAGGTTTATTATCCCTGGCATGCATGACATAGACATAGAAACATAGAAACATAGAAAATAGGTGCAGGAGTAGGCCATTCGGCCCTTTGAGCCTGCACCGCCATTTATTATGATCATGGCTGATCATCCAACTCAGAACCCAGCCTTCCCTCCATACCCCCTGACCCCTGTAGCCACAAGGGCCATATCTAACTTCCTTTTAAACATAGCTAATGAACTGGCCTCAACAGTTTGCTGTGGCAGAGAATTCCACAGATTCACCACTCTCTGTGTGAAGAAGTTTTTCCTAACCTCGGTCCTAAAAGGCTTCCCCTCTATCCTCAAACTGTGACCCCTCGTTCTAGACCTCCCCAACATCGGGAACAATCTTCCTGCATCTAGCCTGTCCAATCCCTTTAGGATCTTATACGTTTCAATCAGATCCCCCCTCAATCTTCTAAATTCCAACGAGTACAAGCCCAGTTCATCCAGTCTTTCTTCATATGAAAGACCTGCCATCCCAGGAATCAATCTGGTGAACCTTCTTTGTACTCCCTCTATGGCAAAGATGTCTTTCCTCAGATTAGGGGACCAAAACTGCACACAATACTCCAGGTGTGGTCTCACCAAGGCCTTGTACAACTGCAGTAGTACCTCCCTGCTCCTGTACTCGAATCCTCTCGCTATAAATGCCAGCATACCGTTCGCCTTTTTCACCGCCTGCTGTACCTGCATGCCCACTTTCAATGACTGGTGTATAATGACACCCAGGTCTCGTTGCACCTCCCCTTTTCCTAATCGGCCACCATTCAGATAATAATCTGTTTTCCTATTTTTGCCACCAAAGTGGATAACTTCACATTTATCCACATTAAATTGCATCTGCCATGAGTTTGCCCACTCACCCAACCTATCCAAGTCACCCTGCATCCTCTTAGCATCCTCCTCACTGCTAACACTGCCACCCAGCTTCGTGTCATCCGCAAACTTGGAGATGCTGCATTTAATTCCCTCATCCAAGTCATTAATATATATTGTAAACAACTGGGGTCCCAGCACTGAGCCTTGCGGTACCCCACTAGTCACCGCCTGCCATTCTGAAAAGGTCCCGTTTATTCCCACTCTTTGCTTCCTGTCTGCTAACCAATTCTCCACCCACACCAATACCTTACCCCCAATACCGTGTGCTTTAAGTTTGCACACTAATCTCCTATGTGGGACCTTGTCAAAAGCCTTTTGAAAATCCAAATATACCACATCCACTGGTTCTCCCCTATCCACTCTACTAGTTACATCCTCAAAAAATTCTATGAGATTCGTCAGACATGATTTTCCTTTCACAAATCCATGCTGACTTTGTCCGATCATTTCACCGCTTTCCAAATGTGCTGTTATCACATCCTTGATAACTGACTCCAGCAGTTTCCCCACCACCGACGTTAGGCTAACCGGCCTATAATTCCCCGGTTTCTCTCTCCCTCCTTTTTTAAAAAGTGGGGTTACATTAGCCACCCTCCAATCCTCAGGAACTAGTCCAGAATCTAACGAGTTTTGAAAAATTATCACTAATGCATCCACTATTTCTTGGGCCACTTCCTTAAGCACTCTGGGATGCAGACCATCTGGCCCTGGGGATTTATCTGCCTTCAATCCCTTCAATTTACCTAACACCACTTCCCTACTAACATGTATTTCGCTCAGTTCCTCCATCTCACTGGACCCTCTGTCCCTTACTATTTCTGGAAGATTATTTATGTCCTCCTTAGTGAAGACAGAACCAAAGTAATTATTCAATTGGTCTGCCATGTCCTTGCTCCCCATAATCAATTCACCTGTTTCTGTTTGCAGGGGACCTACATTTGTCTTTATCAGTCTTTTCCTTTTTACATATCTATAAAAGCTTTTACAGTCCGTTTTTATGTTCTCTGCCAGTTTTCTCTCATAATCTTTTTTCCCCTTCCTAATTAAGCCCTTTGTCCTCCTCTGCTGAACTCTGAATTTCTCCCAGTCCTCAGGTGAGCCACTTTCTCTGGCTAATTTGTATGCTACTTCTTTGGAATTGATACTATCCCTAATTTCTCTTGTCAGCCACGGGTGCACTACCTTCCTTGATTTATTCTTTTGCCAAACTGGGATGAACAATTGTTGTAGTTCATCCATGCAACCTTTAAATGCCTGCCATTGCATATCCACCGTCAATCCTTGAAGTGTCATTTGCCAGTCTATCTTAGCTAATTCATGTCTCATACCTTCAAAGTTACCCCTCTTTAAGTTCAGAACCTTTGTTTCTGAATTAACTACGTCACTCTCCATGTTAATGAAGAATTCCACCATATTATGGTCACTCTTACCCAAGGGGCCTCTCACGACAAGATCGCTAATTAACCCTTCCTCATTGCTCAAAACCCAGTCCAGAATAGCCTGCTCTCTAGTCGGTTCCTCGACATGTTGGTTCAAAAAACCATCCCGCATACATTCCAAGAAATCCTCTTCCTCAGCACCTTTACCAATTTGGTTCACCCAGTCTACATGTAGATTGAAGTCACCCATTATAACTGCTGTTCCTTTATTGCACACATTTCTAATTTCCTGTTTAATACTATCTCCGACCTCACTACTACTGTTAGGTGGCCTGTACACAACTCCCACCAGCGTCTTCTGCCCCTTAGTGTTACGCAGCTCTACCCATATCGATTCCACATCT
Organism: Mobula hypostoma; assembly: GCF_963921235.1. Taxonomy (NCBI): domain Eukaryota; kingdom Metazoa; phylum Chordata; class Chondrichthyes; order Myliobatiformes; family Myliobatidae; genus Mobula; species Mobula hypostoma. The sequence goes on along the minus strand of NC_086098.1, from coordinate 52,723,145 downwards.
TCCCGGCTTATGTCCTTCCTTTCTATTGCGTTAATCTCTTTTTTAACCAGCAACGCCACCCCACCTCCCCTTCCTTCGTGTCTATCCCTCCTGAATATTGAATATCCCTGAACGTTGAGCTCCCATCCCTGGTCACCCTGGAGCCATGTCTCTGTGATCCCAACTATATCATAATCATTAATAACAATCTGCACTTTCAATTCATCCACCTTATTACGAATGCTCCTTGCATTGACACATAAAGCCTTCAGGCACTCTTTTACAACTCTCTTAGCCCTTTTTAATGCTTGCCCTGGATTTGTCGGCCTGCCACTTTTACTTTTCCCCTTTGTACTTTTTGCTTCTACGCTCACTTTACACCCCTCTGTCTCTCTGCACTATGTATAGTGCAAAGCATAAAATTACAGTAGGAAAAGCAAACGTAAATAGTACAAAGAAATCAATAATAAGGTCATGTTCAGAAATCTGATGGCAGAGAGGATTCTGAATTGTTGAGTGTAGAAATTTCAGCTCCTTTACCTCCCCTCTGATGGTAGCGATGAGAAGAGGGCACATCTGGAATGGTGGGTGTGGGGGGGTCATTAGTGATAGATGCCACATTCTTGAGGCACCATCTCTTGAGGATGTCCTTGATGGTGCCCACGATGAAGCTGGCATCGTTTATAACCGTCTGCAGCCTCTTGCAGTCTGTGCACCAGAACCTCCGTACTCGGCTGTGATGCAGCTGTTGTATTGCTCTCCACTGCACGTTTATAGAAAGTTGTAAGTCACTGATGACATACTGATTCTCCTCCATCTCCCAAAATAATAACAAGATGAACTGCTGGGAGATAATTATGTAAAAATTCCCATTGGATTTAATTAACATAGTTTAAATGTTAACACTTGAAGTCTATTTGTAATTTTAGACTTAAGGTTTTTTCTTATTTTTATTTAACATATTTGTAAACAAGGTCCCAATAATTTTAAATGCTTATGAAATTCAAAGTCTTCCACAAATATAATTTATCTACTGAGTCTCACGCCAGTGTCTCATAGGCTGTCATAATTTGTTGATGGAACCAGCCACTTATGCTGGGAGATTATTTGGCTACAGAGGTAATTTTCTCCAGCCAGTCATGCTACCAGCAAGCCATTAGGATGTGGGAGACACCTGGAGCAGCCACAAGAAACCTGTGCAGTCACAGGGAGAATGGGCAGACTGCCTACAGACACACCCAAGGTCAGAAGAATATCTAGGTTCAGCAGAAGCATTAAATGCCACACAGCCTTCTCCAATGAGAGGTTTCAAAGAAAATGACACTCTTGTACAACTCATAGAATTCTTGAAACACTGCTACTTAGCCCATTGAGTCCATGCCAGATCCTTGCAGTACGATTAATTCTATTTTCCCCAATGCCCTACAAATGATCAAATTGCAATTAGCTTCTGAATCTCAATATTTGCAGTACTTATAGTATGAGTTTCAGGTCGTAACTACATCGCACAAAAATATTTTTCCTTACATTCCCCCTCATTCTAGCTTATCAATTTTAATTGGTGTTCCTTGTTCCTCAAACAAACTACCTATAGCTTAGCACTTCTCAATTTGCCAAACATTATCAAATACACCTCCATCGTATCTCCTCGCAATCTTCTTTGCTTGAAGAAGAACAGCTCCAGCTTCTCCAGTCCAGCCACAGATGGAAGGCGTCATCCTTAGAATCGTTCCATCCAATGTCCTGGACATTGCCCAGCATCTCCACTACTTTCATTAAAAGCAATCGCCTGATTTACAAGTTCACATTTTTAGCCTGTACCACTGTTTTGTAAAGTTGCAATATAACTTCCATGCACTTATATTCAATGACTATTTATAGAGTCTATGAACATATTTCTTTACAAGTTTTTCCTTCAACATTCCCTGCAACATATAATGATTTGCAAACATAGATCGAGGGCCTTCAGTTCCTCTAGAGCTGCTCCCATTTAGTTTATACTGTTCTTGTACTATAATCTCTTCATTCCTTTTGCCAGAATGCATCATTTCACATTTCTCTGTAGTGAATTACACTTGTTTCTCAACTGTACATTTTTCTTGGCTGAATATGTTCGCCTCAATGACCAGTTTCAGTATCTGCATACATTGCAACACCTAACGTATTAAGTTTTATTCCATATGCTCTCATCCAAGTCACTAAAACAATTCCCTGCTGCTGAACATAATGTGGTCTGGGTTTTCTGGGATAAAATGTTGGTATAGGAGGTAGGACAGAATCTAACAATACCAGCTGTTGAACACACCAGAGGAAAAGTAATTAAGATTTGTTTTGCTGGCAGAGCAATCTTTTTTTTCTGTTGGTGAGATTTATGCTGTTTGTAGTCCTATATTAAGTTTGAAAGCAAATATTCAGTACCCTCCTGAAGCAGGACCCAAGGAAAGGCTTCATAATGTCTGCTGCCCGGGCTGGAACATGAAAAAAACACCTTAGAAAATGAGTAGACAAGGCTGCAGTCATTAACAGTCTCAAAAGCTTACTACAGTTACCTCCCTTTGCCACCTTTTGCTAGTCTTTTTTAAAGTGATTATTCAGCAGAGTTCAAAGCAGAGTTTGACAAATGTTTTATCTATAAGGTGGTCAAGGGACAAGGAGAGAACACAGTACTCTCATGCTGAAACCGAGTTACATAAGAACATAAGATCATAAAAAGTAGGAGCAAAAGCTGGCCATCTAGCTCATTGAGCCTGCTCCACCATTCAATAAGATCATGTCTCATCTGGCCATGGACTCATCTCCACCTATCTGCCTTTTGCCCATAACCCTTAATTCCCCTGCTATGCAAAAATCTATCCAACTTTGTCTTAAATATATTTACTGAGGGAGCCTCCACTGCTTCATTGGACAGAGAATTCCATGGATTCACCACTCTGGGAGGAGCAGTTCTTCCTCATCTCCTTCCCAGATCTACTCCCCCGAATCTTGAGGCTATGTCCCCTAATTCTAGTCTCACGGACCAGTGAAAACAACTTTCCTGCCTCTATCTTATTTGAAATAGGACAAGGAATTCCTGGCCCTTTCATAATTTTTATTGTTTCTATAAGATCTCCTTTCATTCTCCTGAATTGCAGTGAGTACAGTTCCAGGTGTCTGAATCTCTCCTCACAGTCTAACCCCCTCATCTCTGAAATCAACCTGCTCAACCTCCTCTGCACTGCCTCCAAATCCAGTATGTCCTTCCTCAAGTACGGAGACCAGAACTTTATGCAGTACTCCAGGTGCGGCCTCACCAGTACCCTGTACAGTTGCAGCATAACCTCCCTGCTCTTAAATTCAATCCCTCCAGCAATGAAAACCAACATTTGCCTTGTTGATAGCCTGCTGCATCTGCAAACCAACCTTTCATGCACAAGCACTTCCAAGTCCTTCTGCACAGCAGCATGCTACAATTTTTTACCATTTAAATAATAACAATATATTAGACATGACTGGAACAGCAGGCTTGAGTGGAAGACTAGCTATCCCTGGTCCTATTTGAAATGCTTTTATGTATGCTCTACAAAGACCTGAAAATACACTAGAGTGTAAAACAGGAAGATAATGTCTAAGACGTGTCCAGAAAATAAATATTATAAATGGATTAGAAATAAAGAAACAGTGTTGAAGTTTTAAGTCAAGTTGTGTTTATTATCATATGCACAGGTAAGTTACAGGTGCAATGAAAAACAGTACCCTTATATTTCAGCATCACAGACACATAGATTCAGACAAAATACAGAACATACTGCAAATACTGTGAAATGGAGACACCCCTTTCTCCCTTCTTACGGAGAGAGAGAGCCTGTGTTACGTTGAATAGCAGGTGAACGAGTAGTCCTTGGGGTACTGCAAGTCTATGTTTTTGCTGTTGCTTTGCTGCACACTTGAGTGCTCGGTGATAGTGCCAATGCATTTATTTTGCTGGTGGGGGGAGGGGGGATCATTCCTTGCTTCCACATACGCGCGGGAGGGAAGGGAGCTGGGGGGTGGTCTTTGGGGTTCTTAAATTTAACTGTCATTCATTCTTCAGGGGCACTCCTCTGTTTCATGAATGCTTGCAAAGAAAAAGCATTTCAGGATGTATATTACATACATTTCTCTGACATTATATGTACGTTTGAAACTTTGAATGCTTTATGCATAAATTATACAAACAGTTAAGTGCAAAAAAGACTGTACAAAACAAGATAAAGTGCTCAGAGACAAGTCCATGGTCATGCAAGAGATGGTCTGATGTTTTCTGTTGCTGAGGGAGGATTAGAAACTGTATGTTTCAATAGAATAAAATCACAAAGTGAGTTCTTAATAATATACAGGGTCTGGATAATCAAAGCTACAGTAAGGACCTGGTAATCTGCTTTCTAAAAATGACTTTATAGAACAAATAACAAGATTCCTTTATTCTTTCAGGTCTCCTGAAGTAAATCCGAGAATGTCTCAACAAAGCAATCCTTTCACAGCCACAAAGTATAAGTGAAATTGGTAAGGAAAGGTGCATTGATTAAGAGACGGCCATTTGCTCTGTCAGAGTTGTTTCTCAGTTTGTCAATCTTCCATACCTACAACAGCAAACCCATTTGGGGTGAATTCTGCTTTTAATGAAAAATGTAGGTTTGAGGACATTGAGTGAAAATGATGGCCACATCAGCGGGATCAGAAGGAAACAGGTTCACTGAACTAAATGGAGAAAACATGGAAAGAAAGGACATGATATAATGTAAGCTAGAACAGAAAAGCAATATCACAAGAAAACCTTAAAAAAAGGATCAAGGGTCAATATTGCAAGATAATGGGAGTCATGAAAACCGAAATTAGATTGGTCCTGATGAAGGGTCTCAGCCTGAAACATCAGCTGTTCACTCTTTTCCATAGATGCTGCCTGGCCTGCTGAGTTCCTCCAGCATTTTGAGTGTGTTAGTTGAATAGGTCAGTCAAATGGATGTATAAAGTTATACACTTTGAAACAATAATAGTTACGAAGGGGTAAAGATAAGATAATTGTCATGGAAGTGGGAAAAAATAGGATGAAGGGCTGAGGCAGGAAGAAAGAGTCAGGGCCGGTGAGATTAAGAAGGGTTGTGGAATAAAATAGAGCTGGGGAGGGGAGCTGAAGGGATAGAAAGCAGGGGGTGGGTGAAATTTGGTGGGGACATAGGGAGTCATGATTAGATGTTCAATACCTTATGAAAGTAGGCCAAGTAGGAGAAAGTATCACAATTCAGTCAGGGGTAGTGTCTGCCCCTCCTGGCATAGGCAGCTGACATTTTTAATGCAATGAAGATCACTGAGCAAAAAGTGTATGCTTTATAATTATATAAACAATATCCTAATGATATTAGGATATTACTAACAGTATATAATTAATGTCACTCACTACTAATGTCCCTCTAAATCATGTTTGATTCAAGACTTTTGGCATGAAATGTCCCTTGTTGAACAGAATGTTAATAATGTAGGCAATTGAGTTCAGCTTTCATCAAAGTTGCTGCTGAACGCAGCAGACCAGACAGCATCTCTAGGAAGAGGTACGGTCGACGTTTCAGGCCGAAACCCTTCGTCCTGGCAAAGGGTCTCGGCCTGAAACGTGGACTGTACCTCTTCCTCGAGATGCTGCCTGGCCTGCTGCGTTCACCAGCAACTTTGATGTGTGTTGCTTGAATTTCCAGCATCTGCAGAAGTCCTGTTGTTTGAGTTCAGCTTTTCCTACTCATCTGCCATTCAGCCAAGAAAATATACTTCACAACATTCCCAGAATCATAGTCATGCAAAATTTATCAATAAATATGGAAGAAAGTAAGTTTTCTCTAATCCAATTTCTAAGATTACCTCTTGCAAGTTACAATTTTCTCTAAGACTTATGAATTCAAAGTTCAAAGTAAATTTATTATCAAAGTGCACGTGTGTCACCATATACCACTCTGAAATTGATTTTCTTGCAGGCATTCACAGTAGAACTAAGAAATACAATAGAATCAATGAAAAACTACACACAAACAAAAACTGACAGCCACTGTGTGAAAGAAGACAAACAGTGCAAATATTAAAAATAAATAAATATGTATACATACATATGTACATACGTACATACTACTGAGACCATGAATTGTAGAGTCTTTGAAAGTACCTCTATAGGTTGTGGAATCAGTTCAGTGTTGAGGCGAGGGAAATTATCTACACTAGTTCAAGTGCTTGATAGTTGAAGGGTAACAACTGTTGTGATAATATGGGACCTAAGGCTTCTGTACCTCCATCCCAATACTAGCAGTGAGAAGAGAGCATGGCCTGCGTGCTGCTTACTTGTGGCAGTGCTCCTCGCAGATGTGCTAAATGGTGTATTAATATATTACTTTATATCTTAAAGTGCATTACTATTATTAATTTAAATGAATTACATCCCCAACAGATAATGAAGAATGGAAAACAAGAAATTCTACAGCAAATCATTTACTCATGTCTTTGATGATTATCTTAGTACAGTTCTTAATAAAATTTTTAGCTTCTCTATGTACCAACCTTCTAATATGCTTTTTGTTAACTATATAGTATTTCAAAACTAGGAATGAAACAAAGTGTCAAGCATTAGTTAACTTTGGATTATTTAAGTATTGTTTCTAAGATGAATTTGAAAGTGTTGTTTGGTTTATCTTTCATCATATTGTATATTTAACTGTTATAACTCATTGAGAATAGAAGCATAAAATGACTTCAATTACATTACTGGTGTCTGTGGATACATTTATTCCCCACACTAAAATGCACCTGAGAATTTGATGATGACTCCTTAATCATGCAGATTGAAACAAAACTCTTTAAACTAATTTTGACTAGTTAAAGCTGTATTAATCTATAAACATTTTCCAGAGTTTGGAATTATCTTTTGATTATTTACTTTATATTTATTTGTCTGATAATAGGATTAGATATTTGGCTCTTTACCTTTTAGAGGATAAAGAGTGGAGAACAAGGTTGTGGTGAAGAGTAATGATTATTGAAATGTGCAATGTTGTACCAGCATCTAATTCAAAATTACCACAAAAAAATTACCAATAGCTTTCTTCCAATACACAACTTGGTAGCTTTCCCCATTAGGCTTTAAATGGAGATATGGATTTTAAATCAACAATACACGAGTGATGAAAAACTAATTTAAAAAAATAGAAATCCATTCAAATTGCAATTCATCCTCAAATTCAGCCAAACTTCAATAAGGACTTCCATTTCTGATCTCAAAGGAGCATTTGAAGTCTACAAAAAATTCAATCACTTGTGAGCCTACACTGAGTTTTGCTGTAAATGGAAACTGGCTACATGAACATTTTCTATTTTAGATAAGTAAAGACATATAATGCTTTTGTGTACTTTTAGATTGAATAGGAATAGGATTACTTGTAACTGATATAAATGCCATATGTAATAGTCTGGAGTTGTTTTGGTTGTTATTAATATTCAAAGAAAATATCTCTCATTCAAAATGTAATGCTTCATTCTAGACATAGATGATAAAAATAAATAAATAACTTTGTGAGATAATAAACTTACTATGTATTGCTTTTACTAGTATTATGCATTGAGCAGAAAGTTCCATTTATATGCAATATATCAATTTTAAGAAACAGTTGCAAAGAGTACTATGTCAGTAATTTCTTCCAAAAGCTGTCATCATTTTCTACCCTACCTTACTATAGCTGAAGGAATATTTTCAGTCATATAATAGTTATACCTTTACAGAAATCAGCCTATTATCTAACATCTTAAGCAAATAAAATAACAAAAGAATATACTCTGGGAAGAAATTTGTCTTTTCCTGATCGTACTGCAGAATTCGGGAACTGTCCCAGTAGTTCTAATCACCTCCGCATACATGCCATGAAAATTCTTTTCATATAGTCAAGTATATTTGCCACAGCTTTGACTATCTTATCAAACAACAATTTTATCTGTAATTAAATGCTCCCGTCACGCCATTCACAATGGCACCTCTAAACATGACATTGTATCCAATATTGGGAGTCATTCCTTGTTGCATTATAGCAGAATTGTTCCAATCTTTCCACATGACATAATCTTCCTCTTGCAAATTAACGTGGTACTTTGACAATGTTGAAAATCAGGAAAATTGTGGCAGGGGACAATATTAACTTGAAATCAAGATCAGGATCTGAGTCTTGGTCTGAAGTTTCATCTCTCATTCATCCAATTTGTTATTGCCATGTTATGCATTCTGGCCTCTACCTGTAAAGGTGACCATTATTTGGCAAATGATGAACACAAGAGGTTCTACAGACGCAGGAAGTCATGAGAAATACATACAAAATGCTGGAGGAATTCCAGCATTTTACAAAGTAGAAGTAACAATTACAGTACAGCTTACCTAGTGCTGTATCCATGGGGATATAGCACAAAACTCTTTACCAAAACAATTCAGCCCTTTGGTGGCAACAAAGGAATGGGGAACCAGGATGAGGCGCATTTTCTAAATGGCCTTGGAAATGAAGAAGATGGCATCACTGCACTTTGAGATGGCTATTCACGTATCATCAGACTGGAGCAGTCATATCTCTCTTCCAAATGCCAACGCAATTGACGCAGTGACATTATTTCCAAATCTTATTGTCCCAGGTCATGAGTGACTAAAAATTAAAAATTAAAAAAATATCTTGTTCATATTGTACAAACCTTGTCCATTCCCCTAGTCTAATGTTGGTCTCAGTTGTCAAGTATCAGCAGTGGGTCACTTTGTCATCACTGAAATAAAAGTTTAATATGAAACAAAAATTTTCCGTAAGAATGCATCTTCACTTATAGCATGGGGTTTAACGGGTAAAAGGAACTTGTGTGGCAGAAAATCATGATACGCGTAATATCATTACAGATTTAACCCTGTCATGTGCCTTTCCAATCTCTTCCATGTCTGCTGTTGTGATGGTATATGCTCATTTACTGTATATATCCACTTTCACAGGGATTTCTTTTGGGTGCCCTGTGTCATTTCTCTTTGTAGATTCTTCATATCCTGTTGACTCCTTCATCATAAGCAGCCCCTCAGGAATAAAGATTACTATTGAAGCCTATGTGGATGCACAGGCTATGCTACAGGTACAAGAGACATCTGGCAAATGAGTAATTGGGACAGTGGTATGTTTCACTTGTAGTTTAAACTGGACATTGCTGTGTTCCCGATAAATGTGTCAGTGGAGTTCAGTGCAGTCCTGAACACTCCTAAATTTTGAGTTGTCATGGGCTAGGGATTTCGACAAGTTGTTGAGGATTTCCACATTTTTCAAACAGGCTTTAAGAATATCTAAGTATTTCTTCCCATGAAAGTGCTTGGATGGTAACGACACGTGGTCTCCATCAAGCTCGCGGCTCTGATTTCATTCTTTATTTCAGATGGTTTTGGGGACAGAGAGGAGTGCGGTCAGGTTAAGAGTTAGTGACAATGATGAGGGGAAAATTGGCTGTAAGGCCAGAGTCTAATCCCCCGCTCCACATTTGAAGGCCAATGCCGTGGACTTGGGGCATCTATGGTCAGATGTTGGGAGATCCCCCCAGGGTCAATGAATTGTCAGTGGGTTCCAGAGCTGGAGTTCCATGTGGGCAGGAGGAATGAGGTCCGATGACACACAGGGCTCGCGGATCAGCAAGACTGAATTTGGAGGTCTAGTATTCAGTAATCGGCAGGTCCTGGGGTCAATGCTGAAGCTCGAGGCCTGACAGTCAAATCGCAAGTCTGTAAGTTGAGGAACATTGGCCAGTACCCAAGTCTATGAATCTCTGTGAGCCAGTGAGGAAGTTGAAGTTGAAGTTCAAATCTTTCAACCATACATGAATACAGCCAAACAAAACAGAAGGTCCAATGACTGCAAGATCACGTCCGCTGGAGGCTGAAGACAGCCTGTCCTGGAGTAGGTCAACTGTGTATGTGTGTGGGTGGGAGGGAGGGAGGAATGGGGCCTGGTTTGCTGTTGTTCATTTGCTGCTTGTTATGATCTGCTCTGTTGTGTTCCGTGTTGTTCGGCTGAGCGTTGTGGAGATGCTACGTTGGTGCCAGAATGTATGGTGACACTGGACACCGCATGGTGTGCTCCCTGCATACCCTTGGGTATTGTTGGTTGTTAACACAAATTATGCATTTCACTGTGTGTTTCTACATACACGTGATAAATATGAGACACCCCATTCAAGATTCAAAATTCCAGATTTAAAGTTCGAAGTTCAAGGTAAATTTATTATCCAAGTATAGATATGTCACCATACACAATCCTGAGATTATTTTTAATGGATTTATTGAGTATAACTACATACTCAATAAAACGATTTTAAAAAGAATCTCAGGTTTGTATATGGTGTGGTGACATATATGTACATTGTTAATAAATCTGCTTAGAACTTTGAATCTCAAATCTCTAACCTTGAGTAGGGTGTCTGATTCAGCTATATAACATTATTCATGCAAATAAAGTGGCCTACCTGTTGGATCTAAATTGGGCCTCTAGGTTGGGGCTGTTAACTTGGAAAATGATGCTGCCATTCGTGTGCTTATACTGATAACTAATTTGGAGGATTTGTAGAAAGGATGTTAGTGGTAACTTTCCATTGCTTTGAGGTACCTCCTGTAAGTTAACCATGTGCACAGAAGCACAAGGATTCCTGTTCTCTCGTAGATCATAAGCTTTTTTCCACCTTTAAGATATTGATCTTTCCTTTGGACCTCCAAATGCTGTGCTAATCAATTGAAGAAATAGTGTGCTCATCAGCACTGTGTACCCATTGTTTAAAAGTGGCTCCCATGGAATGGGAAGTTGTCCATGTTTCCCAGAATCTCACAAGAACCCTTTTTGTCAAGATGTTGTGTTGTACAATTTGACGTAAAGAACTTCTGTTTGACAATTTGTTAAAGTGCTATAAACTTTTGATTGGTAGCTTTTAAGTGCAAGGCTTGTCCTCTAGTATGCTTTAAAAATTGCTTCACTGATAATTTGGAGCTGCAAATGTGTGAACATGCAAGATTGCCTGTGTACTGCAACTCGATGACTAAAGTCGGCATAAACTTGCTTCTGAAGTGAAGGTGATTTAGATTAAACACTTTTCCCTTTGTCCTGCAGAATAGATCCACTTCAGGGGAAATCTTACTGGATAAAGCAGTGAAAAAGACTGAGAAATGTGCTGGGGGATTGACAGAGTTTTGCTTGATACCTGTCTGTAATAAAATAAGATCTTCTCTGGTCCAGCAGGGGAGATTTGATCGAGGTCTACAAAATTATGAGGGGTATGGATAGGGTAAATACAAGCAGGCTTATTCCCCTGAGGTTGGGTGGGACGACAACTAGAGGTCAAGGGTTAAAAGTAAAAGGTGAAAAGTTTAAGGGGAACATGAGAGGAAACTTGTTCACTGAGAGGATCATGAGATTGTGGAACGAGTTGCCGATACAAGTACATACGAGCTCAATTTCAATCTTTAAGAGAAATTTGGATAGGTACATGGTTTCTATAAAGGAAAATCTTACCTGACAAATCTGTTATAGTTCTTCCAGGAAGTAATGGGCGGGGTGGTCAAAGGAGAGGCAGCGGATGTTATTTACTTGGATTTTCAGAAGGCATTTGATAAGGTACCTCACAGGAGGCTGTTTAACAAGATAAAATCCTATGGTGTTACAAGAAAGATACTGACATGGATAGAATAATGGCTGCCAGGCAGTACGCAGTGAGTGGGAATAAAGGGGGCCTTTTCTGTTTGGCTGCCAGTGACATATGGTTTTACTTTACATTGTGGTCAAAATACAGCATAAATAATGTTCAATGTGGTTCCTGATGGGCAGGTTCCTGATTGCTTCCTGAACTTGTCCCCTAGTGAGAAGTTTGTACTTGCTGCTGTTGTGACTTGCAGGCAAACTCTTATTGCATATTGTTTTTAAGTTAGAAAAGCCATTTGTTCTAAATGAGCTAGATTGGGTGACATAGCAACCTTACAATGTGATCAAATTTTCTCACCCATCCCCATCCCTGGCTCCCAAGAATTTTCAGCCAATCTACTTTTTGCACTGATTGGCCTAAAACAAATCATTCTTCCCTGAATCCCCACACCCCAAATTTCTATTGCATTCCTTGAGGCATCTCCAGTTGTGTATATACCTTCAAAGTCATATTGTGGTGTATTAAGAAACTTTGCTTAAATACATTATCAACGAACACATGCAACTTGCAAAGACTACAGAAAGTTTACTGGTACAGTGCATGCTTTAATTTACTAATGTGATCACTGATCTTCAGTGGCAGAGTGGAGATATGTCTCTATCAAGGTAGGTGTAAGATGCTGCTTCCCTGCAGGTCACCCTTGGGCAAGGTGTAGCACCTGCTTACCCACCCCCTCCCCCGCCGATCAGGGTCACATGGGAGCAGGTGGTGCATCACTGTATGAGTAGCTGGTATATAAGAACATAAGAAATCCTGGTTATGCAACCACTGACGCCAGGCGGACAATCTCTTAAGAGTACTGATAATGGCTGCGGTCACCCGTGTTGTAAAGACACTGGCCAGAAGAAAGCAGTGACAAACCACTTCTGGAGAATTTTCCAAGAACAGTAAGGGTCATAGACAACGATCGTGCACATCATATGACACGGCACGTAAATTCTTAACACCTCTGTTAAAATAAAACACTAATTGTCCCACTCGGTGGCATTAAATTAACTAAAGATGTATAAGACTTCAAACCCATTTATTTTTTTTGCACCTTATATGTTTGATTATCGTTTCGTTCCCTAAGATATCCCTGGCACAAAAGAACACGTCCACAGTGCTCTAAGTCAGTGCTGAATACTTCCTGGATCTTCCTTTACTCATTGATCTTTACAATGTATCTAGTATGTTGATGATCAACCATTTTACACAAGTTCTTTTTGCATCCACTCCCCTTTAAATCAGATTCCTTGTAAGGTGGCTACTAGATTGCTTTCTTACACAGCTCCTCACCTCATCTGAACTCACTTTCTATAGACCAGGACTCCCTTGCTCAACCAGCCTTGTTGTCTGCTTTAACTCTGAATTATGTTAAAGAATAAATTCACACACAAGCTTCAGGAAATGCGAACAGGCATAATGATTTATTGTAAAAGCTCTACAAAGCAAAGCAGTGCTTAACAGGTTGACTCAATTACTGATTACATGCTTTATTATCCATAATACAATTAGAAATAATAGTAATGTCTAATGTGAGGAGATGCAAATACAACCAAATTTCATGAAATTACCATTGAACACAAAACTCGTGCAAGTTCTTGCAAGACATTAAAAGATTTGTAAATTAGTGAAAATTTCAATTTATAATCCATCTATGAGCATTATGATGATTTAATTTTGTTTTCTGGCAATTATGTTAATAATAGCAATAGTCAACACCAGTACACCTACAATTGCACCAACCAGTACTCCCAGGACTGTGCCATGAACCTGTGCTCTCTCACAGCGATCACCAAAGTGCTGGTGTATTTGAGTTGACGCACACCTAAAACGGAACAACATTACAGAGTATGACATAACAATATCGCACAAACAACAGCCTTTATGTCCAACAGTTTAATGCTGGTGCCTACAGTATGTTCCATACAGATCCCCCCATCTAACAGCTTCCAAGTTCACTAACACATCCTTTCTACAGTCTTCATGTGCTTACCTAGGTTTCCCAGTGAGCAATAGTTCTCTACTATACCAATAATGCAAACTGTGTAGAGCCGTAACAAGCATCTCTGAGAATGTGTCATCAGATAATGGCCAGGATAAGTTGTAAGGAGCAGTTCACCCAGTGGCCCTGATCTATAAGAGCAACTTCTGAAGTTACAATTAATGTTTTTGGTCATACTAATTTCATGTTCTGCATTTTGTTTGATGAAACTGGAAAGAGATATAGGGCATTAGGGAGAATGGTAGTTTGGGCTGCGAGGGCTATCCAAACAAAATGGATTGCTTAGTCCTCCCATTTCACTCTTTTCCACTGATGCGACCTGACCTGCTGTATTCCTCCAGCATGTTGTGTGTGTTGTTTGGATTTCCAACCTCTGCAGGCTTTATCCTGTTTGAATCTTGCCCATCTTCTATCAAACACAAATATAGGGAAAATTCTATTCTCGCTTGGAGCTGCACGTCTCCTTAAAGATTATACTGTGTTAAAGATTGTTGCATGGGACTAATGGGTCAGATAAGCAATATTTATCAATAAAGTTGACCTAATGCTAGCATGGGGAATACAACGTGGGCTTGATGATCATCAATATTCTCTTGCCCAGCAGTGTCATATATTTGTATACTTTTTTTTGCTACAACGTTTATAATCATGCCATTATTGCAGGTATACTTACAATGTTTAAAAAGGTATTCACACAGCTACATGGAAACAAAATGATGAGGGAAAAGAGACAAATTCAGGCAAATAGCATTAGCTTAGATGGGCAACTTGGTTAGCATAGACAAGTTGAGCTGTATGGACTTTTTGATATCAAATAACTCTATCAACTTAGTAGGACATGTGTCCTATTGTCATGTGCTGTAGCAAATTCAAATATTGTTGAGGTTGGCTTTCAACAAAAGTAATTTGCATTTCAGAAAAGGGTAGATCAGATCTTTGTAACAAATGGACATCTGTGGTTCTGGAATCAGAGAAATCAGATTTCATAGTGCAAACTGAGACAAAAGGTCATCAAAATTTTCTAAGTAAACCCTGCAAAATAACTATTTTGCTCCTTCAAAGTACCCACACATGAGTTGCAGAAGCTTCACCTACCTGCAACTTGCTTTCCCATTCACAATAACACATATTCCACCATTCAGACAATAGCCAGGACTGCACTGCTCTCTGAAGGGACTTTGTAGCTGATGCTCTGCTGAGTAGAGCTGATGTTCTACTGCTCGCCGATGCCTTAATGGAGGACCCCTGGGATGAATAGGCACTTCTGTATGAATCAGTGGAGTCAGATCTTTGAAAAAAAGATTAGTTAAGTTCAGCGATTGATTTTTGCATTTTGATAATTGTTTCTTTCCTGTTTTCTTCTATAATCTCTGGGTTAATTCCCTTGGTCTTCTCTCAATCACCCAGAGCTTCTCTCCAGTGTCTTCTTCAAGCATTAAATTAGACAAGACTCTGGATACAGAAAGTATGGCATGAACCACATCCAACCATTTCTGTGCCATTATCCATTATCCATTATGCAGGTCATTCATGAGTGCGAGAATCATGAATTGAGTCTAATCCATCCCTTTCGAAGTGCGAAAACCACCTGAGGGTGTATGTGCCCCCTAGTCCATAGTTCAAAGACTATGCTACATTGCATATGGCAATTGTTGCTGCTAATGTCACCCCAGTGGCCCTGATTCAGGAACCACATGGTTGCAAGTTTAGCACCCAATGAAATTCTCAGTGTAGTTCAAAAAATCCTGGAAGTTATTGTTACCATTTACAATGAAGGGCAACAATCTGTGTTAGTTGTGAGTCTAACAATGTCTGAGAGGTAGAGAAAGGGAGGGGAACAGCACGGCCAAATAGGAACAGTATGTTCCTTAAAAAGTGGCAATGCTTCAAAATAGCACATTGCATTGAGCAATATTGAGTGGAGAGGTTGCTTTCAGGATCATATTGAGAGTCCTGAGGTCATGTATTGAGAGCACACAAATGTCCTGGTGTAAGTAGGGGCAGAATCACACCACCTCACAAAACCAAACTCCTCTCCCATTAGCTCTCTGCTGCCCCACATGTGGAGTCTGCGGTTCTCATATTCGCTCATTCATTGCTCAGAATCCACACCAGAGAAGAAGCTTTGAAGGGACGATCTCACAGTAGTTTGTTTGATGCATTTAATAAGTGACTCTGTATCCATTGGAACTTAGAAGAGCAAGAGGAGACTTGATGAAACATATAAACTCATCATGAGTGTATACATAGCATATTCTTTGCAGTGTTGGGGAACCAAAACATAGAAGTCTGAGGTTTAAAGTGAGGGGGAAAATATTTAATAGGAACTATGGAAGCTATTTTATGTTACACAGAGCAGCATGCAATATGGAATGAGAGGCCAGAGGAAGTGCTACCTGATTAGATTATCCCACCTGAGGGATAACCAGTAAACTAATCCCACTCCAGATCCATAATTCGTAGTTGTTAGGTGTGTCAGCTGTTTTTTTAACTAACAGTGCATAAACCTTTGTATTTTTTGACCCCTGGTTTATTGGAGAAATAAGCTTCAATCATTTTTCTTCACCATTAAGAAGAACAGAATGTGCAGTGTACCGTACCCCTTCAGTCTTCCATAGTGTGTTTGAAAAAGCAGCATGTCAAATTACCACATATAAAAGTAGCAACTGGAAGTAGACTCTCACATATTTCCCCCTCCAGTTCTTCAAACCATACACCCATCAACAATACCATTTGCTTTGCAAAATTTAGCCAAGTTTCTCATTCATGTGTCCCTGCCATGAGCTCTCCTTATAACTGACTGTTATCACCTTGTTGACCAATAATATTTATTACTTGCACAAGTAACTAATTTCTCTGCAAAAATCCCTAAACAACTTCAAATCAGATGAAGTTAACAATAAAGCACAGAACTCAGCTTTCTAAACCCGACTTTCAGTCCGCGATGGGAAAGTAACAACCACACCAAGAGAAAACATGAGAAAAAACTTTACCATTGAACTCAGCAAAAATAATGAGGTCATCATTTTTTAAGAAACTTTTGCGGTGGAGATCCCTGTGTAATATGAATCTTGCCCATCCCCAGGTGGAACTTCGGTAACAGTTGCATGCAACATCGTAGTCTCCAGTTAATGTGGGCTTGTCCCAAAAGGAGGTGTTAAGTCTCTCTGTAATTAAACAGTGTCATATATATTAGGTCATTTAATGCTACCTTAAATACTAAAGCAGAGTGCAGAATCATATTGGTAGGAAATATGAAGCAAATCTAACAACTTAATAGTGTAACAATCTCAAATTTAACAATTCCAGTTGAGTTTATTATCAGGTTCAGAAGGACAGTGAGATACAGATAGAATGAAAAACTCCTTGCAACATCATCACCAGTACAAAGGTTTAAATAAACACAGAATACAAATTCCATATATGTTACAAATCTAATTATACCATGTTTGTTAAAGCAAGACTGTAATATCAAAAAGCAAAGGTGCAATAGAAATCCATGGCAATGCAAGAAGTAATCTATGGTGTTCCATTGCTGAGATAGGGTTAGGATTGTGCAGGTATATTCAAGAGCCTGATGGTTGTAGGAAAGAAGCTGTTCCTAAACCTGTGGTGTGGGACTTCAGGCTTCTTATCATCTGCTTTGGTTTGGTTGATGTTGACCATGAGGTTGTCATAGTGGCCCCACTCAACTAGATGCTTTATCTCATTCCTGTATATTCACTCTTCGCCACAAGTGATCTGGCCAACAGTAGTTGTGCCATTGGCGAATTTATCGATGGTATTGGATCTGTGCTTAGAGATGAAGTTATAGATGTAAAGAAAATGGTGCAGGGGGCGAAGAATGCAGCCTTGAGATGTATCTGTCTTGATGATCAACAAAGAGGAGATACTCTTAGCATACTGATTGGGATCTGCTGATGAGGAAGTCAAGGATCCAGTTGCAAAAGAATGTACAGAAGCCCAGATCCAGGAGCTTGCTGATCAGTTTGGGGAGGATGAAGGTGTTGAACACCAAACTGTAGTCAAACGACAGCATACTATCATGTGTATGACTGTTGTCCAGATGATCTTGCTCTAAGTGATGACCTAATGAAATAGCATCTGTTGTTGACCTGTGGTGGGAATAGGCAAACTGAAGGGAATCCCGGTCATTTCTGAGTTTAGAGCCGATTCGCACCAGAAACAAGCTCTTCAATGGATTTCACCTGGGTTTTTCATTATTAAAAAGTCTTATCTAAACTTTGGAATGAAAAATATACTGAACTATTAGGTTCTTCAATAATGGTTATTCGTGATCTACATTCAAGAACATTATTGCATCGATAGCAGTACATTTTAGTCTTCTGTCCATAAACTATTATAGAGAAATAGTAGGTGAAATTAATCAGCACATTCTTAGAAAAAGAATATTTTAATTCAATTTGGTATTTTATCTTTTATGACATCCATGTTTATATAATCCAGATATGGGATCCAGTCAGAATAATTCTCCATATCCCTGAGCCGACAAGTGTGATCTCAATTGCAAAAAATTATATTTTCATTTGAAGTGCGAAATTATAAAAAAAACAATTAAATGGTTAGATACATTTAAAATATTTAAGTAATTTGTAGTATTATAAGGAAATATTAAAACTAAAGGAATTTATCTTTCAATGTCCTTCCACTCCTTTCCCCTGGGATCTCCAACGAAATCAAAGCAATGTCAAATCCAGCAGTGAATCAGCAACATTGCAGTCCACTGCTGTCTCCTCATGGAGATCAGGAGCAGGATGAAGAAACATATTTTGGGTGTCTGATTAAATCCAAGACGTACTGAATTTTCAGTGATGTACCACCTGTAGTTCTATTCCTTGGACTTCTATCCAGACCCGGCTATTGTCGCACTTCCTGATCACGGAGAACAAATTTCCTAAATACCCTATTAACCTCGACCCCACTAATCCGTATTTCTATGCATGTCGTGATCTCCACTGTCTGCCATGATATTTTGATCATCAGGTCCCTCTAATCCCCATCCTTTTTCACTTGCCCCAAATAACTATATGTGCCACACCAACTGTATTATCTTTAACAATATCTCCTCAAACTCAACTTTGTTTCTCTGATGGTGCTGCCCTGAAATCCGCACCTTATCCAGGCGCCTGTCCAATGGACCTCTGTAACTCCCAGCCACCCCTAATTAGGAAGGCTGCTCAAGACTTCACTATATAGTGAAATAACGAGGGCACGTGGCAAAGTTTAGTCTGTGGCTTTAGAGACAGAAGGAAAAGTTAAAGTTCAAAGTAAATTTATTACCAATGTACCTGAGCTGTGTGCCACCATATTCCAGTTTGAGATTCATTGAAAGAAGGAAAGGATGAAGTTCAAACTGTAAATAATTTTTAGAAGAGATAGCAGCGCGTCACGTGTGCGCAGCCCTCCGGTGAAAGTGATATCTTATCCGTTAAATAGGGGCCGTGGACAATTCTGATTTGATGGAGACAGACGTGAAAGCACAGAGGAACATATGGGGAAATTTCTGAAACACATGTTCACTGCTGTTGTTACTGTGCGATCGAGAATCTTCCGGAGGGAAGGCCTCAAAATCCCCGGCTTTACCTGCTGTTGGCAACCGAGATTGAGGTCGAATCATTCGGATAGAGATGGTGCTTGGTACTCAGTGTCAGAGAGTTGATCGGAGGCTCGAAGTTTTAGGACGACTCAGAGTCGGACTGTGGTCGGGCATGGCAGGGAGAGTTTTTCTTCCTTCTCCCATCTGCATGAGATGTGGGACATTTGAGAGACTTTGAACTTTTTACTGTGCTCATGGACTGTTCTTCATTAAGTTATGGTATTGTTGCACAGTTGTAACTGTATGTTATAATTATGTGGTTTTGTTAGTTTTTCAGTCTTGGTCTGTCCTGTGTTTTGTGATATCACACCAGGGGAAATATTGTATCATTTCTTAATGCATGCATTACTAAATGACAATAAAAGAGGACTGTGTGTCTTCATAATCTAAATCTAAAGGTAAATTCCCAGGTTTCAGGAGGAGAACAGTACTGTAAACAAACATTACTAGTGATTGAGAAGTTATTTGATTGTTAATAAATACTCACCTACTTCATTAAGGCCCATCTGGGAAAGTGAAACCAATTCTTAACCTGGACTGCATTCTAGAGGACTTCAGTCCCACAGCAAAGTGTGTGATTCAGTGTGTAAGTACAGATGGCCAATAGATGCCGTCCTCGCAGAGTTTGTAAACAAATAACAAGGAGACACCACTAAGTGGTTAATAGTTTGGGAACTAGGTGAAGGAAGATGGAGATAAGACCCATAGAAACGATGAACATGGTGTGTGTATGGCACTGAGAGATTTAAAACTAGAGAATGAAGAAAAATTCAGATTCTCTGTGAAACAAGCACAAAAAATATTTTTGTTTCATATTTCCCGGTGTCTGATTATTTTCACTCATATTTATTCACCTGTGTCCATTATGTGTATGTTTTATACCAGCTGTCCCCAACCACCGGGCTGCGGACAGGTGCCGGGCCACAAAGCATGTGCTACCGGGCCGCGAGGAAACGATATGATTTGGTGACATGAGTCAGCTGCATCTTTCCTCATTCCCTGTCACGGCCACTGTTGAGCATGAACGCACGCGAGGTCATTACCCTCGCGTCATCCATGTCAGTGTGGGAAGGAGATTAGCTCCTCGAGCTTGCAAGTGACGGCAGACTGAAAAGTATGTTTGACATTACACCTCTGCCGGCATTCTGGATCAAAGTCAAGGCTAAATATCCTGAGATAGCCACGAAAGCACTGAAAACGTTGCTTCCATTTCCAACATATCTCTGCAATGAATGCAACAAAAACTAAACTGCGGAATAGACTGGACATAAGGAACCCCCTTCGGGTATCGCTGTCTCCCGTCACCCCTCGATGTTGCAGGGAAACAAGCCCAGGGCTCCCACTGATTCAGCAGTATTGGTGTGTTGCAATGATTTTGTATGTTCATACGGTGAAAACATGTGCTGTGTGTTTAATATCCAAACATTACTTAAAATGTTATGATACTATTGACTTATAAGTGACTTATATAACCATATAACAATTACAGCACGGAAACTGGCCACCTAGACCCTTTTAGTTTGTGCGAAAGCTACTCTCACCTAGTCCCATCGACCTGCACTCAGCCCATAACCCTCCATTCCTTTCCTGCCCATATAGCTGTCCAATCTTTCTTCAAATGATAATATCGAACCTGCCTCTACCACTTCTACTGAAAGTTCGTAAGTCCATTCAACACTTACTTCAAGCTCCCCTGATAATTGACTTATCACTGTATTCATGCGAGGAAAATATGCGCTGTGTGTTTAATATTAAATTCATTAGAGAAACCCTTTCAGAAATGAAATTGAGTGTATTAGCCACTTATCACCCATATTGCGGTCGTGATTAACACCCCACCCCCACCCGATCAGAATCACCAAAAACGATTTGTGAAAAAAATCGGCACGTTCACGCATGTGCACTGGTGCCCGCACAAGGCTTCCTGGTCATTGTAGTCTTTCTCGGGGTAAACAACGCATTTGACTGCTACTCTTCTCCATTGGCAACCCTACCCCCCACCTCCGGTCGCCGATCCACAAGAATATTGTCAATATTAAACTGGTCTGCAGTGCAAAAACTGTTGGGGACCCCTGTTTTATACTAACTGAAAACAAGGAGAAACAGTTTGACCAAAGTTCAAGCTCTTTCTTATAGAATCCATTTCAAACAGATGCTAAAATTGTAACAGAGATATTGCATTTAGTTTCTCACTGGGTAGAAGAAAACTTCCATCTGTAGTGAAGCTTCGAGCAGACGACATTCTGAGTTTCACATCAGGATGCTGGTCCAGTACTGTAATGGTAACTTGTCTGTTCCCAACTGGCCATTCAAGCATATCATCATTTTCACCACTGCACAGGTGGAAAAAGATCCCTGTATAATTTTCATAATGAGAATGAGGTCTTAAAGTTAAACCGTATCGATATCCTTCCGGGCTATAGAAACATGGACTGTTTATGGTCCTCCTATAATTGTTTTGAAGCTTTTTGGTGAAGTTCCTTACATGCCAGACACTATAAGGACATTTGGTCTCGGTAAGTGTGACATCATCCAGGAAAATACCACCTGAAGAATCACTGGGGTTACCAATTATTCCTTCGAAAACATAACGAAACTTGGCTGTCGCATTGAATTTCACATGGGCAATGTTCCATGAATGGCTGCCATCCGCTGTAGAGAAAGAAATAAATGACAAAAACATGAAATATTTGTCAAAGTTTTAACAATCAGAATGATTTATCATACAAGGCATAGAATTTAATGTGTTTAATGAAATCTCCAGGAGTACCGGGAGTAAAGCACGTTCAGATGAAGTGAAGTGAAACAAAATGAACCAATCTGAAAATGAGTAGTTTCATGACTGGAATAACTAAACATAAAAGTATTCTTTCTAACCAGCACATCAACATATGCTCAGAGTATTATTTTATTGTAATTATTTATTGAAAATAGTGAAAACTTTGGTTTCTAGGTTACTTTGATAGTTTCTGTTATTAGATTTTAAAGCTCACCAACCCTCCAGATCAAAGGTGTCGCTATGGAATAAGGAATTGTTATGGATGCTAATTTTGCAGACATTCTCTTAGCCAATGATACTCAAGATCCTCACCCTGATCACTGTCAGTGCTATTTCCTGCTCACACCCTGAAATGGAAATTTACATCAGTTTCACTGGCAATTTCTACTCTGTACTAATTTACACACCGTACAAATCAGGTTCTTCCTTTCCCTACATTAGTTTCCCCTTCTCTATTTCAGGGATAGATAGGTATTCAACATTTATGAAAAACCAACAAACCCATAACTTTCTTGGCCACACTTCCTCTCTCGCCAGTTCCTGAAAGGACAATGCTAGTTTCCGGTTTCCTCTATCTTTGTTATATCTACTTCAATAATGTTACCTCCCACACCTCTGCTTCTGATTTCCTTCATCAGTGATTATCCTTAATGAGCAGATCTTCAGCTGCATCCACCCCATTCACTGCACTTCTCCACTTGATACTCTCCTGAACCCACTCTTCGTGGAAAACAC
The DNA here is from genome assembly GCF_963921235.1 of Mobula hypostoma. Taxonomy (NCBI): domain Eukaryota; kingdom Metazoa; phylum Chordata; class Chondrichthyes; order Myliobatiformes; family Myliobatidae; genus Mobula; species Mobula hypostoma. Next base: position 52,700,315 of record NC_086098.1, on the reverse strand, counting down.
ACAAAATTCTCAATGAACTCAGCAAGAGCGGCAACCTGCCTGAAGAGGAATGAAAGGTCAACATTTTGGGCTAACACTCTTCATCAGGACTCAAGATCAGGCCTTGTGAAGGGTCTCAACCTGAAAACTTGTCTGCGCATTTCCCTCCATTCTGTTTGAGTTGCTTAACATTTCCGGCATCTAGAGAATCTCGTTTCCCCATTTAATCATTGTCTTCACTTTCCATAATCATCAACTCCGCAATTAACACTATCACTGCCACCTATAGTGTGGCACCACCTCTAAACATATGAACCCCTTAATACCCCAAAATGCTTCTTCAGGACTTGATGAGTCCTGAGGAATGGTCTTGGCCTGAAATGGCAATGCTTACACTTTTCCATAGATGCTGCCTGGCCTGCTGAGTTCATACAGCATTTTGTGTAATATGTGTAATATTTCCAGTTTGGTGATGATACAAAGCTAGCTAGCAATATGAGCTGTCAGGACGATGTAATGAAGTTGTAAAGGGATACAGAAAAGTTGACAGATTGGATCACACAAGTCAGATGGAACATATTGTGTAAATGTATGAGATCAAATGGTTTGGTAGGGAAAACAGAAAGGTAGAGTGTTTTTTTAAATGGTAAGAGATTGAAAGTTGCTGATGTTAAGGGGGCGGGATCTGGGCATCCTAATGCATGAAACATTGAAAATTAGCATACAGGTACAGCAAGCAACTAGGAAGGCAAACAGTGCATTGGGTTTTACTGTAGGCAGACTAGAGTAAAAGAGAGGAGTAGAGAGCATTAGCTCTGATTATATACATCATTGATGAAACTATATTTAAAATATTGTGAACAGGTCTGTGGCGAAAGTGAGTGCCAGCTTGGCATTTGATGAGAGATTAAGGAGACTGGACCAAGAATTGAGAGGGTCGCCATTAAGAAGTAGGGTACTTGACTGGGTAGATGTGGGATAGATATTTCCCCTGGTTGGGATATCTAGACCAAAGGTCATAATTTTAAAATAAATGCTGGCCAGACTGGATAGAAGTGAGAAGGAAATTCTTCACCTCGGTGTACTGAATATTTGGCTCAATCCCTAAGCATATTCAAGACAGAGATTAGTAGATTTTTTGATATCGATATTAGACTTTTGGACAAATATTATGCATAGGAGAGATTTGAGTTCAAAGCAAATTGATTATCAAAGTAACACACTCAAAATGCTGGAGGAACTCAACAGGCCAGGCAGCATCTATGGACAAAAGTACAGTTGACATTTCAGGCCAAGACCCTTCAGCAGGACTGGAGAAAAATAGATGAGGAGTAAATTACTCCAATCTTTACTCCTGCAATCTAATCCTCATCTTCTTTTCTCCAGTCCTGATGAAGGGTTTTGGCCCAAAACATCGACTGTACTTTTTTCCATACATGCTACCTGGCCTGCTGAGATTTTCTAGCATTTTGTGTGCGTTACTCAGATTTCCAGCATCTGCAGCTTCTTCCTTGTTTATTATCAAAGAACGTATTTGTCACTATATACAATCCTGAGATACATTTTCTTGCAGGCATACTAAATAAATCTGATAAGCATAACAGAATCAATGAAAGACTGCACCAACAGGTCGTATGTAGCCCGCAGAATATTGCCATGATTCACCTGTGCCATCTTGCAGAGTTAGAGAGAAATGGACAAACATAGACAAATGAAGTAATAGGTTATCAGTCTAAAAAGATCATACCTTGTAATGTATGAATTTTAACTAGTTTTTGAACAGTTCCAGTTCCATTATCCATTTTCATCCATATAACGAGCTTATCCATTGGACTGCCAGTTATTTTGTAGAAAAACTGAAGACACTGCTCATCCCTTCTGGGGTACAGGATCCTGGACTCCAGAACAGCATTTTGACCTGCCTTGCCATTCTTAGTATCAAGGTACATGAAGTATCCAGCATCTAGAATTTCAATAATTTGTTAGAAACTGGAGAAAGTGGAACTCTCTTTGTACAGAGTAAAAAAAAGCCTCAGATTCATTCATTGTTTTACAACTATGGAACAAATTAAGATGCAGAAATTATTGGTGACAAGAGAAAGAATAATTTCAGTTTTACAAATCTATATCAAATGATAGACGTCAGGATGAAGCATGTTTCAAATCAAACTCTTAATCCGAAATTAAAGAAGCAATTGAAGATAGGATAACCATTTATTTCTAATTGAATAAAACAAAACAGGATCATTGATTAAGTTGATATTTACATAACTGAGTGTAAAAATGTAGTAGATGTCTGTAGGTGATTGCTCAGCAGTTTAGAGGCTGCTGATTATACAGCATTCCTAAAATAAGCTCCTGATGTGCAATTATATTTTGTTCCAGTCCTAGTTTGTCCATTGTTATGTCATTGATCGTACGTTTTTGTTTCTTCCTTCTGCCAACAATGCAATCAATCCCCTTTGGCATCATCCTGTATATTCCTTTCATTTTTTTCAATAGATCATTCATGCTATCGCTTGTCAGAAGTTACTTGTGTAGCTTTTCAAATTTGCCAAGTTTCCTTATTAACACAGAAACATAGAAAACCTACAGCACAATACAGGCCCTTCAGCCCACAATGCTGTGTCAAACATGTCCTTACTTTAGAAATTACCTAGGATTACCAATCACCTTCCACTTTTCTAAGCTCCATGTACCTATCCAGGAGTCCCTTAAAAGACCCTATTGTATCCATCTCCATCACCGTCACTGGCAGCCCATTCCATGCACTCACCACTCTCTGCATAAAAATCTTACCCCTGACATGTCCTCTGTACCTAGCTCCAAACACCTTAACACTGTGCCCTCTTGTGTTAGGTATTTCAGCCATGGGAAAAAGCCTCTGCCTATCCGCACGATCAATGCCTCTCATCATCTTATACACCTCTATCAGGTCACCTCTCATCCTCCATTGCTCCAAGGAGAAAATGTCAAGTTTGCTCAACCTATTCTCATAAAGCATATTCCCCAATCCAGGTAACATCCTTGTTAAGCTCCTCTGAACCCCTTCAATAGTTTCCACATCCTTCCTGTAGAGAGCTGACCAGAACTGAGCACAGTACTCCAAGTGGGGTCTGATCAGGGTCCTATATAGCTGCAACATTCCCTCTTCGTTCCTAAACTCAATCCCACAATTAATGAAGGCCAATACACTGTATGCCTTCTTAACCACAGAGTCAACCTGCGCAACAGCTTTGAGTGTCTTATGGACTCGGACCCCAATATCCTTCTGATCCTCCACGCTGCCTAGAGTCTTACTATTAGCACTACATTCTGCCATCATATTTGACCTACCAAAATGAGCCACCTCACACTCTACTGGGTTGAACTCCATCTGCCACTCTCACCCCAGTTTTTCATCCTAACGATGTCCCACTATCACGTCTTGCAGCCCTCCACACTATCCACAGCACCCCCAACCTTTGTGTCAATCTTATTGGAAGCTATGGCAACAGGTACAGGTCATATTCTTCCTAATTTCCATTCAGGCTCCTGGATTGAACAGCTTGTTAGATGAAGAATGTGTGATGGCTCTGGGCCTGTAGTCACTAGAATTTTGAAGAATGAGACATAACCACATTGAAACCTATCAAATAGTGAAAGGCCATGGTGAGTGGATGTGGAGAGGATATTTCCTGTGGTGGACGAGTCTAAGACCAGAGGACACAGCCTCAAAATAGAGGAGCATCCATTTAGAATGGAGATGAGGAGGAATTTCTTTAGCCAGAGAGAGGTGAATCTGTGGAATTCATTGCCATAGGCAGCTGTGGAAGCCAAATCTTTATGTATATTTCAGGCAGAGGTTGATAGATTTGTGATTGGTCAGGACATGAAGGTATATTTGGGGGGGAGGCGGAAGTCTGGGGCTGAGGGAGAAAATGGATCAGCCAAGATGAAATGGTGGAGCAGACTCATTCGGTCAAATGGCCTAATTCTGCTCCTATATCTTATGGTCTTGTGGTCTTATTACCGCTTTGCATCATTTATTACAAGGTCAAAAACTGTTCTTATCAGCAGGAAAGCCATCCATAGTAAATAGAATTCTAAGTCACAATGCTGTAGAGTTCTCTGTTCTTTGATTTCAATTCTTATTGGACATATTTCGATAAAAATAGTTAAAAACGCAGCACCTCAGAACTGTTATCATTTTTTTTGTACAATAAAACAATTCTTAAGTTCTCTTGGGGCACTAGATGGAGTAAGTTGCTTTTTGGCTTTGCTCCGTTCATTTTTCAATCTTTTTACCACACTTTTACTACCTATATTAAAGTGTTTATAACACTCTTATATGCTTGAACTTTGATTTTTAATCACTGGAATGGATACCAGAGGGAAAAAGGCATCAGCCGAAGGCAAGGAAGCAGGTAATGGAAATTGAAGGAGAGAAGGTGATTTTAAACAGCCTAAACAGTCTCAACTCACTTTGGAAGCTATGTCGAAGCTCCTGGTGATAAGTTCGATAAAAGATTTTCTACTTTGGAAGTATTGTTAAAGGAGATTGAAGGTAGACTGGGAGTACTTAATCGGGAGATTGAAAAACAACAGCGGCAAATTTCTGAACTCGATGAAGCTGGTAGACAGAGATGTCGCAGATTGGATTTGTTGGAAAAGAAATTAACTTCGATCACTCAAACACTGGAACAGTATAAAGTCAAGATTATTGACCTGGAAAGTAGCAGTCATAGACAGAATTTGCGAGTAATAGGACACCGTGAAGACGTTGAGAGTGGTGACCTTATTAAATTCCTTTCTCAATTTTTAATGGACGTGTTCGGCTCTGAACGTGTTTGGCTCTGATCAATTTTTTTTTTCTACTCCTCCTATACTTGATCATGTTCAGCAGGCTTTAAGAGCAAAACCTCCTAAAGAGTTGAAGCCTTGACCTGTTTACTCCGATTCCATTATCTGCATAGCAAGGAGCATTTAATTCGAATTGTCCATCGGAAAGGGGTTATTGAACATGGAGACCTCAACTTTTGTCTGGTTGAAGACTACAGTCCTGAGGTAATGCAAGAAAGAGCGCTTTTTAAACTGGTGATGTCAGAGCTCTATCAAAGAAAGTTCCAACCAGCTCACCAAAGTGTTGTTCTGCCTGATAAATCACGTAAATGGTTTATATCCATGGACGAAACTCATCAGTTCCTTGAGGATCAATGTTCAATCTCAGCAGTCTAATAAATTTACTGTTTCTTCATATCTCTACTCATTTAATTTCTAAGTTAATAACCAGTTCATTGAACTGGACTATCAAAGTTTGAAGGATTTTGCCCTTGGTTTGATAATACTCGTACTTTGTTTTGAAGTATGAATGTTTATCACGCTTTTATGTTAATGTTCCTTTTTTCCCCCTTTATTATTTTATTTTATTTTTTCAATTGTTCGTTTTTGAAAATAATTGAGAATCTGATTTGGTGATTGATGTTTTTTTTTCCTGAAATAGTAATAAGATTGTATTCTGTTTCACTTTCTAAGATCTCGCCTTTCAAAATGTTTTGCAAACTGCTGCTCTTTTTAACATTTATTTGGTGTTTTTTATGGCATTCTTTTCTCAATGTTTTGAGTGTGGGTTGTATTTTGCATTCTTTTCAATTTTGGAGATTTGCCTTCAAGAGAGATGGGGGTAGGGGAGTTTCTAGATAGCTTTCTGGCTGTCTATTGGCCAATTTTCGGGCTTTTGTGGATGGGAAGTGGGGCTATTTTTAGTTTAGTTTTTTTCATCTGGGCTGATCTGAAACTACAAATATGTCTGAATTGTCGTAACTTCCGGTTCCCCTTTAAACCTTTTTCTATCTTCCTGATTTATGAGTTTCCAATGCATTAAAGTTAATCCTTCACATACCATATGGCTTATTCAAGTAAAATGGATAATATTATTAACTTTGTTTCATGAAACATTAATGGTTTGAATCATCTGATTAAACGGAAGTAGATTTTTAAAGATTTTCATAGATTGAATGCTCAGATTATCTTTGCCCAGGAAACTCATGTGAGGAAGGAGGATAATTGGTGGTTTTTTAGGTCTTGGAAAGTCAAAAAAAATTTCACTCCAACTCACAGGATAAGGTGAAAGGAGTCTCTACTTTCATAGGTTCCTCAATTTCATTTGTTCACTATGAAACAAGTTCACACCTGAATGGTAGATTTTTGTTAATTACTGGTTTACTTTATAACCAAAAAGTTGTTCTGGTTAATATCTATGCATCAAATACCGACTATCCTGAATTCTTTAAGCATTTATTTGCATCTCTTCCTAATTTAAATGAACATACGTTGATAATGGGCAGAGATTTTAACTGTTGCCTGAATCCCTCAATGGACAGATCTGCGCCCAATCAGGTACTTCTAAACAAATCCACTATTTTTGTTAATTCCTTTTCAGTTGACTCAAGAATTTTAGAAATTTGGAGGTTTTTAAATCTTAACGATAAAGAGTTCTCATTATTTTCTCATGTGTATCATAATTACTCTAGAATTGATTACTTTTTTATGCACGCTCCGTTAGTTTCGTCTGTTACTGCCTGTGAGTACGATTCAATGGCCGTCTCTGATCCTGTGGCCTTGAAGCTATCAATCAAATTAACTGATGTAACTTTCAGCGCTCAACAATGGCGGTTCAGTTCTACTCTGCTTCAGCACTTAAACTTCGTTAACTTTATTAAAGAACAGATTACCATTCTCTTTTCAACTAACTTCACGGAAGAAATTTCCAGCAGGATATTATGGAATACTTTTAAAGTATACATCAGTGGACAAATTATTTCATATTCTGCTGGATTGAAAAATGAATTAATAATGAAATATGTACATTGGTTGATTATGATTAAAGAAATTGATAAAAAATATTCTGCTGCTCCTAATCTTGAGCTTTATAAAAAGACAGTTGAACTTCAGATGCAACACAGTTTGTTATTAACATCCCCGACTGCAAATCAATTACTTAAAACTAAGAGTCAATTTTATATACATGCTGATAAATCAGGTAAATTACTGGCCAACCAACTGAAAGCTGTTTCGGCTAAACGTCAGATTATTAACGTTCGTAAACAGGATGGTATTTTGATGGTTGACCATGACGAAATTAATCAATCTTTTCAGGAATTCTATATCTCTTTATACCAATCAGAATTTCCTGATGATTCTACCATAATGCATGAACTTTTAAGGAAATTGAATATTCCAAAATTACCATTTAATGAATCTTTAACACTAGATGCATCCATTACGGAAAAAGTAAAGAAAGCAATTTCTTCCATTAATTCTGGTAAAGCACCCGGTCTGGATGGGTATAAAGTAGAATTTTAAAAATCTCTTTCAAATCTACTTTCTCCTTGGTTATGTAGAATCTTTAAGGATGCCTTATTTGTAGGAAAATTATCACAATCCTTTCCTGAAGCATCTATTTCTTGAATTCCTAAAAAAGATAAAGGTCCCACTGAATGTGTATCATATAGATCTATATCCTTGTTGAATGTGGACTCCAAAATCTTTTCCAAAATATTAGCAATTAGATTGGAAAATGTATTGCCACAAATTGTCTCTGACGACCAGACAGGATTTATTAAAAATCATTATTTGTATATTAATGTTGTAAAGGTTAATGAACATTGTATACACTTCTTCATCTAAAACTCTAGAATGTATTCTTTTGCTTGACACCGAGAAGGCGTTTGATAGAGTTGAAAGGGAATATTTATTTAATATGCTTGAGAAATTTAATTTTAGCCCAAAATTCATATCTTGGATTAAATTGATATATCATACACCTTTGGCTTCTGTATTTAGTAATAATCAGCGATCCCCCTTTTTTAGGCTTTGTCGAGGTACTAGACAGGGCTGTCCTTTAAACCCTTTACTACTTGATATTGCCTTGGAGCCCTTGGCAATCGCTCTTCGTGATTCACCCAGTATATTTGGCATTATTCGTGGGAATGGGATGCATATGGTATCACTAGATACAGATGACCTGTTACTATATATCCCTAACCCAGAGAAATCCATCCCTGCAATAATATCATTCTTTGCTCAGTTTAGTAGTTTTTCTGGTTATAAATTGAATCTTAATAAGAGTGAGCATTTCCCATTAAATATGCAAGTTCCAATTTATAGACAATCACCATTTAGACTGGCTACTGATTATTTTACTTATTTGGGTGTTAAAATTACTCAGAAGCATAAGGATGGATTTAAAGTTAACTTTTTACACTTAATTTTTCATGTTAAACAACTGCTTACTAAATGGTCCTCATTGTCCCTATCATTGATTAGTCGAATTAATGCTACTAAGATGATTATTTTACCTAAATTTCTGTATCTATTTCAGGCGGTACCAATCTTCATCTCTAAATCATTTTTTGATATTATTGATTTTTAAATTTCTTCATATATATGGCAGAATAAAAATCCTACATTAAGTCAGAAATATTTACAGAAATCAAAAAAGGATGGCGGTTTGGCATTGCCGAACCTTATTGGGCCTTATCTATTATTGGGCAATTAATATTCGATATCTAACGTTCTGGACAGAAGATTTGGATGAAATTCAATGTCCACGATGGGTGAACCTCGAGTGCGACTCTGTACAGGGGTTCTCATTGGCTTCTATTTTAGGGGCTTCGCTTCCCTTTGCACTTATTAAACTGAATAAACAAATGATTAATCCAATAACTAAACAAACAATACGAATATGATTTTTATTTCAGAAATTTTTTGGATTGAATAAATTTACCCTATCAAGTCCTATGATATGCATTTTTTTCTTCCAACCATCCAGAACTGATCAAGCTTTTCTTTCATGGAAGACAAAGGGAAAACATGTTTTCGTGACTTATTTATGGATAATTGTCTCATGTCTTTTGAACAGTCATCTAATAAATATAATTTGCATTAATATCACATTTTTTTCAGATATTTACAGATTAGAAAGTATTAAAATGTTATTTTACCTACTTTTCCGATACCACATCAAACTGAAATTACAGAAAAAATTTAGCTTTAAACCCTCATCAGAATGAATTTAATAGCAATTGTTTAGGCCAATCTGAAATGTCACAACTGAGATTTCTTTAGTCAAGTTTATTTGAGGTTATGCAAACAAGGCAGGTAAATGTTGATCAGATCCAGGTCAGCCATGATCTTTCCCCATGACAGAACAGGCGCAAGGATCGGAATGGTGGATTAGGTGATCATGGGCAATTGAAAGAACTTGATGGTTCACACTCACCTCTGCATTTTCCATTTATAGTATGATCTTCATTTCCAGGACTGCTCTTCACATGAACCCAGTCGGTAGCATCCTGTTCTCCCTGGATCATGCCACAGATATTAAGAAACTCAAATGCACATTGGTCCATGAGTGTGAGAGTGGCATCTGAGATAAAGGTTTATTTGAAAATCAAAATTAATCAATATCCCTGAAGAGGACCATAGTCATCAAGAAAATGAATTGAAAACTGTACTTACTGCATTTATACATTCGATTTAACCTAAGCAGATCAAGAGCACTGAAGTCTAATCGCTGTCCAATAATGTCATTAAACGCCGGTATCTTTGTAGTGATGGTTGGCACATTTCTGTTTTTGTTGTAGGACAATGGTGGATAATGCATCACAGATTCATAATCATATGGAGTATTCTGGTCAGTAATGATGTCATCGCCATACATTTTAAAACCTATCTCATAACCTGAATAAAAGTACAACATTGACATTCAGCAGCAGTTAAGGGTAATTTATTTTCAAAATTAGATTAAATATCAAATTTATTTAATTAGAATTACAGATTTTATACCAATAACCAAGCAATCCTATTATTCTTTTGCAACTTAGAGGTATTAAAGTATCATTTGAAAGAAATTACAAATACCTGATGTATAAATTGATACTGAAGGATGTCATTTGGCCCATTGGCTCCCAGTATAGTTATCCCAATAGTCCCATCTCCTCTCTATTTCTCTGATACTTATTCCCCATACACATGCTCATCATTTGTCCTTTGATTCTTTTTGCCTCCACCCTACACTCAGAAGTCATTGGAATGAGCTAATTACTTTACCAGCAAGTTTTTACCATGTGGGAGGACGCCCATGTGTTCATGGAGAAATCATGCAAACTGTACACAGACAGCATCGCAGGACAGGGTCAAGCCCAGATCCTTTCAGATCTGTGTCAGTATGCTCAACTAAACCAATATACCTATGAGATTGTTAACTTGAAACCTTACCAGGCTGAATTTCATTCCACCAAATACTAACGTAGTCATCACGGTCTGGTCTTGAGTGCTCGTGGTAAAATCCTAGTGCATGCAGAATTTCATGCTCAACAAGTGGTTTACTGTCACAATTTTTACCAATGGACAAAACTTGGCCATTGTGGTTATTACCAATAAAAGACCAGCACCTGTTCAATGAAGACAGTATTTTGACAATTACATACAAAGAAGAAAAAATATAGTTGTTTTAGAATCCAGTAGATACGCTTGAAATATGGTCACTTTAGCAACGTACAGGACATATTTCCATATTTCCATGACATAGCCGAGGAGGAGTCATGTTGGTGCTAAAATGTGACTCCTTTGTGTTCATCTATGAAAACAGCTTAATTTCTAACTTTGATGTCTCTCCTTTTCCCTTTCAGCGTGGCTGGGGTTCTATTAAAGACCCTGACCTGAAGTTACACTCAGACCTCGGTTCTTTGCTGTGGTGGGAACTGCTCCCAGGAGCTCACAACCGGCCGCTTTTCGATACCTCACAGACGCGGCCCAAAAAACGAGCACGCTTTCAAGGTTGTGAGGTTTTGCAGCCCTGAGGATGGGTTGATTCCAAGCCAGTGCCACTGACTCAAATGTCGCAGGAAAGAATGAAGCATCAGGAACACAGATCACCTGTCGGAAACTGTGTACTCAGCGAGTGGAGGGTGCTGATGTTTATTTTTGTAGAGATGGGTAGGGGTGGGGGAGGATAATTGCCTTGCTGCTGCTTGTGCGTGGGAGGGGAATGGGGGTGGCTTTGGGGTTCTAACTTTTTAACTGCCATTCATTCTTTGGGGCTCCCTTCTGTCTTTGTGGATGTCTGCAAAGAAAAAGAATTTCAAGAATTTCAGAGATTTCATCTCTGATAGTAAATGAAATTATTGAACTGCAATGCTGTTATTAAAATAACATCAGATCTTTGGTGTTGTTGTTGTGATGTCAATCATAAATAGTATGCACGCCAGGTTCATGATTAAAATAAGCTGCAGGAATACGCAAGGATTCTTTCCAGGTACCTGCAGAGAGCCACAAACTCAGCTATAGCTCAAATATTTAATTCGACTGTCAATGTATACTGCACAATATTAAAAAGACGAGCCTCCAACCATCTCCAAAGGTAGCTTGAAATGGAGTGCAGAGATCTTCTTCCTGATCCTGGTGTAGGCAAATCAAGTTACGAACCACGCTATACCTTACGTTATGGAAAAGATGAGCAGGACAGGGAGAGTAAAGGGAAGGGCTGGGACATGGTGTAGGACAGGAGAGACTGAATGTGATTAGTAGTGGTTGTGCTTCAGATCTTTCCTATTTCTCTCTCAGTCTCTCTTCTCTTTTTTTTCCAACTTAAAACATAATTTCTTTCTAAAATTTCCCAGAGATTTTCTGAAGATTAATTTAGTTTTTGTCTCTACATTTAGAGAAGATTTTTAAAAGTATATTGCTGTCTCCTTTGAACAATATCAACAATATTTCTTTTTTGTACATCATGCTTAATGACCAAGGCCCATCAATATATGGAGAGGGATAGGAAGAAAGATAACTCACATATCTACCATCAATTAATCATAGAGAATTAAATACAGATTTTAGGTTTAAATAGTTGCGAAGAGAATTTCAGAGTGATCAGATGAGGACTCTTTTAATGAGAGATAGAGATGAATATGCAGAAGATAAATTTGGGAAAATTAAGAATGCAAACGTAGAAAGTTAAGTTAATAGAAAAGGTGGAGCAAGGGTAAATCAAACTACTACAGATGCTAGAAATCTAAAGCACTGGTCAATATTTACAGCATGAACCTGCTATATTGTTTAATACTTGCAGATTACCTGAAAGGAGATAAATAATACTTGTCTCTCTTCTTTCACCGTCAAAACAGCACACAGTTTGTACTATTTTATGCAACTGAGAATCTTTGGTGCAGTCTATATGGAAAAAATAATTATCAAACTGTATAGTTTTATACATACCCATATAACTTTTTAAAAGATAGGAAAGATTTCTCTCCTTCGTATGGTTTAAAATCAATGCACGACTTTAAGCGAAACTGCTCAAACACATGCAAGATGATGCCCTTGGCATTTAACTCTGAAAATCAGAATTTAAGCAATTCATTTCAAGTATTTTTACACAATTAACCAACGCTAGTTAAATATATCAAATGAAGGAGTTTGACCATAAATCTCTTCACTTGCAATGGTCAAAAGCTACTTAAAATATGATTTAAAATGATACCCAAATACCGCTACTTCATGCTTATGAGATGATGAGAATGGATTTTTCTGGAAATTCTCAGTGTAAGTGCCACTATGTCTTTCAACTCCTGAGCATATGCTCACTGACATGTTTCTGTTGTGCTCTGTGAATGGGCTCTGCATGGAGCCCAGCCACTGAGTAGAAACTTGCTCAGAGTCCCTAGGAATCATGTTCCAGGAAACAATTAATTTGAGCAACACACACAAAAAATGCTGGTGAATGCAACAGGCCAGGCAGCTGTTATAGGAAGAGTTACAGTCAATGTTTCAGGACGAGACCCTTCATCAGGAGTCCTGACATCAACTGTACCTCTTCCTGTAGATGCTACCTGGCCTGCTGCATTCACCAGCATTTTGTGAGTGAGTTGCTTGAATTTCCAGCATCTGCAGATTTCCTCGTGGTTGCGAACTATTAATTAGAGTTTTTTTTTGTGCTTCTGTTAGAGAAAGAAGTAACAATATCTTAATTTGATATTTTTATTATTGTTTACGTTTATTTTCATGTTTTCAACTATTTAAAATGTTTTGAAGAATCAACTTTGTTTTCTGTTCAAACATCATTCAGAATTCTGGCAAGATTGACCCCTCTTCTGCAAAATAATATGGACAAATTTCAGATATGCACATTATGCATTCATCTTTTGCCGTCCTATGATTTAACTTTAGGAAACCATATACAGTTAATGAAGCAAAATGATCATCCTCTGGGCTACAACATGTGCAGTAGAAATTGCCTATCATTCTGGGTCAAAAATGAATCGGCTTTGATTTATTTTACAATGAACAACAACAGTGAATAAATTTGTTAATCAACACAGAAGTGAAAAAGTGCTCTGTCCATTTAGCAATATTTCGGAGACTTCCGGTAGCGCTCATGGAGTGAAGTCGCGTTCTTGACTCGCTCCATTACCTCTGAGTTTTTTTTCTCTATGGTCAGCTATACTTTAATTAACCATTAAGGCATCAATTTTTACAATACTTTGAATTAAACTGAATTCTCTGACAATTGGATGATACTTAGATCTGCTATGTCTAAGAACGGGAAAAACGGCAAGGATGGTAAACCTCCGGTTAAACCGAAAGCTACGGATCTCCCCCCGACTGAATCACCGGTGACTTTGAAAGCGATATCGGAGTTAATTCAGAGGGAAATTTCAACCTCTGTTAGGGAGATGATTCGTACGGAAATTGCAGGCTCTGTTAAAGACCTGATTCATACGGAAATCTCAACTAATTTCCAGAAAATTGCCGATTTAATTGATAAGATGCAAACATGTATTGCGGAACATCAGTCGGCTATATCTGATCTTCAAAAATTCGCGCAACAAAGTGAGTTTAAGATGGGGAAAATCGAAGAAACAATTAATGTAATGAAGAAGAAACTTGACTTTTTGACTTTTAAAAACTCTGACTTGGAATCTAGAATGCGACGGCAGAATTTACGAATGATTGGCGTGAGGGAAGCTGTTGAAGCCAACAACCCCATGAAATATTTCTCTCAACTTTTAAAAGATGCATTCCCTACTGTATTTCCTGACCAACTACCGCTACTGGATCGTGTTCGCAGAATCCCATCATACTCGTCTAGGTCAGATAGACCTAGGCATGTTATTTTACGTTTTCATTATTTTCAAGGCAAGGAGAGACTGTTTCGATTTGCTCGATCTAAAGGTTTCATTGATTTTTCGGATCTTAAGTTCCGATTCGTGGAAGATTTCAGTAAACCAATCTGGGACCAACGGGTCCGTTACAGATCCGTGATGTCGGAATTCTATAAGATGGATTTAAGACCAGCGCTGCTGTACCCTGCACGTCTAAGGATTCGCATGTTAGATGGAGCCCTTCGTTTTTTTGATTCTCCATCGGATGCCCAGAGTTATCTGGATCAACTTTCATCTTCAACATCTTAATTGCCTTTTTTTAATTATCTCCGTTGATCGGAGGCTGTGAATTGGTTGGTTTTAACTTTTCTGTGCCCTATTTGGGCAGAAAAGTTTACTTTTGATTTCTTAATATGGCTGCTAAACTTTCTTTTTAACTGCGTCATTTCTTTCTTTTCCCAGGGGATTCTGGGTGGTTACTTCCCTTTTGTCATCTTACGTATTTCCTGTGCGGCCTTAAATTTTGTAGTTTTTTTTAAATTTTATTCTGTTTTGCTTTTTATAATCACTTTATGTTAATAATCCTATTTTTTTTGTTGCTGTGTCTATTCATGAGTTTGAGGTCTATTGTGGTTTTTTTTTAATATATATTTTCTGGCTTTTGTTCTGCTCTGTGTGTATTTTAATTGAGCTAACTTTTTTTTACTTATTTTTTTACTGTTTTACAATTAGCTGATCCTTTTCATATTTATACCTTTTTTTTAGGGAGCGTATACCGGAAGTCATGGGGGTAGTTTTAGCGCTTGCTTCTTTCTGGCGGGTCTGCTTTAGATTTTGCCTTGGGGTCTTGGGGTGGGGGGTGGTGGGAGGGGCTTCACGTTTTAGTTTGTTTCTCTTTGGGCTATATACATTATTGAAGTATTGGTTGCGTCCTTTTCCCCGGTATCTTTTGTATGTTCTGTTTCCTCTCCGGGTTTGTGGGTCGCGCCTATTGTCAATCCTCCTTGTTGTGGGTTGACTTTAGGATTTATGGAGTCTATTATTAATTTTGTCTCCTGGAATACTAATGGTCTTAATCATCCTATTAAAAGGAAAAAAGTTTTTAAAGTGTTCCGGAGACTTAAAGCACAAATTTTATTTTTACAAGAGACCCATGTACGGAGGGGGGACAGACTACGTTTTTTCAAATTCTGGAAGGAACAACAATTTCATTCGAACTCCAATGCTAAGATTCGAGGCGTCTCTATTTTTATAGATTCCTCAGTTACTTTTATACAACAGGATATTATCTCTGATCCGAATGGTAGATTTTTATTGGTTAGTGGTTTACTATTTAATAAAAAAGTAGTTTTGGTTAATGTTTATGCTCCTAATATGGATTGTCCGGAATTTTATAAATCATTGTTTGATCAGTTTCCGAATTTGAACGAGTTTTCATTGACTTGGGGCGGAGATCTTAATACCTGTTTATCTCCAGCTTTGGACCGTTCGGCTCCTTTACGGACTTTACCTAATAAATCTGCAAATTTGATTAATTTTTTCCTTTCTGATTCTGGGTCGACGGACATTTGGCGTTTTCTGCATCCTCAGGAAAAAGATTTTTCCTTCTTTTCACATGTTCATCATTCCTATTCAAGAATTGATTATTTTTTCATTGATTCTCGTCTCATTCCTTCAGTGATTAAATGTGATTATGATTCTATAACCATTTCGGATCATGCTCCACTTAAGCTTTCTATTAAAATTATGGCCAATATACCAAACAATAGACAATGGCGTTTTAATTCGCTGTTGCTTCAGGACTCGGACTTTGTTAATTTTATGAATGAACAGATTGAGCTTTTTTTTACAATTAACCATACAGAAGATATTTCGGTTAACACTCTTTGGGACACTTTTAAAGCCTATATTCGGGGTCAGATTATTTTGTATTCCGTTGCTTTGAGGAAGAAACAGAAGCAGGAGGAGATGGCAATTGTGGACAAGATTAAAGAAATTGATAAGAAATATGTTATGGCTCCTTCTGAGGAGCTATACAAACAAAGAACTGAACTTCAAATGGAACACAGTTTACTACTCTCGTCCTCGATTGTAAACCAATTAAAGAAAACAAGAAGTGATTTTTATGTTCACAGTGATAAAATTGGCAAGCTGCTGGCTAATCAATTGAAATCTAATTATGTTAAATCTCAAATCAATCAGATTTATAACCAAAATGATTGATTGATATTGGATCATGTGGGGATTAATCAAACCTTTTGTGATTTTTATTCTTCTTTATATCAATCAGAGTCTCCTCAAGATTCTAAATATATGAATGATTTTTTAGATAAGTTAGACTTCCCTCAGATTTCACAGGATATGTCTTCTTTATTAGATACTTCCATTACAATGGATGAGATTAAGAATGTTATTTTTTCTATGAATCTGGGGAAAGCCCCTGGCCCTGATGGGTTTACCGTTGAATTTTATAAATGTTTTGCTTCTTTATTGATTCCTTGGCTCTATAAGGTTTTTGAGGCTTCTTTGAAACTTGGTAAACTTCCGGAATCTTTTAATAGAGCATCAATTTCTTTAATACTAAAGAAGGATAAAGACCCTGCTCAATGTGCATCTTATAGACCAATATCTTTATTAAATGTTGATTCTAAAGTTTTTTCTAAGTTATTAGCAAATAGACTAGAAAAAGTACTTCCTTCTATTATTTCGGAAGACCAAACGGATTTTATTAAAGGTCGTTACTCTTTTTATAATATTCGTACATTGTTAAATATCGTTTATACTCCCTCACAAAATGTTCCTGAGTGTGTTATTTCTTTAGATGCCGAGAAAGCTTTTGATAGAGTAGAATGGCCTTATTTATTTAAGGTGCTTGAAATGTTTAATTTTAGCTTGAAATTTATATCCTGGATTAAACTGTTATATCACTCCCCTGTAGCCTCGGTTCGTACTAACTCTTTAAACTCACCTTTTTTTCCTCTCTTTCGTGGTACTCGACAAGGCTGTCCTCTTAGTCCCCTATTATTTGATATTGCATTAGAACCTCTTGCAATTGCTATTCGAGAATCTTCAAATATTACTGGGATAACTCGGGGATTAAAGTCCCATAAATTATCACTCTATGCTGATGATTTAATTTTATATATTTCTAATCCTGAGAGATCCATTCCTGCTGTTTTAGAGTTATTAGCACAATTTGGTCTTTTCTCAGGTTATAAATTAAATCTTAGTAAGAGTGAACTTTTTCCGATTAATAAACATCTTCCCTTATATTATAAATTTCCATTTAAATTGATTAATAATTACTTTTCATATCTTGGGATTAAAATTACTTGTAAACATAAAGATTTATTTAAGACTAACTTTTTACCATTAATAGACCATATTACTCAACTTTCATCTAAATGGTTTCCCTTATATTTAACTTTGATTGGTCGTATTAATGCAGTTAAGATGTTTTTTTTGCCAAAATTTTTATATGTGTTTCAGGCATTACCAATTTTCGTTCCTAAATCTTTTTTTGATAAAGTTGACTCTAAAATTTCTTCATTTATTTGGCAGAATAAGAATCCGAGACTGGGTAAAATACATTTACAGAAAGCTAAGAGAGATGGAGGTTTAGCATTACCTAACTTTAGATTTTATTATTGGGCTATTAATATTCGACATATGAAATTTTGGTTACTTGACCGGGACATACTATCTATTCCTAAATGGGTAGCATTGGAATTACAATCTGTTCAGGGTTATACACTTGGTTCTATTTTAGGTTCCTCTCTTCCTTTTGATTCGAAACACCTTAAGCAGGTCTCTAACCCGATAGTTAAATATGCTTTGCGCATTTGGTTTCAATTCAGAAAATTTTTTGATCTTAATCAATTCGGGTTAGCGATTCCTATTTTAGGTAACATATTTTTTCCTCCCTCTTTTACGGATCGCGCTTTTCAAACTTGGAAGACTAAGGGTATTTTACGGTTTTTGGATTTATTTTTAGATGGTTCCCTTATGTCTTTTGAACAATTATCTAATAAATATAACTTATCAAGAATACATTTTTTTAGATATTTACAAGTTAGAAATTTCCTAAGTACTATACTTTCTTCCTTTCCAATGCGTCCTCCTATATATATTTTAGATTCGATAATTAACCTTAATCCATGTCAGAAAGGTGCATCGGCTATGATTTATAATATTATTATGAAACTTAGGAAAGCTCCATTTGATAAGATTAGGGTAGATTGGGAACAGGAATTGGGGCTTACCATTTCTGTGGATGATTGGGGGCAGATTTTACAATTAGTTAATACTTCCTCTATTTGTGCTAAACATTCCCTAATTCAATTTAAAGTGGTTCATAGAGCACATATGTCCAAAGATAAGTTAGCGAGTTTTTACTCGCATATTAATCCTTTCTGTGATAGATGTTCGGGGCAGATAGCCTCTTTAACTCATATGTTTTGGTCTTGCCCTACTTTGGAAACTTTTTGGAGAGATATTTTCAATATTATTTCTAAGGTATTAAATATAGATATCTCTCCTCACCCTATTACTGCTATCTTTGGACTACCTAAAATTTCTAGTAATCTTTCCCCTTCAGCCCATAGAATGATTGCATTTCTTACTTTAATGGTGAAAAGATGTATTTTACAACATTGGAAAGAGCTTAATGCTCCAACTACCTTTTTTTGGTTTTCTCAGACGATTTTATGTTTGAATTTGGAGAAAATTAGAAGTAACCTTTATGATTCTTCATTTAAATTTGAACAGATTTGGGGACCTTTTATTCGATATTTTCATTTAATGTAATATTTACCCTTCTTGTTTTTTTTTCACTGTTTTAATGGAGGTCGGGATTGAGGACGTGATTTTAAGTTTAACTCTGTTTGGTTTCAAGTTAGCCCATTGCTTTGCCTTGCTTTTAGTTAGCTGCACGGTGGGTTTTTTTTTGGGGGGTTTTTTTCTTTTTTTTCCATTGATATATATAAAATTTAGTATACTATTATGTTATCTTGGTTTCTTATGCTTAAATTACATTGTTTGTAGTATTTTCTTTTTGGTATTGTTATCTTTTGGAATTTTATTATACTTTAACATTGTATTAATGTTTATATGGCTTACCTTTTTTGTATACTTACTCAATAAAAAGATTTAAAAAGAAAGAAAAGCAATATTTCACTTTTGAATTCTGATTGCTTATCTTCAATAAGTCCCTAAAGTTGTCAATGTAAACATTTCAAATTGCCCTGTTTGGACAAGATTGACCACTCTCCTGCAAAATACTATTGAGAAATTTCAAATGTGCACATTAAACATTCATATAATATTAGATGCTTAAATCAGGACATTAATAAAGAGTGCGAAGACCTCCATATTATCAATAATTTATAAATAAAATTTTACCAAGACTATCTGTTAGAATGTATGGAATTGGGAATGTCCATCTCTTTGTTGGGTCTTTATCAGCATTCCGTTCTCGCTGAAACAAAGTAAGGAAATCAATATTCCATGAAAGATGACAACATGGCACAACAAATGAATCTATTATGAATCAACATAATGCATATCATACTTACAACTACTGCAATGTCTCCCTGAATCAAAAACCTTTGGGATTCTATCGGAAAGGTAATCGGAAAAACATATTATAAGAAATTCTACATGTTGATCAAAGATGCTGTGAGAATTTTCAATAATCCAGAGAAATTTAGAAGGATATACTAGTAAATTTATGAGACTCAACTTTCAAGATAATAGAGAATGCATTCTTTTGTTCTAAGTCTTATAAATTACCTGCATTTATCTGTGGGATATCTTCTTTTAAATTGCTAACATCCACTTCGTAATCTAATTAATGAAGAATTAGAAATGAATGCATTAAACATTAAGAAAGATATTGTGTGAAAGGTTTTTAAAACAAGTAACAGAGAAAAGCAACACTTACAATTTTCAAAAGGACCCTTTCTGATCTGGAAAAAAAATATTTGATTTTAAATGGTAAAAGTATAATCAAAATAATTTCCAAATGAACATAGTGCATCTTACCACCAAAGTTTCACAATATGCCAACAAAACTACTAAAGAAAAAGAATACAATGCGGATGTGTGCATTTTGTTCCACTCAGCAAATGCATTGGCTGTCGATATATGGACACACTAACATTCAGTTTTCACTATCTTGACATTTATAGCATGTTTGGGACATAAATCTACACCACGGGGAAGATGAGTGCAATAGTCCAACGTCCTTTCTTCTAATAACAGCTTCATGGTACAAGAATGTTACTGTATTCCTAGCCTTGCGTTTTTTTTGTTAAGTTATTAAGACAATTCAGAAGGATAGTGAATAATTCACTTAAATTTAACTACTATCTCTCCAAAGAAAGTCTGCTGATGCAAGCTTAAATATTGTTCATGAAGTAATACAAATAAGATACCGTATCTGCTACTTAATGAAAACATATAAAATTTGGAGTTGAGATGCAGGGTTGATATTTCTATGAACTTCAAAGTAAGTACACAGGGAGAGATAGGAATAAATTTCTTCACCCAGAAGGTATTGATTCCTTAGCATTCTATATTCCTAAGAGTACGTGTGCTCCGTGCCTGACAAGATGCAAGACAGGTGATCAGGGGCTCGGGTCAAGTGTGTAGTCAGCTCTGGATTTAGGAGCATGAATAAATTTGTCACGGAAGCCAGGAGACAGGAATGCAGTGAATCAAGTGTAAGGGCAGAGTCAATAGTCTGGAATGTGAGCAGTCTCGTGGCCAGAGGCAGGGGTCAGGATAGTGGGTCAGGTGCCTTGCTGGGACTTGGGTTCAGATGTTTAACCAGAGTGAGATGGGAACGTAATCAGACGTACTGAGAACCAGGCTAAGGATCATAGAGAGATGTGTCCCATTATCTGGAACAACTTGTCACCATTAAAGTCTTCACTAATCAAAATGATCATCTAAATAGAGATTCATATGCACAGTACTCTTCTCAGTAGTCACTTTATTAGGTACCTCCTCTACCTAATGAAGTTGCCACTGACTATACATTCACGGTCTCCTGTTGCTGAGGCCCATCCAGTTCTTCTGCAAGTACAGTATATCAGGGGTCAAATTTAGCTAGCTACGGAGCAGGCGTTCATTTATATTTAAGAAAAGACAAATTCTATGCCTTTACCAAGATCACATTTGTATTAATATCACTTGGTATTGAACCACATGCAAGTTCCTAGTGCAAATGTACACAGGTCCAGTATATAAGAGATTCCTGGAATGTTGAGAGCTGGTCTTTTGTAAGAGGGCAAAATCATGTAATTGGCTTTCATTTCTTAGAATCAGCAATGAAGTACCAATGTTTGCAAAAATATGTTCTATGCAAAATTGCAGCATCGTTTTGCTGGTTAATAAAAATTTCTAGAAAATTCCAGGCTGATGTCAAGCTGCACAGTTTTAGTGCAAATTTTATTAAGATTAAGAATGTGTTTCTGCAGGAATATAAAATCTATGCCTTGAACATTCTTTGATTTGTATTGATTCAAGAACAATCACTTTAAGCAAACTCAGGCAATCAGGTTGCCTATTTTTCTGATCTGATTATTTTACTTCTCTTTGGCAACACCCTGTCAAAGTGGTTTCAAGAAAACAACCTCTCCCTCAATGTTGCAAAAACAAAGGAGCTGATTGTGGACTACAGGAGGAATGGAGACAGGCTAGCCCCTACTGACATCAATGGACCTGGGACTAAGAGGGTGAACAGCTTTAAGTTCCACTGCATAAGCATCACCGAATGTCTCATGTGGCCTGCACATACCGGCTGTGTGGTGAAAAAGGAACAACAGCACCTCTTTTACCTCAGACCGTTGAAGAAATTTGTTATGTGCCCCCAAAGCCTACGAACTTTCTACAGGGGCACAATTGAGAGCATCCTGACTGGCTGCATCACTGTCTAGTATGGGCACTGTGTTTCTCTCAATCACAGGACTCTGCAGAGTAGGGTCGCCAACCGGTCGATCTTTGAGACTGTCCCAGTAGATCCCGATGAAAAATCAGAAATAAATACACAAATACTGTTGTAATGTGAGCATTATAAAAGTAAGTAATACTGATTAGGATAATGGTAATACAGCAATATTTTCGCTAAAAGCTGTTTTAAAGAGAGATTGTTTCCGGGTTGCGGGGGTTTAGTTCCGTACTTTCTGCCCAGTGCGCATGTGTGTATTTCCCCCGCCATGCACCGCGTTTTCAGTGTAGCCTGTGCTGTATCAAAGTGACCAATCAGATTAGATAAGAGTACAGACTGTCGCAAACATCAATATACGGCAATGTCCCCAACCTCCGGGCCGCGAAGCAGGCAGGGGTACAGCGGTAGTCGGGACGCACACAGCACATTTTTAAGAAAAAAGCTGAAATAAACAAGCTAATTAATTGGGTGCTGCCTGGCACGTAAATGTCGGCTCAGATCAGAGGTGACGCAATCGGCAATCGTGATATCGTGATAGCATAGTGGAGGCTCCACGAAAGAAGGCAAAAACATACAAATTCCATCCAGAATGGGAAGAGGAATTTCTATTTACCTTGGTGAAAGACAAGTATGTATGTTGTGCCACCAAGCACAAGCACTGTCTAAAAGAGGGAATCTGGAGCAGCACCGCAACACCAACCACCAGGAATTTAAAGAAACCTACCTCCCAAAGAGCGCAATTCATGCCTGGAAAGTTGAGCTGAAATCGGGGTTGAAGGCCCAGCAGTCGTTTTCCACAAAACATGCTGCTCAAAATAAGGCTGCTATTGAAGCATCATTTCGTGTAAGTCACCTTATGGCTGAACACAAGAAGCCTTATACTGATGGCGATTTATTCAAAGAAGCAATGGTCATCACCGCAGAGACTGTTTTTAATGACTTTTTTGGGTCTAGGAACACTCAAAAAAAATTTCCCATATAGATTACTGGTATTTGCATCTTCGGCGTAAAGCATTTCGGCACGAAACGTTTCATAGGAGCGTTCTACCTTAGCGGGGGGAATACAGGACAGTTGGCAACCCTACACCTCACAGACTGTCTCAGACTGACTGTCTGTAGTTATGAGCCAAATTTCAGGGAACTAGCAGAAAGTGTTCAGCCCCAGTCATCACACTGAGTGCAACATTCAATTTTTATTCATTTATTTTTCGTGTTGAAATAAAATTAAATAATGGAACTTAGAATTAAAGGTGTGAAGTATTGTAATATTCTTAAAGGAAGACAGCTATGGCCTGTTTGATATGCTAGCTACAGTGTTTTCTTGTTTGAATTCATTTGAAAGTTTGACAAAAGTATTCTGTGTAATTCAAATACAATTCACCCAAATAAAAGGCCTCAAACTGGAAGTACAATCTGAGCTGTTTTTTCGCTAAACGATTTAGTCGGTAGATCTTGCCTTACACTAATGTTGAGGTAGGGGATTTTGGGCTTAAAAAGGTTAATGACCACTACCGTAGAGAGAGGTGCAGACAGCCCAGTGCATCCGTAGATGAGAACTTCCCACTATTCAGGACACTTACACAGGTGTGTAAAAAGGGCCCAAATGATCATTAGGTACCTGAGTCACCCCAACCACAAACTGTTTCAGCTGCTACCATCCGGGAAACGGTACCACAGCATAAAAGCCAGGACTAACAGCTCCGGAACAGTTTCTTCCACCAGGCCATCAAACTGCTTAACCCATGCTGACACAAACATATTTCTATATTCTACTGACTACCTTGTTGTACATAATATTTATTATAAATGGCACATTGCACATTTAGACAGAGACATAACGGAAATATTTTTTCTCTTCATTGAGATGAAGGATGTAAGTAATAAAGTCA
This sequence comes from Mobula hypostoma, assembly GCF_963921235.1. Taxonomy (NCBI): domain Eukaryota; kingdom Metazoa; phylum Chordata; class Chondrichthyes; order Myliobatiformes; family Myliobatidae; genus Mobula; species Mobula hypostoma. The sequence continues at coordinate 52,676,355 of NC_086098.1, read as the reverse complement.
ATTCATATTAATCTTTTTTTTATTTTTAGCAATTTTCCTTTCTTAGGCACTTCATGAATATCATGAAGATTTTTTTGGCTTAAATGAAGCCAAATATGCAATGATGCTTTTCTTATTGGCAACTTCGCTTCTTTCAGCCATTTCACTTTCACTCTGACTTCCCCACTCTTCATCTGTATCGTGTATCATTGAAACCATCTTACTCTGTTCTGCAAACAAAAGGGAATTTTTAACAATGTATATTTAAAATGAATAATTAGTTCTAATTATTTTGGGACTTTTTCAATGTTTATTACTGTTAGGAAGTGCCACTTAGAGGATTTGTGAATATAATTTCCATCAAGCTGAATGTTTCACATCTGATTTTGCAAGAAGTTCAAAGGTCCACATACTTTTCACAATTACACTTGCTCTATAATGTACAGACACACTAATCCAGTAGGTGCTGATGTGTGCATTTCTGTACAGAAGTATGACCTGGCCCATTAGGCTAGTTCCGTAATATTATTTCCTTGATAATGAAATCTTTCTATTTTGCTCATCTGCCATTGACTTTCAAAGATTAATCCAATCCTTTTATGGTTGGCTGAAGAAGATCAAAACCACGAGAAAATCTGCAGGTACTGGAAAATCAAGGCAAAACACACAAAATGTTGGAGGAACTCAGCAGGTCAGCATCCATGGAAATGAATAAACTGTCGACATTTCAGGCCGAGACTCTTCTTCAGGACCTTTTGACTTTTTCTTCATTTCCATAGATGTTACCTGACCTGCTGAGTTCCTCCAGTATTTTGTGTTTTCACTGAAGAAGATGTAAACTTCAATCATCCCAAACATGAGATTCAAAATTATTTAATGTCATTTCCTCTACACAAGTGTAAGGAGAATGAAGTAATTGTTAGTCACACACAGAAAATGCTGGAGGAACTCAGCAGGCCAAACAACATCTAATGGAAAAACTACAGTTGATATTTTAGACCGAGACCTTGCAGAAGGACTGGAAAAAAAAAGATGTGGAGTAGATTTAAAAGGTGGGGGTTGGGGGAGAGATAAATACAAGGTGATAGGTGAGACCGGAAGGGGGAGGGATGAAGTAAAGAGCTGGGAAGCTGGAAAGAGATGCAGGGCTGGAGAAAGGGGTATCTTATAGGAGAGGACAGAAGGCCATGGAAGAAAGAAAATGGGGAGGAGCACCAGAGGGAGGCAATGGGCAGACAGGAAGATAAGGTGAGAGAGGGAAAAGAGATGGGGAATGAAGAAGTATGGGGTGTGGGGGCATTAACAGAACTTCGAGAAATCAATGTCCCTGCCTTTAGGTTGGAGGCTATCCAGAGGGATATAAGGTGTTGTTCCTCCAACCTGAGTGTGGTCTCATTGTGACAATAGAGGAGGCCATGGATTGACATATTGGAATGGGAATGGGAAGTAAAATTAAAATGTGTGGCTCAGGGAGATCCTGCTTCTTCAGCCAGATGGTGTGCAGGTGCTCAGTGAAGTGATCTCCCAATCTATGTCAGGTCTCACCGATATACAGGAGGCCACACCAGGAGCACCGGACACAGTATATGACACCCAACAGTCTGACAGGTGAAGGACTGTTTGGGCCCCTGATTAGTATTGAAGGTGTAGGGACCTCACCTGGAAGGACTGTTTGGGGCCCTGAATAGTACTGAAGTATTAGTATTGAAGGTGTAGGGACAGGTGTAGCAATTGTTCCGCTTGCAGTGGGGAGAGACGAATAGACAAGGGAGTCACATGGAGACTGATCCTGCAGAAAGTAGAAAGTGGGGGGGAGGGAAAGATGTGTTTGGTGGAGAGATCTCATTGGAGATGGTGGACATTCTGGAGAATTATTTGCTGGACACAGAGGCTGGTGGTGTGAAAGGTGAGGACAAGAGGAACCCTATTCCTGGTAGGGTGGCGACAGGCTGGGGTGAGAGCTGACGTGCATGAAATGGAAGAGATGCAGTTGAGGGCAGCATTGATGGTGGAGAAAGGGTAACTCCTTTCTTTGAAACAGGAGGACATTTTCTTCATTCTAGAATGAAAAGCCTCATCCTGAGAACAGATACGGTGGAGATGGAGGAATTGAGAGAAGGGAATGGCGTTTTTACAAGTAAAGGGTGGGAGGAAATATAGCCCAGATATCTGTGAGAGTCCTTGGGTTTATAATAGACTTCAGCAGATAAGCCGTCTCCAGAGGTAGATACAGTGAGATCCAGAAAGGGGAGGAAGGTGTTGGAAATGCACCAGGTAAATTTGAGAGCAAGGTGGAAGTTGGAGGCAAAGTTGATGAAGTCAACGAATTCCACACGGGTGCAGGAAGCAGCGCCAATGCAGTCATCAATGTAGCGTAGGAAAAGTGGGGAACAGACACGTATGTAGGCTTGAAACATAGCTGACAAAATAGCAGGCATAGCTGCGACCCATGATTGATTGATTGATTTCTATATTCTCATGTATTGCATTGTAATGCCACTGCTATGTTAACAATTTTTACGATTCTGCCTCTGAACCTGTCGTTAATCATATTGGTGACTGTCCAATGTGACGGAAATAGATTTTTTTAATATATACCATTGGCACGTGACCAAGTGGTTAAGGCATTGGTCTAGTGATCTGAAGGTCGCTAGTTCGAGCCTCAGCTGAAGCAGCGTGTTGTGCCCTTGAGCAAGGCACTTAACCACACATTGCCTGCGATGACACCAGTGCCAAGCTGTATCGGACCCTAGTTCCCTTCCCTTGGACAGCATCGGTGGCGTGGAGAGGGGATACTTGCAGCATAGGCAACTGCCGGTCTTCCATACACCTTTGCCCAGGCCTGCATCCTGGAAAGCTTCCAAGGCGCAAATCCATGGTCTCATGAGACTAATGGATGCCTATAGATATATACCATTATCAGCTATTGAAAGTACTTTGTGATAAATCGTGTCAGTGCCTCTGGGTGGCAATCATTTAGCTCTGAAGGTTTAGATTTCTTTGGTACAGGGATGATGGCGGCTGATTTGAAGCACGTGGAGACAGCAGCCCAGATGAATGAAGTGTTGAAGATGTCCACAAGATTATCAATTAGCTGGTGTGCACACTCCTTGAATACTCGGCCTGGAATGTTGTCTGTCTTAAATAGACCGTAAATAAAATATTTTTATAAATACTTTTAGATTTAAATATAATACTTTAAGCAACTACTTACACTTCAAGAAACTTAAATTTTACTTGGAAGAACACTTAAATAGCTTTGCATGGCCTGCACAATAACACCCACCAAAACCATAATCCCACCTCAAGATTCAAGATTCAAATTTATTTATCACATGCACATACATCAAAAATACACAGTGAAAGGTGTCATTTGTGTTAACAACCATCATACACAAGGGTCTGGTAGGCAGCCTGCAAGAGTCACCACAACATTCTGGCATCAACATAGCATGCCCCCAATGCTCAGCAGGACAACACAGAACTCAACAGGAAACAAAACAGCAAAAACAGTGAAACAAGCCCCATTCCTGTCTCCCACCCATACACGTACACACATGCACAGTCTTTCATCCACAGCACAGGCCAGCTTCAGCTTCCAGCCTCCAGTGAACTTGGGCTCGAACTCACAGACATTGGGCCCCCAACTTCCTCAGTGTACTCACAGAGATCTGCAGATTCCGGCTCTGGCCAATGGGCCTCACCTTCTGGTCTTCCATTGCAACCTTTGGGCCCCAGTCCTTCACATTGAGCCCAGGATCTATTAGTCACCAAATTGTAGCTCTCGAGCTCTGCACTGGCTGATGGCGGGAACACAAAAGCTGGACCTTGAGCTCCTTTCTCACCCATTCGCAAACACAGGTTGTCATTAGACCTTGTTCCTCCAGCCTGCATGGAATTCCAACTCCTGATCCCTCCAACAACTCACTAACTCCTGATCCTCCAACAACTCACTAACTGCAGATCCCTCCAACAACTCACTAACTCCTGATCCCTCTGACAACTCACTAACTCTGAATCCCTCCAACAGTTCAGTAACTCTGAATCCCTCCAACAACTCATTAACTCCGGATCCCTCTGACAACTCACTAATCCCGAATCCCTCTGAGAATTCACTAACTCCAGATCCCTCCGACAACTCACTAACTCCGAATCCTGCAACAACTCACTAACTCCTGATCCCTCCAACAACTCACTAACTCCTGATCCCTCTGACAACTCACTAACTCCGAATCCCTCCAACAGTTCAGTAACTCTGAATCCCTCCAACAACTCATTAACTCCGGATCCCTCCGACAACTGACTAACTCCGAATCCCTCCAACAACTCACTAACTCCGAATCCCTCCAAGAACTCACTAACTCCGAATCCCTCTGACAGCTCACTAACCCCGAATCCCACCAACAACTCACTATCTCCTAATCCCTCCGACAACTGTCTATCTCCTGATCCCTCTGACAGCTCACTAGCTCCAAATCCCTCCAACAATTCACCATAGAATAGTACTGCACAGTACAGGCCCTTCAGCCACCATTGTTGTGCTGACCCGCAAACTCTGCGTCCCATATAAACCCCACCCTCAATTCCCCCATATACCTGTCTGGTAGTGTTACATGTTCAAGGAGATCTGTGTTTTTATTTTTGTGAGAATGATGTAATGGTCTTTTGGAGGTCACCTGATGTGATTTTCCTGCCGATGTGAGGTCACGTGGTGACATGTGACCCATGACTATATAAGGGTCCACCCAGGTGATGCAGTGGGTTTTTGAGTTTGTAGATTTCCTGGTAGAACGTGCTGTGTTTCCATTTCTGTTGCGTGTTTGTTTTTATGACGCAGTTTCATTTTTAAAGCGGTTGTGCGTTTTGTTGCGAGATTCCATATTATTGGACTGGATATTTTTGCTGGATGTGTTGATTTACCCAATTCCAACAATAGAAGGGAGGGTGAAGAGTTTATCAAAGTACAGGATCGAAAGATTGAGAGGAGTTGGCATCATTTGGCAGTTTAATAAAGGATCCACCTTATTGAGGCTTCATTGGAGAGTAGCAACCTGCATCGGAGATAACTCTTGCCAAAAAGAGAAAGGAGTTCATGCGGAAAGGTGCTCTCTCTCTCTCTAGAGGAATTTAAGGTCAGTTGATTTAAACAGTTTATTTTCGGCATCGTGAATCCTGTGGACAGAACCAGCAGGAAAGTTGCGTCTGTGAAGAAATCCTTCTCCAGAGAAGTCTCTCCCAATTGAAGGTGTAAATCTGTTGGGTTTTTGAAGTTATCGCTTTAAGAACTATATCTGACTGTATGGCTTTAAGATCTGTTTTTGCATTTAACGCTTTAAGACCGCTTTAAGAGCTTTAAGAGTGGCGAGTTGGTGAACGGTTGCATATCTGTTAACTGCCGCTCAAAGTTTTTGTTTGTTTTTTTTTTCCTTATCGTTCATCCATGTTCAATGAATATTTGGTTGTTTTTTTATAACCTGTCTCCATTGATATTCATTGTTGCCGGTTACGTAACATAAACTGTGGGGGCTCATCCGTGATATGTTCGGATTTTGAGTTTAAGTGCTCGTAATTGTCATTTTGATTTGGAAGAGGGAAATACCGGATTTTTTTTTTTGGTTTGATTGGTGTGTGTGTTGTATTCGGCAACAATGGATATTGATGGGTTTTTGAAGACGCCTGACTCGAGATCTTAGAGAATGTGAGGAAACCTGAGGTATTGGAGATTGCTAGGAGGTTGGATATTAAAGGAATCATGAGGAATTCCACCAGGGCTTTCATACATAGAAAACTCGCTGAACATTATATTACTTTGAATTTATCTGATGAGGAGGTGTTAGATAAGTTTTCAATGAGTAATCTGGAAATGCAGTCACATCTTCAACAAATAAAGTTAAAGCAATTAGAAGCTGATTTGGAAAAGAGTCGGTTAGAAGCTGTAAATAAACAGAAGGAATTTGAGGCTATGGAGGCTATTAAATTAAGGGAATTTAAAGAAAGAGAAGCTGATAAGCAGAGGAAATTCGAGCTCGAGATACAGAAATTAAGATCCAGGAGTCAGTCTTCTGGTTCTATGAAACAGTTTATTGCTAGTCGTGAGGTTGTTTGGGCTCCTCCATTTAATGAAGCTGATGTAGAAACATATTTGCAACATTTCGAAATAGTTGCTCTGAGTTTAAAGTGGCCGGAAGACCAATGGCCAGTGATGTTAAAAAGTGTAATTAAAGGCAAGGCACAACAAGTTTATACAGCTTTAAATGCTGAGCAAGCACTGGATTGTGATATTGTTAAGCAGCAATTATTAAAGGCATACGAGATGGTTCCGGAAGCGTATAGAGAAAGATTTAGAAGTTTGAAGTGTTATGTACTCCGTAACTGGGTTGCCAAACCAGCAGAAATGGAACACTCGTCGGAGTCTGGATTACTAGGAACTAATAAATTTTTATTAAAGAAACAAATAATACAGTGCTCTAATCGTAAGGATATAAATGTAACAGGTTAACAGTGATAATACACACCTATACACAGAACTAGGGTAATAGGAATCAACCAAGCTCTATTGCAGTCTGGGGGTAAAATGATCAGTCTGACAGTGATGCAGAGTTTATTTCAGCTAGTGCAGTTCGCAGTAATCGCTGTTGTACTGTTGGAGAGAGAGAGTGGGGGGGATGCAATTTGGTTCAGGCAGACCTTTGATGTCTTCACAGTTGGTTTCGGGCAGACCTTTTTTGATGTCTTCTATCCTGCTGTGGTCAGCAATTGTGACCCCTCCGTTCCGGATACGATCATTCTTCTGCAGTGAACCCAGCACCCAGGCAAGGGTGGACACACACACCAGGTTCCCACCGATCATACCTTTACACCCTGTGAGCCTATGGTCGGTCCACAAATACCGGACCTCCAAACTCCCACCACTTGTGGGGGCACACCGCTCTTTCTAGAGTCTCGTTGTCTTGTGGTCTCGTGGTGTCCTGTGCCTTAGCAAACCTGCTCTTTTTATCCCCCTGCTGGGGTATCACCTGTCCATCAAACTTCAAACAGTTCAGGTTCAAAGCAACCGGTCTGTCAATATTCTGAATTGTATTTCTTTTCCGTTAATCCTTCTCACCTCTCTTATTAGCATTTTGAATGTTTCTCCATTGTCTCTCTTATCTCTCTCATTAGCATCATTTGTCCCATAGCTTGGTTTGGCGTCACAGAAGAAATCGGTGGAAAAATCTTATGTGGAATTTGCCAATGAGAAATCTGTGTGTTTTGAGAGATGGGTTTCCTCTAAAAATGTGAATGGGGCGTATAATAAATTAAAAGAGCTGAATTTGCAGGAAGAATTTAAAAGAAGCATTCCTGTTGAAGTGAGAACATACTTAAGTGAACGGAACACTTCTACATTGCAGGAGATTGCTAAATTGGCTGATGAGTATGTTTTAATTCACAAGAATAAATTTTCTCCAGGTATAATTTTTAAAAGGGAAAACAGCACAGAGAGTCAAGGTAAGTCAGAAATTAAATCTGAAGTTAGTGAGAAAAGTAAGGATGAAGGGAGACATGTGAAGGAAAGACATTTTGGTATTATTTGTAATTATTGTAAGAAACCTGGACATGTAATAGCTAATTGCTTCCAACTGAAATGGTAAGAGAAAGAAATGGTCCCAGATGTTTGTGTGCAGCATATTGGAAAACCTGTAAACCCACAGGGTTTAGAAAATATTAATGAAGATGTGTCAGAGTCTGACCAAGTTCAGTAGAGATATGAAGCCTTTATAACAGAAGGATTTCTATCCTTGAAAGAGGGATCCAATTCAGTACCAATAAGGATACTTAGAGATACTGGAGTTTCGCAATTACTTATATTAGACAGTGTGCTAAGGTTTAGTGATGAGTCTGACATTGCTGAGGTAAAGTATATAAGAGGAGTTGGGAGTGCCCTTATGCCAGTACATTTACATAGAGTAAATTTAAGGTCAGGGTTAGTTACAGGGGTTGTTACTGTAGGACTACAATCCAGTTTACCTGTGAATGATGTTTCTCTTTTGTTAGGGAATGATTTAGCAGGTGGACAAGTTTTTCCTGAGGCACATTTGACAATAAATTCAAATTCTGAGGAACCACAGAAGAATTCTAACACAGGTTCTTCCTGTGTTGTAACAAGAGCTATGGCTAAAAATACTGATGTAAAGGGTGAGGTTGTTACCCATGACAGTTCAAATCAAGATTTGAATTTTGAGGATGTATCAGAAACTTCCTTGCCCACATTATTTGATCAGGAATTTGATGGTAAGTCTGATCAGGAAGATTTGTCTTTATCTCAAAAGGAGATGATAGCAGAGCAGGGTAGAGATCCTGAAATAGTTAAATTAAAAGAACAAGCTCTTCCATATAGTGAGATTGAAAAAGTACCAGTTGGATATTATTTTGAAAAGAAGTTATTAATGAGAAAGTGGAGATCGCCTACAATTGCTGCTAGTGAGGAATGGGAAGTTAATCATCAGCTGGTAGTTCCTAAAATTTACAGACATGATATATTATTCCTTTGGGTGGTCATTTAGGGGTAATCTATGAATAAAGTTCCTAAATATTTTTATTGGCCTCGTTTAAGACAAGATATGGCAACATTTTGTAGAACGTATTACATGTATCAAATTGTTGGTAAACCTAATCAGGTTACTCCAGTGGCCCCACTGCAACCAATTCCTGTATTTGGTGAGCCATTATCAAAAATCATTGTAGACTGTGTAGGTCCTTTGCCAAACACTAAAACTGGACATCAATATTTATTAACTATTATGTGCACAGCGTCTTGGTTTCCAGAGGCAGTACCTCTTAGGAATTTAACAGCTAAAACTGTGACAAAGGCTCTTATAAAATTATTTACTTCTTTTGTGTTGCCTAAGGAAATACAATCAGATCAAGGTAGTAATTTTATGACTGGGTTGTTTTAGCAGATAGTTTATAAACTGGGAGCAAAACAGATTATTTCCTCAGCCTATCATCCAGAATCACAAGGAGCCTTGGAGAGATTTCATTCTGCACTAAAAGCTATGATTAGGACATATTGTGTGGAAAATGAAAAGGAAGGGATGAAGGTATACATTTACTACTTTTTGCAGTAAGCGAGGCAGTGCAGGAATCATTAGGTTTTAGTCCTATTGAACTTGTGTTTGGACGTAGAGTTCGAGGACCTTTGGCTTTGTTGAAGGAACAGTGGATTAATAAAGAAGTACACACTAGTTTGCTAGATTATGTTTTGAAATTTAAAGACAGATTGTATAAAGCTTGTAGCTTGGCCAAGGAAAATTTAAAGTTGGCTCAAGAGAAGATGAAGATGTGGTATGATAAGGAAGCTAGGATGAGGTCATTTAAGCATAGAGATAAGGTGTTGGTTCTTTTCCCAGTGCAAACGAACCCATTACACGCTAAATTCCATGGTCCTTATGAGATTAAATCTAAAGTAAATAATGTAGATTATGTGGTAAAAACCCCAGATCAGAGGAAGACAACACAACTGTGTCATATAAATATGATGAAACCGTATTATGAGAGAGAAGTTGCTACTATGACTGTTGTGATCAATAATGAGTCTGATCTTGATGAGTACTTAATAGAGGATTCATCTGAAACTCATTTTAAACCTAACATTATTTCCGCCAGGTTACCAAATTCAGAAATTCTGGAAAATATTGATGAAAAATTAGCTCATTTACAGCCAGAGCAGAGAGAGCAGATGAAACTGTTAATTTTTGAATATAGAGATTTATTTCCAGACGTCACTAGAAGAACCACCGTAGCTACGCATGATGTAGATGTGGGAGATGCAAAACCCATAAAACAACATCCATATCGAATGAACAGGGAAAAATGTGAACTGGCTGAACAAGAAATTAAGTATATGTTAGAGAATGATATTATTAGACATTCTAATTCGAATTGTAGTTTACCATGTGTTATGTTACCTAAGCCAGACCATAGTATTAGGTTTTATACGGATTACAGAAAGGTGAATTCTGTGACAAAAACTGATACGTATCCAATCACTGGGGTAGATGATTGTGTGGACAAAGTTGGACAGGTCAAATTCCTTACAAAAATTGATTTGTTAAAAGGTTATTGGTGTGTTCCATTGACAGATAGAGGTAGAGAGATTTCAGCATTTGTAACCCCATCTGGGTTATATGAATAGAATGCTTTTCCATTTGGGATGAAGAATGCACCAGGTACTTTTCAGAGGATGTTTAATGGTGTGATTCAGGGATTAAAAGATACAGATTGAAGATTGAAGATTTGGTTACGGGGAATAATACATGGAAAGCACATATTACGACAGTGGAGAAATTATTTGAGAGACTTTCAAAAGCTGTCTTAACTATTAACTTAACTAAAAGTGAATTTGGGCATGCCACGGTGACAGTTAAGGAAAAGGGTTAAGGAAATTAGACTCCAATTTAATACTACAGTCTAATGTTACAGAAGTACAATATTTTGATCTCTCATATTAAGGGTAAAGACAATGTGATCACAGATTGTCTAGATGTTAAAGATACAATGAAAATTTGTTTTTTTGGAGTGGTATTTTAACATTTGTAAGACTCCTACTGTACATTAGTTTGTAAAGGGCTGAAAGATAAGATTGTATATATTGTGTATTTTGTAAATTTTATACCTTTGAATTTTTTTGTATAAATTGTTAAAATTTTGTTCTTCAAGAGACCAAATTTTTTTTTGGACTGGGGTGTTACATGCTCAAGGAGATCTGTGTTTTTTTTTTGTGAGAATGATGTAATGGTCTTTTGGAGGTCAACTGATGTGATTTTCCTGCCGATGTGAGATCACGTGATGACATGTGACCCATGACTATATAAGGGTCGACCCAGGTGACGCAATGGGTTTTTTAGTTTGTAGATTTCCAGGTAGAACGTGCTGTGTTTCTGTTTCTGTTGCGTGTTTGTTTTTATAATGCAGTTTCATTTTTAAAACAGTTGTGTGGTTTGCTGCGAGATTCCATATTATTGGACTGGAAATTTTTGCAAGATGTGTTGATTTACCCAATTCCAACAGTGGAAGAGAGAGTGAAGAATTTATCGAAGTACAGGATCAAAGGATCGAGAGAAGTCGGCATCGTTTGGCAGTTTAATAAAGTTTACCCTATTGAGGCTTCATTGGAGGAGTAGCTACCTGCATCCAAGATAACTCTTGCCAAAAAGAGCAAGGAGTTCATGCAAAAAGGTGCTCTCTCTCTCCAAAGGAATTTAAGGTCAGTTGATTTAAATTGTTTATTTTCGGCATCGTGAATCGTGTGGACAGAACCAGCAGGAAAGTTCCGTCTGTAAAGAAATCCTTCTCCAGAGAAGTCTCTCCCAATTGAACGTATAAATCTGTTGGACTTCCGAAGTTATCTCTTTAAGAACTATATCTGACTGTATGGCTTTAAGAGCTGTTTTCGCATTTAGTGCTTTCAGAACCTGAGCTGAGTGGCGAGTTGGTGAACGGCTGCATATCTGTTAACTTCCGCTTAAAGTTTTCGTTTGTTTTTTTTTATCATTTATCCGTGTTCAATAAATGTTTGTTTTTTTTTTAAATAAACTGTCTCAATTGATATTCATTGTTGCCAGTTACGTAACAGTGGTCTCTTAAATTTCACTAGTATATCTGCCTCAGGCAGTGCATTCCACGCACCAACAACTCTGAGTAAAAATCCCTCCTCTAATATCCCCCTTGAACTTCCCACCTCTTACCTTAAAGCCATGTCCTCTTCTATTGAGCAGTGGTGCCCTGGGGAAGAGGCTCTGGGTATCCACTCTATCTACTCCTCTTAATATCTTGTATACCTCTATCATGTCTCCTCTTATCCTCCTTCTGTCCAAAGAGTAAAGCCCTAGCTCCCCTAATCTCTGATCATAATCCATACCCTCTAAACCAGGCAGCATCCTGGTAAATCTCCTCTGTACCCTTTCCCATGTTTCCACATCCCTCCTTCCTTCCTATAATGAGGTGACCAGAACTGGACACAGTACTCTAAGTGTGGCCTAACCAGAGTTTTATAGAGCTGCATCATTACATCGCGACTCTTAAACTCTATCCCTCGTCTTATGAATGCTAACACCCCATAAGCTTTCTTAATTACCCAGCCTACCTGTGAGGCAACTTTCAGGGATCTGTGGACATGTACCCCCAGATCCCTCTGCTCCTCCACACTACCAAGTATCCTGCCTTTTACTTTGTACTCTGCCTTGGAGTTTGTCCTTCCGAAGTGTACCACCTCACACTTCTCTGGGTTGAACTCCATCTGCCACTTCTCAGCCCACTTCTGCATCCTATCAATGTCCCTCCGCAATCTTCGACAATCTTCTACACTACTCAACAAAGCCTTCTCATGCTACCTTCTTAAGCTCCTTTCTTGCTACCCTATATTCCTCAATAGACCCATCTGATCCTTGCTTCCTGAACCTCATGTATGCTACCTTATTCCACCTGACTAGGTTTTCCACCTCACTTGTCACCCATGGTTCCTTCACCCTGCCATTCTTTATCTTCCTCACCGAGATAAATTTATCCCTAACATCCTTATTTATCAATTGCTCTGCCTCCCAGATTATCCTAAATTCATCCAACTCCAGTTCCAGCTCCTAAATGTGGTCTTTCAGGAGGTGTGGTTGGCTGCATTTCCCGCAGGTGTAGTCATCAAGGAGACCATCAGATTCAATGATTTCCCACATTATACAGGAGGAAAGTTCTACTGCCATCCTGCCTGTTCTGCTCTCTGGGCAACCAAGACCGATCAGTAATAACGAAAGGAAGAACCTACCTTTCTTATCTTTCTTTGGCCTCAGCCTCTTCTCAATTAAGCCTCTTGAGTCAAAGCCTCGAGGTTCCCATTCTGACTCTCGCCCCCACACTGATGATGGCCTCTCCAACAATGGCTGCTCCACTTGCCTTCTGCTGCCGCTGATGCCTCTGACATCGAAGTCAACAAAGTCTAAATCAAGTTCATCTGGCCATTCTCAGGAATTCAACTCTAATCCTTTCCAGTATCCTAGTGAATAGACAATTTATTGCTTCTGGATGCAATAGCTTTTCCTGATACTTTCTGCCAATAATTAGACATGATTCTGGATATAATTTCTGCTTCTCTCTCCATCTGCACTTCTTATCCATTTTCCTTCCTCATGCCTGTGTCATTGTTCCTTCATGCTGCTCCTCCTTTTTAATAATTCTTCTTCTCCTAGCCTTGCATCCCTTTGTCACCTCATTTTCTCCATGATCCTTTTTGTTCCTCTCCCGCTTTCCTTACTATTTCATCTATTCACTTCATTGAGACTAATTGTATTTTATCTTTCAACTGGATTATTGTGCTTGGTATTGATGCCAAGGTTGCATCAACTATATTTTTTTCGTTTTGTTTTCATATTCTTTCTATTTTTTTATTACCGAAGAAAAAAACAAGACAAAAGAAAAGCACATCTACAAAAACCACGAGCTTAACAAAATCTGTTTAAATATTGAGCAGCAAAAGGGAGAAAAATATAAAGGCAAAAGTAAGCATACACAGCAGAGGTGCACCACACCAAAAAACCTCAGTCCTCACCCTGTAAGAAAGTCCAATTCAGGGCCCCGTATCCTTTCAAAGATGTCCCCTCTGTCCTCATTACATAGTCTCTGTCTCTCCAATTGTAAAGTATTTGCCAGTTCTCTCAGCCACAGATCGTACTTAGGCACAGAGTCCATTTTCCACACTTGCAGGATTAACTTCTTAGCAATCACCGTTCCAAACAAAACAGCCTTTTTTTCATACTTATTGGCTGAAGATAGGGAGCTGGTTGCTCCAAGGATGGCTATGAGCAGGTCTGGTTCCCACCGCTTCCCAAAAGCCTCAGAGATACAGTGAAAAATACTTTTCCAGTATGCATAAAGCTTACAACATGACCACAATGAATGTGACAAGTTACTGTCCACAGATTTACATCTATTACAAACTGGTGAAACATCAGGGTAGAAACTGTGCAACTTTTCTTTGGAATAATGAAGTCTATGTATTGTTTTAAACTGTATAAGTCTGTGTCTGACATTGACCGAACAAACATGTATATCTTAAAACACTCATCCCAGACCTCCTCTGTCAGTTCAATACAGACTAGTTACTTTTGAAGAATATTCGAATTTACTTACTAAGGACATTTTTTAAAATCCATTATTAAGAAAATGAAGCCATATAAACATTAATACAATGTTAAAGTATAATAAAATTCCAAAAGATATCAATACCAAAAAGAAAATACTACAAACAATGTAATTTAAACATAAGAAACCAAGATAACATAATAGTATACTAAATTTTATATATATCAATGGAAAAAAAGAAAAAAAAAACCCCAAAAAAAAACCCACCGTGCAGCTAACTAAAAGCAAGGCAAAGCAATGGGCTAACTTGAATCCAAACAGAGTTAAACTTAAAATCACGTCCTCAATCCCGACCTCCATTAAAAACAGTGAAAAAAAAACAAGAAGGGTAAATATTACATTAAATGAATATATCGAATAAAAGGTCCCCAAATCTGTTCAAATTTAAATGAAGAATCATAAAGGTTACTTCTAATTTTCTCCAAATTCAAACATAAAATCGTCTGAGAAAACCAAAAAAAGGTAGTTGGAGCATTAAGCTCTTTCCAATGTTGTAAAATACATCTTTTCGCCATTAAAGTAAGAAATGCAATCATTCTACGGGCTGAAGGGGAAAGATTACTAGAAATTTTAGGTAGTCCAAAGATAGAAGTAATAGGGTGAGGAGAGATATCCATATTTAATACCTTAGAAATAATATTGAAAATATCTCTCCAAAATGTTTCCAAAGTAGGGCAAGACCAAAACATATGAGTTAAAGAGGCTATCTGCCCCGAACATCTATCACAGAAAGGATTAATATAATCTATTCTCATAAAGCATATTCCCCAATCCAGGTAACATCCTTGTAAAGCTCCTCTGAACCCCTTCAATAATTTCCACATCCTTCCTGTAGAGAGCTGACCAGAACTGAGCACAGTACTCCAAGTGGGGTCTGATCGGGGTCCTATAAAGCTGCAACATTCCCTCTTCGTTCCTAAACTCAATCCCACAATTGATGAAGGCCAACACACCGTATGCCTTCTTAACCACAGAGTCAACCTGCGCAACAGCTTTGAGTGTCTTATGGACTCGGACCCCAATATCCTTCTGATCCTCCACGCTGCCAAGAGTCTTACTATTAGCACTACATTCTGCCATCATATTTGACCTACCAAAATGAGCCACCCCACACTCATCTGGGTTGAACTCAATCTGCCACTCTCAGCCCAGTTTTTCGTCCTAACGATGTCCCACTATCACGTCTTGCAGCCCTCCACACTATCCACAGCACCCCCAACCTTTGTGTCAAACTTATTGGAAGCTATGGCAACAGGTACAGGTCATATTCTTCCTAATTTCCATTCAGGCTCCTGGATTGAACAACTTGTTAGATGAGGAATGTGTGATGGCTCTGGGCCTGTAGTCACTAGAATTTTGAAGAATGAGACATAACCACATTGAAACCTATCAAATAGTGAAAGGCCATGGTGAGTGGATGTGGAGAGGATATTTCCTGTGGTGGACGAGTCTAAGACCAGAGGACACAGCCTCAAAATAGAGGAGCATCCATTTAGAATTGAGATGAGGAGGAATTTCTTTAGCCAGAGAGAGGTGAATCTGTGGAATTCATTGCCATAGGCAGCTGTGGAAGCCAAATCTTTATGTATATTTCAGGCAGAGGTTGATAGATTTGTGATTGGTCAGGACATGAAGGTATATTGGGGCGGGGGAGGCGGAAGTCTGGGGCTGAGGGAGAAAATGGATGAGCCAAGATGAAATGGTGGAGCAGACTCATTCGGTCAAATGGCCTAATTCTGCTCCTATATCTTATGGTCTTGTGGTCTTATTACCGCTTTGCATCATTTATTACAAGGTCCAAAACTTTTCTTATCAGCAGGAAAGCCATCCATCGTAAATAGAATTCTAAGTCACAATGCTGTAGAATTCTCTGTTCTTTGATTTCAATTCTTATTGGACATATTTCGATAAAAATAGTTAAAAACGCAGCACCTCAGAACTGTTATCGTTTTTTTTGTACAACAAAACAATTCTTAAGTTCTCTTGGGGCACTAGATGAAGTAAGTTGCATTTTGGCTTTGCTCCATTCATTTTTCAATCTTTTTACCACACCTTTACTACCTATATTAAAGTGTTTGTAACACTCTAATATGCTTGAACTTTGATGTTTAATCACTGGAATGGATACCAGAGGGAAAAAGGCATCAGCCGAAGGCAAGGAAGCAGGTAATGGAAATGGAAGGAGAGAGGGTAATTTTAAACAGCCTAAACTGTCTCAACTCACTTTGGAAGCTATGTTGAAGCTCCTGGATGATAAATTCGATAAAAGATTTTCTACTTTGGAAGTATTGTTAAAGGAGATTGAAGGTAGACTGGGAGCACTTAAGCGGGAGAGTGAAAAACAACAGCGGCAAATTTCTGAACTCGATGAAGCTGGTAGACAGAGATATCGTAGATTGGATTTGTTGGAAAAGAAATTAACTTCGATCACTCAAACACTGGAACAGTAAAAAGTCAAGATTATTGACCTGGAAAGTAGCAGTCAAAGACAGAATTTGTGAGTAATAGGACACCGTGAAGACATTGAGAGTGGTGACCTTACTAAATTCCTTTCTCAATTTTTAATGAACGTGTTCGGCTCTGAACGTGTTCAGCTCTGATCAATTTTTTTTTCTACTCCTCCTATACTTGATCATGTTCAGCAGGCTTTAAGAGCAAAGCCTCCTAAAGAGTTGAAGCCTTGACCTGTTTACTCCGATTCCATTATCTGCATAGCAAGGAGCATTTAATTCGAATTTCCCATCGGAAAGGGGTTATTGAACACGGAGACCTCAACTTTTGTCTGGTTGAGGACTACAGTCCTGAGGTAATGCAAGAAAGAGCGCTTTTTAAACTGGTGATGTCAGAGCTCTATCAAAGAAAGTTCCAACCAGCTCTGCTATTTCCAGCTCACCTAAGGGTTGTTCTGCCTGATAAATCACGTAAATGGTTTATATCCATGGACGAAACTCATCAGTTCCTTGAGGATCAATGTTCAATCTCAGCAGTCTAATAAATTTACTGTTTCTTCATATCTCTACTCATTTGGTTTCTAAGTTAATAACCAGTTCATTGAACTGGACAATCAAAGTTTGAAGGATCTTGCCCTTGGTTTGATAATACTCGTACTTTGTTTTGAAGTATGAATGTTTATCATGCTTTTCTGTTAATGTTCCTTTTTTCGCCCTTTATTATTTTATTTTATTTTTTCAATTGTTCTTTTTTTAAAATAATTGAGAATCTGATTTAGTGATTGATGTTTTTTTTTTCCTGAAAAAGTAATAAGATTGTATTCTGTTTCACTTTCTAAGATCTCGCCTTTCAAAATGTTTTGCAAACAGCTGCTCTTTTTAACATTTATTTGGTGTTTTTTATGGCATTCTTTTCTCAATGTTTTGAGTGTGGGTTGTATTTTGCATTCTTTTCAATTTTGGAGATTTGCCTTCAAGAGAGATGGGGGTAGGGGAGTTTCTAGATAGCTTTCTGGCTGTCTATTGGCCAATTTTCGGGCTTTTGTGGATGGGAAGTGGGGCTATTTTTAGTTTAGTTTTTTTCATCTGGGCTGATCTGAAACTACAAATATGTCTGAATTGTCATAACTGCCGATTCTCCTTTAAACCTTTTTCTATCTTCCTGATTTATGAGTTTCCAATGCATTAAAGTTAATCCTTCACATACCATATGGCTTATTCAAGTAAAATGGATAATATTATTAACTTTGTTTCATGGAACATTAATGGTTTGAATCATCTGATTAAACAGAAGTAGATTTTTAAAGTTTTTCATAGATGAATGCTCAGATTATCTTTGCCCAGGAAACTCATGTGAGGAAGGAGGATAATCGGTGGTTTTTTAGGTCTTGGAAAGTCAAACAATTTCACTCCAACTCACAGGATAAGGTGAAAGGAGTCTCTACTTTCATAGATTCCTCAATTTCATTTGTTCACTATGAAACAAGTTCACACCTGAATGGTAGATTTTTGTTAATTACTGGTTTACTTTATAACCAAAAAGTTGTTCAGGTTAATATCTATGCATCAAATACCGACTATCCTGAATTCTTTAAGCATTTATTTGCATCTCTTCCTAATTTAAATGAATATACGTTGATAATGGGCAGAGATTTTAACTGTTGCCTGAATCCCTCAATGGACAGATCTGCGCCCAATCAGGTACTTCCAAACAAATCCACTATTTTTGTTAATTCCTTTTTAGTTGACTCCAGAATTTTAGAAATTTGGAAGTTTTTAAATCTTAACGATAAAGGGTTCTCATTATTTTCTCATGTGTATCATAATTACTCTAGAATTGATTACTTTTTTATGCACGCTCCGTTAGTTTTGTCTGTTACTGCCTGTGAGTACGATTCAATGGCCGTCTCTGATCCTGCAGCCTTGAAGCTATCAATCAAATTAACTGATGTAACTTTCAGTGCTCAACAATGGCGGTTCAGTTCTACTCTGCTTCAGCACTTAAACTTCGTTAACTTTATTAAAGAACAGATTACCTTTCTCTTTTCAACTAACTTCACGGAAGAAATTTCCAGCAGGATATTATGGAATACTTTTAAAGTATATATCAGTGGACAAATTATTTCATATTCTGCTGGATTGAAAAATTAATTAATAATGAAATATGTACATTGGTTGATTATGATTAAAGAAATTGATAAAAAATATTCTGCTGCTCCTAATCTTGAGCTTTATAAAAAGACAGTTGAACTTCAGATGCAACACAGTTTATTAATAACATTCCCGACTGAAAATCAATTACTTAAAACTAAGAGTCAATTTTATATACATGCTGATAAATCAGGTAAATTACTGGCCAACCAACTGAAAGCTGCTTCGGCTAAACGTCAGATTATTAACGTTCGTAAACAGGATGGTATTTTGATGGTTGACCAAGACGAAATTAATCAATCTTTTCAGGAGTTCTATACCACTTTATACCAATCAGAATTTCCTGATGATTCTGCCATAATGCATGAATTTTTAAGGAAATTGAATATTCCAAAATTACCATTTAATGAATGTTTAACACTAGATGCATCCATTACGGAAGAAGTAAAGAAAGCAATTTCTTCCATTAATTCTGGTAGAGCACCCGGTCTGGATGGGTATAAAGTAGAATTTTAAAAATCTCTTTCAAATCTACTTTCTCCTTGGTTATGTAGAATCTTTAAGGATGCCTTATTTGTAGGAAAATTATCACAATCCTTTTCTGAAGCATCAATTTCTTGAATTCCTAAAAAGATAAAGGCCCCACTGAATGTGTATCATATAGATCTATATCCTTGTTGAATGTGGACTCCAGAATCTTTTCCAAAATATTAGCAATTAGATTGGAAAATGTGTTGCCACAAATTGTCTCTGACGACCAGACAGGATTTATTAAAAATTGTTATTTGTATATTAATGTTAGGAGGTTAATGAACATTGTATATACTTCTTCATCTAAAACTCTAGAATGTATTATTTTGCTTGACACCGAGAAGGCGTTTGATAGAGTTGAATGGGAATATTTATTTAATATGCTTGAGAAATTTAATTTTAGCCCAAAATTCATATCTTGGATTAAATTGATATATCATACACCTTTGGTTTCTGTACTTAGTAATAATCAGAGATCCCCCTTTTTTAGGCTTTGTCGAGGTACTAGACAGGGCTGTCCTTTAAACCCTTTACTACTTGATATTGCCTTGGAGTCCTTGGCAATCGCTCTTCGTGATTCACCCAATATATTTGGCATTATTTGTGGGAATGGGATGCATATGGTATCACTAGATACAGATGACCTGTTACTATATATCCCGAACCCAGAGAAATCCATCCCTGCAGTAATATCATTCTTTGCTCAGTTTAGTAGTTTTTCTGGTTATAAATTGAATCTTAATAAGAGTGAGCATTTCCCATTAAATATGCAAGTTCCAATATATAGACAATCACCATTTAGACTGGCTACTGATTATTTTACTTATTTGGGTGTTAAAATTACTCAGAAGCATAAGGATCAATTTAAACTTTTTACACTTAATTTTTCATGTTAAACAACTGCTTACTAAATGGTCCTCATTGTCCCTATCATTGATTAGTCGAATTCATGCTACTAAGATGATTATTTTACCTAAATTTCTGTATCTATTTCAGGCGGTACCAATCTTCATCTCCAAATCATTTTTTGATATTATTGATTTAAAATTTCTTCATATATATGGCAGAATAAAAATCCTACATTAAGTCAGAAATATTTACAGAAATCAAAAAAGGATGGCGGTTTGGCATTGCCGAACCTTATTGGGCCTTATCTATTATTGGGCAATTAATATTCGATATCTAACGTTCTGGACAGAAGATTTGGATGAAATTCAATGTCCACGATGGGTGAACCTCGAGTGCGACTCTGTACAGGGGTTCTCATTGGCTTCTATTTTAGGGGCTTCGCTCCCTTTGCACTTATTAAACTGAATAAACAAATGATTAATCCAATAACTAAACAAACAATACGAATATGATTTCTATTTCAGAAATTTTTTGGATTGAATAAATTTACCCTATCAAGTCCTATTATATGCATTTTTTTCTTCCAACCATCCAGAACTGATCAAGCTTTTCTTTCATGGAAGACAAAGGGAAAACATGTTTTCGTGACTTATTTATGGATAATTGTCTCATGTCTTTTGAACAGTCATCTAATAAATATAATTTGCATTAATATCACATTTTTTTCAGATATTTACAGATTAGAAAGTATTTAAATGTTATTTTACCTACTTTTCCGATACCACATCAAACTGAAATTACAGAAAAAATTTAGCTTTAAACCCTTATCAGAATGAGTTTAATAGCAATTGTTTAGGCCAATCTGAAATGTTACAACTGAGATTTCTTTAGTCAAGTTTATTTGAGGTTATGCAAACAAGGCAGGTAAATGTTGATCAGATCCAGATCAGCCATGATCTTTCCCCATGACAGAACAGGCGTAAGGATCGGAATGGTGGATTAGGTGATCATGGGAAATTGAAAGAACTTGATGGTTCACACTCACCTCTGCATTTTCCACTTATAGTATGATCTTCATTTCCAGGACTGCTCTTCACATGAACCCAGTCGGTAGCATCCTGTTCTCCCTGGATCATGCCACAGATGTTAAGAAACTCAAATGCACATTGGTCCAACAGTGTGAGAGTGGCATCTGAGATAAAGGTTTATGTGAAAATCAAAATTAATCAATATCCCTGAAGAGGACCATAGTCATCAAGATTAATAATTGAAAACTGAACTTACTGCATTTATACCATTGATTTAACCTCAGCAGATCAAGAGCACTGAAGTCTAATCGCTGTCCAATAATGTCATTAAACGCTGGTATCTTTGCAGTGATGGTTGGCACACTATTGTTTTTGTTGTAGGACAATGGTGGATAATGCATCAGAGAATCATAATCATATGGAGTGTTGTGGTCAGTAATCATGTCATTGCCATACACTTCAAAATCAATCTCAGAACCTGAATATAAGTACAACATTGACATTCAGCAGCAGTTAAGGGTAATTTATTTTCAAAATTAGATTAAATATCAAATTTATTTAATTAGAATTACAGATTTTATACCAATAACCAGGCAATCCTATTATTCTTTTGCAACTTAGAAGTATTAAAGTATCATTTGAAAGAAATTACAAACACCTGATGTATAAATTGATACTGAAGGATGTCATTTGTCCCATTGGCTCCCAGTATAGTTATCCCAATAGTCCCATCTCCTCTCTATTTCCCTGATACTTATTCCCCATACACATGCTCATCATTTGTCCTTTGATTCTTTTTGCCTCCACCCTACACTCAGAAGTCATTGGAATGAGCTAATTACTTTACCAGCAAGTTTTTACCATGTGGGAGGACGCCCATGTGTTCATGGAGAAATCATGCAAACTCTACACAGACAGCATCGCAGGACAGGGTCAAGCCCAGATCCTTTCAGATCTGTGTCAGTATGCTCAACTAAACCAATATACCTATGAGATTGTTAACTTGAAACCTTACCAGGCTGAATTTCATTCCACCAAATACTAACGTAGTCATCACGGTCTGTTCTTGAGTGCTCGTGGTAAAATCCTAGTGCATGCAGAATTTCATGCTCAATAACAGGTTTTCTGTCACACCATGTACCAATGGACAAATCTTGGCCATTGTGGTTATTACCAATAAAAGACCAGCACCTGTTCAATGAAGACAGTATTTTGACAATTACATAAAAAGAAGAAAAAATATAGTTGTTTAGAATCCAGTAGATACGCTTGAAATATTGTCATTTTAGCAACGTACAGGACATATTTCCATACTTCCATGACATAGCCGAGGAGGAGTCATGTTGGTGCTAAAATGTGACTCCTTTGTGTTCATCTATGAAAACAGCTCAATTTCTACCTTTGATGTCTCTCCTTTTCCCTTTCAGGGTGGCTGGGGTTCTATTAAAGACCCTGACCTGAAGTTACACTCAGACCTCGGTTCTTTGCTGTGGTGGGAACTGCTCCCAGGAGCTCACAACCGGCCGCTTTTCGATACCTCACCGACGCGGCCCAGAAAACGAGCACGCTTTCAAGGTTGTGAGGTTTTGCAGCCCTGAGGATGGGCTGATTCTAAGCCAGTGCCACTGACTCAAATGTCGCAGGAAAGAATGAAGCATCAGGAACACAGTTCAGCTGTCGGAAACTGTGTACTCAGCGAGTGGAGGGTGCTGATGTTTATTTTTGTAGAGTTGGGTAGGGGTGGGGGAGGATAATTGCCTTGCTGCTGCTTGTGCGTGGGAGGGGAATGGGGGTGGCTTTGGGGTTCTAACTTTTTAACTGCCATTCATTCTTTGGGGTTCCCTTCTGTCTTTGTGGATGTCTGCAAAGAAAAAGAATTTCAAGAATTTCAGAGATTTCATTTCTGATAGTAAATGGAATTATTGAACTGCAATGCTGTTATTAAAATACCATCAGATCTTTGGTGGTGTTGTTGTGATGTCAATCATAAATAGTATGCACGCCAAGTTCATGATTAAAATAAGCTGCAGGAATATGCAAGGATTCTTTCCAGGTACCTGCAGACAGCCACAAACTCAGCTATAGCTCAAATATTTAATTCGACTGTCAATGTACACTGCACAATATTAAAAAGACGAGCCTCCAACCATCTCCAAGGGTAGCTTGAAATGGAGTGCAGAGATCTTCTTCCTGATCCTGGTGTAGGCAAATCAAGTTACGAACCACGCTATACCTTACGTTATGGAAAAGATGAGCAGGACAGGGAGAGTAAAGGGAAGGGCTGGGACATGGTGTAGGCCAGGTGAGACTGAATGTGATTAGTAGTGGTTGTGTTTCAGATCTTTCCTATTTCTCTCTCAGTCTCTCTTCTCTTTTTTTTCAACTTAAAACATAATTTCTTTCTAACATTTCCCAGAGATTTTCTGAAGATTAATTTAGTTTTTGTCTCTACATTTAGAGAAGATTTTTAAAAGTATATTGCTGTCTCTTTTGAACAATATCAACAATATTTCTTCTTTGTACATCATGCTTAATGACCAAGGCCCATCAATATATGGAGAGGGATAGGAAGAAAGATAACTCACATATCTACCATCAATTAATCATAGAGAATTAAATACAGATTTTAGGTTTAAATAGTTGCGAAGAGAAGTTCAGAGTGATCAGATGAGGACTCTTTTAAAGAGAGATAGAGATGAATATGCAGAAGATAAATTTGGGAAAATTAAGAAACTTAGAATCTTTGTTGCAGTCTATATATAAAAAATAATTATAAAAACTAATAGTTTTATACATACCCATTTAACTTTTTAAAAGATAGGAAAGATTTCTCTCTCCTTTATATGGTTTAAAATCAATGCACGACTTTAAGCGAAACTGCTCAAACACATCCAAGATGATGCCCTTGGCATTTAACTCTGAAAATCAGAACTTAAGCAATTCATTTCAAGTATTTTTACACAATAAACCAACGCTAGGTAAGTATAACAAATGAAGGAGTTTGACCATAAATCTCTTCACTTGTAATGGTCAAAAGCTACTTAAAAGATGATTTAAAATGATACCCAAATACCGCTACTTCATGCTTATGAGATGATGAGAATGAATTTTCCTGTAAATTCTCAGTGTAGATGCCACTATGTCTTTCAACTCCTGAGCATATGCTTACTGACATGTTTCTGTTGTGCTCTCTGAATGGGCTCTGCATGGAGCCCAGCCACTGAGTAGAAACTTGCTCAGAGTCCCTAGGAATCATGTTCCAGGAAACAATTAATTTGAGCAACACACACAAAAAATGCTGGTGAATGCAACAGGCCAGGCAGCATCTATAGGAAGAGGTACAGTCAATGTTTCAGGCCGAGACCCTTCATCAGGAGTCCTGACGTCAACTGTACTTCTTCCTGTAGATGCTACCTGGCCTGCTGCATTCACCAGCATTTTGTGTGTGCGTTGCTTGAATTTCCAGCATCTGCAGATTTCCTCGTGTTTGCAAACTATTAATTAGAGTATTTTTTGTGCTTCTGTTAGACAAAGAAGTAACAATATCTTAATTTGATTTTTTTATTATTGTTTACGTTTATTTTCATGTTTTCAACTATTTAAAATGTTTTGAAGAATCAACTTTGTTTTCTGTTCAAACATCATTCAGAATTTTGGCAAGATTGACCCCTCTTCTGCAAAATAATATGGAGAAATTTCAGATATGCACATTATGCATTCATCTTTTGCTGTCCCATGATTTAACTTTAGGAAAGCATATACAGTTAATGAAGCGAAATGATCATCCTCTGGGCTACAACATGGCACGAGAAATTGCCTATCATTCTGCGTCAAAAATGATACGGCTTTGATTTATTTTACAATGAACAACAACAGTGAATAAATTTGCCAATCAACACAAAAGTGAAAAAGTGCTCTGTTCATTTAGCAATATTTCACTTCTGAATTCTGATTGCTTATCTTCAATAAGTCCCTAAAGTTGTCAATGTAAACATTTCAAATTGCCCTGTTTGGACAAGATTGACACTCTCCTGCAAAATACCATTGAGAAATTTCAAATGTGCACATTAAACATTCATATAATATTAGATGCTTAAATCAGGACATTAATAATGAGTGTGAAGACCTCCATATTATCAATAATTTATAAATAAAATTTTACCAAGACTATCTGTTAGAATGTATGGAATTGGGAATGTCCATCTCTTTGTTGGGTCTATATCAGCATTCCGTTCTCGCTGAAACAAAGTAAGGAAATCAATATTCCATGAAAGATGACAGCATGGTACAACAAATGAATCTATTATGAATCAACATAATGCATATCATACTTACAACTATTGCAATGTCTCCCTGAATCAAAAACCTTTGGGATTCTATCAGAAAGGTAATCGGAAAAACATATTATAAGAAATTCTACATGTTGTTCAAAGATGTTGTGAGAATTTTCAATAATCCAGAGAAATTTAGAAGGATCTACCAGTAAATTTAAGAGACTTAACTTTCAAGATAGTAGAGAATGCATTCTTTGTTCTAAGTCTTATAAATTACCTGCATTTATTTGTGGGATATCCTCTTTTAAATTGCTAACATCCACTTCATAATCTAATTAATGAAGAATTAGAAATGAATGCATTAAACATTAAGAAAGATATTGTGTGAAAGGCTTTTAAAACAAGTAACAGAGAAAAGCAACACTTACAATTTTCAAAAGGACCCTTTCTGATCTGGAAAAAAAATATTTGATTTTAAATGGTAAAAGTATAATCAAAATAATTTTCAAATGAACATAGTGCATCTTACCACCAAAGTTTCACAATATGCCAACAAAACTACTAAAGAAAAGGAATACAATGCGGATGAGTGCATTCTTGTTCCAGTCAGCAAATGCAATGGCTGTCGATATATGGACACACTAACATTCAGTTTTCACTATCTTCACATTTATAGCATGTTTGGGACATAAATCTACACCACGGGGAAGATGAGTGCAATAGTCCAACATCCTTTCTTCTAATAACAGCTTCTTGGTACAAGAATGTTACTGTATTCCTAGCCTTGCGTTTTTTTGGTAAGTTATTTAGACAATTCAGAAAGATAGTGAATAATTCACTTAAACTTAATTACTATCTCTCCAAAGAAAGTCTGCTGATGCAGGCTTAAATATTGTTCATGAAGTAATACAAATAAGATACCATATCTGCTACTTAATGAAAACATATAAAATTTGGAGTTGAGATGCAGGGTTGATATTTCTATGAACTTCAAAGTAACTACACAGGGAGAGATAGGAATAAATTTCTTCATCCAGAAGGTATTGATTCTTTAGCATTCTATACTCCTAAGAGTACGTGTGCTCCGTGCCTGACAAGATGCAAGACGGGTGAGCAGGGGCTTGGGTCAAGTGTGTAGTCAGCTCTGGATTTAGGAGCATGAATAAATTTGTCATGGAAGCCAGGAGACAGGAATGCGGTGAATCAGGTGTAAGGGCTAGTCAATAGTCTGGAACGTGAGCAGTCTCGTGGCCAGAGGCAGGGGTCAGGATAGTGGGTCAGGTGCCTTGCTGGGACTTGGGTTCAGATGGTTAACCAGAGTGAGATGGGAATGTAATCAGACGTACTGAGAACCAGGCTAAGGATCATAGAGAGATGTGTAGCCAAACCCCATTACCTGGAACAACTTGTCACCATTAAAGTCTTCACTAATCAAAATGTTCAACTAAATACAGATTCATATGCACAGTACTCTTCTCAATAGTCACTTTATTAGGTACCTCCTCTACCTAATGAAGTTGCCACTGACTATACATTCACGGTCTCCTGCTGCTGAGGTCCATCCAGTTCTTCTGCAAGTACAGTATATCAGGGGTCAAATTTAGCTAGGTACAGAGCAGGCGTTCATTTATATTTAAGAAAAGACAAATTCTATGCCTTTACCAAGATCACATTTGTATGAATATCACTTGGTTTTGAACCACATGCAAGTTCCTAGTGCAAATGTACACAGGTCCAGTATATAAGAGATTCCTGGAATGTTGAGAGCTGGTCTTTTGCAAGAGGGCAAAATCAAGTAATTGGCTTCCATTTCTTAGAATCAGCAATGAAGTACCAATGCTTGCAAAGATATGTTCTATGCAAAATTCCATTGAAGGAACTAACATTGCAGCATCGTTTTGCTGGTTAATAAAAATTTCTAGAAAATTCCAGGCTGATGTCAAGCTGCACAGTTTCGTGCAAATTTTATTCGGATAAGAATGTGTTTCTGCAAGAATATAAAATCTATGCCTTGAACATTCTTTGATATGTATTGACTCAAGAACAATCACTTTAAGCAAACTCAGGCAATCAGGTTGCATATTTTTCTGATCTGATCATTTTAATTCTCTTTGGCAACACCCTGACACAATGGTTTCAAGAAAACAACTTCTCCCTCAATGTGAGCTGATTGTGGACTACAGGAGGAATGGAGACAGGCTAGCCCCTACTGACATCAATGGACCTGGGACTAAGAGGGTGAACAGCTTTAAGTTCCACTGCATAAGCATCACCGAATGTCTCATGTGGCCTGCACATACCGGCTGTGTGGTGAAAAAGGAACAACAGCACCTCTTTTACCTCAGACCGTTGAAGAAATTTGTTATGTGCCCCCAAAGCCTACGAACTTTCTACAGGGGCACAATTGAGAGCATCCTGACTGGCTGCATCACTGTCTGGTATGGGCACTGTGTTTCCCTCAATCACAGGACTCTGTAGAGTAGGGTCGCCAACCCTTAGATCGCGATCGACCGGTCGATCTTTGAGACTGTCCCAGTAGATCCCGATGAAAAATCAGAAATAAATACACAAATACTGTTGTAATGTGAGCATTATAAAAATAAGTAATACTGATTAGGATAATGGTAATACAGCAATATTTTCGCTACAAGCTGTTTGTAAAGAGAGATTGTTTCCGGGTTGCGGGAGTTTAGTTCCGTACTTTCTGCCCAGTGCGCATGTGTGTATTTCCCCCGCCATGCACCGCGTTTTCAGTGTAGCCTGTGCTGCATCAAAGTGACCAATCAGATTAGATAAGAGTACAGACTGTCGCAAACATCAATATACGGCATTGTCCCCAACCTCCGGGCCGCGAAGCAGGCAGAGGTACAGCGGTAGTCGGGACGCACACAGCACATTTTCAAGAAAAAAGCCGAAATAAACAAGCTAATTAATTAGCTGCTGCCTGGCACGTAAATGTCGGCTCAGATCAGAGGTGACGCAATCGGCAATCGTGATATCCTGATAGCATAGTGGAGGCTCCACGAAAGAAGGCGAAAACATACAAATTCCATGCAGAATGGGAAGAGGAATTTCTGTTTACCTTGGTGAAAGGCAAGTATGTATGCATGTATGCTGTGCCACCAAACACAAGCACTGTCTAAAAGAGGGAATCTGGAGCAGCACCACAACACCAACCACCAGGAATTTAAAGACACCTACCTCCCAAAGAGCGCAATTCATGCCTGGAAATTTGAGCTGAAATCGGGGTTGAAGGCCCAGCAGTCGTTTTCCACAAAACAAGCTGCTCAAAATAAGGCTGCTATTGAAGCATCATTTCGTGTAAGTCACCTTATGGCTGAACACAAGAAGCCTTATACTGATGGCGATTTATTCAAAGAAGCAATGGTCATTACCGCAGAGACTGTTTTTAATGACTTTAAAAACAAAAATGACATCACAACCACAATACTTAATAACACACAACAAAGTTGCTGGTGAACGCAGCAGGCCAGGCAGTATCTCTAGGAAGAGGTACAGTCAACGTTTCAGGCCGAGACCCTTCGTCAGGGCAATACGTAATATACTGCTTGGCCCTGCAACAGTGACAAGGAGGGTAGAGTCATCGTCAGAGGATGTGAATATTTTTCACTACAGTTCTATGAATCCCTGGATGTAATGCAAACAGCTCAGCTTGTTGTATTTGTCAGATTGACTTTCCAGGATTTTACAACAAAGGAGGACTTCCTCACTCTTTTTCAATTAAAGGAAAGAACGAGAGGTGAGGATATTTACAATGAGTTTTAAAAATTATGTCCGTGAAAATGACATCCCCATTCATAAACGGGTGGGAATTACTACTGATGGGGCCAAGCAATGCTGGGTGTGTCCATCAGATTTTTTGCATTAAAAGTGCCTACCTTGGGTTAACTTATCAATGTGAAGTTGCATTTTAACAGATGAAAATTATTAAATCTAAGTACAGGAGCTGATTTACTGACAGACACCTCACTGGGGTTGCCAACTTTCTTGCTCCCAAATAAGGGACAAAAGTAACAGTCAAATCCCGGGACATTTGTGTTTACCCCGAGAAAGACTACCATGACCATGAGGCCTTGCACGAGCACCTCTGTGCGCATGCGTGATGTGCCGATTTTTTTTTAACCCCATGAATCGGTTTTGGCTCAATCTTCATTATTTCTACTTTATATAGGCTGTGTATTTATCATCTCATTCCTGCTTTTACTATATGTTAATGCTATTTTAGGTTTTATGTGTTATTTGGTATGATTTGGTAGGTTTTTTTTGGGTCTAGGAACACTCAAAAAAATTTCCCATATAGATGACCGGTATTTGCTTCTTCGGCGTAAAGCATTTCGGCACGAAACGTTTCATAGGAGCGTTCTACCTTAGCGGGGGGAATACAGGACAGTTGGCAACCCTGCACCTCACAGACTGTCTCAGACTGACGGTCTGTAGTTATAAGCCAAATTTCAGGGAACTAGCAGAAAGTGTTCAGCCCCAGTCATCACACTGAGTGCAACAGTCAATTTTTATTCATTTATTTTTCGTGTTGAAATAAAATTAAATAATGAAACTTAGAATTAAAGGTGTGAACTATTGTAATATTCTTAAAGAAAGACAGCTATGGCCTGTTTGATATGCTAGCTACAGTGTTTACTTGTTTGAATTCATTTGAAAGTTTGACAAAAGTATTTTGTGTAATTCAAATACAATTCACCCAAATAAAAGGCCTCAAACTGGAAGTACAATCTGAGCTGTTTTTTCTCTAAACGATTTAGTCGATAGATCTTGCCTTACACTGAGGTTGAGGTAGGGGATCTTGGGCTTAAAAAGGTTAGTGACCACGACCGTAGAGAGAGGTGCAGATAGCCCAGTGCATCCGTAGATGAGAACTTCCCACTATTCAGGACACTGACACAGGTGTGTAAAAATGGCCCAAAGGATCATTAGGTACCTGAGTCACCCCAACCACAAACTGTTTCAGCTGCTACCATCCGGGAAACGGTACCACAGCATAAAAGCCAGGACTAACAGCTCCGGAACAGTTTCTTCCACCAGGCCATCAAACAGCTTAACCCATGCTGACACAAATGTATTTCTATATTCTACTGACTATCTTGTTGTACATAATATTTATTATAAATGGCACATTGCACATTTAGACAGAGACATAACGAAAATATTTTTTCTCTTCATTGAGATGAAGGATGTAAGTAATAAAGTCAATTCAAATTAATCTTTTTTATTTTTAGCAATTTTCCTTTCTTAGGCACTTCATGAATATCATGAAGATTTTTTTGGCTTAAATGAAGCCAAATATGCAATGATGCTTTTCTTATTGGCAACTTCGCTTCTTTCAGCCAATTCACTTTCACTCTGACTTCCCCACTCTTCATCTGTATCGTGTATCATTGGAACCATCTTACTCAGTTCTGCAAACAAAAGGGAATTTTTAACAATGTAAATTTAAAATGAATACTTAGTTCTAATTATTTTGGGACTTTTTCAATGTTTACTACTGTTAGGAAGTGCCACTTAGAGGATTTGTGAATACAATTTCCATCAAGCTCAATGTTTCACGTCTGATTTTGCAAGAAGTTCAAAGGTCCACATACTTTTCACAATTACACTTGCTCTATAATGTACAGACACACTAATCCAGTAGGTGCTGATGTGTGCATTTCTGTACAGAAGTATGACCTGGCCCATTAGGCTAGTTCCGTAATATTATTTCCTTGATAATGAAATCTTTCTATTTTTCTCATCTGCGATTGACTTTCAAAGATTAATCCAATCCTTTTATGGTTGGCTGAAGAACATCAAAACCACGAGAAAATTTGCAGGTACTGGAAAATCAAGGCAAAACACACAAAATGTTGGAGGAACTCAGCAGATCAGCATCCATGGAAATGAATAAACTTTCGACATTTCAGGCCAAGACTCTTCTTCAGGACCTTTTGACTGTTTCTTCATTTCCATAGATGTTACCTGACCTGCTGAGTTCCTCCAGTATTTTGTGTTTTCACTGAAGAAGATGTGAACTTCAATCATCGCAAACATGAGATTCAAAATTATTTAATGTCATTTCCTGTACACAAGTGTAAGGAGAATGAAGTAATTGTTAGTCACACACAGAAAATGCTGGAGGAACTCAGCAGGCCAAGCAACATCTAATGGAAAAACTAGAGTTGATATTTTAGACCGAGACCTTTCAGAAGGACTGGAGAAAAAAAGATGTGGAGTAGATTTAAAAGGTGGGGGGTGGGGGAGAGATAAATACAAGGTGATAGGTCAGACCGGAAGGGGGAGAGATGAAGTAAAGAGCTGGGAAGCTGGAAAGAGATGCAGGGCTGGAGAAAGGGGTATCTTATAGGAGAGGACAGAAGGCCATGGAAGAAAGAAAATGGGGAGGAGCACCAGAGGGAGGCAATGGGCAGACAAGAAGATAAGGTGAGAGAGGGAAAAGAGATGGGGAATGAAGAAGTATGGGGTGTGGGGGCATTAACAGAACTTCGAGAAATCAATGTCCCTGCCTTTAGGCTGGAGGCTATCCAGAGGGATATAAGGTGTTGTTCCTCCAACCTGAGTGTGGTCTCATTGTGACAATAGAGGAGGCCATGGATTGACATATTGGAAAGGGAATGGGAAGTAAAATTAAAATGTGTGGCTCAGGGAGATCCTGCTTCTTCAGCCAGATGGTGTGCAGGTGCTCAGTGAATTGATCTCCCAATCTATGTCAGGTCTCACCGATATACAGGAGGCCACACCAGGAGCACCGGACACAGTATATGACACCCAACAGTCTGACAGGTGAAGGACAGTTTGGGGCCCTGATTAGTATTGAAGTATTAGTATTGAAGGTGTAGGGACAGGTGTAGCAATTGTTCCGCTTGCAGTGGAGAGAGACGAATAGACAAGGGAGTCACATGGAGACTGATCCTGCAGAAAGTAGAAAGTGGGGGGGAGGGAAAGATGTGCTTGGTGGTGAGATCTCATTGGGGATGGTGGACGTTCTGGAGGATTATTTGCTGGACACAGAGGCTGGTGGTGTGATAGGTGAGGACAAGAGGAACCCTATTCCTGGTAGGGTGGCGACAGGATGGGGTGAGAGCAGTCGTGCATGAAATGGAAGAGATGCAGTTGAGGGCAGCATTGATGGTGGAGAAAGGGTAACTCCTTTCTTTGAAACAGGAGGACATCTTCTTCATTCTAGAATGAAAAGCCTCATCCTGAGAACAGATATGGTGGAGATGGAGGAATTGAGAGAAGGGAATGGCGTTTTTACAAGTAACGGGTGGGAGGAAATATAGCCCAGGTATCTGTGAGAGTCCTTGGGTTTATAATAGACTTCAGCAGATAAGCCGTCTCCAGAGGTAGATACAGTGAGATACAGAAAGGGGAGGAAGGTGTTGGAAATGCACCAGGTAAATTTGAGAGCAAGGTGGAAGTTGGAGGCAAAGTTGATGAAGTCAACGAGTTCCACATGGGTGCAGGAAGCAGCGCCAATGCAGTCGTCAATGTAGCATAGGAAAAGTGGGGAACAGACACGTATGTAGGCTTGAAACATAGCTGACAAAATAGCAGGCATAGCTGCGACCCATGATTGATTGATTGATTTCTATATTCTCATGTATTGCATTGTAATGCCAGTGCTACGTTAACAATTTTTACGATTCTGCCTCTGAACCTGTCGTTAATCATATTGGTGACTGTCCAATGTGACAGAAATAGATTTTTTGATATACACCATTGGCACGTGGCCAAGTGGTTAAGGCATTGGTCTAGTGATCTGAAGGTCGCTAGTTTGAACCCTAGCTGAGGCAGCGTGTTGTGCCCTTGAGCAAGGCACTTAACCACACATTGCCTGCACGACACCGGTGCGAAGCTGTATTGGCCCCTAGTTCCCTTCCCTTGGACAGCATCGGTGGCGTGGAGAGGGGATACTTGCAGCATAGGCATCTGCCGGTCTTCCATACACCCTTGCCCAGGCCTGCATCCTGGAAAGCTTCCAAGGCGCAAATCCATGGTCTCATGAGACTAATGGATGCCTATAGATATATGCCATTATCAGCTATTCAAAGTACTTTGTGATAATTCGTGTCAGTGCCACTGGGTGGCAATCATTTAGCTCTGAAGGTTTAGAGTTCTTTGGTACAGGGATGATGGCGGCTGATTTGAAGCACGTGGAGACAGCAGCCCAGATGAGTGAAGTGTTGAAGATGTCCACAAGATTGTCAATTAGCTGGTGTGCACACTCCTTGAATACTCGGCCTGGAATGTTGTCTGTCTTAAATAGACTGTAAATAAAATATTTTTATGAATACTTTTAGATATAAATATAATACTTTAAGCAACTACTTACACTTCAAGAAACTTAAATTTTACTTGGAAGAACACTTAAATAGCTTTGCATGGCCTGCACAATATCACCCACCAAAACCGTAATCCCACCTCAAGATTCAAGATTCACATTTATTTATCACATGCACATACATCAAAAATACACAGTGAAAGGTGTCATTTGTGTTAACAACCAACATACACAAGGGTCTGGTAGGCAGCCTGCAAGAGTCACCACAACATTCTGGCATCAACATAGCATGCCCCCAATGCTCAGCAGGACAACACAGAACTCAACAGGAAACAAAACAGCAAAAACAGTGAAACAAGCCCCATTCCTGTCTCCCACCCATACACGTACACACATGCACAGTCTTTCATCCACAGCACAGGCCAGCTTCAGCTTCCAGCCTCCAGTGAACTTGGGCTCGAACTCACAGACATTGGGCCCCCAACTTCCTCAGTGTACTCACAGAGATCTGCAGATTCCGGCTCTGGCCAATGGGCCTCAACTTCTGGTCTTCCATTTCAACCTTTGGGCCCCAGTCCTTTGCACTGAGCCCAGGATCTATTAGTCACCAAATTGTAGCTCTCGAGCTCTGCACTGGCTGATGGTGGGAACACGAAAGCTACACCTTGAGCTCCTTTCTCACCCATTCGCAAACACAGGTTGTCATTAGACCTTGTTCCTCCAGCCTGCGTGGAATTCCAACTC
This sequence comes from Mobula hypostoma, assembly GCF_963921235.1. Lineage (NCBI taxonomy): Eukaryota > Metazoa > Chordata > Chondrichthyes > Myliobatiformes > Myliobatidae > Mobula > Mobula hypostoma. The sequence goes on along the minus strand of NC_086098.1, from coordinate 52,641,866 downwards.
CTGATCCCTCCAACAACTTACTAACTCCGAATCCTCCAACAACTCACTAACTCCAGATCCCTCCAACAACTCACTAACTCCTGATCCCTCTGACAACTCACTAACTCCGAATCCCTCCAACAATTCAGTAACTCTGAATCCCTCCAACAACTCATTAACTCCGGATCCCTCTGACAACTCACTAATCCCGAATCCCTCTGAGAATTCACTAACTCCAAATCCCTCTGACAATTCACTAACTCCAGATCCCTCCGACAACTCACTAACTCCGAATCCCCCCAACAACTCACTAACTCCGAATCCCTCTGACAGCTCACTAACCCCGAATCCCTCCAACAACTCACTATCTCCTAATTGCTCCGACAACTGACTATCTCCTGATCCCTCTGACAGCTCACTAGCTCCAAATCCCTCTGACAACTCACCATAGAATAGTACTGCACAGTACAGGCCCTTCAGCCACCATTGTTGTGCTGATCCTCAAACTCTGCTTCCCATATAACCCCCACCTTCAATTCCCCCATATACCTGTCTGGTAGTGTTACATGTTCAAGGAGATCTGTGTTTTTATTTTTGTGAGAATGATGTAATGGTCTTTTGGAGGTCACCTGATGTGATTTTCCTGCTGATGTGAGGTCACGTGGTGACATGTGACCCATGACTATATAAGGGTCCACCCAGGTGATGCAGTGGGTTTTTGAGTTTGTAGATTTCCTGGTAGAACGTGCTCTGTTTCCATTTCTGTTGCGTGTTTGTTTTTATGACACAGTTTCATTTTTAAAGCGGTTGTGCGTTTTGTTGCGAGATTCCATATTATTGGACTAGAAATTTTTGCTCAATGTGTTGATTTACCCAATTCCAACAGTGGAAGGGAGGGTGAAGAATTTATCAAAGTACGAGTTCGAAGGATCGAAAGGAGTCAGCATCATTTGGCAGTTTAATAAAGGATCGACCTTATTGAGGCTTCATTGGAGGAGTAGCTACCTGCATCGGAGATAACTCTTGCCAAAAAGAGAAAGGAGTTCATGCGAAAAGGTGCTCTCTCTCTCTAGAGGAATTTAAGGTCAGTTGATTTAAACTGTTTATTTTTGGCATCGTGAATCCTGGGGACAGAACCAGCAGGAAAGTTGCGTCTGTGAAGAAATCCTTCTCCAGAGAAGTCTCTCCCAATTGAATGTGTAAATCTGTTGGGCTTTTGAAGTTATCACTTTAAGAACTATATCTGACTGTATGGCTTTATGATCTGTTTTTGCATTTAACGCTTTCAGAACCAGAGCCAAGTGGCGAGTTGGTGAACGGTTGCATATCTGTTAACTACCGCTTAAAGTTTTTGTTTGTCTTTTTTTCCTTATCGTTCATCCATGTTTAATGAATGTTTGGTTGTTTTTTCATAACCTGTCTCCATTGATATTCATTGTTGCCAGTTACGTAACATAAACTGTGGGAGCTCGTCCAAGATACGTTCAGATTTTGAGTTTAAGTGCTCGTAATTGTCATTTTGATTTGGAAAAGGGAAATACCGGATTTTTTTTTTTGGTTTGATTGGTGTGTGTGTTGTATTCGGCAACAATGGATATTGATGGGTTTTTGAAGACGCCTGACTCGAGATCTTTAGAGAATGTGAGGAAACCTGAGGTATTGGAGATTGCTAGGAAGTTGGATATTAAAGGAATCATGAGGAATTCCACCAAGGCTTTCATACAAAGAAAAATCGCTGAACATTATATTACTTTGAATTTATTTGATGAGGAGGTGTTAGATAAGTTTTCAATGAGTAGTCTGGAAATGCAGTTACATCTTGAACAATTAAAGTTAAAGCAATTAGAAGCTGATTTGGAAAAGAGTCGGTTAGAAGCTGTAAATAAACAGAAGGAATTTGAGGCTATGGAGGCTATTAAATTAAGGGAATTTAAAGAAAGAGAAGCTGATAAGCAGAGGAAATTTGAGCTAGAGATGCAGAAATTAGGGTCCGGGAGTCAGTCTTCTGGTTCTACGAAAGTTTATTGCTAGTTGTGAGGTTGTTTGGGCTCCTCCATTTAATGAAGCTGATGTAGAAACATATTTCCAACATTTCGAAATAGTTGCTCTGAGTTTAAAGTGGCCGAAAGACCAATGGCCAGTGATGTTAAAAAGTGTAATTAAACACAAGGCACAAAAAGTTCATACAGCTTTAAATGCTGAGCAAGCACTGGATTATGATATTGTTAAGCAGCAATTATTAAAGGCATATGAGATGGTTCCAGAAGCGTATAGAGAAAGATTTAGAAGTTTGAAGTGTTACGTACTCCATAACTGGGTTGCAAAACCAGCAGAAATGGAACACTCCTTGGAGTCTGGATTACTGGAACTAATAAAGTTCTATTAAAGAAACAAATAATACAGTGCTCTCATCGTAAGGATATAAATGTAACAGGTTAGCAGTGATAATGCACACCTATACACAGAGCTAGGGTAATAGGAATCAACCAAGCTCTATTGCAGTCCAGGGGTAAAATGATCAGTGACGCAGAGTTTATTTCAGCTAGTGCAGTTCACAGCAATCGCTGTTGTACTGTTGGAGAGAGAGAGTGGGGGGGATGCAATTTGGTTCAGGCAGACCTTTGATGTCTTCGCAGTTGGTTTCTGGCAGACACTTTTTGATGTCTTCTATCCTGCTGTGGTCACCAACTGTGACCCCTCCGTTCCGGATACGATCGTTCTTCCGCGGTGAACCCGGTACCCAGGCAAGGGCGGACACACACACCAGGTTCCCACCAATCATACCTTTACACCCTGTGAGCCTATGGTCGGTCCCCACAAACCGGAACTCCAAACTCGCACCACTTGTGGGGGCACACCGCTCTTTCCAGGGTCTCGTTGTCTCGTGGTCTCGTGGTGTCCTGTGCCTCTTTTTATCCCCCTGCTGGGGTATCACCTGTCCATCAAACTTCAAACAGTTCAGGTTCAAAGCAACCGGTCTGTCAATATTCTGAATTGTGTTTCTTTTCCGTTAATCCCTCTCTCCTCTCTTATTAGCATTTTGAATGTTTCTCCATTGTCTCTCTTATCTCTCTCATTAGCTTCAATTGTCCCATAGCTTGGTTTGGCGTCACAGAAGAAATCGGTGGAAAAAACTTATGTGGAATTTGCCAATGAGAAATCTGTGTGTTTTGAGAGATGGGTTTCCTCTAAAAATCTGAATGGGGAGTATAATAAATTAAAAGAGCTGAATTTGCAGGAGGAATTTAAAAGAAGCATTCCTGTTGAAGTGAGAACATACTTAAATGAACGGAACACTGCTACATTGCCGGAGATTGCTAAATTGGCTGATGAGTATGTTTTAATTCACAAGAATAAATTTTCTCCAGGTATAATTTTTAAAAGTGAAAACAGCACAGAGAGTCAAGGAAAGTCAGAAATTAAATTTGAAGTTAGTGAGAAAAGTAAGGATGAAGGGAGACATGTGAAGGAAAGACATTTTGGTATTATTTGTAATTATTGTAAGAAACCTGGACATGTAATAGCTAAGTGCTTCCAATTGAAACGGAAAGAGAAAGAAGTGGTCCCAGATGTTTGTGTGCAGCATATTGAAAAACCTGTAAAGCCACAGGGTTTAGAAAATATTAATGGAGATGTGTCAGAGTCTGACCAAGTTAAGTAGAGATATGAAGCTTTTATAACAGAAGGATTTGTATCCTTGAAAGAGGGATCCAATTCAGTACCAATAAGGATACTTAGAGATACTGGAGCTTCACAGTCACTAATATTAGACAGTGTGCTAAGGTTTAGTGATGAGTCTGACGTTGGTGAGGTAAAGTATATAAGAGGAGTTGGGAGTGCCCTTATGCCAGTACATTTACATAGAGTAAATATAAGGTCAGGATTAGTTACAGGTGTTGTTAATGTAGGACTACAATCCAGTTTATCTATGAATGATGTTTCTTTTTTGTTAGGGAATGATTTAGCAGGTGGACAAGTTTTTCCTGAAGCAAATTTGACAATAAATTCAAATTCTGAGGAACCACAGAGGAATTCTAACACAGGTTCTTCCTGTGTTGTAACAAGAGCTATGGCTAAAAAGACTGATGTAAAGGGTGAGGTTGTTACCCATGACAGTTCAAATCAAGATTTGAATTTTGAGGATGTATCAGAAACTTCCTTGCCTACATTATTTGATCAGGATTTTGATGGTAAGTCTGATCAGGAAGATTTGTCTTTAGCTCAGAAGGAGATGATAGCAGAGCAGGGTAGAGATCCTGAGATAGTTAAATTAAAAGAACAAGCTGTTCCAGATAGTGAGATTGAAAAAGTACCAGTTGGATATTATTTTGAAAAGAAGGTATTAATGAGAAAGTGGAGATCGCCTACAATTGCTGCTAGTGAGGAATGGGAAGTTAATCATCAGCTGGTAGTTCCTAAAATTTACCGACATGAGATATTGACCATGGCTCATAGTATTCCTTTGGGTGGTCATTTAGGGGTAAAGAAAACTATGAACAAAGTTTCTAAATATTTTTATTAGCCTAGTTTATGACAAGATATGGCAACATTTTGTAGAACATGCTACATGTATCAAATTGTTGGTAAACCTAATCAGGTTACTCCAGTGGCCCCACTGCAACCAATTCCTGTATTTGGTGAACCATTCTCAAAAATCATTGTGGACTGTGTAGGTCCTTTGCCAAACACTAAAACTGGACATCAATATTTATTAACTATTATGTGCACAGCGTCTAGGTTTCCAGAGGCAGTACCTCTTAGGAATTTAACAGCTAAAACTGTGACAAAGGCTCTTATAAAATTATTTACTTATTTTGGGTTGCCTAAGGAAATACAATCAGATCAAGGTAGTAATTTTATGTCTGGGTTGTTTTAGCAGATAGTTTATAAACTGGGAGCAAAACAGATTATTTCCTCAGCCTATCATCCAGAATCACAAGGAGCCTTGGAGAGATTTCATTCTGCACTAAAAGCTATGATTAGAACATATTGTGTGGAAAATGAAAAGGAAGGGATGAAGGTATACATTTACTACTTTTTGCAGTAACAGAGGCAATGCAGGAATGATTGGGTTTTAGTCCTTTTGAACTTGTGTTTGGACGTAGAGTTCGAGGACCTTTGGCTTTGTTGAAGGAACAGTTGATTAATAAAGAAGTACACACTAGTTTGCTAGATCATGTTTTGAAATTTAAAGACAGATTGTACAAAACTTGTAGCTTGGCCAAGGAAAATTTAAAGTTGGCTCAAGAGAAGATGAAAATGTGGTATGATAAGGAAGCTAGGATGAGGTCATTTAAGCATGGAGATTAGTTGTTGGTTCTTTTCCCAGTGCAAACGAACCCATTACAAGCCAAATTCCATGGTTCTTATGAGATTAAATCAAAAGTAAATAATGTAGATTATGTGGTAAAATCCCCAGATCAGAGGAAGACAACACAACTGTGTCATATCAATATGATAAAACCATATTATGAGAGAGAAGTTGCTACTATGACTGTTGTGATCAATAATGAGTCTGATCTTGATGAGTACTTAATAGAGGATTCATCTGAAACTCATTTTAAACCTAACATTATTTCAGCCAGGTTACCAAATTCAAAAATTCCAGAAAATATTGATGAAAAATTAGCTCATTTACAGCCAGAGCAGAGAGAGCAGATGAAACTGTTAATTTTTGAATATAGAGATTTATTTCCAGACGTCACTAGAAGAACCACCGTAGCTACGCATGATGTAGATGTGGGAGATGCAAAACCCATAAAACATCCATATCGAATGAACAGGGAAAAATGTGAACTGGCTGAACAAGAAATTAAGTATATGTTAGAGAATGATATTATTAGACATTCTAATTTGAATTGTTGTTTACCATGTGTTATGTTGCCTAAACCAGACCATAGTATTAGGTTTTATACGGATTACAGAAAGGTGAATTCTGTGACAAAAACTGATACGTATCCAATCACTGGGGTAGACGATTGTGTGGACAAAGTTGGACAGGTCAAATTCCTTACAAAAATTGATTTGTTGAAAGGTTATTGGTGTGTTCCATTGACAGATAGAGGTAGAGAGATTTCAGCATTTGTAACCCCATCTGGGTTATATGAATAGAATTCTTTTCCATTTGGGATGAAGAATGCACCAGCTACTTTTCAGAGGACGATTAATGGCGTGATTCAGGGATTAAAAGATACAGATTGAAGATTGAAGATTTGGTTACAGGGAATAATACATGGAAAGCACATATTACGGCAATGGAGAAATTATTTGAGAAACTTTCAAAAGCTAACTTAACTATTAACTTAACTAAAAGTGAATTTGGGCTTGCCACTGTGACAGTTAAGGAAAAGGGTTAAGGAAATTAGACTCCAATTTAATACCACAGTCTGATGTTACAGGAGTACAATATTTTGATCACTCATATTAAGGGTAAAGACAATGTGATCACTAATTGTTTGGCTAGATGTTAAATATACAATGAAAATTTGTTTTTCTGGAGTGGTATTTTAACATTTGTAACACTCCTACTGTACATTAGTTTGTAAAGGGCTGAAAGATAAGATTGTATATATTGTGTATTTTGTAAATTTTATACCTTTGTATTTTTTTGTATAAATTGTTAAAATTTTGTTCTTCAAGAGACCAAATTTTTTTTGGACGGGGGTGTTACATGCTCAAGGAGATCTGTGGTTTTTTTTGTGAGAATGTTGTAATGGTCTTTTGGAGGTCACCTGATGTGATTTTCCTGCCGATGTGAGGTCACGTGATGACATGTGACCCATGACTATATAAGGGTCGACCCAGGTGATGCAGTGGGTTTTTTAGTTTGTAGATTTCCAGGTAGAACGTGCTGTGTTTCCGTTTCTGTTGCGTGTTTGTTTTTATAATGCAGTTTCATTTTTAAAACGGTTGTGCGTTTTGCTGCGAGATTCCATATTATTGGACTGGAAATTTTTGCTAGATGTGTTGATTTACCCAATTCCAACAGTGGAAGGGAGAGTGAAGAATTTATCGAAGTACAGAATCGAAGGATCGAGAGAAGTCGGCGTCGTTTGGCAGTTTAATAAAATTTACCCCATTGAGGCTTCGTTGGAGGAGTAGCTACCTGCATCCAGATAACTCTTGCCAAAAAGAGCAAGGAGTTCATGCAAAAAGGTGCTCTCTCTCTCTAAAGGAATTTAAGGTCAGTTGACTTAAATTGTTTATTTTCGGCATCCTGAATCGTGTGGACAGAACCAGCAGGAAAGTTCCGTCTGTAAAGAAATGCTTCTCCAGAGAAGTCTCACCCAATTGAACATATAAATCTGTTGGACTTGCGAAATTATCGCTTTAAGAACTATATCTGACTGTATCGCTTTAAGAACTGTTTTCGCATTTAATGCTTTCAGAACCTGAACTGAGTGGCGAGTTGGTGAACGGCTGCATATCTGTTAACTTCCGCTTAAAGTTTTCGTTTGTTTTTTTTTATCATTTATCCGTGTTGAATAAATGCTTGTTTTTTTTTAAATAACCTGTCTCAATTGATATTCATTGTTGCCAGTTACGTAACAGTGGTCTCTTAAATTTAACTAGTATATCTGCCTCAGGCTGTGTATTCCACACACCAACAACTCTGAGTAAAAATCCCTCCTCTAATATCCCCTTTGAACTTCCCACCCCTTACCTTAAAGCCATGTCCTCTCCTATTGAGCAGTGGTGCCCTGGGGAAGAGGCTCTGGGTATCCACTCTATCTACTCCTCTTAATATCTTGTATACCTCTATCATGTCTCCTCTCATCCTCCTTCTCTCCAAAGAGTAAAGCCCTAGCTCCCCTAATCTCTGATCATAATCCATACTCTCTAAACCAGGCAGCATCCTGGTAAATCTCCTCTGTACCCTTTCCAATGTTTCCACATCCCTCCTTCCTTCCTATAATGAGGTGACCAGAACTGGACACAGTAATCCAAGTGCGGCCTAACCAGAGTTTTATACAGCTGCATCATTACATCGCGACTCTTAAACTCTATCCCTCGTCTTATGAAAGCTAACACCCCATAAGCTTTCTTAATTACCCTGTCTACCTGTGAGGCCACTTTCAGGGCTCTGTGGACAAGTACCCCCAGATCCCTCTGCTCCTCCACACTACCAAGTATCTTGCCTTTTACTTTGTACTCTGCCTTGGAGTTTGTCCTTCCAAAGTGTACCACCTCACACTTCTCTGGGTTGAACTCCATCTTCCACTTCTCAGCCCACTTCTGCATCCTATCAATGTCCCTCCGCAATCTTCGACAATCTTCTACACTACTCAACAAAGCCTTCTCATGCTATCTTCTTAAGCTCCTTTCTTGCTACCCTATATTCCTCAATAGACCCATCTGATCCTTGCTTCCTGAACCTCATGGATGCTGCCTTATTCCACCTGACTAGGTTTTCCACCTCACTTGTCACCCATGGTTCCTTCACTCTACCATTCTTTATCTTCCTCACCGAGATAAATTTATCCCTAACATCCTTATTTGTCAATTGCTCTGCCTCCCAGATTATCCTAAATTCATCCAACTCCAGTTCCAGCTCCTTAATGTGGTCTTTCAGGAGGTGTGGTTGGCTGCATTTCTGGCAGGTGTAGTCATTAAGGAGACCATCAGATTCAATGATTTCCCACATTATACAGGAGGAACGTTCTACTGCCATCCTGCCTGTCCTGCTCTCTGGGCAACCAAGACCGATCAGTAATAATGAAAGGAAGAACCTACCTTTCTCATCTTTCTTTGGCCTCAGCCTCTTCTCAATTAAGCCTCTTGAGTCAAAGCCTCGAGGTTCCCATTCTGACTCTAGCCCCCACACTGACGATGGCCTCTCCAACAATGGCTGCTCCACTTGCCTTCTGCTGCCGCTGATGCCTCTGACATCGAAGTTAACGAAGTCTAAATCAAGTTCATCTGGCCATTCTCAGGAATTCAATCTAATCCCTTCCAGTATCCTAGTGAATAGACAATTTATTGCTTCTGGATGCAATAGCTTTTCCTGATACTTTCTGCCAATAATTAGACATGATTCTGGGTATAATTTCTGCTTCTCTCTCCATCTGCACTTCTTATTCATTTTCCTTCCTCATGCCTGTGTCATTGTTCCTTCATGCTGCTCCTCCTTTTTAATAATTCTTCTTCTCCTAGCCTCGCATCCCTTTGTCACCTCAATTTCTCCATGATCCTTTTTGTTCCTCTCCCGCTTTCCTTACTATTTCATCTATTCACTTCATTGAGACGAATTGTATTTTATCTTTCAACTGGATTATTGTGCTTGGTATTGATGCCAAGGTTGTATACTAGAGGCATCAACTATATTTTTTTTGTTTTGTTTTCATATTCTTTTTATTTTTTTTATTACCAAAGAAAAAAACAAGACAAAAGAAAAGCACATCTACAAAAACCATGAGCTTAACAAAATCTATTTAAATATTGAGCAGCAAAAGGGAGAAAAATATAAAGGCAAAAGTAAACATACACAGCAGAGGTGCACCACACCAAAAAACCTCAGTCCTCACCCTGTAAAAAAGTCCAATACAGGGCCCCATATCCTTTCAAAGATGTGTCCTCTGTCCTCATTACATAGTCTCAGTCTCTCCAAATGTAAAGTATTTGCCAGTTCTCTCAGCCACAGATCGTACTTAGGCACAGAGTCCATTTTCCACATTTGCAGGATTAACTTCTTAGCAATCACCGTTCCAAACAATACAGCCTTTTTTTCATACTTATTGGCTGAAGATAGGGAGCTGGTTGCTCCAAGGATGGCTATGAGCGGGTCTGGTTCCCACCGCTTCCCAAAAGCCTCAGAGAAACAGTGAAAAATACTTTTCCAGTATGCATAAAGCTTACAACATGACCAGAATGAATGTGACAAGTTACTGTTCACAGATTTACATCTATTACAAACTGCTGAAACATCAGGGTAGAAACCGTGCAACTTTTCTTTGGAATAATGAAGTCTATGTATTGTTTTAAACTGGATAAGTCTGTGTCTGACGTTGACCGAACAAACATGTATATTCTTAAAACACTCATCCCAGACCTCCTCTGTCAGTTCAATACAGACTACTTACTTTCGAAGAATATTAGAATTTACTTACTAAAGACATTTTTCAAAATCCATTAAAGAAAATGAAGTTTTACTTAATTGCTCACAGCAAACCATTGACTTTCTTGTGATCTTGGACATGAAATTCATACTCAAACTGTTTAAAAAAAATCACCCTTAGAAATTCTAAAACAGATCTTCAAACAAAAGGGGATAAACTAGAATGTGGACCAATAGACAGTGGCTTAAAAAGAATCTAATTTCAGTGGTTTGTGTTACCTCTTAGGAGATCAAGGAAGGACGTGGTCATGTGACAGAAGTGCTGACAGGATTACTGAATAATTTAAACGGAAATCTGACAAACAGGGAGATTTCTAATCCAGACTCTCGAGTTTCTGTTGACATTCTAGATACACTTTCCAAGCATTAAAGAAAGAAGACAGAGAAATTTCTAGCCAAAATCTGAAAGAAAGTAATTTACTTTCATTTTAAGAATAAAAATTCTAATAAAATCCAAAATTTCAAATAAAAATCCAAATGAAACATTGTACTGAGTTCATTATTTGAATGCCTGCCTGTGTCCCAGTATAACAAGAGTAGAAACATAGAAACATAGAAAATAGGTGCAGGAGTAGGCCGTTCGGCCCTTCGAGCCTGCACCGCCATTTATTATGATCATGGTTGATCATCCAACTCAGAACCCCGCCCCAGCCTTCCCTCCATACCCCCTGACCCCCGTAGCCACAAGGGCCATATCTAACTCCCTCTTAAATATAGCCAATGAACTGGCCTCAACTGTTTGCTGTGGCAGAGAATTCCACAGATTCACCACTCTCTGTGTGAAGAAGTTTTTCCTAATCTCGGTCCTAAAAGGCTTCCCCTCTATCCTCAAACTGTGGCCCCTCGTTCTGGACTTCCCCAACATCGGGAACAATCTTCCTGCATCTAGCCTGTCCAATCCCTTTAGGATTTTATACGTTTCAATCAGATCCCCCCTCAATCTTCTAAATTCCAACGAGTACAAGCCCAGTTCATCCAGTCTTTCTTCATATGAAAGTCCTGCCATCCCAGGAATCAATCTGGTGAACCTTCTTTGTACTCCCTCTATGGCAAGGATGTCTTTCCTCAGATTAGGGGACCAAAACTGCACACAATACTCCAGGTGTGGTCTCACCAAGGCCTTGTACAACTGCAGCAGTACCTCCCTGCTCCTGTACTCGAATCCTCTCGCTATAAATGCCAGCATACCATTCGCCTTTTTCACCACCTGCTGTACCTGTATGCCCACTTTCAATGACTGGTGTATAATGACACCCAGGTCTCGTTGCACCTCCCCTTTTCCTAATCGGCCACCATTCAGATAATAATCTGCTTTCCTATTTTTGCCACCAAAGTGGATAACTTCACATTTATCCACATTAAATTGCATCTGCCATGAATTTGCCCACTCACCCAAGCTATCCAAGTCACCCTGCATCCTGTTAGCATTCTCCTCACAGCTAACACTGCCACCCAGCTTCGTGTCATCCACAAACTTAGAGATGCTGCATTTAATTCCCTCATCCAAGTCATTAATATATATTGTAAACAACTGGGGTCCCAGCACTGAGCCTTGCGGTACCCCACTAGTCACCGCCTGCCATTCTGAAGAGGTCCCGTTTATTCCCACTCTTTGCTTCCTGTCTGCTAACCAATTCTCCACCCACACCAATACCTTACCCCCAATACCGTGTGCTTTAAGTTTGCACACTAATCTCCTGTGTGGGACCTTGTCAAAAGCCTTTTGAAAATCCAAATATACCACATCCACTGGTTCTCCCCTATCCACTCTACTAGTTACATCCTCAAAAAATTCTATGAGATTCGTCAGAAATGATTTTCCTTTCACAAATCCATGCTGACTTTGTTAGAAAATGCAAAGAAATCTACTGGCAAATACATTATTTGATTGATATTAATAATTTTGATTGAAAAGGATTGGTTACTTTTTGAATTGTTGCAGTCATTCCAGTGACGATCCTGATTTTAGATGAAAGCTTGGTGAATTAATTCAAAGTCAGGATGGTGACAAGGAGGGGCACCGTAAGGCAGTGCTCCCATGTACGTAACACCCTTGCCTTTCTTTGTGGTAGAGATTTAAGGTATGACAGCTGCTATCAGACTAAATTGAAAAGTAACTGCAGAAGATTTATAGAGAGTATACACTGTGGTCACAGTAGTGGAGAAGGGAATGAATGTTTAGAGTGTGAATGGTGTTGGAATCAAATACTCTGCTTTGTTCTGGTTCTGTTTCCCAGTAGTAGGATTTGCAGTGGAATTGGTATAAAAATCCAAGCAATGTGATTTCCACACATTGCAGTCTGGCTGTAAACCAAACCAATTTCTTGGCTTACCTTTTTTTAAATCATGCTTGCTTGGAATCCGGGCATTAAACCATAAGATCATAAGACATAGGAGCAGAATTAGGCCACTCAGCCCATTTTTGTCTGCTCCACCATTCCATCATGGAGGTTCCACTGATTCACTTGGTCTCCATTACAGTCTATGGCAGAGCATTCCATAGATTCACCACTTTCTAGCTAAAAAAAAATACCTCTTTACCTCTGTTCTAAAGGGGCACCCCTCAACTTTGAGGCTGTGACCTCTAGTTCAGCCAAGTTTTTGCCCATTCTTACAATTTGTCTAAATCCTGCTGCAATCTCCAGCTACACCTACACCTACACCTCCAGCTATCTTCATACCATCTGCAAATTTTGCCTCAAAGCTATCAATCCCATTATCTAAATCAGTGACAAACAAGGTGAAAAGCAGTGGTCCCAATACTGATCCCTGAGGAGCTCCATTGGTCACTGGCAGCTAAGTAGAAAAGGCCCCTTTTATTTCCACTCACTGTCTCCTGCCATCAGTCATTACATTAACCATGCCAGTATCTTTGCCGTAACGCCATTGCATTTTATCTTAAGCAGCCTCGTATGTGTCAACTTATCAGAAACCTTTTGAAAATCCAAGTAAATGACATCCACCGCCTCTCCTTTGTCCACCCTGCTTGTTACATCCTTGAAGAGCTCTAACAGATTTGTCAGGCAAGAATTTCCTTTACAGAAATTATGCTGACTTTGACTTATTTTAGCATTAGTCTCCAACTAGCCCAAAACCTTAATAATATACTCCAACCTTAATAATAGGCTCCAACACTTTCCCAGCCACTGCGGTTAGGCTAACTGGCCTATAATTTCCCTTCTTTTGCCTTCTTCCCTTCTTAAAGGGAGTGACATTTGCAATTTTCCAGTCCTCTGGGAAAATGCCAGAATCAAGTGATTCTTGAAAGATCATGACCAATGCATATGTTATCTCTTCAGCCACCTCCCTCAGGACTCTAGGATGTAGTCCATCTGGCCCAGGTGACTTATCCACCTCAAGACCTTTGAGTTTGCCTAGCACTTTTTCCTTTGTAATAGCAATGGCGTTTGCTTCTACTCCCTGACACTCACGGATGTCTGGCTAGTGCCTTCCACAATAAAGACTGATGCAAAGTACTCATTAAGTTCGCCTGCATGTCTTTGTCCCCCATTATATCTCACCAGCATCATCTTCCAGTGGTCCAATACCAACTCCCACCTCTTCATATATCTGAGAAAACTTTTGGTATCCTACTTTACATTATTGGCTAGTCTGCCCTCATATTTCATCTTTTCCCTTCTTATAGCTTTTTCAGTTGACTTTCATTAGATTTTAAAAGCTTCCCAATCATCCAGCTTCCCACTCATTTTTGCTACCTTATATGCCCTTCCCTTGGTTTTTATGCAGTCCTTTATCAGCCACAGTTGCCTCCCCCTGCCATTTGAGGACTTCTTCCTCTGTGGACATATCTATCCTGTGCTCGTGAACTGTTCCCAGAAACTTCCGTGATCTCCGCTCTGCCTTTATCCCAGCCAATATCCTCCTCCAATCCAATCGGGCAAGCTCCTCTCTCATGCCTCTGTAATTCCCTTTATAGCATTGCGATACTGATAGACGTGACTTATGCTCCTCCCTCTCAAATTGCAGTATGAATTCAATCATATTATGATCATTGCCTCCTCAGGGTTTCTTCATGTTAAGCTCCTTAATAAGTTCTGTGTTATGACACAAAACCCAAACTAAGATGGCTTTTCCCCAATTAGGCTCAAACACAAGCTGCTCTAAAAAGCCATCTTGTAGGCATTGAACAAACTCCCTCTCTTGTGATCTGACACCAGCCTTTTTTTCCCAATCCCCTTGCATATTGAATTCCCTCATTACAATTGTGTCTTTACCCTTATTACATGCCCTTTCCAGCTACCTTCGCAATCTCAAGCCCGCATGCTGGTTACTATTTGGAAGCCTATATATGATTCCCATAATGTTTTTTTCACACTTGCAGTTTCTTAAATCCACCCACAAAGGTTCAACATTCTCTGACCCTATGTCACTTCTTTCTAAGGATGTAATTCCATCTCTTACCAACAAAGCCACACCGCCATCTATGCCTTCTTGCCTTTCCTTTTGATACAAAGCATATTCTTTCATGTTAAGCTCCCAATTATGGTCTTCTTTCAGCCACAATCAGTGATGCTCACAACATCAAATCAGACATTGATTGAGTTTATCCATGAGTTTATCCAGCTTATTCTTAATGCTACACACATTTAAATACAGCACCTTCAGTCCTGCATTCTCCCTTTTGAATTTTAACTCTTTGCTCTGTCTGCATTTGATTGGCTTGTCCTTCCTTACATTTATGTTACACCCAGCAATTACTTGTAAACCTGTTGGCTCATCCTCAGCTCTATCATGCTATTTCCCATCCTCCTGCCATATTAGTTTCAACTACTCCCAACAGCTCTGGTAAATCTGCCCACAAGAATATTGGTCCCCTCGGATTGAAGTGCAAGAGATCACACCTGCCCCAGAGTAGGTCACAATTATCCAGAATTCTGAATCCCCGCCCTCCGCTCCAATTTTTCAGCACACATTTTTCTGCCACCTTATTCTATTCCTGTCCTCAGTGTTGTGTGGCACTGGCAACAATCCCGAGATTACTACCTTTGAGGTCCTGCTCCTCAGCTTCCTTCCCAACTCCCTGTATTCTTTTTTAGGACCTCTTTCGTCCTTTTGGAGAATTTAGTAAGTCCATTTCAGGAAGGACAGGAGGGCGTCTGAAACTTGACAAATGCATCCTAATGCATTGTATTCATTTCTCTTCAACGGCTTCTTTAAGTTAGTAACTGCTGGACTCACAGAAGCAAAGGTGAAACCTTTGGAAAATCGTTTCAAAAATTTAAGCATTTATTGCTGCTTTTGTACCCAACTGTTTTTATAACTTACTTATTTCATCATATTTAGATGCGGGAAGCATTCTTTAAACATTTCAGGTCAATGGTGAGTATGCTTCTAAATATAAAGTTACATTGCGGACAATAAGATTTACTTGCAATATTATTGGAGAAAAATATCCATTGAGGCCCCATAAGATCTATCAATAAATAAGCCTGTTATCAGTGTCGTGTGTGAGAGAGATAACGAGAGACAATGGAGAACCATTCAAAATGCTAATAAGATAGAAGAGAGAGATTAACGAGAAAGAGACACATAATTCAGATGTTGGCGTCTGCCACAGACAGTTTGTTTTGAACCTGAACTGTTTGAAGTTTGATGGACAGATGATACCTCATCAGGGTGATAAAAATAGCGGGTTTGCTAAGGCACAACACATATGCCACAAGACCCTAGAAAGAGCACTGTGCCCCACAAGTTGGTGGGAGTTTGGAGGACTGGTTCTTTGGAATTGGTCAGAGGCTCACAGGGTGTAGAATTACGATCAGTGGGAACCTGGTCTGTGTCCGCCCTTGCCTGGGTGCCGGGTTCACCAGGGAAGAACGATCGCATCCGGAACCGAGGAGTCACAGTCGGTGACCACAGCTGGATCAGTAGGCATCGAAAGGTTTGCCTGAAACCAACTGCATCTATCCCTCTCTCTCTCCCTCGCTCCCTCTCTCCCTCTCTCCCTCTCTCCCTCTCTCAAGAAAATCATAAAGGATACCCAAATTTTACAAGAATGATGCAATTGGAACTCAGCAAGACAAAACATCCTTCTGGAGATTTCACAGCTCTCAGGCAAGGTAATTTGTCTGCTGGACCTGTAACAGATTAACATACCTGAAGAAGAACATCTCCATTCAATGAACGGAGAGAATGAGAATCAGGTTTATTATTCCTGGCATGCATGACATGTTGTATGTATAGTGCAAAGCATAAAATTACAGTTAGAAAAGCAAACGTAAATAATACAAAGAAATCAATAACAAGGTCATGTTCAGAAATCTGATGGCAGAGGGGATTCTGAATTGTTGAGTGTAGTTCTTTCAGCTCCTTTACCTCCCCTCTGATGGTAGCGATGAGAAGTGGGCACATCTGGAATGGTGGGTGGGGGGGGGTCATTAGTGATAGATGCCACATTCTTGAGGCACCATCTCTTGAGGATGTCCTTGATGGTGCCCACGATGAAGCTGGCATCGTTTATAACCCTCTGCACCCTCTTGCAGTCTGTGCACCAGAACCTCCGTACTCGGCTGTGATGCAACTGTTGTATTGCTCTCCACTGCACATTTATAGAAAATTGTAAGTCACTGATGACATACTGATTCTCCTCCATCTCCCAAAATAATAACAAGATGAACTGCTGGGAGATAATTATGTAAAAATTCCCATTGGATTTAATTAACATAGTTTAAATGTTAACACTTTAAGTCTATTTGTAATTTTAGACTTAAGGTTTTTTTTTATTTTGATTTAACATATTTGTAAACAAGGTCTCAATAATTTTAAATGCTTATGAAATTCAAAGTCTTCCACAAATACATTTTATCTACTGAGCCTCACGCCAGTGTCTCATAGGCTGTCATAATTTGTTGATGGAACCAGCCACTTATGCTGGGAGGTAATTGGCTACAGAGGTAATTTTCTCCAGCCAGTCATGCTACTAGCAAACCATTAGGATGTGGGAGACACCTGGAGCAGCCACAAGAAACCTGTGCAGTCACAGGGAGAATGGGCAGACTGCCTACAGACACACCCAAGGTCAGAAAAATATCTAGGTTCAGCAGAAGCATTAAATGCCACACAGCCTTCTCCAATGAGAGGTTTCAAAGAAAATGACACTCTTGTACAACTCATAGAATTCTTGAAACACTGCTACTTAGCCCATTGAGTCCATGCCAGATCCTTGCAGTACGATTAATTCTATTTTCCCCAATGCCCTACAAATGATCAAATTGCAATTAGCTTCTGAATGTCAATACTTGCAGTACTTATAGTATGAGTTTCAGTTCGTAACTACATCGCACAAAAAGGTTTTTCCTTACATTCCCCCTCATTCTAGATTATCAATTTTCTATTGGTGTTCCCTGCTCCTCAAACAAACCACCTATAGCTTAGCACTTCTCAATTTGCCAAACATTATCAAATACACCTCCATCGTATCTCCTCGCAATATTCTTTGCTTGAAGAAGAACAGCACCAACTTCTTCAGTCCAGCCACAGATGGAAGGCGTCATCCTTAGAATCGTTCCATCCAATGTCCTGAACATTGCCCAGCATCTCCACAACTTTCATTAAAAGCAATCGCCCGATTTACAAGTTCACATTTTTAGCCTATACCACTGTTTTGTAAAGTTGCAATATAACTCCCATGCATTTATATTCAATGACTATTTATAGAGTCTATGAACATATTTCTTTACAAGTTTTTCCTTCAACATTCCCTGCAACATATAATGATTTGTAAACATAGATCGAGGGCCTTCAGTTCCTTTAGAGCTGCTCCCATTTAGTTTATACTGTTCTTGTACTATAATCTCTTCATTCCTTTTGCCAGAATGAATCTCTTCACATTTCTCTGTAGTAAATTACATTTGTTTCTCAACTGTACATTTTTCTCGGCTGAATATGTTCTCCTCAATGACCAGTTTCAGTATCTGAATACATTGCAACACCTAACGCATAAGTTTTATTCCATATGCACTCATCCAAGTCACGAAAACAATTGCCTGTTGCTGAACATAATGTGGTCTGGGTTTTCTGGGATAAAATGTTGGTATTGGAGGTAGCACAGAATCTAACAATACCAGCTGTTGAACACACCAGAGGAAAAGTAATTAAAATTTGTTTTGTTGGCAGAGCAATCTTTTTTTTCTGTTGGTGAGATATATGCTGCTCGTAGTCCTATATTAAGTTTGAAAGCAAATATTCAGTACCCTCCTGAAGCAGGACCCAAGGAAAGGCTTCAAAATGTCTGCTGCCCGGGCTGGAACATGAAAAAAACACCTTAGAAAATGAGTAGACAAGGCTGCAGTCATTGACAGTCTCAAAAGCTTACTACAGTTACCTCCCTTTGCCACCTTTTGCTAGTCTTTTTTTAAAGTGATTTTTCAGCCATATCAGCTGGCTTTGTGAATGAGTGGAGAGGCGGTAATATATTCTTTTTATAATGGAACACAAATCCCTGAACATATTCAAAGCAGAGTTTGACAAATGTTTGTTCTATAAGGTGGTCAAGGAACAAGGAGAGAACACAGTAATCTCATGTTGAAACCGAGTTACTTAAGAGCATAAGATCATAAAAAGTAGGAGCAAGAGCTGGCCATCTAGCTCATTGAGCCTGCTCCACCATTCAATAAGATCATGTCTCATCTGGCCATGGGCTCATCTCCACCTATCTGCCTTTTGCCCATAAACCTTAATTCCCCTACTATGCAAAAATCTATCCAACTTTGTCTTAAATATATTTACTGAGGGAGCCTCCACTGCTTCATTGGACAGAGAACTCCATAGATTCACCACTCTGGGAGGAGCAGTTCTTCCTCATCTCCTTCCCAGATCTACTCCCCCGAATCTTGAGGCTATGTCCCCTAATTCTAGTCTCACGGACCAGTTAAAACAACTTTCCTGCCTCTATCTTATTTGAAATAGGACAAGGAATTCCTGGCCCTTTCATAATTTTTATTGTTGCTATCAGATCTCCTTTCATTCTCCTGAATTGCACCGAGTACAGTTCCAGGTGACTGAATCTCTCCTCACAGTCTAACCTCCTCATCTCTGAAATCAACCTGCTCAACCTCCTCTGCACAGCCTCCAAATCCAGTATGTCCTTCCTCAAGTACGGAGACCAGAACTTTGAGCAGTACTCCAGGTGCGGCCTCACCAGTGCCCTGTAAAGTTGCAGCATAACCTCCCTGCTCTTAAATTCAATCCCTCCAGCAACGAAAACCAACATTTGCCTTGTTGATAGCCTGCTGCATCTGCAAACCAACCTTTCATGCACAAGCACTCCCAAGTCCTTCTGCACAGCAGCATGCTACAATTTTTTACCATTTAAATAATAACAATATATTAGACATGACTGGAACAGCAGGCTTGAGTGGAAGACTAGCTATCCCTGGTCCTATTTGAAATGCTTTTATGTATGCTCTTAAAAGAACTGAAAATGCACCAGAGTGTAAAACAGGAAGTTAATGTCTAAGACGTGTCCGGAAAATAAATATTATAAATGGATTAGAAATAAAGAAACAGTGTTGAAGTTTTAAGTCAAGTTGTTTTTTTTATCATATGCACAGGTAAGGTACAGGTGCAATGAAAAACAGTACCCTTATATTTCAGCATCACAGACACATAGATTCAGACAAAATACAGAACATACTGTAAATTCTGTGAAATGGAGACACCCCTTTCTCCCTTCTTACAGAGAGAGAGAGCCTGTGTTACCCTGAATAGCAGGTGAACGAGTAGTCCTTGGGGTACTGCAAGTCTATGTTTTTGCTGTTGCTTTGCTGCACACTTGAGTGCTCGGTGATGGTGCCAATGCGTTTATTTTGCTCGTGGGGATAGGAGGGATCATTGCTTGCTGCCGCATACACGCGGGAGGGAGGGGAGCTGGGGGGTGGTCTTTGGGGTTCTTAAATATAACTGTCATTCATTCTTCAGGGGCACTCGTCTGTTTCATGAATGCTTGCGAAGAAAAAGCATTTCAGGATGTATATTATATACATTTCTCTGACATTAAATGTACGTTTGAAACTTTGAAGCCTTTATGCATAAATTATACAAAACAGTTAAGTGCAAAAAAGACTGTACAGAACAAGATAAAGTGCTCAGAGACAAGTCCATAGTCATGCAAGAGATGGTCTGATGTTTTCTGTTGCTGAGGGAGGATTAGAAACTGTATGTTTCAATAGAATAAAATCACAAAGTGAGTTCTTAGTAATATACAGGGTCTGGGTAATCAAAGCTACAGAAAGGACCTGGTAATCTGCTTTCTAAAAATGACTTTATAGAACGAATAACAGGATTCCTTTTTTCTTTCAGGTCTCCTGAAGTACATCCAAGAATGTCTCAACAAAGCAATCCTTTCAATCAGCCACAAAGTATAAGTGAAATTGGTGAGGAAAGGTGCATTGATTAAGAGACGGCCATTTGCTCTGTCAGAGTTGTTCCTCAGTTTGTCAAACCACCATACCTACAGCAGCAAACCCATTTGGGGTGAATTCTGCTTTTAATGAAAAATGTAGGTTTGAGGACATTGCGTGAAAATGATGGCCAAATCAGGGGGATCAGAAGGAAACAGGTTCACTGAACTAAATGGAGAAAACATGGAAAGAAAGGACATGATATAATGTAAGCTAAAACGTTTACAGAACAGAAAAGCAATATCACAAGAAAACCTTAAAAAAAGGATCAAGGGTCAATATTGCAAGATAATGTGTCATGAAAACCGAAATTAGATTGGTCCTGATGAAGAGTCTCAGCCTGAAACATCAGCTGTTCACTCTTTTCCATAGATGCTGCCTGGCCTGCTGAGTTCCTCCAGCATTTTGAGTGTGTTAGTTGAATAGGTCAGTCAAATGGATGTATAAAGTTATACACTTTGAAACAATAATAGTTACGAAGGGGTAAAGATAAGATAACTGTCAGGGAAGTGGGAAAAAATAGGATGAAGGGCTGAGGCAGGAAGAAAGAGTCAGGGCCGGTGAGATTAAGAAGGGTTGTGGAATAAAATAGAGCTGGGGTGGGGAGATGAAGGGATAGAAAGCAGGGGGTGGGTGAAATTTGGTGGGGACAGAGGGAGTCATGATTAGATGTTCAATACCTTATGAAAGTAGGCCAAATAGGAGAAAGTATCACAATTCAGTCAGGGGTAGTGTCTGCCCCTCCTGGCATAGGCAGCTGACATTTTTAATGCAATGAAGATCACTGAGCAAAAAGTGTATGCCTTATAATTATATAATCAATATCCTAATGATATTAGGATATTACTAACAGTATATAATTAATGTCACACTACTAATGTCCCTCTAAATCATGTTCGATTCAAGACTTTTGGCATGAAATGTCCCTTGTTGAACAGAATGTTAATAATGCAGGCAATTGAGTTCAGCTTTCATCAAAGTTGCTGGTGAATGCAGCAGGCCAGGCAGCATCTCTAGGAAGAGGTACAGTCGACGTTTCAGGACGAGACCCTTCATCCTGGCAAAGGGTCTCGGCCTGAAACGTTGACTGTACCTCTTCCTAGAGATGCTGCCTGGCCTGCTGCGTTCACCAGCAACTTTGATGTGTGTTGCTTGAATTTCCAGCATCTGCAGAATTCCTGTTGTTTGAGTTCAGCTTTTCCTACTCATCTGCCATTCAGCCAAGAAAATATACTTCACAACATTCCCAGAATCATGGTCATGCAAAATTTATCAATAAATATGGAAGAAAGTAAGTTTTTACTAATCCAATTTCTAAGATTAACTCTTGTGAGTTACAATTTTCTTTAAGACTTATGAATTCAAAGTTGAAAGTAAATTTATTATCAAAGTGCACGTGTCACCATATACCACTCTGAAATTGATTTTCTTGCAGGCATTCGCAGTAGAACTAGGAAATACAATAGAATCAATGAAAAACTACAGACAAACAAAAACTGACAGCCAATGTGTGAAAGAAGACAAACAGTGCAAATATAAATAAATAAATAAATAAATAAATAAATATACATACATATGTACATACATACATACTACTGAGAACATGTATTGTAGAGTCTTTGAAAGTACCTCTATAGGTTGTGGAATCAGTTCAGTGTTGAGGCGAGGGAAATTATCTACACTAGTTCAAGTGCTTGATAGTTGAAGGGTAATAACTGTTGATGATTCTGATAATGTGGGACCTAAGGCTTCTGTACCTCCATCCCAATACTAGCAGTGAGAAGAGAGCATGGCCTGCGTGCTGCTTACTTGTAGCAGTGCTCCTCGCAGATGTGCTAAATGATGTATTAATATATTACTTTATATCTTAAAGTGCATTACTATTATTAATTTAAATGAATTACATCCCCAACAGATAATGAAGAATGGAAAACAAGAAATTCTGCAGCAAATCATTTACTCATGTCTTTGATGATTATCTTAGTACAGTTCTTAATAAAATTTTTAGCTTCTGTATGTACCAACCTTCTAATATGGTTTTTGTTAACTATATACTATTTCAAAACTAGGAATGAAACAAAATGTCAAGCGTTAGTTAACTTTGGTTTATTTAAGTATTGTTTCCAAGATGACATTGAAATTGTTGTTTTGTTTATCTTTCATCATATTGTATATTTAACTGTTATAACTCATTGAGAATAGAAGCATAAAATGACTTCAATTACATTACTGGTGTCTGTGGATACATTTATTCCCCACACTAGAATGCACCTGAGAATTTGGTGATGACTCCTTAATCATGCAGATTGAAACAAAACTCTTTACACTAATTTTTACTGGTTAAAGCTGTATTAATCTATAAACATTTTCTGGAGTTAGGAATTATCTTTCGATTATTTACTTTATATTTATTTGTCTGATAATAGGGTTAGATATCTGGCTGTTTACCTTTTAGAGGATAAAGAGTGGAGAACAGGGTTGTGGTGAAGAATAATGATTATTGAAATGTGTAATGTTGTACCAGCATCTAATTCAAAATTACCACAAAAAATTACCAATAGCTTTCTTCCAATACACAACTTGGTAGCTTTCCCCATTAGGCGTTAAATGGAGATATGTATTTAAATCAACAATACACGAGTGATGAAAAACTAATTTTAAAAATAGAAATCCATTCAAATTGCAGTTCATCCTCAAATTCAGCCAAACTTCAATAAGGACTTCCATTTCTGATCTCAAAGCAGCATTTGAAGTCTACAAAAAATTCAATCACTTGTGAGCCTACACTGAGTTTTGCTGTAAATGGAAACTGGCTACATGAACATTTTCTATTTTAGATAAGTAAAAACATATAATGCTTTTGTGTACTTTTAGATTGAATAGGAATAGGATTACTTGTAACTGATATAAATGCCATATGTAATAGTCTGGAGTTGTTTTGGTTGTTAATAATATTCAAAGAAAATATCTCTCATTCAAAATGTAATGCTTCATTCTAGACATAGGTGATAAAAATAAAGAAATAACTTTGTGAGATAATAAACTTACTATGTATTGCTTTTACTAGTATTATGCATTGAGCAGAAAGTTCCATTTAAATGCAATATATCAATTTTAAGAAACAGTTGCAAAGAGAACTATGTCAGTAATTTCTTCCAAAAGCTGTCATCTTTTTCCCTACCTTACTATAGCTGAAGGAATATTTTCAGTCATGTAATAGTTATACCTTTACAGAAATCAGCCTATTATCTAACATCTTAAGCAAATAAAATAACAAAAGAATATACTCTGGGGAGAAATTTGTCTTTTTCTGATCGTACTGCAGAGTTCGGGAACTGTCCCACTAGTTCTAATCACCTCCGCAATATAGTTGCCACAGCTTTGACTATCTTATCAAACAACTATTTTATCTGTAATTAAATGCTCCCCTCCCGCCATTCACAATGGCACCTCTAAACATGACATCGTATCCAATATTGGGAGTCATTCCTTGTTGCATTATAGCAGAATTGTTCCAATCTTTCCACATGACATAATCTTCCTCTTACAAATTAACGTGGTACTTTGACAATGTCGAAAATCAGGAAGAATTGTGGCAGGGAACAATATTAACTTGAAAGCAAGGTCAGGATCTGAGTCTTGGTCTGAAGTTTCATCTCTCATTCATCCAACTTGTTATTGCCATGTTATGCATTCTGGCCTCTACCATTATTTGGCAAATGATGAACACAAGAGGTTCTACAGACGCAGGAAGTCATGAGAAATACATACAAAAGGCTGGAGGAATTCCAGCATTTTACAAAGTAGAAGTAACAATTACAGTACAGTTTACCAAGTGCTGTAACCATGGGGATATAGCACAAAACTCTTTACCAAAACAATTCAGCCCTTTGGTGGCAACAAAGGAATGGGGAACCAGGATGAGGCGCATTTTTTAAATGGCCTTGGAAATGAAGAAGATGGCATCACTGCACTTTGAGATGGCTGTTCACGTATCATCAGACTGGAGCAGTCATATCTCTCTTCCGACTGCCAAGGCAATTGACGCAGTGACATTATTTCCAAATCTTATTGTCCCAGGTCATGAGTGACTAAAAATTAAAAATTGACAAAATATCTTGTTCATATTGTACAAGCCTTGTCCATTCCCCGAGTCTAATGTTGGTCTCAGAAGATATGAAAAATGTGGGAGGTGATGCTGAGGAAGCAATGTGATTGCAGCAGAACTTAAGCAGATTGGAAGAATGGGCGAAAATGTGGCAGATGGAATACAGTGTTGGGAATTGTATGATAATGTATTTTGGTGAAAGGAATAACAGTGCAGATTATTATCTAATTGGGGAGAAAATTCAAACATCAGAGGTGCAAAGGGCATTATTATCTGATTGGTGGCCGATTATGAAAAGGGGAGGCGCAACGAGACCTGGGTGTCATTATACACCAGTCATTGAAAGTGGGCATACAGGTACAGCAGGTGGTGAAAAAGGTGAATGGTATGCTGGCATTCATAGCAAGAGGATTTGAGTACAGGAGCAGGGAAGTACTACTGCAGTTGTACAAGGCCTTGGTGAGGCCACACCTGGAGTATTGTGTGCAGTTTTGGTCCCCTAATCTGAGGAAAGACATTCTTGCCATAGAGGAAGTACAAAGAAGGTTCACAAGGTTGATTCCTGGGATTGCAGGACTTTCATATGATGAAAGATTGGATCGACTAGGCTTGTACTCTCTGGAATTTAGATGATTGAGGGGGGATCTGATTGAAACATATAAAATTCTAAAGGGATTGGACAGGCTAGATGCAGGAAGATTGTTCCCGATGTTGGGGAAGTCCAGAACGAGGGGTCACAGTTTGAGGATGAAGGGGAAGCCTTTTAGGACCGAGATTAGGAAAAACTTCTTCACACAGAGAGTGGTGAATCTGTGGAATTCTCTGCCACAGGAAACAGTTGAGGCCAGTTCATTGGCTATATTTAAGAGGGAGTTAGATATGGCCCTTGTGGCTAAAGGGATCAGGGGGTATGGAGAGAAGGCAGGTACAGGATTCTGAGTTGGATGATCAGCCATGACCGTACTGATTAGCGGTGCAGGCTCGAAGGGCCGAATGGCCTACTCCTGCTCCTATTTTCTATGTTTCTATGTTTAAGAGTCCTCGTGCAAGACTCCCAAGTTGAGACTCTGGTAAAGAAGGCAAATGCAATGTTGGCATTTATTTCAAGGAGAATAGAATATAAAAACACTCAGTTAATGCTGAGGCTTTGAGACACTAGTCAGGCCACACTTGGAGTATTATAAACTGTTTTGGGCCCCATATCTCAGAAAGGATGCGTTGTCATTGGAGAGAGTCCAGAGAAGGTTCACAAGGATGATTCTGGGAATGAAGGGGTTAACATATAAGGAGTATTTGGCAGCTTTGGGCCTGTACTCACTGAAATTTATAAGAATGCAGGGGAAGGATCTCATTGAATCCTACCAAATGTTGAAAGGACTAGATAAAGTGGATGTGGAGAGGAAGTTTCCTATGGTTGGGGTATCCAGAATTAGACGG
This sequence comes from Mobula hypostoma, assembly GCF_963921235.1. Taxonomy (NCBI): domain Eukaryota; kingdom Metazoa; phylum Chordata; class Chondrichthyes; order Myliobatiformes; family Myliobatidae; genus Mobula; species Mobula hypostoma. Next base: position 52,615,807 of record NC_086098.1, on the reverse strand, counting down.
CACAGCCTCAGAATTGAGGGGCAACCTTTTAGAACAGAGGTAAAAAGGAATTCTGGCAACACAGATCAAAGTTGCTGGTGAACACAGCAGGCCAAGCAGCATCTGTAGGAAGAGGTGCAGTTGACGTTTCAGGCTGAGACCCTTCGTCAGGACTAACTGAAGGAAGAGTGAGTAAGGGATTTGAAAGTTGGAGGGGGAGGGGGAGATCAAAAATGATAGGAGAAGACAGGAGGGGGTGGGATGAAGCCAAGAGCTGGACAGGTGATAGGCAAAAGGGGATACGAGAGGATCATGGGACCGGAGGTCCGGGAAGAAAGACAGTGGGGGGGGGACCCAGAGGATGGGCAAGAGGTATATTCAGAGGGACAGAGGGAGAAAAAAGAGAGTAAGAGAAAGAATGTGTGTATAAAAATAAGTAACAGATGGGGTACGAGGAGGAGGTGGGGCCTTAGCGGAAGTTAGAGAAGTCGATGTTCATGCCATCAGGTTGGAGGCTACCCAGATGGAATATAAGGTGTTGTTCCTCCAACCTGAGTGTGGCTTCATCTTTACAGTAGAGGAGGCCGTGGATAGACATGTCAGAATGGGAATGGGATGTGGAATTAAAATGTGTGGCCACTGGGAGATCCTGCTTTCTCTGGCGGACAGAGCGTAGATGTTCAGCAAAGCGGTCTCCCAGTCTGCGTCGGGTCTCGCCAATATATAAATGGCCACATCGGGAGCACCGGACGCAGTATATCACCCCAGTCGACTCACAGGTGAAGTGTTGCCTCACCTGGAAGGACTGTTTGGGGCCCTGAATGGTGGTAAGGGAGGAAGTGTAAGGGCATGTGTAGCACTTGTTCCGCTTACACGCATAAGTGCCAGGAGGGAGATCAGTGGGGAGGGATGGGGGGGACGAATGGACAAGGGAGTTGTGTAGGGAGCGATCCCTGCGGAATGCAGGGGCGGGGGAGGGAAAGATGTGCTTAGTGGTGGGATCCCGTTGGAGGTGGCAGAAGTTACGGAGAATAATATGTTGGACCCGGAGGCTGGTGGGGTGGTAGGTAAGGACCAGGGGAACCCTATTCCTAGTGGGGAGGCAGGAGGATGGAGTGAGAGCAGATGTACGTGAAATGGGGGAGATGCGTTTAAGAGCAGAGTTGACAGTAGAGGAAGGGAAGCCCCTTTCTTTAAAAAAGGAAGACATCTCCCTCGTCCTGGAATGAAAAGCCTCATCCTGAGAGCAGATGCGGCGGAGACGGAGGAATTGCGAGAAGAGGATGGCATTTTTGCAAGAGACAGGGTGAGAAGAGGAATAGTCCAGATAGCTGTGAGAGTCAGTAGGCTTATCGTAGACATCAGTGGATAAGCTGTCTCCAGAGACAGAGACAGAAAGATCTAGAAAGGGGAGGGAGGTGTCGGAAATGGACCAGGTAAACTTGAGGGCGAAAGTTGGAGCCAAAGTTAATAAAGTCAACGAGCTCTGCATGTGTGCAGGAAGCAGCGCCAATGCAGTCGTCGATGTAGCGAAGGAAAAGTGGGGGACAGATACCAGAATTGGCACGGAACATAGATTGTTCCACAAACCCAACAAAAAGGCAGGCATAGCTAGGACCCATACGGGTGCCCATAGCTACACCTTTAGTTTGGAGGAAGTGGGAGGAGCCAAAGGAGAAATTATTAAGAGTAAGGACTAATTCCGCTAGATGGAGCAGAGTGGTGGTAGACGGGAACTGATTAGGTCTGGAATCCAAAAAGAAGCGTAGAGCTTTGAGACCTTCCTGATGGGGGATGGAAGTATATAGGGACTAGACATCCATGGTGAAAATAAAGCGGTGGGGGCCAGGGAACTTAAAATCATCGAAAAGTTTAAGAGCGTGAGAAGTGTCACGAACATAGGTCGGAAGGGATTGAACAAGGAGTGATAAAACAGTGTCGAGGTTTGCAGAAATGAATTCGGTGGGGCAGGAGCAAGCTGAGACAATAGGTCGGCCAGGACAGGCAGGTTTGTGGATCTTGGGTAGGAGGTAGAAACGGGAAGTGTGGGGTGTGGGAACGATAAGGTTAGTAGCAGGGATGGGAGATCCCCTGAGCAGATAGAGTCGGTGATGGTGTGGGAGACAATGGCCTGGTGTTCCTTAGTGGGGTCACGATCGAGGGGTAAATAAGAGGAGGTATCCGCGAGTTGTCGCTGTGTCTCAGCAAGGTAGAGGCCCTGAATGGTGGTAAGAAGGAATTCTTTTAGCCAGAGAGTGGTGAAGCTGTGGAATGCTCAGCCAGTGACTGCGGTGGAGGCCAAGTCCATGGGTACATTTAAAGTAGAAGTTGATCATTTCCTGATTGGTCAGGGCATCAACGGATATGGGGAGAAGGCAGATGTATGGAGTTGAGTGGAATCATGGGATTGGCCTGTTTCTGTGCTGTACTTTTCTATTACTATATGACTCTATAGTTAAGATTACAGCAAATTTCTGTGTTCAGCCAATTTTAAGAATGATATCCCATAGTGTCTAACAACTGACATTGTTCAAGGCTTCTGAGTGGTGAAAGAATACTTTACATTGTGGTCAAAATGCAGCATAAATAATGTTCAATGTGGTTCCCGATGGGCAGGTTCCTGATTGCTTCCCAAACTTGTCCCCTTGTGAGAAGTTTGCTGCTGTTGTGACTTGCAGGCAAACTCTTATTGCAACACACATCAAAGTTGCTGTTGAAAACCTACGCTCTGTCCGCCAGAGAAAGCAGGATCTCCCAGTGGCCACACATTTTAATTCCACATCCCATTCCCATTCTGACATGTCTGTCCATGGCCTCCTCTACTGTAAAGATGAAGCCACACTCAGGTTGGAGGAACAACACCTTATATTCCATCTGGGTAGCCTCCAACCTGATGGCATGAACATCGACTTCTCTAACTTCCGCTAGTACCCCACCTCCCCCTCGTACCACATCTGTTACTTATTTTTATACACACATTCTTTCTCTCACTCTCCTTTTTCTCCCTCTGTCCCTCTGAATATACCCCTTGCCCATCCTCTGGTTCCCCCCCCCCCACTCCTTGTCTTTCTTCCTGGACCTCCTGTCCCTTGATCCTCTCGTATCCCTTTTGCTTATCACCTGTCCAGCTCTTGGCTCCATCCCTCCCCCTCCTGTCTTCTCCTATCATTTTGGATCTCCCCCTCCCCGTCCAAATTTCAAATCTCTTACTCACTCTTCCTTCAGTTAGTCCTGACGAAGGGTCTCAGCCTGAAACGTCAACTGCACCTCTTCCTAGAGATGCTGCCTGGCCTGCTGCGTTCACCAGCAACTTTGATGTGTGTTGCTTGAATTTCCAGCATCTACAGAATTCCTGCTGTTTGCGTTTTTAAACTCTTATTGAATATTGTTTTTAAGTTAGAAAAGCCATTTGTTCTAAATGAGCTAGATTGGGCGACATAGCAACCTTACAATGTTAGCAAGTTTTCTCACCCGTCCCCATCCCTGGCTCCCAAGAATTTTCAGCCGATGTACTTTTTGCACTCATTGGCCTAAAACAAATCATTCTTCCCTGAATCACCACGCCCCAAAATTCTATTGCATTCCTTGAGGCATCTCCAGTTGTGTATATACCTTCAAAGTCATATTGTGGTGTATTAAGGAACCTTGCTTAAATACATTATCAACGAACACATGCAACTTGCAAAGACTACAGAAAGTTTACTGGTACAGTGCATGCTTCAATTTACTAATGTGATCACTGATCACCAGGTATCAGTGCTGGGTCCATTGTTATTTGTCATCTATATCAATGATCTGGATGATAATATGGTAAATTGGATCAGCAAATTTGCTGATGATACAAAGATTGGAGGTGTAGTAGACAGTGAGGAATATTTTCAGAGCCTACAGAGGGACTTGGACCAGCTGGAAAAATGGGCTGAAAAATGGCAGATGGAGTTTAATACAGACAAGTGTGAGGTATTGCACGTTGGAATGACAAGCCAAGGTAGAACATACAGGGTTAATGGTAAGGCACTGAGGAGTGCAGTAGAACAGAGGGATCTGGGAATACAGATACAAAATTCCCTAAAAGTGGCGTCACAGGTAGATAGGGTCATAAACAGAGCTTTCGGTACATTGGCCTTTATTAATCAAAGTACTGAGTATAAGAGCTGGAATGTTATGATGAGGTTGTATAAGGCATTGGTGAGGCCGAATCTGGAGTATTGTGTTCAGTTTTGGTCACCAAATTACAGGAAGGATATAAATAAGGTTGAAAGAGTGCAGAAAAGGTTTACAAGGATGTTGCCGGGACTTGAGAAACTCAGTTACAGAGAAAGGTTGAATAGGTCAGGGCTTTATTCCCTGGAACGTAGAAGAATGAGGGGAGATTTGATAGAGTTATATAAATTTATGATGGGTGTAGATAGAGTGAATGCAAGCAGGCTTTTTCCACTGAGGCAAGGGGAGAAAAAAATCAGAGGACATGGGTTAAGGGTGAGGGGGAAAAATTTAAAAGGAACATTAGAGGGGGCTTCTTCACACAGAGAGTGGTGGGAGTATGGAATGGGCTGCCAGACGAGGTGGTAAATGTGGGTTCTTTTATTACATTAAGAATAAAGTAGATAGATACATGGATGGTAGGTGTATGGAGGGATATGGTCCGTGTGCAGGTCAGTGGGACTAGGCAGAAAATGGTTCGGCACAGCCAAGAAGGGCCAAAAGGCCTGTTTCTGTGCTGTAGTTTCTATGGTTTCTATGGTTTCTATGATCTTCGGTGGCAGAGTAGAGATACGTCTCTATCAAGGAAGGTGTAAGATGCTGCTTCCCTGCAGGTCACCCTTGGGCAAGGTGTAGCACCTGCTTACCCACCCCTCCCCCGCCGATCAGGGTCACATGGGAGCAGGTGGTGCATCACTGTATGAGTAGCTGGTATATAAGAACATAAGAAATCCTGGTTATGCAACCACTGACGCCAGGCGGACAATCTCTTAAGAGTACTGATAATGGCTGGGGTCACCCGTGTTGTAAAGACACTGGCCAGAAGAAAGCAGTGACAAACCACTTCTGGAGAATTTTCCAAGAACAGTAAGGGTCATAGACCACGATCGTGCACATCATATGACACGGCGCCAGATGCTGATGATGACGATGGTGATCTGCCTCTTTCACACGTGGCAAATTTATAACTTCCAGAAATCGGTGGAGATGTTCGATTAAAGCTACTGCGTAAATTCTCAACACCTCTCTTCAAATAGAACACTAACTCTCCTACTTGGTGGCATTAAATTAACTAAAGATCTATAAGACTTCAAACCCATTTATCTTTTTTTGCACCTTATATGTTTGATTATCATTTCCTCCTAAGATGACCCTGGCACAAAAGAACACTTCCACAGTGCTCTAAATCAGTGCTGAATACTTCCTAGATCTTCCTATGCTCATTGATCTTTACAATGTGTCTAGTATATTGATGATCAACCATTTTACACAAGTTCTTTTTGCATCCACTCCCCTTTAAATCAGATTCCTTGTAAGGTAGCTACTAAATTGTTTTCTTACACAGCTCCTCATCTCATCTGAAGTCACTTTCTATAGACCAGGACTCCCTTGCTCAACCAGCCTTGTTGTCTGCTTTAACTCTAAATTATGTTAAAGAATAAATTCACACACAAGCTTCAGGAAATGCGAACAGGCATAATAATTTATTGTAAAAGCTCTACAAAGCAAAGCAGTGCTTAACAGGTTGACTCAATTACTTATTACATGCTTTATTACCCATAATACAATTAGAAAAAATAGTAATGTCTAATGTGAGGAGATGCAAATACAACCAAATTTCATGAAATTACCATTGAACACAAAACTCGTGCAAGTTCTTGCAAGACATTAAAAGATTTGTAAATTAGTGAAAATTTCAATTTATAATCCATCTATGAGCATTATGATGATTTAATTTCGTTTTCTGGCAATTATGTTAATAATAGCAATAGTCAACACCAGTACACCTGCAATTGCACCAACCAGTACTCCCAGGACTGTGCCATGAACCTGTGCTCTCTCACAGCGATCACCAAAGTGCTGGTGTATTTGAGTTGACGCACACCTAAAACGGAACAACATTACAGAGTATGACATAACAATATCGCACAAACAACAGCCTTTATGTCCAACAGTTTAATGCTGGTGGTTACAGTATGTTCCATACAGATCCCCCCATCTAACAGCATCCAAGTTCACTAACACATCCTTTCTACAGTCTTCATGTGCTTACCTAGGTTTCCCAGTGAGCAATAGTTCTCTACTATACCAATAATGCAAACTGTGTAGAGCCGTAAAAAGCAACTCTGAGAATGTGTCATCAGATAATGGCCAGGATAAGTTGTAAGGAGCAGTTTACCCAGTGGCCCTGATCTATAAGAGCAACTTCTGAAGTTACAATTAATTGCTTTTGGTCATACTAATTTCATGTTCTGCATTTTGTTTGATGAAACTGGAAAGAGATATAGGGCATTAGGGAGAATGGTAGTTTGGGCTGCGAGGGCTACCCAAACAAAATGGATTGCTTAGTCCTCCCATTTCACTCTTTTCCACTGATGCGACCTGACCTGCTGTATTCCTCCAGCATGTTGTGTGTGTTGTTTGGATTTCCAACCTCTGCAGGCTTTATCCTGTTTGAATCTTGCCCATCTTCTATCAAACACAAATATAGGGAAAATTCTATTCTCGCTTGGAGCTGCACGTCTCCTTAAAGATTATACTGTGTTAAAGATTGTTGCATGGGACTAATGGGTCAGGTAGGCAATATTTATCAATAAAGTTGAACTAATGCTAGCATGGGGAATACAACGTGGGCTTGATGATCATCAATATTCTCTTGCCCAGCAGTGTCATATATTTGTATACTTTTTTTTGCTACAACGTTTATAATCATGCCATTATTACAGGTGTACTTACAATGTTTAAAAAGGTATTCACACAGCTACATGGAAACAAAATGATGAGGAAAAAGAGACAAATGCAGGCAAATAGCATTAGCTTAGATGTGCAACTTGGTTAGCATAGACATGTTGAGCTGTATGGACTATTTGATATCAAATAACTCTATCAACTTAGTAGGACATGTGTCCTATTGTCATGTGCTGTAGCAAATTCAAATATTGTTGAGATTGGCTTTCAACAAAAGTAATTTGCATTTCAGAAAAGGGTAGATCAGTTCTTTGTAACAAATGGACATCTGTGGTTCTGGAATCAGAGAAATCAGATTTCATAGTGCAAACTGAGACAAAAGGTCATCAAAATTTTCTAAGTAAACCCTGCAAAATAACTATTTTGCTCCTTCAAAGTACCCACACATGAGTTGCAGAAGCTTCACCTACCTGCAACTTGCTTTCCCATTCACAATAACACATATTCCACCATTCAGACAATAGCCAGGACTGCACTGCTCTCTGAAGGGACTTTGTAGCTGATGCTCTGCTGAGTAGAGCTGATGTTCTACTGCTCGCCGATGCCTTAATGGAGGACCCTTGGGCTGAATTGGCACTTCTGTATGAATCAGTGGAGTCAGATCTTTGAAAAAAAGATTAGTTAAGTTCAGCGATAGATTTTTGCATTTTGATAATTGTTTCTTTCCTGTTTTCTTCTATAATCTCTGGGTTAATTCCCTTGGTCTTCTCTCAATCATCCAGAGCTTCTCTCCAGTGTCTTCTTCAAGCATCAAATTAGACAAGACTCTGGATACGGAAAGTATGGCATGAACCACATCCAACCATTTCTGTGCCATTATCCATTATCCATTATGCAGGTCATTCATGAGTGTGAGAATCATGAATTGAGTCTAATCCATCCCTTTCCAACTTTGGACAAGTGTGAAAGCCACCTGAGGGTGTATGTGCCCCCTAGTCCATAGTTCACAGACTATGCTACGTTGCATATGGCAATTGTTGCTGCTAATGTCACCCCAGTGGCCCTGATTCAGGAACCACATGGTTGCAAGTTTAACACCCAATGAAATTCTCAGTTTAGTTCAAAAAATCCTGGAAGTTATTGTTACCATTTACAATGAAGGGCAACAATCTGTGTTAGGTGTGAGTCTAACAATGTCTGAGAGGTAGAGAAAGGGAGGGGAACAGCACGGCCAAATAGGAACAGTATGTTCCTTAAAAAGTGGCAATGCTTCAAAATAGCACATTGCATTGAGCAATATTGAGTGGAGAGGTTACTTTCAGGATCATATTGTGAGTCCTGAGGTCATGTATTGAGAGCACACAAACGTCCCGGTGTAAGTAGGGGCAGAATCACACCACCTCACAAAACCAAACTCCTCTCCCATTAGCTCTCTGCTGCCCCACATGTGGAGTCTGCGATTCTCACATTCGCTCATTCATTGCCTCAGAATCCACACCAGAGAAGAAGCTTTGAAGGAACGATCTCACAGTAGTTTGTTTGATGCATTTAATAAGTGACTCTGTATCCATTGGAACTTAGAAGAGCAAGAGGAGACTTGATGAAACATATAAACTCATTATGAGTGTATACATAGCATATTCTTTGCAGTGTTGGGGAACCAAAACATAGAAGTGTTGGGTTTAAAGTGAGAGGGAAAATATTTAATAGGAACTATGGAAGCTATTTTATGTTACACAGAGCAGCATGCAATATGGAATGAGAGGCCAGAGGAAGTGCTACCTGATTAGATTATCCCACCTGAGGGATAACCAGTAAACTAATCCCACTCCAGATCCATAATTCGTAGTTGTTAGGTGTGTCAGCTGTTTTTTTAACTAACAGTGCATAAACCTTTGTATTTTTTGACCCCTGGTTTATTGGAGAAATAAGCTTCAATCATTTTTCTTCACCATTAAGAAGAACAGAATGTGCAGTGTACCGTACCCCTTCAGTCTTCCATAGTGTGTTTGAAAAAGCAGCATGTCAAATTACCACATATAAAAGTGGCAACTGGAGGTAGACTCTCACATATTTCCCCCTCCAGTTCTTCAAACCATACACCCATCAACAATACCATTTGCCTTGCAAAATTTAGCCAAGTTTCTCATTCATGTGTCCCTGCCATGAGCTCTCCTTATAACTGACTGTTATCAACTTGTTGACCAATAATATTTATTACTTGCACAAGTAACTAATTTCTCTGCAAAAATCCCTAAACAACTTCAAATCAGATGAAGTTAACAATAAAGCACAGAACTCAGCTTTCTAAACCCGACTTTCAGTCCGCGATGGAAAAGTAACAACCACACCAAGAGAAAACATGAGAAAAAACTTTACCATTGAACTCAGCAAAAATAATGAGGTCATTATTTCTTAAGAAACTTTTGCGGTGGAGATCCCTGTGTAATATGAATCTTGCCCATCCCCAGGTGGAACTTCGGTAACAGTTGCATGCAACATCGTAGTCTCCAGTTAATGTGGGCTTGTCCCAATAGGAGGTGTTAACTCTCTCTGTAATTAAACAGTGTCATACATATTAGGTCATTTAATGCTACCTTAAATACTAAAGCAGAGTGCAGAATCATATTGGTAGGAAATATGAAGCAAATCTAACAACTTAATCGTGTAACAATCTCAAATTTAACAATTCCAGTTGAGTTTATTATCAGTTTCAGAAGGACAGTGAGATACAGATAGATTTAAAAACTCCTTGCAACATCATCACTAGTACAAAGGTTTAAATAAACACAGAATAAAAATTCCATATATGTTACAGATCTAATTATACCATGTTTGTTAAAGTAAGACTGTAATATCAAAAAGCAAAGGTGCAATAGAAATCCATGGCAATGCAAGAAGTAATCTATGGTGTTCCATTGCTGAGATAGGGTTAGGATTGTGCAGGTATATTCAAGAGCCTGATGGTTGTAGGAAAGAAGCTGTTCCTAAACCTGTGGTGTGGGACTTCAGGCTTCTTATCATCTGCTTTGGTTTGGTTGATGTTGACCATGAGGTTGTCATAGTGGCCCCACTCAACTAGATGCTTTATCTCACTCCTGTATATTCACTCATCGCCGCAAGTGATCTGGCCAACAGTAGTTGTGCCATTGGCGAATTTATCAATGGTATTGGATCTGTGCTTAGAGATGAAGTTATAGATGTAAAGAAAATGGTGCAGGGGGCGAAGAATGCAGTCTTGAGATGTATCTGTCTTGATGATCAACAAAGAGGAGATACTCTTAGCATACTGATTGGGATCTGCTGATGAGGAAGTCAAGGATCCAGTTGCAAACGAATGCACAGAAGCCCAGATCTAGGAGCTTGCTGATCAGTTTGGGGAGGATGAAGGTGTTGAACACCAAACTGTAGTCAAACGACAGCATATTATCATGTGCATGACTGTTGTCCAGATGATCTTGCTCTAAGTGATGACCTAATGAAATAGCATCTGTTGTTGACCAGTTGTGGCAATAGGCAAACTGAAGGGAATCCCGGTCATTTCTGAGTTTAGAGTCGATCCGCGCCAGAAACAAACTCTTCAATGGATTTCACCTGGGTTTTTCATTATTAAAAAGTCTTATCTAAACTTTGGAATGAAAAATATACTGAACTATTAGGTTCTTCAATAATGGTTATTCGTGATCTACATTCAAGAACATTATTGCATCGATAGCAGTACATTTTAGTCTTCTGTCCATAAACTATTATAGAGAAATAGTAGGTGAAATTAATCAGCACATTCTTAGAAAAAGAATATTTTAATTCAATTTGGTATTTTATCTTTTATGACATCTATGTTTACTTAGTCCAGATATGGGATCCAGTCACAATAATTCTCCATATCCCTGAGCCGACTAGTGTGATCTCAATTGCAAAAAATTATATTTTCATTTTAAGTGCGAAATTATAGAAAAAAACAATTAAATGGTTTGATACATTTAAAATATTTAAGTAGTTTGTAATATTATAAGGAAATATTAAAACTAAAGGATTTTATCTTTCAATGCCCTTCCATTCCTTTCCCCTGGGATCTCCAACAAAATCAAAGCAATGTCAAATCCAGTAGTGAATCAGCAACATTGCAGTCCACTGCTGTCTCCTCATGGAGATCAGGAGCAGGATGAAGAAACATATTTTGGGTGTCTGATTAAAACCAAGACGTACTGAATTTTCAGTGATGTACTACCTGCAGTTCTATTCCTTGGACTTCTATCCAGACCCAGCTATTGTCGCACTTCCTGATCACTGAGAACAAATTTCCTAAATAGCCTAATAACCTCGACCCCACCAATCAGTATTCCACTCTCGTGATCTCCACTCTCTGCCATGATATTTTGATCATCAGGTCCCTCTAATCCCCATCCTTTTTCACTTGCCCCAATTTACTAAATGTGCCACACCAACTGTATGATCTTTAACAATATCTCCTCAAACTCAGTTTTGATTCTCTGATGGTGCTGCCCCGAAATCCGCACCTTATCCAGGCACCTGTCCAATGGACCTCTGTAACTCCCAGCCACCCCTAATTAGGAAGGCTGCTCAAGACTTCACTATATAGTGAAATAACGAAGGCACGTAGCAAAGTTTAGTCTGTGGCTTTAGAGACAGAAGGAAAAGTTAAAGTTCAAAGTAAATTTAATACCAATGTACCTGAGCTGTATGCCACCATATACCACTTTGAGATTCATTGAAAGAAGGAAAGGATGAAGTTCAAACTGTAAATAATTTTTAGAAGAGATAGCAGCACGTCACGTGTGCGCAGCCCTCCGGTGAAAGTGATTCTTATCCGTTAAATAGGGGCCGTGGACAATTCTGATTTGATGGAGACAGACGTGAAAGCACAGAGGAACATATGGTGAAATTTCTGAAACACACGTTCACTGCTGTTGTTACTGTGCGATCGAGAATCTTCCGGAGGGACAGCCTCAAAACCCCAGCTTTGCCTGCTGTTGGCAACCGAGATTGAGGTCGAATCACTCGGATAGAGATGGTGCTTGGTACTCAGTGTCAGAGAGTTGATCGGAGGCTCGAAGTTTTAGGACGACTCAGAGTCGGACTGTGGTCGGGCATGGCAGGGAGAGTTTTTCTTCCTTCTCCCATCTGCATGAGATGTGGGACATTTGAGAGACTTTGAACTTTTTACTGTGCTCATGGATTGTTCTTCATTAAGTTATGGTGTTGTTGCACTGTTGTAACTATATGTTATAATTATGTGGTTTTGTTAGTTTTTCAGTCTTGATCTGTCCTGTGTTTTGTGATATCACTCCAGGGGAAATATTGTATCATTTCTTAATGCATGCATTACTAAATGACAATGAAAGAGGACTGCGTGTCTTCATAATCTAAATCTAAATCTAAATTCCCAGGTTTCAAGAGGAGAACAGTACTGAAAACAAACATTACTAGTGATTGTGAAGTTATTTGATTGTTAATAAATACTCACCTACTTCATTAAGGCCCATCTGGGAAAGTGAAACCAATTCTTAACCTGGCCTGCATTCTAGGTGACTTCAGTCCCATAGCAAAGTGTGTGATTCAGTGTGTAAGTACAAATGGCCAATAGATGCTGCCCTCGCAGAGTTTGTAAACAAATAACAAGGAGACACCACTAAGTGGTTAATAGTTTGGGAACTAGCTTAAGGAGGATGGAGATACAACCCATAGAAACTATGAACATGGTGTGTGTATGGCACTGAGAGATTTAAAACTAGAGAATGAAGAAAAATTCAGATTCTCTGTGAAACAAGCACAAAAAATATTTGTGTTTCATATTTCCCGGTGTCTGATTATTTTCACTCATATTTATTCACCTGTGTCCATTATGTGTATGTTTTATACCAGCTGTCCCCAACCACCGGGCTGCGGACAGGTGACGGGCTGCAAAGCATGTGCTACCGGGCCGCGAGGAAACGACATGATTTGGTGACATGAGTCAGCTGTATCTTTCCTCATTCCCTGTCACGGCCACTGTTGAGCATGAACGCACGCGAGGTCATGACCCTCGCGTCATCCATGTCAGTGCGGGAAGGAGATTAGCTCCTCGAGCTTGCAAATGACGGCAGGCTGAAAAGTATGTTTGACATTACACCTCTGCTGGCATTCTGGATCAAAGTCAAGGCTAAATATCCTGAGATAGCCACGAAAGCATTGAAAACGTTGCTTCCATTTCCAACATATCTCTGCAATGAATGCAATGAAAACTAAACTGCGTCATAGACTGGACATAAGGAAACCCTTCGGGTATCGCTGTCTCCCGTCACCCCTCAATGTTGCAGGGAAACAAGCCCAGGGCTCCCACTGATTCAGCAGTATTGGTGTGTTGCACTGGTGCCCGCGCAAGGCTTCCTGGTCATTGTAGTCTTTCTCGGGGTAAACACGCATTTGACTGCTACTCTTCTCCATTGGCAACCCTACCCCTCACCTCCGGTCGCCGGTCCGCAAGAATATTGTCAATATTAAACTGGTCTGCAGTGCAAAAACTGTTGGGGACCCCTGTTTATACTAACTGAAAACAAGGAGAAACAGTTTGACCAAAGTTCAAGCTCTTTCTTATAGAATCCATTTCAAACAGATGCTAAAATTGTAACAGAGATATTGCATTTATTTTCTCACCGGGTAGAAGATAACTTCCATCCGTAGTGAAGCTTCGAGCAGACGACATTCTGAGTTTCACATCAGGATGCTGGTCCAGTACTGTAATGGTAACTTGCCTGTTCCCAACTGGCCATTCAAGCATATCATCATTTTCACCACTGCATAGGTGAAAAAAGATCCCTGTATAATTTTCATAATGAGAATGAGGTCTTAAAGTTAAACCGTATCGATATCCTTCCGGGCTATAGAAACATGGACTGGTTATGGTCCTCCTATAATTTTTTTGAAGCTTTTTGGTGAAGTTCCTTACATGCCAGACAGTATAACGACATTTGGTCTCGGTAAGTGTGACATCATCCAGGAAAATACCACCTGAAGAATCACTGGAGTTACCAATTATTCCTTCGAAAACATAACGAAACTTGGCTGTCGCATTGAATTTCACATGGGCAATGTTCCATGAATGGCTGCCATCCGCTATAGAGAAAGAAATAAATGATAAAAACATGAAATATTTGTCAAAGTTTTAACCATCAGAATGATTTATCATACAAGGCATGGAATTTAATGTGGTTGATGAAATCTCCAGGAGTACCGGGAGTAAAGCACGTTCAGATGAAGTGAAGTGAAACAAAATGTACCAATCTGAAAATGAGTAGTTTCATGACTGGAATAACTAAACATAAAAGTATTCTTTCTAACCAGCACATCAACATATGCTCAGAGTATTATTTTATTGTAATTATTTATTGAAATAGTGAAAACTTTGGTTTCTATACTACTTGGATAGTTTCTGTTATTAGATTTTAAAGCTCACCAACCCTCCAGATTAAAGGTGTCGCTATGGAATAAGGAATTGTTATGGATGCTAATTTTTCAGAAAGTTCTCTGAGCCAATGATACTCAAGTTCCTCACACTGATCACTATCACTGCTATTTCCTGCTCACACCCTGAAATGGAAATTTACATCAGTTTCACTGGCAATTTCTACTCTGTCCTAATTTACACACTGTTCAAATCAGGTTCTTCCTTTCCCTACATTAGTTTCCCCTTCTCTATTTCAGGGATAGATAGGTATTCAACATTTATGAAAAACCAACAAACCCATAACTTTCTTGGCCACAATCCCTCTCTCGCCAGTTCCTGAAAGGACAGTGCTAGTTTCCGGTTTCCTCTATCTTTGTTATATCTACTTCAATAATGTTACCTCCCACACCTTTGCTTCTGGTTTCCTTCATCATTGATTATCCTTAATGAGCAGATCTTCAGCTGCATCCACCCCATTCACTGCACTTCTCCACTTGATACTCTCCTGAACCCACTCTTCGTGGAAAACACACAAAATTCTCAATGAACTCAGCAAGAGCGGCAACCTGCCTGAAGAGGAATGAAAGGTCAACATTTTGGGCTAAGACTCTTCATCAGGACTCAAGATCAGGCCTTGTGAAGGGTCTCAGCCTGAAAACTTGTCTGTGCATTTCCCTCCATTCTGTTTGAGTTGCTTAATATTTCCGGCATCTAGAGAATCTCGTTTCCCCATTTAATCAGTGTCTTCACTTTCCATAATCATCAACTCCGCAATTAACACTATCACTGCCACCTATAGTGTGGCACCACCACTAAACATATGAACCCCTTAATACCCCAAAATGCTTCTTCAGAACTTGATGAGTCCTGAGGAATGGTCTCAGCCTGAAACAGCAATGCTTACACTTTTCCATAGATGCTGCCTGGCCTGCTGAGTTCATCCAGCATTTTGTGTAATAAGTGTAATATTTCCAGTTTGGTGATGATACAAAGCTAGCTAGCAATATGAGCTGTCAGGACGATGTAATGAAGCTGTAAAGGGATACAGAAAAGTTGACAGATTGGATCACACATGTCAGATGGAACATATTGTGTAAATGTATGATATCAAATGGTAGGGAAAACAGAAAGGTAGAGTGTTTTTTTAAATGGTAAGAGATTGAAAGTTGCTGATGTTAAGGGGGCGGGATCTGGGCATCTTAATGCATGAAACATTGAAAATTAGCATACAGGTA
Organism: Mobula hypostoma; assembly: GCF_963921235.1. Classification (NCBI taxonomy): domain Eukaryota; kingdom Metazoa; phylum Chordata; class Chondrichthyes; order Myliobatiformes; family Myliobatidae; genus Mobula; species Mobula hypostoma. The sequence goes on along the minus strand of NC_086098.1, from coordinate 52,600,258 downwards.
CAGCAAGCAACTAGGAAAGCAAACAGTGCATTGGGTTTTACTGTAGGCAGACTAGAGTAAAAGAGAGGAGTAGAGAGCATTAGCTCTGATTATATACATCATTGATGAAACTACATTTAAAATATTGTGAACAGGTCTGTGGCGAAAGTGAGTGCCAGCTTGGCATTTGATGAGAAATTAAGGAGACTGGACCAATAATTGAGAGGGTCGCCATTAAGAAGTAGGGTACTTGATCGGGTAGATGTGGTATAGATATTTCCCCGGTTGGGATATCTAGACCAAAGGTCATAATTTTAAAATAAATGCTGGCCAGACTGGATAGAAGTGAGAAGGAAATTCTTCACCTGGGTGTACTGAATATTTGGCTCAATCCCTAAGCATATTCAAGACAGAGATTAGTAGATTCTTTGATATCGATATTAGACTTTTGGACAAATAATATGGATTGGAGAGATTTGAGCTCAAAGTAACACACTCAAAATGCTGGAGGAACTCAACAGGCCAGGCAGCATCTATAAACAAAAGTACAGTTGACATTTCAGGCCAAGACCCTTCAGCAGGACTGGAGAAAAATAGATGAGGAGTAAATTACTCCAATCTTTACTCCTGCAATCTAATCCTCATCTTCTTTTCTCCAGTCCTGATGAAGGGTTTTGGCCCAAAACATCGACTGTACTTTTTTCCATACATGCTACCTGGCCTGCTGAGATTTTCTAGCATTTTGTGTGCGTTGCTCAGATTTCCAGCATCTGCAGCTTCTTCCTTGTTTATTATCAAAGAACGTATTTGTCACTATATACAATCCTGAGATACATTTTCTTGCAGGCATACTAAATAAATCTGATAAGCATAACAGAATCAATGAAAGACTGCACCAACAGGTCGTATGTAGCCCGCAGAATATTGCCATGATTCACCTGTGCCATCTTGCAGATTTAGAGAGAAATGGACAAACATAGACAAATGAAGTAATAGGTTATCAGTCTAAAAAGATCATACCTTGTAATGTATGAATTTTAACTAGTTTTTGAACAGTTCCAGTTCCATTATCCATTTTCATCCATATAACGAGCTTATCCATTGGACTGCCTGTCATTTTGTAGAAAAACTGAAGACACTGCTCATCCCTTCTGGGGTACAGGATCCTGGACTCCAGAACAGCATTTTGACCTGCCTTGCCATTCTTAGTATCAAGGTACATGAAGTATCCAGCGTCTAGAATTTCAATAATTTGTTAGAAACTGGAGAAAGTGGAACTCTCTTTGTACATAGTCAAAAAAAAAGCCTCAGATTCATTCATTGTTTTACAACTATGGAACAAATTAAGATGCAGAAATTATTGGTGACAAGAGAAAGAATAATTTTAGTTTTACACATCTATATCAAATGATAGACGTCAGGATGAAGCATGTTTCAAATCAAACTCTTAATCTGAAATTAAAGAAGCAATTAAAGATAGGATAACCATTTATTTCTAATTGAATAAAAGAAAACAGGATCATTGATTAAGTTGATATTTACATAACTGAGTGTAAAAATGTAGTAGATGTCTGTAGGTGATTGCTCAGCAGTTTAGAGGCTGCTGATTATACAGCATTCCTAAAATAAGCTTCTGATGTGCAATTATATTTTGTTCCAGTCCTAGTTTGTCCATTGTTATGTCATTGATCGTAAGTTTTTGTTTCTTCCTTCTGCCAACAATGCAATCAATCCCCTTTGGCATCATCCTGTATATTCCTTCCATTTTTTTCAATAGATCATTCATGCTATTGCCTGTCAGAAGTTACTTGTGTAGCTTTTCACATTTGCCAAGTTTCCTTATTAACACAGAAACATAGAAAACCTACAGCACAATACAGGCCCTTCAGCCCACAATGCTGTGCCAAACATGTCCTTACTTTAGAAATTACCTAGGATTACCAATCGCCCTCCACTTTTCTAAGCTCCATGTACCTATCCAGGAGTCCCTTAAAAGACCCTATTGTATCCATCTCCATCACCGTCACTGGCAGCCCATTCCATGCACTCACCACTCTCTGCATAAAAATCTTACCCCTGACATGTCCTCTGTACCTAGTTCCAAACACCTTAACACTGTGCCCTCTTGTGTGAGCTATTTCAGCCATGGGAAAAAGCCTCTGCCTATCCGCACGATCAATGCCTCTCATCATCTTATACACCTCTGGTGGACGAGTCTAAGACCAGAGGACACAGCCTCAAAATAGAGGAGCATCCATTTAGAATGGAGATGAGGAGGAATTTCTTTAGCCAGAGAGAGGTGAATCTGTGGAATTCATTGCCATAGGCAGCTGTGGAAGCCAAATCTTTATGTATATTTCAGGCAGAGGTTGATAGATTTGTGATTGGTCAGGACATGAAGGTATATTGGAGGGGGAGGCGGAAGTCTGGGGCTGAGGGAGAAAATGGATGAGCCAAGATGAAATGGTGGAGCAGACTCATTCGGTCAAATGGCCTAATTCTGCTCCTATATCTTATGGTCTTGTGGTCTTATTACCGCTTTGCATCATTTATTACAAGGTCCAAAACTTTTCTTATCAGCAGGAAAGCCATCCATCGTAAATAGAATTCTAAGTCACAATGCTGTAGAATTCTCTGTTCTTTGATTTCAATTCTTATTGGACATACTTAGATAAAAATAGTTAAAAACGCAGCACCTCAGAACTGTTATCGTTTTTTTTTGTACAACAAAACAATTCTTAAGTTCTCTTGGGGCACTAGATGGAGTAAGTTGCATTTTGGCTTTGCTCCGATCATTTTTCAATCTTTTTACCACACTTTTACTATCTATATTAAAGTGTTTATAACACTTTTATATGCTTGAACTTTGATTTTTATCACTGGAATGGATACCAGAGGGAAAAAAGCTTCAACCAAAGGCAAGGAAGCAGGTAATGGAAATGGAAGGAGAGAAGGTGATTTTAAGCAGCCTAAACAGTCTCAACTCACTTTGGAAGCTATGTCGAAGCTCCTGGATGATAAATTCGATAAAAGATTTTCTACTTTGGAAGTATTGTTAAAGGAGATTGAAGGTAGACTGGGAGCACTTAAGCGGGAGAGTGAAAAACAACAGCGGCAAATTTCAGAACTCGATGAAGCTGGTAGACAGAGATATCGTAGATTGGATTTGTTGGGAAAGAAATTAACTTCGATCACTCAAGCACTGGAACAGTATAAAGTCAAGATTATTGACCTGGAAAGTAGCAGTCATAGACAGAATTTGCGAGTAATAGGACACCGTGAAGACGTTGAGAGTGGTGACCTTACTAAATTTCTTTCTCAATTTTTAATGGACGTGTTCGGCTCTGAACGTGTTTGGCTCGGATCAATTTTTTTTCTACTCCTCCTATACTTGATCATGTTCAGCAGGCTTTAAGAGCAAAGCCTCCTAAAGAGTTGAAGCCTTGACCTGTTTACTCCGATTCCACTATCTGCATAGCAAGGAGCATTTAATTCGAATTGCACATCGGAAAGGAGTTATTGAACACGGAGACCTCAACTTTTGTCTGGTTGAGGACTACAGTCCTGAGGTAATGCAAGAAAGAGCGCTTTTTAAACCGGTGATGTCAGAGCTCTATCAAAGAAAGTTCCAACCAGCTCTACTATTTCCAGCTCACCTAAGGGTTGTTCTGCCTGATAAATCACGTAAATGGTTTATATCCATGGACGAAACTCATCAGTTCCTTGAGGATCAATGTTCAATCTCAGCAGTCTAATAAATTTACTGTTTCTTCATATCTCTACTCATTTAATTTCTAAGTTAATAACCAGTTCATTGAACTGGACTATCAAAGTTTGAAGGATTTTGCCCTTGGTTTGATAATACTCGTACTTTGTTTTGAAGTATGAATGTTTATCATGCTTTTATGTTAATGTTCCTTTTTTCCCCCTTTATTATTTTATTTTATTTTTTCAATTGCTCGTTTTTGAAAATAATTGAGAATCTGATTTGGTGATTGATGTTTTTTTATCCTGAAATAGTAATAAGATTGTATTCTGTTTCGCTTTCCAAGATCTCGCCTTTCAAAATGTTTTGCAAACACCTGTTCTTTTTAACATTTATGTGCTGTTTTTTATGGCATTCTTTTCTCAATGTTTTGAGTGTGGGTTGTATTTTGCATTCTTTTCAATTTGGGGGATTTGCCTTCAAGAGAGATGGGGGTAGGGGAGTTTCTAGATAGCTTTCTGGCTGTCTATTGGCCAATTTTCGGGCTTTTGTGGATGGGAAGTGGGGCTATTTTTAGTTTAGTTTTTTCATCTGGGCTGATCTGAAACTACAAATATGTCTGAATTGTCATAACTGCCGGTTCTCCTTTAAACCTTTTTCCATCTTCCTGATTTATGAGTTAATTACTGGTTTGCTTTATAACCAAACAGTTGTTATGGTTAATATCTATGCATCAAATACCGACTATCCTGAATTCTTTAAGCACTTATTTGCATCTCTTCCTAATTGTCATAATTTCCGGTTCCCCTTTAAACCTTTTTCCATCTTCCTGATTTATGAGTTTCCAATGCATTAAAGTTAATCCTTCACATACCATATGGCTTATTCAAGTAAAATGGATAATATTATTAACTTCGTTTCATGAAACATTAATGGTTTGAATCATCTGATTAAACGGAAGTAGATCTTTAAAGTTTTTCATGCATTGAATGCTCAGATTATCTTTGCCCAGGAAACTCATGTGAGGAAGGAGGATAATCGGTGGTTTTTTAGGTCTTGGAAAGTCAAAAAAAATTTCACTCCAACTCACAGGATAAGGTGAAAGGAGTCTCTACTTTCATAGATTCCTCAATTTCATTTGTTCACTATGAAACAAGTTCACACCTGAATGGTAGATTTTTGTTAATTACTGGTTTACTTTATAACCAAAAAGTTGTTCAGGTTAATATCTATGCATCAAATACCGACTATCCTGAATCCTTTAAGCACTTATTTGCATCTCTTCCTAATTTAAATGAATATACGTTGATAATGGACAGAGATTTTAACTGTTGCCTGAATCCCTCAATGGACAGATCTGCGCCCAATCAGGTACTTCCAAACAAATCCACTATTTTTATTAATTCCTTTTTAGTTGACTCCAGAATTTTAGAAATTTGGAGGTTTTTAAATCTTAACGATAAAGAGTTCTCATTATTTTCTCATGTGTATCATAATTACTCTTGAATGGATTACTTTTTTATGCACGCTCCGTTAGTTTCGTCTGTTACTGCCTGTGAGTACGATTCAATGGCCGTCTCTGATCCTGCAGCCTTGAAGCTATCAATCAAATTAACTGATGTAACTTTCAGCGCTCAACAATGGCGGTTCAGTTCTACTCTGCTTCAGCACTTAAACTTCGTTAACTTTATTGAAGAACAGATTACCTTTCTCTTTTCAACTAACTTCACGGAAGAAATTTCCAGCAGGATATTATGGAATACTTTTAAAGTATACATCAGTGGACAAATTATTTCATATTCTGCTGGATTGAAAAATGAATTAATAATGAAACATGTACATTGGTTGATTATGATTAAAGAAATTGATAAAAAAAATTCTGCTGCTCCTAATCTTGAGCTTTATAAAAAGACAGTTGAACTTCAGATGCAACACAGTTTATTATTAACATCCCCGACTGCAAATCAATTACTTAAAACTAAGAGTCAATTTTATATACATGCTGATAAATCAGGTAAATTACTGGCCAACCAACTGAAAGCTGCTTCAGCTAAACGTCAGATTATTAACGTTCGTAAACAGGATGGTATTTTGATGGTTGACCAAGACGAAATTAATCAATCTTTTCAGGAATTCTATACCTCTTTATACCAATCAGAATTTCCTGATGATTCTACCATAATGCATGAATTTTAAAGGAAATTGAATATTCCAAAATTACCATTTAATGGATGTTTAACACTAGATGCATCCATTACAGAAGAAGTAAAGAAAGCAATTTCTTCTATTTATTCTGGTAAAGCACCCGGTCTGGATGGGTATAAAGTAGAATTTTAAAACTCTCTTTCAAATCTACTTTCTCCTTGGTTATGTAGAATCTTTAAGGATGCCTTATTTGTAGGAAAATTATCACAATCCTTTTCTGAAGCATCTATTTCTTGAATTCTTAAAAAAGATAAAGGCCCCACTGAATGTGTATCATATAGATCTATATCCTTGTTGAATGTGGACTCCAAAATCTTTTCCAAAATATTAGCAATTAGATTGGAAAATGTATTGCCACAAATTGTCTCTGACGACCAGACAGGATTTATTAAAAATCGTTATTTGTATATTAATGTTAGGAGGTTAATAAACATTGTATATACTTCTTCATCTAAAACTCTAGAATGTATTATTTTGCTTGACACCGAGAAGGCGTTTGATAGAGTTGAATGGGAATATTTTTTTAATATGCTTGAGAAATTTAATTTTAGCCCAAAATTCATATCTTGGATTAAATTGATATATCATACACCTTTGGCTTCTGTACTTAGTAATAATCAGAGATCCCCCTTTTTTAGGCTTTGTCGAGGTACTAGACAGGGCTGTCCTTTAAACCCTTTACTACTTGATATTGCCTTGGAGCCCTTGGCAATCGCTCTTCGTGATTCACCCAATATATTTGGCATTATTCGTGGGAATGGGATGCATATGGTACCACTAGATACAGATGACCTGTTACTATATATCCTTAACGCAGAGAAATCCATCCCTGCAGTAATATCATTCTTTGCTCAGTTCAGTAGTTTTTCTGGTTATAAATTGAATCTTAATAAGAGTGAGCATTTCCCATTAAACATGCAAGTTCCAATTTATAGACAATCACCATTTAGAGTGGCTACTGATTATTTTACTTATTTGGGTGTTAAAATTACTCAGAAGCATAAGGATGGATTTAAAGTTAACTTTTTACACTTAATTTTTCATGTTAAACAACTGCTTACTAAATGGTCCTCATTGTCCCTATCATTGATTAGTCGAATTAATGCTACTAAGATGATTATTTTACCTAAATTTCTGTATCTATTTCAGGCGGTACCAATCTTCATCTCCAAATCATTTTTTGATATTATTGATTTTAAAATTTCTTCATATATATGGCAGAATAAAAATCCTACATTAAGTCAGAAATATTTACAGAAATCAAAAAAGGATGGCGGTTTGGCATTGCCGAACCTTATTGGGCCTTATCTATTATTGGGCAATTAATATTCGATATCTAACGTTCTGGACAGAAGATTTGGATGAAATTCAATGTCCACAATGGGTGAACCTCGAGTGCGACTCTGTACAGGGGTTCTCATTGGCTTCTATTTTAGGGGCTTCACTCCCTTTGCACTTATTAAACTGAATAAACAAATGATTAATCCAATAACTAAACAAACAATACGAATATGATTTCTATTTCAGAAATTTTTTGGATTGAATAAATTTACCCTATCAAGTCCTATTATATGCATTTTTTTCTTCCAACCATCCAGAACTGATCAAGCTTTTCTTTCATGGAAGACAAAGGGAAAACATGTTTTCGTGACTTATGTATGGATAATTGTCTCATGTCTTTTGAACAGTCATCTAATAAATATAATTTGCCTTAATATCACATTTTTTTCAGATATTTACAGATTAGAAAGTATTTAAATGTTATTTTACCTACTTTTCTGATACCACATCAAACTGAAATTACAGAAAAAATTTAGCTTTAAACCCTTATCAGAATGAGTTTAATAGCAATTGTTTAGGCCAATCTGAAATGTCACAACTGAGATTTCTTTAGTCAAGTTTATTTCAGGTTATGCAAACAACGCAGGTAAATGTTGATCAGATCCAGGTCAGCCATGATCTTTCCCCATGACAGAACAGGCGCCAGGATCAGAATGGTGGATTAGGTGATGATGGGCAATTGAAAGAACTTGATGGTTCACACTCACCTCTGCATTTTCCATTTATAGTATGATCTTCATTTCCAGGACTGCTCTTCACATGAACCCAGTCGGTAGCATCCTGTTCTCCCTGGATCATGCCACAGATATTAAGAAACTCAAATGCACATTGGTCCAACAGTGTGAGAGTGGCATCTGAGATAAAAGTTTATGTGAAAATCAAAATTAATCAATATCCCTGAAGAGGACCATAGTCATCAAGAAAATGAATTGAAAACTGAACTTACTGCATTTATACATTCGATTTAACCTCAGCAGATCAAGAGCACTGAAGTCTAATCGCTGTCCAATAATGTCATTAAACGCTGGTATCTTTGCAGTGATGGTTGGCACACTATTGTTTTTGTTGAAGGAGAATGGTGGATAATGCATCAGAGATTCATAATCATATGGAGTATTCTGGTCAGTAATGATGTCATCGCCATACATTTTAAAACCTTTCTCATAACCTGAATAAAAGTACAACATTGATATTCTGCAGCAGTTAAGGGTAATTTGTTTTCAAAATTAGATTAAATATCAAATTTATTTAATTAGAATTACAGATTTTATACCAATAACCAAGCAATCCTATTATTCTTTTGCAACTTAGAGGTATTAAAGTATCATTTGAAAGAAATTACAAATACCTGATGTATAAATTGAAACTGAAGGATGTCATTTGGCCCTTTGGCTCCCAGTATAGTTATCCCAATAGTCCCATCTCCTCTCTATTTCCCTGATACGTATTCCCCATACACATGCTCATCATTTGTCCTTTGATTCTTTTTGCCTCCAGCCTACACTCAGAAGTCATTGGAATGAGCTAATTACTTTACCAGCAAGTTTTTACCATGTGGGAGGAAGCCCATGTGTTCATGGAGAAATCATGCAAACTCTACACAGACAGCATCGCAGGACAGGGTCAAGCCCAGATCCTTTCAGATCTGTGTCAGTATGCTCAACTAAACCAATATACCTATGAGATTGTTAACTTGAAACCTTACCAGGCTGAATTTCATTCCACCAAATACTAACGTAGTCATCACGGTCTGGTCTTGAGTGCTCGTGGTAAAATCCTAGTGCATGCAGAATTTCATGCTCAATAAGAGGTTTACTGTCACAATCTTTACCAATGGACAAATCTTGGCCTTTGTGGTTATTACCAATAAAAGACCAGCACCTGTTCAATGAAGACAGTATTTTGACAATTACATACAAAGAAGAAAAAATATAGTTGTTTAGAATCCAGTAAATACACTTGAAATATGGTCATTTTAGCAACGTACAGGACATATTTCCATATTTCCATGACATAGCCGAGGAGGAGTCATGTTGGTGCTAAAATGTGACTCCTTTGTGTTCATCTATGAAAACAGTTTAATTTCTAACTTTGATGTCTCTCCTTTTCCCTTTCAGGGTGGCTGGGGTTCTATTGAAGACCCCGACCTGAAGTTACACTCAGACCTCGTTTCTTTGCTGTGGTGGGAACTGCTCCCAGGAGCTCACAACCGGCCGCGTTTCGATACCTCACAGACGCGGCCCAGAAAACGAGCACGCTTTCAAGGTTGTGAGGTTTTGCAGCCCTGAGGATGAGCTGATTCTAAGCCAGTGCCACTGACTGAAATGTCGCAGGAAAGAATGAAGCATCAGGAGCACAGATCAACTGTCGGAAGCTGTGTATTCAGCGAGTGGAGGGTGCTGATGTTTATTTTTGTAGAGATGGGTAGGGGTGGGGGAGGATAATTGCCTTGCTGCTGCTTGTGCGTGGGAGGGGAATGGGGGGAGGCTTTGGGGTTCTAACTTTTTAACTGCCACTCACTCTTTGGGGCTCCCTTCTGTCTTCGTGGATGTCTGCAAAGAAAAAGAATTTCAAGAATTTCAGAGATTTCATCTCTGATAGTTGAACTGCAATGCTGTTATTAAAATAGCATCAGATCTTTGGTGTTGTTGTTGTGATGTCAATCATAAATAGTATGCACGCCAGGTTCATGATTAAAATAAGCTGCAGGAATATGCAAGGATTCTTTCCAGGTACCTGCAGAGAGCCACAAACTCAGCTATAGTTCAAATATTTAATTCGACTGTCAATGTACACTGCACAATATTAAAAAGACGAGCCTCCAACCATCTCCAAAGGTAGCTTGAAATGGAGTGCAGAGATCTTCTTCCTGATCCTGGTGTAGGCAAATCAAGTTACGAACCACACTATACCTTACGTTATGGAAAAGATGAGCAGGACAAGGAGAATAAAGGGAAGGGCTGGGGCATGGTGTAGGCCAGGAGAGACTGAATGAGATGAGTAGTGGTTGTGTTTCAGATCTTTCCTATTTCTCTCTCAGTCTCTCTTCTCTTTTTTTTCAACTTAAAACATAATTTCTTTCTAAAATTTCCCAGAGATTTTCTGAAGATTAATTTAGTTTTTGTCTCTACATTTAGAGAAGATTTTTAAAAGTACATTGCTGTCTCTTTTGAACAATATCAACAATATTTCTTCTTTGTACATCATGCTTAATGCACCAAGGCCCATCAATATATGGAGAGGGATAGGAAGAAAGATAACTCACATATCTGCCATCAATTAATCATAGAGAATTAAATACAGATTTTAGGTTTAAATAGTTGCGAAGAGAATTTCAGAGTGATCAGATGAGGACTCTTTTAATGAGAGATAGAGATGAATATGCAGAAGATAAATTTGGGAAAATTAAGAATGCAAACGTAGAAAGTTAAGTTAATAGAAAAGGTGGAGCAAGGGTAAATCAAACTACTACAGATGCTAGAAATCTAAAGCACTGGTCAATATTTACAGCATGAACCTGCTATATTGTTTAATACTTGCAGAGTACCTGAAAGGAGATAAATAATACTTGGCTCTCTTCTTTCACAGTCAAAACAGCACACAGTTTGTACTATTTTATGAAACTGAGACTCTTTGGTGCAGTCTATATGCAAAAAATAATTATCAAACTGTATAGTTTTATACATACCCATATAACTTTTTAAAAGATAGGAAAGATTTCTCTCCTTCGTATGGTTTAAAATCAATGCACGACTTTAAGCGAAACTGCTCAAACACATCCAAGATGATGCCCTTGGCATTTAACTCTGAAAATCAGAATTTAAGCAATTCATTTGAAGTATTTTTACACAATAAACCAACGCTAGGTAAATATAACAAATGAAGGAGTTTGACCATAAATCTCTTCACTTGTAATGGTCAAAAGCTACTTTAAAGATGATTTTAAATGATACCCAAATACCGCTACTTCATGCTTATGAGATGATGAGAATGGATTTTTCTGGAAAATCTCAGTGTAAGTGCCACTATGTCTTTCAACTCCTGAGCATATGCTCACTGACATGTTTCTGTTGTGCTCTGTGAATGGGCTCTGCATGGAGCCCAGCCACTGAGTAGAAACTTGCTCAGAGTCCCTAGGAATCATGTTCCAGGAAACAATTAATTTGAGCAACACACACAAAAAATGCTGGTGAATGCAACAGGCCAGGCAGCTTCTATGGGAAGAGTTACAGTCAATGTTTCGGGCCGAGACCCTTCATCAGGAGTCCTGACGTCAACTGTACCTCTTCCTGTAGATGCTACCTGGCCTGCTGCATTCACCAGCATTTTGTGTGTGCGTTGCTTGAATTTCCAGCATCTGCAGATTTCCTCGTGGTTGCAAACTATTAATTAGAGGTTTTTTTTGTGCTTCTGTTAGAGAAAGAAGTAACAATATCTTAATTTGATATTTTTATTATTGTTTACGTTTATTTTCATGTTTTCAACTATTTAAAATGTTTTGAAGAATCAACTTTGTTTTCTGTTCAAACATCATTCAGAATTCTGGCAAGATTGACCCCTCTTCTGCAAAATAATATGGAGAAATTTCAGATATGCACGTTATGCATTCATCTTTTGCCATCCCATGATTTAACTTTAGGAAAGCATATACAGTTAATGAAGCGAAATGATCATCCTCTGGGCTACAACATGTGCAGTAGAAATTGCCTATCATTCTGGGTCAAAAATGATTTGGCTTTGATTTATTTTACAATGAACAACAACAGTGAATAAATTTGTTAGTCAACACAAAAGTGAAAAAGTGCTCTGTCCATTTAGCAATATTTCACTTTTGAATTCTGATTGCTTATCTTCAATAAGTCCCTAAAGTTGTCAATGTAAACATTTCAAATTGCCCTGTATGGACAAGATTGACCACTCTCCTGCAAAATACTATTGAGAAATTTCAAATGTGCACATTAATCATTCATATAATATTAGATGCTTAAATCAGGACATTAATAATGAGTGTGAAGACCTCCATATTATCAATAATTTATAAATAAAATTTTACCAAGACTATCTGTTAGAATGTATGGAATTGGGAATGTCCATCTCTTTGTTGGGTCTATATCAGCATTCCGTTCTCGCTGAAACAAAGTAAGGAAATCAATATTCCATGAAAGATGACAGCATGGTACAACAAATGAATCTATTATGAATCAACATAATGCATATCATACTTACAACTACTGCAATGTCTCCCTGAAGCAAAAACCTTTGGGATTCTATCAGAAAGGTAATCGGAAAAACATATTATAAGAAATTCTACATGTTGATCAAAGATGCTGTGAGAATTTTCAATAATCCAGAGAAATTTAGAAGGATGTACGAGTAAATTTAAGAGACTTAACTTTCAAGTTAGTAGAGAATGCATTCTTTGTTCTAAGTCTTATAAATTACCTGCATTTATCTGTGGGATATCCTCTTTTAAATTGCTAACATCCACTTCATAATCTAATTAATGAAGAATTACAAATGAATGCATTAAACATTAAGAAAGATATTGTGTGAAAGGCTTTTAAAACAAGTAACAGAGAAAAGCAACACTTACAATTTTCAAACGGACCCTTTCTGATCTGGAAAAAAAATATTTGATTTTAAATGGTAAAAGTATAATCAAAATAATTTGCAAATGAACATAGTGCATCTTACCAGCAAAGTTTCACAATATGCCAACAAAACTACTAAAGAAAAGGAATACAATGCGGATGAATGCATTTTGTTCCACTCAGCAAATGCATTGCCTGTCGATATATGGACACACTAACATTCAGTTTTCACTATCTTGACATTTATAGCATGTTTGGGACATAAATCTACACCACGGGGAAGATGAGTGCAATAGTCCAACGTCCTTTCTTCTAATAACAGCTTCATGGTACAAGAATGTTACTGTATTCCTAGCCTTGCATTTTTTTGGTAAGTTATTAAGACAATTCAGAAGGATAGTGAATAATTCACTTAAACGTAATTACTATCTCTCCAAAGAAAGTCTGCTGATGCAGGCTTAAATATTGTTCATGAAGTAATACAAATAAGATACCATATCTGCTACTTAATGAAAACATATAAAATTTGGAGTTGAGATGCAGGGTTGATATTTCTATGAACTTCAAAGTAAGTACATAGGGAGAGATAGGAATAAATTTCTCCATCCAGAAGGTATTGATTCTTTAGCATTCTATACTCCTAAGAGTACGTGTGCTCCGTGCCTGACAAGATGCAAGACGGGTGATCAGGGGCTCGGGTCAAGTGTGTAGTCAGCTCTGGATTTAGGAGCATGAATAAATTTGTCACGGAAGCCAGCAGACAGGAATGCAGTGAATCAGGTGTAAGGGCAGAGTCAATAGTCTGGAACGTGAGCAGTCTCGTGGCCAGAGGCAGGGGTGTAGGATAGTGGGTCAGGTGCCTTGCTGGGACTTGGGTTCAGATGGTTAACCAGAGTGAGATGGGAATGTAATCAGACGTACTGAGAACCAGGCTATGGACCATAGAGAGATGTGTAGCCAAACCCCATTACCTGGAACAACTTGTCACCATTAAAGTCTCCACTAATCAAAATGATCATCTAAATAGAGATTCATATGCACAGTACTCTTCTCAGTTGTCACTTTATTAGGTACATCCTCTACCTAATGAAGTTGCCACTGACTATACATTCACGGTCTCCTGCTGCTGAGGCCCATCCAGTTCTTCTGCAAGTACAGTATATCAGGGGTCAAATTTAGCTAGGTACAGAGCAAGCTTTCATTTATATTTAAGAAAAGACAAATTCTATGCCTTTACCAAGATCACATTTGTATGAATATCACTTGGTTTTGAACCACATGCAAGTTCCTAGTGCAAATGTCCACAGGTCCAGTATATAAGAGATTCCTGGAATGTTGAGAGCTGGTCTTTTGTAAGAGGGCAAAATCATGTAATTGGCTTCCATTTCTTAGAATCAGCAATGAAGTACCAATGCTTGCAAAGATATGTTCTATGCAAAATTCCACTGAAGGAACTAACATTGCAGCATCGTTTTGCTGGTTAATAAAAATTTCTAGAAAATTCCAGGCTGATGTCAAGCTGCACAGGTTTAGTGCCAATTTTATTAGGATAAGAATGTGTTTCTGCAAGAATATAGAATCTATGCCTTGAACATTCTTTGATATGTATTGACTCAAGAACAATCACTTTAAGCAAACTCAGGCAATCAGGTTGCATATTTTTCTGATCTGATCATTTTAATTCTCTTTGGCAACACCCTGACACAGTGGTTTCAAGAAAACAACTTCTTCCTCAATGTTGCAAAAACAAAGGAGCTGATTGTGGACTACAGGAGGAATGGAGACAGGCTAGCCCCTACTGACATCAATGGACCTGGGACTAAGAGGGTGAACAGCTTTAAGTTCCACTGCATAAGCATCACCGAATGTCTCATGTGGCCTGCACATATAGGCTGTGTGGTGAAAAAGGCAAAACAGCACCTCTTTTACCTCAGACCGTTGAAGAAATTTGTTATGTGCCCCCAAAGCCTACGAACTTTCTACAGGGGCACAATTGAGAGCATCCTGACTGGCTGCATCACTGTCTGGTATGGGCACTGTGTTTCCCTCAATCACAGGACTCTGCAGAGTAGGGTCGCCAACCGGTCGATCTTTGAGACTGTCCCAGTAGATCCCAATGAAAAATCAGAAATAAATACACAAATACTGTTGTAATGTGAGCATTATAAAAATAAGTAATACTGATTAGGATAATGGTAATCCAGCAATATTTTCGCTACAAGCTGTTTGTAAAGAGAGATTGTTTCTGGGTTGCGGGGGTTTAGTTCCGTACTTTCTGCCCAGTGCGCATGTGTGTATTTCCCCCGCCATGCACCGCGTTTTCAGTGGAGCCTGTGCTGTATCAAAGTGACCAGTCAGATTAGATAAGAGTACAGACTGTCGCAAACATCAATATACGGCATCGTCCCCAACTTCCGGGCCGCGAAGCAGGCAGAGGTACAGCGGTAGTCGGGACGCACACAGCACATTTTTAAGAAAAAAGCCGAAATAAACAAGCTAATTAATTAGGTGCTGCCTGGCACGTAAATGTCGGCTCAGATCAGAGGTGACGCAATCGGCAATCGTGATATCCTGATAGCATAGTGGAGGCTCCACGAAAGAAGGCGAAAACATACAAATTCCATCCAGAATGGGAAGAGGAATTTCTATTTACCTTGGTGAAAGACAAGTATGTATGTTGTGCCACCAAACACAAGCACTGTCTATAAGAGGGAATCTGGAGCAGCACCGCAACACCAACCACCAGGAATTTAAAGAAACCTACCTCCCAAAGAGCGCAATTCATGCCAGGAAAGTTGAGCTGAAATTGGGGTTGAAGGCCCAGCAGTCGTTTTCCACAAAACAAGCTGCTCAAAATAAGGCTGCTATTGAAGCATCATTTCGTGTAAGTCACCTTATGGCTGAACACAAGAAGCCTTTTACTGATGGCGATTTATTCAAGGAAGCAATGGTCATTACCGCAGAGACTGTTTCTAATAACTTTTTTGGGTCTAGGAACACTCAAAAAAATTTCCCATATAGATTACTGGTATTTGCTTCTTCGGCGTAAAGCATTTCGGCACGAAACGTTTCATAGGAGCGTTCTACCTTAGCGGGGGGAATACAGGACAGTTGGCAACCCTACACCTCACAGACTGTCTCAGACTGACTGTCTGTAGTTATGAGCCAAATTTCAGGGAACTAGCAGAAAGTGTTCAGCCCCAGTCATCACACTGAGTAAAACAGTCAATTTTTACTCATTTATTTTTCGTGTTGAAATAAAATTAAATAATGAAACTTAGAATTAAAGGTGTGAACTATTGTAATATTCTTAAAGGAAGACAGCTATGGCCTGTTTGATATGCTAGCTGCAGTGTTTTCTTGTTTGAATTCATTTGAAAGTTTGACAAAAGTATTTTGTGTAATTCAAATACAATTCACCCAAATGTTGCTTCATTTCCATAGATGTTACCTGACCTGCTGAGTTCCTCCAGTATTTTGTGTTTTCACTGAAGAAGATGTAAACTTCAATCATCGCAAACATGAGATTCAAAATTATTTAATGTCATTTCCTGTACACAAGTGTAAGGAGAATGAAGTAATTGTTAGTCACACACACAAAATGTTGGAGGAACTCAGCAGGCCAAGCAACATCTAATGGAAAAACAACAGTTGATATTTTAGACCGAGACCTTTCAGAAGAACTGGAGAAAGAAAGATGTGGAGTAGACTTAAAAGGTGAGGGGTGGGGGAGAGATAAATTCAAGGTGATAGGTGAGACCGGAAGGGGGAGGGATGAAGTAAAGAGCTGGGAAGCTGGAAAGAGATGCAGGGCTGGAGAAAGGGGTATCTTATAGGAGAGGACAGAAGGCCACGGAAGAAAGAAAATGGGGAGGAGCACCAGAGGGAGGCAATGGGCAGACAAGAAGATAAGGTGAGAGAGGGAAAAGAGATGGGGAATGAAGAAGTATAGGGTGTGGGGGCATTAACAGAACTTCGAGAAATCAATGTCCCTGCCTTTAGGCTGGAGGCAATCAAGAGGGATATAAGGTGTTGTTCCTCCAACCTGAGTGTGGCCTCATTGTGACAATAGAGGAGGCCATGGATTGACATATTGGAATGGGAATGGGAAGTAAAATTAAAATGTGTGGCTCAGGGAGATCCTGCTTCTTCAGCCAGACGGTGTGCAGGTGCTCAGTGAAGTGATCTCCCAATCTATGTCAGGTCTCACCGATATACAGGAGGCCACACCAGGAGAACCGGACACAGTATATGACACCCAACAGTCTGACAGGTGAAGGACAGTTTGGGGCCCTGATTAGTATTGAAGGTGTAGGGACCTCACCTGGAAGGACTGTTTGGGGCCCTGAATAGTATTGAAGTATTAGTATTGAAGGTGTAGGGACAGGTGTAGCAATTGTTCCGCTTGCAGTGGGGAGAGACGAATAGACAAGGGAGTCACATGGAGATTGATCCTGCAGAAAGTAGAAAGTGTGGGGGAGGGAAAGATGTGCTTGGTGGTGAGATCTCATTGGAGATGGTGGACGTTCTGGAGAATTATTTGCTGGACACAGAGGCTGGTGGTGTGATAGGTGAGGACAAGAGGAACCCTATTCCTGGTAGGGTGGCGACAGGATGGGGTGAGAGCAGGCGTGCATGAAATGGAAGAGATGCAGTTGAGGGCAGCGTTGATGGTGGAGAAAGGGTAACTCCTTTCTTTGAAACAGGAGGACATCTTCTTCATTCTAGAATGAAAAGCTTCATCCTGAGAACAGATATGGTGGAGATGGAGGAATTGAGAGAAGGGAATGGCGTTTTTACAAGTAACGGGTGGGAGGAAATATAGTCCCGGTATCTGTGAGAGTCCTTGGGTTTATAATAGACTTCAGCAGATAAGCCGTCTCCAGAGGTAGATACAGTGAGATCCAGAAAGGGGAAGAGGGTGTTGGAAATGGACCAGGTAAATTTGAGAGCAAGGTGGAAGTTGGAGGCAAAGTTGATGAAGTCAACGAGTTCCACATGGGTGCAGGAAGCAGCGCCAATGCAGTCGTCAATGTAGCGTAGGAAAAGTGGGGAACAGACACGTGTGTAGGCTTGAAACATAGCTGACAAAATAGCAGGCAGAGCTGCGACCCATGATTGACTGATTGATTTCTATATTCTCATGTATTGCATTGTAATGCCACTGCTACGTTAACAATTTTTACGATTCTGCCTCTGAACCTGTTGTTAATCATATTGGTGACTGTCCAATGTGATGGAAATAGATTTTTTGATATATACCATTGGCACGTGGCAAAGTGGTTAAGGCATTGGTCTAGTCATCTGAAGGTCGCTAGTTCGAGCCTCAGCTGAGGCAGCGTGTTGTGTTCTTGAGCAAGGCACTTAACCACACATTGCCCTGCGACAACACCGGTGCGAAGCTGTATCGGCCCCTAGTGCCCTTCCCTTGGACAGCATCGGTGGCGTGGAGAGGGGAGACTTGCAGCATAGGCAACTGCCGGTCTTCCATACACCCTTGCCCAGGCCTGCATCCTGGAAACCTTCCAAGGCACAAATCTATGGTCTCATGAGACTAATGGATGCCTATAGATATATACCATTATCAGCTATTCAAAGTACTTTGTGATAATTCGTGTCAGTGCCACTGGGTGGCAATCATTTAGCTCTGAAGGTTTAGAGTTCTTTGGTACAGGGATGTTGGCGGCTGATTCGAAGCACGTGGAGACAGCAGCCCAAATGAATGAAGTGTTGAAGATGTCTACAAGATTGTCAATTAGCTGGTGTGCACACTCCTTGAATACTCGGCCTGGAATGTTGTCTGTCTTAAATAGACTGTAAATAAAATATTTTTATAAATACTTTTAGATATAAATATAATATTTTAAGCAACAACTTACACTTCAAGAAACTTAAATTTTACTTGGAAAAACACTTAAATAGCTTTGCATGGCCTGCACAATAACACCCACCAAAACCGTAATCCCACCTCAAGATTCAAGATTCAAATTTATTTATCACATGCACATACATCAAAAATACACAGTGAAAGGTGTCATTTGTGTTAACAACCAACATACACAAGGGTCTGGTAGGCAGCCTGCAAGAGTCACCACAACATTCTGGCATCAGCATAGCATGCCCCCAATGCTCAGCAGGACAACACAGAACTCAACAGGAAACAAAACAGCAAAAACAGTGAAACAAGCCCCATTCCTGTCTCCCACCCATACACGTACACACATGCACAGTCTTTCATCCACAGCACAGGCCAGCTTCAGCTTCCAGCCTCCAGTGAACTTGGGCTCGAACTCACAGACACTGGGCCCCCAACTTCCTCAGTGTACTCACAGAGATCTGCAGATTCCGGCTCTGGCCAATGGGCCTCGACTTCTGGTCTTCCATTTCAACCTTTGGTCCCCAGTCCTTAACATTGAGCCCAGGATCTATTAGTCACCAAACTGTAGCTCTCGAGCTCTGCACTGGCTGATGGTGGGAACACGAAAGCTGGACCTTGAGCTCCTTTCTCACCCATTCGCAACCACAGATTGTCATTAGACCTTGTTCCTCCAGCCTGCATGGAATTCCAACTCCTGATCCCTCCAACAACTTACTAACTCCGAATCCTCCAGCAGCTCACTAACTCCGAATCCCTCCAACAACTCACTAACTCCGAATCCCTCCAACAACTCACTAACTCGGAATCCCTCCAACAACTCATTAACTCTGGATCCCTCCAACAACTCACTAACTCCTGATCCCTCTGACAACTCACTATCTCCTAATCCCTCCGACAACTCACCATAGAATAGTACTGCACAGTACAGGCCCTTCAGCCACCATTGTTGTGCAGATCCTCAAACTCTGCTTCCCATATAACCCCCACCTTCAATTCCCCCATATATCTGTCTGGTAGTGTGACATGTTCAAGGAGATCTGTGTTTTTATTTTTGTGAGAATGATGTAATGTTCTTTTGGAGGTCACCTGATGTGATTTTCCTGCCAATGTGAGGTCACGTGGTGACATGTGACCCATGACTATATAAGGGTCGACCCAGGTGATGCAGTGGGTTTTTGAGTTTGTAGATTTCCAGGTAGAACGTGCTGTATTTCTATTTCTGTTGCGTGTTTGTTTTTATGACGCAGTTTCATTTTTAAAGCGGTTGTGCGTTTTGTTGCGAGATTCCATATTATTGGACCGGAAATTTTTGCTAGATGTGTTGATTTACCCAATTCCAACAATAGAAGGGAGGGTGAAGAATTTATCAAAGTACAGGATCGAAGAATCGAAAGAAGTCGGCATCATTTGGCAGTTTAATAAAGGATCGACCATATTGAGACTTCGTTGGAGGAGTAGCTACCTGCATCGGAAATAACTCTTGCCAAAAAGAGAAAGGAGTTCATGCGAAAAGGTGTTCTCTCTCTCTCTCTAGAGGAATTTAAGGTCAGTTGATTTAAACTGTTTATTTTCGGCATCGTGAATCCTGTGGACAGAATCAGCAGGAAAGTTACGTCTGTGAAGAAATCCTTCTCCAGAGAAGTCTCTCCCAATTGAATGTGTAAATCTGTTGGGCTTTTGAAGTTATCGCTTTAAGACTATATCTGACTGTATGGCTTTAAGAACTGTTTTTGCATTTAACGCTTTAAGAACCAGAGCCAAGTGGCGAATTGGTGAACGGTTGCATATCTGTTAACTGCCGCTTAAAGTTTTTGTTTGTTTTTTTTTCCTTATCGTTCATCCATGTTTAATGAATGTTTGGTTGTTTTTTTATAACCTGTCTCTATTGATATTCATTGTTGCTGGTTACGTAACATAAACTCATCCGGGATATGTTCGGATTTTGAGTTTAAGTGCTCGTAATTGTCATTTTGATCTGGAAAAGGGAAATACCGGATTTTTTTTTTGGTTTGATTGGTCTGTGTGTTGTATTCGGCAACAATGGATATTGATGGGTTTTTGAAGACGCCTGACTCGTGATCTTTAGAGAATGTGAGGAAACCTGAGGTATTGGAGGTTGCTAGGAAGTTGGATATTAAAGGAATCATGAGGAATTCCACCAAGGCTTTCATACAAAGAAAAATCGCTGAACATTATATTACTTTGAATTTATTTGATGAGGAGGTGTTAGATAAGTTTTCAATGAGTAGTCTGGAAATGCAGTTACATCTTGAACAAATAAAGTTAAAGCAATTAGAAGCTGATTTGGAAAAGAGTCGGTTAGAAGCTATAAATAAACAGAAGGAATTCGAGGCTATGGAGGCTATTAAGTTAAGGGAATTTAAAGAAAGAGAAGCTAATAAGCAGAGGAAATTCGAGCTAGAGATGCAGAAATTAAGGTCCAGGAGTCAGTCTTCTGGTTCTATGAAACAGTTTATTGCTAGTCGTGAGGTTGTTTGGGCTCCTCCATTTAATGAAGCTGATGTAGAAACATATTTCCAACATTTCGAAATAGTTGCTCTGAGTTTAAAGTGGCCGAAAGACCAATGGCCAGTGATGTTTCAAAGTGTAATTAAAGGCAAGGCACAACAAGTTCATACAGCTTTAAATGCTGAGCAAGCACTGGATTGTGATATTGTTAAGCAGCAATTATTAAAGGCATACGAGATGGTTCCGGAAGCGTATTGAGGAAGATTTAGAAGTTTGAAGTGTTACGTACTCCGTAACTGGGTTGCCAAACCAGCAGAAATGGAACACTCATTGGAGTCTGGATTACTAGGAACTAATAAAGTTTTATTAAAGAAACAAATAATACACTGCTCTAATCGTAAGGATATAAATGTAACAGGTTAACAGTGATAATACACACCTATACACAGAACTAGGGTAATAGGAATCAACCAAGCTCTATTGCAGTCTAGGGGTAAAATTATCAGTCTTACAGTGATGCAGAGTTTATTTCAGCTAGTGCAGTTCGCAGTAATCGCTGTTGTACTGTTGGAGAGAGAGAGTGGGGGGGATGAAATTCGGTTCAGGCAGACCTTTGATGTCTTCACATTTGGTTTCGAGCAGACCTTTTTTGGTGTCTTCTATCCTGCTGTGGTCACCAACTGTGACTCCTCCGTTCCGGATACGATCGTTCTTCCACGATGATCCCAGCACCCAGGCAAGGGCGGACACACACACCAGGTTCCCACCGATCATACCTTTACACCCTGTGAGCCTATGGTAAGTCCCCAAATACCGGACCTCCAAACTTTCACAACTTGTGGGGGCACACCGCTCTTTCCAGGGTCTCGTTGTCTCGTGGTCTCGTGGTGTCCTGTGCCTTAGCGAACCGGCTCTTTTTATCCCCCTGCTGGGGTATCACCTGTCCATCAAACTTCAAACAGTTCAGGTTCAAAGCAACCGGTCTGTCAATATTCTGAATTGTATTTCTTTTCTGTTAATCCCTCTCACCTCTCGTATTAGCATTTTGAATGTTTCTCCATTGTCTCTCTTATCTCTCTCATTAGCATCATTTGTCCCATAGCTTGGTTTGGCGTCACAGAAGAAATCGGTGGAAAAAAATTATGTGGAATTTGCCAATGAGAAATCTGTGTATTTTGAGAGATGGGTTTCCTCTAAAAATGTGAATGGGGAGTATAATAAATTAAAAGAGCTGAATTTGCAGGAGGAATTTAAAAGAAGCATTCCTGTTAAAGTGAGAACATACTTAAGTGAACGGAACACTGCTACATTGCAGGAGATTGCTAAATTGGCTGATGAGTACGTTTTAATTCACAAGAATAAATTTTCTCCAGGTATAATTTTTAAAAGGGAAAACAGCACAGAGAGTCAAGGTAAGTCAGAAATTAAATCTGAAGTTAGTGAGAAAAGTAAGGATGAAGGGAGACACGTGAAGGAAAAACATTTTGGTATTATTTGTAATTATTGTAAGAAACCTGGACATGTAATAGCTAATTGCTTCCAATTGAAACGGAAAGGGAAAGAAGTGGTCCCAGATGTTTGTGTGCAGCATATTGAAAAACCTGTAAAGCCACAGGGTTTAGAAAATATTAATGGAGATGTGTCAGAGTCTGACCAAGTTAAGTAGAGATATGAAGCTTTTATAACAGAAGGATTTGTATCCTTGAAAGAGGAATCCAATTCAGTACCAATAAGGATACTTAAAGATACTGGAGCTTCGCAATTACTAATATTAGACAGTGTGCTAAGGTTTAGTGATGAGTCTGACATTGCTGAGGTAAAGTATATAAGAGGAGTTGGGAGTGCCCTTATGCCAGTACATTTACATAGAGTAAATTTAAGGTGAGGATTAGTTACAGGGGTTGTTAATGTAGGACTACAATCCAGTTTACCTGTGAATGATGTTTCTCTTTTGTTAGGGAATGATTTAGCAGGTGGACAAGTTTTTCCTGAAGCACATTTGACAATAAATTCAAATTCTCAGGAACCACAGAGGAATTCTAACACAGGTTCTTCCTGTGTTGTAACAAGAGTTATGGCTAAAAAGACTGATGTAAAGGGTGAGGTTGTTACCCATGACAGTTCAAATCAAGATTTGAATTTTGAGGATGTATCAGAAACTTCCTTGCCTACATTATTTGATCAGGATTTTGATGTTAAGTCTGATCAGGAAGATTTGTCTTTATCTCAGAAGGAGATGATAGCAGAGCAGGGTAGAGATCCTGAGATAGTTAAATTAAAAGAACAAGCTCTTCCAGATAGTGAGATTGAAAAAGTACCAGTTGGATATTATTTTGAATAGAAGGTATTAATGAGAAAGTGGAGATCACCTACAATTGCTGCTAGTGAGGAATGGGAAGTTAATCATCAGCTGGTAGTTCCTAAAATTTACTGACATGAGATATTATTCCTTTGGGTGGTCATTTAGGGGTAAACTATGAATAAAGTTTCTAAATATTTTTATTGGCCTAGTTTAAGACAAGATATGGCAACATTTTGTAGAACGTGTCACATGTATCAAAGTGTTGTTTATCCTAATCAGGTTACTCCAGTGGCCCCACTGCAACCAATTCCTGTATTTGGTGAGCCGTTCTCAAAAATCATTGTAGACTGTGTAGGTCCTTTGTCAAACACTAAAATTGGACATCAATATTTATTAACTATTATGTGCACAGCGTCTAGGTTTCCAGAGGCAGTACCTCTTGGGAATATAACAGCTAAAACTGTGACAAAGGCTCTTATAAAATTATTTACTTATTTTGGGTTGCCTAAGGAAATACAATCAGATCAAGGTAGTAAATTTATCTCTGGGTTGTTTTAGCAGATAGTTTATAAACTGGGAGCAAAACAGATTATTTCCTCAGCTTATCATCCAGAATCACAAGGAGCCTTGGAGAGATTTCATTCTGCACTAAAAGCTATGATTAGGACATATTGTGTGGAAAATGTAAAGGAAGGGATGAAGGTATACATTTACTACTTTTTGCAGTAAGAGATGCAGTGCAGGAATCATTAGGTTTTAGTCCTTTTGAACTTGTGTTTGGACGTAGAGTTCAAGGACCTTTGGCTTTGTTGAAGGAACAGTTGATTAATAAAGAAGTACACACTAGTTTGCTAGATTATGTTTTGAAATTTAAAGACAGATTGTACAAAGCTTGTAGCTTGGCCAAGGAAAATTTAAAGTTGGCTCAAGTGGAGATGAAGATGTGGTATGATAAGGAAGCTAGGATGAGGTCATTTAAGCATGGAGATTAGTTGTTGGTTCTTTTCCCAGTGCAAACGAACCCATTACAAGCCAAATTCCATGGTCCTTATGAGATTAAATCAAAAGTAAATAATGTAGATTATGTGGTAAAAACCCCAGATCAGAGGAAGACAACACAACTGTGTCATATAAATATGATAAAACTGTGTTATGAGAGAGAAGTTGCTACTATGACTGTTGTGATTAATAATGAGTCTGATCTTGATGAGTACTTAATAGAGGATTCATCTGAAACTCATTTTAAACCTAACATTATTTCAGCCAGGTTACCAAATTCAAAAATTCTGGAAAATATTGATGAAAAATTAGCTCATTTACAGCCAGAGCAGAGAGAGCAGATGAAACTGTTAATTTTTGAATATAGAGATTTATTTCCAGACGTCACCAGAAGAACCACCGTAGCTACGCATGATGTAGATGTGGGAGATGCAAAACCCATAAAACAACATCCATATCGAATGAACAGGGAAAAATGTGAACTGGCTGAACAAGAAATTAAGTATATGTTAGAGGATGATAGTATTAGACATTCTAATTCGAATTGGTGTTCATTGTGGTTATGGTGCCTAAACCAGACCATAGTATTAGCTTTTATACGGATTACAGAAAGGTGAATTCTGTGACAAAAACTGATACGTATCCAATCACTGGGGTAGATGATTGTGTGGACAAAGTTAGACAGGTCAAATTCCTTACAAAAATTGATTTGTTAAAAGATTATTTGTGTGTTCCATTGACAGATAGAGGTAGAGAGATTTCAGCATTTGTAACCCCATCTGGGTTATATAAATAGAATGCTTTTCCATTTGGGATGAAGAATGCACCAGGTACTTTTCAGAGGATGTTTAATGGCGTGATTCAGGGATTAAAAGATACAGATTGAAGATTGAAGATTTGGTTACAGGGAATAATACATGGAAAGCACATATTACGACAGTGGAGAAATTATTTGAGAGATTTTCAAAAGCTGTCTTAACTATTAACTTAACTAAAAGTGAATTTGGGCATGCCACTGTGACAGTTCAGGAAAAGGGTTAAGGAAATTAGACTCCAATTTAATACCACAGTCTAATGTTACAGGAGTACAATATTTTGATCACTCATATTAAGGGTAAAGACAATGTGATGACTGATTGTCTCGATGTTAAATATACAATGAAAATTTGTTTTTCTGGAGTGGTATTTTAACATTTGTAACACTCCAACTGTACATTAGTTTGTAAAGGGCTGAAAGATAAGATTGTATATATTGTGTATTTTGTAAATTTTATACCTTTGTATTTTTTTGTATAAATTGTTAAAATTTTGTTCTTCAAGAGACCAAATTTTTTTTTGGACGGGGGTGTTACATGCTCAAGGAGATCTGTGTTTTTTTTTTGTGAGAATGATGTAATGGTCTTTTGGAGGTCACCTGATGTGATTTTTCTGCCGATGTGAGGTCACGTGATGACATGTGACCCATGCCTATATAAGGGTCGACCCAGGTGATGCAGTGGGTTTTTTAGTTTGTAGATTTCCAGGTAGAACGTGCTGTGTTTCCGTTTCTGTTGCATGTTTGTTTTTATAATGCTGTTTCATTTTTAAAACAGTTGTGCGGTTTGCTGCGAGATTCCATATTATTGGACTGGAAATTTTTGCTAGATGTGTTGATTTACCCAATTCCAACAGTGGAAGGGAGAGTGAAGAATTTATCGAAGTACAGAATCGAAGGATCGAGAGAAGTCGGCATCGTTTGGCAGTTTAATAAAGTTTACCCTATTGAGGCTTCATTGGAGGAGTAGCTACCTGCATCGAAGAGAACTCTTGCCAAAAAGAGCAAGGAGTTCATGCAAAAAGGTGCTCTCTCTCTCTAAAGGAATTTAAGGTCAGTTGATTTAAACTGTTTATTTTCGGCATCGTGAATCGTGTGGACAGAACCAGCAGCAAAGTTGCGTATGTGAAGAAATTCTTCTCCAGAGAAGTCTCACCCAAATGAACGTATAAATCTGTTGGACTTCCGAAGTTATCGCTTTAAGAACCATATCTGACTGTATCGCTTTAAGAGCTGTTTTCGCATTTAATGCTTTCAGAACCTGAGCTGAGTGGCGAGTAGGTGAACGGCTGCATATGTGTTAACTTCCGCTTAAAGTTTTCGTTTGTTTTTTTTTATCATTTATCCGTGTTCAATAAATGTTTTTTTTTAAATAAACTGTCTCAATTGATATTCATTGTTGCCAGTTACGTAACAGGGGTCTCTTAAATTTAACTAGTATATCTGCCTCAGGCAGTGTATTCCATACACCAACAACTCTGAGTAAATATCCCTCCTCTAATATCCCCTTTTGAACTTCCCACCCCTTACCTTAAAGCCATGTCCTCTTCTATTGAGCAGTGGTGCCCTGGGGAAGAGGCTCTGGGTATCCACTCTATCTACTCCTCTTAATATCTTGTATACCTCTATCATGTCCCCTCTCATCCTCCTTCTCTCCAAAGAGTAAAGCCCTAGCTCCCCTAATCTCTGATCATAATCCATACCCTCTAAACCAGGCAGCATCCTGGTAAATCTCCTCTGTACCCTTTTCAATGTTTCCACATCCCTCCTTCCTTCCTATAATGAGGTGACCAGAACTGGACACAGTACTCCAAGTGTGGCCTAACCAGAGTTTTATAGAGCTGCATCATTCTCATGACTCTTAAACTCTATCCCTCATCTTATGAAAGCTAACACCCTATAAGCTTTCTTAATTACCCTGTCTACCTGTGAGGCAACTTTCAGGGATTTGTGGACAAGTACCCCCAGATCCCTCTGCTCCTCCACACTACCAAGTATCCTGCCTTTTACTTTGTACTCTGCCTTGGAGTTTGTCCTTCCGAAGTGTACCACCTCACACTTCTCCGGGTTGAACTCCATCTGCCACTTCTGAGCCCACTTCTGCATCCTATCAATGTCCCTCCGCAATCTTCGACAATCTTCTACACTGCTCAACAAAGCCTTCTCATGCTACCTTCTTAAGCTCCTTTCTTGCTACCCTATATTCCTCAATAGACCCATCTGATCCTTGCTTCCTGAACCTCATGTATGCTACCTTATTCCACCTGACTAGGTTTTCCACCTCACTTGTCACCCATGGTTCCTTCACCCTGCCATTCTTTATCTTCCTCACCGAGATAAATTTATCCCTAACATCCTTATTTATCAATTGCTCTGCCTCCCAGATTATCCTAAATTCATCCAACTCCAGTTCCAGTTCCTTAATGTGGTCTTTCAGGAGGTGTGGTTGGCTGCATTTCCCGCAGGTGTAGTCATCAAGGAGACCATCAGATTCAATGATTTCCCACATTATACAGGAGGAACATTCTACTGTCATCCTGCCTGTACTGTTCTCTGGGCAACCAAGACCGATCAGTAATAACGAAAGGAAGAACCTACCTTTCTTATCTTTCTTTGGCCTCAGCCTCTTCTCAATTAAGCCTCTTGAGTCAAAGCCTCGAGGTTCCCATTCTGACTCTAGCCCCCACACTGATGATGGCCTCTCCAACAATGGCTGCTCCACTTGCCTTCTGCTGCCGCTGATGCCTCTGACATCGAAGTTAACGAAGTCTAAATCAAGTTCATCTGGCCATTCTCAGGAATTCAATCTAATCCCTTCCAGTATCCTAGTGAATAGACAATTTATTGCTTCTGGATGCAATTGATTTTCCTGATACTTTCTGCCAATAATTAGACATGATTCTGGATATAATTTCTGCTTCTCTCTCCATCTGCACTTCTTATCCATTTTCCTTCCTCATGCCTGTGTCATTGTTCCTTCATGCTGCTCCTCCTTTTTAATAATTCTTCTTCTCCTAGCCTTGCATCCCTTTGTCACCTCAATTTCTCCATGATCCTTTTTGTTCCTCTCCCGCTTTCCTTATTATTTCATCTATTCACTTCATTGAGACTAATTGTATTTTATCTTTCAACTGGATTATTGTGCTTGGTATTGATGCCAAGGTTGTATACTAGAGGCATCAACTATATTTTTTTTGTTTTGTTTTCATATTCTTTTTATTTTTTTTATTACCAAACAAAAAAACAAGACAAAAGAAAAGCACATCTACAAAAACCATGAGCTTAACAAAATCTATTTAAATATTGAGCAGCAAAAGGGAGAAAAATATAAAGGCAAAGGTAAACATACACAGCAGAGGTGCACCACACCACAAAACCTCAGTCCTCACCCCGTAAGAAAGTCCAATACAGGGCCCCATATCCTTTCAATGATGTCCCCTCTGTCCTCATTACATAGTCTCTGTCTCTCCAAATGTAAAGTATTTGCCAGTTCTCTCAGCCACAGATCGTACTTAGGCACAGAGTCCATTTTCCACACTTGCAGGATTAACTTCTTAGCAATCACCGTTCCAAACAATACAGCCTTTTTTTCATACTTATTGGCTGAAGATAGGGAGCTGGTTGCTCCAAGGATGGCTATGAGCGGGTCTGGTTCCCACCGCTTCCCAAAAACCTCAGAGAAACAGTGAAAAATACTTTTCCAGTATGCATAAAGCTTACAACATGACCAGAATGAATGTGACAAGTTACTGTTCACAGATTTACATCTATTACAAACTGGTGAAACATCAGGGTAGAAACTGTGCAACTTTTCTTTGGAATAATGAAGTCTATGTATTGTTTTAAACTGTATAAGTCTGTGTCTGAAGTTGACCGAACAAACATGTATATTCTTAAAACACTCATCCCAGACCTCCTCTGTCAGTTCAATACAGACTACTTACTTTCGAAGAATATTAGAATTTACTTACTGAAGACATTTTTTAAAATCCATTAAAGAAAATGAAGTTTTACTTAATTGCTCACAGCAAACCATTGACTCTCTTGTGATCTTGGACATGAAATTCATACTCAAACTGTCTAAAAAAAATCACCCTTAGAAATTCTAAAACAGATCTTCAAACAAAAAGGGATAAACTAGAATGTGGACCAATAGACAGTGGCTTAAAAAGAATCTAATTTCAGTGGTTTGTGTTACCTCTCAGGAGATCAAGGAAGGACGTGGTAATGTGACAGAAGTGCTGACAGGATTAATGAATAATTTAAACGGAAATAAAAATCCAGATGAAACATTGTACTGAGTTCATTATTTGAATGCCTGCCTGTGTCCCAGTATAAAGAGAGTAGTTCAATATCTCTTTAGAAAATGCAAAGAAATCTACTGGCAAATACATTATTTGATTGATATTAATAATTTTGACTGAAAAGGATTGGTTACTTTTTGAATTGTTGCAGTCATCCCAGTGACGATCCTGATTTTAGATGAAAGCTTGGTGAATTAATTCAAAAGTCAGGATGGTGACAAGGAGGGGCACCGTAAGGCAGTGCTCCCATGTACGTAACACCCTTGCCTTTCTTTGTGGTAGAGATTTAAGGTATGACAGCTGCTATCAGACTAAATTGAAAAGTAACTGCAGAAGATTTATAGAGGGTATACACTGTGGTCACAGTAGTGGAGGAGGGAATGAATGTTTAGAGTGTGAATGGTGTTGGAATCAAATACTCTGCTTTGTTCTGGTTCTGTTTCCCAGTAGTAGGAGTTGCAGTGGAATTGGTATAAAAATCCAAGCAATGTGATTTCCACACATTGCAGTCTGGCTGTAAACCAAACTAATTTCTTGGCTTACTTTTTTTAAAATCATGCTTGCTTGGAAACAGGGCATTAAACCATAAGATCATAAGACATAGGAGCAGAATTAGGCCATTCAGCCCATTTTTGTCTGCTCCACCATTCCATCATGGAGGTTCCACAGATTCACTTGGTCTCCATTACAGTCTATGGCAGAGCATTCCACAGATTCACCACTTTCTAGCTAAAAAAATACCTCTTTACCTCTGCTCTAAAGGGTCACCCCTCAATTTTGAGGCTCTGACTTCTATTTCAGTCAAGTTTTTGCTCATTCTTCCAATTTGTCTAAGTCCTGCTGCAATCTCCAGCTACACCTACACCTACACCTCCAGCTATCTTCATACCATCTGCAAATTTTTCCACAAAGCTATCAATCCCATTATCTAAATCAGTGACAAACAAGGTGAAAAGCAGTGGTCCCAATACTGACCCCTGAGGAACTCCACTGGTCACTGGCAGCTATGTAGAAAAGGCCCCTTTTATTTCCACTCACTGTCTCCTGCCATCAGTCATTACACTAACCATGCCAGTATCTTTGCCGTAATGCCATTGCATTTTATCTTAAGCAGCCTCGTATGTGTCAACTTATCAAAAACCTTTTGAAAATCCAAGTAAATGACATCCACCGCCTCTCCTTTGTCCACCCTGCTTGTTACATCCTTGAAGAGCTCTAACAGATTTGTCAGGCAAGGATTTCCTTTACAGAAACTATGCTGACTTTGACTTATTTTAGCATTAGTCTCCAACTAGCCCAAAACCTTAATAATAGACTCCAACCTTAATAATAGACTCCAACACTTTCCCAGCCACTGCGGTTAGGCTAACTGGCCTATAATTTCCCTTATTTTGCCTTCTTCCTGTTACGTACCCCATAACTGGGTTGCCAAATCAGCAGAAATGGATCACTCAGTTGGAGTCTGGAGTACTAGAACTAAGGAAGTTTTATTAAAGAAACAAACAACCCAGTAATCGAAAGGATAATAAATGCAACAGTTCAGCAATGATAAACACACATGTGCACAGAATTAAGATAACAGCATCAATCAAGCTCTATCGTTGTCTAGGGGTAAATGACCAAATTTCAGTGACTCAAAGTTCAGTCCAATTTAGTAGTTCAGTTCGCAGTAATTGTTGCCATGGCGATGGACAACGTGGGGGGAGAGAGAGAGAGAACGGGAACAACTGATCATTCAGACACGGCTTCACTCACAGACCGGCGATATGGCTCACAAGCAACTTTTGGGCAGGTTCTTGGTGATGTCACCTGAGGTCACCGACTGTGACCCCTCCTCCAGATGGGGTCGATCCTCTGCAGTGAACCCGGCACCCAGGCAAGGGTGGACACACACCGGGTTCCCGCTGATCGTACCTTTCCACCCTGGGCGTTGTCTGATACTTCCCACCGACTCGTGAGAGGCACACCGCTTCCAGGGTCTCGTTACCTCGGGTGGCGTGTGTGTTCTGCCTTAGTGAACCTTTCCCTTTTTATCCCCCTGCTGGGGTATCGCCTGTCCATCACATCAAACAGTTCAGGGTTCAAAGGGGGAGCCGCTCCAGACAGCTCTCTCTCCCCCGTCCCTTCATTACACATCTCCAGACGCTGCTCCATTGTTTCTTATCTCTCCTTCCCCTGAGGGCAGGTGGCAGACCACTTGCTGATGTCACTGATGCTAACCCAGGCCAGCAAACAAATAATAGACTCCAACACTTTCCCAGCCACTGCGGTTAGGCTAACTGGCCTATAATTTCTCTTCTTTTGCCTTCTTCCCTTCTTAAAGGAATTGACATTTGCAATTTTCCAGTCCTCTGGGAAAATGCCAAAATCAAGTGATTCTAGAAAGATCATGACCAATGCATATGTTATCTCTTCAGCCACCTCCCTCAGGACTCTAGGATGTAGCCCATCTGGCCCAGGTGTCTTATCCACCTTAAGACCTTTGAGTTTGCCTAGCACTTTTTCCTTTGTAATAGCAATGGCATTTGCTTCCACTCCCTGACACTCACGGACGTCTGGCACACTGCCAGTGTCTTCCACAATAAAGACTGATGCAAAGTACTCATTAAGTTCATCTGCATGTCTTTGTCCCCCATTATATCTCACCAGCATCATCTTCCAGTGGTCCAATACCAACTCCCACCTCTTTATATATCTGAAAAAACTTTTGGTATCCTACTTTACATTATTGGCTAGTCTGCCCTCATATTTCATCTTTTCCCTTCTTATAGCTTTTTTAGTTGCCTTTCGTTAGATTTTAAAAGCTTCCCAATCATCCAGCTTCCCACTCATTTTTGCTACCTTATATGCCCTTCCCTTGGTTTTTATGCAGTCCTTTATCAGCCACAGTTGCCTCCCCCTGCCATTTGAGGACTTCTTCCTCTGTGGACATATCTATCCTGTGCTCATGAACTGTTCCCAGAAACTTCCGTGATCTCCGCTCTGCCTTTATCCCAGCCAATATCCTCCTCCAATTCAATTGGGCAAGCTCCTCTCTCATGCCTCTGTAATTCCCTTTATACCATTGTGATACTGATAGACGTGACTTATGCTCCCTCTCAAATTGCAGTATGAATTCAATCATATTATGATCATTGCCTCCTCAGGGTTTCTTCATGTTAAGCTCCTTCATAAGTTCTGTGTTAGACACAAAACCCAATCTAAGATGGCTTTTCCCCGATTAGGCTCAAACACAAGCTGCTCTAAAAAGCCATCTTGTAGGCATTCAACAAACTCCCTCTCTTGCAATCTGACACCAGCCTTTTTTTCCCAATCCCCTTGCATATTGAATTCCCTCATTACAATTGTGTCTTTACCCTTATTACATGCCCTTTCCAGCTACCTTCGCAATCTCAAGCCCACATGCTGGTTACTATTTGGAAGCCTATATATGATTCCCATAATGTTTTTTTCACACTTGCAGTTTCTTAAATCCACCCACAAAGGTTCAACATTCTCTGACCCTATGTCACTTCTTTCTAAGGATGTAATTCCATCTCTTACCAACAAAGCCACACCGCCATCTATGCATTCTTGCCTTTCCTTTTGATACAAAGTATATTCTTTCATGTTAAGCTCCCAATTATGGTCTTCTTTCAGCCACAATCAGTGAAGCCCACAACATCAAATCAGCCATTGATTGAGTTTATCCATGAGTTTATCCAGCTTATTCTGAATGCTACACACATCTAAATACAGCACCTTCAGTCCTACGTTCTCCCTTTTGAATTTTAACTCTTTGCTCTGTCTGCATTTGATTGGCTTGTCCTTCCTTACATTCATGTTACACCCATCATCTACTTGTAAACCTGTTGGCTCATCCTCAGCTCTATCACGCTATTTCCCATCCGCCTGCCATATTAGTTTCAACCACTCCCAACAGCTCTGGTAAATCTGCCCACAAGAATATTGATCCTCTCGGATTGAGGTGCAAGAGATCACACCTGCCCCAGAATAGGTCACAATTATACAGAATTCTGAATCCCTGCCCTCTGCTCCAATTTTTCAGCACACATTTTTTTCTGCCACCTTATTCTATTCCTATCCTCAGCGTTGTGTGGCACTGGCAGCAATCCCGAGATTACTACCTTTGAAGTCCTGCTCCTCAGCTTCCTTCCCAACTCCCTGTATTCTTTTTTAGGACCTCTTTAGTCCTTTTGGAGAACTTAGTTAGTCCACTTCAGGAAGGGACAGGAGGGCGTCTGAAACTTGACATATGCATCCTAATGCATTGTATTCATTTCTCTTCAACGGCTTCTTTAAGTTAGTAACTGCTGGACTCACAGAGGCAAAGGTGAAACCTTTGGAAAAACGTTTCAAAAATTTAAGCATTTGTTGCTGCTTTTGTACCCAACTGTTTTTATAACTTACTTATTTCATCATATTTAGATGCGGGAAGCATTCTTTAAACATTTCAGGTCAATGGTGAGTATGTTTCTAAATATAAAGTTACATTGCGGACAATAAGATTTACTTGCACTATTATTGGAGAAAAATATCCATTGTGGCCCCATAAGATCTATCAATAAATAAGCCTGTTATCAGTGTCATGTGTGAGAGAGATAACGAGAGACAATGGAGAACCATTCAAAATGCTAATAAGAGAGAAGAGAGAGATTAACGAGCAAGAGACACATAATTCAGATGTTGGCGTCTGCCACAGACAGTTTGTTTTGAACCTGAACTGTTTGAAGTTTGATGGACAGGTGATACCTCATCAGGGTGATAAAAATAGCGCGTTTGCTAAGGCACAACACACATACCACAAGACCCTGGAAAGAGCACTGTGCTCCACAAGTTGGTGGGAGTTTGGAGGACTGATTCATGGGAATCGGTCAGAGCCTCACAGGGTGTAGAAGTACGATCAGTGGGAACCTGGTCTGTGTTGCCTTTGCCTGGGTGCCGGGTTCACCACGGAAGAACAATCGCATCCAGAACCGAGGGGTCACAGTCAGTGACCACAGCTGGATCAGCAGGCATCGAAAGGTTTGCCTGAAACCAACTGCATCTCTCTCTCACTCTCTCTCTCTCTCTCTCGCTCTCTATCACTCTCTCTCTCTCTATATCGCTCTCTCTCTCTCTCTTTCTCTCTCTCCCTCTCTCCCTCTCTCAAGAAAATCATAAAGGATACCCAAATTTTACAAGAACGATGCAATTGGAACTCAGCAAGCCAAAACAACCTTCTGGAGATTTCACAGCTCTCAGGCAGGGAAATTTGTCTGCTGGACCTGTAACAGATTAACATACCTGAAGAAGAACATCTCCATTCAATGAACGGAGAGGACGAGAATCAGGTTTATTATCCCTGGCATGCATGACATGTTGTATGTATAGTGAAAAGCATAAAATTACAGTTAGAAAAGCAAACGTAAATAATACAAAGAAATCAATAATAAGGTCATGTTCAGAAATCTGATGGCAGAGGGGATTCTGAATTGTTGAGTGTAGTTCTTTCAGCTCCTTTACCTCCCCTCTGATGGTAGCGATGAGAAGAGGACACATCTGGAATGGTGGGTGGGGGGGGTGTCATTAGTGATAGATGCCACATTCTTGAGGCACCATCTCTTGAGGATGTCCTTGATGGTGCCCACGATGAAGCTGGCATCGTTTATAACCCTCTGCAGCCTCTTGCAGTCTGTGCACCAGAACCTCCGTACTCGGCTGTGATGCAGCTGTTGTATTGCTCTCCACTGCACGTTTATAGAAGTTGTAAGTCACTGATGACATACTGATTCTCCTCCATCTCCCGAAATAATAACAAGATGAATTGCTGGGAGATAATTATGTAAAAATTCCCACTCTTGTACAACTCATAGAATTCTTGAAACACTGCTACTTAGCCCACTGAGTCCATGCCAGATCCTTGCAGTACGATTAATTCTATTTTCCCCAATGCCCTACAAATGATCAAATTGCAATTAGCTTCTGAATGTCAATACTTGCAGTACTTATAGTATGAGTTTCAGGTCATAACTACATCGCACAAAAAGGTTTTTCCTTACAATCCCCCTCATTCTAGCTTATCAATTTTAATAGGTGTTCCCTGCTCCTCAAACAAACTACCTATAGCTTAGCACTTCTCAATCTGCCAAACATAATCAAATACACCTCCATCGTATCTCCTCGCAATCTTCTTTGCTTGAAGAAGAACAGCCCCAGCTTCTCCAGTCCAGCCACAGATGAAAGGCATCATCCTTAGAATCATTCCATCCAATGTCCTGAACATTGCCCAGCATCTCCACAACTTTCATTAAAAGCAATCGCCTGATTTACAAGTTCACATTTTTAGCCTATACCACTGTTTTGTAAAGTTGCAATATAACTTCCATGCATTTATATTCAATGACTATTTATAGAGTCTCTGAACATATTTCTTTACAAGTTTTTCCTTCAACATTCCCTGCAACATATAATGATTTGTAAACATAGATCGAAGGCCTTCAGTTCCTTTAGAGCTGCTCCCATTTAGTTTATACTGTTCTTGTACTATAATCTCTTCATTCCTTTTGCCAGAATGCATCTCTTCACATTTCTCTGTAGTAAATTACACTTGTTTCTCAACTGTACATTTTTCTTGGCAGAGTATGTTCTCCTCAGTGACCAGTTTCAGTATCTGCATACATTGAAACACCTAACGCATAAATTTTATCCCACATGCTCTTATCCAAGTCACTAAAACAATTGCCTGCTGCTGAACATTATGTGATCTGGGTTTTCTGGGATAAAATGTTGGTATAGGAGGTAGGACAGAATCTAACAATACCAGCTGTTGAACACACCAGAGGAAAAGTAATTAAGATTTGTTTTGCTGGCAGAGCAATCTTTTTTTTCTGTTGGTGAGATATGTGCTGTTCGTAGTCCTATATTAAGTTTGAAAGCAAATATTCAGTACCCTCCTGAAGCAGGACCCAAGGAAAGGCTTCAAAATGTCTGCTGCCCGGGCTGGAACATGAAAAAAACACCTTAGAAAATGAGTACACAAGGCTGCAGTTATTAACAGTCTCAAAAGCTTACTACAGTTACCTCCCTTTGCCACCTTTTGCTAGTCTTTTTTTAAAGTGATTTTTCAGCCATATCAGCTGGCTTTGTGAATGAGCGGAGAGGCAGTGATATATTCTTTTTATACTGGAACACATATCATTGAACATATTCGAAGCAGAGTTTGACAAATTTTTGATCTATAAGGTGCTCAAGGGACAAAGAGAGAACTGATCACCAGGTATCAGTGCTGGGTCCATTGTTATTTGTCATCTATATCAATGATCTGGATGATAATATGGGAAATTGGATCAGCAAATTTGCTGATGATGTAAAGATCGGAGGTATAGTAGACAGTGAGGAATATTTTCAGAGCCTGCAGAGGGACTTGGACCAGCTGGAAAAATGGGCTGAAAAATGGCAGATGGAGTTTAATACAGACAAGTGTGAGGTATTGCACGTTGGAAGGACAAACCAAGGTAGAACATATAGGGTTAATGGTAAGGCACTGAGGAGTGCAGTAGAACAGAGGGATCTGGGAATACAGATACAAAATTCCCTAAAAGTGGCGTCACGGGTAGATAGGGTCATAAACAGAGCTTTTGGTACATTGGCCTGTATTAATCAAAGTATTGAGTATAAAAGCTGGAATGTTATGATGAGGTTGTATAAGGCAGTGGTGAGGCCGAATCTGGAGTATTGTGTTCAGTTTTGGTCACTAAATTACAGGAAGGATATAAATAAGGTTGAAAGAGTGCAGAGAAGGTTTACAAGGATGTTGCCGGGACTTGAGAAACTCAGTTACAGAGAAAGGTTGAATAGGTCAGGGCTTTATTCCCTGGAACGTAGAAGAATGAGGGGAGATTTGATAGAGTTATATAAATTTATGATGGGTGTAGATAGAGTGAATGCAAGCAGGCTTTTTCCACTGAGGCAAGGGGAGAAAAAAATCAGAGGACATGGGTTAAGGGTGAGGGGGAAAAATTTAAAGGGAACATTAGGGAGGGCTTCTTCACACAGAGAGTGGTGGGAGTATGGAATGGGCTGCCAGACGAGGTGGTAAATGTGGGTTCTTTTATTACATTTAAGAATAAAGTAGATAGATACATGGATGGTAGGTGTATGGAGGGATATGGTCCGTGTGCAGGTCAGTGGAACTAGGCAGAAAATGGTTCGGCACAGCCAAGAAGGGCCAAAAGGCCTGTTTCTGTGCTGTAGTTTCTATGGTTTCTATGGTTTCTATGATCTTCGGTGGCAGAGTAGAGATACGTCTCTATCAAGGTAGGTGTAAGATGCTGCTTCCCTGCAGGTCACCCTTGGGCAAGGTGTAGCACCTGCTTACCCACCCCCTCCCCCGCCGATCAGGGTCACATGGGAGCAGGTGGTGCATCACTGTATGAGTAGCTGGTATATAAGAACATAAGAAATCCTGGTTATGCAACCACTGACGCCAGGCGGACAATCTCTTAAGAGTACTGATAATGGCTGCGGTCACCCATGTTGTAAAGACACTGGCCAGAAGAAAGCAGTGACAAACCACTTCTGGAGAATTTTCCAAGAACAATAAGGGTCATAGACCACGATCGTGCACATCATATGACACGGCGCAAGATGCTGATGATGACGATGGTGATCTGCCTCTTTCACACGTGGCAAATTTATAACTTCCAGAAATCGCTGGAGATGTTCAATTAAAGTTACTGTGTAAATTCTCAACACCTCTGTTAAAATAGAACGCTAACTGACCTACTTTGTGGCATTAAATTAACTAAAGATGTATAAGACTTCAAACCCGTTTATCTTTTTTTGCACCTTATATGTTTGATTATCATTTCCTCCTAAGATGTCCCTGGCACAAAAGAACACTTCCACAGTGCTCTAAATCAGTGCTGAATACTTCCTGGATCTTCCTATGCTCATTGATCTTTACAATGTGTCTAGTATATTGATGATCAACCATTTTACACAAGTTCTTTTTGCATCCACTCCCCTTTAAATCAGATTCCTTGTAAGGTAGCTACTAAATTGTTTTCTTACACAGCTCCTCATCTCATCTGAACTCACTTTCTATAGACCAGGACTCCCTTGCTCAACCAGCCTTGTTGTCTGCTTTAACTCTGAATTATGTTAAAGAATAAATTCACACACAAGCTTCAGGAAATGCGAACAGGCATAATGATTTATTGTAAAAGCTTTACAAAGCAAAGCAGTGCTTAACAGTTTGACTCAATTACTTATTACATGCTTTATTATCCATAATACAATGAGAAAAAATAGTAATGTCTAATGTGAGGAAATGCAAATTCAACCAAATTTCATGAAATTACCATTGAACACAAAATTCATGCAAGTTCTTGCAAGACATTAAAAGATTTGTAAATTAGTGAAAATTTCAATTTATAATCCATCTATGAGCATTATGATGATTTAATTTTGTTTTCTGGCAATTATGTTAATAATAGCAATAGTCAACACCAGTACACCTGCAATTGCACCAACCAGTACTCCCAGGACTGTGCCATGAACCTGTGCTCTCTCACAGCGATCACCAAAGTGCTGGTGTATTTGAGTTGACGCACACCTAAAACGGAACAACATTACAGAGTATGACATAACAATATCGCACAAACAACAGCCTTTCTGTCCAACAGTTTAATGCTGGTGCCTACAGTATGTTCCATACAGATCCCCCCATCTAACAGCTTCCAAGTTCACTAACACATCTTTTCTACAGTCTTCATGTGCTTACCTAGGTTTCCCAGTGAGCAATAGTTCTCTACTATACCAATAATGCAAACTATGTAGAGCCGTAACAAGCAACTCTGAGAATGTGTCATCAGATAATGGCCAGGATAAGTTGTAAGGAGCAGTTTACCCAGTGGCCCTGATCTATAAGAGCATCTTCTGAAGTTACAATTAATTGTTTTTGGTCATACTAATTTCATGTTCTGCATTTTGTTTGATGAAACTGGAAAGAGATATAGGGCATTAGGGAGAATGGTAGTTTGGGCTGCGAGGGCTATCCAAACAAAATGGATTGCTTAGTCCTCCCATTTCACTCTTTTCCACAGATGCGACCTGACCTGCTGTATTCCTCCAGCATGTTGTGTGTGTTGTTTGGATTTCCAACCTCTGCAGGCTTTATCCTGTTTGAATCTTGCCCATCTTCTATCAAACACAAATATAGGGAAAATTCTATTCTCGCTCGGAGCAGCACGTCTCCCTAAAGATTATACTGTGTTAAAGATTGTTGCATGGGACTAATGGGTTAGATAGGCAATATTTATCAATAAAGTTGAACTAATGCTAGCATGGGGAATACAACGTGGTCTTGATGATCATCAATATTCTCTTGCCCAGCAGTGTCATATATTTGTATACTTTGTTTTGCTATAACTTTTATAATCATGCCATTATTACAGGTATACTTACAATGTTTAAAAAGGTATTCACACAGCTAGATGGAAACAAAATGATGAGGGAAAAGAGACAAATGCAGGCAAATAACATTAGCTTAAATGTGCAACTTGGTTAGCATAGACAAGTTCAGCTGTACGGACTATTTGATATCAAATAACTCTATCAACTCACTAGGACATGTGTCCTATTGTCATGTGGTGTAGCAAATTCAAATATTGTTGAGATTGGCTTTCAACAAAAGTAATTTGCATTTCAGAAAAGGGTAGATCAGATCTTTGTAACAAATGGACATCTGTGGTTCTGGAATCAGAGAAATCAGATTTCATAGTGCAAACTGAAACAAAAGGTCATCAAAATTTTCTAAGTAAACCCTGCAAAATAACTATTTTCCTCCTTCAAAGTACCCACACATGAGTTGCAGAAGCTTCACCTACCTGCAACTTGTTTTCCCATTCACAATAACACATATTCCACCATTCAGACAATAGCCAGGACTGCACTGCTCTCTGAAGGGACTTTGTTGCTGATGTTCTACTGCTCGCCGATGCCTTAATGGAGGACCCCTGGGATGAATTGGCACTTCTGTATGAATCAGTGGAGTCAGATCTTTGAAAAAAAGATTAGTTAAGTTCAGCGATTGATTTTTGCATTTTGATAATTGTTTCTTTCCTGTTTTCTTCTATAATCTCTGGGTTAATTCCCTTGGTCTTCTCTCAATCATCCAGAGCTTCTCTCCAGTGTCTTCTTCAAGCATCAAATTAGACAAGACTCTGGATACGGAAAGTATGGCATGAACCATATATAACCATTTCTGTGCCATTATCCATTATCCATTATGCAGGTCATTCATGAGTGTGAGAATCATGAATTGAGTCTAATCCATCCCTTTCCAACCTTGGACAGGTGCAAAAACCACCTTAGGGTGTATGTGCCCCCTAGTCCATAGTTCAAAGACCATGCTACGTTGCATATGGCAATTGTTGCTGCTAATGTCACCCCAGTGGCCCTGATTCAGGAACCACATGGTTGCAAGTTTAGCACCCAATGAAATTCTCAGTGTAATTCAAAAAATCATGGAAGTTATTGTTACCATTTACAATGAAGGGCAACAATCTGTGTTAGGTGTGAGTCTAACAATGACTAAGAGGTAGAGAAAGGGAGGGGAACAGCACGGCCAAATAGGAACAGTATGTTCTTAAAAAGTGGCAATGCTTCAAAATAGCACATTGCATTGAGCAATATTGAGTGGAGAGGTTGCTTTCAGGGTCATATTCAGAGTCCTGAGGTCATGTATTGAGAGCACACAAACGTCCCGGTGTAAGTAGGGGCAGAATCACACCACCTCACAAATCCAAACTCCTCTCCCATTAGCTCTCTACTGCCCCACATGTGGAGTCTGCGATTCTCACATTCGCTCATTCATTGCCTCAGAAGCCACACCAGAGAAGAAGCTTTGAAGGGACGATCTCACAGTAGTTTGTTTGATGCATTTAATAAGTGACTCTGTATCCATTGGAACTTAGAAGAGCAAGAGGAGACTTGATGAAACATATAAACTCATTATGAGTGTATAGATAGCATATTCTTTGCAGTGCTGGGGAACCAAAACATAGAAGTCTTGGGTTTAAAGTGAGGGGGAAAATATTTAATAGGAACTATGGAAGCTATTTTATGTTACACAGAGCAGCATGCAATATGGAATGAGAGGCCAGAGGAAGTGCTAGCTGATTAAATTATCCCACCTGAGGGATAACCAGTAAACTAATCCCACTCCAGATCCATAATTCGTAGTTGTTAGGTGTGTCAGCTGTTTTTTTAACTAACAGTGCATAAACCTTTGTATTTTCTGACCCCTGGTTTATTGGAGAAATAAGCTTCAATCATTTTTCTTCACCATTAAGAAGAACAGAATGTGCAGTGTACCGTACCCCTTCAGTCTTCCATAGTGTGTTTGAAAAAGCAGCATGTCAAAT
Organism: Mobula hypostoma; assembly: GCF_963921235.1. Classification (NCBI taxonomy): domain Eukaryota; kingdom Metazoa; phylum Chordata; class Chondrichthyes; order Myliobatiformes; family Myliobatidae; genus Mobula; species Mobula hypostoma. The sequence continues at coordinate 52,558,260 of NC_086098.1, read as the reverse complement.
TACCACATATAAAAGTAGCAACTGGAGATAGACTCTCACATATTTCCCCCTCCAGTTCTTCAAACCATACACCCATCAACAATACCATTTGCTTTACAAAATTTAGCCTAGTTTCTCATTCATGTGTCCCTGCCATGAGTTCTCCTTATAACTGACTGTTATCACCTTGTTGACCAATAATATTTATTACTTGCACAAGTAACTAACTTCTCTGCAAAAATCCCTAAACAACTTCAAATCACATGAAGTTAACAATGAAGCACAGAACTCAGCTTTCTAAACCCGACTTTCAGTCTGCGATGGAAAAGTGACAACCACACCAAGAGAAAACATGAGAAGAAACTTTACCATTGAACTTTGTAAAAATAATGAGGTCATTATTTCTTAAGAAACTTTTGCGGTGGAGATCGCTGTGTAATATGAATCTTGCCCATCCCCAGGTGGAACTTTGGTAACAGTTGCATGCAACATCGTAGTCTCCAGTTAATGTGGGCTTGTCCCAATAGAAGGTGTTATTTCTCTCTGTAATTAAACAGTGTCATACATATTAGGTCATGTAATGCTACCTTAAATACTAAAGCAGAGTGCAGAATCATATTGGTAGGAAATATGAAGCAAATCTAACAACTTAATAGTGTAATAATCTCAAATTTAACAATTCCAGTTGAGTTTATTATCAGGTTCAGAAGGACAGTGAGATACAGATAGAATGAAAAACTCCTTGCAACATCATCACCAGTACAAAGGTTTAAATAAACACAGAATAAAAATTCCATATATGTTACAAATCTAATTATACAATGTTTGTTAAAGCAAGACTGTAATATCAAAAAGCAAAGGTGCAATAGAAATCCATGGCAATGCAAGAAGTAATCTATGGTGTTCCATTGCTGAGATAGGGTTAGGATTGTGCAGGTATATTCAAGAGCCTGATGGTTGTAGGAAAGAAGCTGTTCCTAAACCTGTGGTGTGGGACTTCAGGCTTCTTATCATCTGCTTTGATTTGGTTGATGTTGACCATGAGGTTGTCATAGTGGCCCCACTCAACTAGATGCTTTATCTCACTCCTGTATATTCACTCATCGCCACAAGTGATCTGGCCAACAGTAGTTGTGCCATTGGCGAATTTATCAATGGTATTGGATCTGTGCTTAGAGATGAAGTTATAGATGTAAAGAAAATGGTGCAGGGGGCGAAGAATGCAGTCTTGAGATGTATCTGTCTTGATGATCAACAAAGAGGAAATACTGTTAGCATACTGATTGGGATCTGCTGATGAGGAAGTCAAGGATCCAGTTGCAAAAGAATGTACAGAAGCCCAGATCTAGGAGCTTGCTGATCAGTTTGGGGAGGATGAAGGTGTTGAACACCAAACTGTAGTCAAACGACAGCATATTATCATGTGCATGACTGTTGTCCAGATGATCTTGCTCTAAGTGATGACCTAATGAAATAGCATCTGTTGTTGACCTGTTGTGGCAATAGGCAAACTGAAGGGAATCACAGTCATTTCTGAGTTTAGAGTCGATTCGTGCCAGAAACAAACTCTTCAATGGATTTCACCTGGGTATTTCATTATTAAAAAGTCTTATCTAAACTTTGGAATGAAAAATATACTGAACTATTAGGTTCTTCAATAATGGTTATTCATGATCTACATTCAAGAACATTATTGCATCGATAGCAGTACATTTTAGTCTTCTGTCCATAAACTATTATAGAGAAATAGTAGGTGAAATTAATCAGCACATTCTTAGAAAAAGAATATTTTAATTCAATTTGGTATTTTATCTCTTATGACATCTATGTTTACTTAGTCCAGATATGGGATCCAGTCACAATAGTTCTCCATATCCCTGAGCCGACTAGTGTGATCTCAATTGCAAAAAATTATATTTTCATTGTAAGTGCTAAATTATAAAAAAAAATTAAATGGTTAGATACATTTAAAATATTTAAGTCGTTTGTAATATTATAAGGAAATATTAAAACTGAAGGAATTTATCTTTCAATGCCCTTCCACTCCTTTCCCCTGGGATCTCCAACGAAATCAAAGCAATGTCAAATCCAGCAGTGAATCAGCAACATTGCAGTCCACTGCTGTCTCCTCATGGAGATCAGGAGCAGGATGAAGAAACATATTTTGGGTGTCTGATTAAAACCAAGACGTACTGAATTTTCAGTGATGTACTACCTGCAGTTCTATTCCTTGGACTTCTATCCAGACCCAGCTATTGTCGCACTTCCTGATCACTGAGAACAAATTTCCTAAATACCCTAATAACCTCGACCCCACCAATCAGTATTTCTATGCATGTCTGGATCTCCACTCTCTGCCATGATATTTTGATCATCAGGTCCCTCTAATCCCCATCCTTTTTCACTTGCCCCAATTTACTAAATATGTCACACCAACTGTATGATCTTTAACAATATCTCCTCAAACTCAACTTTGTTTCTCTGATGATGCTGCCCCGAAATCCGCACCTTATCCAGGCACCTGTCCAATGGACCTCTGTAACTCCCAGCCACCCCTAATTAGGAAGGCTGCTCAAGACTTCACTATATAGTGAAATAACGAAGGTACGTGGTGAAGTTTAGTCTGTGGCTTTAGAGACAGAAGGAAAAGTGAAAGTTCAAAGTAAATTTATTACCAATGTACCTGAGCTGTATGTCACCATATACCAAGTTGAGATTCATTGAAAGAAGGAAAGGATGAAGTTCAAACTGTAAATAATTTTTAGAAGACATAGCAGCGCGTCGCGTGTGCGCAGCCCTCCAGTGAAAGTGATACCTTATCCATTAAATAGGGGCCGTGCTCAATTCTGATTTGATGGAGACAGACATGAAAGCACAGAGGAACATATGGGGAAATTTCTGAAACACATATTCAGTTCTGTTGTTACTGTGCGATCGAGAATCTTCCGGAGGGACGGCCTCAAAATCCCCGGCTTTGCCTGCTGTTGGCAACCGAGATTGAGGTCGAATCGTTCGGATAGAGATGATACTCGGTACTCGGTGTTGGAGGCTGATCGGAGGCTCAAAGTTTTAGGACGACTCAGTCGGACTGTGGTCGGGCATGGCAGGGAGAGTTTTTCTTCCTTCTCCCATCTGCATGAGATGTGGGACATTTGAGAGACTTTGAACTTTTTACTCTGCTCATGGACTGTTCTTCATTAAGTTATCGTATTGTTGCATTGTTGTAACTATATGTATAATTATGTGGTTTTGTTAGATTTTCACTCTTGGTCTGCCTGTGTTTTGTGATATCACACCAGGGGGAATATTGTATCATTTCTTAATGCATGCATTACTAAATGACAATGAAAGAGGACTGCGTGTCTTCATAATCTAAATCTAAATCTAAATTCCCAGGTTTCAAGAGGAGAACAGTACTGAAAACAAACATTACTAGTGATTGTGAAGTTATTTGATTGTTAATTTCATTAAGGCCCATCTGGGAAAGTGAAACCAATTCTTACCCTGGCTTGCATTCTAGAGGACTTCAGTCCCATAGCAAAGTGTGTGATTCAGTGTGTAAGTACAGATGGCCAATAGATGCCGCCCTCGCAGAGTTTGTAAACAAATAACAAGGAGACATAACTAAGTGGTTAATAGTTTGGGAACTAGGTTAAGGAAGATGGAGATAAGACCCATAGAAACTATGAACATGGTGTGTGTATGGCAGTGAGAGATTTAAAACTAGAAAATGAAGGAAAATTCAGATTCTCTGTGAAACAAGCACAAAAAATATTTTTGTTTCATATTTCCCGGTGTCTGATTATTTTCACTCATATTTATTCACCTGTGTCCATTATGTGTATGTTTTATACCAGCTTTCCCCAACCACCGGGCTGCGGACAGGTGCCGGGCCACAAAGCATGTGCTACCGGGCCGTGAGGAAACGACATGATTTGGTGACATGAGTCAGCTGCATCTTTCCTCATTCCCTGTCACGGCCACTGTTGAGCATGAACGCACGCGAGGTCATTACCCTCGCGTCATCCATGTCAGTGCGGGAAGGAGATTAGCTCCTCGAGCTTGCAAGTGACGGCGGGCTGAAAAGTATGTTTGACATTACACCTCTGCTGGCATTCTGGATCAAAGTCAAGGCTAAATATCCTGAGATAGCCACGAAAGCACAGAAAACGTTGCTTCCATTTCCAACATATCTCTGCAATGAATGCAACAAAAACTAAACTGCGGAATAGACTGGACATAAGGAACCCCCTTCGGGTATCGCTGTCTCCCGTCACCCCTCGATGTTGCAGGGAAACAAGCCCAGGGCTCCCACTGATTCAGCAGTATTGGTGTGTTGCAATGATTTTATATGTTCATATGGGGAAAATATGTGCTGTGTGTTTAATATCCAAACATTACTTAAAATGTTATGATACTATTGACTTATAAGTGATTTATATAACCATATAACAATTACAGCATGGAAACTGGCCACCTAGACCCTTTTAGTTTGTGCCGAACGCTACTCTCACCTAGTCCCATCGACCTGCACTCAGCCCATAACCCTCCATTCCTTTCCTGCCCATATAACTGTCCAATCTTTCTTCAAATGATAATATTGAACCTGCCTCTACCACTTCTACTGGAAGTTCGTAAGTCCATTCAACACTTACTTCAAGCTCCCCTGATAATTGACTTATCACTGTATTCATGTGAGGAAAATATGCGCTGTGTGTTTAATATTAAATTCATTAGATAAACCCTTTTAGAAATGAAATTGAGTGTATTAGCCACTTATCACCCATATTGCGGTCGTGATTAACACCCCACCCCCACCCGATCTGAATCGCCAAAAACGATTTGTGAAAAAAATCGGCACGTTCACGCATGTGGACTGGTGCCCGCGCAAGGCTTCATTGTCATTGTAGTCTTTCTCGGGGTAAATACGCATTTGACTGCTACTCTTCTCCATTGGCAACCCTACCCCCCCACCTCCGGTTGCCGGTCCGCAAGAATATTGTCAACATTAAACTGGTCTGCAGTGCAAAAACTGTTGGGGACCCCTGTTTTATACTAACTGAAAACAAGGAGAAACAGTTTGACCAAAGTTCAAGCTCTTTCTTATAGAATCCATTTCAAACAGATGCTAAAATTGTAACAGAGATATTGCATTTATTTTCTCACCGGGTAGAAGATAACTTCCATCTGTAGTGAAGCTTCGAGTAGACCACATTCTGAGTTTCACATCAGGATGCTGGTCCAGTACTGTAATGGTAACTTGTCTGTTCCCAACTGGCCATTCAAGCATATCATCATTTTCACCACTGCACAGGTGGAAAAAGATCCCTGTATAATTTTCATAACGAGAATGAGGTTTTAAAGTTAAACTGTATCGATATCCTTCCGGGCTATAGAAACATGGACTGGTTATGGCCCTCCTATAATTGTTTTGAAGCTTTTCGGTGAAGTTCCTTACATGCCAGACACCATAAGGTCATTTGGTCTCGGTAAGTGTGACATCATCCAGGAAAATACCACCTGAAGAATCACTGGGGTTACCAATTATTCCTTCGAAAACATAATGAAACTTGGCTGTCGCATTGAATTTTACATGGGCAATGTTCCATGAATGGCTGCCATCCGCTGTAGAGAAAGAAATAAATGATAAAAACATGAAATATTTGTCAAAGTTTTAACAATCAGAATGATTTATCATACAAGGCATAGAATTTAATGTGGTTGATGAAATCTCCAGGAGTACCGGGAGTAAAGCACGTTCAGATGAAGTGAAGTGAAACAAAATGTACCAATCTGAAAATGAGTAGTTTCATGACTGGAATAACTAAACATAAAAGTATTCTTTCTAACCAGCACATCAACATATGCTCAGAGTATTATTTTATTGTAATTAGTTATTGAAAGTAGTGAAAAATTTGGTTTCTAGGTTACTTTGATAGTTTCTGTTATCAGATTTTAAAGCTCACCAGCCCTCCAGATCAAAGGTGTCGCTATGGAATAAGGAATTGTTATGGATGCTAAAATTTCAGACATTCTCTTAGCCAATGATACTCAAGTTCCTCACCCTGATCACTATCACTGCTATTTCCTGCTCACACCCTGAAATGGAAATTTACATCAGTTTCACTGGCAATTTCTACTCTGTACTAATTTACACACTGTTCAAATCAGGTTCTTCCTTTCCCTACATTAGTTTCCCCTTCTCTATTTCAGGGATAGATAGATATTCAACATTTATGAAAAACCAACAAACCCATAACTTTCTTGGCCACACTCCCTCTCTCGCCAGTTCCTGAAAGGACAATGCTAGTTTCCGGTTTCCTCTATCTTTGTTATATCGACTTCAATAATGTTACTTCCCACACCTTTGGTTCTGGTTTCCTTCATCAGTGATTATCCTTAATGAGCAGATCTTCAGCTGCATCCACCCCATTCACTGCACTTCTCCATTTGATACTCTCCTGAACCCACTCTTCGTGGAAAACACACAAAATTCTCAATGAACTCAGCAAGAGCGGCAACCTACCTGAAGAGGAATGAAAGGTCAACATTTTGGGCTAAGACTCTTCATCAGGACTCAAGATCAGGCCTTGTGAAGGGTCTCAGCCTGAAAACTTGGCTGCGCATTTCCCTCCATTCTGTTTGAGAAGTAAGAAGTAGGGTACTTGATGTGGGATAGATATTTCCCCTGGTTGGGATATCTAGACCAAAGGTCATAATTTTAAAATAAATGCTGGCCAGACTGGATAGAAGTGAGAAGGAAATTCTTCACCTGGGTGTACTGAATATTTGGCTCAATCCCTAAGCATATTCAAGACAGAGATTAGTAGATTCTTTGATATCGATATTAGACTTTTGAACAAATATTATGCATAGGAGAGATTTGAGTTCAAAGTAAATTGATTATCAAAGTAACATAGAAACATAGAAACATAGAAAATAGGTGCAGGAGTCGGCCATTCGGCCTTTCGAGCCTGCACCACCATTTATTATGATCATGGCTGATCATCCAACTCAGAACCCCGCCCCAGCCTTCCCTCCATACCCTCTGACCCCCGTAGCCACAAGGGCCATATCTAACTCCCTCTTAAATATAGCCAATGAACTGGCCTCAACAGTTTCCTGTGGCAGAGAATTCCACAGATTCACCACTCTCTGTGTGAAGAAGTTTTTCCTAATCTCGGTCCTAAAAGGCTTCCCCTCTATCCTCAAACTGTGACCCCTCGTTCTGGACTTCCCCAACATCGGGAACAATCTTCCTGCATCTAGCCTGACTAATCCCTTTAGGATCTTATACGTTTCAATCAGATCGCCCCTCAATCTTCTAAATTTCAACGAGTACAAGCCCAGTTCATCCAGTCTTTCTTCATATGAAAGTCCTGCCATCCCAGGAATCAATCTGGTGAACCTTCTTTGTACTCCCTCTATGGCAAAGATGTCTTTCCTCAGATTAGGGGACCAAAACTGCACACAATACTCCAGATGTGGTCTCACCAAGGCCTTGTACAACTGCAGTAGTACCTCCCTGCTCCTGGACTCGAATCCTCTCGCTATAACTGCCAGCATACCATTCGCCTTTTTCACCGCCTGCTGTACCTGCATGCCCACTTTCAATGACTGGTGTATAATGACACCCAGGTCTCGTTGCACCTCCCCTTTTCCTGATCGGCCACCATTCAGATAATAATCTGTTTTCCTATTTTTGCCACCAAAGTGGATAACTTCACATTTATCCACATTAAATTGCATCTGCCATGAATTTGCCCGCTCACCCAACCTATCCAAGTCACCCTGCATCCTCTTAGCATCCTCCTCACAGCCAACACTGCCACCCAGCTTCGTGTCATCCGCAAACTTGCAGATGCTGCATTTACTTCCCTCATCCAAGTCATTAATATATATTGTAAACAACTGGGGTCCCAGCACTGAGCCTTGCGGTACCCCACTAGTCACCGCCTGCCATTCTGAAAAGGTCCCGTTTATTCCCACTCTTTGCTTCCTGTCTGCTAACCAATTCTCCACCCACACCAATACCTTACCCCCAATACCGTGTGCTTTAAGTTTGCACACTAATCTCCTGTGTGGGACCTTGTCAAAAGCCTTTTGAAAATCCAAATATACCACATCCACTGGTTCTCCCCTATCCACTCTACTAGTTACATCCTCAAAAAATTCTATGAGATTCGTCAGACATGATTTTCCTTTCAGAAATCCATGCTGACTTTGTCCGATCATTTCACCGCTTTCCAAATGTGCTGTTATCACATCCTTGATAACTGACTCCAGCAGTTTCCACACCACCGACGTTAGGCTAACTGGTCTATAATTCCCCGGTTTCTCTCTCCCTCCTTTTTTAAAAAGTGGGGTTACATTAGCCACCCTCCAATCCTCAGGAACTAGTCCAGAATCTAATGACTGGAGAAAAATAGATGAGGAGTAAATTACTCCAATCTTTACTCCTGCAATCTAATCCTCATCTTTTTTTCTCCAGTCCTGATGAAGGGTTTTGGCCCAAAACATCGACTGTACTTTTTTCCATAGATGTTACCTGGCCTGCTGAGATTTTCTAGCATTTTCTGTGTGTTGCTCGGATTTCCAGCATCTGCAGCTTCTTCCTTGTTTATTATCAAAGAACTCATTTGTCACTATATACAATCCTGAGATACATTTTCTTGCAGGCATACTAAATAAATCTGATAAGCATAACACAATCAATGAAAGACTGCACCAACAGGTCGTATGTAGCCCGCAGAATGGTGCCATGATTCACCTGTGCCATCTTGCAGATTTAGAGAGAAATGGACAAACATAGACAAATGAAGTAATAGGTTATCAGTCTAAAAAGATCATACCTTGTAATGTATGAATTTTAATCAGTTTTCGAACAGTTCCAGTTCTATCATCCATTTTCATCCATATAACGAGCTTATCCATTGGACTGCCTGTCATTTTGTAGAAAAACTGAAGACACTGCTCATCCCTTCTGGGGTAAAGGATCCTGGACTCCAGAACAGCATTTTGACCTGCCTTGCCATTCTTAGTATCAAGGTACATGAAGTATCCAGCATCTAGAATTTCAATAATTTGTTAGAAACTGGAGAAAGTGGAACTCTCTTTGTACATAGTAAAAAAAAAGCCTCAGATTCATTCATTGTTTTACAACTATGGAACAAATTAAGATGCAGAAATTATTGGTGACAAGAGAAAGAATAATTTTAGTTTTACAAATCTATATCAAATGATAGACGTCAGGATGAAGCATGTTTCAAATCAAACTCTTAATCTGAAATTAAAGAAGCAATTGAAGATATGATAACCATTTATTTCTAATTGAATAAAACAAAACAGAATCATTGATTAAGTTGATATTTACATAACTGAGTGTAAAAATGTAGTAGATGTCTGTAGGCGATTGCTCAGCAGTTTAGGGGCTACTGATTATACAGCATTCCTAAAATAAGCTTCTGATGTGCAATTATATTTTGTTCCAGTCCTAGTTTGTCCATTGTTATGTCATTGATCGTAAGTTTTTGTTTCTTCCTTCTGCCAACAATGCAATCAATCCCCTTTGGCATCATCCTGTATATTCCTTTCATTTTTTTCGATAGATCATTCATGCTATCGCCTGTCAGAAGTTACTTATGTAGATTTTTACATTTGCCAAGTTTCCTTATTAACACAGAAACATAGAAAACCTACAGCACAATACAGGCCCTTCAGCCCACAATGCTGTGTCAAACATGTCCTTACTTTAGAAATTACCTAGGATTACCAATCACCCTCCACTTTTCTAAGCTCCATGTACCTATCCAAGAGTCCCTTAAAAGACCCTATTGTATCCACCTCCATCACCATCACTGGCAGCCCATTCCACGCACTCACCACTCTCTGCATAAAAATCTTACCCCTGACATGTCCTCTGTACCTAGTACCAAACACCTTAAAACTGTGCCCTCTTGTGTTAGCTATTTCAGCCATGGGAAAAAGCCTCTGCCTATCCGCACGATCAATGCCTCTCATCCTCTTATACACCTCTATCAGGTCACCTCTCATCCTCCATTGCTCCAAGGAGAAAATGTCAAGTTTGCTCAACCTATTCTCATAAGGCATATTCCCCAATCCAGGGAAAATCCTTGTAAAGCTCCTCTGCACCACTTCAATAGTTTCCACATCCTTCCTGTAGAGAGCTGACCAGAACTGAGCACAGTACTCCAAGTGGGGTCTGATCAGGGTCCTATATAGCTGCAACATTATCTCTTTGTTCCTAAACTCAATCCCACAATTGATGAAGGCCAATACACTGTATGCCTTCTTAACCACAGAGTCAACCTGCGCAGCAGCTTTGAGTGTCCTATGGACTTGGACCCCAATATCCTTCTGATCCTCCACGCTGCCAAGAGTCTTACTATTAACACTACATTCTGCCATCATATTTGACCTACCAAAATGAGCCACCTCACACTCATCTGGGTTGAACTCCATCTGCCACTCTCAGCCCAGTTTTGCATCCTATCGATGTCCCGCTATAACATCTCGCAGCCCTCCACACTATCCACAGCACCCCCAACCTTTTTGTCAAACTTATTGGAAGCTATGGCAACAGGTACAGGTCATATTCTTCCTAATTTCCATTCAGGCTCCTGGATTGAACAGCTTGTTCGATGAAGAATGTGTGATGGCTCTGGGCCTGTAGTCACTAGAATTTTGAAGAATGAGACATAACCACATTGAAACCTATCCAATAGTGAAAGGCCATGGTGAGTGGATGTGGAGAGGATATTTCCTGTGGTGGGTGAGTCTAAGACCAGAGGACACAGCCTCAAAATAGAGGAGCATCCATTTAGAATGGAGATGAGGAGGAATTTCTTTAGCCAGAGAGAGGTGAATCTGTGGAATTCATTGCCATAGGCAGCTGTGGAAGCCAAATCTTTATGTATATTTCAGGCAGAGGTTGATAGATTTGTGATTGGTCAGGACATGAAGGTATATTGGGGCGGGGGAGGTGGAAGTCTGGGGCTGAGGGAGAAAATGGATGAGCCAAGATGAAATGGTGGAGCAGACTCATTCGGTCAAATGGCCTAATTCTGCTCCTATATCTTATGGTCTTGTGGTCTTATTACTGCTTTGCATCATTTATTACAAGGTCCAAAACTTTTCTTATCAGCAGGAAAGCCATCCATCGTAAATAGAATTCTAAGTCACAATGCTGTAGAATTCTCTGTTCTTTGATTTCAATTCTTATTGGACATACTTAGATAAAAATAGTTAAAAACGCAGCACCTCAGAACTGTTATCGTTTTTTTTGTACAACAAAACAATTCTTAAGTTCTCTTGGGGCACTAGATGGAGTAAGTTGCATTTTGGCTTTGCTCCATTCATTTTTCAATCCTTTTACCACACTTTTACTATCTATATTAAAGTGTTTATAACACTTTTATATGCTTGAACATTGACTTTTAATCACTGGAATGGATACCAGAGGGAAAAAGGCATCAACCGAAGGCAAGGAAGCTGGCTATGGAAATGGAAGGAGAGAAGGTGATTTTAAACAGCCTAAACAGTCTCAACTCACTTTGGAAGCTATGTCGAAGCTCCTGGATGATAAATTCAATAAAAGATTTTCTACTTTGGAAGTATTGTTAAAGGAGATTGAAGGTAGACTGGGAGCACTTAAGCAGGAGAGTAAAACAACAGCGGCAAATTTCAGAACTCGATGAAGCTGGTAGACAGAGATATCGTAGATTGGATTTGTTGGAAAAGAAATTAACTTCGATCACTCAAACAATGGAACAGTATAAAGTCAAGATTATTGACCTGGAAAGTAGCAGTCATAGACAGAATTTACGAGAAATAGGACACCGTGAAGACGTTGAGAGTGGTGACCTTAATAAATTCCTTTCTCAATTTTTAATGGACGTGTTCGGCTCTGAACGTGTTTGGCTCTGATCAATTTTTTTTTCTACTCCTCCTATACTTGATCATGTTCAGCAGGCTTTAAGAGCAAAGCCTCCTAAAGAGTTGAAGCCTTGACCTGTTTACTCCGATTCCATTATCTGCATAGCAAGGAGCATTTAATTCGAATTGCCCATCGGAAATGGGTTATTGAACACGGAGACCTCAATTTTTGTCTGGTTGAAGACTACAGTCCTGAGGTAATGCCAGAAAGAGCGCTTTTTGAATCGGGGATGTCAGAGCTCTATCAAAGAAAGTTCCAACCAGCTCTGCTATTTCCAGCTCACCTAAGGGTTGTTCTGCCTGATAAATCACGTAAATGGTTTATATCCATGGACGAAACTCATCAGTTCCTTGAGGATCAATGTTTAATCTCAGCAGTCTAATAAATTTACTGTTTCTTCATATCTCTACTCATTTGGTTTTCTAAGTTAATAACCAGTTCATTGAACTGGACTATCAAAGTTTGAAGGATTTTGCCCTTGGTTTGATAATACTCGTACTTTGTTTTGAAGTATGAATGTTTATCACGCTTTTATGTTAATGTTGCTTTTTTCCCCCTTTATTATTTTATTTTATTTTTTCAATTGTTCGTTTTTGAAAATAATTGAGAATCTGATTTGGTGATTGATGTTTTTTTATCCTGAAATAGTAATAAGATTGTATTCTGTTTCGCTTTCCAAGATCTCGCCTTTCAAAATGTTTTGCAAACACCTGTTCTTTTTAACATTTATGTGCTGTTTTTTATGGCATTCTTTTCTCAATGTTTTGAGTGTGGGTTGTATTTTGCATTCTTTTCAATTTTGGGGATTTGCCTTCAAGAGAGATGGGGGTAGGGGAGTTTCTAGATAGCTTTCTGGCTGTCTATTGGCCAATTTTCGGGCTTTTGTGGATGGGAAGTGGGGCTATTTTTAGTTTAGTTTTTTCATCTGGGCTGATCTGAAACTACAAATATGTCTGAATTGTCATAACTGCCGGTTCTCCTTTAAACCTTTTTCCATCTTCCTGATTTATGAGTTAATTACTGGTTTACTTTATAACCAAACAGTTGTTATGGTTAATATCTATGCATCAAATACCGACTATCCTGAATTCTTTAAGCACTTATTTGCATCTCTTCCTAATTGTCATAATTTCCGGTTCCCCTTTAAACCTTTTTCCATCTTCCTGATTTATGAGTTTCCAATGCATTAAAGTTAATCCTTCACATACCATATGGCTTATTCAAGTAAAATGGATAATATCATTAACTTCGTTTCATGAAACATTAATGGTTTGAATCATCTGATTAAACGGAAGTAGATCTTTAAAGTTTTTCATGCATTGAATGCTCAGATTATCTTTGCCCAGGAAACTCATGTGAGGAAGGAGGATAATCGGTGGTTTTTTAGGTCTTGGAAAGTCAAACAATTTCACTCCAACTCACAGGATAAGGTGAAAGGAGTCTCTACTTTCATAGATTCCTCAATTTCATTTGTTCACTATGAAACAAGTTCACACCTGAATGGTAGATTTTTGTTAATTACTGGTTTACTTTATAACCAAAAAGTTGTTCAGGTTAATATCTATGCATCAAATACCGACTATCCTGAATTCTTTAAGCACTTATTTGCATCTCTTCCTAATTTAAATGAATATACGTTGATAATGGACAGAGATTTTAACTGTTGCCTGAATCCCTCAATGGACAGATCTGCGCCCAATCAGGTACTTCCAAACAAATCCACTATTTTTATTAATTCCTTTTTAGTTGACTCCAGAATTTTAGAAATTTGGAGGTTTTTAAATCTTAACGATAAAGAGTTCTCATTATTTTCTCATGTGTATCATAATTACTCTTGAATGGATTACTTTTTTATGCACGCTCCGTTAGTTTCGTCTGTTACTGCCTGTGAGTACGATTCAATGGCCGTCTCTGATCCTGCAGCCTTGAAGCTATCAATCAAATTAACTGATGTAACTTTCAGCGCTCAACAATGGCGGTTCAGTTCTACTCTGCTTCAGCACTTAAACTTCGTTAACTTTATTGAAGAACAGATTACCTTTCTCTTTTCAACTAACTTCACGGAAGAAATTTCCAGCAGGATATTATGGAATACTTTTAAAGTATACATCAGTGGACAAATTATTTCATATTCTGCTGGATTGAAAAATGAATTAATAATGAAACATGTACATTGGTTGATTATGATTAAAGAAATTGATAAAAAAAAATTCTGCTGCTCCTAATCTTGAGCTTTATAAAAAGACAGTTGAACTTCAGATGCAACACAGTTTATTATTAACATCCCCGACTGCAAATCAATTACTTAAAACTAAGAGTCAATTTTATATACATGCTGATAAATCAGGTAAATTACTGGCCAACCAACTGAAAGCTGCTTCAGCTAAACGTCAGATTATTAACGTTCGTAAACAGGATGGTATTTTGATGGTTGACCATGACGAAATTAATCAATCTTTTCAGGAATTCTATACCTCTTTATACCAATCAGAATTTCCTGATGATTCTGCCATAATGCATGAATTTTTAAGGAAATTGAATATTCCAAAATTACCATTTAATGAATGTTTAACACTAGATGCATCCATTACGGAAGAAGTAAAGAAAGCAATTTCTTCCATTAATTCTGGTAAAGCACCCGGTCTGGATGGGTATAAAGTAGAATTTTAAAAATCTCTTTCAAATCTACTTTCTCCTTGGTTATGTAGAATCTTTAAGGATGCCTTATTTGTAGGAAAATTATCACAATCCTTTTCTGAAGCATCTATTTCTTGAATTCCTAAAAAAGATAAAGGCCCCACTGAATGTGTATCATATAGATCTATATCCTTGTTGAATGTGGACTCCAAAATCTTTTCCAAAATATTAGCAATTAGATTGGAAAATGTATTGCCACAAATTGTCTCTGACGACCAGACAGGATTTATTAAAAATCGTTATTTGTATATTAATGTTAGGAGGTTAATGAACATTGTATATACTTCTTCATCTAAAACTCTAGAATGTATTATTTTGCTTGACATTGAGAAGGCGTTTGATAGAGTTGAATGGGAATATTTATTTAATATGCTTGAGAAATTTAATTTTAGCCCAAAATTCATATCTTGGATTAAATTGATATATCATACACCTTTGGCTTCTGTACTTAGTAATAATCAGAGATCCCCCTTTTTTAGGCTTTGTCGAGGTACTAGACAGGACTGTCCTTTAAACCCTTTACTACCTGATATTGCCTTGGAGCCCTTGGCAATCGCTCTTCGTGATTCACACAATATATTTGGCATTATTCGTGGGAATGGGATGCATATGGTATCACTAGATACAGATGACCTGTTACCATATATCCCTAACCCAGAGAAATCCATCCCTGCAGTAATATCATTCTTTGCTCAGTTCAGTAGTTTTTCTGGTTATAAATTGAATCTTAATAAGAGTGAGCATTTCCTATTAAATATGCAAGTTCCAATTTATAGACAATCACCATTTAGACTGGCTACTGATTATTTTACTTATTTGGGTGTTAAAATTACTCAGAAGCATAAGGATGGATTTAAAGTTAACTTTTTACACTTAATTTTTCATGTTAAACAACTGCTTACTAAATGGTCCTCATTGTCCCTATCATTGATTAGTCGAATTAATGCTACTAAGATGATTATTTTACCTAAATTTCTGTATCTATTTCAGGCGGTACCAATCTTCATCTCCAAATCATTTTTTGACATTATTGATTTTAAAATTTCTTCATATATATGGCAGAATAAAAATCCTACATTAAGTCAGAAATATTTACAGAAATCAAAAAAGGATGGCGGTTTGGCATTGCCGAACCTTATTGGGCCTTATCTATTATTGGGCAATTAATATTCGATATCTAACGTTCTGGACAGAAGATTGGGATGAAATTCAATGTCCACGATGGGTGAACCTCGAGTGCGACTCCGTACAGGGGTTCTCATTGGCTTCTATTTTAGGGGCTTCACTTCCCTTTGCACTTATTAAACTGAATAAACAAATGATTAATCCAATAACTAAACAAACAATACGAATATGATTTCTATTTCAGAAATTTTTTGGATTGAATAAATTTACCCTATCAAGTCCTATTATATGCATTTTTTTCTTCCAACCATCCAGAACTGATCAAGCTTTTCTTTCATGGAAGACAAAGGGAAAACATGTTTTCGTGACTTATTTATGGATAATTGTCTCATGTCTTTTGAACAGTCATCTAATAAATATAATTTGCATTAATATCACATTTTTTCAGATATTTACAGATTAGAAAGTATTTAAATGTTATTTTACCTACTTTTCCGATACCACATCAAACTGAAATTACAGAAAAAATTTAGCTTTAAACCCTTATCAGAATGAATTTAATAGCAATTGTTTAGGCCAATCTGAAATGTCACAACTGAGATTTCTTTAGTCAAGGTTATTTGAGGTTATGCAAACAACGCAGGTAAATGTTGATCAGATCCAGGTCAGCCATGATCCTTTTCCATGACAGAACAGGCGCAAGGATCGGAATGGTGGATTAGGTGATCATGGGAAATTGAAAGAACTCGATGGTTCACACTCACCTCTGCATTTTCCACTTATAGTATGATCTTCATTTCCAGGACTGTTCTTCACATGAACCCAGTCGGTAGCATCCTGTTCTCCCTGGATCATGCCACAGATATTAAGAAACTCAAATGCACATTGGTCCAGCAGTGTGAGAGTGGCATCTGAGATAAAGTTTTATGTGAAAATCAAAATTAATCAATATCCCTGAAGAGGACGATAGTCATCAAGAAAATGAACTGAAAACTGAACTTACTGCATTTATACATTCGATTTAACCTCAGCAGATCAAGAGCACTGAAGTCTAATCGCTGTCCAATAATGTCATTAAACGCTGGTATCTTTGCAGTGATGGTTCGCACACTATTGTTTTTGGTGAAGGAGAATTGTGGATAATGCATCAGAGATTCATAATCATATGGAGTATTCTGGTCAGTAATGATGTCATCGCCATACACTTTAAAACCTATCTCATCACCTGAATAAAAGTACAACATTGACATTCAGCAGCAGTTAAGGGTAATTTATTTTCAAAATTAGATTAAATATCAAATTTATTTAATTAGAATTACAGATTTTATACCAATAACCAAGCAATCCTATTATTCTTTTGCAACTTAGAGGTATTAAAGTATCATTTGAAAGAAATTACAAATACCTGATGTATAAATTGATACTGAAGGATGTCATTTGGCCCATTGGCTCCCAGTATAGTTATCCCAATAGTCCCATCTCCTCTCTATTTCTCTGATACTTATTCCCCATACACATGCTCATCATTTGTCCTTTGATTCTTTTTACCTCCAGCCTACACTCAGAAGTCGTTGGAATGAGCTAATTACTTTACCAGCAAGTTTTTACATGTGGGAGGAAGCCCATGTGTTCATGGAGAAATCATGCAAACTCTACACAGACAGCATCGCAGGACAGGGTCAAGCCCAGATCCTTTCAGATCTGTGTCAGTATGCTCAACTAAACCAATATACCTATGAGATTGTTAACTTGAAACCTTACCAGGCTGAATTTCATTCCACCGAATATTAACGTAGTTATAACGGTCTGGTTTTGAGCGCTCGTGGTAAAATCCTAGTGCATGCAGAATTTTATGCTCAACAAGAGGTTTACTGTCACAATTTTGACCAATGGACAAAACTTGGCCATTGTGGTTATTACCAATAAAAGACCAGCACCTGTTCAATGAAGACAGTATTTTGACAATTACATACAAAGAAGAAAAAATATAGTTGTTTAGAATCCAGTAAATACACTTGAAATATGGTCATTTTAGCAACGTACAGGACATATTTCCATATTTCCATGACATAGCCGAGGAGGAGTCATGTTGGTGCTAAAATGTGACTCCTTTGTGTTCATCTATGAAAACAGTTTAATTTCTAACTTTGATGTCTCTCCTTTTCCCTTTCAGGGTGGCTGGGGTTCTGTTAAAGGCCCCGACCTGAAGTTACACTCAGACCTCGTTTCTTTGCTGTGGTGGGAACTGCTCCGAGGAGCTCACAACCGGCCGCTTTTCGATACCTCACAGACGCGGCCCAGAAAACGAGCACGCTTTCAAGGTTGTGAGGTTTTCCAGCCCTGAGGATGGGCTGATTCTAAGCCAGTGCCACTGACTGAAATGTCACAGGAAAGAATGAAGCATCGGGAACACAGATCAGCTGTCAGAAGCTGTGTACTCAGCGAGTGGAGGGTGCTGATGTTTATTTTTGTAGAGATGGGTAGGGGTGGGGGAGGATAATTGCCTTCCTGCTGCTTGTGCGTGGGAGGGGGAACGGGGGGGGGCTTTGGGGTTCTAACTTTTTAACTGTCACTCATTCTTTGGGGCTTTCTTCTGTCTTTGTCGATGTCTGCAAAGAAAAAGAATTTCAAGAATTTCAGAGATTTCATCTCTGATATTAAATGGAATTATTGAACTGTAATGCTGATATTAAAATAGCATCAGATCTTTGGTGTTGTTGTTGTGATGTCAATCATAAATAGTATGCACGCCAAGTTCATGATTAAAATAAGCTGCAGGAATACGCAAGGATTCTTTCCAGGTAGCTGCAGAGAGCCACAAACTCAGCTATAGCTCAAATATTTAATTCGACTGTCAACGTACACTGCACAATATTAAAAAGACGAGCATCCAACCATCTCCAAAGGTAGCTTGAAATGGAGTGCAGAGATCTTCTTCCTGATCCTGGTGTAGGCAAATCAAGTTACGAACCACGCTATACCTTACATTATGGAAAAGATGAGCAGGACACGGAGAATAAAGGGAAGGGCTGGGACATGGTGTAGGCCAGGAGAGACTAAATGAGATTAGTAGTGGTTGTGTTTCACATCTTTCCTATTTCTCTCCCAGTCTCTCTTCTCTTTTTTTTCAACTTAAAACATAATTTCTTGCTAAAATTTCCCAAAGATTTTCTGAAGATTAATTTAGTTTTTGTCTCTACGTTTAGAGAAGATTTTTAAAAGTATATTGCTGTCTCTTTTGAACCATATCAACAATATTTCTTCTTTGTACATCATGCTTAATGACCAAGGCCCATCAATATATGGAGAGGGATAGGAAGAAAGATAACTCACATATCTACCATCAATTAATCATAGAGAATTAAATACAGATTTTAGGTTTAAATAGTTGCGAAGAGAATTTCAGAGTGATCAGATTTGGACTCTTTTAATGAGAGATAGAGATGAATATGCAGAAGATAAATTTGGGAAAATTAAGAATGCAAACGTAGGAAGTTAAGTTAATAGAAAAGGTGGAGCAAGGGTAAATCAAACTACTACAGATGCTAGAAATCTAAAGCACTGGTCAATATTTACAGCATGAACCTGCTATATTGTTTAATACTTGCAGATTACCTGAAAGGAGATAAATAATACTTGGCTCTCTTCTTTCACCGTCAAAACAGCACACAGTTTGTACTATTTTATGAAACTGAGAATCTTTGGTGCAGTCTATATGCAAAAAATAATTATCAAACTGTATAGTTTTATACATACCCATATAACTTTTTAAAAGATAGGAAAGATTTCTCTCCTTCGTATGGTTTAAAATCAATGCACGACTTTAAGCGAAACTGTTCAAACACATCCAAGATGATGCCCTTGGCATTTAACTCTGAAAATCAGAATTTAAGCAATTCATTTGAAGTATTTTTACACAATAAACCAACGCTAGGTAAATATAACAAATGAAGGAGTTTGACCATAAATCTCTTCACTTGTAATGGTCAAAAGCTACTTAAAATATGATTTAAAATGATACCCAAATACCGCTACTTCATGCTTATGAGATGATGAGAATGGATTTTTCTGGAAATTCTCAGTGTAAGTGCCACTATGTCTTTCGACTCGTGAGCATATGCTCACTGACATGTTTCTGTTGTGCTCTGTGAATGGGCTCTGCATGGAGCCCAGCCACTGAGTAGAAACTTGCTCAGAGTCCCTTGGAATCATGTTCCAGGAAACAATTAATTTGAGCAACACACACAAAAAATGCTGGTGAATGCAACAGACCAGGCAGCATCTATAGGAAGAGGTACAGTCAATGTTTCGGGCCGAGACCCTTCATCAGGAGTCCTGACGTCAACTGTACCTCTTCCTGTAGATGCTACCTGGCCTGCTGCATTCAACAGCATTTTGTGTGTGCGTTGCTTGAATTTCCAGCATCTGCAGATTTCCTCGTGGTTGCAAACCATTAATTAGAGTTTTTTTTTGTGCTTCTGTTAGAGAAAGAAGTAACAATATCTTAATTTGATATTTTTATTATTGTTTACGTTTATTTTCATGTTTTCAACTATTTAAAATGTTTTGAAGAATCAACTTTGTTTTCTGTTCAAACATCATTCAGAATTCTGGCAAGATTGACCCCTCTTCTGCAAAATAATATGGAGAAATTTCAGATATGCACGTTATGCGTTCATCTTTTGCTGTCCCATGATTTAACTTGAGGAAAGCATATACAGTTAATGAAGCGAAATGATCATCCTCTGGGCAGTAGAAATTGCCTATCATTCTGGGTTAAAAATGATTCGGCTTTGATTTATTTTACAATGAACAACAAGTGAATAAATTTGTTAATCAACACAAAAGTGAAAAAGTGCTCTGTCCATTTAGCAATATTTCACTTTTGAATTCTGATTGCTTATCTTCAATAAGTCCCTCAAGTTGTCAATGTAAACATTTCAAATTTCCCTGTTTGGACAAGATTGACCACTCTCCTGCAAAATACTATTGAGAAATTACAAATGTGCACATTAAACATTCATATAATATTAGATGCTTAAATCAGGACATTAATAATGAGTGTGAAGACCATATTATCAATAATTTATAAATAAAATTTTACCAAGACTATCTGTTAGAATGTATGGAATTGGGAATTTCCATCTCGTTGTTGGGTCTTTACGAGCATTCCATTCTCGCTGAAACAAAGTAAGAAAATCAATATTCCGTGAAAGATGACAGCATGGTACAAGAAATGAATCTATTATGAATCAACATAATGCATATCATACTTACAACTACTTCAATGTGTCCCTGAAGCAAAAACCTTTGGGATTCTATCACAAAGGTAATCGGAAAAACATATTATAAGAAATTCTACATGTTGATCAAAGATGCTGTGAGAATTTTCAATAATCCAGAGAAACTTAGAAGGATATACTAGCAAATTTAAGAGACTTAACTTTCAAGATAGCAGAGAATGCATTCTTTGTTATAAGTCTTATAAATTACCTGCATTTATCTGTGGGATATCCTCTTTTAAATTGCTAACGTCCACTTCATAATCTAATTAATGAAGAGTTAGAAATGAATGCATTAAACATTAAGAAAGATATTGTGTGAAAGGCTTTTAAAACAAGTAACAGAGAAAAGCAACACTTACAATTTTCAAAAGGACCCTTTCTGATCTGGAAAAAAAAATTTGATTTTAAATGGTAAAAGTATAATCAAAATAATTTGCAAATGAACATAGTGCATCTTACCACCAAAGTTTCACAATATGCCAACAAAACTACTAAAGAAAAGGAATACAATGCGGATGAGTGCATTTTGTTCCAGTCAGCAAATGCGTTGGCTGTCGATATATGGACACAATAACATTCAGTTTTCACTATCTTCACATTTATAGCATGTTTGGGACATAAATCTACACCACGGGGAAGATGAGTGCAATAGTCCAACGTCCTTTCTTCTAATAACAGCTTCATGGTACAAGAATGTTACTGTATTCCTAGCCTTGCGTTTTCTTGGTAAGTTATTAAGACAATTCAGAATGATAGTGAATAATTCACTTAAACTTAATTACTATCTCTCCAAAGAAAGTCTGCTGATGCAGGCTTAAATATTGTTCATGAAGTAATACAAATAAGATACCATATCTGCTACTTAATGAAAACATATAAAATTTGGAGTTGAGATGCAGGGTTGATATTTCTATGAACTTCAAAGTAAGTACACAGGGAGAGATAGGAATAAATTTCTACACCCAGAAGGTATTGATTCTTTAGCATTCTATACTCCTAAGAGTACGTGTGCTCCGTGCCTGACAAGATGCAAGACGGGTGATCAGGGGCTAAGGTCAAGTGTGTAGTCAGCTCTGGGTATAGGAGCATGAATAAATTTGTCACAGAAGCCAGGAGACAGGAATGCAGTGAATCAGGTGTAAGGGCAGAGTCAATAGTCTGGAACGTGAGCAGTCTCGTGGCCAGAGGCAACGGTCAGGATAGTGGGTCAGGTGCCTTGCTGGGACTTGGGTTCAAATGGTTAACCAGAGTGAGATGGGAATGTAATCAGACGTACTGAGAACCAGGCTAAGGATCATAGGGAGATGTGTAGCCAAACCCCATTACCTGGAACAACTTGTCACCATTAAAGTCTTCACTAATCAAAATGATCAACTAAATAGAGATTCATATGCACAGTACTCTTCTCAGTAGTCACTTTATTAGGTACCTCCTCTACCTAATGAAGTTGCCACTGACTATACATTCACGGTCTCCTGCTGCTGAGGCCCATCCAGTTCTTCTGCAAGGACAGTATATCAGGGGTCAAATTTAGCTAGCTACGGAGCAGGCGTTCATTTATATTTAAGAAAAGACAAATTCTATGCCTTTACCAAGATCACATTTGTATGAATATGACTTGGTTTTGAACCACATGCAAGTTCCTAGTGCAAATGTACACAGGTCCAGTATATAAGAGATTCCTGGAATGTTGAGAGCTGGTCTTTTGTAAGAGGGCAAAATCATGTAATTGGCTTTCATTTCTTAGAATCAGCAATGAAGTACCAATGTTTGCAAAAATATGTTCTATGCAAAATTCCACTGAAGGAACTAACATTGCAGCATCGTTTTGCTGGTTAATAAAGATTTCTAGAAAATTCCAGGCTGATGTCAAGCTGCAGAGTTTCAGTGCAAATTTTATTAAGATAAGAATGTGTTTCTGCAGGAATATAAAATCTATGCCTTGAACATTCTTTGATATGTATTGACTCAAGAACAATCACTTTAAGCAAACTCAGGCAATCAGGTTGCATATTTTTCTGATCTGATTATTTTACTTCTCTTTGGCAACACCCTGACACAGTGGTTTCAAGAAACCAACTTCTCCCTCAATGTTGCAAAAACAAAGGAGCTGATTGTGGACTACAGGAGGAATGGAGACAGGCAATCAGACAATCTGAGCTGTTTTTTCTCTAAACGATTTAGTCGGTAGATCTTGCCTTTCACTGAGGTTGAGGTAGGGGATCTTGGGCTTAAAAAGGTTAATGACCACTACCGTAGAGAGAGGTGCAGACAGCCCAGTGCATCCGCAGATGAGAACTTCCCACTATTCAGGACACTTACACAGGTGTGTAATAAGGGCCCAAAGGATCATTAGGTACCTGAGTCACCCCAACCACAAACTGTTTCAGCTGCTACCATCCGGGAAACGGTACAACAGCATAAAAGCCAGGACTAACAGCTCCAGAACAGTTTCTTCCACCAGGCCATCAAACTGCTTAACCCATGCTGACACAAATGTATTTCTATATTCTACTGACTATCTTGTTGTACATAATATTTATTATAAATGGCACATTGCACATTTAGACAGAGACATAACGAAAATATTTTTCTCTTCATTGAGATGAAGGATGTAAGTAATAAAGTCAATTCAAATTAATCTTTTTTTTATTTTTAGCAATTTTCCTTTCCTAGGCACTTCACGAATATCATGAAGTTTTTTTTGGCTTAAATGAAGCCAAATATGCAATGATGCTTTTCTTATTGGCAACTTCGCTTCTTTCAGCTATTTCACTTTCACTCTGACTTCCCCACTCTTCATCTGTATCGTGTATCATTGGAACCATCTTACTCTGTTCTGCAAACAAAAGGGAATTTTTAACAATGTATATTTAAAATGAATAATTAGTTCTAATTATTTTGGGACTTTTTCAATGTTTATTACTGTTAGGAAGTGCCACTTAGAGGATTTCTGAATACAATTTCCATCAAGCTGAATGTTTCACATCTGATTTTGCAAGAAGTTCAAAGGTCCACATACCTTTCACAATTACACTTGCTCTATAATGTACAGACACACTAATCCAGTAGGTGCTGATGTGTGCATTTCTGTACAGAAGTATGACCTAGCCCATTAGGCTAGTTCCGTAATATTATTTCCTTGATAATGAAATCTTTCTATTTTGCTCATCTGCCATTGACTTTCAAAGATTAATCCAATCCTTTTATGGTTGGCTGAAGAAGATCAAAACCACGAGAAAATCTGCAGGTATTGGAAAATCAAGGCAAAACACACAAAATGTTGGAGGAACTCAGCAGGTCAGCAACTATGGAAATGAATAAACTGTCGACATTTCAGGCCGAGACTCTTCTTCAGGACCTTTTGACTGTTGCTTCATTTCCATAGATGTTACCTGACCTGCTGAGTTCCTCCAGTATTTTGAGTTTTCACTGAAGAAGATGTAAACTTCAATCATCGCAAACATGAGAGTCAAAATTATTTAATGTCATTTCCTGTACACAAGTGTAAGGAGAATGAAGTAATTGTTAGTCACACACACAAAATGCTGGAGGAACTCAGCAGGCCAAGCAACATCTAATGGAAAAACTACAGTTGATATTTTAGACCGAGACCTTTCAGAGGGACTGGAGAAAAAAAGATGTGGAGTAGATTTAAAAGGTGAGGGGTGGGGGAGAGATAAATACAAGGTGATAGGTGAGGCCGGAAGGGGGAGGGATGAAGTAAAGAGCTGGGAAGCTGGAAAGAGATGCCGGGCTGGAGAAAGGGGTATCTTATAGGAGAGGACAGAAGGCCACGGAAGAAAGAAAATGGGGAGGAGCACCAGAGGGAGGCAATGGGCAGACAAGAAGATAAGGTAAGAGAGGGAAAAGAGGATGGGGAATGAAGAAGTATTGGGTGTGGGGATATTAACAGAACTTCGAGAAATCAATGTCCCTGCCTTTAGGTTGGAGGCATTCCAGAGGTGTTGTTCCTCCAACCTGAGTGTGGCCTCATTGTGACAGTAGAGGAGGCCATGGATTGACATATTGGAATGGGAATGGGAAGTAAAATTAAAATGTGTGGCTCAGGGAGATCCTGCTTCTTCATGCAGACGGTGTGCAGGTGCTCAGTGAAGTGATCTCCCAACCTATGTCAGGTCTCACCGATATACAGGAGGCCACACCAGGAGCACCGGACACAGTATATGACATCCAACCAAACGTCTGACAGGTGAAGGACTGTTTGGGGCCCTGATTAGTATTGAAGGTGTAGGGACCTCACCTGGAAGGACTGTTTGGGGCCCTGAATAGTATTGAAGTATTAGTATTGAAGGTGTAGGGACAAGTGTAGCAATTGTTCCACTGGCAGTGAGGAGGGACGAATAGACAAGGGAGTCACATGGAGACTGATCCCGGCAGAAAGTAGAAAGTGTGGGGGAGGGAAGGATGTGCTTGGTGGTGAGATCTCATTGGAGATGGTGGACGTTCTGGAGAATTATTTGCTGGACACAGAGGCTGGTGGTGTAATAGGTGAGGACAAGAGGAACCCTATTCCTGGTAGGGTGGCGACAGGATGGGGTGAGAGCAGACGTCCATGAAATGGAAGAGATGCAGTTGAGGGCAGCATTGATGGTGGAGAAAGGGTAACTCCTTTCTTTGAAACAGGAGGACATCTTCTTCATTCTAGAATGAAAAGCCTCATCCTGAGAACAGATATGGTGGAGATGGAGGAATTGAGAGAAGGGAATGGCGTTTTTACAAGTAACGGGTGGGAGGGAATATAGCCCAGGTATCTGTGAGAGTCCTTGGGTTTATAATAGACTTCAGCAGATAAGCCGTCTCCAGAGGTAGATACAGTCTTGAGATGTATCTGTCTTGATGATCAACAAAGAGGAGATACTCTTAGCATACTGATTGGGATCTGCTGATGAGGAAGTCAAGGATCCAGTTGCAAAAGAATGTACAGAAGCCCAGATCTAGGAGCTTGCTGATCAGTTTGGGGAGGATGAAGGTGTTGAACACCAAACTGTAGTCAAACGACAGCATATTATTATGTGCATGACTGTTGTCCAGATGATCTTGCTCTAAGTGATGACCTAATGAAATAGCATCTGTTGTTGACCTGTTGTGGCAATAGGCAAACTGAAGGGAATCACAGTCATTTCTGAGTTTAGAGTCGATTCGCACCAGAAACAAGCTCTTCAATGGATTTCACCTGGGTTTTTCATTATTAAAAAGTCTTATCTAAACTTTGGAATGAAAAATATACTGAACTATTAGGTTCTTCAATAATGGTTATTCGTGATCTACATTCAAGAACATTATTGCATCGATAGCAGTACATTTTAGTCTTCTGTCCATAAACTATTATAGAGAAATAGTAGGTGAAATTAATCAGCACATTCTTAGAAAAAGAATATTTTAATTCAATTTGGTATTTTATCTTTTATGACATCCATGTTTACATAGTCCAGATATGGGATCCAGTCACAATAATTCTCTATATCCCTGAGCCGACTAGTGTGATCTCAATTGCAAAAAATTATATTTTCATTTTAAGTGCGAAATTATAAAAAAAACAATTAAGTGGTTTGATACATTTAAAATATTTAAGTAGTTTGTAATATTATAGGGAAATATTAAAACTAAAGGAATTTATCTTTCAATGCCCTTCCACTCCTTTCCCCTGGGATCTCCAACAAAATCAAAGCAATGTCAAATCCAGTAGTGAATCAGCAACATTGCAGTCCACTGCTGTCTCCTCATGGAGATCAGGAGCAGGATGAAGAAACATATTTTGGGTGTCTGATTAAAACCAAGATGTACTGAATTTTCAGTAATGTACCACCTGCAGTTCTATTCCTTGGACTTCTATTCAGACCCAGCTATTGTCGCACTTCCTGATCACTGAGAACAAATTTCCTAAATACCCTAATAACCTCGACCCCACCAATCAGTATTCCACTCTCGTGATCTCCACTCTCTGCCATGATATTTTGATCATCAGGTCCCTCTAATCCCCATCCTTTTTCACTTGCCCCAATTTACTAAATGTGCCACACCAACTGTATGATCTTTAACAATATCTCCTCAAACTCAGTTTTGATTCTCTGATGGTGCTGCCCCGAAATCCGCACCTTATCCAGGCACCTGTCCAATGGACCTCTGTAACTCCCAGCCACCCCTAATTAGGAAGGCTGCTCAAGACTTCACTATATAGTGAAATAACGAAGGCACGTGGTGAAGTTTAGTCTGTGGCTTTAGAGACAGAAGGAAAAGTTAAAGTTCAAAGTAAATTTAATACCAATGTACCTGAGCTGTATGCCACCATATACCAAGTTGAGATTCATTGAAAGAAGGAAAGGATGAAGTTCAAACTGTAAATAATTTTTAGAAGAGATAGCAGCACGTCACGTGTGCGCAGCCCTCCGGTGAAAGTGATTCTTATCCGTTAAATAGGGGCCGTGGACAATTCTGATTTGATGGAGACAGACGTGAAAGCACAGAGGAACATATGGTGAAATTTCTGAAACACACGTTCACTGCTGTTGTTACTGTGCGATCGAGAATCTTCCGGCGGGACGGCCTCAAAATCCCCGGCTTTGCCTGCTGTTGGCAACCGAGATTGAGGTCGAATCGTTCGGATAGAGATGATACTCGGTACTCGGTGTTGGAGGCTGATCGAAGGCTCAAAGTTTTAGGACGACTCAGTCGGACTGTGATTGAGCATGGCAGGGAGAGTTTTTCTTCCTTCTCCCATCTGCATGAGATGTGGGACATTTGAGAGACTTTGAACTTTTTACTCTGCTCATGGACTGTTCTTCATTAAGCTATCGTATTGTTGCATTGTTGTAACTATATGTTACAATTATGTGGTTTTGTTAGATTTTCACTCTTGGTCTGTCCTGTGTTTTGTGATATCACACCAGGGGAAATATTGTATCATTTCTTAATGCATGCATTACTAAATGGCAATGAAAGAGGACTGCGTGTCTTCATAATCTAAATCTAAATCTAAATTCCCAGGTTTCAAGAGGAGAACAGTACTGAAAAAAAACATTACTAGTGATTGTGAAGTTATTTGATTGTTAATAAATACTCACCTACTTCATTAAGGCCCATCTGGGAAAGTGAAACCAATTCTTAACCTGGCCTACATTCTAGAGGACTTCAGTCCCATAGCAAAGTGTGTGATTCAGTGTGTAAGTACAGATTGCCAAAAGATGCCGCCCTCACAGAGTTTGTAAACAAATAACAAGGAGACACCACTAAGTGGTTAATAGTTTGGGAACTAGGTTAAGGAAGATGGAGATAAGACCCATAGAAACTATGAACATGGTGTGTGTATGGCACTGAGAGATTTAAAACGAGAGAATGAAGGAAAATTCAGATTCTCTGTGAAACAAGCACAAAAAAATATTTGTGTTTCATATTTCCCGGTGTCTGATTATTTTCACTCATATTTATTCACCTGTGTCCATTATGTGTATGTTTTATACCAGCTCTCCCCAACCACCGGGCTGCGGACAGGTGCCGGCCCACAAAGCATGTGCTACTGGGCCGCGAGGAAACGATATGATTTGGTGACATGAGTCAGCTGCATCTTTCCTCATTCCCTGTCACGGCCACTGTTGAGCATGAACGCACGCGAGGTCATTACCCTCGCGTCATCCATGTCAGTGCGGGAAGGAGATCAACTCCTCGAGCTTGCAAATGACGGCAGGCTGAAAAGTATGTTTGACAGTACACCTCTGCCGGCATTCTGGATCAAAGTCAAGGCTAAATATCCTGAGATAGCCACAAAAGCACTGAAAACGTTGCTTCCATTTCCAACATATCTCTGCAATGAATGCAACAAAAACTAAACTGCGGAATAGACTGGACATAAGGAACCCCCTTCGGGTATCGCTGTCTCCCGTCACCCCTCGATGTTTCAGGGAAACAAGCCCAGGGCTCCCACTGATTCAGCAGTATTGGTGTGTTGCAATGATTTTATATGTTCATACGGGGAAAATATGTGCTGTGTGTTTAATATCCAAACATTACTTAAAATGTTATGATACTATTGACTTATAAGTGACTTATATAACCATATAACAATTACAGCACGGAAACTGGCCACCTAGACCCTTTTAGTTTGTGCCGAACGCTACTCTCACCTCGTCCCACCGACCTGCACTCAGCCCATAACTCTCCATTCCTTTCCTGCCCATATAGCTGTCCAATCTTTCTTCAAATGATAATATCGAACCTGCCTCTACCACTTCTACTGGAAGTTCGTAAGTCTGTTCAACACTTACTTCAAGCTCTCCTGATAATTGACTTATCACTGTATTCATGCGAGGAAAATATGCGCTGTGTTTAATATTAAATTCATTAGATAAACCCTTTTAGAAATGAAATTGAGTGTATTAGCCACTTATCACCCATATTGCGGTCGTGATTAACACTCCACCCCCACCCGATCAGAATCACCAAAAACGATTTGTGAAAAAAATCGGCACGTTCACGCATGTGCACTGGTGCCCGCGCAAGGCTTCATTGTCATTGTAGTCTTTCTCGGGGTAAACAATGCATTTGACTGCTACTCTTCTCCGTTGGCAACCCTACCCCCCACCTCCGGTCGCCGGTCCGCAAGAATATTGTCAATATTAAACTGGTCTGCAGTGCAAAAACTGTTGGGGACCCCTGTTTTATACTAACTGAAAACAAGGAGAAACAGTTTGACCAAAGTTCAAGCTCTTTCTTACAGAATCCATTTCAAATAGATGCTAAAATTGTAACAGAGATATTGCATTTATTTTCTCACCGGGTAGAAGATAACTTCCATCTGTAGTGAAGCTTCGAGTAGACCACATTCTGAGTTTCACATCAGGATGCTGGTCCAGTACTGTAATGGTAACTTGTCTGTTCCCAACTGGCCATTCAAGCATATCATCATTTTCACCACTGCACAGGTGGAAAAAGATCCCTGTATAATTTTCATAACGAGAATGAGGTCTTAAAGTTAAACCGTATCGATATCCTTCCGGGCTATAGAAACATGGACTGGTTATGGCCCTGCTATAATTGTTTTGAAGCTTTTTGGTGAAGTTCCTTACATGCCAGACACTATAACGACATTCGGTCTCGGTAAGTGTGACATCATCCAGGAAAATACCACCTGAAGAATCACTGGAGTTACCAATTATTCCTTCGAAGACATAATGAAACTTGGCTGTCGCATTGAATTTCACATGGGCAATGTTCCATGAATGGATGCCATCCGCTGTAGAGAAAGAAATAAATGATAAAAACATGAAATATTTGTCAAAGTTTTAACAATCAGAATGATTTATCATACAAGGCATAGAATTTAATGTGGTTGATGAAATCTCCAGGAGTACCGGGAGTAAAGCACGTTCAGATGAAGTGAAGTGAAACAAAATGTACCAATCTGAAAATGAGTAGTTTCATGACTGGAATAACTAAACATAAAAGTATTCTTTCTAGCCAGCACATCAACATATGCTCAGAGTATTATTTTATTGTAATTATTTATTGAAAGTAGTGAAAAATTTGGTTTCTAGGTTACTTTGATAGTTTCTGTTATTAGATTTTAAAGCTCACCAACCCTCCAGATCAAAGGTGTCGCTATGGAATAAGGAATTGTTATGGATGCTAATTTTGCAGACATTCTCTTAGCCAATGATACTCAAGTTCCTCACCCTGATCACTATCACTGCTATTTCCTGCTCACACCCTGAAATGGAAATTTATATCAGTTTCACTGGCAATTTCTACTCTGTCCTAATTTACACACAGTTCAAATCAGGTTCTTCCTTTCCCTACATTAGTTTTCCCTTCTCTATTTCAGGGATAGATAGGTATTCAACATTTATGAAAAACCAACAAACCCATAACTTTCTTGGCCACACTCCCTCTCTCGCCAGTTCCTGAAAGGACAATGCTGGTTTCCGGTTTCCTCTATCTTCGTTATATCTACTTCAATAATGTTACTTCCCACACCTTTGCTTCTGATTTCCTTCATCAGTGATTATCCTTAATGAGCAGATCTTCAGCTGCATCCACCCCATTCACTGCACTTCTCCATTTGATACTCTCCTGAACCCACTCTTCGTGGAAAACATACAAAATTCTCAATGAACTCAGCAAGAGCGGCAATCTGCCTGAAGAGGAATGAAAGGTCAACATTTTGGGCTAAGACTCTTCATCAGGACTCAAGATCAGGCCTTGTGAAGGGTCTCAACCTGAAAACTTGTCTGCGCATTTCCCTCCATTCTGTTTGAGCTGTCAGGACGATGTAATGAAGCTGTAAAGGGATACAGAAAAGTTGACAGATTGGATCACACATGTCAGATGGAACATATTGTGTAAATATATGAGATCAAATGGTTTGGTAGGGAAAACAGAAAGGTAGAGTGTTTTTTTAAATGGTAAGAGATTGAAAGTTGCTGATGTTAAGGGGGCGGGATCTGGGCATCCTAATGCATGAAACATTGAAAATTAGTGTACAGGTACAGCAAGCAACTAGGAAGGCAAACAGTGCATTGGGTTTTACTGTAGGCAGACTAGAGTAAAAGAGAGGAGTAGAGAGCATTAGCTCTGATTATATACATCATTGATGAAACTACATTTAAAATATTGTGAACAGGTCTGTGGCGAAAGTGAGTGCCAGCTTGGCATTTGATGAGAGATTAAGGAGACTGGACCAAGAATTGAGAGGGTCGCCATTAAGAAGTAGGGTACTTGACTGGGTAGATGTGGGATAGATATTTCCCCTGGTTGGGATATCTAGACCAAAGGTAATAATTTTAAAATAAATGCTGGCCAGACTGGATAGAAGTGAGAAGGAAATTCTTCACCTGGATGTACTGAATATTTGGCTCAATCCCTAAGCATATTCAAGACAGAGATTAGTAGAATCTTTGATATCGATATTAGACTTTTGGACAAATATTATGCATAGGAGAGATTTGAGTTCAAAGTAAATTGATTATCAAAGTAACACACTCAAAATGCTGGAGGAACTCAACAGGCCAGGCAGCATCTATGGACAAAAGTACAGTTGACATTTCAGGCCAAGACCCTTCAGCAGGACTGAGAAAAATAGATGAGGAGTAAATTACTCCAATCTTTACTCCTGCAATCTAATCCTCATCTTCTTTTCTCCAGTCCTGATGAAGGGTTTTGGCCCAAAACATCGACTGTACTTTTTTCCATAGATGCTACCTGGCCCGCTGAGATTTTCTAGCATTTTCTGTGTGTTGCTCGGATTTCCAGCATCTGCAGCTTCTTCCTTGTTTATTATCAAAGAACTTATTTGTCACTATATACAATCCTGAGATACATTTTCTTGCAGGCATACTAAATAAATCTGATAAGCATAACACAATCAATGAAAGACTGCACCAACGGGTCGTATGTAGCCCGCAGAATGGTGCCATGATTCACCTGTGCCATCTTGCAGATTTAGAGAGAAATGGACAAACATAGACAAATGAAGTAATAGGTTATCAGTCTAAAAAGATCATACCTTGTAATGTATGAATTTTAATCAGTTTTCGAACAGTTCCAGTTCTATCATCCATTTTCATCCATATAACGAGCTTATCCATTGGACTGCCTGTCATTTTGTAGAAAAACTGAAGACACTGCTCATCCCTTCTGGGGTACAGGATCCTGGACTCCAGAACAGCATTTTGACCTGCCTTGCCATTCTTAGTATCAAGGTACATGAAGTATCCAGCATCTAGAATTTCAATAATTTGTTAGAAACTGGAGAAAGTGGAACTCTCTTTGTACATAGTAAAAAAAAAGCCTCAGATTCATTCATTGTTTTACAACTATGGAACAAATTAAGATGCAGAAATTATTGGTGACAAGAGAAAGAATAATTTTAGTTTTACAAATCTATATCAAATGATAGACGTCAGGATGAAGCATGTTTCAAATCAAACTCTTAATCTGAAATTAAAGAAGCAATTGAAGATATGATAACCATTTATTTCTAATTGAATAAAACAAAACAGAATCATTGATTAAGTTGATATTTACATAACTGAGTGTAAAAATGTAGTAGATGT
Organism: Mobula hypostoma; assembly: GCF_963921235.1. NCBI lineage: Eukaryota > Metazoa > Chordata > Chondrichthyes > Myliobatiformes > Myliobatidae > Mobula > Mobula hypostoma. The sequence goes on along the minus strand of NC_086098.1, from coordinate 52,525,150 downwards.
CTGTAGGCGATTGCTCAGCAGTTTAGGGGCTACTGATTATACAGCATTCCTAAAATAAGCTTCTGATGTGCAATTATATTTTGTTCCAGTCCTAGTTTGTCCATTGTTATGTCATTGATCGTAAGTTTTTGTTTCTTCCTTCTGCCAACAATGCAATCAATCCCCTTTGGCATCATCCTGTATATTCCTTTCATTTTTTTCGATAGATCATTCATGCTATCGCCTGTCAGAAGTTACTTATGTAGATTTTTACATTTGCCAAGTTTCCTTATTAACACAGAAACATAGAAAACCTACAGCACAATACAGGCCCTTCAGCCCACAATGCTGTGTCAAACATGTCCTTACTTTAGAAATTACCTAGGATTACCAATCACCCTCCACTTTTCTAAGCTCCATGTACCTATCCAAGAGTCCCTTAAAAGACCCTATTGTATCCACCTCCATCACCATCACTGGCAGCCCATTCCACGCACTCACCACTCTCTGCATAAAAATCTTACCCCTGACATGTCCTCTGTACCTAGTTCCAAACACCTTAAAACTGTGCCCTCTTGTGTTAGCTATTTCAGCCATGGGAAAAAGCCTCTGCCTATCCGCACGATCAATGCCTCTCATCATCTTATACACCTCTATCAGGTCACCTCTCATCCTCCATTGCTCCAAGGAGAAAATGTCAAGTTTGCTCAACCTATTCTCATAAGGCATATTCCCCAATCCAGGGAAAATCCTTGTAAAGCTCCTCTGCACCACTTCAATAGTTTCCACATCCTTCCTGTAGTGAGCTGACCAGAACTGAGCACAGTACTCCAAGTGGGGTCTGATCAGGGTCCTATATAGCTGCAACATTATCTCTTTGTTCCTAAACTCAATCCCACAATTGATGAAGGCCAATACACCGTATGCCTTCTTAACCACAGAGTCAACCTGCGCAACAGCTTTGAGTGTCCTATGGACTTGGACCCCAATATCCTTCTGATCCTCCACGCTGCCAAGAGTCTTACTATTAACACTACATTCTGCCATCATATTTGACCTACCAAAATGAGCCACCTCACACTCATCTGGGTTGAACTCAATCTGCCACTCTCAGCCCAGTTTTGCATCCTAACGATGTTCTGCTATAACATCTCGCAGCCCTCCACACTATCCACAGCACCCCCAACCTTTTTGTCAAACTTATTGGAAGCTATGGCAACAGGTACAGGTCATATTCTTCCTAATTTCCATTCAGGCTCCTGGATTGAACAGCTTGTTCGATGAAGAATGTGTGATGGCTCTGGGCCTGTAGTCACGAGAATTTTGAAGAATGAGACATAACCACATTGAAACCTATCCAATAGTGAAAGGCCATGGTGAGTGGATGTGGAGAGGATATTTCCTGTGGTGGATGAGTCTAAGACCAGAGGACACAGCCTCAAAATAGAGGAGCATCCATTTAGAATGGAGATGAAGAGGAATTTCTTTAGCCAGAGAGAGGTGAATCTGTGGAATTCATTGCCATAGGCAGCTGTGGAAGCCAAATCTTTATGTATATTTCAGGCAGAGGTTGATAGATTTGTGATTGGTCAGGACATGAAGGTATATTGGGGCGGGGGAGGCGGAAGTCTGGGGCTGAGGGAGAAAATGGATGAGCCAAGATGAAATGGTGGAGCAGACTCATTCGGTCAAATGGCCTAATTCTGCTCCTATATCTTATGGTCTTGTGGTCTTATTACTGCTTTGCATCATTTATTACAAGGTCCAAAACTTTTCTTATCAGCAGGAAAGCCATCCATCGTAAATAGAATTCTAAGTCACAATGCTGTAGAATTCTCTGTTCTTTGATTTCAATTCTTATTGGACATACTTAGATAAAAATAGTTAAAAACGCAGCACCTCAGAACTGTTATCGTTTTTTTTGTACAACAAAACAATTCTTAAGTTCTCTTGGGGCACTAGATGGAGTAAGTTGCATTTTGGCTTTGCTCCATTCATTTTTCAATCTTTTTACCACACTTTTACTATCTATATTAAAGTGTTTATAACACTTTTATATGCTTGAACATTGACTTTTAATCACTGGAATGGATACCAGAGGGAAAAAGGCATCAGCCGAAGGCAAGGAAGCAGGTAATGGAAATGGAAGGAGAGAAGGTGATTTTAAGCAGCCTAAACAGTCTCAACTCACTTTGGAAGCTATGTCAAAGCTCCTGGATGATAAATTCGATAAAAGATTTTCTACTTTGGAAGTATTGTTAAAGGAGATTGAAGGTAGACTGGGAGCACTTAAGCAGGAGAGTAAAACAACAGCGGCAAATTTCTGAACTCGATGAAGCTGGTAGACAGAGATATCATAGATTGGATTTGTTGGAAAAGAAATTAACTTCGATCACTCAAACAATGGAACAGTATAAAGTCAAGATTATTGACCTGGAAAGTAGCGGTCATAGACAGAATTTACGAGAAATAGGACACCGTGAAGACGTTGAGAGTGGTGACCTTAATAAATTCCTTTCTCAATTTTTAATGGACGTGTTCGGCTCTGAACGTGTTTGGCTCTGATCAATTTTTTTTTCTACTCCTCCTATACTTGATCATGTTCAGCAGGCTTTAAGAGCAAAGCCTCCTAAAGAGTTGAAGCCTTGACCTGTTTACTCCGATTCCATTATCTGCATAGCAAGGAGCATTTAATTCGAATTGCCTATCGGGAATGGGTTATTGAACACGGAGACCTCAATTTTTGTCTGGTTGAAGACTACAGTCCTGAGGTAATGCCAGAAAGAGCGCTTTTTAAACCGGTGATGTCAGAGCTCTATCAAAGAAAGTTCCAATCAGCTCTGCTATTTCCAGCTCACCTAAGGGTTGTTCTGCCTGATAAATCACGTAAATGGTTTATATCCATGGACGAAACTCATCAGTTCCTTGAGGATCAATGTTCAATCTCAGCAGTCTAATAAATTTACTGTTTCTTCATATCTCTACTCATTTGGTTTCTAAGTTAATAACCAGTTCATTGAACTGGACTATCAAAGTTTGAAGGATTTTGCCCTTGGTTTGATAATACTCGTACTTTGTTTTGAAGTATGAATGTTTATCACGCTTTTATGTTAATGTTGCTTTTTTCCCCCTTCATTATTTTATTTTATTTTTTCAATTGTTCGTTTTTGAAAATAATTGAGAATCTGATTTGGTGATTGATGTTTTTTTTTCCTGAAATAGTAATAAGATTGTATTCTGTTTCACTTTACAAGATCTCGCCTTTCAAAATGTTTTGCAAACAGCTGTTCTTTTTAACATTTATTTGGTGTTTTTTATGGCATTCTTTTCTCAATGTTTTGAGTGTGGGTTGTATTTTGCATTCTTTTCAATTTTGGGGATTTGCCTTCAAGAGAGATGGGGGTAGGGGAGTTTCTAGATAGCTTTCTGGCTGTCTATTGGCCAATTTTCGGGCTTTTGTGGATGGGAAGTGGGGCTATTTTTAGTTTAGTTTTTTTCATCTGGGCTGATCTGAAACTACAAATATGTCTGAATTGTCATAACTGCCGGTTCTCCTTTAAACCTTTTTCCATCTTCCTGATTTATGAGTTAATTGCTGGTTTACTTTATAACCAAACAGTTGTTATGGTTAATATCTATGCATCAAATACCGACTATCCTGAATTCTTTAAGCATTTATTTGCATCTCTTCCTAATTTAAATGAATATACGTTGATAATGGACAGAGATTTTAACTGTTGCCTGAATCCCTCAATGATCAGATCTGCGCACAATCAGGTACTTCCAAACAAATCCACTATTTTTATTAATTCCTTTTTAGTTGACTCCAGAATTTTAGAAATTTGGAGGTTTTTAAATCTTAACGATAAAGAGTTCTCATTATTTTCTCATGTGTATCATAATTACTCTTGAATGGATTACTTTTTTATGCACGCTCCGTTAGTTTCGTCTGTTACTGCCTGTGAGTACGATTCAATGGCCGTCTCTGATCCTGCAGCCTTGAAGCTATCAATCAAATTAACTGATGTAACTTTCAGCGCTCAACAATGGCGGTTCAGTTCTACTCTGCTTCAGCACTTAAACTTCGTTAACTTTATTGAAGAACAGATTACCTTTCTCTTTTCAACTAACTTCACGGAAGAAATTTCCAGCAGGATATTATGGAATACTTTTAAAGTATACATCAGTGGACAAATTATTTCATATTCTGCTGGATTGAAAAATGAATTAATAATGAAATATGTACATTGGTTGATTATGATTAAAGAAATTGATAAAAAAAATTCTGCTGCTCCTAATCTTGAGCTTTATAAAAAGACAGTTGAACTTCAGATGCAACACAGTTTATTATTAACATCCCCGACTGAAAATCAATTACTTAAAACTAAGAGTCAGTTTTATATACATGCTGATAAATCAGGTAAATTACTGGCCAACCAACTGAAAGCTGCTTCGGCTAAACGTCAGATTATTAACGTTCGTAAACAGGATGGTATTTTGATGGTTGACCAAGACGAAATTAATCAATCTTTTCAGGAATTCTATACCTCTTTATACCAATCAGAATTTCCTGATGATTCTGCCATAATGCATGAATTTTTAAGGAAATCGAATATTCCAAAATTACCATTTAATGAATGTTTAACACTAAATGCATCCATTACGGAAGAAGTAAAGAAAGCAATTTCTTCCATTAATTCTGGTAGAGCACCCGGTCTGGATGGGTATAAAGTAGAATTTTAAAAATCTCTTTCAAATCTACTTTCTCCTTGGTTATGTAGAATCTTTAAGGATGCCTTATTTGTAGGAAAATTATCACAATCCTTTTCTGAAGCATCTATTTCTTGAATTCCTAAAAAAGATAAAGGCCCCACTGAATGTGTATCATATAGATCTATATCCTTGTTGAATGTGGACTCCAAAATCTTTTCCAAAATATTAGCAATTAGATTGGAAAATGTATTGCCACAAATTGTCTCTGACGACCAGACAGGATTTATTAAAAATCGTTATTTGTATATTAATGTTAGGAGGTTAATGAACATTGTATATACTTCTTCATCTAAAACTCTAGAATGTATTATTTTGCTTGACACCGAGAAGGCGTTTGATAGAGTTGAATGGGAATATTTATTTAATATGCTTGAGAAATTTAATTTTAGCCCAAAATTCATATCTTGGATTAAATTGATATATCATACACCTTTGGCTTCTGTACTTAGTAATAATCAGAGATCCCCCTTTTTTAGGCTTTGTCGAGGTACTAGACAGGGCTGTCCTTTAAACCCTTTACTACTTGATATTGCCTTGGAACCCTTGGCAATCGCTCTTCGTGATTCACCCAATATATTTGGCATTATTCGTGGGAATGGGATGCATATGGTATCACTAGATACAGATGACCTGTTACTATATATCCCTAACCCAGAGAAATCCATCCCTGCAGTAATATCATTCTTTGCTCAGTTTAGTAGTTTTTCTGGTTATAAATTGAATCTTAATAAGAGTGAGCATTTCCTATTAAATATGCAAGTTCCAATTTATAGACAATCACCATTTAGACTGGCTACTGATTATTTTACTTATTTGGGTGTTAAAATTACTCAGAAGCATAAGGATGGATTTAAAGTTAACTTTTTACACTTAATTTTTCATGTTAAACAACTGCTTACTAAATGGTCCTCATTGTCCCTATCATTGATTAGTCGAATTAATGCTACTAAGATGATTATTTTACCTAAATTTCTGTATCTATTTCAGGCGGTACCAATCTTCATCTCCAAATCATTTTTTGATATTATTGATTTTAAAATTTCTTCATATATATGGCAGAATAAAAATCCTACATTAAGTCAGAAATATTTACAGAAATCAAAAAAGGATGGCGGTTTGGCATTGCCGAACCTTATTGGGCCTTATCTATTATTGGGCAATTAATATTCGATATCTAACGTTCTGGACAGAAGATTGGGATGAAATTCAATGTCCACGATGGGTGAACCTCGAGTGCGACTCTGTACAGGGGTTCTCATTGGCTTCTATTTTAGGGGCTTCGCTTCCCTTTGCACTTATTAAACTGAATAAACAAATGATTAATCCAATAACTAAACAAACAATACGAATATGATTTCTATTTCAGAAATTTTTTGGATTGAATAAATTTACCCTATCAAGTCCTATTATATGCATTTTTTTCTTCCAACCATCCAGAACTGATCAAGCTTTTCTTTCATGGAAGACAAAGGGAAAACATGTTTTCGTGACTTATTTATGGATAATTGTCTCATGTCTTTTGAACAGTCATCTAATAAATATAATTTGCATTAATATCACATTTTTTCAGATATTTACAGATTAGAAAGTATTTAAATGTTATTTTACCTACTTTTCCGATACCACATCAAACTGAAATTACAGAAAAAATTTAGCTTTAAACCCTTATCAGAATGAATTTAATAGCAATTGTTTAGGCCAATCTGAAATGTCACAACTGAGATTTCTTTAGTCAAGTTTATTTGAGGTTATGCAAACAACGCAGGTAAATGTTGATCAGATCCAGGTCAGCCATGATCCTTTTCCATGACAGAACAGGCGCAAGGATCGGAATGGTGGATTAGGTGATCATGGGAAATTGAAAGAACTCGATGGTTCACACTCACCTCTGCATTTTCCACTTATAGTATGATCTTCATTTCCAGGACTGTTCTTCACATGAACCCAGTCGGTAGCATCCTGTTCTCCCTGGATCATGCCACAGATGTTAAGAAACACAAATGCACATTGGTCCAACAGTGTGAGAGTGGCATCTGAGATAAAGTTTTATGTGAAAATCAAAATTAATCAATATCCCTGAAGAGGACCATAGTCATCAAGAAAATGAATTGAAAACTGAACTTACTGCATTTATACATTCGATTTAACCTCAGCAGATCAAGAGCACTGAAGTCTAATCGCTGTCCAATAATGTCATTAAACGCCGGTATCTTTGTAGTGATGGTTGGCACATTTCTGTTTTTGTTGTAGGACAATGGTGGATAATGCATCACAGATTCATAATCATATGGAGTGTTGTGGTCAGTAATCATGTCATCGCCATACACATCAAAATCACTCTCATAACCTGAATAAAAGTACAACATTGACATTCAGCAGCAGTTAAGGGTAATTTATTTTCAAAATTAGATTAAATATCAAATTTATTTAATTAGAATTACAGATTTTATACCAATAACCAAGCAATCCTATTATTCTTTTGCAACTTAGAGGTATTAAAGTATCATTTGAAAGAAATTACAAATACCTGATGTATAAATTGATACTGAAGGATGTCATTTGGCCCATTGGCTCCCAGTATAGTTATCCCAATAGTCCCATCTCCTCTCTATTTCCCTGATACTTATTCCCCATACACATGCTCATCATTTGTCCTTTGATTCTTTTTGCCTCCACCCTACACTCAGAAGTCATTGGAATGAGCTAATTACTTTACCAGCAAGTTTTTACCATGTGGGAGGAAGCCCATGTGTTCATGGAGAAATCATGCAAACTCTACACAGACAGCATCGCAGGACAGGGTCAAGCCCAGATCCTTTCAGATCTGTGTCAGTATGCTCAACTAAACCAATATACCTATGAGATTGTTAACTTGAAACCTTACCAGGCTGAATTTCATTCCACCAAATACTAACGTAGTCATCACGGTCTGGTCTTGAGTGCTCGTGGTAAAATCCTAGTGCATGCAGAATTTCATGCTCAATAAGAGGTTTACTGTCACAATCTTTACCAATGGACAAATCTTGGCCTTTGTGGTTATTACCAATAAAAGACCAGCACCTGTTCAATGAAGACAGTATTTTGACAATTACATACAAAGAAGAAAAAATATAGTTGTTTAGAATCCAGTAAATACACTTGAAATATGGTCATTTTAGCAACGTACAGGACATATTTCCATATTTCCATGACATAGCCGAGGAGGAGTCATGTTGGTGCTAAAATGTGACTCCTTTGTGTTCATCTATGAAAACAGTTTAATTTCTAACTTTGATGTCTCTCCTTTTCCCTTTCAGGGTGGCTGGGGTTCTATTGAAGACCCCGACCTGAAGTTACACTCAGACCTCGTTTCTTTGCTGTGGTGGGAACTGCTCCCAGGAGCTCACAACCGGCCGCGTTTCGATACCTCACAGACGCGGCCCAGAAAACGAGCACGCTTTCAAGGTTGTGAGGTTTTGCAGCCCTGAGGATGAGCTGATTCTAAGCCAGTGCCACTGACTGAAATGTCGCAGGAAAGAATGAAGCATCAGGAGCACAGATCAACTGTCAGAAGCTGTGTACTCAGCGAGTGGAGGGTGCTGATGTTTATTTTTGTAGAGATGGGTAGGGGTGGGGGAGGATAATTGCCTTGCTGCTGCTTGTGCGTGGGAGGGGAATGGGGGGTGCTTTGAGGTTATAACTTTTTAACTGCCACTCATTCTTTGGGGCTCCCTTCTGTCTTCGTTGATGTCTGCAGAGAAAAAGAGTTTCAAGAATTTCAGAGATTTCATCTCTGATAGTTGAACTGCATTGCTGTTATTAAAATAGCATCAGATCTTTGGTGTTGTTGTTGTGATGTCAATCATAAATAGTATGCACGCCAAGTTCATGATTAAAATAAGCTGCAGGAATATGCAAGGATTCTTTCCAGGTAGCTGCAGAGAGCCACAAACTCAGCTATAGCTCAAATATTTAATTCGACTGTCAACGTACACTGCACAATATTAAAAAGACAAGCATCCAACCATCTCCAAAGGTAGCTTGAAATGGAGTGCAGAGATCTTCTTCCTGATCCTGGTGTAGGCAAATCAAGTTATGAACCACGCTATACCTTACGTTATGGAAAAGATGAGCAGGACACGGAGAATAAAGGGAAGGGCTGGGACATGGTGTAGGCCGGGAGAGACTGAATGAGATTAGTAGTGGTTGTGTTTCAGATCTTTCCTATTTCTCTCCCAGTCTCTCTTCTCTTTTTTTCAACTTAAAACATAATTTCTTTCTAAAATTTCCCAGAGATTTTCTGAAGATTAATTTAGTTTTTGTCTCTACATTTAGAGAAGATTTTTAAAAGTATATTGCTGTCTCTTTTGAACAATATCAACAATATTTCTTCTTTGTACATCATGCTTAATGACCAAGGCCCATCAATATATGGAGAGGGATAGGAAGAAAGATAACTCACATATCTACCATCAATTAATCATAGAGAATTAAATACAGATTTTAGGTTTAAATAGTTGCGAAGAGAATTTCAGAGTGATCAGATGAGGACTCTTTTAATGAGAGATAGAGATGAATATGCAGAAGATAAATTTGGGAAAATTAAGAATGCAAATGTAGAAAGTTAAGTTAATAGAAAAGGTGGAGCAAGGGTAAATCAAACTACTACAGATGCTAGAAATCTAAAGCACTGGTCAATATTTACAGCATGAACCTGCTATATTGTTTAATACTTGCAGAGTACCTGAAAGGAGATAAATAATACTTGGCTCTCTTCTTTCACAGTCAAAACAGCACACAGTTTGTACTATTTTATGAAACTGAGAATCTTTGGTGCAGTCTATATGCAAAAAATAATTATCAAACTGTATAGTTTTATACATACCCATATAACTTTTTAAAAGATAGGAAAGATTTCTCTCCTTCGTATGGTTTAAAATCAATGCACGACTTTAAGCGAAACTGTTCAAACACATCCAAGATGATGCCCTTGGCATTTAACTCTGAAAATCAGAATTTAAGCAATTCATTTGAAGTATTTTTACACAATAAACCAACGCTAGGTAAATATAACAAATGAAGGAGTTTGACCATAAATCTCTTCACTTGTAATGGTCAAAAGCTACTTAAAATATGATTTAAAATGATACCCAAATACCGCTACTTCATGCTTATGAGATGATGAGAATGGATTTTTCTGGAAATTCTCAGTGTAAGTGCCACTATGTCTTTCAACTCCTGAGCATATGCTCACTGACATGTTTCTGTTGTGCTCTGTGAATGGGCTCTGCATGGAGCCCAGCCACTGAGTAGAAACTTGCTCAGAGTCCCTAGGAATCATGTTCCAGGAAACAATTAATTTGAGCAACACACACAAAAAATGCTGGTGAATGCAACAGACCAGGCAGCATCTATAGGAAGAGGTACAGTCAATGTTTCAGGCCGAGACCCTTCATCAGGAGTCCTGACGTCAACTGTACCTCTTCCTGTAGATGCTACCTGGCCTGCTGCTTTCACCAGCATTTTGTGTGTGCGTTGCTTGAATTTCCAGCATCTGCAGATTTCCTCGTGGTTGCAAACTATTAATTAGTTTTTTTTTTGTGCTTCTGTTAGAGAAAGAAGTAACAATATCTTAATTTGATATTTTTATTATTGTTTACATTTATTTTCATGTTTTCAACTATTTAAAATGTTTTGAAGAATCAACTTTGTTTTCTGTTCAAACATCATTCAGAATTCTGGCAAGATTGACCCCTCTTCTGCAAAATAATATGGAGAAATTTCAGATATGCACGTTATGCGTTCATCTTTTGCTGTCCCATGATTTAACTTGAGGAAAGCATATACAGTTAATGAAGCGAAATGATCATCCTCTGGGCAGTAGAAATTGCCTATCATTCTGCGTCAAAAATGATTTGGCTTTGATTTATTTTACAATGAACAACAACAGTGAATAAATTTGTTAATCAACACAAAAGTGAAAAAGTGCTCTGTCCATTTAGCAATATTTCACTTTTGAATTCTGATTGCTTATCTTCAATAAGTCCCTCAAGTTGTCAATGTAAACAGTTCAAATTTCCCTGTTTGGACAAGATTGACCACTCTCCTGCAAAATACTATTGAGAAATTTCAAATGTGCACATTAAACATTCATATAATATTAGATGCTTAAATCAGGACATGAATAATGAGTATGAAGACCTCCATATTATCAATAATTTATAAATAAAATGTTACCAAGACTATCTGTTAGAATGTATGGAATTGGGAATGTCCATCTCTTTGTTGGGTCTTTACGAGCATTCCGTTCTCGCTGAAACAAATTAAGGAAATCAATATTCCATGAAAGATGACAACATGGTACAACAAATGAATCTATTATGAATCAACATAATGCATATCATACTTACAACTACTGCAATGTCTCCCTGAAGCAAAAACCTTTGGAATTCTATCAGAAAGGTAATCCGAAAAACATATTATAAGAAATTCTACATGTTGATCAAAGATGCTGTGAGAATTTTCAATAATCCAGAGAAATTTAGAAGGATATACTAGTAAATTTAAGAGACTTAACTTTCAAGATAGTAGAGAATGCATTCTTTGTTCTAAGTCTTATAAATTACCTGCATTTATCTGTGGGATATCCTCTTTTAAATTGCTAACATCCACTTCATAATCTAATTAATGAAGAATTAGAAATGAATGCATTAAACATTAAGAAAGATATTGTGTGAAAGGCTTTTAAAACAAGTAACAGAGAAAAGCAACACTTACAATTTTCAAACGGACCCTTTCTGATCTGGAAAAAAAATATTTGATTTTAAATGGTAAAAGTATAATCAAAATAATTTGCAAATGAACATAGTGCATCTTACCACCAAAGTTTCACAATATGCCAACAAAACTACTAAAGAAAAGGAATACAATGCGGATGAGTGCATTTTGTTCCACTTAGCAAATGCATTGGCTGTCGATATATGGACACACTAACATTCAGTTTTCACTATCTTCACATTTATAGCATGTTTGGGACATAAATCTGCACCACGGGGAAGATGAGTGCAATAGTCCAACGTCCTTTCTTCTAATAACAGCTTCATGGTACAAGAATGTTACTGTATTCCCAGCCTTGCATTTTTTTGGTAAGTTATTAAGACAATTCAGAAGGATAGTGAATAATTCACTTAAACTTAATTACTATCTCTCCAAAGAAAGTCTGCTGATGCAGGCTTAAATATTGTTCATGAAGTAATACAAATAAGATACCATATCTGCTACTTAATGAAAACATATAAAATTTGGAGTTGAGATGCAGGGTTGATATTTCTATGAACTTCAAAGTAAGTACACAGGGAGAGATAGGAATAAATTTCTTCACCCAGAAGGTATTGATTCTTTAGCATTCTATACTCCTAAGAGTACGTGTGCTCCGTGCCTGACAAGATTTAAGACGGGTGATCAGGGGCTCGGGTCAAGTGTATAGTCAGCTCTGGGTTTAGGAGCATGAATAAATTTGTCATGGAAGCCAGGAGACAGGAATGCGGTGAATCAGGTGGAAGGGCTTGTCAATAGTCTGGAACGTGAGCAGTCTCATGGCCAGAGGCAGGGGTCAGGATAGTGGGTCAGGTGCCTTGCTGGGACTTGGGTTCAGATGGTTAACCAGAGTGAGATGGGAATGTAATCAGACGTACTGAGAACCAGGCTAAGGATCATAGAGAGATGTGTGGCCAAACCCCATTACCTGGAACAACTTGTCACCATTAAGGTCTTCTCTAATCAAAATGATCATCTAAATACAGATTCATATGCACGGTACTCTTCTCAGTAGTCACTTTATTAGGTACCTCCTCTACCTAATGAAGTTGCCACTGACTATACATTCACGGTCTCCTGCTGCTGAGGCCCATCCAGTTCTTCTGCAAGTACAGTATATCAGGGGTCAAATTTAGCTAGGTACGGAGCAGCTTTCACTTATATTTAAGAAAAGACAAATTCTATGCCTTTACCAAGATCACATTTGTATTAATATCACTTGGTTTTGAACCACATGCAAGTTCCTAGTGCAAATGTACACAGGTCCAGTATATAAGAGAATCCTAGAATGTTGAGAGCCAGTCTTTTGTAAGAGGGCAAAATCATGTAATTGGCTTCCATTTCTTAGAATCAGCAATGAAGTACCAATGCTTGCAAAGATATGTTCTATGCAAAATTCCACTGAAGGAACTAACATTGCAGCATCGTTTTGCTGGTTAATAAAGATGTCTAGAAAATTCCAGGCTGATGTCAAGCTGCACAGTTTTAGTGCAAATTTTATTAAGATAAGAATGTGTTTCTGCAGGAATATAAAATCTATGCCTTGAACATTCTTTGATATGTATTGACTCAAGAACAATCACTTTAAGCAAACTCAGGCAATCAGGTTGCATATTTTTCTGATCTGATCATTTTAATTCTCTTTGGCAACACCCTGACACAGTGGTTTCAAGAAAACAACTTCTCCCTCAATGTGAGCTGATTGTGGACTACAGGAGGAATGGAGACAGGCTAGCCCCTACTGACATCAATGGACCTGGGACTAAGAGGGTGAACAACTTTAAGTTCCACTGCATAAGCATCACCGAATGTCTCATGTGGCCTGCACATATAGGCTGTGTGGTGAAAAAGGAACAACAGCACCTCTTTTACCTCAGACCGTTGAAGAAATTTGTTATGTGCCCCCAAAGCCTACGATCTTTCTACAGGGGCACAATTGAGAGCATCCTGACTGGCTGCATCACTGTCTGGTATGGGCACTGTGTTTCTCTCAATCACAGGACTCTGCAGAGTAGGGTCGCCAACCGGTCGATCTTTGAGACTGTCCCAGTAGATCCCGATGAAAAATCAGAAATAAATACACAAATACTGTTGTAATGTGAGCATTATAAAAATAAGTAATACTGATTAGGATAATGGTAATACAGCAATATTTTCGCTAAAAGCTGTTTGTAAAGAGAGATTGTTTCCGGGTTGCGGGAGTTTAGTTCCGTACTTTCTGCCCAGTGCGCATGTGTGTATTTTCCCCGCCATGCACCGCGTTTTCAGTGTAGCCTGTGCTGTATCAAAGTGACCAATCAGATTAGATAAGAGTACAGACTGTCGCAAACATCAATATACGGCATCGTCCCCAACCTCCGGGCCGCGAAGCAGGCAGGGGTACAGCGGTAGTCGGGACGCACACAGCACATTTTTAAGAAAAAAGCTGAAATAAACAAGCTAATTAATTGGGTGCTGCCTGGCACGTAAATGTCGGCTCAGATCAGAGGTGACGCAATCGGCAATCGTGATATCCTGATAGCATAGTGGAGGCTCCACGAAAGAAGGCGAAAACATACAAATTCCATCCAGAATGGGAAGAGGAATTTCTATTTACCTTGGTGAAAGACAAGTATGTATGTTGTGCCACCAAACACAAGCACTGTCTATAAGAGGGAATCTGGAGCAGCACCGCAACACCAACCACCAGGAATTTAAAGAAACCTACCCCCCAAAGAGCGCAATTCATGCCTGGAAAGTTGAGCTGAAATTGGGGTTGAAGGCCCAGCAGTCGTTTTCCACAAAACAAGCTGCTCAAAATAAGGCTGCTATTGAAGCATCATTTCGTGTAAGTCACCTTATGGCTGAACACAAGAAGCCTTTTACAGATGGCGATTTATTCAAGGAAGCAATGGTCATTACCGCAGAGACTGTTTTTAATGACTTTAAAAATAAAAATGGCATCACAACCGTAATACATAATATACTGCTTGGCCCTGCAACAGTGACAAGGAGGGTAGAGTCACCGTCAGAGGATGTGAATATTTTTCACTACAGTTCGATGAATCCCTGGATGTAATGCAAACAGCTCAGCTTGTTGTATTTGTCACAATGGCTTTCCAGGATTTTACAACAAAGGAGGACTTCCTCACTCTTTTTCAATTAAAGGAAAGAACGAGAGGTGAGGATATTTACAATGAGTTTTAAAAATTATGTCCGTGAAAATGATATCCCCATTCATAAACGGGTGGGAATTACTACTGATGGGGCCAAGCAATGCTGGGTGTGTCCATCAGTTTTATAGCACTGAAAGTGCCTACCTCGGGTTAACTTATCAATGTGAAGTTGCATTTTAACAGATGAAAATTATTAAATCTAAGTACAGGAGCTGATTTACTGACAGACACCTCACTAGGGTTGCCAACTGTCTCACTCCCAAATAAGGGACAAAAGTAACAGTCAAATCCCGGGACATTTGTGTTTACCCCGAGAAAGACTACCATGACCATGAAGCCTTGCACGAGCACCTCTGTGCGCATGCGTGATGTGCCGAATTTTTTTTTAACCCCATGAATCGGTTTTGGCTCAATCTTCATTATTTCTACTTTATATAGGCTGTGTATTTATCATCTCATTCCTGCTTTTACTATATGTTAATGCTATTTTAGGTTTTATGTGTTATTTGGTATGATTTGGTAGGTTTTTTTTGGGTCTAGGAACACGCAAAAAAATTTCCCATATAGATTAATTTTTCGTGTTGAAATAAAATTAAATAATGAAACTTAGAAATAAAGGTGTGAAGTATTGTAATATTCTTAAAGAAAGACAGCTATGGCCTGTTTGATATGCTAGTTACAGTGTTTTCTTGTTTGAATTCATTTGAAAGTTTGACAAAAGTATTCTGTATAATTCAAATACAATTCACCCAAATAAAAGGCCTCAAACTGGAAGTACAATCTGAGCTGTTTTTTCTCTAAACGATTTAGTCGGTAGATCTTGCCTTACACTGAGGTTGAGGTAGGGGATTTTGGGCTTAAAAAGGTTAATGACCACTACCGTAGAGAGAGGTGCAGACAGCCCAGTGCATCCGCAGATGAGAACTTCCCACGATTCAGGACACTTACACAGGTGTGTAGAAAGGGCCCAAAGGATCATTAGGTACCTGAGTCACCCCAACCACAAACTGTTTCAGCTGCTACCATCCGGGAAACGGTACAACAGCATAAAAGCCAGGACTAACAGCTCCGGAACAGTTTCTTCCACCAGGCCATCAAACTGCTTAACCCATGCTGACACAAATGTATTTCTATATTCTACTGACTATCTTGTTGTACATAATATTTATTATAAATGCAACATTGCACATTTAGACAGAGACATAACGAAAGTATTTTTCTCTTCATTGAGATGAAGGATGTAAGTAATAAAGTCTATTCAAATTAATCTTTTTTTTATTTTTAGCAATTTTCCTTTCCTAGGCACTTCATGAATATCATGAAGATTTTTTTGGCTTAAATGAAGCCAAATATGCAATGATGCTTTTCTTATTGGCAACTTCGCTTCTTTCAGCCATTTCACTTTCACTCTGACTTCCCCACTCTTCATCTGTATCGTGTATCATTGGAACCATCTTACTCTGTTCTGCAAACAAAAGGGAATTTTTAACAATGTATATTTAAAATGAATAATTAGTTCTAATTATTTTGGGACTTTTTCAATGTTTATTCCTGTTAGGAAGTGCCACTTAGAGGATTTGTGAATACAATTTCCAACAAGCTCAATGTTTCACATCTGATTTTGCAAGAAGTTCAAAGGTCCACATACTTTTCACAATTACACTTGCTCTATAATGTACAGACACACTAATCCAGTAGGTGCTGATGTGTGCATTTCTGTACAGAAGTATGACCTGGCCCATTAGGCTAGTTCAGTAATATTATTTCCTTGATAATGAAACTTTCTATTTTTCTCATCTGCCATTGACTTTCAAAGATTAATCCAATCCTTTTATGGTTGGCTGAAGAAGATCAAAACCATGAGAAAATCTGCAGGTACTGGAAAATCAAGGCAAAACACACAAAATGTTGGAGGAACTCAGCAGGTCAGCATCTATGGAAATGAATAAACTGTCGACATTTCAGGCCAAGACTCTTCTTCAGGACCTTTTGACTGTTGCTTCATTTCCATAGATGTTACCTGACCTGCTGAGTTTCTCCAGTATTTTGTGTTTTCACTGAAGAAGATGTAAACTTCAATCATCGCAAACATGAGAGTCAAAATTATTTAATGTCATTTCCTGTACACAAGTGTAAGGAGAATGAAGTAATTGTTAGTCACACACACAAAATGTTGGAGGAACTCAGCAGGCCAAGCAACATCTAATGGAAAAACTACAGTTGATATTTTAGACCGAGACCTTTCAGAAGGACTGGAGAAAAAAAGATGTGGAGTAGATTTAAAAGGTGAGGGGTGGGTGAGAGATAAATACAAGGTGATAAGTGAGGCCGGAAGGGGGAGGGATGAAGTAAAGAGCTGGGAAGCTGGAAAGAGATGCCGGGCTGGAGAAAGGGGTATCTTATAGGAGAGGACAGAAGGCCACGGAAGAAAGAAAATAGGGAGGAGCACCAGAGGGAGGCAATGGGCAGACAAGAAGATAAGGTAAGAGAGGGAAAAGAGGATGGGGAATGAAGATGTATTGGGTGTGGGGGCATGAACAGAACTTCGAGAAATCAATGTCCCTGCCTTTAGGTTGGAGGCTATCCAGAGGGATATAAGGTGTTGTTCCTCCAACCTGAGTGTGGCCTCATTGTGACAGTAGAGGAGGCCATGGATTGACATATTGGAATGGGAATGGGAAGTAAAATTAAAATGTGTGGCTCAGGGAGATCCTGCTTCTTCATGCAGACGGTGTGCAGGTGCTCAGTGAAGTGATCTCCCAATCTATGTCAAGTCTCACCGATATACAGGAGGCCACACCAGGAGCACCGGACACAGTATATGACACCCAACAGTCTGACAGGTGAAGGACGGTTTGGGGCCCTGATTAGTATTGAAGGTGTAGGGACCTCACCTGGAAGGGCTGTTTGGGGCCCTGAATAGTATTGAAGTATTAGTATTGAAGGTGCAGGGACAAGTGTAGCAATTGTTCAGCTTGCAGTGGGGAGAGACGAATAGACAAGGGAGTCACATGGAGACTGATCCCTGCAGAAAGTAGAAAGTGTGGGGGAGGGAAAGATGTGCTTGGTGGTGAGATCTCATTGGAGATGGTGGACGTTCTGGAGAATTATTTGCTGGACACAGAGGCTGGTGGTGTGATAGGTGAGGACAAGAGGAACCCTACTCCTGGTAGAGTGGCGACAGGATGGGGTGAGAGCAGACGTCCATGAAATGGAAGAGATGCAGTTGAGGGCAGCATTGATGGTGGAGAAAGGGTAACTCCTTTCTTTGAAACAGGAGGACATCTTCTTCATTCTAGAATGAAAAGCCTCATCCTGAGAACAGATATGATGGAGATGGAGGAATTGAGAGAAGGGAATGGCGTTTTTACAAGTAACGGGTGGGAGGAAATATAGTCCCGGTATCTGTGAGAGTCCCTGGGTTTATAATAGACCTCAGTAGATAAGTCGTCTCCAGAGGTAGATACAGTGAGACCGGGAAAGGGGAGGAAGGTGTTGGAAATGGACCAGGTAAATTTGAGAGTAAGGTGGAAGTTGGAGGCAAAGTTGATGAAGTCAACAAGTTCCACATGGGTGCAGGAAGCAGCGCCAATGCAGTCGTCAATGTAGCGTAGGAAAAGTGGGGAACAGACACGTGTGTAGGGTTGAAACATAGCTGACAAAATAGCAGGCATAGCTGCGACCCATGATTGATTGATTGATTTCTATATTCTCATGTATTGCATTGTAATGCCACTGCTACGTTAACAATTTTTACGATTCTGCCTCTGAACCTGTCGTTAATCATATTGGTGACTGTCCAATGTGACAGAAACGGATTTTTTGATATATACCATTGGCACGTGGCCAAGTGGTTAAGGCATTGGTCTGGTGATCTGTCGGTCGATAGTTCGAGCCTCAGCTGAGGCAGCGTGTTGTGTTCTTGAGCAAGGCACTTAACCACACATTGCCCTGCGACAACACCGGTGCCAAGCTGTATCGGCCCCTAGTGCCCTTCCCTTGGACAACATCGGTGGCGTGGAGAGGGGATACTTGCAGCATAGGCATCTGCTGGTCTTCCATACACCCTTGCCCAGGCCTGCATCCTGGAAACCTTCCAAGGCGCAAATCCATGGTCTCATGAGACTAATGGATGCCTATAGATATATACCATTATCAGCTATTCAAAGTACTTTGTGGTGATTCGTGTCAGTGCCACTGGGTGGCAATCATTTAGCTCTGAAGGTTTAGAGTTCTTTGGTACAGGGATGATGGCGGCTGATTTGAAGCATGTGGAGACAGCAGCCCAGATGAATGAAGTGTTGAAGATGTCCACAAGATTATCAATTAGCTGGTGTGCACACTCCTTGAATACTCGGCCTGGAATGTTGTCTGTCTTAAATAGACTGTAAATAAAATATTTTTATGAATACTTTTAGATATAAATATAATATTTTAAGCAACTACTTACACTTCAAGAAACTTAAATTTTACTTGGAAGAACACTTAAATAGCTTTGCATGGCCTGCACAATAACACCCACCAAAACCGTAATCCCACCTCAAGATTCAAGATTCACATTTATTTATCACATGCACATACATCAAAAATACACAGTGAAAGGTGTCATTTGTGTTAACAACCAACATACACAAGGGTCTGGTAGGCAGCCTGCAAGAGTCACCACAACATTCTGGCATCAACATAGCATGCCCCCAATGCTCAGCAGGACAACACAGAACTCAACAGGAAACAAAACAGCAAAAACAGTGAAACAAGCCCCATTCCTGTCTCCCACCCATACACGTACACACATGCACAGTCTTTCATCCACAGCACAGGCCAGCTTCAGCTTCCAGCCTCCAGTGAACTTGGGCTCGAACTCACAGACACTGGGCCCCCAACTTCCTCAGTGTACTCACAGAGATCTGCAGATTCCGGCTCTGGCCAATGGGCCTCAACTTCTGGTCTTCCATTTCAACCTTTGGGCCCCAGTCCTTCACATTGAGCCCAGGATCTATTAGTCACCAAACTGTAGCTCTCGAGCTCTGCACTGGCTGATGGTGGGAACACGAAAGCTGGACCTTGAGCTCCTTTCTCACCCATTCGCAAACACAGGTTGTCATTAGACCTTGTTCCTCCAGCCTGCATGGAATTCCAACTCCTGATCCCTCCGACAACTTACTAATTCCGAATCCTCCAACAACTCACTAACTCCTGATCCCTCCAACAACTCACTAACTCCTGATCCCTCTGACAACTCACTAACTCTGAATCCCTCCAACAGTTCAGTAACTCCGAATCCCTCCAACAACTCATTAACTCCAGATCCCTCCGACAACTCACTAACTCCGAATCCCTCCAACAACTCACTAACTCCGAATCACTCTGACAGCTCACTAACCCCGAATCCTTCCAACAACTCACTATCTCCTAATTCCTCTGACAACTGACTATCTCCTGATCCCTCTGACAGCTCACAAGCTCCAAATCCCTCCAACAACTCACCATAGAATAGTACTGCACAGTACAGGCCCTTCAGCCACCATTGTTGTGCTGACCCTCAAACTCTGCTTCCCATATAACTCCCACCTTCAATTCCCCCTTATACCTGTCTGGTAGTGTTACATGTTCAAGGAGGTTTGTGTTTTTATTTTTGTGAGAATGATGTAATGGTCTTTTGGAGGTCACCTGATGTGATTTTCGTGCCGATGTGAGGTCATGTGGTGACATGTGACCCATGACTATATAAGGGTCGACCCAGGTGATGCAGTGGTTTTTTGAGTTTGTAGATTTCCAGGTAGAACGTGCTGTGTTTCGGTTTCTGTTGCGTGTTTGTTTTTATGACACAGTTTCATTTTTAAAGCGGTTGTGCGTTTTGTTGCGAGATTCCATATTATTGGACTGGAAATTTTTGCTAGATGTGTTGATTTACCCAATTCCAACAATAGAAGGGAGGGTGAAGAATTTATCAAAGTACAGGATTGAAGGATTGAGAGGAGTTGGCATCATTTGGCAGTTTAATAAAGGATCGACCTTATTGAGGCTTCGTTGGAGGAGTAGCTACCTGCATCGGAGATAACTCTTGCCAAAAAGAGAAAGGAGTTCATGCGAAAAGGTGCTCTCTCTCTCTAGAGGAATTTAAGGTTAGTTGATATAAACTGTTTATTTTCGGCATCATGAATCCTGTGGACAGAACCAGCAGGAAAGTTGCGTCTGTGAAGAAATCTTTCTCCAGAGAAGTCTCTCCCAATTGAATGTGTAAATCTGTTGGGCTTTTGAAGTTATTGCTTGAAGAACTATATCTGACTATATCGCTTTAAGAACTGTTTTCGCATTCAATGCTTTCAGAACCTGAGCTGAGTGGCGAGTTGGTGAACGGCTGCATATCTGTTAACTTCCGCTTAAAGTTTTTGTTTGTTTTTTTTTCCTTATCATTTATCCATGTTTAATGAATGTTTGGTTGTTTTTTCATAACCTGTCTCCATTGATATTCATTGTTGCCGGTTACGTAACATAAACTGTGGGGGCTCGTCCGGGATATGTTCGGATTTTGAGTTTAAGAGCTCGTAATTGTCATTTTGATTTGGAAAAGGGAAATACCGGATTTCTTTTGGTTTGATTGGCGTGTGTGTTGTATCCGGCAGCAATGGATATTGATGGGTTTTTGAAGACGCCTGACTCGAGATCTTTAGAGAATGTGAGGAAACCTGAGGTATTGGAGATTGCTAGGAAGTTGGATATTAAAGGAATTATGAGAAATTCCACCAAGGCTTCCATACAAAGAAAAATCGCTGAACATTATATTACTTTGAATTTTTTTGATGAGGAGGTGTTAGATAAGTTTTCAATGAGTAATCTGTAAATGCAGTTACATCTTGAACAAATAAAGTTAAAGCAATTAGAAGCTGATTTGGAAAAGAGTCGGTTAGAAGCTGTAAATAAACAGAAGGAATTGGAGGCTATGGAGGCTATTAAATTAAGGGAATTTAAAGAAAGAGAAGCTGATAAGCAGAGGAAATTCGAGCTAGAGATGCAGAAATTAAGGTCCGGGAGTCAGTCTTCTGGTTCTACGAAACAGTTAGTTTTGCTAGTTGTGAGGTTATTTGGGCTCCTCCATTTAATGAAACTGATGTAGAAACCTATTTCCAACATTTCGAAATAGTTACTCTGAGTTTAAAGTGGCCGAAAGACCAATGGCCAGTGATGTTACAAAGTGTAATTAAAGGCAAGGCACAACAAGTTTATACAGCTTTAAATGCTGAGCAAGCACTGGATTATGATATTGTTAAGCAGCAATTATTAAAGGCATACGAGATGGTTCCGGAAGCGTATAGAGAAAGATTTAGAAGTTTGAAGTGTTACGTACTCCGTAACTGGGTTGCCAAAACAGTAGAAATGGAACACTCGTTGGAGTCTGGATTACTAGGAACTACTAAAGTTTTATTAAAGAAACAAATAATATAGTGCTCTAATCGTAAGGATATAAATGTAACAGGTTAGCAATGATAATACACACCTATACACAGTACTAGGGTAATCAACCAAGCTCAATTGCAGTCTAGGAGTAAAATGATCAGTCTTACAGTGACACAGAGTTCATTTCAGCTTAGTGCAGTTCGCAGTAATCGCTGTTGTACCGTTGGAGAGAGTGCGGGGGATGCATTTTGGTTCAGGCTGACCTTTGATGTCTTCGCAGTTGGTTTCGGGCAGACCCTTTTTGATGTCTTCTATCCCGCTGTGGTCATCAACTGTGACCCCTCCATTCCGGATACGATCGTTCTTCCGCAGTGAACCCGGCACCCCACCGATCAGACCTTTACACCCTGTGAGCCTATGGTCGGGTTCCCGCGAACTGGAACTCCAAACTCCCACCACTTGTGGGGGCACACCGCTCTTTCCAGGGTCTCGTTGTCTCATGGTCTCGTGGTGTACTGTGCCTTAGCGAACCTGTTCTTTTTATCCCCCTGCTGGGGTATCACCTGTCCATCAAACTTCAAACAGTTCAGGTTCAAAGCAACCGGTCTGTCAATATTCTGAATTGTGTTTCTTTTCCTTTAATCCCTCTCTCCTCTCTTATTAGCATTTTGAATGTTTCTCCATTGTCTCTCTTATCTCTCTCATTAGCATCAATTGTCCCATAGCTTGGTTTGGCGTCACAGAAGAAATCGGTGGAAAAAACTAATGTGGAATTTGCCAATGAGAAATCTGTGTGTTTTGAGAGATGGGTTTCCTCTAAAATTGTGAATGGGGAGTGTAATAAATTAAAAGAGCTGATTTTGCAGGAGGAATTTAAAAGAAGCATTCCTGTTGAAGTGAGAACATACTTAAATGAACGGAACACTGCTACATTGCAGGAGATTGCTAAATTGGCTGATGAGTATGTTTTAATTCAGAAGAATAAATTTTCTCCGGGTATAATTTTTAAAAGTGAAAACAGCACAGAGAGTCAAGGAAAGTCAGAAATTAAATTTGAAGTTAGTGAGAAAAGTAAGGATGAAGGGAGACATGTGAAGGAAAGACATTTTGGTATTATTTGTAATTATTGTAAGAAACCTGGACATGTAATATCTAATTGCTTCCAATTGAAACGGAAAGGGAAAGAAGTGGTCCCAGATGTTTGTGTGCAGCATATTGAAAAACCTGTAAAGCCACAGGGTTTAGAAAATATTAATGGAGATGTGTCAGAGTCTGACCAAGTTAAGAAGAGATATGAAGCTTTTATAACAGAAGGATTTGTATCCTTGAAAGTGGGATCCAATTCGATATCAATAAGGATACTTAGAGATACTGGAGCTTTGCAATCACTAATATTAGACAGTGTGCTAAGGTTTAGTGATGAGTCTGACATTGGTGAGGTAAAGTATATAAGAGGAGTTGGGAGTGCCCTTATGCCAGTATATTTCCATAGAGTAAATTTAAGGTCAGGATTAGTTACAGGGGTTGTTAATGTAGGACTACAATCCAGTTTACCTGTGAATGATGTTTCTCTTTTGTTAGGGAATGATTTAGCAGGTGGACAAGTTTTTCCTGAAGCGCATTTGACAATAAATTCAAATTCTGAGGCACCACAGAGGAATTCTAACACAGATTCTTCCTGTGTTGTAACAAGAGCTATGGCTAAAAAGACTGATGTAAAGGGTGAGGTTGTTACCCATGACAGTTCAAATCAAGATTCGAATTTTGAGGATGTATCAGAAACTTTCTTGCCTACATTATTTAATCAGGATTTTGATGGTAAGTCTGATCAGGAGGATTTGTCTTTATCTCAAAAGGAGATGATAGCAGAGCAGGGTAGAGATCCTGAGATAGTTAAATTAAAAGAACAAGCTCTTCCAGATAGTGAGATTGAAAAAGTACCAGTTGGATATTATTCTGAAAGAGGGTATTAATGAGAAAGTGGAGATTGCCTACAATTCCTGCTAGTGAGGAATGGGAAGTTAATCATCAGGTAGTAGTTCCTAAAATTTACCGACATGAGATATTGACTATGGCTCATAGTATTCCTTTGGGTGGTCATTTAGGGATAAAGAAAACTATGAACAAAGTTTCTAAACATTTTTATTGTCCTAGTTTAAGAAAAGATGTGGCAACATTTTGTGGAACGTGTCACACGTATCAAATTGTTGGTAAATCTAATCAGGTTACTCCAGTGGCCCCACTGCAACCAATTCCTGTATTTGGTGAGCCATTCTCAAAAATCATTGTAGACTGTGTAGGTCCTTTGCCAAAAACTAAAACTGAATATCAATATTTTTTAACTATTATGTGCACAGCATCTAGGTTTCCAGAGGCAGTACCTCTTAGGAATATAACAGCTAAAACTGTGACAAAGGCTGTTATAAAATTATTTACTTATTTTGGGTTGCCTAAGGAAATACAATCAGATCAAGATAGTAATTTTATGTCTGTGTTGCTTCAGCAGATAGTATATAAACTGGGAGCAAAACAGATTATTTCCTCAGCCTATCATCCAGAATCACAAGGAGACTTGGAGAGATTTCATTCCGCACTAAAAGCTATGATTAGAACATATTCTGTGGGAAATGTAAAGGAAGGGATGAAGGTATACATTTACTACTTTTTGCAGTAAGAGAGGCGGTGCAGGAATCATTAGGTTTTAGTCCTTTTGAAATTGTGTTTGGACGTAGAGTTCGAGGACCTTTGGCTTTGTTGAAGGAACAGTGGATTAATAAAGAAGTACACACTAGTTTGCTAGATTATGTTTTGAAATTTAAAGACAGATTGTACAAAACTTGTAGCTTGGCCAAGGAAAATTTAAAGTTGGCTCAAGAGAAGATGAAGATGTGGTATGATAAGAAATCTAAGATGAGGTCATTTAAGCATGGAGATACGGTGTTGGTTCTTTTCCCAGTGCAAACGAACCCATTACAAGCCAAATTCCATGGTCCTTATGAGATTAAATCTAAAGTAATTAATGTGGATTATGTGGTAAAAACCCCAGATCAGAGGAAGACAACACAGCTGTGTCATATAAATATGATAAAACTGTATTATGAGAGAGAAGTTGCTACTATGACTGTTGTGATCAATAATGAGTCTGATCTTGATGAGTACTTAATAGAGGATTCATCTGAACCTCATTTTAAACCTAACATTATTTCAGCCAGGTTACCAAATTCAAAAATTCTGGAAAATATTGATGAAAAATTAGCTCATTTACAGCCAGAGCAGAGAGAGCAGATGAAACTGTTAATTTTTAAATATAGAGATATATTTCCAGATGTCACTAGAAGAACCACCGTAGCTACGCATGATGTAGATGTGAGAGATGCAAAACCCATAAAACAACATCCATATCGAACGAACAGGGAAAAATGTGAACTGGCTGAACAAGAAATTAAGTATATGTTAGAGAATGATATTATTAGACATTCTAATTCGAATTGGTGTCCATTGTGTGTTATGGTGCCTAAGCCAGAACATAGTCTTAGGTTTTATACGGATTACAGAAAGGTGAATTCTGTGACAAAAACTGATGCATAATGAATCCCTGGGGTAGATGATTGTGTGGACAAAGTTGGACAGGCCAAATTCTTTACAACAATTAATTTGTTAAAAGGTATTGGTGTGTTCCATTGACGGATAGAGGTAGAGAGATTTCAGCATTTGTAACCCCATCTGGGTTATATGAATAGAATGCTTTTCCATTTGGGATGAAGAATGCACCAGGTACTTTTCAGAGGATGTTTAATGGCGTGATTCAGGGATTAAAAGATACAGATTGAAGATTGAAGATTTGGTTACGGGGAATAATACATGGAAAGCTCATATTACGGCAGTGGAAAAATTATTTGTGAGACTTTCAAAGGCTAACTTAACTATTAACTTAACTGAAAGTGAATTTGGGCATGCCACTGTGACAGTTAAGGGAAAGGGTTAAGGAAATTAAACTCCAATTTAATACCACAGTCTAATGTTACAGGAATACAATATTTTGATCACGCATATTAAGGGTAAAGACAATGTGATCACTGATTGTTTGTCTAGATGTTAAATATACAATGAAAATTTGTTTTTTTGGAGTGGTATTTTAACATTTGTAACACTTCTACTGTATATTAGTTTGTAAAGGGCTGAAAGATAAGATTGTGTATATTGTGTATTTTGTAAATTTTATACCTTTGTATTTTTTTGTATACATTGTTAAAATTTTGTTCTTCAAGAGACCAAATTTTTTTTTTTTGGACAGAGGTGTTATATGCCCAAGGAGATCTGTGTTTTGTTTTGTGAGAATGATGTAATGGTCTTTTGGAGGTCACCTGATGTGATTTTCCTGCTGATGTGAGGTCACGTGATGACATGTGACCCATGACCATATAAGGGTCGACCCAGGTGATGCAATGGGTTTTTTACTTTGTAGATTTCCAGGTAGAACGTGTCGTGTTTCCGTTTCTGTTGCGTGTTTGTTTTTATAACGCAGTTTCATTTTTAAAACGGTTGTGCGTTTTACTGCGAATTTCTAGCCAAAATCTTAAAGTAAGTAATTTACTTTCATTTTTAAGAATAAAAATTCTAATAAAAATCAAAATTTCAAATAAAAATCCAAATGAAACATTCTGTTGAGTTCATTATTTGAATGCCTGTCTGTGTCTCAGTATAAAGAGAGTAGTTCAATATCTCTTTAGAAAATGCAAAGAAATTACTGGCAAATACTTTATTTGATTGATATTAATAATTTTGATTGAAAAGGATTGGTTACTTTTTGAATTGTTGCAATCATCCCAGTGAAGATCCCGATTTTAGATGAAAGTTTGGTGAATTAATTCAAAGTCAGGATGGTGACAAGGAGGGGCACCGTAAGGCAGTGCTCCCATGTACGTAACACCCTTGCCTTTCTTTGTGGTAGAGATTTAAGGTATGACAGCTGCTATCAGACTAAATTGAAAAGTAACTGCAGAGGATTTTGTAGAGGGTATACACTCTGGTCACAGTGGTGGACAAGGGAAGGAATGTTTAGAGTGTGAATGGTGTTGGAACCAAATACACTGCTTTGTTCTGGTTCTGTTTCCCAGTAGTAGGTTTTGAAGTGGAATTGGTATAAAAATCCAAGCAATGTGATTTCCACACATTGCAGTCTGGCTGTAAACCAAACCAATTTCTTGGCTTACTTTTTTTAAAATCATGCTTGCTTGGAAACAGGGCATTAAACCATAAGATCATAAGACATAGGAGCAGAATTAGGCCATTCAGCCCATTTTTGTCTGCTTGACCATTCCATCATGGAGGTTCCACAGATTCACTTGGTCTCCATTGCAGTCTATGGCAGAGCATTCCACAGATTCACTGCTTTCTAGCTAAAAAAATACCTCTTTACCTCTGTTCTAAAGGGGCACGCCTCAACTTTGAGGCTGTGACCTCTAGTTCAGCCAAGTTTTTGCCCATTCTTACAATTTGTCTAAGTCCTGCTGCAATCTCCAGCTACACCTGCACCTACACCTCCGGCTATCTTCATACCATCTGCAAATTTTGCCACAAAGCTATCAATCCCATTATCTAAATCAGTGACAAACAAGGTGAAAAGCAGTGGTCCCAATACTGACCCCTGAGGAACTCCACTGGTCACTGGCAGCTATGTAGAAAAGGCCCCTTTTATTTCCACTCACTGTCTCCTGCCATCAGTCATTACACTAACCATTCCAGTATCTTTGCCGTAACGCCATTGCATTTTATCTTAAGCAGCCTCGTATGTGTCAACTTATCAAAAACCTTTTGAAAATCCAAGTAAATGACATCCACCGCCTCTCCTTTGTCCACCCTGCTTGTTACATCCTTGAAGAGCTCTAACAGATTTGTCAGGCAAGTATTTCCTTTACAGAAACTATGCTGACTTTGACTTATTTTAGCATTAGTCTCCAACTAACCCAAAACCTTAATAATAGACTCCAACCTTAATAATAGACTCCAACACTTTCCCAGCCACTGCGGTTAGGCTAACTGGACTATAATTTCCCTTCTTTTGCCTTCTTCCCTTCTTAAAGGAATTGACATTTGCAATTTTCCAGTCCTCTGGGAAAATGCCAGACTCAAGTGATTCTTGAAAGATCATGACCAATGCATATGTTATCTCTTCAGCCACCTCCCTCAGGACTCTAGGATGTAGTCCATCTGGCCCAGGTGACTTATCCACCTTAAGACCTTTGAGTTTGCCTAGCACTTTTTCCTTTGTAATAGCAATCGCATTTGTTTCTACTCCCTGACACTCACGGACGTCTGGCACACTGCTAGTGTCTTCTACGATGAAGACTGATGCAAAGTACTCATTAAGTTCATCTGCATGTCTTTGTCCCCCATTATATCTCACCAGCATCATCTTCCAGTGGTCCAATACCAACTCCCACCTCTTCATATATCTGAAAAAACTTTTGGTACCCTACTTTACATTATTGGCTAGTCTGCCCTCATATTTCATCTTTTCCCTTCTTATAGCTTTTTCAGTTGCCTTTCATTAGATTTTAAAAGCTTCCCAATCATCCAGCTTCCCACTCATTTTTGCTACCTTATATGCCCTTCCCTTGGTTTTTATGCAGTCCTTTATCAGCCACAGTTGCCTCCCCCTGACATTTGAGGACTTCTTCCTCTGTGGACATATCTATCCTGTGCTTGTGAACTGTTCCCAGAAACTTCCGTGATCTCCGCTCTGCCTTTATCCCAGCCAATATCCTCCTCCAATCCAATCGGGCAAGCTCCTCTCTCATGCCTCTGGAATTCCCTTTATACCATTGCGATACTGATAGACGTGACTTATGCTCCCTCTCAAATTGCAGTATGAATTCAATCATATTATGATCATTGCCTCCTCAGGGTTTCTTCATGTTAAGCTCCTTCATAAGTTCTGTGTTATGACACAAAACCCAGTCTAAGATGGCTTTTCCCCGATTAGGCTCAAACACAAGCTGCTCTAAAAAGCCATCTTGTAGGCATTCAACAAACTCCCTCTCTTGCAATCTGACACCAGCCTTTTTTTCCCAATCCCCTTGCATATTGAATTCCCTCATTACAATTGTGTCTTTACCCTTATTACATGCCCTTTCCAGCTACCTTCGCAATCTCAAGCACACATGCTGGTTACTATTTGGAAGCCTATATATGATTCCCATAATGTTTTTTTCACACTTGCAGTTTCTTAAATCCACCCACAAAGGTTCAACATTCTCTGACCCTATGTCACTTCTTTCTAAGGATGTAATTCCATCTCTTACCAACAAAGCCACACCGCCATCTATGCCTTCTTGCCTTTCCTTTTGATACAAAGTATCATCTTTCATGTTAAGCTCCCAATTATGGTCTTCTTTCAGCCACAATCAGTGATGCCCACAACATCAAATCAGCCATTGATTGAGTTTATCCATGAGTTTATCCAGCTTATTCTGAATGCTACACACATTTAAATACAGCACCTTCAGTCCTGCATTCTCCCTTTTGAATTTTAACTCTTTGCTCTGTCTGCATTTGATTGGCTTGTCCTTCCTTACATTCATGTTACACCCAGCATCTACTTGTAAACCTGTTGGCTCATCCTCAGCTCTATCACGCTATTTCCCATCCGCCTGCCATATTAGTTTCAACTACTCCCAACAGCTCTGGTAAACCTGCCCACAAGAATATTGATCCCCTCGGATTGAAGTGCAAGAGATCACACCTGCCCCAGAATAGGTCACAATTATACAGAATTCTGAATCCCTGCCCTCTGCTCCAATTTTTCAGCACACATTTTTCTGCCACATTATTCTATTCCTATCCCCTGTTGTGTGGCACTGGCAGCAATCCCGAGATTACTACCTTTGAGGTCCTGCTCCTCAGCTTCCTTCCCAACTCCCTGTATTCTTTTTTAGGACCTCTTTAGTCCTTTTGGAGAACTTAGTAAGTCCATTTCAGGAAGGGACAGGAGGGCGTCTGAAACTTGACAAATGCATCCTAATGCATTGTATTCATTTCTCTTCAACGGCTTCTTTAAGTTAGTAACTGCTGGACTCACAGAGGCAAAGGTGAACCCTTTGAAAAAGATTTCAAAAATTTAAGCATTTGTTCCTGCTTTTGTACCCAACTGTTTTTATAACTTACTTATTTCATCATATTTAGATGCGGGAAGCATTCTTTAAACATTTCAGATCAATGGTGAGTATGTTTCTAAATATAAAGTTACATTGCGGACAATAAGACTTACTTGCAATATTATTGGAGAAAAATATCCATTGTGGCCCCATAAGATCTATCAATAAATAAGCCTGTTATCAGTGTCATGTGTGAGAGAGATAACGAGAGACAATGGAGAACCATTCAAAATGCTAATAAGAGAGAAGAGAGAGATTAACGAGAAAGAGACACATAATTCAGATGTTGGCGTCTGCCACAGACAGTTTGTTTTGAACCTGAACTGTTTGAAGTTTGATGGACAGGTGATACCTCATCAGGGTGATAAAAATAGCGGGTTTGCTAAGGCACAACACACATGCCACAAGATTCTGGAAAGAGCACTATGCCCCACAAGTTGGTGGGAGTTTGGAGGACCGATTCATGGGAATCGGTCAGAGGCTCACAGGGTGTGGAAGTACGATCAGTGGGAACCTGGTCTGTGTCCGCCCTTGCCTGGGTGCCGGGTTCACCACGGAAGAACGATTGCATCCGGAACCGAGGGGTCACAGTCGGTGACCACAGCTGGATCAGCAGGCATCGAAAGGTTTGCCTGAAACCAACCGCATCTCTCTCTCTCTCTCTCTCTCCCTCTCTCCCTCTCTCAAGAAAATCATAAAGGATACCCAAATTTTACAGGAATGATGCAAGTGGAACTCAGCAAGACAAAACAACCTTCTGGAGATTTCACACCTCTCAGGCAAGGTAATTTGTCTGCTGGACCTGTAACAGATTAACATACCTGAAGAAGAACATCTCCATTCAATGAACGGAGAGAACGAGAATCAGGTTTATTATCCCTGGCATGCATGACATGTTGTATGTATAGTGCAAAGCATAAAATTACAGTTAGAAAAGCAAACATAAATAATACAAAGAAATCAATAATAAGGTCATGTTCGGAAATCTGATGGCAGAGGGGATTCTGAATTGTTGAGTGTAGTTCTCTCAGCTCCTTTACCTCCCCTCTGATGGTAGCGATGAGAAGAGGGCACATCTGGAATGGTGGGTGGGGGGGGGGGTCATTAGTGATAGATGCCACATTCTTGAGGCACCATCTCTTGAGGATGTCCTTGATGGTGCCCACGATGAAGCTGGCATCGTTTATAACCCTCTGCACCCTCTTGCAGTCTGTGCACCAGAACCTCCGTACTCGGCTGTGATGCAGCTGTTGTATTGCTCTCCACTGCACGTTTATGGAAAGTTGTAAGTCACTGATGACATACTGATTCTCCTCCATCTCCCAAAATAATAACAAGATAAACTGCTGGGAGATAATTATGTAAAAATTCCCATTGGATTTAGTTAAAATAGTTTAAATGTTAACACTTTACGTCTATTTGCAGTTTTAGACTTAAGGTTTTCTTTATTTTTATTTAACATATTTGTAAACAAGGTCCCAATAATTTTAAATGCTTATGAAATTCAAAGTCTTCCGCAAATATATTTTATCTACTGAGCCTCGCGCCAGTGTCTCATAGGCTGTCATAATTTGTTGATGGAACCAGCCACTTATGCTGTGAGATTATTTGGCTACAGAGGTAATTTTCTCCAGCCAGTCATGCTACCAGCAAGCCATTAGGATGTGGGAGACACCTGGAGCAGCCACAAGAAACCTGTGCAGTCACAGGGAGAATGGGCAGACTGCCTACAGACACACCCAAGGTCAGAAAAATATCTAGGTTCAGCAGAAGCATTAAATGCCACACAGCCTTCTCTAATGAGAGGTTTCAAAGAAAATGACACTCTTGTACAACTCATAGAATTCTTGAAACACTGCTACTTAGCCCACTGAGTCCATGCCAGATCCGTGCAGTACGATTAATTCTATTTTCCCCAATGCCCTACAAATGATCAAATTGCAATTAGCTTCTGAATGTCAATACTTGCAGTACTTATAGTATGAGTTTCAGTTCGTAACTACATCGCACAAAAAGGTTTTTCCTTACATTCCCCCTCATTCTAGCTTATCAATTTTAATTGGTGTTCCCTGCTCCTCAAACAAACCACCTATAGCTTAGCATTTCTCAATTTGCCAAACATAATCAAATACACCTCCATCGTATCTCCTCGCAATATTCTTTGCTTGAAGAAGAACAGCCCCAGCTTCTCCAGTCCAGCCACAGATGGAAGGCGTCATCCTTAGAATCGTTCCATCCAATGTCCTGGACATTGCCCAGCATCTCCACAACTTTCATTAAAAGCAATCGTCCGATTTACAAGTTCACATTTTTAGCCTATACCACTGTTTTGTAAAGTTGCAATATAACTTCCATGCATTTATATTCAATGACTATTTACAGAGTCTATGAACATATTTCTTTACGAGTTTTTCCTTCAACATTCCCTGCAACATATAATGATTTGTAAACATAGATCGAGAGCCCTCAGTTCCTTTAGAGCTGCTCCCATTTAGTTTATACTGTTCTTGTACTATAATCTCTTCATTCCTTTTGCCAGAATGCATCTCTTCACATTTCTCTGTAGTAAATTACACTTGTTTCTCAACTGTACATTTTTCTCGGCTGAATATGTTCTCCTCAATGACCAGTTTCAGTATCCGCATACATTGAAACACCTAACGCATAAGTTTTATCCCATATGCTCTTATCCAAGTCACAAAAACAATTGCCTGCTGCTGAACATAATGTGGTCTGGGTTTTCTGGGATAAAATGTTGGTATTGGAGGTAGGACAGAATCTAACAATACCAGCTGTTGAACCCACCAGAGGAAAAGTAATTAAAATTTGTTTTGCTGGCAGAGCAATCTTTTTTTTCTGTTGGTGAGATATATGCTGCTCGTAGTCCTATATTAAGTTTGAAAGCAAATATTCAGTACCCTCCTGAAGCAGGACCCAAGGAAAGGCTTCAAAATGTCTGCTGCCCAGGCTGGAACATGAAAAAAACACCCTAGAAAATGAGTAGACAAGGCTGCAGTTATTAACAGTCTCAAAAGCTTACTACAGTTACCTCCCTTTGCCACCTTTTGCTAGTCTTTTTTTAAAGTGATTTTTCAGCCATATCAGCTGGCTTTGTGAATGAGCGGAGAGGCAGTAATATATTCTTTTTATACTGGAACACAAATCATTGAACATATTCAAAGCAGGGTTTGACAAATGTTTGATCTATAAGGTGGTCAAGGGACAAAGAGAGAACACAGTAATCTCACGCTGAAACCAAGTTACATAAGAACATAAGATCATAAAAAAATAGGAGCAAGAGTTGGCCATCTAGCTCATTGAGCCTGCTCCACCATTCAATAAGATCATGTCTCATCTGGCCATGGACTCATCTCCACCTATCTGCCATTTGCCAATAACCCTTAATTCCCCTACTATACAAAAATCTATCCAACTTTGTCTTAAATATATTTACTGAGGGAGCCTCCACTGCTTCATTGGACAGAGAATTCCATAGATTCACCACTCTGGGAGGAGCAGTTCTTCCTCATCTCCTTCCCAGATCTACTCCCCTGAATCTTGAGGCAATGTCCCCTAATTCTAGTCTCACAGACCAGTGAAAACAACCTCCCTGCCTCTATCTTATTTGAAATAGGACCAGGAATTCCTGGCCCTTTCATAATTTTAATTGTTGCCATAAGATCTCCTTTCATTCTCCTGAATTGCACCGAGTACAGTTCCAGGTGACTGAATCTCTCCTCACAGTCTAACCCCCTCATCTCTGAAATCAACCTGCTCAACCTCCTCTGCACTGCCTCCAAATCCAGTATGTCCTTCCTCAAGTACAGAGACCAGAACTTTATGCAGTACTCCAGGTGCGGCCTCACCAGTACCCTGTAAAGTTGCAGCATAACCTCCCTGCTCTTAAATTCAATCCCTCCAGCAATGAAAACCAACATTTGCCTTATTGATAGCCTGCTGCATCTGAAAACCAACTTTTCATGCACAAGCACTCCCAAGTCCTTCTGCACAGCAGCATGCTACAATTTTTTACCATTTAAATAATAACAATATATTAGACATGACTGGAACAGCAGGGTTGAGTGGAAGACTAGCTATCCCGGTCCTATTTGAAATGCTTTTATGTATGCTCTTAAAAGAACTGAAAATACACTGGAGTGTAAAACAGGAAGATAATGTCTAAGACGTGTCCAGAAAATAAATATTATAAATGGATTAGAAATAAAGAAACAGTGTTGAAGTTTTAAGTCAAGTTGTGTTTATTATCATATGCGCACGTAAGGTACAGGTGCAATGAAAATCAGTACCCTTATATTTCAGCATCACAGACACATAGATTCAGACAAAATACAGAACATACTGTAAATTCTGTGAAATGGAGACACCCCTTTCTCCCTTCTTACGGAGAGAGAGAGCCTGTGTTACGTTGAATAGCAGGTGAACGAGTAGTCCTTGGGGTACTGCAAGTCTATGTTTTTGCTGTTGCTTTGCTGCACACTTGAGTGCTCGGTGATGGTGCCAATGCGTTTATTTTGCTGGTGGGGGGAGGAGGGATCATTGCTTGCTTCCGCATATGTGCGGGAGGGAGGGGAGCTGGGGAGAAGTCTTTGGGGTTCTTAAATTTAACTGTCATTCATTCTTCAGGGGCACTTCTCTGTTTTCAAGAATGCTTGTGAAGAAAAAGCATTTCAGGATGTATATTATATACATTTCTCTGACATTAAATGTACGTTTGAAACTTTGAAGCCTTTATGCATAAATTATACAAAACAGTTAAGTGCAAAAAAGACTGTACAGAACAAGATAAAGTGCTCAGAGACAAGTCCATGGTCATGCAAGAGATGGTCTGATGTTTTCTGTTGCTGAGGGAGGATTAGAAACTGTATGTTTCAATAGAATAAAATCACAAAGTGAGTTCTTAGTAATATACAGGGTCTGGATAATCAAAGCTACAGAAATGACCTGGTAATCTGCTTTCTAAAAATGATTTTTTAGAACAAATAACAAGATTCCATTTTTCTTTCAGGTCTCCTGAAGTACATCCGAGAACGTCTCAACAAAGCAATCCTTTCAATCAGCCACAAAGTATAAGTGAAATTGGTGAGGAAAGGTGCATTGATCAAGAGACGACCATTTGCTCTGTCAGAGTTGTTCCTCAGTTTGTCAATCTACCATACGTACAGCAGCAAACCCATTTGGGGTGAATTCTGCTTTTAATGAAAAATGTAGGTTTGAGGACATTGCATGAAAATGATGGCCACATCAGCGGGATCAGAAGGAAACAGGTTCACTGAACTAAATGGAGAAAACATGGAAAGAAAGGACATGATATGATGTAAGCTAAAACGTTTACAGAACAGAAAAGCAATATCACAAGAAAACCTTAAAAAAAGGATCAAGGGTCAATATTGCAAGATAATGGGAGTCATGAAAACCGAAATTAGATTGGTCCTGATGAAGAGTCTCAGCCTGAAACATCAGCTGTTCACTCTTTTCCATAGATGCTGCCTGGCCTGCTGAGTTCCTCCAGCATTTTGAGTGTGTTAGTTGAATAGGTCAGTCAAATGGATGTATAAAGTTATACCCTTTGAAACAATAATAGTTACGAAGGAGTAAAGGTAAGATAACTGTCAGGGAAGTGGGAAAAAATAGGATGAAGGGCTGAGGCAGGAAGAAAGAGTCAGGGCCGGTGAGATTAAGAAGGGTTGTGGAATAAAATAGAGCTGGGGTGGGGAGCTGAAGGGATAGAAAGCAGGGGGTGGGTGAAATTTGGTGGGGACATAGGGAGTCATGATTAGATGTTCAATACCTTATGAAAGTAGGCCAAATAGGAGAAAGTATCACAATTCAGTCAGGGGTAGTGTCTGCACCTCCTGGCATAGGCAGCTGACATTTTTAATGCAATGAAGATCACTGAGCAAAAAGTGTATGCTTTATAATTATATAAACAATATCCTAATGATATTAGGATATTACTAACAGTATATAATTAATGTCACTCACTACTAATGTCTCTCTAAATCATGTTTGATTCAAGACTTTTGGCATGAAATGTCCCTTGTTGAACAGAATGTTAATAATGCAGGCAATTGAGTTCAGCTTTCATCAAAGTTGCTGGTGAACACAGCAGACCAGGCAGCATCTCTAGGAAGAGGTACAGTCGAAGTTTCAGGCCGAGACCCTTCGTCCTGACAAGGGTCTCAGCCTGAAATGTCGACTGTACCTCTTCCTAGAGATGCTGCCTGGCCTGCTGCGTTCACCAGCAATTTTGATGTGTGTTGCTTGAATTTCCAGCATCTGCAGAATTCCTGTTGTTTGAGTTCAGCTTTTCCTACTCATCTGCCATTCAGCCAAGAAAATATACTTCACAACATTCCCAGAATCATAGTCATGCAAAATTTATCAATAAATATGGAAGAAATTAAGTTTTCTCTAATCCAATTTCTAAGATTACCTCTTGCAAGTTACAATTTTCTCTAAGACTTATGAATTCAAAGTTCAAAGTAAATTTATTATCAAAGTGCACGTGTGTCACCATATACCACTCTGAAATTGATTTTCTTGCAGGCATTCACAGTAGAACTAAGAAATACAATAGAATCAATGAAAAACTACACACAAACAAAAACTGACAGCCACTGTGTGAAAGAAGACAAACAGTGCAAATATAAATAAATAAATATATATATATACATACATATGTACATACGTACATACTACTGAGAACATGAGTTGTAGAGTCTTTGAAAGTACCTCTATAGGTTGTGGAATCAGTTCAGTGTTGAGGCGAGGGAAATTATCTACACTAGTTCAAGTGCTTGATAGTTGAAGGGTAATAACTGTTGATGATTCTGATAATGTGGGACCTAAGGCTTCTGTACCTCCATCCCAATACTAACAGTGAGAAGAGACCATGGCCTGCGTGCTGCTTACTTGTGGCAGTGCTCCTCGCAGATGTGCTAAATGGTGTATTAATATATTACTTTATATCTTAAAATGCATTACTATTATTAATTTAAATGAATTACATCCCCAACAGATAATGAAGAATGGAAAACAAGAAATTCTGCAGCAAATCATTTACTCATGTCTTTGATGATTATCTTAGTACTGTTCTTAATAAAATTTTTAGCTTCTGTATGTACCAACCTTCTAATATGGTTTTTGTTAACTATATACTATTTCAAAACTAGGAATGAAACAAAATGTCAAGCGTTAGTTAACTTTGGATTATTTAAGTATTGTTTCCAAGATGACATTGAAATTGTTGTTTTGTTTATCTTTCATCATATTGTATATTTAACTGTTATAACTCATTGAGAATAGAAGCATAAAATGACTTTAATTACATTATTGGTGTCTGTGGATACATTTATTCCCCACACTAGAATGCACCTGAGAATTTGGTGATGACTCCTTAATCATGCAGATTGAAACAAAACTCTTTACATTAGTTTTGACTAGTTAAAGCTGTATTAATCTATAAACATTTTCTAGAGTTAGGAATTATCTTTTGATTATTTACTTTATATTTATTTGTCTGATAATAGGATTAGATATTTGGCTCTTTACCTTTTAGAGGAAAAGAGTGGAGAACAAGGTTGTGGTGAAGAGTAATGATTATTGAAATGTGCAATGTTGTACCAGCATCTAATTCAAAATTACCACAAAAAATTACCAATAGCTTTCTTCCAATACACAACTTGGTAGCTTTCCCCATTAGGCTTTAAATGGAGATATGGATTTTAAATCAACAATACACCAGTGATGAAAAACTAATTAAAAAAACTAGAAATCCATTCAAATTGCAGTTCATCCTCAAGTTCAGCCAAACTTCAATAAGGACTTCCATTTCTGATCTCAAAGGAGCATTTGAGGTCTACTAAAAATTCAATCACTTGCGAGCCTACACTGAGTTTTGCTGCAAATGGAAATTGGCTGCTTGAACATTTTCTATTTTATATAAGTAAAAACATAAAACGCTTTTGTGTACTTTTAGATTGAATAGGAATAGGATTACTTGTGACTGATATAAATGCCATATGTAATAGTGTGGAGTTGTTTTGGTTGTTATTAATTTTCAAAGAAAATATCTTTTATTCAAAATGTAACGCTTCATTCTTGACATAGATGCTAAAAATAAACAAGTAACTTTGTGAGATAATAAACTTACTCTGTATTGCTTTTACTAGTATTATGCATTGAGCAGAAAGTTCCATTTATATGCAATATATCAATTTTAAAAAACAGTTGCAAAGAGAACTATGTCAGTAATTTCTTCCAAAAGCTGTCATCTTTCTCTACCCTACCTTACTATAGCTGAAGGAATATTTTCAGTCATGTAATAATTATACCTTTACAGAAATCAGCCTATTATCTAACATCTTAAGCAAATAAAATAACAAAAGAATATACTCTGGGGAGAAATTTGTCTTTTCCTGATCATACTGCAGAATTCGGGAACTGTCCCACCAGTTCTAATCACCTCCGCATACATGCCATGAAAATTCTTTTCATATAGTCAAATATAGTTGCCACAGCTTTGACTATCTTATCAAACAACTATTTTATCTGTAATTAAATGCTCCCCTCACGCCATTCACAATAGCACCTCTAAACATGACATTGTATCCAATATTGGGAGTCATTCCTTGTTGCATTATAGCAGAATTGTTCCAATCTTTCCACATGACATAATCTTCCTCTTGCAAATTAACGTAGTACTTTGACAATGTGGAAAATCAGGAAGAATTGTGGCAGGGGACAATATTAACTTGAAATCAAGGTCAGGATCAGAGTCTTGGTCTGAAGTTTCATCTCTCATTCATCCAACTTGTTATTGCCATGTTATGCATTCTGGCCTCTACCTGTAAAGGTGACCATTATTTGGCAAATGATGAACACAAGTGGTTCTACAGACGCAGGAAGTCATGAGAAATACATACAAAATGCTGGAGGAATTCCAGCATTTTACAAAGTAGAAGTAACAATTACAGTACAATTTACCTAGTGCTGTAACCATGGGGATATAGCACAAAACTCTTTACCAAAACAATTCAGCCCTTTGGTGGCAACAAAGGAATGGGGAACCAGGATGAGGCGCATTTTTTAAATGGCCTTGGAAATGAAGAAGATGGCATCACTGCACTTTGAGATGGCTGTTCACGTATCATCAGACTGGAGCAGTCACATCTCTCTTCCGACTGCCAACGCAATTGACGCAGTGACATCATTTCCAAATCTTATTGTCCCAGGTCATTAGGGACTAAAAATTAAAGATTGATAAAATATCTTGTTCATATTGTACAAGCCTTGCCCATTCCCCTAGTCTAATGTTGGTCTCAGTTGTCAGGTATCAGCAGTGGGTCACTTTGTCATCACTGAAATAAAAGTTTAATATGAAACAAAAAGTTTCCATAAGAATGCATCTTCACTTATAGCATGGGGTTTAACGGGTAAAAGGAACTTGTGTGGCAGAAAATCATGATACACATAATATCATTACAGATTTAACCCTGTCATGTGCCTTTCCAATCTCTTCCATGTCTGCTGTTGTGATGGTATACGTTCATTTACTGTATATATCCACTTTCACAGGGATTTCTTTTGGGTGCCCTGTGTCATTTCTCTTTGTAGATTCTTCATGTCCTGTTGACTCCTTCATCATAAGCAGCCCCTCAGGAATAAAGATTACTATTGAAGCCTATGTGGATGCACAGGCTATGCTACAGGTACAAGAGACATCTGGCAAATGAGTAATTGGGACAGTGGTATGTTTCACTTGTAGTTTAAACTGGACATTGCTGTGCTCTCGATAAATGCATCAGTGGAGTTCAGTGCAGTCCTGAACACTCCTAAATTTTGAGTTGTCATGGGCTAGGGATTTTGACAAGTTGTTGAGGATGTTCCACATTTTTCAAACAGGCTTTAAGAATATCTAAGTATTTCTTCCCATGAAAGTGCTTGGATGGTAATGACACGTGGTCTCCATCAAGCTCGCAGCTCAGATTTCATTCTTTATTTCAGATGGTTTTGGGGACAGAGAGGAGTGGGGTCAGGTTAATGATGAGGGGGAAGTTGGCTGTAAGGCCAGAGTCTAATCCCCCGCTCCACATTTGAAGGCCTGACAGTCAAATCGCAAGTCTGTAAATTGAGGAACATTGGCCAGTACCCAAGTCTATGAATCTCTGTGAGCCAGTGAGGAAGTTGAAGTTGAAGTTCAAATCTTTCAACCATACATGAATACAGCCAAACAAAACAGAAGGTCCAATGACTGCAAGATCACGTCCGCTGGAGGCTGAAGACAGCCTGTCCTGGAGTAGGACAACTGTGTATGTGTGTGGGTGGGAGGGAGGGAGGAATGGGGCCTGGTTTGCTGTTGTTCATTTGTTGCTTGTTATGTTCTGTTCTGTTGTGTTCCATGTTGTCCGGCTGAGCGTTGTGGGGATGCTACGTTGGTGCCAGAATGTATGGTGACACTGGACACCGCATGGTGTGCTCCCTGCATACCCTTGGGTATTGTTGGTTGTTAACACAAATTATGCATTTCACTGTGTGTTTCTACATACACGTGATAAATATGAGACACCCCATTCAAGATTCAAAATTCCAGATTTAAAGTTCGAAGTTCAAGGTAAATTTGTTATCCTAGTATGTATATGTCACCATACACAATCTTGAGATTATTTTTAATGGATTTATTGAGTATAACTACATTCTCAATAAATCCATTTTAAAAATAATCTCAGGTTTGTATATGGTGTGGTGACATATGTGTACATTGTTCATAAATTTTCTTAGAACTTTGAATTTCAAATCTCTAACCTTGAGTAGGGTGTCTGATTCAGCTATGTAACATTATTCATGCAAGTAAAGTGGCCTACCTGTTGGATCTAAATTGGGCCTCTATGTTGGGGCTGTTAACTTGGAAAATGATGCTGCCATTGGTGTGCTTATACTGCTAACTAATTTGGAAGATTTGTAGAAAGGATGTTAGTGGTAACTTTCCATTGCTTTGAGGTACCTCCTGTAAATTAACCATGTGCACAGAAGCACAAGGATCCCTGTTCTCTCGTAGATTATAAGCTTTTTTCCACCTTTAAGATATTGATCCTTCCTTTGGACCTCCAAATGCTGTGCTAATCAATTGAAGAAATGGTGTGCTCATCAACACTGTGTACCCATTGTTTTAAAGTGGCTCCCATGGAATGGGAAGTGTTCCATGTTTCCAAGAATCTCACAAGAACCGTTTTTGTCAAGATGTGTTGTACAATTTGACGTAAAGGACTTTTGTTCAACTATTTTTTTAAGTGCTATAAACTTTTGATTGGTAGCTTTTAAGTGCAAGGCTTGTCAGTGGCA
This sequence comes from Mobula hypostoma, assembly GCF_963921235.1. Classification (NCBI taxonomy): domain Eukaryota; kingdom Metazoa; phylum Chordata; class Chondrichthyes; order Myliobatiformes; family Myliobatidae; genus Mobula; species Mobula hypostoma. Next base: position 52,483,533 of record NC_086098.1, on the reverse strand, counting down.
GCACCAGAGATTTTTTCTTGCTGGTGCTACGGAGGGGCTGAATGATTCAGTGATGGTGCTGAGGGATGCACTGTATGGTAATATGCGAATATGCGAATGCAAGGCCAGACGCGTGGCATTAAAAAGTCAGTTTCAAGCATTATGTGCCTACTACAAATGCCTCTGTTGATTCACAAGCAACAGCAACTGATAGATCTAACATAGAAGTGAACTGTTACAGTGTCAACAGCATCGGAGACAACCTGGGCTACACGGAGCATAAACAAAAAAAAAAGACAAACAGAGCATCCTAGCAACAGCGGACAACGTGAATCACGCACCAATCCCGCAATCAGCATCAAATGTGAGGCGAGAGAAGAGATTGCTGAGCCTCTGGCTAGGATCTTTATGTCCTCGTTGTCCACGGGAATGGTACCGGAGGATTGGAGGGAGGCGAATGTTGTTCCCTTGTTCAAAAAAGGTAGTAGGGATAGTCCGGGTAATTATAGACCAGTGAGCCTTATGTCTGTGGTGGGAAAGCTGTTGGAAAAGATTCTTAGAGATAGGATCTATAGGCATTTAGAGAATCATGGTCTGATCAGGGACAGTCAGCATGGCTTTGCAGATCGTGTCTAACAAGCCTGATAGAGTTCTTTGAGGAGGTGACCAGGCATATAGATGAGGGTAGTGCAGTGGATGTGATCTATATGGATTTTAGTAAGGCACTTGACAAGGTTCCACATGGTAGGCTTATTCAGAAAGTTAGAAGGCATGGGATCCAGGGAAGTTTGGCCAGGTGGATTCAGAATTGGCTTGCCTGCAGAAGGCAGAGGGTGGTGGTGGAGGGAGGACATTCAGATTGGAGGATTGTGACTAGTGGTGTCCCACAAGGATCTGTACTGGGACCTCTACTTTTCGTGATTTTTATTAACGACCTGGTTGTGGGGGTAGAAGGGTGGGTTGGCAAGTTTGCAGACGACACAAAGGTTGGTGGTGTTGTAGATAGTGTAGAGGATTGTCAAAGATTGCAAAGAGACATTGATAGGATGCAGAAGTGGGCTGAGAAGTGGCAGATGGAGTTCAACCCGGAGAAGTGTGAGGTGGTACACTTTGGAAGGACAAACTCCAAGGCAGAGTACAAGTAAATGGCAGGATACTCGGTAGTGTGGAGGAGCAGAGGGATCTCGGGGTACATGTCCACAGATCCCTGAAAGTTGCCTCACAGGTGGATAGGGTAGTTAAGAAAGCTTATGGGGTGTTAGCTTTCATAAGTCAAGGGATAGAGTTTAAGGGTCGCGATGTAATGATGCAGCTCTATAAAACTCTGGTTAGGCCACACTATTGTGTCCGGTTCTGGTCACCTCACTATAGGAAGGATGTGGAATCATTGGAAAGGGTATAGAGGAGATTTACCAGGATGCTGCCTAGTTTAGAAAGTATGCATTATGATCAGAGATTAAGGGAGCTAGGGCTTTACTCTTTGGAGAGAAGGAGGATGAGAGGAGACATGATAGAGGTGTACAAGATAATAAGAGGAGTAGATAGAGTGGGTAGTCAGTGCCTCTTCCCCAGGGCACCACTGCTCAATACAAGAGGACATAGCTTTAAGGTAAGTGGTGGGAAGTTCAAGGGGGATATTAGAGGAAGGTTTTTTACTCAGAGAGTGGTTGGTGCGTGGAATGCACTGCCTGAGTCACTGGTGGAGGCAGATACACTAGTGAAGTTTAAGAGACTACTAGACAGGTATATGGAGGAATCTAAGGTGGGGGCTTATATGGGAGGCAGGGTTTGAGGGTCGGCACAACATTGTGGGCCGAAGGGCCTGTACTTTGCTGTACTATTCTATGTTCTATGTTCTATGTTTTTCAACTGAAAAACACAAAACAAACCCACGCAACATACATCAAAGTTGCTGGTGAACGCAGCAGGCCAAGCAGCATCTATAGGAAGAGGCGCAGTCGACGTTTCAGGCCGAGACCCTTCGTCAGGACTACTGCTATTCGTATTATATAGACAGCAATGCCAAAAGATACACCGTTATTAAAGTCAAATAAGGCAAACAACAGATGCAAGGCTTTACCAGGAGTTGGACAAATCGTTCTCTGACCGTGCAATACCTTAATTAATTCAGCTATTGAATTTAAAACAAAAATCAACAGAATCACCGCTTGGAAGTCTAAGCAAAACCAGTAGGCTGAATAGCAGTAAATGCAGTATTTTAGGATTTGCAGGAAACATAAGAACTATGGGGTATCCACCACAAAATAATAATAATAATCAGCATTAGTCTTGGCCCAAATTTTTAAAAAATCAACTGCACTCACCATTAATGTTTTCAGAGAAGCACAATCTGTCTGTTGTTGTGATTGGTGGCGAAAGCAACAATGATTTTCTGGATGTCAAGTGCTTTGGTCCTCCGGCTATTTATGGCCAAGTTGCTGTTCCGAGCATGGCCGCTGCTATTCCTTAAGTAGTTTTTGACGCGTCTGAGGCAAGAGAAACTCCGTTCACATGAGGCAGAAGTAACAGGCAGAGTCAGTGATATGCAGATTAGTTTGTATAAATCTATAAATGCATCGCGGTAGGGTCTTATTAGAGCTAGAAATTCCACTGTGTCATTCACTGTCTGTCCTTGCTTTTGTTTTGTTTCCAGCAGACGCCGAACCTGATGTAGCTCTGCAGTCAGGTTCACTTCAGTCACTCCATAGTATTGGGCCATTGGCCAAAGACAATTCTTGTCTAGGAAGAGCTTGTGTTTGGGACTCAATGCTGAGACTCCACTCAGAACATCCCCAGTCTCAATTAAGAACCGTCTTTTCATTTCAGTCAGAAGTCTGTCTATAACTGGATAGAAACAGTGGTTGCAAAGGTCATCAGAGGATGTGACAGGTGTGTGTTGAGTTTGGGCCTCAACAACAAAATCATGTAGGCGGCGGGGTGGCTGGGCCTGTCTCATTTCATGTGGTCTGCTCTGTATACCGGCCTTGACGCACAGGTCCCTATCTCTTGTCTGAATTTCACTCCATGATTCCTCTCCCCGTTTTGCTGAGAGTGCATCGGTAACAGACTGAGCCAAGTCCACAGCGGATGAAAGATCCAAACTGGGAGATTGTAGCTGGTCTGACATGAACTTTGTGACTCAGAATAAATCCTCAAGCAGAGTGAGAAGTAAAGCAAACTGCTCGTCAATCAGTCCATTTACAGCTCTGGCCTTCGTTTTCCTCCGTGCATTTGGTTGACCCATAATATCCTGTAGTGTAGCTAGAATGGCAGGGAGTGATTTCCCTGTAGCCCTCAAAGCTGTATACTGCCATGCCCAGTGTGTATCTGACAATTTCTTCAACTCCACGGCTGTGCAGTTGATTCCAGTTCTCTCTGTTTCTTCATGAAAAGATCGTGGGCAACAGAGTTTGAAAAGAAGTTGTAAAGCAGCTGCACAGTTTCAAAAAACTCACCCGCTTGTGGTACATTGCTCACAACATCCACTAAAACAAGGTTAAGTCTGTGAGCATGGCAGTGCGTATATATAATGCCCACGGGACCTCTTTCCTGAAGCTCTCTTGTACCCCGTTATCGCACCCGGACATCACTGCCGCCCCGTCATAACACTGACCTATACACGCGTTCTTATCAATAACACACTGGGCGAGTTTCTGTTCAATGCTTTTAAGAAGCGACTCTGCGTCCAACCCTTCTGCTGGAGTGAAGTGCAAGAATTCTTCAAGCACTGTTTTGTTATTCAAATACCGCACCACCACTGATATTTGCTCCTTTTTACTCAAGTCTTTACTTCCATCCACCATGATGGCAAAATATCCAGCCTCCTTGATTTCTGCACTTATTTGACGTCTGACCATATCTGCCATAATACCCATAATTTCAATTTGGAATTCATGATGGGTGTTTTTTGCATTTCTAGGATTGTCCTCTATTTTTTTAGCTGCAGTCTTATCAAATTTTCCAATTACACTGAGCAACTCAACAAAGTTTCCCCTATTGCCAGATCCATCATCCTCCAGGTGTCCTTGCTGGGCAATGCCTTGGCACACAGTATAGCATAGAGACTCAACCACTGCTCTCATATACTCAGGAATTTCTTGGACAATCTTTGCATGTCCTTTATCAAGCATATTTCCCAATCTTGAACCATCTTGTTTTCTCAATCTGAATTCAGCCCATGCCTCCATAGCAAACTTATGGGCTGCATTTACATGGTGGCTTTTGAAAGCTGTTGTAGCTTTCCACCAGTTGCAGTAACCTGGTGACAGTGAAAGTAGACTCAGAATGGAACCCATGTCCTCCACACAGGAAATGCTTGCATGCAAAGCAGAATGTAGAATCTTTTGTGATTGAATATTCCAGCCAGGAGTACAGGTCAAACCAGCCACGAATACTCCTTTGCTGATTGCCAAACTGTTGCGAAGGGTATTTTTTCAATGCTGGCCGACGGGGTCCTTCCTCAGGCTGCTGGCTATCATCCCCAACAGTATTCCCACTCGCACTAAGAGCAGCTTCATCCACGTTCTCTTCCAAATCCCGCTCCATTTCTTGTTCCTCTATTTCGCCCTCACACTCTTTCAATGAACTGCTGTCGTCCTCATCCCGACTTACTTCTTTCTGCATGTCACTTTCAATTCAGACAGGCTCAGGCTGAGGCACAACTGATTCCTCTGGATGAGGTTGTATTCTGACTAAAAATCGATCCATTTTTCACACCGGCCAAAATAATGCACGAGCCAGGCCCACGTTCGCTTGTAAAAGCACAATGTGCACGTGTGGCATCCGATAGTCTCGCGAGACCACGGATCTGCGCCTGGATGTACACTATCAATCTCTCGCATGAGTGACAGTGAGTGACATCACCACCCTAAGTGATCTTAGATCAGCTTAACTGATCTGAGGACAGCAACGGCAAGACATTGACAGCGAATGAATAAGCAGAAGTGTAGACAGAGTTTATAACTTTATTGTGTTGTCAATAAAGTATAACGAAAACCAATTTCCACCAGGATCAATAAAGTATGACAATGACTATGTGTTACGTAACCGGCAACAATGAACATCAATCGAGACAGGTTATATAAAAACAACCAAACATTTATTAAACATAGATAAACGATAGGGAAAAAAACAAACAAAAACTTTAACCGGAAGTTAACCGCTATGCAGCCATTCAAACAACTCGTCACTCAGCACTGGTTTCTTAAAGCGCTAAATGCGAAAACAGTTCTTAAAGCGGTACAGTCAGATATAGTTCTTAAAGCGATAAATTTGAAAATCCAACAGATTTATGCGTTCAATTGGGGAGAGACTTCTCTGGAGAAGGATTTCTTCACAGACGCAACTTTCCTGCTGGTTCCTGTCCACAGAATTCACGTGGCGGTAAATAAACAGTTTAAACCAACTGACCTTAAATTCTTTTAGAGAGAGAGAGCAAACCTTTGCATGAACTCTTTGCTCTTTTTGGCAAGAGTTATCCTCGATGCAGGTAGCTACTCCTCCAACAAAGACTCAATAAGGTCGATCCTTTACTAAACTGCCAAATGATGCCAACTCCTCTCGATCCTTCGGTCCTGTACTTCGTTAAATACTTCACTCTCCCTTCTACTGTTGGAATTGAATAAATCAACACGTCTAGCAAAAATTTCCAGTCCAATAATATGGTATCTTGCAATAGAACACAATTCTCCATTTTAAAAATGAAACTGCATCACAAAAACAAACACGCAACAGAAACGAAGACACAGCACGTTCTACCTGGAAATCTACAAACTAAAAGCCAACTGCGTCACCTGGGTCGACCGTTATATAGCCATGTTGCACATTGTCATCACGTGACTGCACATTGGCAGGAAAATTACATGAGGTGACCCCCAAAAGACCATTACATCATTCTCACAAAAAAAAAACACATCTCCTTGAGCATGTAACAATTGCTGCATGAGTGCAATGGTAATTGGGGGCACAGTTTCACTAGATCAACTGGAGAAAAAAGCTGTATTCAAAACTATACAGAGAAAGCAAAGCAGCTGCAGTTAATTTCTTGGTGGTGCTATGTGGTGTTATTGCAATTTCTGCTGGGGCTATAGCCCCAGCTAGCACCACCTTAGTGCCACCCCTGGGGCTTGTCCTTTAGTATGCTTTAGAAATTGCTTCATTGATAATTTGGAGCTGCAAATGTGTGAACATGCAAGATTGCCTGTGTACTGCAACTCGATGACTAAAGTTGGCATAAACTTGCTTCTGAAGTGAAGGTGATATACGAGTCCCATTTCCAGAAAAGTTGGGATATTTTCCAAAATGCAATAAAAACAAAAATCTGTGATATGTTAATTCACGTGAACCTTTATTTAACTGACAGAAGTACAAAGAAAAGATTTTCAATAGTTTTACTGACCAACTTAATTGTATTTTGTAAACAAACACAAATTTAGAAATTGATGGCTGCAACACACTCAACAAAAGTTGGGACAGAGTTAAAATAAGATTGAAAAGTGCACAGAATATTCAAGTAACACAGGTTTGGAAGATTCCATATTAAGCAGGCTAATTGGTAGCAGGTGAGGTATCATGACTGGGTATAAAAGTAGCGTCCATCAAAGGCTCAGTCTTTGCAAGCAAGGATGGGTTGTGCTCACCCCTTTGTGCCAAAATTCATAGACGATTGTTAGTCAGTTCAAAAGGAACATTTCTCAATGCAAGATTGCAGAGAATTTAGGTCTTTCAACATCTACAGTACATAATAATGTGAAAAGATTCAGAGAATTCAGAGACATCTCAGTGCGTAAAGGGCAAGGTCGGAAACCAGTGTTGGATGCGCGTGATCTTCGAGCCCTCAGGCGGCACTGCCTAAGAAACCGTCATGCTACTGCAACAATTACAACCACCTGGGCTCGGGAGTACTTCAGAAAACCATTGTCACTCAACACAGTCTGTCGCTGCATCCAGAAATGCAACTTGAAACTGTATTACGCAAGGAGGAATCCATACATCAACTCTAGGCAGAAACGCTGGCAAGTTCTCTAGGCCCGAGCTCATCTCAGATGGACCAAAAGACTGTGGAACCGTGTGCTGTGGTCAGATGAGTCCACATTAGTTTTCGGAAAAAATAGGCGTCGAGTTCTCTGTGTCAAAGATGAAAACGACCATCCAGATTGTTATCAGCGAAAGGTGCAAAAGCCAGCATCTGTGATGGTATGGGGGTGCATCAGTGCCCACGGCATGGGTGAGTTGCATGTATGTGAAGGTACCATTGACTCTGAGGCGTATATTAGGATTTTAGAGAGACATATGTTGCCATCAAGGCGACGTCTCTTCCTGGGACGTCCATGTTTATTTCAGCAGGACAATGCCAGACCACATTCTGCACGGGCTACAACAGCGTGGCTTTGTAGACACAGAGTGCGTGTGCTTGACTGGCCTGCTGCCAGTCCAGATCTATCTCCTATTGAAAATGTATGGCGCATCATGAAGAGGAGAATCAGACAACGGAGACCACGGACTGTTGAGCAGCTGAAGTCTTATATCAAGCAAGAATGGACAAAATTTCCAATTGCAAATCTACTACAATTAGTATCCTCAGTTCCAAAACGATTAACAAGTGTTATTAAAAGGAAAGGTAATGTAACACAATGGTAAACATGCCTCTGTCCCAACTTTTGTTGAGTGCATTGCAGCCATCAAATTCTAAATTTATGTTTGTTTACAAAATACAATTGAGTTGGTCAGTAAAACTATTAAAAATCTTTTCTTTGTACTTTTGTCAGTTAAGTAAAGGTTCACGTGAATTAACATATCACAGATTTTTGTTTTTATTGCATTTTGGAAAATATCCCAACTTTTCTGGAAATGGGGTTTGTAGATTAAACACTTTTCCCTTTGTCCTGCAGAATAGATCCACTTCAGGGGAAATCTTATTGGGCAAAGCGGTGAAAAAGACTGAGAAATATGCTGGGCGATTGACAGAGTTTTGTTTGATACCTGTCTGTAATAAAATAAGATCTTCTTTGGTCGAGCAGGGGAGATTTGATCGAGGTCTACAAAATTATGAGGGGTATGGATAGGGTAAATACAAGCAGGCTTATTCCCCTGAGGTTGGGTGGGACGACAACTATGGGTCAGGGTTAAAATTAAAAGGTGAAAAATTTAAGGGGAACATGAGAGGAAATGTTCACTGAGAGGATCATGAGATTGTGGAACGAGTTGCCGATACAAGTACATACGAGCTCAATTTCAACCTTTAAGAGAAATTTGGATAGGTACATGGTTTCTATAAAGGAAAATCTTACCTGACAAATCTGTTATAGTTCTTCCAGGAAGTAATGGGCGGGGTGGTCAAAGGAGAGGCAGCGGATGTTATTTACTTGGATTTTCAGAAGGCATTTGATAAGGTACCTCACAGGAGGCTGTTTAACAAGATAAAATCCTATGGTGTTACAAGAAAGATACTGACATGGATAGAAGAATGGCTGCCAGGCAGTACGCAGTGAGTGGGAATAAAGGGGGCCTTTTCTGTTTGGCTGCCAGTGACATATGGTGTTCCTCAGGGGTCAGTATTGGGACTGCTACTTTTCACATTGTTTGCCAGTGATTTAGATAATTGAGTTGATGGCTTTGTGGCAAAGTTTGCAGAAGATATGAAAAATGTGGGAGGTGATGCTGAGGAAGCAATGTGATTGCAGCAGGACTTAAGCAAATTGGAAGAATGGGCGAAAACATGGCAGATGGAATACAGTGTTGGGAATTGTATGATAATGTATTTTGGTGAAAGGAATAATAGTGCAGATTATTATCTAAATGGGGAGAAAATTCAAACATCAGAGGTGCAAAGGGCGTTATTATCTGAATAGTGGCCAATGCTGAAAAGGGGAGGTGCAACGAGACCTGGGTGTCATTGTACACCAGTCATTGAAAGTGGGCATGCAGGTACAGCAGGCGGTGAAAAAGGCGAATGGTATGCTGGCATTTATAGCGAGAGGATTCGAGTACAGGAGCAGGGAGGTACTACTGCAGTTGTACAAGGCCTTGGTGAGACCACACCTGGAGTATTGTGTGCAGTTTTGGTCCCCTAATCTGAGGAAAGACATCTTTGCCATAGAGGGAGTACAAAGAAGGTTCACCAGATTGATTCCTGGGATGGCAGGACTTTCATATGATGAAAGACTGGATCGACTAGGCTTGTACTCTCTGCAATTTAGATGATTGAGGGGGGATCTGATTGAAACATATAAAATTCTAAAGGGATTGGACAGGCTAGATGCAGGAAGATTGTTCCCGATGTTGGGGAAGTCCAGAACGAGGGGTCACAGTTTGAGGATGAAGGGGAAACCTTTTATGACCGAGATGATGAGAAACTTCTTCACACAGAGAGTGGTGAATCTGTGGAATTCTCTGCCACAGGAAACAGTTGAGGCCAGTTCATTAGCTATATTTAAGAGGGTGTTAGATATGGCCCTTGTGGCTAAAAGGATCAGGGGGTATGGAGAGAAGGCAGGTACAGGGTTCTGAGTTGGATGATCAGCCATGATCATACTGAATAGCGGTGCAGGCTCAAAGAGCCACATGGCCTACTCCTGCACCTATTTCCTATGTTTCTATGTTTAAGAGACCTCGTGCAAGACTCCCAAGTTGAGGCTCTGGTAAAGAAGGCAAATGCAATGTTGGCATTTATTTCAAGGGGAATAGAGAAGTTTGTACCTGCTGCTGTTGTGACTTGCAGGCAAACTCTTATTGCATATTGTTGTTAAGTTAGAAAAGCCATTTGTTCTAAATGAGCTAGATTGGGTGACATAGCAACCTTACAATGTTATCAAATTTTCTCACCCATCCCCCTCCCTGGCTCCCAAGAATTTTCAGCCAATGTACTTTTTGCACTGATTGGCCTAAAACAAATCATTCTTCCCTGAATCCCCACACCCCAAATTTCTATTGCATTCCTTGAGGCATCTCCAGTTGTGTATATACTTTCAAAGTCATATTGTGGTGTATTAAGAAACTTTGCTTAAATACATTATCAACGAACACATGCAACTTGCAAAGACTACAGAAAGTTTACTGGTACAGTGCATGCTTTAATTTACTAATGTGATCACTGATCTTCAGTGGCAGAGTGGAGATATGTCTCTATCAAGGAAGGTGTAAGATGCTGCTTCCCTGCAGGTCACCCTTGGGCAAGGTGTAGCACCTGCTTACCCACCCCCTCCCCCGCCGATCAGGGTCACATGGGAGCAGGTGGTGCATCACTGTATGAGTAGCTGGTATATAAGAACATAAGAAATCCTGGTTATGCAACCACTGACGCCAGGCGGACAATCTCTTAAGAGTACTGATAATGGCTGCGGTCACCCATGTTGTAAAGACACTGGCCAGAAGAAAGCAGTGACAAACCACTTCTGGAGAATTTTCCAAGAAAAATCATGGTCATAGACCACGATCGTGCACATCATATGACACGGCGCCAGATGCTGATGATGACGATGGTGATCTGCCTCTTTCACACGTGGCAAATTTATAACTTCCAGAAATCGCTGGAGATGTTCAATTAAAGCTACTGCGTAAATTCTCAACACCTCTCTTCAAATAGAACACTAACTCTCCTACTTGGTGGCATTAAATTAACTAAAGATGCATGAGACTTCAAACCCATTTATCTTTTTTTGCACCTTATATGTTTGATTATCATTTCCTCCTAAGATGTCCCTGGCACAAAAGAACACTTCCACAGTGCTCTAAATCAGTGCTGAATACTTCCTAGATCTTCCTATGCTCATTGATCTTTACAATGTGTCTAGTATATTGATGATCAACCATTTTACACAAGTTCTTTTTGCATCCACTCCCCTTTAAATCAGATTCCTTGTAAGGTAGCTACTAAATTGTTTTCTTACACAGTTCGTCATCTCATCTGAACTCACTTTCTATAGACCAGGACTCCCTTGCTCAACCAGCCTTGTTGTCTGCTTTAACTCTGAGTTATGTTAAAGAATAAATTCACACACAAGCTTCAGGAAATGTGAACAGGCATAATGATTTATTGTAAAAGCTCTGCAAAGCAAAGCAGTGCTTAACAGTTTGACTCAATTACTTATTACATGCTTTATTATCCATAATACAATTAGAAAAAATAGTAATGTCTAATGTGAGGAGATGCAAATACAGCCAAATTTCATGAAATTACCATTGAACACAAAACTCGTGCAAGTTCTTGCAAGACATTAAAAGATTTGTAAATTAGTGAAAATTTCAATTTATAATCCACCTATGAGCATTATGATGATTTAATTTCGTTTTCTGGCAATTATGTTAATAATAGCAATAGTCAACACCAGCACACCTGCAATTGCCCCAACCAGTACTCCCAGGACTGTGCCATGAACCTGTGCTCTCTCACAGCGATCACCAAAGTGCTGGTGTATTTGAGTTGACGCACACCTAAAACAGAACAACATTACAGAGTATGACATAACAATATCGCACAAACAACAGCCTTTATGTCCAACAGTTTAATGCTGGTGCCTACAGTATGTTCCATACAGATCCCCCCATCTAACAGCTTCCAAGTTCACTAACACATCTTTTCTACAGTCTTCATGTGCTTACCTAGGTTTCCCAGTGAGCAATAGTTCTCTACTATACCAATAATGCAAACTATGTAGAGCCGTAACAAGCAACTCTGAGAATGTGTCATCAGATAATGGCCAGGATAAGTTGTAAGGAGCAGTTTACCCAGTGGCCCTGATCTATAAGAGCAACTTCTGAAGTTACAATTAATTATTTCTGGTCATACTAATTTCATGTTCTGCACTTTGTTTGAACTTGACGATGAAACTGGAAAGAGATATAGGGCATTAGGGAGAATGGTAGTTTAGGCTGCGAGGGCTATCCAAACAAAATGGATTGCTTAGTCCTCCCATTTCGCTCTTTTCCACAGATGCGACCTGACCTGCTGTATTCCTCCAGCATGTTGTGTGTGTTGTTTGGATTTCCAACCTCTGCAGGCTTTATCGTGTTTGAATCTTGCCCATCTTCTATCAAACACAAATATAGGGAAAATTCTATTCTCGCTCGGAGCTGCACATGTCCCTAAAGATTATACTGTGTTAAAGATTGTTGCATGGGACTAATGGGTCAGATAGGCAATATCTATCAATAAAGTTGAACTAATGCTAGCATGGGGAATACAACGTGGTCTTGATGATCATCAATATTCTCTTGCCCAGCAGTGTCATATATTTGTATACTTTTTTTTGCTACAACGTTTATAATCATGCCATTATTACAGGTATACTTACAATGTTTAAAAAGGTATTCACACAGCTACATGGAAACAAAATGATGAGGGAAAAGAGACAAATGCAGGCAAATAGCATTACCTTAGATGTGCAACTTGGTTAGCATAGACAAGTTGAGCTGTATGGACTATTTGATATCAAATAACTCTATCAACTTAGTAGGACATGTGTCCTATTGTCATGTGCTGTAGCAAATTCAAATATTGTTGAGATTGGCTTTCAACAAAAGTAATTTGCATTTCAGAAAAGGGTAGATCAGATCTTTGGAACAAATGGACATCTGTGGTTCTGGAATCAGAGAAATCAGATTTCATAGTGCAAACTGAGACAAAAGGTCATCAAAATTTTCTAAGTAAACCCTGCAAAATAACTATTTTGCTCCTTCAATGTACCCACACATGAGTTGCAGAAGCTTCACCTACCTGCAACTTGCTTTCCCATTCACAATAACACATATTCCACCATTCAGACAATAGCCAGGACTGCACTGCTCTCTGAAGGGACTTTGTAGCTGATGCTCTGCTGAGTAGAGCTGATGTTCTACTGCTCGCCGATGCCTTAATGGAGGACCCTTGGGCTGAATTGGCACTTCTGTATAAATCAGTGGAGTCAGATCTTTGAAAAAAAGATTAGTTAAGTTCAGCGATTGATTTTTGCATTTTGATAATTGTTTCTTTCCTGTTTTCTTCTATAATCTCTGGGTTAATTCCCTTGGTCTTCTCTCAATCATCCAGAGCTTCTCTCCAGTGTCTTCTTCAAGCATCAAATTAGACAAGACTCTGGATACGGAAAGTATGGCATGAACCACATCCAACCATTTCTGTGCCATTATCCATTATCCATTATGCAGGTCATTCATGAGTGTGAGAATCATGATTTGAGTCTAATCCATCCCTTTCCAACCTTGGACAAGTGCAAAAACCACCTGAGGGTGTATGTGCCCCCTAGTCCATAGTTCAAAGACTATGCTACGTTGCATATGGCAATTGTTGCTGCTAATGTCACCCCAGTGGCCCTGATTCAGGAACCACATGGTTGCAAGATTAGCAGCCAATGAAATTCTCAGTGTAGTTCAAAAAATCCTGGAAGTTATTGTTACCATTTACAATGAAGGGCGACAATCTGTGTTAGGTGTGAGTCTAACAATGTCTGAGAGGTAGAGAAAGGGAGGGGAACAGCACGGCCAAATAGGAACAGTATGTTCCTTAAAAAGTGGCAATGCTTCAAAATAGCACATTGCATTGAGCAATATTGAGTGGAGAGGTTGCTTTCAGGGTCATATTGAGAGTCCTGAGGTCATGTATTGAGAGCACACAAACGTCCCGGTGTAAGTAGGGGCAGAATCATACCACCTCACAAAACCAAACTCCTCTCCCATTAGCTCTCTGCTGCCCCACATGAGGTGTCTGCGGTTCTCACATTCGCTCATTCATTGCCTCAGAATCCACACCAGAGAAGAAGCTTTGAAGGGACAATCTCACAGTAGTTTGTTTGATGCATTTAATAAGTGGCTCTGTATCCATTGGAACTTAGAAGAGCAAGAGGAGACTTGATGAAACATATAAACTTATTATGAGTGTATACATAGCATATTCTTTGCAGTGCTGGGGAACCAAAAACTAGAAGTCTTAGGTTTAAAGTGAGAGGGAAAATATTTAATCGGAACTATGGAAGCTATTTTATGTTACACAGAGCAGCATGCAATATGGAATGAGAGGCCAGAGGAAGTGCTACCTGATTAAATTATCCCGCCTGAGGGATAACCAGTAAACTAATCCCACTCCAGATCCATAATTCGTAGTTGTTAGGTGTGTCAACTGTTTTTTTTAACTAACAGTGCATAAACCTTTGTATTTTTTGACCCCTGGTTTATTGGAGAAATAAGCTTCAATCATTTTTCTTCACCATTAAGAAGAACAGAATGTGCAGTGTACCGTACCCCTTCAGTCTTCCATAGTGTGTTTGAAAAAGCAGCATGTCAAATTACCACATATAAAAGTAGAAACTGGAGGTAGACTCTCACATATTTCCCCCTCCAGTTCTTCAAACCATACACCCATCAACAATACCATTTGCTTTGCAAAATTTAGCCAAGTTTCTCATTCATGTGTCCCTGCCATGAGCTCTCCTTATAACTGACTGTTATCAACTTGTTGACCAATAATATTTATTACTTGCACAAGTAACTAATTTCACTGCAAAAATCCCTAAACAACTTCAAATCACATGAAGTTAACAATGAAGCACAGAACTCAGCTTTCTAAACCCGACTTTCAGTCTGTGATGGAAAAGTAACAACCACACCAAGAGAAAACATGAGAAGAAACTTTACCATTGAACTCAGTAATAATAATGAGGTCATCATTTTTTATGAAATTTTTGCGGTGGAGATCCCTGTGTGGTATGAATTCTGACCATCCCCAGGAGGAAGTCCGGTAACAATCGCATGCCCCATTGTAGTATCCAGTTAATGTGGGCTTGTCCCAAAAGTTGTTATCTCTGCCTGTAATTGAACAGTGTCATACATATTAGGTCATTTAATGCTACCTTAAGTATTAAAGCAGAGTGCAGAATCATATCTGTAGGAAATATGAAGCAAATCTAACAACTTAATAGTGTAACAATCTCAAATTTAACAATTCCAGTTGGGTTTATTATCAGGTTCAGAAGGACAGTGAGATACAGATAGAATGAAAAACTCCTTGCAACATCATCACCAGTACAAAGGTTTAAATAAACACAGAATAAAAATTCCATATATGTTACAAATCTAATTAAACCATGTTTGTTAAAGCAAGACTGTAATATCAAAAAGCAAAGGTGCAATAGAAATCCATGGCAATGCAAGAAGTAATCTATGGTGTTCCATTGCTGAGATAGGGTTAGGATTGTGCAGGTATATTCAAGAGCCTGATGGTTGTAGGAAAGAAGCTGTTCCTAAACCTGTGGTGTGGGACTTCAGGCTTCTTATCATCCGCTTTGGTTTGGTTGATGTTGACCATGAGGTTGTCATAGTGGCCCCACTCAACTAGATACTTTATTTCACTCCTGTATATTTACTCATCGCCACAAGTGATCCGGCCAACAGTAGTTGTGCCATTGGCGAATTTATCAATGGTATTGGATCTGTGCTTAGAGATGAAGTTATAGATGTAAAGAAAATGGTGCAGGGGGCGAAGAATGCAGTCTTGAGATGTATCTGTCTTGATGATCAACAAAGAGGAGATACTGTTAGCATACTGATTGGGATCTGCTGATGAGGAAGTCAAGGATCCAGTTGCAAAAGAATGTACAGAAGCCCAGATCTAGGAGCTTTTTTACAAAACTTTAGTCAAACAACAGCATACTAACATGTACATGACTGTTGTCCAGATGATCTTGCTCTAAGTGATGACCTAATGAAATAGCATCTGATTTGTCTTGCTTAAATAGCATCTGTTGTTGACCTGTGGTGGCAATAGGCAAACTGAAGGGAATCCCGGTCATTTCTGAGTTTAGAGTCAATTCGCGCCAGAAACAAACTCTTCAATGGATTTCACCGGGTTTTTCATTATTAAAAAGTCTTATCTAAATTTTGGAATGAAAAATATACTGAATTATTAGATTCTTCAATAATGGTTGTTCGTGATCTACAGATTCAAGAACATTATTGAATTGATAGCAGTACATTTTAGTCTTCTGTCCATAACCTATTATAGAGAAATAGTAAGTGAAATTAATCAGCATATTCTTAGAAAAAGAATATTTTAATTCAATTTGGTATTTTATCTTTTATGACATCCATAGTCCAGATATGAAATCCAGTCACAATAATTCTCCATATCCCTGAGCCTACTAGTGTGATCTCAATTGCAAAAAATTATATTTTCATTGTAAGTGCTAAATTATAAAAAAAAACAATTAAATGGTTCGATACATTTAAAATATTTAATTAGTTTGTAATATTATAAGGAAATATTAAAACTAAAGGAATTTATCTTTCAATGTCCTTCCACTCCTTTCCCCTGGGATCTCCAACGAAATCAAAGCAATGTCAAATCCAGCAGTGAATCAGCAACATTACAGTCCACTGCTGTCTCCTCATGGAGATCAGGAGCAGGATGAAGAAACATATTTTGGGTGTCTGATTAAAACCAAGACGTACTGAATTTTCAGTGATGTACCACCTGCAGTTCTATTCCTTGGACTTCTCTCCAGACCCAGCTATTGTCGCACTTCCTGATCACTGAGAACAAATTTCCTAAATAGCCTAATAACCTCGACCCCACCAATCAGTATTTCTATGCATGTCGTGATCTCCACTCTCTGCCATGATATTTTGATCATCAGGTCCCTCTAATCCCCATCCTTTTTCACTTGCCCCAATTTACTAAATGTGCAACACCAACTGTATGATCTTTAACAATATCTCCTCAAACTCAATTTTGATTCTCCAATGGTGCTGCCCCGAAATCCGCACCTTATCCAGGCACCTGTCCAATGGACCTCTGTAACTCCCAGCCACCCCTATTTAGGAAGGCTGCACAAGACTTCACTATATAGTGCAATAACGAAGGCACGTGGCAAAGTTTAGTCTGTGGCTTTAGAGACAGAAGGAAGACAGAAGGAAAAATGAAAGTTCAAAGTAAATTTATTACCAATGTACCTGAGCTGTATGTCACCATATGCCACTTTGAGATTCATTGAAAGAAGGAAAGGGTGGTTAAAACTGTAAATAATTTTTAGAAGAGATAGCAGCGCGTCACGTGTGCGCAGCCCTCCGGTGAAAATGATATCGTATCCATTAAATAGGGGCCGCGGACAATTTTGATTTGATGGAGACAGATGTGAAAGCACAGAGGAATATCTGGTGAAATTTCTGAAACGCAAGTTTGCTGCTGTTGTTACTGCACAATCGAGCATCTTCCGGAGGGAAGGCCTCAAATTCCCCAGATTTGCCTGCTGTTGGCGACCCAGATTGAGGCTGAATCGTTCAAATAGAGATGGTGCTTGGTACTCAGTGTCGGAGAGCTGATCGGAGGCTCGAAGTTTTAGGACGACTCAGTCGGACTGTGGTTGGGCATGGCAGGGAGAGTTTTTCTTCCTTCTCCCGTCTGCATGAGATGTGGGACATTTGAGAGACTTTGAACTTTTTACTGTGCTCATGGACTGTTCTTCATTAAGTTATGGTATTGTTGCATTGTTGTAACTATATGTTATAATTATGTGGTTTTGTTAGTTTTTTAATCCTGGTCTATCCTGTGTTTTGTGATATCACACCAGAGAAAATATTGTATCATTTCTTAATGCATGCATTACTAAATGACAACAAAAGAGGACTGCATGTCCTCATAATCTAAATGTAAATTCCCAGGTTTCAAGAGGAGAACAGTACTGAAAACAAACATTACTAGTGATTGTGAAGTTATTTGATTGTTAATAAATACTCACCTACTTCATTAAGGCCCATCTGGGAAAGTGAAACCAATTCTTACCCTGGCTTGCATTCTAGAGGACTTCAGTCCCATAGCAAAGTGTGTGATTCAGTGTGTAAGTACAGACGGCCAATAGCTGGCGCCCTCGCAGAGCTTGTAAGCAAATAACAAGGAGACACCACTAAGTGGTTAATAGTTTGGGAACTAGGTTAAGGAAGATGGAGATAAGACCCATAGAAACTATAAACATGGTGTGTGTATGGCACTGAGAGATTTAAAACTAGAGAATGAAGGAAAATTCAGATTCTCTGTGAAACAAGCACAAAAAAATATTTGTGTTTCATATTTCCCGGTGTCTGATTATTTTCACTCATATTTATTCACCTGTGTCCATTATGTGTATGTTTTATACCAGCTCTCCCCAACCACCGGGCTGCGGACAGGTGCCGGGCCACAAAGCATGTGCTACCGGGCCGCGAGGAAACGATATGATTTGGTGACATGAGTCAGCTGCATCTTTCCTCATTCCCTGTCACGGCCACTGTTAGCATGAACGCACGCGAGGTCATTACCCTCGCGTCATCCATGTCAGTGCGGGAAGGAAATTAGCTCCTCGAGCTTGCAAATGACGGCAGGCTGAAAAGTATGTTTGACATTACACCTCTGCTGGCATTCTGGATCAAAGTCAAGGCTAAATATCCTGAGATAGCCACGAAAGCACTGAAAACATTGCTTCCATTTCCAACATATCTCTGCAACGAATGCAACAAAAACTAAACTGCGGAATAGACTGGACATAAGGAAACCCCTTCGGGTATCGCTGTCTCCCATCACCCCTCGATGTTGCAGGGAAACAAGCCCAGGACTCCCACTGATTCAGCAGTATTGGTGTGTTGCAATGATTTTATATGTTCATACGGGGAAAATATGTGCTGTGTGTTTAATATCCAAACGTTACTTAAAATGTTATGATGGTATTGACTTATATAACCATATAACAATTACAGCACGGAAACAGGCAATCTCGGCCTTTCTTGTCCGTGCCGAACGCTACTCTCACCCAGTCCCACGGACCTGCGCTCAGCCCATAACCCCCCATTCCTTTCCTGTCCATATACCTATCCAATTTTTCTTTAAATGATAATATCGAACCTGCCTCTACCACTTCTACTGGAAGTTCATAAGTTCATTCAACACTAACTTCAAGCTCCCCTGATAATTGACTTACCACTGTATTCATGCAAGGAAAATATGCGCTGTGTGTTTAATATTAAATTCATTAGATAAACCCTTTGAGAAATGAAATTGAGTGTATTAGCCACTTATCACCTATATTCAGGTCGTGATTAACACCCCACCCCCACCCGATCAGAATCGCCAAAAACGATTTGTTAAAAAAACCGGCACGTTCACGCATGTGCACTGGTGCCCGCGCAAGGCTTCCTGGTCATTGTAGTCTTTCTCGAGGTAAACAACGCATTTGACTGCTACTCTTCTCCGTTGGCAACCCTACCCCCGACCCCCGGTCGCCGGTCCGCAAGAATATTGTCAATATTAAACTGGTCTGCAGTGCAAAAAAGGTTGAGGACCCCTGTTTTATACTAACTGAAAACAAGGAGAAACATTTTGACCAAAGTTCAAGCTCTTTCTTATAGAATCCATTTCAAACAGATACTAAAATTGTAACAGAGATATTGCATTTATTTTCTCACCTGGTAAATGATAACTTCCATTTGTAGTGAAGCTTAGAGTAGACGACATTCTGAGTTTCACATCAGGATGCTGGTCCAGTACTGTAATGGTAACTTGTCTGTTCCCAACTGGCCATTCAAGCATATCATCATTTTCACTACTGCACAGGTGGAAAAAGATCCCTGTATAATTTTGATAATAAGAAATAGGTCTTAAATATATACCATATCTATATCCTTCGGGGCTCTCGAAACATGGACTGTATATGGAGGTCCCATCATTCTTTTGAATATATTTGGCGAAGTCCCTTACATGCCAGACACTATAAGGACACTTGGTCTCGGTAAGCGTGACATCATCCAGGAAAATACCACCTGAAGAACCACTGGGGTTACCAATTATTCCTTGGAAAACATAACGAAACTTGGCTGTCGCATGGAGCGTCACATGGGCAATGTTCCATGAATCGCTGCCATCCGCTGTAGAGAAAGAAACAAATGATAAAAACATGAAATATTTGTCAAAGTTTTAACAATCAGAATGATTTATCATACAAGGCATGGAATTTAATTTGGTTGATGAAATCTCCAGGAGTACCAGGAGTAAAGCACGTTCAGATGAAGTGAAGTGAAACAAAATGTACCAATCTGACAATGAGTAGTTTCATGACTGGAATAACTAAATATAAAAGTATTCTTTCTAACCAGCACATCAACATATGCTCAGAGTATTATTTTATTGTAATTATTTATTGAAAATAGTGAAAACTTTGGTTTCTAGACTACTTGGATAGTTTCTGTTATTAGATTTTAAAGCTCACCAACCCTCCAGATCAAAGGTGTCGCTATGGAATAAGGAATTGTTATGGATGCTAATTTTGCAGAAAGTTCTCTTAGCCAATGATACTCAAGTTCCTCACACTGATCACTGTCAGTGCTATTTCCTGCTCACACCCTGAAATGGAAATTTACATCAGTTTCACTGGCAATTTCTACTCTGTCCTAATTTACACACTGTTCAAATCAGGTTCTTCCTTTCCCTACATTAGTTTTCCCTTCTCCATTTCAGGAATAGATAGGTATTCAACATTTATGAAAAACCAACAAACCCATAACTTTCTTGGCCACACTCCCTCTCTCGCCAGTTCCTGAAAGGACAGTGCTAGTTTCCGGTTTCCTCTATCTTTGTTATATCTACTTCAATAATGTTACTTCCCACACCTTTGCTTCTGGTTTCCTTCATCAGTGATTATCCTTAATGAGCAGATCTTCAGCTGCATCCACCCCATTCACTGCACTTCTCCACTTGATACTCTCCTGAACCCACTCTTCGTGGAAAACACACAAAATTCTCAATGGACTCAGCAAGAGCGGCAATCTGCCTGAAGAGGAATGAAAGGTCAACATTTTGGGCTAAGACTCTTCATCAGGACTCAAGATCAGGCCTTGTGAAGGGTCTCAACCTGAAAACTTGTCTGCACATTTCCCTCCATTCTGCTTGAGTTGCTTAACATTTCTGGCATCTAGAGAATCTCCGTTTCCCCATTTAATCATTGTCTTCACTTTCCATAATCATCAACTCCGCAATTAACACTATCACTTCCACCTATAGTGTGGCACCACCACTAAACATATGAACCCCTTAATACCCCAAAATGCTTCTTCAGGACTTGATGAGTCCTGAGGAATGGTCTCGGCCTGAAACGGCAATGCTTACACTTTTCCATAGATGCTGCCTGGCCTGCTGAGTTCATCCAGCATTTTGTGTAATAAGTGTAATGTTTCCAGTTTGGTGATGATACAAAGCTCACTAGCAGTATGAGCTGTCAGGACAATGTAATGAAGCTGTAAAGGGATACAGAAAAGTTGACAGATTGGATCACACATGTCAGATGGAACATATTGTGTAAATGTATGAGATCAAATGGTTTGGTAGGGAAAACAGAAAGGTAGAGTTTTTTTTTAAATGGTAAGAGATTGAAAGTTGCTGATGTTAAGGGGGCGGGATCTGGGCATCCTAATGCATGAAACATTGAAAATTAGCGTACAGGTACAGCAAGCAACTAGGAAGGCAAACAGTGCATTGGGTTTTACTGTAGTCAGACTAGAGTAAAAGAGAGGAGTAGAGAGCATTAGCTCTGATTATATACATCATTGATGAAACTACATTTAAAATATTGTGAACAGGTCTGTGGCGAAAGTGAGTGCTAGCTTGGCATTTGATGAGAGATTAAGGAGACTGGACCAAGAATTGAGAGGGTCGTCATTAAGAAGTAGGGTACTTGACTGGGTAGATGTGGGATAGATATTTCCCCTAGTTGGGATATCTAGACCAAAGGTCATAATTTTAAAATAAATGCTGGCCAGACTGGATAGAAGTGAGAAGAAAATTCTTCACCTGGATGTACTGAATATTTGGCTCAATCCCTAAGCATATTCAAGACAGAGATTAGTAGATTCTTTGATATCGATATTAGACTTTTGGACAAATATTATGCATAGGAGAGATTTGAGTTCAAAGTAAATTGATTATCAAAGTAACACACTCAAAATGCTGGAGGAACTCAACAGGCCAGGCAGCATCTATGGACAAAAGTACAGTCGACATTTCAGGCCAAGACCCTTCAGCAGGACTGGAGAAAAATAGATGAGGAGTAAATTACTCCTATCTTTACTCCTGCAATCTAATCCTCATCTTCTTTTCTCCAGTCCTGATGAAGGGTTTTGGCCCAAATCATCGACTGTACTTTTTTCCATAGATGCTACCTGGCCTGCTGAAATTTTCTAGCATTTTGTGTGTGTTGCTCGGATTTCCAGCGTCTGCAGCTTCTTCCTTGTTTACTATCAAAGAAGTTATTTGTCACTATATACAATCCTGAGATACATTTTCTTGCAGGCATACTAAATAAATCTGATAAGCATAACAGAATCAATGAAAGACTGCACCAACAGGTTGTATGTAGCCCGCAGAATGTTGCCATGATTCACCTGTGCCATCTTGCAGATTTAGAGAGAAATGGACAAACATAGACAAATGAAGTAATAGGTTATCAGTCTAAAAAGATCATACCTTGTAATGTATGAATTTTAACTAGTTTTCGAATAGTTCCAGTTCCATCATCCATTTTCATCCATATAACGAGCTTATCCATTGGACTGCCTGTCATTTTGTAGAAAAACTGAAGACACTGCTCATCCTTTCTGGGGTAAAGGATCCTGGACTCCAGAATAGCACTTCGACCTGCCTTGCCATTCTTAGTATCAAGGTACATGAAGTATCCAGCATCTAGAATTTCAATAATTTGTTAGAAACTGGAGAAAGTGGAACTATTTTTGTACGTAGTAAAAAAAAGCCTCAGATTCATTCATTGTTTTACAACTATGGAACAAATTAAGATGCAGAAATTATTGGTGACAAGAGAAAGAATAATTTTAGTTTTACACATCTATATCAAATGATAGACTTCAGGATGAAGCATGCTTCAAATCAAACTCTTAATCTGAAATTAAAGAAGCAATTGAAGATATGATAACCATTTATTTCTAATTGGATAAAACAAAACAGGATCATTGATTAAGTTGATATTTACATAACTGAGTGTAAAAATGTAGTAGATGTCTGTAGGCAATTGCTAGCAGTTTAGGGGCTACTGATTATACAGCATTCCTAAAATAAGCTTCTGATGTGCAAATATATTTTGTTCCAGTCCCAGTTTGTCCATTGATACGTCATTGATCGTAAATTTTTGTTTCTTCCTTGTGCCAACAATGCAATCAATCCCCTTTGGCATCATCCTGTATATTCCTTTCATTTTTTTCAATAGATCATTCATGCTATCGCCTGTCAGGAGTTACTTGTGTAGCTTTTCACATTTGCCAAGTTTCCTTATTAACATAGAAACACAGAAAACCTACAGCACAATACAGGCCTTTCAGCCCACAATGCTGTGTCAAACATGTCCTTACTTTAGAAATTACCTAGGATTACCAATCGCCCTCCACTTTTCTAAGCTCCATATACCTATCCAGGAGTCCCTTAAAATACCCTATTGTATCCGTCTCCATCACTGTCACCAGCAGCCCATTCCACGCACTCACCACTCTCTGCATAAATATCTTACCCCGGACATGTCCTCTGTACCTAGTTCCAAACACCTTAACACTGTGCCCTCTCATGTTAGCTATTTCAGCCATGGGAAAAAACCTCTGCCTATCTGCACGATCAATGCCTCTCATCATCTTATACACCTCTATAAGGTCACCTCTCATCCTCCATTGCTCCAAGGAGAAAAGGTCAAGTTTGCTCAACCTATTCTCATAAGGCATGTTCCCCAATCCAGGGAACATCCTTATAAAGCTCCTCTGCACCCTTTCTATAGTTTCTACATCCTTCCTGTAGTGAGCTGACCAGCACTGAGCACAATACTCCAAGTGGGGTCTGACCAGGGTCCTATATAGCTGCAACATTACCTCTCTGCTCTTGAACTTAATCCCGTACTTGACGAAGGCCAATGCATCGTATGCTTTCTTAACCACAGAGTCAACCTGCGCAGCAGCTTTGAGTGTCCTATGGACTTGGATCCCAATATCCTTCTGATCCTCCACGCTGCCAAGAGTCTTACCATTAACACTATATTCTGCCATCATATTTGACCTACCAAATGAGCCACCTCACACTCATCTGGGTTGAACTCAATCTGCCACTTCTCCGCCCAGTTTTGCATCCTATCGATGTCCCGCTATAACATCTCGCAGCCCTCCACACTATCCACAGCACTCCCAACCTTTTTGTCAAACTTATTGGAAGCAATGGCAACAGGTACAGGTCATATTCTTCCTAATTTCCATTCAGGCTCCTGGTTTAAACAGCTTGTTAGATGAAGAACATGTGATGGCTCTGGACCTGTAGTCATTAGAATTTTGAAGAATGAGACACAACCTCATTGAAACCTATCAAATGGTGAAAGGCCATGGTGAGTGGATGTGGAGAGGATATTTTCTGTAGTGGATGAGTTTAAGACCAGACGACACAGCCTCAAAATAGAGGAGCATCCATTTAGAATGGAGATGAGGAGGAATTTCTTTAGCCAGAGAGAGGTGAATCTGTGGAATTCATTGCCATAGGCCGCTGTGGAAGCCAAATCTTTATGTATATTTCAGGCAGAGGTTGACAGATTTGTGGTTGGTCAGGACATGAAGGTATATTGGGGGGGGAGGCGGAAGTCTGGGGCTGAGGGGGAAAATGGATCAGCCAAGATAAAATGGTGGAGCAGACTCATTCGGCCAAATGGCCTAATTCTGCTCCTATATCTTATGGTCTTGTGGTCTTATTACCGCTTTAATTATTTATTACAAGGTCAAAAACTTTTCTTATCAGCAGGAAAGCCATCCATCGTAAATAGAATTCTAAGTCACAATGCCGTAGAGTTCTCTGTTCTTTGATTTCAATTCTTTTTGAACATAGATAAAAATAGTTAAAAACGCAGCACCTCAGAACTGTTATGGTTTTTTTGTACAACGAAACAATTCTTAAGTTCTCTTTGGGCACTAGATGGAGTAAGTTGCATTTTGGCTTTGCTCCATTCATTTTTCAATCTTTTTACCACACTTTTACTATCTATATTAAAGTGTTTATAACACTTTTATATGCTTGAACTTTGATTTTTAATCACTGGAATGGATACCAGAGGGAAAAAGGCATCAGCCGAAGGCAAGGAAGCTGGTTATGGAAATGGAAGGAGAGAAGGTGATTTTAAACAGCCTAAACAGTCTCAACTCACTTTGGAAGCTATGTCAAAGCTCCTGGATGATAAATTCAATAAAAGATTTTCTACTTTGGAAGTATTGTTAAAGGAGATTGAAGGTAGACTGGGAGCACTTAAGCGGGAGATTGAAAAACAACAGTGGCAAATTTCTGAACTCGATGAAGCTGGTAGACAGAGATATCATAGATTGGATTTGTTGGAAGAGAAATTAACTTCGATCACTCAAACACTGGAACAGTATAAAGTCAAGATTATTGACCTGGAAAGTAGCAGTCATAGACAGAATTTGCGAGTAATAGGACACCGTGAAGACGTTGAGAGTGGTGACCTTACTAAATTCCTTTCTCAATTTTTAATGGACGTGTTCGGCTCTGATCAATTTTTTTTTCTACTCCTCCTATACTTGATCATGTTCAGCAGGCTTTAAGAGCAAAACCTCCTAAAGAGTTGAAGCCTTGACCTGTTATACTCCGATTCCACTATGTGCATAGCAAGGAGCATGTAATTCGAATTGCCCATCGGAAAGGGGTTATTGAACACGGAGACCTCAACTTTTGTCTGGTTGAGGACTACAGTCCTGAGGTAATGCAAGAAAGAGCGCTTTTAAACGGGTGATGTCTGAGCTCTGTCAAAGAAAGTTCCAACCAGCTCTGCTATTTCCAGCTCACCTAAAGGTTGTTCTGCCTGATAAATCACGTGAATGGTTTAAATCTATGGACGAAGCTCATCAATTCCTTGAGGATCAATGTTCGATCTCAGCAGTCTAATAAATTTACTGTTTCTTCATGTCTGTACTCATCTGGTTTATAAGTTAATAACCAGTTCATAGATCTGGACTTTTAAAGTTTGAAGTATTTTGCTCTTGGTTTGATAATACTCGTACTTTGTTTTGGAGTATGGATGTTTATCATGCTTTTATGTTAAAGTTCCTTTTTTTCCCCTTTATTATTTTATTTTTTCAATTGTTCGTTTTTGAAAATAATTGAGAATCTGATTTGGTGATTGATGGGTTTTTTCTTGAAATATTAGTAAGATTGTATTCTGTTTCACTTTCCATGATCTCGCCTTTCAAAATGTTTCGTAAACGGCTGTTCTTTTTAACATTTATTTGGTGTTTTTTATGGCATTCTTTTCTCAATGTTTTGACTGTGGGTGGTATTTTGCATTCTTTTCAATTTTGGAGATTGGCCTTCAAGAGAGGTGGGGGTAGGGGAGTTTCTAGATAGCTTTCTGGCTAGTTGGCCAGTTTTCAGGCTTTTGTGGATGGGAAGTGGGGCTATTTTTAATTTAGTTTTTTTCATCTGGGTTGATCTGAAACTACAAATATGTCTGAATTGTTGTAACTTCCGGTTCCCCTTTAAACCTTTTTCCCTCTTCCTGATTTATGAGTTTCCAATGCAGTAAGGTTAACCCTTTACATACCATATGGCTTATTCAAGTAAAATGGATAATATTATTAACTTTGTTTCATGGAATATGAATGGTTTGAATCACCCAATTAAATGGAAGAAGATTTTTAAAGTTTTTCATAGATTGAATGCTTGGATTATCTTTGCCCAGGAAACTCATGTGAGGAAGGAAGATAATCGGCGGTTTTTTAGGTCTTGGAAAGACAAACAATTTCACTCCAACTCACAGGATAAGGTGAAAGGAGTCCCTACTTTTATAGATTCCTCGATTTCATTTGTTCACTATGAAACAATTTCACACCTGAATGGTAGATTTTTGTTAATTACTGGTTTACTTTATAACCAAAAAGTTGTTATGGTTAATATCTATGCATCAAATACCGACTATCCTGAATTCTTTAAGCATTTATTTGCATCTCTTCCTAATTTAAATGAATATACGTTGATAATGAGCAGAGATTTTAACTGTTGCCTGAATCCGTCAATGGACAGGTCTGCACCCAATCAGGTACTTCCAAACAAATCCACTATTTTTATTAATTCCTTTTCAGTTGATTCCAGAATTTTAGAAGTTTGGAGGCTTTTAAATCTTAAAGATAAAGAGTTCTCATTCTTTTCTCATGTGTATCATAATTACTCTAGAATTGATTACTTTTTTATGCACGCTCCGTTAGTTTCGTCTGTTACTGCCTGTGAGTACGATTCAATGGCCGTCTCTGATCCTGCGGCCTTGAAACTATCAATCAAATTAACTGATGTAACTTTCAGCACTCAACAATGGCGGTTCAGTTCTACTCTGCTTCAGCACTTAAACTTCGTTAACTTTATTAAAGAACAGATTGCCTTTTTCTTTTCAACTAACTTTACTGAAGAAATTTCCTGTAGGATATTATGGAATACTTTTAAAGTATATGTCCATGGGCAAATTATTTCATATTCTGCTGGATTGAAAAAACAAATTAATAATGAAATATGTATATTGGTTGTTAAGATTAAAGAAATTGATAAAAAATATTCTGCTGCTCCTAATCTGGAGCTTTATAAAAAGACAGTTGAACTTCAGATGCAACACAGTTTATTATTAACATCCCCGATTGAAAATTAATTATTTAAAACTAAGAATCAATTTTATATACATGGGAAGGCAGATTATTATTATATTATTATTATTATTACTGTATATTAGATTATTATCTAAATGGAGTCAAGTTAGGAAAAGGGGAAGCACAATGAGATCTAAGTGTTCTTGTACATCAGTCACTGAAAGCAAGCATGCAAGTACAGCAGGCAGTGAAGAAAGCTAATGGCATGCTGGCCTTCATAACAAGGGGAATTGAGTATAAGAGCAAAGAGGTCCTTCTGCAGCTGTACAGGGCCCTGGTGAGACCATACCTGGAGTATTGTGTGCAGTTTTGGTCTCCAAATTTGAGGAAGGACATTCTTGCTATTGAGGGAGTGCAGCGTAGGTTCACAAGGTTAATTCCTGGGATGGCAGGACTGTCATAGGTCGAAAGATTGGAGCGACTGGGCTTGTATACTCTGGAATTTAGAAGGCTGAGAGGAGATCTTATTGAAACATATAAGATTATTAAGGGATTAGACACGCTGGAGGCAGGAAGCATGTTCCCGCTGATGGGTGAGTCCAGAACCAGAGGCCACAGTTTAAGAATAAGGGGTAGGCCATTTAGAACGGAGTTGAGGAAAAAGTTTTTCACCCAGGGAGTGGTGGATTTATGGAATGCGCTGCTCCAGAAGGCAGTGGAGGCCAAGTCTCTGGATGTTTCAAGAAAGAGATGGATAGAGCTCTTAAAGGTAGTGGAATCAAAGGTTATGGGGATAAGGCAGGAACTGGATACTGATTGTGGATGATCAGCCATGATTCAGTGAATGGCGGTGCTGGCTCGAAGGGCCGAATGGCCTACTCCTGCACCTATTGTCTATTGTCTATTGAAATTGAATATTCCAAAATTACTATTCAATGAATGTTTAGCACTAGATGCATCCATTACGGAAGAAGAAGTGAAGAAAACAATTTCTTCGATTAATTCTGGTAAAGCACCTGGTCTGAAAAATCTTTTTCAAATCTACTTTCTCCTTGGTTATGTAGAATCTTTAAGGATGCCTTATTTGTAAGTAAATTACCACAATCCTTTTATGAAGCATCTATTTCTTTAATTCCTAAAAAAGATAAAGGCCCTACTGAATGTGTATCATATAGACCTATATCCTTGTTGAATGTGGACTCCAAAATCTTTTCCAAAATATTAGCAATTAGATTGGAAAATGTATTGCCACAAATTGCCTCTCTCGACCAGACAGGATTTATTGAAAATCGTTATTTGTTATGTTAATGTTAGGAGGTTAATGATTTACCCTATCAAATCCTATTATACCCAATTTTTTCTTCCAACCATCCAGAACTGATCAAGCTTTTCTTTTATGGAAAACAAAGGGAAAAACATGTTTTCGTGATTTATTTATGGATAATTGTCTCATGTCCTTTGAACAGTTGTCAAATAAATATAATTTGCATTAATATCACATTTTTTCAGATATTTACAGATTATAAACTTTTTGAATGTAATTTTACCTACTTTTCCAATACCACAACAAACTGAAATTACAGAAAAAGTTTTAGCTTTAAACCCTTATCAGAATGAGTTTAATAGCAATTGTTTATGATTTAATTACGAAAATAAATCTCGGTACTTCTGTTAAAATTAAAAATGAATGGGAAAGAGAACTTCAGGTATCTTTACCTAAAGAAAAATGGGAGAAACTTCTCCAACTAGTTAACACTTCTTCAATATGTGCTAGACATGCTTTGATATAATTTAAGGTGGTTCATAGGGCCCTTATGTCTAAGGCTAAATTAGCTCCTTTTTATTGCCATATAAATCCTGTCTATGACAGATGTAATTCTGAGATAGCTTCCTTGATACATATGTTCTGGTCTTGCGCTCTTTTGGAGAAATATTGGAAAGACATTTTTGGTATTATTTCAGTATTTTTACATATTGATTTACAACCGCATCCTATTACTGCAATTTTTGGATTACCAGTGATAGACTCTAGTCATTTATCCCCTTCAGCTTGCCATTTGATTGCATTTGTTACATTAATAGCCAGAAGATCCATTTTATTTAAATGGAAAGATTCTAATTCCCCCTAGCACATTTCAATGGCTTTCCCAAACTATAACATGTTTAAACTTGAAAAAAATTTTAGGAGTGGTATTATTGATCCATCGGTTAAATTTGAAGAAACTTGGAGGCCATTTATTCAACATTTTCATATGATGTAAACTGACCTTTTCTGAATCCTTTTCAATAACTTTTTGTTTGTGTATAGAGGAGCAGAGTTAATGACAAATAATGATCTTAACTGATGAAACATGGCAGCCCAGCCTTCGTTTTGTTTTGTTTTTTTTTTGTTTTTTTTAGTGTAGGTGGACTTTTTCTTTCTATAAATTTTTTTGAATCTTTTCCATGTTCAGTTATTAAGTGATTGGGAGGCTTAAGTTACATATGTAACTCGGAGTCTGTGTTTGTATACGTTAACTGTTATTAATGTAATCCCGATCTCTTTGTATTATTATCATTATTATGTTTAATATTTGGAAACTTAATAAAAAAGATTGAGAAAGCAAGAAAGAAACAATTCCTCACACTTCCGCAACCCTTTTAGTCATATTTGGACAAATCAAAATACTGGTTTTCTCTGCCATTCATATCTGAAGACCAGATGTCATTTGATACCAGGCAAGCCAAATTAATGTTACCCTATTATTTTAGTGTATCGGCATTTAATAATATTGTGGCTTCACCTGGAATCAAATTCATATTTAATAAGATCCAGATTGTATCATTATGAATGTTATTACATGCTCATTATAAAATGATAACTAATATGCAACAGCAGTTCTTAAATAAAACTCAGTCAAAGATAAGAGTTTTAGGGAATTAAAACATTTGATAGGTTAGGTCAAGAGATATCAAGGTTTTCACAAAGAAGTCCAGAACTAAGAGGAAAATTGTTAAATGAGAGCTTTCTGATATTTGGCTGTAATATCAGAAAGTTTTTCATCACACTAAAGGTATTATATATCTGAAACTCTTTCTCAGACTTCTTTTGAGGAGTAGGCCAATCTGAAATGTCACAACTGAGATTTCCTTAGTCAAGTTTATTTGAGGTTATGCAAACAAGGCAGGTAAATGTTGTTCAGATCCAGATCAGCCATGATCTTTCCCCATGACAGAACAGGCGCAAGGATCGGAATGGTGGATTAGGTGATCATGGGAAATTGAAAGAACTTGATGGTTCACACTCACCTCTGCATTTTCCATTTATAGAATGATCTTCATTTCCAGGACTGCTCTTCACGTGAACCCAATCAGCAACATCCTGTTCTCCCTGGATCATGCCACAGATATTAAGAAACTCAAATGCACATTGGTCCAACAGTGTGAGAGTGGCATCTGAGATAAAGGTTTATGTGAAAATCAAAGTTAATCAATATCCCTGAAGAGGACCATAGTCATCAAGGAAATGAATTGAAAACTGAACTTACTGCATTTATACATTCGATTTAACCTCAGCAGATCAAGAGCACTGAAGTCTAATCGCTGTCCAATAATGTCATTAAACGCTGGTATCTTTGCAGTGATGGTTCGCACACTATTGTTTTTGGTGAACGAGAATGGTGTAAAATGCATCAGAGATTCATAATCATATGGAATATTCTGGTCAGTAATGATGTCATCGCCAAACGGTGCAAAATTTACCTTCTTCTCTGAATAAAAGTACAACATTGACCTTCAGCAGCAGTTAAAGGTAATTTATTTTCAAAATTAGATTAAATATCAAATTTATTTAATTAAAATTACACGTTTTATACCAACAACCAAGCAATCCTATCATTCTGTTGCAACCAAAAGGTATTAAAGTATCATTTGAGAGGAATTACAAATAACTGATGTATAAATTGATACTGAAGGATGTCATTTGGCCCATTGGCTCCCAGTATAGTTATCCCAATAGTCCCATCTCCTCTCTATTTCCCTGATACTTATTCCCCATACACATGCTCATCATTTGTCCTTTGATTCTTTTTGCCTCCACCCTACACTCAGAAGTCATTGGAATGAGCTAATTACTTTACCAGCAAGTTTTTACCATGTGGGAGGAAGCCCATGTGTTCATGGAGAAATCATGCAAACTCTACACAGACAGCATCGCAGGACAGGGTCAAGCCCAGATCCTTTCAGATCTGTGTCAGTATGCTCAACTAAACCAATATACCTATGAGATTGTTAACTTGAAACCTTACCAGGCCGAATTTCATTCCACAAAATATTAATGTAGTCATCACGGTCTGGTCTTGAGTGCTCATGGTAAAATCCTAGTGCATGCAGAATTTCATGCTCAACAGTACCTTTTGTGTCACACAATGTACCAATGGACAAATCTTGGCCTTTGTGGCTATCACCAATAAAAGACCAGCACCTGTTCAATGAAGACAGTATTTTGACAATTACATACAAAGAAGAAAAAATATAGTTGTTTAGAATCCAGTAGATATCCTTGAATTATGGTAATTTTAGCAACGTACAGGACATATTTCCATATTTCCATGACATAGCCGAGGAGGAGTCATGTTGGTGCTAAAATGTGACTCCTTTGTGTTCATCTATGAAAACAGCTTAATTTCTACCTTTGATGTCTCTCCTTTTCCCTTTCAGGGTGGCTGGGGTTCTATTAAAGAGCCTGACCTGAAGTTACACTCAGACCTCGGTTCTTTGCTGTGGTGGGAACTGCTCCCAGGAGATCACAACCGGCCGCTTTTCGAT
Source organism: Mobula hypostoma (assembly GCF_963921235.1). Lineage (NCBI taxonomy): Eukaryota > Metazoa > Chordata > Chondrichthyes > Myliobatiformes > Myliobatidae > Mobula > Mobula hypostoma. The sequence goes on along the minus strand of NC_086098.1, from coordinate 52,451,136 downwards.
ACCTCACAGACACGGCCCAGAAAACGAGCACGCTTTCAAGGTTGTGAGGTTTTGCAGCCCTGAGGATGGGCTGATTCTAAGCCAGTACCACTGACTGAAATGTCGCAGGAAAGAATGAAGCATCAGGAACACAAATCAGCTGTCAGAAGCTGTGTACTCAGCAAGTGGAGGGTGCTGATGTTTATTTTTGTAGAGATGGGTAGGGGTGGAGGAGGATAATTGCCTTGCTGCTGCTTGTGTATGGGAGGGGAATGGGGGGGGGCTTTGGGTTTCTAACTTTTTAACTGCCATTCATTCTTTGGGGCTCCCTTCTGTCTTCGTGGATGTCTGCAAAGAAAAAGGATTTCAAGAATTTCAGAGATTTCATCTCTGATATTAAATGGAATTATTGAACTGCAATGCTGTTATTAAAATAGCATCAGATCTTTGGTGTTGTTGTTGTTGTGATGTCAATCATAAGTAGTATGCACACCAAGTTCATGATTAAAATAAGCTGCAGGAATATGAAAGGATTCTTTCCAGGTACCTGCAGAAAGGCACAAACTCAGCTATAGCTCAAATATTTAATTCGACTGTCAATGTACACTGCACAATATTAAAAAGACGAGCCTCCAACCATCTCCAAAGGTAGCTTGAAATGGAGTGCGGAGATCTTCTTCCTGATCCTGGTGTAGGCAAATCAAGTTACGAACCACGCTATACCTTACGTTACGGAAAAGATGAGCAGCACAGGGAGTATAAAGGGAAGGGCTGGGACATGGTGTAGGCCAGGAGAGACTGAATGAGATTAGTAGTAGTGGTGTTTCAGATCTTTCCTATTTCTCTCTCAGTCTCTCTTCTCTTTTTTTTCAACTTAAAACATAATTTCTTTCTAAAATTTCCCAGAGATTTTCTGAAGATTAATTTAGTTTTTGTCTCTACAATTGGAGAAGATTTTTAAAAGTATATTGCTGTCTCTTTTGAACAATATCAACAATATTTCTTCTTTGTACATCATGCTTAATGCACCAAGGCCCATCAATATATGGAGAGGGATAGGAAGAAAGATAACTCACATATCTACCATCAATTAATCATAGAGAATTAAATACAGATTTTAGGTTTAAATAGTTGCGAAGAGAATTTCAGAGTGATCAGATGAGGACTCTTTTAATGAAAGATAGAGATGAATATGCAGAAGATAAATTTGGGAAAATTAAGAATGCAAACGTAGAAAGTTAAGTTAATAGAAAAGGTGGAGCAAGGGTAAATCAAACTACTACAGATGCTAGAAATCTAAAGCACTAGTCAATATTTACAGCATGAACCTGCTATATTGTTTAATACTTGCAGAGTACCTGAAAGGAGATAAATAATACTTGGCTCTCTTCTTTCACAGTCAAAACATAGAAACATAGAAACATAGAAAATAGGTGCAGGAGTAGGCCATTCGGCCCTTCGAGCCTGCACCGCCATTTATTATGATCATGGCTGATCATCCAACTCAGAACCCAGCCTTCCCTCCATACCCCCTGACCCCTGTAGCCACAAGGGCCATATCTAACTTCCTTTTAAACATAGCTAATGAACTGGCCTCAACAGTTTGCTGTGGCAGAGAATTCCACAGATTCACCACTCTCTGTGTGAAGAAGTTTTTCCTAACCTCGGTCCTAAAAGGCTTCCCCTCTATCCTCAAACTGTGACCCCTCGTTCTAGACCTCCCCAACATCGGGAACAATCTTCCCGCATCTAGCCTGTCCAATCCCTTTAGGATCTTATACGTTTCAATCAGATCCCCCCTCAATCTTCTAAATTCCAACGTGTACAAGCCCAGTTCATCCAGTCTTTCTTCATATGAAAGACCTGCCATCCCAGGAATCAATCTGGTGAACCTTCTTTGTACTCCCTCTATGGCAAAGATGTCTTTCCTCAGATTAGGGGACCAAAACTGCACACAATACTCCAGGTGTGGTCTCACCAAGGCCTTGTACAACTGCAGTAGTACCTCCCTGCTCCTGTACTCGAATCCTCTCGCTATAAATGCCAGCATACCGTTCGCCTTTTTCACCGCCTGCTGTACCTGCATGCCCACTTTCAATGACTGGTGTATAATGACACCCAGGTCTCGTTGCACCTCCCCTTTTCCTAATCGGCCACCATTCAGATAATAATCTGTTTTCCTATTTTTGCCACCAAAGTGGATAACTTCACATTTATCCACATTAAATTGCATCTGCCATGAGTTTGCCCACTCACCCAACCTATCCAAGTCACCCTGCATCCTCTTAGCATCCTCCTCACTGCTAACACTGCCACCCAGCTTTGTGTCATCCGCAAACTTGGAGATGCTGCATTTAATTCCCTCATCCAAGTCATTAATATATATTGTAAACAACTGGGGTCCCAGCACTGAGCCTTGCGGTACCCCACTAGTCACCGCCTGCCATTCTGAAAAGGTCCCGTTTATTCCCACTCTTTGCTTCCTGTCTGCTAACCAATTCTCCACCCACACCAATACCTTTTTATGAAACTAAGAACCTTTGGTGCAGTCTATATGCAAAAAATAATTATCAAACTGTACAGTTTTATACATACCCATCTAAGCGTTTAAAAGATAGGAAAGATTTTTCTCCTTCATATGGTTTAAAATCAACGCACGACTTTAAGCGAAACTGCTCAAACACATGCAAGATGATGCCCTTGGCATTTAACTCTGAAAATCAGAATTTAAGCAATTCATTTGAAGTATTTTTACACAATAAACCAATGCTAGGTAAATATAACAAATGAAGAAGTTTGACCATAAATCTCTTCAGTTGTAATGGTCAAAAGCTAATTAAAATATGATTTAAAATGATACCCAAATACCTCTACTTCATGCTTATGAGATGATGAGAATGGATTTTTCTGGAAATTCTCAGTGTAAGTGCCACTATGTCTTTCAACTCCTGAGCATATGCTCACTGACATGTTTCTGTTGTGCTCTGTGAATGGGCTCTGCATGGAGCCCAGCCACTGAGTAGAAATTTGCTCAGAGTCCCTAGGAATCACGTTCCAGGAACAATTAATTTGAGCAACACACACAAAAAATGCTGGTGAATGCAACAGGCCAGGCAGCTGTTATAGGAAGAGTTATAGTCAATGTTTCTGGCCGAGACCCTTCATCAGGAGTCCTGACGTCAACTGTACCTCTTCCTGTAGATGCTACCTGGCCTGCTGCATTCACCAGCATTTTGTGTGTGCGTTGCTTGAATTTCCAGCATCTGCAGATTTCCTCATGTTTGCAAACTATTAATTAGAGTTTTTTTTGTGCTTCTGTTAGAGAAAGAAGTAACAATATCTTAATTTGATTTTTTTATTATTATTTATGTTTATTTTCATGTTTTCAACTATTTAAAATGTTTTGAAGAATCAACTTTGTTCTCTATTAAAACATCATTCAGAATTCTGGCAAGATTGACCCCTCTTCTGCAAAATAATATGGAGAAATTTCAGATATGCACGTTATGCATTCATCTTTTCCTGTCCCATGATTTAACTTCAGGAAAGTATATACAGTTAATGAAGCAAAATGATCATCCTCTGGGCTACAACATGTGCACTAGAAATTGCCTATCATTCTGGGTCAAAAATTATTCTGCTTTGATTTATTTTACAATGAATAACAACAGTGAATAAATTTGTTAATCAACATAAAAGTGAAAAAGTGCTCTGTTCATTTAGCAATATTTCACTTTTGAATTCTGATTGCTTATCTTCAATAAGTCTCTAAAGCTGTCAAGGTAAACATTTCAAATTTCCCTGTTTGGACAAGATTGACCACTCTCCTGCAAAATACTACTGAGAAATTTCAAATGTGCACATTATACATTCATATAATATTAGATACTTAAATAAGGACATTAATAATGAGTGTGAAGACCTCCATATTATCAATAATTTATAAATAAAATTTTACCAAGACTATCTGTTAGAATGTATGGAATTGGGAATGTCCATCTCGTTGTTGGGTCTTTATGAGCATTCCGTTCTCGCTGAAACAAAGTAAGGAAATCAATATTCCATGAAAGATGACAGCATGGTACAACAAATGAATCTATTATGAATCAACAGATTGTGTATCATACTTACAAGTACTGCAATGTCTCCCTGATACAAAAACCTTTGGGATTCTATCAGAAAGGTAATCGGAAAAACATACTATAAGAAATTCTACATGTTGATCAAAGATGCTGTGAGAATTTTCAATAATCCAGAGAAATTTAGAAGGATATACTAGCAAATTTAAGAGACTTAACTTTCAAGATAGTAGAGAATGCATTCTTTGTTCTAAGTCTCATAAATTACCTGAATTTATTTGTTGGATATCCTCTTTTAAATTGCTAACATCCACTTCATAATCTAATTAATGAAGAATTAGAAATGAATGCATTAAACATTAAGAAAGATATTGTGTGAAAGGTTTTTAAAACGAGTAACAGAGAAAAGCAACACTTACAATTTTCAAAAGGACCCTTTCTGATCTGGAAAAAGAAATATTTGATTTTAAATGGTAAAAGTATAATCAAAATAATTTTCAAATGAACATAGTGCATCTTACCACCAAAGTTTCACAATATGCCAACAAAACTACTAAAGAAAAGGAATACAATGCGGATGAGTGCATTTTGTTCCACTCAGCAAATGCGTTGGCTGTCGATATATGGACACACTAACATTCAGTTTTCACCATCTTGACATTTATAGCATGTTTGGGACATAAATCTACACCACGGGGAAGATGAGTGCAATAGTCCAACATCCTTTCTTCTAATAACAGCTTCATGGTACAAGAATGTTACTGTATTCCTAGCCTTGCATTTTTTTGGTAAGTTATTAAGACAATTCAGAAGGATAGTGAATAATTCACTTAAACTTAACTACTATATCTCCAAAGAAAATCTGCTGATGCAGGCTTAAATATTGTTCATGAAGTAATACAAATAAGATACCATATCTGCTACTTAATGAAAACATATAAAATTTGGAGTTGAGATGCAGGGTTGATATTTCTATGAACTTCAAAGTAAGTACACAGGGAGAGATAGGAATAAATTTCTTCACCCAGAAGGTATTGATTCTTTAGTATTCTATACTCCTAAGAGTACGTGTGCTCCGTGCCTGACAAGATGCAAGATGGTGATCAGGGGCTCGGGTCAAGTGTGTAGTCAGCTCTGGGTTTAGGAGCATGAATAAATTTGTCACGGAAGCCAGGAGACAGGAATGCAGTGAATCAGGTGTAAGGGCAGAGTCAGTAGTCTGGAACGTGAGCAGTCTTGTGGCCGGAGGCAGGGGTCAAGACAGTGGGTCAGTTGCCTTTCTGGGACTTGGGTTCAGCTGTTTAACCAGAATGAGATGGGAATGTAATCAGACGTACTGAGAACCAGACTAAGGAACATAGGGAGATGTGCAGCCTATCCCAATTACCTGGAACAACTTGTCACCATTAAAGTCTTCACTAATCAAAATTATCAACTAAATACAGATTCATATGCACAGTACTCTTCTCAGTAGTCACTTTATTAGGTACCTCCTCTACCTAATGAAGTTGCCACTGACTATAAATTCATGGTCTCCTGTTGCTGAGGCCCATCCAGTTGTTCTGCAAGTACAGTATATCAGGGATCAAATTTAGCTAGGTACGGAGCACGCGTTCATTTATATTTAAGAAATGACAAATTCTATGCCTTTACCAAGATCACATTTGTATGAATATCACTTGGTTTTGAACCACATGTTAGTTCCTAGTGCAAATGTACGCAGGTCCAATATATAAGTCCTGAGGATTGGAGGGTGGCTAATGTAACCCCACTTTTTTAAAAAGGAGGGAGAGAGAAACCGGGGAATTACAGACCAGTTAGCCTAATGTCGGTGGTGGGGAAACTGCTGGAGTCAGTTATCAAAGATGTGATAACAGCACATTTGGAAAGCGGTAAAATCATTGGACAAAGTCAGCATGGATTTGTGAAAGGAAAATCATGTCTGACGAATCTCATAGAATTTTTTGAGGATGTAACTAGTAGAGTGGATAGGGGAGAACCAGTGGATGTGGTATATTTGGATTTTCAAAAGGCTTTTGACAAGGTCCCACACAGGAGATTAGTGTGCAAACTTAAAGCACACGGTATTGGGGGTAAGGTATTGATGTGGATAGAGAATTGGTTAGCAGACAGGAAGCAAAGAGTGGGAATAAATGGGACCTTTTCAGAATGGCAGGCAGTGACTAGTGGGGAACCGCAATGCTCAGTGCTGGGACCCCAGTTGTTTACAATATATATTAATGACTTGGATGAGGGAATTAAATGCAGCATCTCCAAGTTTGCGGATGACACAAAGCTGGGTGGCAGTGTTAGCAGTGAGGAGGATGCTAAGAGGATGCAGGGTGACTTGGATAGGTTGGGTGAGTGGGCAAACTCATGGCAGATGCAATTTAATGTGGATAAATGTGAAGTTATCCACTTTGGTGGCAAAAATAGGAAAACAGATTATTATCTGAATGGTGGCCAATTAGGAAAAGGGGAGGTGCAACGAGACCTGGGTGTCATTGTACACCAGTTATTGAAAGTGGGCATGCAGGTACAGCAGGTGGTGAAAAAGGCGAATGGTATGCTGGCATTTATAGCAAGAAGATTCGAGTACAGGAGCAGGGAGGTACTACTGCAGTTGTACAAGGCCTTGGTGAGACCACACCTGGAGTATTGTGTGCAGTTTTGGTCCCCTAATCTGAGGAAAGACATTCTTGCAATAGAGGGAGTACAAAGAAGTTTCACCAAATTGATTCCTGGGATGGCAGGACTTTTATATGAAGAAAGACTGGATGAACTAGGCTTGTACTCGTCGGAATTTAGAAGATTGAGGGGGGATCTGATTGAAACGTATAAAATCCTAAAGGGATTGGACAGGCTAGATGCAGGAAGATTGTTCCCGATGTTGGGGAAGTCCAGAACAAGGGGTCACAGTTTGAGGATAGAGGGGAAGCCTTTAGGACTGAGATTAGGAAAAACTTCTTCACACAGAGAGTGGTGAATCTGTGGAATTCTCTGCCACAGGAAACAGTTGAGGCCAGTTCATTGGCTATATTTAAGAGGGAGTTGGATATGGCCCTTGTGGCTATGGGGAGTAGGGGGTATGGAGGGAAGGCTGGGGCGGGGTTCTGAGTTGGATGTTCAGCCATATTCATAATAAATGGCGGTGCAGGCTCGAAGGGCCGAATAGCCTACTCCTGCACCTATTTTCTATGATTCTATGTTTCTATGTTTCTATAAGAGAATCCTGGAATATTGAGAGCTGGTCTTTTGTAAGAGGGCAAAATCATGTAATTGGCTTCCATTTCTTAGAATCAGCAATGAAGTACCAATGCTTGCAAAGATATGTTCTATGCAAAATTCCATTGAAGGAACTAACATTGCAGCATCGTTTAGCTGGTTAATAAAAATTTCTAGAAAATTCCAGGCTGATGTCAAGCTGCACAGTTTTAGTGCAAATGTTATTAGGGTAAGAATGTGTTTCTGCAGGAATATAAAATCTGTGCCTTGAACATTCTTTGATTTGTATTGATTCAAGAACAATCACTTTAAGCAATTTCAGGCAATCAGGTTGCATATTTTTCCGATCTGATTATTTTACTTCTCTTTGGCAAGACCCTGACACAGTGATTTCAAGAAAACAACTCAATGTTGCAAAAACAAAGGAGCTGATTGTGGACTACAGGAGGAATGGAGACAGGTTAACCCCTCCTGACATCAATGGATCTGGGGTCAAGAGGGTGAACAGTTTTAAGTTCCACTGCATAAGCATCACCAAGGTTCTCACGTGGTCTGTACATTCCAGCTGTGTGGTGAAAAAGGCACAACAGCACCTCTTTTACCTCAGACAGTTGAAGAAATTTGGTATGTGCCCCCAAAGCCTAAGAAATTTCTATAGGGGCACAATTGAGAGCATCCTGACTGGCTGCATCACTGTCTGGTATGGGAACTGTACTTCCCTCAATCACAGGACTCTGCAGAGAGAGGTGCAGACAGCCCAGCGCGTCCGCAGATGAGAACTTCCCACTACTCAGGACACTTACACAGGTGTGTAAAAAGGGCCCAAAGGATCATTAGGTACCTGAGTCACCTCAACCACAAACTGTTTCAGCTGCTACCATCCGGGAAACGGTACCACAGCATAAAAGCCAGGACTAACAGCTCCGGAACAGTTTCTTCCACCAGGCCATCAAACTGCTTAACCCGTGCTGACACAAATGTATTTCTATATTCTACTGACTATCTTGTTGTACATAATATTTATTATAAATGGCACATTGCACATTTAGACAGAGACATAACGAAAATATTTTTTCTCTTCATTGAGATGAAGGATGTAAGTAATAAAGTCAATTCAAATTAATCTTTTTTTATTTTTAGCAATTTTCCTTTCTTAGGCACTTCATGAATATCATGAAGATTTTTTTGGCTTAAATGAAGCCAAATATGCAATGATGCTTTTCTTATTGGCAACTTCGATTCTTTCAGCCATTTCACTTTCACTCTGACTTCCCCACTCTTCATCTGTATCGTGTATCATTGGAACCATCTTACTCTGTTCTGCAAACAAAAGGGAATTTTTAACAATGTATATTTAAAATGAATAATTAGTTCTGATTATTTTGGGACTTTTTCAATGTTTATTACTGTTAGGAAGTGCCACTTAGAGGATTTGTGAATACAATTTCCATCAAGCTGAATGTTTCACATCTGATTTTGCAAGAAGTTCAAAGGTCCACATACTTTTCACAATTACACTTGCTCTATAATGTACAGACACACTAATCCAGTAGGTGCTGATGTGTGCATTTCTGTACAGAAGTATGACCTGGCCCATTAGGCTAGTTCCGTAATATTATTTCCTTAATAATGAAATCTTTCTATTTTTCTCAGCTGCCATTGACTTTCAAAGATTAATCCAATCCTTTTATGGTTGGCTGAAGAAGATCAAAACCACGAGAAAATCTGCAGGTATTGGAAAATCAAGGCAAAACGCACAAAATGTTGGAGGAACTCAGCAGGTCAGCATCTATGGAAATGAATAAACTGTCGACATTTCAGGCCGAGACTCTTCTTCAGGACCTTTTAACTGTTTCTTTGTTTCCATAGATGCTACCTGACCTGCTGAGTTTCTCCAGTATTTTGTGTTTTCACTGAAGAAGATGTAAACTTCAATCATCGCAAACATGAGAGTCAAAATTATTTAATGTCATTTCCTGTACACAAGTGTAAGGAGAATGAAGTAATTGTTAGTCACACACACAAAATGCTGGAGGAACTCAGCAGGCCAAGCAACACCTAATGGAAAAAGTACAGTTGATATTTTAGGCCGAGACCTTTCAGAAGGACTGGAGAAAAAAAGATGTGGAGTAGATTTAAAAGGTGGGGGGTGGGGGAGAGATAAATACAAGATGATATGTGAGACCAGAAGGGGGAGGGATGAAGTAAAGAGCTGGGAAACTGGCTGGAGAGATGCAGGGCTAGAGAAAGGGGTATCTTATAGGAGAGGACAGAAGGCCATGGAAGAAAGAAAATGGGGAGGAGCACCAGAGGGAGGCAATGGGCAGACAAGAAGATAAGGTGAGAGAGAGAAAAGGGGATGGTGAATGATGAAGTATGGGGTGTGGAGGCATTAACAGAACTTTGAGAAATCAATGTTCATGCCTTTAGGTTGGAGGCTACCCAGACTGAATATAAGGTGTTGTTCCTCCAACCTGAGTGTGTGGCCTCAGGGAGATCCTGCTTCTTCATGCAGACGGTGTGCAGGTGCTCAGCGAAGTGATCTCCCAATCTTTGTCAGGTCTCACCGATATACAGGAGGCCACACCAGGAGCACCGGACACAATATATGACACCCAACAGTCTGACAGGTGAAGGACTGTTTGGGGCCCTAAATAGTATTGAAGTATTAGTATTGAAGGTGTAGGGACAAGTGTAGCAATTGTTCCGCTTGCAGTGGGGAGGGACAAATAGACAAGGGAGTCACATGGAGACTGATCCTGAAGAAAGTAGAAAGTGGGGGGGAGGGAAAGATGTGCTTGGTGGTGAGATCTCATTGGAGATGGTGGACGTTCTGGAGAATTATTTGTTGGACACAGAGGCTGGTGGTGTAATAGGTGAGGACAAGAGGAACCCTATTCCTGGTAGGGTGGCGACAGGATGGGGTGAGAGCAGACGTGCATGAAATGGAAGAGATGCAGTTGAGGGCAGCATTGATGGTGGAGAAAGGGTAACTCCTTTCTTTGAAACAGGAGGACATCTTCTTCATTCTTGAATGAAAAGCCTCATCCTGAGAACAGATACGGTGGAGATGGAGGTATTGAGAGAGCGTTTTACAAGGAACGGGAGGGAGGAAATATAGCCCAGGTATCTATGAGAGTCCTTGGGTTTATAATAGACTTCAGTAGATAAGCCGTCTCCAGAGGTAGATACAGTGAGACCGGGAAAGGGGAGGAAGGTGTTGGAAATGGACCAGGTAAATTTGAGAGCAAGGTGGAAGTTGGAGGCAAAGTTGATGAAGTCAACGAGTTCTACATGGGTGCAGGAAGCAGCGCCAATGCAGTCGTCAATGTAGCGTAGGAAAAGTGGGGAACAGACACATGTGTAGGCTTGAAACATAGCTGACAAAATAGCAGGCATAGCTGCGACCCATGATTGATTGATTGATTTCTATATTCTCATGTATTGCATTGTAATGCCACTGCTACGTTAACAATTTTTACGATTCTGCCTCTGAACCCGTCGTTAAGCATATTGGTGACTGTCCAATGTGATAGAAATAGATTTTTTGATATATACCATTATCAGCTATTCAAAGTACTTTGTGATAATTTGTGTCAGTGCCACTGGGTAGCAATCATTTAGCTCTGAAGGTTTAGAGTTCTTTGGTACAGGGATGATGGCGGCTGATTTGAAGCACGTGGAGACAGCAGCCCAGATGAATGAAGTGTTGAAGATGTCCACAAGATTGTCAATTAGCTGGTGTGCACACTCCTTGAATACTCGGCCTGGAATATTGTCTGCCCTAAATAGACAGTAAATAAAATATTTTGATAAATGCTTTTAGATATATATATATATATATAATAATTTAAGCAACTACTTACACTTCAAGAAACTTTAATTTTACTTAGAAGAACATTTAAATAGTTTTGCATGGCCTGCACAACTACACACACCAAAACCATAATCCCACCTTAAGTCCTGAAGATTCATGATTCAAATTTATTTATCGCATGCACATACATCAAAAATATACAGTGAAAGGTGTCATTTGTGTTAACAACCAACATACACAAGGGTCTGGTAGGCAGCCTGCAAGAGTCACCACAACATTTTGGCATCAACATAGCATGCCCCCAATGCTCAGCAGGACAACACAGAACTCAACAGGAAACAAAACAGCAAAAACAGTGAAACAAGCCCCATTCCTGTCTCCCACCCATACACGTACACACATGCACAGTCTTTCATCCACAGCACAGGCCAGCTTCAGCTTCCAGCCTCCAGTGAACTTGGGCTCGAACTCACAGACATTGGGCCCCCAACTTCCTCAGTGTACTCACAGAGATCTGCAGATTCCGGCTCTGGCCAATGGGCCTCAACTTCTGGTCTTCCATTGCAACCTTTGGGCCCCAGTCCTTTGCACTGAGCCCAGGATCTATTAGTCACCAAATTGTAGCTCTCGAGCTCTGCACTGGCTGATGGCGGGAACACAAAAGCTGGACCTTGAGCTCCTTTCTCACCCATTCGCAAACACAGGTTGTCATTAGACCTTGTTCCTCCAGCCTGCATGGAATTCCAACTTCTGATCCCTCCGACAACTTACTAATTCCGAATCCTCCAACAGCTCACTAACTCCTGATCCCTCCGACAGCTCACTATCTCCCCATCCCTCTGACAACTCACTATCTCCTGATCCCTCAGACAACTCACTATCTCCAGATCCCTCCGACAATTCACTAACCCCCATCCCTACGACAGCTCACTAACTCCTGATCCTTCCAACAGCTCACTAACTCCTAATCCCTCCGACAGCTCACTAACCCCGAATCCCTCCGACAGCTCACTATCTCTGAATCCTTTTGACAACTCACTATCTCTGGATCCCTCCGACAACTCACTAACTCTGAATCCCTCCAGCAACTCACGAACTCCCGATCCCTCAGACAACTCATTAACTCCTGATCCTTCTGACAACTCACTGTGACGAGAATACACATAAATTAAGATGTTTGCTGGCCTGGGCTATCACCAGTGGCATCAGCAGTTGGTCTGCCACCTGTCCTCAGGGGAGGGAGAGATAAGGAACACAATGAAGCAGCATTTGGAGATGTTAATGAAGGAGACATCAGTCTGGGTATTGTCAAGATTGGCTCCCCCTTTGAACCCTGAACTGTTTGAAGTGATGGACAGGCGATACCCCAGCAGGGGGATAAAAAGGGACAGGTTCGCTGAGGCAGGACACACACGACACCACGAGGTAACGAGACCCTGGAAGCGGTGCGCCTCTCACGTCGGTGGGAAGCTCTTGGATGGCTGATCGCGGGATCAGCCTTAGACGCACAGGGTGGAAAGGTACGATCAGCGGGAACCCAGTGTGTGTCCGCCCTTGCTTGGGTGCCGGGTTCACTGCAGAGGATCGACCGCATCTGGAGGAGGGGTCACAGTCGGTGACCTCAGGTGACATCACAAAGGACTCTCCCGAAAGCTGCTTGTGAGCAATATCGCAGGTCGGTGAGTGGAAGCCGTTTTGAATGATCAGTCGTTCTTGTTCTCTCTCTCTCCCTCCCCCCACATTGTCCATCGCCATGGCAACGATTACTGCGAACTGAACTAAATTGAACTGGACTTTGTGTCACTTTGAAATTGGTCATTTACCCCTAGACAACGATAGAGCTTGGTTGATCCTGTTATCTGAATTCTGTGCACATGTGTATTTATCATTGCTGAACTGTTGCATTTATTATCCTTTCGATTACTGTGTTGCCTGTTTCTTTAATAAAACTTTCTTAGTTCTAGTAATCCAGACTCCAACTGAGTGATCCATTTCTGCTGGTTTGGCAACCCAGTTACGGGGTACGTAACATAAGTGGGGTTCTCGTCCGCGATTTTGAATGCTAAATTTGGGACGGAGTAAATTGATTGGGTCAAAATTCCCGAAAGAAAGAAAAGACAAACAGCAGAAATGGAGGCTGAGGAATTTATAAAGGCGCCGACTTTGGAGGCATTAGAGGATGCCAGGAAATCGGAATTGGTAGCTGTGGCCAAACGGTTGAATCTTGCTAAGGGGAAGTCGACAATGAGGAGAGAGGAGATACACAGAGCTATCGTAGAGCACTATGTATCTAAAGGTGTGTTTCCCCAAGGCGAGCTGGAGGCGGTGTCTATTGAAAAACCTGCTGGAGACGCGGTACAGGTGCAGCTTGAAAAACTGAGACTCGAGCACGAGTTCCGGGTACGGCAGTTGGAGCGAGAAGAGAAAGAGAGGGACAGACAGTTACAGTGAGAAGAGCAGGAGAGAGAGTTAGAAAGGCAAGAGAGAGAGAAAGGCAGTTGGAGCGAGAAGAGAGGCAGTTGGAGAAACAGAGGGAAAGGGAATTCGAGCTGGAGAAGTTAAGGTTAAGGGCAGAGCAGGGGCTCGTGCTGAACCAAGGTGGAGGGTTCCGGGCGACCCAAGAGGTTAGGCTGGTTCCCCCATTTGACGTTACCGACGTGGATCGGTACTTTCTCCATTTCGAAAAAGTGGCTATAAGTCAGGACTGGCCGAGGGATAAGTGGGCTGTTTTACTTCAGAGTGTGCTGAAAGGGAAAGCCCAAAAAGCTTACTCAGCTTTGTCCGCGGAGGATGCCCAGAGGTATGAGGTGGTGAAAGAGGCCATCCTCAGGATTTATGAGTTGGTCCCGGAGGCATACCGGCAGAGGTTCCGGAATGCGAGGAAGCAGTGGGACCGCACGTATTTAGAGTTTGCCCGTGAGATGCAGACATCTTGTGAGCGTTGGTGCGCCTCGAAGGGGGTAGAGGGGGATTATGACAGACTGCTGCAGCTGATCCTGATTGAGCAGTTTAAAGGTTGTGTCCCTGAGGGTATGAGACCCTACCTAGATGAGAAAGAGGCAGCCACGTTTGCCGCAACTGCTAAGTTAGCGGATGAGTATGCGTTGACGCATAAAATGAAGTTTGCCCCGAGTAAAGGCTACCAGAAGGGTAGTCAGGACAGCGGGGAGAGTCCACCAGAAAAGTCAGAAAGTAAGCCGGGGACTAGTGAGAAGGATAAGGTAGACCGGGAGCAGTCTGGTAGGAAGTCTCCTGGGGTCGTCTGTTATAATTGCGGGAAAGTCGGACACTTTGCGTCCAGGTGCTTTGTCCCAAAGAAGGAGACGGGAAAAGAGAAAACAGCGATTTTGACTGGCTGTATCGAGCTGGTAAGTGAACCGCTAGGACAGGATAGGTCTGCCAAAGTTCAGGAAGGGCGCGAGAAGTTTATCTCGGCCGGATTGGTGTCAGTGAAGGAGGGGTTAAAACCAGTTCCAGTGCGGATCTGGAGAGACACGGGAGCGTGTCAGTCACTGATACTGAAGAGTGTATTAGAGTTTAGCTCAGAGACCCAGACTGGGGAAGTAGAGGTCAAAGGTGTTGGGGAAGGGACAGAGTCAGTCCCTTTGCACCAGATACACTTACAAAGCAACCTGGTCTCTGGACTCGTCACGATCGGGGTGAGGTCCGAATTACCGATGAAAGGCGTGGAAGTCTTGCTCGGTAAAGACATCGCCGGGGAAATCGTGTTCCCAGTCGTGAGATTGACAGGTCAGCCTGCCAGCATTGAGGCCCCGCCCATGGACTCACAGGTTCATCACGGGACCGCGGTAGTAAATTTAGCTGAGACGTCTCTGCCGGTCTTGTACGGGAAGGGGGTAGAAAGTGAAAAGAAGGAGTGTAGTGAGGCAAGAGGTAGTGAGGGAGCTGGGACAGACGTAGCAATAGCCAGGAAAGAATTTGTGCAGACGCGGGAGCAAGACGAGGGGCTGATGGTTTTGGCAGAGACAGCTCTCTCTGACACAGACTTGACAAGGGAACTAGTAGGCTATTGTGTGGGGGAGGAAGTGCTAAGGAAGCAAGGGAGACCAAGTACCGTGCCCGCAGATGAGGAGTGGGGGGTGGTGCAGAAGAGTTATGGGGATGAGGTTTTTAACCTGGCCCACGAGGTACCCCTCGGTGGACATTTTGCGGTACTGGAGGGAACAGTTGGTGGAATCATGAAAGAGGTTTACCGGCTGCTCAGGGGGGAGGATGTTATTGATTATGACCAACGCGAACTGAGACAGTCACAGGCTTTTGATATGCTAACAAACCTAGTCGGGGTTAGCGTGGAAATCAATGAAGCTAGGGTCCCCCCGATAAGAGAGAAAAACCATTTTGAAAAGATGAGTATGGTATCGACCAGATGGGAGAAGGCTATTGTTTTGGCCAGGTCTGCTGATAAGGTCTCTCCCTTAAACCCCGAACAAAACGACTCTTTAGGAGAAGTAATTAAAAGACTTGCACCTGTGTGTTTGATTGTCCCGAGGCGATGCAAAGAACTGGGACGTTGGGTGATGTCTGTTACAATAGGTGAGCCTAGTAAGCAACATCGATATAGAATGAGTAATCAGTGCCTAAAGGGCTGACGAACACAGAGGTGTGTATTGGCAATTTAATACGGCTGTCTGAAGCCAGCTTGATAGTGAACCTTGAAAAAAATGAATCCGGCCACACGAGGGTCACTTACCTGGGAATTGTGGTGACACAGGGGCAGCTGGCAGCGATGCAAGCTACAGTGCAGGCTATCGCTGACCTCCCAACCCCGACAGACAAGAGGGCCCTCAGAAGGCTCTTGGAGATGGTGGGGTACTGTAGGAAGTTTTGCAATAACTCTGCAGTCACTACCCCTCCCCCTCCTACTAAGCCCTTGCGAGAGAAAACTAAGTCGGAATGGGACGACCCTTGTTATTGTGGTCCGGGACAAAACCAAATGAGAGGTTACATTGATCGCAATTCATCAGTGTTTTTGGCCACTATGAAGTTTGCTAAGTTGGAGCCTGGTCTAAGGGATTATTAATAACACATATAAAAGGCACGGAAAATGTGATTGCTGACTGTCTGTCAAGGTGCTGACAACTTCAAATTCGCTGTATTAGCCAAATAGCTGATAAAGATGTATATTTGTGTGTATCAAATAATGTACTCATGTTTGTAATTTTTACCCCGGTAAAAATCCTTAAAGGGGGGAAGTGTGACGAGAATACACATAAATTAAGATGTTTGCTGGCCTGGGCTAGCACCAGTGGCATCAGCAGTTGGTCTGCCACCTGTCCTCAGGGGAGGGAGAGATAAGGAACACAATGAAGCAGCATTTGGAGATGTTAATGAAGGAGACATCAGTCTGGGAATTGTCAAGATTGGCTCCCCCTTTGAACCCTGAACTGTTTGAAGTGATGGACAGGCGATTTGGAGATGTGTAATGAAGGGACGGGAGAGAGAGCTGTCTAGAGCGGCTCCCCCTTTGAACCCTGAACTGTTTGAAGTGATGGACAAGTGATACCCCAGCAGGGGGATAAAAAGGGACAGGTTCGCTGAGGCAGCACACACACGACACCCCGAGGTAACGAGACCCTGGAAGCAGTGCGCCTCTCACAAGTCGGTGGGAAGCTCTTGGATGGCTGATCACGGGATCAGCCTTAGACGCACAGGGTGGAAAGGTACGATCAGCGGGAACCCGGTGTGTGTCCGCCCTTGTTTGGGTGCCGGGTTCACTGCAGAGGATCGACCGCATCTGGAGGAGGGGTCACAGTCGGTGACCTCAGGTGACATCACAAAGGACTCTCCCGAAAGCTGCTTGTGAGCAATATCGCAGGTCTGTGAGTGGAAGCCGTTTTGAATGATCATTCGTTCTTGTTCTCTCTCTCCTTCCCCCCACATTGTCCATCGCCATGGCAACGATTACTGCGAACTGAACTAAATTGAACTGGACTTTGTGTCACTTTGAAATTGGTCATTTACCCCTAGACAACGATAGAGCTTGGTTGATCCTGTTATCTGAATTCTGTGCACATGTGTGTTTATCATTGCTGAACTGTTGCATTTATTATCCTTTCGATTACTGTGTTGCTTGTTTCTTTAATAAAACTTTCTTAGTTCTAGTAATCCAGACTCCAACTGAGTGATCCATTTCTGCTGGTTTGGCAACCCAGTTACGGGGTACGTATTAGGGTATCTCCAGATCCATCCGACAATTCACTAACCCCCACCCTACGACAGCTCACTAACTCCTGATCCTTCCAACAGCTCACTAACTCCGAACCCCTCCGACAGCTCACTATCTCTGAATCCCTCCGACAACTCACTATCTCTGGATTCCTCAGACAACTCACTAACTCTGAATCCCTCCAGCAACTCACGAACTCCCGATCCCTCAGACAACTCACTAACTCCTGATCCTTCTGACAACTCACTAACTCCGAATCCCTCCGACAGCTCACTATCTCCCGATCCCTCCGACAACTCATTAACTCCTGATCCTTCTGACAGCTCACTAACTCCTAATCCCTCCGACAGCTCACTATCTCTGGATCCCTCAGACAACTCACGAACTCCCAATCCCTCCGACAGCTCACTAACTCCGATTCCTTCCGACAACTCACTAACTCCCGTTCCCTCAGACAACTCACTATCTCTGGATCCCTCCGACAACTCACTAACCCCAAATCCCTCCGACAGTTCACTAACTCCTAATCCCTCCAACAACTCACTAACTCCGAATCCCTCCAACAACTCACTAACTCCGAATCCCTCCAACAACTGACTAACTCCGAATCCCTCCGACAGCTCACTAACTCCGATTCCTTCCGACAACTCACTAACTCCCGATCCCTCAGACAACTCACTATCTCTGGATCCCTCCGACAACTCACTAACCCCGAATCCCTCCGACAACTCACTATCTCTGGATCCCTCCAACAACTCACTAACCCCGAATCCCTCCGACAACTCACTATCTCTGGATCCCTCCGACAACTCACGAACTCCCGATCCCTCTGACAACTCATTATCTCTGGATCCCTCCGACGTCTCGCTATTTCCAAATCCCTCCGACAACTCACTAACTCCAAATCCCTCCGACAGCTCACTAACTCCAAATCCCTCCGACAGCTCACTATCTCTGGATCCCTCCAACAACTCACTATCTCCTGATCCCTCCGACAACTCATTAACTCCGAATCCCTCCGACAACTCACTATCTCTGCAGGTTGGGGTGGGGTGGGGAGTCACCAGCCCTTGTCTACTCTGGTCTGCCAGCCTGACATCCAACCGTAGAGATTTGATTACTGACAAAAATTAGCAAACAATGCAAAGTAAAACAATTGACAGAGTATTTAGTTCGAAGGAAAAGGGCGAAATATTTGAATATTTCCACTGATTAAATACAAGATGATATTGATTTAAAAGACATTATTTACAACACTTCCAAATTATATTGAATGGAAAACATTATTTCATATAGACTTTGACAAATACCTGGAGTGGTTGATTAGGCTAACTGAAAATTTCAAGTCTTCTTATGTGCAGTTGGAACATTTATCTTCATTCTGGGCGGCAGATTCAATGTGAAATTTTGAAACTAGAGGGAAACTAGAAGGATGGCGCCTGGTGGCAACTCCTTTGCTTGTATCTTCGGAAACAGCTCTACTTCTTTGATATTTCTTCTTTTTCTTTTTCAAGGTTCTTTTGAAGACCCTAAGCTGGAGTTACATGCTGACTTCAGTTCTTTGCGGAAATGGGACCCACTCTCAGGACCTGACAACCGGTCACTTTTCAATATGCCACGAACGTGGCTGGAAGACTAGCGCATCTTCAGAGTGCCGGATTTTCATGGCTGTGGAGGCAGGTGGATTCAAAGCCGGTGTTGCAGCCTGATGTGTCGTGGGAGTACATGGAAGATCAGAAGCAGCAAGCTGGCTGCTGGCTGCGTGCCCAGAAACCCAAGTTCTTTGCTCAGTAAAAGCGACGGAACAGACTTACAACACCATAAATCAGCAAGTTGTCTTGTTATGTCTCCCCTCTCGCTGTGAAACATGGACATGTCTTCTTCCCTTATTAGGGAGAGAGAGAGCCCATGGTATGTTGAAAATTGGGTGAACGAGTAGTCTTTGGGGTACGGCAAGTCTGTGTCTTTATTGATGCTTTGCTGCACACTTGAGTGCTCGGTGCGAGGTGCCGTTGCTTTTTTGTTGGTGGGAGAGGGGGTCTTTGCTTTGCTGCTGCTTATGCGTGGGAGGGGGAAGTTGGAGGGGGCTTTGAGGTTCTACTATTTAACTGTCATTCATTCTTTGGGGCACTCCTCTGATTTTGTGGATGTTCGCAAAGAAAAAGAATTTCATTATGTATATTGCATACATTTCTCTGACATTAAATGTACCTATTGAAGCTATTGAAATTTACATCTATATCTGTATCACAGTGTGGGTGTGAAGTGCTATATATCTTGAAAGACATCCGCGAAGCAGAATGTATCTTTCTAAAGGGAGCGAGAGATAAAAAACAATACAAATAACCTTCCAAGCAAATTTGACAAAACAAGGAGGGAAGCGGGAACTGTTATTCCAACAATTGAAGGAGTGTGGAATTTTAAAAAGTATCCTTGGAGTTTCAGAGTAATTTTGGGTAAGGAGTAATTCTCATTGGGACTCCCACTGCCTAGTGCATCAGAGTCCAGTTGCACCCCCCCCCAAGTCTAAATGCTCCATGCTCGGGTCACACGACCCTTTGTGCAGGATCTGCACCTGGTAATGTTGCAAGTCATGTGTGAAGCATGGTTCAGAAGGAACGGGTGACTTCCAAATGGAAGACAGGAGATAGGTAATGCACCTTCTTCCAAACACATCTCCCTATGTGTTGTGCACTTAATATTTGATTAATATGTAAAGATATTGTTTGATTAAGGATTCTTTGTTATTTACATAATACATTGCAGATTATATGTAAAATTATGTAAATGGCATAGTCATTACACCACCACATCATTCATGCACACCTCACAAAGTAAAAATGAAGTTAGACTAGCATTCTGATCTTTTCCTTCCAATTAATTTAATGTTTTGGAGTTTTGAAACACAATAAGGGTGACAAGGAAGTTTTAAACAAACTTGCAATTTCTGCCTCCCTGTTGAAGAGCAGCAAGACACTCAAGTTTAATAAAAATCACAGCAAGAAATAGTTGACTATAGAAAACAGTGCAACATGCTTCTTTTAAAGGGACGGCTTTAAAAAGAGACAGAAAATGGACAGATTCACAGGTTCAGAAACAATGACATATAACAGTGATAACTGTAAAAAAAAAAGATCAGAAATGGCTGGCTTCATCACAAAGATAACTGGGATATGTATTATGAGCTCATTGAGAAATATTTTAAAGCACAAGAAATAGCTAATAAGAAACAAGTGTCAGTTTTGCTGAGTGCATTGGGTTTAAAGGCACACAGTTTACTTCTAAGTTTAATTACTCCATCCAAGCCAACCAAAATGAGCTCTGCTGATATCGTGAAAATAATGTAGGAATATTTTGAACCGAAACCATTGTTAATTGCAGAACACTTCATATTCCATAAGAGGAATCAAAAGGAAGCCTTTCAGTATATGTTGCTGAATTGAGAAGTTTGTCTAAGCATTGTCAACTCAATGAAAGGCTTATATAAAAGAGAGCTCATACAATTTGTGGAATCTTACAAGAAAGCATTCAAAAACGGCTCATAACTGAAGCACAATTTACATTTAAAACAGCTATTGAAGTAACTGTATCAATGGAAACAGCAGACAGAGATGCAATTGAGTTGTAGTCAGGAATGAAAGTGAACATGAACAAAATTGCCACATCTAAAAAGAAAGTGGCCTGGCCAAATACCTAGTGTTACCATTGTGGCAGAGACTCAAATACATCAGACCAATGCAGGTTTAAAGGTGAAATGGGCAGAAAATGCAACAAGCAGGACACATACCAAGGGCATGTTGGGCAGACAAAAATAAATGGACCACACATGGTAGAGAAAAAGCTAGAAAGTCAAGTTGCAGTTTTAAGAAGAACACAATCTGCCTGCTGTCATTGAAAAATCTGATAATGATGAGAGTGACACAGGATTGTGTAGTCTTAAGATTTACAATGTGTAAACTAACATTTGCCAGTTATATGGCTGACAGCAGAAGTGAACGGCAAATTAATTAAAATGGAATTGGACACTGACTCAACTCTTTCAGTCATTCCACAAGATGAATTTGAACAGCATTTCAAAGATACTGAACTGAAGCCTGCAGCTATCCAACTAAGAACTTATACCAGAGAAAAGATCACACCTGTGGGAATGACATTCATAACAGTGAAATACAATAACCAACAAGCCACATTGGACATTTATGTGGTAAACATAGAGTCAGCATTGTGAGGGTGTGATTGCCTGATCCAACTAGAACTTGATTGGAGATCCATCCACCATTTCAGAATCAGGTTTACTATCAACTGCAAGTTTCTGAATTTGTTAACTTAGCAGTAGCAGCAGCAGTACAATGCAATGCATGATAATACAGAAAGAAAATAAATAAATAAACTACAGTCAGTACTGTAATTGATTTACTTATTACTATATATATTACTATTTGTGTGTGTGTGTGTGTATTTAAATAGTTAAATTAAAAGTAGTGCAAAAACAGAAATAATAAAAGTGAGGTGGTGTTCACAGGTTCAATATCCATATAGGAATTGGATGGCAGAGGGGAAGAAGCTGTTTGTGAATCGCTGAGTGTAAGTCTTCAGGCTTCTGTACCTCCTTGCTGATGGTAAAAATGAGAAGGGCGTTTGTCCTGGGTGATGCAGGTCCTTAATAAAGGATGCAGCCTTTATTAGACACCGTTCCTTGAGGGTGTCTTTGATAGTACGAAGGATAGTACCCAAGATGGATCTGACTAATTTTACAACTTTTTGTAGCTTCTTTCCATCATGTGCAGTAGAGTTCCTCCCACGCACCCCCACCCTCCACCCCGCCCTCCCATCCCCAGACAGTGATGCATCCTGTCAGAATGCTCTCCAGAGTGTTTTCGGTGACAAGCCAAATCTGTTCAAACTCCAAATGGAATATAGCTGCTGTTTTGCCTTCTTTATAGCATCGATATGTTTCATGCCACATCTCCTGTAAATAACAGCGAATTAAGAAAGGAACTGAATCATGTCAAAACCATCTCCATGTTGTACATCATGAACCATTGCCCAACAGAGGGCAACCAGGTGTTGGTGCCAGATTCTGGGCCTCAGGGTGGAAAGCATTTTGGAAGAAATCCTCCAAAGTGATTAAATCTTTAGGCCTGATTTGGACAATTTAAAATGTACTATGCTGTGGATGTCTGTATAATAGTTGCTTTATATAGAATACCATATACAGTATATTAAATATATATAGTTTTTATTCTCTTTTTGCACTACTTATTTAACATCATTAATATTTTTTATTTCTTATTGTAATTTACCATTTTAATTATTATGTATTGCAATGTACTGCTGCTACAAAGACACAGGCCAGTGATATTAAACCTGATTCTGATTCCATGTGAGTTGAAATGCATTCTATATTGAGTTAGAGTTATAGCTAAGCAGGGAGGTGTTTTGTGTATTTAATATTTCAGTAATATTTGAGTAATATTGTTTGATTAAGCATTCTTTGTTGATTGCATAATGCACTGCAGGTTATATCTGTAATGTCCTTGTTCATATTTTTACTGTTATGCTGTATGTATTTCACTTAGCAGTTCTGTAAAGTTTCTTTTGGATTGGAACTACAGAGAGGCGTGGGAGCTGAATTCTGAAGGAAGGCAGTTTTTTTAAAAACTTCTTCGAGTGCAAGAAGGACGAGACTGCACAGGCACGTGACGTCAACAGGACAGCATGGAGAGATTAAACAGGAGACTACCCTATACAGCGGGTAGCGGAGTGAGCAGTAGCAGAGTGTAGGGCTTTGGCTTCAACGGACTTCGGCGGTAAATGCGAAGAGGTGAGAGCAAAGCACCAACTATTTTTCCCCCCCCCCACCTTCGCTAATCGGCCTGGACAGACAGGAACAGCAGGGCTCTCACAGCTAACGGTACGAGCTAACGGTTTAATAAATTCATCTGTTTGGCGAGGTAAGTGGGTGAGTACACTTATTTTTCCTGTTTCATTCCTGTAGAATTAGATAGCATGCCTGCAGGGTTAGTGCTTTGTTCAGGGTGTCAAATGTGGGAATCCTGGGAGACCTCCAGCCTCCCTGATGGCCACATCTGCGCAAGGTGCACCCAGATGCAGCTCCTCAGAGACCGTGTTAGGGATCTGGAGCTGCAGCTTGATGACCTACTGCTTATCAGGGAAAGTGAAGAGGTGATAGACAGGAGCTACAGGGAGGTAGTCATCCCTAGGCTACAGGGGTCAGAAAACTGGGTCACTGTCAAGAGAGGGAAGGGAAATGCCCGGATAGTGGAGAGCACACCTGTGGCTGTCCCCCTTAGCAACAAATATCTTGTTCTGGATGCTGTTGAGGGTGATGACCTGACAGAGGATGCCCATGGTGACCGGGTCTCTGGCACGAAGCCTGGCGCTGTTGTGCAGGAGAGAAGGAGGGAGAAGAGAAATGCGGTAGTCATAGGGGATTCCATAGTCAGGGGAACGGACAGGAGATTCTGTGAGCCTGATAGAGATACCCGCATGGTGTGTTGCCTCCCAGGTGCCAGGGTACGGGATGTCTCGGATCGGGTCCTGAATATTCTAAAGGGGGAGGGTGAGCAGCCAGTTGTCTTGGTACATGTTGGTACCAATGACATAGATAGGACAAAGGAGGAGGTCCTGAAGAGAGATTTCCAGGAGTTAGGAAGGAAGCTGAGAAGCAGGACCTCCAGGGTAGTAATCTCGGGATTGCTACCTGTGCCACGTGCTAGCGAGGGCAAGAATAGTAGGATCAGGCAGATGAATGCCTGGCTGAGAGACTGCTGCAGGGGGCAGGGCTTCAGATTCTTGGATAGTTGAGATCTATTCTGGGGGAAGTATAACCTGTTCAAAAAGGACAGGTTACACCTGAACCCGAAGGGGACCAATATCCTGGTAGGAAAGTTTAATAGAGCTGTTAGGGAGGATTTAAACTAATTTGGCAGGGGGATGGGAACTGGAATGACAGAGTGGAGGAGAGGGAAAACAGAAATAAATCTAAGATTGTGAGCAGTAAAGATGTCAGGAAAGGTGATGGAGCAAATTTGTAGCCATTGGCTTGAGTTGCAGTGCAATAAAGTTGCAGTGAAATCAAAGCGAAAAGTACCAAATACTGGTCTTAAGGTGTTATACTTAAATGCATGCAGCATAAGGAATAAGGTGGATGATCTTGTCATACAGCTACAGATTGGCAGGTATGATATTGTGGCCATCACTGAGACGTGGCTAAAGGATGCATGTCTCTGGGAGCTGAACGTCTGAGGATACACGGTGTATGGGAAGGATAGGAAGGTAGGCAGAGGGGGAGGTGTGGCTTTATCTGTAAGAAATGATATTAAATCATTAGAAAGAGATGATATAGGATCGGAAGGTGCAGAATCTTTATGGGCTGAGCAAAGAAATAGCAGGGGTAAAAGGACCCTGATGGCAGTTATTTATAGGCCTCCAAACAGCTGCAGGGATGTGGACTACAAATTACAACTGGAAATAGAAAAGGCTTGTCAGAAGGGCAGTGTTATGATAATTGTGAGGGATTTTAACATGCGAGTGGATTGGGAAAATCAAGTCAGCACTGGATTTCAAGAGAGAAAATTTGTGGAATATCTGCGAGATGACTTTTTAGAACAGCTTATTGTTGAGCCCACTAGGGGATCAGCTGTACTGGATTGGGTATTGTGTAATGAACCGCAGGTGATTAGAGAGATTGAGGTGAAGGAACCCTTAGGAGACAGTGATCATAACATGATTGAGCTCACTGTGAAATTTGAAAAAGAGAAGCCAAAATCTGATGCGTCAGTATTTCAGTGGAGTAAAAGAAATTACAGTGGTATGAGAGAGGAACTGGCCAAAGTTGACTGGAAAGGGACACTGGCGGGAAAGACAGCACAGCAGCAGTGGATGGAGTTTATGCGAGGAGTGAGGAAGGTGCAAGACAGGTATATTCCAAAAAAGAAGAAATTTTCAAATGGAAAAATGATGTAACCGTGGTTGACAAGAGAAGTCAAAGCCAAAGTTAAAGCAAAGGAGAGGGCATACAAGGAAGCAAAAATTAGTGGGAAGACAGAGGATTGGGAAGTTTTTAAAACCGTACAAAAGGAAACTAAGAAGGTCATTAAGAGGGAAAATATAAACTGTGAAAGGAAGCTAGCAAATAATATCAAAGAGGATAATAGAAGCTTTTTCAAGTATATAAAGAGTAAAAGACAGGTGACAGTAGATATAGGACCGATAGAAAATGATGCTGGAGAAATTGTAATGGGAGATAAGGAGATGGCAGAGGAACTGAACGAGTATTTTGCATCGGTCTTCACTGAGGAAGACATCAGCCGTATACCGGCCACTCAAGGGTGGCAGGGAAGAGAAGTGTGCGCAGTCACAATTACGACAGAGAAAGTACTCAGGAAGCTGAATAGTCTAAAGGTAGATAAATCTCCCGGACCAGATGGAATGCACCCACATGTTCTGAAGGAAGTAGCTGTGGAGATTGCGGAGGCATTAGCAATGATCTTTCAAAAGTCGATAGATTCTGGCATGGTTCCAGAGGACTAGAAGATTGCAAATGTCACTCCTCTATTTAAGAAGGGGTCAAGGAAGCAAAAAGAAAATTATAGACCTGTTAGCTTCACATCGGTGGTTGGGAAGTTGTTGGAGTCGATTGTCAGGGATGAGGTTACAGAGAACCTGGAGGCATATGACAAGATAGGCAGAACTCAGCATGGATCCCTTAAAGGAAAATCCTGCCTGACAAACCTATTACAATTATTTGAGGAAATTACCAATAGGCTAGACAAGAGAGATGCAGTGGATGTTGTATACTTGGATTTTCAGAAGGCCTTTGACAAGGTGCCACACATGAGGCTACTTAACAAGATAAGAGCCCATGGAATTACGGGAAAGTTACATAGGTGGATAGAGTGTTGGTTGATTGGCAGGAAACAGAGAGTGGGAATAAAGGGATCCTATTCTGGTTGGCTGCCAGTTACTAGTGGTGTTCCACAGGGGTCCGTGTTGGGGCCGCTTCTTTTTACATTGTACATCAACGATTCAGATTATAGAATAGGTGGCCTTGTGGCTAAGTTTGCTGACGATACGAAGATAGGTGGAGGGGCCGGTAGTGCTGAGGAAATGGAGAGTCTGCAGAGAGACTTGGATAAATTGGAACAAATGGCAAAGAAGTAGCAAATGAAATACAATATTGGAAAGTGTATGGTTATGCACTTTGGCAGAAGGAATAAACAGGCAGACTATTATTTAAGTGGGGAAAGAATTCAAAGTTCTGAGATGCAACGGGACTTGGGAGTCCTCGTACAGGATACCCCTAAGGTTAACCTCCGGGTTGAGTCGTTGGTGAAGAAGGTGAATGCAATGCTGGCATTTATTTCTAGAGGAATAGAGTATAGGAGCAGAGATGTGATGTTGAGGCTCTATAAGGCACTGGTGAGACCTCACTTGGAGTACTGTGGGCAGTTTTGGTCTCCTTATTTAAGAAAGGATGTGCTGACGTTGGAGAGGGTACAGAGAAGATTCACCAGAATGATTCCGGGAATGAGAGGGTTATCATATGAGGAACGTTGTCCGTTCTTGGACTGTATTCCTTGGAGTTTAGAAGAATGAGGGGAGACCTCATAGAAACATTTAGAATGTTGAAAAGCATGGACAGAGTGGATGTGGCAAAGTTGTTTCCCATAATGGGGGAGGCTAGTACAAGAGGGCATGACTTAAGGATTGAAGGGTGCCCATTTAGAACAGAAATGCGAAGAAATTTTTTTAGTCAGAGGGTGGTGAATCTATGGAATTTGTTGCCATGGGCAGCAGTGGAGGCCAAGTCACTGGGTGTATTTAAGGCAGAGATTGATAGGTATCTGAGTAGCCAGGGCATCAAAGGTTATGATGAGAAGGCGGGGGAGTGGGACTAAATGGGAGACTGGATCAGCTCATGATAAAATGGCAGAGCAGACTCGATGGGCCGAATGGCCGACTTCTGCTCTTTTGTCTTATGGTAAGAGCGGTCTGTTCTGTTTTCAGCTTGTTTAGTTTACTGTTGAAGATACGAGATTAGGAGAAAGGTGTGCCATCCAATTAGGATGGTTGAATTATGGGGAGGTTTCTCTGGTGAAGGATATTAAGGTTGGTCTTGGTCTGGTGTTCGGTGGGAGATGGAGAGAGAAGGCGCTGAGGAGAAGCAGTTGTAAGATATGATCCCGTGGGAGATCCCGTCTGTTTGTGATGGATTGCGAGCGGCGTTCGGAAAGTGGTGTGAGCATTCACGCTGACAGAGGGCCCAGCCCGTGAGTGACAGAGAAGTTCTAGATGAGCTACAGCACATTTGACTGTTTAATTAGAATAGGTCCTCTCCTTTTTGTTATTCTTTACTAACCCTTTAGCTAAGATTCACAAATATAATTCCTTTAATCGTACATTGTGTACTGTCTGTTATTTCATGGCACTAATTTGTAACAGGGTAGCAAATTACACAGCATCCACACAAACCATGGTTTGGGGTGGGACGAGCCGTCTCAATCTCAAAAGTTTAGCGGGACATGAGAGTGTCTTCCCTAGTCTAACATAGCCAAGGAAACCAGGGTATTTCATATGTAAAAGAACGTAAATGGCATATGTCATTATGCTACCACGTCATACACGCGTGCTTCCCTTAAAGTAAAAACAAAGTTAGAGTAGCAATCCTGTCTTTTCCTTTCAATTAGAACATAGAACATAGAATAGTACAGCACAGTACAGGCCCTTTGGCCCACAATGTTGAGCCGACCCTCAAACACTGCCTCCCATATAACCCCCCACCTTAAATTCCTCCATATACCTGTCTAGCAGTCTCTTAAATTTCACTAGTGTATCTGCCTCCACCACTGACTCAGGCAGTGCATTCCACGCACCAACCACTCTCTGAGTAAAAAACCTTCCTCTAATATCCCCCTTGAACTTCCCACCCCTTACCTTAAAGCCATGTCCTCTTGTACTGAGCAGTGGTGCCCTGGGGAAGAGGCGCTGGCTGTCCACTCTATCTATTGCTCTTAATACCTTGTATGCCTCTATCATGTCTCCTCTCAACCTCTTTCTCTCCAAAGAGTAAAGCCCTAGCTCCCTTAATCTCTGACTATAATGCATACTCTCTAAACCAGGCAGCATCCTGGTAATTCTCCTCTGTACCCTTTCCAATGCTTCCACATTCTTCCTATAGTGAGGCGACTAGAACAGGACACAGTACTCCAAGTGTGCCCTAACCAGAGTTTTATAGAGCTGCATCATTACAGTGCGACTCTTAAACTCTATTCCTCAATTTATGAAGGCTAACACCCGATAAGCTTCTTTAACCACTCTATCTACCTGTGAGGCAACTTTCAGGGATCTATTGACATGTACCCCCAGATCCCTCTGCTCCTCCACACTAACAAGTATCCTACCATTTCCTTTGTACTCTGCCTTGGAGTTTGTCCTTCCAAAGTGTACCAACTCACACTTCTCCGGGTTGAACTCCATCTGTCACTTCTCAGCCCACTTCTGCATCCTATCAATGTCTGTCTGCAATCTTCGACAATCCTCTACACTATCCACAACACCACCAACCTTTGTGTTGTCTGCAAACTTGCCAACCCACCCTTCTACCCCCATATCCAGGTCGTTTATAAAAATCATGAAAAGCAGAGGTTCCAGAACCGATCCTTGTGGGACACCACCAGTCATAATCCTCCAATCCAAATGTACTCCCTCCACCATGACCCTCTGCCTTCTGCAGGCAAGCCAATTCTGAATCCACCTGGACAAACTTCCCTGGATCCCATGCCTTCTGACTTTCTGAATAAGGCTACTGTGTGGAACCTTGCCAAATGCCTTACTAAAATCCATGTAGATCACATCCACTGCACTACCCTCATCTATATGCCTGGTCACCTCCTCAAAGAACTATATCAAGCTTGTTAGAGACGATCTGCCCTTCACAAATCCATGCTGACTGTCCCTGATCAGACCATGATTCTCTAAATGCCCATCGATCCTATCTCTAAGAATCTTTTTCAACAGCTTTCCCACTACAGACATAAGGCTCACTGGTCTATAATTACCCGGTCTATCCCTACTACCTTTTTTGAACAAGGGGACAACATTCACCTCCCTCCAATCCTTCAGTACCATTCCCATGGACAACGAGGACATGAAGATCCTAGCCAGAGGCTCAGCAATCTCTTCCCTCACCTCCTGGAGCAGCCTGGGGAATATTCCATCAGGCCCCAGGGACTTATCCGTCCTAACATATATTAACAACTCCAACACCTCCTCTCCCTTAATATCAACATGCTCCAGAACATCAACCTCACTCATATTGTCCTCACCTTCATCAAGTTCTCTCTGATTGGTGAATACCGAAGAGAAATATTCATTGAGGATCTCCAGGCACATCTTCCCACCTTTATCCCTAATTAGTCCTACCTTCACTCCTGTCATCATTTTGTTCTTCACATAATTGAAGAATGCCTTGGAGTTTTCCTTTACCCTACTCACCAAGGCCTTCTCATGCCCCCTTCTTGTTCTTCTCGGCCCCTTCTTAAGCTCCTTTCTTGCTACCCTATATTCCTCAATAGACCCATCTGATCCTTGCTTCCTGAACCTCATGTATGCTGCCTTCTTCCACCTGACTAGATTTTCCACCTCACTTGTCCCCCATGGTTCCTTCACCCTACCATTCTTTATCTTCCTCACCGGAACAAATTTAACCCTTACATCCCACAAGAGATCCCTAAACATCGACCACTTGTCCATAGTACATTTCCCTGCAAAAACGTCGTCCCAATTCACACCTGCAAGTTCTAGTCTTCTAGCCTCATAATTTGCCCTTCCCCAATTAAAAATTTCCCTTTCTCTCTGATTCTAACCTTTTCCATGATAATGTTAAAGGCCAGGGAGTGGTGGTCACTGTCCCCCAGATGCTCACCCACTGAGAGATCTGTGACCAGACCCAGTTCGTTACCTAATACTAGATCTAGTATGGCATTCCCCCTAGTTGGCCTGTCAACATACTGTGACAGGAATCCATCCTGGACACACTTAACAAACTCTGCCTCATCTAAACCATTGGAACTAATCAGGTGCCAATCAATATTAGGGAAGTTAAAGACACCCATGATAACAACCCTGTTATTTTCCTCAAAAGAGGATCCTGCTACATTACACACCCTTTCTGTAGCTGTAATAGTATCCCTGACCAGTAATGCCACCCCTCCTCCCCTTTTCCCCCCTCTCTATCCCTTTTAGAGCACTGAAATCCAGGAATATTGAGAATCCATTCCTGCCCTGGTGCCAGCCAAGTCTCTGTAATGGCCACTACATCATAATTTCATTTATGTATTCAAGTTCTCAGTTCATCACCTTTGTTCTTGATGCTTCTTCCATTGAAGTACATGCACTTTAGCCCTTCTACCTTACTACCTTTACACCCTTTATTCTGCTTCTCTTTCCTCAAAGCCTCTTTATATGTTAGATCTGGCTTTACTCCATGCACTATACTTGCAGTTCTTGCATGACCTTTATCCTCCTCCACCTCACTATCTACTCTAACACTCTGGTTCCCCTCCCCCTGTAAATCTAGTTTAAACCCCCCAGAGCAGCACTAGGAAACCTTCCTGCAAGGATGTTAGTCCCGCTCCAGTTCAGGTGCAACCTGTCCTGTCGGAACAAGTCCCACCTTCCCTGGAACAAGGCCCAATTGTCCAGAAACATGAAGCCCTCCCTCCAGCACCAAATCCTTAGCCATGTACTTAGCTGCATTGTCTTCCTATTTCCTCATTATTGCCTCATTAGTTTAATGTTTTGGAGTTACAGAACAAAGCATTATGGAAAATGGTGGGGCCTTGATAGAGTGGATGTGGAGAGGATGTTTCCTGTAGTGCAAGAATCTAAGACCAGAAGGCACAGCCTCAGAATAGAGGAGTGTCCTTTTAGAACGGGGATAAGGAGGAAATTGTTTAGCCAGAGCGTGGTGAATCTACGGAATTCATTGCCACAGGCAGGTTTGGAAGCCAAGTCTTTTTGTATATTTAAGGAAGAGGTTGATAGACTTTTGATTAGTGAAGGCATGAAGTGATACAGGAAGGCAGGAGATTGAGGCTGAGCTGGGGAAAAAAAAAGATCAGCCATGATGAAAGGGTGGAGCAGACTCAATGGGCCAGATGGCCTGATTCTACTCCTACAGTTTATGGTCTTATGGTCTTATAATTGACTTATCAGTTTGAGAAGCAAAATGTTGGATGGTTTGCACCTAAACTGGAATGAGTCTTCACCCTTGTGTGAACATTTCCTCATCCTCATAGGCGGCCTTAGCAATGTTTCACCCGTTTCAACTGAAACGGGCCCCACCCTCCCAGGGGCCCCCGACTGACATGCAAAAATTCAATGCACAGCTCCCAGACGCCACAATATTCTCTGCTATTGCCAGCCGAACCACCAGTGGGCGCTCGCTGACATCTGAGAAAATACATTAAAATATTTACTTCACTCGTAAACATTGCTCCTAGCAAAGAAGGCTACTTTTCAATGAGAAGAAAATGAAATGCTCCTATCCTAGTGGTGCTGAAAAATGGAAAATATTAGACAACAAAACAAAACGTCTAAATAGTCTCCCAAAAGTTACATCTTTCTTTGGTCCAGCATCTGTAAAAGGCCCGCCGACTGCAGTTGTTGCTGCACCACCGTCACAGCATGGGACCATGGGGCTGCAGTGCCAAGTGACGGTGTAGGTAGTACAGGAGATGTTGATAATCAGAGCAATGAAAATGAGAAGAACAATTCTACTCAAACAGATGGTGATAATGATGACCAAACTTCGTTTGATGAACAAGCACCACAGCATGATGACAGTCCTACAACTGAGACAGGTGAGGGAGATGCTGCCATCAGCACACCAGACGGAGAGGAAGCCCCATTAACATTCACAGAGACTGATCCGGCACATTGGCCAACACATATTACCAGAAACCAATGGATCGACATTGTTAGGAGAGGTCCTGTTCAGTTAGAGGACAGTAACTTTCCACAGAGCAAATCACGTCATCGTTTTACCAAGGACAGATATCTTATGAAGATGGAAAATGGAGAAACCATTCGTAGGTCATGGTTAGTGTGCTCAGAATCATCTGATTCAATCTTCTGTTTCTGCTGTACCCTATTTGGCAAGCGAAATCACAGTCTCACTCGCAGAGGTTTCAAAGTGTGGGAGCGACTCACTCTCACACTCCAGGATCATGAGAAGTCAAATGCACACCATGCCAACATGGATAGCTGGTGCGAGCTGGAAACACGCTTAAGAACGCACAGTGCCATTGACAGCATGTACCAAGAAATGCAAATGCTGGAAAAAAAACACTGGAATGATGCCATGAAGAGGTTCATTGCCATAGTCTGTCACCTTTCAGAACGAAACCTTGCTTTCTGTGGCCACAATTCCACCCTACATGAACCAAATAATGGGAACTTTCTAGGTCTGGTGGAGCTGCTTGCTGAGTTCAGCCCAGTGATGAGTGAACATGTCAGACGAGCAGAGAAAAAAGAGATTGCTGACCACTACATGGGGAAAACCATACAAAATAAGTTAATCACACTTATTGGAGACAAGACACTGGAAGCGATAATAGAGAGAGTAAAACAATCACGTTACTACTCAGTGATAATGGACTGCACCACTGATGCTGTGCACATAGAGCAGCTCTCTGTGACACTGCGCAGTGTCACATGCCAAGTAAATGTCGGAGCTATTGTTAGTGAGTATTTTGTCGGTTTCCTACCAGTGCTTGACACAACAGGTACAGCCCCAACCGACGTTTTCTTAACGCATATGGAGAAGTTAGGATTAGATATCTCAAAATGCAGGTGGCAGGCATATGATATCGGGAGTAATATGCAGGGGAAAAATAGTGGGGTGCAGAAGAGGGTGTGTCGCCTCTGATCTGGGCCAACAATTACGTGTCGGGTGGCACCTAATTAATTAGCATGTTTATTTCGGCTTTTTTCTTAAAGATGTGCTGTGTGCCTTCTGGCTACCGATGCGTTCTCCGCGAATCAGTATTTGTCCGCAGCCTGGGGACTGGGGTGGTGGGACATTGGGGTGTCAGCTCATCATCGTCTGTTTTCATTAGGGCAGGCAGCTCATCTTCTCCTATGACTGCCCGCCTCGATGTCGAAGGTCGAGGTTCATCGTCTACTGTGGCTGATGTGGAAGGCTTGCTTGACTGCTGAGCCTCACGCATTTTTCTATCATACAGTTCTTTGCAAGGACTCAAACCATCTTGCAAATATCCCCTAAACCAACGTACCCTTTCAA
This sequence comes from Mobula hypostoma, assembly GCF_963921235.1. Taxonomy (NCBI): domain Eukaryota; kingdom Metazoa; phylum Chordata; class Chondrichthyes; order Myliobatiformes; family Myliobatidae; genus Mobula; species Mobula hypostoma. The sequence continues at coordinate 52,417,519 of NC_086098.1, read as the reverse complement.
AATTAAAGTCATACTTTATCATTGCAGTGAAAATCTCACGTAGTCACTTTCAGTCCGTTCGATACTGCATTCGGTTTCGATTGTTATCCTTTCCTCTTCCAATTGCATCAGCTCTTCATCTATCAGTTCTTGGTCATGGGATGCCAAAAACCTCTTCAACATTATCTTCGTCACCTTCCACAAGCCAAACTCACTTTGTCCTTACTTCGTTCACCACGATCGAAACGCTTAATTATGTCTAGTTTTACGCTAAGTGTAACACCCTTACGAGCTCTTTTAGGCTTTTCCGATACCTTAGAACTCATCTTGCTAACAGCTGCTCACAGGCACATGTTTAAGCAATGCCGGCAAGAATGCCGTTCCGAATCCAGGGGAGAGCGGCTGCTTGGGGCACGCGCTGATTTTTTTCATAACCATGAAAACACCTTCTGAAAGCGAAAACAGGGAACTAATATAGGTCTTTCATAACAGTGAGGTTTCGTAAAGCAAACGTTCAAAAAGCGGTGGACACCTGTATTGATGCAAACCAACTTGAATATTTGCTTTCTTTCTTTCTTTTTTTTTGGGAAGTCGGGGTAGGGCCCCACATTAACTCTTGAAAGGGGCCCCCAGATGCTTAAGGCCACCTATGTTCATCCTTTTAAGGAGGTTTTAAACTAATTTGGCAGAGGAATGACACTCACAGTGCTTATACAATGGTGTGGCAGATGGGAAGGTACAGTCCAATACAGGATAGAAACTCAGTCCTGATTGCAGAGTGTAATTGGGAGAAATGTGTGGTTAAAAGGATCCAGCTTAGGAACTAATAAGGATAGTTATACATAGGACGTCAGGAAGTTTAAAGGAACAGAGGCATAATAAGTGCACCTGTCAAAAGTTCCCTGAAGTTGGCAACACAGGTAAGTAGGCAGTTAATTCTTGCTTTTATTAGCTGAGGAATTAACTGTAAAAAAAGGAAGTTAGGGTACAACTTTCTATAACAGCGACTAGAGCACAGTGTGTTGTGCAAACTGTGTGTTGCACTTTATAGGAAAGGATATTATGCCTTTTCATCACACTATAGTTTGTGGATCAGGAGTTCACAGAGAGAGTTGGAGTCAGCACTGTGTGGACTGTACGCACCAGTTTTAAAAAGCGAGCGGAGCCTGTCAGGACTTGTCTGCAGTGTGGGAGGTCACAGAGAGAGTTGGAGTCAGCTCCTTGTGGACTCTACATGCCAGTTTTAAAATGTGAGCAGGGCTTGTTGAGACGTGTCTGTGGTGTGGGAGATTGCTTGAGTTAATAGTAACTAGGGTAAGTTAGCAAGGGTTAATAAAGAGAAACATAGAAACATAGAAACATAGAAAATAGGTGCAGGAGTAGGCCATTCGGCCCTTCAAGCCTGCACCGCCATTTATTATGATCATGGCTGACCATCCAACTCAGAACCCTGCCCCAGCCTTCCCTCCATACCCCTGATCCCCATAGCCACAAGGGCCATATCTAACTCCCTCTTAAATATAGCCAATGAACTGGCCTCAACTGTTTCATGTGGCAGAGAATTCCACAGATTCACCACTCTCTGTGTGAAGAAGTTTTTCCTAATCTCGGTCCTAAAAGGCTTCCCCTTTATCCTCAAACTGTGACCCCTCATTCTGGACTTCCCCAACATCGGGAACAATCTTCCTGCATCTAGTCTGTCCAATCCCTTTAGGATTTTATACTTTTCAATCAGATCCCCCCTCAATCTTCTAAATTCAAACGAGTACAAGCCCAGTTCATCCAGTCTTTCTTCATATGAAAGTCCTGCCATCCCAGGAATCAATCTGGTGAACTTTCTTTGTACTCCCTCTATGGCAAGGAAGTGGGGTTTAAACAGAGCAGCCATTATTGGAGTGGCCATTCTGTTAGTGGACAGTGTTAGAGTGGTCAGACTTTGGCTTAACAGGCTTGGGCAAGAAGAAGCGCAGGCCAGAACTTAAGCTTGAGAAATTAGAAGTATAACAAGTGTAAGCATGATGGTAGTTCAGGCAGTGGAATGCTCCTCCTGTGAGATGTGGGATTTCAGGGTACCTAACGGTCTCCCTGATGACTACCTACCTCTGCGGGAAGTGTACACAACTTCAGGTCCTAAAGGAAAAAGGTCAAGGAACTAGAGCTGTACCTGGATGAACTCAGGACCATCTGGGGGCTAAAAACTTCACAGGTGCGTCTTTTACTGAGGTGGTCACACCCAGCGTGCTGGGTTCGGATAGTAGATGGGTGACTACCAGGGGAAGTAAGGGAGCAAGCAGTCAGTGCAGGGCTCCTGATGGTCATTCCCCTCAGCAACAAGTATGCCCCTCTGGATACTGCTGGGGGAGGGGGTTAGAGAACCATCAGAGTACAACAGCCACAGCCAGAACAGTGGCACTGTGGCCAGCTCTGAGGCTCAGCAGGGAAGGGTAAGCAGAGGGTATTGATAGGAGACTTGATAGTTGGGGAAATGGACAGCAGGTTCTGTGACCATGAAAGAGAAGCCAGGATGGTGTGTTGACTCCCAGGGTCCAAGATGTCTCAGAGTGGCTGGAGAAGATTCGCAAGAGGAAGGGTGAGCAGCCAGAGGTCATGACACAATGACATAGATAGAAAGGGGGAAAAGGTCTTGTGCAATGAGTAGAGGGAGTTAGGGTTGAGGCTGAAGAAAAGAACTTCCAGTACAGTTATTTCTGGATTACTCCCAGCATTTCATTCTAGTCAGTGTAGGAATAGGATGACAGTGGAGATGAATGAGTGGCCGACAAACTGGTGCAGGGCGCAGGGTTTCAGATATATGGATCATTGGGATCTCTTCTGGGGAAGGTATGACCTGTACAAAAAGGACAGGTTACATCTGAACTCAAGGTAGATACACATCGAGGCAGGGTCGCTAGAACTTTTGTTGTTGTTCCTTTCCGCACCTTGTGGCGCATTGAATTGACTTTTATTACTTATATCCTTCATATACATGAGGAGTAAAAATCTTTATGTTACGTCTCTGTCTAAATGTGCAATGTGCAATTTATAGTAATTTGTAATAAACAGTATGTACAACAGGACAGTCAATATAACATAGAAATACAGTTGTGTCAGCGTGAATTAATCAGTCTGATGGCCTGGTGGAAGAAGCTGTCTCAGAGCCTGTTGGTCCTGGCTTTTATGCTGCAGTACCATTTCCCGGATGGCAGCAGTTGGATCAGTTTGTGGTTGGGGTGGCTCGGGTCCCCAATGATCCTTCGAGCCCTTTTTGCACATGTGCCTTTGTAAATGTCCAAAATAGTGGGAAGTTCACATCTACAGATGCGCTGGGCTGTCTGCACCACTCTCTGCAGAGTCCTGCGATTAAGGGAGGTACAGTTCCCATACCAGGCAGTGATGCAACCAGACAGGATGCTCTCAATTGTGCCCCTGTAGAAAGTTCTTAGGATTTAGGGACCCATACTAAACTTCTTCAACCATCTGAGGTGAAAGAGGTGCTGCTGTGCTTTTTTCACCACACGGCCAGTATGTACAGACCACATGAGATCCTCAGTGATGTGTATGCCAAGGAATTTAAAGCTGTTCACCCTCTCAACCCCAGATCCATTGATATCAATAGGGGTCAGCCTGTCTCCGTTCCTCTTGTAGTCCACAACCAGCTCCTTTGTTTTTGCCACATTAAGGGAGAGGTTGTTTTCTTGACACCACTGTGTCAGGATGATAATTTCTTCTCTGTAGGCTGCCTCGTTATTATTTGAGATTAGGTCAATCAGTGTAGCATCCTCAGCAAGTTTAATTAGCAGATTGGAGCAGCATTCCTCACTTTTCTTTAGCACTTTTGTCTGCTTTTTATGAGGCCATGTTGCTAGCTTGATACTCAACCCAGCAGGGATGGAAAGCATGCAAGGAGCAGGCCGAATTCACACCTCGGAATACTCGCCTCGAAGTCCAGTGGGGATGCCTCTACACTGCTGCTAGAGCTTTTAGGAAGAGTTTAAACTAAGTTGACAGGGGATGGGAACCAAAGTGACAGGACTAAGGATGGAGCAGTTGGTATAGAAGTTGATGCAGTGTGTTGTGAGACTGTGAGGAAGGATAGGCAGATGATTGGGTAAAATTGCAGTCTGTGGGATGAGTTGAAGTGTAACATGGGGGCAAAATCGAAAAGGGGGATGAATACAGGGCTCAAGGTGTGATATTTGAATGCAAGCTGTACACAGAATAATTTTTATGGCCTTGTAGCACCTCAGAGTTTGGCAGGTATGATGTTGTTAACATCACTGAGATGTAGCTGAAAGAAGATCATAGCTGGGTGCTTAACATCCAAAGATACACATTGTAATGAAGCAGAAGGGATGGGGTGGTTTTGTTTGTAGAAAATGAAATCAAATCCTTAGAAAGAGATGACATAGGATCAGGAGATGTAGAATCCTTGTGGTAGAGTTTTAAAATTGTAAGGATAAAAAGACTTTGATAGGAGTTGTATTCAGGTCACTGTACAGTAGCCAGGTCCTTAGCTGGACACAAAATCAAAGGTTATGGAGGAGGAGAATAAAGGACCAGCCATGATTGAATGGTGGAGCAGTCTCTATGGGCCAGATGGCCTAGTTCGGCCACAGCTGTTGTGCATCCTCGTGTGACTGATCAAGATCACCGGACAGATACTGAAGCTGGTGCTATAGAAGTTTTCACTCATCACAACAAGTAGGATTCTTCTGGAGACCCTCTCGGTAGGGTGCCACAAGCTCAAAGTACATCACATTTTTATACCCTTAGATCAAAGGTAACAGTAGGTGATTCAATACAATTTCAATAGTTACAACATTATTCATTTCAATATATTTGATTGACAATGCTTCCTTTAAGTTACGTATGTACAGTGACATACACCTCTGAATGTTCAAAACTTTTGTTGGGACAAAGTAATTGACACAAATAGTCCAAAAACTGGGGACAAGGATCCCAGGCACCCAAAAGTACATAATCAGGTTTATTATCACCAGCATGTGATGTGAAATTTGTTAACTTAGCAGTAGCATTCAATGAAATGTATAATACAGAAGAGTAAAATAATAAATAAATAAATAAATAAATAAATCTTATTCAGTATATTTTATACAGCATACGTATATTAAATAGATTAAAAATTGTGCAAAAAACAGAAATACTATATCCCAGGGTTCAATGCCCATTTAGGACTCGGGTGGCAGAAGGGAAGAAGCTGTTCCTGAATTGCTGAGTGTGTGCCTTCAGGCTTCTGTACCTCCTACCTGATGGTAACAGTGAGTAAAGGGCATGCCTCGGGTGCTCAAGATGCCTTCCTAAGACACCGCTCCTTGAAGATGTCCTGGGAACTTTGTAGGCTAGTACCCAAGATGGAGCTGACTAGATTTACAACCTTCTGCAGCTTCTTTCAGTCCTGTGCAGTAGCCCCCCCACCCCCCATACCAGACAGTGATGCAGCCTGTCAGAATGCTCTCCATGGTACAACTATATAAGTTTTTGAGTGCACTTGTTGACATACCAAATCTCTTCAAACTCCTAATCTAGCCACTGCCTTGCCTTCTTTATAACTGCATCAATATGTTCGACCAGGTTAGATCCTCAAAGACCTTGACACGCAGGAATTTGAAACTGCTCACTCTCTCCACTTCTGATCCCTCTATGAGGATTGGTATGTGTTCCTTCGTCTTACCCTTCCTGAAGTCCACAATCAGCTCTTTCGCCTTACTGATGTTGAATTCCAGGTTGTTGCTGCAGCACCACTCCATTAGTTGGCATATCTCACTCCTGTACGCCCTCTCGTCACCACCTGAGATTCTACCAACAATGGTTGTATTGTCAGCAAGTTTATAGATGGTACTTGAGCTATGCCTAGCCACACAGTCATGGGTATAGAGAGAGTAGAGCAGTGGGCTAAGCACACACCTCTGAGGTGCACCAGTGTTGATCATCAGCAAGGAGGAGATGTTATCACCAATCCGCACAGACTGTGGTTTTCTGGTTAGGAAGTCAAGGATCCAATTGTAGGGGGAGGTACAGAGGTAAAGAAGCTTGGGCTGACTCTCTGAGTACACAAATCTCCCAACTACTGATAGGTCAGCTCTTTGATGTGCTAAGTGACAATATCAGCCTGATCCTCAAGCTTGCTTGAACTTGTTTACAGTGGTGCAAATATCTTAGCCCCTGTTGTCTGGTTTGATGCAGGCCAATTGACATAACCCCATTGTCTTACGTTGCGTCCCTTGAGCACCCATCCCCCTACTGTGGACTAGCCTGTGCTCTACAGACAATATTGTTTATTTGCAAAAAGCATGCTTTTAACTTGTTTACTGCATGCAATTTACAATTTACATTAAGAACTGAAGACTGGTTCTTGTTTGAATTATTATCTGCTATATTCACATATCTCCAACATAGTCCCTAACACAGCTGACTGTGTCACTAACTTCATACTAACTTCAGCCTTTTTGCTCTCATGATGGCTTTCTGTAGGCTGTAGCTTGACTTCTTGTAAAGCACTGGATTGCCATCCTTGAATGCCACAGATCTAGCCCTCTGCAGATTGCTAATCTCCTGTCTTCACTTACTTTCCATAAGGCCTCAAGCAAGTACTGACTGCTTCATTATTCCTTTTGCACTTATTGATCTTTCCATATATCTGGCATACAGCTAATCTGCCACTTTATACAAGTTCCTTTTGCATCTATTTTTTTTAAATCCGATTTCCTGTTTGGTGGCTTCTAGATTGACTTCTTACACAATTCCTCAGCTCAGCTAAACTGACTTTCTATAGTCCAGGATTCACCTAGTTAACCATCCTTGATGTCCGGTTTGTCTGTTAACTCTGCAGTGGAGGTAGGCTGCTGAATGAAAAACACACAAAGTACAGGAACTGCAGTCAGGCATGATGATTTATTATAAAGCCTCTACAAACAACACTGCAAACCACAGTGTGGTTAACAAATTGACACAATTATCTTTTATGATCAATACTACAGTGAGAAAATATAGTAGTGTTTAATGTGATTAGATGCAAAATACATTCGAACTTCAGGGAATTACCATAAAATGCAAAACTTATTGTTTCCCAGCAAGTTCTTGCCAAACTTTAAAACATTTGTAAATAAGTGGAAAAGATCAAGGCTTTATAATGCTTTGTTAGGTTTTAAATTCGTTTTCTGGCAATCATGTTAATAATAGCAATAGTCAACACCAGCACACCTGCAATTGCACCAACCAGTACTCCCAGGACTGTGCCATGAACCTGTGCTCTCTCACAGCGATCACCAAAGTGCTGGTGTATTTGAGTTGACGCACACCTAAAATGGAACAACATTACAGAGTATGACATAACAATATTGCACAAACAACAGCCTTTCTGTCCAACAGTTTAATGCTGGTGGTTACAGTATGTTCCATACAGATCCCCCCATCTAACAGCATCCAAATTCACTAACACACCTATTCTACAATCTTCATGTACTTACCTAGGTTTCCCAACAGTTCTCTACTATACTAACAGTGCAAACTATGTAGAGCCGTAACAAGCAAGTCTGAGAATATGTCATCAGATAATGGCCAGGATAAGTTGTCAGGAGCAGTTCACCCAGTGGCCCTGATCTATAAGAGCAACTTCTGAAGTTACAATTAATTATTTTTGATCATACTCATTTTCATATTCTGCATCTTGTTTGAAGTTGAGGATGAAACTGGAAAGGAATATAGGGCAGCAGGGAGAATGGTTATTTGGGAAGGGGAGACTATGGAACCAAAATGGATCTTGTCCATATTCTATCAAACACAAATTATATGGAAAATTCTGGACTATCTATCCTTATGTTATTCACCAGTTTCCAAAGTGTGCAGGGTAATGGTGGGGCAGGAAAAAGACATGTATGAATGTTTTGATATTGCCAATAAAACTGTGAGCTTTCAGCAACCAAATGTGGTATTTATTTATGGCTGTGAGTAATACTTCTCCCTAAAGATGACACTGTGTTGGAAATGGTTGCAATGGACTAATGAATCAGAGAGCCAATATCTATCAATGAAGTTAAACTAACACTACCATGATGAATGTAAGGCAGGTGTGATAACTATCTGTATTCATTCTTCAACAGTTTCATGCATTTGTATGTTTTTATATAGATTACAACATTTATGATAAACCTGGCATCATTACAATCCTAAAATCATGTTAATAATGTCAATAATTAGGTTTAGCACATTTATGACTCCTACGAGAGTATCATGAATTTCCATCCTCCAGCTACCTCTACTCACCCATCAATCTTCCCATCTTAAACGCACACATAAGAATTTTCTTCCTGAATGCATTTCCAGTCTGATTGGCTAAGGAATGTGAGTAATGCTATATTGGTTTTTTCTCTCTCAAGATATCCAAGCAGTAAAGGAGCAATATACCAATTCCTATGAAGCAAGTTAAAGGCCTCCTTTTGGAACAGTTGGATCACTGACTCCATTAAACGTGTATTTTATTTTTCTCCAACTGTCCCATAAAAATATGCCTGGACTCCATTCAATATCCATGCATAATCATAACTAGGAAAATCATCAGTTTTCATTGCCACGCTGTAGGGAGTATGCAACTAAGTTAGAGAGAGTGCCAAAAAGATTCAGAGGAATGTTGCCTGTACTGGAGGGCTTAAGTTATAAGGAAAGATTGAGTCGGCCAGGACTGCTTTTCCTGGAGACGGGATGGTTGAGGGGAGGAGGCATCATTACAGTGTTCAAACGGACATTTGGATGATGGAATTGATCGTGCTGTGGCTAAATTTCTGAATGATACAAAGATTGGTGGAGGGGGAGGAAATGCTGAGGAAGCAGGGAATCTGCAGATGGACTTGGGCAGATTAGATGAGTGGGCAAAGAAGTGGCAGATGGAATACTGTGTAGGGAACTGTGTAAGGTCATCAGAGGAGAATGAAATTGAGAGGGATAATAATCAGCCATGGTCAAATGGTGCAGCAGAAATGATGGACTGAATGGCCTAATTCTGCTCCTATGTGTTTTGGTCTTATTATCTTATAGCTGTCTTTTTCCCATTATTCATGCCAGAGTCCCATAAATTCAAACCCACTTCTCCCACACTGATCTTTGAGCCTGGCTTTTAACTCTGTGCCAGTTTGCATGTGGCTCAGTAACAATCCAGAGATTATTACCTTTTTGGATCTGTGTTTTAATTTAGTTCCTAGCTGCTCAAATTTCCTCAGCAGAACCTCTTTCCTTGTTCTTCCTAAGTCATTGGTACCCACATGGATCACGACATCTAGATCTTCCTCCCCCCCCCCATCCACCCCACCCAACTCCAAATTTCTCTGCTGAGTTGTTCCAAACCCAGACACCAGGCAGACAACACAGCTCTCAGTTCTCCCGATCCTTCTGACAGAGAATTGTGTCTATTCCCCTAACTACACTACCTCCAATTACAACTACATTTCTCTTCTTTCCCTCCACCCTGTTGAATGGATCCCTAAACCACTGTGCCATGGTTTTCTTGCTCGTCCTTCCTACAGCCCCCACTCTCATCCTCACTGGGAGTAACAATCTCAGAACTGCTGGGCAAGCTCAAAGGTTGAAACTCCTCTGATACTACCTCCTAGATCCCCCTACCTGCCTCACTCACAGTCATACCCTCTTGTCACTGTCCACAGACAGAATTTGGTCCCCATATTCCCAACTCTAAACGGGTGTACTATTCCTGAAGCACCGTGTCCAGGAAACTCTCCCCCTGTCTGGTGCAGCGCAGTGTTTGAAGCGCAGATTCCAGGTCATCAGCTTTGAACCGGACTTCCTCAAGCAGCCAGCACTTGCTGCTACTATGGTCACCAGGAACAGCAGTGGGGTCTGCCAGCTCCCATATCATGCAGGCACAACGTATCACCTGATCCTGCATGGCTATTTTATTTAATTAATTTGGCATCAGGTGCAGTATATTCAACAAGAAATAGTTTGTGATTCAGTAAAGAGCAGATCAGATCTAAGCAATAATTGTATCCTCAATGGCTCTGTATACCATGTCAGAGTGTCAAATACTAAACCGCATACTGAGACAAAAGTAGTAACTGAGTTGCTTCAATAAACACTGTAAATTAACCAATGCACTACACTCCAGTGAGATGGTAAGTACCCACACATGAGTTGCAGAAGCTTCACCTACCTGCAACTTGCTTTCCCATTCACAATAACACATATTCCACCATTCAGACAATAGCCGGGACTGCACTCCTCTCTGAGGAGATCTTGTGGCTGATGTTCTGCTGAGATTCCAGACTCTTCCACTGCTCGCCGATGCCTTAAGGGAGAGCTTATAGGATGAATCGGCACTTCTGTATAAATCAGTGGAGTCAGATCTTTCAAAAAACAAGATTAGTTAAGTTCAATGGTTGATTTATGCATTTTGATAATTGTTCCCCTTTCCTGTTTCCTTCACTGCTCTCTGAGTTCATCTCTTTGGCTTTCTCTCAATCATTCATAGCCTCTCTCCAGTGTCTTCTTCAAGCATCAAATTAGGGTATGGAAAGCCAATTGCACGTGCAAGTATGGCATGCATCACATCCAAGCATTACTCTGCCATTAAACAATATGCGAACCCATCAGGAGAGTGAGAATTATCAACTGTGCCTAATCCATCCCTCCCCATCCTAGGAAAAGTTCAGCAAACACACAGAGGTGCACATGTCCTCTGTTCCATGGTTTGCAAGGCTACATCACATATGGCAATTTTTGCTGCCAATGCCTCTGATGCAAAAACCATATGGTTGCAAGTTTGGCAAACAACATTAGCACTCAGTCAAACTCTCAATGCTGTACGAAGCCCTGGAAATGGTTGTTACTGTTTCATTTTGGGAAAAAAATTACTTTATTTTATGCTGAAAATAGCAGTATTATGCAATTGAATTTCCAGACATGAGAGTCAACAATCAAGACTGCATGATGAAAATTTCATAGGATTACATTTTTAACTGTAACTAATTTCAGTGTCAGGATTTACAGGATCCTATTTTCCTTTATTTTACTGGCTATGACATTGCTTGCCAATAGCAACAATCCAGAACAAACAAGTTTGTGTATTGTGCCATTACAATCTCAAGTCAAGTCAAGTGAAGTCAAGTCACTTTTTATTGTCATTTCGACCATAACTGCTGGTACAGTACACAGTAAAAACAAGACAATGTTTTTCAGGACCATGGTGCTACATGAACAATACAGAAACTACACTGAATTACGTAAAACAACACAAAACTACACTAGACTACAGACCTACCCAGGACTGCATAAAGTTTACAAAACAGTGCAGGCATTACAATAAATAATAAACAAGACAATAGGTACAGTAGAGGGCAGTAGGTTGGTGTCAGTCCAGGCTCTCGGTATTGAGGAGTCTGATGGCTTGGGGGAAGAATCTGTTACATAGTCTGGTCGTGACAGCCCGAATACTTCGGTGCCTTTTGCCAGATGGCAGGAGGGAGAAGAGTTTGTATGAGGGGTGCGTGGGATCCTTCATAATGCTGTTTGCTTTACGGATGCAGCTTGTGGTGGGGACAACATTCACGAATTCCCTTCTGAGTGTTGCATCTTTATCATTATTTGCTTATACTGGTCTCTTCAAAAGACTTTATTCATTAGCTTATGCCTGTATGCCTCTGTTTTGGTGTTGCTTTTCATGCAACAATTTGGTAATTGTGTTGAACTACGGTCTTTAGATGCAATAAACTGCTCTTTTGGAGACACTCAGCAGATGGAGCAGCTCCTGTGGGAGGAAAGGAATTGTGAAGGTTTTTGGGTCGAAATCCTGCATCGGGATATGTCCATTTAATGTTATTAATTAGTACAGAATTAGAACTTTTTACAGAATATGCTTCCCACAGGTGATAATGTTTGCTTCACATATTACAAACAATGGTCTACACATTCATCAATGATAGTTTTAGAGCATTTATATGTTGACTCCCTGATACTGTCTCAAAAAGCTCCTAAAAATTGTGAAATTCATTAGGAATTGAAAAATAACGTTGTTGAGCTGTTGTACACAATGCAACACTGCCCAGGAACAGTACACATCACTGGTCAAACTTCTCACTCCTGCCAGCATTTAGATTTGCAGTAAGAACTCATCAGTTAGACCTTACTGGCAGACTTAGTCTGTCAGGTAATTACTCTTCCAGATTAGAAGACCATTGCTCACCTCACCATGACTGCACCATTGACTCCTGAGGGTGGGAAACCTGCTCTCGAATTACTGACAGAGATCTTTAGGGGATCCTGGATCCCATTGCCTGCAGCTAGAATGACTTCCCTTTGGGGAGGTCTCACAGCCCTGAGCAGCCAACACCGCATTCTGACAAATGGTTTTTGATCTACAATGTTAATCCTGCTTCTCTCTCCACTGACATGATGAGAGTTTCAATCATGTTCTGTTCCACTTATAGATTTTCAGTAAGAGCTGTTTTTTAATTATGTATTATAACATCAAAATTTCTTTGAAGAAGTACAACATTCCTGTTGACTCCTGAGCCATGACAAAGAGGAGAGGGTGCATTGAGGATTGTAAACAGAGCTTTAAAGTCTTGTATGAGGAGTACACAACAGTCCTGGCGTAAGAAGAGGAAGAACCAAATAATACTACAAACTGAACCACTCCCCATCAGCCACCTGCTGTCTCACATGTCTGTAGCTCCCTGTTATCTCATTAGCCACCTCAGAGGTAGTAGAAGTCCTGAAAGGATTGAATATGAAGGAGCAAAGATTTCCCTATGGTCTGTTGAGACATCTCTTATCTTCATGTCATCAATGAAGAGGATTGGTGACACGAGAGAGACTGCATATTCTGGAAATTTGGAGCAACACACACAAAATGCTAGAGAAACCCAACAGGATAAGCAGCATCTATGCAGGGAAATAGAGCTGACATTCGCCATGCCCCAACACCCTTTTATTCTGGTGTCTACCCTCTTTCTTTTCAGTCCTGATGAAGAGTCTCAGCCTGAAATGTTGACTGATCATTTACCCTCTGTAGATGATGCCTGACGCACTGAATTCTTCGAATATTTTGTGTGTGTTGCTGCAAGAAGATTGTGAGTCAAGATAAAATGGGTGATCTTTGGTTGGCATAAAGTGTTTCAAAGCAGAGTCAAAGATCATTGTATGCAGCAAACTGATTATAATTACAATTTGGTTTGATTGAAACTATAAAGAATCTTCAGCTTCAGAAAAAGTTAGTTCTTCACTGAGTGAACAGCACTTTCCATTTCAAACAGTGGGTGAAAATTTCTCTGAAATAATTTTGACAATTACTTTATTGTTGATATCACTTGTGCAAGTTTTGTGACTGAAAAAGAATGTAGCATAATAAAAAATATTGCACAAAACAGGCAAATGGTTTAACAACTAGTGTTAATGCATCTTAAAATGTGCTCAGTATCTTTCAAGGCTACATTAATGAAATTCGTAACTTTGAGGGATTGTTTCTTTAAGGAAACGTGCTGCCAGTTTTCTAAGCTCTTGTTCCTATTTGACCCTGCTTTTCTCTTCAATATCTCTACTCCTCAGTCATAGTTGGGTTCACACCTCACACAGATTGTTGTTCTTCATTTTTAATTTTCATAACTGAAGATTGTCTGAGACTTAGGAGTCAATTTAGGTCAAAAGCTAACTAAAGGATTGGATTCTTAACACACTAACAATGTTAGTTAATTACAATGTTGGTAATAACTTAGTAAAATATCTACCTACTAATATTTATTAGGCAACATCTTTGAATAAATTACTTCACAAAGAATTTAGGCAGGCTCCACGACCAAATCACAGAGAGCTGTGCGCCATTTGCTTCTCTGGAACGCTCTGCGTTTCTTCATCATTAGATCTAATGAAAGTGGCTGGATTTCAAAAATACTTAATTGGCTGTAAATCATTTAGAAACTTTCTAATGTAGTGAAAGTGACAACACATACAGGTGCTTGGATTCTTGGCAATGCAAGTTCTTTTACTCATTGACTATTTTCATCTGATGAAAAAATAATACTTACATATCCTTGCTCATTTAGGGGTATCAGAATTTACCATAATGTCATTGGTGGCAATTAGAAAACTGGTCATTTTATTGGCATCCTACATTACTGTCATTTATCTAGGAAACCTTGAAAACAATTCTCCAATCTGCAAATTCTATCTCCAGGAAGGACAAGAGCACCAGTTGCATGGGAACATCACTAACTACTCATTTCTAGATAAGATACATGCCATCCTGATTCAGAAATATGTTCATACTCTTTCCTAGTTATTCAGTCTAAATCCAGAAACTTCCTATGAACAGTACGGTGGGAGTACCTTCACCAAAAATACTACAGTGGTTCATGAAGATGGATCATCATCACTTCCTCAAGAGCAACGAAGAATGGCAATAAATAATGGCTCAGCAATTGATGCCCAGAAACAAAAATTGAAATAAAAACAAGGAGATAAACAACTGAGTTGCCATGGGATCCTGATTTGTGAAAGGCAAGAATGGAGGAATTGCAAATAATTAGAAAGATTGGCAGAATGTCATCATTTATTGGTAGGGAAACTGAATACAGATGTTGAGAGCTTATCGTCAGCTATATAATAATTGGTGAAATGACACCTGGAACACTATGTACAGTATTAGTGTCTGTTTTCAAAGAAGGATATTAATGTGTTGGAAGCAGTTCAAAGAACCTTTCCTAGACAAATGGACAATGATAGGACAAGTGGCTCGGTATCCTTAGAAATTTAGAAGAGTGAGAGAAGATGTGATTGAAACATAACAATCAAGCATGTAACAAATCAGGAGGACACACAGAGGTGTCTTTCTTCCAGCATTGGAGAATCATGAACTAGAGGACATAGGTTTAAAGTGAGAGGGAAAAAGGTTTCATAGGAACCTATAAAACCTTCTTTTACACAGAGAGTCATATGTATATGGAAGGAACTGCCAGAGGAAGTGGTTGAGGTAGGTACAACAATATTTAAGAGGCATTTCAATACATACGTGGATAGGACCAAATGTGGTCAAATAAGACTTAGTTAGATGTGTATCTTAGTTGGCATTGATGAGTTCAGGTGAAGGGCTGTAGCTGTGCTGTATGACACTCTGAGTAATCTTGATAAGTTGGAGGATGAGAGGGTGTTTCTCCTTGCGGAGAACTACAGAACTAGGAGTCGCTGTTTAAAAATGAAGGGTACAATTTAAGGCAGAGATAAGGCAAATAGCTTTCTCTCAAATGATTATGTCTTTGGAATTCTCTTCCCGACAGGGTAGAAGTCAACACTTTTAATATTTTTTAAGGCACAAATAAATAGATTCTTGGAAAGCTCAAGAATGAAAGATTTTTGTGAGTACATAGGAGTGCGAATTTGAAGTTAATTACCCCACCTGGGGAAACCAGTGGCTTAATCCCAGTCCAGATTCATAATTGAACTTGTTAAATAGGTCAGCTGCTTTTAAACTAAAAATATATAAAGCATATTCAAATCACCACATATAAAAGTATTAATTGGAAGTAGACATTCACACATTTCCCTCTCTAGGTTATGAGAGAATAATGATAGCATAGAATATTAAATTATTTGCCATTTTAATAAGAAGCTAAATTTGCAAGGCTTCCCATTGTCACTGAATCCTGATGGCCAATGGGAGAATTGAAGGTCAATGTCAGTGCTTGTAATTTTGCATTCATTTATTTTAATAAAGCAGTTCTTCAATCCATACTTCCATCTGACAATACCATTTGCTTTACAAAATTTACCCAAGTTTCTCATTCATGTGTTCCTGGCAAGAGATTCCTTTATCAGTCTGACTGCATCACCTTATTAACCAATAACATTTATTAGTTTCATATGCACCAAATTTCTCTGCAAGAATCTCTAAACAACTTTAGATCAAATGAGTGATTTCCCACTGTTAACAATGAAGCACAGACCTGAGCTTTGACATCGGGAAGGAAATTTAACAGCCAAACTAAGAGAAAATAAGTGAAGAAACTTTACCATTGAACTCAATAAAAATAATGAGGTCATCATTTTTTAAGAAACTTCTGCGGTGGAGCTGTGTGTGTGATATGAATCCTGCCCATCCCCAGGAGGGACTCCGGTAACAGTCGCACGCATCATCGTAGTATCCAGTTAATGTAGGCTTGTCCCAAAAGAATGTATCATTTCTGTCTGTAATTAAATTCACACAACATTATACATTGTAAATCAGTTTCATGCTACCTTAAGCATTATAGCAAAATGGAGAATCTTATTTGCATGAAATTAGAAGCAAATGTAGCAACTGGCTGCATCACTGTCTGCTATGTGGGGGAGGTGGGGCACTGCACAGGATCAAAGCAACACACACAAAACGCTGGAGAAACTCAGCAGGTCGGGCAGCATCCGTGGAAAAGATCGGTCAACGTTTCGGGCCGGAACCCTTCGTCCGGCCCAAAACGTCGAGCGATCTTTTCCAAGGATGCTGCCCGACCTGCTGAGTTCCTCCAGCGTGTTGTGTGTGTTGCTTTAACCCCAGCATCTGCAGAGTATTTTGTGTGCACAGGATCAAAGTAAGCTGCAGAAAGTTGTAAAGTCAGTCAGTGCCATCAAGGGCACCAGCCTCCCCAGCAACCAGGGCACCTTCAAGGAGTGATTTTTGGCTATCTGGGATCCATTTCTTGTCTAGCTAGACGAGGCCAGGGGCAGATGAACAATTTTCCCCCAGCTAATCTCTCATGGCTTTCATTCGAGACTTAATGTTTAGCATTTTTGAGCACTCTGTACAACAGGCATCCCTCTAATGTTATGTCCCTTTTTTACTTTTTTTTTGCTTATTTTATTTTTATACATGTCTGAGCTTATATGTTACATAGAAACATAGAAAATAGGTGCAGGAGTAGGCCATTCGGCCCTTCGAGCCTGCACCGCCATTTATTATGATCATGGCTGATCCTCCAACTCAGAACCCCGCCCCAGCCTTCCCTCCATACCCCCTGACCCCCGTAACCACAAGGGCCATATCTAACTCCCTCTTAAATATAGCCAATGAACTGGCCTCAACTGTTTCATGTGGCAGAGAATTCCACAGATTCACCACTCACTGTGTGAAGAAGTTTTTCCTCATCTCGGTCCTAAAAGGCTTCCCCTTTATCCTTAAACTGTGACCCCTCGTTCTGGACTTCCCCAACATCGGGAACAATCTTCCTGCATCTAGCCTGTCCAATCCCTTTAGGATCTTATATGTTTCAATCAGATCCCCCCTCAATCTTCTAAATTCCAACGAGTACAAGCCCAGTTCATCCAGTCTTTCTTCATATGAAAGTCCTGCCATCCCAGGAATCAATCTGGTGAACCTTCTTTGTACTCCCTCTATGGCAAGGATGTCTTTCCTCAGATTAGGGGACCAAATCTGCACACAATACTCCAGGTGTGGTCTCACCAAGGCCTTGTACAACTGCAGTAGTACCTCCCTGCTCCTGTACTCGAATCCTCTCGCTATAAATGCCAGCATACCATTCGCCTTTTTCACTGCATGCTGTACCTGCATGCCCACTTTCAATGACTGGTGTATAATGACACCCAGGTCTCGTTGCACCTCCCCTTTTCCTAATCGGCCACCATTCAGATAATAATCTGTTTTCCTATTTTTGCCACCAAAATGGATAACTTCATATTTATCCACATTAAATTGCATCTGCCATGAATTTGCCCACTCACCCAACCTATCCAAGTCACCCTGCATCCTCTTAGCATCCTCCTCACAGCTAACACTGCCACCCAGCTTCGTGTCATCCGCAAACTTGGAGATGCTGCATTTAATTCCCTCATCCAAGTCATTAATATATATTGTAAACAACTGGGGTCCCAGCACTGAGCCTTGCGGTACCCCACTTGTCACTGCCTGCCATTCTGAAAAGGTCCCGTTTATTCCCACTCTTTGCTTCCTGTCTGCTAACCAATTCTCCACCCACACCAATATCTTACCCCCAATACCGTGTGCTTTAAGTTTGCACACTAATCTCCTGTGTGGGACCTTGTCAAAAGCCTTTTGAAAATCCAAATATACCACATCTACTGGTTCTCCCCTATCCACTCTACTAGTTACATCCTCAAAAAATCCTATGAGATTCGTCAGACATGATTTTCCTTTCACAAATCCATGCTGACTTTGTCCGATGATTTCACCGCTTTCCAAATGTGCTGTTATCACATCCTTGATAACTGACTCCAGTAGTTTCCCCACCACCGACGTTAGGCTAACCGGTCTATAATTCCCCGGTTTCTCTCTCCCTCCTTTTTTAAAAAGTGGAGTTACATTAGCCACCCTCCAATCCTCAGGAACTAGTCCAGAATCTAACGGGTTTTGAAAAATTATCACTAATGCATCCACTATTTCTTGGGCTACTTCCTTAAGCACTCTAGGATGCAGACCATCTGGCCCTGGAGATTTATCTGCCTTCAATCCCTTCAATTTACCTAACACCACTTCCCTACTAACATGTATTTCGCTCAGTTTCTCCATCCCACTGGACCCTCTGTCCCCTACTATTTCTGGAAGATTATTTATGTCCTCCTTAGTGAAGACAGAACCAAAGTAATTATTCAATTGGTCTGCCATGTCCTTGCTCCCCATAATCAATTCACCTGTTTCTGTCTGCAGGGGACCTACATTTGTCTTTACCAGTCTTTTCCTTTTTACATATCTATAAAAGCTTTTACAGTCCGTTTTTATGTTCCCTGCCAGTTTTCTCTCATAATCTTTTTTCCCCTTCCTAATTAAGCCCTTTGTCCTCCTCTGCTGAACTCTGAATTTCTCCCAGTCCTCAGGTGAGCCATTTTCTCTGGCTAATTTGTATGCTTCTTCTTTGGAATTGATACTATCCCTAATTCTTGTTCTTGTTCTTGTTGATTTTATTGTTTTTTGAAAATTTTGAAATTAAAGTATTTTTAAAAAAGGAGTGATGCCTCAAAAAGGCGGCATCCATCATTAAGGACCCTCATGACTCGGAATATGCCCTCTTCTCTTTGCTACCATCAGGGAAGAGGTACAGGAGCCTGCAGATATACACTGAACGATTCACCCCTCTTCCCATCTGCCATCAGATTTCTGAATGGACATTGAACCCATGAACACTACCTCACTAATTTTCTGTACTACTTATTTAACTATATACATATTTACTGTAATTCACAGTTTTTATTATTATGTATTACAATGTACTACTGTCGCGTTACAACAAATTTCATGACATATGACAGGGCAATTAAACCTGATTCTGATTCAATGCCATAGCAGTGTTTGATTCAGTGTGTATGTACAGATGGGCAATAGATGGCGCCCTCCCGGAGTTTGTTAACAAATAAATAACAAGAAGAGAATAAATAAATAAATAAATAAATAAAGAGACTGAATAAATAACAAGAATAGTTTGGGAAATACGTTAAGGAAGATAGAGATAAGACCCATAGAAACTAGGAACATGGTGTGTGTATGGCGCTGAGGTTTAAAGCTGGAGAACGGGGGAAAATTCAGATGCTTTGTGAAACAAGCACAAAAGTTATTTTGTTTCATATTTCCCGGTGTTGTCTGATTATTTTCACTCAGGAAGCACCAAATTCATCTTTTGTTTACTCACCTAGTGTCCATTATGCATACATTTCATACTAACTGAAATCAAGGAGAAACAGTTTGACCAAAGTTCAAGCTCTTTCTTTTTGAATCCGTTTCAAACAGATGCTTAAGTTGTAACAGAGAATGTGCATTTATTTATTCACCTGATATAACAAAACTTCCATCTGTAGTGAAGCTTAGAGTAGACGACATTCTGAGTTTCACATCAGGATGCTGGTCCATTACTGAAATGGTAACTTGTCTGTTCCCAGCCGGCCATTCAAGCATATCATCATTTTCACCACTGCACAGGTGGAAAAAGATCCCTGTATAATTTTCATAACGAGAATAAGGTCTTAATTTTAAACCATATCGATATCCTTCCGGGCTATAGAAACATGGACTAAGTATGTCCTTGCTATAATTGTTTTGAAGCATTTCGGTGAAGTTCCTCAGGTGCCAGACACCATAAGGACACTTGGTCTCGGTAAGTGTGACATCATCCAGGAAAATACCACCTGAAGAATCACTGGAGTTACCAATTATTCCTTGGAAAACATAACGAAACTTGGCTGTCGCAGGGATGGTCACATGGGCAATGTTCCATGAATGGCTGCCATCCGCTGTAGAGAAAGAAATAAATGATAAAAACATTAAATATTTGTCAAAGTTTTAACAATCAGAATTATTTATCATACAATAGAGCTGAAGGCATGGAACTTAATGTTGTTGAAAATTCGAAGGAGTAAAACATGCTCAGATGATATGAAGTGAAAGTTAATGTACCACTCTGAAAATAAATAGCTTCATGACTCCTAAACAACAAAACTTAAAAATATTATTTCCAACCAGCTCTTAAGCATATGCTCAGAGTATTATTTTAATTGGGATTATTTATCGAGTAAGAAACTTAACGTATACTCTACTTGGATGGCTTCTGTTATTACATTGTAAAATTTCCCTCGCCCTCCAGATCAAAGGAGCCTTGGAAACTCATATGAATTCTATTTTTGCAGAAAATTCTCTTATCCAGTGGTATTAAGTTCCTCCCTAATCTCCCTCCCAACACATTGATCAATATTGCTGCCATTTTCTGGTCAGATTCCAAAATGAAAAACTACATCAGGTTAGCCAGTAATTTCCACTCTGCCCTCATTTTTACAGAGCACACATCAGGTTCTTCCTTTCCCTTCTTCAATTTCCCCTTCTCCACTTTAGAGATAGACTTGTATTCAACATTCAGGAAAAGCCAACAATCCCATAGTTGCCTTGACTACACTTTCTTTCACCCCAGTTTACTTAATGGACAATATTCATTTTCCATTCTCTCCATCTTTGTCCTATCAGCTCCAATTCTGCTACTTTCCACATCTGTGCTTCTGATTTGGCTTCACCTTTCCTTCATCAATGATTATTCTTAATGAACAGATCTTTAGCTGCATCCAATATATTCACTGCACCTCTGCATTTGATACATTCTCCTAATTCTGCGAGAGTTTTCTCTTTGTCCGCACTTTACATGCAACCAGCTTCCATGTCAACCTTGCCCCTGCTACCTATAGTGCGGTACCACTTCCAAACTTATCAATGTTGCCCTATAATAAAGTTGCTTATTTTTAAAGTTGCTTTAATTGAATTTAATTTTTCCTGAGTTTTCCTGAATTCAAGTGATTATCTTTTCATAATTTCCTACAGTCTCCTTACTTTTCCCAGTTTTTTTCCAGTTTACCTCCTTTAGTTACCCCATCAATTCCTTAGATTTCTTGTCTTAATAACATCCCATAGTCATGTACGTAGTCAGACAGCTTACCTGCCAAGTGACAGAAACAAATTTTGGATCCACTGTAAAATTATATGTCCTTTTTTCCCTTTCTGTATTTAGCTGTTTATTGTAGTTTACATTAGTTTTATAACTCAGTATAAGTGATATCATCAAGGAAATTAGCGCATGAAAAATCAATGGAGTTTCCAGTTACATAATTGAATTTGACTGTGATATGAAAATTATTTTCTGGAGGCTACAAAGGACACTATATTTCCATTCCCCTTCTTCCCTTTTCTCCTCTTCCTAAATACATTCGACTGAATCTTGCCAGCTGATACCTGCAGTCCAAGTTAGAACCACTGGCATTCAGCCTTTTACCATTAAATCCCAGATTTAAGTGGATATGCTGGGAGTCTGGGGCTTTCTCAGTGGTATAAGGGGCTGAATCTATCAACAAACTCTGGGATTCTCCAGTGTTACACTAGGTTTCAAAGGCTACCCAGTTAGTGAACGGCATACATACACTGTACATGGACATGATAAATATGTCCTATATATGTGAAAAGCTTTGTTTGTGGTGTATAACTCTTCAAATCTAAGACTCCACAACTAGGAATCATTGCTCCAGTCCACTGAGAGGTCAGATTTAGCACAGGAAGTTAAATTTCTTTTGTTTCAATTAGGGATTCTAGTCTTGGGTTTAATGTTTACTTTTCTTTTAGCTATGCATTGCCTTAAAGTTTTAATTATTTCTAAATGTTTTCAAGAACTTCAATGTATTTTTCGATTTTAGTAGTTTTAAAGGACTCTAGATGTCATGTAAATGCTGTTAAGTTCAACAATGCTTTTCACAAAAGCTTAACTCTTTTAGTAATTATAATACCTTTAATGTCTGTAACTTTTGGTTTTCTAAGTTGTTCTTATTTATTCCTTTAATTTGTGCTTTGGACTCCTATCCAGAGAATTTGTCAGGCTAATAGTTTCTTGTAGTTCCATTTCAAGCTGTTATCAGTGTAACACATGATTTACAGACCTAGTCGCCCTTTTCACCCTCTCCCAGGGGTTTGCCTGGTCCTGTTGCAATCCAGTTCTTCTCCAGTCCCTGGCTGGATGCAAATATCCTATGAAATTGTTGTTTCTACACCACTTCTTTACTCACATACTGCCTTTTATGATCTTTTCTTTCCAATGCCAATTCCCACAGATTTGTGTAATAGCCTCAAGAAACCTTCATATTAAATTGAAGAAATGGATTTATTTTGGTTGTATAGTCAAAATAATGTACAACCAAAATAAATCCATTTCTTCAATTTAATATGAAGCCCTTGATTTCTTTGACTTGAACCTCTTCCCCCAATTCTCCTTTCCTATTATTACGTGGATCCCCACTACGTCAGAGAGGCGTGAAGGGAAATCGCCCGCTAACCGGAGAATCTCCGGATGCGATGTACCTTTCCTTTCCTATTATTACCAAAATTTAGAACGACAATTGAATGCCTCTTTCCAATTCCAGATTCTTTTTCTCTAATTTCCGGATGCCCCTCCCCAAATCTGAATGGACATTCAGGCCAACCTTCCTCACAATCCTTTCCCTTTCAGGGCTTTCAATTCTGACAACTGATAATTGCGTCTAAACATGTAATAAAGAAATATCCAATAAACAGTAACTTGTTGCTTGGCACTTCCTTCCCATTGGACGGTTTCATCCACAACAGTACCGTGGTTGGTATTCTGCCTTTTATTGATAGTCTTTTTCCTTATTCTCAAATATATTGCATCCATTGGACAAAAAAAATTGTCTACTTATTCATTTCACAATCTGTCTTATTTTCCATTTAGCCAACTGAGCTATAACTAAGCTATGGAAATAAATAATAAGATCAATCAAAATTAATGTAAAGTCCTCACTGACTGAGAGAGGAATAAGGGAATTAAAGAGAAATTAGATAAATACTTCACAGCTATCTTAACAGAAGAAGAGGAAATTTCTCTGAAATTTGTAGAACTGCTGATCCAGATTAAATGAGAAACTCAGGGACATTATTAGCAAGTTAATCATCAGTAAAAATTATTATTGTTGATTTTCTGGGGGCTGAATGGCTATAGGCTCCCAAGACATAAAGATCTGCAACTTTGGGTTTAGAAACTTGTGGCTATGGAAAATTCTGTACACTTGGGAATGGTTTCCACAGATAAGAAGATAGCAAATGTAAATTGTTTCCTAGTAGCTACAAAGTGAAAGAGAAGACAAGGAACAATATGTCAATTAATCTAATATCAGAAAGTAGAAAAAATGCTGGAAATGCTGGACGAGATGAGGGATAAAATAAATTTAATCCAAGGTAATGGTCTGTTAAAGAACCTAATGGCAGCGGGGAAGAAACCTGCTTAGTGTTCACAAGGTACTTAGAAAATAGATGTGGCTGGAATCAAGATAAACTTATGACAGATAAAACACGTTTGATTAATCTGTTAGAGCTATTTGAGATGGGAGTTACCAAAATAAGTAAGAACAAGCTAGCTAATGCAATGCATTAATAGGCTAAATAGGCTGCCACATTAGGAGATAATTAAACAAAATGAAAGCGAATGCACGTGGGAATAATAGCTTGCACGGGTTGAGGATTACTTCATCAATGGTGAACAGATTACTTTCTAGCTTAAAATGCTGTGGGGAGTGGGTTACCACAGGGAATGCTGCTGTGCCTCCAGATGTTCACAATGTACTGTATACCAATGAAACAGATGAAGGCTATAAGTGTAATATAACCAGTTTGGTGATGATACAAAGCTAGGTGGCAGTGTGGGCTGTCAGGTGGATGCAATGAAAATGTAGAGGGATATAGAAAAGGTGACAGATTGAATTAGACATGTCAGGTGGAAAATATTATGGAAATGTATGAGATCAATTAGTTTGGAAGGGAAAACAGAAAGCTAAAGTGTCCTTTTTTAAGTGGTGAGAGATTGAAAATTGGTTGGTGTTAAGGGGGATCTGGGCATCCTTATCCTTAGACTCTGAAAATTAACATACAGGTACAACAAACAACTAGGAAGGTAGACAGTGCATTGCCTTTAATTGTAAGTGGAGTAGAATACAAGAATGGAGGGGTTTTGCTCTGATTACATTGACCCTGGTGAGACTACATTTGAAATATTATGTACAGATCTGTGACAAAGCAAGAGGAATAAAAGTTCACCAGATTTGGCATTTAATGAGAGATTAAGAAGACTAGACCAATAATTGAGAGTGACGACATTAAGAAGCATAGAACTTGACTAGGTAGATGTTGGAAAGATATTTCCCCTGGCTGGGATATCTAGAACCAAAGGTAATAATTTTAAAATAACTATTTGGCCAGACGGGCCAGAAATGAGGAGAATTTTCTTTACCTGGGTGTAGTAAAATTCAGCTCAGTCCATGAGTATATTCAAGTCAGAGATTAATAGACAGTTAGATAATAAACATTCAGACACTAAGTTAACTACATAGATGGGGGTATTTAGAGGGTTATGGGCCAAATGCAGGCAAATAGAACTAAATTGGAAAGCACCATGAGCAGCCTGTTTCCTTTTTGTATTTCTCTAAGTCTCTAACTGTGAGGTTGGTGTCGGGAAATAGTGATGAAGTAAAAGATTGCATTCTTATTAACCTCAAAAGTTCATACCTTGTAATGTATGAATTTTAACTAGTTTTCGAATATTTCCAGTTCCGTCATCCATTTTCATCCATATAACGAGCTTATCCATTGGACTGCCTGTCATTTTGTAGAAAAACTGAAGACACTGCTCATCCCTTCTGGGGTACAGGATCCTGGACTCCAGAACAGCACTTTGACCTGTCTTGCCATCCTTAGTATCAAGATACATGAAGTATCCAGCATCTAGAATTTCAATAATTTGTTAGAAACTGGAGAATGTGGAATTATTTTGAATGTAGTAAAAAAAAACTCAATTTGACGAATCTGCAGCAATTTGATGAATTAAGATGTACAAAGTGCAAATAACAGGAAAAAGGGTAATTTTTAGTTTCACACATCTAAATCAAATCAAGTTTGAGGTTGAAACATGTTTCAAATTAAGCAATTAAATAAACAATTGAAGACTATACTGATTAGTTGTTTCTCACTGGATAGAACTGGATAAAACAGGAGCTCTGCTTAAGTTAGTAATATTTATATAACTTTAAAAATGTGGCAAATGCCTATTAGCAATCGGTTGACCATTTAGGGACTGCCAATGTTAGATCAATACTGATATAAGTGTTTGCATACCAGTTATATCTTAGTTCCACTCCTGTTTTGTCCATTGATATGCCACTGCAAGCAAGTCTGTCTTTCTTTCTTTCTTTCTCTCTTTCTCTTTCTTTCTCTCACTTCCTCTTTCTCTCTCTCTCTTTTCTCTCTTTCCTTCTTTCTCTCTTTCTTTCTTTCTCCAGCAATGCAATCAATCCCCTTTAGAGCCGCCCTGTTAATTCTTTACTTTTTTTTTCAAACCAGGCCAACAGGGATAGGTGACACTCTTCCTATATTTTATTCAGCCACTCAATAATCCAGTGGAGTTCTATGCTCAACTTCTCACTGCTACGGGCAGAAGTTCCCACTTGTTTCAAAAAGGCAACAATTATACCAGTGCCTAAGGAGAATAATGTGATTCATTAGGAGTTTGAAGAGATTTGGCATGTCAACAAATACACTCAAAATCTTCTATAGATGTACCGTGGAGAGCATTCTGACAGGCTGCATCACTGTCTGGCATGGGGGGGGGGGGCGGGGGGGCTACTGCACAGGACTGAAAGAAGCTGCAGAGGGTTGTAAATCTAGTCAGCTCCATCTTGGGCACTAGCCTACAAAGTTCCCAGGACATCTGTAGGGAGCGGTGTCTCAGAAAGGCAGCGTCCATTATTAAGGACCTTGAGCACCCAGGGCATGCCCTTTTCTCACTGTTACCATCAGGTAGGAGATACAGAAGCCTGAAGGCACACACTCACTGATTCAGGAACAGCTTCTTCTTCTCTGCCATCCGATTCCTAAATGGACATTGAACCTTTGGACACTACCTCACTTTTTTTAATATACAGTATTTCTGTTTTTGCACATTTTTAAATCTATTCAATATACGTAATTGATTTACTTGTTTATTTTTTATTATTATTTTATTTGTCTTTTTTTTCTCTTCTATATTATGTATTGCATTGAACTGCTGCTGCTAAGTTAACAAATTTCACGACACATGCCGGTGATAATAAACCTGATTCTGATTCTGATTCTGATTCTGCTGCAAAGGGGAAGTTCATTTCTTCGGCAGTTTGAACGGGGCACGACTGTGCAAGCGCGTGAAGGTCAGCCTGTGAGACAGCGGGAGACTTTAAAAAGCAAACAGATTAACAGAGCGGGCATCGTGGGAGTGGGCGACAGAGTAGGAAGGTTTTGGCTCAAGAGGCTTCGGCGAGCAGAGGCTGAGGACGAGCTTGCTCCCAGTGAGGTAAGGCCAGGTAAGTTCCTTTAATTAATCTAATTAACTTAGAAGTAGGTAATGGAGGCAGCAGTTAGGGCAGTTGAGTGCTCCGTTTGCAGTATGTGGGAAGTCAGGGCGAGCACAATTGTCCCTGATAACTACACCTGTTCATCCAGCTGCAGCTCCTGACAAACTGAGTTAGGGAACTGGAGCTGGAGCTGGATGAACTTCGGATCATTCGTGAGGCAGAGGCAGAAATAGACAGCAGTTTCAGGGAGATAGTCACCCCTAAAAGTCAGGAGACAGGAAGCTGGGTGACTGTCAGGAGAGGGAAGGGGAATAGACAAAATGAGCAGAGCACCTCTGTGGCCGTTCCCATCAATAATAAGTATACCATTTTGGATACTGTTGGTGGGGACGACCTACCAGGGACAAGTTGTAGTGGTTGCGTCTCTGGCACCGAGACTGGACCCTCAGCTCAGAAGGGAAGGAGGGAAAAGAGGAGGGCAGTAGTGATAGGGGATTCAATAATTAGGGGGACAGATAAGATGTTCTGTGGAAGAAATCGGGAATCCTGGATGGTCTGTTGCCTCCCTGGTGCCAGGGTCCGTAATGTCTCAGATCAGGTTCTCAGTATTCTCAAGAGAGAGGGTGAGCTGCCAGATGTCGTGGTCCATGTAGGGACCAGTGACATGGATAGGAAGAAGGAGGAGGTCCTGCAAAGAGAATTTAGGGAGTTAGGTGCAAAGTTGAAGGACAGGACCTACAGAGTTGCAATATCAGGATTGCTACCCATGCCACATGCTAGTGAGGCTAGAAATAGGAAGATAATGAAGCTAAATATGTGGCTAAGGAGTTGGTGCAGGAGGGAGGGCTTCATGTTTCTGGACAATTGGGCCTCGTTCTGGGGAAGATGGGACGGATTGCATCTGAACTAGTGGAGGACTAACATCCTTGTGGGAAGGTTTGCTAGTGCTGCTCTGGGGAGTTTAAACTAGATTTGCAGGGGGAGGGGAATCAGAGTGTTAGAGCAGATAGTGAGGTGGAGGAGGATAAAGGTCATGCGAGAACTACAAGTATAGTGCACAGAGTAAAGCCAGATCCAACAGATAAAGAGGCTTTGAGGAAAGAGAAGCAGAATAAAGGGTGTAAAGGTAGTAAGGTAGAGGAGCTAAAGTGCATGTACTTCAATGCAAGAAGCACCAGGAACAAAGGTGATGAACTGGGAGCTTGGATACATACATGGAATTATGATCTAGTGCCCGTTACAGAGACTTGGCTGGCACCAGGGCAGGAATGGATTCTCAAAATTCATGGATTTCAGTGCTTCAAAAGGGATAGAGAAGGGGGGGGGAAGGGGAGGGGTGGCATTACTGGTCAGGGATACTATTGCAGTTACAGAAAGTGTGGGTAATGTAGCAGGATCCTCTTTTGAGTCAGTATGGGTAGAAGTCAGGAACAGGAAGGGAGCAGTTACTCTATTGGGAGTATTCTACAGGCCCCCTGATAGCAGCAGAGATACTGAGGAGCAGATTGGGAGGCAGATTTTGGAAAGGTGCAAAAATAACAGGGTTGTTATCATGGGTAACTTTAACTTCCCTAATACTGGAAGAGGAAGATAATATTGGTGAGGAAGATAAAGAATGGTAGGATGAAGGAACCATGGGTAATAAGTGAGGTGGAGAATCTAGTCAGGTGGAAGAAGGCAGCATACATGAGGTTCAGGAAGCAAGAACCAGATGGGTCTATTGAGGAATATAGAGAAGCAAGAAAGGAGCTTAAGAAGGGGCTGAGAAGAGCAACAAGGGGGCATGAGAAGGCCTTGATGAGTAGGGTAAAGGAAAACCCCAAGGCATTCTTCAATTATGTGAAGAAAAAAAGGATGACAGGAGTGAAGATAGGACCAATTAGAGATAAAGGTGGGAAGGTGTGCCTGGAGGCTGTGGAAGTGAGCAAGGTCCTCAATGAATACTTCTCTTCGGTATTCACCAATGAGAGGGAACTTGATGACAGTGAGGGCAATATGAGTGAGGTTGACGTTCTGGAGCATATTGATATTAAGGGAGAGGAGGTGTTGGAGTTGTTAAAATACATTAGGACGGATAAGTCCCCAGGGCCTGATGGAATATTCCCCTGGCTGCTCCATGACGCGAGGGAAGAGATTGCTGAGCCTCTGGCTAGGATCTTGATGTCCTCGTTGTCCACGGGAATGGTACCGGAGGATTGGAGGGACGCGAATGTTGTCCCCTTGTTCAAAAAAGGTAGTAGGGATAGTCTGGGTAATTATAGACCAGAGAGCCTTACATCTGTGGTGGGAAAGCTGTTGGAAAAGATTGTTAGAGATAGGATCTATGGGCATTTAGAGAATCATAGTCTGATCAGGGACAGTCAACATGGCTTTTTGAAGGGCATATTGTGTCAAACAAGCCTGATAGAGTTCTTTGAGGAAGTGACCAGGTATGTAGATGAGGGTATTGCCGTGGATGTGATCCACATTGATTTTGGTAAGGCATTTAACAAGGTTCCACACAGTAGTCTTATTCAGAAAGTCAGAAGGCATGGGATCTAGGGAAGTTTGGCCAGGTGGATTCAGAATTGGCTTGCCTGCAGAAAGCAGAGGGCTGTGGTGGAGGGAGTACATTTGGGTTGGAGGGTTGTGACTAGTGGTGTCCCACAAGAATCAGTTCTGGGACCTCTAGTTTTCGTGATTTTTATTAACAACCTAGATGTGGGGGTAGAAGGGTGGGTTGGCAAGTTTGCAGACGACATAAAGGTTGGTGGTGTTGTGGATAGTGTAGAAGATTCTCGAAGATTGCAGAGAGACATTGATAGGATGCAGAAGTGGCAGATGGAGTTCAACCCGGAGAAGCGTGAGGTGGTACACTTTGGAGGACAAACTCCAAGGCAGAGTACAAAGTAAATGGCAGGATACTTGGTAGTGTGAAGGAGCAGAGGGATCTGGGGGTACATGTCCACAGATCCCTGAAAGTTGCCTCACAGGTAGATAGGGTAGTTAAGAAAGCTTATGGAGTGATAGATTTCATAAGTCGAGGGATAGAGTTTAAGAGTCACAGGGTAATGATGCAGCTCTATAAAACTCTGGTTAGGCCACACTTGGAGAACTGTGTCCAGTTCTGATCGTCTCACTATAGGAAGGATATGGAAGCATTGGAAAGGGTACAGAGGAGATTTACCAGGATGCTGCCTGGTTTAAAGAGTACTTTACTTTACTTTACTTTACTTTATTGTTGCCAAACAATTGATACTAGAACGTAAAATCATCACAGCGATATTTGATTCTGCACTTCCCACTCCCTGGATTACAAATATTAAATATTAAAAATATTTAAAATAGTAAAAATTAATAAGTATTAAAATTTAAATTATAAATCATAAATAGAAAATCAAAAAATGGGAAGTAAGGTAGTGCAAAAAAAACGAGAGGCAGGTCCGGATATTTGGAGGGTACGGCCCAGATCCGGGTCAGGATCCATTCAGCAGTCTCATCACAGTTGGAAAGAAGCTGTTCCCAAAACTGGCCGTACGAGTCTTCAAGCTCCTGAACCTTCTCCCGGAGGGAAGAGGGACGAAAAGTGTGTTGGCTGGGTGGGTCGTGTCCTT
Organism: Mobula hypostoma; assembly: GCF_963921235.1. Taxonomy (NCBI): domain Eukaryota; kingdom Metazoa; phylum Chordata; class Chondrichthyes; order Myliobatiformes; family Myliobatidae; genus Mobula; species Mobula hypostoma. The sequence continues at coordinate 52,387,076 of NC_086098.1, read as the reverse complement.
GATTATCCTGGCAGCACTGCTCTGACAGCGTGCGGTGTAAAGTGAGTCCAAGGACGGAAGATTGGTTTGTGTGATGTGCTGCACCGTGTTCACGATCTTCTGCAGCTTCTTTCAGTCTTGGACAGGACAACTTCCATACCAGATTGTGATGCACCCTAGAAGAATGCTTTCTACGGTGCATCTATAAAAATATGTGAGGGTTTTAGGGGACAGGCCAAATTTCTTTAGTTTTCTCAGGAAGTAAAGGCACTGGTGGGCCTTCTTGGCAGTGGACTCTGCTTGGTTGGACCAAGTCAGGTCATTTGTGATATTGACCCCGAAAAACTTAAAGCTTTTGACCTGTTCCACTTGCGCACCACCGATGTAAATTGGGTCGTGCGGTCCGCTACTCCTTCTGAAGTCAACAACCAATTCCTTCGTCTTGCTGACGTTGAGGGATAGGTTATTGTCTTCGCACCATGCCACAAGGTTCTTAATTTCCTCTCGGTACTCAAACTCATCATTACCTGAGAACAATTGTTGTGTCATCAGCAAACTTATATATTGAATTTGATGGAAACTTGGCTACACAATGATGGGTGTACAGTGAGTAGAGCAGGGGGCTGAGTACACAGCCTTGTGGGGCACCGGTGCTCAGAGTGATTGTAGAGGAGAGCTTGTCCCCTATGTTTACAGCCTGAGTCCTGTCTGTGAGGAAGTTGAAGAATGCATCATGATCAGAGATTAAGGGAGCTAGGGCTAATAGATAGAGTGGACAGCCAGTGCCTCTTCCCCAGGGCACCATTGCTCAATACAAGAGGACATGGCTTTAAGGTAAGGGGTGGAAAGTTCAAGGGGGATATTAGAGGAAAGGTTTTCACTCAGAGAGTGGTTGGTGTGTGGAATGCACTGCCTGAGTCAGTGGTGGAGGCAGATACATTAGTGAAATTTAAGAGACTACTAGACAGGTATATGGAGGAATTTAAGGTGGAGGGGTATATGGGAGGCAGGGTTTAAGGGTCGGCACAACAATGTGGGCCGAAGGGCCTGTACTGTGCTGTACTATTCTATGTTCCATGTTCATTGTAGAGCTTTCCCTGGACCTCAACATTGCATTGCTCTTTCCAACCATTTGATCTGTGGATGGCCACTGCTGCTGGTAATCCAAACACGGATCGCTGAGAAAGACAAATAAAGCTACTTCAGCCACATCCTTGCAGAAAAATGTAGCAGTAGAAGAGCAACTCCTAGGAAACTCTGCTACAGTGGTTGATGGAATGAACTTGGTCCAAAGAGTGAAAGGTGATCAAGTTACTTTCAGAGATGTTGCCACAACAATTCTGGATATGGCTCTGAGGGAAGCCAGTCTGAGTAGTAGAATAGATGTTGTGTTCGACACGTACAAGGAGAACTCTATCAATAATAGTAAAAGATCTCTATGAGGTGAAGAGACTGGTCATGAGTTGCAAGGTACCACGGGCACACAGATGGTGAGGCAGTGGAGGTGCTTCTTGACCAAAGTCAGTAACAAAAATAGTCTCGTTAGCTTCATCGTCCATGAATGGAGGAAGGCAGAGTACAGAGCAAAGCTAATGGAGAAGATTTTGTATGCAACTGTGAATGACAAATGTTACAGAATCACATCTCAAGGCAGTGAGGAGGTGTCAGCTCTTCAGTGTCAACAAGAAGAAGCAGATGGCTGCCTACTTCTCCATGCTGCCCATGCCACAAGAGAGGGATATCAATCTGTAGTAATCTGCTCAGAAGACACGGATGTCTTATCATGTGTTCAGCATTTTGTGACAAGATTGAGGCCCCATTGTTCCAGAAGTGTGGCACTAGAACCCATACAAGGCTTGTAGATATCAGGAAGTTTGTTGTCACTGTTGGCATAGAGGTTTGTAGGGCTCTCATCGGGTTGCACGCATATACAGGATGTGACACTGTAAGTGCTTTTGCAGGGCAAGGGGAAGACAAGTGCCCTAAAACTTCTGACCAGCAGCAGGGAAACTCAGGACACATTCTTAGAATTGCGTCAGAAATAGGACCTCTCTCCAGAACTGATGGACAAACTGGAGGCATTTACATGTCTCCTGTATGCCACAAAAGTATCGACCACCAAGGTCAATGAGCTCAGGTATCACCTTTTCTGTGCCAAAAAAGGTGAAATCAAAAGTCATCAACTCCCACCATGCAAGGACTGCTTAACAAAACATGCACAGCAAGCCAGCTACCAGGCTGGTATATGGAGAAGATGTTTGGAAAAGGACACACAGGTGCCAAGCCCTGTTGGCAGAGGATGGAAGATGGAGAGAGAAGAGGAAGCTGAACAGTTGGTGGTGCACTGGATGGAAGGCCAGCCAGCACCCGATGCCATCCTGGATCTACTGGCCTGTAACTGTCCAAAAAATGTTCAGTCCCAAGATGTATGTGTGTTGCAAATGCCCTCAGGTGTACTGACATGTGTAGACTGGCAGACTATGAGAACCAGGCATCCACCTCAGAGAGTGTGGAAAGTTCAGATGAATATGTGGAAGACGTGGAAGACTCGGAAAATTATTATGATTTTTAATAGGTTATGAAAATATGGAAAACAAAGTATGGAAAGCAGTCTTTAATTAAATATATTCATTTTACAACCAAATGGGGCCTAGGTTATGGCCGTGTGGAACACCACATTTGAGTTATTGTACTGTAATTCTATATGCTATGACAAAAACTTAAGATAGTTTTGATTTGATACAATATGAAAAATATCATGACATGGATAAAACTCCAGAAATCTCTCCAAATGAGAAAAGTAAACGTGGCAGGCCGACAAACCCAGGGCAAGCATTAAAAAGGGCCACTTTTCAACATAATTGTATAAGGGCTAAGAGAGTTGTAAAAGAGCGCCTGAAGGCTTTATGTGTCAATGCAAGGAGCATTCGTAATAAGGTGGATGAATTGAAAGTGCAGATTGTTATTAATGATTATGATATAGTTGGGATCACAGAGACATGGCTCCAGGGTGACCAGGGATGGGAGCTCAACGTTCAGGGATATTCAATATTCAGGAGGGATAGACATGAAGGAAGGGGAGGTGGGGTGACGTTGCTGGTTAAAGAAGAGATTAACGCAATAGAAAGGAAGGACATAAGCCGGGAAGATGTGGAATCAATATGGGTAGAGCTGCGTAACACTAAGGGGCAGAAGACGCTGGTGGGAGTTGTGTACAGGTCACCTAACAGTAGTAGTGAGGTCGGAGATGGTATTAAACAGGAAATTAGAAATGTGTGCAATAAAGGAACAGCAGTTATAATGGGTGACTTCAATCTACATTGTGACGAGAATACACATAAAATTAAGATGTTTGCTGGCCTGGGCTAGCATCAGTGGCATCAGCAGTTGGTCTGCCACCTGCCCTCAGGGGAAGGAGAGATAAGGAACAATGGAGTAGCGTCTGGAGATGTGTAATGAAGGGACGTGGGGGAGAGAGAGCTGTCTGGAGCGGCTCCCCCCTTTGAACCTTGAACTGTTTGAAGTGATGGACGGGCGATACCCCAGCAGGGGGATAAAAAGGGACAGGTTCACTGAGGCAGGACACACACGACACCACGAGGTAACGAGACCCTGGAAGCGGTGCGCCTCTCACGAGTGGGTGAGAAGTAGCAGACAACGACCAGGGTGGAAAGGTATGATCAGCGGGAACCCGGTGTGTGTCCGCCCTTGCCTGGGTGCCGGGTTCACTGCAGAGGATCGACCGCATCTGGAGGAGGGGTCACAGTCGGTGACCTCAGGTGACATCACCAAGGACGCGCCCAAAAGTTGCTTGTGAGCAATATCGCCGGTCTGTGAGTGAAGCCGTTCTGAATGATCAGTTGTTCCTGTTCTATCTCTCTCTTCCCCCACGTTGTCCATCGCCATGGCAACGATTACTGCGAACTGAACTTTGAGTCACGTTGAAATTTGGTCATTTACCCCTAGACAACGATAGAGCTTGATTGATGCTGTTATCTTAATTCTGTGCACATGTGTGTTTATCATCGCTGAACTGTTGCATTTATTATCCTGTCGATTACTGTGTTGCTTGTTTCTTTAATAAAACTTTCTTAGTTCTAGTACTCCAGACTCCAACTGAGTGATCCATTTCTGCTGGTTTGGCAACCCAGTTACGGGGTACGTAACAACATGTAGACTGGGTGAACCAAATTGGTAAAGGTGCTGAGGAAGAGGATTTCTTGGAATGTATGCAGGATGGTTTTTTGAACCAACATGTCGAGGAACCAACTAGAGAGCAGGCTATTCTGGACTGGGTTTTGAGCAATGAAGAAGGGTTAATTAGCGATCTTGTCGTGAGAGGCCCATTGGGTAAGAGTGACCATAATATGGTGGAATTCTTCATTAATATGGAGAGTGACATAGTTAATTCAGAAACAAAGGTTCTGAACTTAAAGAGGGGTAACTTTGAAGGTATGAGACGTGAATTAGCTAAGATAGACTGGCAAATGACACTTAAAGGATTGACGGTGGATATGCAATGGCAAGCATTTAAAGGTTGCATGGATGAACTACAACAATTGTTCATCCCAGTTTGGCAAAAGAATAAATCAAGGAAGGTAGTGCACCCGTGGCTGACAAGAGAAATTAGGGATAGTATCAATTCCAAAGAAGTAGCATACAAATTAGCCAGAGAAAGTGGCTCACCTGAGGACTGGGAGAAATTCAGAGTTCAGCAGAGGAAGACAAAAGGCTTAATTAGGAAGGGGAAAAAAGATTATGAGAGAAAACTGGCGGGGAACATAAAAACGGACTGTAAAAGCTTTTATAGATATGTAAAAAGGAAAAGACTGGTAAAGACAAATGTAGGTCCCCTGCAGACAGAAACAGGTGAATTGATTATGGGGAGCAAGGACATGGCAGACCAATTGAATAATTACTTTGGTTCTGTCTTCACTAAGGAGGACATAAATAATCTTCCAGAAATAGTAAGGGACAGAGGGTCCAGTGAGATGGAGGAACTGAGTGAAATACATGTTAGTAGGGAAGTGGTGTTAGGTAAATTGAAGGGATTGAAGGCAGATAAATCCCCAGGGCCAGATGGTCTGCATCCTAGAGTGCTTAAGGAAGTAGCCCAAGAAATAGTGGATGCATTAGTGTTAATTTTTCAAAACTCATTAGATTCTGGACTAGTTCCTGAGGATTGGAGGGTGGCTAATGTAACCCCACTTTTTAAAAAAGGAGGGAGACAGAAACCGGGGAATTATAGGCCGGTTAGCCTAACGTCGGTGGTGGGGAAACTGCTGGAGTCAGTTATCAAGGATGTGATAACAGCACATTTGGAAAGCGGTGAAATGATCGGACAAAGTCAGCATGGATTTGTGAAAGGAAAATCATGTCTGACGAATCTCATAGAATTTTTTGAGGATGTAACTAGTAGAGTGGATAGGGGAGAACCAGTGGATGTGGTATATTTGGATTTTCAAAAGGCTTTTGACAAGGTCCCACACAGGAGATTAGTGTGCAAACTTAAAGCACACGGTATTGGGGGTAAGGTATTGGTGTGGGTGGAGAATTGGTTAGCAGACAGGAAGCAAAGAGTGGGAATAAACGGGACCTTTTCAGAATGGCAGGCGGTGACTAGTGGGGTACCGCAAGGCTCAGTGCTGGGACCCCAGTTGTTTACAATATATATTAATGACTTGGATGAGGGAATTAAATGCAGCATCTCCAAGTTTGCGGATGACACGAAGCTGGGTGGCAGTGTTAGCAGTGAGGAGGATGCTAAGAGGATGCAGGGTGACTTGGATAGGTTGGGTGAGTGGGCAAACTCATGGCAGATGCAATTTAATGTGGATAAATGTGAAGTTATCCACTTTGGTGGCAAAAATAGGAAAACAGATTATTATCTGAATGGTGGCCGATTAGGAAAAGGGGAGGTGCAACGAGACCTGGGTGTCATTATACACCAGTCATTGAAAGTGGGCATGCAGGTACAGCAGGCGGTGAAAAAGGCGAACGGTATGCTGGCATTTATAGCGAGAGGATTCGAGTACAGGAGCAGGGAGGTACTACTGCAGTTGTACAAGGCCTTGGTGAGACCACACCTGGAGTATTGTGTGCAGTTTTGGTCCCCTAATCTGAGGAAAGACATCTTTGCCATAGAGGGAGTACAAAGAAGGTTCACCAGATTGATTCCTGGGATGGCAGGACTTTCGTATGAAGAAAGACTGGATGAACTGGGCTTGTACTCGTTGGAATTTAGAAGATTGAGGGGGGATCTGATTGAAACGTATAAGATCCTAAAGGGATTGGACAGGCTAGATGCAGGAAGATTGTTCCCGATGTTGGGGAAGTCCAGAACGAGGGGTCACAGTTTGAGGATAGAGGGGAAGCCTTTTAGGACCAAGATTAGGAAAAACTTCTTCACACAGAGAGTGGTGAATCTGTGGAATTCTCTGCCACGGGAAACTGTTGAGGCCAGTTCATTGGCTATATTTAAGAGGGAGTTAGATATGGCCCTTGTGGCTACGGGGGTCAGGGGGTATGGAGGGAAGGCTGGGGCGGGGTTCTGAGTTGGATGATCAGCCATGATCATAATAAATGGCGGCGCAGGCTCGAAGGGCCGAATGGCCTACTCCTGCACCTATTTTCTATGTTTCTATGTTTCTATGTTTCTATGAGGTTTTTTACCTTTTGGGGGGTGGGGTAACATTTTCTGCTGTACTGATGTTAATATGGAATATATATCAGCCAGAGACTCATTCCTCCAAGATGCAACACAGAGCATCATAGGAAGTTATTCCTGCCTGTGGCCATCTAACTTTACAACTCCTCCCTTGGAGGGTCAGACACCCTGAGCCAATAGGCTGGTCCTGGACTTATTTCATAATTTACTGGCATAATTTACATATTACTATTTAACTATTTATGGTTTTATTACTATTTATTATTTATGCTGCAACTGTAATGAAAACCAATTTCCCCCGGGATCAATAAAATATGACTATGACTATGACTATATACAAAAACTGATTACTTGTTTGAAGTAATATAGCTACCACTGGTGCATATTTCCTAACTCCAGAGATGTATACCTTGTCAAAAATCACTATGAGCATTATTCCCCTCAGATGGTACTGACCAACCCTACTGGCTCATGGACTGTAACCTCAATCTGTCCATTTGGCCTTCACTGTGCTGCTCCTGGCTTGACCTGGGCTATCTGGGCTCAAACTTCATGCAGCTCCGGGATTTATTCTTCATGTCCTGCCTTTGCACCTCGCCAAATGCTGAGTACTCAGTTAAAAGAATACCTCAGATCCTTCAGTAAAATTGGAACAAATCGACTAACTCAGCAGCAGATTCAAGCTTAGTCAATGTCACAAATATTCTTTATAAGTGTGAGGTGCTACATTTTGGTAGGACTAATCAAAATAGGACATACATGGTAAATGGTAGGGCACTGAGGAATGCAGTAGAACAGAGGGATCTAGAAATAATAGTGCATAGTTCCCTGAGGGTGGAATCTCATTTTGGATAGGGTGGTGAAGAAAGCTTTTGGTATGCTGGCCTTCATAAATCAGAGCATTGAGTATAGGAGTTGGGATGTAATGTTAAAATCGTACAAGGCATTGGTGAGGCCAAAATTGGAGTATTGTGTACAGTTCTGGTCACTGAATTATAGGAAAGATGTCAACAAAATAGAGGAGATTTACTAGAATGTTACCTGGGTTTCAGCACCTAAGTTACAGTGAAAGGTTGAACAAGTTAGGTCTTTATCCTTTGGAGCATAGAAGGTTAAGGGGGAACTTGATAGAGGTATTTAAAATTATGATGGGGGATAGATAGAGTTGACGTGGATAGGCTTTTACCATTGAGAGTAGGGGAGTTCAAACAAGAGGACATGAGTTGAGAGTTAAAGGGTAAAAGTTTAGGGGTAACTCGAGGGGAAACTTCTCTACTCAGGGAGTGGTAGCTGTGTGGAATGAGCTTCCAGTGGAAGTGGTAGAGGCAGGTTCAATTTTGTCATTTAAAAAAAAAGTCGGATAGGTATATGGACAGGGAAGGAATGGAGGGTTATGGGCTGAGTACAGGTAGATGGGACTAGGTGAGAGTAAGCGTTCGACACAGCCTAGAAGGGCCGAGATGGCCTGTTTCCATGCTGTAATTGTTATATGGTTAAATGGTTATATGATTGTCTCCAAGTAAGAAAGGGTCCAAAGAGGACACATGAATTATGTATAATGAAAGGACAACTATGCAATACATTACAACTTCACTATTTTTCTTTCAAATAAAAAAAATCACTTCAGCAGGAAATCAATCAACAGAAAATACAATTCTAAGTCAGAAAGTGACAAGCTTCAGACCCAGGATATGGGGTCAGCTCACTGGCTATTTGGGAGTAAGGCCAGCCACTTAAGGTCACAAGATCACAAGATCACAAGATCACAAGACAAAGGAGCAGAAGTAGGCCATTCGGCCCATCGGGTCTGTTCCGCAACTCCCCCATGCGCTAAACTATTCTCCCATCTAGTTCCAATTTCCAGATTTTTCCCCATATCCCTTGATACCCTGACTAATTAGATACCTATCAATCTCCTCCTTAAACACCCTCAATGATCGGGCCTCCACAGCCATATGTGGCAATGAATTCCACAAATCCACGACCATTGGCTAAAAAAATTTCTCCTCATCTCTGTTTTAACTGGGTACCTTCTAATTCTAAGACTGTGGCCTCTTGTTCTGGACTCACCCACCAAGAGAAACAGCTTTTCCACATCTACTCTGTCCAACTCTTTCAACATTCGAAATGTTTCTGTGAGATCCCCTTTGATTCTTCTATACTCGAATGAATGCAGTCCAAGAGCCGACAAACAGTCCTCATATGTTAGCCCCTGCATTCCAGGAATCATCCTTGTAAATCTTCTCTGAACTCTCTCCAACATCAGTATATCCCTTCTGAGGTAGGGTGCCCAAAACTGCACACAGTATTCCAAATGGGTCTCACCAATGCCCCATAGAGCCTCATCAACACCTCCTTACTCTTATACACTATTCCTCTTGAAATGAATGCCAACATAGCATTCGCTTTCCTTACCGCCAATCCAACTTGGTGGTTAACCTTTAGGGTATGCTGCACGAGGACCCCTAAGTCCCCTTGCACTTCTGATTTTTGAATTTTCTCCCTATCTAAATAATAATCTGCCCAATTATTTCTTCTTCCAAAATGTACAACTGTACATTTCTCAACATTGTATCTCATCTGCCATTTCTTTGCCCACTCTCCTAAACTGACCAAGGCTCTCTGCAACCTTTCTGTTTCTTCAACACTTCCTGCTCCTCCACCTGTCTTGGTGTCATCCGCAAACTTAGCCACAAAACCATTTAATCCATAATCTAAATCATCGATATACATTGTAAAAAGAAGCAGCCCCAACATCGACCCCTGGTCAGAAATGACCTGTTTCTCTAATCTGCTGGAAGTCATCTCCAATTGGAACTCAGCAGCAACTGGAATAAACTGTGTGCTCCAAATGTCCTGCAACTGGTGAACACAGGAATTTGCCATCATAAGATTTACCCCAGAATGTTCAGTACACTTTCCAATAGTGCTGAGTGTATAGGCTCACAGATGTACTCACAAAATAGATAAAAGATTTTTCTTCTAATTGATGTCCATTTAAAATAAGTCAGCAATTAAACAGAGTTAACCCAATACCCTCAGCTCATCATTAAAAATAAAAAACCATCCAGGTAGTCTTTATATTGTTGACAAAGTATATCAATGACCCAGTCTTCCCCATGTGAGGTTCAGAGATCTGATGTTTGGGAGGATGAACCAAATAAAATGCTGACTTGTAAGTACAAGGTTCAAGGATCTTTTAAAAGATTAACATAATTCAACAAAGTTAATGAGTAAACTATTTTTGTTTTACTTTAATTATAAGTGGTTGAAAATACAACCACATTTCGGGATTACTGCCTGTGCCACGCGACAGTGAGAGTAGGAATGCGATGAGGTGGAGGATAAATGCGTGGCTGAGGGATTGGAGCAGGGGGCAGGGATTCAAGTTTTTGGATCATTGGGACCTCTATTGGTGCAGGCGTGACCTGTACAAAAAGGACGGGTTACACTTAAATCCTAGGGGGACCAATATCCTGGCAGGGAGATTAGCGCGGGCTACTGAGGTGACTTTAAACTAGAATGGTTGGGGGGTGGGAATCAAATTAAAGAGGCTAGGTGTGAGGAGGTTAGTTCACAACAGAGGGATGGGAACCAGTGCAGAGAGACAGAGGGGTGTAAAGTGAGCGTAGAAGCAAAAAGTACAAAGGGGAAAAGTAAAAGTGGCAGGCCGACAAATCCAGGGCAAGCATTAAAAAGGGCTAAGAGAGTTGTAAAAGAGCGCCTGAAGGCTTTATGTGTCAATGCAAGGAGCATTCGTAATAAGGTGGATGAATTGAAAGTGCAGATTGTTATTAATGATTATGATATAGTTGGGATCACAGAGACATGGCTCCAGGGTGACCAGGGATGGGAGCTCAACATTCAAGGATATTCAATATTCAGGAGGGATAGACATGAAGGAAGGGGAGGTGGGGTGGCGTTGCTGGTTAAAGAAGAGATTAACGCAATAGAAAGGAAGGACATAAGCCGGGAAGATGTGGAATCGATATGGGTAGAGCTGCGTAACACTAAGGGGCAGAAGACGCTGGTGGGAGTTGTGTACAGGCCACCTAACAGTAGTAGTGAGGTCGGAGATGGTATTAAACAGGAAATTAGAAATGTGTGCAATAAAGGAACAGCAGTTATAATGGGTGACTTCAATCTACATGTAGACTGGGTGAACCAAATTGGTAAAGGTGCTGAGGAAGAGGATTTCTTGGAATGTATGCGGGATGGTTTTTTGAACCAACATGTCGAGGAACCGACTAGAGAGCAGGCTATTCTGGACTGGGTTTTGAGCAATGAGGAAGGGTTAATTAGCGATCTTGTCGTGAGAGGCCCCTTGGGTAAGAGTGACCATAATATGGTGGAATTCTTCATTAACATGGAGAGTGACATAGTTAATTCAGAAACAAAGGTTCTGAACTTAAAGAGGGGTAACTTTGAAGGTATGAGTCGTGAATTAGCTAAGATAGACTGGCAAATGACACTTAAAGGATTGACGGTGGATATGCAATGGCAGGCATTTAAAGGTTGCATGGATGAACTACAACAATTGTTCATCCCAGTTTGGCAAAAGAATAAATCAAGGAAGGTAGTGCACCCGTGGCTGACAAGAGAAATTAGGGATAGTATCAATTCCAAAGAAGTAGCATACAAATTAGCCAGAGAAAGTGGCTCACCTGAGGACTGGGAGAAATTCAGAGTTCAGCAGAGGAGGACAAAGGGCTTAATTAGGAAGGGGAAAAAAGATTATGAGAGAAAACTGGCAGAGAACATAAAAACGGACTGTAAAAGCTTTTATAGATATGTAAAAAGGAAAAGACTGATAAAGACAAATGTAGGTCCCCTGCAGACAGAAACAGGTGAATTGATTATGGGGAGCAAGGACATGGCAGACCAATTGAATAATTACTTTGGTTCTGTCTTCACTAAGGAGGACATAAATAATCTTCCAGAAATAGTAAGGGACAGAGGGTCCAGTGAGATGGAGGAACTGAGTGAAATACATGTTAGTAGGGAAGTGGTGTTAGGTAAATTGAAGGGATTGAAGGCAGATAAATCCCCAGGGCCAGATGGTCTGCATCCCAGAGTGCTTAAGGAAGTAGCCCAAGAAATAGTGGATGCATTAGTGATAATTTTTCAAAACTCGTTAGATTCTGGACTAGTTCCTGAGGATTGGAGGGTGGCTAATGTAACCCCACTTTTTAAAAAAGGAGGGAGAGAGAAACCGGGGAATTATAGGCCGGTTAGCCTAACGTCGGTGGTGGGGAAACTGCTGGAGTCAGTTATCAAGGATGCGATAACAGCACATTTGGAAAGCGGTGAAATGATCGGACAAAGTCAGCATGGATTTGTGAAAGGAAAATCATGTCTGACGAATCTCATAGAATTTTTTGAGGATGTAACTAGTAGAGTGGATAGGGGAGAACCAGTGGATGTGGTATATTTGGATTTTCAAAAGGCTTTTGACAAGGTCCCACACAGGAGATTAGTGTGCAAACTTAAAGCACACGGTATTGGGGGTAAGGTATTGGTGTGGGTGGAGAATTGGTTAGCAGACAGGAAGCAAAAAGTGGGAATAAACGGGACCTTTTCAGAATGGCAGGCGGTGACTAGTGGGGTACCGCAAGGCTCAGTGCTGGGACCCCAGTTGTTTACAATATATATTAATGACTTGGATGAGGGAATTAAATGCAGCATCTCCAAGTTTGCGGATGACACGAAGCTGGGTGGCAGTGTTAGCAGTGAGGAGGATGCTAAGAGGATGCAGGGTGACTTGGATAGGTTGGGTGAGTGGGCAAACTCATGGCAGATGCAATTTAATGTGGATAAATGTGAAGTTATCCACTTTGGTGGCAAAAATAGGAAAACAGATTATTATCTGAATGGTGGCCGATTAGGAAAAGGGGAGGTGCAACGAGACCTGGGTGTCATTATACACCAGTCATTGAAAGTGGGCATGCAGGTACAGCAGGCGGTGAAAAAGGCGAACGGTATGCTGGCATTTATAGCGAGAGGATTCGAGTACAGGAGCAGGGAGGTACTACTGCAGTTGTACAAGGCCTTGGTGAGACCACACCTGGAGTATTGTGTGCAGTTTTGGTCCCCTAATCTGAGGAAAGACATCTTTGCCATAGAGGGAGTACAAAGAAGGTTCACCAGATTGATTCCTGGGATGGCAGGTCTTTCATATGAAGAAAGACTGGATGAACTGGGCTTGTACTCGTTGGAATTTAGAAGATTGAGGGGGGATCTGATTGAAACGTATAAGATCCTAAAGGGATTGGACAGGCTAGATGCGGGAAGATTGTTCCCGATGTTGGGGAGGTCCAGAACGAGGGGTCACAGTTTGAGGATAGAGGGGAAGCCTTTTAGGACCGAGATTAGGAAAAACTTCTTCACACAGAGAGTGGTGAATCTGTGGAATTCTCTGCCACAGCAAACTGTTGAGGCCGGTTCATTGGCTGTGTTTAAGAGGAAGTTAGATATGGCCCTTGTGGCTACAGGGGTCAGGGGGTATGGAGGGAAGGCTGGGTTCTGAGTTGGATGATCAGCCATGATCATAATAAATGGCGGTGCAGGCTCGAAGGGCCGAATGGCCTACTCCTGCACCTATTTTCTATGTTTCTATGTTTCTATTTCAGAACTTTCATAGTTTTTATTTTAACATAGAACAATTCTTTAGTCTTTTGCTAACCTTTTTATCTATAATTGACAAAATACTTATTTATCAGTATTCTGGATTTTCTCTATCTTCTATTCATATCTGGTCTAGATGTCATTTGTAATCATGCAAGATAATTTGACACAACCTTATCATTTTGGTGTATGGGCACAATCATAATGATGGCTTCACATTGAACCAAATCCATGTTTTACAAAATTCAGCCTTTATCTCTGTGATTGTTGTAATGTGTTCAGTATCAAATAATTAAAATTATAACTAATATGCAACCATAGTTCTCAAAGTAAAATGCATTCATAGATAAAATGTCTAGGCAATTAAAGGATTTTTTATAGTACAGGTAAAGAGATATTGAGGTTTCCACCAAGAAATCCAGAACTAAGAAGAAATGAAAGTTCGCCTACTTGGTTGTAATATCAGAAAGCTCTTCATCACACTAAAGGTATCATAAATCTAAAACTCTTTCTTAAACTACTTTTGAGGAGTAGGCCAATCTGATAAGACACAACTGAGACTTCTTTAGTTAAGTTTATTTGAGGTTATGCAAACAAGGCAGGTAAATCCAGGTCAGCCGTGATCTTCCCAGATGACAGAACAAGCTCAAGGATCGGAATGGTGGATTAGGTGATCATGGGAAATTGAAAGAACTTGATGGTTCACTCTCACCTCTGCATTTTCCGCTTGTAGTATGATCTTCATTTCCAGGACTGCTCTTCACATGAACCCAGTCGGTAGCATCCTGTTCTCCCTGGATCATGCCACAGATGTTATTGAACTCAAATGCACATTGGTCCAACAGTGTGAGAGTGGAAGCTACAAAAATGTTTAAGTAAAAATCAATTTAATTAATCAATACTGAACCTCCAGAAGAGGCCACTATCATAAATGGAAAAATAAAAACTGAACTTACTGCAATTATACATTCGATTTAACCTTAGCAGATCAAGAGCACTGAAGTCTAATCGCTGTCCAATAATGTCATTAAATGCTGGTATCTTTGCAGTGATGGTTCGCACACTATTGTTTTTGTTGAAGGAGAATGGTGCATAATGCATCAGAGATTCATAATCATATGGGGTATTCTGGTCAGTAATGTAGTCATCAGCATACTCAACAAAATTATGCTCTTCACCTGAATAAGAGAACAACATTTGACATTCAGCTGCAGTGAAGGACAATTTATTTCAAAATTAGATTAGAAGTCAAATTTATTTCATTAGATTACAATTTTGTTGAAACAACACCTTAGTCATTATACCAGCAACCAAGCAATTCAATTCTTCTCTTACAATTTTCAGGTATTAAAGGATCATTTGAAAAGAACTTTGATATATTAAGTATAAATTGATACTGAAGGATGCCATTTGGCCCATTGGCTCCCAGTATAGTTATCCCAATAGTCCCATCTCCTCTCTATTTTCCTGATACGTATTCCCCATACACATGCTCATCATTTGTCCTTTGATTCTTTTTGCCTCCACCCTACACTCAGAAGTCATTGGAATGAGCTAATTACTTTACCAGCAAGTTTTTACCATGTGGGAGGAAGCCCATGTGTTCATGGAGAAATCATGCAAACTCCGCACAGACAGCATCAATTCCAGATCCCTTCAAATTTGTCTCAATCTGCTCAACTGGAGCAATATATCTATGAGATTGTTAATTTGAATTCTTACCAGGAATAATTTCATTCCACCAAATATTAATGTAGTCATCACGGTCTGTTCTTGATTGCTCGTGGTAAAATCCCAGTGCATGCAGAATTTCATGCTCAACAACAGCTTTTGTGTCACACCATGTACCAATGGACAAATCTTGGCCATTCTGATTATCACCAACAAAAGACCAGCACCTGTTCAATGAAGACAGTATTTCGACAATTACATACAAAGAAAAAAATATAGCTAAGAATCTAGTAGCTATTTTTGAAATATGGTCACTGTAGCAATGTACAAAACATATTTCCATATAATGCCAATATTAAAATAAGATCAAATTTTTTGGTTGTTGTTATGTCATTCATAAATAGTTTGCACACCAAATTCATGATTAAAATGACTTGCAGAAATATGCAAGGATTCTTTCCAGGTACCATCAGAACAGCCAGAAACTCAGCTATAGCTCACATACTTCATTTGACTGACAATATATACTATACAATGTTAAAAAGAAGAACCTCCAAGCTTGAAGTGGAGTACAGGGATCTTCTTCCAGATCTTGGTGTAGGCAAATCATGTTACAAACCACATTATACCTTATGTTATGGAAAAAATGAGGATATGGAAAAAATGAGGATAAGGAAAATTAAGGAAAGGTCTGAGACTTGCTGTAGGCCAGGAGAGACTGAGTGATATTAATAGTGGTGGTATGTCAGATCTTTCTATTTCTCTCTCAGAGCCCATCCCCTTTCTCCATAACATGATACCTCAAATATTTCCCAGAGGTTTTCCAAAGAGTAAATCAGCTTTTCCCTAACATTTAGATAAAAAGTTTAAAAGTAAGTTGTTGTTTCTTTTCAGCAATTTCAACAGAATTCTTTTGTTATATGCCAACTTTAACATAGAAAGCTCATCAAAGCATAGAGAGCAGTAAGAAGAAATGTAACTCATATATCTCCTAACAACTAATCATTTAAAAAAGTTAGAAAAGGTGACACAAAGAGTTAGATACATAGACTAGATTTAAGTGGTTGAGAAGAGAATTTCAGTGTGATTAGCACTATACTAGTTGAAGGGTCTGTTCCTGAGAGATAAACATGCAGTAATTTAAATTTAGGATAATTAAGAATGCAACCTTGTGAAGATAACAGGATGATATTGCAGATAAATGCCTGGCTGAGGAACTGGTGCCTTTGGCAGAGATTCATTTTTCTGGATCATTGGGATTCCTTCTGGGGAGGGTACAACCTGCATAAGCGCGATGGGTTACACCTGATCCCAAGGGGGACCAATATCCATGCGGTCAGGTTTGCTAGAGCTGTTCAGGAGGGTTTAAACTAATTTGGCAGGAGAATGGCAACCAGAGTGATAGAGCTGAGGCTGGGGTAGTTAGTGTACAAATAAATGCAGTGTGTCGTGAGACTGTTAGAAAGGACTGGCTGATTTTAAGGCAAAATTGTGGTCAATGGGATGAGTTGTAATGTAAAGGGGGGACAAACTGAAAAAGGTGATGAATACAGGACTGAAGGTGTTATATTCGAATGCACACAGTATACAGAATAAGGTAGATAAACTTGTAGCACAGTTACAGATTGGCAGGTATGATGCCGTGGGTATCATTGAATCATGGGTGAAAGAAGACTATAGTTGGGAGCTTAATGTCCAAGGATCCACATTGCATCGAAAGGGCAGGCAGGTAGCCTGAGGGATGGAGTAATTCTGTTGGCAAAAAATGAAAGCAAATTGTTAGAAAGGGGTGACATAGGTTTGTTGTGGGTAGAGCTTAGAATCTGGAAGGGTAAAAAGACCCTGATGGGTGTTATATATAGAAGTCACAGTGGGTCACGGTTAGGAGGGGGAAGGGGAAGAGTCAGGTAATAGAGACTACCCCGGTGGCTGTGTCCCTTGACAATAGGTACTCCTGTTTGGGGGGGGGACAGCTTACCCGGGGGAAGCGACAGTGGCCGTGCCTCCAGCACAGAGTCCGACCCTGTAGCTCAGAAGGGTAGGGAAAGGAAGAGGAGGGCAGTTGTGATAGGGGACTCGATAGTAAGGGGGTCAGATAGGCGATTCTGTGGACGCAGTCCAGAGACCCGGATGGTAGTTTGCCTCCCTGGTGCCAGGGTCTGGGATATTTCTGATCGTGTCCAAGATATCCTGAAGTGGGAGGGTGAGGAGCCAGAGGTCGTGGTACATATAGGTACCAATGACATAGGTAGGAAAAGGGAAGAGGTCCTGAAAGGAGAATATAGGGAGCTAGGAAGGGAGTTGAGAAAAAGGACCGCAAAGATAGTAATCTCGGGATTACTGCCTGTGCCACGCGACAGTGAGAGTAGGAATGCAATGAGGTGGAGGATAAATGCGTGGCTGAAGGATTGGAGCAGGGGGGCAGGGATTCAAGTTTTTGGATCATTGGGACTCCTTTGGAGCAGGCGTGACCTGTACAAAAAGGACAGGTTACACTTGAATCCTAGGGGGAACAATATCCTGGCAGGGAGATTAGCGAGGGCTACTGAGATGACTTTAAACTAGAATGGTTGGGGGGTGGGAATCAAATTAAAGAGGCTAAGTGAGAGGAGGTTAGTTCACAACAGGGGGATGGGAACCAGTGCAGAGAGACAGAGGGGTGTAAAATGAGGGTAGAAGCAAGAAGTAGTAAGGTGAAAAGTAAAAGTGGCAGGCCGACAAATCCAGGGCAAGCATCAAAAAGGGCCATTTTTCAACATAATCGTATAAGGGCTAAGAGAGTTGTAAAAGCACGCCTGAAGGCTTTGTGTGTCAATGCAAGGAGCATTCGTAACAAGGTGGATGAATTAAAAGTGCAGATTGTTATTAATGAATATGATATAGTTGGGATCACAGAGACATGGCTCCAGGGTGACCAAGGATGGGAGTTCAACATTCAGGGATATTCAATATTCAGGAGCGATAGACATGAAAGAAAAGGAGGTGGGTGGCGTTGCTGGTTAGAGAGGAGATTAACGCAATAGAAAGGAAGGACATAAGCCGGGAAGATGTGGAATCGATATGGGTAGAGCTGCTTAACACTAAGGGGCAGAAAACGCTGGTGGAAGTTGTGTACAGGCCACCTAACAGTAGTAGTGAGGTTGGGGATGGTATTAAACAGGAAATTAGAAATGTGTGCAATAACGGAACAGCAGTTATAATGGGTGACTTCAATCTACACGTAGATTGGGTGAACCAAATTGGTAAGGGTGCTGAAGAAGAGGATTTCTTGGAATGTATGCGGGATGGTTTTTGAACCAACATGTCGAGGAACCAACTAGAGAGCAGGCTATTCTAGACTGGGTATTGAGCAATGAGGAAGGGTTAATTAGCAATCTTGTCGTGAGAGGCCCCTTGGGTAAGAGTGACCATAATATGGTGGAATTCTTCATTAAAATGGAGAGTGACATAGTTAATTCAGAAACAAAGGTTCTGAACTTAAAGAGGGGTAACTTTGAAGGTATGAGACGTGAATTAGCTAAGATAGACTGGCAAATGACACTTAAAGGGTTGACGGTGGATATGCAATGGCAAGCATTTAAAGATCGCATGGATGAACTACAACAATTGTTCATCCCAGTTTGGCAAAAGAATAAATCAAGGAAGGTAGTGCACCCGCGGCTGACAAGGGAAATTAGGGATAGTATCAATTCCAAAGAAGACGCATACAAATTAGCCAGAAAAAGTGGCTCACCTGAGGACTGGGAGAAATTCAGCGTTCAGCAGAGGAGGACAAAGGGCTTAATTAGGAAGGAGAAAAAAGATCATGGGAGAAAACTGGCAGGGAACATAAAAACTGACTGTAAAAGCTTTTATAGATATGTGAAAAGAAAAAGATTGGTTAAGACAAATGTAGGTCCCCTACAGACAGAAACAGGTGAATTGATTATGGGGAGCAAGGACATGGCAGACCAATTGAATAATTACTTTGGTTCTGTCTTCACTAAGGAGGACATAAATAATCTTCTGGAAATAGTAGGGGACAGAGGGTCCAGTGAGATGGAGGAACTGAGGGAAATACATGTTAGTAGGGAAGTGGTGTTAGGTAAACTGAAGGGATTAAAGGCAGATAAATCCCCAGGGCCAGATGGTCTGCATCCCAGAGGGCTTAAGGAAGTAGCCCAAGAAATAATGGATGCATTAGTGATAATTTTTCAAAACTCTTTAGATTCTGGACTAGTTCTTGAGGATTGGAGGGTGGCTAATGTAACCCCACTTTTTAAAAAAGGAGGGAGAGAGAAACCAGGGAATTATAGACCGGTTAGCCTAACATCGGTGGTGAGGAAACTGCTAGAGTCAGTTATCAAAGATGTGATAACAGCACATTTGGAAAGCGGTGAAATCATCGGACAAAGTCAGCATGGATTTGTGAAAGGAAAATCATGTCTGACGAATCTCATAGAATTTTTTGAGGATGTAACTAGTAGAGTGGATAGGGGAGAACCAGTGGATGTGGTATATTTGGATTTTCAAATGGCTTTTGACAAGGTCCCACACAGGAGATTAGTGTGCAAACTTAAAGCACACGGTATTGGGGGTAAGGTATTGATGTGGATAGAGAATTGGTTGGCAGACAGGAAGCAAAGAGTGGGAATAAACGGGACCTTTTGAGAATGGCAGGCAGTGACTAGTGGGGTACCGCAAGGCTCAGTGCTGGGACCCCAGTTGTTTACAATATATATTAATGACTTGGATGAGGGAATTAAATGCAGCATCTCCAAGTTTGCAGATGACATGAAGCTGGGCGGCAGTGTTAGCTGTGAGGAGGATGCTAAGAGGATGCAGGGTGACTTGGATAGGTTAGGTGAGTGGACGAATTCATGGCAGATGCAATTTAATGTGGATAAATGTGAAGTTATCCACTTTGGTGGCAAAAACAGGAAAACAGATTATTATCTGAATGGTGGCCGATTAGGAAAAGGGGAGGTGCAACGAGACCTGGGTGTCATTATACACCAGTCATTGAAAGTTGGCATGCAGGTACAGCAGGCGGTGAAAAAGGATGGTATGCTGGCATTTATAGCAAGAGGATTCGAGTACAGGAGCAGGGAGGTACTACTGCAGTTGTACAAGGCCTTGGTGAGACCACACCTGGAGTATTATGTGCAGTTTTGGTCCCCTAATCTGAGGAAAGACATCCTTGCCATAGAGGGAGTACAAATAAGGTTCACCAGATTGTTTCCTGGGATAGCAGGACTTTCATATGATGAAAGACTGGATGAACTGGGCTTATACTCGTTGGAATTTAAAAGATTGAGGGGGGATCTGATTGAAACGTATAAAATCCTAAAGGGATTGGACAGGGTATATGTAGGAAGATTGTTCCCAATGTTGGGGAAGTCCAGAACGAGGGGTCCCAGTTTGAGGATAAAGGGGAAGCCTTTTAGGACCAAGATTAGGAAAAACTTCTTCACACAGAGAGTGGTGAATCTGTGGAATTCTCTGCCACAGGAAACAGTTGAGGCCAGTTCATTGACTATATTTAAGAGGGAGTTAGATATGGCCCTTGTGGCTAAAGGGATCAGGGGGTATGGAGGGAAGTTTGGTGCAGGGTTCTGAGTTGGATGATCAGCCATGATCATACTGAATGGCGGTGCAGGCTCGAAGGGCCAAATGGCCTACTCCTGCACCTATTTTCTATGTTTCTATGTTTCTAAGTCCGAACAGTAGTAAAGAAATAGTCTACAAATTACAATGGGAGATAGAAAATGCATGTCAAAAGGACAACATTACGATAGTCATGGGTGATTTCAATATGCAGGTAGACTAGAAAAATTAGGTCAGTGCTGAATCCCAAGAGGGTGAATTCCTGGAATGCTCATGAGATAGCTTTTTAGAGCAGCTATTCTGGGATTGGGTGTTGCACAATGAAGCAGAATTGATTACAAAGCTTAAGGTAAAGGAACTCGTAAAAGACAGTGATCACAATATGATGTATTGCAGGGTGAATTCTGAGAAGGAGAAGCTAAAATCAGATGTATCAGTATCAGTACAATGGAGTAAAGAGAATTACAAAGGCATGAGAGAAGTTGATTGGAAGGGGACACTAGCAGGGATGATGGCAGAGCAGTAATGGTTGGAGTGTCTGGGAGGTATTCAGAAGACACAGGATAGATACATCCCAAAGAAGAAGAAATATTTGAAAGATAGGATGATGCAACCAAGGCTACAAGAGAAGTCCCGAAAACCACAAGACATAAGACATTCAGCCCATCGAGTGTGCTATGCCGTTCCATCATGGCTGATCCCAGATCTTTCTCAACCCCATATACCTCACCATATTCTTTGATGCCCTGATCAATCAGGAAACTATCAACTTCTACTTTAAATATACCCATGAACTTGGGCCTCCACCGTAGTCTGTGGCAGAGCATTCCACAGATTCACTACTCTCTGGCTAAAAACAATTCCTCCTTACCTCTAAAAGGTTGCCCCTCAATTTTAAGGCTGTGCCCTCTAGTTCTGGATACCCTCACCGTAGGAAACATCCTCTCCACATCCGCCTCATCTAGTCCTTTCAACCTTCAGTAGGCTTCAATGAGATCGCCCCTACATCCTGCTGAATTCCAGTGAGTACAGGCCAAAAGCTACTAAATGCTCCTCATAAGGTAACCCCTCATTCTCGGAACCATCCTCATGAACCTCCTCTGGACTCTCACCAATAACAACACATCCTTTCTAAGAAACGGGGCCCAAAACTGTTGGTAATACTCCAAGTGTGGCCTGACCAGTGTCTTCTAAAGCCTCAAAATTATCTCCTTGCTTTTATATTCTATTCCCCTTGAAATAAATACCAATATTATATTTGCCTTCTTTACTCAACATGCAAATTAACCTTCGTCCCTGTCCCACCTGCAACTGGTCCAGAATGCTGCAGCCAGGCTCCTGGCAGGTGCCCGGAAGAGGGACCATATTACTTTTATCCTGGCCTCTCTCTACTGGCTACCAGTACGGTTTAGAATTAATTTTAAGGTTCTCCTCTTTGTCTATAAAGCCCTAAATGGGCTGGCCCCCTCCTATATCACAGACCTTCTAACACCTTATTCTAATTCCAGGTCCCTTAGGTTGGCAGACTTCGGGCTCCTGGCTGTCCTGCGATCTAAGTTTAAGTTCGGGGTGACCACGCCTTTGCTGTTGTAGCCTCTAGACTGTGGAACAGCATTCCCCTCCCTATCAGATCTAACATTTGAATCTTCCTGATGTGGCTGATTTTTGGCTTGTGCCTACGCTCACGTGTTGTTTATTTTGTGCCTATAAGCTGTGTGCCTTGTTGTTTATATCTGTGTTTTTTGTATATGTGATTTTAGCTACCTGATATGGTTTGTACAGCACTTTGGTCAACATGGGTTGTTTTTAAATGTGCTTTATAAATAAATTGGACTTGACTTGCACAAGTCCCTAAGTCCCTTTGCACCTCTGATGTTTGAATTTTCTCCCCATTTAGATAACAAAAGACACTATTATTCCTTTTACCAAAATGCATTATCATACATTTCCCAACACTGTATTCCATCTGCCACCTTTTTGCCATTCTTCCAATTTGTCTAAATCCTGCTGCAATTGCATTGCTTCCTCAGCACTCCCTACCCCTCCACCTATCTTTGAATCATCTGCAAACTTTGCCACAAAGCCATCAATTCCATTATCTAAATTACTGACAAACAATGTGAAAAGTAGCGGTCCCAATACCTACGCCTGAGGAACATCAGTAGACACTGGCAGCCAACCAGAAAAGGCCCCCATTATTCCCATTCACTGCTTCCTTCCCGTCTATCCATGTATCTTTCCTGAAATGCCATAGGATTTTATCTTGTTAAGCAGTCTCATTTGTGGCACATTATCAAATGCCTTCTGAAAATCCAAGTAAATGGCATCCATCGCCTCTCCTTTGTTACTTCCTCAAAGAACTCAAACAGATTTGTCAGGCAAGATTTCCCTTCACAAAAACCATGCTGACTTTGACTTATTTTATCATTAGTCTCCAAAACCTCATCCTTAATAATGAACACTTTCCCAAACACTGAGGTTAGGCTAACTGGCCTGTAATTTCCTTTCTTTTGCCTTCCTCCCTTCTTAAAGAGCAGAGTGACATTTGCAATTTTCCAGTCCTCTGGGACTATGTTGGAATCAAGTGATTCTTGAAAGATTATGAACAATGCATCCATTATCTCTTCAGCAATCTCTCTCAGGACTCTGGGATGTAGTCCATATGGTCCAGGTGACTTATCCACCTTAAGACATAGAAACATAGAAAATAGATGGAGTAGGCCATTCGGCCCTTCAAGCCTGCACCGCCATTCAGTATGATCATGGCTGATCATCCAACTCAGAACCCTGTACCTGCCTTCTCTCCATACCCCCGATCCCTTTAGTCACAAGGGCCATATCTAACTCCCTCTTAAATATAACCAATGAACTGGCCTCAACTGTTTCCTGTGGCAGAGAATTCCACAGATTCACCGCTCTCGTGTGAAGAAGTTTTTCCTCATCTCAGTCCTAAAAGGCTTCCCCTTTATCCTTAAACTGTGACCACTCGTTCTGGACTTCCCCAACATCGGGAACAATCTTCCTGCACCTAGCCTATCCAATCTCTTTAGAATTTTATACATTTCAATCAGGTCCCCGCTCAATCTTCTAAATTCCAGCGAGCATAAGCCTATTCAATCCAGTCTTTCTTCATATGAAAGTCCTGCCATCCCAGGAATCAATCTGGTGAACCTTCTTTGTACTCCCTCTATGGCAAGAATGTCTTTCCTCAGATTAGGGGACCAAAACTGCACACAATACTCCAGGTGTAGTCTCACCAAGGCCTTGTACAACTGCAGTAGAACCTCCCTGCTCCTGTACTCGAATCCTCTCGCTATGAATGCCAGCACACCATTCGCCTTTTTCACCGCCTGCTGTACCTGCATGCCCACTTTCAATGACTGGTGTACAATGACACCCAGGTCTCGTTGCACCTCCCCTTTTCCTAATCGGCCACCATTCAGATAATAATCTGTTTTCCTGTTCTTGCCACCAAAGTGGATAACCTCACATTCATCCACATTAAATTGCATCTGGCATGTATTTGCCCACTCACCTAACCTATCCAAGTCACCCTGCATCCCCTTAGCATCCTCCTCACAGCTAACACTGCCGCCCAGCTTCGTGTCATCCCCAAACTTGGAGATGCTGCATTTAATTCCTTCGTCTAAGTCATTAATATATATTGTAAACAACTGGGGTCCCAGCACTGAGCCTTGCGGTACCCCACTAGTCACTGCTAGACCTTTGAGCATGCCTAGTACTTTTTCCTTTGTAATTGCAATGGCACTCCCTCCTGCTCCCTGACACTCACAGTGTCATGGTCCAGTCCATGAAGTCCACATTCTGGTTCATGGTCCGGTCCGGTCCATGGACTCAGGACTCCAGGTCTTCCAGCTGTCCCTTTTTTTGATTGAGTTAAGCATAGGCACCTGATTCCCATCTTGGAGCTTAGAATATAAGTAGCCTTGGGGATTGAGTGTGGGCTGTGTTTTTGGAAGGGCTGATCCAGGTTTTGTGGGGATAGAGGCAGGGGTGAGGGGTGAGGGGTGAGGGGTGAGGGGTGAGGGGTGAGGGGTGAACTGTAGTTGAGTTGAGTTGAGTTGTGACTGGAAAATGGCAGAGAGAGAGAACATCAAGGAAAGAACCAAGCTGTTGAAGGAAGTTTTTGGCGAGAGTGGAAGTGAACTAGAGTTGGAGATCGGTGGGAAAGAGGAACAGAATGGAAAGAGGTAGAAAAGAAAGCAGAGGTATGGGATATCAAACTCTGAGGAATCAGTGGATGATCAAAACAGGACAGCAAAACAATGGAAAGAAGATGAAATTAAAGCAATTATAAAACTAAGTGAAGATGGGGTGTTATTTGGTGATTGGAACCTGATTTGTTTGATGAAGATGCTCAACAAAATTCTAGGCAAGATTAAAGGAACAAAGATTTTACGAAATGGATCGTTATTAGTGATTTGTCGGGATAGTTCTCAGCAAGGCAAAGTGATAAGATTAAGTAAAATAGATGGCAAAGAAGTACAATGCTCAATAACCAACAATAGAAAGTGGACTAGAGGAGTTATTTCGGGGATATCAACAGAAGTTACTATGGATGAGATTAAACAGAACATAAAAGAAGCAAAAATTATTGAGGCCAAACGTTTGAAAGTTACAAGAAATGGGAAAAAGTGTGATAGTTTATCGGTAATGATTAACTTTGATGAAGAGAGATTGCTGACTAATGTTTACTTAGGGTATATGTGTTATGTGGTTAGAATATATATACCACCGCCTTTAAGATGCTATAACCGTCAGAAATTCGGGCACATTGCAGTGGTCTGCAGAGGAAAACAACGATGTGGGAGATGTGCTGGAGAACGTGAATATGGGAAATGTGAAGCGGGAGCTAGGCTGAAATGCTGCAATTGTGGCGAGGAACACAGCGCAGCTTATCGAGGGTGCATTTATAGCAAGAAGGCGGCTGAGATACAATATGTAAAAGTAACTCAAGGAATCAGTTATGCAGAGGTAGTGAAAGAAGTTGATGGAAAAAAGGCTGTCAAGCAAACAAATACAGGGAATAATAAACTGGTGAATTGTGAGAGCTGTAATATGAAAAATAAGGATACACTATTAATGAGTAGAAAGGAGTTTGTGCTTTTTATGGTGGATGCAATTAATTGTTCAGTGCAAACAAGTAAAAGAACTGAGAAAATTAAAATTATCGTCAAGTCTGCAGAAAAGTATCTTGGTATTAAAGGGATTAGGTGGGAAGAAGTCAAAGAAACGCTGAATGAAGAATCCAACAGTTCACAGGAAGGGGAGATGGAATCTTAATAGCAGTATATTTATCTCAAATGGTCAAGAATTTAAGAAATGTTTCAGAACTTAAGGAAAATCCTCAGATTTTATGGTTGAAGCCCAGGGTAAATGTGCGGAACTCCAACAACAAATAGAAGTGCCCAACAAGAACAACGGTGAGTTGGAAAGAGATTGGAAAATCGAGGAAATTATCACAAGGATACAAAAGGAAAAGGAATTTGTTGCAAAGTGCATTATAGACAATAGGTGCAGGAGTAGGCCATTAGGCCCTTCGAGCCAGCACTGCCATTCACTCTGATCATGGCTGATCATCCACAATCAGTATCCAGTTCCTGCCTTATCCCCATTACCTTTGATTCCACTATCTTTAAGAGCTCTATCCATCTCTTTCTTGAAAGCATCCAGAGACTTAGCCTCCACAGCCTTCTGGGGCAGAGCATTCTATATATCCACCACTCTCTGGGTGAAAAAGTTTTTCCTCAACTCCGTTCTAAATGGCTTACCCCTTATTCTTAAACTGTGGCCTCTGGTTCTAGACTCCCCCATCAGCGGGAACATGCTTCCTGCCTGCAGCGTGTCCAATCACTTAATAATATGTTTCAATCAGATCCCCTCTCAGCCTTCTAAATTCTGGAGTATACAAGCCCAGTCGCTCCAATCTTTCGACATATGACAGTCCTGCCATCCCGGGAATTAATCTTGTGAACCCATGCTGCATTCCCTCAATAGCAAGAATGTCCTTCCTCAAATTTGGAGACCAAAACTGCACACAGTACTCCAGGTGTGGTCTCACCAGGGCCCTGTACAGCTGCAGAAGGACCTCTTTGCTTTTATACTCAATTCCCCTTGTTATGAAGGCCAGCATGTCATTAGCTTTCTTCACAGCCTGCTGTACTTGCATGCTTGCTTTCAGTGACTGATGTCCAAGAACACCTAGATCTTGTTGTACTTCCCCTTTTCCTAACTTGATTCCATTAGATAATAATCTGCCTTCCTGTTCTTACCAACAAAGTGGATAACCTCACATTTATCCACATTAAACTACATCTGCCCACTCACCCAGCCTGTCCAAGTCACCCTGCATTCTCATAACATCCTCCTCACATTTCACACTGCCACCCAGCTTTGTGCCATTGGCAAATTTGCTAATGTTACTTTTAATTCCCTCATCTAAATCATTAATATATATTGTAAACAGCTGCGGTCCCAGCACTGAACCCTGCGGTACCCCACTGGTCACCGCCTGCCATTCCGAAAGGGAGCCGTTAATCGCTACTCTTTGTTTCCTGTCAGCCAGCCAATTTTCAATCCATGTCAGTACTCTGCCCCCAATACCATGTGCCCTAATTTTGCCCACTAATCTCCTATGTGGGACTTTATCAAAGGCTTTCTGAAAGTCCAGGTACACTACATCCACTGGCTCTCCCTTGTCCATTTTCATAGTTACATGCTCAAAAAATTCCAGAAGATCAGTCAAGCATGATTTCCCCTTCGTAGAATGTAGAATTATCTATATTCAGATTATAAAATGAAAACTTGGAAGCAAATGAAAAAAGCTCCGAGGTCTCAGTAAACAACTGCAGGCTACGATCCAAGAAAAGGAAAACCTGAAAAAAAGCAGATAGACTTGGAAAAACAGCAATTTTAAAAGTATAACGTGCAATAATTACTACTCTTTAACAAGACGATTTTAGTCTTACAGGTGATGTAGATGAAATCATTGTAATTGAGGTACTGCAATTACACGAAAAAATGTGACAAAATTAGGGAAGAATAGTAGTTTGCGGCATTATCTAATGAGCGCATTAAGCATTCACGAGGAATTACAGCTACAGAGTGATGCTGATAGAGAACTGCAGGCTGAACTAGATTGTCTAAAGTAGAGAACTCCAGGACATATTTGGTTGGAACATAAGAAGTTTAGCAGGTGGCGGTAATGCACCTGAAAACTGGTTACCAACCACCATAAAACAAAAAAGAAGAAGAAGGAGTGTGTGCTGCTGGTTTGTCTTGTCAGTCCCCCTTGGAGCAACCTGCTGATGGAAGGTTAGTGAAACCATTTGTGATCTCTAGGCCTGGTTGGAGGACCACTGCTTCATGGAGCCTTGTTGCCACTCATTGGAGCAGTCATCCTGGTATGGCCTTGGCTGTTTCTGTAGCCAGCTAAGGTTTCTGGCTGCCCTGAGACTCAGAGCCACCCCGGATTGAGCTCCTTTCCTGTCCTTGCCTCCATCGGGTAAGCCAGGATGATTGCTGTTACCCTGCGGTTGATCCTGTCCCTTCCTGTTCCTTGCCTCTGTCGGGTAAGCAGGTTGTTTGCCGTTACCCTGCAGTTGGGTCCATCCCTCGCTGTCCTTGCCTCCATGGGGGGAAGTTCCACGTCCTGCCCAGGAGTTGCTCCAAAAACCCAAGCCTCGAAGACCCCAAGCCAAGCTCCAAGAAGCCAAGCCTCTAGACCCCAGCCACGTCCTGTCCTGTAGTCATGTCATGTCCTTACCTGGTTCTGGGGCCCGAACCCAAGGTAAGACACAGGTTCTGGGTCCTTGTACAGTCTCTGGCTCATAGTCCAAGCCCAGGCTCCTAGTGCATTGTTCCTTGTCTGGGTTCCCTGTCTTGTCCATGCCCTAGCCCAAGTCTGCGTTCTTGTCCCTGCTCCTTGTCTGTATCCTGTCACATCCCTACTCTAGTCAAGTCCTGTCCTTGTACTTCAGTGTCTGTGTCTCACATTTGGGTCCGTTCCCAGCACCCACTGTGGCACACGGACCACTGGCACACTGCTAGTGCCTTCCACAATGAAGACAGATGCAAAGTACCCATGAAGAATATCTGCCATTTCTTTGTCCCCCATTACTACCTCGCCAGCATCATTTTACAGTGGTCCAACTTCCCACTCACTTTTGCTACCTCGTATGCCCATTCCTTGGCTTTTATGCGGTCTTTAACTACCCTTGTCAGCCATAGTTGCCAACCCCTGCCATTTGAAAACTACTTCTGTGGGTCATACCTATCCTGCACCTTGTGAACTATTCCCAGAAACTTTAGCCATCTCTGCTCTGCTGCCATCCCTGCCAGCATCCTCCTCCAATCTACTGGGGCAAGCTCCTCTCTCATGCCTCTGTAATTCCCTTTATTTCATTGTAATACTAAGCCAAAGAGAGGGCATATAATAGAGCAAAGGTTAGTGGGAAGTTAAAGAATTGGGAAGCTTTTGAAAACCAACAGATAACAACTAAAAAGTTCATAAAGAAGAAAGAGAGAATATGAAGGCAAGCTAGCCAATAATATTGAAGAGGATACCAATCATTTTTTCAAATACATAAAGTATAAAAGAGAGGTGAGAGCGGAGATCGTACCGCTAAAAAATGATGCTGGACATGTAGTAACGGGGGATGTGGAAATGGTGGATGAACTGAGTAAGTATTTTGCATCAGCGTTCACTGTGGAAGATACTAGCAGTTTGAGAGTGTCAGGAGGAAGAAGGAAGTGAAGTTGCCATTATTAGGGAAAAGGTGCTTGGGAAACTGAAAGGTCTGAGGGGAGATAAGTCTCCTGGACCAGATGGACTACACACCAGGGTTTTGAAAGAGGTGGCTGTAGAGATTGTGGAAGTATTGATCTTTAAGAATTGTAGAGTCTGCCATGGTTCTGGAGATTGCAAATGTCACTCCACTCTTCAAGAAGGGAGAGTGACAGAAGAAAGGAATTTTATAGGCCAGTTAGTCTGACCTCCAAGGTTCAGAAGATATTGGAGTTGAGTGTTAAGCATGTAGTTTCAGACTCATGGTGTTCCACAGGGGTCTGTGTTTATGTCATATGTCAATGACCTGGATGACAGAATTGATAGTTTTGTGGCCAAGTCTGCAGATGATATGAAGACAGATGGAGGGGCAGGTACTGTTGAGGAAACGGAGGCTACAGAAAGATTTGGACAATGGGCGAAGAAGTAGCAGAAGGAATACAGTTCCAAGAAGTGTACGGCCATGCACTTAGGTGGAAGAAGTAATAGTATAGACTATTTTCTAAATGGAGAGAAAATTCAAAACTCTGAGGTGCAGACAGACTTGGGATTCCCAAAAGTTTAATTTGCAGGTTGAGTCAGTGGTGAGGAATGCAAATACAATGTTAGCAGTCATTTTGAGAGCAATAGGATATAAAAGCAAGGATGTAATGTTGAGGCTTTATAAGGCAGTGACAATGCCTCTCTTGGAGTATTGTGAGCAGTTTTGGGCTCCTTATTTAAGAAAGGATATGCTGATATAGGAGAGGATTAAAAGGAGATGCATGAAAATGATTTCAGGATTTAAAAGCTTGTCATATGAGAAGGGTTTGATGGTTCTGGGCCTGTACTTACTGGAATACGGAAGAATGAGGGACAAAATCATTGAAGCCTATCAAATGTTGAAAAGCCTCAATTGAGTGGATGTAGTGAGGATATTTCCTATGACCAAAGGGGACAGTCTCACAATAGAGGGACGTCCATTTAGAATGGAGATAAGAAGGAATTTCTTCAGCCAGAGAATGGTGAATCTGTGGAATTCATTACCACAGGTGGCTGCGGAGGCCAAGTCACTGGGTATATTTTAGAGAGAGGTTGATAGAATCCTGATTGGTCAAAGAAAGTAGGGATATGGGGAGAAGGCAGAAGATTGGTGCTGAGAGGGAAATAGATCAGCCATGATGAAATGGCGGAGCAGACTTGATGCACCTAAGGGCTCAATTCTGCTCCTATATCTTATGGTCTTATGGCCTAAATTAAGGGAAAAGACAATGAGGATCAAGGGAATGCTGCAGATGCTAGAAATTTAAAATTTACACTATGGATCTGTCATATTTCCAGCGTTACTAATGGGAGAAATAATGTTTGCATCTCTGTTGTGCAAAATACCAAGTATTTTGCACAACATTCCCATCTGCAATTTAATAGTGCACAAAATAAATTTGTCATTGTATATAAAGTACATAAATTTTTTTATTTACTTTCATAAAGTAGTACAATTGTTTGATTTTATACATACCCATCTAACTTTTTAAAAGATAGAAAAGTTGTCTCTCCTTCATATGGTTTAAAATCAATGCATGACTTTAAACGATACTGCTCAAACGCATGTAAGATGACACCCTTGGCATTTAGCTCTGAAAATCAAAACTGAAACAATTCATTTGAAATAATTTTACACAATAAAACAACACTAATTACATTTCCCAAATGAAGAACTATGAATCTCTCAGTTTGTAGAGGTTAAAAGCTATGTAAAATGTACCTGAAAATGCATAATGGTATGCCTATGAGATCTTGAGCAAAATTTTGCTGTATTTTCCTAGCAGTTGGCATGTGCCTTTTGATTCCTGAGCATATGCTGAAATAAACTCTCTGACATTTTTCCACTTTCAACATATTCCTGCTTGTGCTCTGGGACTGGGCTCTGCAGGCAGCCCAGCCACTGAAAAGAAGCTTACTGAGCCTCACCCTCACCCACTGGGACATTCCCTCTTCCCTCTGCTACTATCAGTTAGATTATCAATTAAAATTAAACATTGCAGGTATGATGTTGTGGGCATCACTGAGTCGTGGCTGAAAGAAGATCATAGCTGGATCCAAGAATACACTTTATATCAAAAGGACAGGTAGGTGGGCAGAGGGAGTGGTGTGGCTCTGTAGGTAAAAAATGTCATCAAATCCTTAGAAAGAGGTGACATAGGATCTGAAAGTGTTGAATCCTCGTGAGTAGAGAAACTGCAAGTGTAGAAGAGCCTGATTTACAGGCCTCCAAATAGCAGCCAACATGTGGCATACAAATTACAATGGGAGATACAAAAGGTATGTAAAGGGTCAATATTATGATAGTAATGAGGGATTTTCAATATGCTGGTACATTACTAAAATCAAGTTGGTGCTGGATTCCAAGAGAGGGTGTTGTAACTGGGTTAACTGTCTGGACACCCTCTGCTGACTGCCCCTGTGGCTCCTCCCACAGATTCCTGTATAAAGGTGATTTTGCCTTGCCCCTCCCCCTCAGTCCGGGGGCAGACACTCACCATGGAGGTCGTATTGTACAGCGAATAAAAGCCTTTCGGGATTTTACCTAACCTCAGTCTTTTGGAGTTATTGAAGATGCTTCAGAGGGAATTTGTAGAATGCCAATGAGATGGCATTTTAGAACAACTTGTGGTTCAGCCCACTAGTGTGAAAGGCAATTCTTGATTGGGTATTGTGTAATAAACCAAATTTGATTTGGTAGCTTAACGTAAAATAACTCTTTGGAAGCAGTGATCATAACATGTTAGAATTCACCCCACAGTTTGAGAGGGAAAGATAAAGTCAGCTGTATCAGTATTACAGTGGAGTAAAGCGAATTACAGAGGCATGAGAGAGAAGCTGACTAAAGTTGATTGGAAGGAGACACTAGCGGGGATGACAGCAGAACAACAGTGACTGGAGTTTCCAGAGGCAATTCAGAAGGTGCAGGATAGATACATCCCAAAGATGAAGAAGCATTTTAACAGAAGGAGGCTGACAAGGGAAGTCAAAGACAGCACAAAAGCAAACGAGGGGGCATAGAATTTAGCAAAAATTAGTGGAAAGTTAGGGGATTGGGAAGCTTTTAAAAACCAAAAAAAAGCCATAAGGAGAGAAAAGATGAACTATGAAGGGAAGCTAGTCAATAATATAAAAGAGGATACCAAAAGCTTTTTCAAATGAGAGTAACAAAGAGGCAAGAGTGGATATTGGACTGCTGCAAAATGATACTGCTGAGGCAGTAATGGGAGACAAAGAAATGGCAGAAAAACTTGAGTATTTTGTGTCAGTCTTCACTATGGAGGACACTAGCAGAATGCAAGAAATTCAAGAATGTCGGGGGCTCAAGTAAATATTGTTGCTTTTACTAAGGAGAAGGTACTTGGGAATCTGAAAGGTCTGAAGGAAGGTAAATCACCTAGACTAGATGGACTAAAACCCAGTCTTCTGAAAGAGATAGTGGAGGCATTAGTAATGATTTTTCAAGAATTACTAGATTCTGGAATGGTTCAGCAGGGCTGAAATATTGCAAATGTCACACCACTCTTTATGAAGGCAGAAGAAAGAAAATTATAGGCCAGCTAGTCTGACTTCAGCAGTTGGGAAGATGTTGGAGTTCATTATTAAAGATGAGGTTTTGAGGTAGTAGGAGGCACATGATAAAATATGCTGAAGTCAGTGTGGTTTCTTTTAGGGGAAATCTTGCCTGACAAATCTGTTGGAATTCTTTGAGGAAATAACAGGCAGGATGGACAAAGGCAAATAACAGGCAGGTGCTTACTTATCCATTGACTCTCAGATTTGACTAATTTTCAGAAGGGCTTTGACAAGGTGCTGAACATGAGGCTAATTAACAGGATAACAGCCTATGGTATTACTGGAAAGATACTAGCATGGATGGAAAATTGGCTGACAAACAGGAGGCAAAGTGTAGGAGTAAAGGGAGCCTTAGAGGTGCAAGGGGACTTGGGAGTCCTCGCGCAGCATTCCCTAAACATTGAGTCAGTGGTAAGGAGGGCAAATGCAATGTTAGCATTCATTTTAAGAGGACTAGAATATAACAGCAAGGATGTAATGGTGAGACTTTGTAAGGCATTTGCTAGGCTGCACTTTGTGAACAGTATTGTGAACAATTTAGGGCACTTTATCTGAGAAAGGATGTGCTGACATTGGAGAGGTTCATGAAGAGGTTCACAAGAATAATTCTGAGAATGAAAGGGTTAATATATAAGGAGTATTTGATGGCTCTGGGCCTATACTCACTGGAGTTAGAAGAATGAGGAGGGATCTCATCAAAACATATCAAATATTGAATGATCAAGATAGAGAGGATGTAGGGAAGATGTTTCATATAGTGAGTGAGTCTAGGGACAGAGAGCACAGGCTCAGACCAGAGGGGCGTCCCATTTAGAACAGAGATGAGGAGGGATTGCTTTAGCCAGAGGGTAGTAAATCTGTGGAGCTCATTGCTACAGGTGGCTGTGGAGTCCAAGTCACTGAGTATATTTAAAGAGGAGGTTGATAGGTTCTTGATTGATTAGGGGATCAAAAGTTATGGGGAGAAGGCAGGAGAAGACTTGATGGCCAAATTGTGTTATTCTGCTCCACTCATGGTCTATCAGGGAGGAGATACAGGAGCTTGAGACCCACACTAATACTGTTAGGAACAGTTTCTTCCTCTCTGTCATCAGATTTCTGAATGGTCCTTGAACTCATGAAAGTTACCTAGCTATTCCTCTTCTCCACTTTTTATTTATATTTTTATTGTAACTTCTAGTACTTCTGGTTCCTTAAGGTTGTTATTGCCAGGGGTGGTAATGGGGACAAGCTCCCACTCCCTATTAAATGCTCCCAGTGGCAAGTGCTTCAAATAGCCTCTGACACCCATATCCAGCTCCTGGCCTTCACGTGTGGCTTAGCTACTAAGTCCGGTGGAACCACTTCTACAGACAGGAGAAGGGGCAAAGGCAGGTTACTGGTGCCTTAAAATCATTTGCTTCCGGCAGATATGGCTCGTCAGCCTCAGCTGGCAGCTCGTCCAGAAGAAGGAAAACTCTGATCTCAAACCTCCGCAGCCTTGCAGCTATACCCACTCATGGGGAAGGCTTCAGGAGTAAACCCCAGGGGAAAAATCTGGAGCTGAAGTCCCTAAGGCAGTCCTACGTTGAGTTCAATGCTGACTGACAACTCCTGCGGCACTGCTGGTATCAGACCGTCTCAGTCTCTGCCGTTCCTTTGGGTTCATCAGATGTGTGGAGAGGGGAAGCTTGCTCTCCATATCATACCACCCAGGCTTGTGTATCTAGACAGCTAGGATGCAATATTGATGGTCAACTGTGACCGACGGAGGCCTTCCTCTAGTACTTCTTTACGTCTTATGGGATTGAGTTCAGGAGCCGAGAGATAATGTTGCAGCTATCTAAGACCCTGGTCAGACCCCACTTGGAGAACTGTGCTCAGTTCTGGACACCTCACTATAGGGAGGATGTGGAAACCATAGAAAGGGTGCAGAGGAGATTTACAAGGATGTTGCCTGGATTGGAGAGCATGCCTTATGAGAATAGGTTTAGTGAACTCGGCCTTTTCTCCTTGGAGTAACGGAGGATGAGAGGTGACCTGATGGAGGTGCATAAGATGTCGAGAGGCATTGATCATGTGGATAGTCAGAGGCTTTTTCCCAGGGCTGGAATGGCTAGCATGAGAGGGCACAGATTTAAGGTGCTTGGAATTAGGTACAGAGGAGATGTCAGGGGTAAGTTTTTTATGCAGAGGGTGCTGAGTGTGTGGAATGGGCTGCCAGCAACCGTGGTGGAGGTGGATACAATAGGATCTTTTAAGAGGCTCCTGGACAGGTATATGGAGCTCAGAAAAATAGAGGGCTATGGGTAACCCTAGGTAATTTCTAAGGTAAGGACATGTTCGGCACAGCTTTGTGGGCTGAAGGGGCTGTATTATGCTGTAGATTTTCTATGTTTCTATGTTCCTATGTCTTTCAGTGAACTGCTGCCAGAAAACAAATTTTAATGCATATTTCAGTGATAATAAATCTGATTCTGATTCTGAGCAACACACACAGAACTCAGCAGGCTGGGCCGCATTTACAGAGGGGAATAAACAGTTGATATTTCAGGCCAGTACCCTTCATCAGAACTAGAAAGGAAGGGAACAGAAGCCAGAATAAGAAAGTGGAAGGAGTGGCAGATGAATAAGCTGACAGTTGATAGATGAGACCCGGGGAGTGGGAAGGTGGACAGGTGGGGGAGGGGGGATAAAATAAGAAGCTAAGAGGGAATAGGTGATAGAGGTAAAGACTGAAGAAGAAGAAATTTAACAGGAGAGTTCCATGGACCATGGAAGAAAGGGAAGAAGGAGGGGAATCAGAGGGAAGTGATGGGCAGGTGTGGAGAAGTGAAGCGGTGAGAGGGACCAGAGTGGGGAATGGAAAAAGACAGAAGGAGGGAGGGGGGAGAAATGATTGGAAGTTAGAAAAATCAATGTTGGTGCCATCCAGTTGAAGCTTCCCAAGCAGAATATGAGGTTTTGCTCCTCAAACTTGACTTTGGTCTCATCATGGCAGTAGAGGAGGCCATGAACAGACATGTCGGAACGGGGGCGCGAGATCAAATTAAAATGGGAATCCATTGGGAGATCAAGTTTATTCCTCTCCATAGGTACCACCTGATTTGCTGAAGTCAGCAAAATGACCAGCATTTTGTGTGTGTTGCTCAAGATTTCCAGCTTCTGCAGAATATCTTGTGTTTATGATTCTGATTCTCTTAGGGAAAAGCATAAGGATAAGGTAAACTGCTCTTTTGTTAATTATTTATGTTTGTTTTAGTGTTTTCAACTATTTAAAAATGTTCTGAATTTGATCTGATTTTCTTTTGAGACTGCATGCAGAATCCTGGCTGAAATTTGAATGCAAAATAAATGGTGGAAATGCTTGTAGGCCAGGTAGCATCCACGCAGTGATACATTGTTCTGAACTGAAACTTTGGTGTTGTTTTATTCTTGTTGAGACTCCAAATTTTTGATTTTTAATTATGAAGTCCATATGCTTTAGATTTCTTGGAATATTTCTAGAATAACTTTTATAGATGTTGCTAATAATTAGCAAATGTTTTCAAACTTACAATGGATTATCTGTCCTTCTAGTAAGGAATACTAGCCCTAAAAAAAATGAATAGACATGTGCATGATGGAAATCTGATCAGACAAAAAGAAAATCAGCACTTGATGAACTTAGGCTTTGAAAGTAAAGTGTGTGCCTCCCTCTGTTTTGTTGTACGTGTAAAAAAATAACTTTCCTGAAAATAGCATGGAGAATTTTCAAATGAGTATATTATGCTTGATTGGTTGTAATCCTATCATTCAATGTAACTAAATGCAGTTAATAAACCCAAATGATTGCCCACTAATCTAAGGCATGTACTCTAGTAGTTCCTTTTCATTCTAGGTCAAACAATTATTCCACTATAAATGCTTACAGTAAACAACATCGAATATATAAATGTTAAATGACCATAAAATTAAAAGATGCACTGTTCATCTGTTGATTTAACAATATTTGACTTTTGATTTCAAATAGCTTATCCTATATAAGTCATTAAAGTTGTCAATATAACATTTCAAAGTGTCATGTTTCGAACGATGTACAGCATCAAGATAATGATGACACAATAATATGCTTGAATGAAGACATTAACCATAGAGCTTGAGTACCTTCAGATTATTCAATAATTTTATAAACAAAATGTTACCAAGGCTATCCGTCAGAATATACGGAATAGGGAATCTCCATCTCATTGTTGTATTTTTAATGGCATTCCTTTCTTGCTGTAATGGATTGAGGAAATCAATAGTCCATGCAAGATGAAAGCATGGAAATAGAAATGAATCAATTATGAATCAACTTAATGTCTGTTATACTTACAACCACTGCAATGTCTCCTTGAAACAAAAATCTCTGGGACTCTATCAGAAACATAATATGAAAAACATATTATAAGACAGTCTGCATGCTGAACAAGTATGACACACGAAGAAACAGAACATACAACTTACAATAATCCAGAGTAATTCAGCAGGATATTTTCAGTAAATTTAAAATGCATAACTTGAAAAATGCTCGAAGATGTACTAATTTTTAAAACTTACTTGCATTTATTTGTGGGATGTCCTCTCTCAAATCCTCAGCATCTGTTTCATATTCTGATTAATGGATTAGAAATGAATACATTAAATATTAAAAAGGCAACATGTTCTTGAATAAGTTGCAAAGAAGTAGGATAAGGTATCATAACACTTACCATTTTTAGAAGGAACCTCTTTGATCTGGAAGAAGAAAGAGTTGTTTAAGTGGTGAAAGAACAATAAAAACTATTTGACTAGGAAGGTAGTGTATCTTACCACCGATGTGTCACAACGTGTCAACAAAATTACTAAACAAAAGGTTAAGAATCCAGTAGCGTTCATTTTGTGGACAGCAAATGTGTTAGTTGTTTGGCGGTTGAGTTACATGGGCATATTAATATGTAGTTTTCAATATCATAAACTTTGTATAGTTAATTTAACTTTGACATTTTTGGTTCATAAATCTGCAGTGCCAGCGATAAGAGAGCAATATTTCAACAACTATTCTTCTAATAACAGCTTCATGGTTCAAGAATGTTATTGTATTCTCAGCCTTTGGCTGGTAAATTATTAAAACAATTCAGAAGAATAGTGAATAATTCACTCAGGAAAGCAGTTTCTATCTCTCCAAAGAAAACCTGCTGACATACAGCTTATGATCTGCTGACTGTAAGACTTGAATATTGCTCACGAAGTAATTCAGATGTGACTAAAATGTATTCATTTCCATATCTGCTACATGATGAAAACATACAAAATTTTGAATGCGGATAGAGAGTTGATATTTCTCCTGTCTTTTGTTTGGGGGGGGGGGTTGTGTGTGTGTGTGTGTGTGTGTGTGTGTGTGTGTATAAACGAGAGAGAGATGGACTGGGGTGCAACATACAAAATTCTGACAGGGTTTCCCTGCTTGGGTTTGGGGGTTGTGGGAGAGGACACAGTCTTGGGATACTGAATAAGACATTTAGAACTGTGATAAGGGGAAGAGTGTGGTGAACCTGTCGTATTCTGCTGTATTGTTCAAATCATTGGATCTACTTGAGATAGATCTCTGGACACAAAAGGTATCAGTAATTAGAGGGAGAGTGCATGAATATGGTATTTCGATAGAAGATCAACGTGATTATATTGAATAGTGATGCAGGCCTGAAGGATTGTGCCTTTCTCCTGCTTCTATTTTAATGTTTCTGTGAGTGGTGATAGACGGAGATTCAATGGTGTAAGAACTGGTGGTGCAGTCGCGTCAGCACTGGACTTGGAGGCAGATGGTGCTGAGTCCAAACCCGGCCAAGTCCCATCTTGGGTAGCAGCAGTATCTACATAGAAGGCCCGGCAATCTACTTCCGTAACTTGCCACGAAAACCCCATGGTCAACTACACTATCCATAGGGTCACCAAGAGTCAGCAACACTCAACAACAAGGATCGAAGGAGAATAAGTGGCCAGTGAGGTGTTAATGGTTGAGGCACACACCATTTTGTCTTGTGTGTGAGCTGACAAGTACTTGTGCACACTCATGAATGTCCATGTAGCAGAGTCTGGTCACTATAAGCCTCCTTTCCAGTGAACAAAGACCAAAGTTCAAATTTTTGGTAGCATGTCTGCAGTTGTCATTGTTCATTAAATTACACAGCAGTAACTTGTACTCCTCAGTATGAAGACTGGGACCTAGGACATGAGTGTTTTCATGGTCAGATCTGTTCAGATTCATGAGAATGGACTGAATATTGCTCTGCTTTCAAGCCCGTGGTCTCAAGCCATGATACAGACATTGCCATCCACTGATTGGTAGGAGATTGACTGCTCATTGAGCACGACAACCTTTTGAAAAGGCACACTAGAAGACAAATGCTATCATCAAGGGGTAGATTCCACCAGCAAAAATGATCCAGCCTGATGTCTCAACAACTCTGCCTGTGGAATAGATAATCTTCATGCGACCTTTACACTACTCGAATACACAATCAAGCTTTAATAGCACTGGGACAAACAGCTTCAACTCTCCATCCCAAAACACAGAACACTATTGACATATTTGTCTTTAGGAGTAAAAAAAAATCCTTTTCAGTAAATATCAGCTGAAGTCCCTGTTTTTCAATTCATCAATATGGTGTTAAATATTCCATTGTTTCCCACCTTAAAGATCTTGCAGTATTTACATTTTGATTTCAGGTTGTTTTTTGTTAGTCATGTTTTAAACAGATTTCTTTATCTATGTTCTCTTATAGTATACAGAATATATTTTCACAATATAAGGATATTGAAATATTCTTCCCCACCATAGAAACTTCAACAATTTATCAAGAAATTGTAATAGCCAGTTGAGTCCTCGTCTGCTCCTTGGAGAACCAGACATTTTCTAGTCCCTGTTCTTCGTGCTTTGCCCAGGAAATCTTACACCTACTGCTACTACATTCCCTTTTAACACCCTTGATTGACTATGTTTTTATGGGCAGTGGATTCCAGTTTTGTCCATCACTTTGAATATGATCCCTTGATCTCTGAAGTATTGACTAATTAGATTAGATTAGATTAGATTCAACTTTATTGTCATTGTGCCAAGTACAGATACAAAGCCAATGAAATGCATTTAGCATCTGACCAGAAATGCAAAGGATAGTGTTATTTACAAAATAACTGCGAATAAAAAAAGTGCTACAGCACACAAATATAGAAGTACTGAGACAGTATAATACGGATGCAATACTGCTTAGTGCTGTGATGTGAGGTTGAGCAGGATCACAGCCTCAGGGAAGAAGATCTTCCTGTGCCTGCTGGTGCAGGAGTGGAGGCTCCTGTAGCACCTACTGGATGGAAGGAGAGTAAAAAGTCCATGGTTAGAGTGAGAGGCATCCCTGATAATGCTTTTCGCCCCGCCCAGGCAGCGTTTATGGTAGATGTTCTCAATGGTGGGCAATTGGGTGCCGATAATCCGCTGGGCAGTTTTCACCACATGCTGGAGTGCTTTGCGGTCCGATATCGGACAATTGCCATACCACACTGAGATGCAGTTGGTGAGTATGCTCTCAATGATACAACGGTAAAAGTCTGTCAGTATCCTGGGACAGAGGTGAGCTTTCTTCATGCTCTGCAGGAAATAAAAGCGCTGTTGCCCCTTTTTGATCAGGATGGAAGAGTTCAGAGATGAGGTGAGATGCTCGGAAATGTGAACACCAAGGAATTTGAAGTTTGATACACGCCACTACAGTTCCGTTGATGTAGATGGGGACGTGACCATTTCCCTCCATGTACTATATTTAAACTTCTCAGTATACTTCGAACCTTCTCTCAACTTTCATTGCTGCAAGTTGAAATTTGCCAGCCTCTCCAATCCAACCTTAAAGCTGAAACCTCTCATTCTTGAAACAGTTCTGGGCAATTGCTCCTGCAGTTTGTTTAGAAGCTCCAAGGATGTTTGAGTGCATAAACATGTTATATGTTTCCTTCTTTATTTTATTGCTGCAGGATATTAAAAAATCCAATATACTTTTGTTCAAAATACATCTCGAAATAATCACCAAGTATTCATATTTTAATAAACAATCACCCCTAGTTTTTGATTTCCCAACCCCTGTAAAAAGCTCTGCACTTTATCAATGCTGTTTGTAATTTAATGCACCTCTATAAAACCACCCCTCATTTTCCTGTGCTTCAATGATAAAATCCAACTTTGCTTAACCTTTCTCCATAACTCAGTCCTTCAAGTCATGGTAACATCCTTCAAATGTTCAATAATATCTCGTACAACTGAAACATAACATCAACATATCACGATAAATGTCTTTGATCTGAAAAAATGTTTGTTTTACTGGTGCAAGAATAATAAAATTTATCTGAAAATCAAAGTAGTACATCACTAATGTGTCACAATTTGTGAACAAGAAACTAAACTAAAGGAAAACAATTCAGAAGTTTTTCATTTTATTGTAGACAGCAAGTGCATTAGCAACCTAGCTTTTAGAAACATAGAAACATAGAAAATAGGTGCAGGAGTAGGCCATTCGGCCCTTCGAGCCTGCACCGCCATTTATTATGATCATGGCTGATCATCCAACTCAGAACCCAGCCTTCCCTCCATACCCCCTGACCCCTGTAGCCACAAGGGCCATATCTAACTTCCTTTTAAACATAGCTAATGAACTGGCCTCAACAGTTTGCTGTGGCAGAGAATTCCACAGATTCACCACTCTCTGTGTGAAGAAGTTTTTCCTAATCTCGGTCCTAAAAGGCTTCCCCTCTATCCTCAAACTGTGACCCCTCGTTCTGGACCTCCCCAACATCGGGAACAATCTTCCCGCATCTAGCCTGTCCAATCCCTTTAGGATCTTATACGTTTCAATCAGATCCCCCCTCAATCTTCTAAATTCCAACGAGTACAAGCCCAGTTCATCCAGTCTTTCTTCATATGAAAGACCTGCCATCCCAGGAATCAATCTGGTGAACCTTCTTTGTACTCCCTCTATGGCAAAGATGTCTTTCCTCAGATTAGGGGACCAAAACTGCACACAATACTCCAGGTATTTTGAATTATATGGATGCATTAAAATTTAGTTTCCAGCATTTTGGCCTTCGTACAGTGAATTTACATTTATGGCATGTTTCGGACAAAGAATCTGCAGTACTAACAATATGAGAGCTATAGTCCAACGGCCTTTCCTCTAATAACAACTTTATGGTTCAATAATGTTACTTTAACCCTAGCCTTTTCTTTTGGTAAGTTATTACAACAATTCAGAAGGATAGTAAATAATTTACTCAAAGATATAATTACTATCTTTCCAAACAAAACCTGCTGAC
Source organism: Mobula hypostoma (assembly GCF_963921235.1). Lineage (NCBI taxonomy): Eukaryota > Metazoa > Chordata > Chondrichthyes > Myliobatiformes > Myliobatidae > Mobula > Mobula hypostoma. The sequence continues at coordinate 52,344,813 of NC_086098.1, read as the reverse complement.
ATAAGATCTAAATATTGTTCATGAAGTAATTCAGATATGATTAAAATATATTCTATTCCAAATCTGCGACACGATGAACACACACAACATTCAGAGTGGAGATGTAGAATTCCTATTTCTTCTGGCTTCTGTACACAGAACCAAGCATCACAGATTCAGAGTAAGGGCACAGACAGGGACAGTACTAAATCGTTAGCACTCTCCCCTACTAAGGCTGTGAAGGCTCAACGAATGAGTATATTCAAGATAGGGCATCAGGAGCTTGGACCATGTGTGTAGAAGGCCCTGCGGTTTAGGTGCATGTCAGAGTAGGCCAGAGTCGGGATCAAAGTGTAAGGCCAGAGTGATGGGTCGAGAATACGCGCAGTGTTATGGTCAGGGTCGGAGATTGGAGTGCGGGACAAACAAGGCTGGAACAAGGAGTTAGAGGTGTAGCCAGGCTCAGAAATGTAGAGAGGCACACAGACAAAGCTAGCTGCTACGTGTATTGGCAAAATCAGAATCTGGAGGCTGTAAGCATAGCCTCCTGTGACGACGTTTGTGCATGTGGGTGATGGCCACCAAGGTCTGAGAATGATTGGCAAAGAAACTGTAAATAAGGATAACTCAAATGCTTGGAGCATGGTATTAGAATTACAAACACCCTGTTTCATGGAGGAACAAAGATATCAAAGCATAGCCTTGACTAAGTCAGTGACTATTGTGATGAGAATACACATAAATTAAGATGTTTGCTGGCCTGGGCTATCACCAGTGGCATCAGCAGTTGGTCTGCCACCTGTCCTCAGGGGAGGGAGAGATAAGGAACACAATGAAGCAGCATTTGGAGATGTTAATGAAGGAGACATCAGTCTGGGTATTGTCAAGATCGGCTCCCCCTTTGAACCCTGAACTGTTTGAAGTGATGGACAGGCGATCTGGAGATGTGTAATGAAGGGACGGGAGAGAGAGCTGTCTAGAGCGGCTCCCCCTTTGAACCCTGAACTGTTTGAAGTGATGGACAGGCGATACTCCAGCAGGGGGATAAAAAGGGACAGGTTCGCTAAGGCAGGACACACACGACACCCCGAGGTAACGAGACCCTGGAAGTGGTGCCCCCCCGCAAGTCAGCGGGAGTCGTTTTGGAAGGCTGGTGGCGGAACCAAGCCTTAAACGCACAGGGTGGAAAGGTACGATCAGCGGGAACCCGGTGTGTGTCCACCCTCACTTGGGTGCCAGGTTCACTGCAGAGGATCGACCGCATCTGGAGGAGGGGTCACAGTCGATGACCTCAGGTGACATCACAAAGGACTCTCCCGAAAGCTGCTTGTGAGCAATATCGCAGGTCTGTGAGTGGAAGCCGTTTTGAATGATCATTCGTTCTTGTTCTCTCTCTCCCTCCCCCCACATTGTCCATCGCCATGGCAACGATTACTGCGAACTGAACTAAATTGAACTGGACTTTGTGTCACTTTGAAATTGGTCATTTACCCCTAGACAACAATAGAGCTTGATTGATCCAGTTATCTTAATTCTGTGCACATATGTGTTTATCATTGCTGAACTGTTGCATTTATTATCCTTTCGATTACTGTGTTGCTTGTTTCTTTAATAAAACTTCCTTAGATCTAGTAATCCAGACTCCAACTGAGTGATCCATTTCTGCTGGTTTGGCAACCCAGTTACGGGGTACGTAACACTATAAAGATATTCGCATCATGAATGCCATGACAATCAGTGATTATCAATGGAGTAATCACCATCTAATCTAATCTACTCCATCACCCTGGCTGTAAAATATTTGTGTCAGCAGAAATATTGTTGCAAGAATGTTTATGACAGCTATCAACAAAGGCAGCTGTTCTCAGAAGGATGCTACAGAAAGGCTGTCAATTCCCAGCCAACTGGAGTCACAGGTCATCCACATATTATGGACTGCTCTGAAGCCCTCCATAACTGGCATCAATTAAGACATTTTATGCTATGTTATCAAGAAGAACTAGAACTGGTCTGATGAGAATAAACAGAAGTTCAAGGGCATACTTAACCAAAAACTGAAAGCTTTACCATTCCTCAAGGAAAATGAAAGTTAGATTACATTAGATTCAACTTTATTGTCATTGTGCCGAGTACAGATATAAAACCAATGAAATGCAGTTAGCACCTGACCAGAAATGCAAAGAATAGTGTTATTTACAAAATAACTGCGAATAAAATTAAGTGCTACAGCACACAAATATAAAAGTACAATATGGATGTAATAGTGCTTAGCACTATGATGTGAGGTTCAGCAGGGTCATAGCCTCAGGGAAGGAGCTCTTCCTGTGCCTGCTGATGCAGGAGCGGAGGCTCCTTAGCACCTACCGGCTTGTAGGAGAGTAAAAAGTCCATGGTTAGGGTGAGGTGCATCCTTGATAATGCTTTTCACCCTGCCCAGGCAGTGTTGTTGGTAGATATTCTCAATGGTGGGCAATTGGGTGCCGATAATCCCCTGTGCAGTTTTCACCACACGCTGGAGTGCTTTGCAGTCCGATATGGGACAATTGTCATACCACGCTGAGATGCAGTTGGTGAGTATGCTCTCAATGGTACAGTGTAAAAGTCCGTCAGTATCCTGAGACAGAGGTGAGCTTTCCTGATGCTCCGCAGGAAATAAAGGCGCTGTTGTGCCTTTTTGATCAGGATGGAGGAGTTCAGGGACCAGGTGAGATCCTCGGAAATGTGGACACCAAGAAATTTGAAGCCTGATACACGATCCACTACAGCTCCGTTGATGTAGATGGGGACGTGAGTGTGACTCCTAGCATGCCTGAAGTCCACAATGATCTCCTTGGTCTTCTGGGTGTTAGGGGCCAGGTTGCTGTCGGCACACCATGCGGCCAGGTGCTGACCTTGTCCCTGTAGGCCGTCTCGTCATCCCCTCTGATCAGGCTAACCATTGTGGTGTCGTCTGCGAATTTGATTATGGAGTTAGAACCATGTACAGGAATGCACTCATAGGTGAAAAGGGAGTACAGAAGAGGGCTCAGCACACAGCCTTGAGGCACTCCTGTGTTCAGGGTGGGAGTGGAGGAGAGGTTGTCTAACTTAACCAATTAGGGTCTGTTAGTCAGAAAGTCCAAGGTCCAATTGCAGAGGGATGAGCTGATACCAAGTTTGGCGATCAGCTTGGAGGGGATCACAGTATTGAATGCCAAACTGAAGTCAATGATCAGCATTCTGACATAAGAGTTGGAGCTGTCCAGGTGGGTCAAGGCAGAGTGAAGTGCCTTGGAGATGGCGTCCTCTATTGACCTGTTGGTGCAATAGGCAAATTGATGGTGGTCCAGGGTAGTGGGCAGACAGGAATTCAGATGTGATAAAACAAGTCTCTCAAAGCACTTTGCAATGATGGGGGTGAGTGCAACTGGATGTAAGTCATTCAGGCCCATGGCAGTGGAATGCTTCGGCACTGGCACGATGGTAGTGATCTACAGGTACCTGCAGGCAGGGAACCCACAGGAAACTGCCAGCCTAAACAAGGGATCATCACTAAAAGAGTCCTGGAAGATGAACCATTCTCTGGCATTCATACAGGCACTCATTCTTCAATGCTATTGGAATAAAAGTCAGCTTTATTATTACCGACATACATCCTGTAATTTGTTGTTTTTGTGTACGATGCCAGACATAAATATTACAAAGAGTTGCAATAAGTGAAATAAATAGTGTAAAAGAGGAATAGTTAGGCAGAGTTCATGAATTCATTTTCTGTTCAGAAATTTAATGGCAAAGGGAAAAAAAGCTGCTCCTAAAATGTTGAGTGTGCTGAGTGTTGTGCTCCTGTACCTCCTCCCTGATGGTAGTAACAGGAAGAGGGCATGTCCTGGAATGTGAAGATACGTAATGATGGATGATGCCTTCTTGATGCACTTACTGCCTTTTGAAGGTGCCCTCAAGGATGGAGAGGCATGTACCCATGAACTCTTTGCCATCTCATTATATTGGAGCCTGGGTACCAGATGGTGATGCAAACAGTCAGAAAGTTCTCCAGAAGTCAGAAAGGTAGAGAATTGTTAGGAGAGTGAAGCATCACAGCCAATTATGCTGTTAGGTTTTGCCTTATGGGAAATGATGGCATGCAAACTCTGTCACTGCCATCATGCATCTAACTTCACATGGAATTGCCTTTTCACTCTTACAATGGCCTTTCTTAGGCCCAAATATCCACGGCTCCACTCCAACACTAGGCAAAGATAAAGGTCAGCTTAATCAGGGACTTAGACACAGTCAACGCATGCTGGAGGAAACAGTACCTCTTTGATGTGAACATTCTTGACTTCATCCCACAACAATGAATGAGGCAAAAAGCCAAATCCCGACTAAAATGCAAAGTCTCTACTGTATTTCTTTTGATGTTCTAAAACACAGTAGAGCTTCAGTCAGAAATCAGTCTGATAGTCCACATCTGAGATGATAAGGAATTGTCAGAGATCCTAGCCGTGACAACCTTCAAAAAGAAAGAAAGAAAGGAAGCAAATAGTAGGGTACAAGGGAGAAAGAATGGGAGGTGGGCTAAGGCATGGTCAGAGTGAGGTGCAACATATGTACAAAATTCTGACAGGCTGAATGGAGGGAAGATGTTTTTTTTTCTGCTTGGGATGGGGGGTGGTTATGGCACAATCTTAGGATATAGGATAAGACATTTAAATCTGAGATTTTTGTTCAGATTGTATTGAGGCTGTGAAATTCTCCTCAGAAATCTGCATCAGCCGAGTCACTGAATACATCTGAGATAAATTTCTAGTCACAATATACATAAATATAGGGAGAGATGGTATCGCAGAAGATCAAACTGATCATATTGAATGGTGATTAAGTCCCATTTCAGCAAGGTGGTGCCAAGTATTCCATTGTTTGCCACTCTTAAAGTCCTTGTAATGTTAGTACAAAGTTCAAAGTAAATTTATTATCAAAGCACATATATGTCACCATAAACATTTTCTTGCGGGTATTCCATAATGGAATAATAACCATAATAGACAATAGACAATAGACAATAGGTGCAGGAGTAGGCCATTCAGCCCTTCGAGCCAGCACCACCATTCACTGTGATCATGGCTGATCATCCACAATCAATACCCTTTTCCTGCCTTCTCCCCATATCCCTTCACACCGCTATTTTTAAGAGCTCTACCTCTTTTTTGAAAGAATCCAGATAATTGGCGTCCACTGTCCTCTGAGGCAGAGCATTCCACAGAACCACAACCCTCTGGGTGAAAAAGCTTTTCCTTAACTCCGTTCTAAATTGTCTACCCCTTATTCTTAAACTGTGGCCTCTGGTTCTGGACTCCCCCAACATCGGGAACATGTTTCCTGCCTCTAGTATGTCCAATCCCTTAATAATCTTATATGTTTCAATCAGATCCCCTCTCATCCTTCTAAATTCCAGTGTATACAACCCCAGTCGCTCCAATCTTTCAACATATGACAGTCCCGCCATCCCAGGAATTAACCTCGTGAACTTACGTTGCACTCCCTCAATAGCTAGAATGTCCTTCCTCAAATTTGGAGACCAAAACTGTACACAATATTCCAGGTGTGGTCTCAACAGGGCCCTGTACAAATGCAGAAAGTCCTCTTTGCTCCTATACTCAATTCTCCTTGTTATGAAGGCCAGCATGCCATTAGCTTTCTTCACTGCCTGCTGTACCTGCATGCTTACTTTAGAATCAATGAGAGACTGGGCTAACTTGGGCATTCAACCAGTGTGCAAAATATCAGACTGTGCAAAATACAAAAAGAAAGAAATTATAATAATAAATAAATAGGCAATAAATATCGAGAGCGTGAGATGAAGAGTCCTTGAAGGTGAGTCCATAGGTTATGGGAACATTTCAATGATGGGGAAAGTGAAGTTATCCCCTTTGGTTTGAGAACCTGATGGTTGAGGGGTAATAACTGTTCCTGAAATTGGTAGCATGGGTCCTGGGCCCCTGTACCTTCTACCTGATGACAGAAGTGAGAAGAGAACATGTCCTAAGTGCTTTCCTGCAACAATGCTCTGTGTATATGTGTTCAATGGTGGGGAGGGCTTCACCCATGATGGACTTGGCCATATCCACTATATATTTGTAGGACTTTTTGTTCAAGGGCATTAGTGTTTCCAGACCAGGCTGTGATATACTCTCCACCGCACATCTGTAGAAGTCTGTCAAGTTTTGGGTACCAAATCTTAGCAAACTCCTAAGGAAGTAGAGACATTGCCATAACTTCTTCATAATTGCACTTACATGCTGGGTCCAAGACAGGTTCTCCCAGATAATAACACCGAGGAATTTAAATTGCTGACCCTTGGATGAGGACTGGCTCATGGACCTTTGATTTCCTCCTTCTGAAGTCAATAATCAGCTCCTTGGTCTTGATGACATTGAGTAAGAGGTAGTTATTGTGGCACCACTCAGCCAGATTTTCAATCTCCCTTCTATATGCTGATTTGTCACCACCTTTGATTTGCCCTATGACGGTGGTGTCATCAGCAAACTTAAGTATGGCATTGGAGCTGTGCATAGCCACACAGACATAAGTGCAAAGTGAGTAGAGCAGGGGTCCAAGCACACAGACTTTTGATGCATCAGTGCTGATGAAGATCATGGAGATGTTGTTCCCAATCCGAAATGACTGGGGTCTGCAAGTGAAGAAATCAAGGATCTAAAACAAGAGAAAATCTGTAGATGCTGGAAATCCAAGCAACACACACAAAACGCAAGAGTAACTTAGCAGGTCAGGCAGAATATATGGGAAAAAAGTATAGTCGACATTTCAGGCCGAGACCCTTTGGCAGGACTTGGCCCAAAATATCGACCATACTTTGTTCCATATATGCTGCCTGGCCTGCTGAGTAACTCCAGCATTTTGTGTGTGTTGCTGCAAAATCAAGGATCTAAATGCACAAAGAGGTACTGAGGCCAAAGTCTTGAAGCTTATTGATTAGTTTACATTTATTTCCAGCATTTAAGGTATTTTGTTTTTGTTGGTCATGTTTCAAACAGATTTTCCTTCATATTCTCTTATAAATTACTTCACCATGGAAACTTCAACAATTTTATCATGAATTTGCATCAACACATCAAATCTTTATCAACTCTGTATAGAACCAACTTGTCAATTCCTTGTCCGCTGACCTCAGTGCATTGCCCAGCAAATCTTAACTCTACTGCTACCAGTTCTCTTTTAACACCCTTGATTGACTACTTTTATTGGCAATGGATTCCAGCTTTTCAATGATCTTCTGGTCTTTGAAGCTGAAATCTTCCATTCCTGCAACAATCCCAGGCCATTGCCTTGCAGTTTACTTAGGATATTGATTAGCCAGGGCATCAAAGGGTATGGGGTGAAAGCAGGGCAGCAGGGATGACTGGAAGAATTGGATCAGCCCATGATTGAATGGCTGAGCAGACTCGATGGGCCGAATGGCCTACTTCTGCTCCTATATCTTATGGTCTTATACTGTATTAAAAATCTCAGGACTGCTTTCATATATCGACATGCTACATGCAAACCTTATTTATTTTATCACTACAAGATAATTAAAAATATTCTTTTGCCTGAAATAGATCTGGAAATAATCAACAGCTATTCATATTTTGTTGAACAATGCAGCAAAGAATTTGAATTTATTATTAAAATACAAACGTTTGTACATATAGGAAAAACAGAAAGCTTGATTCAAAAATCAGAATCACAATTCAAAAATAAGGTCCCTAAATAGCTACACATATTTTGTCTTTAATCATTAAAAAAAAGAAAATGTTCAATAAATCACTTTTAAGACTATTAACAAGTACTACATAATCCACAACTTCGCAAATACATTTTAGTACTTTAATTGAATGTAAAAATCAAAGTCCCACAATCAGAACACAATAAAAAGCAATATTCAATTACACCACCAGATTAAAATACAAATTGCAGCAGAAAAAGTTCAAAATTTTTGTTGCTAAAAATCAAATATAAAATACAATATACTTGAGTGTTAATTTTTCAGTTACTAGACTGGGTGACGAAGTAATAAGTTATGAACTGTCAATACATTTTGTCAAGTGTATTACAGTTAAAATTATTTATTGTACTTATAAACAAAGGTTAAAGTTTATGTTATGATAGAACACTTCTCTCAAGAGGAGCAAAATGTCATGGTAATATTCAAAGAAACATACTTGATGGTCCTCACCACCAAGTTGTCAGTCTTAATTGCACAAAATACTGTATATCTACTTGGTGGACATGGTTCCGTAAATAAAGGAAACATTCATTTTACAGCAACAAGACTGTGACATTTCACAGGATGTAAAAACATGTAGATGAGATTCATTCAAATCCAAGAAAATATCACCTTTGAAGTCCACTTTTCCATCAAGGCCTACGAGAGATTTTTTAAAAATATAGTTATGCCTACATGTAGCTGAAAAAAAAGGTTCACTTGTTAAGGGAAGTAACAAAAGAGAAAATTTACACCCCTTTGGCATATCCAACATTTGTGTCTGACAGTCGCCATTGAGATCTTTGCTATTCAAAATTACCAACCAATCTAATACAGTTTCACATGAATAGTACTGGTCAACAGTACAACTATCACTTCTGTCTGCTACAGTTACTTCAGAACAGTGTGCTTCTGCTGCACCTCCTCCACGTCCAACGTAAAGCAGATTAGGAGTTGGTGCATTGAAAAGCTCAGTTCTCCAGCTTGGTTCTCTCTATGAAGCAAATATATCAGGGGTCCAGTATGGTTAGGTATAAGGCAAACCTCTATTTATAAATAAGAAAGAAAATTGTGGAAGAAAATTATATAGCAGGCTTCCATATCTAGAAAGCAGAAATGAGGGACCAATGTTTGCAAAAATATGCTATATTCAAAAATGCATTGAAGATATGGTAGCACACATCAAAGTTGCTGGTGAACGCAGCAGGCCAGGCAGCATCTCTAGGAAGAGGTACAGTCGACGTTTCAGGCCGAGACCCTTCGTCAGGACTAACTGAAGGAAGAGTTAGTTAGTCCTGACGAAGGGTCTCGGCCTGAAACGTCGACTGTACCTCTTCCTAGAGATGCTGCTTGGCCTGCTGCGTTCACCAGCAACTTTGATGTGTGTTGCTTGAATTTCCAGCATCTGCAGAATGCCTGTTGTTTGAAGATACAGTAGAATTCTTTTGCTATTTAATAAAGTTTCCTAGAAAATTCCAGGCTCACGTCAACCTGCAACAATAGCTGTGCAGTCTTGGTACACCCTATATGCAGGAATATAAAATCACTGATCATTCTATGCCTTTGGACATTGGTCTTGAGTCAATCTAAATTAAGTTTTCAGCTTAAGCAAATTCAAGTAATAACGCTGCATGATTTTTCTGACTTGAAGATAATTTTATTTTACAGGTTGAGTATCCCCTTATCCAAAATGCTTGGGGCTGGAAGTGTTTCAGCTTTTGGAATACATGATAAGATAGCTTGTGATTGCCATCATTTCTGACTCTGAATTTATGTGCTACCAGTAAGCAGTCTTTGTTCATCACACATACAGTATGAGGGGTCACAGTTTGAGGATAAAGGGGAAGCCTTTTAGGACTGAGATTAGGAAAAACTTCTTCACACAGAGAGTGGTGAATCTGTGGAATTCTCTGCCACAGGAAACAGTTGAGACCAGTTCATTGGCTATATTTAAGAGGGAGTTAGATATGGCCCTTGTGGCTAAAGGGATCAGGGGGTATGGAGGGAAGGTTGGTACAGGGTTCTGAGTTGGATGATCAGCCATGATCATACTGAATGGCGGTGCAGGCTCGAAGGGCCGAATGGCCTACTCCTGCACCTATTTTCTATGTTTCTATGTACTTAACAGTAAATATTATTACATACCATTAATACAATGAAAATTGTAATGTGTGCAGGGTAACAAAAGCAGCACAGCAGCATCAGAAGAATACCTGAATTAGCTGTTGAACAACGACAAACAATGGCAGGCTTTCAGTCTCTACTTATGATGCCATATTTTGATTAAAAGGTCACAGTACACTGTGTTTTTGTATTCTAATTTTTTTAGGTTTTATGTAAAGTATAAAAGGAATCAGCATTGTAGACTTGTTCTGGTGTTAGATTTTCATCAATGACTATCTTTGAAAACTTATCCATGAATTTCCCTGTTGCCTTGAGATGAGCAGACACTTTATCATTAAAGTTTTTGAAAAATATAATGCCACGCTTTCTCTTAAATTTCAGTTTGTTGTGATAGATCTTTGCTTGTTTCATGATCAGTATACTGTTAAATTTCATATGTTCATTTCATTCTTTCAACAGATGATCCAGAGATCATTTTTGCTTTATGCAGTGCTTTTCCAGTTTTCATTAACTTCTGTTTATTATAAGTGTGAGTCACTTCTTAAAACTAATCTGTTAAAATTAATCTGTGATGCGCAGAGAACTGCACATTGCCTAGGAACCTTCCTTGCGCCTTGTGGAATTTTTCATTTGGAATGTCATATCAGCATTCAGAAATATTTCGGATTTCGGAGGTTTTTGGATTTTGGAATTTCAGATAAGGGGTACGCAACTTGTACTTCTTTTTTGCAAACTTTATTTATTTTTGATAATTTTCCTTTTATAGGCACCTCATTGACTTGTGTTGTATAAGGATTTTTTTTACTTTGCTGAAGCTTACATGTAATGATACTCTTACTGACAGTTTCCCTTTTTTCAGCCGTTTTGCTTTCCTTCTGACTTTCCCACTCTTCATCTGTGTCATCTAATAAAATACCTTTCATCTCAGCAGCCCTTCTGTAATTGGAACTCTCTTGCTCTGCTCTGAAAAAAAGGGGAAATTTTAATTAATGTATATTTTTAAATAAATAATTCGTTCTAATAATTTGGGGATTTTACAATGAATAATATAATATTATTATTACCAATAAGAGAGCTTCTGGGATGCAATTCTATTAGGCTTGGGCATACCTTGCATTTGATCTTGTAAGATGTCCAAAAACACATGTATCATGTTTCCAAATATACCACAGCCTTGGTGCTGCAGTAATTCTGTAAACTGTAATGGACTGTGACTTACAATCTAGCACCAACCAAGGGAAGTTATGACCCTGCCCATGGACTGCCAAACTGCCCTAGGAGCTTTCTCACAGCTTGTATTGTCAGGCCTTTTCACCATTCTGGAACACCTTTGACTAGTTGTAAATTATTTAAAGAATTCAATTTTCTAAAAAAACACTAATGCATTCAATCACGCATAAAACATGTAAATTAATTAAAGTTAAAAGAAAGAAACACCTTGATTTTAATGAGGTGAGATCATTCAAATGAATGAACCCAAAAGACAAGATCTGAATCCTTCCCCTCAGGTTAGTACACTGCAGATGCCTTCCGACCTGCGCATTCTATTCTTTTGCATTACAGTGCAGACACAGAAACCTTTTAAATGCAGATGTGTGCATTTCTGTACAGACGTGCCATCTGGCTGTTAATGCAATCTGCCCCATAGTGGATTTAACACTTAATTCCTTGGTAGTACAATCTAATTACTGGATTCATTCAATTTCTTACACTTCAAATCATTTTACGACTGGCTGAAGAAGACGTTAAGTTCTATGGTCACAAACACTGCAAAACTTATTTATAGTACTTTGGGCAACTACTCACACTTTGAGAAACTTAACACAGTCTCCCTGACCATATATCTCTGCCATTCTTCTGGGGGTGTCCCCATACAGGTCTGCTTTGTCAACAGGAGCATGTAGAGAATGCAGCATTTTAAGGACAGACAGCTTTCCAGATTCTGCAGCAAAATGTGCTGGAGTCCATCCAGTGGTTGTTCTCAAGCAAGGACGTGATCCACTTGTTATGAGGAGCTTAACCATGTCTGCTTTTCCTGTCAAAAGTTCCAAATTAGTATTTTACATAAAGCATAGAAATCTTCATTTTATGTTCAAAACTGAAGAACATCCAAATTTAATTCAGATAGACAATCTGTACTATCATTACAGATACCTGATCAGAAACAAAATCAGAATATAACTAAGAATCCAACATTTTTATTTCAAAATAAGCTTGGTTATAAAGTATTTGGCTTTTGATGAGTAAATGGAATAAAGATCGAAAAGCCTTACTTTGGCGCATCCTTAGAAAATATTTAGAATGAGAATAATTTAGAATAATATTTAAAATATACATGAGGACATAACCTTAAAATGATTGGAGAAAAATATAGATGGGATATCAGAAGTAAGTTTTTCACGCAGAGTGGTGGGTGCGTGGAATGCACTGCCAGGGGTGATGATAGAGCCAGATATATTAGGGACATTCAAAAGACTCTTGGATAGGCACACGGATGAAAGAAAAATAGAGGACTATGTGGGAGGGAAGCATGAGATTGATCTTAGAGTAAGTTAAAAGATTGGCACATAGTGGTCAAAGGGTGTGTACCATGTGGTACTATTCTAATGAAGTATTCATTGCAATTATATATGTACAAATTTCATATATGAGATAACATGGTAGCATTATGGCTAGTGTGTTACCTTACAGTGCCAGCAATTGGGGTTCAATTCCCAGTCCCTGTCTGTAATGAGCGTCCCTGTGACCACTTGAGTTTCTTATGGGTGCTCTGCTTTCTTCCCTTATTTCAAAGATATATGGGTGAGTTAGTAAGGGTCAGTAAGTTGTGGCATAATACGTTGGTGCCAGAAGAACGACCACACTTATGGGCTGCCCCCAACACATCCTCGGACTGTATTGATCGCTGATGCAAACAACGCATTTTCCTGTATGTTTCGATGTACACATTACAAATATAAAGCTAATCTTTATAAAACTAATCTGTCATCTCATTATCTCACACTGGCTAAAAACTAATGAGCAAAGTTGATTTAAACCTGGTTAAGAAACATCTGAAGGTATGGAGATCCTCAAATCTCTGCCACACAGTACTGCAATAAATTACAAAACTGCTTGACAAGAGGGCACCCTAGTGGTTTATAATGCAATTACACTGTGTGACTTCCGCAAAGCCACGTGATAAATTCCTAATTTTACTTGAAAGGCTGCACGAATCCCATCTCAAGCCCTGAAGTAATCCAAACAGCTAGACTGACATTTTATTTCTGAACCATATTGAATATGTTTAGATTTGGTTACAAAGGAACAAGGAAAACATCCAAAATTAGCAGATAATACCAAAAAAGCACAATTGAGAGTGTGTTAAATGAGAAGGAAAAGGGCAGAGAATATGAATTTTTAAGCAATTAAATACTAGATTATGCTGATAATGCATTTTATTATACTTGCATTATATATTGCTGGAAAACAAGCAGGTGCATAAATTAAACTTGAAAAATATTAGGAACCATTGCTGTCAAAGTCTAAACAAATACCTGGAATGGGGCATCTGGAAAGATTCACTAAACTAAAAAAAATCTTTCAATATGTGCTTACGGGAGGGAGGGGGAGAGAGAGGACGGAGGGGGAGAGAGAGGACAGAGGGGGAGAGAGGAGAGAGGGAGGAGAGAGGGGAGAGAGAGGGAGGGGAGAGAGAGGGGGGAGAGAGAGGGGGGAGAGAGAGGGGGGAGAGAGGGGGGGAGAGGGGGAGAGAGGGGGGAGAGAGGGGGGAGAGAGGGGGAGAGAGGGGGAGAGAGAGGGGAGAGAGAGGGGAGAGAGAGGAGAGAGGGGGAGAGAGGGGGAGAGAGGGGGAGAGAGGGGGGAGGGGGGAGAGGGGGGGAGAGAGGGAGAGAGGGGGGAGAGAGGGGGAGAGAGAGAGGGGGACAGAGAGAGAGGGGGGAGAGAAAGAGAGGGGAGAGAAAGATGGGGAAGAGGGGAGGGGGCAGGGGAGGGGAGAGGGGGAGGGAAGGGGGAGAGGGAGGAGAGAGAAAGAGGGATGAGGGAGAGAAAGAGGGGGAGAGGGGTAAGAGAGAGGAAGGAGAGAGGGCAGAGAGAGGAGGGAGAGAGGGGGTGGAGGTAGAGCAGGGGTGGACAAGGAGGAGAGAGGGGGAGGGGGAGAGAGGGGGGGAGAGAGGGGAAGAGGGGGAGAGAGGGGGAAGAGGGGGAAGCGGGGGTGAGGGGGAGAGGGTGAGGGAAGAGGGTAGGGGGAGACTGGAAGGGGGAGAGAGGGAGAAGTGTCAGGGGGTGGGGGAGCGGAGGTGTTACAACTAAGGAAAAACCAGAGGATGGAACAGAACGCTATCGTGTCCAGTGCAGCCAAATTGGTCTGCTTGACTCATAGTCACCTGGAAACGACGAATACATTTACATGCACAGATTTAACATAGAACATAGAATAGTACAGCACAGTACAGGCCCTTCGGCCCACAATGTTGGTCAAACATTAATTAATAGATAACAAGCCCGTGAAATCGACCAATCACGTGATGTCACATGACAGACTGATAAAGAGTCACACAGTGATTAGGACATCTCTGCATCCGTAAGTTTTTAGGCGAAACCAGCTTGATAATATTTCACCAGTTTTCTGCTCTGTTCTGACAATCCAGAAACCCCAGAATCGAGCGTTGGTCCGGATTCAGTGCTTTCAACTGGGGATTCTGCTTCTATCAGTTGTGATGCTAACCCGTCTTATTCACCAGCTAGTTCTGGAACGAGAGATTCACTTGGCTCTCTGCTGATGTGGTCTAGATGTCGGCAACGTACACCACCATCTTCAAGTGCTGTTAAGTAACTCGTTGACCCTCTTTCATCACAACTTCTTCTTTTGTCCATCTTTGGCTCTCAAGGTTCGGGTGAACATAAACTAGACCTCCCACCCAATGTTCCCATGTTCTGTATCTGAGTCATACCGTACTTTCATTGTCTTTTGTCTGTCTCTTACTCGGTCTTCCAGCAATGGACGTAATAAATTCTATTGAGAACGCAACCTGCGGCCCATCAACAGCTCAAATGGAGTGAAGCCTGTTGTAGTTTGTGGGGTTATTCAGTACCTGAACAAGAACCAGCTGATCCTGGTACGTATGTCATCCTTATATACCAAGTAACAAAAATTTCCAAACCAAAAAAGGACACTACTGTGAAGACACTACAAGTGAAGTTAGAGCCAAAGTAAAACAAAAGAGGACATACAAAGAAGCCAAAGCTAGTGGGAAGATAGAGGATTGGAAAGCTTTTAAAAACTTGCAGAAGGAAACTAAGAAGGTCATTAGGAGGGAAAAGATGAATTATAAAAGGAAACTGGTGACTAATATCAAAGAAGATACTAAAAGCTTTTTTTAAGTATGTAAAGGGTAAAAGAGAGTTGAGGGTAAATATAGGACCAATAGAAAATGATGCTGGAGATATTGTAATGAGAGATGGCAGAGGAAATGAATATGTATTTTGCATCAGTCTTCACAGTGGAAGACATCTGCAGTATACCGAACATTCAAGAGTGTCAGGAAAGTGAAGTAGTGAAGCAGTGAAAGATATGACTGAGAAGGTGCTCAGGAAGCGTAATGGTCTGAGGGTGGATAAATCTCCTGGACCTGATGGAATGCACCCTTGGGTTCTGAAGGAAGTAGTTGGAGAGATTGAGGAGGCATGAACGATGATATTTCAAGAATCGATAGATTCTGGCATTGCACGGGATGACTGGAAAATTGCAAATGTTATTCTGCTATTTAAGAAGGGTGGGACGCAGCAGAAAGGAAACTATAGACCTGTTAGCCTGACATCAGTGGTTGGAAAGTTGTTGGAATTGATTGTTAGGGATGAGGTTACAGAATACCTGGAGGCACATGACAAGATAGGCCAAAGTCAGCATGGTTTCCTGAAAGGAAAGTTCTGCCTAACCTACTACAATTTTTGAGGAAATCAGGGTAGACAAAGGAGATGCAGAAGATGTGCTGTACTTGGATTTTCAGAAGGCCTTTGACAGGGTGCTGCACTTGAGGTTGCTCAGCAAGATAAGAGCCCATGGAATTACAGGGCAGTTACTAGCATGGGTGAAGCATTGGCTGTGATGTTGAGGCTCTATAAGGCACTTGTGAGACCACACTTTATACTTTACTTTATACTTTATTGTTGCCAAACAATTGATACTAGAATGTACAATCATCAGAGCGGTATTTGATTCTGCGCTTCCCGCTCCCTGGATTACAAATATTAAATATTAAAAATACTAAAAAAGTAAAAAAATTAGTAAATATTAACAATTTAAATTATAAATCATAAATAGAAAATAGAAAAATGGAAAGCAAGGTAGTGCAAAAAAACTTGGAGCATTGTGTGCAGTGTTGGGTTCCTTATTTTAGAAAGGATATACTGACAACGGAGAGGGTTCGTAGAAGATTCATGAGAATGATTCCAGCAATGAAAGCGTTACCGTATGAGGAACGTCTGGCAGCTCTTGGGCTGTATTCCCTGGAGTTCAGGAGAATGAAGGGGGATCCCATATAAACATTCCAAATGTTAAAAGGCCTGAACAGATTAGATATGGCAAATTTATTTCCCATGGTAGAGGAGTCTGGGACAAGAGCGCACGGCTTCAGGATTGAAGAACATCCATTTAGAACAGAGATGCGGAGAAATTACTTTAGTCAGAGGGTGGTAAATCTGTGGAATTTTTTGCCACAAGTGGCTGTGGATTTCATTGGGTGTATTTAAGGCAGTAGATAGGTTCTTGCTTAGCCAGGGTATCAAAGGGTATGGGGAGAAGGCAGGAGAGTGGGGATGACTGGAAGAATTGGATCAGCCCATGATTGAATGGCACAGCAGACTTGATGGGCCGAATGGCCTAGTTCTGCTCCTATATCTTACGGTCTTAGTCAACTTTTGTATCCTCTGCTTGACAGTCTTTCAACCATACTGTTTGATGATGAACAACAAGGGGGCTTGTAAAAATAATTTGAATTTTTCACTTGCAAGCGTGAGCCCATTATCACAGATCACAGTATTCGGGATTGCATGCATTCAAAATAGTGTGTGTAAAATGTTTAACATCATCTGGCTGGTCGAATTCTTCACCGCATTGGCCTCAATCCATTTAGAATGTGCATCGACAACTACCAATAGCAATGGATGTGCGTACTCTATGTGTAAACATCTCCAGGGTTTTGTGGGTCAATGCCATGGAACCATGGGATCAGGAGCATTTAAAGGTTGAGACTGCTGGCATGGATCACATAGATGAGCAATGTGCTCAATGTCTTCATCAATTTTCAGCCACCAAACATAATTTCAGGCTCTTGCTTTCACGTGTGATATTCCTGGATGGGTACAATGTAACCCTTCCAGGATAGGGCACCAAAATCGTGTAGGAGTTACAATACAACTTACTCACAGTAGACAACCGTCATAGATGCTAAGCTCGTAGGGCAGCACATCATCTTCTACGTATCTTTTTACTTATGCCAACTTTACATCTCGCTCAGTTTCTTCTTGAACCTGAGAAGTGGTGATCAGAGATGTCTCGAACCAGTCCATCAGTAGTACCGGTTTGCTTGGAAGTTCTGACTCGCGAGGATATTCACGTAGCACAAGATTGATTAAGTCATCCATGGTGTAGTTGTTTCTACCAAAAACATTAGATACTGTGCACCTATGAGCAGAGAGGTATAGGGCCCACCAGTGTATCCTTGGTGGTGCCATCTTCGGCATGGTCTTGATCTCACCAAGCAATCCCACCAATGGCCTGTGGTCCGTATGAATCTCCAAACACTGGCCGTACAGGTAATGGTGAGAACACATGACCCCAAAAACAATTATCAATGCTTCCTTGTCCAACTGTGAGTAGTTTGATTCAGCTGAGTTAAAGGTGCGTGACGCAAAAGCGACCCACTTTTCATCGGCGTCCATATTCTCCTGGGTTAGCACAGCACCAATACCATACGGGAGGCATCACAGTACAAAACTATTGGCACCTGGATCTGACGTACATTAACGCTTGGGATTGAGTCAGCATCTGTTCTGCTCTCTGAAGAGCTGATTCCTCTACCCGCTCCCAACACCACCTCATACCTTTCTTCAATAAATCATTAAACAGAGCAAAAAGCATGGCTGTAAAAGGCAAAATCGGGCATAATGATTGAACATGCCCAAAAAAGAGCGAAGTTCATGGATATTCCGTGGTGCTGGGACTTCAAGAATAGAGCAAAGCTTTTCTTTGATTGGATGTACACCTTTGGAATCCAAACAAAAACCCATGATCTGCCAGAAGAATTCATTTCTCGTGCTTTAGTCATGGACCAAGTTGTATCAGTCAGGAGGAGGTTTTATCAAGATTATTTAGGAGATCTTTTAAGGTCGAAGCGGTAATCAGAATATTAACAAATTTAGCTACTATGGTTGGGCACATTTTTAATGCAGGGTTCAATGGTAAATTGGAACATTGCTGGAGATGAACTTATGCTGAGCAGGAGTCTCGTATACTGGAACAAGCCTTTGCAGGTTGCAGTAATAGTGAGAGGCTCCAAGGCTGCTCTTCGAGCTGTTGATATGCACATGCAAGGTCGAGTTTAGTGAAGAACTTTTTGCCTCTTAGTGTTGCATTCCATCTTTGGAATCAGGCTTGTCTTGGTGGGTTGGCATGAATTCACTGTGACCTTGTAATCTCCACATATTTTTATGCTCCCATCACTCTTGACCACTGGCACACTGGAAATTGCCCAGTGTGAAAATCTCGCAGGGTCAATTATCCCATTTTCTTATAATTGTATAAGCTCCACCTCAACGTTGGCGTGAAGCATGTATGGCAGGGAACATGCCTTAAAGGACTTTGGTTTGGTTGTGTCCGATTCTGGAAGATGTACTTTGGTACCGTTGAGCTTACCTTCATCAGAATTGCTGAAAAAAAGTTTATACTGTTGAGTAAGCTGTTGACTGACATGTCGGTTTTCATCTGACACACACCTAAGACAGGCACTTGTAGCCAATCACACCCAAGGTCACTCCAGCTTCCTCAGTCACTGGTTGTTAGTGTGATTGATTTTCTTGCTCAAGAAGAACCCTGTCACAACCAAGCATCTGTAACTGTTCCCCCGTGTAAGTCTTCAGTCTGTAATATGGTGACGTAAATGTCTTCAAAGAGTCAGGGCCAAACACATCTACCCGTGTCTTTTCACCGCAAAGAGTAATAGCACACTCAGTGTCCAGATGTGCAAGGACGGTGCGTAAGGACGGTGCTCTACACACCCTCCTTGCACTCCTGGAGAAGAGGGATGCTGAGATGAGAATGCTGTTCTTGGACTACAGTTCGGCATTCAACACCATAATTCCTTCCAGGTTTGACAAGAAGCTCCGAGACCTTGGCCTTCACCCTGCCTTATGCAACTGGATCCTGGACTTCCTGTCAGGTCGCCGGCAGGTGGAAAGAGTGGGCTCCCTCACCTGTGCCCCTCTGACCCTCAACATAGGAACCCCCCAGGGCTGAGTCCTAAGCCCCCTCCTTTTCTCTCTGTATACCTATGACTGTGTTGCCACCCACGGCTCCAATCTGCTAATTAAATTTGCTGACGATACTACACTGATTGGCCTAACCTCAAATAATAATGAGGCAGCCTACAAAGAAGTCCTCACTCTGACACAGTGGTGACAAGGAAACAACCTCTCCCACAACGTCGCAAAAACAAAGATGCTGGTTGTAGACTACAGGAGGAATGGAGACAGACTAATCTCTACTGACATCAATGGATCTGGAGTTGACAAGGTGAACAGCTTTAAGTTCCTTGGAATACACATCACTGAGGATCTCACGTGTTCTGTATATACCGACTATATGGTTTTAAAAAAAGGCACTACAGCACCTCTTTCACCTCAGACAGTTGAGGAAGTTTGGTATGGGTCCGAAATCCTTAGAACTTTCTACAGGGGCATAAATGAGAGCATCCTGACTAGCTACATCATTGCCTGGTATGGGATCTGTACCCCCCTCAATCACAGGGCTCTGCAGAGAGTGGTGCGGACAGCCCAGTGCATCTGTAGGTGTGAACTTCCCACTACTCAGGACATTTACAGAGACAGGTGCATAAAAAGGGCCCGAAGGATCATTGGGGACCCTAGTCACTCCAACCACAAACTGTTCCAGCTGCGACCATCCAGTAAGCGGTCCCGCAGCATTAAAGCCAGGAGCAACAGGCTCTGGGACAGCTTCTTCCACCAGTTCATCAGACTGGTTAATTCACACTGATACAATTGTATTTCTTGACTATATTAACTGTCCTGTTGTACATACTATTATTAGAAACTACTGGGAATTGCACATTGCGCATTCAGACAGAGACATAACGTAAAGATTTTTACTCCTCATGTATGTGTAGGATGTAAGAAATAAAGTCAATTCAATTCAATGGGAATGCATGTTATTAATCTTTAAAGCCATCAACATAGGGGGAACTGGCCCTAGACCATCTGAATGTTTTACAAACTGGTCCGGCTCCGTAACCACATACTGTGCTGCTGTGGAACGTTCTGGTTTGAATAGAGGCCGAGATCGGTAAATTCTTGCCAAGTATGGCAGATGGAGTCTCACTGTCGACAGTCAATAGGCTTCTGGTGAAATTCATCGCAATGGTAACATCGGAATCCCAGAGTATTCCTTTTTTCTTACCTCCAGACACCTTGTTAAGGTCAGTACAATCTACTGCAGTTGAAGGTGGTGGGGACATCGCTTCTCCTTGTACTTTGCACCGACACAGCAGAAGTGCATTCTTATCTGCCACTTTCATGTCATTTGTAATATCAATGGCTGACTTGAGTGTTCTGCCAGTAGGTGGCATTGAATGCGAACATCAAGCACCCAGAACGGCCAAGTGATCGTGTATCGTATCTCCTCAAACAGCACCAAAATCACACAATTCAGTTTTCTTAATTCAGCAACAAATGTTGCCACTGACTCGTTTCCTAACAGATATGAATGTAGGATCTAAAGTGTTGCACCATAACTGATGGTTTAGGATTGTAATGAGACCCAATTAATCTCACAAGTTTCCCGTAAGATTTCAAACAGGGAAAATCGGGACTCAACAAATTTCGGATGAAGTCATGTTTTTGGACCACATACACTGAGCAAGACGCTGGCTTTTTTGGGGATCACGAATGTCGTTTGCCATGAAAAAACAATCCAAACATTTGGCGTAAACATTCCATAAGACAATAAGACATAGGAGCAGAATTAGGCCATTTGGCCCATTAAGTCTGCTCCACCATTCAATCATGGCTGAGCCTTTTTTTTATCTCCTCCTCAACCCCAGTTCCCAGCCTTCACCTGTAACCTTTGATGCCATGTTCAATCAAGAATCTATCAATCTCTGCCTTAAATACACCCAACGATCTGGCCTCCACAGCTGCATGTGGCAACAAATTCCACAAATTCACCACCCTTTGGCAAAAGACATTTCCCCATCTCTGTTTTGAAAGAGCGCCCCTCTATACTGAGGCTGTGCCCTCTTGTCCTAGACTCTCCCACCATGGGAAACATCCTTTCCACATCTACTCTGCCCAGGCCTTTCAACATTCAAAAGGTTTCAATGAGATCCCCCTTCATTGTTCGGAATTCCAGCGAATACAGACCCAGAGCTATCACACATACCTCATATGATAACCCTTTTATTCCTAGAATCATCCTTGTGAACCTCCTCTGGACTCTCTCCAATGGCAGCACATCTTTTTTAAGATGAGGGGGCCAAAACTGTTCACAATACCTCAAGGTGAGGCTTCACCAGTGCCTTATAAAGCCTCAGTATCTCATCCTTGCTCTTGTATTCCAGGGGTATTGTGAATCACACTATTCCTCAACTTTTCCAATTGTACTCATTGTTCAAATGTGAGCATGCATTCCAAAAAAGCAAGTGCCACAGATTTAATCCTCGTCACCACCATTACAATTCAGAAAAAACCTGGAGGTTGGAACATAACTCGTAGTCACCCGGAAACTACACATTTACATGCACAGGTTTAGTAGGTCAAACATTAATTAATAGATGGACAAGCTGGTGAAATCGATCAATCACGTGATGTCACATGACAGTCCAAAAAACAGCCACATGGTGGACATGACAGGATTTCAGAAAGATGAGCAGGAGAGAGAAGATGGGGAGGGGGAGAGTGAGGGTGGGAAGAGGGGGAGAGAGAGGGGTTGGGAAGGTGGGAGAGAGGGGTTGGGAGGGGGAGAGAGAGGGAGAAGGTGGGCAGAGAAGAAGAGAGAGGAGTAGCGGGGAGAGGGGGTAGGGGGGAGGGAGAGAGGGAAGGAGGGGGAGGGAGAGAGGGAAGGAGGGGAGAGGGAGAGAGGGGTTGGGAGGGGGAGAGAGAGGGAGAAGGTGGGCAGAGGAGAGAGGAGTAGCGGGGAGAGGGGGTAGGGGGTGGGGGTGGGGGTGGGGTGGGAAAGAGGGGGAGGGAGAGAGGGAAGGAGGGGGAGGGAGAGAGGGAAGGAGGGGGAGGGAGAGAGGGAAGGAGGGAGAGGGAGAGAGGGAAGGAGGGGAGAGGGAAGGAGGGGAGAGGGAAGGAGGGGAGAGGGAAGGAGGGGAGAGGGAGGGAAGGAGGGGAGAGGGAAGGAGGGGTGAGGGAAGGAGGGGAGAGGGAAGGAGGGGAGAGGGAAGGAGGGGAGAGGGAAGGAGGGGAGAGGGAGGGAAGGAGGGGAGAGGGAGGGAAGGAGGGGAGAGGGAGGGAAGGAGGGGAGAGGGAGGGAAGGAGGGGAGAGGGAAGGACGGGAGAGGGAAGGGAGGGAGAGGGAAGGGAGGGAGAGGGAAGGGAGGGAGAGGGAAGGGAGGGAGAGGGAAGGGAGGGAGAGGGAAGGGAGGGAAGGAGGGGAGAGGGAAGGAGGGGAGAGGGAAGGGAGGGAGGGAAGGAGGGGAGAGGGAAGGGAGGGAGGGAAGGAGGGGAGAGGGAAGGGAGGGAGGGAAGGAGGGGAGAGGGAAGGGAGGGAAGGGAGGGAAGGAGGGCAAGAACAAAACGAGCTGGGAAGCGGGAGTGATGCTGGTTACTGGCGCGGAAGGCGTCTATCGTTTCGGAAAAGAAGAGGAGGATTGCAAGCGACTCTCTGGGTTGGGCTTTACTCCTGCTGGGAGTGGAGACGGCTACAGAACCTGGATCGCAGGGAGAGGAGCGACGGTTCGCGCTGCAGACACCCCGCCACCCGACCTTTAGCTGCCGCCCAGTGTAGCGGGGTCCGATCGCCCCAGTCCGGATCCTTCATGCTCGGGTCGCACGACCCTTTTTGCAGGATCTGCTCCACCAGATCCGTGTCGCCCGCCGCCGCCGCCTCGTGCAGCTCCGACATCCCCGGCGTCACCTAGGCAACCTGTCCAACAGTTCGGGTCGCGCGCACGCACGGGACGCGCCGGGTGAGCGCGAGAACTGGTCGGGGTGGTGCTACAACCGAAGTGAAATGAGTTGGGCAAAGTCCTGAGATAAGCCCTCTAAAGCAGTGGGTACAGTGTTTGAGAAAGAAATAGGTGACTACCAGATAGAGGAAAGGAAATGGGGAATGCATTCCTTTCGCAAACTATTTTTCATGTTGAAAAATAGTGGGGCGATGTTTGTCCTGACGAAGGGTCTCGGCCCGAAACGTCGACTGCACCTCTTCCTAGAGATGCTGCCTGGCCTGCTGCGTTCACCAGCAACTTTGATGTGTGTTGCGTGAATTTCCAGCATCTGCAGAATTCCTTGTGGGGCGATATGTTTGGGCAGCCAACTGATTCAGCAGAACAAATGGGACGGAGCGAGGGTCCAAGAGCAATAATGGTGGTGCAGTATATAGTACACAGCCAAGTGCTTCTGCTAAATGTGAATCCACGATGGTGTGCTTATGATTCATATTCAGTGCCTTGAAAAAGTATTAAGCCCCCACAACTATTTTCACATTTTACTGCAACACACGCACACATAAAATGCTGGAGCGAACTCAGCAGGTCAGGCAGCATCTGTGTAAATGAATGAACAGTCAACGTTTCAGGCTGGAAAAATAGATGAAAAGTCAGAGCAGTAAGGTGGGGAGATGGGAGGAAGAAGTGTAAGGTAGTCGGTGAGCGGTGAAACTGGAAGCGGGGGGGTGAAGTAAAGAGCTGGGAAGTCAATCGGTGAAAGAGATAAAGGGCTGGAGAAGGGGGAATCTGATAGGAGAAGGTAGAAGGCCATGGGAGAAAGAGAAGGGAGCACCGGAGTGAGCTGATGGGCAGGAAAGAAGCTAAGGTGAGTGGGGGAATGGAGAAGGGGAAATAATTACTGGAAGTTCGAGAAATCGATGTTGCTTGGATTTCCAGCATCTGCAGATTGTCTCCCACACCATCGCCGACTTTATCCGCTCAGGGGATCTCCCATCTACTGCTACCAACCTTATAGTTCCCACACCCTGCACTTCCCGTTTCTACCTCCTACCCAAGATCCACAAACCTGCCTGTCCTGGCCGACCTATTGTCTCAGCTTGCTCCTGCCCCACCGAACTCATTTCTGCATACCTCGACACTGTTTTATCACCCCTTGTTCAATCCCTTCCGTCCTATGTTCGTGACACTTCTCACGCTCTTGAACTTTTCGTTGATTTTAAGTTCCCTGGCCCCCACCGCTTTATTTTCACCATGGATGTCCAGTCCTTATGTGCTTCCATCCCCCAGCAGGAAGGTCTCGGGGCTCTGCGCTTCTTTTTGGATTCCGGACCTGATCAGTTCCCCTCTATCACCACTCTGCTCCGTCTAGCGGAATTAGTCCTTGCTCTTAATGATTTCTCCTTTGGCTCCTCCCATTTCCTCCAGACTAAAGGTGTAGTTATGGGCACCCGTATGGGTCCTAGCTATGCCTGCCTTTTTGTTGGGTTTGTGGAACAATCTATGTTCCGTGCCTATTCTGGTATCTGTCCCCCACTTTTCCTTCGCTACATCAACGACTGCATTGGTGCTGCTTCCTGCACGCATGCAGAACTCGTTGACTTTATTGACTTTGCCTCCAGCTTTCACCCTGCCCTCAAGTTTACCTGGTCCATTTCCGACACCTCCCTCCCCTTTCTAGATCTTTCTGTCTCTGTCTCTGGAGACAGCTTATCCACTGATGTCTACTATGGGCCTACTGGCTCTCACAGCTATCTGGACTGTTCCTCTTCTCACCCTGTCTCTTGCAAAGGCGCCATCCCCTTCTTGCAATTCCTCCGTCTCTGCCGCATCTGCTCTCAGGATGAGGCTTTTCATTCTAGGACGAGGGAGATGTCTTCCTTTTTTGAAGAAAGAGGCTTCCCTTCCTCCACTATCAACTCTGCTCTTAAACACATCTCCCCCATTTCACGTACATTTGCTCTCACTCCATCCTCCCACCACTCCACTAGGAATAGGGTTCCCCTGGTCCTCACCTACCACCCCACCAGCCTCCGGGTCCAACATATTATTCTCCGTAACTTCCGCCACCTCCAACGGGATCCCACCACTAAGCACATCTTTCCCTTCCCCCCTCTTTCTGCATTCCACAGGGATCGCTCCCTACACAACTCCCTTGTCCATTCGTCCCCCCATCCCTCCCCACTGATCTCCCTCCTGGCACTTATCCGTGTAAGCGGAACAAGTGCTACACATGCCCTTACACTTCCTCCCTTACCACCATTCAGGGCCCCAAACAGTCCTTCCAGGTGAGGCA
The DNA here is from genome assembly GCF_963921235.1 of Mobula hypostoma. Classification (NCBI taxonomy): domain Eukaryota; kingdom Metazoa; phylum Chordata; class Chondrichthyes; order Myliobatiformes; family Myliobatidae; genus Mobula; species Mobula hypostoma. The sequence continues at coordinate 52,319,273 of NC_086098.1, read as the reverse complement.
TCACTTCACCTGTGAGTCGACTGGGGTGATATACTGCGTCCGGTGCTCCCGATGTGGCCTTTTATATATTGGTGAGACCCGACGCAGACTGGGAGACCGCTTTGCTGAACATCTACGCTCTGTCCGCCAGAGAAAGCAGGATCTCCCAGTGGCCACACATTTTAATTCCACATCCCATTCCCATTCTGACATGTCTGTCCACGGCCTCCTCTACTGTAAAGATGAAGCCACACTCAGGTTGGAGGAACAACACCTTATATTCCGTCTGGGTAGCCTCCAACCTGATGGCATGAACATCGACTTCTCTAACTTCCGCTAAGGCCCCACCTCCCCCTCGTACCCCATCTGTTACTCATTTTTATGCACACATTCTTTCTCTCACTCTCCTTTTTCTCCCTCTGTCCCTCTGAATATACCTCTTGCCCATCCTCTGGGTCACCCCCCCCCGTCTTTCTTCCCGGACCTCCTGTCCCATGATCCTCTTGTATCCCCTTTTGCCTATCACCTGTCCAGCTCTCGGCTCCATCCCTCCCCCTCCTGTCTTCTCCTATCATTTTGCATCTCCCCCTCCCCCTCCAGCTTTCAAATCCCTTACTCACTCTTCCTTCAGTTAGTCCTGACGAAGGGTCTCGGCCTGAAACGTCGACTGCACCTCTTCCTATAGATGCTGCTTGGCCTGCTGCGTTCACCAGCAACTTTGATGTATGTTGCTTGAATTTCCAGCATCTGCAGAATTCCTGTTATCTGCAGATTTTGTCATGTTTGTTTCCACATTTTACTGTCTCATTTTCTAAATTTAAAATATACTGAAGTAGGATTTTTGAGCAATAGTGCATCATGTCAAATTAAAAGGAAACAATTCAAAAGCTGTCAACAATTTACTAAAAATCAAAACCAAAATAGTGAAAAAGTATTAATCTCTATTGTAATTACAACACTAACTCTCCTCAGGTACAATATTAAATATTATCTTACCAACTCACCCAGATTGTTGATGTAGAAAATTAGACAATCACCTGTTTTCAATGAATTCATAAGAATAAATATATTATGGTATATTATGGTAGATTTTCAACAGACCAAATCAAAATGTGGACAAAACAGCATTCAGTACAAGTTAGGGAAATTATAATAGCACAAATCTGGGAACAGGTACAAGACTATCTCAAAAGCACTGAACATACCTCAGAGTTCAGTGAAGTCCATCGTAAAAAAGGGGAAAAATATGAAACCACAGGCACACTGTTCAGGTCAGGCTGCCCCTCCAAATTTAGAAGAATGGCATTTGAAAGAGGGGCTTCTGTGACACCAACAGTCACTCTGAATGAGCTGCAGAAGTCAGTGTCTGCAACTGGAGATGAAGTTCACGGCTCCACAATCTCTAAGGCTTTGCATTAAAAGGATATTTATGGAAGAGTGACAAGGAAGAAGACCTGACTTTAAAAAAAGCGTTTCCTTGCCAGTAAAGACTTTGCAAAGCATCACTTAGAAGTTACCGTAAAGATGTGGAAGAAGGTCTTATGGTCAGATGAGACTAAAGTGGAACTTTTTGGCCTCACCACTTGGATTTATGTGGCATAAATCTAATACAGTACTGTGCATCAGTCAGTTAACACCATCCCTACTGTACAGTATGGCGCATACATCATGCTATGGGGATGCTTTCATTAGCAGGGAATAGAAATCTGGTCAGGATTGATGGGAAGATGAATATTGCTAAATGCAGGATATCTTGTGCAGAGAAATCCTGGATAAAAACCTGCTAGTCTCTGCCAGAAAGCTTAAGCTGGAGAAGAACTTTGTCTTTCAGCAGGATAACGACCCAAAGCACACAGCCAGAGCGGCTATGGAGTGGCTTCAAATGAAGAAGATTGATGACCTTGAGTGGTCCAGTCAGAGTCTTGACCTTAACCCGAATGAACATCTCTGGCAAGACCTCAAGATTACTGTCCACTGCTGCACCTCAATCAACCTTGCACAGATTGAGCAATTTTGTTTTGCAAGAAGGATTGGGCAAACCTTGCTCCATCATGTTGTGCAAAGCCAATAGAGACTTATTGAAAAAGTCTACTGGCTGTAATAGTTGTGGAAGGTGGTTCAACTAAGTACTGAGCGACGGGGGATGAATATTTTTGAACTGCTGAGATCTCCGTTTCTCAATTTTTAGTTTTTCATGCTTTACAATCTTCCCTGTTTTGGGGGCTCTGCTGTGAAAAAAGGAGCATGAGATTCACAAATAAAAAATCTTTGTTTAATTGGTCAAAATCCCTGGTGGTAATACTCATCTATGTGAACAAGGGGTTGAGGGCTGAATAATTTTACAAGGCACTATATATTCTAATAACATGTAAAGAAATAAGAGGGTAAGTCGGATGAATTGTGGCTAAAGGATTCGGATTCATTTATTTGTCACACGTACATCAAAACATACAGTGAAATGGGCTGCTTGTGTCAACAATCAACACAACCTAAGAATGTGCTGGGGGCAGCCGGCAAGCTTCACTACACATTCTGGCACCAGCATAGCATGGCGATAATCTTCAGCAGAACAGCACAAGCAATAAAACAAAACAACAGCAGCAAAACAAGCCCCTTTCCCCGGGGATTGCTAGTCTTCATCCACAGCACTTGCCAACTCAACATCAGTCTACATGGATCGCTGGCCTTCAAATTAGCTAGGCCGCAGTTTGAGAACTGTGTGCAGTTCTTGTCACCACACTATAGGTGACGGCATCTGTGGTGGCAAAGGAATAGTGGCCGTTTCAGGATAAGACCCTGAGATGAAGTTCAGTGCGCTTCGAAGTCCGATGCAGATGCCACTGCACCACTGGTTCTTGCCTCTACACCAACTGGTCATGTAAACTGTCCTGTGAGGCTCGAGTTAAAAAGGTGGGTTGCTGGGCAGTGCACCTCATTGGGCTGGAATGGCCTGTTTTCTGTTTTGCACTGTATATCTAAATAAATAAATGTGAGAGCTTGTGAATGTCCTGACTAAGGTCCGTGTAGACCATATGAAACACACTACACTTGTGGACATACTTAGTCACCTCCTCAAAAATTTCAATCAAATGTGACAGACAGGACCATTCCTTAACAATGCCATACTCATTATTCCTGATTAATCCATACTAAGTGCAGATTAACCTGATTCCTCAAAGGTATCCCCCCATAATATCACTACCACTGATCTAGACTCACCGACATCCTACAACTTCACACTCAGACTGCCACCTTAGGATTCCTGATGTGGGGAGCCAAAATATCAACAGTTCCTTTCCTCTCACAGATGGTGCTCAACTTGTGAAATTCCTTCAGCAGATTATTTGTTGTTCCTGAAGATTAGATCCAGTGTTACCCTTCTTTAGTAAGACTTTCAAAGTACTGTCTTGAAAAGCCCACAAGACCACACTGAAATCACTCAAAAACTCAATACAAGGTTTAAAACAAAACTTGTTTTCTAGTTTCACAGCACTTTTAGTCACACAATTCTGAATTTAAGTACTTTCAGAAACAGAATACTTTGAAGACCCACTGGCCAGTGTTCAGTCTTGGTCAGTTTCCTCCAATGTCCCAGACTCAGGGTCTTCTTCAGTGGTTGGATTCCAGACTCACTGCTATTAGTTATTTCATGAGACATTCTTTTATATATTTTTTCACATAACATACCTTAGGGATATTGCTTAGTGTTTTATTGGTAATAAATATAGTGAATCTGGCTATAAATCCATATAAGAATACCTTATATGTATATCTTTTCTACATAAATATGGATATCTTATACAGTTAGTACGGTATGTGTTTCTTTAACTCCTTCAAATTCCTGTTAGTGCTGTTCCACAGTTACCTCAACCATCAGTTCTTTAATTATCACTGTTCCTGTTTGTGCTTTTGTGCTCTATTAAATTCTGTCTTTAACAAGGCGTCAGTTCCCAAAACATCCCCCTATTTGCTGTTCTGTTTTCTAGATGGTTCACTGTAGGATAGTTCAATGTGGGATGCAAAACTATCTCAGTGATGTCCTTGGTTGAGATGCACCAGGTGACAATCATGTGACCTTCCCTCACTGTGCTCTTTGCTCTTGGTTTCCAACATCTCTTCCTAGCCAGCAGAGTGTCCTCCCAGATCCTGAAGGGATACCTGACATCCAATGTTCCCTCTATTTGTAATGACCAGTGTGCGCAAAAATCTTGGCTGTGCAATTTTTTTGCCCTGTGACAACAACGTGTGCGCACTGAATATTTCTTCAATAAAAACAGTATAAATAAGCCTGTTCTGAAATCTGCAGATAAATCATTGCAAACTCCACGCTGTTAACACCGTCTGCATCAGAAAACAAAAAAGGAAATGTGATTGTGCACAGACATGAAATATATTGGACATGCCAATAAGATAGAGGGTGACAACCTTTTGTGCACAGTTTAAATTCCTTTGCGTGCTAGTAGCAAAAGATGATTGCGGGCACACATGTACAGTTGATATCCCTTTCTGGCTGCCAGGGTACTCCCAACGTTCAAAGTACATTTCCTATCAAAATACAGATACAAAATACAACCTTGAGTTTCATCTTCTTGCTAGCAGCCTCAAAACAATGAAACGCAATATTCCCCATTAGTGAAACACACACAACAAAGAACATCAAACCCCCAATGTGTGAAAAAAGAACAAATCATGCAAACAATAAAATCGTAAACAAATAACATACAGAACATTTACCGTATAGTCACCAAAAGTGAGTCCACAGCCACGGAACCAGTTCAGCGCTGAGGTGATCGGCGATGGTTGCACACAACAAACGCAGAGTCAGTTCAGTGCTGAAGTGAGTAAACCTCGTGGAGTAATGGGCTAAGCACAGGTTCATCCTTTGTCCTCAGCCTTGATGCCTTGATCAAATTGTGCAAATAGTAAAAAAAAAACATGAAAAATGAATTGCAGAGTCCCTGAAAATGAGTCCACAGCTGCGGTTCAGCATTATTTAGATGAGTACTTGAAACACCACAGCAGAGAAGGCCAGGGGCAAGTGCTGGGAAATGGCATTAGTGCAAATCGATACTAGGCAGATAGCATGGACACTGTGGAACAAAGTACCTGTTCCCATATTGTATGTCTATAACTCTCAGCTTACTTAAAAACCAAAATATTGCAGAGGCTGGAAATCTGAATTAAAAAAGGAAAATGTTTGAAAACTCAGTAGACAAAGCAGCATCTATAGAGGGCGAAGCAAATTTAATATTACAAATCAGTGAAATGCTACCTGATTAGCTGATTTCCAAATTTCCAACTTTCTACTTTTTAAATTCGATTTCCAGAAACTTGTGGTACCGTTTCTCTGCGTAACTGTGCTTTCTCGATTTACACTTCTCCAGACAGATTGGATATGTTTTAAAAGCATTCATTTCCCTCTCACTGATGGCACGAAAAGCAATAGTGTCACCAAGACAACCTTGGTTTTCAAATGTACATAGATAATTTTTAACTGTGCTAAGGGCAAGAAGACAACTAGGGAAAGAGTAGGGCCCATTAGAGACCGAAGTGGCAATCTGTTTTTGAAGCTGGAGAGTGAGTGAGGTTTTAAATGTAGATTTCTCATTTATTTTCCTATTGTTGCCTCCATCCCTCCACTTTCTGAAATTTAAATGCACGTTTACTCATGATTTCCTATTTCAGATGAGAAGTCTGAAATGTTAACATTTCTCTTTTCACAGATGCTACTTCAGCATTTTCTATTTTTATGTACAGAATATATCTGGAAACTTATCAGCCATATTTATCAGCAAATCATAAACACAAGAGATTCTGCAGATGCTGTAAATCCAGAGCAACACACACAAAATGCTAGAGGAACTCAGTAAGCCAAGCAGCATCTATAGAGAGGAATAAATGGTCAATGTTTTTGGACCGAGACCCTTCGTCACGACTGGAAAGGAAGGGAGAAGAAGTTGGGCGGGGGAAGGAGGACAAGCTAGAAGGCGATAGGGGAAGCCATGTGGGTTGGAAAGATAAAGGGGAATAAGGAGCAGCACTGAGTAGAGGTGATAGGCAGCTGAGTAGAACAGCTAAGAGGCCAGAGTGGGGAATAGAAGAAGAGCGAAGGGGAAAGGGGAAAAAAGAGAAAAAAGAAAAAAAATTATTGAAGAAGAAATAAATTTTCATGCCATCAGTTTGGAGGCTTCCCCAGATAGAAACTGAGGTGTTGTTTCTCCGTCCTGCAAGTGGAGGAGCACCACATCATCGTGTCAGAATAGGAGGTCATGGACCACCAAATCAGAATGGGAATGAGGATAGGAATTAAAATGATAGGCCATCAGGATAATTATGCTTTTGGCAGATGGAGTGGAGGTGCTCAAAAAATTGTTCTCACAATTTACAGTACGTTGGGTATGACGGGTGTCGGCCCGAAACATCAACTGTACTCTTTTCTATAGATGCTGCCTGGCCTACTGAGTTCCTCCCACATTTTGTGCACTTGGCTTGGATTTCCAGCATCTGCAAATTTTCTCTTGTTTGTGATTAACTTCCAGATCTAAATCATTGACATATAACGTAAAAACAATCAGTCCCAACATAGACCCTGTGGAATGCCACTAGTCACCAGAAGCCAGTCAGAAAAGGCTCCCATTATTTCCACTCTTGTCTCCTGCCACTGTTTTATCCATGCTAGAATCTTCCCTGTAATGCCATGGCCTCATAGCTTGTTAAGCAATAGTAGCACCTTGTCAAAGGCCTTCTGAAAATAAATCCAATTACACAACATTAACTGATTCTCCTTTGTCTATCCAGCTTGTTATTTCTTCAAAGAATTCCAACAGATTTGTTAGGCAAGATTTTCTCTTGTGAAAATCATGCAGACTATGGCCTATTTTATCATGTGCCTCCACAATAATCGACTCCAATATCTTCCCAACCACTGAGCTCAGACTAACTAGCCTATAGCTTCTTCTGCTTCCCTCCCTTTTTGAACAGTGAAGTGACATTTGCAATTTTCTAGTCTTCCAGAATCTAGTGATTCTTGAAAGATCATTATTAATGCCTCCATGATCTCTTCTGCCACCTCTTTCAGAACTCTGGGGACTTATCTAACTTCAGACCTTTCCATTTCCCTAGAACCTTCTCTCTAGTTATGGTAACTTCACAGACTTCATGACCCCGACACCTGGATCTCCCATCATACTGCTAGTGTTTTCCACCATGAAGACTGATGCAAAATACTTATTCAGTTCATCTGCCATTTTATTGTCCCCCATTCCTACTCTTCAGCATCATTTTCCAGTGGTCCAAAATCCACTCTCATCTCTCTTTTACACTTGGGTATCTGAAGAAAATCTTGCTATCTTCTTTAATATTATTGGCTAGCTTAGTTTCATATTCCATCTTTACCCTTTTAATGACTTTTTAACTTGCCTTCTATTGGATTTTAGAAGCTTCCCAAACTTCCCACTAATTTTTGCTCTATTATATGCCCTCTTTTTGGCTTTTATGTTGGCTTTGACTTGCCTTGTTAGCCACAGTTGTGTCATCTGGGACCGAGGTGAATAGACATTTATTCACCTGGAAGTCAGTGAACTTTTAGACTCCACCCAGAGGGCTCTGAAAGTATAGTCACTGAGTATATCAAAGGCAGAGATTGATAGATTTTTGGATATCAGGAGAATCAAGTTATAGGGAGTTGGTGCAGGTCAGAGGAGAATTCCTCTTTGGCTCCTGTGTTGCTTTCAGGGCTCTGACAGGTGTTGTTGATTGTGGGGCCCATTTTTGCATTACACCAAGCCTTCTGAGGCATTTGCTTTTAGACAATAGACAACAGACAATAGGTGCAGGAGCAGGCCATTTGGCCCTTTTCTCACAAGGAAAGTCATTGAGACACCAGATTAGCTCATTCTTAATGATGCAACAATAGCACCCACCATTATCACCACTACCACCAACTTCCCAATAATGACAGTGTAAAATTTGCAGATTTTCCCCTTCTTGAAGGCCTACTCTCCACTTTACTGCTTGATCTGATGTCTTCCATCTGATTAGGTCTCACCCAGGATGGTGAAGTTGTTGAGTTCTTGGGCCACGCTAATACTATTTAGGTCTGTCACTAAGAAGGCCCCAATACACCAGGTGCTAAACTTTGAGGAGTACTTAATGCTTGATGCTTTGCTAGATTAATAGCATCATAATGCATGGGAATAGGCCCTTTGGCCCAACTAGTCAATGATGATGAGGATTCCCATCTAAGCTAATCCTGTTTGCCCTTATTTGGCCCATAGCCCTCTAAACTTATCTATCATATGCCTATCTGAGAACCATTTTAAATGTTGTGAATGTACCTACCTCAATCACTTCCACTGGCAGGTCATTCCATATCCTGACCACCAACTGGATCATCAGAGAGTGATCTCTTTCCTCTGACCTATAACCTGAACTATGCCTTACAGATCTTGAATCCTCTACCACAGGAAAAGTCTGCACATCCACTCTATCTTAATGAGTGGTGATCTTAAAGAGGTAGATAAAATTATGGACCTTATAATTTTTTAAGGATCAGCCTTCATTGTAAGTTTCAATGAAAAACGTCCAAACCTGCTTAACCTCTCTCTATAACTCAGCCCCTGGGGTCCCAGCAGCTCTAGTAAATCTCATCTGTGCTTTTTCCAGTTTAATAGCATGTTCCTATAGCAGAGTGATCAAAATTGGACATAATATTCTCTCTAGTAATAGACGTTTCAACCCTGGGAAAAAAAAATGATACTGATCATGCCCTCTAAACCAGGAAACATCTCAACTGCGACCTCTCCAGTCTTCACACCCCTCCTATAGAAGGGAGATCAGAATTGAATGCAATACTACAAATGCAGCCTGACTAGAGTTTTACATAACTTCCCGAGTCTTGAACTCAATGCCTTGACTAAAAAAGGCAAGCATACCCATATGCCTTCTTCAACATACTTTCAACCCATGGAGTTATTGACCTGCATCCCAAAATCCTTCGGTACATAAACATCAAGTCTCAATGCACTCTCCCTGTACATTCGATCTCCCAAAATGCCACACCTAACATTTTGCCAGATTATATCCAATATGTCATTTCTCTGCCCATATCGGTATCTGATCTATGTTTCACAATGTCGTCTACACTATCCACAACACTGGCCGTCTTGAATCAATTTGGCCGGTAAGTGAAGACTGCAACTCAGCGAAAGCATTACTAACCGTTGCCCCTCCCCCAGTGCATTTGGAAAGCTCCGGATTGGCATTAGATTATATCAGCAAATTGCAATCACCCAATGTATTGCAATGGGTGGAGGAACCCAGTGTGAATTTTTGAGGTTGGGGTTAGCAGAGTCTCCCCTTACCAGCATTCACCCTTAAGTAAAATGTATATTTTAAACATCAGAATCAGGTTTAATATCATCGGCATATGTCGTGAAATTTGTTAACTTTACAGCAGCGGTACAATGCAATGCATAATATAGAAAAATAAGTAAATCAATTACAGTAAGTAAAGTATACTAAAAAGGTTAAATTAAAATAGTGCAAAAACAGAAATAGTATATGTTTTTAAGTGAGGCCGTGTTCATGGGTTCAATGTCCATTTAGGAATCGTATGGCGGAGGGGAAGAAGCTGTTACTGAATCGCTGAGTGTGTGCCTTCAAACTATTGTACCTCCCTCCTGATGGTAACAGTGAGAAGAGGGCATGTCTTGGCTAATGGGGTTCCTTCACAATGGATGCCGCCTTTATGAGGCACCGCTCCTTGAAGATGTCTTGGACATGGCGGAGGCTCGTATCCAAGATGCAGCTGACTAAATTTACAACTTTCTGCAGCTTCTTTCGATCTTGTACGGCAGCCTCCTCCATACTGGACAGTGATGCAGCCTGTCAGAAAGCTCTCCATGGTAAATGAACTGAGGCAAATAAACATTCCACTTAACGACGAATACACACACACACACATCACTGCGCAGACTCCTTTGTTTCCAAAACTAAAACTAACAAAGGAACTAGCCCTTTAACAATCACAGTGCTTATAGCGAACATTATCCAATACAGGGCTGGTTTGTAAAACCGATGATCCTATTGTAAATAAGTAGAGGCTACGTGCGCATGTGGAAGATACCACTATAATCCCACGGGGTGAAAAGTAGTTCTTTTATTGGCGTTGAAGGTCACACGTCAAATGTTAATTACTTATAGGGCATCAAGGAATTTACAAAATGCTCAGCCCGAGCCTAATAGTTGTTTGCTGTGTTCTACCTTAGATTATTCAATGTTGTGGCCAGTTCCATACTGTAACCGCTCACGTTTTGACTTGTCGCCCGACTCCCTAACTGAATTTGCTATTGCTTCACATTTACTGAGTTCCGCACTTTCCTAATTAAATACTCCACTGTCAGGCCAGTAACCTTCAACATTCATGGGTTTGTGGACTCGGGTAACGTCAGTCTTTCTATTTACCAAATTTGATGAGTTAGTTATTTAAGTGTTATGCCCCTTTAAAGGTACAGGGAACTTTTTTTTGGATCGTAGGGGTAACCCGCGTTCTCTGAGTTCGCGAGTGCACTACAGAAGGTAGACGACAGCGAAGCGTCTCGGCCCGAAACGTCAACTATACTTCTTTCCATAGATACTACCTGGCTTGCTGAGTTCCTCCAGCATTTTGTGTGTGTTGTTTGGATTTCCAGCATCTGCAGGTTTTCTCGTTTGTGCACTTTCTTGACGTTGTTATTGAACGCAAGCACCGAGTTCCTTCCGTAGTCACTGGGGAGAGCGGGCAAAAAGAGAGAGCCTGAACTGGTGGCAAAGTACAAGGTGTGCCGCCAATTGTGAGATCTGATTACATTGGTTAACTGAGACTTGACGAAGAAGCGAACAAAGATAGAGAGGGAGGGCTTTTGTGGACTGTTCCTGGCTTGTTCATTAGGACGCTGTCACGTCAGCTCCGGATCCAACTGCTAAGCGTGAAGCGGTAAGAAGTGTTGAATTTATTAAAGCGTGTACTACTGCCAGGGCTGACGAACACAATAATACAGTAGAAATAAATGCAAGACAAAAAGACGCTTTTCACACAGTGACAATCTAAGTGGGCCTGAACGAAGGGATTGGGGGAAGTGGTGATAAAATCAACAAACGAGCTCGTGCAGAATCCCAGCCTGGAAAAGGGGGGAGAGCAGTCTGTGGTGTTGCAAACAATGAGATACACTTCCAGGAGAAGTGTCATTGCCCACTATGTGATTCCAAGGCTTAATTGATGTGGGCATTCAGGCTACTGTGCGGGGTGGGGGAACGGAAGACTTCGGGAGGGTTCAGCAACGATTTGGTGCCGGAGAGGCTCTCTGAGAAGGACAGTGCTTGAGATGTCGCAATTCAGAGGGCAGTGTATCAACTTAATTTTTAAACGCTTCAATTAACTTGACAAATTTGAGAAGATCGCGAAACCGATGAGCGAGGCGAAGGCGATTAGGAATTTATCAAAACGAGTTGGCCGAAATCTGTGCAGTCATATCAGATTATAATTCAGAAGGTATGTGTGAAGAATGTGTTTGCGTGACAAGTACTTAGTGAAAGTCGTCAAAATAGATGCAGATGTAGATAATAGCTGAAGATGCAGGTAACACGAAATAACAGAAGTTTAGTTATTTGGGCAATTAGAAGTCTGAGCAAAGGTTTTGCGGTAGTTCTGATGAAAGGTTATCACCCTGAAGCGTCAGCTCTCTTTGGAAAAAAGCACTGCTGCTGACTGATCTGCTGCGTATTTTCCCCATTTCTAGTTTTCACTTCAGTACACAAGTTTAAACAAAACTTGCTGTGTGGTAGTGAGCTACACTCTCAGTATTGCTTCCAGTTTGGGTGACGAGCCCAGGGTGTGTGTAGGGAGGGGCTATTAAAGAGTAGAAAAAAAAACTTACTTAGAACTCCCGATTTAGGACTTCAAGAAGCTAAGATACAATTTTGTGAATAATGAAGGGAGGTCTAATTTAAAAAACCTCTTAAAAACAGGATAGGTGGAGAAGATTTAAATTGAAAGCTATATATAGATAAACATACTGAATGCAAACCAGAGTAGGAAAGTCTTTGGGGATTTTTTGAAAAGCAGTTGAATACCGTGAGAGGAATACTATAACCGCTACTCATGTGCCTAGTATAGTTCCCTTTTTGGAGACACTAGAGACTGCCTTTTCTGCTCATATTGACCGTCAAAACATGGAGAAACCATCATGAACTACTACAACTCCCCAATGACCCTGTGATTTCAGTCTCTCAGGTCAACGTGCGAGCAGCCTTCAGGAGGGTGAACCCAGGTAAAGCATCTGGGCCAGACGGGGTGTGGTAAACCATGTATATAGGTTGAAACTGGGTTACCTGTCTGGACATGCCTGGACATGCCCCTCTGTTGACTGCTCCTGTGGCTCCACCCACAGACCCCTGAATAAAGGCGATTGTGTCACTGTTCCTCCCTCAGTCCAGGACAGATATTCAGCATGGACATGGGTCCATTTTACTGTTAATAAAAGCCTTTCAGGTATTTACTTTACTTCCAGTCTTTTGGAGTAATTGATAGTGCATCACAGGGTAACTAAAGACCTGTGCTAATGAACTGGCTGGCCTGTTCACTGAGATCATTAATCTCTCACTTCAGCTGTCTGAGGTACCCACCTACTTCAGGCAGACTTCAATTACACTGATGCCCAAGAGGAACATGGTTATCTTCCTCCAGGACTATCTTCCAGTAGCATACATCCACAGTGATGAAACATATAAACTCCTGTCTGAGAAGCAACTTGGGTCCGTTCCAATCCAGAGCCACAGGCCCACGGCAGATACCATCTTATTGGCTCTTCACTCAACCCTGGAACATCTGGACAGCAAAGATGCTTACATCAGGATGCTCTTTATCGACTACAGCTCAGCATTCAATAGCATCTTCCCCTCAAAGCTAATCAATAAGCTTCACGACCTTGGCCACAATACCTCCTCATGCATTGGCTCCTCAATTTCTTCACTTGCAGATCCCGATCAATTCAGATTGGCAACATCTCCACAGACTCCATCAGAACAGGTGCCTCGCAAGACTGCATGCTTAGCCCCCTTCTCTACTCACTTTACACTTTACACTGTTGCTAAGCATTGCTGCAATGCCACATTCAAGTTTGTTGACAACACCACTGTCGGAGGTCGAATCAAAGTTGGTATTGAATCAGCATATAGGAGGGGCATTGAATATCTGGCTGAGTGGTGTCTCAACACCACCCCTTATTTCACCCCTTGACAGTAAAACCAAGGAGCTGACTTCAGGAGGAAGAAACCTGTGGTCTGTCAGCCTGGCTTCGTTGAAGGATCAGAGGTGGGGAGGGACAGCAGCTTTAAATTCCTCGGTGCTATCATTTCGGAGGAATTGTCCTGGGCCCAATATGCGTCGAATTATGAAGAGAACACAGCAGTGCCTCTAATTCCTTTGGAGCTTGTGAAGATTTGGCATGACATCTAAAACTTCTATAGATGTAGGAGGAGGAGCTTAGGAGAACAATGGAGCCTAACGGCGACTCCTTTGCTTGGATCTTCAGAAACAGCTCTATTTCTATCTTTAATATCTATTTTTCCCCTTCAGGGTTCCTTTGAAGATCCTGACCTGGAGTTACGCACTGACTTCGGTTCTTTGTGGGAATGGGACACCTTCTCGGGTTCTCAAGACTGGCCACTATTTGATATACCAAAGTCGTGGCCTAGAAAACTAGCGAGCTGTCAGGGTTCCGGGATTTCATGGCTCTGGAGGCGGGCAGACTCGAGGGCGATGCCACTGCAGGAAACTAGTGTGTCGTGGGAGACAGAAGATTGAAAGCAGCAAGCTGGCTACTGGCTTTGGGCCCAGAGACCCGAGTTCTTTGAGCACAGAACTCGGAAGAAGCAGCGCAACAGACTTTTAACTTCATAAATCAGTGAGTTGTTTGTTATGTCTTCCCTCTCTCTGTGAAACAGGGACACCTCTTTTTCCCTTATTAGGGAGAGAGAGAGCCCGTGGTGTGTCAAATTATCGGGTGAATGAGTAGTCTTTGGGGTACTGCAAATTTTTTTATCTTTGTTGACGCTTTGCTGCACCAATAGTGCTCGGTGGGGGCGGTCGTTGCTTTGCTGCTGTTTTTGCATGGGAGGGGCAGCTTCTAACATTAAACTATCATTCATTCTTTGGGGCACTCCTCTGTTTTCGTGGATGTTTGTGAAGAAAAAGAATTTCAGGATGTATATTGTATACATTTCTCTGACATTAAATGTACCTTTGAAACCTTTGAGATGTGTGACTGCATCACAGCCTGGAATGGAAACACCAATGCCCTTGAATGAAAATCCTATAAAAGTAGTGGATATGGCCTAGTCCATCACAGGTAAAGCCCTCCCCAACATTGAGCACTCCTACATGAACCATTTTATCGCCAGAAAGCAGCATCCATCATCAGGGACCCCTACCATGAAGGTCATGCTCTCTTCTCACTGCTGTAATCAGGAAGAAGGTACAGGAGCCTCGTGACTCACCACCAGGTTCAGGAACAGTTATTGCCCCTCAAACATGAGGTTTTTGAACCACTGAACTTCATTTGCCCCACCACTGAAAAGTTTCCACAACCTGAGGACTGACTTTCAAGGACTCTTCACTTCATATTCTCCATATTTATTGTTTATTTGTTTGTTCCCTTTTTGTATTTGCACAGTTCATTGTTTTTCTGCACACTTTGAATGCCCAAGCTGGCAAGGCCTTTCATTGATTCTGTTATAGTTACTAATCTATTAGGGATTAATTGAGTATCTCTGCAAGGAAATGAATCTCAGGGTTTTCTATGAGATATATATGTGTGTGTGTGTGTGTGTGTATGTGTATATATATGTAATTTGACAATAAACTTGCTTTGAACTTTTGAACATGTTGGAATCTGAACCTATAATAAGTTGCTGGAAGAATTCATTGGGTCAAGCAGCACCTATGGAGGCAAAGGGATGATATAATTGGAAGTTGTCAAACTGGTGGAGAACATGAGAGGTGCAATAGATGTAGGTGAGAAGGGACTGGACAAGAGATGGGTTGGGTATCAAAGTATGAAGAGGTGAGCCTGATGGAACTAGAGCAGGCAGAAACAAAAGGTCTACTAGGGCAGTCCTGTTTGTAGAAAATGTGTTAGAGATAAAAGTGAGCAGTGTAGTTTGGGATACTATGATATCAAGGCTAGATATCCTGATGTTCTGAGATTTTTAACAGTCTGAGAGATGGTGGCCTGGTGTTTGTTGGTGGGGTCATGGTCTAGGGGGAGGTGTGAGGAAATATCAACTGTCCCCTGGCCTCTGCAAGGTAGTAGTCTGCGCCAGACAACACTGCCACCACCTTATTTGCAGATTGGTGCAAAGTGAATATTGAAAGGGGCTAAAGTTGGAATGGGTAATTTGATTGGGCAAGTTCAGACAGTTGATGCCATGTTGGCAATTAGAAATGAGAAAGGTCAAAAAAAGATAAGAGGCCAGAAGGAGGTGTACAAGTGGAGAGCCAAGTGCTGGAAATGTGAAGAAAGTGTCACCAGTGGGGATATGGATTCCCTGCTGAAGAAGTTGCCTCAGTGGTGAAGATTACAGAAGAAGAGCTCTGTCATGTTGGTTCTGGAATTTTTTGAGGTGTGTGCACGATGGTACAAAAGTGAGGCTGTGCTGAAAACTGACATCATGGTGTTAGAGGGAGTTTGTGGGGGGGGGGAGGTGATGGTAGGTGTGGTGCTGGGGTGAGGGGCAAGGCCAGAGGACCATCACTTTATCACTTTACCTTAATGGATGATGCTTGTCTTGTTCTTCCAGCGGCTTAATTTTTCTTACAATTCCTTATTTGTGTCCACCTTTTAATCTTTAAGACCACAAGACATTGGAGCTGAATTAGGCCATTTGGCCCATCAAGTCAGCTCTGCCATTCCATCATGGGTGATTTATTATTCCTCTCAATCCCATTCTCTTGACTTTTCCTTGTAGCCTGACTAATCAAGAACCTATCAACCTCTGCTTTAAATATATTCAATGACTTGATCTCCACACTCACCTGTATCAATGAATTCCACAAATCCACTACCCTCTGGCTAAAGAAATTCCTCCTCATCTCTGTTCTAAATGAACATCCCTCTATTCTTAAACTGCACCCTTTGGTCCTAGATTCTCATTATCGGAAACCATCCTACCTCTATCCTGACTTTTAGATATAACCAAAGTGACTATACCCTTACAGCTGGTTTGATCATTCTGTGGTGGACTGCTATGTAAGATTATAGAGTGATAAAATAGTACCACACAGTAAAAGGCCCTTTGGCCCATCTAGTCCATGCTGGCCTGCATCTGGACCATAGCCCTCCATAACATACTTTTTTCCACATAAGAATGCAAAGAACCTAACTTTTATTAGGTGAAAGTGGAAAGTATCCTCAATTTTCGATGTGAGTGGCATAATCTGTCTGAAGAATCATTGAATGATACAATTGTAATAGGCTTGGGTGTTTATTTGATCTGTGATTAACACTAACTAAGGCAAAGTTATTTTGATCTTGGGGCCATTATGTCTATGTGTAATCTGAACAAACTTTCACCATGATGATAGCTTAAAGGTTTTTTTAAATTATAAGAACATAGAACATAGAAATTTACAGCACATTACAGGCCCTTCAGCCCACAATGTTGTGCTGACCATGTAACCTACTCTAGAAACTCCCTAGAATTTCCCTAGTGCATAGCCCTCTATTTTTCTAAGCTCCATATACCTATCTAAGAGGCTCTTAAAAGACTCTATTGTATCCACTTCCACCTCTCTGTGTAAAAAAAACTTACCCCTGACATCGCCTTGGTACCTATTTCCAAGCACCTTAAAACTATGACGCCTCGTGTTAGCGATTTCAGTCCTGGGAAAAAGCCTCTGGCTATCCACACAATCAACGCCCCCCATTATCTTATACACCTCTATCAGGTCACCTCTAATCCTCCGTCATCCAAGGAGAAAAGGTCAAGATCACTCAACCTATTCTCATAAGGTATGCTCTCCAATCCAGGCAACATCCTTGTAAATCTCCTCTGCACTCTCTCTATAGTATCCCCATCCTTCCTGTAGTGAGGTGACCAGAACTGAACACAGTACTCCAAGTGGAGTCTGACCAAGGTCTTATATAGCTATAGCATTACCTCACGGCTCTTGATCTCAATCCCACGGTCGATGAATGCCAACACATTATACGTCTCCTTAAAAACACTGTCAACCTGTGCAGCAGCTTTGACTGTCCAATAGACACGTACTCCAAGATCTCTCATATCCTCCACATTGCCAAGAATCTTACCGTCAATTTTTTTTCTTTTTCTTACAGAAACATCTGCATGATAAGCTAGGGCACATCATCAGTGGTGTTACCTGGGGTCGTCGGGTGTTTCAGATCTTTCAGCATCATACACCCTCGCCCAGGCGACCCGACCGGGGTTGATCGGACCCCGGCCTGTGCCCTAGCAGCAGCCCACGGATCTGCCCTTTTTATCCAGAGCCATCTTGACGCTTTCTCTGCTGCATCTGTGATGGTAGAAATGGCTCTCCTTCTTCTCTCCCCTGTGATTCCAAGTGCAGTGTATACTTTGCAGAGCCGCTGGCCTGCAAAGCCATGACACCAAACCTCCACGGGCCAACACTTTGCTCTCTGGTCTCTTCTTTGGCAGTTTTTCTTCAGATCTTCGTATTTGGCTCTT
The DNA here is from genome assembly GCF_963921235.1 of Mobula hypostoma. Lineage (NCBI taxonomy): Eukaryota > Metazoa > Chordata > Chondrichthyes > Myliobatiformes > Myliobatidae > Mobula > Mobula hypostoma. The sequence continues at coordinate 52,301,549 of NC_086098.1, read as the reverse complement.
TTCTGCTCGTAGGCCTCCTCCATGCGTTCTTCCCACGGCACTGTAAACTCAAGCATAAGAACATGCTTCAATGAGTCGAACCACAACACAAAGTCGGGCCGCAATGTAGTCTCTGTGATGTGGGGAGGAAACTGCAGCTGTTTTCCCAGGTCTGCTTTTAGCTTCCAGTCCTGCGCCGTGAAGAGCAACCCGGTTGCTTTCTGGTGTTCTGTTGGTCTCTCCCCTCTTTGACAAAGCAGATGGTATTCTTGACTGGACTTGTTTTCCGGCAGATGTTAAGGGTGCTGCAGATTGTCTCAGCAATTGTCCAGAGGACCTGGTCATGCCGCCACCGATAACGGCCATCGGCAAGAGCTCTGGGGCAGCAGCTCAAAATATGCTCTAGCGTACCGGTGTTCTCACAGAGGGGGCAAGCTGGTCGGAAGTGCAGGTTGGATGGGCTAGGAAGGGCGTCATAAACAGGCTGGATAAGGAACCTGATGCGATGTGGATTCACCTTCCAGAGATTGTTCCATGTGATATTTCGCTCGAACACCTGCTCCCATTTGGTCCAGGCTCCTTGCTGTTTCATTGCCATGCTCTGCTGGTCCTCTCCTCCTCCACAGCTGCCTTTCTGTCATTCTGGACCAGTTCTCGTCACTCTTTCCCTTGTACTTTGTCAAAATGGGGGACTTCAAGGCTTCCAAGTCCAACTCTTCCCTTGGCGACTGCCCCCACCAGCACTTTGTGGCGCAGTCACGCCTCAGCTTCTTCCACTGCAGCTTCTGCCTTCAAATTTGACCTACCAGAATGAACCACTTCGCACTTATCTGGGTTAAAGTCCATCTGCCACTTCTCAGCCCAGTTCTGCACCCTATCGAGTCCCACTGTAACCTCTGACAAACCTCCAGACTATCCACAACACCCTCAACCCCCGACCTTTGTGTCATCAACAGTTATTTATAGAATACTGAATAAATTTGCAGGTCTTTTAAATACTTAAATTGTTATATACCCGCAGGCCATTTTGTTGGTAATTCTACTTCTAACTACCTTTGAAACCAGAAAGACATTTCATACTCATCTTTGAATAATGCTGTGGTATCTTTTAATCTACCTGAAATGAGCTCTGAGAGTTCAAGCTCTCAGTATGATAAACCAGTCAGGGCAGTTGGGGAGAGAAAAAAAGAACAAATAATGGAGATGTTGTGAGATTCTGCAGATGCAGGAAATCTTGAGCAGCACACACACATGATGGAGGAACTCAGCAAGTCAGGCAGCATCTATGGAGGGGAATAAGCAGTTGATGTTTCAGGCTGAGACTCTTAAGGACTGGAAAAGAACGGGCAAGGTGCCAGAATAAGAGGGGGAGGGGAGGAAGTTCAAGCTGGCAGATGATAGGTGAAGAGGGAGGTGGATGGGTGGGGGAGGAGTGGATACTGAGAGAGAATGATGGAAATGAATAACATACTAAGGGTGTCTGTGGACAGAGAACAATGAAGATATACCCTTTGTCCTATCTATTTCATCCCCAGTCTCTACAACTAAGTTGCTCTTTTCACTTCTCAAGTTCTGTTGAACTGGAAAATCAACTGCATTTTTTTCTCCATAGGTGTTGCCTGACCTGGTGAGTATTTCCAGAATGTTGCTTTTATACCACCTATTGCTGTTTGAGGAAGAATTTTCCAAGCATTTTCTGCATATAGAAGCCTTTCCTAATTTCACTCCTGAAAAATCAGGTTCTCATTTTTTTTAAACTATCTTCATTAATCTTTGACTCCAACTTGATCTTCTGATGCCTTCTAATTTTTTTTCAGCATTTGCAGTATTTTGTTTCTTGTTGTAGTAGAAATCATTCTTTCTATCTGCCTTATTTCTCACCTTTGCCACTCCGGAATGATATCTGTATTTGTTAAGTAGGGTACCGTGCACAATGCTGATTTGATGGAGACAGATGTAAAAGCAGGGAGGAACGTCTGGAGAAACTTCTGAAATGCCCGCTTCGCTGCCGCAGCTACTGTGTGGTCTGGAAGCTCCAGAGGAGTAGGCCTCTGAATCCTCGGCTTTACTTGTTCTGGCGGCCAGGACGAGGTCGAAGGCGCTTGGCAGAGGATGGCGCTTCGAAGGCTGCATCGGAGGGGCTGGTTGGAGGCTCGAAGTTTTTGGACGGACTCAATCTGCTGTGGTCGGGTGCTTCCAGTGCATCGGCGGTTGTCAGTTGTCGGTGCATGGAGGTTAATGGCAGGGAGAGTTTCTCCCTTTATGCCGCCTGCTATCGGGAACTATAGGAGTCGATTGGGACTTGAGACTTTTTTTTACCGTGCCCATGGTCTGTTCTTTATCAAATTATGGTATTGTTTTGCACTGCTGTAACTATATGTTATAATTATGTGGTTTTGTTAGTGTTAGTCTTTGGTTTGTCCTGTTTTTGTGTGATATCACTCTGGAGGAACATTGTATCATTTCTTAATGCATGCATTTCTAAATGACAATAAACGAGGACTGAGTGTCCTCATAATCTAAAAAAAATTAAATTGACTTTGATGTTAGAAATTCCAGCAAATACTATTCTGGTTTATTATATTCTTGTTATTTTACTCTTGGAATTCAGATATCATTTTGGTGTCTGCAATGTACCATCTCCCAAGAACAGCCCAGCTTTCCTCAAATGTGATACCCAGCTTTGTTTCTTTTTTGTTTTGCAATAACATTAAAATCATCTATTCTTTCTATCTTGTCATTTAGAACATACACAACTTCATCCGTTTTTCAAGTTGGAAGTACAGAGCCTTAAATTTGTCAACGTGTGAGTTTCTCTCTCTCTCTCTCAAAAATGTGGCCTCTTTTTTAAAGAAAGTAGTGAACTACTGATTTGTTAACCTAACATTGGTAGACTAGAAAACAATGGAATATATAATAAAAGATGTGATATCAAGATACTTGGGAGATGATTGAAAAAAGATACTCTGAATCATATTTAACTATTGGGGTTTTGAAGGAGTAATCTGGTAGAAAAATGAGGGGAATCCTATATGTATTTGGAATGTTGGAAAGCTTATTGTAAGGTTCTTATTGTAAGGAATCCTATATGTATTTGGAATGTTGGAAAGCTTATTGTAAGGTTCTGCATGCGGTTGGTAGCCAAAGTTAGAATTCATGGAATTGGGATTACTACATTTACAGACAGTAATCAAAGAGTAGGAATTAACAGTTCCTTCTTAAATAGACAGCCTATCATTTGTGGGTACTGTAGAAATCAGTGATTGGGTTCCAGCTGTTTACAATCTTGGTTAATATATTGGCTTTGGTGACTAAATGTAATGCTTCCAAATTTTCTGATGGCACAAAATTAACTGAATGCAAAGAGCTTCAAGCTAAATGACGGGGCATCAACATTGAAGAGGGAATATTACATGAGATAAAAATGTGAGATTATGCACCGTAAGGAAAATCAGAACTACTGAACTTATTTTAAATTGGTAAATTCAATAGTCAAATTGACGTGGGTGTCTCTGTATAAATCTTTGTAAGCAAGTGTTGGCCCAGCAGGCAATTATGAAGGCAAAGTAAACATCACTTGCATACTTAAATCATGGAGTAACGACTAAAGGTCTTACTAAATTGTGTAGGGTTTTTATAAAGCTACAAGAGGATTATTATATGCAATTTTGGTATTTTTAACTGAAAAAAGAGAATTATTTATATCCTGGGTTGGCGGTCTGTCACCTGCAGTAAGTTTTGAGTAGATCGTGCTTCTACCTGCCAGAGCTTAGAACATGGCCTCTTAGAAGCATTGAAATAATTTAGAGGGCTCCTGATGTTAGATATTGGGAGGAGGTTTTTCATGGTTGACACATATCGAGAACCAGTGTTTACAATGTCGAAGTAAGTAGTAAGCTATTCCAGACTGAAATGAGAAATTTCTTCACTAAGTGTGGTAATTTTTTTTCATATTCTCTACCCCCAGAAGTTTATAAAAGTAAGCTTGTTGTTTGCATGGGAGATTTCTGGATAATAAAAGAATCAAGGTGTGAGGGAATAAGGCAGGAAAATGGAGCTGAGGTTGAAGATCAGCCCTTGTCTGAAAGGCTGGCAGAGCAAGATTGAATGGCCTGTTCCTTCTCCTCTTTTGGATCGGGACTAGAGAGCACCGTGGGAGCTGAATTCTGAAGGAAGGCAGTTTTTTAAAAAACTTCTTCGAGTGCCAGAAGGGCGAGACTGCGCAGGCGTGTGACGTCAACAGGACCGCGCGGAGAGTTTAAGAAGACAGGTTGCTGCCAATGGCTCTCTTTTGGATCGGGACTACAGAGCGCCATGGGAGCTGAATTCTGAAGGAAGGCAGTTTTTTTAAAAACTTCCTCGAGTGCAAGGAGGACGAGACTGCACAGGCGCGTGACGTCAACAGGACAGTGCGGAGAGATTAAAAAGGAGACCACCCTATACAGCGGGCAGCGGAGTGAGGTGGGAGCAGAGTGTAGGGATTTGGCTTCAATGGGCTTCGGCAGTAAACGGGAAGAGGCTAGAGCGAAGCGCCAACTCTTTTTTTTCCTCCCCCCCCGCCCCGCCTTCGCGAATCGGCCCGGACAGGCAGGAACAGCAGGGCTCTCACAGCTAACAGTACGAGCTAACGGTTTTAAAAAGTTTGTCTGTTTGGCGAGGTAAGTGGGTGAGTAGACTTATTTTTCCTGTTTCATTCCTGTAGAATTAGATAGCATGCCTGCAGGGTTAGTGCTTTGTTCAGGGTGTCAGATGTGGGAATCCTGGGAGACCTCCAGCCTCCCTGATGGCTACCTCTGCGCCAGGTGCACCAAGATGCAGCACCTCAGAGATCTTGTTAGGGATCTGGAGCTGCAGCTTGATGACCTACTGCTTATCAGGGAAAGTGAAGAGGTGATAGACGGGAGCTACAGGGAGGTAGTCATCCCTAGGCTACAGGGGTCGGAAAACTGGGTCATTGTCAAGAGAGGGAAGGGAAATGCCCGGATAGTGGAGAGCACACATGTGGCCGTCTCCCTCAGCAACAAATATCTTGTTCTGGATGCTGTTGAGGGGGATGACCTGACAGGGGATGCCCACGGTGACCGGGTCTCTGGCACTGAGCCTGGCACTGTTGTGCAGGAGAGAAGGAGGGAGAAGAGAAATGCGGTAGTTGTAGGGGATTCCATAGTCAGGGGAACGGACAGGAGATTCTGTGAGCCTGATAGAGATACCCACGTGGTGTGTTGCCTCCCAGGTGCCAGGGTACGGGATGTCTTGGATCGGGTCCTGAATATTCTAAAGGGGGAGGGTGAGAAGCCAGTTGTCTTGGTACATGTTGGTACCAATGACATAGATAGGACAAAGGAGGAGGTCCTGAAGAGAGATTTCCAGGAGTTACGAAGGAAGCTGAGAAGCAGGACCTCCAGGGTAGTAATCTCGAGATTGCTACCTGTGCCACTTGCTAGCGAGGGCAAGAGTCGTCGGATCAGGCAGATGAATGCCTGGCTGAGAGACTGGTGTAGGGGGCAGGGCTTCAGATTCTTGGAGAATTGGGATCTCTTCTGGGGGAAGTATGACCTGTTCAAAAAGGACAGGTTACACCTGAACCTGAAGGGGACCAATATCCTGGCAGGAAAGTTTAATAGAGCTGTTAGGGAGGGTTTAAACTAATTTGGCAGGGGGATGGGAACCGGAATGACAGAGCGGAGGAAGGAGAAAACAGAAATAAATCTAAGATAGTGAGCAGTAAAGATGTCAGGAAAGACAGGCAGGTGATGGGGCAAATTTGTAGCCATTGGGATGAGTTGCAGTGCAATAAAGTTGCAGTGAAATCAAAGCGAAAAGTATCAAATACTGGTCTTAAGGTGTTGTACTTAAATGCACGCAGCATAAGGAATCAGGTGGATGACCTTGTCGTACAGCTACAGATTGGCAGGTATGATATTTTGGCCATCACTGAGACCTGGCTAAAGGATGCATGTCTCTGGGAGCTGAACGTCCAAGGATACACGGTGTATCGGAAGGATAGGAAGGTAGGCAGAGGGGGAGGCGTGGCTTTATTGGTAAGAAATAATATTAAATCATTAGAAAGAGGTGATATAGGATCAGAAGGTGCAGAATCTTTATGGGTTGAGCTAAGAAATAGCAGGGGTAAAAGGACCCTGATGGCAGTTATTTATAGGCCTCCAAACAGATGCAGGGATGTGGACTACAAATCACAACTGGAAGTAGAAAAGGTTTGTCAGAAGGGCAGTATTATGATAATTGTGGGGGATTTTAACATGCGAGTAGATTGGGAAAATCAGGTCGGCACTGGATCTCAAGAGAGAATTTCTAGAATGACAGCGAGATGGCTTTTTAGAACAGCTTGTGTTGAGCCCACTAGGGGATCAGCTGTACTGGATTGGGTATTGTGTAATGAACCGGAAGTGATTAGAGAGATTGAGGTGAAGGAACCCTTAGGAGACAGTGATCATAACATGATTGAGTTCACTGTGAAATTTGAAAAAGAGAAGCCAAAATCTGATGCGTCGGTATTTCAGTGGAGTAAAGGAAATTACAGTGGCATGAGAGAGGAACTGGCCAAAGTTGACTGGAAAGGGACACTGGCGGGAAAGACGGCAGAGCAGCAGTGGCTGGAGTTTATGCGAGGAGTGAGGAAGGTGCAAGACAGGTATATTCCAAAAAAGAAGAAATTTTCAAATGGAAAAATGATGCAACCGTGGTTGACAAGAGAAGTCAAAGCCAAAGTTAAAGCAAAGGAGAGGGCATACAAGGAAGCAAAAATTAGTGGGAAGACAGAGGATTGGGAAGTTTTTAAAACCTTACAAAAGGAAACCAAGAAGGTCATTAAGAGGGAAAAGATTAACTATGAAAGGAAGCTAGCAAATAATATCGAAGAGGATACTGAAAGCTTTTTCAAGTATATAAAGAGTAAAAGACAGGTGAGAGTAGATATAGAACCGATAGAAAATGATGCTGGAGAAATTGTAATGGGAGATAAGGAGATGGCAGAGGAACTGAACGAGTATTTTCCATCAGTCTTCACTGAGGAAGACATCAGCCGTGTACCGGACACTCAAGGGTGGCAGGGATGAGAAGTGTGCACAGTCACAATTACGACAGAGAAAGTACTCAGGAAGCTGAATAGTCTAAAGGTAGATAAATCTCCTGGACCAGATGGAATGCACCCTCGTGTTCTGAAAGAAGTAGCTGTGGAGATTGCGGAGGTATTAGCGATGATCTTTCAAAAGTCGATAGATTCTGGCATGGTTCCGGTAGACTGGAAGATTGCAAATGTCACTCCGCTATTTAAGAAGGGGGCAAGGAAGCAAAGAGGAAATTATAGACCTGTTAGCTTGACATCGGTGGTTGGGAAGTTGTTGGAGTAGATTGTCAAGGATGAGGTTACAGAGTACCTGGAGGCATATGACAAGATAGGCAGAACTCAGCATGGATTCCTTAAAGGAAAATACTGCCTGACAAACCTATTACAATTTTTTGAGGAAATTACCAGTAGGCTAGACAAGGGAGATGCAGTGGATGCTGTATATTTGGATTTTCAGAAGGCCTTTGACAAGGTGCCACACATGAGGCTACTTAACAAGATAAGAGCCCATGGAATTACAGGAAAGTTACACACATGGATAGAGCGTTGGCTGATTGGCAGGAAACAGAGAGTGGGAATAAAGGGATCCTATTCTGGTTGACTGCAGGTTACCAGTGGTGTTCCACAGGGGTCCGTGTTGGGGCTGCTTCTTTTTACATTGTACAACGACGATTTGGATTATGGAATAGATGGCTTTCTGGCTAAGTTTGCTGACGATACGAAGATAGGTGGAGGGGCCGGTAGTGCTGAGGAAATGGAGAGTCTGCAGAGAGACTTGGATAGATTGGAAGAATGGGCAGAGAAGTGGCAAATGAAGTACAATGTTGGAAAATGTATGGTTATGCACTTTGGCAGAAAAAATAAATGGGCAGACTATTATTTAAATAGGGAAAGAATTCAAAGTTCTGATATGCAACGGGACTTGGGAGTCCTCGTACAGGATACCCTTAAATTTAACCTCCAGGTTGAGTCAGTAGTGAAGAAGGCGAATGCAATGTTGGCATTCATTTCTAGAGGAATAGAGTATAGGAGCAGGGATGTGATGTTGAGGCTCTATAAGGCGCTGGTGAGACCTCACTTGGAGTACTGTGGGCAGTTTTGGTCTCCTTATTTAAGAAAGGATGTGCTGACGTTGGAGAGGGTACGGAGAAGATTCACTAGAATGATTCCGGGAATAAGAGGGTTAACATATGAGGAACGTTTGTCTGCTCTTGGACTGTATTCCTTGGAGTTTAGAAGAATGAGGGGAGACCTCATAGAAACATTTAGAATGTTGAAAGGCATGGACAGAGTGGATGTGGCAAAGTTGTTTCCCATGATAAGGGAGTCTAGTACGAGAGGGCATGACTTAAGGATTGAAGGGTGCCCATTCAGAACAGAAATGCGAAGAAATTTTTTTAGTCAGAGGGTGGTGAATGTATGGAATTTGTTGCCACGGGCAGCAGTGGAGGCCAAGTCATTGGGTGTATTTAAGGCAGAGATTGATGTATCTGAGTAGCCAGGGCATCAAAGGTTATGGTGAGAAGGTGGGGAAATGGAACTAATTGGGAGAATGGATCAGCTCATGATAAAATGGCGGAGCAGATTCGATGGGCCGAATGGCCGACTTCTGCTCCTTTGTCTTATGGTCTTATGGTCTTATTATCAGTCCTTTGAGCTATTGAAGGTTAAATCGATAATTGGAAATTCTGCTCTCTAAATGAGTGGGTTTTGTCCAATTAACTATTTCCACCATTTTCTGCTTCTGTTTCCGATTCCCAGCATTTTCTGCATAATTTTCAGCTTTTCCTTTATTTTGATAATTAGACCAATAGCAACTGAGAGAAATGTTTCAGATACTGCACAGATAGATTTTAACAATGAGCTATGCTATTATCAACCCACACTGCATTTTTCCTTTCCCTCTTGTGGGAAAGTCACCCTTGCATTTTAGTGATTTGGTGGCTTCTGAGATCCTTGTGGCCCTCAAAGGCGGTTGAATGAACAGCATCTAGTTTATAGGCAGTGCAACCAGAGATCCCTTCTCATGAAATACCCTGATAGGCCTTTGACAGATTTTGCCATCAGAAGGTCTTTGCCAGTATTTCTAAATGCCCTTGATTAGAATTTTTTAAACAGCTCATATCTACCTAACAAAAAACATGAAAAGTAGGTTTTGCTGAACACCTACGCTCTGTCCACCAGAGAAAGCAGGATCTCCCAGTGGTCACACATTTTAATTCCACATCCCATTCCCATTCTGACATGTCTATCCATGGCCTCCTCTACTGTAAAGATGAAGCCACAGTCAGGTTGGAGGAACAACACCTTATATTCCATCTGGGTAGCCTTCAACCTGATGGCATGAACATCGACTTCTCTAACTTCCGCTAATGCCCTACCTCCCCCTCGTACCCCATCCGTTATTTATTTATATACACACATTCTTTCTCTCTCTCTCTTTCCTTTTTCTCCCTCTGTCCCTCTGACAATACCCCTTGCCCATCCTCTGGGTTTTCCCACCCTCCCCTTTTTCCTTCTCCCTGGGCCTCCTGTCCTATGATCCTCTCATATCCCTTTTGCCAATCACCTGTCCAGCTCTTGGCTCCATCCCCCCCTCTCCTGTCTTCTCCTATCATTTTGGATCTCCCCCTCCCCCTCCCACTTTCAAATCTCTTACTGGCTCTTCCTTCAGTTAGTCCTGACGAAGGGTCTCAGCCCGAAACGTCGACTGTACCTCTTCCTAGAGATGCTGCCTGGCCTGCTGCGTTCACCAGCAACTTTGATGTGTGTTGCTTGAATTTCCAGCATCTGCAGCATTCCTCATGTTTACATGAAAAGTAAATGTTGTTTCTGATTTCAAATTCACGTTTTTTAAAAAGCAATCATGTTTTTTTAAAGTTTTCAATAGCCCTGTTCAAATGACAAGATTAATGCTTGTTTATTAGCTGTTAGTGGCCCATCACGTTACAGGTTTATCCATCTCCTCATTTGTAGGGTTAGGAATTCTCCCTGGACTTAGTGCTGGTGTCCCTTATATTCTATACCTCTCTGCTCTAGTGTGTAGGTGAATGACTTGTCTCCTGACACTCGAGCCTTTCCATCATGACAAAGCATGTGTCAGGAACGTGATGGAGTGTAACCCATTATCTCGATGAGAACAACTCGAGAACCTCAACACTTTTGAAGATCCTACAAATTCATTCCCTCTATTACCAGTGCACCATCTACAAAATACCACCAGGAAGAAAAACGGCTTCATACATATGGGATCACCAACTCCAGATTGCCCCATAATTTGCATACTATCAGCACCTGGAACTTCATTGCTGGTCCTTCATTGTCATTGGATCCACAGTGAATTCTGGAACTGCTTTGCCAAGGCCACTGTGAAAGTCCCTTCAGTAGGTGGACTGCATCAGTTAAAGGAAGTGACTTAATACCCCCTTCCCAAGGTCTTGCCAGTAACGTCCAGACTGAAAAATGACGAGAATTCAGAGCAGTGCTACTAATGCAGCTGCTACTAATCATTAGAGCAGTATGATCTATTGATAAACTTAATCAGAAAAATTGGCCTCCTTTTAGTGATGAAGTTAATGAATGTCAGCTATGTAAATGTTGTCAAGGTAATCAGTCAGGAGAGCTGTGGTTTTAGAGGGGATCTGAGAGGGAAAGTTTTCATGCAGACGATGGTTGGAGAATGGAATGCAATTAGCAGCGTAATCAGTGAATCTAATTCAAAAACATTTTTCCTACAGATTTTATTGTTAAGCAGAATATGGGTCATGGTGGCAGTCATTGCCTTGGGATCCCTGCTGGAAAAGGACCACATCTTGTTGGATGTATAGATATTATGACTGATCACACAATTCAGGTGGGGACCTACGTAACTTGTAAAATCCAAATAAGCACAAAGCTGTCACAAAACACAAACCAAAAGAACACCTTTGTCAGTTGCTGAAAAGAATATTATCATGTGTGGGAAATAAATAGCAAGGACATATTTAATGTTATTAAACTTGGAGTCATAGAGAAGTACAGCATAGAAACAGCCCCTTCAGCTCATCTAGTCTATACTGAAACATTTAAATTGCCTGCTCCCATCAATATGTACTGGGGCCATAGCCCTCCATCTCCCTGCCATCCATGTACCTATCCATATTTCTCTTAAACATTGAAATCAAGCTTATATGCACCACTTGCAGTGGCAGCTCATTCCACACTCTCATGATCTTCTGAGTGAAGAAGTTTCCCCTCATGTTCCCCTTAAACTTTTCAACCGTCACCCTTAACCCGTGGCCTCTGAATGTAGTCCCACCCAACCACAGTGGAAAAAATATGCTTGCATTTACCGTATCTATACCCTTCATAATATGTATACCTCTATCACATCTCCCCACAATCTTCAACATTCCAAGGAATAAAGTCCTTTATTCATTTAATTTTGTCTTCAATGTTTGATGTAATGAATTTTCAATATTCCATACCATCTTAAAAAGCTTCAATTTTAACTGAATGTAATCAATAAAGAAATATTTAATTAAAGTTATGATGTCAGCATAATGGGGCATTGAGACTTTTAGTTAATGTACAATAATTTAATTTCCAGAAGGCTTTTGATTAAGTGCTACATGAGAAATTATTATGGAAAATAGAAGATGATGGTGTGGGAATTAACCAATTAGTGTAAATAAGAGATTGCCCGGATAACAAAAACCTTGATGGCTATAAATGGTTTCTTCCCAGTTGATGAAGGGTAATAAGTAGAATGCCATGACAATCAGTGCTAAATCTTCATTTAGATAATAAGTTATGAAGAGAATATAAGCTACAAAGTAATGTAGATTGGTTGAGTGGACAAAGATCTGGTAAATGAAAGATCCGTCACTCTAGTATTCCGACACAACAAGTAGTTGGTAAAGTTAACACAATATTATCATTTATTGCTAGAAAAAAGATATAAAAGTATGGAAATTTGACTTTAGTTAAAACATTCCTGTAATTATATAATGAGTACTGTAATGGGTGTGGAGTATCAGAATTTTTCTGTCTATTCCCATAATGATGTTGTAAAACTCTATAGAGCAAAGGAAGTTAGTAAGAGAAATAAAATGTTAGCTTCTTCCATCTAATCCTGCTGCTGAAATGTGTTTATCCCCGGAATTTTCTCAAAGTTCGTATCTGCTCTCAAGTGTCATTACGAGAATTTGATGTAGTACTTCATATGGGATCTAACCTATTGCTGTAATCTACTCTTGTATCCTTGCGATAACCAAAGAATTTCTCCACCTTGCCCCCACCACCCCTACTTTGTGTTGAAAGATTCATACAGCCATACAGCACAGAAACAAACTCTTTGGTTCACCGCATCCATACCACCCACCTATCAAGTGCCCATTTATTGGAGTTTCATCTTGCATTTTGCATCCCTTTCAATTCACTCCCCCCAATTCTCCTGCTACCCAGTGAGACAAGAGGCAATTTGATATAACAAATTATGTAGCAAATTAATCTGCCAATCATCAAGTCATTTGCATGTGAAAGGAAACCAGAATGTACTTGGGTGTTGGTGGAAAGGAGGGGAACGGGCAAACTAAACACAAGCTATCTCAGACAGGAGCAGGATCAGACAGGTCACTGGATCTGTGAAGCAACAGTATTTCCTGTTGTGCAGGTCTTTGGCAATTGTTTGAATCTTTTCTTTTCTAAAATCAAAAGTAATGAGGTGTGCAGATTAGTCCAGGTTAATGTTGTAGATAGTCAATCCAATTGAGCTGTTATGTAATAAAGATCGAAAAGGGCAGCCCATAAATGTTTTTTGCTGGTACATTATTGTGATATCGTTTGTATATCCGTAATGTCATTTATAAATCGACAATTCATACACATTAAATTGTCCTCATTACAAATCAATCAATGGTAGTCTTAAAATTCAAGACAGCATTGCTAATGCATTGAAAATGAAAAGATGAGAGATCTCTGGGCCAGTTTGGTAGAGGAGGTTATAACCTACACTAAGCTAATAATTATTCTTTGAATAATATGTTACAGAGTAATAGAGTTGCACAATAAATAAACAGGTCCTTTGATCTACCACACCAATGTCAACCAGCACACATAAAAGCTGCTGCGTTCACCAGCAACTTTTATGTGTGTTGCTTGAAATTACAGCATCTGCAGATTTCCTTGTGTTTGCGTTTTTGAATGCCAGCCAGCATACTTAATATTAGTAATCCCACTTGCCTGCATTAATTCTACATACCTCTTACCCTGCCCATTCAAGAACCTGTTAAGACGCCTCCTAAGTATGCCTTTATGGGTGTAATACAATGTCCTTACGCGGTATTTATTTACCCTTTTTTCCTATTGTGTTACTGTATTTTCAAACTATTTTTCCCCAAATAGGGATGTTTCTTACGCCTGTACTATCCTTGTAATAAGGGTGAGAAGAATCAACAGCCATTGTGGATCCCCAGGGATGAATATTACAATGGACTTGCTGATTTTCTTAAATACAACAGAACAGCTGTGGGATATATTTTACAGTATATGTATGGTAAGAAGTATTCTCCTTGCATCCTATTTATATCTATGTTTCTTGAACATTAGTTGTTGGATATAAAATTTTCTAGATGACTGGCACTTCACATGGATTGCCAATTACTAAGGGTCTAAATCTGAGATACGTATGGTGAGAGTTACTAAAATGTCAACTGTTTACTCTTTTCCTGTGATGCTGTGTGGCCTGCTGAGTTTCTCCAGAATTTTATGTAGTGTTGTTTGGTGAGAGTAGTCTGGATTGGCTGGAATCCCCTCTTGACTGTTTTTTCCCTCGCCACATTCTTTGGTAAACATTTACAGCATTTTAAATTCAAGTTTATTGTCATTCAATCATGCACACGTATACAGCTAAATAAAACATCGTTCCTCTGTTGCCAACATGCAAAACCTAGTACATACAATATATTCACACACAGCACATGTAGCTACAATCCAGCACGTCCAGTCACAAAATAAAGTTAGCACAAGACTCTGAGGGACATGGCCTGAAGGTGACAGGTTGACATAAAGTGCAAGGTGCATGCTTATACAAGACAGTATATTTCTGACACTATCATAATAAAACAAGCAGCCATATCAATAAATAAAACAATAGTCATATCAATAGCAATAAAAGATTAAATGTGACCATTACAGGTTGAGAATGTGTCTGTGAGTTGGAGAGAGGGCAGGGTATTCAGACAGTGTGTACATGTTAGTTTGGATTATTTAATTTCTTATCAAATAGTTCAAAGTAAGTTTATCAAAGTGCATATATGTCACTATATACAACCCTAAGATTCATTGATATTTATTAGTTTTGTAAGCAGCCCGCTATGCATCAGTGGTTCACCAGTACCATTCTGGCCAAAGCAAGGTAATGTTACTTAGAACGAATACTAAGTATTCTTACTTAGATGCCAGAATACTAATAGTTTGGACACGTGTGTGCTATTTCACTAAGGCTCAATGCTATTTATGTTGTTAAGTTCGAAGCTTTCATTTGCTGCAGTTGGGTGAAAATTCTCCTTGGGCTCCTCTCTATATCTAGTTGTGAAATAGTGTGAGCTTACTACATAGTGACAACCACCTGACTCCTTTAGTATTGTAATGACAAGATAATTAAGCCAAGGTGAACTGGATGCTTAGGTTTGCGTAAATGTATGGGTTTCATGATGTACCGGAGCATTGTTTCCCTTCTTGTCACCAGACTATAGGAAGAAGGCAGAGGAGATTTGCCAAGATGTCACCGAGATTGAAGCACTCCAATGGAAAGGAGAGGTTGAATAGGCTGAGCTCGTTTTCCCTAGTTACCTACAGAACGATGAAAGATAGAGACTACTAATAAAAATCTGTAGAGGGGATCTGAGAGGGAAATTTTTCATGCAAAGGGTGGTTGGATTCTAGAATGCACAGCTTGAGACGTAGTGGATGCAGATACTCTCTCAACATTTATGAACCAGACAAGGTTGTTATTCACTTAATGGAGTGC
Organism: Mobula hypostoma; assembly: GCF_963921235.1. Lineage (NCBI taxonomy): Eukaryota > Metazoa > Chordata > Chondrichthyes > Myliobatiformes > Myliobatidae > Mobula > Mobula hypostoma. The sequence goes on along the minus strand of NC_086098.1, from coordinate 52,286,472 downwards.
CAAACAAAAGATTTAGAGAATAGACGGATCATTGAGTTAAACGAAAATATGTTGGTTCCTTCAGAAATTCCTTCAACTTGCAGCCTGTTTTAAAATTTATTATCAAGCCTCTTTGTTGCTGCCAGTCCAGATGAAGGATCCATACCCAATATGTCAAGCATTTATTTCACTTCCTAGATACCTCTTGACTTGTTGAGACCCTTCATTGCTTTGTATGTTGCCCTTCTAATGTTGCTCTGTTTTAAGTTAAATCCATTCTTCTCGCAAGTTTGACTTCTACAGTATTTGGAGAGTCATTGTTGGTGAAAGAATTGGGAAACGACGAAGAATGAGGGCAACGGGCAAAAACCCGGTTTAAGTTGGTGCACTTGCTGGTAGTGAACAAAATTGCTAACTACTTTATTGATAACATGTTTTCTGGTAAATAATCAGTGCAATCAATACTAATGAATCAGAGTTGAGCTTTTGAACTACCTGTACGACCTGGCATTTTTGCAGTGTGAACTGAAGTCTCGAAGATGCAGGATGGTTGTGGCGAAGTTTGTAGGATCGAATAGAGATGGTTGGGCCTGGGTGCAACAATGGGGAATAAGGCAATCTTTGGCCTTTGCTGGAGTGGACCTGGAGTCAATTTAATGCGGCAGAACCAAAGTGAGGCAGAGATTGATTGAAGGAATGAGCCAAATTGGAGAGCCCAGGTCCAAAAGCTTATCGAAGTGCCAGGTCCAAGAGTAGGGAATGACCCAAGGTTTGGATGAATTAAGCACCAGGCCAAATTGAAAAGGTCTGGGTGTCAGGGCTGGAGGCGAGGGATGGGCCAATTCAGTTCACTACCCTATGAGCTTTACGCGTCTCTTCACTGAACTGAGGCTGGAGCCTGCAATGGGCTCCTGAATCAGGTGCAGAAATAACTGGCTTTGTGGCTGTGGACTCATTCGTGAACTTCAGTTCTGAATGTTATTTGCTTACAATTTGCACAATTTGTTTTTTTTCCATTTTTAAAATCTTTTTTTATTAATTATCGTTAAAGATCAACAAAAAATACATTAAGATAATCAAGTCAATATGTCGATATGTACAATAAAGAATTAAATTAGCAAATAACTGATTAACAAAGCTAAGCAATATATCAATAATAAGAAGAAAAAATAAAGTGTTAAGAATAGTTTTTTGAAAGAAAAAAAGAACCCCTACTAAGAGGGAAAAAACCCCTGCTAACTAAAAAAAAATGGAAAAAAAACTCCATTGGAAGCACAACCCTGGAGCTATACGTCATACAAGCTTCCATAAAAGAAAAACATCAATCCGCCAACTCAAATCCATTTAAACAAAAATCGGAAGGAAACCATATTAATTAACTCAAACCAGATGATAATGTCTGCACATTGAGTGTTTGACATTTTTTTATGGGTTCTATTGGGATTTGTTGTTTTGTGGCTACCTGTAAGTAGACGAATGTCAAGATTGTATATAGTATACATAGTTCTGATAATGAATGTACTTTGAACTTTGAAATAATTTTGAAATAACTTCTATCCTAAAACTGGTTGGTATCTGGTTCACTGCCTGGAGGAATAGTGGAGGTTGATTCATTCATGAAGTTCAATAGGTTACTGGTTATTGATTTGAAAGCGGGAGAAAAACAGGTGAGATGTAAGATGAAGATATGGGAATGGCGGGCTTTTAAAACCAACATAGACACAATGGACCAAGTGTCCTCCCTGTGCTTTTACTACTCTGGAGATTATTAAGACAGTTGTTTGCCTGCTCAAATTTTAGTTTTGCTTGTTACTGAAAACTTGTCCAGTACTGCATTTTCACAGAACATTGAATACCACAGCACCGTACAGCCCCTTACACCCACAATGTTGTGCTGACCTTATAACCTACTCTGAGGTAAGTTTAACCCTTCCCTCACACACAGTCCTCCATTTCTACTATCATCCATGCAGGCACTATTCTGTATTTCCACCCTGGAAAAAAGTCTCTTTCTGTCTACTCGATCTATGCCTCTAATCTTGTACAACTTTGTCAAATCACCTCTCATCTTCCTTTGCTCCAAAGAGTAAAGCCCTAGCTCAATCAACCTTTCCTATTGAGACATGCTCTTTAATCTAGGCAGCATCCTGGTAAGTCTTGGTAAATCTCCCCTGCACCCTCTGAGGTTCAATATTCTAGAACTAAACATAATGTTCCAAATGTGATCCATCCAGTTTTACAGAGCTGCAATATTACCTCGCAGCTTCTGAACTCAGTATCCCAACTTGTGAAGTCCATCACACCATATGCCAATTTATGACGGCTAATGCACCTTCTATGCCTTTATAACTCTATCAATTTGCATAGCATGAGATGATGCACGTCTGTGTGAGATAATGGGACTTTCGAGAGATTTTGAGACTTTTTTTTTACTGTGCCCATGGTCTGTTCTTTATCAAATTATGGTATGGCTTTGCACTGTTGTAACTATATGTTATAATTATGTGGTTTTTGTCAGTTTTTCAGTCTTGGTTTGTCTTGTGTTTGTGTGATATCATTCTGGAAGAACATTGTATCATTTCTTAATGCATGCATTACTAACTGACAATAAAAGAGGACTGCGTGTCCTCATAATCTAACTTTTAAAAAATAGCAACTTTGAGGGATCGAGGGATCAATGGACATGGAGCCCAAGATCCTCTGTTTCTTCGCGCTGCTAAGATTCCTGCCATTAACCCTATATTGTGCCTTCAAATTTGAGCTCCATAAGACACAGGAGCAGAATTAGGCCATTCAGACTATCGAGTCTGCTCCAGCGCTCCATCATGGTTGATTTATTATCCTTCTCAACCCCATTCTCCGGCCTTCACCTTGTAACCTTTTAATGCTCTTACTAATCAAGAAAAGATCAACCTTTGGTTTAAGTATGATGGCTTCCACAGCTGTGTCACTTCATATCATGCTTCCCTAGATTGAACCATCTGCCACTTCTCAGCCCAGCTCTGCATCTTGTCAATGTCCTATCGTAACCTATGACGATCTTCCACACTATCCATAACTCCACCAAACTTTGTGTCATCTGTAAACTTACTAACCCCACCCCCTTTCATTTCCTCATCCATTAAAATTTCACAGAGCAGGGGTCCCTGCACAACATCACTGGCCACTGACCTCCAGGTAGAATATGCTCCATCTACTACTTCCCTCTGCCTTCTATGGGCAAGTTATTTCTGAATCCACACTGCCAAGTTTCCTTGGATCCTATTCCTCCTTACTCTCGGAATGAGCCTACCATAGGGAACCTTACCAAATGCCTTACTAAAATCCACATACACCACATCCTCTGCTCTACATTCATCAATGTATTTTCTCACATACTTAAAGAATTCAATGAGGCTCCTGAGACATAACCTCCCTCTCACAAAGCCATGCTGATTATACCTAATCACATGATGCTTTTCTCATAAATCCTGTCTCTCAACCTCCAATGATTTGCCCACCACTGAAGTAAGACTCACTAGACTATAATTCCCTGGGTTATCCCTTCTCCCTTACTTGAACAAAGGAATAACATTTACCACCCTCCAATTATCTGGTGGTACCACTGTGACCAATGAAGACCCAAAGAACATCGCCAAAGGTGCAACAATCTCTTCCCTTGCTTTCCAAATAACCTGGGGTATATCCCATCCAAACCCAGGGACTTGTCTATCCTAATGTTTTTCAGATGTTCCAAAACATCCTCTTTCTTAACGTTGACGTATTCTAGTATATCAGCCTGCTTTACGCTGTCTTCATTAATGGTGAATACCGAAGCAAAGTATTCATTAAGGACCACCCTTTCCTCTTCTGATCCCAGGCATGTTTCCTCTTCTATCCCTGTTCAAACCTACCCTCTAGTCACCTTCCTGTTTCTCACATACATGTAGAACTCCTTGAAGTTTTCCTTAATCCAACTCACCAACACCTTTACATGCCCCCCTTCCAGCTTTCTTAAGTCCTTTCCTCAGTTCCCTCTTGGCTACTTCGTAACTTTCTAGAACCTTCTCTAATCCTTGCTTCCTAAACTTTAATTTTTTTTTTCTTTCTCTTGATGGGATGTTCCACATTTCTTGTCAACCATGATTCCTTCACCCTACCGTCTTTTCCATGCCTCAATGGGACAAACCTATCCAGAACCCCTGTAAGTATTCTCTAAACAACCTCCACGTTTTCATTGTGTATTTCCCTGAGTACATCTGTTCCCAATTTGTGCTCCCAAGTTGCTGCCTTATAGCATCATAATTCCCCTTTCTCTCTGCCCCCCTCCCCCAATTAAATACTTTCCCATATCATCAGCTCCTTTCTCTGTCTCAGGCTATGATAAAGATCAGGGAGTTAACATCACTGTCTCCAAAACACTCACCCACTGAGAGATCTGATATCTGACCTGGTTCATTACGTAACAAATTCCACTCTATCTAAACCATTTGCTCTGAGCTGGTAATCAATATTAGGGAAGATGATGATTCCAAATCCTCCTGATCTGTTCCTTGGTGCTTCTGTTACCATTGGAAAGTCGATAGAAAACTATGGGTGCCGTGGTAGCGTAGTGGTTAACGTGACGCTATTACAGCCCGGGCTGCCGGATTCTCATCCCAGAATTATTTGTGAGGAGGCTGTGCGTCTGTGAGTTTTCTCCGGGCGCTCCAGTTTCCTCCCACAGTCCGAAGACGTAGCTGGTAGGCCATTGTAATATAGGTGAGTTGTTGAGGAGGTGTGGCTCAAAGAGGCTATTCTGCACTGTATGTCAAAATAAATAAACTCTCAATGGAGGATGTCTCCCTTTCTGCTTCTGACTTGCACCCACACTAACTCGGTAGTCAACCCCTCCCTCTCTGCGGCTGTCCCTCCCACTCCCTTTTTGAAACATCTAAACCTCAGAACATCCAGCAGCCATTCCTGCCATGTCTCCGTGATGGTTCATAGTTCTATGTATTGACCCATCAGATCATTTCAATCCATTCTTATTTAAAGTTGAAATTATTTGAAAAATCGACTAAATTACATGTTTTGCTGTACATCAAGCTACTGACACTTGCTTTTTAGCAATTATTTTAATTGGCTTATGTAGAAAAGGAGAATACACATCTTTCATAATACTGAGTTAAAGCACAGAGTTCTAAATCCAGTCTTATTCTTAGTAATTGCAATTTTTTAAAAATTGTTTTCACTTGCATTCAACTAAATGAGGTGACTTATTTCTTATGTTATCAGACATCTCACCTCTCCTGGAAGTTCCGGGAGTCTCCCGCATATTAATATTGGCTCCCTGATGCCCACAAATTATATACAATAAATTATATACAAATTATATTCCAGAAATCAATTTTTTTGAGAGAGAGCAAGAGAGAGAGAGTGAGAGAGCAACTACGAGAGGGAGAGAGAGAGAGTGAGCATGAGAGCAACCACGAGAGAGAGAGAGAGAGAGAGAGAGAGAATGACCATGAGCAAGAGAGAGAGAGTGCATGAGAGAGAGAGAGAGAGAGTGCACGCCATGGCAGAGTGTTCCAAAAAAAAATATAAAATGTATGTTACCCCAGACTACCCTGAAGTGTACCCCTGCCTAATAGGGGTCAAAATAATGACAGTGTTGCACACTGCACTGTTTGCAACAGTGACCTTTCAATTGCTGATGGTGGGTTAAGACTGTAAAAGACATGTTGAGGTGAGTTTAACAGGTGTCATTCATTCATTAGCATAGCTAACGTTATTTAAACTAACTGGCTAGCTGTTAAGTAGCTACTCTATTGCAGATATCCCACCCCTCCCAGAAGTTCTGGGAGTCTCCTGCAAATTGATGATGCTATCTCCCTGAAATAAGTTTTTTCAGGGTGCGATGTCTGTGTTATATTCTTATGTCATGACTTGGCAGTACATTTCAGCTCTACCTTTATTTTAACAATCCAATTGAAGCATTTTGATTTCTTGCCAGGGTCATACAGAGTTCCTGCTGAATGGGATGCCCCATTTAAATCAGATGGAAAATATCCTCTAGTCATCTTCTCCCATGGCCTCGGAGCTTTCAGGTAAAACAGAGCCAATTTTAAGATAATGAATAATCACTGTTGCTTCTTTGCAGAGTTTCAATCATTCAGTGCCAGGGAAGGCAATAATACTGACAGTAATTATATCTTCTAATTCACATAATGATCTGTAGTTAATACCCTGACACAGATATAATCACAGTTTTAAAACATTAAATTCTGATTCACTTTCATCAATATCCTTAAAATCCTCTTTTGTCTGCACTGAAACTATTCTTGACTTTTATTTTCAATATTCATCATCTTGAGCTGTAATCTTGTTAGCTTTGCCATTGCATGTGTTCATGTACACCTTTAGGAAGTCTTTCCACTTAACTGTAGCTAAAAGAAAATTATTCTCCTGCTCAGAAGACACAAGAGATTGCAGATAATGGAGCAACAAACAACCTTGAGTCAACATCAGTGAAAGGAAGTTGTCAGCTTTTGCGTCAAATCTCTGCATCAGGATTGAGAGTGGGTGTCGGGTGGGAGGTGAGAACCATAGAACCATAGAAACTACAGCACAGAAACAGGCCTTTTGGGCCTTCTTGGCTGTGCCGAACCATTTTCTGCCTAGTCCCACTGACCTGCACATGGACCATATCCCTCCATACACCTACCATCCATGTATCTACCTACTTTATTCTTAAATGTAATAAAAGAACCCACATTTACCACCTCGTCTGGCAGCCCATTCCATACTCCCACCACTCTCTGTGTGAAGTAACAACAGCAGCAAACTTCTCACTAGGGGACAAGTTCAGGAAGCAATCAGTAACCTGCCCATCTGAAACCACATTGAACATTATTTATGCTGTATTTTGACCACAATGTAAAGTATTCTTTCACCACTCAGAAGCCTTGAACAATGTCAGTTGTTAGACACTATGGGACATCATTCTTAAAATTGGCTGAACACAGAAATTTGCTGTAATCTTAACTATAGAGTCATATAGTAATAGAAAAGTACAGCACAGAAACAGGCCAATCGCATGATCCCACTCAACTCCATACATCTGCCTTCTCCCCATATCCTTTGATGCCCTGACCAATCAGGAAATGATCAACTTCTACTTTAAATGTACCCATGGACTTGGCCTCCACCGCAGTCACTGGCTGAGCATTCCGCAGCTTCACCACTCTCTGGCTAAAAGAATTCCTTCTTACCTCTGTTCTAAAAGGTTGCCCCTCAATTCTGAGGCTGTGTCATCTAATTCTGGATATCCCAACCATAGGAAACTTCCTCTCCACATCCACTTTATCTAGTCCTTTCAACATTTGGTAGGATTCAATGAGATCCTTCCCCTGCATCCTCTTTTGTCTGCACTGAAACTATTCTTGACTTTTATTTTCAATATTCATCATCTTGAGCTGTAATCTTGTTAGCTTTGCCATTGCATGTGTTCATGTACACCTTTAGGAAGTCTTTCCACTTAACTGTAGTTAAAAGAAAATTATTCTCCTGCTCAGAAGACACAAGAGATTGCAGATAATGGAGCAACAAACAACCTTGAGTCAACATCAGTGAAAGGAAGTTGTCAGCTTTTGCGTCAAATCTCTGCATCAGGATTGAGAGTGGGTGAACCATAGAACCATAGAAACTACAGCACAGAAACAGGCCTTTTGGGCCTTCTTGGCTGTGCCGAACCATTTTCTGCCTAGTCCCACTGACCTGCACACGGACCATATCCCTCCATACACCTCCTATCCATGTATCTGTCCAATTTATTCTTAAATGTTAAAAAAGAACCCGCATTTACCACCTCGTCTGGTAGCTCATTCCATACTCCCACCACCCTCTGTGTGAAGAAAACCCCCCCTAATGTTCCCTTTAAACTTCTCCCCCCTCACCCTTAACCCATGTCCTCTGGTTTTTTTCTCCCCTTGCCTCAGTGGAAAAAGCCTGCTTGTATTCACTCTATCTATACCCATCATAATTTTATATACCTCTATCAAATCTCCCCTCATTCTTCTATGCTCCAGGGAATAAAGTCCTAACCTATTCAACCTTTCTCTGTAACTGAGTTTCTCAAGTCCAGGCAACATCCTTATAAACCTTCTCTGCACTCTTTCAACCTTATTTATATCCTTCCTGTAATTTGGTGACCAAAACTGAACACAATACTCCAGATTCGACCTCACCAATGCCTTATACAACCTCATCAGAACATTCAATACTTTGATTAATAAAGGCCAATGTACCAAAAGCTCTCTTTACGACCCTATCTACCTGTGACGCCACTTTTAGGGAATTTTGTATCTGTATTCCCAGATCCCTCTGTTCCACTGCACTCCTCAGTGCCTTACCATTAACCCTGTATGTTCTGCGTTGGTTTGTCCTTCCAACATGCAATACCTCACACTTGTCAGTATTAAACTCCATCTGCCATTTTTTAGCCCATTTTTCCAGCTGGTCCAAGTCCCTCTGCAGGCTCTGAAAACCTTCCTCACTGTCTACTACACCTCCAATCTTTGTATCATCAGCAAATTTGCTGATCCAATTTACCACATTATCATCCAGATCATCGATATAGATGACAAATAACAATGGACCCAGCACTGATCCCTGTGGCACACCACTAGTCACAGGCCTCCACTCAGAGAAGCAATTCTCTACTACCACTCTTTGGCTTCTTCCATTGAGCCAATGTCTAATCCAATTTACCACCTCTCCATGTATACCTAGCAACTGAATTTTCCTAACTAACCTCCCATGCGGGACCTTGTCAAAGGCCTTACTGAAGTCCATGTAGACAATATCCACTGTCTTCCCTTCATCCACTTTCCTGGTAACCTCCTCGAAAAACTCCAATAGATTGGTCAAACATGACCTACCACGCACAAAGCCATGTTGACTCTCCCTAATAAGTCCCTGTCTATCCAAATGCTTGTAGATTCTGTCTTTTAGTACTCCCTCCAATAACTTATCTGCTACTGACGTTAAATTTACTGGCCTATAATTTCCCGGATTACTTTTCGATCCTTTTTTAAACAACGGAACAACATGAGCCACTCTCCAATCCTCCGGCACCTCACCTGTAGACAGCGACATTTTAACTAGTTCTGCCAGGGCCCCTGCAATTTCAACACTAGTCTCCTTCAAGGTCCGAGGGAACACCCTGTCAGGTCCCGGGGATTTATCCACTTTAATTTTCCTCAAGACAGCAAGGACCTCCTCCTTTTCGATCTGTACAGTTTCCATGATCTCACTACTTGTTTCCCTTAATTCCATAGACTTCATGCCAGTTTCCTTAGTAATTACAGATGCAAAAAACCTATTTAAGATCTCCCCCATTTCCTTTGGCTTCGTACATAGCCAACCACTCTGATCTTCAAGAGGACCAATTTTATCCCTTACAATCCTTTTGCTCTTAATATACCTGTAAAAGTTCTTTGGATTATCCTTCACTTTGACTGCCAAGGCAACCTCATTTCTTCTTTTAGCCCTCCTGATTTCTTTCTTAAGTATTTTCTTGCACTTCTTATACTCCTCAAGCACCTTATTTACTCCCTGCTTCCTATACATGTCATACAACTCCCTCTACTTCTTTATCAGAGTTGCAATATCCCTTGAGAACCAAGGTTCCTTATTCCTATTCACTTTGCCTTTCATCCTGACAGGAACATACAAATTCTGCACTCTCAAAATTTCTCCTTTGAAGGCTTCTCACCTACCGATCACATCTTTGCCAGAGAACAACCTGTCCCAATCCATGCTTTTGAGATCCTTTCTCATTTCTTCAAATTTGGCCTTCTTCCAGTTCAGAACCTCAACCCTAGGACCAGATCTAACCTTGTCCATGATCAAGTTGAAACTAATGGTGTTATGATCACTGGAACCAAAGTGCTCCCCTACACAGACTTCTGTCACTTGCCCTAATTCGTTTCCTAACAGGAGATCCAATATTGCATCCCCTCTAGTTGGTCCCTCTATATATTGATTTAGAAAACTTTCCTGAACACATTTTACGAACTCTAAAGCAACATAGAAAGGGGAGATAGCCAACATAGAAAGGGGAGGCAAGATAGAATTCCAATAGACATGAGACTGCCTTCAGACTCCCTCTCTTTACCTGCCTTCATTTTGTTTTTCCCTTTCTTGTTTGACATGGTCTTCCAACACTGCCCCCCCCCCACCACCCTGTCAATACCAGCCTGTTATCTTTCACCCCTTCTCAATCCTCCAGTTGCCTGAGAATTTTTTCTTGCCACCTCCCTTCTCTGTGCTGGCCACCTTGCGTCTCGGATCTCAGTCCTGTTGCAGGGATTTGACCTGAAACACGGACAACTTATTTCCACCCACCATTGCTGTTCGACCCACTAAGTTCCTCCAGAAGTTTGTTGCTCTGCTGCTTAGGAATTTTGTTATCAGTGCATAGGCTTTAGTAAGCTCCATTTACTGTATATTCCACGATTTGCTCTGAGCAGCATCAATTTAAATTTACTTCTGTCTCTGTATAATTCATATTTGCCTGATTTGTTGGGGGGGAGGGGAAAAAAGGGGGAAAATTGTCCATGGGTTTCCTTCCTAATTCATACAATTTCAGGACTATATCCATGAAGCAAGCTATTTTAAGTGGTTTGTCTGCCATGATGGTGAAGGCAATACGGTTTTGGCTTTCACTAGCTAGTTTATTCTTACAGCAAGCAGCTGCAGAATTATAGGGTAGACCGATTTCCTTCTCAGCTGTTACTATTCTAAGAAGCATGGAGGAGGGGAGAGGATGATTCTAACTGTACTTCTCAGCAGAGCTTGTTGCTAGTCCATTACAAATGCCACATGAATTCTTAACATGAGGAAACAGTGAAAGCCTTTGGGTTAGGATACATTAATGCGAGTTTAATTCTGTTCACCACTTGCGCATTGCAAACCTGTTGCTCGTGTAAATTGGTGTCACACTTCCATGTTGCAATATCCCAATGATGGCCTTAGTGTTTTGGAGTTCTTGAGAACTTTGCTAGCTGAGCATTAAGTTTCAAGATCAATGCATAAAATGTTGTTTATTAGTTAACAAATCTTGTTCTTTTTTTGACTTTCCTCTCAACCCATCCGGAATCTGTGATTGCTACATTTCAATCAACTGAATTCAACTTTTTCCCATTGTTGCATCTAAGTTTGGCCATTGTTATTCCCAATTTCATTTTATCCTATCGTCAAAATTCTGATTTGCTTATAAATATTACTGATAATCAGGATATTGTCCAAGATGCTACTAGAATTCTAAATCAGCCAAGACGGGGCTCTGCTATACACGATTAGATCTAAACTGACACCAGCAAGTAAACTTTTCTGTGGTGTATATAAGGGGTTAAAATTACAACACAAGAATTTAATGAAGTACCTTGTATTAAAATTAGTTGCCACCTCATTGCACTGAATTTAATTTATTTCCCTAAGCATTTTCTTATATATATGCATAAGTAAGTAGTGCACTAAAAAAAAGTGAGATAGAGTTCATGGGTTCAATGTTCATGAAGAGGGGAAGAAGCTGTTCCTGAATCGAGTGTGTCACTTCTGAGGACAGTGAGAATCATAACATAAATTTTTAGATTAGAACACCCAAGCTGACATGATTAAGCATTATTAAAGAAACATTCTTTTCCCAGGAATATATTAGTTTATCTGGATATTCTGATGGTTGACAAGCTAAATTTAAATACTGTTGACAGTGTTACATTGCTTGCATTTCATTTCCTATACCTGAGCATCAAAGCCCCAAAGAACATTCCCTTCTGTGTAAAGAATGGTTCCCATGGGTGGTTATCATTTTACTCAGTACTTGTGCAATTTAAGCCTGGCTGTAATGAATCTTTTTGTTTATTCTAAATTCCTACTCTTAAGATCTCCTCAAACTTGTTCCCCTAGAACCAGCATATGTTGTAATTCTTGCCATGCTAAGCCATCAGTTAGAAATTCAATTATGGAACATTTGTATCACTGGTCTAGAGATTCTCATTAATGGCTGAACTAGCGAAATTCATATCATTTATTGTAGGCGAAAAGAGGTTTTCATGCGGTAAAAACAAATTTTATCTCTGGCAGTTTGCTTTATTTGCAGAACCACACTTTGCTTGCCAGGATGGTGGAGCAGAAATAAAGTATTTTTAAACTGCAGCTGTATTATGAATTTCACAAGCCTTACAGAAAAAGGCTCTCATGAAAGAATATGAGAAAAAAATAAGTAAATATTCTCAGTAAGCAAAAATTATGCAATTTCGATGAATAATAGCCATAGAAAAATAGGAATAGAGGAAGTTGTTCAGTCCTTTAAGCCTACTCCATCTTTCAACACACATTTTGGTATATCATTTCCCTTCTCATTTTTCTCACTTCCCTGATCCTACTAGTAATACTTCTACTTTATTGTCGTCAAGCAATTGATACTAGAGCGTACAATCATCACAGCGATATTTGATTCTGCTCTTTGCGCTCCCTGGAGTACAAATGGATAGTAAATATAGTAAAAATTTAAATTATAAATCATAAATAGAAAATAGAAGAGGGAAAGTAAGGTAGTGCCAAAAAACCAAGAGGCAGGTCCGGATATTTGGAGGGTATGGCCCAGATCCTGGTCAAGATCCGTTCAGCAGTCTTATCACAGTGGGAAAGAAGCTGTTCCCAAATTTGGCCGTATGAGTCTTCAAGCTCCTGAGCCTTCTCCCGGAGGGACGAGGGATGAAAAGTGTGTTGGCTGGGTGGGTCGTGTCCTTGATTATCCTGGCAGCACCACTCCGACAGCATGCGGTTTAAAGTGAGTCCACGGACGGAAGATTGGTTTGTGTGATGTGCTGCCCCGTGTTCACGATCTTCTGCAGCTTCTTCCGGTCTTAGACTGGACAATTTCCATACTAGGTTGTGATGCACCCTAGAAGAATGCTTTCTATGGTGCATCTATAGAAATTAGTGAGGGTTTTAGGGGACAGGCCAAATTTCTTTAGCTTTCTCAGGAAGTAAAGGCGCTGGTGGGCCTTCTTGGCAGTGAACTCTGCTTGGTTGGACCAAGTCAGGTCATTTGTGATATTGACCCCGAGGAACTTAAAGCTTTTGACCTGTTCCACTTGCGCACCACCGATGTAAATGGGGTCGTGCGGTCTGCTACTCCTTCTGAAGTCAACAATCAATTCCTTCATCGTGCTGACGTTGAGGGATGGGTTATTGTCTTCGCACCATGCCACCAGGTTCTTAATTTCCTCTCTGTACTCAAACTCATCTGGAATAAACCTACCTCCTTTATAAATAGACCAATGACTTGGTCTCCTCCCTCCTGTAGTATAAATTTTCACAGGTTTTTCAGCCTCTGGGTGAAGAAATTTTCTCCTGATTTAATTCCAAATGGCATACCCTCCTACTTGTAAAGAGCGTTGAAACTGGCCCTCCAGTCTAGTAAATCCATGCTAAACCTTAACCACCCACTTACACTAATCCTTCACTAATCCCATTTTTTGAATTGGTCTGTGTGCTCAACTCTTCTCCCCCCCCCCTGCTTTCTGCCCCCAGATTCTACTACTTACCCTTTTGGATGTGGGAGGATACCAGAGCCCAGAGCACTGGGACAAAATCCATGCAGTCACGGGGAAAGCTTGCAAACCAGACACACAGTGTGCATTATGTCAGACTGAACCCAGGTGTCCGGCCCTGAGGCAGCAGCTCTACTAGCTGTGCCCATGTGCTCTGTAAACTGCAGATGTGACCCTTGCTTCTGGCCACTCCAACCGTCGAGAAGATCTTCCCTGTATCTAGAGTGCTCAGTCCTATCCGAATTTTAAAGTATTTCATGAAATCATATTCTTCTGTACAATAGTGAATTTAGTCCTAACTGACCCAATCCTGCCATTCCAGGAACCAGCCATTCCTGTTACACTCCTGCTATAGCAAAATCATTCTTCCTTAGACAAAATTCCAGGTCAGGTCTCACCAAGGCCCTAGGCAACTTCAGTAACACATCCTTGTTCCTGTACTCAACTTATGGCATTGAAGATTAATGTACCATTTGTCTTCCTAGAAAGCTTCATTTCAGTGACTGGTTTATAAGGATGCTCAGGCTTCTTGCACCTTCCATTGTTCCCAATCCCCAGTCAGATAATATTCTGACTTGGGATTCAAAAAAATTGTAGAAGCTGGAAATCAGATATTAAAACAGAGAATATGAGAAATACTCAGCAGTTCAGACAGCATCTTTTGGAAGAGAAATAGGAGTTTTAGGTCAAAAACTGCTTCAGAAGACCTGTTTAGATAGATAGATAGACATACTTTATTGATCCCAAGGGAAATTGGGTGTCGTTACAGTTGCACCAACCAAGAATAGAGTATAAATACAGCAATATAAAACCATAAATAATTAAGTAATAATATGTAAATTATGCCAGATGGAAATAAGTTTGGATCAGTTATAGACCATAAGATATAATAGGAGTTATTTGGCCCATTAAGTCTGCTCTGCCATTCAAACATTGTTGATTTCTTTTTTAACACTATCCCCTTTGACATTCAGGGATCAATCAATCCCTACCTTAAATACACCGATTGATGAGGATTCCACTGCCCTCTGCTATGATTTTAATAGATTCACTATACTCTGGCTGAAGAAATTCCTCATTTGTTTTAAAGGAATGTCCCTTTATTCTGAGGCTGTGTCTCAGTTCTGATTATGTGTCTTCAGGCTGAAATGTTAACTTCTGTTTCTCTTTCCACTGATGAGTAGGTTACTTGGTCGGCACAACATTGTGGGCTGAAGGGCCAGTAATGTGCTGTAGATTTCGCTGTTCTATAATGCTGCAAGACATGTTGTTTCAGTATTTTCTGTTTTTATCATAATCATTCTTTCTGTTTTTAGAAACAAAACTGAGTGGCCTCGCGTCTCAATCAGTCACTGTGTACTGCATCCTTCTCTTTTTAGAGTAATAAGGGTCATAGAACACTACAGCACAGAAATGGGCCCTTCAGCCCATCTAGTTTATGCCAAATTATAAATTTGCTTAGTTCCATCGACCTGCACCTGGACCATAGCCCTCTGTTTCCCCTCCCATCCATGTACCTTTCAAAATTTCTCTTAAATGTTGAAATCGACCCTGCATCCACCACTTCTACTGGCAGCTCATTCCATATTCTCCTTATCCCTAAGTGAAGAAGTTCCTCCTCATGTTCCCCTTAAACATTTCACCTTTCACCCCTAACCCATGACCACTGGTTATAGTCTCACCCAATCTCAGTGGAAGAAGCCTGTTTGCATTTATCTTATCTCTACCCCTCATAATTTTGTATAGCTCTATCCAGCCATATTTTTTTTAAAGCATAAGTCTTTTGTCTTTGCTAAGATATCGCAATTTTTTCTGAGGATAGAAAACATCAGTAGAAGCTTATTTTCCAATGATCCCATGTTGCCAAATATCTGCCTAAACTCTGAAAATCCCTGATAAGCCAGTGAGTATTGCATGGAGAATTATCCAATGGCCAATCTTATTTTTCCTGTCCCAGCCGTCTTGTCCAGCATTCCACCAGGGGGTAATACCAGGGGCCCTCCTTATCCACGGGTTCTGCATGCGCGGATTCAACCAACCACAGATTGGGAAAACCCAGAAGTTCTCTCTCCAGTACTTGTTGTTTGAGCATGTACAGACTTTGTTTTCTTGTCATTATTCCCTAAACAATACAGCATAACAACTACTTACATAGCATTTACATTGTATTAGGTATTATAAGTCTGAACAGGTACATACAGTATTATTTAGCGTCAGTTAGTCAAACGTTTGTCTCAGTATATAGTATATATTTTACCTTCCTATGCATATAAAACACTTAAGAAATGTATGTATTTCAATAATTAAACCACTGCGTTGCTTAGTAATAATTGTAGCTTTCATTGGGGTAGGGCCTTTCACATGCTCCATTATTCTCACTTTATCCTTTAAAATTGTTCCGATCATTGACCGACTATACCCTAACGCTTTTCCAATGACTGGTGGCATTTCACCTCCTTCCGATCGCTTTATTATTTCCACTTTATTTCAATCGTGATCGTTTTCCGTCAACGGAACAAGAACACTGCGGATTCAGCAGCAGCTGGAGGCGGTGGGTCTCAAGCTCCCTCGGGTCCTAAAGTCCACCCGCACTGAGACAGGTTAAATAAGGGACTTGAGCATCTGCGGGGGTTCCCAGAACCAAACCCCAACGGATAAGGAGGGCCAACTGTATATGTAGCTTGAAAGTACGAAGTGTTAATTTGGGGAAGAATTAGTAGTACGAAGCAAGCATTTAGAAAAACTACAGCCCAATACAGGCCCTTTGGCCCACAATGCTGTGCCAAACATGTACTTACTTTAGAAATTACCTAGGGTTACCCATAGCCCTCTATTTTTCTAAGCTCCATGTACCTATCCAGGAGTTTCTTAAAAGACCCCATCATATCCGCCTCCACCACCATCGCTGGCAGTCCATTCCACGCACTCACCACTCTCTGCATAAAAAACTTACCCCGCCATCTCTTCTGTACCTAATCCCAAGCACCTTAAAACTGTGCCCTCTCACGTTAGCCATTTCAGTCCTGGGGAAAAGCCTCTGATTATCCACACGATCAATGCCTCTCATCATCTTATACAACTCTATTAGGTCACCTCTGATCCTCCATCGCTCCAAGGAGAAAAGGCCAAGTTCATGCAACCTATTCTCGTAAGGCATGCTCCCCAATACAGGCAACATCCTTGTAAATCTCCTCTGCACACTTTCTATAGTTTCCACATCCTTCTTGTAGTGAGGTGACCAGATCTGAGCACAGTACTCCAAGTGGGTCTGACCAGGGTCCTGTATAGCTGCAACATTACCTCTCGGCTCTTAAACTCAATCCCATGATTGACAAAGGCCAATGCACCATATGCCTTCTTAACCACAGAGTCAACCTGCGCAGCAGCTTTGAGTGTCCTATGGACTCGGACCCCATGATCCCTCTGATCCTCCATACTGCCAAGAGTCTTACCATTATTACTACGTCCTGCCATCATATTTGACCTACCAAAATGAGCCACCTCACACTTATCTGGGTTGAACTCCATCTGCCACTTCTCAGCCCAGTTATGCATCCTATCAATGTCTCGCTGTAACCTCTGACAGCTCTCCACACTATCCACAACACCTCCAACCTTTGTGTCATCAGCAAATTTACTAACCCATCCCTCCACTTCTTCATCCAGGTCATTTATGAAAATCACGAAGAGAAGGGGTCCCAGAACAGAACCCTGAGGCACACCACTGGTCACCGTCCTCCATGCAGGATATGACCTGTCTACAACCATTCTGCCTTCTGTGGGCAAGCCAATTCTGGATCCACAAAGCAAGGTCCCCTTGGATCCCATGCCTCCTTACTTTCTCAATAAGCCTTGCACGGAGTACCTTATCAAATGCCTTGCTGAAATCTGTATATACTACATCTACTGCTCTACTTTCATCAACGTGTTTAGACACATCCTCAAAAAATTCAGTCAGACTTGTAAGGCACAACCTGCATTTGACAAAGCAATGCTGACTATTCCTAATCATATTATGCCTCTCCAAATGGTCATAAATCCTTACTCTCAGGATCTTTTCTATCAACTTACCAACCACTGAAGTAAGACTCACTGGTCTATAATTTCCTGGGCTATCTCTACTCCCTTTCTTGAATAAGGGAACAACATCTGCAACCCTCCAATCCTCCGGAACCTCTCCTGTCCCCATTGATGATGCAAAAATCATTGCTGGTGGCTCAGCAATCTCCTCCCTCGCCTCCCACAGTAGCCTGGGGTACATCACGTTCTGTCCAGGAGACGTATCCAACTTGATGCTTTCCAGAAGCTCCAGCACATCATCTTTCTTAATGTCTATGTGCTCAAGTTTTTCAATCCACTGAAAGTCATCCCTACAATTGCCAAGATCCTTTTCCATAGTGAATACTGAAGCAAAGTATTCTTTCAGTACCTCAGCTATCTCCTTTGGTTCCATACACACTTTTCCACTGTCACACAGTCCTATTCTCTCTCTTGCTCTTCACATACTTGTTGAATGCCTTGGGTTTTTCTTTAATCCAGTCCACCAAGGCCTTCTCATGGCCTCTTCTTGCTCTCCTAATTTCATTCTTAAGCTCCTTCCTGCTAGCCTTATAATCTTCTAAATCTCTATCATTACCTAGTTTTTTTGAACTTTTCATAAGCTTTTCTTTTCTCCTTGACTAGATTTTCAACAGCCTTTGTACACCACAGTTGCTGTACCCTACCATCCTTTCCCTGTCTCATTGGAACGTACCTATTCAGAACGCCACACAAATATCCCCTGAATATTTGCCACATTTCTGCCACACATTTCCCTGAGAACATCTGTTCCCAGTTTATGCTTCCAAGTTCCTGCCTGATAGCTTCATATTTCCCCTTACTCAAATTAAACATTTCCCTAACTTATCTGTTCCATCCCTCTCCAATGCTATGGTAAAGAGGATAAAATTGTGATCACTATCTCCAGAATGCTCTCCCACTGAAAGACCTGACACCTGACCCTAACCCTAACCCTAACCCTAATACCAGATCATTTACAGCCTCTCCTCTTGTAGGCTTATCTACACAATATGTCAGGAAACCTTCCTGATCACATCTAACAAACTCCACCCCATCTAAACCCCTTGCTTTAGGGAGATACCAATCAATACTTGGGAAATTAAAATCTCCTACCACAACAGCCCTGTTATTATTACACCTTTCCAGAATCTGTCTCCCTCTCTGCCTCTCAATGTCCCTGTTACTATTGGGTGGCTGATTTCTTGATTGAATAGTTAAGTTGTAGAGTAGATGAACTGGTATGTTGAAAGAATGTGTACAGTTTTGTTTGGTATGTCTAGGGACATAATGAGGAGAGTGGGCAGAAGATGAACAGCCCTCTCCTCTTCCCCATTCCCCCACCTTGCTAAAATAATAACTGAGCATAAATGTATTTGTGTTTGTTTAAGAAATCCTTCCAAAAAGGTCAAATTTAAATCAGCATCATAGTTTACAGTGAAGAAACAGGCCCTTCAGTTAACTGGTCCATTCTGATCATGCTGCCCCTCCAAGCTAGTCCCATTTGCCTGCATTTGGTCCACACACCTGGACATTTCTTTTAAAAGTTCTTACTGTATCTGTCTCAACCACTTCCTCTGGATCTTATTCACATAATCTATCATGTTCTGTCTTTTTTGTAAAAAAAAAAATTCTCTCTCAAGTTCCCACTATATCTTTCCCCACTAATCTACTGGTTCTTGATTCCCCTATCCTGGGAAAAGGATTGAGTGCATTCACTCGAACTGCCACTCATGATTTTGTACACCTACAGATCACCTTTCAGTCTCCTATACTCCAAGGAAAAAAGAGCTAGCTTGTTTATTTGTACTTGTAAATCTTCCTTACACTGTTTCTAATTTAATGATATCTTCTTTATAGCATAGTGATCAAAACTGAATATAAAAATCTATATACAGGCATCTTGTACAACTGAACAAACAATTCAAACTTCTACACTCATTGCCCTGAATGATGAAAACCAGTGTGCTACAAGCCTTCCACCTCCCTGTCAACCTGTGACTCCACTTTCAGGGAACCATGTACCTGAACTCCAAGGTCCCTCTGCTCAACAGCATTTCCCAAGGCCCTACCATTCACTCTGAAAATGTTACCTTGATTATTTTTATTTTACCTATTTGCAATGTGCTAAGTCCCTTCTTTGGTCCGGATACACTATCAGTGTGTTGTATTCTGCTATTGAAGTCAATGGAATGAATTTTGGAGACAAAGTGCAATGTGTTGCACCAACTGAGGGTGACTTTCCAGTCGTGCCAGCACTGGTAGTCAAAAATTATGTCAGTGCTACACATTTAGAAGAATACTTGCTAATCTGCTAATTGACCTAAATTATCCATGGGGTTTCCTGTGCTAGGGTAGAGATTGCTGGGTTAAAATACTGTAGATCAAGGCACTTTTAATCTGAATGTATTCTCTCTGTAGGACTCTTTATTCAGCCATATGCATTGAAATAGCTTCGCGGGGATTTGTAGTAGCTGCTGTGGAACACAGGTAAGGAATTCATTTGCTAAAATCTAATAAAATGAATGTGAACAATTTTGCAATCAGATTGTTCATAAGACGTGTAGCATACTGTAACAGAATAGTTTTATGGTTAATCTTGCACTAATAAAGTTTGATGGCTGTAGTCATTAATTGTCCTTCTTGCTTGCCAGCATGTTTGAAGATTTTGACAAATTTCATGGTAGGAAATGAATCAAAGAACTGTTTGAAAATGATTCTGCTTTACAGTATCCAGATTCTATTCCTTATCATTTGCAAGATTTCAGTATCTGTTTTACTAAGTTGATGAGTTACTGAGATGATATGTACTCAAGTTCCTAATGTGATCTCAATTTTGATTTGTGGAGCAGAATAGGTTCTTGGATAGGAAAGAAACACAAGTCTGCACTGATCTTGAGGTGTAATAAAGGGTCATCCTCACTCTCAGACATCTTGCCTCAGAACTCTTGTCTCTGCTGAGAATCTTGAGTTTATAACTGGAAGAATAAATAAGTGAGAACGTGTGTTAATTTAGTCTATTTGTAAGTTTTGAATACCTGTAATAAGGTGCCTCAGAAAGATTGTTAAACAGAATTAGAGCAAGTAAAATTAAGGCTGAGATATTGGCATAGGTTGAAGATTGGTTAATGGACAAGAAACAGTAGGAATATTACTGGCCGCTTCAGGTTGGTAGCTATGACTAAGGGATATCACAGGGATTGTTAGAGAAGAGTAAACATTCCAAATCTGGCAATAAAACCATTGTCCTTTCCTCAATTTTTTCCTGACCAGGGAGCTTGGCCTCTGCATGTTGAAGGCCTTTACAGAAGATTTCAAAAGTTGCATTAATTTCAGAGAATGGATTTGTCACAAATTCACCCAAACTGTCTCTTTTGAGCTGGGAAGGCTGGAAGCAATTGATGTTGAATTTGTGAACCTCAATATTTTTATTTTCCCATGTATCCATTCCTGTGGGTTAAAATTGACTGCTTGGTAAAATTTCTACCATGATCCACTGAATAACAGACAGGCTGAAAGGGTCTGATAGCCTGCTATTGCTCCTGGATCTTTAGTAAGAGTGGATGCTAGAAGGGCAGACAGTGAGTCACAAGCTGCTATTGCAAACGGTGCGGCTGCATGTAGAAGATCATACAGCTTTTTGTGAGAATGAATCCTAGAGGAATCTGAATGTGAGGTAGCTAATAAAGATGACCCTGTTTAATTGAGGGGCAATGTCATCTCACCATTACTTGGAGATTGGAGCAATAGGCAGCATCCAGTGGTATCCAGAAGGTAATGATGGAAGCAAAGTAGGAGAAACCAGTTAAAAATATATGAAATCTGTGATCCAAGAGGATAGACTAGTCAACATGTGGACAGTTCAAGGTGTAATAAAGACAGTGAACCATAGTCTCACAATTACATTTGTACTTTTGACCACAGATTTGGGTAGTTCTCCAGAATAAAAAAATATTTTGTCTAATCTATGAGAAAATGCAAAACAAACATTGTTGTCCTGTATGTAATAAGATTTTGTCTGATGTAAGGAAAAAAAGAACAAAAAATTGTACTCCAAAGACCTCAAATAGTGCTTAAAATAGTTGTCTTATAGATACAGTTTTTTTTCTAGAATAATAGATAGCAAGTGCATCAAGACAACAGAATTCCAGCATCATCAATTTGAGGCAATGCTGATGCAGCGCACAATAATTAAAACTATGTGTATACTAACTAGAATATAAAGCACTTTGCAGTTGGCTGTTTGTTTAATGCCTGCCTTTAAACATTTTCTGAACCTTTGTGCAGAGAACATAACTGTTCAACTCTTGTCCTTTTGTGCAGGCCTTTTGTACAGGGAACTCCCATGTTACAACCGTTTGGGTAAGGGAAATTCACACTGAGAGAATTCACAAATCTCAAATTTTTGAGTAGTGATGTGGGATAAAATGCATTCTCATGGAATTTGTGGGAGAGCAGTAAGGCTGGTTTGGATAAACTTCTATTAGATGGAAATAAGGACATTCAGTCAGGTACATTGTCACAGTGGAGGGAATCTTCAAAGTATCCCTTCCAATCGGTGCTGACCAGATGTCTATCATTGAAAAGTTCACCTCTTCTTCTCAATAGGATGAGTCATTGGGTATTTGAGCCATGGATGGCCTTGACAACAACAAATGATTTGCAGATTTTGTGTTGTCAGAGGTTGTTAAACTTCCTCTACCCATGTTACTTTGTTGGTTTTCTGTTGGGCTTCCTTAAGCTTGTAGCAATGGCAGAGCATCCATATAATTAGACTTAAACCAGCAGGTATTACAGTGGAGTAGAGGGAATTACAGAGGCATGAGAGAGGAGTTGGCCAGAATTGATTGGAAAAGAACAGTGGCAGGGATTACAACAGAGTAGCAATGGCTGGAATTTCTGGAAGCAATTCGGAAGGTACAGGATATATACATTCCAAAGAGGAAGAAGTATTCTAAAGGAAAGATGACACGACCGTAGCTAACAAAAGAAGTCAAGGCCAACAGAAAAGTCAAAAAGAGGGCATAAAATAGAGCAAAAATTAGTGGGAAGTTAGAAGATTGGGAAGCTTTTAAAAAAGAACAGAAGGCAACTAAAAAATTCATTAGGAAGGTAAGGATGGAATACAAAAGTAAGGTAGCCAATAATATTAACGAGGATAATAAAAGATTCTCCAGATACATAAAGTCTAATGGAGAGGTGAGAGTGGATATCGGACCACTGGAAAACAATGCTAGAGAAGTAATAATGAGGGACAAGGAAACGACAGGTGAACTGAATAAGTATTTTACATCAGTCTTCACTGTGGAGTCACTAGCAGTATGGTGGAAGTTCCAGATGTCAGGGGTCATGAAGTGTGTGAAATTACCATAAATAGAGAGAAGGTTCTTGAGAAACTGAAAAGTCTGAGGGTAGATAAGTAACCAGCTCCAGATGGTATACAGCCCAGGGTTCTGAAAGTAGTGGTTGAAGAAATCATGGTGGCATTAGTAATGACCTTTCAAGAATCACTAGATTCTGGAATGGTTCTGGAACACTGGAAAATTGCAAATGTCAAGAAAGTTTATGACAAGCCAGGTACATGGCATTGATATTTTGTGGTACTACCATCACTTTATGTCTGTGTTGCAACTTCTAATTAGACTTGACAATGACACAGAAATAACTAAACTCCATATATCTCTGCAATTTGGACATTTTCCTATATTCATTTTAGATTTTCATCACTGTATTTTGGAATCAAGAAAGGGAGAGAGGCAGAATAAATTATGGGCCCGTTAGTCTAAGCTCAGTGGTTGGGCAGATTTTGGAGTTGATTATTAAGAGTGAGGTCTCAGGGTACTTGGAAGCGCGTCATAAAATAGGCTGTAGTCAGCATGGTTTCCTCAAGGAAAAATTGCGCCTGACAAATCTGTTAGAATTCTTTGAAGAAATAACAAGCAGGATAGACAAAGGAGAATTGGTTGATGTTGTATGCTACAGTTGTTATGGAGGATTTCAACATGCAGGTAGACTGGGATAATCAGGTTGGTACTGGACCCCAAGAAAGGGAGTCTGTGGAGTGCCTCTGAATTGGATTCTTCGAGCAGCTTGTACTGGAACCTACCAGGGAGAAGGCAATTCTGGATTTAGTGTTGTGTAATGAACTGAATTTGATAAGGGAACTCGAGGTAAAGGAGCCATTAGGAGGTAGTGACCATAATATGATAGGTTTTAATCTACAATTTGAGAGGGAGAAGGGAAAATCGGAAGTGTCAATGAAAAAAAAAGTGTCAGTATTACAGTTGAATAAAGGAGACTATGGAGCCATGAGGGAGGAGCCGGCCAAAGTTGACTGGAAAGATACCTAGCAGGGATGACAGTGGAACAACAATGGCAGGTATTTCTGGGAATAATACAGAAGGTGCAGGATCAGTTCATTCCAAGGAGGAAGAAAGATTCTAAGGGGAGTAAGGGGTGACCATGGCTGACAAGGGAAGTCAAGGACAGTATAAAAACAAAAGAGGAGAAGTATAACATAGCAAAGATGAACGGGAAGCCAGAGGATTAGGAAACTTTTAAAGAACAACAGAAGATAACTAAAAAGGTAATACAGGGAGAAAGAATGAGGTACGAAGGTAAGCTAGCCAAAAATATAAAGGAGGATAGTAAAAGCTTCTTTAGGTATGTGAAGACGAAAAAATTAGTTAAGACCAAAGTTGGGCCCTTGAAGACAGAAATAGGGGAAATTATTATGGGGAACAAGAAAATGGCAGATGAGTTGAACAGGTAGTTTGGATCTGTCTTCACTAGGGAAGACACAAACAATCTCCCAGATGTAATAGTGGCCAAAAGACCTAGGGTAATGGAGTAACTGAAGGAAATTCACATTAGGCAGAAAACATTGACTTCTCTAAGTTCAAAGTACATTATTATCAAAATATGTATACAATATACAACCTTGAGTTTTGTCTCCTTACATGCAGCCACAAAACAATGAAATCTAATTGAACCCATTTTAAAGAAGACTGTCAAACACCCAATATACAGAAAAAAAGATCATGCAAACAATAAAAATAAGCAAATAACATTCAGAACTGAAGTTCACAGAAGTGGGTCCATAGCCATGAAGCCAGTCATGGGGATCCAGGAGCCTGATATTTGTAGGCCACAGCCTCAGGTCAGTGCAGAAATGAGTAAACCTCACGGAGCAGCGGCCCATCCCTCGCCTCCAGCCTTGACACCCTTGCCTTTACAATCTGGCCCGGTGCTTAAATCAGCCAAACAGTGGGTCATTCCTCGCTCTGAAACCTTGGTCCTGCTGCTTCGATAACACTCTCAGGATCAGGACCTGCCACCTTGATTCAGCCCACACTCGACCTTTCCAATTCAGCCCGGCGGTTAAATTGGTCACATCGTGGCTTGCTCCTTGCTCTTGAGCCAGATACCTGCCACCACGATTCTGCCCATACCAGACCTTTCCAATTTATCCCAGTGCTTAAATTGGTCACATATTGGCTTGTTCCTCACTCTTGGGCCTGGGCTCCAGCACCTCCACTCTGCTGCTTCGAATCACCTCCAAGTCTTCTCCAGCAGTCAGACATCACTAGTTCCTCACTCTCTGGCCCAGGCCCTACCACCTCGATTCGGACTGTACACACCATGCCACAACCATACTGTGCCATCAGGACTTTGGTTCACACCACAAACGGGTTAGTACGTACAGTCAGCTCTAAAACTCAGCTCCGAAGGGGAAGTTACAGACTATTGATTTGCAGTGATCGTTTTTGAGAGAAAGTGTGATTAATAAAGTAGTTAATAGTTGTTTTTGCTGCCTGCAAGTTGTCACTGTGCTTCAATGGTGCCATTTCAAGCCATAATTTACCACATTAAGAGGTCCATTCATTTCTTCCAACATAATTTAAAGTTTATTTAGATGACTATTTAAATTTAAAGAATAAATTTGGAATAGAAACATCTTAGACAGCATGTTCCTCATTTTAATGTATAAGCTGACACAGCCTGTAGCACCCTCTGCTGATTGAAACAAAAGGGCTGAAACAGACTAACCTTTCGACAACAATTCAGAAGAGAAAGGTCAATTCCTGACTTCCACATCCATTTCATCTCATTTATACATTTCAGTATAGAATTTGGGAGTGAATTGGAAATCAATTTGCCAGTGTTCTAGTGCTGAACTCAGTCCTGAGTTCAAGAGCAGAGCTCAGTCACCATCAGCTAAGTGGGTGAATACACTTGGTATATGTCCCCCTTGTTTTATATCAGCCGAGACTGATATCAAACTAAGGGGCTGTAGCCCCATTTATTTGAAACTGAATGGAAAAAGTAAATGGTTTAATTATTTTAATAATAATCTTAACTTATTTAAATTAGTCAATTGTACTTTAAAATTTTTAAGGTTATTTAAATCCGGTAGTTGAGGGCTTCATGGTTAGTGTAAAGCTTCATAGTGCAAGCAACATGGGTTCATTTCATGACTAGGTGGACCAATGCTTTCATCAATTGTACTGTGGTGATTCTGATAAGCCAATGGAAGAGAGTTTCGAATATAATTTTCTTGGCATGTATACACTGTACATGTGCCTCTGACAACAATAAACTTGAGAGAGTTGGCTGAGCCAATACAAGTTTAATTTTTCCTGACTTCAAGTCACTGGTAGTGACTTGAGGTCAGGAATACTTCAGTGGTGAAGTATTCAATATCTTTTTGTTAATTGCTTTAGAGTTTGGTGATTTAGAGTTGCTGTCCTTGCAGTGATGTTAACTCTCCATTAGAGGAAACGGTCTTTAATAAAAGATAAACAAGTGTCAAATATAATGGACCAGATCTTGTTGTTCAGGCTTCACCTCTTGGAAACCTCACGCTCTTTCCCTGTGTGCCTCACTTATCCAGAAAAGAACCAGTCAGGTTGATTAGGTCCGAGTGAGGATGGGGTAGAATTTTGTTTTCTGCCAAAACTGTCACAGAGTTTTAAGTTTATCAGACATTTTAAAACTGCTATAAATGAAGTGAATATTTTTCACATTAAGAAAAAGTAAAGGCACTGACATTATATTAAAAAATTAAGCTAAAGCTAATTAAAGCAGAAATCACCACCTCATTATATCACAATTTGCAGGCCTAGAATTGCCTTTAATTTCATTGGAGCCTCAGATCCTGTGCTGTATGTAACTGGCACAGGATCTACGATGCAGTTTCTCAATATAATGTAGGGTAGTCCAGCCCCAGCTGAATTTTCCCTTCATGGAGTCCAGCAGCAGAATGTGGTGACAGATCTAGATGGATCAGAATGAACATAAGAATAGAATGGCTTCAATTCAGATGGCTATACACAGGTTCCCTTCACAGCAAGATTTGATTTGGCTTGTATTCATCAGATCTTTGTAAAAGCTTGCAACAGAATAGAAACTGATTTGTTCTGTGTATATTTGATATGTTTAAATTGATACTGAGAAGTTTAAACTTGTGCTGTATCCAGTGTTAGTAAATTAATATCTACAGCAAAAAGAATTATAAATGGGATGTTATGTTGAAGTTGTATAAGATGTTGGTGAGGCCTAATTTGGAGTATTGTGTGCAGTTTTAGTCACCTACTTACAGGTGTTACGTACCCCGTAACTGGGTTGCCAAACCAGCAGAAATGGATCACTCAGTTGGAGTCTGGAGTACTAGAACTAAGAAAGTTTTATTAAAGAAACAAGCAACACAGTAATCGAAAGGATAATAAATGCAACAGTTCAGCGATGATAAACACACATGTGCACAGAATTAAGATAACAGCATCAATCAAGCTCTATCGTTGTCTAGGGGTAAATGACTAAATTTCAAAGTGACTCAAAATTCAGTCCAGTTTAGTAGTTCAGTTCGCAGTAATCGTTGCCATGGCGATGGACAACGTGGGGGAAGAGAGAGAGAACAGGAACAACTGATCATTCAGACACGGCTTCACTCACAGACCAGCGATATGGCTCACAAGCAACTTTTTGGGCGGGTCCTTGGTGATGTCACCTGAGGTCACCGACTGTGACCCCTCCTCCAGATGCGGTCGATCCTCTGCAGTGAACCCGGCACCCAGGCAAGGGCGGACACACACCGGGTTCCCGCTGATCGTACCTTTCCACCCTGGCCGTTGTCTGGTACCTCTCACCGACTCGTGAGAAACGTACCGCTTCCAGGGTCTCGTTACCTCGGGTGGCATGTGTCTGTCTTAGCGAACCTGTCCCTTTTTATCCCCCTGCTGGGGTATCGCCTGTCCATCACTTCAAACAGTTCAGGGTTCAAAGGGGGAGCCGCTCCAGACAGCTCTCTCTCTCCCTCCCACGTCCCTTCATTACACATCTCCAGACACTGCTCCATTGTTCCTTATCTCTCCTTCCCCTGAGGGCAGGTGGCAGACCACTTGCTGATGTCACTGATGCTAACCCAGGCCAGCAAACATCTTAATTTTATGTGTATTCTCGTCACACAGGAGAGATGTAAGCAAGGTTGAAAGAGGACAGAGAAAATTTACAAGGATGCTGCTAGGCGTGGAAAACCTGAGTTACAAGGAAAGATTGAATAGATTGGACTGTATTCTTTAGAACATAGAAGACTGAGAGGAGATTTGATAGAGGTATACAAAATTATGAGGGGTATAGATAGGATAAATGTAAGCAGGCTTTTTCCACTGTTGGGTGGGACTACAGCCAGAGGTCATGGGTTAAGAGTGAAAGGTGAACAGTTTAAGGGGAACATAAGGGGAAAGTTCTCCACTCAGAGGGTTGTGAGAGTGTGGAATGAGCTGCCAGCACAAGTGGTACATTCGAGCTGGATTTCAAAGTTTAAGAGAAGCATGGATAGCAGGAGTATGGAGGGCTACAGTCCTGATGCAGGTTGATGGAAGTAGGCAGTCTAAGTGGTTCCAGCATGGAATAGATGGGCCGAAGGGCCTGGTTTCGTACTGTACTTCTCAATGACTCATATAATGAAGAATATATTTGGTTTTGTTTGTATACCGGTATTAAAAAAACAAGGATTTCAGTAAGATTGTGCACATTTGGCCATGTTATGATTGAGTGCATTACTTTCTTTAGGCAAAGAGCAGTTTGATTAAATAGTATTTCTGCTTTCAATGGAGCTATGAAGATGAAAGATCACCCAGAATATGAAAACGTAAATCTTGTTTTTTTTTGTGAAATTGCTGAAAGAACTATGATCAGTGTTCATTTTTAGGGATGGATCAGCATCAGCGACGTTCTTCTACGAAGAGAAAACAAAAACAGCCAGTGAAGTAGAACAGGATACCTCCTGCACAAGTTCAGCACCTACTTTGGATCATTTGGAGGAGAAGTGGCTTTACTATCAGCCGCACAAACCAGGAGAACAAGAATTCCCATTCCGAAATGTCCAGGTAAAGAAATATGAAATATGCTTGGAATCAAATGGAATTTTTTGTTGTTAAGAAGAGATTAAAGAGTTCTAAGGCAAACAATTTAAAACTTCAATAAATAGGTTGACACCTTGTAGGGCGTCTAGTACTGCAACATGAAATATGGCTTGTGGATTCAGACAGCTTTGTAAGTATTTCCATAATCACTTCAGGAAATTCTAACAGAATTATTATTTTAGTATGTAGAGTAATCAGCAGATTCACTGCATCATGAGGTGAAAGCGAAGTCATGGCTTTCACCAGTAATTAATAAAATATGAATGTTAATTATTCATGCATGTTTTTAGTTGGAATATTCAACAGAAATCCAGAAAGGGCTGAAAAAGTATAGATACATCTTGACATTTTTCTCCCTAAATTTTTTTGAAGAATAAGAAATTTAAAAAATTGATCAGGAAAACTTGACATATTCGGTCTTTTCAAACCTCAGATGATATTTTGTGGTCTTAGTCTATTACTTTAACCTTTGCTTGGAGAAGAAGTGTGTTAAACATAAAATTTAAAATATTTAAAAACGGGTATTGGCCCATCTGTAATTTGCTATTTCCACACAAGTTTCAATGGTTAAGGAAAGATTAGCTTTATTTGTCACATGTACATCGAAACAGTGAAATGTTGCCTTTGTGTCAAAGGCCAACGCAGTCTGACGACTATGCTGGGGGCAGCCCCCAAGTGTCCCCACACTTCTGACCCTAACCCAAACATCTTTGGAATGTGGGAGGAACCCACAAGGTCATGGAGAGAACATACAAACTCCTTACAGACAGAGGTGAGAATTGAACCCCAAATGGTGATTGTTGGCATTGTAAAGCATTGTGCTAACGACAACATTACTGTGCCATTTCTTGTCTTTTGAATGATGCATATACATACTGGAGCTGTGCAGCACCAACCTAAATGAACTAAATAGTGCAGATGAAATATACAGTCATTTGAAGGGTAGTCATTATGTCTGAGGAGGAACCAGCTGTGTGAAGAAAAATCCTGTGAGTATTGAAGGCTCAACTTGTTTTACTTAAATATAATAATAAGGAACCAAAGAGAGCAGCTCAAAAGCTGGAGGCAAATCTCATTTGCTAATCGGCAACAGTCCTCATAGGTAGATAATGCAGCTTACCTGGTGGAGAACCCACAGGATGTCACCTACTTTAGTATAGGTTAGGTACCAGAATTGTTGCAGTAAGTTGCAAATTCTTATTTTACAACCCATAAATACAGGTCCCGTAATATTTGACACATTTTCTGGCTATAACGTCGAGACTCATCCTAACATTTGGTCTTGCTGTGCTCAGTGGGAATTGGAGTAATCTTCTGCAACATAATCACTTCTGTATGAGTTTCAATTTTTTTCATACAGAGGACATCTGATGATGTTTTAAGATATCTTACGACCATTATCCCTTGCCATATTTTCTCTCCCTTAAACTGAGATAGGAAATTTGCAAACCCCACCAATCTGATAAATGAAGAGAAAAATAAGATTGTTCTCACTGGTGTGGAAGAAGCTGAGAGAAGACCTTTGAAAGATTCATAAAATTATGACAGACATGGGTAGAGTACATAGTCTTTAACCAAGATTAGGAAAACTGGAGGCCACAGGTTTTAGGTGACAGAAGAAACACTTAAAGGAGATCCGAAGGGCAAGTTTTTCAGACATATATGGAACAATACTTCACACATAGATGGTGTTATTTAATTACAGCATTAAAAAAAAACATTTAGACAGTTGTGGGTATAGGAAAGGAATAGAGAGATATGGAGCAAATGCAGAAAAACAGGATTAGCATAGATGGGCATCTCGGTCAGCACGGACGCCAGATCTGTTTCAGTAGATTTAAATTGCAAAAAAGTAAAATTTATTATCAGGGTACATACATCTCACCACATACAACCCTGAGATTCTTTTTCCGGCAGGCATGCTTACCAACTGTAAACAGGATCAATGAACAACAAACTCCAAATGCAAATATAACTAAATAGCAATAAATAACAATGAAAGAGCATGAAATAACAAGGTAAAGACACCTTAAAGTGAGACAATGTGGGAACACCAGAAGTATAATGAGTGTAGTTATCGCTTTTGTTCAAGAGCCCGATGATTGAAGGGTGGTAATTGTTCTTGAACCTGGTGGTGCGAGTCTTAAGGCACCTGTACCTTCTACCTGATGGTAGCAGTGAGATCTTTGATGATGGATGCTACTTTTTTACAAAGTTTCATGTAGATGTGCTCAATGGTTGATTTATTATCAAGGTATACAACTCTGAAATTCTTCTTCTCCAGATAGCCATGAAACCAAGAAAGAAAAGAGCAGTAGCACGATCATCAACCCCCAAATTCTCCCTCCCCCAGCCAAAAAAAAACAGAAATGGAACTGGAACATCGACCCCAAAATCCCGTTCTCCCACACAAAAAAAGGAGAACATAAAGAACTGAGAAAAGTCCATAGACCAAGTCCATATCCATATTGATAACCAAAACGCATAAAAGCTGGTTACATTCTCCAGGCACAGCGGCAGGCTCTCTCCTCTCCAGCATCAAAGCAATCCCACCAGCAGTCAGAGTCAGAATCAGAATCAGCTTTATTATTACTGGCGTGTGTCGCAAAATATGTTAACTTAGCAGCAGCAGTTAAATGTAATACATAATAGAAGAAAAAATAAATCAATCAATTACAGTATATGTATATTGAATAGATTAAAAAATCATGCAAAAACAGAAATAATATGTGTTAAAAAATTGAGGTAGTGTTCACAGGTTCAATGTCCATTTAGGAATCGGATGGTAGAGGGGAAGAAGCTGTCCCTGAATCACTGGGTGTGTGCCTTCAGGCTTCTGTACCTCCTACCTGATGGTAACAGTGAGAAAAGGGCATGCCATGGGTGCTGGAGGTCCTTAATAATGGACACTGCCTTTCCGAGACACCGCCCCTTGAAGATGCCCTGGGAACTTTGTAGGCTAGTACCCAAGATGGAGCTGATTAAATTTATGAACCTCTGTAGCTTCTTTCAGTACTGTGCAGTAAACCCCACCCCCCCCCATACCAGACAGTGATGCATCCTGTCAGAATACTCTCCACGGTACATCTATAGAAGTTTTTGAGTGTTTTTGTTCACATACTAAATCTCTTCAAACTCCTAATGAGGTATCGTCGCTATCTTGCCTTCTTTATAAATGCATTGATATGTTGGGACCAGGTTAGATCATCAGAGATCTTGACACCCAGGAACTTGAAACAGTTCACTCTCTCTACTTCTGATCCCTCTGTGAGGATTAGTATGTGCTCCTTCATCTTACCCTTCCTGAAGTCCACAATCAGCTCTTTCATCTTACTAACGTTGAGTGCCAGGTTGTTGCTACGACACCACTCCACTAGTTGGTATATCTTGCTCCTGTACACCCTCTTGTTACCACCTGAGATTCTACCAACAATGGTTATATCGTCAGCAAATTTAATGCTAGTATTTGAGCTTTGCCTAGCTACAGAGCCATGGGTATAGAGAGAGTAGAGCAGAGGGCTAAGCACACACCCCTGAGGTGCACCAGTATTGATCGTCAGCAAGGAGGAGATATTATCACCAATCCACACAGATTGTGGTCTTCCGGTTAGGAAGTCAAGATTCCAATTTCAGAGGGACATACAGAGGCCCAGGTTCTGTAAGTTATCAATCAGGATTGTGGGAATGATGGTATTAAATGCTGAGCTATAGACAATGAACAGCATCCTGACGTAACTGACATAGGACAATCAAGAGGCAGACAGCCAGTACCCACCTTTCACATTAGCCTCCTTGCTTTGATTGGCGAACCCTGGAAGCTTTAATTGGTGAACATTACCTCGCGCCCCATCCCGCAGTTTCCTCGCCACATGGCTTGCACTCGCTGCTTTTGCCTCCCAGAATCCTCTTGATGACTGCAGAATGCAATGATCATCCAATGATCACAGGCTCCAACAATTCCGGACTCACATTCAAGACAAAAAACAGACACAGGCGACCCAAAAGAAGTGAAATAAATAGGTTAATGGTCTGACCCGGAAGTGTTGACCATAGGAGCATTGTACACAGGTACCATCTTAGCCGGAAGAAGATTGTACACCCCCAACTTTTATGAAACCAAAAATACTCAACAGTGGTATATTGCACTTAGCACTCACAAATTTACAAGGTGCTTTGGAATATTATTTTCTGAGACCTGAAATTCATCTGTGGCTGTTATAGTGATCTAATTAGACCCACCATTTTAAGGTACTGAGCAAGAAATATCGATGATGAGGATTTATTTACTTCCTTCTTTAACTCTCTAATGCTATTGGCTATTGTGTGTTTTGTCAAAAATTGACATTTGTTTGGTATCATCACATCACTAATGAAAAATAGGATAACCTCTCAAGTCAAAACATATAGCTCTG
Organism: Mobula hypostoma; assembly: GCF_963921235.1. Taxonomy (NCBI): domain Eukaryota; kingdom Metazoa; phylum Chordata; class Chondrichthyes; order Myliobatiformes; family Myliobatidae; genus Mobula; species Mobula hypostoma. Next base: position 52,253,016 of record NC_086098.1, on the reverse strand, counting down.
CCCTTCATTAATTTTAACTCACTTTAACTCCATAGTTCCATTCAGTAAATGATAGCTTGAATTAGGTTAATCATTAACCATTGCGCCTTCTTGGGTTTTCCTGTTTCACTTGATAACTTTGTTTAATGGTGTGAGGGGATCCAGGAGTACCCCTATTAACTGTTTGGAGAGAGACATTTTATCATTGATGGTTTGTTTGGAAAGGAGAGAGAGACAGAGTTATTTACCACCGATATGTTGCTTTTGAAAAGAAAGAGAGAGAGACAAAGATCAACAGTTGGACTGTCACTTTAAGGCATTGGAAGTAACTTTGGATTTTTACTGAGTCTGGAGTTGGAGACAGCACCGAGCAGCTCATAAGTTGCTATGGTGACCGAAGGCGGTGGACACTCGATGTTATGATTTTCAGCCGGTTATTGATGTTACTTCCAAGGACATGTTGCCTGCTTGTGTACTCCTTTACAGACAAAGGGGGGAGGGACTCTTCGAATGAGAGGTGATGCTCAGCCTGGTGAAGTAAATGGGAGGTCAGATGATACAGACCTCAGGACACATGATCTGGACACTGAATGAGCATTGTTGTGCCTGCAGGAAAAGTGGACTTTGGAGGATCAATCAGGCGGATTGATCCAAATTGCTATTCCAACGGTAAAGAAGGGGTTGACGGGTGGGGAGTTGTCTATGTGTCCACCCTCACCTGGGTGATAGCTCCACCACAGAAGACCGGTCCCCCTGGTTAAAGTCACAGTCGGTGACTTGTAAAGGATTTCGGAGGATGACGAGAAGATCGACGGCATCAGCTCACTTGAAAACTCGACTCATCTCTCCCTCTCCCTCTCCCTCTCTCTCCGTCACTACTCAACTCAATACCACAAACTGAACTGAACTTTACTCAACATCGTAAAACTGTATCTTTTTACCCCTAGACTTAAAGAAGCGTGGTTTTCTCATACATATATATATATATTCCACACTTACTTTTATATATAATCATTGCTAACCTGTTTGATTTATTTACATTTATTTTACTGTATTGCGTAGTTACTAATAAATATTATTAGTTTATAACAATACGAGACTCCAAAGTGTTTTCCACCTCTGCTGGTTCTTTATTCCCGTCATGGGGTACGTGACAATGATCTGCAACAATTTAAAAATAGCTTTTCTCTTTATTTGTTTGTGATTTTCAGGTACAGCAGCGAGCAGAAGAATGTACCAGGGCCTTAAATCTGCTTACTGACATAAATAAGGGAAAATCTGTCCATAATGTATTTCCACTAGACTTTGATTTCACTAAAATGAAGGTATGGCCAGTTCATAGTATTGATAAATATAGCAAATATGTGTTGGAGTCCCACCAAACCACTTAAAGAATTTGAAGTCAGTTTTTTTAAAATAATGCAAATCATTGTGATGTAAAGTCTCATCTTGGATCATGTCTACACTTTAGAGAAAGAAACTCATTGACCTTACCCAATCTGGTCTGTATGTAGTTCCAATGTCACTGTACATTAAAGTAGCAGAACTGCTCAGTTGCAGAAAGAATACATTTTTTCTACAGTGTTCAAATAGCCCCACGAACTCATTATACTGATACTATATATCAGCACACAAACAGAACACTCAGCCCTGTAGGGCAGTTGATACTGCACAGATCCTCTGAGCATTCTATTACTTGAAATTCCAGAGCACCCATTCTCATTCCACAAAATCCATCAGACAAATTATGCAAGTTAAGTAATAAATTCCACTGTCAACTTGCCAATGACTGGAAAATTCTGAACACATGCAGACTTAAAACTACATTGCCTGTGTATTTTGAGCTGAAGGTTTTGAAATTTACTATTTAAATTCTTAACTTTTCAAAAGAACACTTCAGTGCAACTTCCCCTATCCCAGAAAGCTGTGAGTTCTAAAGAAGAGTATCAAAATAAAATATTGATGCCAGAAGGCTAACAACAGAAAATACTTTTAATACTCAGTCGTGGAAGGAGAAACAATTAATATTTCATTAGATGAAGGGTTACTAAACCTGAAGCATTGATTCTGTTTCTCTTTCCACAGATGCAGCCTGATCTCTGAATGTTTCTCGCATTTTCTATTTTTATTTCATAATTCTGAAAATGGTTCATCAATCCCAGAGACTGGCTGAGCTGATGAATATTCCCAGCATTTTTGTTTAGTTAAATCACAAGAACGTAGTATTTGCTTCTCTTGGCATAAGAGACAGCAGCAGAATTTGTCCCATTCAGTCTGCTCTGCCATCTTCTGTCATTTTGCACTCAGCAGTATTTTTACAATTTTTATTGTTCATACAAAATAATACTTCAGACTAATAAAGAGATTACAAGTTGCAGAAAATAATAAACATTAGTGGGTCTTTTAGATGTTGGCGAGATGTAATGTGGGATCAGTGCCAGGGTTTAAACTTTAATGATTTGCATGAAAGTACCAAAGTTGTTGTTGAACTTGCTAAGGACATGAAGATATGTATTAGGTTATGAAGATAACAAAAAGACAATGGGATATTGACTAGCTGAGTGAGCAAAGGTCTGGCAAATGGAGTATTATGTGAGAAAATGTGAAAATGACAGGAAAAATACTTAAAGTTTTATTTAGATAATGATAGATGAAGAACTTTTAGATGCAGACGGATCTGGGCATCCTAGTACGCAATTCTAATGTTGAAAGGCGTGGACAGAGTGGATGTGGCAAAGTTGTTTCCCATGATGGGGGAGTCTAGTACTAGAGGGCATGACTTAAGGATTGAAGGGCGCCCATTCAGAACAGAAATGCGAAGAAATTTTTTTAGTCAGAGGGTGGTGAATCTATGGAATTTGTTGCCACGGGCAGCAGTGGAGGCCAAGTCATTGGGTGTATTTAAGACAGAGATTGATAGGTATCTGAGTAGCCAGGGCATCAAAGGTTATGGTGAGAAGGTGGGGGAGTGGGACCAAATGGGAGAATGGATCAGCTCATGATAAAATGGCGGAGCAGACTCGATGGGCCAAATAGCTGACTTCTGCTCCTTTGTCTTATGGTCTTATGGTCTTATTCTCAAAACTCCAGTATGCAATTACTGTAAGTAATGAGGAAAGCCAGAAAGGAGAGTTGTCAGTTATTGCTAGAGAGATTGAATACAAAAGTAAGGAGGTTATGATTCGAATACATAGTGCATTTGTGAGACCACATCTTTGGATAACTTTGTATTTCCAGCATCTACGGAATCTCTTGTGTTTATGATGCGTTATTTTAATATTTTTAAGACAGAGTTGTATAGCAAGATGACAGGTTACCGTTAGTAGGCAGGAATGCAGTTAGGGTGGTTAGATCAGCCTTAAAGGTTTGAGAAAAGGTTGATTTTCACCATTCAAAATTGATTGTATGATTTCAGTACACATGTTCTCTGTACCACATCTATCCAGATATATTTTCCTGGGCAGCCAAATTTAGATTCTTTCATGCCTCATTTTTCAACAGTCTAATTGTACAGTGTTGATGAATATTTACTTTTTCCCATTCAGTTGGGAATTTATTTTGAATCAACTTGCTGATTCCTGCCTTCACTTCCCTCTTGGCTGCTGCTACTCCTTTTGCACTAGAATATCTCATGATCGTTCTCTTGCCCAATAACATTGTTTCTACCATCTCCACCTCTCCCTGTGATCTGCAGAAAAACTCCACTGTCACATTTTTAGATTTGCTAAACAGGAGAAACATTAAGAACCAGCAGTATGCTATAAAATGTTGAATTATACTTTTGGTTAAAATGCACACTTTATATTCTCAGGTTCATATGAATAGACCTTTCAATTCATATTCACATGGACTAGTAATAATTTTGAAATTATCTGTCCAGAGCTTAGTAAAATATGATCTAAGAAAGAGCAAGATAAAGTCTAAGCATGGTACTTTTTGTTCAAGCACATTGGTGGGTTGGGTAAAAGAAGATCTCTGAGCTGCAGAGATTAGTCAGGTTCTATAGTTGCCCTCTTCTGGGCTTCTAAGATACCAGAAAGATAGATTAATTCAACACTTTAAACAATGTGAACCAGTAGTAGGAGTTGGCTCATGTTCTGTAAAAAAAACAGTTCCCTTTAACTACCCTCACCTATGAAACAGTTGAGAAATTAGATTAAATTGCATGTATTGACCATAGATTATAAATATACATATTCAAAATAAGGTCAACTCAAAAAAATTATTGGTTATTTCAAAGAAAAATGTAAAAATCATTCTGCTTTAACATTGTACTATTTTTTTGTAGGATTGCCTTGATCTGTGTAAGGTAGCTATAATGGGCCACTCATTTGGTGGTGCTACAGTTGTTGAATCACTTAGCAAGGAGCTTCGATTTGGGTAAGTCTCATTGAATTGGAGACAGTATACAGTGAAAGTTATTAGTAGAAATGTGCAAAATAATTAGCACAGATCTTCATGTTAATATGGCTATGGCTGTGTTTTATAAAATTTATAGAAATTAAAATGCCCAATGCTTAACCTGTAATTTTCTTATTCATTTTATAGAATTTTTTTGTTTAGTAAATGAGAATGCATCAGTAACCTGATATAAACAAGAATGCTCTAATTATGCCTATGATTGATGCATTCATTTAAAAGCAAAACTTTCCACATTTCGTTTTAACATGCTAAGATTACATGTCACCCCATACAACCCTGTGATTCTGTTTCTAAGTACGTCCACAGAAAAAGAATCTCAGGGTTGTACTTCGTGACAGGTACTCTGATAATCAATTTTACTTTGAACTTTAATGTTACATATTGTCACAGAAAATGGTAGAGGAACTCGGCAGGTCAGGCAACCCAGATAACTGTGAGGTGGTTCATTTTGGTAGGTCAAATATGATGGCAGAATATAGTATTAATGGTAAGACTCTTGGCAGTGTGGAGGATCAGAGGGATCTTGGGGTCTGAGTCCATAGGGCACTCAAAGCAGCTGCGCAGGTTGACTCTGTGGTTAAGAAGGCATACGGTGCATTGACCTTCATCAATCGTGTAAATGAATTTAGGAGCCGAGAGGAAATGTTGTAGCTATATAGGACCCTGGTCAGACCCCACTTGGAGTAGTGTGCTCAGTTCTGGTCGCCTCACTACAGGAAGGATGTGGAAACCATAGAAAGGGTGCAGAGGAGATTTACAAGGATGTTACCTGGATTGGGTAGCATGCCTTATGAAAACAGGTTGAGTGAACTCGGCCTTTTCTCCTTGGAGCGACGGAGGATGAGAGGTGACCTGATAGAGGGGTATAAGATGATGAGAGGCATTGATCATGTGAATAGTTAGAGGCTTTTTCCCAGGGCTAAAATGGTTGCCACAAGAGGACACAGGTTTAAGGTGCTGGGAAGTAGGTACAGAGGAGATGTCAGGGGTAAGTTTTTTTACACAGAGAGTGGTGGGTAGGTGGAATGGGCTGCCGGCAATGGTGGTGGAGGCGGATGCGATAGGGTGTTTAAAGAGACTTTTGGATAGGTACATGGAGCTTAGAAAAATAGAGGGCTATGGATAAGCCTAGTAATTTCTAAGGTAGGGACATGTTCAGCACAACATTGTGGGCCGAAGGGCCTGTATTGTGCTGTAGGTTTTCTATATTTCTATTTCAAGGCAAGACCATTCTCAGGATCTAATGAAGTTTTACAACTTATAGCTAGAAGAAGTGTATTCAGCATTTTTAAACAATGTATATGATAGTGAAATCATCATATCTTGAGTATCTTTAAAAAAACAACAGGTTCTACTTTTTGTATATGTAGACTTCCTCAGAACACATGTTATAGATGTTAGAAGGCTGGAATGAAGGAAAAATCACCAAGCAGTGAAAAGGAAATAGGATTAATATTTTCAGGCAATAACTATTAAGGTATTTCCCCGAAAGTCCGAATGATTTAAGATGGTATAAATGTGCCTGAGAAATAACTGATAACTATCAGGAAATAAATGTGTGTAATGTTTAAATGATTTTTTATCCTTACTCAGTTGTCATATTTACTCTTCAGGATGTTCACATCTTGTGTAACTCCTGTTTCCTAAAATCATCTTCATCTATCTATCTATCTATATACTACTAAAATTCTCATGCTCTGTTTGTCTATTTGTGACCTCCAATTAGTGCAAACGGTGCATTAAAGTGACACTATTTTTGGCTAAATCGACTTAAAATGCACTAACTTAGAGAATGCAGGCAAAGTTCAGAGTTATATATTCATATAAATTTGCTCACTCGCCAAAATCAACAGCCCCGCTTTCACCCGAGAGGTGGATACCATGACGCGACACCACGACGCATGCGCACGGCCAGCCTCAAAAGCAACTCACGATGCTCACAGCAGCGACACCAACCGGAGCAAATAGGCAGGGCAGCTCTATTTTGAGTGGTCACATTCTGCTAATCACCCCATCAGCATGTGCAGGATTGGGCCAGATCAAACTGAGACCCATCAATAAAAGATAATTAAATCTTATTGTAATGACGTACTAAGAGACACCCATCAAACCCTTTGCTGCAGTCAAAGGACAGCGGTGACTATATCACGTCCATTTAGGAGAGCACCAACCACATCATCAAGAATAATCAGCATCCTGGAGACTTTGGTGTTACTGCTTCATATCTTCTATCCAGCAGTAGAGTAAAAAAAAATACAGTCAGCCTAATTATGCCACGTGGAAAGGGAAGGGGGACATTATGGTCAAGAGATGATGCCAAATGTTGTCGGGAAGTGGCAAGGAGAGGGAGAGAACAAGAATCGGATGAGGCCGGGGCCACACGACTCCAGGATCAAAGAGTCAGGACAAAAAAAAATGAGAGAAGAAGAGACAGAGGAGGAGAGGCATGCACATCTCCAAAATGACAACTGACATAGAAGGAGGAGAGAGGAAGAGGACAAAGGAGCTGAGAAATGCAAGTCTCCAGAATCAGAGACAAAGAACAAACAGCAGAAGAGATGAAGAGACGGGTATATGAAAGGACTGCACATCTCCAAAATGACGAGAGGCACAAGGGTGGCAGATCAACCAGAAATGATGCCATCAAAAGTGCCCTTCATTAAATGAGGAGGAGCTATATTTGCCTTGCAACGCATCCTTCTTCTTTAATAAAATGAGGTTTTCTTCTTCAATTTCCAAAGCAAAGCAATACCAATAGAATTCAGGAAAATTTAATGTTCATTCTGGTCACATCAGACTGCACTATCCTTCTCTCAAAGGGTGCCCCAATGGGTCACCCCATTGTCTAGTCAACCTATGAGACCAAGTTCACCAAGCATCAATCAGTTATTGTGATGAGATCATTGGACCCAGATGAGGGAAGCAAAATGGAAAGAAATATGAAAAGCAAAGAATATGGAGGGGAAAAGGATTATAGTTATTGCCAATTGTGTCAATTAACCTTGACCCACCACTGGCATTACCTTTAGGATGCTTGACGAAAGCCTGTTTAAAGGAAAAGGGCAGACTAATTATTTCCATTGCTGTCTCTGGCACACCCTTCCTAGTCACTTACTCTGCAAGTCTCGTGGTGGACATGATAATTCTCTAACACACCATGCGGCCCAACACTTTATTACTTTAGTTGCAATTCCTCTAACAAGGAACTGAAAACGGTCCCTGCTTTCTCACCACAGATTTCTGGTAATAGCGTTCCATTTGAATAATAATGTATTACAGAACATACACATCTTAAACTCATTGCTGTATCTGGCACGCCCATCCTGTCGCTTAAGCTGCAAGTCTAGTGCTGGACAGCAATATTATACTTGATCATTCTCCAACACACCACACGGACAACCAGTTTATTACTTTAGGTGCTGTTCCTCTAACAAGGAACTGAAGATAGTTCCTGTTTTGTCACTGCAGGTCTCTAATTTTGCTGTTCCATATGAATAATAATATAATACAGAATGTTCACATTTTAGTTCCTCTAATTTACAAATTGAGCCAATTGGCATTCACTTAGATTCATTTATCAATCTTCTCATTCTTTAAAAATGATAGTGATCAAGAGCTGTTAAATTGCCCCAGACTCCAGTGGTTAGTGCAATGCCAACAACCCAGCTTCAGTTCTGCTGCTGTCTGTAAGGAGTGTGTACATTCTTCCCCTGACTGTGTGAGTGCTCTGGTTTCCCCCAACATTCCAAAAGATGTACAGATTAGTAGGTTAATTGGTCACATGCAGGCTCATTGGGCCAGAAGGGGTGGGTTCTAAGGTGGCTACTAAATTCCATGCAGGGTCCACAATTCTGCCTCAGTTGGGGTAAGTCAGTAGTGGATGGGGAATTGGGTAAATTGTATGCAATTGTATCCACTATATGCACTTGCCATCCATGTGTTTCTGTTGTAGAGAGTGATGATGTGTCCTTCCTGGAAGTTTCATCACCATTTGAGTGGTCAAAAACTAAGAAATGAAGGAGTTGTTTAGTCATTCAACTGTATAGATGAATACTGCCAAATGAAACAGCATTCCTCCAGCCCAAGGTGCACAACACAGTGCATATAACTCATATACAATGCATAAAGCAATATTACCACAAATACATTTACAAATAATAAGGTGCATTTGCAACACAAATTAATAAGTAAACAGTCTAATGTGACTGGCACATCATAAGCAATGAGACCTGGGTGATGGCAGGGAGTTCAGTAACCTCACAACCTGGTGAAGAAACTGTTTCCCATCCTAGCCCTGATGCTGTGGTAACTCCTGCCCAATGGTAGGGAGGTCAAAGAGATTGTTGTACGTTTGGGAAGGATCATTGTCAATGCTAAGGGCCCTGTGTACATAGCACTCCCAATAAATATCTCAGATTAGGTAGAAGAGAGACCCCGATGGTTCTTTAGCAGTGGTCGTAATCCTTTGCAGGGTCTTGTGGTCAAATGTCTTGCAATTCCTGTAACAGACAGTGATGGAGCTGGTCAGGACACAGTGGTGCTCCTTTAAAAATTGGTTAGAATGGGGGGGGGGGGACTCACTTGCCTCAGTCCCCTCAGGAAGTGGAGATGCTGCTGTGCTTTCTTGACTGCAGGTGGTGTTGAGGGACCAGGTGAGATCCTCCATTGTTTGCACTCCCAGAAACTTGGTGCTCCTAACTCCCAACAGTGGAGTCATTTATGTGCAGTGAGAAGTGGTCAGCCTGCACCCTCCTAAAGTTCACAATCATCTCTTTAGTCTTGTCCACTTTGAGACTCAAGTTGTTGCGCTCCCACCTGCTCTACCTCCTCTCTGTATGCCATCTCGTCATCGTTGATGAGCCAACCACTTTTGTGTCATCAGCAAACTTGATTAATTCAGTTTGAAATGGATCTAGCAGTTTATTCATGCATCAGCACCATGAACAGCAGCGGACTGAGCACACGGCCCTAGGGTCACTGGTGCTCAGTGTGATGGAGCTAGAGTTGTTGCTGTCATCACTGACTGACTGTGGTCTTTCTGTCAAAAAGTCCAAGATCCAATTACAAAAGAAGGTGTGGACATCCAACACACAGTTTACCCACCAGCTTCTGAGAGATTATTATAGTAAATGTAGTACAGCATCTTAGCATATGAGGGATTATTTTCCAGGTGGTACTGGACAGGATGGGAAGCATTTTCTCTGACTCTAGGAAATCTCTTGCTGTAATTTAGCTTGCAGTAGAATGCTTGCATTGGTAGTCTGCAGTCTGGTAGGTGAATAATGGAGTCTGGTCATTACAGCTTGGTTTCATACTGGAGGTAGTCATTTGGGAGAGGGCTCTGATGATAGACAAATCCATGTTAGTGAACTTGAAAGGTTTGCAAACAGAGGCTTGTTAGTATTTTTTAAGTGCTTTGAGGCACGTGCCGTGGGTAGTGATCACTGATGCTTGGCAGACTGAGCTTAGTCTGCCAAGTTTAAGATCCTAGTCTTTGAACATTCTTTTCCTTGGTCTGTGATGGCGGACTGGAGGCACTGCTGAATTTCATCATTGATATTCACCTTCACTGAGAAGTAGTTGCTAATATGGAAAGAACCTTCACTGTGAAGAGTCTTGTGCTGCAGAGGCAGGTTGAGAGAGGACCTTTCTCTCCAAATGTTTAATGCATTCTCTCAAGTGCCTTATTAAAAGTATCAGCAATGACATTTAACACTGTCTTGGAGTGTGTACCCATACCAGCATTGTCTGCTTGCTGGAACTCCATGACATATCAATGGCATATAAATTTACATCAATAGACATAAATGTATTTGGATTATAAAACAAGCCAACAAGAATAACTCCACAGAAAATGGGAAGTGAGTAAACCAAGGGAAACATGTAGTTTAATTAAAGATAGCAAAGGTTGAGGGTGAAGGATGAGGAGTTCCATTAAACAATAATTAATACATGTTTCTATGTTCTAACACAAAAACAGGCCGTTCAGAGCATCACATTACTCTTGACTTTTTGTTAAGAAAGCCAGCCAGTTTAATTACCCTGAACTATTTCCATAGCTCTGCAAATTATATTGAGTATGTTATACTTTGCCCTCCTAGACTGTTTTCATCAACCTTGAAGTAATTGAGTACCAGATCATAACTACTGTCAATTTAAAAACAAATATTGCTTTATATCCTCCAGTATCATTCTTTGTTCACCACTATAAATCTCTGTCCCTGGCCCTTGATCATCTCCTAATGGAACAGTTTGTCTTGTCAGCCAAACTATACCTGCTAAGATCTTGTATACCTCTCAAATTTTCTCCTGCACCACATTGCTCCCAAAACAGCTTCTCCAGACTAACATTGCAGCAGGCATCTCCTATTCCTAAAACTAATATAATAAATCTTTTCTGCATCATCTCCAGATGCACAAGGCTGTGTGCTCAGTCCCCTGCTCTACTTAATTTATACTTGTATCTATGAGGCTAAGAACAGCTCCAGTGTATTCGTTATGTTTACTGACAACACTGTCAATGGCCAAATCAAAGGTGGTGGCGAATCAACATAAAGGAGGGAGATTCAAAATCTGGCTAAACGTTGCTACAGCAATAATCTCTCACTCAGTGGTGGTAAAACCAAAGAGCTGATTATTGAATATAGGAGGTAGAAACTGAAAGTCCATGAGCCAGTCCTCATCAATGGATCAGAGATGGAGAGGGTCAGCAACTTTAAATTCCTCAGTGTTATCATTTCAGAGGATTTGTCCTGCATACAGCACATAAGTGCCATTACAAAGAAAACATGGCAGCACCTCTACTATCTTAAAAATTTGTGAAGATTCGCTATGTCATCTAAAACTTTGACAGATTTTAACATGTGTGTTGGAGAATATACTGACTAGTTGCACCATGGCCAGGAATAAAACACCAATGCCCTTGAACAGACCCTACAAAAAGCTGTGGACACAGCCCTGTCCATCACAGGTAAAGCCTTCCCCACCATTGAGCACATCTACAAGGACAGCTATTGCAGAAAATCAACATCCATCATCAAGGACCACAGCTCCTCTCCACCTAGGACATGCTCTCTTTTCATTGTTGACATCAGGAAGGAGGTACTGGAGCCTCAGAAACCACACCCCCTAGGCTTAGGAACAGCTATTATTCCTCAACCATCAGGAACTAGAAGAGATAGTTTCACTCAGCCAATACTAAACTGTTTCCACAACCTATGGACTCACTTAAAGGACTCTTCATCTCATGTTCTTGATAATTATGGCTTACTTATTTATTATTATTGTTTTGTTTGTTTTCTTTTTGTATTTGCAGATAGTTGCTTTTTGTACCTTGGTTGTTTGTCCATCTTGTGTGTTTTTTTTCTTGACTATACTGTGTTTTATTGCATTTACTTTGAAAGCATGCCAGAGAATGAATCTCAGGGTAGTATGTGGTGACATAAGGACATAAGAAATAAGAGCAGGAGTAGGCCGTCTGGCCCGTTGAGCCTGCCCTGCTATTCAATGAGATCATGGCTGATCTGACCATGGACTCATCTCCACCTTTTCTCCATAACCCTTAATTCCCCTACTATGCAAAAATCTATCCAACCTTGTCTTGAATATATTTACTGAGGTAGCCTCAACTGCTTCATTGAGCAGAGAATTCCACAGATTCACCATTCTTTGGGAAAAGCAGTTCCGCCTCATCTCCGTCCTAAATTTACTCCCCCAAATCCTGAGGCTATGTCCCCTAGTTCTAGATTCACCTACCAGTGGGAACAACTTTCCTGCTTATCTATCCCTTTCATAATTTTATATGTTTCTATAAGATCTCCTCTCATTCTTCTGAATTGCAGTGAATACTGTTCCAGGCAACTCAATTTCTCATCATAGTCTAACCCCTTCATCCCTGGACTCGACCTAGTGAACCTCCTCTGTAACACCTTCAAAGCCAATATATTCTTTCTCAAGTAAGGAGACCAGAACTGCATGCAGTACTCCAAATGCAGCCTCACCAGTACCCAGTACGGTTGTAGCGTAACCTCCCTGATCTTAAATTCAATCTCTTCTAGCAGTGAAGGCCATCATTCCATTTGCCTGCTAGCCTGATAGCCTGCTGCACCTGCAAACTAACCTTTTGTGATTCATGCACGAGCACTCCCAAGTCCTTCTGCACAGCATCATGCTGCAATATTTTACTATTTAAATAATAATCTGATCTTCCATTTTTCCTTCCAAAGTGGATGATCTCGCATTTACCAACATTGTACTCCACCTGTCAGACCCTTGTCCACTCACTTAACCTATCTATAATATCTCTGCAGACCCTCCATATCCTCCACACAATTTGCATTTCCACTCAATTTAGTGTCATCAGCATCTTAGATATATTATACTCAGTCCCCTCTTCCAGATCGTTAATGTATATTGCGAACAGTAGTGGGCCCAGCACAGACCCCTGCGGCACAATGTTCACCAGTGATTGCCAACCAGAGAAACATCCATGTATCCCAACTCTCTGCTTTCTATTGGCTAAACAATCCTTTATCTATGCTAATACATCACCCCCAACTGTATGCATCCTTACTTTATGGATAAGTCTTTTATCGAACACCTTATCAAACACCCTCTGGAAATCCAAGTAAACAACGTCCAACAGTTCCCCTCTATTCACTGCATTTATTATTTTCTCAAAGAACTCCAGTAAGTTTGTCAAACAGGACCTGCCTTTGCTGAATCCATGCTGTATCTGCCTGATGGATCCATTTCTTTCCAGATGGCTATTTCTTCTTGAATGATAGCTTCAAGCATTTTCCCATCCACAGATGTTAAGCTACCTACCTTTTGCCTACGTAAACATGAGGAATTCTGCAGATGCTGAAAATTCAAGCAACACACATCAAAGTTGCAGGTGAACGCAGCAGGCCGGGTAGCATCTCTAGGAAGAGGTACAGTCGACGTTTCGGGCTGAGACCCTAGTCCTGACAAAGGGTCTTGGCCTGAAACGTTGACTGTACCTCTTCCTAGAGATGCTGCCTGGCCTGCTGTGTTCACCAATACCTTTTGCCTACATCCTTTTTTGAATAAGTGGCATGACACTTGCCTTCTTCCAATCCACCGGGACCTGCCCAGAGTCCAGAGAATTTTGGTAAATTATCACCAAAGCCTCTACTATAACTGCTGCCATTTCTTTCGGTACCCTGGGATGCATTCCATTAGGACCAGGGGACTTGTCTAAGTACTTTGTTAATAAATCTACTTTGAACTTTGAGATCCTTCCTAAAGCAAAAACTGAAGAAATACTCCAGTTGTGACCCAATAACTTTCATTAGATTCAACGTAAGCCGCTTTATTTTTGTGCTGTCTACTTCTAACCTATTTTAATTATGGCTGGTTTATCAACCAACATAAGTAGAAGTTAATGAATTTTTTTATTTGCAGTAGTCAGAATCTAATAAGAGGAAGCTATCAAATACAATGAAAGTGCAGTAGGAGAATTACTAAGTGATGAGTTTTAACCAAGGAATGGCCTATCCCTTCCATCTGAGTTGCTCCATAAAATATTTTAAATTCTTTCCATATAACCATATAACAATTACAACACGGAAACAGGCCATCTCGGCCCTTCTAGTCCGTGCTGAACGCTTACTCTCACCTAGTCCCACCCACCTGCACTCAGCCCATAACCCTCCATTCCTTTCCTGTCCATATAGCTATCATTTGCTTAGAAGAGACACCTTGATTGATCAGTTGATCAAAAGAGGTATCTAGTGACAAATAGCAATTTAATATTAAACTGTTTTATAAATGACTGCCAAATATGTACATCAAAGAGTATTAATTAAATTGCATTGCACTTTTCTTCTATACACAGTTGTGGAGTGGCATTAGACATTTGGATGTTCCCTCTAGAAGATGAGATTCATGAAAAGGTACAGAAGCCAATATTGTTCATCAACTCTGAAAAATTCCAGTGGCTTGAAAATATTCTGAAAATTAAACAACTTGATTCGAACACCATACAGCGAAAGATGATAACAATCATGTGAGTAACTGTAAGTATAGGTAAATTAAGCAAATCAGTAAACTATATTATATATTAACTATGAGTTGATTATATCTGCTAAATGGTTTCTAATTATTTGTAGAATGCATGGATGGTTTAAAGTAATTGCCAAAAGCAGTCAAGTATTTGAACTAAATAATCTTTACTGGTTTACACAAACAAGCATTGTTATCTATAACTTCAAATTAGTAAGGTCCTGGTTGGAGGAAATTTGGTAGAACATACATGCTTTTACTGAACACACATTAATCCGACACCACATATAAAACTAATCCTAACCAAATAAAAAGCTTCCCAATTCCTTGATATCCAGGGCCAGGCACTTACCATTCCCTTCACAAATTTTCAGTTTTGTATGCAGAAGTGCAAGTTTCAGCCTGGTTTCAAAATAACAGCGATCTAAATCAAACTCCAGAATTTTAAGCTCAAGTCCAAGAGTCCAGATTTTGTAATCAGAGATGAAGAAAAGACATACATATGCTATTTATTAGGCTTACAAACATCTGTAGAATGCTACTGGAATTTTAAGCAGTATCTTAGTCACGGGAATCAGTAGTGTTCTTGACAGAACCTGCTCAGTGAACATTGCAAGAAGTAGTGGAATTCCTCAGTTAATCAGATTGGAAGGTCGTCACTGAAATGTTTTCTTTTATGGAGAAAATACAGGTTTAAACTTATTTTTAAATATATACAAACAGACAAAAGAGGAAGAAGAGATAAATTTAGAGATTAAAAAACTTGAACAGCAATTATAATCTACAGGAATCACAAGCTTGTAGTTTTTTTTAATTGCAGTGTGATGTTTACTTTTTATTAAAATTTATCACTTCTAATAAACATTAGAAAAAATAAACCCTGACTGCTTATTGGCACATTTGGTATCTAATGGGTAAAGCATTGCAAATTTAGGGTTTGAATTTATTTCAAGTCTATTTTTTTTATTCATTTACAAGATGTGGGCATTGCCAGCTAAGCCAGCATTCATTGGCGATCCCTAGTTGCCCTCGAGAAGGTGTTATGAGCCACCTTCTTGACCGCTGCAGTCCCTGAGGTGTAGGTACACCCACAGAGCTGGTAGGGAGGGAATTACATGACTTTGACCCAGCAACAATGAAGGAACGGCGATATGTTTCCAAATGAGGATGGTGAGTGAGTTGGAGGGGGATTTTAAAGTGGTGGTGTTCCCTAGTATCTGCTCTTCTTGCCCTTCTCGATGATCTCTCTCTGGCTATCCATCCCATAGGATAATGATAGTTCCTTTCAGTCAGTTAGTGGGGTGGTATCCCACTCCTCAGAAAGGAACAGCGTGTGCGTGAGTGGATTTTAGGTGAGTAGGGGGTTGCACAGGTCCAGACCCACCCTCTCGACATCCCCTCCCAGATCCAGCGGCATGGTGGGGTCCAAGACGGCTGGGGGAAGTTCTGTTGCAGTGAATGGCCAGACCAAGCTTCGATGAAAGGGATGCCCTTTCTGCGCTTCACGGCACGTGTTTGCTAGATGGCCGTTGACCCTATGAGAGGGTTCATCCGCCCTTTGACAGGTCTTGTTTTTTGTTCTGCAGGGTGTCTAGCCAATCTCCTCACCAGGCAAGCCTGGTGGGGGAGCGGGTTTAGTCACTGACCACCCAACCCAACCATGCGACAGGTAGTACTGGGTTACGTGGTACCAGTAGCACAGGCGGGTGATCTGACCAGAGGATTCTTGATGATAGTGGTTGTGGGTCTGGAAGGTGCTGCCTTAGGAACTTTGGTGTGTTGTTGCAGTGCATCTTGTAGATAGTACACACTGCTGCAACTGTTTGATGGTGGGGGGATTGGATGCTTATGGAAAGGGTACCAATCAAGTGGGCTGCCTTGTACTGGATGGTGTCAAGCTTCTTGAGTTGCTGATGGGCCTATCATTCTCACCTCACCTCACCTCATTAACAGAGGAATAGGTAAACCAAAGAGCAACTTTGTGCACGGACACCAGTTTATAAAATCAGAATCAGGTTTAGTATCATTCTCTTTTTGAAATTTGTTGTTTTCGTGTCAACTAGTACAGTGCAATGACAAAATTACTATAAATTTCTAAATACATCAATAATACATGTTAAAGGGAATAATGAGATTGTGTCATGGAATCATCCAGAAATATGATAGCTAAGAGGAAAAAGATGTTTCTGTAGCACTGAGTGTAGGTCTTCAGACTCCTGTATCCTCTCACCAGTGGTAATAATGAGAAGAGGGTATGTCCCAGATGATGACAGTCCTTAAGGAGAAGGCACCCATCATTAAGACACTCCCTCTTGAAGATGTACTTGACAATGAGGAGGATTGTGCCCATGATACCATGGTGGCCTCAAGGATGCGTACTTAGCCCAGTGCTCCATGATTGTGGCTAGACACAGGTCAATCACAATCTATAAATTCGCCGACAACACAACTATTGACAAACTTTAAGATGGGGATGAGGAGGCGTCCAGTAGTGAGATAGATTGGCTAGCAGAGTGGTGTCTTAACAACAACCTCAACATTAGTAAAACCAAGGAATTGTGGACTTCAGGAATGGGAAGCCAAGGGATCAGCAGTGGAAAGGGTGAGCAGTTTCAAGTTCCTGCATGTCAACATCCTGAGGATCTATCCTGAGCCCAACATATTGATGTAATTACAAAGAATGAATGACAGTGGCTATATTTAAATTGGAGTTTGAGGAGAATTGGTATGTCACCAAAGACACTCAAATTTCTACAAATTTACTGTGGAGAGCATTCCAACTGGTTGCACCACCATCTGGTATAGAGGAGCCACTACACGGGATCAGAAAAAGCGGCAGAAAGTTGTAAGCTCTGCCAGCTCCATCATGGGCAGCGGCCTCCCTAGCATTCAGGACATCTTCAAGAGGTTTTGCCTCAAATAGGCGGTATCCACCATTAAGGACACCCAGCAGAGATGTTACAGAGCCTGAAGACACACTTAACATTTCAGGAACAGCTTCTTCGCCTCTGCTATTAGATTTCAGAATGGACAATGTACCCATGAACAGTACCTCAGTGATTCCCCCACCCCCTCCTTGACTACTGAATTATTTTTCTTTTTAATACGGGATATACTTATTGCAACTTGTAGTTTTGATTATGTATTGCAAGGTACTACTGTCACCAAACATCAAATTTCATGATATAATGCCAGTGTTATTAAACTTGACTCTGATTCTAAATGCAGCTAGCCTATAGAACTGAGCCAAATCTACACTGTTAGAGGCAAAGTCCATTTCAATGAAACATTAACCCAATGGCATGAAGGATGCCACATTATGCAATAGCATAAATACAGATTTGTCTTATGAGTGCTTTGACCATAGTTGACCCTCAACCAACACCTCTAAAATCAAATCATCGGGTATATCTGGTCATTTGGCACACATATTTAAACAATGCCATTTCTTCTTATACATCGATACAACTGACGAACACATAACACTTTGAGATGTAACTTGGTTTATATTAATAAATTCAGATCAAGTAGTGGAGAACTTGAGCAATATCCACTGCATCCACTTAGCAGCAAACAACAAACTGCTCGAGCATCACAGCAAGGTGGGATGTATCTGTGAAGAGAAAGGAATTGTCAGCATTTTGGATGAAGACCTTATAGTGGAAGAGAATAGAGAGACAGTAGCCAGTATAAAGAAAGATGAGATAGCGACAGGAAGTTTTTAAGTGTATGAAGAGAGGCAAGGAATGATAGGCAAATGGAGCCGGTGGGAGGGAGAGTTGGAACTGGGGGAAGGAGGCAAGTGGATGAAAGATGGAAACACGATTCCTTTCCCTCTGAAGATACTACTGAATCCATTGAGTTCCTTCATCAGTTTGTTCATTGCTCCAGATTACAGCATCTGCAGTCTCTTGTGTTTCCTTATGATGAATTATGTTTTTTTTAAATCTGTTCATTTATTAAGCAATCATTAAATCTGTTTGTGAGATAAACTCTCAAAATTTTAATGGGTGACTAAATGCTTAGTCTGAGGTAAATTTTGAGTTCAACTAGCAGTGAACTGGGGAGAGAATTTCAGGACATGGGACCGAAATGAGTGAAGGCACTGCCAATAATAAGAAAAAAAAAATCCTGTTCAGAGGAGATTTTTTAAAATGAGGTGGAGCAAGGTGAACAGTAATGGTGACAAATGAATTTTAACTCTGGCACTGAGAATTTAGGCCAGTGAAAATAACAGTAAAAGCTAATTAGGGCTTCGCTTCTTTGCAGAAGCGAAAAAAGCTGTTTGGTTATAGCAAGTTTCTGTAAAGTCAAGACATCCTGATTTCTATGGAATTTTGTTTTATTCTGTGGATAGGTGAAACTTGATTTTGCGCAGAACTGAACAAATGCCCATATAACTCAATTAATTTTGTTCTGTATCATGATATAAATTACCCCACAACTTAGAGGCAGGTGGTCTGTATTTGCTGGACTTCCATTTTAAAATTAGATAAAGTATCAGATTTGAAAATTACCCATGTTCTTGTGCCACATCCTTTTCAAGCCTCTACAATTGCCACACTTGCTCCTTCAGTAATCTAAGATGCACCCTTTCTGAACTGGGTGATGTACTTGCATTGAGTACTGCCAGTCTTTTAAGAATGTTCTTACACTCCTATCAAATATTGATGCCTACATTTGTACTCACAATTACACTTCTTTCAAGATCAGTTGTTTGTTTCTTTACTCATGTTATTGTTTAGCTTACACCATCAGTCCTGTGACATAACCTCAGATTTTTCCCTTCTGTTCTTTCCTCTCCTCCCTTTGCATTTTACAACTTGAACATTCTAATCTCTGAAAAAAAATTGCTTCACTCTCCAATGATCCTGTTTAATCTGATGAAAAGTTTCAGATATTATTTTTCTTTGGCATTTTGCGTAGACAAAACAGCTCAAAACTTACTTTTGTGTTTCCTCCTTATTTGTCAATCTTAATGTTAGTTATTCCCTTAATCTATATTTTTTAAAAATCCAATGGAGCAATAAGTTTGAAAGCCCATTTGGCTTGTACACAACTTTATAATCTTGTTAATTTTTTTTACCTTCCATATTTTGAAAATTTAATGTTCAATATCCCAGATCACATTCTTGAATAAGCAGGTAATGGGGTACACTGGAATTGGTATATTGTTACATGTACCAAGATAAAGTAAAAATCTTGTCTTGCAGGTTCATAGAGTACTACATAACATAAACAAGACATTCGGCCCATCCCAGCCTGGTCATTTAACCACTTTCAGTTCCTTGGCCCTGGTTGCCTCATTTTTACTCATGTTGTTCAGTCCCTATGTTCTTCTATCCTTTATCAGTAATGCCTCACTTGTTTCTAGACATCAGCTCTAACCAATTCCTCTCCACCACCACCCTCCTCCTCTGGTGGAGCTAGTCCTCACTCTCAATAATTTCACTTTTGGCTTCTTTCTTCAAACCCAGTGTGAAGCCATGGCACCTGTAGGGACTCCAGTTATGAATCCAGTAATACTTCCCAACTTTCTGCACTACATTGACAACTGCATCGGTGCTGCTTCCTGCACCCATGCTGAGTTTGTTATCAACTTTGCCTTCAACTTTCATTCTGCCTTCAAATTTACATGGTCCACATCTCTCTGCCCTTCCTCAATCTCCAGAAATGGAGACACCGTCCACTGATATCTTTTATAAATCTACTGACTTTCACAGCTTGAGTATACCTCTTTCCTCCCTGACACTTGTAAGAATGCTATTCCCTTTTCTCAATTCCTGCATCTCTACTGCATCTATTTTTAGGATGAGGGTTTCCATTCCAAAACATTTGATATGTCCTGCTTCAAACAACAGATTTGCCTTCCTCTGTTATCAATTCTACCCACACGTGCATCTCCTCCATTTTCTGGACATCTACCCTCAATTCATATTTCCATCATCACAACAGGGATAAATATCCCCTTACCATACCAAAGATACCATCCCACGGGACTCCACATCCAGCATATCATTCTCTGTAACTTCCATCATCTTCAATAGGAGCCCACCACATCTTTCCCTCCCAGGCTGGAGGGGCAACAACTCATATTCCAACTTGATGGCATGAATATTGAATTCTCTCTTGCTTCCCCCTCCCCCTTCTATTTTGCCATTCTGGCTTCATTGCCCTTTTTCTTTTGCTCACATACTTTCATCTTCCTCTTGTTCCACCTCCTTCCCCTTCTCCCATGCTCTACTCTCCTTTCTTATCCATTTCCTTCTTCAGTCCTTTACCACCTATCACCTACCAGCTTGTATTCCTTCCCCTCATCCCACTTCTTCCCTCTTCCTTTCCTGGCTGTGGCCTCTACATGGTTGGATGAGGATGGGGTATTGGTGATGCTCACTCCTGACAACTCAAGGTTCTCCAGCATCAACATCACTCGTAGACACAAGCATATGCACCAGCATCTTTCCTGAAGTAAATGGTCAGCTCTTCCAAGGTAGTTCAAGGCTAAATAATGTCAATTACTTTGTAAAGGCAATCTGATATAGGGAATAAATAGGATCATATCGCAGCATTCAAATTATAATTGCAAATACAGTGCAGTTAATTGTGGAACACATGGGACCAGTACATTTTAGCTCAATTAAGTAGCTGCCTCAATTTCATGGAAAGTTTTAAAAAGTATCAAAAAAACTGTCCGGGTAATAAATTACGCACTGAAATGAAATACAGAACAAATTAGAACACTACCAATATAGTACTAAAAAGCTATTAGTTCAAGTTAGAGGAATTCATCCAGTATATGCCATGTTCTTTTGACTGTAAATGAACAAAATCAGCAGACACCTAGTGGACTACCTTCAGACAATTCCTTTAATGATTGCATCCACTGAAACTTCATTTTCACTGTAACATTCAAGATGATTGCTGATCCCTTCAAATTCTTAATAGTCCTTAACTTGGAGTAGTTTAATTGTTTCACTTTCATTCCCAACCATTTCTGGCATCTCCAAGCTTGAATGTTTGAAACAGAAGCAAGCAAAACAGTTCTGAATTGTTTTACTGCTTATTTTTCACCAACTGTCAGTGATGAAAAGTATTGCTTTTTGAACAAGCACAGTTGATGCGAATTAACACTCGTTAGCTCAGAGCATTGTGTAGTGCAGGGGTGGCCAACCTTTTACATTCCATGCGTCAATTTTTTCACGCACGAGTTCTATATTAACATTTTTACAAGGATTGTGGGGGTACAAGAGTTGTATGGCGCATCTGAACTTGTGCATGAAAAAATTGACGCATGCAATGTAAAAGGTTGGCCACCCCTGGGGTAGTGTCTAATAGCTATGCAAGTTCACATGACTGATGCTAGTTAGAAACTATTCAGCAACAGGCTCCTGTCCCAAATAAGTGGCACAATTAATTGGAATCCATTATACATTTGACACTTTAGAATTCAAAATCGGCTTTTTATGGAATCCTTTAAGAATTTTCTTTCAGTATATTTTGAATTATTTGAGAAGATTCCTTGCTGTAGAGAAATGGTAAAGGCCATCCTGAAGATGTAATGTTCACCAGTGGTTCTCATTCAGCTGGAACTATATCAAGTCACTTGCACAATAATACTTAAGTTATAGTGAACAGTACTAAGTACTACAGAGGATTACAATTATTAGCTTTGAGTTTAAATGCATTTGAGAACTACAAAATAAATTTACAAGCTATTTTCCTCAGTTTCCTACATAGAACACACAAGTAATGCATTATAAACCTTAATTTGCTTCATTTTCTTTATTTTTCATAGGGGAACAGTTCATCAAAGCTTTCCCGATTTTACATTTCTGACTGGCCACTTCCTTGGAAAGATATTTGGACTGAAAGGAACTATAGATCCCCATATAGCAATCGATATAAGCAATAAGGCTGCTTTAGCATTCATGCAAAGACACTTGAGTAAGTAAATAAGACATTTAATATTGAAATAGATAACTGAGTCATGATTGTTTTGTAATTCCAGGTGTTAGATAGCTAGCTATTTTATGGATAATGGAGACACAAGATAATGGTCAGGATTCCTACAATCAAAAAACTGCAGGGAAAATATTTTTAGTGGTTTGTATATGTCATCATTGTTGATCGTGCTTGTATGAAATTTATCTTTTAAATACCTTCAATTTTTTCCTGATTGATATACCATGCATGCAAATCAGTGGCATCAAATTTAATAATACCATAGTGTGTAAAGGAAACATATCTGGGATCACAAGAGCATCTGCGTAAAAGGAATTTCCCAGGTTAAATGATTAAGTCCATTCCATAATTATTCCCCTTTGTAACAAAGATTCAAAATTCTATCTTGAATAATTGATTGTAAATTAATCTGAACACCAAATTTTATTTTCTAGGTCTTCAGCAAGATTTTGACCAATGGAATTCTCTAATTGATGGGAAAGGAGAACATATTATACCTGACACAAACATTCCTCTGGATCAATTAAATTTTAAATCCAAACAATGACTCTGCCATTTTGAAGTGCACAACAGAAAAACAATCAGTAATTGTAGATCTATTTACTATTCACAGTTGTGCAATGCATTTGCCAGTTTTAACATATTCAAATGTCAGCCATACAAAACATTACCTCCATAATTTTGTTTCATTTTGATGTTTGTAGATCCATGTTTCAGATTATGTGACAATAATGAAATTGTCCAATTACTCTAGTATTAGGACAGTGGGATGCAAGTGAGAGTTACCCAAATATTTGTATTTTGAGTGAACATTTTTATATCCTGAGTTTCCACAGCTTGTCAGATGGTGAAATATTGCATTCAGTATTTTGATAATGCACTCATTTATAATGCAGATTTTCTGTTAGTAGCACCACAGTTCTGAAGTTTAATTTCATCCTTAATATGACTTTACCAATCTTTTAAGTGTGTAATTTAGGTTTCTGTAGAGTGAATTTATTTTTACTCTATGTTGATTTCTAAACTTCAGACTTGATTCAATGCATCTCATTACCTTCTCCTAATAGAAATTCTAATTAGATTTGGGTCACTCCTTGCATATCAACAAAACTTTGTTCAGCTGGTTGGTTAAAAAATTAAACTTTCCTTTTCACTATGTGTGTCCAAGGCAACCTCCTCAAATTCCTTGGTTCATTTGGAACAGACTGCAATGACACTAATAATACTGACAGCCTAAGAGTCAAAATATTTACCTTTTGCACTGGACCCACATATAACATGAACATGCCATAGGACCCATTTATGGGGAGTTGAAATACAAAGCAAAGCACAATTTTATATAGTTGACCCTCCCTATCCATGGGTCCCATATGCACGGTTTCAGCCAAACGCCAATTGGGAAAACCCAGAAGTTCTCTCTCCAGTACTTGTTGTTTGAGCATGTACAGACTTTTTTTTCTTGTCATTATTCCCTAAACAATACAGCATAACAATTATTTACATAGTATTTACATTGTATTAGGTATTATAAGTAATCTAGAATTGATTTAAAGTACAGGCCGTCTTCTAAGTCAGATTTCTACACAAGACAGAACAGGTACATCCAGTATTATTTAGCGTCAGTTAGTCAAATGTTTGTCTTAGTATATAGAAACATAGAAAATAGGTGCAGGAGTAGGCCATTCGGCCCTTTGAGCCTGCACCGCCATTTATTATGATCATGGCTGATCC
Source organism: Mobula hypostoma (assembly GCF_963921235.1). Classification (NCBI taxonomy): domain Eukaryota; kingdom Metazoa; phylum Chordata; class Chondrichthyes; order Myliobatiformes; family Myliobatidae; genus Mobula; species Mobula hypostoma. The sequence goes on along the minus strand of NC_086098.1, from coordinate 52,228,896 downwards.
TCCAACTCAGAACCCCGCCCCAGCCTTCCCTCCATACCCCCTGACCCCCGTAGCCACAAGGGCCATATCTAACTCCCTCTTAAATATAGCCAATGAACTGGCCTCAACTGTTTCCTGTGGCAGAGAATTCCACAGATTCACCACTCTCTGTGTGAAGAAGTTTTTCCTAATCTCGGTCCTAAAAGGCTTCCCCTCTATCCTCAAACTGTGGCCCCTCGTTCTGGACTTCGCCAACATCGGGAACAATCTTCCTGCATCTAGCCTGTCCAATCCCTTTAGGATCTTATACGTTTCAATCAGATCCCCCCTCAATCTTCTAAATTCCAACGAGTACAAGCCCAGTTCATCCAGTCTTCCTTCATATGAAAGTCCTGCCATCCCAGGAATCAATCTGGTGAACCTTCTTTGTACTCCCTCTATGGCAAGGATGTCTTTCCTCAGATTGGGGGACCAAAACTGCACACAATACTCCAGGTGTGGTCTCACCAAGGCCTTGTACAACTGCAGTAGTACCTCCCTACTCCTGTACTCGAATCCTCTCGCTATAAATGCCAGCATACCATTCGCCTTTTTCACCGCCTGCTGTACCTGCATGCCCACTTTCAATGACTGGTGTATAATGACACCCAGGTCTTGTTGCACCTCCCCTTTTCCTAATCGGCCACCATTCAGATAATAATCTGTTTTCCTATTTTTGCCACCAAAGTGGATAACTTCACATTTATCCACATTAAATTGCATCTGCCATGAATTTGCCCACTCACCCAACCTATCCAAGTCACCCTGCATCCTCTTAGCATCCTCCTCACAGCTAACACTGCCACCCAGGTTCGTGTCATCCGCAAACTTGGAGATGCTGCATTTAATTCCCTCATCCAAGTCATTAATATATATTGTAAACAACTGGGGTCCCAGCACTGAGCCTTGCAGTACCCCACTAGTCACCGCCTGCCATTCTGAAAAGGTCCCGTTTATTCCCACTCTTTGCTTCCTGTCTGCTAACCAATTCTCCACCCACACCAATACCTTACCCCCAATACCGTGTGCTTTAAGTTTGCACACTAATCTCCTGCGTGGGACCTTGTCAAAAGCCTTTTGAAAATCCAAATATACCACATCCACTGGTTCTTCCCTATCCACTCTACTAGTTACATCCTCAAAAAATTCTATGAGATTCGTCAGACATGATTTTCCTTTCACAAATCCATGCTGACTTTGTCCGATCATTTCACCGCTTTCCAAATGTGCTGTTATCACATCCTTGATAACTAACTCCAGCAGTTTCCCCACCACCAACGTTAGGCTAACCAGTCTATAATTCCCCGGTTTCTCTCTCCCTCCTTTTTTAAAAAGTGGAGTTACATTAGCCACCCTCCAATCCTCAGGAACTAGTCCAGAATCTAACGAGTTTTGAAAAATTATCACTAATGCATCCACTATTTCTTGGGCTACTTCCTTAAGCACTCTATAGTATATAGTATATATTTTACCTTTCTATGCATATAAAACACTTAAGAAATGTATGTATTTCAATAATTAAACCACTGCGTTGCTTAGTAATAATTGTAGCTTTCATCAGGGCAGGGCCTTTCGCATGCTTCATTATTCTCAATTTATCCTTTAAAATTGTTCCAATTGTTGACCAACTGTAGCCTTCTTTTCCAATGACTGATGGTGTTTCACCTCTTTCTGATCGCTTTATTATTTCCACTTTATTTTCAATAGTGATCATTTTCCATGCCACGGACAGCGGGTCCTAAGCTCTGCCAGGTCCTAAAGTCCAACGCGCTAAAAAGTTAAATAAGGTCTGGAGCTCTGCCGGGCCCTAAAGTCCACTGCACTGAGACAGGTTAAATAAGATCCAGAGCTCCGCTGCATCCTAAAGTCCACCGCACTGAGACATGTTAGATAAGGGACTTGAACATCCACGTTTTTTGGTATCTGCGGGGGTCCTGGAACCAATCCCCCGCAGATAAGGAGGGCCAACTGTATTCTTGAACATAGAACACGTACAGCACAATACAGGCCCTTCGACCCATAAAGTTGTGCTGAACATGTCCCAACCTTAGAAATTACTAGGCTTATCTATAGCTTTCTATTTTACTAAGCTCCATGTACCTATCTAAATGTCTCTTAAAAGACACTATCATATTCGCCTCCACCACTGTTGCCGGCAGCCCATTCCACGCACTCACCACTCTGAATTAAAAAACTTACCCCTGACATCTCCTCTGAACCTACTCCCTAGCACCTTAAACCTGTGTCCTCTTGTGGCAACCATTTCACCCCTGGGAAAAAGCCTCTGACTATCCACATGATCAATACCTCTTATACCCCTCTATCAGGTTGCCTCTCATCCTCCATTGCTTCAAGGAGAAAAGGCCCAGTTCACTCAACCTATTCTCATAAGCCATGCTCCCCAATCCAGGCAACATCCTTGTAAATCTCCTCTGCACCCTTTCCATGGATTCCACATCCTTCCTGTAGTGAGGCAACCAGAACTAAGCACAGTACTCCACGTGGGGTCTGATCAGGGTCCTATATAGCTGCAACATTACCTCTTGACTCTTAAATTCAATACCACGACTGATAAAGGCCAATACACCATACGCCTTCTTAACCACAGAGTCAACCTGCGCAACTGCTTTGAGCGTCCTCTGGACTCTGACCTCAAGATCCCTCTGATCCTCCACACTGCCAAGAGTCTTACCATTAATACTATATTCTGCCATCATATTTGACCTACCAAAATGAACCACTTCATACTTATCTGGGTTGAACTCCATCTGCCACTTCTCAGCCCAGTTTTGCATCCTTATCAATATCCCGCTGTAACCTCTGACAGCCCTCCACACTATCCACAACACCTCCAACCTTTGTGTCATCAGCAAACTTACTAACCCATCCCTCCACTTCCTCATTCAGGTCATTTATAAAAATCACAAAGAGTAAGGGTCACAGAACAATTCCCTGAGGCACCCCACTGGTGACCGACCTCCATACAGAATATGACCCATCTACAACCACTCTTTGCATTCTGTGGGCAAGCCAGTTCTGGATCCACAAAATAATGTCCCCTTGGATCCCATGCCACTTTACTTTCTCAGTAAGCCTTTCATGGGATACCTTATTAAATGCCTTGCTGAAATCCATATACACTACATCTACTGCTCTTCCTTCATCAATGTGTTTAGTCACATCCTCAAAAAAAATTCAATCAGGCTGATAAGGCACGACCTGCCCTTGACAAAGCTATGCTGACCACTCCCAATCATATACCTCTCTAAATGTTCATAAACCCTGCCTCTCAGGATCTTCTCCATCAAATTACCAACCACTGAGGTAAGACTCACTGGTCTATAATTTCCTGGGCTATCTCTACTCCCTTTCTTGAATAAAGGAACAACATTCGCAACCCTCCAATCCTCCGGAACCTCTCCCATCCCCATTGATGATGCAAAGCTCTTTGCCGGAGGCCCAGCAATCTCCTCCCTTACCTCCCACAGTAGCCTGAGGTACATCTCATCCAGACCCAGCAACTTATCCAACTTGATGCTTTCCAAAAGCTCCAGCACATCCTCTTAATATCTACATGTTCAAGCTTTTCAGTCTGCTGCAAGTCATCACTACAATCACCAAGATCCTTTTCCATAGTGAATACTGAAGTATAGTATTCATTAAGTACCTCTACTATTTCCTCCAGTTCCATACACACTTTCCCATTGTCACACTTGAAGATGCCCTATTATATTAAAAAATACAAACGTAAAAAGACTGGGATTTTCACTTCTACTAGCCTGGGCAAGGTTGTATGGAAGACCAGCAGTTGCCTATGCTGCAATCCATGCCACCAATGTTGTCCAAGGGAAGGGCATTAGGACCCATAGAGCTTGGCACCGGTGTCATCGCAGAGCTATGTGTGGTTAAGTGCCTTGCACACACACGCTGCCTCAGCCAAGGCTCAAACTAGCGACCTTCAAATCACTAAATGAACACCTTAACCACTTGGCTACGCAATTAAATAGAATGAAAATCATCAGGTTCCAATGATATTGGCCAGTCTACTTTTAATCACTGTACAGGCCAAAATGAATTAAATCCCCCTCTGAGATTTACCAGAACTTTAGAAAGTTTACTGATTAAAGTAAACTCGTCTTTTCTCTTAGAAAGAGTTTGCAACTTTATCCTCTCAACTCTACCAGTACACTATATATTGGCAGTTTTCAATAATCATGTCAGTACAGAATTTGCCATGAAAGCCCAAGTTTCCTACATGTGAACAGGGATTTGCATAATAGTATCACCCGCCAACTAGCAGTAACTGTAATGACAAAGTCAATCAAATCAGTGGCTTTGTTCCAGACAGAACTGACCACTAGTTACATCTCCCTTACTCCTTAAATCAAGTGGAAAAATTAACAAAAATTCTACACTATCATATTAAACTGCAATGAGAGCTTATGCATTTGAAATTGGGGAAGTATTTCTCATCACGTTCTTGTACAGGCAAGTCAGTTTCTGAGGATATATTAAGTTTCTTTTATGTCCAAGAATGGGTTCTTCAACAGATGTCTGAAAAGTTCACGTTAGTTTCATTTCAGAATCAGGTTATACTAGCATACATTGTGACATTTCATATGTGGCAGCAGTACATAGTAACAAAAGCTATAAATTACAATAATAGATAAAAACAGTGCAAAGAGGAAATACTTTGAGGGTTCATTTTCAAATCAAAATTCTGATGGCAAGAGGAAAAAGCTGTTCCTGAAATGCTGAGTATGTCTTCAGGGGCCTGTACCTTCTCTTTGATAGTAGCAATGAGAAGAGGGGATGTCCTGTATGACTGAGATCCTTAATGATGGATGCCACCTTTTGAAGGATGCTGCTGAGGCTAGTGCCCATGGAGCTGGCACCATGCAGTGGCACTGCCATTGGAGCCGGTAATACAACCAGTCAGAATGCTAAGGTACATCTGTGGAAATTTGAGAGTGCCTTTGCTGGCATACCAACGCTCTTCAAACTCTAACTGAAATATGGCTACTTGTTCCTTCTCTGTAATTGTATATGTTGAACCTAGGATAGATCCTCAGACGTCAAAACCCAGGAACTTGAAACTGCTTGGGTTCACCACTGACTAAGGAGTTTGTACATTCATTCCATGACACATGGGTTTCCTCCCACAGTTCAAAGACGTCATTGTAAATTGTCCCGTGATTAGGATAAGATTAAATCGGTGGAATTGCCAGGCAGCGTGCTGTATGTCAATAATAAATAAAGAAAACACTTTTTGCTTACGTGAATAATTGCCACTTCACTAAGACTGCCTGCTTGACTAGCATCCACTCACCATCCTACACATTCATTCCCTCCATCTGCACACAACCAGGAAATCAGCAATAGACAACAAATTGTCAATGACACCCAAATCCTCAAAAATGGAATAAATTAAAAAACACCATTCTGCAGTTAATCTGATTGCAAGTTGAAAACAAAAGTTGCCATACTTTTGCTTTAAATAATCATAAAGGAAACCTAAAACAAATTGAAACAATAGCATCAAAAGTTGAGTAAATGTCTTAGCTGCTCCAACTATCACAATAGCTGCAACACAAATGCCATTCGGCCTTGTATATCCAAAGTGGGCTTGCACAAGAACTATCCAGTTAGACCCACTCCATTTTCCCCAGAGATGGTGAATAATCAGTTCCTTTTGGAATACTAAAATTAAATTTGCTTCTACTACCACCCTACAAGTACATTCTGAATCTTAATCAGTGCTATGTGATCCTGTAACACATTTAGCTCTATGTGAATAACCTGTATTCAACCTCCTTTACCACTCCAAAAAAATTTCATTATACAGGTGGTCCCCATTTTCTGAACATTCACTTTACGACACCTCGCTGTTATGAAAGACCTCCATTAGTTACCTGTTTTCGTTAACAGGTGTTTTCACTGTTACAAAAAAAAGGCAGCGTGCGCACGAACAGCCAAGCTCCTTCCCCGGAACTGCATTCTAGCTGCCATTGCTTAACAAGTGCTTTATCTCGATTAATTTTGTGCATCCGAGCAAGATAAGTTCTATGGTATTGGAAAAGCCTAAAAAAGCTCCTAAGGGTGTTACACTTAGCGTAAAACTAGACATAATTAAGCATTTCAATTGTGGTGAATGAAGTAAGGACATGGTCTGTGCATTCAACTTGCCTGCGTCCATTTCACACTATTTATATGCAGAGAGAATTTTGAAAGCTGCCGATGGTACTGTAGGTTCTGCTCATAGCAAAGTGGTCTCTCTTAGTCAGCATCCAATAATGGATAAAATGTGAAGTCTATTGCTTGAGTGGATTGATGGGTGTACAAAGTGTGGTGTTCCATTAAATTTTCTTATATTTAAGGAGAAATCAGTCAAATCAGTCAGTCTTTTTAATAAGCTGAAACAGAAAGCACTGGATGATGGTGATGAAAGTGTTGCAAAAGTGGAATTTAAAGGTAGTCATGGGTGATTTGAATCGGTTTCTGAGGCGAGGGCAGTTTCATTGTTCAATGTTTACCGGAGAGAGCGCTTCAGCTGGTACTGAAGCTGCCAAAAAGTTCCCAGCAGAACTGAAGAAAATAATTACAGAAGGTGGTTATTCTTGTAAGTGCTTAACTGTGACAAAACTGCAATTTATTGGAAAAAATTGCCAAGCAAGACATTTATTTCAATAGAAGAAAAGCAGGCTAAGGGACACAAGGCATCGAAGGACAGGTTTCCCCTAATGCCTATTATTAACAGCACTGGTGATGCTGCCCTTAAGCCTCTATTAGTTATCATTCAGAAAATCCAAGGCCACTTAAAGGCACTGATAAGAAAATACTTCCCATTGTGTTCCATTCACATCCAAGTGGTTGGAATAACCAAGTGTTTTTTCCTGAGTACCTGAGTGGATAGGTTAGTCCTTTTGTTGAAAAATACTATAGAGAAAACAACCTCAATAATAGGTGTCCTGTGATTGTCGATAATTGTGCTGCTCATCCCCCTGGCATTACCGAGTATGGCGGTAACATTCGTGTTGCATTCTTACCGCCGAATATGATATTGTTGCTGCAACCATGCAAACAAGGCCTAATAGCCAGAATTAAGGCTTACTATACACAAAATGTGATGCGTTTTATTTTAAGTACCATTGCCAGACAGGGCAGCTCCAAAGCATCTGAGAGAGATCTGGAAAGAATACAATATAAAATTGGCAATCACCAACATTGGAGATGCTCTCGATAGGCTAACAGTCTCAATGAGAAATGATGTTTGGAGGAAACTATGTCCTGAAGCAGTGAATGATTTTAAAGGCTTCGAACCATCAACAATACAGCAATAGAGAGTTTGGCTACCGTACACACAATATTTCTACTTTATATAGGCCGTGTATTTTTGTGTTATTTGGTATGATATGGCAGCTTCATAGCTTAAAGGTTACTGGAGAGAGTGTTTCTGCCAAGAGCGCTTCCGCCAAGTGTGCTGCTGTGAGATTTTCGCTGCGCTAGACAGTGCAGAAAAGTATTTCTACTTTATATAGGTTGTGTATTTATCATATAATTCCTGCTTTTACTATATGTTACTGTTATTTTAGGTTTTGTTATTTGGCATGATTTTGTAAGTTTTTTTTGGGTTTGGGAAAACTCAAAAATTTCCCCATATTAATAAATGGTAATTGCTTATTCACTTTACAACATTCTCACTTAAACTGTTTCATAGTAACGCTCTACCTTCAGATAGCGGGGGAAACCTGGATACGGAAAACAAATTACAAAGTGATATACAAGTAACATGTTTGAAATAAAACATTTGGAACATTGCTCAAAGCCAAAGACACATACAAAAACCATTTGCAAAATATCAAGAGTTCTGACATGAACAAAGGGAAAAGTTAGGAAGTATAAAAGAGGTTGAAATTTCAACTACTACTGTGAAATTAAGGGCGTATTTGTCAAATAAGGAATAATCAAAGAGTTTTGTTTGCAAGGAAATTGATCATTTTAGTTACAGAATAAAAACACCTGGAACTTATTTAGTACAACACTGCAGTGCAACTTTCATTAGCCCTCAAGCGTGGATAAATAAGCTTTTATTTGTCACTTTAATTGAACATTTGTAAAAACACGTGCAGTGTACAGGTATTTTGATGCTGAGTGTTGCAGACATTCCTTTATATTTTAGGCCAAAGTTGACTTGCATTATAATCCATCATTTAGAATTTGTAAAAAGGATTTTTTCCAGAAATTCTGGGTAATTACTTTTCTTGGCTGTAATATACATACAGAAACAATTTAAAGGCATTGACATTCTTGAATACTGATCAGGTTTTGGCAAGATTTTCGGTATTCACTATCTGCTTTACAGATTTTTAATACTTAAGTTTCTGTTCATCCCTATAGATGAAATGTGCTATTTTTCCAACAGACTGATACCAGCAGTAATCTATCAATTGCACGCAACAGGCTGTATATCCATCAGTAAGTCTCTTGCTCTTTCCCTTACTCACAAGCATTTTCATGTTCGTGAAAAGTAAAAAAAACTGCTATATCAAGTGAACTGAATGCATGTTTGAATCCCAAACTTAAACGTTCCATAGGATGAAATAGATTAATCTCTTTTCTAGTTTCCTAATCAACTATGTCAAAAAGTACCAGAGCAGTATTTGGTTTCATTTGACTACAGCATCCTTTACTTTTTAAAATGAGTAGAGCCATACCAGAGAGTAAATGAAAAATACTACTTATTTACCAGTATTGTAACTGTAGTATTTTAACAAAAACTTCAGAAGCAGGAATCATTATTTGTTTGTATCTTCCTTCAAGACTGATAACCATTAATGGAGTAAATCCACAGATTTGCCTTCTACTTTGATATAGACATTAGCTTCCAAATTTGTGTCAGGCGAATTCTCAAACATTTTCTGCTGCCAAGAGTGTAGCAAAAGGAATCCATCGAAGTCTGGGTTTTTAATCGTCAAAGTGCTCAAGCAATGCAACATCCGATTTAGTGGAAGAAAACACATCTGTAACTTCAGTACTGGTGCCATGGATCAATTGTTCTTCGTCCAGCTGAATGACAGTCTTAGAAGGCACAGTTTGACCATCAACTTCCTCACAATTAACTTCAGAGACAACCATTTCTTTCTCAGAGACACGAGTACTGTAATTAGAGGAGCTTGACTTTGTGTCCTGATGTTCATTCTCATATTGATGCAAATGGTGTGATAATTCAGATTCAGGCTGAAGGATCAATGAAGATGATTCTAAGTTCAAAAAACAAGGCATTAGCAGGAGAACAGAACCTTATTTCAACAAAAATAATAATCAGCAAATCAGGCAGCATCTGTGGAGAGGACAGTTAATGTCCATCAGAACTGGAAAAGAAACCAAATTACTTTAAAGCTAGAGAAGTTGGAGGGACATGGATAGGACAATCTCTAATAATTTGAGGCCAGGGATGCTGTGGAACGGTTATAGAGGTCTGCTGGTCGACAGGGGAGTTACAAAACAGAAAAGAGCAAACGCAATGAAATGTAAGCAGAGAGGGAAAAAGGAATAGAAATGTTACAAAATTGCAAAATGCACTGTACAAGGGAGAGGAAAGCTGAGATAATACCACACTAAAATGCTCAATTCCAAAACAGATAACTGGGAATTAACTGATGTTGTGCAATTATTACTGAGCCTATTATACTGCAATACAGCCATATGGAAGATGGTGTTGCTCCTTAAAACTATAATTCAGCCTTATTTTAAACAAATCTAGAGGCCACAATGAGAGTGAAATGGAAAGTTTAAGTGGCAGACAACAAGCTCCAAATCACTCCCACACACCATACACTGCAAGCTTTTAAAGAGTAAAAACACATTGCTCCAAATACAGTGCTCCAGAGTGGAAGTGTAAGTGCAAGTGCAAGTGAATCACTGCTTTGGTAACGACTCTGGATCCCTTATGGCAGGAAGTAATAGTAAAGGGAACAAGAGTTCATGATGGAAAGCACCAAAAGGTGAGTGATTTGTGGAACACTACGTACGAGCATAGAACAGTATAAGCACAGAACAGACCCTTCAGCCCACATTGTGCCGAACCAAATTAATTAAAATTCAAATGGCCAACTTATCTAATCCCATTTTCTTACACAATGTCCTTATCCTTCCGTTTTCCTCACATTCACTTGCCCATCTAAACGTCTCTTTAAAAATCTCTCATGTATCTGCCTCTATCAATACCCCCAGCAGCACACTCCACGCACCCGTCACTTTAAAAAAAAACACAACTTGCCTCTCACATCTTTGAAATTACACCTTCATCTTAAATGCATGCCCTCTGGTATTCAAACTTCAGAAGATACTGTCTACTCTATTTATGTCTCTCATAATCTTACAAGTATCAGATTTCCCATCAACCTCCGCTGCTGCAGAGAAACAGTCTAGGTATGTCTGGCTTGGGATACCACATGCCCTCTAAATCCAGGCAACATCCTGGTAAAACCTCTTTGGCACTACCTCCAAAGCCTCAACATCCTTCCTGTAATGGGGTGACCAGAATTGTATGCAATACTCCAGATGTGGCCCAACTAGTTTTATAAAGCTGCAACACAAATTCCTGGCTTTTTAGCTCCGCCTCAACTAATAAAAACAAGCATGTCATATGCTGCCTTAATCCCCTTAACAACCTGTGAAGCCATTTTCATGGCGCTATGAACTTAGGACAAAGAACCACCAGCTCATCATCACTGTTAAGCGTCCTCCTGCCTTTAAGTGTAGTGTCTCTTTACATTTGACCAAGTTACAACACATTTGGCTGGGTTAAACTCCACTCCACCTGTCATTTCTCTGCCCATCATCAGCAACGATCTTTGTCAGTCATTTACTCTATCTGCAACACCAATCTCCATATGATCTGTAAACATAAGACCTCCAGTTGGAATAAGTCTCCTCAACCACCACCCTCTGGCCTCTATGGGCAAACCAGTTCCCATGCATCTGAATCTTCTGGATGAGCCTCCCATGAGGGACCTTCTCAAACACCTTACTAAAAATGTTGGAAGATGGCTGGAAAAATGGTGATGAAATCACTCAAGTTGGCAAAAACTGAAGGATAAATCACTGGATGGGGAAGAAGTAGAAGATGAGGAGACAGGTAAATTCTATCCTTGCTTACAGGTGATGCAGAGAAAAATGATAATTGACAATTTTCCACAAGAAAAACCAAATGTATTACAAGTGATCCAAAGTACAAGTAAAAATTATGCAAGGCTTTAAGATCTGAACTGGGAATGCTTTTCTTTATCCAAAGTAATGCTGGGGTTAGAGGGTTCAATCTTCAATGGATCGATTCTAGACAATCAAATTTTTGAGAGCACACATGGAATGGGGCTTCATATTAGAAGATTTTTCATTAAACAGTTTTAAAATAGGTGTATAAAATCTAAGTGGGAAACACTGACAATGAAGCTTAATTTGGACAAGTGAGAGATGTTGTATTTAGTCAGACAAATCAGCATTGTACTTTCAGTGAATGGTAGGACCTTGGGACTATTCTGTTAATTACTACAAAAACAAGATAGAACCATAGCACAATAAAACATGGAGACAAGACCTTCAGTCCAACTCATCCAGTACTACAGACAGCATGTTAAAATGATTATGTTGTTACTGGGCCTATAAGGCTTAGGTTATTCAGAAACACTAAATAAGTGCAAGATGACCTTCGGTTTCTGAGGGGCATAGATAGGGCAATTAGCCAAAGCATCTTCCTTGGGTTCTTCATCATGTGCCATGCCCAGTTTGAGCTTTGACTATCTAAAGATCTATTTGAGATCTACAGTTTCCTTAGGTTAGAGGAGCTCAAAACTTGTGCAATAGGTTCAAAGGGAAAGGCCAAAGATTTAAGAGAATCCAAGAGTAAAGTTCTTTTACAGAAGGGGTTCCCAACCCTTCTTTATGCCACGGACCCCTACCAATAACCAAGGGGCCCTGGACCTCAGGCTGGGAACCCCTGTACAGGGAGATGATTATATCAAACTACCAGAGGAAGTGGTAGATCCAGATACAATTACATTTTAAAAACTACATGGGTATAGAAAAGGTTTAGGGACTAGCTCAGTTAGGCTACTTGTCAGCTTTATTGCACCAAGTATTTAGTAATAATTAAACAATTATAATCAATTTGAAATACAGCTCACAGTGAATGTTCAAAGTATCAAATGCTTCAGCATGTCAATAAAATCAGGGTTATGATTCAATAGTACAATTACAGAAACCCAACCAAAGCTTCAATTTCTCAAAAATCCTTAGCTAAGACTTGCAATTCATTACATTATATATCCAATCAATTTCATACTAGTCCTTCCAGAACATTTTAGCTTTTCCTTTACAGCTACTCAAACAGATCAATAAGATAGCTCTTATCTAGCAGTGATGACCAGCCAGTCACAGTTTCAAAGAGAAGCTAGCATTCAACCATATTTTTCAATCCTAATTCTACAAGAGGCAAAACTAAACTTCCAACAAGCTGGTGACAAGTGCCTGCTCCTTCAGTGGTTTCCATTTGAAATTCAGCAGCAAATCTGGCTAGGCCCAAATTCCCTACATTTTGTTGTTGCCATTCAACAATAGCCAAGTCTAGTATACAATAGAAGTCCATGAAAATTCCTGTAGGAGAAAATACCAATTTTGTGTTTTATAAATCTATGATGCTAATTAAAACATTGAAAAACTCCAATACAGTTCCATTAAATTGGCAGATGTAACCAATAACATAGGTTAGGAAGGAAGTTGAGAAGCAGGGCCTCAAAGGTAGTAATCTCAGGATTACTGCCTGTGCCACATGACAGTGAGATGGAGGATAAATGTGTGGCTGAGGAATTGGAGCAGGGGGCAGGGATTCAGATTTCTGCATCATTGGGAGCTCTTTTGGGGCAGGTGTGACCTATACAAAAAGGACAGGTTGCACTTGAATCTCAGGGGGACCAATATCATAGAAACATAGAAACATAGAAACATAGAAAATATCCTTGCAAGGAGGTTTGCTACAGCTATTGGGGAAACTTTAGGTAGTCTAGTGTAGTTTTGTGTTGTTTCATGTAGCACCATGGTCCTGGAGGATTGTTGTTTTGTTTTTACTGTGTACTGTACCAGCAGTTATGGTTGAAATGACAATAAAAGCAACTTGACCTTAAACTGGAATTGTGGGGGGGGGTTGGGAACAGAACTGAAACTGAAGAGATTGAGGACGAGGCGGTAGGCTCACAAGTAGAGAAAGCTTGTAGACAGTGCCAGAGAGGGGCTAGGCAGGTAATAGAGAAGGGATGCACTCAGACCGATGGTTTGAGATGTGTCTATTTTAATGTAAGCGGTATTATGAACAGAGGATGAGCTTAGAGTGTGGATCAGTACTTGGAGCTATGATGTTGTGGCCATTACAGAGACTTGGATAGCTCAGGGGCAGAAATGGTTACTTAGACGGAGGCAGAAGTGGGGGTGCACTGATGATCAGGGATAGTGTCACAGCGGCAGAAAAGGAGGAAGTCATGGAGGGATTGTCTACAGAGTCTCTGTGGATGGAAGTTAGGAACAGGAAGGGGGTCAATAACTCTACTAGGTGTTTTTTTTTTAAATATATAAATGGACCACCCAATAGTACTAGGGACATCGAGGAGCAGTTAGGGAGACAGATTCTGGAAAGGTGTAATATTAACAGGGTTGTCGTGATGGGAGATTTTAATTTCCTAAATATGGATTAGCACCTCCCGAGAGCGAGGGGTTTAGATGGCATGGAGTTTGTCAGGTGTGTTCAGGAAGGTTTTTTGACACAATATGTAGATAAACCTACAAGAAGAGAGGCTGTACTTGATCTGGTATTGGGAAATGAACCTGGTCAGGTGTCAGATCTCTCAGTGGGAAAGCATTTTGGAGATAGAATTATGATCACTATCTCCTTTACCATAGCATTGGAGAGAGCTAGGAAAAGCCAAGTTAGGAAAGTGTTTAATTGGAGTAAGGGGAAATGAGGCCATCAGGCAGGAACTTGGAAGCATAAATTGGGAACAGATGTTCTCAATGAAATGTACGGCAGAAATGTGGCAAATTTTCAGGGGATATTTGCGTGTAGTTCTGCAGAGGTACATTCCAATAAGACAGGGAAAGGATGGTACGGTACAGGAACCGTGGCATACAAAGGCTATTGTAAATCTAGTCAAGAAGAAAAGCTTACAAAATGTTCAAAAAACTAGGTGATGATAGAGATCTTGAAGTTTAGAAGGCTAGCAGGAAGGATCTTAAGAATTAGTACGCCAGAAGGGGCCATGAGAAGGCCTTGGCAAACAGGATTAAGGAAAACTCCAAGGCATTCTACAAGTATGTGAAGAGCAAGAGGTGAGAGAATAGAAGCAATCAAGTGTGACAGTGGGAAAGTGTGTATGGAACCAGAGGAGATAGCTGAGGTACTTAATGAATACTTTGCTTCAGTATTCACTACGGAAAAGAATCTTGGCGATTGTAGTGCACTAAAAAGCTTGAGCATATAGATATTAAGAAAGAGGATGTGCTGGAGCTTTTGGAAAGCATCAAGTTGGATAAGTCACCGGGAGCAGAGGAGATGTACCCCAAGCTACTGTGGGAGCCTCTGGCGATGATCTTTGCATCATCAGTGGGGACAGGACAGGTTCTGGAGGATTGGAGGGCTGCAGATGTTGTTTCCTTAGTCAAGAAAGGGAACAGAGATAGCCCCGGACATTACAGACCAGTGAGTCTTACTTCAGTGGTTGTTAAGCTGAAGGAAAAGATTCTGAGAGGCAGGATTTATGAACATTTGGAGAGGTATAATATTAGGAATAGCCAGTTTGGCTTTGTAAAGCCTTATGAGCCTGATTGAATTTTTTGAGGATGTGACTAAACATATTGATGAGGGTAGAACAGTACATTTAGTGTAGATGGATTTCAGCAAGGTACCCCATGCAAGGCTTATTGAGAAAGGTACCCCATGCAAGGCTTATTGAGAAAGTAATGAGGCATGGGATCCAAGGGGACATTGCTTTGTGGATCCAAAATTGGCTTGCTTTGTGGATCCAAAAGGCAAAGAGTGGCTGTAGACGGGTCATATTCTACATGGAGGTCAATGACCACTGGTGTGCCTCAGGGATCTATTCTAGGACCCTTACTCTTCATGATTTTTATAAATGGCTTGGATGAGAGTGCAGGGATGGGTTAGTAAATTTGCTGATGACACAAAGGTTGGGGGTGTGGAGGGCTGTTAGCAGGACATTGATAGGATGCAATACTAGGCTGAGAAGTAGCAGATGGAGTTCAACCCAGATAAGTGTGAGATGGTTCATTATGGTACGTCAAATATGATGGCAAAATATAGTATTACTGGTAAGACTCTTGGCAGTGTGGAGGATCAGAGGGATCTTGGGGTCTGAGTGCATAGGACACTCAAAACTACTACACAGGTTGACTATGGTTAAGAAAGCGTACAGTGCTTTGACCTTCATCAATCTGGGGTTTGAGTTTAGGAGCAGAGAGTTAATGTTGCAGCTATACAGGACCCTGGTCAGACCCCACTTGGAGTACCGTGCTCAGTTCTGGTCACCTCACTGCAGGAAGGATATGGAAACCATAGAATGGGTGCAGAGGAGATTCACGAGGATGTAGCCTGGATTAGGGAGCATGACTTATGAGAATAGGTTGAGTGAGCTTGGCCTTTTCTCCTTGGAGCGACAGAGGATGACAGGTGACCTGATAGAGGTGTACAAGATGATGAGGCATTGATCATGTGGATAGCCAGAGGCTTTTCCCCAGGGCTGAAATGGCTAACACTAGGGGGCACAGGCTTAAGGTGCTTGGAAGTAGGTACAGAGGAAATGTCTGGGGTAAGTGTTTTTTTTTGTTTTTTTTTTAAAAAAAAGAGTGGTGAGTGTGTGAAATGGGTTGCCGGCAGCGGTGGTGGAGGCAGATACGATAGGGTCTTTTAAGAATCTCCTGGACAGGTACAAGGAGCTTAGAAAAATAAAGGGCTATGGGTAACCCTAAGTAATTTCTATAGTAAGGACATGTTCGGCACAGCTTCGTGGGTCAAAGGGCCTGTATTGTGCTGTAGGCTTTCTATGTTTCTATAACAAAAAGATATGGGAGAATACAGTTGAAATGTCCTTGTCTCTACCAGAAATATTGAAACACACAGGTTTTTTTTTTAAATCAGCATTTTGTAGCTAACTGAATTATTAATCTTCTCACACAATGTCAACACTGGTTATGGAAACAGCCAAGATTAATTTCTTTGAGAAAATTTGAATAATGAAATTAACCATACAGACCTTTCCTGAACAGAAGTACTGCCAAATCCAGGCAGAATGGATGCAATTATCTCACCAAATCATTTTCCAACTTCAACAGCTATCTCAAATATCACATCAGAACAGGATCTAGTTTCCTACCTTCTCTGCCAAACAAAGGTCTCTTTTGCAATATTTGGAAAAAATTTAGAAGATTAAGGTATAATGAAAGCTGGAATGGAAAAACACTTAAAAATTCCTTAATATTTAAAACCAATTTTCAAATAAGATCACAAGCAACGTATAATTTACCAAAATATACATACAATACCATGACAAATTACATTTCATTACAAAACATACAAGAAATGTTTCATACCTTGTACTGTGTTGCTATCAGCTGTCACAGATAGTGGATCATCTAACAGAATACTTTTGTTCTCATTATTTTCTTCAAAATCTTTGTGTTTTCCTGCAAAAAAAAAGCACCATTATGTGAACAAGTACCCATGTACTCTACAACATGAATAGATCCTTGAGAATGTCTTAAATAAATTTTACAAACTTTACAATAAATGTTGCATGCCCAAAACACAACTGTGGTATAAACACAAGCTTAAAAGTTAACTGCAGTGCAAAATATCTCCAGTGATGTTGTCAACAAAATGGACAAAGACAAACTGCCCAGCTCCATTACTCTCACCAAGTCTAAAATCCTAACAACCATCTCTTAACAATTAATCTGATTCAGTAAATATGAGGCAATTTATTCATGCTTTTACCAGATCTGACTTGTACTTTATTTTTAAACTGTCTTTAAATAGCACTTGTACTTTATTTTAAACTGTCATATCTTCATATACCTTCATTCACCACTTCAAGACTTTCATCAGATAGAATTTTGCTTTCTTCTTCCAAGCAGATATTCATCCCAATGTCTGTTAAAATGATGAAGAATTGAACTGAATTGACTACTTTTTACATCCCTTCACATACCAGTAAAAATCTTTATATTACATCTCTAAATGTACAATCATAGTAATTTATAAAGTCATAACAATAGAATACACTCAATTCAGCATGGGTTAATCAGAATGATGGCCGTGGAAGATGCTGTCCCAGAGCCTGCCGGTCTTGGCTTTTATGCTGTGGTACTGTTTGCAAGATAGTAGCAGCTGGACTAGATTGTGGTTGGGGTGATGTGGGTCCCCACGATCAGGCCCTTTTTACACATCTGTCTTTGTGAATGTCCCGAATCATGGAAGTTCACAACTACAGATGTGTTGGGCTGTCCGCACCACTCTCTGCAGAATCCTACGATTAGGGGAGGTACAGTTCCCATACTAGGCAGTGATGCAGCCAGTCAGGTATTTTCAATTCAGTAATCCATTTGTGTAAACCAAAGTGGTACTAAGTTTGACAACTTGAACCTCTCTAGCACGGTTTCAGATCTTCAAACTGCACACACTTCAGTACAGTCAACTAGAAATTTCAAGGAAACCAAGTTGGAGAAACAAAAAAACAACTGGTTAAGGTAAAGATGATGATGAGAGGCATTGATCGTGTGGATAGTCAGAGGCTTTTTCCCGGGGCGGAAATGACTGTCACGAGAGGGCACAGTTTTAAGGTGCTTGGAGGTAGATACACAGGAGATGTCAGTGGTAAGTTGTTTTTCCCCCCCCAGAGTGGTGAGTGCATGGAATGGGCTGCCAGCAGATAGGGTCTTTTAAGAGACTTACGGATAGATACATGGAGCTTAGAAAAGTAGAGAAAATAGAGGGCTATGGGTAACCCTAGGTAAGTTCTGAAGTACATGTTCAGCACAGCACTGTGGGCCAAAGGGCCTGGTCTGTGCAGTAGTTTTTCCTGTTTCGATGTAAACAGAAGATGGATTGAAGTGCTATTTAAAGACAACAGGGCTTATATGGCAATGAGCTAAAAAGCAAAATCTAAGTCTTTTGTTATCTGTTAACATCAGATCAAGTGACTGACACAAGTCAAATATTAGTTCAACCAAACAAAAACTGCATGTTTAATTTTAAAGGTAATTGTCACAATCAACACAGCAATTGATAGTGCCTTGTACAATAGGGGAGATTTCTACTATGGTAGAACCCAAAATACCATGACCTCAATGTTTTTTTAAAATAGTGGGTGGGATTAAGGAAGGAAATTGAGAAATGGCAGGATTTCTTCATCACATGGAACTTTGAAAATCAGTTTCCCAAGAATTCCTAATTAGATGACTTAACTGATTAGGAAACCAACAACCCTGAACTCTGACTGACCTAATTCCTGATAGAATGTCTTTGGCCAAATTTTAAAATGTTAGTATTAGCAATATCACCTACCTTTGCATGAAAGCTCTATATACTGAATATTAAATTCTAAACTATAATCAACGTTCATAGAACAGTGCAGACCCTTCAACCCACAATTTTATGTCAACCTTTAACCTACACCATGATCAATCTAATCCTTCCCTTCCACATACACCCATCTAAGGTTCTCTTAAATGTCCTAATGTGTCTGTCCATACCATCACCCCGGCATATACCACCCACAAAATAGTTGCACACTGATATTCTCCCCCAGCCCTATACATTCCACCAATTAGGCCCACCCTCATTAGCCATCTCCACCCAGAAAAATCTCAGGCTGACCACTATCTATGCCTTTTCTCATCTTGTACACCTCTATTAAACTACCTCTCATTCACCTTCACTCCAAACAGAAAATCCTAGCTCACTCAACTTTGCTCAAGTCACGCACTCTGATGCGGCGAGTATCCTGGTTAATCGCCGCTGTACTCTTTCTAAAGTTTTCACATCCTTCAGGCAATGAGTTGACCAGAATTGAACAATATGCCTAGTGAGGTCTAAACCAGAGCTAAAAGAACTCTACATCCAGAATTGGCTTGCCCACAGAAGGCAAAGAGTGGTTGTAAACGAGTCATATTCTGCATGGAGGTCGGTGACCACTGGTGTGCCCCAGGGATCTGTTCTGGGACCCTTACTCTGATTTTTTTTTTTATAAATGACCTGGATGAGGAAGTGGAGGGATGGGTTAGTAAGTTTGCTGATGACAAAGGTTGGAGATGTTGTGGATAGTGTGGAGGGCTGTCAGAGGTTACAGCGGGACATCGATAGAATACAAAACTGGGCTGAGAAGTGGCAGACAGAGTTCAACCCAGACAAGTGAGGTGGTTCATTTTAGTAGGTCAAACATGATGGCAGAATTTAGTGTTAATGGTAAGACTCTTGGCAGTGTGGAGGATCAGAGGGATCTTGGGGTCCAAGTCAATAGGACACTCAAGGCTGCTATGCAGGTTGACTCTGTAGTTAAGGCGGCATAGGGTGCACTGGCCTTCAACAATTGTGGGATTGAGTTTAAGAGGCGAGAGGTAATGTTACAACTATATAGGACACTGGTCAGACCCCACTTGGAGTACTGTGCTCAGTTCTGCTTGCCTCACTACAGGAAGGATGTGGAAACTATAGAAAGGGTGCAGAGGAGATTTACCAGGATGTTGCCTGGATTGGGGAGCATGCCTTATGAGAATAGGTTGAGTGAACTCTTTTTTTCTCCTTGGAGCAACAGAGGATGAGAAGTGACCTGATAGAGGTGCATAAGATGATGAGAGGCATTGATCGTGTGGATAGTCAGAGGCTTTTTCCCCAGGGCTGGAACGGCTAATGAGACCGCACAGTTTTAAAGGTGCTTGGAAGTAGGTACAGAGATGTCAGGGGTAAGTTGTTGTTGTACGCAGAGAGTGGTGAGTGCTTGGTATGGGCTGCAAGCAACGGTGGTGGAGGCAGATATGATAGGGTCTTTTAAGAGACTCCTGGATAGGTACATGGAGCTTTAAAAAAAAAGGGCTATGGGTAACCCTAGGTAATTTCTATAGTAAGGACATACTCGGCACAGCTTTGTGGGCCGAAGGTCCTGTATTGTGCTGTAGGCTTTCTATGTTTCTACAGGTGCAACATGTTTCTCATGGTCAAACACAATTCCCTGATTAATGAAGGCTAACACATCATACTGCTTCTTAATCAATCTTCCAACTTGCACGGCAACTCTGAGGGATCTATTAATGTGAACCCCAATATTCCTTTGTTCCTACGCTTAAAAAAAAAATTCTGCCCTTAACCCTGTATTGTCTTCAAATTTGGCCTTCCAAAGTGTATCGCTTCATTCTTCTAGATTGAACTCCAATAGCTGTTTCTCCGCCCAGCTCTGAATCCTATCAATATTTTATTACCAAGACAATCAGGATTGCCTCAGGGATGAGTTGTAGAGATCATTAATTATAGAATTCTATTTTCCACCAGCTTTCAGTCACATCTTCCAATTCCCTTTCAGCGTTTCAAAAGGCACTTTCATTTGTAACTCCCTTGTCCGTGAGCTACAACTACTGTCCTTCTGGCACTTTCACCATGCAACTGAAAACGTAACACCAATCTTTATACCTCCTCCCTTCCTCCTCAAACTGTCCTTCCCGGTTCGTGGACCCCAGGTTGGGAACCCTTGATCTAAAGGAGTAAAGTTACCTATACATGCAAGTAATTCTCATTCTTAGTTTTACATTTCCAGCTCTGCTCTGTAGAATTGCTCCCACTGCCACCTTCAGAATTTTAGTGAAGTCACATATTACGTTTAAGTTTTAAAGTCATACTTCTAAGCTTTATAATCCAGTCCGAAATTGCCCTTTCTTACCCACCTGTCACAAACTGGTCCTCTATTAAACTGCTGTTGACTTGGGCTTCTGGCAAGTTTTGATCTTCATAGTAGTCCTCGTCATCATCATGGGATATGAGAATACGGGTCATAGAATCATCACCAATCTCCTCAGTAAGAGGCTGATCACTATGGCATTTAAAAATCTCTTCATACAGATCAATACACTGCATTGAACCCTGCAAATCTTCACACACTTTGATTGGTTCTTGTTCTGAGAGCGGCTTAAGATCTGCATCTTCAGGTTGCAGGTTTGAAGCGTTTCCATTCACACAATTCTGCACCGAAGATACTTCATTGGTAGACCTTAAATGGACATTTTTAGTATTGTCCTCAGCAAGAACTGAACTCTGCTCAACAGGTTCATTCATCTTTGACGTATGTAACACTTCTATTCCATTGGTCACACTATCCACTACTGGAGACAAATCAATACACTGAACATTAATTATGCATTCTCCCTCCTTTATGAGTACAGGTGGAATTTTAGTGTTAACTTTTTCCTCATTTTCATTTTGCATAAAAATGATAGAGCTCCCTTCATTTGATCCCTTCAAACGTGTAGGCCGCATGAGGTTATCTTCGTCATTCTGGATCCCAGCACTTGACAGCACAGGAGTTAACTGCTCGGCACTTAATGAATTGTCACATACCTGATCGCTTCCATGATGAGGAATCCACAAGTCTCTCACAACATCATTAATTGTACCACCAGCATACTGGACCTGGACATGTGATAAAAATGGAGCATTTCCTTTTCCATGTTCATTCTCTATCACAGAAATATTTAACAACTGATCTGAAAATTCAACAAGTACATCCACTGCACCATCTTTCCAAGAGCCTTTTGACAAATCATACCCAAAAAGGGAACATGGAAAACACTGGGTAGGAATCTTCAGCAGCTCCTTGGGTATCCTTTTAACTTGCTCTAGTCCAACATTATCTTCATTCCCATAGTCAACATATTGCAATGTTACCATGTTGCCATTTATATTTTTTACTTCAGCCCTGTACCAGAGGTCATCTTCAGAATATTTACAAGCACAACTGTCACCAATTGAAATGGTGGAAAGTAATTCTTTATCTGTAATACCAAATATTCCAACTTCACACATCTTTTTAGAAAGCATCTGAATTTCAGGCATTGAAAATTGGCACCAGAAATAGCTAGGACTTTCCACTGCTGTGATATATCCTTCAACAGCTTGTCCCATTAAAGGCATTTTTCTGATGTAACGTCCAAAGTTGATTGTGTTAGGCAAACTCTCATTCAATTTCTCAACACCTAGCCCTGAAGCAGTTAATTTGTTTCTCATGATATTTTCCAAGTTCTCGTATATAGCAACTTCTAATATATTATCCTCTGAAACACTGATTACTTTCACAGTGACAGTTTTGTGCAAAACTGAAGCTTTAAAGAGTTCAGTGGCTTGTTCAGACCAGCTATTCCCATCAACTGGAACCAAACCATACAATTTACATTCATAAGTCAATGCAAATTTAGGTGTTATTTCTCTCAGGTCTTCATTTTTCATAACTTCCTTAATGCCCTCCTTCAGAAAGAGTACTTCAACACTACCAGCAAGAACTTGCACTATTTCACAAGTAGACCAGTTATGGTGATTTTTAGTTTTTACCATACATAGATTACCAGCCTTGAGAGCCAAGTCATTTTTTAATTGATATTCACATTCATATTTGTTTCTTTCAAGTGATTCAATAAAAACACCATCCTCTGTTGTCTTAAACTGACACCAAAATTGCTGGGGAGACTTAACTGAAAGGACATATGCCTTGAACTTTGAAGCAGGCCTTACATCAAATACAGGACATTCAGTCAACTGCTGAGTGTATTGTAATTCACTTTTATATAAAGAATCTTTCAAACCATCAGCCAACAATCCCTGGTTGTCATAGAGGTGAATCTCCCACAATTCTCCAAACTGCTGGACAAATTCACATTGTAGCAGTGTTTTATTTGTTCTCTTTTTAAATTCAGAAAGAATAATTTTGTTTTCTCTAAAATTTGCATTCCGAAATCCAGCAAGAGAGCAAGGTATGCTAAGTCGCTGAACTTCCAAGCAATCAGCTGGAAGAGGGAAGATTTTTGAAGCATCAACAGTTGCTGTGTTACCATAATCTATATATTCCACTGTAAACAAATCATTGTGAGCTTCAGTTATTATAGCTCTATATGGAGAGCCATCTTCAGGGAACTCTGCACACACAACATCTCCCATCTTAAAGCTTCCAACATTTCTACAATTTATAACACATTCATTCAACTTTTTTTCCATTATTTTTATCTTATCTTCATTTTGGGAAAGCTGAACAAAAAAATGAGATGGATTGATAATGTGTGAAACAGATACTTCACTTTTAAATCCAGGATTCAGTAATGGAGGAACATGTATCACCTTAGGCCATGTTGTGATTAAGTTAGTGCTTTCAACAGATGTATTTTTTCCCATTTCTCCACTGGACCCTATATCTGAAGATTCTTTTGTCTGCATTGCACCTATTTTGTTGGGAATACATCTTTTTAATCTGGTTTCGTCAGTCTGTGAAGTGACTTCAGCCCTATTCTTCCATCTGTCCTGCTTGCAAACAGATCCAGTTAACTTTTCAATTTCACAGTCTTCACTTTGATCTTCAACTATGCAGCTTTTGAGAGCCAATGACTCATGATCACTCTTTGCCAAACAAGGAAAGCTCGACTTTTCACTCTTATGCTTTTGCCTTCCTGAATTACCATTTACTTTTCTTTCATTACGACCCTGCAGGCAAAGCTGTTCTCTAATTTTTGCATTAATTTGCATGTTCCCATCATATAGCTCAACAATCAGTTTTCCATCTGTCTCCTTTGCAACTACTACAGCTTTTAAAGGTTTATCCATCACAGCTTTTTTAAACCACATAACTTCAAGGGATAAGTCAGCTGGTATATCTGATAAACCACACTTAATTGCTTGCATGGGTAAGAATTTAACATCTTTTGCACTGTTGGGTATAGGAAGCAAGTCATTCTTATCAACATCTAGTTTGTTCCCATAGTCCACGAATGAAACCCGAATTCGGTTCTGTACAGGCCACGCTAAAGCACGATACCACCGATTATCAGTGTATTTTGCAAGACAGATAGGGTCTATTCCATGTGTAAAATTATATCCTTGCATCTTAGCAGAGAGTTTATTAACTTTGTCTGTAAGTTTATCTAGAACACCCAGGTTTCTACCAAGAAGACAGTAGAACTTTGTTGGATTTACAACATGACTCACATACATTTCTTCTTCACTACCAATTTTCACATCATGAGTTGAATAATAGTAAGTGTAAAGGCTTACAGAAGGGGCAAGAATGCTAGGTGATCCTACAAACTTGGCTAAGCCACGCTCGATTAATAATTGACAAGCACTTTGGAATGGAGTGTTCAAATCCACAATATTACAGAGTCCTTTATCCTCCACAATAGTCAATGCATACACTGTGCATTTCAGCTCCATGTACAAGCTTAAAGCATTATCAATAAATTCATGGAATGCAGCAATTGAATCTTCATTCCATATGAATGGATCAGGACCCATGGGCTGAATTATGTTATAGAGACTGCACCTAAATGCCTGACCCTTGAGAAGGAGAAACTCTGGTCTTATTGCACGTAGATCACTAATGGATACTCTCTCTCTATTTCCATAATCAATATACAACACATCTACTTCCATTAAAACCACTTTTCCCAGTATCAATGCTCTATACCATCTGCCATCCTCAGAATACTTTACTATGCAAGCAGATTGATCAGGCTGAAACTGATCATCATGTGTGTTGTAATATTCTTGTATTTTACTCATCAGCATCTTCAATTCATGTGCGTTTTTAGTCATTTGACACCAAAAGTCACCAGGCTCATCAATGAAAGAAACTTGTACATCTACTGTACTTCCCACTTTAAGATATTCTTGTTTATAAGATTCTGTAATTATTTCTGCTCTATCATTACCTTCAAATTCTTCCTGACCAGATAGCAGTGAGATTAGAGAATCACTTGACACCAGTTCAGCTGTATCACCATAATCTGTGAATGACTGAGCTGCATCAGGAGTCATTGGGCTTTGTTCAAATTTGTCTATTTTGTTTCCGCCAAGCATACGAAACGTTTCTCCAGATGAAAACGGAATGTGCAAATGGCCTAATACATCCAAATTCTTTAAACTTAAGTTAGAGATTCTATGGACTTGGTGATCAGCATAGCCTGCTTTTAAAATTAACTTGTTTATACTAGGTTCCCCTTCATCTTCCACATCCAACAGTTCAATCAAATATTTGTCCATCTCCTTCTCCAAGACATGAACTACAAGACGTTTTTCAAACACTGCTTTTTCAAAATAGTCAACAGCTTCTCTACTCCAAGTTCCTTCTTTAGGAAAGAGGTCAGCAAGGCAACACTTAATTGCTAAGGCAGGAAGTTTTCGATATTCTGGAAGTAAGGCCTTAACATCATGCCAACCCACGACTTCCATGTTTCCATAATCAATGAAGAAAACCCTGAATTCACCATCAAGAATCTCTGTAATAACAGCTCTGTAAAACAAGTCGTCAGCCCTGAATTTAGCACAACATAATAAACCAGGCTCAGGCTTTTTTATCAACCCTTCATTTCGACCTAATTGTCCATAGTTTTTGGCAATGCTACTCATTAGATTTTCAAACTCACAGGCCGTTTCCATGGTTCGAATCCAAAATTCTGAAGGATCTTTCACAAATTCAACCAGAACATCGTAAAATGCATTTAGTTTCAGATTTGCATTCTTGAGTACAGAGATACGTTCTTTGACTTTCGAGACTCCTATCCTTTTGTCCTCAGCGAGATAGTCACCACCACATTGCAGAGCATTCAGTTTCTGGCAACCATTTCCTATTCCCCCATCTTGGGTGCAATACCCAGAAAGAAGTCCTTCTGCTTGGGCACAAAAAGCTGCATTGATGGTGGGGCCATCCTCCTGGTAAAGGGTGACCAGGTATACGTTTTCCACTGCGTTGTAGAACTCCACCTTGGCCTGCAGCACTTTGCGCAGGATCAGCGATTTGAGCAGCTCGACGTGATGCGCCGTCCAGCCGCGGCCGTAGTCCGACACGTCCAGCAGAGCAAATGGGTAGGTGACAACAGGCATCTTGAAGTAACCGGGGCTGAGGCGGCATACGGCTCGGGCCGACACCACCTCACGGTCACCATAATCAACATAGAAAACCTCCAACACGCCGTCGGCCAGCGTGTGCTGGATGATAGCGCGGTACCAGCGGCCATCGGCGCTCTTGGTGGCGCACGGAGTGCCCAGCTTGCGGGGCGCTTCGGCTGCGCGCCCACTCTCGTAGTAGCGGTGCATGCTGTCTTGCAGCCGCTCCAGCTCGGGGCAGTGGCATCTCAGCTGGCAGAAGAAGCGGTCGGGGTAGCGGACATGGGTGACCCTCACCGCCACGGTCTCGCCGAGTTGCAGCAGCGGGTAGAAGTAGGTGAGGCCGTAGCCCGCCTCGCCGAGTGGCTGCGGCGGCGGAGGCGGCTGTAGGGCCTCAGCCCCGCCCGGAATCTGACCGGGGGCGGGGGCGGGGGCGGCGGCAGCGTCGGAGGAAGGCGGGGGCAGCAGGCTCAGGCACTCCTTGCGGAGCGCGGCGCTGGGCCGCGAAGTGGACACCTCCACTAGCAGGCGGAAGGAGGCGGCGTCGATGGTGCGCGCCAGGCCCAGTTCACACAGCTGCCTCGACACCCGCGCCACCTCCACCAGCACCAAGCGGTTGGGCAACACCGCCTCTACCTGCGCATCCAGCGTCCGCCCCTGCAGGCCGCGGAAGAAGGACAACGCACCAGGCGGCCAGGCAGTGGCCTTGCTCGCCCGGGGCCGGGCGCCCGCGTCGCGCTCCTCCTCTCCGTCGCCGACCTCTGGCGGTGGTTGTGACCGCCTCTGCTCCTCCTGGGCGGAGGCTCCCGGGTCCTTAGCCGGCACCAAGTTGGCCAGAATGCAGCAGACCACCTCGGGCGGCAAGTGGAAAAACTCCTTCTTACCTCGGTCCAGGTTGCGGGCCCGGACCGGCAGCGCCCGGCCTTCGTCCAGCATGAAGACGGTATAGTCGTCGTCCACCCGGCTCAGCACCCGGGCCCGGTGCCACTCGCCGCAGATCTCAGCCAAGCAGCGCTCGTTAGTTTCCAGAGGAGGGGCGGGCACTCCGCGCTCGGGGCCGCCGCCCAGCCGCACCGCCTTGGCCCAATTTAGGATCTCCATGTGCATCCGCTGGTACTCGGGCTGCCTTTCGCGCTGCTGGAAGCGGCCCCACAGCCTGACCAATACCGAGCTGGGTCGGGGTGGGTCCACTCGAGTGACCCGGAGCGCAAGGCACACGCCCGTCGGCGGCAGCCCGCCCGTCGAACCCATCGCAACCGCCCCCCGTGCTGAGCGGCTCTCTTCTGCCGGCTCGCTGGCGTTTGTATTTGTAAATACCCGGCGCTGATTGCGCGCAGGCGGCCGTTAGCGTTTGAAGGGCGCTCGACCGTTTCCGCGTCGATAATAACCACGCGCTCAGAAGAGGCGTCAGAAGAACGGTCCGTTTAACCGCTCTTTTTAACCCGATCGCTGCGCATGCGCCGGCTGGTTGCGCTCCCCGTAAAACCCGTGGCGGGGGGGGGAGGAGAAATCGTCACCTTCCAGCTTTTAGCCTTTCACTGTGTTTCTTTCTAATGAATTTTTTCTGTGTAGAAAGTGGTATTTTGAACACCAGCGATTCTGTGGAAGGTTGTTCAGAATCGAATTAGTTGAATTGCTCTGGCTCGCACCGGCTGCCTGTGTTATCCCAGTGTTTGATGTTTGCGCATGCGTGGCTTGGAACAGACCTGGGCTGTCATGGGACTGACTTTCCAAAGTGGGATGTGTATTAAACTCCGGAATTAGGCAATGCCTTGTGCTGCCTATTGTTAAACCTGGGCAGCATCTGACACTGCCAAGTAGCTACAGGCCTATTGCTCTCAATATCTAAAAAAAATGATAATGATAGGCTGGAGTTTGTTTTGGAGAAGAGACTGTTACTGAGTCGCTACCAAAGTGGGGTATCGTAAAGGTAGACCTACATATGATGCCCATGATACTGGGAAATAATATTCGGAAAGCTTTTACAGTAGAAGAATCAGTAGTCGTAGAGCTTTTGGACATTGAAAAAGTTTATGATTTGCTATAGAGGGAGGGGCTTTTGATTAAGCTCGGTTAGCTTGTTACTGGTGGTAGCTTTTACACCTGGCTATTGGATTTTTTTTGTTTAGCCGGTCTTTTAGAGTGAGGATGGGTGAAGAAATGTCATCAGAGTTCGCGGTAGATAACAGGACCATTCCCTGGGTAGAGTCATTAGTCCAATATATTATTTAATCTGATAATTAATAATATTGTCTGTCCTGAGTTCCTTCGGCATTTTGTGTGTGTTGCTCAAGATTTAATAATGCTTTATTGATCCCGAGTGGGAAATTATTTTGTTAAGTACAACAGCAGCATTTCAAAACACACTTAGCAATAATAATTTAATAATGTTAACTAATAATAAATATAGTATTAACTAATAGGTGCACAATAATAATATACACAATTTACCAACGTGCTATAATGTATGAAATAAAGCAGAGACTATTGGTATTTGCACTGTATTTTGGCAAGCTTGGGAATGGGTGGTGTGATTTTTGTAATGTCCTAGAGATAGAACATGTCATCAAGGTGTGCCACAGATATTAGAATGTAGGAAGCTGTTTAGGCGGTTATTAGGGAGATCTCAGGTGCCTAGTTTGCAGGATGTCCTGGCACCTGAGGCAAGGATGACTAAGTCATTTAGGGCTGTAGTGAACTTTTTAATTAAAACAGGTTTGGGAGGTAGGACCTGATCCCCATTATGGCTCCTTTAATACTCCATTACAATAAGTGGCAGTAATGCACTTTCCTGATAGGTGTGAGCTGCCATTAGCTCAAAAGAAGAATAAGATGACCATTTTTTTTTTTGCTTATGGGTCAGCCTCACCAGTGGCTTTGAGTTGAGGCTGGAAGCATTGAAGATGCGGTGAAGCTGATTGGGATTGGAGCAAAGGACTGAACCTACTGTTAGGAAATTTCTCTCAGGAAGAGGAAGAGGCAGAGACAGTAGGAAGCGAGGGAGAAGAAGGAGGCTGTGAACAGGAACTGGCATTGGGTGATTGGAGTTGTATGGAGAAAGGTGAATGGCTGGTTTCTGGGAAATGGAATAATAAGTGGCTGACTGAGGGTTGTAGTGACTTATCATTCAGCCATAAAGGCAGGAGACGGGATTTAAATAAAAGATGGAAGGAAGAATAAGTTTTTGTTGAGTTTTGAATGTGGACCTGTTTCTGGTATCAATCCAATTAGACTAATCAAGGATTTTGGGGGGGGGGGAGCATCAGGAGATATTGTGGGTGCATAACCTCTGAAATGGTCACCTATTATTTTGTTAAAGATAGTAAGCCATCTGAGAAATCTTGGGGGTTAGAAACTGGGAGGAAGGAAAGTAGTATGAATGTAGACAATTAGAAAAATTGAGGCCTATGGGTAACCCTAGGTAATTTCTAAGGTGAGGACATGTTTGGCACAGCTTTGTGGGCCGAAGGGCCTGTATTGTGCTGTCGGTTTTCTATGTTGGGGTGGAAATGGACACATCATATGCAGAGGCTCTGCAGAAAGTACAGAAAACAGACCTATTAATGTCCAGAATACAGATAGTTTAAAGACAGTGTGTAAAGTGCATAATTCTGCACTTTCCACAAAATAAGAAAGGCTTGCTATAACCATTCGTTCCATTATCTTGCATTCATGTGAAGTTAGTGAAATAGGTCAGTAACTAGAAGGATCTGATCAATCCATACCATGTTTCAATATAGGGATAACAACCACTAATTGCCAGGAAGAAGGAAGTTACCCATCAATCCATATTGTATTACAGAATTCAAAATCCAACACAAGTTTTGAGTCCAATAACTGTGTAAACATATTATAACAAACATCATCTTTCCCAGATGATGTCTGACTAGCACCATTTATCAAAAGATTCCCTGTTTGTTTATCAACTGAAGTTTTTGACTTCCATGGCAGATATGGTAAGTTATACAGCACTAACTAAAAGTAGGATATAAAAATTTTAGTTATATATTAAAACTCCAGAAAAGCATCTAAAAATAAGAGACTCAACTCTTGAAGTTATTAGTGATGCCTCACAAGGACCTCAAAGGAGTTAATGGTTTTCCTAATCTTACAATAGAATGCTAGAAGCTGTTAGCTAATAGTTAAGAGTAGAAATTTATTGAAGATTCATCAAATTATCATTTTATACAAAATAAAAGAGCTCGTGCTAAAGTTTGAAAAGTAATGAGAAGGGCAAAGAAAATGTATTGGAGAATGTACTGTGATAGCATTGGGAAAGAGATCCAGGTAGGGGAAGTTTGAGGTATGATAAAGAAAATGGGGAAGTTAGAAAACTTGATGCATTACTGGTTTTGTATGGAAGGGAGAAGGTTGTAGTTACTGGTTCTGAAAAAGCAGAGTTAATTGCAAAAACATGTCAGTGTACATAGTTCAGCCAATTTAAGTAAAGAAGAAAGGTCTTATAGAGAAATAGTTTTGCCAAGCGATCCACAGATTGCAGAGGAAAAAATAGTATGTTCCAGTTCCTGCTTAGATGTTGAATTTACGTTTTCTGAAAAAGTGCTATTAATGGTGCTGGTCAGACATCATCTGGGAAAGGTGATGTTTGTTATAATATGTTTACACAGTTATTGGACTCAAAACTTGTGTTGGTTTTTAAATTCTTCAATACAATATGGATTGATGGGCAGCTTCCTTCTTCCTGGAAATATAGCGGTTGTTATCCCTATATTGAAACGTGGTATGGATTAATCAGATCCTTCTAGTTACAGACCTATTTCACTAACTTCACAAGTATGCAAGATAATGGAACAAATAGTTATAGCAAAGCTTTCTCATTCTGTGGAAAGTAGTGGAGAATTAGCTGTATACCAATCTGGATTTCATAAAGGGAGATTGACCGTGGACTCTGCTAAGTTTGGAATCTGACAAGTTAATAAAGAGTCAGTAGTAGCCGTTTTCTTCGATGGAAAGAAAACTTATGATATGTTACAACCATAAGGTTCACTGCTTAAACTGGAAAAGATGGGGGTGGTAGTAGAATATTCAATTGGATTCAAGATTTTATGCGATAGAAAAATACAAGTTGGGGTGGGAACAACATTCATGAAGGAGTATGAGATGGAATGGGACTCCACAGGGGAGTGTGTGTAGCCACTTCTTTTTAATAATATGATTAGCCAATATTTAAGAAAATATCATTCAGACATTTCCAAATCATTACATGCTGATGTGGAAGAGAGGCAAGCATATAAATTATATAGTTAGGAAAATGCAGGCAGCTATTAATGAAATATGAGGAATGGGAATATCAGTAGGGGTTTAATTTTTCTGTTGCAAAGACTCCAGTATTTGTTTTTCCAAAAGGAACATTTACACCCACAATTGATCTCCAGTTATGTGGTAAATCTCTTAAACAAGATTCAGCGGTAAAGTTTCTGGGCATGTGGATGTGCATGTGAATAAAATTCTAGAGAAGTGTAAAAAAAAAACCTTAATGTGTTTAGGTGCTTAGTTGGGTGTGATTGGGGTGTGAGTAGGAGGTGACTTAAACAAATGTATATTGCTTTAATCAGATCTGTTTTTGATTATGCATGCATTGCTTATGGGTCAGCCTTGCCAGTGGTCAAGCCCCCTAGATAAAGTTCAAGCTCAAGCATTGAGATTATGTTGTGGTGCTATTAAATCATATCCAAATTTGGCATTACTGATTAGAAATGAATGAAGTACCTTTACTCCTACACAGGTTACAGTTAGCAATGGTTTTTTTTTGGGTTAACATAATGAGACATAAAAGTTGGTCATCCAATATTGGTAACATTAGTAGAAGGTTGGGAGCATTGCATTTGTAAAGTCTTTAGTTTTGGGTGAATTGGCACAAAATCTTGTGTTGTTTAATGTGGATTGTGGTCCCAGTGTACTCCTTTCTGTCATTTGTCATTGGCTTTTCCCTTTGCTTATGGTTGATATGGGTCTTCAGTGATTATTTATCAGTGGTACAGGAAGTTCAGCAATATATGCAAGGCAGATATTATGGATTCTTACATATCTACATAAATAGTTCAAAAGATCCAGTGACCAGTCATACAGGTGCTTCTGTTTATGTTCCAAAGTTTCAGGTAACTATTAAGATCATCAGACAAAGAATCAGTATACATGTTTGAGATGGTTGCTATCATTTTAGCCTTGGAATAAATTGAAGAAGTACACCCTGATTATGTACTTATGCTCTGATTAATTCTCAGTCTTAACACCTATTAAAATAGGTAATTAAAATTGTAAGCCAGGCATTCTTCTTGAGGTTGGACAACATCTGTTGAGGCTGCAGGATCTAGGCCTGTGTATACAGTTCGTATGAGTTCCTGCCCATGTTGAGGTTGAAGGAAACAAGGTGGCAGATATTTTCCAATAGGATTCCGCCACTAAGCACATCTTCCCGCCACCCCCCCCCCCCACTTGCTGTTTTCTGCTGGGATTGCTTCCTACATGACTTCCTTGTCCATTCATCTCTCCCCACTAATCTTCCTCCTGGCACTTATCCTTGCAAGTGGAACAAATGCTACACCTCCTCTCTCACTACTATTCAGAGCCCCAAACAGTCCTTCCAGATGAGGTGCTGGGGTCATATACTGTGTCCAGTGTGGCCTCCTGCATATTGGTGAGACCCAATGTAGATTGGGAGACTGTCTGGCCAAGCATCCATCAGAAGAAGTGGGATCTCCCAGTGGCCACCCATTTTAATTCCACTTCCCATTCCCATATGTCAATCCATGGCCTCCTCTACTGTCACGATAAGGCCACACTCAGGTTGGAGATACAACACCTTATATTCCGTCTGGGTAGCTTCCAACCCAATGGCATGAACATCGACTTCTCCAGCTTCTGGTAATGGCCCAACCCGCTCTCCTTCACCATTCCTCATTCCCTTTTCCCTCTCACCTTATCTCCTTGTCTGCCCATCGCCTCCCTCTGATGCTCCTCCCCTCCTTCTTCCACTGCCTTCTGTTCTCTCCCATCGGACTCTCCCTCTTCTCCAGCCCTGTATCTCTTTCAGCAATCAATTTCCTGGCTCTTTACTTCATCCCTCCCCCGTCACGGTTTCACCTATCACCTTGTGTTTCTCTCTTCCCTCCCCCACCTTTTAAATCTACTCCTCACATTTTTCTCTCTCCAGTCCTGCCAAAGGGTCTTGGCCAGAAATGTTGACTGTACTTTCTTCCATAGCTGCCTGGCCTGCTGAGTTCCTCCAGCATTTTGTGTGTGATTCCTTTCCCAACGATCACTTAAAAGTAAGGATATAAATGTAGTGGTGCCTTTGCTTAAAGGGGAGGTGAAAGCCGTTATTAAATAGGTCTATTGTGGCAACAAAGTTGGGATAAGGAAAAGAAAGGCCAGCATTGTTATAAAATTCAGAGGATGGTGGGAACGCAACTGGTAGATAGGTATAAAAGGAGAGAAGTTATACTTGTTTACATATTGGTTAAGTGTATACAATGTTAAATGATTTAATGGGTATACTTCCCGTCTCTTTGCTCCACATTCCAACTCTCTAGGTGGTGGTAGTGCACCTGGTGTTGATCTGCCAAATGCCATTAAACTCTGCAACAGATACTGTTGTCTTTTTTAAATGATGGATGTGCCTCACCTGCAGTCTTAAAGCCCCTAGATAAGCTCAAGTATTGAGATTGTGCTATGATGCTATTAAATCATCCCTGGTTTCTGCATTACTGGTAGAAATGGGTGAAATTGCCTTTATCTACACAGGCTACAGTTAGCATTAGTTTATTGGTTAATGTAAGAGGGCATAAAGTAGATTATCCAAATATTGGGAACATTAGAGTGCTGGGAGCGCTTCATTTATAAGGTTTTCAGTTTTGGGTGGATGGGAAATGAATGAGCACAAAATCGTGGGTTGTTTAATGTGGACTATGATTCCAGTGTACCTCTTTTTGCCACTTCTCCATAGAATTTTTTTTCCTTTGCCTGTGGCTGATTTAAGCCTTCAAGGAAAGATTAAGACGAAGATTGATTGTATATCAGGTACAAATAGTTCAGTAATATACGCAAGGCAGGTGGTATGGTTTCTTAGCTGCACAGATGGTTCAAAAGATCTAGTGACAGTTCACGTGTTTCTGTTTATGTTTCAAAGTTTCAGGTAACTATTAAGAAAAGTTAACCAAAGTATCAATGTTCACATTTGAAATAGTTGCTATCATTTTAGATTTTAAATTGGTCGAAGTATGCCCTGATTATGTAATTCTGTGTTCCAATTTGTTCCACGTTTTGATATTTATTAAAACAGGTACTTCAAAATTGCTAGATTGAAATATTTGGGACAGACTCAGTGTAACGTGGATAAGTTAGGATATCACTGTCATCACTGTAATGTATTAAGGTGCAAATTTGACTTTCTGAAAGGCATTAGACTTTTTGATATTATTTGAGATGTTTTTGGAGAAGGGGGAAATAGAAGTGAGTGTACTTCCTTGCACTTTGCTCTACACTCCTGCTCAGTAGGTGGCAGTAGTGCACCTTCTGTTGGTCTGCCAACTGATTTTAACATTACTAGAAGACTGCTGGATTGCCTTAAGTATGAATCAAGAAGCTTTTGCTTTGTTGGTTGAAGTTAATATTGTTTAACTTCAAATATTGCAAAAAATATGGTAGTTGTCTTTCTAATAAAGTGTACTTTGGGTATGTGTGTTTGCACACTGATATTGCTAAGCATTTAAAATTATATCTCGGTGTTGAGCTGCAAACTATTTAGCAGGCATTTCAATATCACTGGCATAAAATTATAACACCATGTGGTCCTTGCTGCTTGCAAAGTAATTTGTGTAAATTGAAGAAATCAGAAGTATGGCTTCCTCAACAAGACTCTTCAGGGAATTTAGATGGACAGGACTTGCCTATTTGATATAAAACTCCCCTATAAACAAGTCATTCCTGGACTGAAGTGTATGCTGCACTCATTTTGTTTGTAATAATTGGTAAAGGATGTACAATGTGTTTGTGATATTGCTGCCATTATCAATGACAGGTTTCCAAAAATTGAGGAAATTATCTTCAGGTCTATTCACCTGGAAGTTCCAATGTACTAGCCGCGAAATGAGTAATGATTTTCTTTCTTCCGCTGAGTTAAATTGAAAAACTACCATTTTGGCAGAGAAGCTACAATACTTTCTCATTTATGGTAATTGTATGAAGGTTAAGGAACCTGTGTATTTATGGCTGAAGATTACAGTTTACTCTAATTTTAATAATTAAAATGTGTTTTAAAGCATGCCTCTGACAGTTTAGTGTGTGATGACAATAAAATGTCTAGGCTTGCATATCCAAGTTCACAACTGATATACAACATATCAAGGGGAAAAATAAACTGTATTTGTGGCTTTTTCTACAAACCAGAAATGGAGCAAAATTATAACAATGGGATTCTGAACTGAAGATTGGAGACTTGTAGATTGATTCTGCTACACCTGGAGTCACATTGAGGAAGTTTTCTGGAATTACAAGATGTGCAGCTACATGAAGAAGAAACCACATCAACTGCCTTTCCCAAATGAGAAGGCCTGCTGAGTTCCTCCAGCATTTTGTGTGTCTTACCCAATTGCCTTTCCACGGATTTATTACTGAAGCACTGCACTACAGACCATCAATGGAAGCAAATCTTGTTTGTATTGTTCTGTTCAAACAGAATGTGATAGATTCCTGGAAGTGATTTTCAATAATACCATTAACACAATTAGAGAAAAAGATTATTACTTTCACCATTATTGCATTGGACCTTCCCAGTGAATATCTCTGAAGGTAATTTTCCCTATTTTTGGAAAACTGTCAATGATAACTGCACTAATATCAGAAATATGACATTGTATTCTTTACCAATTATTACAAGCAAAAAATAGAAAAAATCTTTCTACATCAATACCAATATAAAGCAATTTCCCTTGGGTCATTAGCTGATTGCCAGTACAGAAGCCACATGTGATCACCTTGCCCTGATCTTTCCTCCTTCCCTGCATTTCAGTTTTACTGATTAAGAACTACTTTACATGCCCTTTTCCTGCTAGTGAATTGCTTTCCCTGGAATGCTAGATCCACTTTGAGATCTTGGGCAGGTATTAGGATCTATGCAATCTGCATTGAATTGATATGGTTAAATGCCACTTAACCATGATAAGCTAAAGAGATAAAAGGGAAGTAAGATTTGTAAAGACTGGTAAGATGTGTTAGGTAATTTGTAAAGACTGGTAATGTGTGTTACGTAATTTTACAAATCTCATTATAACAAAGATAAAAATGCACTATTCAGTAAATACTATCACCTTTGTTCATACCTTTTATGTTCAAAGTAAAGTTTTTCTAGCAGTTGCAATGTTTACATAAAGTCAATATCTTGTAAGGAAAAGGAACAGGATTAAATTAGCTAACCTGATTATCATGACTATTTCAATGTATGTCTCAGTCCTAAGTAATAGGCTTACTTATTTTTTCTGAGACCGTTCCTCTGCCTTCCTGTTACGTAACCGGCAACAATGAATATCAATCAAGACAGGTTATATAAAAACAACCAAACATTTATTAGACACGGATAAACAATAAAACACAAACAAAAAAAAACCTTAACCGGAAGTTAACCGCTATGCAGCCATTCAACAAATCGTCACTCGGCACTGTTTCTTAAAGCGTTAAATGCGAAAACAGTTCTTAAAGCAGTAAAGTCAGATATAGTTCTTAAAATGGTAAATTCGAAAGTCCAACAGATTTATAAGTTCAATTGGGAGAGCCTTCCCTGGAGAAGAATTTCTTCATAGACGCAACTTTCCTGTTGGTTCTGCCCAAAGGATTCACAATGCAGGAAATAAACAGTTTAAACCAACCTACCTTAAATTCTAGAGAGCATCTTGCATGAACTCTTTTCTCTTTCGGCAAAAGTTATCTTCGATGCGGGTCACTACTCCTTCAATGAAGACTCAATAAGGTCGATCCTTTGTTAAACTTCTGAACGATACCAACTCCTCTCAATCCTTCGGGTCCTGACCTTCGATAAAGTCTTCACTCTCCCGTACTACTGCTGGAATAAGGTACAGCAACACATTAGCAAAAATTGCCAGCCCAGCACTATTGTACCTTGCAACAGAACGTAAGACTCCGTTTTAAAAATGAAACTGCATCATCTGAGGTCTTCCCTTATATACCCGTGGTGCACATGTCATCATGTGACCTCACATCAGCGGGAAAATTACATCAGGTGACCTCCAAAAGACCATTACATCATTCTCACAAAAAAAATCACAGATCTTGAGGTATGTAACACCTCCCTCCAAAAAAAATTTTGGTCTCTTAAAGTACAAAATTTTAACAATTAACAATTTATGCAAAAAGAACACAAAGATATAAAATTTACAACATACACGATACACACAGTCTTATCTTCCAGCACTTTACAAACTAATATACAGTAAGAGTGTTACAAATGTTAAAATACCACTCCATAAAAACAAATTTTCATTGTACATTTAACATCTAGATAGACAATCAGCGATCACATTATCTTTAGCCTTAATATGAGTGATCAAAATATTGTACTCCTGCGTTATTAAATTGGAGTTTAATTTCCTTAACAGTCACAGTGGTATGATCAAATTCACTTTTAGCTAAGTTAATAGTTAAGTTAGCTTTTGAAAGTCTCTCAAATAATTTCTCCACCGCAGTGCTTTCCATGTAGTAATTCCTGTAACTAAATCATCAATATAGGCATCTGTATCTTTTAATATCTGAATCACACTATTAATCATCCTCTGAAAAGTACCTAGTGCATTCTTCATCCCAAATGGAAGAACATTATATTCATATAACCCAGATGGGGTTACAAATGCTGAAATCTCTCTACCTCGATCTGTCAATGGAACACACCAATAACCTTTTAACAAATCAATCTTCGTAAGGAATTTGGCTTGTCCAACTTTATCCACATAATCATCTACCCTAGGGATTGGATATGCATCAGTTTTTGTCACAGCGTTCACCTTCCCGTAATCTGTACAAAACCTAATGCTATTGTCTGGCTTAGGCACCATAATACACGGTGAACTCCAATTTGAATTAGAATGCCTAATAATATCATTCTCTAACATATACTTAGTTTCTTGTTCAGCAAGTTCACGTTTTTCGCTGTTCATTCGATACAGATGTTGTTTAATGGGTTTTGCATCTCCAACATCTACATCATATGTAGCTACGGTGGTTCTTCTAGGAACAGCTGGAAATAAATCTCTATATTTAAAAATTAACTGTTTCATCTGCTCTCTCTGCTCTGGCTGTAAATGAGCTAATTTTTCATCAATATTTTCTGGAATTTTTGAATTTGGTAACCTTACTGAAATAATGTTGGGTTTAAAATGAGTTTTAGATGAATCATCCATTAAGTTTTTATCAAGATCAGACTCATTATTGATCACAACAGTCATAGTAGCATTCGCTCTCTCATAATATGGTTTTATCATATTTATATGATACAGCTGTGTTGTCTTTCTTCGATCTGGGGTTTTTATCACGTAATCCACATCATTTACCTTAGATTTAATCTCATAAAGACCATTAAATTTAGCTTGTAATGGGTTTATTTGCACTGGGAAAAGAACCAACACCTTATCTCCAGGCTTAAATGACCTCATTTTAGCTTCCTTATCATACCAAGTCTTCATCTTCTCGAGCTAATTTTAAATTTTCCTTGGCCAAGCTACAAGCTTTATATAATCTTTCTTTAAATTTTAAAACATAATCTAGAAAATTAGTGTGTACCTCTTTATTAATCCACTGTTCTTTCAACAAAGCTAAAGGTCCTCGAACTCTACGTCCAAACACAAGTTCAAAAGGACTGAAACCTAATGATTCCTGCACTGCCTCTCATACTGCAAAAAGTAGTAAATGTATACCTTCATCCCAGTCCTTTTCATTTTCCACACAATATGTCCTAATCATAGTTTTTAATGTAGAATGAAATCTTTCCAAGGCTCCTTGTGATTCTGGATGACAGGCTGATGAAATAATCTGTTTTGCTCTCAGTTTATAAACTATCTGCTGAAACAATCCAGACATAAAATTACTACCTTGATCCGACTGTATTTCCTTAGGCAACCCAAAATAAGTAAAACATTTTATAAGAGCCTTTGTCACAATTTTGGCTGTTATATTCCTAAGAGGTACTGCCTCTGGAAACCTAGATGCTGTGCACATAATAGTTAATAAATATTGATATCCAGTTTTAGTTTTTGGCAAAGGACCTACACAGTCTACAATGATTTTTGAGAATGGCTCACCAAATACAGGAATTGGTTGCAGTTGGGCCACTGGAGTAACTTGATGGGTTTACCCACAATTTGACATGTATGACATGTTCTACAAAATGTCGCCACATCTTGTCTTAAACTAGGCCAATAAAAATATTTAGAAACCTTGTTCATAGTTTTCTTTACACCAAAATAACCACCCAAAGGAATACTATGAGCCATAGCTAAAATCAAATTTTGATAGA
Organism: Mobula hypostoma; assembly: GCF_963921235.1. Lineage (NCBI taxonomy): Eukaryota > Metazoa > Chordata > Chondrichthyes > Myliobatiformes > Myliobatidae > Mobula > Mobula hypostoma. Next base: position 52,189,150 of record NC_086098.1, on the reverse strand, counting down.
TTCTAAGAACTACTACCTGATGATTAACCTCCCATTCCTCACCAGCAGGAATTGTAGGCAATCTCCACTTTCTCATTAATACTCCCTTTTCAAAATAATATCCCATTGGTACTTTTTCAATTTCTCTATCTGGAAGAGCTTGTTCTTTTAATTTAACTATCTCAGGATCTCTATCTTGCTCTGCTATCATCTCCTTCCGAGATAAAGACAAATCTTCCTGGTTAGACTTACCACCAAAATCTTGATCAAATAATGTAGGTAAGAAAGTTTCTGATACATCCTCAAAATTCGAATCCTGATTTGCACTGTCATGGGTAACAACCTCATCCTGTACATCAGTTTTTTTAGCCATAGCTGTTGTTACAACACAGGAAGAATCTGTGTTAGAATTCCTCTGTGGTTCCTCAGAATTTGAATTTATTGTCAAATGCGCTTCAGGAAAAACTTGTCCACCTGCTAAGTCATTCCCTAACAAAAGAGAAACATCATTCACAGGTAAACTGGATTGTAGTCCTACTTTAACAACCCCTGTAACTAATCCTGACCTTAAACTTACTCTATGTAAATGTACTGGCATAAGGGCACTCCCAACTCCTCTTATATAATTTACCTCAGCAATGTCAGACTCATCACTAAACTTTAGCACACTGTCTAATATTAGTGATGAGAAGCTCCAGTATCTCTAAGTATTCTTATTGGTACTGTATTGGATCCTTCTTTCAAGGATACAAATCCTTCTGTTATAAAATTTTCATATCCCCTCTTAACTTGATCAGCTTCTGACACATCTTCATTAATATTTTCTAAACCCTGTGAATTTACAGGTGTTTCAATATGCTGCACACAAGCATCTGGGACCACTTCTTTCTCTTTCTTTTTCAATTGAAAGCAATTAGCTAGTATATGTCCAGGTTTCTTACAATAATTACAAATAATACCAACATCTCTTTTCTTCACGTCTCCCTTCATCCTTACTTTTCTCACTAACTTCAGATTTAATTTCTGGTTTTCCTTGACTCTCTGTACTATTTTTCCTTTCAAAATTTCTACCTGGAGAAAATTTATTCTTATGAATTAAAGCATATTCATCAGCCAATTTAGCAGTCTCCTGCAATGTAACAGTGTCCCTTTCATTTAAGCATGTTTTCACTTCAACAGGAATGCTTCTTTTAAATTCCTCCAGTAAAATCAACTCTTTTAATGTATTATACTCCCCATTCACATTTTTAGAGGAAATCCATTTCTCAAAACACACAGATTTCTCATAGGCAAATTCCACACAAGTTTTTTCCATTGATTTCTTCAAATTTCTGAATCTTTCTGTATACTCTACCGGAACCAACTCATATGCCTTTAATATATGCTGTTTAACAATATCATAATCCAGTGCTTGCTCAGCATTTAAAGTTGTATAAACTTGTTGTGCCTTGCCTTGAATTACACTTTGTAACATCACTGGCCATTGCTCCTTCGGCCAATTTAAACTCAGAGCAAGAGTTTTGAAATGCTGGAAATATTTGTCCACTTCAGCTTCATTAAACAGAGGAGCCAAAATAACCTCATGACGAGCAATAAACTGTTTCATAGCACCAGAAGACGGATTTCCCCTTCTTAATTTCTCCATCTCAAACTGAAATTTCCTCTGGTTTTCAGCTTCTCGTTCTTCAAATTCCTTTTTTTTATTAGCTTCTCTTTCGGCCATTTCTGCTTTAAATCTTGCAAACTTTAACTGTTCAAGATGTAACTGCATTTCCAGATTATTCATTGGAAACCTATCTAATACCTCATCCTCAAACATTTTCAAAGTAATATAATGCTCAGCGATTTTTCTTTGTATGAAAGCCTTTGTTGTATTCTTTGTAATTCCTTTAATATCCAACCTCCTAGCAATCTCCAATACCTCAGGTTTTCTCACTTTCACTAAAGACACCAGGTCAGGCATGTCCATAAACTCGTCAATATTCATTGTTGCCGAATACCACTCACACACCAATCAAACTAAAAAAAATTGGGTATTTTCCTTTTCCAAATCAGAATGGCAATTACCAGCACATAAACTCAAAATTGGAACATATCCCACAAGCCCCCACAAATTATGTTATGTAACTGGCAACAGTGAATATCAATCGAGACAGGTTATATAAAAACAACCAAGTATTTATTAAACACGGATAAACAATAAAAAAGCAAACGAGAAAACCTTAACCGGAAGTTAACCACTATGCAGCCATTCAACAAATTGTCACTCGGCACTGGTTCTTAAAGTGTTAAATGCAAAAACAGTTCTTAAAGTGGTAAAATCAGATATAGTTCTTAAAATGGTAAATACGAAAGTCCAACAGATTTATACGTTCAATTGGGAGAGCCTTCTCTGGAGAAGAATTTCTTCATAGAGGCGACTTTCCTGTTGGTTCTGTCCAAAGGATTCACGATGCAGGAAACTAACAGTTTAAAACAACTGACCTTAAATTCTAGAGAGCACCTTGCATGAACTCTTTGCTCTTTTGGCGAGAGTCATCTTCAATGCAGGTCATTACTCCTTCAACGAAGACTCAATAAGGTCGATCCTTTGTTAAACTGCCGAACGATACTGACTCCTCTCAATCCTTCGGGTCCTGTACTTGGATAAATGTCTTCACTCTCCCGTACTACTGCTGGAATAAGGTACATAAACACATCTAGCAAATTTGCCAGTCCAGCACTATTGTCCCTTGCAACAGAACGTAACACACCATTTTAAAAATGAAACTGCATCATCTGAGGTCTTCCCTTATATACATACCCGTGGTGTACATGTCATCACGTGACCTCACATCAGTGGGAAAATTACATCAGGTGACCTCCAAAAGACCATTACATCATTCTCACAAAAAAAATCACAGATCTCCTTGAGGTACGTAACACTTCCAAACTCTGACAAATATGGGCCTAATCAATCTATCAATCAAATGACAAAACAGTCTCTTCCATGGCAAGGTAATCCTTTTTATTTGGTAAGACATATTTTCTTCTGTACTTAATTCTGAAAGGCCAAGATAAAATTTGTTTTCATAATTGACTTGGTGTATCTGCACGTTAGCTTTCAGTGATTTGTGTCCATTTAAATGCCAACATTTCTATGTCTTATATGTTTCCCCATTATGTTTCATTTGCTGTGATCTCATCTATTCATTTATTTATCTCTCCTTGAAGCATTTTCACACTCTTCTCTCTCCTTTGTATCATCACAAAAACTTGGAAATATGACATTAGGTCCCATCAGCCAAATTATTGATATAACTAGGGTGAGAACAGGTCAAATAGGTTTAAGATGATGGGTAGAGGGTGATTTCACTTCTGTCTGTATTCTACCATGGCTGTAGACATGCCAAGTGGGCTAGAATGTACTAATAAAGTGCTAAAAACTAAGTTAATATTACCCATGGACACATTTTGTATACAGCATATCTGGGAAAAAGTGGATAAAAGGCATTGAAAGAATCATGGAACAAAGATATGGTTGGTGAAGCAGGCTGATATAAAGAAATCAAAAGACAGTAACAGAAATAAATGGAATCAGAGCCTCTAGGGATGTGATGGAGTGACATCTTGTCTGAAAGAGTTAGGACAGACTCCTCCATATAGGTGCATGGAAAACTTCCCAAAGGAATTGGCAGCTAGGGTGAATATTTTATAGGTGTATAATACCCAAAGATTAAGTGAACAGGTATAGATGAAGTTAGCAAACTTTTTTTAAATGAGAAGTTTTAGCAATCTCATTTATGTAGTTTTGCCACCCCTGTCTGTTAAACCATTGAAGAAATAAGGGAAAAATTAATTTAGGTCTTCCACAGCTTTGGCTATTGTTACCTTTCTGATTGTTTTCTCTCATTATTTTATGCACAGAAACTCACAAGGCTATCAGAGTATTTCATTGAATTTTAGTGAATTAAGTACGAAATGAAACATTTTAGTAGAAGTTGATAGGTGGCCAAATATCATGAAGATTAAATATATTAATGGCAATGAGGGCCATTGGGTCTGTAAGCATAAAATGCACAAAACACCAGAAATAGTTAAAGTATCAAACATTACTGGAGTAATTGTAACAGCCAAGATGAATTAGCCAGCAGCTAAAATGTGTGTAGTTGATTGGTTCTTTAATTAGTATTGATGGGAATCCTTTCTGCTGCTGAATTTACTGTATTCAAGTACTTGAGACCAGCTATGACATTAAGCTAAAAAAAAATTGTATCAAATCAGTATTGCATTCTGTTTAAAGTCATGCCCTAATTTACGGCAGACTTTTATTGTATGTGTTTCAATGTCACCATTACTATAATGTCTGAAACAATTAACTTCATAAATGTGCTTTCAGGTTTTATTACTGCATCCATAAGCAAAGGCATGTTAACAGTAAGTAGATATGAAATTTGATATATATTCACCACAGGAGGGCAGTGTATATCAGCCCAGGCAACAATATTCAATCCTATTCCATCTAATATCTTAGGTTATAACAATACAAAAAGAGAGTATTTTCTCAGAGGTCTATGCCTGCTTCCATGGGAGCAATCCCATTAATCGTATTTCTTATTTCCCTTGCTGCTCCAACTTAATTTCTCTCGCACACCAGCTTATCAACTTTCCTATGAATCCTTTTGCAATTAACCTATTTTTTTGATGATTTACAGCAGCTGGTTAACCTACGACATGCCTTTGGAGGAAACTCACAGAACAATGGAAAACATAGAAACTCCACAGGCACCAGCTGAGGTCAGGATTGAACACTGGTTCCTGGAGCTGTGACGCTGCGTCACTAATTGCTGTGGCATTTTGCTAACTGGATCTCCTACTAAATGATAAACAGATTTTGGATCCATATAGTTAATCATTGCAGATGTTTGAGTATTTTGGTTTCCTGTTTAATCAATAATTTATCATTTTTGGTTAGCATGGATGAGTTGAATTGAAGAGTCTGTTTCCAGGCTATATTACTCTATGGCTATGATTCTATATATATAAAATGTTCTTTAATCATCGAATAACTGGTGTAATAGTTAAGAGTAACAAATTCGGACTTGTAGATCTGTAACTACATGCAGTCAATGTTAGGGCCCTGCTTTGGTCGGAGTGGTTTCTTAGATCTTGTGCAGTCAAATCTAGCTTAGAATTCGGAACTCATTTGGTTTCAGTAGAGATTCCAGATGTACAAAAGGAGGCAAAGGGGGTGATAATTTTGGAGATAATTTTGTCTTAGTTTACTGTTTTTTTAATTGAGTGTTTTCATTTACAGGCAGCTTCTGCGTAATGTAAGGGTTCTGTTCCTGAGAACTGTGTGTAAGCCAATTTCTCTGAAAGTCACATATGCCCATCTTCAATAGTAACCCATGTCATATTCAATGAAATGTATTATCACTCTTGAAAAATACTTAAAAATGTATGACAGTTCCAGTGGATGTCCACAACAAGATTTGTTTTAAGGAAATGAATAAAAACAGTAAATACAGTGGTTATTGTATATCAAACTGGCTGTTAACAATTGAGCCTTCCTTCCCGGTCTTTGGGAATCTGAAATAGAATGTAGAGAAAAAATTCCCTTGCAAGATAATGTATAAATCTCATCAACAGAGATTGCAGTATTGGAATTATTCCATTATCTATGCTACAAAGGATCCTCACACTGATTAGAGGCAAGCTGTCTATTCTGAATAGCAGAGAGTTCAGTTCAGAATTCAATCTTCTGCAATAAGAGGAAGTGTTTCTTCTGTATTAAGTGAAGCTCATTTGTTATTATTCAGTAACTGCTCCAATTTTAGAGTCATAGAATACTATTGCACAGAAACAGGCCCTTTAGCAAATCATTAATTTGCCTAGTACCGTTGACTTTCACCAGGACCATTACCTTCCATACCCCTCCCATTCAAGATCTTAAAGATCTTGAAGATCATAAACCCATAACATACAGGAGCAGAAGTAGGCCATTCAGCCCATTGAGTCTGCTCCGCCATTCAATCATGGGCTGATCCAATTCTTCCAGTCATCCCCACTCCCCTGCCTTCTCCCCATACCATTTGATGCCCTGGCTAGTCAAGAACCTATCTATCTCTGCCTTAAATACACCCAATGACTTGGCCTCCACAGCCATTCATGGCAACAAATTCCACAGATTTACCACCCTCTGACTAAAGTAATTTCTCCGCATCTCTGTTCTAAATGAACATCTTTCAATCCTGAAGTTGTGTCCTGTTGTCCTAGACTCCCCTACCATGGGAAATAACTTTGCCATATCTAATTTGTTCAGGCCTTTTAACATTTGGAATGTTTCTATGAGATCCCCCCTCATTTTCCTGAACTCCAGGGAATACAGCCAAAGAGCTGCCAGACGATCCTCATACGGTAACCCTTTCATTGCTGGAATCATTCTCGTGAATCTTCTCTGAACCCTCTCCAATGTCAGTATATCCTTTCTAAAATAAAGAACCCAAAACTGCACACAATACTCCAAGTGTGGTCTCACAAGTGCCTTATAAAGCCTCAACATCACATCCCTGCTTTTATATTCTGTACCTCTAGAAATGAATGTCAACATTCACCGCGTTCACCACCAATTCAACCTGGATGTTAAGGACTCCTAAGTCCCTTTGCATTTCTGCATTTTGAATCCTCTCCCCATCTAAATAATAGTCTGCCCATTTATTTCATCCACCGAAGTACATAGCCATACACTTTCCAACATTCTATTTGATTTGCCATTTCTTTGCCCATTCCCCTAAACTATCTAAGTCTCATTGCAGGCTCTCTGTTTCCTCAACACTACCCACTCCTCCACCTATTTTTGTATCATCAGCAAATTTAACCACAAATCCATTAATCCCATAGTCCAACCTTAAGTGTTGAAATCAAACCCACATCCAACACTTGCGCTGGTAGCTCACCACACATTTGCATCACCCTCTGAGTAAAGACGTTCCCCCTCATTTTCCCCTTAAACTTTTCACTTGAACCCATTATTTCTAGCTGTAGTGTCACCCAACCTCAGTGGAAAAAAAAGCCTTCTTGCATTTACCCTATGTATACCCTTCATAATTTTGCATACTTCTATCAAATCTCCTATCAATCTTCTATGCTCTCAGGAGTAAAGTCCTAATTTATTCAACCTTTCCCTATAACTCAGATTCTCAAGACCTGGCAACATCCTTGTAAATTGTCCCTGCCCTCTTTCAATCTTATTTACATCTATCCTGTAAGTAGGTGACCAAAACTGCACCCAATACTCCAAATTAGGCCTCACCAGTGTCCCGTACAACTTCAACATAACATCCCAACTCCTGTGCTCAATTCATTGATTTATGAAGGCTAAAGTGGCAAAAGCTTTCTTTACACTCCTATCTATGCTACCACTTTCAATGAATTATGGGCCATTATTCCCAGATCCCTTCGTTCTCCCACACTTCTCATTGCTCTGCCATTCACTGTGGAAGACCGACTTGGATGGTAATACCAAAGTGCAACACTTCACATTAGTCTGCATTAAGTTCCATCTGCTATTTTTCAGCCCATTTTTCCAGATTCTATTGCAATCTTTTGACAGTCTTCCTCACTATCCACTACACCACAAACTTTGTGTCATCTGAAAATTTACTGACCCAGTTTACCACATTATCATCCAGATCATTGAAAGAGATGACAAACAACAACAGCCCCAAACCGTGATCACACCACTAGTCAGACCTCCAGTCAGAGAGGCAAACTCCTACAACCACTGTGAAGCTAATGTCTAATCCAGTTTGCTACCTCATCTTGAATGCCAAGCAACTGAACTTTTTTGACCAACCTCCCATGTGGGGCCTTGTTAAAGTCCATGTAGACAACATCCACTGCCTTGCGTTCATCAACTGTCCTGGAAACCTCCTTGAAAAACTCTGTAAGATTGGTTAGGTGTGACTTGCCATGAACAATGTCATATTGACTATCCCTAATCAGTCCCTGTCTATCTAAATACTGATATATCGGTTCCCTTAGAATACCTTCCAATAACTCTCCCACTACTGATGTCAGGCTCACTGGCCTATAATTTCCTGGCTGCTTTGTGGAGCCTTTTTTAAACAACGGTGTCTGAGGGAACACCTTACCAGGCCTTGGGGATTTATCCATCCTAACTTGCCTCAAGACATCATACACTTACTCCAGTGTAATCTGTATAGGGTTCATGGCCTCGCTACTGCATTGCCTCACACCTATAGACTCCTATAGAGTTTTTCAAGGAAGTTATAGCCAGGGTGGTAATAGGGACAAACTCCCTCTACCTATTAAATGCTCCCAATGGTATGCACCTCAAATAGCCTCTGAACACCAGGTCCAGCTCCTGGCCTTCCCATGTGGCTTAGCTACTAAGCCCAGCAGAACTATTTCTCCTGAGAGGAAAAGGGGCAAAGGCGGGAGACTGGCACCTTAAAACCAGTTGCTTCAGGCAGATGAGGCTCGTCAGCCTAGGAGAAGGAAAACTCTGATCTCAAACCTTTGCTGCCTTGCAGCTATACCCACTCAGGAAAGGCTTTAGAAGTAAGCCCAAGGGAAAAATCTGGAGCTGGAGTCCCCAAGGCAGTCCTACGTTGAGCTCAATGTTGGCTGGCAACTCCAGTGACGCTGCTGATACCAAACTGTATCAGTCTCTGCCGTTCCTTTGGGTTCATTAGATGCGTGGAGAGGGGAAGCTTGCTCTCCATATTGTATTGCCCAAGCTTGCGCATCTAAACAGCTAGGATGCAATACCCATGGTCAACTTTGACTGGCGGAGGCCTGGCTCAGATAGACTCTTGTGTCCATTTCCTGAGTAAGTACAGATGCAAAAAATCCATTTAAGATCTCCCTCATTTCTTTTGGATCCATGCATAGATTACCACTCTGATTTGCCAGAGGACTAATTTTGTCCCTTGCTATCCTTTTGCTCTTGATATATCGGCAGAAGTATTCTCTGTCTTCTTCTAGCCCTCCTGATTTCCTTAAGGGCTCTCTTGCATTTCTTGTACTCCTCAAATACCTCATTTGTTCTTGCATGCATGTACCTGCTGTGCCCCTCCTCTTTTTCTTAACTGGGGCCTCAATATCTCTTGAAAACCAAGATTCCATAAACCTGTTATCCTTGCCTCTTATTCTGACAGGAACATACAAACTCTGTACTCTCAAAATTTTGCTTTTGAAGGCCTCATATTTACCAAGTATACCTTTGCGAGAAAACAAGCTATCCCAATCCATATTTGCCAGATCCTTTCTAATACCATCAGATTTAGCCTTCTCCAATTTAGAATCTCAATCTAAGGACATGACCTTTTCCATAATTATCTTGAAACTAATGGTATTATGATCACTAGATGCAAAGTGTCTACTATGTAAACTTCTGTCACATGCCCTGTTTCCTTCCCTAATGAGAGAACTAGTATCGTATTCTCTCTAGTTGAAACTTCTATACACTAAATAAGGAAATTTACCTGAACACATTTGAAAAAATCTTTCCCATCCAGCCCTTTTACAGTATGGGAGACTCAGTCAATATGTGGAAAGTTAAAATCACCTACTATCAGAATCTTAGGTTTCTTAGGAATCTTAGGTTTCTTGCAACAGTTTGTGATCTTTCTCAAAAGTTTGCAGAAGCTTTTTAAATCCCACAGACTGTTGTTGAGTAGTCCATAATATAATCCAACTAATGTGTTCATACCTTTCTTATTCCTCAGTTTATCCCTCCCACTAATACAACAGAACCTTGGTACAGTGAAAAGTCAGTCCTGCCCTTCCTGCAACCAGTTCTCCCTTTGGCTACATCATAAATGCACATGCTGATCCATGCCCTAAGCTCATCCACCTTTTCTACAATACTCAGTATTGAAATATACACAACTCAGAACATTAGTCCCAACACCTCAACCTTTTGATTCTTGATCTTGTATGTAGGGTTAACATCTTTCTCCACAACCACTCCACTATCTGTTCTTGTGCTTTGGTTTCTATCCCCCTGTAACTCTAGTTTAAACCCACCAAATGCAGCATTTGCAAACTTTCTTGTTAGGATATTAGTTGCCTTCCAGTTCAGATGCAAACTCTCCTTTCTGTACAGGCCCCACATTCCCTGGAAGAAACCCAAAAAACATTGAAGCCCTCCCTTTTGCACCAACTCCTTAGCCATGTACTAAACTGTGTGATGTTTCTATTTCTGGACTCACTAGCATGTGGCATGGGTAGCAATCCTGAGATCACAACCCCAATCTTTGAAAGTAAATCTCTAATACTATTTCGATTACCAAAGTGGTAGCAACTCAAAGATAAACCTTCTCACTAAAAACTGTATAAAGCTAAAAGCAACTGGCAGCAGCAACACTTGAGAGGAATCATACAAACAAAACCATTAGTGTTACAAGTTTTATTCCTGTTAATTGTCCTCCCTGCTACACCTTATCCCCCTTTTACTAATAGAATCTCTCTTAATGTCTTCCTGAGCTGGATGGATTTCTCACCCTACAGTTTGTCAGTGCTTCAGATGTACAGAGCTGGAAATCTGAACCTAAAGCATTACCAACTACTGAAGGAGCTACAGCCTCACTCCAACAGCATAGATTTTAATTCCATCTGTTACTCAATGAAAAATATAAATGTTTGCAATTAGATTGTAAATATCTAAGAATTAATACTTGCAAAGCTACCCGTTTTGAACATTAGTGAACTGCCCATTTTTTTCATGTTTAATTAAATACATGATTGTACAGTATTAAAATACTGCTGCTTAAAAGCACCTAATAAAGTATCAGTTTACAATTCAATCGTGAGGTTCTACAACCTGAGTGTGGCCTCATCGCGACAGTACAGGAAGCCATGGATTGACATATTGGAATGGGAATGGGAAATAGAATTAAGATGGTGGCTACTGGGAGATCCCACTTCTTCTGGCAGATGGAGCGTAGGTGCTTCTCAAGTTGGAGGAACAACACCTTGTATTCCGTCTGGGTGGCCTCCAACCTGATGGCATGAAGATTGATTTCTCGAACTTACAGTAATGACCCCCCCCCCCACCATTTCCCATCCCCTTTTCCCTCTCTCACCTTATCTCCTTGTCTGCCCATCACCTCCCTCTGGTGTTCCTCTTCCTCCCATTTCTTCCATGGCCTTCTCTCCTAGTAGATTTCCCCTTCTCCAGCCCTGTATCTCTTTCGCCAACTTCCTAGCTCTTTACTTCACCCCACCCCTCCTGCTTTCATCTATCACTTTTTGTTTCTCCCTCCACTCCCCCCATCTTTTAAATCCACTCCTCACCGTTTTTTCTCCAGTCCTGCTGAAGGGTCTCGGCCCAAAATGTTGACTGTACTCTTTTCCATAGATGCTGCCTGGCCCGCTGAGTTCCTCCAGCATTTTGTGAGTGTTGCTTGGATTTCCAGTATCTGCAGATTTTCTCTTTTCTGACACCTCCCTTCCCTTTCTTGATCTCACTGTCTCTGTGTCTGTGGAGACAGTTTATCCACCGATGTCTGTTAAAAACCCATGGACTCTCACAGCTACCTAGACTACACCTCGTCCTACCCTACTACTTAAAAAAACGCCATCCGCTTTTCTCAATTCCTCTGTCTCCACCACATTCTATTAATGAATGAAGATGTCCTCCTTTTTCAAAGAAAGGGGCTTCCCTTCTTCCACCATCAACACTGCATCTCTTCCATTTTACCCACGTCTGCTGTTACCCCATCCTCCCACCACCCTACCAGGAATAGGGTTCCTCTTGTCCTCACCAGTCTCCGCGTCCAGCACATAATCTTCCAAAATTTCCACCACCTCCAATGAGATCCCACCACCAAACACATCTTTCCTTCCCCCCCAACCCCCCCCCCAGTTTCTGCTTTCCGTAGGGATCACTCCCTATGCGACTCCCTTGTCCATTCATCCTTCCCCACTGATCTCCCTCCTGGCACTTATCCTTGCAAGCGGAACAAGTGCTACACCTGCTCCTACACCCCCTCTCTCACTACCATCCGGGGCCCTAAACAATCCTTCCAGGTGAGGTAACACTACACCTGTGAGTCTGTTGGGATCATTTACCGTGTTTGGTACTCCCAGTGTGAACTGTACATCAGTGAGACCCGACATAGATTGAAAGACCACTTCGCAGAGCATCTACACTCCTTCTGCCAGAACAAGTGGGTTCTCCCAGTGGCCACCCATTTTAATTCCACTTCCCATTCCCATTCTGATATGTCCATCCATGGCCTCCTCCACTGTTGTGATGAGGCCACACTTGGGTTGGAGGAGCAGCACCTTATATTCTGTTTGGGTAGCCTCCAACCTGATGGCGTGAACATCGATTTCTCAAATTTCCAGTACTGTAATGCCGCCCAGCAACCCCCCCCCCCCGCCACATCTCCCATTCCCTTTTCCCTCTTTCACTTCATCTCACCACTCAACTTCCCAGCTTTTTACTTCATCCCTCCCCCTCCAGGTCTCACCTGTCACCTGGTGGGTCTCTCTCCCCTCCACCCACCTTTTAAATATACTCCTCAGCTTTTTTTTCCAGTCTTGCCAAAGGGTTTCACACCGAAGCGTCAACTGTACTTTTTTCCATAGATGCTGCCTGGCCTGCTGAGTCCCTCCAGCATTTTGTGTGTGTTGCTCGGATTTCCAGCATCTGCAGATTTTCTCGTGTTTATTCTTCTGATAATATTTGTTTGCTCCATGACAGAAGCGTAGTGCATGGCAAGCTGCCATCCCAGTGCCACTTACTTAGTTATTGACATAATACCTACAAACTGCTGAAATTAACTTCCCACCACAATGAGATTTCCCAACAAATCGTCCTTAATGTAACCAGAAAGCAGCTGTGAACACAACATATATTGCTTTTATTGCTGTACTTGTCTGATCTTTAATTGGCTTAATGAATTATCACTCGTCTATCACTTTCAATAGCACGTTTCAGAAAACCACTGCAGGTGCTGTTAAATTTGAATGTGAATTAAAATGTTGCTTTACTGGAAGATTAACTTATTCAGATTGTTACTGTAATAATCTTGGGAACTGAAAGTGGTTGAATGAAATAAAATTTGCAATGGATGGTTTGAAACCTTGGCATCCATTTCATTTCAGAGATACACATTCAAATCTAAATTCTGCCCATCACAGGACATTTTGATATACCTTCACTTCCACATACCATTATAATCCATGCTTCTAATCATAACTTGAATGTTTTATGGTCTGAACTCACAGCTTGGTTTAAATTCACGAGACACCTTATGTACCACCCACTTACCCTTTCCTGCTGGCCGGACCTTGTCCACTATGGCCCATGTTTTAATTTGTAATCCTTCCATTTAAATCCCTCAGTGATCTGATTCCTCCCAAACTCTGCAACCTCCCCAATACTGTAACCTCTACCTCCCTTGCAAAGGGTTTAGTTGTTAATTAAGTGGCATGAATGTGGGTTTTCTCTCCGCCCAATCATGTAAACTTTTCCTACCCTGTTTGCAGTGACCTGATCAGCATTTAGTTCTCTCCCCCACCCCCCTCCAACAATCAAATCACTAAAGAAAACAATTAACGCCAAATTGCTGCTTGAGGGATCTTACTGTGGACAAATTTCTTCCTCCCACATTTGAAGCCAAATGAGAGGTCACAAAGAGTGCTTTATAAATAGAACTTCCTACTGTATCTAGTGATATCCCTGCAATTTTCTTGTGAAGCCTCAAAGTGCTAAAGATTAGTTTATTATAAACTAATTGTTGACAGTTGTTTGAATACTTTGTCACAATTATCAAAAATTGCAAAACCAATCATTCAAAGTGGGCGGGAGAGTGTGAGTATGAGTGAGGGGAGTACAAGAATCCAAAGGTCAGAGATCTGAATGTATGCCTCAAGAATTGGGGGGAACAAAATTGGTTTCACTTAATGGGGTACTGGGAGCAATACTAGGAGGGGGAATTAGAGGAAGAGGGATAGCTGTTTTGTTGGAATGAGATTTGATTGAATCAGACTGGGACAGTGCTTCGGTGAGACAAATAACTCAGCCTGTTGTAAAAGCTTCAAACATTCTGGTGAGTGGCAATTTATAAAGTTACAGAGAAAGGATATTCAGCAATTGTAATAATGAGTCTGTCAGGAAGGGACAGCCATACATAAAAGCACACCTCCACGTAGAAGCAGAACAAGGAAAAATGGTGAGTGAAAGCTAATACAGCTCTAATTGCATTCATAATAATTTAGATTAATCAATGATTGTGATCGGCTTGTTCCATTAGAGATACAGCTGCAGAGTGACTAAGGTTGGGCATTAAATATTCGGAAATGTATAATTTTTAGGAGCAATAGAAAACACAGAAGTTGAAGTAGGATAGCTCTCATATTGAAACCAAGAAGAATCAAGTGGATGGAGCTAAGAAAGAATTACTAGTGTTGTCTATAGGCTCCAAATGTTATAAAAGGTACATGTAAAAAGAGTCATACAATTATCATAGAGGTCTTAACGTACTGTATGAATAGACCAAGAAAACCAAATTAGCAACAGTAATGTGAAAAATAAATTCATAGAATATACTGTACAAGAGTTCTTTTTCCAGATCCATATCAAAGTATATGTATTATCAAAATACATATATGTCACCATTGACAACACTGAGATTTATTTTCTTTGGGCATACTCAATAAATCTCAATAACTATACTCAATAACTGTTACAGAATCAATGAAAGACTGCCCAACTAGGGTGTTCAACCAGAGTGCACAAGACAAACTGTGCAAATACAAAAAGGAAGAAATAATAATAAATAAATAAGCAGTAAATACAGAGAACTTGAGGTGAAGAGACCTTGAAAGTGAGTCCATTGGTTGTGGAAACATTTCAATGATGGGCAAGGAAAGTTGAATTAAGTTATCCCTTTGGTTTAAGAGCCTAATAGTTGAGGGGTAGTAAGTGCTCCTGGAACCTGGTGGTGTGAATCCTGAGGCTCTTGTACCTTCTTCCTTAAGGCAGCAGCGAGAAAAGAACATGTCCTGGGTGGTTGGGGTCCCTGATGATGGATGCTACTTTCCTGTGACAACGTTTCATGCAGATGTGCTCAATAGTTGGGAGGGCTTTACCCGTGATAAACTGAGCCGTATCCACTAATTTTTGTAGGATTTTTCATTCAATGGCATTGGTGTTTCCAAACCAGGCTGTGATGCAGCCAGTCAATATACTCTCCACTACACTACTATAGAAGCTTGTCAAAGTTTTAGAAGTCATGCCAAATATTCACAAATTCCGAAGAAAATAGAGGCACCGCTATGCTTTCTTGGTAATGGCACGTAAGTGCTGGGTCCAGGAAAGGTTAATTATTACAGGAACCTTCAGGGAAGGGAGCTCATAACATAGAATTTTATGTAAATAGTTTGTTCAAGCTGAAATCAGGGTCTTAAATTTTAAAGCAAACAATGCCTTTTTTTGTTACCAACTGCAGAAGAAGTCTTCCCTTGTTACAAGCTGCGAGACATCAGTTCCACAGATTTATTTAATAATGATCATTGATTGTGCAAGAAACCCATAACTAAGTAACAGCTAGAATCAAGAAACAGAACCTTTAGATTATATAAATTTATAGACTGTTTTCTCATTAGTACAACCAAGGGATCAAATGTTCTGCATTTATTTCAGTTCTGTTAAATTGAGGGAGGAAAAACAGAAAACCAAAAAACACACAGTAGGCGTGTTTCCAGTACAGAGCTGATGCAAGTTCACCTCTAATTAATTATTTGATGCTGAATCTGCCGACAGTCTGCAAAAAGGTTTTTGTCTTCTCCAGATCATGTTGCAACCCATAACTGCCCAAAATGGTTGGAGTTTATTAACAAAATTCACAGAACAGTACAACACAGTACAGGCAATTCAGCGCATGATGTTGTGCCAACCTCTTAATCTACTGTAGGATAAATCTAACTCTTCCTTTCCTCATCAGAACTTTCCATTTTCCTTTCCTCCATGTGCCTACTTAAGAGTCTCTTAAATGTGCCTAATCTATCTGTCTTCACCACCACCCCTTATAGTGCGTTCAACACACCCACCACTCCCAAAAATTCATACCTCTGACATCCCTCTATACTTTCTTCCAATTACCTAAAGTTATGCTCACTACTGTTAGCCATTTCAGCCCAGGGAAAAAAGCCTCTGGCTGTCAACATTATCTATGCTTCTTATCTTCACATCTCTATCGAGTCACTTCTCATCTTCATTCACTTCAAAGAGAAAAGTAGCTTGCTCAACCTATCCTCAAAGGCGCACTCTCCTATCCAGGCAGCATCCTGATAAACCTTTCTCTAAAGCATCCAGACCAAGCATAAAACTCAAGTATGGCCTAACCAGAGTTTTATAGAGCTGAACATTATCTTGCTGCTCTTGAACTGAATCACCAACAAATGAAGGCCAACATGCTTAACCAGGAAGTTAAGTAGGTTGGCCTTCATTCCCTTCCTGTTTCCTCTTTTATCTCCCTCCATGTCTCTTTCTTAACCACTCTATCAACCTAGTAACTCTGTAGAGCCCTGTCTGATCTTTAGTTCCCAAACCTTAACTATGCTTCTTTCTTCCTCTTGACTAAATGCTCCACATCTCTTGTTGACCATGGTTGCTTCAGCCTATCATCCTTTTCCTGCCTGAATGGGAAAAACTTATCCAAAACCCCATGCAAGTTCTCTATTGTGCGTTTCCCGGAATATATCTGTTCCTAATTTACGCTCCCAAGTTGCTGCCTAATAGCATCATAATTCCCCCACCCTCAATTAAACACTTTCCCATAATATCTGCTCCTATCCCTGTCCACGGCTATGGTAGCTGTCACTGAAATCCTCACACACTGAGAGATCTGTCAGCTGACCAGGTTCATTGCTGAGTACCAGACACAGTATAGGCTCTCCTCTAGTCAGCCTGTTTACATTTTGTGTCAGGAACTCTTCCTGGACACACCTAACAAATTCTGCCCCACCTAAATCTTTTACACTAAGGAGGTGTAATCAATACTACAGAAGTTAAGATTACCCATGACCATAACCCTGTTTTTTTTAATCGTTCCAAAATCTGCCTCCCCTGCTGCTCCTTTTGCTATTGGGAGTCTACAGAATACTCCCAGTGGAGTGATTACTCCCTTCCTGTTCCTGACTTCCACGCACATGATCTCAGTAACCAATCCCTCCTTGAAGTCCTTCCTTCCTGCAGCTGTGATACTATCCTTAATTAGCAATGCCACTCCCCGCTCTCTTTTTACGTCTCTCCTGATCTAAACTCCAGAAGATCCAGGAGCCATTCCTGGCCTTGTGATAGCCAAGACTCTGTAATGGCTACAACGCCATACTTCAATATACTGATTGCCCTTAAAACAGATACACTTCAACCTGTACAACTGACCGCAAAAATGCCCTATTCACTTTTATTTTTCTTCACAGTCTCTCCACGTGCTGCATCTGTCACAACCAGGGGTCGTTTTTAAAAGAGAAGTAAGAGTTTTTTTTCCAGTTAGTACGTGGGTTATATTTTCTCAGTGGCGCCTTGTGTGTATGCAGTGTCCTTGGATTGTTTATCTAATTGTTTTAGGACTAGCTCTGGGTTTTCACTTTGTTTTGCAAATGTTTCATTTGGTTTCATGGGGATTCTAAGCTCCCTTTGTACTTCTCACTTTTATTCAATTTGGGGTAATTTAATTAGAATCAGAATCAAGTTTTATTTCACCAGCATATGTCGTGAAATTTGTTAACTTTACGGCAGCAGTACAATGAAATACATCATAGATAAATACAGAGAAAAAACTGAATTACAGTCTTCTTCTTCATGTGCCTTGCGTGTTGCACGCTTGGGCGATCATGCCTTTCCACATCGAACAATCCCATGTAGTCAATGATATCTCGCGCAGTTAGATCTGTTAGTTCTTTCACAGCGTCCGTATATTTTCTTCTTTGCCTTCCTCTTCTGCATTTCCCAGGCATAGGGTCTTGTAATGTAAGGCATTCTGTTTCTCCCTTTCTGATGACATGGCCCAGGAATTTAAGTTTTCTCTCATTTAATGTTGTCATTAAAGATCTTTTTTGTGTGGGCATGTTGGAGTGCTGTCTCATTGGTTACGCTATCTCTGTATGATATTTTCAGCATTCTTCTAAGAAACCACATTTCTGTTGCTTCTAAGTTTCTTTGGAGCTCTGGGGTTATAGTCCATGTTTCGGAAAAATACTGCAAGATTGACCAGATGTAACATTTTACAGTAGTACAGTAAGTATATATATATATGTGTGTGTGTGTGTGTGTGTGTGTGTGTGTGTCTGTGGCGCGTGGCCAAGTTGTTAGGGTGTTGGACTAGTGATCTGAAGGTTGTGGGTTCGAGCCTAGGCCGAGTCATTGAGCAAGGCACTTAAACACAAAATGCTCCAGTCAACCCAGCTGAGAATGGGTATCGGCAGAAATGCTGGGGGTTAACCTTGCGGGGGGGAGTCTCGTGCTCTCAGTCGCTTCACACCATGGAAACCAGCATAAGCACCAACCTGATGGGCCGCAAGGCTCATGGCAGACTTCAATGTATATGTGTGTATATGTATATATCTCTCTCTCTCTCTCTCTGTATTAAATAGTTAAAATAAGCAGTACAAAAGAAAATTAGCATGGAATGTCTTACATTCCTCCAGGGTGTATTTCAGGGAGGCATTCCAACCCCTCTTAGCTTGGTTTCTTGCCTGGTGAAATTCATACTGAATTCTGTGTATTATGACTGATTTCAATTCTTCAAGATTCTGGCAACACACACAAAATGCTGGAGGAACTCAGCACACCAGGCAGCATCTATAGAACAGAGTAAGCAGTCGACATTTCGGGCCGAGACCCTTCATCAGGACTGGATGAAAAGCCTCAGCCCGAACCCTCAACAGTTTACTCTTTTCCACAGATGCTGCCTGGCCTTCTGAGTTCTGCAGCACTTTCTCTGTGTGTTCCTTGGATTTCCAGCATCTGCAGATTTTTTTGTTTTTGTCTTGGAGATTCTGTACAGTTTGCCTGTTAGTTTTGCTGGTAATTTCTGTAATAAATCTTTAGTTTTGTTTGAGTTGCCATTGTCTCCGTGATTCCTGCACTTGAGTCCACCAGTGACCCTTACAGAACCGACCTTTACACCAACTGCACCATCCTGCAGCATAACACTCTGGTTTCCATTCCCCTACCAAACTTAGTTAAACCCTCCCCAACAGCTCGAGCATATAAAACTTCCCAGAAATCATGGAGGACTACATTGTGATGAGTCAACTCAGCCCCATTTGATATTACAAAAGCCCTGTATGGGTTGATTTCAAGGGGAGTATAGCACTAAGCAAGAAAACTCTGAATGCCATGTTGATAGTTCAAGTGCACTTTTGGTAGTGTAGGAACCTTATTATAAACCTATAAGTTGAAAGGACCATACTATTAGCAACTTTCCATTTTATGGGAACCATTCCAGAAGATGGCACCTTCTGTAGCTATTGTCTTCATATTCACTTCTTCAAAATCTGAGTATGCAGATCCTCAGGTACTGGAAACTTATTTGCAGATGACATGAATTTCTCCATTTTTTTAAAAACTGGCTAATGATATACAGCTCATTCTATCTAGACATGTACAGTACGTAATAACATTATGGTACCATGAGCAACGTATGCTGTAATCACAACAAATTGTATTCATTGCCTTGAATGCAGAAAATCATTCTACTGTGTTTCACATAATTCAAAAACAGGCACTGGGCTAGAAAGGGAACTTTTATGAGAGCTGACCAAAAGGTGTAGTGTAATTGGCATCAGAATGAATTGGAGCAGTCAAAAACAAAAACACATTAAATAAGTCTTCTAAGCCATAACATTTCAATTGTTGATTTATTTTACTATAACCATTGATTAAGTAAAGCACACATATCTTAATAGCACCATAAAATTAAGTAACAGCATTTTTAGGTAAGATAAATCAATAAGACTGTTTTCCATTAGTGGATGTAAATCTTTGCAACAAAAAGAATACTGCTCTCATGTCTTCTACATTTATATCAGTTTTATCAAGTTGGAAATGAATGTTTAAAAAACTCAAATCACAAACAAGAGAAAATCTGCAGATGCTGGAAATCTGAGCAACACACACAAAATGCTGGAGGAACTCAGCAGGCCAGGCAGCATCTATGGAAAAGAGTGCAGATGACGTTTCTGGCTGAGACCCAGGATTCTTGGCCCGAGACGTCGATTGTACTCTTTTCCATAGATACTGCCTGGCTTGCTGAGTTCCTCCAGCGTTTTGTGTGTGTTACTTTAAAAACTCAAATTCAAGTTACTAGTTTGGACCTAATGCAAATTCATTAACAATTAATTATTTGATATCTAATTTGCAAGAAAACTGGCAAAAAATCAACTTGGCTTCTCCAGGTCACTCAGCAACCTGTAATGTTATAAAAATTTTTGAAACTATTATTTTATCAAATATTTTTAGAAATAATGAAACCAATTAGTATTTATTCTCAGTATCCCAGAGGATTAAGAAATGGGCACTGAATATTTTATTTCTTTCTGAATTATTTTATTAGACTATGCAAGGTGCAGTTTGAATTTAAAGCAAATGCTGTACAATTTTTATCAACAGGATTCATCAGAAACATAACAAAAATCAAAATATTAAATTATATAGATAGGCTCCATAAAGTTTTGACATAATCCCCTGAGATTAGAAGAAAAGGTAGCAAATTAAAATGTTTAAAATAATCAAAGTGTCGATATACTAGATACAGGAATGGAACCAATTCCTCTCTTGGGGAATCCTGGAATCAGGGCAAATAAAATTAGACTTAGAACTAGGCTATTTTGAAGTGAACTATTAGTGAAATATGCATAATTTCCCCTAGCACCTTTCTACATTTGTGAATAATGTGCCATAGAGTAATTGTATCTTAATACACCACCACCTCTGACACCTCATTAGAGCCCCTCTCAGTGTAAAGCACTTACCCCTCAGGTCCCCTTTAATATTCCTACTCACTTTAAAACTACACATTCTAGTTGATATCCCAGCCACAGGAAAAAAGATTTATTTGGTTATGATTCTCATAATCTTATATATTTCTGTTAGGCCAACACTCAGCCTCTTTCAATCCTGGATTTAAAATACAGCCTATACAATCTCTCCACATAACTAAAAAGTTCTTCAGATCATGCACAAACTTGGTGACTCTCCTCTGCAATTATTTCAACATAATTGCATTCCTCCTATAGTGCAATAACTAGAACTACACAGTATTCACTTAGTATGTTTTAACCCCTATTTTGTAACATCCCAACATTATATTCAATGAAAGGCAGTATGCTAGATGCCTTCTTCACTAAATTATTTATGTATGTTACACTCTCAGGGAATTTTGGACTTGAATCCCTAGGTGTCTCTGTGAATCAACATTCCTTAGTGTCCTACCATTTACTATATTTACTATCACTCCATTTAACTTTCCAAATAGACCACCTCATACTTTTTGGGATTAAATTCTATCTGCCAATGCTTAGCCCAAATTAGTTCAGAGGCCATTTGAAGTGCAGGTCATTCGGAGCATTTAATACGTAGTGAGAGCTTGTCCCCATTACCACCCCCAGCTACAACAACCTTAAGAAATCACTCCTGATATAAGGTTGACATAATTACCTGGCTTATTTCTGCTTCCTTTCCTTAATAAAGAAACAATGTCAACTATCTCTCATTCTTCTTATACCTCACCTTTGGCTAACAAAAATGCAACAATCTTCATCAGGGCCCCAGCAATTTCTTCCCTTTATTTCCCATAGGATCCTGGCATATATCTCATCCAGTCTTGAAGGTTTTTGCACTGTTCTACATTCTATGCCATCCTACACACCTCATGGTCAAAACAACAAACTATGCCTCCCTGAACTCAACTATCCATTGTGCCTTTCTTCTTGCTGAATGGAAAAAAGAAATATTCATTTATGACCTTGCCCATGTCCCCGAGCTCCACATGTCTGTTCCCAGTCTGGTCCCAAAGGGGGCACATTCTTTCCCTAGCTGTCTTATTGCTGCTAGTATATTTACAGAATAATTTGGGATTCTCCTACATCAATTACAATCACTAGATTACCCTCAAGGCAGAGAGACAAATAGTTGAAGTTAAGGTATGCTGAAATCCTGATATGGTTGAATGGTGAGATAGGCTGGAGGGACTGAATGTCTTCCTCCCATTTCTGTGTAAATGGTGTTTAAATTTAAAGTGCTTGATTGATATTTTGTTTATTTCTGCTAACAATGTCGCATTGAATGACAAAAAGGTTTATAAACCATGGATAATGGGTTACTATCTGGAAGTAACATACATAAAAGTTGCTGGTGAACGCAGCAGGCCAGGCAGCATCTCTAGAAAGAGGTAGAGTTGACATTTCGGGCCGAGACCCTTCGTCAGGACTATCTGGAAGTATTTGAAATCATTATAAAAGATAAAGATTAGTTTTATTTTTCACATGTATATTGAAACATACATTGAATTGCATCATTTACACAAATCTGTGAGGATTGTGCTGGGCAGCCTGCAAATGTCACTACACTTCCAACATAGCATGCCCACAGCTCACCAACCCTAACCATACGTTTCTGGAATGTGGAGGAAACTGCAGCACCCAGAGAAAACACACGCAGTCATGGGAAGAATGTTAGTGTAGCACTTGCATTGTAATAGTGTTACACCAACTTCTACACTACTGTGCCACCTGTTATCAGTTATCTATATAGTATAACTCCTCAACATTGAGGCGATATCAGATTTCTCTGAAATTAAAGTTAAGGAAAACATGGAAAATCCACACAGACTCTAGCCTAGATCAGGAATGAATCCTGATTCCTGCAGTTGTGATGTAGCATCAGTAACTGCTGTGACAATTTGCTATTTGGAGCTTGGAGATAAAAAATATTGCAGAAATTTGAGTAGTTTAGCTTCCTATTTAATGTAGAGTTTGTTGTTGTTGTTAAGTGCCATCGAGTCGTCGTCGACTCATGGCGACCCTACAGATAGTTGCCCTAAATAAGTTTTGATCCTTGCAAAAGTGGCTCATTGTTGATAACGTTGCATTCATAGCTGTCCTTATCGTGTCCATCCATCTGATTGGCAGCCTTCCTCTCTTCGGTTGTTCTTCCACCTTGCCAAGCATGATATCCTTTTCTCAGGGAGCTGTTTCTTTGCATGCTGTGGCCAAAGTACAGCAGGCAAAGTCTTGTCATTGAGGACCAATTTGTTTGCTCTGTGAGAGAGCCACGAGATGATCCAGTGCCACAATTCAAAGGCATTGATACACTTCCTATCCTTCTTTACCGTCCGACTTTCAGATCCATATAATGTCATTGAGAACACACGTCAAATCTTTGTATGTAGAAATAGATCCCTGTTCCCAAGGATCTTCTCTAAATCCTTCATGGCTGCTCTTATATTCCATCTGGGTAGCCTCCAACCTGATGGCATGAACACTGATTTCCCAAAATTCTGGTAATGCGCCTCCCCCCCACCTCCGTCTCCTTCACCATTCCCATTCCCAGTTCCCTCTTCCACCTTATCTCCTTACTTGCCCATCATCTCCCCCTTCCCTTTCTTCCATGGCCTTCTATTGTCTCCTATCAGATTCCCCCTTCTCCAGCCTTTTATCTCTTTCACCAATCAACTTCCCGGCTCTTTACTTTACCCTTCTCCCTCTCCCAATTTCAGCCATCACCTATTACCTTGTATTTCTTCCACCTCTCCCCCACCATCTTATTCTGACCTCTTATCTTTTCTCCCCAGTCCCGATGAAGGGTCTCAGCCCGAAACACCGACTATGTACTGTTTTCCATGGATACTGCCCGGCCTGCTGAGTTCCTCCAGCATCGTGTGCGTTGAAACAATTGTTCAGGCCATCTTTGAATTCTGGTGGAATATTTTGAAGATCTTATTTTGGTACTCTCGTGAAAGGCTTGTGCTTCCTCAACTTTATCTTGAGTTTTCATATTATTAGTTGGAAATCTGAGCCACAGCCAGCTCCAGGTTTTGTTTTTGTTGGCATCATGGAACTTTTCCATCACTGACTTCCACAGAAATAATCTATTTGGTTTTTGTGAAATCCATTGGAAGCAGTTCAAGTGTACAGTCTGCACTTGTGTTGTTGGAAGAACGTGGTTGTTGGTTTTTCAGAAGTCGACTAATTGTTATCCAGCGTCATTTTTAGTACCAAGTCCATATTTCCCAACTTCTTGACTGTCCTTTCCACCCCCAACT
Source organism: Mobula hypostoma (assembly GCF_963921235.1). Lineage (NCBI taxonomy): Eukaryota > Metazoa > Chordata > Chondrichthyes > Myliobatiformes > Myliobatidae > Mobula > Mobula hypostoma. The sequence continues at coordinate 52,164,881 of NC_086098.1, read as the reverse complement.
TTTGCGTTCCAATCTCCCATAACTATCTGTATATCTTGTTTGCGTGGTCCATCTAGTTCAGCCTGCCCTTGCTCACAGAACTCATTAACTTCATCTTCCTCTGCTTCTGTTGTTGGTGCATATACTGTATGACAGTAATATTGATAGGTCCTCCTAGCAGACAAATTGAGATTAGGTGATGGCAGACTGCATTGTATTTCAATACAGCTCCAGCCAGTTGCTTCTTGACTATGAATGCAACACCATTCCTTCTGTATTTGTCATTCATGGCATAGTTGATCAGATTGTAATTGTCCCATACCAGTCCACTTCAGCTCATTGATTCCAAGTAGGTCTATTTGCGAGCATTCCATTTCATCTTTCACCGTTTCCAACTTTCCTTGATTCATACTGCATACTTTTCATGTACCTAAAATAAACATATCTTTGCAGCCTTTGACTCTCATTTCATGCCCAGGAACATCAGCAACTGAAGGTCCCGAAGGCTTTACTCCAACCGCATCATACATTTTAGCCTTACTCTGAAGGGTCATCAGCTCTTTCCCAGTAGGTCATTGAGTGTCTTCTGACTTGGGGGTCTCATCTTCCAGCACTATATCATATTTAGTTTTTGTTTTACTGTAGTCCATAGGGTTTTCATGGCAAGACACAGAAGTAGATTGCCGAGCTTTTCTTCCATGCAGGTACTGCCACTGCCCTGGTGGGTGGTTTGTCTTAGTCTGATACCTTAGCGGAGACCTATCCATCATGGGGGACCCTACCAGTAAGTGAACTACCAGTGGTTTAGCTCTCAGCATCATTGATGCACACAAGCCCTTGCGGCATGACAAGTCGACAAACCATGCAAATTTACCTTATTGCATTTTTGATCTACATGGATGAGATGGGCCGAAGGGATTGTTTCCATGCTGTGATATTCCATGAACATAATTATGACCACTGATAGTATTTATTGTATATTTACAAGAAAAATATAGTTTGTACAGATTACCAATGTAAATATAATTGATCTAGTTCTTTCCCGATTCCCTCTATATATTCTGTTATTCAATTAGGTTGACAGACAACTATGCAGTATAGCTTTGTGGTTTAAATTGCTTGCATGCTCAGAAAACTATTTGCTTTTTTCCAATCCCAAATTGAAAATAAAGGCTGCAATAAATGAAACTGAGAACTCATATTTGCTGGTTCCCAATTCAATCCAGCGAGGTGATTACAAACTTGTTGCTTTTAATATTTCTATCATCTTTAAGGTGTGTACACTGAAATTTGCTGTATTTTTTAAATATAGAATGCATCCCCTAGATATTTCATAATTATAAAAATTGTCACTATTTTAACAATTAGGTCATAAAAGTCTAGATGTTAACTGAAAAGGAAGAAAATCAATGGAGCCCTACATGGGAAAATTTTAGACTGGTAGATTTCATCCCAGTGACAATAAAGAACTCTGTTCCTGGATCTGAGAAGGACAACTTCTTTAATTTCTCTCATGGGTTTATGTCAGGTTCCACCCATTTTCCTTGGATGGAACTCTAGGGAACCTGAGGACTGAAAAAAACTAGGTACTTTTACATAGAAACTGTAATATAATAACATTTACAGACACTTTACGAAAGAGTTTCCAAACACAATTTATTCCCAAACCATGTCAGCAAGACTAAATATTAACTAAAAGGAGTCAGAGCCGATTTAAAGAGATGGAGGTGAAGATGTCCAAGGAGAAAGTGATTAGGTGGAGGAGTTTTGAAATGCACAAAAGACAAGATATACAGATTGCTTAAAAGATAAAAACTCAAAATCTTATGTATTGCTCAACCAGAAACCATTGCAGCAGGTCTTTAACTTCTCCTAGAACAATTCATTTATGGTTACACTTGAAAATGTACATGTTTTGCCCTTAGCAAAAATCTTCCTTACTTTTCATTTGTATGAATTTCTTTAAGGTTTTCAAGATGATTCACTTCTCCTTAGCCTATGTAATCAGTCCCAAATCTATTTGGGACTGGGAGGTAGGGAATGTAGGTACTACAGAGTTGCATAGTATTGTTCCAGATTACAAAATGATCTGCGCCAACTCCAAGATGCCATTTACATCATGACTACAAATAGTCATCTATCCCAGCCACGAACCTGACTCCAACTCCCAGAAAATGCATGGTCATGCATTTTGATAGAAGAAATAAATGTGCAGACTATTAAAGGAGAAAATTAAAAAAATCCGAGATCCAAAGGGACTTGGGAGTCCTTGTGCAGAACACCCCAAAGATTAACTTGCAGGTAGAGTCAGTGGTGAGGAAGGCAAATGCAATGTTAGCATTAATTTCAAGGGGTCTAGAATATAAGAGCAAGAGATGTGATGCTGTGACTTTATAAGGCACTGGTGAGGCCTCACCTTGAGTATTGTGAACAGTTTTGGGCTCCTCATCTAAGAAAAGATGTGCTGGCACTGGAGAGAGGTTCGGAGGAGGTTCACAGGGATGATTCCGGGAATGAGAAGGTTTTCATATGAGGAACATTGGATGGCTCTGAGCTTGTACTCGCTGGAATTTAGAAGGATGGGGAGAGGATCTCAGTGAAAGCTTTCAAATGTTGAAAGGCTGAGACAAAGCAGATGTGGAAGGGATTTGTCCCATGGTGGTTGCGCCTACGACAAGACGGCACAGCCTCAGGAGAGAGGGGTGTCCATTTAAAACAAAGATGCAGAGAAGTTTCCTTAGCCAGAGGGTGGTGAATTTGTGGAATTCTTTTACCACAGAAGCTGTGGAAGCCAGGTCGTTAGGTGCATTTAAGGCAGAGATTGATACGTTCTTGATTGGACAGGGCATCAAAGATTACAAGGAGAAGGCCAGGAATGGGGCTGAGGAAGGAAAAAAAAGGATCAGCCATGATTGAATGGTGGAGCAGACTCGATGGGCCAAATGGCCTAATTCTGCTCCTATTTCTTATGGTCTTATTTATTATAATGGCGATCAAAAAGTTCTGCCATGCCACATTTGCTGGAACTCTTATCATTTAGAAATGTATCTCAGTAAGAAATAGGAGAGTATTTCATCATATGTCAGAGTCTGTATTAATGTGATTTACCATCAGCACTCAGCAGAGATTTTGAAAAGATACCCCAATGTGGATTCCCCAGCTACAACACAAGATTATAATTGTGCAATTGCTGGAATGCAATCAGGCTTCCCCATATGTCTGCATATGTAAGCCTTTTAAGCAATAAGTAGAACAGAAAGGATTCTAAATGTTTAAATGCTGTAAGTTTACTTTAATTCTAGGTGCAAAGATGCATTATCTTCTTGTCTATGCTTTAACAGGATGCGCCCATGATGGAAAGAGTTAAACAATAAACATCAATAAACCAAGTTCTTTTCATTACACACAGAATCACAGTAATGACCCGTAAATTATAAAACTGACACAAAGGAAATGCAATAAATAAAAAAACATCTCGGTATAAAGTGTACCACAACTGTTTACCTTGAGGAAATTAGAGCAATTTGCAGAGTTGGAGAATGAATAGACAACATTGCAAATCATTACTAGCACATTTTCTCTCACACATTACTTGCACTATGAGGTTATTTTATGTCTGATGGTGGAATTCATCGTTATCATCATCATTGTCACTCATCCAGTTTTGCTCATAGTGCTGTTGCCACTCTGGCCTCAAATTGTCTTGCATCATTCAGCTTTACCCTGTGTTGTCCCAGTTTGGAAAGGCATGAAATATAGTTAAAATACCCTCTATATGTCATGCTTGCCAATGTTTATATTCTACCAACATTCCTTGGATTCTGGAGCAATCCTAGAGGATTAAAAACTGTAAATAACTATTCAACAAAGGAAGGAGGCAGAAAGCAGAAAACTGTAGACCAGTTAGCTCACCTACCATCTGTCATCGGGAAATGGTGGAATTCATTATTAAGGAGGAAATAACAAGACATTTAAAAAATTGTGAGAAACCAAGCAGAGACGAAACGGAATTGGACACTGGCTCAACTATTTCAGTTTCCACAAAATGAGTTTCAATGGCCTTTCAAAGATATTGAACTGCAGCCTGCAGATATCCAACTGAGAATTTACACTGAAGAAGAGTTAACTCCTATGGGAATGACATTCATAACAGTGAAATACAAAAACCAACCAGCCACATTGGACTTGTATGTGGTAAAAAGAGGAAGGCCAGCATTGTGGGGCCATAATTGGCTGATACAGTGGAGGTCCATCCACCATTTGCATACCACATCCTCTACAATGGAGTCAACTAAAACAAATAGAGCATGATACTGGATGATGCCAGTGTTCAGGGATGGCATTGGAAACTCAAATGGATCAAGTGGTGTTGCAGAGACAACCTTGACCTCAATGTCAGTAACACCAAAGAGATGATTGTGGACTTCAGAGAGGGTAAGACGAGGGAACATAAACCAATCCTCATAGAGGGATCAGAAGTGAAGAGAGTGAGCAATTTCAGTTCCTGGGTGTCAAGATCCCTGAAGATCAGACCTGGTCCCAACATATCAATGCAGCTATGAAGAAGGCAAGGCAGTGGTTATATTTCATTAGGAGTTTGTGGAGATTTGGTTTATCACCTAAAACACTCAAAAACTTCTATGAATTTACTGTTAAGAGCACTCTGACTGATTGAATCACCATCTGGCATGGACACAGGATCGAAGTAAACTGCAGAGAGTGGTAAAATTACTCAGTTCCATCATGGCTGTCCAGCGTCCATAGCATCCAAGACATCTTGGAGCGGTACCTCAGAAAGGCGGCGATGAAAAGAAATGGTAACCTCAGACGCTGTACTCATACATTATGATCCACATTGTCCAGTGAAACTTGCCTGTGATGCCTTGCCTTATGGTATAGGTGTTGTCATGTCACATTATGAGTGATAGATGTGAACATCCCACAGCCTTTGCATCACATTCCCTTACCACCGCAGAGAAAAATTACACATAGTTTGACAGAAAAGCTTTGAGTCTGGTTTGAGGTATAAAACTTTTCAATCAGTACTTGTATGGTGGAGACTTCAGCCCTGGCACCCAATTTTAATCCACAGAGGGGTTTTCCCCCAAGAGCAGCAGCATAAAGTGCAGACGTAGGCTTTCCTTCTTGAACAGCACAATTAGAAGATCAGATTCAAGAGCTGATCATGGATTACAGGAGGAATGGAGACAGGCATCATTGGGACTGTCGTTCAGAGGGCGAGTAGTTTCAAGTTTCCTTGGCATACACATCACCAAAGATCTCACCTAGAATGCACGTACCGGCTATGTGATGAAAAAAACACAACAGTGCCCCTTTAGACAACCTACAGCACAATACAGGCCCTTCAGCCCACAATGCTGTGCTGAACATGTACTTACTTTAGAAATTACCATAGCCCTCTATTTTCCTAAGCTCCATGTACTTTCACCTCAGATGGCTGAGGAAGTCTGGCACGAGTCCCCAGACCCTCAGGACTTCCTGCAGAGGCACCATCGAGAGCATCCTGACCGACTGTGGCACTGCCTGGTACAGGAACTGTACTACACTCAACTGCAGGACACTGCAGGAGCGATGCGGACAGCCCAGCACATCTCTGGATGTGGACTTACCTTTATTCGGATATTTACAGCAGCAGCTGCATAAAAAGGGCCCGGAACATCATCAGGGACTCCAGCCACCACATCTACAAACTGGTTCAGCTGCTTCTGTCTGGCAAACAGTACCCACAGCATTAAGGCCAGGACTTACAGGCTCAGGGACAGCTTCTTACACCAGGCCATCAGATTTGTCGCTACACATTGATCTGATTGTGTATCTGACTGCACATACAAAACAATTATGTATACACTTTTAGTGTTTGGGCAATATCCTTCCACTGTTCCCTTCCTTATTGCTTGTACATTGCAATGGAGATGCAATATAAAGATTTTTACTCCCTTGGATGTAAGAAATAAAATAAATACAAATACAAATATAAAAAAGGACTACTAATCAGGGGAATGCTGATGGATTGTCCTGAATATACCTGAAAGATTTACAAAAGAGGACATTCCTCTTGACATTCTCCCTAATGCAGAATTGAAAGTCACCCTATTACTGCAGAAATGATCCAAAGGGAAATCCAAAAAGATCCCACATTGTCTCAGGTCTACATGGCCACCCAAAATGGTTGGAGTGTGCAGCAGAAATTCTAGATCCCTCATTTTTACCAGCACTGGGATGAACTTGCCCTTGACAGGAGTTGCCTTATGTGGGGATTGAGAATTATACTATCCAAGCTCAGAACTAAAGTGTTGCAGGAGCTATATGCCAGTCATCTAGGCGTGGTGAAAATGAAAGCATTTGCTTGAAGCTTTGTCTAGTAGCTTGGGATAGATCACCAGGTCAAGCAGCTTTCCATACTCTGTTCCCTTGTAATGACCTGCATTGCCCAGGCAGAGGATTTATATGGATTTTGCCAGACCACTCTTGGGCACAAATTTCTTGGTAGTAATGGATGCTGCTACAAAGTGGCTACAAGTGTTCCCAGAAGCCTCCTCTACAGCTTTACACACTGTTAATGTGTTAAGAAGCCTCTTTTCAAGGACTGGTGTTCCAGAACTCTTGGTCAGTGAAAATGGACTGCAGTTTCTTACAGAACAGTTTCAGACATTCCTGAATATGGATTGAATAATGCATATTCCATCTGCACCGTACCCATCTAGCTCCAAATGGCTTGATGGAAAGGTTTAACCAAAGTCTAACGAATGTGCTGTGAGCAATTTCAGCAGAATACACTGCACTGACACTGAATTAGAATCATAGAAATCTACAGCACATTACAGGCCCCTCGGCCCACAATGTGGAGCTTAGGAGACGAAAACGCCTATGGCAACTCCTTTGCTTGCATCTTCGGAAACAGCTCTATTTCTATCTTTAATATCTCTATTTTCTCTTTTCAGCGTTCTTTTGAAGACCCTGACCTGGAGTTACACTCTGACTTCACTTCTTTGCGGAAATGGGACTGCTCTCAGGGTCTCGCGCCTGGCCGCTATTCGATATACCAACGACGCGGCCTAGAAGACTAGCTTGCCTTTGGAGTTTCAGGATTTCATGGCTCTGGAGGCGGGCAGACTTGAAGTCGGTGCCTCGGCAGGAATCAGGTGTGTCACGGGAGTACACGGAAGATCAAAAGCAGCAAGCTGGCTGCTGGCTGTGTGCCCAGAGACCCGAGTTCTTAGGGCAACAGTTGGAAAAAGCAGTGCAACAGACTTTTAGCATTGTAAATCAGCGAGTTGTTAGTTTTGTCTCCCCTCTCACTGTGAAAGGGGGACAACTCTTTTTCCTTTATTAGGGAGCGAGAAAGAGCCTGCGGTATGTGGAATTACTAGGTGAACAAGTAGCCTTTGGGATACTGCAAGTCCGTGCCTTTGCTGCACGCTTGAGTGCTCTGTGGGTAGTGCCAATGCTCTTTTTTAACTGGTGGGGAGGGGAGATCGTTGTTTTGCTGCTGCTTACGCGTGGCGGGGAGCTGGGGGGTGCTTTGAGGTACTAAAATTTAACTGTCATACATTCTTTAAGGCACTCCTCTGTTTTTGTGGATGTTGTGAAGAAAAAGAATTTCAGGATGTATATTGTATACATTTCTCTGACATTAAATGTACCTTTGAAACCTTTGTTGTGCCGCCATGTCACCTACTCTAGAAACTGCCTAGAATTTCCCTAGTGCATAGCTTTCTGTTTTTCTATGTACCTATCTAAGAGTCTACCCATTTCCTATCCAGAGTAAACAACCAAGTCTTTTCAATATTTATTGACAATGTTTTGAAGGGAGTTTCTCTGTATTTTGATTGAGTTATTAGTACAGGTGGATCTCACATTGTATCTTGATCTGTAGTATAAGGGGCTAAGTAATATAAAATCGGATAGGCTAGCTAGTCTTAGAGGATTTTTTCTTTATCCGTGGGCACATGCTGATTCACAATATTTGCTGTAACCTACAATGAAGTAGAATATAGAATTAAACATAGCGCAAGATTATCTTCCTCATCAACCTGACTGAAAAATCTTTCTTTTTCCACAAAACTGCCAGACCTGAGCACTTCTAAAATGTTACTGCTTTATTTTTAATTTCCTATATCAGCATAGTATTTCAAAGTAAACACAGTCCTCCAGATGGATCCTGTCAAGGCAACGAAAAGAGAATATTCTTGTGGAGCCAGAGAAGTAAATGGGTTGCTTGTAGTCGGACAGCACGGATATGTATGTGTTTTGGCAGAGTAGCTGCTCTAGAGTGGGCTCTTATCTGGGGCTGAGAAAACAGCTAAAGGACTTAACATTGGAAAGGATTTTGCAGGCTGGTGAAACACAGTCTATCAAATTATTTATATCAGATGAAAATAATGAAAAGATGCGATGTGAAAGAAATGGATTAGTGTGCACTTCACATTAGGATAGAAATCCAAACTGAGACCTCCCACACTCTTCTGAGTGTACCATTTATAGCCATCCATTTTATACACTCCTTGTCATTCTGGAAGATTAATGGCGATGTATACTGTTGTGATGAAGATGAAGTGATCTTTAATACTATGAGCCTTTGGTGTGGCTCTGCAGCTATGAATCCAAAGTAATCAGGTATCAGTAAAGTGTTTCACCCTCAAGTAATGAGGGCACTGAGGATTATTGTACAATTAGTGCATTAGAGCTGCTTACTGAATAATGATGTCATAAGTTTGTGATCAGTTACCAGGTGAGCATCAATTGCCCAAAAATCCTTCCTGTTTCTTTAAATCCACTGGGTTAAACAGAAACACTAACAGCACTAAAATCTATGTGCACATCCAACTAAAAGTGTTAAAGGTTGGGAATGGGAAGTGAAATTGAAAATGGGTGGTCACTGGGAGATCCCGTTTGTTCTGGTGGACAGAGTGTAGGTGCTCAGCAAAACAGTCTCCCAACCTACGTCACGTCTCACAGATATACAGGAGGCCACACTGGGAGCACCGAACACAGTATATGGCCCCAACAGACTCACAGGAGAATTGTCGCCACACCTGGAAGGACTGTTTGGGGTCCTGAATGGTAGTGAGGGAGGAGGTGTAGGGGCAGGTGTAGTACTTGTTCTGCTTGCAAGGATAAGTGCCAGGAAGGAGATCAGTGGGGAAGGACGAATGGACAAGGGAGTCACATAGGGAGCGATCCCAGCGGAAAGCAGAAAGTGGGAGGGGGGAGGGAAAGATTTGTTTGGTGGTGGGATCCAGTTGGAGGTGGTGGAACTTTCGGAGAATTACGTGCTGGACGTGGAGTCTGGTGGGGTGGTAGGTGAGGACAAGAGGAACCCTATCCCTAGTAGGGTGGCAGAAGGATGGGGTAAGTGCAGACATACGTGAAATGGAAGAGATGTGGTTGAGGGCAGCATTTATGGTGAAGGAAGTGAAGCCGCTTTCTTTGAAAAAGGAGAACATCTCCTTCGTTCTAGAATGAAAAGCTTCATCCTAAGAGCAGATGTGGTTGAGATGGAGGAATTGAGAGAAGGGCGTGGCATTTTTTCAAGTAGCAGGGTGGGACAAGGTATAGTCCAGGTAGCTGTAAAAGTCCGTTGGTTTATAATAGACATCAGTGGATAAGCTGTCTCCAGAGATTAAGGTGAGATCGAGAAAGGGAAAGGAAGTGTCGGAAATGAACTAGGTGAATATTGGGAGTATTCTGTAGGCCCCCTGGTAGCAATAGAGATACCAAGGAGAAGATTGGGAGGCAGATTTTGGAAAGGTGCAAAAATGACAGGGTTGTTATCATGGGTAACTTCAACTTCCCTAATATTGATTGGCACCTGATTGCTTCCAATGGTTTAGATGGGGCAGAGTTTGGTAAGTGACTCCAGGATCGATTCCTGTCACAGTATGTGGACAGGCCGACTAGGGGGAATGCCATACCAGATCTAGTATTAGGTAACAAACTGGGTCAGGTCACAGACCTCTCAGTGGGTGAGCATCTGGGGGACAGTGACCATCGCTCCCTGGCCTTTAGCATTATCATGGAAAAGGATAGAATCAGTGAGGACAGGAAAACTTTAAATTGGGAAGGGCAAATTATGAGGTTATAAGGCTAGAACTTGTGGGTTTGAATTGGGATGATGTTTTTGCAGGGAAATGTACTATGGACATGTGGGTCGATGTTTAGGGATCTCTTGCAGGATATTAGGGATAAATTTGTCCCGGTGAGGAAGATAAAGAATGGTAGGGTGAAGGAACCATGGGTGACAAGTAAGATGGAAAGTCTAGTCAGGTGGAAGAAGGCAGCATACATGAGGTTTAGGAAGCAAGGATCAGATGGGTCTATTGAGGAATATAGGGTAGCAAGAAAGGAGCTTAAGAAGGGGCTGAGCAGAGCAAGAAGGGGGCATGAGAAGGCCTTGGTGAGTAGGGTAAAGGAAAACCCCAAGGCATTATTCAATTATGTGAAGAACAAAAGGATAACAGGAGTGAAGGTAGGACTAATTAGAGATAAAAGTGGGAAGATGTGCCTGGAGGCTATGGAAGTGAGTGAGGTCCTCAATGAATACTTCTCTTTGGTATTCACCAATGAGAGGGAACTCGATGACGGTGAGGACAATATGAGTGAGGTTGATGTTCTGGAGCATGTTGATATTAAGGGAGAGGAGGTGTTGGAGTTGTTAAAATACATTAGGATGGATAAGTCCCCTGGGCCTGACAGAATATTCCCCAGGCTGCTCCACGAGGTGAAAGAAGAGATTGCTGAGCCTCTGGCTAGGATCTTTATGTCGTTGTTGTCGACGGGAATGGTACCAGAGGATTAGAGGGAGGCGAATGTTGTCCCCATGTTCAAAAAAGGTAGTAGGGATAGTCCGGGTAAATTACAGACCAGTGAGCCTTACGTCTGTGGTGGGAAAGCTGTTGGAAAAGACTCCTAGAGATAGGACCCATGGGCATTTAGAGAATCATGGTCTGATCAGGGACAGTCAGCATGGCTTTGTGAAGGGCAGATCGTGTCTGACAAGCCTGATAGAGTTCTTTGAGGAGGTGACCAGGCATATAGATGAGGGTAGTGCAGTGGATGTGATCTATATAGATTTTAGTTAGGCATTTGACAAGGTTCCACATGGTAGGCTTATTCAGAAAGTCAGAAGGCATGGGATCCAGGGAAGTTTGGCTAGGTGGATTCAGAATTGGCTTGCCTGCAGAAAGCAGGGGCTCGTGGTGGAGGGAGTACATTCGGATTGGAGGGTTGTGACTAGTGGTGTCCCACAAGGATCGGTTCTGGGACCTCTACTTTTCATGATTTTTATTTACGACCTGGATGTGGGGGTAGAAGGGTGGGTTGGCAAGTTTGCAGGCGATACAAAGGTTGGTGGTGTTGTAGATAGTGTAGAGGATTGTCGAAGATTGCAGAGAGACATTGATAGGATGCAGAAGTGGGCTGAGAAGTAGCAGATGGAGTTCAACCCAGAGAAGTGTGAGGTGGTACACTTTGGAAGGACAAACTCCAAGGCAGAGTACAAAGTAAATGGCAGGATACTTGGTCGTGTAGAGGAGCAGAGGGATCTGGGGGTACATGTCCACAGATCCCTGAAAGTTGCCTCACAGGTAGATAGGGTAGTTAAGAAAGCTTATGGGGTGTTAGCTTTCATAAGTCGAGGGATAGCGTTTAAGAGTCATGATGTAATGATGCAGCTCTATAAAACTCTGGTTAGGCCACACTTGGAGTACTGTGTCCAGTTCTGGTCGCCTCACTATAGGAAGGATGTGGAAGCATTGGAAAGGGTACAGAGGAGATTTACCAGCATGCTGCCTGGTTTACAGTGTATGCATTATGATGAGAGATTAAGGGATCTGGGGCTTTACTCTTTGGAGAGAAGGAGGATGAGAGGAGACATGATAGAGGTATACAAGATATTAAGAGGAATAGATAGAGTGGACAGTCAGCGCCTCTTCCCTAGGGCACCACTGCTCAATACAAAAGGACATGGCTGTAAGATAAGGGGTGGGAAGTTCAAGGGGGATATTGGAGGAAGGTTTTTTACTCAGAGAGTGATTGGTGCGTGGAACACACTGCCTGAGTCAGTGGTGGAGGTAGATACACTAGTGAAGTTTAAGAGACTACTAGACAGGTATATGGAAGAATTTAAGGTGGGGAGTTATATGGGAGACAGGGTTTAAGGGTTGGCACAACATTGTGGGCTGAAGGGCCTGTACTGTGCTGTACTATTCTATGTTCTATGTCCTAAAAACTAACATCCTTTAAAGCAGATCCTGTAGCAATACAAGACATGGATTTTTATAAGATTCAAAGGTAATTCTCAAAGTGTGAGTAATGTCTTAGCTGTCAATGATAAATATGGAACAGTATAATACAATTTACATATTAAAATGAGGTCACATTGCTATTAGCATGATCTAAGTATTTATCCCCAAACAACCACTTAGAAATTTAATATATTATGAATCATTTTTAAAAGGTTAAGAACATAATTTGCTAACCTGTAGCTACTGTTAGCTGTGAATCACCAAAACAATAGTGACCTCTAAGTCAGGGGTGATATGTACTGATTAAAAGTTCTGTGCAGTTTTAATTCCTGAATCCTGAAAATATCATAATAAAGTTTGCATCTATCAGCAGTGATCGTTTTACATTCAGATGAAATCACTGCTTTCCATTCTGGTTAATATTATCTCTGGTCTCTTGGATTTTTTCTAACTGGATCAAGCTAGAATTAATTTGGCCACAAATTACTAACAATCTCATTGTAAGACCATTCTAAGGGACTTTATGACATAGAAATATGTCCATGTGGGAAAGCAAGTTTTCCTGCATGAATTGTGACATTTATTCATAGATGATTTTGCAATATTTTCTGGCCCAGAATCTGGGTGAAATCAACCTGGTGAAATAAATATAACTGAATTTTAGACTTTTTTTTAAATTGACTGTATGAGATGCTTTGCTTTTGGTTTATTCATAATGCTGTCTTTCAACAACAAAAAATCAATGCTATTATTACCAGCTTAAACGACATTTGTAATTACATAACATTTACTTTTACTCAGTCATGTTAATACCATAATAATTAGCGATTAAATAATACCTAGAGGAATCTGGGAACTGTCATATGGCACTGGAATAATTTTAATTAGCCTGCACTATGAGTACCATGCAAATGGTTTCTAAAACATTTCTGGGAAGGGTGGCCAATTTAGGTAGGAGATGCTACTTAATATTCAGTAATTATATCAATTATGTTATTGGTATCATTATACCTGGATATATTTGAAAATCCACACCGTGTCAGAGTCAGGTAGGAAACCATACATTAGGCAGAGGATGCTCAAATCAGCACTTTTATTATTACTTCGTTTGATAATTCCCTGTAGAGCAGCAAGAGCAGTGGTGCTCCCCTGGTATCAGAAGTCCCTGAGTGTACCCAGCTCTGGACCTCCCTTTTCTGAACAGCTCTGAAATCTGCTTGGACGCTAACAAAAGAAGAATATAGCAAAGCTCAAGTCTTGGTACCATCATTACCCAAACTCCAAAGGCTAAATTAGTGTGGAAAAGATGTTTTATCTTTGGATGTTTATCCAAGTGTTATAAAAATTTATCATTTCTATTTGAAGTGGTCAATAGTATTTTTATCTTCCGTGAACAGAGATGCAAGGGGTCAGTGCACTGTTAAAGGCAAGCCCCTTAACAGTGTTGCTGAGCAGAGAGATCTTGGAGTCCAAGTTCACAGCTCCATGAAAGTGGCGAAACAGGTCGATAGGGTCGTTAAGAAGGCTTATAGAATGCTTACTTTTATTAGTTGAGGCATTGAGTTCAAAAGTGAAGAGGTTATGGTGCAACTCTATAAAACTCTGGTTCGGCCACAACTGGAGTCTTGCACACAATTCTGGTCACCCCACTATAGGAAGGATGTTGAGGCTTTGAAGTGGGTGCAGAAGATGCTTACCAGGATGCTGCCAGGATTAGAAGGCATGTGCTATCATGAGAGGCAGAAGAAACTTGGGTTGTTTTCTCTGGAGCGGCTTAGGCTGAGGGAAGATCTGATAGATTATGAAAGGCTTAGATAGAGTAGATAGGGAGTATCTTTTTCCCAGGGTTTAAGTGTCTAATACCAGAGGGCATGCATTGAAGGTGAGAAGAAGCAGGTTCAAAGGGGATGTGAGGGCTAAGCGTTTTTATTCAGAGAGTGGTAGATGCCTGAAATGCGCTGCCTGGTATGGTGATAGAGACAAATACATTAGAGGCCTTTAAGAGGCCTTTAGATAGGCACATGAATGTGATGAAGATGGAGGGATACGGACATGATGTAGGTAGGAGGGATTAGCTTTTGGGGGTTTTGATTTACTTTTTAGCTGGGTTGGCACAACATTGTGGGCCGAAGGGCCTGTTCCTGTGCTGTATTGTTCTATGTTCTATTGCAGTCAGGGCTGCTGTCTTTTTATAATTCATAGAATTGCACACTCAAGGAGAAAAGGCTACATCCTATGTAATATTGTAAGTATTCCAGTTGTGATCGTGCTACCAGACTTATCCTCACCCACCCAGAATGACTTCTATGATCTGCAGAGGACTGAACAAGCTGATTATATCTGCAAAATATGAGAGAGAAAACAGGCTTTAGGCACTGACTCGGCGTCAAGTGATAGACACTTAGGCCCTGGGCACGGACACTCTGCCAGACTTTGAGCAGTTTTTAAATCTCTCTGATGTAAATACTCCATTAATAATTGAAGACAATATCTAAAATTGAAAAATAACAATTTAAGACGTTAAAAAACTAACAAGTTACTGAAAACAGAAAAGTAATCTGCACCACACATAAAAGTTGCTGGTGAACGCAGCAGGCCAGGCAGCATCTTTAGGAAGAGGTACAGTCGACGTTTTGGGCCGAGACCCTTCGTCAGGACTTTGAGTCCAGACTTCGACTGTACCTCTTGTGGTAAACCATATATATATGTTGTAACTGGGTTACCTGTCTGGACATGCCTGGACATGCCCCTCTGCTGACTGCTCCTGTGGCTCCTCCCACAGAACCCTGAATAAAGGCGATTGTGCCACTGCTCCTCCCTCAGTCCAGGACAGATACTCAGCATGGACGTTGGACCATTTACTGTTAATAAAAGCCTTTCAGTATTTACTCTACTTCCAGTCTTTTAGAGTAATTGATAGTGCATCACCTCTTCCTAGAGATGCTGCCTGGCCTGCTACGTTCACCAGCAACTTTTATGTGTGTTGCTTGAAATTCCAGCAGCTGCAGGTTTCTTCGTGTTTGCATTTTTAAAATAATCTGCACAATATTTTTCAAGATCTGCAAACTCATTCAAATGAAAGAGTTCTCCATTTAAGCATCCTCCCTGGTGTGAAGTTGAGGCTACAGAAATGAAGTGCATCCAACCCCTCTTTATATTAGGTGGACCTTACATGGAGGAAAAAACACCATTGCTTGCTATCCAGTACTTTTAGACTTATGCATTTAAGCATTTAGGTGGAACAGCTGACAACTGGTACTTCACGGCATTGAAATGTGAAAGTCTGAAAGTTCCTGGGATCAGATACCAATACATCTGCTTTTTCTGATGAAGGACCATCCACAGAAGCTGCCTGACTTGCTGAGCTCCTCCGGCATTTTGTAAGTGTTGCTCTTCTGCTCCACGACTGGACTCGGTGCATCAGAAGCAGTTCATGTAGAGAATACTGCAGGGTAAGCATCATTTGCCTCCTGGTTTAGCAATGTTTGAAAGAGAACAGTTGTCCTTGTTGTAAACAGATGAAGGCAGATTTCTACCCTCCTACTGGTGGCTATAAGAACATATGAGAATGGGACCTGTTCCATTGACTAGCAGTTCCTGCATGAGAGATGTTGGACATTTAATAAATAACTGCCCCAATTTGCATAGCAATATTACAATTACAACCGCTTCAAGGTTTTCCTTGTAGATCTTATCCTTTCTTACAAGTCACTTCACTTTCTTGTTAACTTCAGTATTTGCTACTTGAAGTTTCTCCTTAATTCATGTTGACTTTTCATATAACACTTTCTTCTTAATTTTCTGGCTTTCTTCTAAGGCTGTCCATGTTTCCTGCTGTATATATTCTTTGTTCTTCTTTCCAGCTCTGTATCCTAGACAAGCCTCACAGCTCTCCTTAAAGACTGAAGCAATTTGATTCCACATTGTGTCGAGCCTGTCTACTGACACATCCTCATCAAGGCTTTGCAAAGCCTGGAATCTATCTTAGGCTGAATGGTGAAGGCAGATCTCACACCGTGTCCTTGAGCTTTTCAACATTGAAACATCTTTGTACATGTGTTCTAGTGCCAGTACTTCTGTCTGAGTTTCATCACTGCTACAACAAGGTGGTAATCACTTCTTGTATCTGCTCCTCTCTTCACCTTTACATCCTGCAAGGATCATCTCCACGTACCATTGATCATCAAATGGTCAGTCTGGTTCTTGTCACGTCCATTGGGTGAGCATCATGTCAGTTTGTGGATTTCATGGTGTGGAAAGAGGGTCCCTCCTTTGACCAGATTATTCATGACACAGAATTTCGCCGGTCTTTCACCACTGTAATTCATCACTCTACATCCATGTGTGCCCATGACCCTAGTGAAGTGTGAGTTATTATTTCCCACTTTAGGGTTTAGATCTCCCATGAAGATGATTATGTCATGGAGTGGAGTTAACTCTATCTCTCATTGTAGCTGTTCGTAGAAAACGTCCTTTTTTTCAAAGTCACTAACCTTTCTTGGAGCATAGCACTGGATCACAGTCATGTTCACTTGCTTCCCTCTTAGCCTGACTCTCATCAGCCTATTTTGTTGATTGGTTTCCACTCCAGCAAAGCACTTCTTGATGCCGTTCTTCAAAATGACAGCTATACCATCATGATGTTGACCATCTTCCCTTCCTGAGTATGAAACTGTTTCACCAATTGCTGCCATTAGCCTGCCAGATGTTCCGTATATGTAGGTTGTAATGACGCATTTCTGCAGTTATTTGTGCTCGCTGGCCAGTATTGTGCAGGTTTGTACATTTCATAAACCAATATTGGTCTTGATCTTGGTGGTGTTCAGGACTTCCTTCATCATGCCAGTAGCATCCTATTGGTTTTCACTACTACCAGTCATTCGAATCCCAGACGGAGACTCAGGAATACCATCACATACAGATATAGAATTCTTTGTTGCAGTTTCTTTTCTTTTCAATTTTCTTTTTTGACCACTCAGAGTTGGTAGCCCTGAGCTGAACCCCCAAACATGGAACACTGGTGGCCTCTACCCTTTGATCTGTTTGGCATGGGTGACCCTACCAAGAGGCAAAACACAAGGTCCTGACTCCAGCCAACATAACTCTTCATGTCACTGAGGCACACAAGCCTCCAAACCCTATGACAATGGTGTGGTCCCCTTGGAGGATAAAGTACATATATATCACCATATTCTCAACTACCCTGAGATTCATTTTCTTGCTGTAGCAACATTTCATTTCCATCATAGGGTGGAATGTTCCTGTTACGTTTTGTAATGTCAAAACATTAAACTAATTCAAAGGAAAATACAGGAGTCCAAAATGTGCGTCTAACTTCATGTTTTCTTTAAGTGAGGTGCACACATGTCACATGATAGTGTCATGACGTATGCAATTCACATATTTATACATATAACCCGTAATGAATTATTTAAAGGAACAAGAATACTTAATCAAGATGTATATATATACACACACACAGTCATAGTCATACTTTATTGATCCCGGGGGAAATTGGTTTTCATTACAGTTGCACCATAAATAATTAAATAGTAATAAAACCATAAATAGTTATATAGTAATATGTAAATTATGCCAGGAAGTAAGTCCAGGACCAGCCTATTGGCTCAGGGTGTCTGACACTCCAAGGGAGGAGTTGTAAAGTTTGATGGCCACAGGCAGGAATGACTTCCTATGACACTCTGTGTTGCATCTCGGTGGAATGAGTCTCTGGCTGAATGTACTCCTGTGCCTAACCAGTACATTATGTAGTGGATGGGAGACATTGTCCAAGATGGCATGCAAGATGGTATACATATATACACACAAGATTACTCAAATATTACTGAAATATTAAATACACAACACTCCTCCCTACATAGCGTTAAACTCCAACTCAGTATAGAATGTTTCTATGAAGTCCCCCCTCGTTCTCCTGACCTCCAGGGAATACAGCCCAAGAACAGCCAGACATTCTCATACCGTAACCCTTTCATTCCTGGAATCATTCTCGTGGATTTGATGGAGATCCAAGCGTGAACGCGAGGGAAGACCCAGGAACAGCATAGCTGGTGAGTTGTTGATTGAGGAATGTGTTACATTATGATGTGCAAGGAAGAAATTGGCAAGCTTCTGGTTCAGTACTGTAGTGTGTTCTGCTGACATTGCTCACAGTGTGTTATTTAAACTCTGGACAAATCTTTCTGCCAAGCCATTTGTAATTGGATGGTACGGTGTAGGTGTAATATGTCTTATTTCATTTATTTTTAGGAATGACTGAAACTGCTTTGCCCCTTGTCACTGACTAAGTGTTATGGAACACTAGTCCTTGAGAAGAGGCTTTTCAACACATCAGTAATCTGTAGACTGTATTGCTATAGGGAACACTTCTGGCCACTTTGTAGCTGCATCCACTACTGCCATTATTTTGTGCCCATGAATGGTCCGGCAAAGTGCACATGAATCCTCTGCTAGGGTAATGCAGATCATTGCCAGGGATGGAGAGGCACTGCTCCTGGCATCTTCTGGACATGTTAGTATCCCATACAGTGTACGGCAAGCAGCTCAATCTGCTGTTCTATCCCAAGGGTACCAAACAAAGCTTCAAGCCAATGTTTTCATTCTGATCAAGCCTAAATAACTGGCATATAGCTCCTCCAACACCTTAGCTCTCAGCTTGGATGGAACAACAACTCTAAATCCCCACATAAGGCAACCTCCCTCAAGGGCAAGTTCATCTCAGCACAGGTAAAAATGGTGAAACTGGAGTTTCTGCTGTACATTCAGCCACTTTGGGTGGCCATGAAGAACTGAGACAGTGTGGGATCTTAACTAGTTTCCTTTTGGATCACTTCTGCTGTAAATGAAAGACCTTCGATTTGCATTAGGGAGAATACACCAAGGTGTGTCTTTTTTTTTGCATTTCTTTCTGGTATTTCCTTTACCAAGGGTAAACACGACAATCCATCTGCATTTCCATGATTAGTTGTTGTCTTGAATTTCATCTTGTAGTTATGTCCTCCAGGAAACAGATCCCCATTTCTGCATTCATACTGCTGCTGTCAGTGGAAGATCCCTCTGTGGATTGAAAATGGACACTAGGGGTTGATGATCAGTAATGAGAGTGAACTCTCTCCCAGACAACTACTGTTTAAAACATTTTCACCCCAAACTAGACGCAAGGCCTCACTGTCATAACTTTTCTCCACAGCAGTAAGGGAATGTGATGCAAAAGCTGTCGGTCTTCACTTCCACCCCTCTTAACATGTGACATGACTACATAAAATGAGGTGTCACAGGCAAGCTTCACTGGGTGATGTGGATCTGATGTCACCATTTCCTTTACCTTTTGAAAGCCACCTCGTACTGGTTTGGCCATTGCCATTTCTGATTTTTTTATGATTATTATCACCCGGTACTCACTACTTATGAACCCCGAATTCTTCTGTTCTCTGCTTTTTTTATAACGTCAACTGTCTCAGCATGTGCTGGGCTGCATTTTTTACTCACTGTTCTTCACTGATTTTTTTAATTGAACATCTCGCTGCGCTTCAAAAGATTGACGGCCGTCTAGGGTTTGTTTCAAAAATACCTCAGCGCTAACGTTATGTTTTGTAATTTCAAAACATTAAACTAATTCAAAGGAAGACATGAGAGTCTGAAATGTGAGTCTAACTTTATGTTTACTTTAGGCAAGGCACACACATATCACATGGTAACGTAACGATATATGCAATTCATTTACTTTTACATATAACCCATAATAAATTATTTAAACAAACAAGAATGCTTAATCAAGCAATATATACATAATATTACTCAAAATAATACTGACATATTAAATACACAACAATTCCTATTCTGTTCTTCAATAGCAAGCATTGTGAATTTAAAATTTGATTTCATTATGTGTGCTTAGGCCAAGGTGGCTAAATTTCCACAGCCCTAAAGTCTGAGCATACTAAAATGTTTCACAGTCAATGAATCCACAGGATGAAACGGGAGATGTGACTACAAGTTTGCCTGCACCAAGATCTCATAGGCAGCCATGTGATAATGACTTTTAGTGATCCTTAAAAAGAGATGAATGTTCATTGGGGATAGCTCTCAACTTCTTCAAATCACACTATGAGATTATTTATGCTTACCAGACGAGATTTCATTTTAACATTTCATCCAAAATGCAACTCCTCCAAAAGCAAAAGTCTCCCAGGTTGCTGCATTATTGCATTGCTCCCCTGTAAAGTGCGACTTGAATTTGAAGTCTTCTGATTCAGAGAAGCAAGCACTATCTCCTGAACTACACTTAACACAAAATAGCAGGCAGATGCTACAGGAGCAAATGTACCGGCAGACTACAGAAAGGTGCAAAAATGTAGAGGAATGATCATGTAAAACTTACATTATTCTTTTACTGACTGAAACAATAGTCAGAAGGGCAAGGGTCAGAGGAAGATTTCAGCTGTCAAAGGGAAATTGATCAATGAGTAACTAGGAAGCAGCTTGTATCTAGTTCTAGTTCTGTGAATAAAGTGAAACAGCAGCAGAATATCTGAAAAGCAGTGATCCAAATAACAAGGTTAAAACTGTCATGGACAAGGACAAGTAAGTATAAAATAAATGTTTAACTAGACAAGGTCTGACTGACTAACTTTTGTAGGTTGAAGCGGAATTGACCCAGTTGACTGAACACCAGGAAATGAATCTTTTGAAGGGTGTTGTGATGTTATTTGAGAAACCAAATGGGGACTCGATGTAATATCACAACCAGAAGGAGCACTCCTTCACTATCCAAGACATCATTTTACGCTGAGTTCCCCAGACTGAGGTCTTCTCTAGTAACCATCTAACAGGTAATGTACTGCCACTGAAAAAAGGCTGATCTCTCATTTTAAAAAATGCTGGTGAACGCAGCAGGCCAGGCAGCATCTATAGGAAGAGGTACAGTCGACGATTTGGGTCGAGACTCTTCATCAGGACTAACTGAAGGAAGAGATAGTAAGAGACACCTCCAACGGGATCCCACCACTAAACATATCTTTCCCTCCCCCCCCTTTCTGCTTTCTGCAGGGATTGCTCCCTACACGACTCCCTTGTCCATTCTCACCCCCCATCCCTCCCCACCGATCTCCCTCCCGGCACTTATCCTTGAAAGCAGAACAAGTGCTACACATGCCCTTACACTTCCTCCCTCACCACCATTCAGAGCCCCAGACAGTCCTTCCAGGTGAGGCGACACTTCACCAGTGAGTCGGCTGGGGTGATATACTGTGTCCCGTGCTCCCGATGTGGCCTTCTATATATTGGCGAGACCCGACGCAGACTGGGAGACCGCTTCGCTGAACACCTACGCTCTGTCCGCCAGAGAAAGCAGGATCTCCCAGTGGCCACACATTTTAATTCCACATCCCATTCCCATTCTGACATGTCTATCCACAGCCTCCTCTACTGTAGAGATGAAGCCACACTCAGGTTGGAGGAACAACACCTTATATTCTGTCCGGGTAGCCTCCAACCTGATGGCATTCTAATGCTCCACTATACTGGCTAGTTTCTATCTAGGGGAAATCCCGCCCGGCGCCGGCCTGGACGTCTCCAGCTGGGTCAGTTGCTGTACCACTGCCACCCAAATCAATCCCAAACATCAATCATCAGCCAGCGCACACAGTACATTTTCCCAGTACACTTTATAGATATTACTAAGTCTATGAAATTAATATAAGTTCGATACAGAAAAGGAAGTAATGGAAAAAGAAGGCGCCAGACTTATCAAAGTTCAAGTTCTTCGTGCACAAGTTGGAGCTCAGAGATTCTTGGCGACCGCCCGGACCCCATCGACTCGCGGCTCGGGACCACCCGGAGTGATCGACGGGAGCCTTCCCGCACGTCCGTCGTCCTCCCCGTCTCTCCTCCGACTCCCCCCCAAAAAACCCCGTCCCCAGTCATATGAGACAACATTATCACCCCCAGAAACAATAACATGAACACCCATTGGCTAATAGCACCCTCCTATCTGTACGAACCCAAGCAAATTTCTAGCTAGAGATTTTCTCAGCATTTAACATAACATAGAGGCCATTTTAATCCACATACGCAGCAATTTAAAAGATTAACATAACAAAGAAGCCATTTTAAATTTAACATACAAAGAAGAGACCCCGTACAGCATGAACATTGACTTCTCTAACTTCCGTTAATGCCCCACCTCCCCTTCATACCTGTAGGGGTTTCTTCTTTTATGTTATTGCTAAGGCTAATAAAATGGCTTCTTTGTTATGTTAAAAATAAAATGGCTTCTCTGTGATGTTAACTGCTGAGACAGTGGTTCTCTCTCTGGCAGCATGTTTGGGTTATATTACTGATAAGAGGATTGTATTCATTTGCTAACAAATTGGGATAGTTGTTATTCTTTCTTGTGTGTCTATAAGCTATTGTTTTCGCGGGCTTTGGAGCAGAAGGCGTGATGGGGACAGAGAGAGGAGATGCAATCCTGTAAGCTGGCCAACGGAACGGACCTCGAGCGGGTGTCTGAGGCCCAGGGTCTTTGGCGAGGAGAGGAGACAAAGACAGACTCGTGTGGAGTGTCTGGTCGACCACTGTGGTTGGTCCCAGGTGGCAGGTCAAGGAGGTTGGAGGGGATTGAATGGTGGAAAGAAGACTCCGTTAATTGAGCTCTAACTGTTGTGCACGAAGTGGCTGAACTTTGATAAGTTTGGCGCCTTTAACTTTTCCTTTTATATTCTATTTCTATTAATTATTAATTCCAGTAAGATCTGTAAAGTGTAATCATTTAATCGCATATGGTGTATTGTCTGTTATTTGGCGGGGTGGGGTACATCACACAGCATCCACACAAACTTGATTACCCAGTTTGGTGGGGCCGAAGGCTGCTCCCCCTAGACGAAAGCGAGCTGAGCGAGCCTGAGGCTTACCAGGGGGCTACATATCCCATCCCTTATTTATTTATTTATTTATTAATTATTATTATTTTCTCTCCCTCTTTTTTCTCCCTCTGTCCCTCTCACTATAACTCCTTGCCCATCCTCTGGGCTCCCCATCCCCTTTCTTTCTCCCTAGGCCTCCCGTCCCATGATCTTCTCCCTTTTCTAGCCTCGTATTCCTTTTGCCAATCAACTTTCCGGCTCTTAGCTCCATCCCTCCCCCTCCTGTCTTCTCCTGTCATTTCGGATCTCCGCCCTCATCTTCAAATCTCTTACTATCTCTTCTTTCAGTTAGTCCTGATGAAGGGTCTTGGCTCGAAATGTCGACTGTACCTCTTCCTATAGATGCTGCCTGACTTGCTGCATTCACCAGCATTTTTTAATGTGTGTTGCTTGAATTTCCAGCATCTGCAGATTTCCTCATGTTTGCATTGATCTCTCATTTTGTAGTTCAAAAGTCCTATATGAATAACTCATATGTTGACTTGTCCGTATCAGTTACATCTACGTCTCCTAACAGCTGCCTTTACACATGTTTATATTGTACACATTTCCAGTTATTGTGACAGAAGGCAATTCTGTATTTGTGTGCTCTGACTGATGCTAGTTAAGCTTGTTAAATGCTTTTTAAATCAACAATTGACCCTTTTGCCTTCTAAAATAGAGACCAAATGTAGCCTTTATAATAACAATATGAACAATCCTCAATGTCCAAACATCAACATAACATTTAGGCATAAAATAGGGTTAGAGTTAAAAATGGCAGGAAATGAGTTAAAACAGGCTCTATGTATTTAACTTATTTATTATTCAGCAGATGCAAATAGAAACTAGAGAGAAAAGATATTAGTTTACCACAAATTAGACATGCATTCATGTAGTACATCTGTGGGCTGCAGAAACTAATGCACTTCAAGTTGTCGATGTTTTGAGTCCGTTCTATTTTCAAACATATTACCACATTACCTAATAGGCTTATTCAGTTGGAATAAGTGAACAATGAAGGTTGTTAACACATCATGTTAAAACTGAAGTCACAGGATGCAATTTCCATCTATCGTACATCTCTCAGATAAATGTCATTACTTCCATTAAGACTAATTGTCCTAGTGATCAGTTAAGTCTGTCTTAAAATGCCAATAGCACAGCTGTGCTTTAAAGCTACCATTAGGAGCTCCAATGCTGCCACATTTTTCAGAACAATCAGTTTTAATGTAAGCCTTTAAATCTTTATATAAAACTAACTTCCAGACCAGTCGGGTACGGGCCAAATTGAGTCAGCAGGTCCTAGGCCTGAGCGTGTATCAAAGCAGTGGGGTCCTGTTCTGAGAGCAAGGAACTGCTGGCTATTTTAATTGTCAATCCAAATTGAAAAGGTCAGAGTGCTGGGACCAGAGGAGATGGATGGGCCAGTGTTCAGCTCATTGCTCGATGAGATTTACTTGTCTGTGCACTGAACTGAAGCTGTGGCCTGCAATTAACAGTTCCTGGATCAGCTGTGAGTGGCTTCATGACTGTGGACTCATCTGTGAACTTTAGTTCTGAATGTAATTTATTACTTTTATTGTTTGCACAATCTTTTTCTGCGCATTGAGTGTCTGACTATCTTCTTTTAATAGGTTCTATTGGGTTTCTATACCTTGTGGCTGCCTGTAAGGAGACAAACCTCTGGGTTTTATATAGTATACATACTTTGATAACAATGTACTTCGAAGCTTGAACTGTCAGCTGCCTTTCCAGAATGCCTCATCTCACAAAAAAATGCAAAATTCATTGGGTCACTGAAACAGGAGAAAAAAGCACCAGAAATTGAGAATATGAAATAACTGACCCCTTTTCCGCTTGAGATATTAACCTTAACAGTTACAATAGCTTTTCATGCAGATGGAAAGTCAAAGTAAAAGAGGAGCAAAAATTGAGATCTTGAAACAAGTTCTTCACGTATGAGTTTGCAAAATATCTCAGAAAAGCATAAAGAAATTGCATTAGGAGAAAGGTGTTTGTCTGGAATACCTTATTAATGGATAATAGTGAAATTGGTTATAAAATAGTGAAAGTGGCTGTATTTAATAATTACATTTGTATAAGTATCTACTGTAGAGGAAAAATGCCTGCAAAACAAATGTTGAATGATGGATCGGAATTTGGCAAAATTAATGCAAGTAAATTAACAGTGATGAAGAAAATAATGGCCCTAAAGAGTGACCAGCTGCTTTCCATCCCAGGATTTTTGGGGCAATGGATGTTTGTAGATAACCTAACCAAAATCTCCTAAATTTGCTTTTACTTGGGATCTGTTCCTTTATATTAGAAATCTGAGCATATTATTCCATGTTAAGGAATTGGCTAAGTGAAACTGGAGAGCTGAGGGCCAGTTATCCTTACACATGACATCTGGAAATAACCAGAGTCTTAACCAGATGTTAAAGGTAAATTGACCCAACACATCATTCAGCTACAAAATTTCAGTGAGCACCAATCTGATTTTGTAAAGATCATTTTCAAGTAACCTAAGTGAATTTTATGACATTTTATGAACTGTCTTTTTCTATTATCTATCAGAAAGTACTGGATGAAATCATTCAAGAGATTGAAGCTTGTGTAATATAGGGAAAAGTTGTTCCTTATTTCGAATATCAACTGAGCCACAAGGAACAGATAATAGACAGGAACTGCAAGTGCAAACATACTTTTAATATAGAACATTTCAATTTCAAGTATTTATGACATAAACACAAATGGCAATTTGACCCCTCAAGCCTGCTCCTGCGCTCTATAAAGTCACGGCTTTCAAATTTTCCTCAAATCAGTCACAGTAGTATAGTGGTCAGCACAACACTTCATAGCACAGGCAATCTGGGTTCAATTCCCGCTGCAGCCTGTAAGGAGTTTGTACATTCTCCCCATGACCATGCAGGTTTCTTCCCAGAGTCCAAAGATGTACCACTTAGTAGATTAATTGGTCATTGGAAATTGTCCTGTGATCAGGCTAGGATTAAAATCGGGGATTGCTGGGCAGTGTGGTTTGAAGGACCAGAATGGCCTATTCTGTGCTGTAACACAATAATTTTTTTTAAAAAGTCCACTTTTCCCATATCGCCGTACACCTTGATCCCTCAATGATTAAAAGGCAACCTATGTCAGCTTTGAATATATTCCAGGATTCAACTTTCATAGCTTTCTGAGTCAATTAATTCAAAAGCTACACAACTCTTTCAGAGAAGAAGTTCTTCTGCTCAGTTTAGATGGATTCACCCTTCTTCTGACACGTTGCGTTGTCATCTTCAATCCTCCCAAAAGGAAAAGGAGCCTTCCAGCATTTATCCTGCCTAGTCTCTGTGTTTCAGTCTCCTTCTAAACTCCATTCCATGAAGCCCTGATCGGTTTAACCTTTCCTCATAATACAATCCCTCCATCTTGGGGAAGATCATAGTCAGTTTTTCTGAACTGTTTCCAGTGATAGTGTTTCTGCCCTTAAGTAATGGGACCTTTTACAGTGCTCTAGATGTGACCTCCCAGATACTGTATACTTCCCCACTTTTATGCTCCAACCTTGAATGATAGCACTGCGTTAACCATTGGAATTACTTGCTGTATGCTGGCTTTCTGTATTTCATTTGCAAACTGAAGAACTTCATATTTTACCACATTTTATTCCATTTGCCAACTGTAAACATTTTGTAGCCTCTTCACAAGCTGCTCTTGTAATCTGCAACTTTGTCTACGATACATTCACTCCTTTCCACTAGCTATTGATAGATATATTGTAAATAGATGCGGTTCCGGCACTGATCCCCGCAGAACACCACTGGTTACACGTTGCCAACTGGAAATTGACCAAGTTTTGACCTATATCGGAAGGATAGGCAGGTAGGCAGAGGGGGAGGCGTAGCTTTATTAGTAAGATATGATATTAAATCATTAGAAAGAGGTGACATAGGATTGGAAGGTGCAGAATCTTTATGGGTTGAGCTAAGAAATCGTAGGGGTAAAAGGACCCTGATGGCAGTTATATACAGGCCTCCTAACATCTGCAGTGATGTGGACTACAAATTACAACAGGAAATAGAAAAGGCTTGTCAGAAGGGCAGTGTTATGATAATTGTGGGGGATTTTAACATGCGTGTGGATTGGGAAAATCAGCTCGGCACTGGATCTCAAGAGAGAGAATTCATAGAATGACTTTTTAGAGCAGCTTGTTGTTGAGCCCACTAGGGGATCGGCTGTGCTGGATTTGGTATTGTGTAATGAACCAGAGGTGATTAGAGAGATTGAGGTGAAGGAACCCTTAGGACAGGGGTCCCCAACCTTTTCTGCATTGCGGACCAGTTTAATATTGACAATATTCTTGCGGACCGGCCAACCCGGTGGGGAGGGTAGGGTTGCCAACGGACAAGAGTAGCAGACAAATACGTTGTGTTTACCCCAAGAAAGACTACCATGACCATGAAGCCTTGCGCGGGCACCTGTGTGCGCATGCGTGTACGCGCCGAATTTTTTCTGCAAATCGTTTTTGGCGATTCTGTTCGGGGGGGGGTGTTAATCCCGACCGGAATATAGGTGATAAGTGGCTAATACACTCAATTTTGTTTCTAAAAGGGTTTATCTAACAAATTTAATGTTAAACACACAGCGCATATTTTCCTCGCATGAATATAGTGATAAGTCAATTATCAGGGGAGGACAGGGGAGCTTGAAGTAAGTGTTGAACGAACTTCCAGTAGAAGTGGTAGAGGCAGGTTCGATATTATCATTTAAGGAAAAATTGGATAGGTATATGGACACGAAAGGAATGGAGGGTTATGGGCTGAGTGCAGGTTGGTGGGATTAGATGAGAGTAGTGTTCGGCACGGACTAGAAGGGCCGAGATGGCCTGTTTCCATGCTGTAATTGTTATATGGTTATATAAGTCAGTTATAAGTCAATAGCATTATAACTTTTTAAGTAACGTTTGGATATTAAACACACAGCACATATTTTCCCCGTATGAACATATAAAATCATTGCAACACACCAATATCACTGAATCAGTGGGAGCCCTGGGCTTTTTTTCCTGCAACAAGACGGTCCTATCGAGGGGTGACGGGAGACAGCGATACTCGAAGGGGTTCCTTATGTCCAGTCTATTCCGCAGTTTAGTTTTCGTTGCATTCATTGCTGAAATATATTGGAAATGGAAGCAATGTTTTCAGTGCTTTCATGGCTATCTCAGGTTATTTAGCCTTGACTTTGATCTGGAATGCAGGCAGAGATGTTATGTCAAACATACTTTTCAGCCCACCGTCATTTGCAAGCTCGAGGAGTTGATCTCCTTCCCGCGCTGACATGGATGACGCGCGAGTAATGACCTCGCGTGCATTCAAGCACAACAGTGGCCGTGACAGGGAATGAGGAAAGGTGCAGCTGACTCATATCGCCAAATCATATCGTTTTCTCGCGGCCTGGTAGCACATGCTTTGCGGCCCGGTACCGGTCCGTGGCCCGGTGGTTGAGGACCGCTGATCTAGGCCATGCTGTCTTCTTGCTGCTGCCATCAGGAAGGTAGTACAGGAGCTCCAGGACTCACACCACCAGGTTCAGGAACAGTTATTACCCTCAACTATGAGGCTCCTGAACCAGAGAGTATAACTTCACTCAACTTCACACACCACAACACTGAGCCGATCCCACAACATTTGGACTCACTTTCAAGGACTCTTCATCTCATGTTCTTGACATTTATCATTATTATTTTGTTTTGATTTTCTTTTTCTATTTGCACAGTTTGTTGTCTTTTGCTCAGTAGTTGTGGTTTTTCATTGATTCTATTGTGTTTCTTTGTACTTACTGTGAATGCCCACAAGAAAATGAATCTCATGGTAGTATATGTGACGTATATGTACTTTGATAATAAATTTGCTTCGAACTTTTAAATGGTTGCAGCTCAGTAAAACTCTGGCTGGACCTTACTTGGAATATTATGTCCAGTTCTAGTTGCCACTTTATAATCTGATGGTGTTGGATTTGCTGACTGCAAAGTTCTAACCTCAAACAAAGACCTTAAATTCTTTTGGATATAAATAGCCAGAAGTATTCTCACTAAAGGAGATTATACTCTAACTGCCCTATATTCAAGGCCAAGTTCACTTCCCTTATTCTCTATGGTGAGTTTAGCTGCGCATACCCACTATTCAAGCATACCACTGCACCTCTCTCTAGCAAGAAGATACTTCCAGCTAACAAGGTGGTTTAAAACACAGTTCATTTATTTTCACCGATATATGTTTAAATCCACACTACAATCTTAAAGCACATTTAAAATTCACAGATGATTTTTATCCTAAATATTTCCTAACCACAAACCATTTCCAATACACGAAGCGTTCCCTAACCATAAAGCACAAAGCACGAAGCATTTCCTAAACTCCAAGGACAAAGGATTTCTCAAGCACAAGGGATTTCCAAAACACATGTAGATTTCCTATAAACTAAAAAGACATACCAATAAATTGCAGACAAACAAGTCATCTGTCTCAGGAACTGAAGCTGGAGGAATGGACTCAGCCCATGTTTCTTCCATTTTTTTGATGCTCCTTGCCACTTACCTAATAAACCTGAACTGTTTTCCACATTTATAACAGTCTCCATTTGAATGACTTCACATACATATGATATTTCCTCAGATATCCTTTTACACAAGTGGTCTAAAAGCTCTTTTGGAGACACAGTTCTCAACTAAGGCTATAAATGCTGTGAAGCTAACTTCCTTGAGCACATAAACCTTCCAAAATGTAAACACATCTGTTATTGATATACTAAATAATATTGTCCATTTTGTCAGCAAACTTCCTCAAACTAAGCAACTTAAGCATAAGTTATCTGCTTGAAACAACCCAAATTAAACAATCTATTGTCTTATACTGTATTCTAGAGTGGTCAGTGGGGTACATCTGTTTCTACAGACAGAGTGTCACGGCTGCATAGCTGTTTTTTAACATAAAGTTAATTACTGCTTTCCAATTACATTTAAAAACTGAAGACTGACTTACATTTATGACCAGAAACTAAACAAACTGCTGGTTAGAAGTTTACTAAAACAAGTGTTTTTTTACGTTTGTATATATCTTACAAGTGGCAGCTGCTATTTAGAAAGCAATGCTAGCAAAAAAACCAAGGAGCAAAAACCAATCTATCACAATATGTAGGATGTAGAAGCTTTGGAGAGTGTGCAGAGGAGATTTCCCAGGATGCTGCCCAGATTAAAGAGCATGTCATATGAGGATAGGTTGAGTAAACTGGGGTTTTTCTCTTTGGTGCAGATGAGGATGAGGGTGTTTTTTTTGAAAGAGTTGTGCAAGATGATAAGAGGCATAGATCGAGCGGAGACATTTTCCCAGAGGAGAAATGGCTTTTAACAGGGAACATAATTTGAAGGTAATTGATGGAAAGTGTAGGGTGACTATGTCAGAGGTAAGTTCTTTACACAGAGAGTGGTCCGTTCATGGAACATGCATGGTAGAGGCAGATACATTATGGGCATTTAAGACACTCCTAGATAGAGACATGGATGAAATAAAAATGGAGGTCTATGTGGGATGGAAGAGTGAGATTGATTTCAATATAGGTTAAAATGTCGGCACACATCGTAGGCCAAAGTGCCTGTATGGTATTCTATATTCTGTTTCACTTCAAAGCAATGTTAGTATCTTAAATTAATCAATAACACTGTGGGAAAATAATTTTACTGTATCTAAGCATGAGGTCATTAACTTTGTACCTAAAAAAGATTTGGATCTAAAAGATGAAAAGCTGGAAGCAGTGCAAGTGCAAGATTTTTGTGTACGTACGCAGATTATTAAAATGTCATGGGAAGCACAAAGTACAAGTCTAATGAGATGCTGACCTTTATTTCGAGATGGTTGGAGTACCAAGACAGAGAGACCCTAATTGGATCACATCAGGAGTTTGAGATCTCACACCTCAGGAAAGATAATTGGCCCAGTAATGAATGCAGTGTCGTTTTAACAGAATGGTATGGAATCATGCATCCAGGCTTAGAGGACAGCTCCTCAAAATTAAAAGTAGACCTCCTGGAGTAAAACTGAGAAATGCTGTGCAGAGAGGTACCAACTTTGAACTGTTGGCCAAAATCTGTTTTCAATCATCACTGAAAGATTAAAGTATCAGGTTGATAATCCCAAATAAAGAAAGGTTATTAAGCGTTTCTCTGTCCACATATGCTGAAGGTTTATAGCTTTTTCAGACTGGTGGCCAATTCACAACCATTTTGATGTGAAAAAGAAAATCTTTTTCTGAAGCTACAGAAAAAAACCTGAGTTCCTTGCCCCTCAACAAGGCTATCCCACATCATTGTTCTTGTTTTCAGTTTTCTGGCCATGAACCCTGATTTGTTTCTGTCTTTTTGTAGATAAGGCAGAATAAACCCATTTAGCATAAGTATATAAGATATTGATTCAAGTGGAGCTTGAACTTTAAATAAACACCCTTGAATAATGATTCCTTTTACAGGCAAATTTCTTTCTACTAAGATTATTCTTAAGTCACTTCCGCTGATTTCCTATAATATTATAATTATCAAGCAGATGCAGATAGAATGTACCTTTTCAGATATACCACGCATCCACTTCATGAGGTACATCTGTACACCTGCTCAGTAATACAGGTATCTGCTTGGCTAGTCAAGTGACACAAACTCAATGCAAAAAAAGGATGCAGATGCGGTCAAGAGCTCCGTTGTTGTTCAGACCAAACATTAGAATGGGGAAGAAATGTGATCTAAGTGACTTTGACCATGTTGGTGCCAGAGTGAGTGATTTAAGTACCTCAGAAACCGCTGATATCCTGGGATTTTCACACACAGTAGTCCCTAGAGTTTACAGCGAATGGTGCAACAAAAAGGCCAGTGAGCAGCAGTTTGGTGGGTGAAAATGCCTCGTTAATGACACAGGTCAGAGGAGAAATGGCCAGACTGGTTCAAGCTGACAGAAAGGTGACAGTATCTCAACCACACATTACAACTGTACAGCAGAAGGGCATCTCTGGATGCACAACATGTTGAAACTTGAAATGGGTGGGCTACAGTGACAAAAATCCCACAAAGGGTTCTACTTCTATACCTAATAAAGTGATCAGTGAGTGTGTAATATCACCAATTGATTGTGTTCTGAAGTTCTAATGAGCACAATTGATTTCACGCTCCTCGCATGTTTCCAGTACACTGGGTACTGCTTTTGACAAATAACTGTAAATATCTTCTCTTTGGCAGTTCATCTTTCAATAACAGCAATCTAATGCATTTTCACTGCTGACCTTCAGATGAACTCATGAATAATTATAGGTGATGGTAATGATCACCTGTGGCAGCAGGCAATTAGTCATGTCTCTTACAGCTACAACTGTGACAGCAATCACACCATATGACTCAGATGATTAGACACTGTGCATTTATAGCAATATATTACCATCTTATATAACAGAATGTGACAGTTATATAATGGCCATCAACCAAAGAAGTACTTTGTTTTGCGTACTATTTGTCTTGTTAAAAAGGAACTTTAGTTTTGGAATTAGCACATTGTGCACTTATCCACACAATATTCCTTGCCAAGTTTTCATTTTTTCGTTCAGTTTCACATGGAAGATTGATCAAGGGAGCCGATGAAAGATGCATTAATATAAAGATAAGCCAACAATGTTACATATTATCTGAATATTAAAAGACAAGTATTTAGAAGAACATGTGTCATGCCTGCACTTTTCTCAACCTTAGATACTAAAAAATTCAGTCTTAATTCTCTTTTACTTGGATAGTCTGCTGAATTTATCCACACCAGTCATTCCCCTTACACTTCTTCTAAGAATCTGTCTATACAGTACTACTGAACAGCAGGATACACCTGAATGAAACCCATGAGCTAGAGCTGTGTTTCCTAACCTTTTTTAGCCCAACACCCCCCTAAAGCAACTTCATACTTGACAATGCCCCTCTTAGGCACAATATACTCTATGGCACCCATATAGTGTAAAAATATGTCTACCATATGCTGACATGAGAAAATGATTCTACTTTAGATTTTTATTCATCTTTAAACCTAGCTTACACTGTACCTGTCATTGTACAGCAGCTTTGATATCTATGTAATCCTTGAGCTTGATGGTTTTTAGCAAGAGTTGAAATATCTGGTTCAAGTTGTGACAGCAAAAGCCTCAAGTCCCCACGTGTAACAATATCCATGCGGTTTCTGTTATTTGTCAGTATGCGATTCACTGCACAGAAGTCTCTTTCAATGAGGTAAGAGGATGGAAATGCAATGAAGAGCTCTTATGGCCTTTGGCTCTTCTCCAAAGACCAGGAAACTTCATACGACAGTGTAGCCATGTACCACAAAAGCTAACATTTTTGAAAAGCGTTTTTGCTTCTTCATCATTCTGAATTTCTTGCAAGCTCTCTTCCTATTCAATGAAGTGGGTTAATTACCCAGTACAGAATTTTACAAATCATTCAAATCCTTGAATTGATTCTGAAAATCCTTCTTCAATGACTGCAGCTGTAAGCAGTACTCTTGCAAATCATCAGCTGTGAAAGAGAGTGCCATACTTTCCATGTAGGGAAATTGTGAGAAAATTCTTCTCCCAATGTTTTGACAGGCAGAATTTATGATCACTTGGAGAGACATAATCTGATTAGGGATAGTCAGCGTGGCTTTGTCAAGGGCAGGTCATGCCTTATGAGACTGATTGAATTCCTTGAGAGTGTAACAAAACACATTGATGACGGTAGAGCAGTAGATGTAATATATATGGATTTCAGTAAGGCATTTGATAAGGTTCCTCATTGCAGGCTCATTCAGAAAGCAAAGAGGTATAGGATCCAAGGAGACCTTGCTTTGTGGATCCAGAATTGGCTTGCCCACGGAAGGCAAAGGGTGGTTGCAGATGGTTCGTATTTGGCATGGAGGTAGATGATCAGTGGTGTTCCGGAGGGATCTGTTCTGGCACCCCTGCTGTTTGTGATTTTCATAAATGACCCAGATGAAGAAGTAGAAGCGTGGGTTAGTGAGTTTGCTGATGACACTAAGAATGGGGATGTCGTGGATAGTCTGGAGGGTTGTCAAAGGTTACAGCAGGACATTGACAGGGTGCAGAACTAGGCTGAAAAGTGACAGATGAAGTTCAACCCAGGTAAGTGTGAAGTGGTTCATTTTGGAAGACAGAATATAGTATTAATGGCAGTGTGAGGAATCAGAGAGATCTTGGGATCCATGTCCACAGGACACACAAAGCTGCTGTGCAGGTTGACAGTGTTGTTAAGAAGGTGTACACTGTGTTGGCATTCATCAACCGTGGGATTGAGTTCAAGAGCTGTGAGATAATGTTACAGCTATATAACTAGGGGAGCCGTGCACAATCTGGATTTGTGGAGACAGCCGTGAGATTACGGAGGAACACCTGGAGTAGCTTCTGAAAAGCCTGCTTTGCTGCTGCTGCTACTGTGCGATAGAGAATCTCCGGAGTCGAAGGCCCTAAATCCTCAGCTTTGCCTATTGCTTGCTGCCGGGGCTGGGGTCGAAGCGCTCGGCAGAGATGGTGCTCGGTGCTCGGCGTCGAAGAGGTGGTCAGAGGCTCGGAGTTTTCGGACAGACTCGGAGTCGGACTGTGGTCGGATGCTTCCAGGATGCTGTATCAGCAGGTTGGTGGCGCTGGAGGTTTACCATCCATGTGAGATGATGGGACTTTCGAGAGACTTTGAGACTTTACCGTGCCATGGTCTGTTCTTATCAAATTACGGTATTGCTTTGCACTGTTATAACTATATGTTATAATTATGTGGTTTTTGT
This sequence comes from Mobula hypostoma, assembly GCF_963921235.1. Classification (NCBI taxonomy): domain Eukaryota; kingdom Metazoa; phylum Chordata; class Chondrichthyes; order Myliobatiformes; family Myliobatidae; genus Mobula; species Mobula hypostoma. Next base: position 52,129,859 of record NC_086098.1, on the reverse strand, counting down.
TAGTTTTTAAGTCGGTTTGTCACATGTTTTCGTGATATCATTCTGGAAAAACATTGTATCATTTCTTAATGCAAGCATTACAAAATGACAATAAAAGAGGACTGCGTGTCCTCATAATCTAATCTAATCTAATCCAAGACCTTGGTCAGACCCCACTTGAAGCATTGTGTTCAGTTCTAGTCACCTCTCCACAGGAAGGATGAGAATACTATAGAAAGAGGGCAGAGGATATTTACAAGGATCTTGCTGGATTAGGGAGCATGCCTTATGAGAATAGGTTGAGTGAACTTGGCCTTTTCTCCTTGGAGCAACGGAGGATGAGAGGTGACCTGATAGAGGTGTATAAAACGATGAGAGGCATTGATCATGTGGATAGTCAGAGGCTTTTTCCCAGGGCTGAAATGGCTAGCATGAATGCATAGTTTTATGGTCCTTGGAAGTAGGTACAGAGCGGATTTCAGGATTAAGTTTTCCACACACAGAATGGTGAGTGTGTGGAATGCACTGCCGGCAACAGTAGTGGAGGCAGATATAATAGGGTCTTTTAAGAAACTCTTAGATAGGTACATGGAGCTTAGAAGCATAGAGAGATATGTGGTAGGGTAATTCTAAGCAGTTTTTACAGTAGGTCACATGTTCGGAGCAACATTGTGTGCCAAAGGGCCTTTAATGTGCAGTAAATTTCTATGTTCTATGTGCTATATTTTGCTAATATATTTCCAATTTTCTGATAAAAGTGGACACAGCACTTTTTGCCTGTATTCAATTGAAATTGTCATCCTGCAGTTTCATATTTAGAATGTTCATTTTGTCATACAGATGGGCTACGTATGCCACATCTCCATGTACAAATTCAATCTTGTTTCCCAAATTCTTATTAACTTTGAGCAAAAATTCAACCACAGAGTCAAAAAGAACAAAGAAACATTTTAAGCAGCAGCCTTTTGACAGCTGACACACTCGTGAGGAAGCAAGCATTCAAACTCTTCATCATTACCTTGGCATGACTGGTGAAATATTCTGCTATTTAATGGATGTGCTTTAATTTTGTTGAGGGCAGATATAACAAGTCATACTTGAAAAAGGTTGCTGGCTGAGATTTTTGGATACGAGATGTTGACAGTGAATTACACAATGGATTGCAAACAGACTTGGAGTCTCCTTTTTGGTAAATGCCACTAAACCAGCATGGTGACCAGTCATATATAGTGCTCCATCTGTTGCACAAGAAATCATGTTCCTAATCAGAATACTTTTATCCTCAATATACATCCTGAGCTCATCATAGATTGATTCTCCGTTGATACTTGTTTTTAACTTTTTACAAAAGAGAATCTCTTCATAAACTTTTCCATTTTGATAAACCATACATATGTCATTATCAATGCCTTGCTATCTTGCACATTTGACTCATCCAGTTGTATCCCAATGATTTTAAAATACTGATACTGTAACCATTTTGAGAACAGTGGTGAGACTTCTGATACGGCAGGCATTATTAATCTTTCACCAATTGTATGAGATTTTCCACACTTTGTTATCATTTTGGAAATGTTATAAGAAGCAAGATCATTTTTAGCATTCTTGCCAAATGACTCGAGTGTGCAAAACTGTTTAAATGTTTCTTTCATCTTCTAGAGCTGAGTAAAACCATAAGTACCCTTTTCAGGTTATCTTTTACAGAACTGTTCCTGCAATCTTCATGGTTTCATGGCTTCATTAAACAGTACAGTATTACAAATAAGACACATGAGGCATCACTGATCTGATGGCAACAGAATAAAGCCATACTCCAGGTATGTCCAGGTAACAGAAACCAGGAATGCCAGTCGGATGTTGACAACAGCAGCGAGTTGACATGGGTGGAACAATGGTAGCGGCACATAAAGAAATGGTGAGGCGAAGATGAAGATGATCACAACAGCGAAAATTACGTTGACAAAGATTCAGATCGGATAGTACCTTTATACTATTGGATAGTACATTTATACTATCCTACTTAGTGCAATTGACCTATCACATAAAGTCTCATAATCCCCAAAGATGGTTCTTGACCGCACATATGAAGCCCAGGTCACTTTGAACACCTCAAGAGAAATCCTCAGGGTCGACAGGTTCACTGGCTCTATTTCACTGTTTGGTTCTGACCAGCGCTGTGTCGTTGTGTGACCTGTTTTCCATAGATCTGTAGAGAAAGTTGAGAGGATGTACTTGACTTACCAACTGTTAAACTGCATGAACTTGTTCCATGCTGCGAGTCAAGGGGAAACATTGGGCACCCTGGCTGTTAATTTCAGCATCCTCAATAATGTCTGTTTGGTTGGTAAGGTCAGATGAGATTGCTGAGTTTCAGATGTGTTGTGACGACCAGTGCTCCCTGCCTACAGAGCTATAGTTCTTCCCGTGTTCCAGTGCTTCATCCTTTTATTTTGGAAGTGCCTGCTCTGCTAACGGTCGGTCAGGTCTCGTGCATCAGCGTTAGGGTGCTGCTTACCGCGCCTCTCCCCAAGAATCTTGAGCACCCCCCCCCCCCGCGGCTTCTATCTCCCCTAACTCCCCCTTGGGACACATAGCCTCCATCATCAGGAATAACTGGGCTAGAGTAATAAGAAGGATCATGTTTTGTCATATTTTTGTGTGTTCTTCGTTAATGTCTCAGCATAGTCTTAATAAAAAACATAATGAGAAAAGGTCCGTACAAATTAATAAATCTGCTTTATTTTCTGAGAAGGACAGAAAAGAGTAGCAATTACTCACTTTCAATTTCTATAATGCTACTAACCTTGTACAAAAACAGCAATCATGTCATGGCTTTTTACCCATTTAGGTCAGCCGGGCTTTATTATAATTACAACATTTGTTCTGTCTACATCCTATAACAAATTTGATAACTGACCATAAATAATGTACTATCGTTTCTTAACAGTAAATTAACAGTTTGACCTCTGACTATTCTTCTGTCCAAAGACAGCCTGGTTGGCATTTTAAATTATTAACCTGCTGGGAGTAGACTTTTACCTGTCAGCTTCAAACTGATTCCATTTCTTCACTAATACACGTCCTGCTGCAGGTTCTGAAATAATACAGCATGTCCTTGTTACCTCAGGTGTTTTTGGTAATAGCTGTTTCATTAACTCATGGGTGAATGTATCAACATACATATATTATCTCCCATGTGTCACATCTGTATATCTTCTTCTGTCAAAGCAACAGAGTACTGAACAATGGGGATGAATATTTTAAATTTCTGGGCTTTGTGGGTTGCTTTCCACAATGTTTTTCCTGGTATCGGAGAACAAAATTGCTCTGTCTGGCCTCTCATCCAAGGCAGCACTTTTTGCAGACAGCAATGTGCATGACAGCTCATCAATCAAAAAGAAAAAAAAAACAATTCATTGAAAATAATGAGTGCACAAAATGGGTTGTGGAAAAGGGGTAAAGACCCTCAGTGACTGGCCAAACAGGTCTTGTACATTTTTATGTTAATTACTAAAGCATTACAAAAAAAAAGATGCTTTAGCCTTCTACTGCCTCATTGGTTAATATCTATTATAGCAATATAATACACTTAAACAAATTATAAATGATTGTCAAATATTGAATTAATACTATAATCATGTTAAGATTGACAATGTGGAATGGTAAGAGGCAGAGATAAAGGATTTTGGAAAATGACACTGATATCCGCACAGAAATCTGAAACTGTTTTGTAAAGAATATTGCCTCATGTCCAGTATTCTTACTGATCAATAAGCTTAACTATTACCCATCTTTTCATAAATTTAAAGATTTTGGCCTGTCATAACCGTTGCACAGATTTGTTTGCAGAAAGAGCGGTCAGCATTAAAATTATGCCTCAAATCAGCCAGCGATGATTTCTGTTCACCGTGATAACTCACTTTCTGTGTTTCAACTTTCAAATATAACAATAAGCTGGCTGATTGCTACGTGCTAACCCATATTCTGGTAGGGATTTTATGCTACCTTCCCAGTTTCTCCGTCTTCATTGCATCTAGCAATGCCAATTTTGATATCAATGATTTTGATGTGCCTTAATTTTTCTTCAACCACGGATTCTGTGTACACACTTTTTTTGCATCTACTCTTTACTCTTATTATCTATCCCTCTTTTCTTCCATTCACTCATGTCCCTACTAAATAAAAAACTCTTCTCCTCCCCGTTTAGTATTCTGAAGATCCGTCCCTCTGCAACACAGAGGCAGAGGCAAGAGACACATTAGGCTCTTATTTACCTTTTTCGCTTCTCAAGTTTCAAGGTGAAATAAAATTATTTATAATATGCAATCCTCAGCATCCTACATTATCCTAATTAAGTGCGAGTAGCAAATTTACATTTCAACTGGACCCAAATTTAACTTAGCACTTTCAGATATTCTGTGTTCCTCCAATCATTTTGTTATAAAATGTACAGTGTAGATATTACTTATCCCATTCCTCATCTCTTTTGCCTTGTACTGCCAGCCTTCTAACTTTTTGTGTATTTTAACCAATCACAAACCTTCCCTCTTTCTGCACTCTCCCCTATTTCAATGTATCTCAAAACTTGTTCCATATTCATTTTGCTTATTGAAATGGCCATTAATCTTTTCTGTCTCTGCTGATGCTACTTGATCAATTAGCTGTTCCTCCACAGCGCTAAGGATCCTAATGATAACCCTGTACTTTGCCTTTGAGTAAGTTTTACTTCCCACTTCTCTGGATTGAACTCCAAATAATTCTACACTATCCAGAACACTGCCAACCTTTACATCATCTGCAAACTTTCTAAAGCACCCTTCTACTTTCTCAGCCAAATCATTTTTAAAAGTAACATAGAGCAGGGCTTCCAGAACAGATTACTGCAGAACAGCACTGGTCACCAATCTCCAGGTTGAAAATGGTCTATCTACTATCCTCTGCCTTTTGTGGGCAAGCCAATTCTGAATCCACACAGCCAAATTTCCCTGGATCATACGCCTCCTGACTTTCTGAAAGAACCAATCATTAGGCAACCTTGTCAAATGTTTTATTAACATCCATATAGCACATCCACTGTTCTAACTTCATCAATTTATTTTGTCACTTCAAAGAATTCAATCAGGCTTATGAGACATGACCTGCCTCTCATAAAACCATGCTAACTATCCGTAATCAAACTACGCTCCTCCAAATGCTCATGAGTCCAATTCTCAGAATCCTCTCTATTAATTGGCCCATCGTTGATATAAATCTCATTGGCCTATGATCCCCAGAATTATCCCATTACCTTTCTTGAACAAGGAACTACAGCTACCCTCCAATCTTCTGGCCAGTGAGGACGTAAAGATTATCACCAAAGGCAGAGCAATCTTTTCCCTCATTTCACATAATGACCTGGAGTACGTTCTCTCTGGCCTGAATGGCAGGTTACTCCCTCTGTCGTCTAGGGGTATGGCCAGGGCTCAGGGATTGCTACTGTTGCTATGGCAACTCATTTTTCCGGTGTCCCAAAGGGAGACTTGAGGCCATAATACCTGTTCCCCTTTGATGGTCACACTGCAATAAGCAGCGGCGAGTTGCGTGGTGGATGCTGGGGCCGAGGTCACCTTATTACACAGGAATCCAGATCTGTATACAGTACAGGGGAGCAAGTATGCACTCAGGGTATGGGGGATCGGTTACTGATGCTGTACCAACAAAGGTCCATCTCTCTACTGGTGAGGGATCGCCTCTGTCTGACCCTGTGCACATTTCCCAGGCACCTGAAAACATTTTGGGGATTGATTTGTTAAGGGGAGCTTCTACTGCGCCATTCCTTGGCAAATTTGCCTTTGGTATACAGAAGGTTGGAAAGGCAAAGTGGGAACCTGTCTTTATACCCTTGCCATCGCCAATAGTAATTGCCAAGCAATTTCGTACCCCAGGAGGACATAGGGAAATGGATGAGACAATCGAGTCCCTCTTAAGCCTGAGGCTTCTTTGTCCTGCCTCATTCCCTTGTAATAGCCCTGTTTGGCCAATTTAGAAACCTGCTGGTTCAGGGCGCATGACCATTGATTATTGCCAGTTAAATCCCCTCCTCTGGCCACAACTGTTCCAGATGTTGTAACCCTGATTGAGGATCTTTCTAGCGGGGCTGGCAGTTATTAGCTGTTATTGATTTGGCTAATGCTTTCTTCTCCATCTTTATTGCTGAGCAGTCCCAAGATCAGTTTGGTTTAACATGAAGCTGCCTTTACACGGTTTGCACAGGGATATGGCCATCGTCCTGCTATTTTCCATGGTGTGGTGGCATGGGATCTGCATGTATGTGTTCCTATCCCCCAGCATTAAAGTAGCACACCAGAAAGATGCAAACACCAGGAAATCTGCAGATGCTGGAAATTCAAGCAACACACACAAATTGCTGGAGGAACTTAGCATGCCAGGCAGCATAGGTGTTGTAAACCCAGAATGGCTGGCCTCACATCACTTCCCTCCTGTGAAAGTGCCCAATCGGTTGTAATCTGACTCTTGCATCCTGGACAATGAAGAGTCTGTAAATCTTAACTCATTGTTTTAATTGTCAAGATGTTGTTAACACCTCTTAAGGATGAGGACATATCTTAATGTGAATTTTGTGGTTAATAATTGAATTTGTATAATTTTGATAGTTTTTTCAATCAAGGGATATTAATATGTATTTTTCGTTTTAAGCAGAAGGAAGAGTTCTACGTGTCTGGTTTGCTCAAAGCAGTAGATATGTTGTAGCGTATTAAAATTAGAACAATTCCAAGTGACTCTTTGTAAGCTTGCAGCATACAAGGTGCCTGTACAAGTTACAACACTGGGTGTGTTAAATCCTGACGAAGTTTCCAGTCTCAGCCCGAAATATCCACTGTACCTCTTCCTATGGGTGCTGCCTGGCCTGCTGCGTTCACCAGCATTTTTTGTAAGTGTGTTAAGTGTTTGCTAATAGCAGTTGGGTTCTTTCTGGCCTCAGGCACTAGTGGTATGAGAACAAAAGACCAGAGAATTCATCGGTCTCTGCGCGTCTCTTAATGCTTGTGGACTGAACCCCTATTTATTGAGACACCTTTCACTCAGTTTTGGGGACTTCACCAGACCCAGAGTGATTTCTATGAAACCATAAGATATAGGAGAAGTAGGCCATTTGGCCCATCAAGTTTGCTCCACCATTCAATCATGGGCTGACCCAATTCTTCCAGTCATCCCCACTCCCCTGCCTTCTTCCCATACCTTTTGATGCCCTGGCTAATCAACAGCCTATCTATCTCTGTCTTAAATGCACCCAAAGATTTGGCCTCCACAGCCGCTCATGGTAACAAATTCCAGATGTACCACCCTCTGATTAAAGTAATTTCTCCACATCTCTGTTCTAAATGGACGTCCTTCAATCCAGAAGTCGTGACCTCTTGTCCTAGACTCCCCTACCATCTAATCTGTTCAGGCCTTTTAACATTCGGAATATTTCTATGAGATCCCCCCTCATTCTCCTGAACTCCAGGAAATACAACCCAAGAGCTGTCAGACGTTCCTCATGTGGTAACCCTTTCATTCCTGGAATCATTCTTGTGAATTTTCTCTGAACTCTCTTCAATGTCAGTGTATCCTTTCTAAAGTAAGGAGCCTAAAACTGCACACAATACTCCAAGTATTTCAGGCTACAGCACCATCTACATCAAATCCAACTCCTCCTCTGTTAAAAAGCAACTCACTGATGGGGTAGACCTGCAGTATTTTAAGCTCTTAGTGCCCAGCTAGACTTTGTGATTGTAAAAATGTTTAAAAAGGACAATGACACCTTTGGGTGATCCTGTAGAAGCCTGCAATTGAATATGCTACCATCTTACCAGAAGTAAAATTATAAAGATGAAAAATAATCAGGTATACAGAAGCAAACTTAACAGCTAAAGGTCATCTATGACTCATCGACACTTGTTTGTTAAGTTTCTCTATGTTCTGGGTTAACCATAGCGCTGACTCCAATATGGTAACACTTGCACTAAGTTTTCATTTACTCTCAGTAAATAACTAAGCTGGTGATTAGAGAAGTAATGGAAGGTCATGATAAGGAGCTACAGTTTGAATTTACAGATACTCCAACTTGTCCTAAAAACTGATTATCCAGTATTATGACTACCAAATTCAATATCAATAGACTTGACTACAACTGCAGCTTTCATACAAAGAACCATATTTTATTATTTCTGAGTTCAAGTAAGCACATTATGAACAAGAAAAGCTTCAACACTACAGTAAAAACAAGGTAATTTAAATATATTTTTGTATTTAATTGTTATGCTTTAAATCAGGAAAATATTACAAAGAAAAATTGTTTTTGATAATTCACCAGGAAATGAGAGCCAAAATAAATGGCACTATTTAAAATAACCACCCACTTGTTCTAAGTAAATGATTTTCTGACATTATCAAATTCTTAAAATTTTCAATTACTTGTTATTCAAAATCCTTTCAACAATATTTACAATACAACAACTGAAACAAAGACTCAATGGTTCATTTTGTTTCTGTGTTAATTCCATACTTTTCCTTGAGAATTTTGAGTTGCTCTTCCTTTTTCTTTGTATCCATCTTCTGGAATGCCTATTTATATAGTAAAATAAAGATAATTAAAAACCACTGAAGGACCAGAATTCTAGACTACACCTTTACAAACGTGTATTATTGTCAATTAAAAATTATCACAGCAAAATGTTAAAGCTCCAAAGATCATTAACCATAATACTAAATACAAGAAATTCTGTAGATGCTGCAAATCCAAAGCAACATACACAAAATCCTAGAGGAACTCAACAGATCAGGCTGAGGCCCTTCTTCAGGGCTGGAAGGGGGGGGGGGGGGAAGAAGATGCCTGAATAAAAATTTTGGGGAGGGGTACGAGGATAGCTAGAAGATGATATGTGAAGACTGGTAGGTGAGAAAGACAAAGGGCTGGAGAGGAAGGAATCTGCTAGAAGGAGAGTGGACCATAGGGAAAAAAGAAGGAGGAAAGGTACCAGTGGGAAGTGATAGGCAGTGAGAAAAGGTAAGAGATCAAAGTGGGGAATCAAGATGGAGGAGCAACACCTTATATTCCATCTGGGTAGCCTCCAACCTGAATATAGATTTCTCCTTTCAGTAAAAAACTTCCCCCATCTTCCCTTCTACTTTTATTGCCCACTCTAGCCTCTTATCACTTCTCACCCCCAAATAGTGCCTCCCTCTCCTATATTCCACTTTCCTCTCCTATCAGATTTTTACACCTCTAGCCCTTTACCTTTCCCACCCACCTGTCTTTGCCTATCACCTCCCAGCTATCCTGCTTCCCCTCCTGCCACGCTATTCTGACAGCGTTGAACAAGGGTCTCAGCCCGAAGTGTCAAATGTTCATTTCCATGGATGCTGCCTGACTTTCAGAGTTCCTCCAGCATTTTGAGTAAAATTATTAAATACAAGTTGTTTATTCAGTAGAACCCACACTTCCACCTTTAACCACAATCCATACATAGCTTCATACACTATGATTGAAGCTGGCACAAAATATTCATTTCCCTGATTTTGGTCTCTTTCTCTCCTATCCTTTATTGTAGCAGGGCCTCAGGTCACCTTGCATTCCTTGATACCTATTTCTCACACAGAATAAATCTCAGAAACAACCATCTCTTTATTCAATTTCCTGCGGGGGGGGGGGGGTTGTCCCCCTTTCCATTTGCAAAATGTTAAAATTTTAAAGAAGTGACCTATATAACCTCAAACTGTTTATAAATCTATTACCGTATTGATAATTAAAATTGCAATTTAAGTATTGAACACTTACCCTATTTGCATTGTAGTATAAAACTACAAGGTATCTGTTACAGACATTAAAACCAGACAAGTGATCACAAGCATTCTTGGCATCAAAAATGTCTTCATACACAACATAAGCTGTTCCTCTCGTCTCAGGTGTATTCCCACTGTAAGGCAAGTTACAATTACTAATGCAAGTTTGAACAATGTTAAAATTAGTGTCAATTACAAGTTTCATCAGCTCAACTCTGACCTTTCTTCTTTTGGTGGTCTCATAATGAACAAACTGCAACATCACTTTTGAAGGTCATCTCACTTGAGACCCTGCCTGTAAAATGCTACACTGAAACAAAAGACAAGGTCAGCTGCTTCAATAATAGACCTTCTTCACTACTGGACAGCACCAAGTTCAAGGACAAAGCAAAGCATCCTGAACTGTGGGGATGAATGTTTTTTCAAATCCAGTCCCTCAAATTTGCATGACAGATGCCATGTAGAAGGATTTGTCACTTTAGGCTTAATTGTCTGAGGTGACGGTGAGGATCCCAGACAAATGGATGCACAGAGAGCCAAAGCATCTCTGCCCATTAAGTTTAAAGTTATTAAATTCAGCCAGCTCAATAGAAACAAAAACTGAAATTAATCAAGGGTTTAGGATTTATTGAGCGACAATGGGTAGACAGCTGAGATGTAACTAAGATCTAACCAATCAGCACGCAAAGCCAAATGAATAATGTTTTCATGTGCAGCATTTCATTGTAATTCTTGTTTGAAACTTTACGGAGCTTAAGAGATTAAACTTTAATAAACATACTTCTTTCATTTATAAAATTTACAACTTACTCATAGTAAAGTAAACTAAAATACTGTTTCCTCTGAACATTTGGTTTCAATTAGAACCTTATCACCTGGGTATAAATTTCTCACAGCATGGAAATACTGAATTCTGTACCAGTTTTGCTTGGTTAGAAGAACAAATTTCTGCCTGTGAAAGTTTGGGCACATAAGTTGGTGCAGGATACAAGTGACATTCACTTGCAGTAGCGATACAGTTTTGAATTTGGTTAAGGATTCTTTATTCATTGCCTTGGAAAAAGTATTCAGCCCTCACAACTAATTTCATATTTTACTGGCTCATTTTCTAAATTTAAAATACTGAAATAGAATTTTAAAGCTAATCTATAAAACAACGTGTATCACGTCAAATCAAAAGAAAAATTCCAAAGCCTGTCAAGAGTTTACAAAATATTAGAAACCAAAATTGTGAGGCTGAAAAAGTATTCATCCCCATCATGATTACAATACTAACTTTTCCCAGGTGCAGTATTGTACACTACTTACCAACTCACTCAATTTGGTGTGTAAACAATTAAGAGTATCACCTGTTTTCAATGAATTCATAAGAATAAATACCCCCCCCCGCCTCTGTGAAGTCCAACAGTATGGTAGATTTTCAACAGACCAAACTAAAATGAAGACAAAAGAGCATCCAAGACTAGTCAGGGAAATGATAACAAAGAAGTACAAATCTGGGGAAGGGTAAAAGATTATCTCAAAGGCACTGAACATATCTGAGCTCAGTGCAGTCCAGCGTGAAAAAGTGGAAAAAAATACAAAACCACAACCACATTGCGTAGGTCAGGCTGCCCCTCTAATGTCAGTCACCAGAGAAGAATGGCACTTGTAAGAGAGGCTACTATGATGTCAACAGTCACTCTGAGTGAACTGCTGAAGTCAATGGCTGCAACTGGAGATGAAGTTCATGGCTCCAGAATCTCTAAGGCTTTACACAAAAAGGGTATTTATGGAAGAGTGGCAAGGAAGACAACCTGACTAAAAAAAATTCTTGCCCTTGAACTTTGCCAAGCACCACTTAGAAGATACTGTAAAGATGTGGAAGAAGGTTTTGTGGTCAAATGAGACTAAAGTGACTTTCTAGTACACGTGGTGTAAATCTAATACTGTGCCTCAGCCAGGTAAAACACCATCCGTAGTGTAAAGTATGGTGTAGGTAGCATCATGCTATGGGGATACTTTTAAGCAGCAGGGACCAAAAATCTGGTCAGAAATGATGGAAAGATGAATGCTGCTAAATACAAAGAAATCCTGGATAAAAACCTGCTAGCCTCTGCTAGAAAGCTTAAACTGGGGAGAAAGTTAGTCTTTCAGTAGGACGATGACCCAAAGCACACTGCAAGAGCCACCATGGAGTGGCTTCAGATGAAGAAAATTGACGTCCTCAAGTGGCCCAGTCGGAGTCCTGACCATAACCCAATCAAACATCTATGGCAAGACTCAATATTGCAGCATGAGCAATCTTGCAAAGAGGAATGGGCAAATCTTGCTCCATGTTGTGCAAAGGTAATAGAGGCTATCCAAAAAGACCACTGACCGTAATAGCTGTGAGAGGTGGTTCAACCAAGTACTGAGCAAAGGGGGATGAGTACTTTTAAACTGCTGACATTCCCATTTTTGAATTTTTAGTTTTTCATGCTTTACAATTCTCCCTGTTTTGGCTTCTACTCTGAAAAAAGGAGCATGTGATTCACAAATAAAAATGCTCAGTTAAATTGATCAAAATTCCTGGTTGTCATACTCATTTACAGTACAGTGCAAAAATCTTAGGCACATGTAAAAAAATATGTAAAGCGAATACACTTTCAAAAATAATGAAAAGTTTGTAAATATCAAAACATTCACTATAAAGAGCAGCAAAGTAAAAAAAAACACCAAATCAAATCAATATTTGGTATGACCACCCTTTGCCTTTAATTTCTCTTTGGTACACTATGCAGTTTTATAAGAAAATCAGCTGGTAGATAGTCCAAGCTTTCCACAGTTCGTCTACAGCAAGCTGTCTTGCTTGCTTTTTCTCTCCAGATAATCCCATTCTCGATGATGTTGAGATCAGGGCTCCGGAGGACATACAATCTGTTGAAGAACTCCTCGTTCTCCTTTTGGTTGAAGATAGTTCTTTATGACCTGCTGCAGAATGAAGTTGGAACTGATCAAGCGCCCCCCTGACGGTATTGCATGATGCATGAGAATCTGCTTGCATTTTTCAGCACTGAGGATTCCATTAACTCTGAATAGGTCACTAACTCCATTTGCAGAAATGCAGCCCAGACCTCTGCAGTGCTTTACTGTTGGCTGCAGACACTCATTCATGTAGTGCTCTCCAGCTGTTCCACTGACAGACTGCCTCTTGCTTCAAGTCAAGTCACTTTTTATTGTCATTTCGACCATAACTGCTGGTACAGTACACAGTAAAAATGAGATGTTTTTCAGGACCATGGTGCTACATGAAATACAAAAATTACACTGAACTACATAAAACAACACAAGAACTACACTAGACTACAGACCAACCCAGGACTGCATAAAGTACACAAAGCAGTGCAGGCATTACAATAAATAATAAACAAGACAACAGGCACAGCAGAGGGCAGTAGGTTGGTAGTCCAATGGCTTGGGGGAAAAACTGTTACGTAAACTAACAGCTGAATGGCGGTGTCCGGAATCACGTCCGTTTCTGTACTCCCGTTGAGTATTTTGTTGGAGTCATATGTAGTCCAATTTAATGTCCATTGGAGAGCAGAATGGATGGGAAAACCAGCTGGCTAGGACTTGCTTTTTTCCTGGCACAGACTCCTGCCCACTCGCCTCGCCTCCTCACACACCCCTTACGACGTCTCCACCTGCGGCCACTGGCATCAGGCAACTCCGAGGACTGCGGGCCCGATTCCTTCAGCAAGCCGACATTGGAGAGCAGAATAGATAGGAAAGCCGGTTGGCTAGGGCTTGCTTTTTTCCTGGCACAGACTCCTGCCCGCTTGGCCTCGCTTCCGCTTCCTCGCACACCGCTTATGATGTCCCCACCTCCGGCCACTGGCACCAGACAACTCTGAGGACTGCGGGCCCGATTCTCTCAGCAAGCTGAGGTCACGCAATTTAACCAGCAAATTTTCGTAAAGGTTTGTTTTTGGGTGATCGCTGTATTGTAGCAGTATGTGGTGATGGTAGATAGTCGCACTGTTATCCATTGCCCTAAACCCTTAATTGTGCCTTAAAATTAAATTAAAATACTAAAGTAGCACCAGATCTGAAAGGCCGCTGCTGCCGTGCTGCGCCGGCTGAAATTTCAAAATTTGAATAGTCAGTTCACAGCACTTGCTGCCACTCTTCTGCACCCCAGTCCTTGTGTTTCTGTGCATTGGTGAATTTGTTGACTTTGTCTCCACTTCAGAGGAATGGCTTTTTTGTAGCAGGAAGACCACCTCTGACAAGACTTCTCCAGACTATAGAGGGGCGTACTTGGGTTCCAGTGGTTTCTGAGAGTTCAGAGCTGATAGCAGTGCTGAACGACTTCTTAGAAGGGACACCAGTTCGCTCTATCACTCATCTGCCGCACTTGTTTCCATGGCCCACTGCATTTCTGGTCCTCAACTCTGCCTGTTTCCTCATGCTTCGTCAGAACAGCTTGGACAACACAGCTTGGAGCTCTTAGCTGCCACAAAATTTCTGCTTGTTGATGCAGGTTGACCACCTAGTGTCTTGTTGCTATGCTCACTCTTGCCATGGTATAAGAATTGATGATTTGAAGGTTAAACTCTCACAGCTGCCACACCCTCACCTTTCAGTTTGGTTGTCCAGCAAGTTTGACTCCTTTCGACACCTGTTTCTGTTTTCTTTAATCTGTTTAGTTCATTCAACTCATTCTTTCATTGATCATTAGAATCTTGTTTGTTATCTTTGTTTAATCATGCACCAGGCTACAAAGTAATCACATTTTTATTTGAAAAGTGGTCTATTACGTAGTATCACACACAAAATGCTGGAGGAACTCAGCAGACCAGGCAGCACCCATGGAAGAAAGTACAATGTTCCAGGCCGAGACCCTTCAGCAGGACTGGAAGAAAAAAGATGAGGAGTAGATTTAAAAGATGGAGGAGGGGAGAGAGAAACAGAAAGTGATAGCTGAAACCGGGAGGGGAAAGGGTGAAGTTAAGAGCTCGGAAGTTGATTAGTGAAAGAGATACAGGGCTGCTGAAGGGGGAATCTAATCAGAAAGTACAGAAGGCCATGGAAGAAAGAAAAGGGGGGAGAAGCACCAATGGGAGGCAATGGACAGGCAAGGAGAAAAGGTGAGAGGGAAAAGGGGATGGGAAACGGTGAGGGAATGGCAGCATTACCGGAAGTTCGAGAAATCTATGTTTATGCCATCAGGTTCAAGGCTACCCAGATGGAACACAAGAGGTTGTTCTTCCAAACTGAGTGTGGCTTTATTGGGTTAGTAGAGGAGGCTATGGATTGACATATCGGAATGGGAATAGGAAAAGGAATTAAGATGGGTGGGCACCGGGAGATCCCACATCTTCTGACAGAGCGTAGGTACTTGGCGAAATGGTCTCCCAATCTACTTCGAGTCTCACCGATATACAAGAGGCCACACCGGGAGCACTGGACACAGTATGTGACCCCAACAAACTCACAGCTGAAGTATCGCCTCACCTGGAAGTACTGTTTGGGGTCCTGAATGGTAGTGAGGGAGGTGTAAGGTTAGGTGTAGCACTTGTTCCACTTGCAAGGATAAGTGCCAGGAGGGAGATCAGCAAGAGGGATAAATGGACAAGGCAGTCACATAAGGAACGACCCCAGTGGAAAGCATAAAGTGTGCGTGGGGGTGGGGGTGGGGGTGGGGGTGGGGGGGAAGATGTGCTTGGTGGTAGGAGCCCTTTGGAGATGGCGGAAGTTCCAGAGAATTATGTGCTGAATGCAGAGGCTAGAGTTAGTATGTCACTTAAAATACAAACATTTCTCTGTAACATTCAATTTTTTTGGAAAATGAATGTTTGGATATCTAAAATTTACTCTTTTCTACTGACACACTGATGCAGAAGAGAAACAATAAACTTTTAAAACAAATTTATAGAAGAAAATATTGGGTGCCTCAAACTTTTGCACAGTAGAGTATGTGAACAAAGAGCTGAGGGCTGAATACTTCTACAAGGCACTATACTTACAGGGATATGGTGTGTGGATTGCATAGCTGACTGCTGAGGGTAGAGGAAAGAAACAGTAGTTATTCAGTACTGAAACTGAGTGTTGGATCTGAAATATTAACTGTTTCTCTTCTCATATCCACTGGCTGAATAGTTCCAGTATTTTGTTGTTATTTCAGACGTCCAGTACTTAAATTTTCTTTAAATGATTACTTACACTCTTATTTGTCTGATTGGCCCATACTTTCCAAATATGTCATACATTTCTTCTGCTGTTATTTTGTATGGCAAATTTCTTATGTATAAGATGCGGTTTACTTCAGGAGGCAAACGAATCTGAAATCGGAAGGAAGGGTAATTGTTAAAGAACCTCGTCTGTCGTAGGAAAGGGAGGAGGGAGGGGTGTGTGGAATGGGGGAGGCGGAGGAAGCTAGGAAAGGTCAGGTAGGAGATGAGGGAAAGGATGGATTCAGGGTACTGGACGCGAGGATAGGGCATAGTGAGGCCAGATTGATCGGCAGCGAAACAAACTATCTCTTCTCCCACTTCCATTGCAGTCACACAGGGATCCGATCCGCGAATACGGGACACACTCCAACACCTTAGCGCTACCGCCCAAAATACCAACTCACGTTTGCCCGTTTCGCCGCTTGCATCGCCATCTTGTCTCCTTCGCTGTCCGCCCAACACTCAACCGGATGGGACGTTCGCTCTCACGGCGATCAAACCGGAAGCCCTCTATCACTTGCGTCTCCTGCGTCATACGTCATACTCTCCACTGTTTGCCAGCCCCGACGGTCGTCACATGGGATCATAAATTAACCGGAAACGGCTGCTGAGTCTTTAACTTGATGATTCACTGCAGGAACGTAGCCTGTAGCTGCACCACGTAGTTAAGTGAAAAAATAAAGATTATTCTTTATTTTGGGGATGTTTAAATACTGGTGAGAAAACTAAAGGATTCGTTCTTGCCTGAAGCTTGAGAAAGAATGCAGGGAGGGTGTGGGTCTTGTACACAAAACACAGGAAGCAGGTCCGGGGGAAGTTTAAGGAAACGTAGCCCTTTAGCTCACAAGGCTTGGAATCTAAAAGCGGAGTAGTCTTCCTGCAGCGGTACAAGGCACAAGCGAACCACCTGGAGTAATTTTAACAATTTATTTTAGCCTCTTTAATGAAAGTATTACTTTCACCTCTTTAATTGAGTATTGAGTGGTAGTAGACGGGAGGCCTGTGACTACTGTTGTGCTAACAGGGATCGGTGCAGGGTCCGTTGTAGTAAGGTACGAGGGAACACCCTGTCAGGTCCTGGGGATTTATCCATCCCGATTTGCGGCAGAGTAGCAAGCACCTCCTCCTCTGTAATCTGTACAGGGTCCATGAAGTTGCTGTTGCTTTGCCTCACTTATATGGACTCTTGTCTGCATCCTGAGTAAATACAAAAACATTTAAAAAAAAATTAAGATATCTGTCATCTGTTTTGGCTCCACACATGGATTACCTTTCTGATCTTCCAGAGGACCAACTGAGTCTTTTGCAATCCTTTTGATCTTAATATATCTGTAGAATCCCTCAGAATTCTCCTTCACCTTGTCTGCTAGAGCAACCTTCAGTCTACTTTTAGCCCTTCTGATTTCTGTCTTGTGTTCTCTTGTATTTCTTATACTCCATAAGCAGCTCATTTGTTCCTACCTGCGATGCACTTCCTTTTTTCTCTTAACCAAGGTCTCGAATGTCTCTTGAAAACCAAGGTTCCCTATACTTATTATCTTTACTTTTTATTCTGACAGGCACTTGCAAGCTTTGTACTCTCAAAAATTTTGTTTTTGAAGGCCTCGCACTTACCAAGTACACATTTGCTGCAAACAGCCTGTCCCAATCCATACTTGCCAGCTCTTATAATGATACCATCAAATTTGGCCTATCTCCAAATTAGAATCTCAACCAGTGGACCAGACCTATCTCTGTCTATATTTACTTTGAAGCTAATGCCATTGTGGTCATTGTATGCAAAGTGTTCCCCTACACAAACTTCTGTCACCTGCCCCGTCTTATTCCCTACTAGCAGATCCTACTAGCGCACTCTCTCTTTGGAACTTCTACATATTAAACATAGAAACATAGAAAACCTACAGCACAAATACAGGCCCTTCAGCTCACAATGCTGTGCCAAACATGTCCTTACCTTAGAAATTACCTAGGCTTACCCATAACCCTCTATTTTTCTAAGCTCCGTGTACCTATCCAGGAGTCTCTTAAAAGACCCTATCGTATCCGCCTCCACCACCATTGCCAGCAGCCCATTCCACACACTCGCCACTCTCTGCATAAAAAAAGTTACCCCTGACATCTGCTCTGTACTGATGAAGCAAACTTTCCTGACACATTGGCAGACTCTATCCCACCTGGTTCCTTCACAGTATGGGATTCCCAGTCAATATGTGGAAAATTCAAATCACCTACTGGAACAATGTTATGTTTCTTGCAACAGTCTGCGATCTCTCTACAAATTAGTTCCTCTAAATCCCTAGAACTGTTGGTTGGTCTGTAATGTAGCCCCTTTAAAGTGGTCATATATTTCTTATTTCTCATTCCACCCATAAAGCCTCTCTGGATGAGCTCTCCAGTCTGTCCTGGTGGAGAACTTTCGTGACATTATTCCTGACTAGTAATGCCACCCCTCCTCCTTTAATCCCACCTGTTCTGTCACACCTAAAACAAAGGAATGCCGGATACCAAGCTGCCAGTACTAACCCTCCTCCAACTCAGTCTCATAATGGCTTCAGTATCATAATTCCATGTGTTCATCCATGCCCTGAGCTCATCCATCTTTCCTTCAATACTTCTCGCATTGAAATACAGGCAGCTCAGGACACTGGTCACACCATGCCCAAACTTTTGATTCCTAACTTTATCTGAGGTCTTACCAACATCTGTCTCTACAACCTCTCCAATAACTGTTCTGGTACTCTCTTTCCCATCCCCTGGCAACTCTAGTTTAAAACCCTCTGTGCAGCAGTAACAAACTTTCCCGCTAGGATATTAGTCCCCCTTCAGTTCAGGTGCAAACCATCTCTTCTGTACAGGTCCCACCTTCCATGGAAAAGATCCCAATGATCCAAATATTATATGCCCTCCCTTCTACAACAACTCCTCAGCCACATGTTAAACCATAATTTTTCTATTTCTGGCCTCATGCAAGGACTATTAAATATTCAATTTAACAGAGATATGATGGATGATGAAAAATAATAATAAAATTGTGGGCAGAGACAGAGTGATTCCAAAGCTTTGCCCAAGTTCAAAGTAAATTTATTATCAAAGTACATGTATATCACCATATACAACCCTGAGATTCATTTTCTTGTAGGCATACTCAATAAATCCATAATGGAATAATATCCATAACAGAATCAATGACCGACTGCACCAACTTGGGTGTTCAACCAGTATGCAGAAGACAACAAACTGTGGAAATACTAAAGAGAAAGAAATAACAATAATAAATAAATAAGCAATAAATATCGAGAACATGAGGTGAGGGGTCCTTGATAGTGAGTCCATAGGTCGTGGGAACATTTCAATGATGGGGCAAGTGAAATTGAGTGACGTTATCCCCGCTGGTTCAAGAGCTGACGTTGAGGGGCAATAACTGTTCCTGAACCCGGAGGTGTGACTCCCGAGGCTCCTGTATCTTCTTCCTGATGGCAGCAGTGAGTTAACGAAGTTAACCAATTTCACAACACATGCCGGTGATAATAAACCTGATTCTGATTCTGAAGGTCTCTGATGATGTTTTGTGTAGATGTGATCAGTGGTGGGGAGGGCTTTCCCTGTGATGGACTGGACTGTGTCCACTACTTTTTCTAGGATTTTCCATTCAAGGGCAATGATGTTTCCATACCAGGCCGTGATGCAACCAGTACTTTCCACTACACATCTATAGAAGTTGTTAAAGTTGTAGATGTCATGCCAAATCTTCAGAAACTCCTAAGGAAGTAGAGACGCTGCTGTGCTTTCTTCACAATTGCATTTTCTTGCTGGGCCCAGGACAGGTCCTCTGAAATAATAACACAGAGGAATTTAAAGTTGCTGACTCTCTCCGACTCTGATCTTCAATGAGGACTTCAGATTTTTTCTGTAGTTTTACAGTCTGAGTGTTATGCTTGGTTAACAGGAATTTTGTGAATGGCATAGGGCAAAGCAGTAAATGGTCCTCGTAAAACAAGAAAAAAACCAATGAGGTATCATTATTGTTAATTTCACTTACTGGGATAAACCACTTCCTGGACGATTACACAGAGGGCTCATTTCAACTTCCTTGCATGTTTGAATAAAGAACAAGCATGAGTGACAAAATCCACTTCTCTTCAGAAGAAGCAAAGTTAAGGGAAGTTTTAGCATCATGTCTAATAAGTTGTGGTGGGTCGGCGTTCAAATTTTCACATGCTCACTCACTCTTCTCGGAACTGTGCTGAATCGATTTCAAACCACAGTCCAGTTCCTTCATGCAGAATCACAGTCAGATTTATTATCACTGACTTATGATATGAAAAGTATTCTGTGGCAGCAGTAAAGACATAAAAACCCGTAGGTTACAAAAATAAATAAATAATGCAGAGGAAGGTGTAATGAGGGAGAGTTTATGGCTTCATAGACCGTTCAGGTATCTGATGGCAGAGGGGAACACGCTGCTCCCAAATCATTGAATGTGTGTCTCCAAGCTCCTGTACCTCCTTCCTGGTGGTAGTAATGAGAAAAGGACATGAGGTCTTTTATGATGGACTCTGTCTTCGAGAAGCACCACCTTTTGACGGTGTCTTTGATAGTAGGGAGAGTCGTGTCTGTGATGGAGCTGGCTGAGTTTACAAGCTCTTGCAATGCATTGGAACACGGTAATAGGCTGTGATGCAATGAGTGAGAATGCTGTCTATCATGTATCTATAGAAATTTGCAAGAGTCTTTAGGGACATAACGAATCTCCTCAAACGTTTAACAAAGTAGAGCTGCTGAGATGAACTCTGATAGAGATGGACATAAGATAAGATGGACTTTTGACCTCATCACCTTGCTATGATCTTTATCTTTATTGTTTACCTGCATAATTTCCCTGTGGCTGTCATTCTGTCATTGTTTTACTTTGATCTACCTCAATGCACTGTGTAATGATTTGATCTGTATGAACAGTAAACAGGACAAGATTGCACAGTGTCTTGGTACATGTCACAACAAACAAATTTCATCCCATTTGCTGGCGTGCTTTCTTTGGGCTTACATTAATGTATTGGGCCCAGGCTAGACATGCTGAGGTGCTGACGTTGGAAACTGGAAGCTACTCACCCTTTCCACTGCTGAACCCTCAGTGGGGACAGGTGCGTGTTCTCTAACTTCCCCTTCCTGAAGTCAGAATCAGTTCCTTGTTCTTGCTGAAGCTGAGTGTGAGGTTGTTGTTGCAATGTCACTCACGCAGCCGCCATTCGTTTGTTTGCAAAATCCTCAGATTAGAAGGTTTTAAAAATAACACTTTTGGTTTATCACATTTTTAAAAAGAATGCATCACACACTTGTTTTCTTTATCGGAGAGTGGGTTAAGAAAGGTATTATGGGAATTGCAGACTTTACTACGTGCAAAAAAAATGCTTACTACCAACTCAGAAAAACTTTAAAATTTGTTGGTTGCTATTATGAGGTCATTCGCCTCCCAACCATTCTATTTCTATCAATTGTTAGGAAAAGCAGCAAGGTTACTGAGTGGCTCCATTCATTCATATTGTGATTGTAGCAGGTCACAACAGGCTGTTATGCTTCTATGAGTTGTTGAAGGGGAATTTCATGAAACTTGTCCAGGCACAATAAGCAATGAATAAAGAAACAATGTTAAGAAGAAAGCAAGCCAACAGTTGTTCTTCATTAGCAGTTTGAGGAGAATTAGTATGTCACCAAAGTCTATAGATGTACAGTGGAGAGCATTCTGGCCAGTTGTATCAAGGCCTGCCATGGCATCTCCAATACACAGGATCACAAGTGGCTGCAGAAGGTTCTAGACTTAGTAAGTTCTAGCAAGGAAACAACCCTCCCTACCATTGCAGACATCTTCTAGAAGCAGAGCCTCAAGAAGGCAGCATTCCTCATTAAGGAACTTCGCCAGCCTCTTCTTACCACTATTAGGGAGGAAGTAGAGGAGACAGAAGACCCATACTCAACAATTTAGGAAAGCTTATCCTGCTCCCCTGTCAGATTTCTGAACAGTCCATAAACCATTGAACTCCATCTCATTTTTCCTTCTTTTGTACAATATATTTATTTTTATAATATGTATGTTTTTATGTCTTTGCACTGTAGTGCTGCTGTAAAACATCAAATTTCCTGTCATATGTCAGTGATGATAAATCTGATTCTTATTCTAATGCATTTTGATGGGGAACTTGGTGGGAATGGTGTCTATACCATTTGGTTCTTTCCATATGATCAAGGTCAAGGGAGTGAGAATGCTGAAGTGTATTTTGTGGATTAACCATACTGTTGGCCTTAGACAAAAACAACATTAAATCATTAAAGCTGATATTAAGGTAGCTGACTACTTTCAAGGAGGCAAAGTTATTTACACAAGTTCTTAAAGAAGGAGAAGATCTGGAGAGGTTTGTGCCAATTTCTGTGCAAGAGAGTATATGATTTGGAAGTTCAGGTCAAACACAAATAGGTTGCAAATAATGCAAATAATCGGGTGCAGCCTGATGGAGTGATGAGGATTCAGCTGCAAAGAAAAGGAGTTTGATGGCAGGAAACTACAGATCAACCAGGACCATTTATGTCAGATCAGCAACATGTCGACTTACTGACAGTGAAAGGGTCAGGGGAGTTGGGGAAGTAGAGCCGGGAATCGTCAGTGCACATATGGAATCTGTCTCAAGCTAAAGTATACTGCTGAAAAGAGTGCACTCATGCGTCTGACAGCTGCAATTTATCATATCTTCATTTACAACAGAAAAAATGCCAACACAATATTAATTACTGAAGATATTGGCGGAGTCAACAGAAATTAAGTTCTATATTGTGTTATATTTTAAGTGTATTTCACATTTGATTTCTGTTTTAGAATCAGGCACATCTTCTTTCTTCACGAGAGTGCAAGGAAAGGACCGTTACTTGTGATTTATATTTTAATTTCAATCTTTCAATTCTAACACTAATACGTAACCTACTCGAGAAACTGCCTAGAATTTCCCTGGCACATAGCTCTCTATTTTTCTAAGCTCCATGTACCTATCTAAGAGGCTCTTAAAAGACCTGGTCATTTCTGCCTCCACCACCGTCGCCGGCAATGCGTTCCACATGATCAATGCCCCTCATCATCTTGTAGTTGAATAGTTACTGAAGCTTTATAACATTTTCTTCATGATGATTTCATTTCCCAATGTAGGACAAACAACAGGAGATAATTATATTGAAGGGATATTAAGTGTCACAAAGAATTGCTCTCTTACAATGAAAATAATGTGACAGGAAAATGAATAATTTAGCATCAATTACATTTTAAATTGCAATATAATTTTTTAAATATTGTACAAATTTGG
This sequence comes from Mobula hypostoma, assembly GCF_963921235.1. NCBI lineage: Eukaryota > Metazoa > Chordata > Chondrichthyes > Myliobatiformes > Myliobatidae > Mobula > Mobula hypostoma. The sequence continues at coordinate 52,106,515 of NC_086098.1, read as the reverse complement.
ATAGTATACAAAATAATTTGCTGCACAGAACTTGCTTTCCAGAATCACAATGAAATGCCACTATTAATGAAAATGCATAATTATTTTTAACTAGTAAAGTTTGAGATATCTTGATGGTTTATTCAGTTGGCACAGAACACTGAAGCAGTTTGGTTCTCCCAAATTCATCCCATATCTATCCTTGGTTAACTGATGATATCATTGGTGACATTATAAGGATTAAAATACTTTATACTTTATTGTCGCCAAACAATTGATACTAGAACGTACAATCATCACAGTGATATTTGATTCTGCGCTTCCCGCTCCCTGGATTACAAATCGATAGTAAACGTTAAAAATTTAAATTATAAATCATAAATAGAAAATAGAAAAATGGAAAGTAAGGTAGTGCAAAAAAAAAACAAGAGGCAGGTCCGGATATTTGGAGGGTACGGCCCAGATCCGGGTCAGGATCCATTCAGCAGTCTTATCACAGATGGAAAGAAGCTGTTCCCAAATCTGGCCGTATGAGTCTTCAAGCTCCTGAGCCTTCTCTCAGAGGGAAGAGGGACAAGAAGTGTGTTGGCTGGGTGGGTCGTGTCCTTGATTATCCTGGCAGGACTGCTCCGAAAGTGTGCGGTGTAAAGTGAGTCCAAGGACGGAAGATTGGTTTGTGTGATGTGCTGCGCCGTGTTCACGATCTTCTGCAGGTTCTTTCGGTCTTGGACAGGACAACTTCCATACCAGGTTGTGATGCACCCTAGAAGAATGCTTTCTACGGTGCATCTATAAAAATTAGTGAGGGTTCTAGGGGACAGGCCAAATTTCTTTAGTTTTCTCCGGAAGTAAATTGTCTTCATTGTCTCTGCATCAAGGAAGAAAAATCTATGTTTATTTACTATTCTTGATTACCATCCCATGATGGGATCCTTTGTTTAAATGTGATATTGACATACTCTTATAGCCATGGCAGGACAGTAAGACACATTATTAACTGCAGCCATATCAAAAAGTGCCAGAAATTTACACAGAGTGTTGGGTATTCATTCTCAATATGTAGGTGGTAATAGTGAATAGGTAGGCCAGTATATCACTAATACATATAATCTGTAACTTCTTGCATAGCTTTATAGGTTTTGAATGTGACTCCCTTCATGCGTGGTTCCACTGGCACATTCACTCCAGCAGCATGGACTCATCAGTGGTTTACTCTGCACTGTAATTATATATATTTATATTTTTGCTTTTCAGTCCATTTTATCTAACCCTGCATGATGCTATTGTGCTTTGTAATTATCTAGTTGTGTATCTTGTAAACCAATGTTGCAGGAATTAACTGTTAGGACGGTGGATGGAGAACAAATCAACTAGACTACTTTGTCCTAGATTACCTGAATTTCATGACTCAGGCGCAACACGTGACATGCTGGAGGATCTCAGTGGGCCAGGCAGCATCTCATGAGGAAAGTGGACAGTCTTTGTTTCGGATTCAGACCACTCATCTGGACCCACTGAGTTCTCCAAGAATCTCCTGCGTTGCTGCAGATTCCTGCATCTGCAGTCTCCTATGTCTCAATAAAGTTCATGACTGTTGTACCTGCATGCAATCAAATGGATGGTATCACAACTCACTTATGTCCTGCGGCTGTTGAAAATGATCGGGTGAGCCGCTTACTGTAGAACTTCCAGGACCTGACTGTTTATGCAGCCCCAGTGTTTATGTGGCTAGTCCAATTAAGTACCTGGCCAGTTGTATCCAACCCTCCCCTATTTCCCAGGACATTAAGGACACCGGACATTATAGATTATATGAGCAATGTATTTAAATGTCAAGAATGGGTGTTTAGTTTATCTGTTCAGTTTTATGTGGTCATTGCTTGGTACCAATGAGGCATGAATATTCCCTGCCATTTTTCAACCTAAGTTTGAATATTGTTCTGATCTTTCTGTACAGGGGCATGGAATACTTCATTGTCTGAGAATTACAAATGGAACTGAACACTGAGCAAATTCCTCACTTCTGACCTTATGTCAGAGGAAAGGTCATTGATGAATAACTAAATTCTACCTTGCAGGCAAAAAGACAAGCTGCTGGAGGAACTCAGCAGATCAAGAGGCATCTGCGGAGTGAAAGGAACAGATGACATTTTGGTATGAAGAATCAGGAATGTCAGCCACTTCCACAGATACTTTCTGACCCACTGAGTTCCTCCACCTTTTGCTCCAGATTTCAGCATCTGCATTATTCTTTCCTGACTATCTCTGAGGCAGGCAAAGCTTAGTTGTTGAGGATCTTCATGGATAAGTCATAGGTTTTTGAACAGGAAGGGGATCAGGTTTAAAAGGTGGATGAGACATGGGATCAGCCATGATTATTAAATCATGCCACCAATTCCTACTATTCTTTATATATATGGGGAAGTTGAAAATGTTTGGGATGAGGATACAGCACTGAAGAACTCCTGCAGCAGTATTCCAGAAATTAGCTTCCAACAACCACCATACAATCATTTCATAACAACACCCTATGGTAAGTTCCCTCCTCAACTTCCATAGATTTCAACGTGTATAAATCTATGCACTTTGATGGCACAATCAGATAAGAACAGTCACTTTAACCTTATTTAATTCTTTTGTACATTTTTGAACCATGGTTAAATCAAGAATAGGAACCAGCTAGTCCATCAATAACCCAAAAGGGGAATTAGTACACAGATTTATTGGAGAGCTGTGTAGCCTGTTAGTGCTCTCAAAATAGTGCACCAATTGAGTGATGACAAGACTGGACTTTTGGGCAGTAATTAAGTATGGATTTGTCTTACTGTTTGCAGGCAGAATGTATCTGTTAATTTCTTTTTGGATGTGTTGTATAACTACCAGTTGAGTATTGTTCTGACACAGATTGACAAAAGGCTCAGCCAGATCTGTAGCACATTCCCAGTCTGCCAGTCAATGTCAAACAAGGAATTGATTGTGGACTTCAAGAAGGGAAAGTCGGGGAACACTGATTTTCAGCTGCAGATATTGTAATATTGTTATAAAAACTTAGCTACATCCAGAATGTGGTATTGGGATTTTAGCTATCAGAATTATATCAGAAGTTGGTGGGAAATATATTAAAATTTATGTAAGAAATTTGGTTGAATAGAAAAATTTTGGCATGCTTAGGTTCACCATTTCATTATTAAAGCTATTGCACATACAATAAAAGCCAAATTTAAAAAGAAATTGTCCCCTCTCCAAGTCAACAAAAGAATTTCGCTTTAAAAACTATTGATTAAATGTTCCTTTTAATTCCTTTTCAAAGGGAAGTTTCAGCAGCTTCCTTCCTGCGAGATGAAAAGTGATTATTTATATCTATGGCAATCTTCACACTAGACGTCTAAATACCTCCTAGAGGATGTCAGTGATTTGAATGGCTGATTATTTGTTCCCTGACTAATAAATAAATACTTTATGCTTTATTTATTTCGGCTATGAAATGCACAGCTGGGAAGCATTGTGCAGGCATGACGGCTTGACTTTTCAAACCTTCTCAGCCTGCAATTATCATACATTTCTTCCCAAACTTAAAGAAAGGAAGACTAGGGGGAGTTCGTTCTGTGCAAATCACTTCCCTTCTCCCTATAAATTAAACCCCAGTGTCTGTGATGAGATATTTTTATTTTTGTTTCACACTGTTAGCCTTTATGTGTTTTCTAGTGATAGCGTGGACAAGGAAAGACGAGATTTGGTATCTGCAGGTACTTTGCAAGCCAGAATGCAATTTAGCTCATGAAAGGGTAATGGTTTGAACTTTTAAGTCAACTTGATCCACTATTTTCCCATGAAAGAAAAATCCCATCAAAACACTTCTCTGAATGACTCCCTCTCAGCCTAACACATTCAAAGGGGCACCATGTTGTTTGTGCGTGTTTGCATGTGTGTGTGAGCACTTTTGACCATTAGCATTGTTGCATCTAGAAAAACTCAAAATATTTATCACTAAGAAGATTTTCCTGATATTCCTGTTCAAAGTTGGGTTTTGGGTTTGCATTATTTTCCTCTTATGCCCTTTGGTCTTAACTTTTTGGTTTAATTTGTAGACACTTGCCTAGAATTTCATTCCCCAGACTGTTGCGTTTAATATCTATACCATGAATATTTTGTATGCTTTAGTGAGACACCTCTTCTCCATTTCCCCCCCAAACTTTAAAGTTTAAATTTCTAATTTATTTCTCATAACTTATCCCACTGATTGGTATCAGATTCGTGCTTTGCTCTGTACCTTCTCTACTAGCTCATATTGTTGAGGTTTGTTAACTTAAATATCTCCCTTTGGGACATTAACCACTACAATTTCTCCATTCCCGTCACCCATTCTAACCTTAGACCATAAGACCATAAGTCCACAAGATATTTGAACAGAATTAGGCCATTCAGCCCATCGAGTCTGCTCTGCCAATTCATCATGACTGATCCCAGCGGCCACTCAACCCCATACACCTGCCTTCTCGCCATATTCGTTGATGCCCTGACTGATCAGGAAACAATCAACTTTCGCCTTAAATATACCCATAGACTTGGCCTCCACCGTAGTCTGTGACAGAGAATTCCACAGATTCACTACCCTCCTTACCTTTGTTCTAAAAGGTTGCCCTTCAATTTTGAGGCAGTGCCTTCTAGTTCTGGATACCCCCACCACAGGAAACATCCTCTCCACGTCAACCCTATCTAGTCCTTTCGACATTCAGTAGATTTCAATGAGATCCCCACACATTCTTCTAAATTCCAGTGAGTACAGGCCCAAAGCTGCCAAACGCTCCTCATATGTTAACCCTTCATTCCCAGAATCATCCTCATGAACCTCCTGTGGACTCTCTCCAATGACAACACATTCTTTCTGAAATATGGGGTCCAAAACTATTGACAATACTCCGTGTGGCCTGTCTAGTGTCTTATAAAGGCTCAGCATTATCTCCTTGCTTTTATTTTCTATTCCCCTTGAAATAAATGCTGTCATTGTATTTTACCTTACCACTTCGGAATGCACAGAACTCCCTTCCCTTTGCACCAACCCAAACAGGCTGAAATTCACAGTGGTACAGTTGTAGTCCGATGGATTGATTACAACCTTGCCAAAGCTAGGCTGCAACTCTTGACTATCCTTGTATACCTTTACCTGAGACCTCACCAATGAACCCTTACTACTATAATCTCATTTTATCAGGAGGTTTGCCCTCGACTGCCTCCAACCTGATAGTGCTCAAACCCCACACATCTATGTCTTACCCAAGATCCACAATTGGATTGTCCTGATAGGACTATTGTTTCTGCCTGCCTTTGCCCCATTGAACTTATTTATCTCCTCATTTCATAACCCTATCCTGCCTTCCCTCATTCAGTCACATTTCACCTACATACAGAACATCTCACATGGCAGTTCCCTCTTTATACACGTCCCCCATCAGAAAAGTCTTAAAGTCTTCTGGTTCTTTCTGCAAACAGATCCAATCATTTGCCTGGCTGAACCTGTTCTTACCCTCTTTTGATTCTTCTCACTTGCTACAAATCAAAGGTGTAACTATGGCATTTGCTGATGCAGACCTTCTGTGGTATTGTTACTCAGTACCTTCCCTGTTACATGGATGATTGCAATGGCGAGTTCCCTGCACCAATGTTGAACTCATCAAGTTTATAACATTTGCTGCTAGCTCCCAATGCACTCTAGTTCACTTGGACCATTTTTGACACTTCTCTCCCCTTTCTGTATCCCTCTGTTTCATTTCAGGAGGCAAACTATCCATTTACATTCACTATAACACCTCTTCCCACCTCATCTCTTGTAAGGATGCACGCCCACTGCATCTCCTTTTCAAGACAAGGACTTCCAGGACGTCAGGTAACATGGCTCCTCTTCTATTGCAGCCAATGAATCTCTCTCTCACATTTCCTCCATTTCTCGGACTTCTGCTCACCTCATCTCCCTCCAGACAAAACAGAGACAGAGTTCCCCTCGTACTCATCTTTCACCCAACTAGCCTCCAGCACATCATCTTTGGTTACTACCAGTGGCTGCAATGAGATCTTCTCCCCTGTATGTCACTTATAAAGCCCCTCCCTCTGTGACACCCTCATACTTTTCCATTCATGCACTTTGACCTCTGATGCATTTCACAACAAATACAGAAGGTGCAGCACTTGCTCTCACATCCTTCAAAATGATCCACGGGCCTAAATAGCTCTTCAAGTCATGTCAAGTTTATTTTAATATACCCAAACATGGTGGGGGACAGTTATATCGAAAAACTTGCGTGCTGCAGCTTCACACTTATGTATGTTCAATCAAACCTCAGAACATAATTTGTGCATGAATTGCACCAGACAAATGAGGAAGATATTCATGTGCATATCCTCCAACCTTGTCTACAGCATTCAGTGCTCCTGATGCAGCCTTCTCTACATCAGCGAGATCAAGTGCAGCCTAGATGGCTGATTCATCAAATATTTGCGCTCTCCGCAGTGGCCACTCTGAGATCTCTGCTGTAACCATTTCAATTCCCCTTCCCATTCCCACACTTAACTGTCCATCTTTGGTCTCCTTCGCTGCCAGGGTGAGGTCCAATGAAAACTAGAGGAAGAACACCTCATATTCTGCCTCGCTTGTCTGCAACCTAATACTGTAATCATCGTATTTTCTAATTTTATGTAACCATCACCTCCGTTATGTCCCTCCCAAACACCTTCCTTCTGATCCTCCGCCAGTTCTCATCTTTTGGACTCCCTCCCTGCAGCACCCTTCCTCCATCATTAATTTATGTCCTCCTCCTCCTCCTCCTGGTTCTATCCATTTACTACAAACACATTTCACTCACTGGCTCTCCCCTCACACATTTAATATGGTTCAGTTTGCCCTTCACCTCTCCCTAATGGTTATCCGCTTCCTTACTCGTCAGATTCCAACATTGACAGCTATTGATAAGCATCAGACATTCTACAGAAGCTGGAAATCCAGAGTAACACTCACAAAATGCTGGAGGAACTCAGCAGGTCAGGCAACATCTATGGAAATGAATAAACAGTGGACGTTTCGAGCCAAGACCCTTCATCAGGACTGGAAAGGAAGAGGGAAGATGCCAGAATAAAAAGGTGGTGGAAGGGGAAGGAGGACTAGCTAGAGGGTGATAGGTAAAGTCAGGTGCATGGGAAAGGTAAAGGGCTGGAGAAGAAGGAATCTGACAGGAGAGGAGAGTGGACCAAGGGAGAAAAGCAGGAAGGAGGGGCACCAAGGGGAGGTGATAGTCAGGTGAGGAGAAGAGATAAGAGGCCAGAGTGGGGAATAGAAGGGGGGGGAGAAAAAAAATTAATGGAAGGAGAAATCGATGTTTCAATTCCGATCCCCATTCTCGTTCCGATATCCCCATCCATGGCCTCCCCTTCTGCCACAATGAGGCCACATTCAGGGTGGAGGAGCAACCTACTCAAATTATGTCTATGTAGCATCCAATCTGATGGCATTAACATTGATCTCTCCTTTTGGTGGATGGCCTGGCATGCAAGCAACAGAAATGCTATACCTGCCTATTCACCTTCTCCCTTACCTCTATTCAGGAACCCAAACAATCCTTCCAGGTGAGGCAACACTTCACCTGCAAACGTGGTGGAGTCATCTATTGTATCTGGTGCTCCTGATGTGGCATCTTCTACATTGGTGAGACTCAATGTAAATTGACCGACTATTTTATGGAGCACATCCATTCCATATGAGAAGAGCGGAATTTTCTAATGGCCAACCATTTTAAATGCTATTCCCATTCCCTTACCAACACGTCAGTCCATGGCCTCCTCTTTTGCCACAATGAGGGAGGAGGAGCAACTACTCATACTCCATCTAGGTAGCCTCCACCCTGACGGTGTGAACATCAATTTCTCCTGGCAAATTTGTTTTTCTTCCCCCCTTCCCTCTTCTTCTGTTCCCACTATGGCCTCTTATCGCTTCTGATCACTTGCCTATTTTTACATCCCCCTGGTGCCCCTCCTCCTTCCCTTTCTCCCATGATCCACTTTCCTCTCCCATCAGATTCTTCTTCTCTAGCCCATTCCATTTTCCATCCACCTGGCTACACTTATCACTTTCTAATAGTCCTCCTTTCACACACTACCCCCTCCTCCACTTTATTCTGGCATCTTCCTCCTTCCTTTCCAGTCCTGAAGAAGGGTCTGAGCCCAAAAGGTCAAAGGTTTATTCATTTCCATTGATGCTTCCTGACCTGCTGAGTTCCTCCAGCATTTTGTGTGCATTGCTCCTCATATTTTCATATTTTGTTGAATGAAAGCAATATCTCCATCATATGGATGTGCTCTTTTTCCTTATGAATCTACTTTTTAAATTTAACCTTACTTTTCCAATTGCTTTGTAATCCTTCTTGATAATCTTGAAAATAGACTAAGTATCTTTGTATTCCTCAGGAACATTTACAAAAGTGGTATATTTTATTTTTGTGCCTCATTTCCAAGTAATTCATTGCTTGTATAATCCCTTGGTTAAGATTTCTACTGCTATGCTGTAGTTATTTTATTTTAGCAGTTTTCTGCAAAAGCAGTGTGTCCTGCTAGTAGAATGTTTTGGTTTTGGCTAGAGATAAGATGCCATGTTATTCAACTTTGAAATGTTGTGTCAGCCAGTCAGGATAAAGTTCTAGAAAGAGTGGAGTGGAGAGAACAGTAGTCCAGTTTGGGGTCTTCTGGAAGGAGTTGTGGAGCGGGACAGAAGGGAAGATGCCACAGACTGCTGTTGGAAGGAGAGTTCCCGTTGCAAGAAGGGCTTTGTGCAGTTGAATGGCTCCAAGGAGGAAGGGCAATACTCCTGAGAGAGAGAGCCAGTTTGCTTGAGATGGTCTTCAAGGGGAGTTTGAAAACGTGGTGGGTGTTTTCACACAGACCATAGGTCCAGTGTGTTAGAGACACACCCCTGACTACTCCAGTATAAACTCTAATGGTTAGGTGCATGTTTGACTGGTTTAACTGTAATGGGCACTTTTTTAATATATTCTTTTTCTTTTTCCTATTAACTGTTTGATAAAGTTGAAATGTGGTATATGACCTGTTATTTCTTGCTAACTGATAGTTATGTATGGGCGGTATTTACACAGCATTCACTCAAATTGAGATTCTGTTAATTGGAACATCCCAACTTTCCTGTTTAGTTGAACATCAAATCATACCGACCCTAGACATATATCGTTTATAAAGGTGACCTTCTCACCGCTGTTAGCCGCGTTAGCTATTGAGCCAAGTTTGCATACCAGCCCGGTGAGAGGGTTACACTTCGAAGATTGCCAGATCAGGTTCACAACATGAACATTACGAGACAGAGATATGAACTTGTGTAGCATATTACTAGGGAACTATCTGTGTAACTGCCCAGTTGTGCATCTCAATGACTGGGATAGGAGGTGCAGAATTAAGCCAACAGTTTTTTAAGCAGAATTTTATTTGGGTTAGACTTGCTTGAACCATAGCAAGTCTTTTACTGCAGAGAAACAAGCCTTTTGACCAATGAGGTCTGTGCCAACCATGATGCCAGTCTAAATAATCCCATCTGCCTCCACATAGTCCCTATTGCTCCATCCTCTACCTGATCATTTGCCCTTATAAATGCCTCTTAAATGTTGCTATTGTATCTGCTGCCACCACCTCTCCTGATAGCATGTTCTATGCATCACTGAAGAGCAATTTCTACTTATTTGACAACTATTATATGTTAAAAAACCACAAAACACTCCACAAAAATGAATCTAGACAATATTTGATGGTGACCCAATGACGATATGAAGATTATTGACACAGAAAGTGATGAAATGATGAAAGAATTGGAAATGACAATGAGAATTATGAAGCTAAGGGATTGGTAGATTAGGAGTGAATATACTGGCAAATGTAATGGTGGTCATGAATGGGATTTAGATGAGTTAGTCTGTATCCAAAAGGCTCTGCGATACATAGCTGTTCGCTAATTTTCTCTCTATTCTTCTTCGTTGTCCAGTCGCCTCCTCTGCTATGGCATGCCTTGGAATGTTTTGCTGCATTAAATGATAAGGTGAACATTCTACAGAACTTTACTTGAGGAATCTATGAAAGGCAGCTAAGTGAGTATTTGTTGCTGGCGCTTTTCTTCAAAATCAAAATCAGTTATAAAGTGAAATATAAATTTGCCTCCACTGATGGCATAAAATGAGTCTTATTGGATCAGTGTCATATGTAATATTATTCTAAACAATCCAATGAGACATGGCTGCAGAAAATAAAGATAGATACCAAAACTGCCTGTTCTTCAATTTCTTTTGGGAGACAGAGATTCACATGCACCTCTCCAATTTAGTCTATTGTACTTGGTGCTCTCTATGTGCTCTCTTCTACATTGGTGAGTCCAAGTGTAGACTAGTTGAGCGTTTTGCAGAGCACCTGCACTCTGTCCACAATAGCTATCCTGACCTTTTGGTTGCATGCCCTTTCAACTCTCCTTACCGTTCCTACACTGACCTGTTAGTCTTCGGCAAATGACAACTCATCCTCTGCTTAGGTAGCCTATAGCCCAATGGTATGATCATATGAAATCTTCCAATTTTTGTGACTCCGTCTCTGTGTTCTTTTCCACCCAGTGCACCCATGGTCACTCTCCCTTTATTTACCTTTTCTATCTTTCCCCCTCTTGTTATCGAGTTTCATCACCTTCCTCCATCTGTCCATCACTCACATGCCCATCTGCCCAGGTTTCAACCCTATCCCAAATGATTCTATCTGCCCATCACCTATCACCTACCAGCAACATACATCAAAGTTGCTGGTGAACGCAGCAGGCCAAGCAGCATCTATAGGAAGAGGCGCAGTCGACGTTTCAGACCGAGCAGCCCTTGTTTTAACACTTCCCTCCCCACCCACCTGATTCCAGTGCCCATTCTTATACCTAAGTGACCCAGTGCAATCAACTAAAATGCTAAATTAGCTGCATTGGTAAAGAAAATTCATTAGGAGTTAGTAGGCACAGAAAACCTCTGGTAACACTCATTATAGCCTCTGCTATCACTCAGGTGTCAGCTACCAGAACATCTTTAGGAATGGCATTGTCAGCAATCTTAAATATGGCATTGGAGCTGTGCTTAGCCACACAGTCATAAGTGTAAAGGAAGTACTATCACACAGTCTTATGGTGTACCTGTGCTGATGGAGATTGTGGAGGAGATGTTGTTGTGAATCTGAAATGACTGGGATCTGCAAGTGAGGAAATTGAGGATCCAATTGCACAAGGAGGTATTGAGGCCAGGATCATGAAGCTCATTGATTAGTTTGGAGGGGATGATAGTATTCACAGATGAGCTGTAGTTGATAAAGAGCATCCTGATGTATACATCTTTGCTGTCCAGATGTTCCAGGGTTGAGTGAAGAGCCAATGAGATGGCATCTGCTGTGGACCTTCGGTAGGCATATTAGAGTGGATTCAAAATGCTTCTCAGGCAGGAGTTGATATATTTAATCACCAACCTCTCAAAACACTTAATCACTGTGGATGTAAGTGCAACCGGGCAATAGTCATTGAGGCACCAGTATAATTGAAGCCTACTTGAAGCAGGTGGGTTCCTTGGATTGCAGAAGCAAGAGGTTAAAGATCGCAGTGAACACTGCAGTCAGTTCATCATCATGGGCCTTTATTATTTGGCCAGGTATCTTGTCTGGGCCAGGTGCTTTTTGTGGGTTCACTTTCCTGAAGGCTGCCTGCATGTAGGCCTCAGAGACTGAAGTCGTAGGATCATTGAGGGCAGTATGAGTTTGTGATGGTTCCTCCATGTATTGACGGTCAAAGCGAGCAAATCTTGCCACAACTGTCGAGCATCCTTCGTTGATTCAAGTTTAGTCTGGAATTGCCACTTCCCCCATGAAATTGTATCTGGATCTCTTGTCAGTTTTCTGGTCACCAGACTTGAATACCTCTGATCTGGTCTCAGCAGATTGTGGATCTCATGGTTTATCCAGGGCTTCTGGTTGGGGAAGATTCTGGACAACCATGTAATGATTCAGATCCACAGTTGAATCCTTGAACATGGCTCAGTCCACTGACTCAAAGCAAACCCTTAATTGCTCCTCTGCCTCCTGCAACCACCTCTTTGTTGTCCTAATCCCTGGAGCTTTGCTCTTTAACCTCTGCCTGCATGCAGGTAGGAGGAGGAGAGCCAAGTGATCAGATTTCCTGAAATGCGCTCTGGGCCATGGATTGGTAGGCATTCCTTATCTTAGTATAACAGTGATCTAGTGTGTTGGGCCCTCTGGTGCTGCAAGTTATATGATGATGGCAATTGGGCAGGGATTTCCTCAAACAAGCCTGGTAGAAGTTCCTGACTATGATTTGAAATGCATTGGGGCAGACTGTTTCTTGTTTGTAGATGGCACCATGCAGTATCTCAAGTGCTTGGTTATAGTCGGCCATTGTTTGTATGTAAACTGCAGTCAGGATTATGGAGAACCCCTTGGTATAGTGTTGCACTAAGTACTATGCTACTGTGGCACCCCAAAAAATGTTGTGGGCTTCCGAAACTAAATGTCATCACCTCCTAAGGCTCATGGCCTCAGGTACTTCTGAACTGACCAAAACAACCACATTTAATCTTTCGAGAAAAGAAAAATGCAAGTATGGGAACAGAGATAAGGTCCAATAGATTGTTGGGGAGAGAGGGGTTGGTAGTCAAGTACCCTGTCAAGAGTCTCGAGGGAGATCAGAAAGTGAGGCCTGGGTCTGACATATTGGATTCAGCGTCCCTTGATGGGGCTTGGGAATAGTGGAGGGAGATGGATATTGGAGTCTCAATGTTCTCTATCAGAGAATCAGGAACTTGGTTTTGGATAGTTGAGTCCATTGTGGGATTTGTAGAGTAAGGGTAGAGTTAGATAATAGGAATATTTAGCAGGGATCTTTGCTTGGCCCTGCACTATTAGCATAGGTACAAGCACAATTCACATCAAAAAGTACCCAGCCAAGCTTCCAGGGTGTTGCAAAATAACTGAGAACTGGACAATATCATGTTTCATTCTACCCAAAATGTATTTTCAATCTCCCAAAATATGAATTTTGATTCATGGTTGAATTTTTAGGTCATTTCATCTCGAATGAGAAATGACTGTAATCATTTAACACTGGTCAGCTTTCTCAAACATAAACTTTGTTATGTACATATTTTTGATATTTTATTTTTGAAATAAGAAAAAAACATGCCTAATTGATGAGGCTACATATAGTTTCGTAAGATCCAATCATTTTGGGACTGTTGAACTGTAACCAGTTCAAATCTTTCATTCAGCATAATTCATATCATTCCTTTCCCAATTATGGATAAAATTGTCACTTTTTCTTACAACTTATTTGACTGATTTCAAGTAGTATTTTCTCAGTATACTTGTACCTACTTACAGTTAAGTTGTATTTCACATCATATATTTATAGTCCAACATCTCTTGGTCTATAGGGTAGTTAAGAAAGTTTATGGAGTGTTAGCTTTCATAAGTTGAGGGATAGAGTTTAAGAGTCGCAGGGTAATGATGCAGCTCTATAAAACTCTGGTTAGGCCACACTTGGGGAACTGTGTCCAGTTCTGGTCACCTCACTATAGGAAGGATGTGAAAGCATTGGAAAGGGTACAGAGGAGATTTACCAGGAAGCTGCCTGGTTTAGAGAGTATGGATTATTATCAGAGATTAAGGGAGCTAGGGCTTTACTCTTTGGAGAGAAGGAGGATGAGAGGAGACATGATAGAGGTATACAAGATATTAAGAGGAATAGATAGAGTGGATAGCCAGAACCTCTTCCCCAGGGCACCGCTGCTCAATACAAGAGGACATGGCTTTAAGGTAAGGAGTGGGAAGTTCAAGGGGGATATTAGAGGAAAGGTTTTTACTCAGAGAGTGGTTGGTGCGTGGAATGCAGTGCCTGAGTCAGTGGTGGAGGCAGATACACTAGTGAAGTTTAAGAGACTACTAGACAGGTATATGGAGGAATTTAAGGTGGGGAGTTATATGGGAGGCAGGGTTTGAGGGTCGGCCCAACATTGTGGGCCGAAGGGCCTGTACTGTGCTGTACTGTTCTATGTTCTATATTAGAGATCTGCATTATTTTGGAAGTAAAGTCCACAGATTTTTGTCTTCTTCATTTTCTCTGATGATCATTGACTTGAAATGTTGACTCCAGCTTTCTTTCTTCACCGTTGCTACCTGACATGGTGAGCGTTTCTGTGTTTGCTCATACCGTTCATGATTGGCAAACATGCGAGATAGTGATGCAGCCAGAGCTTAATCTATTATTCAAAGTAGAACAAAACCACTGGTCTGATCAGGAAATATAATGGCTCAGAATGATCTATGGTGGCAAAATTTGTGCCTGTTATAGAACGATGTAAGGAATATTCTCATACTTGACTCAATGGGTGTTATCTTGAATAGGGTAAAGCATTAACTTATGAAGTTAATAACAAATGTGTGCAAGCTGAACTGAGCTAATCTATAAATAAAATGTTATCTCCACTATTGTGTGAATGGGGGTGCATAAGCCAAGTTATTACAGACAACCTTCAGAATAATGTAATGCTTGCTGGTAGAAACCCAGGGGTTATCTAGAGTTATCTATTAAAATAAGGGAAGTTAGAAAGCACGTGTGTGAGCAGAATTGGGTACAGTGACCCTGCTAGAGAGAGTAAAAAATGATAGTAAACACAAATAAGGAAAGACTGATACAAAATTGCTGAAGGGTTCTAAAGTTCCCGTGCATTCTGTTAAGGATAGTATGAACACTGCTTTGGTGCCATGAAAACTTGCCAAAGATTTTTGTGTCAAAGAGCAAGACAGCAAGAATACAGGCCCTTCGACCCAAATAGTCCGTGCCAACCACAGTGCCGATCAAGCTGGTCCCAATTTCCTGTGTTCAGTCCACATCCCTCCAAGCCTTGCCCCACTATGTACCTATCCAAGTGCTGCTTAAGTCATACTAACGTATCTGCCTCAAATACTAACTCTGGCAACTAGCTCTATACACTCACCACCTTCTGCATGAAAAGGATGCCCTTTGGGTCTCTTGTAAATCTCGTTCCTCTCATAATAAGATGACGCCCCTTCGGTTTGGACTTCCCTACCCTGTTATTTTTGATATTGAAAATCTTGGAATGAAAAATTGTGAACAGTTATGGTCCACTGACTAGAACAAGGCAAACATTATCTTTGCCTGCTCTCAGAAATGGAAAAGTACCCTTTAGTTCTGCGAAGTGACATTAAAAGATTTTTATAAGTTGTTATTGTTTTCCCATCAAGCAGGGCAATAGAGCACCGGTGCAGGCCAGCAGGGAACTGCCTGAAAGTTTTGTGGTTTAATTTACTGCTATGTATCTTAAATAGTTAAACCCCATTCCTGTTGAGCCTTGGTTACAAGTCGCATGATTGCTCCAGCACTTGAGAATAATGCTGATTATCAACCACATAGTTTCCTTGGAGATCTGGCAAATGTCAGAATATCCATTGCCAATGAAAGTGCCGGATGAGGATGTTTACTCAGCATTGTATTATGCTGTACGGCTTCAGAATTTCCTGTGGCATTGCTCAAGGCAAATCAGATGATTCATATTTTTATAAGGAAAGCATGAGAGCTCAAAACAGCAAATATTCTACTGTGGGAATGTAGTTCATGGAGCATTTTCAAAAATGTATCTGTTTTAAAATAGATTAATTAGTTATATTTAGCCATTTTAATATAATTTTAAAGTAGTTTCTATTGCTGTACAGTTCATGCCAAATTAATTGCTTACAGGAGACCCATGTTATGTCGATTTGGATATTGGAAATTCACCCTTATGGAATTCACAAATCATCAGACAAAAATTTGAGATACTCAATAGGATTCACTTTTATGGAATTCAGGGAGGAAGTAGACTAACACAAAATGCAAAATAATGACCCTGTTGGGTGGTAATATTTGGGTATGACATTATCGTGTTGATTAGGTCATGCCTTTACCATGCTCTCTACAGCCCGAGTCCATGTGAACAGATAATTCAGAGTGCCAAGCAGCTTTACTTTTCACCTGTAAAGCATTTTCTCTGATGCATTGCATTGTGGAGAGCTGCAGTTGCTGCAACTAGATCCTTAAAGTAAGTCCTCAACCTGCGATCCACTTCTACTAAGTCACCTGGCTAAACTGCTTCTAAACCACCTTTCTCCAATCAATCCTGATGCTCAAATCCCATTCCTTTCCCTGGAATGTACAAATCACTCCCCAAAAATTTGAGATGCTGAACAAAATTCACTCTTACATAATTCCTAAATCATTTCCTAATCCACAAGCCTACATTTCTTAAATATCATATTGTCTACCTTAATAGAATTTATTTATAAAATACCTTAATAGTAGAGGGTGTCCAAAAGTCAATCTGCTGATTCCGGTAACCACTGTCCTTTGCACATGCACCCTAAGTTATTCCTTTATCAGTACAACTAATTGCCTTCTTAAAGTTACTATTCAGTATGCTTCTACCATTTTTTAAAATGGAAAATGCATTCTAGTTCATAATAATTTACTAAGTTTAAACATTTTCAACATTAAAAAGTGTTGTCCTTTCATAATAATGAACTCTATTAAATCTTCACTTGTTGTCAGCAATAGGTCAATCCATACAACTTTCAAAGAGGAGGGTGCTAAGTTCAGGTTCTATGAGGCTGGAGTACAAGAATCTGATACTCCAATGATATGTTGCACTGGAAAAACAGCTATTTTTAGTATGAGAGGTTAATCCAAGGTGATATCTGCCCTCCTGTGTGGAGGTAAAAAATATCTTGAATGCATTTCAAAAAAATTCATGAGTTCTGCCCAGTCTCTGAACCAATACTTATCCCTGCACCACCATCACGAAGATAGATTTTGTCATCATTACCACTTTGCTGTTAGTGGTAGTCTGCTATGCATAAATTGCAGGTTTCCGACATTACTTCAGTAGCACATTTGAATAGCCCCAAAATGCTTTTCCCTAGTTGTTAAAGCCAGTTACGAAATTCATCTTTTTCTTTCTTAAACCTACCTGTTCTGAAGACTTTTCCATTCTCTCTAGGTGACTGAGATTCCTTAACCCCTGGTATGCCTCCCTGCATCTTTTTCAAGATCTTTGACTTTTCCAAATTACTTTGTCCAGTATTGGTCAAGTCAGTGATATGTAAATATTTAATTTACATTTATTTGGGACCCTGTACCTGTTTATAAGCCATGTATCTTATGTGCCTTTTTAACCACACTTACTAATTTGCTTTGACATCTTCCAAAATTAAATGGCTCCTTTCTTTTAAAATGCCTTCAAAATGGAACAACTTAATTTACGAAATCTCTCATCACTTTTTTTCTAATGCATCATACATTTGAAGTCAGAAGTTTACATACAGCTTAGCCAAATAGATTTAAACTCAGTTTTTCACAATTCCTGACATTTAATCCTAGAAAACATTCCCTGTCTTAGGTCAGTTAGGATCACTACTTTATTTTAGGAATGTGAAATGTCATAATAATAGTAGAGAGAATGATTCATTTCAGCTTTTATTTCTTTCATCACTTTCCCAGTGGGTCAGAAGTTTACATACACTTTGTTAGTATTTGGTAGCATTGCCTTTAAATTGTTTAACTTGGGTCAAACGTTTTGGATAGCCTTCCACAAGCTTCTCACAGTACATTGCTGGAATTTTGTTCCATTCCTCCAGACAGAACTGGTGTAACTGAGTCAGGTTTGCAGGCCTCCTTGCTTGCACGCGCTTTTTCAGTTCTGCCTACAAAATTTCTATTGGATTGAGGTCAGGGCTTTGTGATGGCCACTCCAATACCTTGATTTTGTTGTCCTTAAGCAATTTTGCCAGAATTTTGGAGGTATGCTTGGGGTCATTGTCCATTTGGAAGACCCATTTGCGACCGAGCTTTAACTTCCTAGCCGATGTCTTGAGCTGTTGCTTCAATATATCCACATAATTTTCCTTCCTCACGATGCTATCTATTTTGTGAAGTGCACCAGTCCCTCCTGCAGCAAAGCACCCCCTCAACATGATGCTGCCACCCCCATGCTTCACGGTTGGGATGGTGTTCTTCGGCTTGCAAGCCTCACCCTTTTTCCTCCAAACATAACGATGGTCATTATAGCCAAACAGTTCAAATTTTGTCTCATCAGACCAGTGGACGTTTCTCCAAAAAGTAAGATCTTTGTCCCCATGTGCACTTGCAAACTGTAGTTTGGCTTTTTTATGGTGGTTTTGGAGCAGTGGCTTCTTCCTTGCTGAGCAGCCTTCCAGGTTATGTCGATATAGGACTCATTTTACTGTGGATATACTTCCTCCCTTACCACCATTCAGGGCCCCAAACAGTCCTTCCAGGTGAGGCAACACTTCACCTGTGAGTCGACTGGGGTGATATACTGCGTCCGGTGCTCCCGATGTGGCCTTTTATATATTGGCGAGACCCGACGCAGACTGGGAGACCGCTTTGCTGAACATCTACGCTCTGTCCGCCAGAGAAAGCAGGATCTCCCAGTGGCCACACATTTTAATTCCACATCCCATTCCCATTCTGACATGTCTATCCACGGCCTCCTCTACTGTAAAGATGAAGCCACACTCAGGTTGGAGGAACAACACCTTATATTCCGTCTGGGTAGCCTCCAACCTGATGGCATGAACATCGACTTCTCTAACTTCCGCTAAGGCCCCACCTCCCCCTCGTACCCCATCTGTTACTCATTTTTATGCACATATTCTTTCTCTCACTCTCCTTTTTCTCCCTCTGTCCCTCTGAATATACCTCTTGCCCATCCTCTGTCCCCCCCCCCTTGTCTTTCTTCCCGGACCTCCTGTCCCATGATCCTCTCGTATCCCCTTTTGCCTATCACTTGTCCAGCTCTTGGCTCTATCCCTCCCCCTCCTGTGTTCTCCTATCATTTTGGATCTCCCCCTCCCCCTCCAACTTTCAAATCCCTTACTCACTCTTCCTTCAGTTAGTCCTGACGAAGGGTCTTGGCCTGAAACGTCGACGGCACCTCTTCCTACAGATGCTGCTTGGCCTGCTGCGTTCACCAGCAACTTTGATGTGTGTTGCTTGAATTGCCAGCATCTGCAGAATTCCTGTTGTTTACTGTGGATATAGATACTTGTCTACCTGTTTCCTCCAGCATCTTCACAAGGTCCTTTGCTGTTGTTCTGGGATTGATTTTCACTTTTCGTGCCAAAGTACGTTCATCTCTAGAAGAATGCGTCTCCTTCCTGAGCGGTATGATGGCTGCATAGTCCCATGGTGTTTATACTTGCGTACTATTGATTGTACAGATGAACATGGTACCTTCAGGTGTTTGGAAATTGCTCCCAAGGATGAAGCAGACTTGATATCATTTTCTGACCTCAATCTGATAGAAAATTTGTGGGCAGAACTGAAAAAGCTTGTGCGAGCAAGGAGGCCTACAAAACTGACTCAGTTACACCAGTTCTGTCTGGAGGAATGGAACAAAATTCCAGCAACGTACTGTGAGAAGCTTGTGGAAGGCCACCCAAAACGTTTGACCCAAGTTAAATAATTTAAAGGCAATGCTACCAAATACTAACAAAGTGTGTGTAAACTTCTGACCCACTGGGAAAGTGATGAAAGAAATAAAAGCTGAAATAAATCATTCTCTCTACTATTATTCTGACATTTCACATTCTTAAAATAAAGTAGGGATCCTAACTGACCTAAGACAGGGAATGTTTTCTAGGATTAAATGTAAGGAATTGTGAAAAACTGAGTTTAAATGTATTTGACTAAGGTGTATGTAAACTTTCGACTTCAACTGTATACCTGCATTACTTATTCTGCTACATACCTGCCTGCTTCAATTGTCCACCTCCTTTTGAAGTTTACTCATTTTCAAGCTTGGATCATCTTCAAACTTTGAAATATTGTCCTCTATGCCTAATTTACATCATTGAAATATATCAAAGACTGGTAGTTCAACTCCAAGGGGTTACCAATGGAGATATCCTTCAGTCTAAAAACTATTCATTGCAAATGCAACAAAAGAGATTGGCAGTATTATATTTACTCTGACATTGTCCCTTTGATCCCATGGGAATACATATTGTTCAGAATAGTTTTCTAGTTTGTGCCTTTTTGTGGTTAAATACCAACTGGTACTATTGTAATATATCATACATCACTCAGGATTAACTTTGCTTCTTAACCTAATAGGGAATAGCTTGCTCCACAATCAGTTAATCATTATATAGTCAATCCCAATTATAGCAAAAATTGTAAAGGCATGAATAGCATAGAAAATCACAAACTGTTTTTTTTTAAACAGAATTTGAATAGTTTATGATACAGGATTCCCAAATTGGTTAGTTTATTTAATATATAGTTAACCCTAACTTTCTGAAGTAGCATCATATTCAGGCTCGTTAAATATATCCACCCCTACCACACAACTCCATTAACATTAGACCCTCAGGAGGAGGGGGCAAGTAGTCCAGTAGCTTGGCAGCTTAGTGTGTATTTCTTTCTCATTACTTGCAAACCTTTTGATAATGTTACTGTAATTTATCAAAAGATTCAGGAGCCCCTTGGAACTTGTAGCGGTACCATCCCTGAGAGGGTCATACCCCTCAAGTTGGGAACCACCAACTTACCCCCCCCCCACATTATGCAATGAGTTTTCAATATAATATTCCACCCTTCTCAAACTGCTTCATTTATTTTCAAATTGTTTGCCTGCTGCAACATCTTTCTGATTGCTCTGATTAGTTTTTATTTTACTTTAATATACCAGCTCATGAGAAGTGCATTCATCCCAACCTACAAACATTATCCAATGGTTATAAACAATTTTCTGGGGCAGGTCCTATCGAAAGATGTCAGCCATTTGGCCACAGCTCCACTTTTACCCGCAGTTCCGATCTCCTCCGTGTCTACAACTTTCTTCCTCTCTGTGGTTTTCTCATACTTTTTCAACTTTTGTTCCACCTAGCCATGACAGAGAGAATCAGGAGATACATAAATGACAAAGGAGGAATTGGAGCTAGATGGGTACGTGGGCCATGCTGACAGAGGGGTTGAACCCAGTACATCCTTGGAGATGACAGCTTGCGATCATATGGGCTAATAAGTATTGAGCATCTGAAGCGGACAATTGGATAGGCAAATAACCTAGGAAATGGTTGATGTCAAGAATTGTACAACCTCGCTGCTGGATAACATTCAATCTCATCTCAATCATTATTAATCTTCTGCCAGTGTATAGGGACAAAGTATTTAGTCAGGTTTTTGCATTGATAAAATGAGAAAGGACATGCTCAGCTAATGATATTTTAGAAAACAATAGGGCTGCTCTCACCCTGACCCTAAAGCTAAATTATCACATTCTCTGTATGAACCAACCATGAACTGGAAAAAATATCCGGGATATGAAGTAGCACTAACTTTGAGACAGTAAAGACCTGCATTTACTTCCAAGTCATTGTCACACCTTTTAGCATCAGTAGATATTCAGTTAAAAGTTAAAATCCAGAAGTTGCTGTCATTCCCTGCTCCTCTGCAAATATTAGATTAAACTTTATCGTCATTGTGCCGAGTACAGATACAAAGCCAAAGTAATGCAATTAGCATATAACCAGAAGTGCGAAAGAATAGTATTATTTACAAAATAACTGCGAATAAAAAGTGCTACAGCATACAAATATATAAGTACTGAGACAGAACAATATGGGTGCAGTACTGCTTAGCGCTGTGATGTGAGGTTCAGCAGGGTCACAGCCTCAGGGAAGAAGCTCTTCCTGAGCCTGCTGGTTAATATGTCATAACCTTCACTGCAAAATCCAATAAAATTACCACCTTCATTCCAGAGTTTTTAAACTCTAATAATTCTACCAACAATACTGACTGCTTACATCTGGTGCCCTGCTATTGAGATTAGGTGAAATTAATGTATTGGGGAAAACAGAAAAATCCAGGTAAGAGAGAAATGACAGAGAATTTACATAATCATATGGAATCCATATAGGTTTTCATTTTAACTTAACAGGACAAAAAAAAATCACACAGACTTCATTCTTAGCTTGTAATTGGCTTTGAAGTTTCCTCTACTCACTATATACTACAAGTGTACTTCTAAGCTAACTATTACACACAGATACAATAACAGGCACATTTGCTGGTGGTTACATAATGGTAATAGCTCTTAATTCCAGAATACTTTTCTTATCTCATGGCTTGACTACTGTTCCCTTTCCCTGGATTATTTTGCTTCTTGTTTGGCAAATTCATCATTCCCTTTAAGGCTACACAGACATAGTTGACAAATGCACAGTTTGTGCTAAATAAATAGTGTGGACTTGATTCTAACTTCAATGGCTGTACTCATAACTCAGGCTTGTCCTTGTGTGCAACTGACTTTCTGATGACTTGTTAAATTTACCTGTTTATTTTCATATATTCTTAAAACATATTCTGGTAAGGATAATTAATTTCCTGATAGGCAATACAAAAACACTTTAATCTGCTATTTATAGAATCTTGAATGTGGAGCTAGGTTGCTCTGCTTGTCTGCAACCAAAAGCATATATCAAAAGCAATTAACAGTTGAAGATGTTGTGATTCTGCATTTGGCCGGTGGAGAGCATTCTGCCTGGTAGCATTACCATCTGGTACGGAGACACCAATGAGAGACATCAGAGGGTTGTGCCAGTTCCATCATAGGCACAAGTCTCCTCACCATTGAGGCCATCTTCTAAAGGCAGTTCCTCAAGAAAGTGGCATCCATAATTAAGCACCCTCACCAGGTACATGCTCATTATTACCATCAGTAAGGAGGTGAAGGAGCCTGAAGACCATCACTAAACGCTTTTAGAACAGCTTTTTACCCCCTGCAATCAGTTTTCAGAATGGTCCATAAACCTATGAACATGACCTTGCTATTCCACTTTTGCACTACTAATTTATTGTACGTTATAATAATTTGTTATGCCTGCTCAGTACTGCTGCCACAAAACAATAAATTTCATGACTAATGTTCAGTGACGATAAATCTGATTCTCCAGGTAGTGATAAATTAGTTTTTTAAAAAATAGAAATTCTTAATTGGGAATTCCCTTCAAATTTTGTTTCTTAAAATCCAAAAGCAGTAATTGAAACTCCTCCCTTTTAAAAGACACATTTGATTACACTGTACAGTCCCAAATGATTAATGCATAATGATTTAAAAATGAAGTTTTATTATTGTATATTTCAAATTGTGTTGCAAACTGGTTGAAATTAGTACACAAGCAAAATATTGTAGATGTCGCAAATTCAAAATTATATTTCAGGAAACTCTCAGCAGAAAAGAACAAACTGAAGATCCATGGCACAGTGAAGGAAAAAAGAAACTAAATAACAAAAAGTGTGATGGCATTTTGCATCCCATCCCTTTTTGTTCTCTTTCCCACCACTTTTCACTGCAATTTCCAAGTTGTTTTATCTCTAGCTTTTGCAGTCCTGAAGAAAGATGTTGATCTGAAATGGTAAATCGAATTCTCTCTTCATGGTTGCTGCCTGGCCTGCTGAGTGTTTCTAGTTTTTTTAAAAAAGCATTTTAAATTTATAGTTCTTGCAATCTTTTCCTCTTCATTTTGATGTGGTCTTTGTTTCCATGCTAGTTCCTTAGGTCAGGAAGGTTGAAGCTAGGTATTGCTATGGTGTCTGGAAGTATGTTTAAGCAGATTAGATCAGAGCATTTGTTGATGCAAGTCATTTTCTGCATTGCATGAAATGTCATTATCACTTGGCTCTCCATTCAACAGCCTAAATGAGAACAGACAAAACTGATTTCAACAAAAGCACAATTAAGAAAATGTTAAAAAAAAACAATTTGCTGGAAATCTGAAATATAAACAGGAAAAGAAAATGCCTGACTTGTTGACTGTGTCAGCATTTCTGTTGTTATTTGTAAACATTAATGTCCTGCCCTCTCATTTAAAGTGGCCAAGTTCTTTTAAACACATACAATTACTTAACCTTACAAATATTTTGTAAGATCTCTTTGCAATATGACATTTTTGTTTTGCTCTAGATGTGCCGGCATGTTTCATTTCTAAGCTTATAGCCCGAGGGGTTTTGCCAAAATTTATGATCACAAACATTAACGATAATCATTTCCCAATATAAAAAAGAAACATACAATTACCTGGACTATATTTTTTAAAGGTGAACATCACTTTTTTTTATTTAAACAAGCAATTAAGTTTTACACAAGTTCTTCCTTCAGAGTAAGACTGGTAATACAGGTCCTGTAGATTCTTATGAATGCCCATTTACTTTAATTCCATAAAATCTTAGCAGGCCTGCTTTTAAGGTCTTTGCTATTCAAAAATTAGGTTAGACCCCAGTCAAGTTTGTCAAATAATTTGGAATTATTCAAAGTTATCATATATCTCATGCAATTAAACATTACAGAAATCAATAAAAATTGAAAGAAGAATCTCATAAACACAGGATCTACAAATGAACAACACTGGCAGTCAAAACTAACAATTCCAAATATTGAGAGCAAAACGAACAGGATGTAAGTAGGTTGATAGGATGGGATCTTTTTAATCAATATCATAAAATTCTTCTAATAGGCTTCTTGAGCCACCGAAGATCTATTCCACAGTACTGAAACCCAGAATCCCCATGTCATCCCTTCAAAAAGAGAGAAATAAAATTACTACTTAAATTCAAGTCAACCATTTACTGATCTAGTTAAACAACTTCTCCATCATCACAACAGCAATGGTTTACTCAAATTCTCTAATTAGAAAACAATTTCATATTTTTAACATTTTGAAAGGTATTGATCAATCATGCAGGAGGATGGAGTAGGCCATATGTTGTGGCTTGTGCCTGTAAAATTGCTAATGTACCCATTTTTCAAAACTTGCAATTTTAAAAAGCTTTCCTATATTATGCTGACTGTTCTCTAATAAAGCTCACACTCACTTGATTGTATAGGAAAGGGTAATAGTAATCAGTAATCTTGCGATGACGCACAATGAAAAGTATATGAAGGAAAGAATATACTCAGGTGAAATACCAGATGAATTTTAATTTCCCTTTAGTTTTGAGGCTCAATGTACATTTTTAGCTCCACCAAATATGCTCACTATGGTTAAATGAATAAATATATGAGGAAACTATTATGAAAGAATACTATTCATATTGGTCAACCAAAGCACAAGTACAAATTTGTTTTAAACCAAACTAGTTGACATGTACCATTGCAAATGTACCAAAAATACATTTTTGTAATTAGAGTGGACTGCAGCTGTGCATTTAGTAGAATATTGTACACTTAAGTACATTATAGGAGAGATGTGATTAAACTGGAAAGAGTAGAGAAGATTTACAAGGTTGATGCCAGGGCTAGTAAGTCAAGTTATAGGGAGAGGTTGGCCAGGCTAAATCTTTATTCCTTGGAGTGTAGGACAATGAAGGGTGACCTTACAAAAGAGTTTAAAATTATGAGAGGCATAGACAGGACGGAAGGTAGTCCCCTAGGTACGAGTCCAAAACAAGGGAGCATAAATTTATGGCGAGAGGAACAGATTCAAACCAAACTGAGGGCAACTTCTTCATACAGAGGGTGGTAAGTATATGGTGTACGCTGGCAGGGCAAGTGGTTGAGACAGGTATAATAGTATCATCTAAGCAGTAGTTAGGTACAGGGAGGGGCAGAAAAGTAGGACTAGCTGAATGGGACAACTCTTTGTCAGGCAAAGGTCAGGACATATTTTAAAGTGACTTGCACATGCAATAAGGAGATCAAACTCAACACCCAATTTTACATTAAAAAAATCTAATACCGTTAAGGTATTAACATACCTTGCAATTAAATATCAATTAAGGACTTTGTCACTCCAACTTCAGCAGCTCTACATCAAAGATAAGTGTGGCATTGGCTGGGATGACTCCAGGATGTCCTGTTTCACCATATGCCATGTCAGGGGTACAGGTCAGTTTTGCCCTTTGCCCCAAGCTCATCTGTTATTGAAACAATTTTGATTATTAGTGGAATTCCTCAGCTTACATCCTATTTCTATGTGGTAAAATATGCATCTTCCATAATAGTATAATGTTACTGTTTGTTGTTATCTGATGCTCCTATTTTGCCATTGGCAAACTATCTCTTCCATTTCATCATGCCTTCAGCATCCTCTTTTGAAAAGACTAAATCAAGTTGGATTTCTTTTAAACTGTACTGGCCTCACAGCTCAACTCTTTGATGAGTGATTTTTCAGCCCACATAGTTAAACCAAAATACATTTGGTGTTGATGCAACTTTAAAATTAAATATGCATCTTTAAATGTGTTAATGAATAAGAAATATGTCAACAATTTAATATCTTTGAGACTCCAAATATCCATAATATTTACTGTACAGGCTTTATAGTAAGGTAATTCTGAAATTATGATCATCCAAAAGTACCTGTGCCATGCCTTCTTCCCAGCCTTTAATCACTTCCTGTTTGCCAATTTTGAACTTGAAAGGCTTGTTTCTGTCTCGAGAAGAGTCAAACTTCTTGCCATTCTGGAGCATTCCTGTAAATAACACATAACCCTTCTTAGAAATCATGACAGTCATAAGAACCTGTACAAAATGATTAATGCCTAATATCCTCAAAGTAAATGTTAAAAATTTTACTCCACAGCATCCAGGACATCTTCAAGGAGTGATGCCTCCAAAAGGCGGCGTCCATCATTAAGGGCCCCCATAACCCAGGATATGCCCTCTTCTCATTACATCCATCAGGAAGCCTGAAGGCACACACTCAATAATTCAGGAATAGCTTCTTCCTCTCTGCCATCAGATTTCTGAATGGATATTGAACCCATGAACCCTCACTACTATTTTTTCTCCCTTTTTGCACTACTTAAGTATTAAAATATATATATATAGCACACACACACACACTCTCTTACCGTGATTTATAGTTATTATGTATTGTAGTCTACCACTGCTGCATAACAAATGCCAGTGATATTAAATCTTATTCTTAAAAAAAATCAGAAAAAAACTGTACCATAGCTATTGACAAAATACTGGAAAAGTGCCATTTCTTTATCAGCATGGTTTACACAAAAGGCTAATATACCAAGGTTTATAGTACTGTGTAAGGCTATTTCATTTCATACGCTTGCATAACTTAGGTTCTGCCAGGATTTAAAGGCTTCCTTGCACACTCCCCCCCCCCCCCCACCCCGGCAATAAATGTAGTTTAATATCATCCTATATTCTTCCATGAAGTAGGATGAGAGTTTAATCAGAAGCAAGGATATACATCACATGTATAGGTTGAGATGAAACCTCATGTCGTTCATTGGTCTTTCACTTGTGAAAATGTGTAGGGAAGGCAGGCCCACATGTTATGGTAGACTAAGTTAGCTAAATGGGACAAGATGACAAGCTTGTTGAAAAATAGAGCCTGGGAGTCTGCTAGTTTGTATGGGTCTAATTGTGGATTTCACGTTTGAATTAATTTTTCCTTTTACAGGAAAGTTTCAGAGCTCAGGTCAAATTAAAACTTTTGTTCACAGTGACCTTGACATCATGGCATGGGTCAAGAATATTTGAAATCTCATTCATGATCAATGCTAATAATTTGAAAATTTCTAGAAAAGTTTATTTCATTATATATAATTCCCCCACCCCCCCCCATTTTATCCAAAGTGAAAACCCTTATTAGTTCTATGTATGCATTAATTACTAGACATTGAAACATCAGGAAGACTCTGAAAATTAGCTAGTCAATGATAATTCTCAATTACTGCAATATTCTGTGGTTAAACAATTCTTTACTTAAGGTACAGCAAGATCATGTACAATTCATATCAAGACATTTCTTCAGAATTATATTTTTGAAAACATCACGAAAGCTTACCGATTTATGCAGAGCTGGTTATAATATCTAGGTCATAGTTTTGCCTGTGGTTGTCTGACAGTGTGCATTAAATGCCACTGAAAACTAATATTGTGGTGTGTTAATGAAGTCAACTCTTGTACTGGCAGTTATTATGATAAATTATACAGGAAGGAACACAATTAGAACAAATACAGGCAAAGTCATCATAATTTTGCTGTACTGATGTAGTGAATATGCAGGTTTGTGCAAGAGCTGAATGGTTAAAGGGATGCAGCTATTCTCAGTGTTGTGTAGCTTCAGATTTCTGTACTCCTGCTAACTAGCTACGATAATATGGTATGGTGTGGATAGTGGTAATCTTCACCTTTGTTGTATAACTTTTGAATAATTAATGTTTAATTTGTTTTTCCCCCTCTGGATGCTGTGTAGCTAATGCTATGTACATGCACTGTGGCTGCAAGTAAGTTTTTCCATTTCCACTGTGCTTACATGTCCTTGGGCATATGACAACAAACTTGACTTTGACATTGATTTAATTCTGGGTTAACCAAGCATTATTCAGGCTCACAATCAGAATCTTCATTCATATGCTGGAAGCCTCTGGCGTGCCATCTGAGACTCATTTGTCTTTAATGCTTGCCTGCAGTCTTGGAATAAGGAGCTCATTTGGATGGCGAGCATCAATTTGTTTAGCATTTGTGTTGGAAACAGGTGAACGTGCTAGGGTGAGGGCCAGGTTGAACTGATCACCTCCACCTTGCAAATATTGCGTATATTTATTTACTTTTATTTATTTAAATAAAGGATTTTCCCCCCAAAAATAAAATGACACATCTTCACCAGTATTTTTCAATCACGGTATCACTGTCTGGCATGGGGGGGTGGGGGTTGCTACTGCACAGGACTGAAAGAAGCTACATAAAGGTGTGAAATTATTCAGCTCCATCTTGGGTACTAGCCTCCATAGTAGCCAGGACATCTTCAAGGAGCAGTCCATTATTGAGGACCCCCATCACCCAGTGCCTGCCTCTTCTCATTGTTACCATCAGGAAGGAGGTACAGAAGCCTGAAGGCACACACTCAGTGATTCAAGAACAGCTTCTTCCCGTCTGCCTTCTGATTTCTAAATGGACAGTAAATTCATGAACACTATCTCTTTTTAAAAAATATATTATTTCTGTTTTTGCACTATTTTTAATATATTCAATATATATACATATACTTCCTGTAATTTACTTTTTTCCTTTCTATTTTATCATGTATTGCATTAAACTGTTGCTGCTAAGTTAACAAATCTCATGACACATGCCAGTGAAAACAAATCTGATCCTGAGGTTTTCTCTCTCTCTGTTTACTTTTCTATTCCAACTCCCACTACCACCCCTCCTCATAACCAACCCATAACCCCACCCCCCATGTGGTTCTCAGTGTTCATTACCCACATACCCATCTAGCTGGATTTCTTTTCCCTTGGTTCAACTTCGCTTTCCCCTTCCCCACTCGTCCATCTTCATATCATCCACCTTTCATGTCGTTCCACCTACCATCTGAACATTCTTCCCTCCTACCCATCATCCCTCCACCTATCAAACGCTTTCTTACCCATCCCTCTTTTTATATTCCAGCTGACTTCCTTAACCCTGTCATTTCTGATGCAAGGTCATGTCCGCAAACACCGACTACCCTCTTGCCTTCATGGATGCTGCCCAACTTGCTGAGTTCTCATATTCAAGTGTGGGTAGTCTTTTGTGTTTCCTTGGTGTATGCAGCAAATGTGGATAATTGTTCTGAAAGAAGAGGAATCCTAAAACACTGGTAATTTTTCTCCTTATATTTAATGATATGACAAAGTGCCATAACATATACTTACTGATGATTGTCAAGAAAATTGAAAAAGTAAACAAAAATTAACAATGTACCATCCATGGATTCTTGCCTTGTCAATAGGACAAAAACTCCCCCACAAATCCTTAATCAAGGGTTATCAATACCCAGAGATAGCAGTACATGCATAAACCAGATTGTTATAGAATTTCTTTCACATAAAATCCCATACTGGAGTTTCTTTATATAGTATTAATATAGTAAAAATATTGAGGTCATACATAAGGTATAGAATTGAGTTTTCATGCACTCATGTGTTAATATTCTCATGTTTTCATGTGTTACATTTTTGAAAAAAGGCACTGCAAGACACGGTAAATGTAACAAGGACTGACAGCTGTGACATCTTTCAAATTTGGCTTTTGTGGTTGCCAGAAGCAAAAAAAAATATTGTGAGTACACACAGATAATCCAGCTTTCGTATAAACTAAAAAAATGAAGAGTAACAATGGGTCTGAGTCAAAGATGCATCAAACTAAATAATTCCTCAGAGGAACCTGACCATTATATAAACTCTCCAAATTACTACATAAGCACATCTTTAAGGTGTACCAAATCAAACACAGAAACATTTCATTCTCCAGGTTCTATGTGCAACTGGAGACTAATCTGGAGATCTGCTTATTTCTATCCATCCGCTCATGAATTTGCCTAGGAGACTTAGCAATGTCCTGTTCCAAATCATTTTCATTTCTATGGGACATTGAACTCATTTATACTATCAATTTTGTAATATTGCAAACATGCCACTCACTGCTTAATCAAGTGATGATGCAATAAAATGTAAATTAGAAATAAATTACTTACTTTATTTTAATGCATTTGGTAATGGAGAAAAAAAGCAGAAACTTCAATTCCTAATCAGGTGCTTACCTGGTTAGAAGACTTCTGAAGCTTCTATGTTCTCAGCCCATTAGGGCAATTAACTGACTAACAAATGAAAATAAATAAGCAACAGAAAACAACCAATTAAAAAATGGTGAATCTTGAAAATTCAAATGATGATTGCTTGGAAAGTTTTACTCTTCACTACAAGGATATCAGAGAATTTTAATAAAAGCAAAGATAACACAAAAAGAACTGCAAACACGAGGAAGTCTGCAGATGTTGGAAATTCAAACACACACAAAAATGAGGAAATCTGCAGATACTGGAATTTCAAGCAACACACATAAAAATTGCTGGTGAATGCAGCAGGCCAGGCAGCATTTATAGGAAGAGGTACAGTCGACGTTTCGGGCCAAGACCCTTCGTCAGGACGAAGACGAGACCCTCCGTCAGCCCAAAACGTCGACTGTGCTTCTTCCTATGGATGCTGTCTGGCCTGATGCGTTCCACCAGCATTTTGTGTGTGTTACAAAAAGAACTGAGGTACTTTCAGTGCCTAGAGGGAGGAATACTGGAGAGTCATATGGCATCCATCAAGCTAACTAATATCTTGAAAGACAATGCATTTATGATTTTCCCTAGTTTAGCTCTTCTCTAGTGTGCCTGATGGGTAAACATGAAATAGAATAAAGTATACCTTTATACTTTAACTTGATTGATTTTATATTCTTTTTCTGCACAGAGCCAGTTATTAAAATAAGCTTATTTCTTTATAAGCTGGTTCTTATAAGCTCATGAGTAAATAATATTCACTTGGAGTTGCACATTTCTACCTCAAACCTGTTAATGAATGATATCTTAAGAATTCAGATGATTGAAACCTTGTGATCTATTTTCCTTGTCTGTCAAAATATACTTACAAACCAATACCGCTTTAATTGAATTGCTTTACATTTATATCATCTGCAATACAAATCCATATGCACTGTGTGATATCTGGAAAATCTACTTCTGTGAACTTAGCCAGAATTAAATAGTTGCATAATAATAATAATTTAAAGCAGCTCTGTGGAATGGTTAGCCTTATGTGGAAGACATTTCTGATTGAAGAATGAAGAAATAGAACTTACAAAATTAGTATCAATAATAACACTTTTGTGCAGCTGGACATTGGTAGGAACACAAATTCAAACCTGAGAGGAGTTCCTGGTATCTTTTAGTTGATGTAAATATTATGCAAGTTTTGTTTTGCACTGCATGTGGTCATTGGCACATCAATGTTTATTTAAAATAAACTACTTATTACCTTCATTATATGAAAAAATCTAATATGCAAGACTTAATTAACCTTAACTATTTAGGAAAGTGGTAGATACCATATTTATTGGTACATTGATACAGCTAGTAGAGCTGCCTCCTCACAGCTAGTGAACTGGGCTCAATCCTGATCACCAGTGCAGTCTGCAAGTTTGTTTGCATGTCGTCCTTGTTCCATTGTAAATTGTCTGTCGTATGTATATGAATCCCACCATTTTGAGATTGGGGAAGAATGTGGTATTCACGAGGTTATGAGGAAAATGGGCTAGTGTTTGATACATTTCAAAATGGTCACTATGGTTCAGAGCACTGAAGAGCCCATTTCCCTTCTGTATCTCTCCATAACTATGATACAAAATAAAAAAATTTAACTACAACAGGATCTTCTAACATTGAAAAGAACAAGGTTCCAGAAGAGGAAATATTGTTCATGCAACATGTTATTGACTGAGACCAATAGACAAGCTCCTGTTTGAATTGACACAGACAAATCATTTCTCTGCTATGTCATCCTATGACTTTACCCTTCAGTATGTGCATATATCAACAGTATATGGTATATGGGGTATATGGGGTGTCAGGGAGGGGTAGCACCTCTGGTGGGGGAACATGTCGCGTCCTTTTCAGGGTGGTTAGTCCACCTTTGGTCCCCCACCTGGCACTCAGCTCTCACCTGTGGCTCCCCATAGCTATTTGCATGCGACAGCGGCCACACCCCGGGCAACGGCTTCGACAAGCCGGCTAAACCAGGTGAGGGTAGCCGACGGGTCTCAAACCCTCAGTGACATAGGGAGTTGTCTATCCCAGCATGTGAAGACAGACTCCGGCGGATTGAGCAGACGAAACCAATGGAAGGTCCAACGGTCAAGAAGGCGGTCTCTGCAAGCGTCGTGGAACGTGTAGAGCAGGACAAGACACAGAAGACGTCCTGGTCATCCACTGCGCCTAGTCCCATCTCCAGCTGTCTAGACTCTGTCTTGCCACTGGACCCAGATGAGAATTGGGAAGAGAGAGTGAGGCTGACGCTGCGCAACTCTCCCTCACTTAAATCCAAATCACGCGCTAGTCTCGAAACCATCATTATGGTGTCGAGATCCTCATCGACGTCAATGATGGACGAACAACATATCAACAGTGATTATTTGAGCAGATAACATTTTAGGCCATTGCTTCAAACTTTGGGTTCCATAATTCTGAAATTCTTAATCCATTTCTCAGTAGGAAATCACCAGTATTTTTTCTAATTTAAATATTTTCTGCAATGGTGTTCTGTTGATTAATCATGCTGGTAATCAGTTCCAGCAATATAATGATCCTCGCAATATAAAATAGCTTTTGATCACCATAATTTCTTCCTCATCCTTGAATTCTGACTTGAAGAAAATTCAGTTCAGGACAAAAAAAAAGATCTATTCTTTCACAAATGTAGTTCCTCCAAGGTTGCTGAATGGGAACCTT
Organism: Mobula hypostoma; assembly: GCF_963921235.1. NCBI lineage: Eukaryota > Metazoa > Chordata > Chondrichthyes > Myliobatiformes > Myliobatidae > Mobula > Mobula hypostoma. Next base: position 52,073,116 of record NC_086098.1, on the reverse strand, counting down.
AATTTCAAACAGACATGCATTTGGCTTCAGTATTTACCTCAGAAAACACAAAAGGTAATCATTACTTTTTTAAATACTTAACAAGTTTTAGGCTACCAGAAGTTTTGAACAGACCATTTAAGAAAAAAAAAGAACAAATATTGCACATTGTTCATATAACTGCAACCTGTTCATAAGTAGCAGGTTGCTCATTCACTTAATACCACATTTTTTTCAGAGAACCAGAAGTGGAAGCAGTTGCCACCCTTCTCTTTTCTTTCAAAGAAAAAGACCTTTGGTCATTTCTCAGTTTTCTCTGTTCACGATAGAAAGAGATCCAGTTTGTTGATGTTTTCCCAATGGTTGTAACATTGTGGTTTACCTAAAAAGAGGAAGCCTACCATCTGCAGTAGGCATCTGTTCTCCACTACATTATGATCCACAATTGATCCTACCAGTGGAGAATACATGCAGTTTACAGAAACTCTAAATTATAACATACAAAATTTTCACCCAGTACAGTACTTACTCATTAAGCAACAAAATTGAACCAGTTGCTCCACAACTTAATAGTGGCCCGTTTCCCAGATGAGAGAGCAACAATATTTTCTGAATACTATGGTAGGAAATTGTCACAGGCATTAACCTTTATTGATTAACTGCCTCTTCATGATTTGAGTAAGAAATAACTATTTCATAGCAATTCAATGTTCTTGTTAAGCTAAAAGGCAGAAATGGGGAACAAAGCAGCAGCGTGCTTACATGATGTTAACAAAAGTCATGACATATGCCGGTGATATTAAACCTGATTCTGAAATACCAGTATATCCTTTACACAAACAACAGGAATTCTGCAGATGCTGGAAATTCAAGCAACACACATCAAAGTTGCTGGTGAACGCAGCAGCCCAGGCAGCATCTCTAGGAAGAGGTACAGTCGACGTTACAGGCCGAAGGGTCTCGAAGGGTTTCCTAGAGATGCTGCCTGGCCTGCTGCGTTCACCAGCAACTTTGATGTGTGTTGCATATCCTTTACACATCTTATTACGCAAGAAATAACTTTGTTAAATAATTTTGTCAAATAACAACAATCTAAATAGCATGAATAGTTACTTACATGCAAGTGCTACAGAAAAATCAGTCTGGGTGAATATGTTCATATGTAGATATTCACTAAAAAATCTGTCCAGATATGTTGCATGGCAGTTAGCCAATTGTGCTGATCATTGAAGTTTTCAAAGATGGGAAGTTAATATTTATGCACAGTAAATCCAACTAAAATTGCCAAAGACCACGTCAATGAAAGTGGAATTTTAAATAATAGTCATAGAAAAGCACAGCACATCTTGTCCATGCCAAACAGTTTATACTGCCTACTCCCATCGATCTGCACCCATACATAACAGAGCACTCCATACCCCAACCATCCAAGTACCTATTCAAACTTCTCTTAGTGCTAAAATTGAGCTCGTTCACAACCCTGAGTGAAAGTATTTCCCATCCTGTTCCCCTTGAACCTCAACTTTGATCCTTAACCCATGACCACTGGTTGTAGTCCCACCCAACATCAGTGAGGGGAAAAACCTGCCTGCATTTATCCTACCTTTAGCCCTCATAATTCTGTATACCTCTATCAAACTTCCCCTCAATCTTCTACGTTCCAAGTAATAAAGTCCAAACCCATTCAATCTTTCCTTACGACTCAGGTCCTCCAGACCCAGTAACATCCTTGTAAATTTTCTGTGTACTCTTCAACCTTATTTACATCTTTCCTGTCCTTGGGTAACCAAAACTGCACACAATATTCTAAATTAGGCTGCACCAATGTCTTATACAACTTCAACATAACATCCCGTCTCCTGTACTCAATACTTTCATCTATGAAGGCTAATGTGCCAAAAGCTTTCTTTACGAACCTATCTACTTGTGACGCCACTTGCAATGAATTATGGACGTGTTCCCAGATCTACTGAGTTCCCCCATGCCCGAACATTTCAAGGGCAAGACCTACCAAAGTGCAACACCTCCCACTTGTCAGAATTAAGTTCCCTCTGCCACTTTTCAGCCCATTTTTTTCCAGCTGGTCCAGCTCCTGCTTCAAGCTCTCATAGTCTTCCTCGCTGTCCACTACACCCCCAATCCTGGTGTCATCTGCAAATTTGCTGATCCAGATTACCACATTATCATCTAGACCATTGATAGAGATGACAACAACAACAGACCTAGCACTAATCCCTGCAGCACTCCACTAGTCACAGACCTCCAGTCAGAGAGGCAACCACTCTCTGGCTTCTCCCACAAAGCCAATGACTAATCCAATTTACCACCTCATCCTGAATGCCGAGCAACTGAACCTTCTTGACAAACCTCCCATGAGGCATCTTGTCAAATACCTTGCTAAGCTCCCTGTAGACAGCATCCACTACCTTGCCTTCGTCAACTCTCCTGGTACCTTCCTCAAAAAATTGTACAAGATTGGTTAGACATGACCTACTATGCACAAGCCATGACCATCCCTAATCACACAAACACAAGAAAATCTGCAGATGCTGGAAGTTCAAGCAACACACACAAAATGCTGGTGGAACGCAGCAGGCCAGGCAGCATCTATAGGAAAAAGTACAGTCGACGTTTTGTGTTGAGACCCTTCGTCAGGACTAATGGACAAAAGAGATAGTAAAAGATTTGGAAGTGGGAGGGGGAGGGGGAGACCCGAAATGATAGGAGAAGACAGGAGGGGGAGGGATGAAGCCAAGAGCTGGAAAGTTGATTGGCAAAAGGTATACAAAGCTGGAGAAGGGGGAGTATCATAGGCCTTGGAAGAAAGAAAGGGGGAGGGGAGCACCTGAGGAAGATGGAGAATAGGCAAGGAGTTATTGTGAGAAGGAAAGAGAGAAGAAGAAAAAAAGTAAAATCTGGTGTGATGTACTGTGTCCTGTGCTCCCAGTGTTGCCTTCTATATATTGATGAGACTAGACCGCTGAACACCTATGCTCTGTCCGCCAGAGAAAGCAGGATCTCCCAGTGGCCACAAATTTTAACTCCAAGTCCCATTCCCATTCTGATATGTTAATCCATGGCCTCCTCTACTGTCGAGATGAAGCCACACTCAGGTTGGAGGAACAACACCTTATATTCCGTCTGGGTAGCCTCCAACCTGATGGCATGAACATTTATTTCATTTATGTCCGTTAATGCCCCTCCTCCCCTTCTGACCCCAACTCTAATTTTTATTTTTTTTCTTCTCTTTTTCTCTCTCACAATAACTCTTTGCCTATTGTCCATCTTCCTCTGGTGCTCCCCTCCCCTTTTCTTTCTTCCAAGGCCTTCCATCCTATGATACTCCCCCCTTCTCCAGCCTTGAATCCCTTTTGCCGATCAACTTCCCAGCTCCTGGCTTCATCCCTCCCCCTCCTATTATTTTGGGTCTATCCCTCCCACTCTCAAATCTCTTACTATCTCTTTTTTCAGTGAGTCCTGTTGAAGGTTCTCAACCCGAAACGTCGACTGTACTTCTTCCTATAGGTGCTGCCTGGCCTGCTGTGTTCCACCAGCATTTTGTGTGTGTTGCTTGACCATCCCTAATCAGTCCATGTCTATCCAAATACTTATATTTCCAGACCCTTAAAATACCTTCCAACAACTTTCCCACTACTGATTTCAGGTTCACTGGCCTATAACATTCTGGTTTATTTTTAAGAGCCTCATTTAAACAGAAAGAACGACATTAGCTATCCTCCAGTATCTCATCTGTTGTTAAGGCTGATTTGAATATCTCTGCAAGGACCCCTGCAATATCTGCACTTGTCAGGGTGTCCACCCTAATTTGCCTCAAGACAGCAAACACTTCCTCCTCTAATCTGAGGTCCATGACCTCACCGCTGCTTTACCATACTTCTACAGACTCTTGTGTCTGAATCCCGAGTAAATACAGATGCGAAAAATCCATTTAAGATCTCCCCCATCTTTGTTGGTTTCCAGAGGACCAATTTTGCCCTTTGCAATCCTTTGCTCTTAACATACTTGTAAAATCCCTTGGGATTCCCCTTCACCTTGTCTGCTAGGGCAACTTTGTGCCTTCTTTTAGCCCTTTTGATATTGTAAGTGTTAATAATGATAAATTTATTGACCAACAATAAATCTTTTAGGTTCTAGAGTAAGCTACTAAAAAAAGTTATAATTATAAAGTAATTTTATTATTTATGCATTTCATTCTTTTTACCAAATACAGACATTAATATTTTTTCATACAGGGGGAGAATACTTGGCATAATTGAACTTCGTAAGATATCTTTTGGGTTTGACAACTCCTGAATTTGACAGATTACTAATGATTCCCAAACAAAAATATACAAAATAAGAGACACTTAAAGCTCAAACAACACAGCAACACACATCAAAGTTACTGGTGAACGCAGCAGGCCAGGCAGCAACTCTAAGTCGACGTTTCAGGCCGAGACCTTTTGTCAGGACTAACTGAAGGAAGAGTTAGTAAGAGATTTGAAAGTGGGAGGGGGAGGGGGAGATCCAAAATGATAGGAGAAGACAGGAGGGGGAGGGATGGAGCCAAGAGCTGGACAGGTGATTGGCAAAGGGGATATGAGAGGATCATGGGACAGGAGGTCCGGGGAGAAAGACAAGGCGGGGGGGTGAACCCAGAGGATGGGCAAGGGGTATAGTCAGAGGGACAGAGGGAGAAAAAGGAGAGTGAGAGAAAGAATGTGTGTATAAAAATAAATAACGGATGGGGTACGAGGGGGAGGTGGGGCATTAGCGGAAGTTAGAGAAGTCGATGTTCATGCCATCAGGTTGGAGGCTACCCAGACGGAATATAAGGTGTTGTTCCTCCAACCTGAGTGTGGCTTCATCTTTACAGTAGAGGAGGCCGTGGATAGACATGTCAGAATGGGAATGGGATGTGGAATTAAAATGTGTGGCCACTAGGACACTTAAATGTGTGGACACTTAAAGCTCATTTGTTTTGGTTCCCTATTAATTATGTGTATTTACTAAATAGGGCAAAACAACTTTCCAAAGGAATCATATGGTGTGGAAATGTACGAAAGCACACAGTGAGGAAAGATACGGTTGGAATACATGTTGGGTATTTGTTTTTTGCTTTGCAATAAAACACTGTTAATAAAGAATAAGACAACTTTATCTGGTTGAATTTGCAAACTGCAAGTTTTGTAGGCAACATGGTCCACATTATAGAACAGGGAAGGATGATTAAAATAATGTCATATTCAACAGATCAGAAAATAAATAATTGGACAGTAACCCTGCAGTGTACATCTGTATGCAAGACCAGATTTTCACTGTACGTGACAGCAATAAACCAAATCCAAATCTCACCTGAAGTGCCCTGTCTTCAACTAATCTCAGATTCTTCAAATAAAATTCTAAAAATAAAATGTGCAGCAGCTACTTGAAGCAAAGACAAAACACTTTCGATAATTCATTAAAATTTGCTGCTATTTTAATTCTTTCAAAGCCATGCAAGAATAATTCTTGCATTACAAATTGAAAAACCAAATTGACACTGCATTGAATATTAGTTTGCATAATTAACATATCGTTAGAGAATTGTTGAATGGGCTAAAGGAACTACTGTACAATACAGAAGCTGAATTCATTTTCTTCAGAAACTTTCCAGAGCAATAGCCAGTGAGCTGTAAAAATACAGACATCCCACCCCGCAAAAACTCATTTCAGGGAGGTAGCACCCCCGTCTCAGCAACCCCATATCCTCCCCCCCCCCCCCCACGATCGACCTCCAAGGGTGTGTGTAATACTTTGTTTAGTAATTTTGTCTAATCTGTAAACCAAGTTGGATATATGCAGAAAATGTGACATTAAAATATGTACTTAGTAGGACATCAATAGCGTAGCTCCTTAGCAGCCAGCCAGCTAGTTTAAATAACGTTAGCTATGCTAATGAACGAATGACACCTGTTAAACTCACCTCAACATGTCTTTTACATTTTAACCCACCATAGGCAATAGAAAAGTCACTGTTGCAAACAGTGCAGCGAGCAACACTGTCATTATTTTTGAGGTCGACTGTAAAGCCCGCCCACAGAGAAAACTGATAGGTCTACTTAGCAGGGGTCCGCAATTGTTTTTGCACCACAGACCGGTTCAGTATTGACAATATTCTTGCGGACCAGCCGACCGGGGGCGGGGGTGTTAATCACAACCGGAATATAGGTGATAAGTCAATAGCATCATAACATTTTAAGTAACGTTTGGATAATAAACACACAGTGCATATTTTCCCCGTATGAACATACAAAATCATTGCAACACACCAATATCACTTAATCAGTGGGAGCCCTGGGCTTGTTTTCCCGCAACAACACGGTCCTATCGAGGGGTGATGGGAGACAGCGATACTCGAAGGGGTTCCTTATGTCCAGTCTATTCTGCAATTTAGTTTTCATTGCATTCATTGCAGAAAACTCCACTTCACAGAGATATGTTGGAAATGGAAGCAACGTTTTCAATGCTTCCGTGGCTGTCTCAGGATATCAGCCTTGTCTTTGATCCAGAATGCCGGCAGAGATGTTATGTCAAACATACTTTTCAGCCCACCGTCATTTGCAAGCTCGAGGAGTTGATCTTTTTCCCCACACTGACATGGATGATTCACCAGGGACATTCACAAATGGGTCACGGACCCATTCCTTTGCATGTCTCGGGTCACTGATGACCTCGCGTGCGTTCAAGTTCAACAGTGGGTGTAACAGGGAATGAGGAAAGGTGCAGCTGACTCATATCGTTTCATATCACCAAATCATATAGTTTCCTCGCAGCCCGGTGTTTGGGGACCACTCTTAGCACGAAGAGAGACCAATCAGGATGCTCGGTCTCCCTCTCCCGCTCAAAGAAATCTAATTCCGGGATATTGTATATAATTTCCGGGCATCAGGAAGCCACTATCGATATGCAGGAGACTTCCGGAACTTCCGGGAGAGGTGGGATGTCTGAAAATATAATAGAAACTCAGGTGGTCCAAAGAAAATAATTTCCTTCCACCTACTCATAGTCTTGGTATTGATATAACATTTCCCTTCATGCCATCTTTAACTGGCAAGGAATTACTGAATCTGATCATCTTTTTAATCCAAAAGATGCCACTGTTGAACTTCGTTGTTTTGGTGGCCAGCTGATAAACATATTACCCTTATATTGCTTTGAAAACAATTTCAGTCATTTAGTTCATTTGGATAAATGATAATGTCTTTACAGACAAGCAGCTATTTCAAACCAACCAGCATTTTACCAAAGGACAATCTTTATGAAGAAATCTCTATTCTATCCAAACTAAATTTTAACAATTTTTGAATTCTAACAGTCCCTCATAATCTTCCCCTAATTTTCTTGTGATCTACCTTTCCCTCCAGTTCCTCTGTTCACTGTGTTTCACTATTCTTCCTGATTTTCCAAATGGTCAATCCACTCCAGAAATCTCAGTTTCATTTCCTTCCATCACCATCTTCTGAATTCCAAGCCCCACACAATGTTCTGCTCTCCAAAGATTCAGAATACAAAGTATATTTATTTTCAAAGTATGTATACCGAACACAACTGTGATTCATCTTCCCACATGCAGCCTTGAAACAAAGAAACACCATGGAACCCGTTCAAAGAAAACATCAAACACCCAATGTGCGAAGAAAGAACAGATTGCGCAAAAGGTGAAAAGCAAACAAAAACACATAGAATATCAAATATCAAATCGAGAGTCCAGGAGTATTCAGTTCTGTGCCACACTGCTGGACAACTGCTGGCCGCAGATGCAATCTTCACTGAAGCGCCCCAATCAAACTGTTAAAAAAAACCAGCAAAGTAAGGGTAACCAGAATCCAGAAACACACGCAACATGAATCTGAGGGTCCTCCAAAATAAATCCACATCCATAAGCCTCACCGACTCATCCTTGCAACATTGAACCCAGGCTCCTGCACTTCCCTCTGTCAGCAGCAAGCGAAGAGAGGAAGTCCGATCAAATGCAGGCAGACTGTGCCAAACACCGGTCCATCCTCCGGTATCCATCATCAACTTCAATCTTGCTCAATGCCTCAATCGCAGAGAAGCAATGGAGCCGATCATTGGCTCACACCCTGCACACTGCACTCCCAACCTTACAGAACTCCATCAGAGGCAGCAAAGTGCCAGATCACTCAATTGGCTGAAAACCACTCTATCCAAATGTAAATCGCAGGCTCCAATCGCACACAGCTTAGTATTAGAATCATATTTGAAAGCAGCAAGAGAAGTTCTTTCAAGAATTGTCTGCAGGATGTTGCCATTGGCTGCGTTATTCGCTGGCACCATCTTGCAATGGGCCAACTTTACCTGCAGGCCCATTTCTTTGGCTAGGTGTCTTCACTTCAGACTCTGAAACCTTTCACACATCTCCATAATTCACAATCCATGTGATCCCCTTCTTTTCACTTGCTACTCTCTCTGCCTCTATTCATTGCTCTGCTGACAAAAATATTGCTGAGCTCAATTATTCTGACACTTGCTCACTTTGCCAACTCTCTTCTGAACTTGCAGCACACTGCTCATTAATGACCGACCCCAAATTTGTCTTCAAATACCCTGAACGTGCTATTGGGATCGAATGCAGAGAGGTCCTCAAACATTTCTTCATCTCTCTCTCTCTGGACTATGACTCCATAACACAACATCAGACCACTTTGTCCTGTAGAATTACCGACCTTATTTCTTCAGAAGATCCTTCTGCCATAGCTCCCACACAGAAAAACAGACTGCTTCTATCTCTTCTTCCAGATCTACAAATAGGAACGTTTGGATAGACCCATCGATTCCACTTCCTTTACCATTGAATTTTTCTCCCAATCTTTACTCCATTCCCACTTCCTTTGTAATATCGTTTCCCAATTACATTTCTGGTGCTCTCTGCAACTGGGTTTCCTAGATCCAGCTGGCTTTCCTTCATTGTGGATATCCAATCCCACATCCAGATGGGGTCCAAAGGACTTCTGATTCTTCACTGAACTGGGTTCCACCAGGCCCCTCTACTACCCCTTCTCATTTTCCTGTCATTATATCAAGCAATATTTCCTTCAACTCATTTTCTCCAAGTCAAAGTGTCACTTTGGGAACTTCTGTGTAAAATCACTCCCTCAACACTTTTTAATGATGCATTTGAATATTTTTGGTGCTGCTTCCACAGTCATGAGAACCTCAAAATGGCATTATTTATCCCGTCAATTTCTTCTCACCTCTCACTTTCACATGCTCCGTATGTGGTTCTTCCCTTCCCTTTTCCGATTACTCTAAATCCCACTTACCGCACAGACCAGCAACTAGTATTTAATAGAAGCCTATAGACTCCCACAGCTATCCTGAATATACCCCTTTCCTGCAAGAACTCCATTCCATTCCCTCAATTTCTCCATTTGAATCACATCTGTTTTGATGACAAAACTTCCACGTCTTCTTTATTCCTCCTCTCCTATCAGCGTTCTGAAAGAACCGTTCCCTTCAAATCACCCAGTTTGCTCTTCCACCTCCACAAACCACTCCCCCTTTTTACAGCACTTTCCTATGCAATACCTATTCCTTTGTTATTCTTTCAGGGAGCGGAGCAATATTTCCAGATGAAGCAGCTATTCATCCATGGTTCTTCCAACGTAGTGTAGTGCAGTTAATATTTCAGATGTGATCTCCTCTGTACTGAAGAAAGAAAATCTCCATTCAGTCTATATGAGTGATCCTAAGCTTCTAGCCACCTGCTATTTCAATTTTCTAACTCATCCTGGCCTTTCATATTCAGTTTCCCACTTAAATATGACACAAGGTAATCTACTGGTAATCTTAAAAACAATTTCTCTCTCTCTCTCTCCCCACAGATTCTGCCCACTCTTTTTGGATGTTGTTTTGAGATTTCCATCAACTGCTGTGTTCTGTATCTCCAATATCCAGTTTGCTTATTTTCCACTCTATCTATCCTTGTTCAACTTAACTGTGCCGCAATCTGTACAACCTCGTATCCACCCTACCAAAGACGTCCTTGCTCCTCTCCATCCTTCCTCTTCTCTGCAACTTTAAACATCTCATTTTTCCACTTCTAATGCAAGGTCATTATCCTGAAATATTAATTAATTTTCTCTTTCCAGAGATGCAGCTTGACCTGCTGAATATTTCTAGTACTTGTATTTTTATTTCTATTCTATCCACCTTGGTAATGCCCAAAATTTGAAAGAGCAAACAAAGTATATAACTATGAAAACCTGCTTTGAATGAAAATCAAAGACAAATCTTTATTGTTTGTTTCTGAAAGGATTGCTTGAAGCCTTTTTATAACTTTTTGATGGCAACTAGATTTTCAAGGTAAAGCAATTAATTACGCTAACTAATAAAGTGTCATTTAGTGTAAGATGGAATGACTGTACTTTGTTATAGACGTAATTGGTCACGCATAGAAAGTCATGATTCAAGTTTGGTAAAAATTCAACTTGAGATTGAGTCTAAATGTAAGGACGAGTACAAATTGAATGATATTTCATGTTATCCAAAGATTCGAAGTATATTTATTATTTAAGTATGTAAGTATTCAGTATACAACCCTGAGATTTGTCTTCCCACAGACAGCCACGAGACAAAGAAAACCATGGACCCGTTTAAAGAAAAAAAAAATCAAACCTCAATGCATAAAAGAATCATGCAAATGTCAAAAAAATGAGCTAAAAACACAGAATACAAAACACTAAATCACAAAGGCCTCGCAAGAGTCCAGGCACATTCAGTTCAGTTCAATCTAGCACCATGTCTCTTGCTATCTGCAGGCCACAGTGCTAGTCCACCCCAATCAAAATTGCACACAACAGCAACAGAAGACGGAGCAACCAAAGACGCATCATAACATGAACTACAGAGTTCAATCCACAAGCCGCGCCAATAAACCTGGCCCAAGACCTATGGACTCTGGCAGCATTGAGTGAGAGGGGGAGGGGGAAGGACTGTTCGTATGTAGGCACCTACCATTGCGAGCAAGAGAAAGAGAGAGAGACCACTCACACAGGTGGACGGCACTGATCACCCACCTTGCCTTCTGCCCTCATGCTCACTGATTTCAATCTTCCTTGACATTTCACTCGGCGGGATCCGTGAGAAATGGACTTGATCTTGGGCTCGCACTCCATCTGCAGGCTTCTTGGCTTCCAGGCCGCACGCTTTGCACAAAACTTCACCAAATTCGGAGGCAGCAAATCCCTAGGTTGCTCCATTGTCCCGAAAACATACCACCAAAATGTAGATCACAAGCTCCAACATTAGCAGAGCCAGATTTAAAAGAAAAAGATGAAGTAAACAAAATGAAAGAAGTTGTTCATGAACCGCCTGAAGGATGTCACCCTTAGTTGCGCTGTTTGTTGGTGCTACCATTTTCCTTTGATAAAGTATATTACCAAACACAAAATGGGAAAATATTTACTCTTTGATTAGGCAGGTGGAAGCAGCAAGTCAAAAAGAGACAAATTATGTTGATATAGAAACATGTTGAAATACACATCTCCATTCTAATATTAGTCTTTAAAGATCAATTCCAATGTAATATGAAGTAATGCATCGAAAGAAATGATTAAATTTGATTCCAGGTCTAATAAGAGCTCTCTTGACTGTAACAACTGTTAGACATCGCAAAAGTTCTACAGGGAGGGAAAATTATTAGATATCACATTCCTGCTGAAAGCTGTGTGTCCAAAACCCTGAGGTTCATATGTGAACAATAACAATTTTGATGAAGCACTACTGTGCAACCAACATCAGTGGTGCCAAAATATTGATTTCAAGAAAAAAAAAGGCAAAATTACAGTAAAACCAGTGACGAGTGAAAAAGTGAAAGTGCTGGAAAGTTTGAAAAACTTTAGGCTAGATAAATCCCCAGGACTGGATTGGATATAGCCCAGGTAACTATAGGAAGCAAAAGAGGACCTTTGGTGATGATCTTTATAGCCCTACAGTTCACATGGGTAGTACCACATGATTGGAGCATGGCTAATGCTATTCCTTTGTTCAAGGGAGTAGGCACAACCCTGAGAATTACAGACCTGAGAGTCTGACTTCAGTGGTGAGCAAATTATTGAAGAAGATTCTTAAAGACAGAATTTATGAGTATTTGGAGAAGTATTGTCCAATTAGGGATATTCAGTATGGTTTTGTGATGGGCAGGTCACGCCTCACGAGCCTGAATGAATTCTTTGAGAATGTGACAAAGCACGTTAACGAAGAGAGGAGAGAGCTGTGGATACGGGGTATATAGATTTTTGTAAGGCATTTGACAAGCTTCCCCATGTTTGGCTCATTCAGAAAGCCAGGAGGCATGGGACCCAGAGAAATTTGGTTATGTGGATACAGAATTGATTTCCCCATAGAAAGCAGAGGGTAGTAGTAGTTGGAGTGTATTCTGCCTAGAGGTCGGTGACCAGTGGTGTTCTGCAGAAATCTGTTCTGGGACTCCCTGATTTCCATAAGTGACTTGGATGAGGAAGTGGAAGGGTATGTTAGTAAGTTTGCAAATGGCACAAAGGTTGGTGAAGTTTTGAATAGTGTGGAGAATTTTTGTAGGTTGCAGTGGACACTGACAGGATGCAGTGTTGGACTGAGAAGTGGCAGATGGAGTACAACCCAGAAAAGTGTGAAGTAATTCATTTTGGAAGGTCAAATTTGAAGGTAGAATACAGGGTTAATGGCAGGATTCTTAGCAGTGTGAAGGAAAAGAAGAATCCTGGTATCAACATCCATGAATTGCTCAAAATTGCTGCGCAGCTCAATAGGGTTGTTAAAAGGGTGTATGGTGTATTGGCATTCATTAGTCAGGGATTGAATTCAAGAGCTGCAAGGTAATGTTGCCGTTCTATAACACCCTGGTTAGACCACTCTTGAAATATTGCAAACAAAATCTGTAGATGCTGGAAACTCAAGCAACACACACAAAAAATGCTGGTGAACGCAGCAGGCCAGGCATCATCTATAGGAAGAGATAGTAGGAGATTTGAAAGTGGGAGGGGGAGGGGGAGATCCGGAATGATAGGAGAAGATAGGAGGGGGAGGGTTGGAGCTAAGAGCTTCGTCCTGGGATGAAAAGTCTCATCCTGAGAGCAAATGCGGCGGAGACAGAGGAATTGCAAGAAGGGGATGGCATTTTTTGCAAAAGACAGGGTGGGAAGAGGAATAGTCCAGTTAGCTGTGACAGTCCGTAGGCTTATAGTAGACATCCCTTTTGCCAATCAACTTTCCAGCTCTTAGCTCCATTCCTCCCCCTCCCACTTTCAAATCTCTTACTATCTCTTCTTTCAGTTAGTCCTGACGAAGGGTCTCAGCCTGAAACGTCGACTGTATTTCTTCCTATAGATGCTACTTGGAATATTGTGTTCAGTTCTGGTCACCTCATTATAAGAATTGAATTGAATTTAATAAGGGAGTAAAAATCTTTATGCTGAGTCTCCACTGCAATGTACAAGCAATAAAGAGGGGAAATGTGGGAGGACATTGCCCAAACATTAAAAGTATATATATATATATATATATATAAAATTGTATTGTACACAAGTGTACAGTCAGATCAATGTGTATTGATAACCTGATGGACCAGTGAAAGAAGCTGTCCTGGCCTTAATGCTGTGATACTGTTTGCTAGACAGAAATAGCTGAAACCGTTTGTAGTTGAGGTGGCTGGAGTCCCTGATGATCTTCCGGGCCCTTCTGCGGCTGTAAATGTCCTGAACAGAGGAAAGTTCACATCCACCGATGCACTGGGCTTATAGAACCACTCTCCGCAGTGCCCTGCAACTGCGGGCAGTACAGTTCCCGTACCAGACATGGAACGGGTGAGAGGATGCAGGGGATATCTATCAGGATGCTACCTGGACCAGGGGGCACCACGTTACTGTGGCGGAAGCACGCTGCTATTACAGCTTAGGGCTTTTGGGAGTTTGGAATTTAATTCTGGAGCTGTTCTGTAAGGAGTCTCGCTATGTTCCCCCTCCCCGTGGAATGCCTGGGTTTTCCCAGGTGCTCCGGTTTCCCTCCACTGTACAAAGACATACTGGATAGGTTAACTTGTCATTGTAAGTTGTCCCGTGTTTAAGAAAGGGTTAATCAGGATTCTGGGGCAGCATGGCTCAAAGGGCCGAGAGGGCCTTCTCTACACGGTGTCACTAAATAAACAAACAAACAAATAAATGTGGGTTGAGCGAGCTAGGACTTTTCCCTTTGGAGCGAATGAAAACGAGGGGTGACTTGGATAGAGGCATCCAAGTTCAGCAGCATAGAAATGAGCAAGGAATGAGCTGCCAGGGTTGGTGCTAGAGAAAAATACATCACAGTAGCGGCATTTAAGAAACTATTAGATGGGCACATGGATGATAGAGGGCTATCTAGGAGGGAAGGATTAGCTTGATCTTAGAGTAGATTAAAAGGTTGGCAGACGTTGTGGGCTGAACAGCCTGATTGTACTGTAATGTTCTATGTTTTATAGAAACATGGGCATTCCTGCTTTACCTTCGGGTTTTATGGAGATTACGTAAGCAATCACAATGTCACAGAGGGACTCACAGTTATCTTCACTTCAAAGACAAGAAAACAAAGGTAGGAGAGCCCCAGCATTGATAGCTCCTTTTCAGTGCAAGTTCCACATAGCTATCACTTCCTCAGTTATCCAAAATCTGATCACCTTCCTTCTCTCTTAGTACCTCCAGTGATCCAGTTTTCCTAACCCTCTGAAGCGCAGAATCCACTATTCATCACTCTCAGTTTTAAATGATTGTCCCCTCTTTTGTAATTACATCCTCTTGTTTGAGACTCTCCCACTGGTAGAAACACCCCAGGAACTATCCTTTCACACCCCCTAATGATGTTGTGCGTCATTCTTCAACCTATCTGGAATGGGGGGGGGGGGGGGTTGCTATTGCAAAGGACCAAAAAAAGCAACAAAAAGTTGTAAAATTAGTCAACTCCATCTTCGATACTCACCTCCGTAGTATCCAGGACATCTTCAAGGAGGAGTGCTTCAGAAAGGCAATGTCCATTATTAAGGGCCCCCATCACCCTTTCCTCATTGTAACCATCTAAAGGCACACACTCAGTGATTCAGAAACAGCTACTTCCCCTCTGCCACCCGATTCCTAAATGAACCCATGAACACCACCTCACTTTTTAAAAGTATATATTATTTTTGTTTTTGCACTACAGTATTTTAAATCTATTAAATATACATTTACATACTTAATGTAATTGATTTACTTTTTTCTTTCTATATCATGTATTGCACTGTAGAGCTGCTAAGTTCTAGTGATAATAAACCTGATTCTGATTATTCTAAACCCCAAGAACTCAGATTATTTTTTCAAAGCCACTCTTGATGGAACAAACCTCTCATTTCCAGGAATTAACTGAAGAAATCTCTTCCAGATTGAACAAGGGTGTCATATTTGAGCTTTTCCAAACTGCTGGTATGCTCTCCGGAATCAGTACATTTTGAAAAGCATCAATCAATGGTCCTACGTGTAATCATATCAATCTTTCACCATTTCTAAATGCCAACCACCTTGCAATATACACCAATATGTCATTCTCCTTCCTGTTTACTTGCTGCTCAGTTTTTGGATTTCACACACAGGTGGATCTAAATCCCCAGTATTCCACTCCTATATAATCCTTCTCCAGTTAGATAGGTCTGCCTTTTGAATCCCTTAGTAAAGCATATGACTTCATATTTTCCAACATTATATCCCAGTGGCTACGTTTTCTCCATTCGGTCAATCTGCTTATATCTTCTTCCAGAGTCAAAATATCAACATTGCAGAATGCTATCCCATCTACTTTTGTGTCATCAGCAAACTTGAATAACCTTACATGCTGCCCCTCCAAGCCACTAAAAAGATAATTAACCACACAAGAACAAATCCTTGGCATACCATACTTATAAATCTCCAACCAAAACAAATTCTATTGATGACTTCACACTACTTCCATGAGCTTTTATTTTATTCAGTGGCTTTTTATGTGGCACCTTATAAAATGACTTCTATGAATCCAAATAAAGTGCATCTACAGCTTCCTCACTACTGACACTGCCTAACACAACCATGAAAACACAGTTTTCCTTTTATAAAACGGTGACTTGGTTTGACTGCATTAAGCTTCTCTAAATGACTAGCTACTTCTTCCTTGATTATGCCTCCAGTAATTTGCCTTCAATAGCTCGTTTCCTTCTTTTCGTTGTCTTTCCTTTCTTAACAATGGTGACACATTTGTGGCTTTCCAATCTGCTGGTATCCTTCTGGAACCAAGTACATTTTGAAAACTATCAGCCAATGGTCCCACCATCTCTGAACCATTTATTTTAAAAGCCCTGGATGCAGGTTATGGGGTCCTGGTGACTAGTTTGTCTTTAGACCCACTAGCTTTTCTCAACACCTTATCCTTCAAGATAGGGATTGTTACAATTTCTCCCTTGCTATTTGAAATTAGCCCATCTGCCAACTTGGATCATTTCCAGTGTCTTCCGCTGTGAAGATTGAAGGAAAATATTGGCTCAAATTACATGCCATTTCCTTATTTCCTATTACTTACTCCACAGTCTAACCCTCCAAGGATCCCACACTTCCCTTTCTACCCTCTTCATTTTTATGTCCAAAGAAGCTTTTGCTGTTTGTTTTGATATTACCTGCCAGTTATTTTTCATAATCAGTTTTCTCCCAAACTATAAGCTTTTTAGTCTCTTCTGGTTCCTGAAAAATTCCAAGCCCTCTGGTCTACCACCAGCTTTTGGTATTTTAAAAATGGGTCAAAGTGAGGAATTATTTATACAGCTGACTATCATAATTTTTCACAGCAGAAATCTAAGATCTTACAAGAAAGAAGTTAATGCTTCAGCTGTTTTCTTCACAGCTCTATATTAACAGTGCTTTACAGTGTGTGCAACATGAATGCGAAAGTGTGAAGAATTATGAATACGAGGTTGGAGCACTTGTGACACAAAATTGTAACAAAGGCATCCTATCTTCTTAAAGTATAATCAATTACTACTAATGACGCATTGACTGCTTTGAATTGATTAGAACAATGTAGGAACTGAAAGTTTCCACTCCATATTCACCACTTCAACAGACCCAAAGACTAAATGATGGAAATACTCTGATATGTACAGGTCATTAACACCTCACGTATTCTGTGAACGGCAAAATAAACACGGAAATGATGTTTTGACATCTGGAAAAGCTGAACATACGATAGAGAATTGACGTATACTGAAACTTGACAAAAGATGGAAGGAAATGTGGCACACGTGTCAAACAAACAAATGAATTACTGTATTTTGAGTTACAAAACCTAAGAGGTAGTGGAAAATAGATCAAGTAGGTTTTGATGTTTTGTCACAAATTTTCTCTTTCTCAAATCTCACCTACACCAACCCCACACACCAAAAAGCCACATTAATTCTTATCAAATATAGATACACCCTGATAGGTAGTGCTTAGAACCGTATCTACCCAATCTCACATGAATTTAGAGCCTGGAATGTTCTTGCCTTATTTAAATATGGCTACAAAGATAAGAGGAGATTTGGAGATAATAATTCAATAAAAGATCTCCTTTTTGAATACAAGTTTAATTTGGGTAGACATACAGGATCCCATGACACCGTTTCAAGCAGAGCAGGAATTTGAGGATTACTGAGTCACCGAGTCAACACACCCATAATCAAATTAACGATGTTTCTGGGATTTTAAGATCAGGTTATTAACAGTCAGAACTGAGACACTCCAGAAGTGCACAGATCTACCTCTGCAATTAAATCATCCAAAAAGCATACATTGAATCTGCAGCTTTTCCCTCCTTGAATCCCGAGTTTCCGATTCTATATTCAACCACTCCCTTTTTCTGGCACTTTTCCATGCAACTGTAGGAGTGGCCATATGCCCCGCTCCCCCCTCCCCACTATCCAGGGATCCAAACTGTCCTTCCAAGTGTAAATGCAATTCACCTGCACTTCCTCTAATCCTGATGTTCAATACATGGTCTCCTCTATATAGTGGTACCCTTGCAGACAGGTGCTTTGCAAATCATTCATCCATTCTGTTTTTCTTTACAAAATTTCCCACCTTCTGTCACTTTAATTCTCTGACCCTGTCCCACTCTGACCTTTGTCTTCAGCCTCGTACACTGCACATTATCGGGGCAGTGCAAAGAACAGCACCATCTGAGCAAAATGCTGCCTAAATTGCAGGTAACTAGCTTTGTACTTCCTCCATATTTTAAATTTTTTCTTTCTTTCAAGTTTCTCCATGTCTAACTGCCAGTATTTAAAATAACAGTTATATTAAAAACTTCGATCTCCACCCCACGACAGATAATCCACCTTCTCTCACACATTTGCACTGTCAGTTTTCCAGATCTGATGGCAAATATTTGGTCTAGAACAGTGATTCTATCTTTCTCTGTAGCAGCTGCTTAACCTGGTGTTTCTTTTTCATATTTTTGTTTTGGTTTGCTAGCATTTATGGGTTTTATTTTGCTACAAAATACTTAGGACCTGCAAGAGGTTACCACAACAACTTTGAGGACTGACTTGGTTCAAATTATGTATCACCAGGTATGCTATCTTAGAGTAATCACTTTGGAGGTACTTGCTGCCTTAAATTAATTTCAGGTAATTGAACTTTGTTCATAAAATCATTACTGCATCAATTGAAAAACATAAGACACTAATAATTTGAATTATTTAGTTATTTATATCTGTAACATCAATAATTTCTTCTGTATCTATTTAAGAGGAGGTCTCATTTCTTGCCTCTCTAGTCAATTGCTCCAGGGACTCTTCCAGCCATTCTAAAATGGAGAACAGACTTTTGATGGAAGTTTACTAGCAAAATAATTTGGACTAAGTAAGACAGCAATTCTCAGTTTTACAGCTAAAAACAAAGCAGTAGCTTGCCCAATGAGACAATGGTTCAAAACTAAATGGCAAAGCACTTCCAAGATTAATAATTTATCTCTGAAAAAGTGGGATGCTTCAAACATGCTGAAAAGATCTCTTTTGTCAAATATCAAACCCAATGTTTATTCCAAGAGGCAATGCACAAGATTGCAATGCACCCTGCAGACACATTAAACAGTGTACATATATTTAGTGACACTGTAAGCCAAGCGTCACTTGCAAAACCATTACCATTGTGTCAAATCACAGACAAGAGAAAATCTGCAGATGCTGGAAATCCAAGTTACACACACCAATTTTAATTCCACTTCCCATTCCCATATGTCAGTCCACGGCCTCCTCTACCGCCACGATGAGGCCACACTCGGGTTGGAGGAGCAACAGCTTACATTCTGTCTGTGTAACCACCAACCTGATGGCATGAACATTGATTTCTCAAAATTATGGTAAAGCCACTCCCCTTCACCATTCCCCATTCCCTTCTCTCACCTTAACTCCTTACCTGCCCATCTCCTGCCTCTGGTGTTCCTCCCCCTTCCATGTCCTTCTGTCCTCTACTACCATATACTCCCTTCTCCAGGCCTTTATCTTTTTCACCAATTGACTTCCCGGCTCTTTACTTCACCCCTCTCTCTTCCCAGTTTCACCGATCACCTGCAATCTTCTACTTCTTCCTCCCCTCCCCCCAACCTTCTTACTCTGACTTCTCATCTTTTTTTCTCCAATCCTGATGAAGGGTCTCAGTCTGAAACATCGACTGTTTACTCTTTTCCATAGATGCTGCCTGGCCTGCCGAGTTCCTCCAGCATTTTGTTACCACTGTGTCAGATAGTTACTTAAATAATTCATCTGGAGATTCTACTGATTAATTACAGTTTTTCTACATTTATCAGTTTAGTAGCAGTTGGGGCTCACAGATAATGTATCTACAAATAAGAAACCTTTCCTTCATGAACTTTTCTCCTTTTGTTTTGCATCAGCCCAAGACATGCACTATCTGCTCCTGGGACTTTGCCAGTATTCTGCAATCAGCACTCAAAAACCACACAGGGGCAGCTGACAGCAGTTCTTCCTGTAGTCTACTCTTCCTCCCTGGAGAAAAGGACTTGGCTATGTCTCAGCATTTTGCCATGGCGACATGGCCAACATAAAAAAAAGACTTCCGTGTGGGAGAGGCTGCAAATTTGGGAGCAGATCCTGGCATTCTTCATTAAACTAGGTTGGGGTTCCACAAACACCACCATAGATGCCACCTTCAGAAAGCTGCAATGCCCATTACTGCCCACTGATGACATTCTTTTTAATATCAAATTGAAGTGTATCATTCATAGAATACATTACCTATATAGTGAACAACGCATGTCTGTCCTTTTTTTGGAAATGTCCTGCCTAAAAAAAAATTATAATTAGTACATTTTTAGGATTAGCACTTATTATATATGAAATTTTACCAATGATTTTAAATAGATTGCTCAACAATTAAATATATTCAGATGTATAACATTGCAAATGTAGGACAGTCCAATATTTTAATGATATTACCTATAGAACATAGTGCTTAAACGCACCAACTTTCAGGATTAGTTGCCAAAACGTATCCTCGTCTCGTAGTAAGCATAAGGTTTTAGATTCTACGCCTATTTCAGAATGGTTGGCTTCGCTCTTTCAAGGATTTGACTGCTGCAGTAACTAAACTTTACATACGTCTTTGAGCACACGCTCTGTTAAATCAGTACAAAAAACATGCCGGATCGTTTCCTCTTTCCTCGATACTAACTGAACAAATTGTTCAAGTGAAAATCGAAGTAGAGTGAAATCCCGCAGTCCCTCCGTTATCTGTCCCTTACAGTACAGTACTGGCCTTTAAGCAGCTGTCAGCAAATGCCATTTAAAAATCCACACACTGCATTGCTACCAAATTTGTCTAGACTGCTAAGACTGCTACAATGCTAACACAACACATAACCCAACTAACACAATAAATATCCTTTGTAAAGAAGAATTACCGTCTCCTGGCGATATTGTCTCGATTTCAACGCCCATTCTTAAACGATGATAATTTTAAAAATAGATATATGTATCTTTCCACAAGGAAATTGCCAAAATCTCCACTGAAAACGACAGCAGCCTCTTCTCCCTTACACCCAGCGTGGCTGGAAATACGTACCAGCCGAGCCCAGCCTGTCAATGAGCGCGTGACGTCGTCTCTGTACGTCAATCATTCGGAACCCACCCAGTTCCCACGCGGGATTGGAAGGTTGGTGGGTTCTGTGCGCCAATCAGCAGCGAGGCAACGGAGACCGGCTCTTTTCACCCCTCCCCCATCGTCCGGCTGAGCAGGTTTCTGTGGTTTCCACCGCCGACGCGGGGTTAGGTTGAAGTTGCAGTCTGGCACGGTTATCGAATGGAGAATGGATTTATTTTAAACTTATGGAATATTGCTGAGAGTTTTGCAAGGCTACGGAATATTCTCCGTAATAAAGTAGAATGTGGAGCCAGATAGAGAAAGAGAAATGTAATAATTTAGTTCGCACACAGTACCGCTCCCTCTGGTTATTACGGAGATAAACTTGGATCCCTGCCACAGGCAAAGCATTCCAATCACATCACTAACAATGTGTGCTATACAGTACACAAAATACTTAGGGGCTCTTCTTTGTTGTACTACTTTTTATTTCTGTTTTTAGAAAAGTACAGGACAAGTTCAGGTGACATCAATATCTCTTGTCAGACATTCTCTCGGGATTGAGGATAACTTCCTCATTGTTTTGTAGGTGAGGTAGTTACAGAGGCCAATGTGTGAAAGTCCAGGTTCTTCCTTTCAGGAGGGGCAGGCGGTCGGGGATGAGTGTGTAAGAGTTCTGGTCCTTCTACTGAATGTGCAAAGAGATTCCCAGAACCCATGGGGATATTGTACTTCCGCAGGGAAGCTTTGCGTATAGCTCCCCCCCCCCCCACCCCACTACCACATCGCATCGCCCCCGTCTGCCTGGTAATGTCCTCCCACAGCAGAACTTGGAAAAGAGCGCCAGTTGTCATGCAAACAACCAGAAGGATGTGATAGCACTGGGGAGAGTATACATGAGATCGATAAAGAGATTGCATGGCCTGGAAAATTTTAGTGAAGGGTTGTTTTTTTCTCAGAAATAAGGACGAATGAGTAAGGTATAACTGCAGTGTAAAACCATGAGGACTGGATAGGAAGATTTGACTTCTGGCTCAGAATTTAATTTCCTGAACATCAGGTAATGACCCCACCTTCCTTCACCATTCCCCATCCCCTTTTCCGTTCTCACCTTATCTCCTTGCTTGCACATCGCCTCCCTCTGGTGCTCCTTCTCCATTTCTTCCTTCCATGGCCTTCTGTCCTCTCCTATCAGACTCCCCCTTCTCCAGCCCTGTATCCTTTTCACCAATCAACTTCCCAGCTCTTTACTTCATCCCTCTTCCTCACGGTTTCACCTATCAACTTGTGCTTCTCCGTCCCCGCCCACCACCTTCTAAATCTACTCATCTTTTTTTCTTCAGTCCTATCGTAGGGTCTTGTCCCGAAATGTCGACTGTACTCTTTTCCATAGAAGCTGCAGGGCCTGTTAAGTTCCTCCAGCATTTTGTGTGTGTGTGTTGCTTTAATTTACCTTAAATGACTGAAAGATTAGGACAGGGATTTGATTTCCTATTGCTCATCTAAAGTAGGATAGGGTCTGACTGGAACACTGAAAGAAACAACTCTCATAACATATTAAAAAACTTTGGGGGAGTATCTGATTAATCCTTTGGCTATATTACTGCAGATTACAACAATTTTAAGCTAAAGTATGCTTCTATGAATTGATTAGTTAAATCCAATTCTGTGTGTATCTAGTTATCCATAAATTGCCCACAGTGAACCGAATGATCTACTTCTAAGTACTGTGATACCATTTTGAGAAGAGGCTTTATATCACTTAACACTATAGCTCATAATATATAAATAAATATTTTAATAGAATTTGCTGACTGGCAATGATGTGCATTAATTAGTCATGTATGAATTTGTTGGCACATGGCCAAGTGGTTAAGGCATTGGACTAGCGACCTGAAGGTCGTGAGTTCGAGCCCCAGCCAAGGGAACATGTTGTGTCCTTGAGCAAGGCACTTATCACACATTGCTCTGCGACAACATTCGTGCCAAGCTGTATGGGTCTTAATGCCCTGCCCTTGGACAACATTGGTCTCGTAGAGAGGGGAGACTTGCAGCATGGGCAACTGCTGGTCTTCCATACAACCTTGCCCAGGCCTGCGCCCTGGAGAGTGAAGACTTTCCCGGCACAGATCCATGGTCTCGCAATGATTCCTGGGATGGCAGGACTTTCATATGATGAAAGACTGGATGAACTAGGCTTATACTCGTTGGAATTCAGAAGATTGAGGGGGGATCTGATTGAAACGTATAAAATCATAAAGGGATTGGACAGGTTAGATGCAGGAAGATTGTTCCCGATGTTGGGGAAGTCCAGAACGAGGGGTCACAGTTTGAGAATAAAGGGGAAGCCTTTTAGGACCGAGATTAGGAAAAACTTCTTCACACAGAGAGTGGTGATTCTGTGGAATTCTCTGCCACAGGAAACAGTTGAGGCCAGTTCATTGGCTATATTTAAGAGGGAGTTAGATATGGCCCTTGTGGCTAAAGGGATCAGGGAGTATGGAGGGAAGGCTGGTGCAGGGTTCTGAGTTGGATGATCAGCCATGATCATACTGAATGGCGGTGCAGGCTCGAAGGGCCGAATAGCCTACTCCTGCACCTATTTTCTATGTTTCTATGTTTAAGACTATCGGATGCCTTCACTTACTTGTGAATTTTTGTCAAAGGCACTTTTTGCATACAAATAAGAGTATATTTAGCAAACAGTAACTAAAACAGAAAGACATTTAATGATAATCAAAGTGCCAGGAATGCCGTCTGAATCAGAGTGTCATGGAACTCAATATCCATTCTAGAAAAAGTACCTAAGTGTCTTATTTTAATTAATTTATTTAGCAATACAGCATGGCCACTAGCCATTCCAGCCCATTTGGTCAGCCTCAACCAATCACGTCCATGTGACCAATTAACCAACTATCCAGTACATCTTTGAAATTTAGGAGGAAACTGGAGCACCCCATACAATTGCGTGGAGAACATATAAACTCCTTACAGACAGTAGCAGGATTGAACCTAGGTTTTTGACTTTGTACATGAGGTATGCTAACTGCTAGTTACTGTGCCAAATTTTTCATTGCAGTACTAAAGGAATACTGCTTTGTTGGAGTTACCATCATTTGAATGAGACATTTAACTTTCTAGCTTATTCCTATTTCAGTAGACTTATCATAAATGCAATATGTAATTTTCTTGACAGTCTTTTATTATGAGAATGTTTCATGATTGAAGAAAGGAAGAAGAAAACTGATAAATGGATAAGAGAAGGTGATGTCATTGGCAGAAGCAAATTCAAATAGTTTATGAACTATCTTCTCCTCAATAAGGTAATGGCTACATTGAATGTATCAAAGATGAGCAAGATGGCTTGTCAGAAAGGTAATGAAAATCATTACAGAAAATGTTCAGGCAAACACACCTTGTTTAAATGACTAGGAAGCCCACACAATTCCCACTTCATGTCTCTGAGGAGGTGGCTCATTCAGTCAGTGCTTCTGACCCATTTTTCATGCAGTAGGCTTAAAGTTTAGAGATGGAGAAGGTACTTTTCATGAAAAATTTAAAATTTTAAATCAATTACAAAAGACTATAAAACATGGGTCAACCGGGTCTGCTCCATTTCATCAAGACTGATCCATTTCCCCCTCAACCTCAATCTCCTCCCATCTCCCTGTGACCTTTCATGCCCTGACTAATCAAGAACTTGCATTTTACTTCTCCTCATTGCACAATCTGTTTTGGTTTTGAGGCTGTTGATCACGTCAACAATGACATTTTGTCACAACCCTACACTTGTGAGAACTGAGGATGAGCATCGAGGCCAGATTAATGGTGGGAGGACAACAGATAGAAGAGATAATGAAGAATTATTTCAAATTGCATCTACAACTTGGACACACTCTACATATGAATTAAAGGAGAGCTTCAAAGTGGGATCTGGACAAAATGAAGCACTTGTCATGTGTGGGCTGTATTCAGGGTAGGGTAGCTTTGGGACTAGTTCCCCAGAGGCTGAGTTAGCTACTAAACGTAGAGGGAATGCAGTGTTTTGCTCTGTAGAGCCAGGGCCACTCTCCTGGGCAGCAGCATTCCCAATGATCTATTAGAAGAAAAAAATGTTGGCCTGGTATCTGAACAATGTCATGGTGACAACAGGGATTACAAGGGGCAAACTGAATTTGTATGTTCTAACTGTGAGCTTCCACTGTACTATTCAGAAATTGGTTAGTAGTTGAGATGTCACGGATGAGTCCATGAGTATGATAATATAATCGTGCAATATTTTCAGGCAAGAAAGAATGAGCTGTACGTCCTTTGAGAATCCAACCACCCAAAGGCCTGCTCGGCAGGGGAACCTACCAAGTACAAAGAAGTGGTCAATGCCCACAGAGGGAATACGCCAAACTCTAAACTATACCTTGTTTATGATTCAGTCCTCGATGCACTTGTCCTTGACTTCACTCCACAGCACACCTTTAGGACCAGCCTCACCAATGACCTGAGCAAGAAGGTTTCTGAAAAAAGCCATATGCCAACTGAGAAACAACTCGACCTTGAACACAGACACTTTGTTGTAATCCTAAAACATGACTGAGAACTTCAGTATCAAATTCATAACCTTATCTCAAACATCTGGAAAGAGAAGCCCATCCCTGATAATGTGAGTTGCTCTTAACTGTGACCATCAAAATAAGAGAAACTCTGACTGGGCAGAAGTATTTAGCTGGTGTCGAACACAGGGAAAATACAGTTGAAATCCACAGTCACAGCCATGGGTAACTCAGTAAGCAACATCATTTTAGGACATTTAAAAAATGTTTTGATCCTCAAAATTGGTGGCGCTGGACTGCAGACTCAGGTCACAAGTGCAGTTTCCCTTTAAGAAAAAGGAAACGCAGAAAGTGTGCTGGGCTGCATGTAAGATTGATATAAAGATTCATGAGACCACTGCTCCCTTCTGTCGTGCTGGAAAATGTACAGTCTCTGGAAAATAAAATTGAAGACATCAAAGCAAGGTTACAGTATCAGAGGGACATCAGGGACTGTTGTGTCCTTTGCTTTATGGAAACATGGCTCACTCATTTCAGATGCAGTGCTGTAGCTGAAGGCTTCATCATCCACCACAAAGACAGAACTGCTGAGTTTTGTAAAGATAGCAGAGGTGGAGTGTGTTTCATGATAAATCCATTGTGGTGCATAAATGTGGGGGTTCTGTCTCAGTCCTGCACACCCAGTTGGGAATATCTAACGCTCAAATGTTGTCCATTTTATCTGCTGAGAGAGTTTTCTGCCATGATCCTGGTTGCAGTATACATTCTACTATCAGGCAAGCACTGGAGGAGCTGAACACCTTGATCAACAGTCAAGAAACAGCACACCCTGATGACTTCCTGATCATTGTGGGGGACTTCAACCAGGGCAGCTTGAGGAAGTCTCAGACCAGTTGCTACCAATATGTCACATTTGGAACTAGAGGAGCTAACACACTTGACTACTGTTACACCACCAACAAGAACACTTACTGTGTGATCCCATGCCCACCCTTTGGTAAATTCAATCAACTAGCTGTACTTCCACTTCCAGTGTAATGGCAGTGACTGAGGGCCCCAGTACCAGTGATGAGGACCCCGAAGGTATGGTGAAGGGAGTTGGTGGACTGAACAATATTCAGGGATTCATCTTCATATCTGAAGATGAATCCCTGAAGTTGTCACTGACTTCATCAAGACCTGTGTGGATGGGTGTGTGCCTTGAAGAACATACCAACATACCAAGAGCCGTAGGTGAACCAGGAGATTCATAGTCTGCTGAGATCTAGATCTGTGGCATTCAAGATTGGTGGTCCAGAACCGTATAAGAAGTCTAGGTACAACCAATAGAAGATTATTTTAAGAGTGAAAAAGCAATTCTGATTAAAGTTAGAGAATGGAATCAGATGCACATCAGCTCTGGTAGCGCTTGCTGACCATCACAAGGCAAAATGTAACATCATGAATGGCTGCGATGCTTCACTCCCAGATAAACTCAATGCCTTTTATGCACACTTTGAAAGGGAGAGTAAAACTACACCTGCGAGAATCCCTGCTGCATCTGAGCACTCTGTGATCTCTGTCTCAGAGACGGACATCTGAACATCTTTCAAGAGGGTGAACCCTCGTAAAGCATCAGGCTCAGGTGGTGTACCTGGTCGGGCACTGAAACCCTGTGCCAACCAGCTGGTGGGAGTGTTCAGGGATACCTCTCACTGCTACAGTTGGAGGTTCCTGCCAGCTTCCGAAAGACGACAATCATACCAGTGCCCAATTAGAGCAGAGTGAGCTGCCTCCACAATATTGCCCGGTTGCACTCACATCTATTGTGATGAAGTGCTTTGAAAAATTGGTCATGGCCTATGGAGGCGGGGTGAAGTCAAGATGGCACTAAACGGTGACTATTTTGCTTGCATCTACAGAAACAGCTCTATTTCTATCGTTGAGATTTCCTTTTTTTCCCTTTTCCGGGTATGTGGGGCGGAGGGTGCAGAGTGTGACTCCAGGTCAGAGTCTTCAAAAGATTTTCCAGAGACTGTACATTTTCCAGCACAACAGAAGGGAGCAGTGGTCTCATGACACCGAGCACCAAGCACCATCTCTGCCGAGCATTTCAACCCCGGCCCCGGCAACAGACAATAGGCAAAGCCGAGGATTTGGGGCCTTCCCCTCCAGAGATTCTCGATCGCACAGTAGCAACGGCAGTGAAGCAGGCATTTCAGAAGTTTCTCCAGGTATTCCTCTTTGCTTCTCACGTCTGTCTCCATCAAATCAGGATTGTGCATGGTACCTACTTAACAAATACGACATCATTTTGGATTGGCCATGCGCACTGCGTTGCGCCGCCATCTTCTCCTCCCCTCCCATGGTGAGGAATCAGCATTTAGGAAGGCGACTGAAAATCTGGATGAGTGGTGCCACCACAACAACCTCTTACTCAATAGCAGCAAGACCAAGGAGTGGATTATTGACTTCAGGAGGAGACCAGAGTTCCATGAGTCAGTTACAAACCAGAGAAAATCTGTAGGCCAGGCAGCAACTATGGAAAAGAGTAGAGTCAATGTTTCAGGCCGAGACCCTTTAGTGGGACTGGAGGAAACAAAGATGAGGAGTCAGAGTCAGAAGGTGGAGGGAGAAACAAACGTGATAGTGAAACCAGGTGGGGGGGGCCCCATTATTGAAAGTTTGAGAAATCGATATTCACGTCATCAGGTTGGAGGCTACTCAGGTGGAACATAAGGTGATGCTACTGCAAGCTGAGTGTGGCCTCATCGCGACACAAGAGGAGGCCGTATCACCGGTATTTTAAGGAGAGACATTATTCACAAAGTCTCACTGTACGCTGATGATCTGCTATTTATTTCTAATGTTGAGACTTCATTACCCCATGCGCTTTCTTTACTCTCCTGTTTTAGCCAGTTCTCAGGTTATAAATTAAACCTACATAAAAGTGAACTTTTCCCTTTGGATAATTTGATACCAACAAATTTTAATCCTCTTAAAATTGTAAGAAACCAATTTACCTACTTAGGTGTAACAATTACTAAAAACTATAAGCGTCTATATAAAGAAAATTTTCTTACCCTATTGAATCACGTAAAAAGGATACTATCAAATTGGTCGCCCCTTTCGTTATCGCTGATTGGCCAAATTAACTCTATTAAAATGAATATATTACCTAAATTTATATATCTTTTTCAGGCATTGCCTGTTTTTATTCCTAAATCTTCCTTTGATTCTCTTGACTATTATATCTTCTTATGTATGGAAGAATAAGCAGATGGGGAGCAGAAGATGGCGGCGCGACGCAGCACGAGCGGCTGCTCCAAAATGATATCGTATTTGTTAAGTAGAGGCCATGCACAATCCTGATTTGATAGAGACAGATGTGAGAAGCAAAGAGGAACATCTGGAGAAACTAATGAAATGCCCGCTTCGCTGCTGCTGCTACTGTGCGATCGAGAATCTCCAGAGGGGAAGGCCCCAAATCCTTGGCTTTGCCTTTTGCTGGGGCCTGGGTCGAAGCGTTTGGCAGAGATGGTGCTCGGTGCTTGGTGTCAGAGGGCTGGTCAGAGGCTTGAAGTTTTCGGACGGACTCAAGAGTCGGCTGTGGTCGGGTGCTTCCAGGGTGCTGCATCAGCAAGTTTGTGGCGCTGGAGGTTCATGGCAGGGAGAGTTCTTCTTCTTCCTTCTACCGTCTGCGTGAGATGATGGGACTTTCGAGAGATTTTGAGACATTTTTTTACAGTGCCCATGGTCTGTTCTTTATCAAATTATGGTATTGCTTTGCACTGTTGTAACTATATGTTATAATTATGTGGTTTTTGTCAGTTTTTCAGTCTTGATTTGTCTTGTGTTTCTGTGATATCATTCTGAAGGAGCATTGTATCATTTCTTAATGCATGCATTAATAAATGACAATAAAAGAGTACTGCATGTCCTCATAATCTAATTTAATATAGATTAAATAAAATTCATCTTCAGAAAGATAAAAAGAATGGAGGATTAGCCTTACCAAAGTTTAGATTTTAATATTGGGCAGTTAATATAAGAAATCTTGTATTTTGGTTATATTACGTTAATCGTGAGGATTGCCTGATGTGGGTTTTTTTAGAAGCTAACTCTGTTAATAAATTTTCTATTATTTCTCTTCTTGGATCTTCACTTCCTTTGTCCCTGAGTATGTTAACTGATAATCTGGTAGTTAAGCACACTATGAGAATTTGGATACAATTCCGAAAATACTTCAGCTTATTGAGATTTTCTCTTTCGGGTCCTATTTTTTCTAATTTTTTTTTTAAACCCCCTATGATTGATGTGGCTTTTAAAGAATGGGATAGATTAAGTATTAAATGCTTTCAGGACTTGTTTATAGAGGGAAGTCTCTTTTCGTTTGAACAACTGTCCACTAAATATAGTTTACCCAAAACTCATTTTTTTCGATACCTAAAAATAAGAGATTTTTTATGGTCTCGAATAAGTACATTTCTCTAAAAGTCCTGATAGGAATCGACTAGATGTAATTTTAAATTTGAAACCTTTTTATAATGGATCTATATTTAATACTTATAATATGCTTTTGGGAATGAGAAGTGTTCCTTTAGATAAAATTAAAAATCTTTGAGAACAAGATTTACAGACTTCAATTTCTGAGGAAACTTGGAATCAAATTTTTAAATTGGTTAACACTTCAGCGTTATGTGCCGGCCACTCCCTCCTACAATTTAAGGTGGTCCATAGGGCCCATATGACCAAGGATAAGTTGTTTCATTTTTATATAGATATATCTCCATATTGTGATAAATGTAATAATGGAGAAGCTTCACTCATTCATGTGCTCTGGACATGCCCGAGTCTTGGAAAATATTGGAATGCAGTATTTCAAACTTTCTCGATACTTTTCAAAGTAAACTTTAAGCCTGATCCTTTGACTGCTTTATTTGGTATCGTTGGAGGAAAGGATATTATGTTGGAGCTATCTGACTTGCACATTTTGGCTTTTATATCTCTTCTGGCCAGAAGGATGCTCTTGCTTAAATGGAAAGATGTGGCCCTCCTATTGACGCTCAATGGTTACGTGATGTGATGTCATGTTTAAATTTAGAGAAAATTTGATGTGCAATCTCTGAATCTAGCCAAGACTTTCAATCATTGTGGGGACCTTTTTTGAATTACTTTCAAAACCTCTGATTTCCTGTTGAAGCACAGATGATGACTCAATTTTTTTTGCCTTTTTTTCTTTACTAATCAGCTTCGGTCTTGGTAGTGGGTTAGATTTTTTTTACATAATAAAATTACTGTATTTCAATGTTATGAATTAATTAATCTGTATGAATATAGAGTAAGGAGTCTTTATATGCAATTTCATATAATGCATTGATATTTTTTTTTCTTGGACTCTGTATTCTTATATGTAAAGCTAATAATAAAAATATTGGAAAGGAAGAGGAAGCTGTAGATTGACATTTCGGAATGGGAATGGGAAGTGGAATTAAAATGGTTGGCTGCTGGGAGATCCCGCTTTTTCTGGCAGACAAAGTGTAGGTGCTCTGTGAGAAACAACCATGAACCAAATCTCACTAGGGAATCGGAGATGGAGCAACTTTATATTCCTCAGGGTTACCATTTCAAAGAACCTGACCTGGGGCCAGAAAGTAAGTACAATTACAAAGAATGCAAGACAGTCCCTCTAGTTCCTTACTTCTGCATGACATGTAAAACTTTGACAAACTTCTATAGGTATGTGGTGGAGAGTATATTGACTGGTTGCATCACAGCCTAGTATGGAAACAACAATGCCTTTGAGTGGAAAATCCGACAAAAAGTAGTGGGAAATGGCCCAGTCCATCGCGGGTAAAGCCCTCCCCAACTGTGAGCACATCTACATGGAGCGTTGGTGCATCATCAGGGACTCTCACCACCCACGATATGCTCTCTTCTCACTGCTGCCATCAGGAAAAAGGTACAGGAGCCTCAGGACCAACAATGCCAGATTCAAGAACAGCAGTCAGGCTCTTGAATGAAAGGGGATAACTTCACTCAACTTCACTTGTCCCATCACTACTCATGGACTCACTTTCAAGGACTCTTCATCTCATGTTCTCGATAATTTTCTGCTTATTTATTTATTATTATTATTTATTTTTACAATTGCACA
The DNA here is from genome assembly GCF_963921235.1 of Mobula hypostoma. Lineage (NCBI taxonomy): Eukaryota > Metazoa > Chordata > Chondrichthyes > Myliobatiformes > Myliobatidae > Mobula > Mobula hypostoma. The sequence continues at coordinate 52,041,290 of NC_086098.1, read as the reverse complement.
GTTTATTGACCTTTGCACACTGGTTGTCCACCCTGTTGGAGTGGTCTTTCATTGATTCTATTTTGGTAATTGTATATATTGAGTATGTCTGAAAAAAAATTAATCTCAGGGTTGGATGTGGTGACATATGTATTTGGATAATAAATTTACTTTGAACTTTGAACCTCCTTTATTTCACTAGCACAGTCAAGAGCTAATTGAGAAAAAGAGTGTTTGGACATCAAGTCCTTAAATCAGGCATGTAGTTGATGGTCTACAGAACAACAGTGGTCCCTGTCCTCCTGTAAGTCTCTGAGTCATGCACTACCTGCAGCAAGAAACTTAAAGCTTTGGTGGAGTAGGTAGGTGGGTGGGGACACCAATGCTGTTCTCCACAAAGTCCTCCAAGTTCGCTGAAAGGATAAATAAACCAATGTCAAATTCCACTGCCATGCCAAAATCCTCAGCACTGAAGGCTCAGTTAGTTCTGATAGACAGGACATCAGATTTAAGTGTCCAACATCAAACTGCTCATACAGGCAATTCTTACAAACCCTATTAGGACAAAATATAAGGTGGACAAAAATGTCCTCAGAGCCTTGAACAAAAAGTAAAAATTTCCTTAATCCTCATCCACCTGCTCAAAACGGAGAAAGAATATTCCTAGAGACCACCCAGAAGACCAGAATAAGTGTGCATCACCTCACATACAAACCAATCCAATCAAATATCTCAGCAGATCCTCTAAATACCACACCGACCTCATCAGGTACCATTAAGAGCCATAAAAAGTACTTTATAAAAAGTAAATAATTTTTTTTTGAATCTGGGTCAGTAGCACAGATCCTCTAATGTCTCAGGAGACTCACTGCAAACTTCATAGTTAGATATTGACATTAATCATGTAGACTTTTAAAATGCAGGTTGCAAGAGAGTTCACACTGCAATTTTCAGAGACAGAAAACTACTGTTTTACATCTTACAGATCATTGTATGCATTATCACAATAGTTGCAACTGTTCTGCTGCGACTTTTCTGCTTCACCCAGATACATTTCCATGATGCACACTGTTTTTAGTAAGGGCATGTAATATACAAAAATACAACTAATAATTTGGCCTATGCTGGCCAAAATACCAGTTCTTAAGGGTTTAGCTGCTGAGGCTCAGCTTTCTGTGGAAACACTGTTCAATGAAGTCCAGGGAGGTGCATCCAGGGTTTGTTTTTAAATGTATGTCTCCAAATTTAAACTTGCTCTATATGTGACCCTCTCTTTCCCCAACATCCTACACAATATCCAGCTGTCTCCTTCACATCCACAGAATCTTCTGTCAGCACCCCTAACTTTTAAATTCCTGATTACCGCTATGCTTTTCTTCTCTCCATTTCCCTTCTGACTCAGTGCTGGATCTGATCCCTGTGATGCCTTTCCTCAATATTATCCAAATTGAAGGGAATGGCCACTCTGAACTATCTCTCTGTTCCTTTTTTCCTCTCCTGATAGTTACGCAGCTACCTGCCTCTTGCAATATTGGGGTAACTTCCTCCCTGTAGCTCTTACCTATCACCTCCTCATGTCCTGTATTAATACAACTGTGAAGTCCGCAATATAGCTTAACCCAAAGCTCCAGTGTATCTCTGATTGATTGTGCATGATAAGTCACCTTGAATTCAAAAATGCACTGGCACAAGAATTTTGTGCATGGTAAGTTTAATTGCATTTCTCAGGGATTTAACAATTACATTTATTTAGCTGAACAGTGATACTATACAATTGTAAACAATGGGAACTGGTAGGTCAGCTAGGCCCATTGTCTTTGCATGTTGCTGCCCCACTGAACTTGTGTCCTCATACCTCGATTCCATTCCATCCCCTGTGGTTCAATCCTTTCCCACCTACATCTGAGACATTTCTCATGCTCTTGACCTCCTCACTAACTTTCAATTTCCTGGCCCTTACGCCTTATTTTCACCATGGATGTCCAGTTCCAATACAATTCTACCCCCCATTAAGAAGGCCTTATGGTTCTTCACTTCTTTCTCAATAGAAGATCCAACCAGTTCCACTCTACTGCCACTCTCCACCATCTGGCAGTATGGGTCCTCACGTTCAACAATTTTTCTGACGCCTCCTTTCACTTTCTCCAGACTCAAGTGGGTAGCCATGGGTACCTGCATGGGCCCCAGTTATGTCTGTCTTTTCTTTGGCTATGTAGAACAGTCCATGTTCCAACCCTTCCCTCATAAAGTTCCTCAACTCTTCATGCACCTATGCTAAGCTCATCAATTTCATAAACTTTGCCTCCAATTTCCACCCTGCCCTTAATTTCACTTCGTCTGTTTCTGACACATCCCTCCACTTTCTCAATCTCTTTATCCCCATTTCCTGCAACAAACTGTTGACCAACATCTTTTATAAACCTACCGATTCCCATGGCTATATTGACTATACCTTTTCCCAACTCCTTCCATCCTGTCTCCTGTAAAAGTGCTATTCCCTTTTCTCAGTTCCTTTGTCTCTGCTGTATTTGTTTCCAGGATGAGGCTTTCCCTTCTAAGACATCAGAGATGACCTCCTTCTTTAAAGAACAGGGTTACCTCCCTCCATTGTTGATGCTGCCCTCATCTGCATCTCCATTTCCTATACATCTGTGCTAACCCCATCCTTCCTGCCACCTTAACCGGATAGAGTTCCTCTTATCCCTACCTACCACCCATGAGCCTCTGCACCCATCACATTATTCTCTGCAACTTCAGCTACATCTAAAGGGCTCCTAACGCCAAACACATCTTTACCCATCCCCACCCCATTCTGCTTTCCACAGGGATGGCTCCCTCCATGATTCCCTTGGCCATTAGTCCTCCTCACGAATCTCCCTCCTGGCACTTATCCCTGCAAGTGGCCAAAGTGCTACACCCGCCTTTCATCTCCTCCCTCACCTCCATTCAGGGGCCCAAACAGGCCTTCCAGATAAGGCAACACGTCACCTGTGGATCTGCTGGGGTTGTCTAATACGTCTGGTGCTCCTAATGTGGCCTCCTCTACATTGGTGAGACCCATTGTAAGATGGGGGACCGCTGTGTCGAGCACCTCCACTCCATCTGCCAAAAGCGTAACTAACCGGTGACCAAATATTTAAATTCCCATTCCCATTCCCATTCTGGCATGTCAGTCCATGGCCTCCTCTTGTGTAAGGTGAGGCCACGCTCAGGGTGGAGGAGTAGCACCTTGTGTTCCTTCTTGGTAACCTCCAACATGATGGCATGAGTATTGATTTCTCCTTCCAGTAACAAATATTTTCTCTCCCCCCCCCTTCTATTCTCCACTCTGGCCTTTTGTCTCTTCTCACCTGCCTATCACCCCCACCTCCCCCCCTGGGTCCTCTCCTCCTTCCCTTTCTCCAATGGTCCTCTCTTCTCTCCTATCAGATTCCTTCTTTTCCAGCCCTTTACCTTTTCCACCCACCTGGCTTCACCTAACACCTTCTGTCTAGCCTCCTTCTTCTCCCCACACCTTTTTATTCTGGTGTCTTCCCCCTTCTTTTCCAGTCATGAGGAAGTATCTCAGCCTAAAACGTCCATTGTTTGTTCATTTCCAAAGGTGCTGCCTGACCTGCTGAGTTCCTCCAACATTTTGTGTGTGTTGCTTTGGATTTCCAGCATCTGCAGAATTTCTCATGTTAATGCAGACAGATGATGGTTACACTTACAACTTCTTTCTTTTTCACTCTTATTTTGCTCACAGGATAACATTAGCCAACAGAAGAATTTCTTGATGATTTTATACCCAGTTATCTGCCAACTCCAGTATCTGCATTATGCAAATTTAATTGCATCCTTCTCTTCCAACTTTCACCCATTCCCTGAAAATATATTCAAAATGTGTGTATTCAGAACAGCTGCCACCATTCCAAATGCTTTCTACAGCTTCCAGCATGTCATATCCTCCCCCTCTTTCTCCAGAACTGAAATACATTATATTTAATCATCTGCCAAAAAGTAAAGGAAAAATCTTGCCCATACAATAATCTTCCAGATTCCCAGTGGTACCAATTAGGATAGTTGCCAGCTTTTAGTTTTGTAATTTTACGGCATTCTAAAGGAAGCTGGCTACCATATATGCTGGTGTATAAAATGATATTTAAGGCTGAATATGGGAAAGTGGGATTGTCAGATGCTGAAGATTATGTCCTCTATGCCTTAGGATTGATGAAATTCACACTACGATTCTGTGAACAACACATTGAACCTGGAGGAGGCAATTAAGGAGGTCCTTTGTGAATACTTTGCTTGTTGCCGATTAAAGGGAGACTCTTATTCAGGTATGGCAACTGAATGTCTCTTTTTCTTGAAGGTGATCATGATTACACTGGTGCTTATGTCTCCTGGCATGTGAATTTGTCTGAAGTTGTTCTTTACTGCCCAGCTATACAATTGCAGCAGGTAAAGTGTTCTGTGTGTTTTTGTTGTTCTTCAGTTTCTTATCATAATACCAGAAGACATCCAAGCAGAATTAGGCTCTCTGCCCATCAAATCTGCTCTACCATTCTATCACGGCTGATTTATTGTCCTTCTCAACCCCCTTCTCCCTGCAGCCTTTGAAGCCCTTACTAATCCTGAATCTATCAAACCTGCTTTAACTATACCCAATGACTTAGCCTCCACAGCCATCAGATCCTTTGGCTAAAGAAATTCCTCCTCATCTCTGTTCTAAAGGGACGTCTTTGTCTTCTGAGGCTGTGCCCTCTGGTCAAAGACTCCCCCACTGTAGAAAACATCCTCTCCATATCCACTCTATCTAGGCCTTCCAATATTTGATAGGGTTCAGTAAAATTCTCCTCATTCTTCCAAACTCCAGCGAATACAGGTCCAGAGCCATCAAACACTTTCATTCCTTGGATCATTCTCATGAACGTCCTCTGGACCATCTCCAATACCTGCACATCATTACTTAGATAAGGGGCCCAAAACTGCTCACAATACTCCAAGTGCAGCCTGACTAATACACGAAAAAGCCTCAGAATTACTAATTTTGGGGTGCAAGTAAGACCTGCTGAGCTCTTTGAACATTTTGTATGTGTTCACATAGTAGGTGAAGGAAAATCCTATGTACTTCAGATATAGTAAGAGCAAAAGGATAACATGGAACAAAATTGGTCCTCTGGAAGTCAGACTGTTAACCTCTGCATGGAGCCGAAAGAGTTGGGGAAATCCTAAACAGATTTTTACATCTATATTTACTTGAGAGGTGGACACGGAGTCTATAGAAGTGAGGCAATGCAGCAGTGGGGTCATGGACCTTATACATGTTACAGAGTAGGAGGTGTGGTGACAAGAGACCTAGGCAAGGATGGTTAGGACCCAAGTCCTGGAGTACCCAAGACTAGAATAGAGACATGCTATGAGACTGAAACTAGAGGTTAGACAAGAATCCAAAGTTGAGCTGATGATTAAGCACCCAACTTTTAATATTAAAATCCTGGTGCACAAATTTAGCCGCCAATTCGTGGAGCGTGCCTGAATTGTTGAAGGAGCTGTGCCAGCTATCCATATTCTGGAGAGTTTGAGCATCTAAACCCCAGAGTCTGTTGCAGTTGGGTGCATGTTGTAACAGGACCCCCTCCCCTATGGTCGATTCCTGACGCCCCCGGATGTTCGGAGAGACGATGATAGTAGCCATGGATGAGTGCTGGATCCAAGATGCCCCCTTCCGGAACCCAGCATAGCTGCTTGGGTCTGAACCCTCCCCATCCCACGAGGAACTGCCGAACACCCTGAGCAGTTTGTGAATCCAGAATTCTTTTTACAGTGAAGACTTGCTTCCCATCGACACACTGGGTGGCAGCAGGACTGATGGCGGTGGGGCTAGAGGGCTGGTATTTACAGGTTTTAATACGGGAAGGTGGAATTGATCTGGAGGGTCTTGGGGAGCTGTAAGATGTAGGCCACTGGGTTTTCTTCCTTAAGAACTTTGAAGGATCCAATGAACTTGGGCAGCACCTTCCCAGACTCTACCTGCAGAAGCAAATCCTAAGTAGACAGCCAGATCTGTTTCCCAGGCTGCAAAGCTGGTCCCCGTCTTCTCTTGTAGTTAGCTTTTATTTCAACCTTTGGGGTAGAGGCCAACAAAATCTCCCTTGCTCTCGTCCATTTTTCCCTGCAGCATCAGATGAGATCTTTGGCCACAGGAACCCAATCTCAGCCACCTGCTCAGGGAAGAGTGACAGGGAATACCCAAAATGGCATTTGAACAGGGAAATCCCATGTGCAGAATGCTACAAGGTGTTGTGGGTGACTTCTTCTCAAATCAAATGGTTGCACCACTCTTCTGGTTTTTATGAGGCCAGGCATCTTAATTCCATCTGTTCACCCGCTCCACCTGGTTGTTGGACTGCAGGTGCAGTGCAGAGGAAAGCTTCTCTGTTGCCCCATCAGTTTACACAATGCTCTCCAAAAGTGTGACATGATTGAGGACCATGACTTGACACAATGCCCACCAGAAATCCATAGACCCTGAAGACCTGATGTAGGACAATTACGGCCGTCTCCACCACAGATAGTAGTTTGTTCAAGGCAATGAATTTTCAGGCCTTTGAAAAATGAACTACAATTACCATAATGATGGTCTTCTAGTTGGAAGGTGGAAGATCTGTGAAAAAGTCTACGCAGATGTGTTCCCCTGGTCTGTCAGGAACAGGTAGAGGGTGAAGGAGCCTTTGAGGTTAGTCTCAATTGTACTGTGACGTATTAGACCTAGGGGAGAATGCTTAGGGCTCAAGGGCTGGAGTATCCGAGACTAGAAATGAAATACGATGCAAGACTGAAACGAAGGCAGGGTTCTAATCTAGACACCAGACAAGAATCCAAAGTTGAGCTGACAATTGAGCACCGAACCTCAGTTCAGGTGCTCATTAAATGATAAAATCCAGGTGCCAAAACATGGCTGCCAGTTAGCAGGGCGGGCCTGAATCTTTAAAGGAGCCACACCAGCTGTCCATATTCCAGAGAATTAGAGTGTCTAAACCCCGGAGATTGGCGTGGTTGGGTGTGTGTCATAACAGGTGTTTGCTGTCTTGTATTATTAAATCCCTGGGCAGCGAGGACCAAGAAGGTATGGAAAAGGGAAGCACAGGAGCACCTACAGGACTGCTTTGAATCGGTGGACTGGACTGTATTCAGGGATTCATCTCCGAACCTGGATGAGTATGCTGCAGTTGTTACCAACTTCATTAAAACCTGTGTGGATGTGTGTGTGCCCACAAAGACTTACTGTGCATTCCCAAATCAAAATCCGTGGATGAAGCAGGAGCTATGTCGTCTGCTGAAGGCTAGATCTGTGGCATTCAAGTCTGGCAACCCAGGCCTGTAACAGAAAACCAGGTATGATTTGCAGAAGGGTATTTCAAGGGTGAAGAGACAATTTTGAACAAGGTTGGAGGCAACATCGGAGGCATGGCAACTCTGGTAGGGTCTGCAAAATATTACTTCCCACAAAGCGAAACCCAATAGCATGAATGGCAGCGATGCTTCACTACCAGATGAACTCAACGCCTTCTATGCACGCTTTGAAAGGGAGAACACAACTACAGCTGTGAAGATCCTTGCTGTATCTGATGACCCTGTGATTTCCATCTCAGAGGCCGATGTTAGACTGTCTTTAAAGAGAGTGAACCCTTGCAAGGTGAAGTTCCCACTTGCTTCAAAAAGGCAACAATTATACCAGTGCCTAAGACTTAATGACTATCGCTCAGTAACACTCACATCGACAGTGATGAAATACTTTGAGAGATTTGTCATGACTAGACTGAACTCCTGCCTTAGCAAGGACATGGACCCATTGCAATTTGCCTATCGCCACAATAGGTCAATGGCAGACACAATCTCAATGGCTCTCCACATGGTCTTAGACCACCTGGACAATACAAACACCTATGTCAGGATGCTGTTCATCGATTATAGCTCAGCACTTAATACCATCATTCCCAAAATCCTGATTCAGAAGTTGCAGAAACTGGGTCCCTGTACCTCCCTCTGCAATTGGATCCTCGACTTCCTAACCGGAAGACCACTGTCTGTGCGGATTGGTGATAACATATCCTCCTCGCTGACGATCAACACTGGCGCAGCTCAGGAGTATGTGCTTAGCCCACTGCTCTACTCTCTATATACACATGACTGTGTGGCTAGGCATAGCTCAAATACTATCTATAAATTTGCTGACGATACAACCATTGTTGATAAAATCTCAGGTGGTGACGAGAAGGCGTACAGGAGAGAGATATGCCAACTAGTGGAATGGTACCACAGCAACAACCTGGCACTCAATGTCAGTAAAACGAAAGAGCTGATTGTGGACTTCAGGAAGGGTAAGATGAAGGAACACATACCAATCCTCATAGAGGGATCAGAGAGTGAGCAGTTTCAAGTTCCTGGGTGTCAAGACGTCTGAGGATTTAACCTGATCCCAACATATCGATATAGTTATAAAGAAGGCAAGACAGCAGCTATACTTTATTGGAAGTTTGAAGAGATTTGGCATGTCAACAAATACATTCAAATACAGGGGGTGATTGATAAGTTCATGGCCTAAGGTAGGAGGAGTCAATTTTCAAAAACCTAGCACATTTATTTTTCAACATAGTCCCCTCCTATGTTTATACAATTAATCCAACGGTCGTGGAGCATACGGATCCTTTCTTTGTAGAAGTCGGTGTCTTGGACCTCCAGAAAGTGGTCTATGAACTTATCAATCACCCCTGCTGTGGACCACTTTCTGCAGGTCCAAGACGACAACTTGTACAAAGAAAGGATCCATATGCTCCACGACCGTTGGATTAAGTGTGTAAATGTAGGAGGGGTCTATGCTGAAAAATAAATGTGCTCGGTTTTCTAAAATTGACTCTTTCTACCTTAGGCCACGAACTTATCAATTACCCCTTGTACTTCTAATATTGTACCATGGAGAGCATTCTGACAGGTTGCATCACTGTCTGGTATGGAGGGGCTACTGCACTGAACCAAAAGAAGCTGCAGAAGGTTGTAAATCTAGTCGGCTCCATCTTGGGTACTAGCCTAAAAAGTCGCCGTCGTCGAGGCTATCCCTCGAGGTCGAGGATGATGGTTTTCATTCTGTTGATCTACTTATGGGCTCTCAAATGGCTTATGAATCCAATCTTAGCTTTGAAATTTCTTCTACATTCAGGACAGGTAGTTCCAGATGGCAGATTGGGCTTTGGTTGTTGCTGCCTCTCTTTCCATTTTCTTCTGTTTTCTTCTAATTCTCCACATCTGTTGGCTTCGAAAGTTGCTGTTCCTTCTCGAATGATGGCTTGCCAGAGTTTCCTGTCCTTGGCATTGGTTTCCCAATTGTTGATGTCAATGTTACATTTCTTCACGTTGGCTTTTAAGATGTCTTTGAATCTCTTCTGTTGTCCGCCTCTTACATTTGCCTTCTTTAAGCTGGGAGTAGAAGATTTGTTTCAGCAGACGTTCGTCTTTCATCCGAACAACATGACCACTCCATCTTAGTCATAGTCATAGTCATAGTCATAGTCATACTTTATTGATCCTGGGGGAAATTGGTTTTCGTCACAGTTGCACCATAAATAATTAAATAGTAATAAAACCATAAATAGTTAAATAGTAATATGTAAATTATGCCAGTAAATTATGAAATAAGTCCAGGACCAGCCTATTGGCTCAGGGTGTCTGACCCTTCAAGGAAGGAGTTGTAAAGTTTGATGGCCCCAGGCAGGAATGACTTCCTATGACGCTCTGTGTTGCATCTCGGTGGAATGAGTCTCTGGCTGAATGTACTCCTGTGCCCAACCAGTACATTATGTAGTGGATGGGAGATATTGTCCAAGATGGCATGCAACTTGGACAGCATCCTCTTTTCAGACACCACCGTCAGAGAGTCCAGTTCCATCCCCACAACATCACTGGCCTTACGAATGAGTTTGTTGGTTCTGTTGGTGTCTGCTACCCTCAGCCTGCTGCCCCAGCACACAACAGCAAACATGATCCCACTGGCCACCACAGACTCGTAGAACATCCTCAGCATCGTCCAGCAGATGTTAAAGGACCTCAGTCTCCTCAGGAAATAGAGACGGCTCTGACCCTTCTTGTAGACAGCCTCAGTGTTCTTTGACCAGTCCAGTTTATTGTCAATTCGTATCCCAAGGTATTTGTAATCCTCCACCATGTCCACACTGACCCCCTGGATGGAAACAGGGGTCACTGGTACCTTAGCTCTCCTCAGGTCTACCACCAGCTCCTTAGTCTTTTTCACATTAAGCTGCAGATAATTCTGCTCACACCATGTGACAAAGTTTCCTACTGTAGCCCTGTACTCAGCCTCATCTCCCTTGCTGATGCATCCAACTATGGCAGAGTCATCCGAAAACTTCTGAAGATGACAAGACTCTGTGCAGTAGTTGAAGTCCGAAGTGTAAATGGTGAAGAGAAAGGGAGACAAGACAGTCCCCTGTGGAACCCCAGTGCTGCTGATCACTCTGTTGGACACACAGTGTTGCAAGCACACGTTGGTTCTTGATGACATAGGCTTCAATGCTTGTTGTTTTTGCTTCATTTAGCACACTGACATTGGTTCTTCTATCTTCCCAGCTTGATATTTAAGATGTTTCGAAGACAGCGTTGATGGAACTTTTCAAGTGCCTTCAGATGTCATCGGTATGTTGTCCAAGTTTCTGATGCATTCAGGAGCGTTGGGATTACCACTGCTTTGTACACTAACATTTTGGTGTCTGTTCAGATGTCAGGATCATGAAAGACTCTTGTTCAGAGATATCCAAAAGCTGTTCCAGAGCATTTAAGATGATGTTGGATCTCGTCATTAAGGTCAACATTGGAGGAGAGGTGACTGCCAAGATACGGAAAGTGATACACGTGAAGTACGGAAAGTAGTGAGCCTACAAAGTACCCAGGACATCTTTAGGGAGCAGTGTCTCAGAAAGGCAGTGTCCATTATTAAGGACCTCCAGCACCCAGGACATGCCCTTTTCTTACTGTTACCATCAAGCAGGAGGTACAGAAGCCTGAAGGCACGCACTGGGCGATTCAGGAACAGCTTCTTCCCTTCTGTCATCCGATTTGTTAATGGCCATCGAGTCTTTGGACACTACCTCACTTTTTTTTAATATACAGTATTTCTGTTTTGCATGTTTTTTAAAACCTATTCAATATACGTAGTTTATTTACTTGATTGTTCTTTATTATTTTTAAATTTTTTTTATGATTACTATTATTGCATTGAACTACTACTGCTAAGTTAACAAATTTCACGTCACATAATAAACCTGATTCTGGCAATGTGTTCCCTCAGACCCTATTGGAGGCTAGTGTAGAAATTGCAGGGGCCCTAGCACAGAGATTTAAAACATCCTTAGCAATGGGTGAATAAAGCAGGAAATTATTGGCCAGGTGCCCGACGCCGGCCCCCGAGGCCTGAGTCGACGTAGTAGTAGTAGTAGTAACCAGGGTAGGTCTTATGTGGTGAGTGGTAAGGCACTGAGGAGTGCGGTAGAGCAGAGTGATCTGGGAATACAGATCTATAATTCCTTGAATGTGGCACCACAGGTAAGTAGGGTTGTAAAGAAAGCTTTTGGCACGTTGGCCTTCATTGATCCAAGTATTGAGTACAAGAGATGGGATGTCGAAATTGTATAAGATGTTGGTGAGGCCTAATTTCATAGTCATAGTCATAGTCATACTCATAGTCATACTTTATTGATCCCGGGGGAAACTGGTTTTCATTACATTTGCACCATAAATAATTAAATAGTAATAAAACCATAAACAATTAAATAGTAATATGTAAATTATGCCAGGAAATGAGTTCAGGACCAGCCTATTGGCTCAGGGTGTCTGACCCTCCAAGGAAGGAGTTGTAAAGTTTGATGGCCACAGGCAGGAATGACGTCCTATGACACTCTGTGTTGTATCTCGGTGGAATGAGTCTCTGGCTGAGTGTACTCCTGTGCCCAACCAGTACATTATGTAGTGGATGGGAGACATTGTCCAAAATGGCATGCAACTTGGACAGCATCCTCTTTTCAGACACCACCGTCAGAGTAAATTTGTGGTATTGTGTCCAGTTTCAGTCACCTACCTACAGGAAAGATGTAAACAAAATTGAAAGAGTGAAGAGAAAATTTACTAGGATGTTACTTGGACTTGAGGACCTAAGTTATAGGGAAAGGCAGAATGGGTTCGGACTTCATTCCCTGGAATATAGAGGATTGAGGGGAGATTTGATGGAGGTATGCAAAATTATGAGTTGTAAATGCAAGCAGGTTTTTCCCACCGAGGTTGGGTGAGGCTACAACTAGAGGTCATGGGTTAAGGATGAAAGGTGAAATGTTTAAGGAAAATAAGAGAAGGAACATCTTAACTTAGAGGGTTTTGAGATTGTGGAACTAATTGCCAGTGCAAGTGGTAGATGCGAGGTCAATTAAAACATTTAAGAGAATCTAAATAGCTACAGTATGGGAGGAGTGGGTATGGAATGTTATGGTCCAGGTGCAGGTTGATGGAACTAGATAGATTAATGGTTTGGCACAGACTTGATTGGTTGAAGTGCCTGTTTCTGTGCTGTAGTGTTGTATGACCCTAGTAGGTTTACAGCAGCTGCAAATGGCATGAGAGGAATCATCACTGGCATTTGGCTTATGAAGAATGGAAAGACTGGTAGGAACTAAAACTATTAAACTCTGTGTTGGGTCAGGAATGTTGCAAAGTGCCTAAAAATGATGTATTTCCAACATTTGGAGTATTTTGCTTCTTGATATTCTTGAATTTCTTTTGAATTTCATTTTCATTGCCAGGCAGTTCACGTAGAAGTGGGGTAAATAATTGAAATGACAACTATCATACCTACTGAATGATGCTAGTTGTTAGGAAAGTATTCACCCAATCCATGTTGCATTTTCTCAATGTCAAGGATGCTGGTGTTTCTGTTAAATTTGTATTAAGCAAGGTTGAACAGAAAGATAATGAGTTATAATAAGAAGTTAACCAATTTATTCTTTTAGATAATAAAAATAAATTTGTCTATAATCTGACTGAAATTGACTAAAATTCCTGTACTGTATTTAAATTTGACACAGCAAAATATATTGCTAGGAGCTAACTGTTCAAAGCTTTTATAATTCTGTCTTGTCCGCTCTCAATCTTTTGAAAAAAGAGAATAATCTGTGAGCCCATTATTCCTAATTCTCTCAAATTCTGACATTTCTCCAATAGTTAAGTAGTTTTTTTGAAAAAAAACACAAATGCTTAAGGATATGGATAATGAACAACCTAGTAAAATTAGACTGGATAACTTCATTGGAAAAAATTCTCACTGTGTCAAAACATTTGGATATGGCCCAAGTGCAGAGGGAAAGACACAGAACTGGTTCAATAGTTCACTGACTTTAATGAGAACAGTTGCAGAGTTTAAAGGAAAAGAAAAACAATAAACACTAGACCAGCAGTGCTGTTAACTAAAACTCTAAAGCTGAAAGTCAACACCAACTCTGCGGCTGGAAGCAATGACTAATACTAAATGAATACCGCTCCTTGACAGCGTCACGCGAAACGGTAATCTTCTTTCCCCAGACAAGGATGAAGACAAACAGGGAGTGTAAACATTTCTATGCTTTTGATCAAGTCTCGACAAGACTAGAACAAAAATAAGGGAATTAAATACCACCATAATGGAGCACTAATTAATTTAGACACTGCAGCAGAGTCTGCAATTGCAACACACTGCCCCTTCCTTTTTACAAATGTGTTATCTCAAGTTAGTTATTCATAATTTCATGGTTAAATCCAAAGTTCTTAGAAGATCTAACAAATGTAGAATAGTTTCTTGACGTGTGTCCAAGTTTCTTTCAAAAATGAGTCTTAATTTTGTTGAAATCTGGGGTTTGGGAACAGCAGGAAAACAACTTTTCAAATGCACTATGAGAATGAAATTATTTTTAGTCCTTACAAGCAATCAAGATAAATCTGGTGGAAATAGCTGAGAGAAAAGGGATTTGCTGCATAAAGTACTAAACTAAAGTGTTTCTCCTGTGCATTGCTAAAATTGACAGTTTGGTTGTCCAAATAGAATTTCCTTTTTGGCAAAATTCATACTTAATTGGGAAATCTTGTTTTATATGGATATCTTGGTACAGAATAGAAAAACTAAGAAAATTACTCTCGTTTAACATCATTTTATTAACTTTATTATTCCACATTGTCAATTCATGCTTTTTAACAATTTGCAGTATTTCTTTCCAAAATGTTTGCCATCGCAAATTTGGCCTCCAGTATGAAAAGATTTTTCCACTCCTGTTTCATATTTAACACTTGTGAAGTGAGATTTCTGCTGAGACAGGGCAGGATAAGTCAAAAGAGTAGGTCTGGAGTTTTTGGAAAGCTGAGGCTTACACAGAATTTGAAATTCGATGGCTTAAGTATCCCCTGTGCACCAATTCTTCACCTCATTAATGCCAGGTTTCCCAACAACTGTGCAGTGTCATGTATCTCAGCACTGGTTTTATTCATTCCCCCCTCTGTCTCAACTTACCTCCTTATACTTACATATTCAGACAGATCAGTGGCCCTTAGTCTCAATCACTTCTCTGAACCTAAAACACCATCTTTTGTTGTAACCCAATCTCTCTTTGACTCCACTCAATTATGAACATTCCTACTGTTCTCTCCTCCATTCCCCTTTCCTTGCACCTTATAACATGTTTGATTTCTAACTTTTCCTAATTTTCAATAGACAATAGACATTAGGTGCAGGAGTAGGCCATTCGGCCCTTCGAGCCAGCACCGCCATTCACTGTGATCATGGCTGATCATCCACTATCAGTATCCAGTTCCTGCCTTAGCCCCATAACCTTTGATTCCACTATCATTTTAACATTTCCTGAAATGTTAACTCTTTTCTCTTCTATACCACTGTACATCTAGGTGTTGGACTTCCTAAACAACAGACCTCAGATAGTCAGAATGTACAACTGCTCCTCCCTCCCCATTGTCCTGAGCACGGGTGCCTCCCAGGGCTGTGTGCTGAGCCCATTGATGTACAGCCTATTCACACGTGACTGCGAGGCCAATAACCCAAAACATCATGTTGTCCTCAACCTTTTCATCAATGTCACCGAGACAAAGGAGATGGTTATCGACTTCGGGAGAACTCACACCACTCATACCCATCTTTACATCAGCAGCACAGCAGAAGAAACTACTAGTGGTTTCAAACTCTAGGGAGTGCACTTCACCTACACTGCTGACGGTGTCAAACCTCACTCTAACATTCAAGAAGCTCGCCAGTGCCTCTATTTTCTGTGGAGGCTGAAGAAATTTGGACTATGCACATCTGTCTTCAAGTCAATCTACTGAAGACCCACATCCAGCTTGCTAGGATACTCTCTGCAGTACTTGCTTTTTACTTCGACCACTTTGTCATGACCACGATTTGGTACATGAATAAACCAGTCACTTCTCCTCTTGTCAGCTCACTGCTCTCTCCCCTACCCACTCTGCCTCTCTGCTATGCCTGCTCCAACTTTCTTTGCCTTTATTCTTGCTCAAACTTTCTACATCGCAAACAATTTCAATTTCTAACAAGGACCATTGGCATGAAACATTTAATTGGTTTCTCTCTCTCCAGAGATACTGCATTTGCTGAATATTTCTAGAACTTCTCTTCATATCTCATATTTTACATACTGATCTTAGAGGAGTGATGAGATAAATTGAGACTGGTAAAATTCCGGACCTTTTTACAAACAGGTTGTGGATGCTGGGTCAATTGAGATTTTCAAAGCTGAGACTAATCGATTATTGTTTGGTAAAACTATTAAGAGATTTAGAAAGGTGATAAGAAAGGAAAGTGTGGTAAACCATATATATATGTTGTAACTGGGTTACCTGTCTGGACATGCCTGGACATGCCCCTCTGCTGACTGCTCCTGTGGCTCCTCCCACAGAACTCTGAATAAAGGCGATTGTGCCACTGCTCCTTCCTCAGTCCAGGACAGATATTCAGCATGGACGTTGGACCATTTACTGTTAATAAAAGCCTTTCAGTATTTACTCTACTTCCAGTCTTTTGGAGTAATTGATAGTGCATCAGAAAGAGGTTACAAAGGGATTTAGATAAGCAAGTAAGCAACAATTTGTTCGATACAGAACAATGTGAAAAATATGAAAATATCCATTTCAGGAGGAAAAACAGAAATACTGTATTTTTTTTAAGTGGGAGATTGAGAAATTATCTTCAAAGGGACATAGTTAGCCTTGTATGATTCTTGTTGAAATCTAATCAGGAAATTAGGAAAATGATATGTTAGCCATTATTGCAAAGTGATTTGGGTACACGTGTAAACATATATTACTATCTTGGAAATACCATACCTGGAGCACTGTGTACAATTCTCATTTTCTAGTCTACAAAAGTAAATGTCCTTGTTATTGAGAGAGCACAGCAAAATTTCACCAGCCTATTTCCTGGGAGTCAGTTTGTGATATGAGGAGAGATTGAGTTGACTGGACCTCTACTTTTTAGAATTTAAAAGATGCAAGGTGACCTCATTGAAACATATAGAGTTCTTAAGAGGGCTTGACAGGGTAGATAGAAAGGTTGTTTACTCTGGGTAAAAGGTCTATAGCTGGAGGTCACAGTCTTAAAATAAGGGGTGGGTTGCTTAGAATTGAAATCTTTTTAGCTATGAGGAAACTTTGAATTTTTTATCCTGGACAGCTGTGGAGGCTCAGTCAGTGATTTCATTCAAAACAGAATGGTAAATTTCCGGACAATATAGAATCAGGGAAATAGTAACAGGGCAGGAAATTAGATTGGGATTTTAAAAAATCAGTCACAACTTTGTTCCATGGCAGAGAAAGCTCATTGGGCCTACTTGTGAAGATTTTTATATATTTTTATTCTTTTTTTTTGAATCAAGAGACTCATTTTGGAAAAAATAATATACAACACATGAGAGGCATGTTAAATTAAAAAATAACTATCACTCTAATCCCAGCTTCCTGTACTTGATCAACAGCCCCTGTAGGTCATATCTTTGTGAATACACATACAGGGCTTTCTTAAAATTTCCTCTACCACCCATAGACAATGTGTTCCAGATCTTAACACCCACTTGGTTAAAAGAAAGAAATTCCCATTACCCCTCTATTAATTACTCTATAACGAAACCCTCCGGTTTTTGACATCTCAGCTATTGAAAACAGGTCCTTCCTAGTTTGTCTGTATAGAGTACACATAATTGTGTACACCTCAAATAAGGTTCTCTTTGGTTTGCCTGGTTCCAAAGAAAATAATCATATTTTAACTGATCTTTTCTCACAGCTAATAATTTTCTATTTCTGTCAACAGCCTGGCAAATTTTCTCTGCATCTTCTCTACCTTCCCTGAATGGATTGCTGGTCCATTTCAAAACTCAGCCAGGTCTGAACCTGGGTACTTTGGTTCTAGAGTTGAAAATTGACCACACCAGATAACGATGGTGGGCTCCATTCTCATAAAAGACTTGTGTCTTATCACAAATGGTAGCTTCACAGTCACTATCCTGAATAGTCACTTTTATTGCAATTTTTAATTAACTGTTTTTACATTTCCCTAGAGTCTTGATAGGATTTTTACTTGTATCTCTAGATTATTATTGCATATTGCTGGATTACTTGTCCTGTAAAATATCACTATAAGTTTTGTTTATCATGGTTAAGTTCTATTTACGTATGATAATTTTCTAAGGGCAGGTATAATCTGAGTTCTGAATGGAAAATATTAATCAATTATGTAAAATGTGCAAACTATTTCTCAGTTAAAATCCATAAACATATTATAGCTGGAAATACCCTTTCACCCAGGTGACCCACCAAAGTTGATACCTCAGCAAAATTGACAGATTTATATCATAAGATCCTGTTCAATGCAACCGATAAAATACAACAATTTTCTAAAAATTGGTATTCGTTGGAATTTAATGCATCCTTATTAAAAAGAGATGAGCTGAGTTTGGCATAATATGCTTAGAATGAGTCATTTGCAACCTTTATCTGCAACATAAGATGTCAGGCAGTACCCACTCACTGAGAAACATGCATTGTAACTCCTACATAAACCATGAATTCATGATTCAGCTGAAGAGATAACAATCGCAGAATTATAACTTCATCCCATACATGAATATACCAGAACACGGCCACCATTGCCTAATCACACAACTATTGAACTGAAAGAACAAGGATAATAACCAAAATGACTTTGATTTAAATATTCAAAACCCCACTTAAAGCAAGGACATAATTTTCAACGTGCACCCTCAGCCAGAGGCATGAAATCGCTTCTGATGTCCTCCCAGGTCTAACCTTATCCCACTCCTACTTCTCATCTATATGCTGCCTCTTTGCAATTTTACCTGAAGGCAAAGCATCAGCTCTACGTCTTCTGATGCTACCCAACTCAATCT
The DNA here is from genome assembly GCF_963921235.1 of Mobula hypostoma. Classification (NCBI taxonomy): domain Eukaryota; kingdom Metazoa; phylum Chordata; class Chondrichthyes; order Myliobatiformes; family Myliobatidae; genus Mobula; species Mobula hypostoma. Next base: position 52,022,817 of record NC_086098.1, on the reverse strand, counting down.
TACTTGACAGCTCCATGAGCTGTTAATTATCAGACACTTCACTTTATCAAGTATTAGATGAGCAGAGATCTCTGTAGCAACATGTTACATCGTTATTTTCATCAGCACCATGCTCTCATAGCCATCCATGCTATTCCTCTCCTGGTAAACAAAGAAAACTGAGTAGAACGGCAGACCTCATAATTTAAATCTACTTCTAATATTATAACATTACCCAAATCCATCTGTCTTAGTTCCTCTGCTGCTGAAATCCTTATCAAGGCATTTGTTCCCATTAAGACATATATACAGACTGCTATTTTCAGCTTCATTTATTCATCCTCCCCAAACGAGTTTATTTGAACAACACACATCAAAGTTGCTGGTGAACGCAGCGGACCAGGCAGCATCTATAGGAAGAGGTGCAGTCGACGTTTCAGGCCGAGACCCTTCGTCAGGACCGGCCTGCTGCGCTCACCAGCAACCTTGATGTGTGTTGCTTGAATTTCCAGCATCTGCAGAATTCCTGTTGTTTGAGTTTATTTGAAATTCTGTTGCTTGGGTCCTAATTTGGACTATTTCTCATTCACCCAACACCAACCCATGCTCTTTGATTTATCATCTTCTGTTTAAACAATATATCCATTTTAAAATTCTCTTGTTTGTTTTCAGATCCCTCTCTGGCCTTACCCCTTCCAGTATCTGTAAACATCTCTACACTGGAAGCCTTACAAGATATGTGCATTCCTCCAATTTTAGTTATATGTGTCAAATTTCTAATTCTAAATGCTCTATTTGTGATTGTTGTTCCTTCAACCACAAAAAGTATATAGGACATACTGTACAGCACAGTACAGGTTCTTTGGGCCATGATGCTGTGACAACCTTTTACCTTATTCCAAGACTAATCTAACCTTTCCTTCCCACTTAGTCCTGCATTTTTCTTTCATTCATCTGCCTATCTAAGAGTTTCTTAAATGTCCCGAACATATTTGCCTCTACCACCCCCTGCCCCCCCATGCACTCATGCACTTACCTTTCTCTCTGTATGTAAAAGCTAACTCTGACATTACCCCTATACTGTCCTCCAATCAGCTTAAAAGTATGTGTTCTCAGTTGAGCCACTGCCACCCTGGGAAAAAAAGCACTGTCTATCCACTGTATTTATGTCTCTTATCATCTCATACATCTCTACCAAGTTTCCTCTCATCCGTCTTCATTCCAAAGAGAAAAAAAACACAGCTCACTCAACCTTTTCTTATGAAAAATGTTCTCTAATTCAGGCAACTTCCTGGTAAATCTCCTCTGCACTCACCAAAACTTCCATATCCTTCCTATAATGAGACAAACAGAATTGAACACAGTATTCCAAGTGTGGTCTAATTAGGGTTTTATAGAGCTGCAACATTACCTCATAGCTCTTGAACTCCATGTCCCGATTAATGAAGGTCAGCACACCATACAACTTCTTAACCACTCTATCAACTTGAGCGTCAACTTTGAGGGACTTGGACCTCAATATGCTTCTGTTCCTCCACATTGTTAAGAATCTTGCCATTAACTTTGTTCTCTGCCATCAAGTTCAGCCTTCCAAAATGTATCACTTCACACCTTTCTGGATCAAACTCTACTTGCCACTTCTTAGCCCAACTTGGCTTCTAATCAATACTCCATTGTAACCCCCAACAACCTTCGGCACTATCGACAGCATCACCAACCTTCTGTCATCTGCAAACTTACTAGCCCACCCTTCTATTTCCTCATCCAAGTAATTTATAAAAATCACAAAGATCCGACACTGTTCCCACGAACCCTCTGTATCTTTATCTTACTCTTTTTTAGTAACGTCCTTCAAATCTACTACTTCAACTATACTTTTGGTTGTCTACCTCAATTTTCCCTTATCTCATTTAGTATTGAACTTTCTAAAATAATTCTCCTGTAAGCTACCTTAAAATTTCTTAATATATCAAGACACCATACAAAATTATCTTGTTATAAAATGTCTTAACAAGCTGCTGTTGATTTAATAGATAACTTGTGGGGCAATTCTACAGTTTGCTGCTTCTAACAGATAGAATGTATTGCAAAAAAACGTCTTCTGGGTGTATTTCCATCTTGGAAATACTCATGTCCTAAATCTGTTCTTATATTATACAACTCTATAGGTTAGATTCTGGAAGGTATTAACCATTTTCTAATGTGAAAGCTAATAACTTGTCATCATTCATGTCTTCTATTTATAATTATAGATTAAATTTATGAAATTCATCTGCATACATTACCGTTTAAAGTTCAGATAACTTTTCAAATGTTCTCATTGCAGTAGCTGACACTAGATACTCAAAGATTGCTTCAGTTCCAGTACTGATGCCAAGAACATGATGAGTGCCAAGAACAAATTTAAAACCACAAATTGCAACAATAATTAGAGAAAATAATTTTAATGAAGAAACATTGCACATCATGCACAGGATCTGAAATTCAGTTTAATCAAAATAAAAAAAACTACACTACAAACACTCACCAGGTCAGATTATGATCCATGTTCAATTCTGCTGAAAGCTCTGTATAATGATGCTGCCCAGACAATTAATCATTTCTGGCAATTCTAGTTTGAATTTGAAATTTGTCAATTTTCTGGTTTAACTACAAATTTTCAGCACCCACAATACTGTATTTTGCATTTGGTTTCATCAAGATTTAGCCGCTACCATATTTATAATTCCCCATCTATCCCAGATATTTTTCACAGACTCGTGAGAGGCAGAGTGTAATTTTAATGCCTGTAATTATATCCAGTACCAAACCATTTCTAATAGTTACAATTAATTATCAATATCTCCATGTGTACATTGGAATAAGGTCTCTGGACATAAAACTAGACCTTCTCTTTTAACATTTCAACACCTCTGTACATTAACGACTGCTTTGGTACTGCTTCCTGAATCAGCTGAATTCATCGATTTCATATCCTTCACCACTAACTTTCACCCTACTTTTAAATTCAAACGGCTCGTTTTTAACACTTCTTTTCCTTTTCTTCTAGGTCTCCCTGTATCCATATTAGGAGTCAAACTATCCACTGACTTTTATTATAAACCCATTGACTTCCACAGCTATCTAGACTACATCACTTAGATCTCATCTCTTCTATGAATGAATTCCCTTTCTCCTAATTTCTCCATTTTTGGTACAATTGTCTCAAGGTAAGGGCTTCCATTTTAGGACATCTGAATTGCCCACATGTTTCAATCAGCGTGGTCTCACTTCTGCTGTGACTTAAGGAGACTTCTCTTAAATTTCCTCTGTCTCTTGTAATTCTGCTGACACTCCATCTTCTTCCAGACAAAACAGAGATACAGTTCCCCCAGTCCTCACCTTTCATCCTGTCAACCTCTAAATGCAACACATTATCCTTTGTAATTTTTGAGATCTTCCCCAATCCTTTCTGCATTCCAGCAGCATCACTCCTGCATGCCTCATTGGTCTTTTCTTCCCACCCCCTCCAACACCTCCCTGATGCTTGATACTTTCGCCTGCAACTGCAGGATGTGCAACATTTGTCCCTACACTTTCCTTCTCACTGCCATCCAGGAAACTAAACAGCCTTTCCAGGTGAGATAAGGTTCACATGCATGTCCTCCAATATTGTCATTTTGAGTTCCTAATATTGTCCTACTCTGAATCGACAGGACAAAGTGCAGACTGATTCTCTGAACCTGTGTTCTGTCAGGGAGTGGCCATCTTAAGTTCCAAGTCGCATGCTATTTTAATTCCCTTTTCAGTTCCTACGGTATCCTGCCCATCCTTAGCCTTTAACACTTCTAGGGTTAGGTCCAATGCAAACTAAAGAATACCTCATATTCTGCCAGGGTAGTCTACAATACAGAACTTCTCAATTTTAGATAGTTTACACATCTGGTTTCATCTACCCATCTACTCTCTTTTGCTCCTTCCATTACTCCTACAATTCCCCCTATACTTGTCTTCTTTTCCATATCCATCCCACCAAATCTCCCTGCAACTATCTCCACTCCTTCCCATCTCCTCTCTCCACATCCCCACACACCACTCTAGGCTTGGTCTGCATCCACCTACCTTTCACCTCTTCTAATGGTTTCTATTTTCATCTTAATGACTAATCAGATTCCAGCACTAATTAGTTTCTTCTTATAATCTTCAGCAGTGGTCTCAGCTTTCATCCTCCCCACTTCAACCTACCTCCTTTTTTGTCTGCCTCCTTCCATCAAGTTTGTAAACTCCAACTTCACTTCAATTTGAGGATAAAGGGGAAGCCTTTTAGGGCCGAGATTAGGAAAAACTTCTTCACACAGAGAGTGGTGAATCTGTGGAATTCTCTGCCACAGGAAACAGTTGAGGCCAGTTCATTGGCTGTATTTAAGAGGGAGTTAGATATGGCCCTTGTGGCTAAAGGGATCAGGGGGTATGGAGGGAAGGCTGGTGCAGGGTTCTGAGTTGGATGATCAGCCATGATCATACTGAATGGCGGTGCAGGCTCGAAGGGCCGAATGGCCTACTCCTGCACCTATTTTCTATGTTTTTTTTTCTATGTTAACATCTTCTACCTCCCTCTCTCCCTCTGTCTCTCTCTCAGTGTACCAAGCACTGCTAGCCTCTGTATCATCACTTTGTTTTTCTTTATACTGTCTCTCTCCCCTCTCAGTCCTGATGCAAGAATTGGACCCAAAGCATCAATAGGTCCTTTTCCTTTCATTAAGAGTATAAGGTAAGACCATAAGGTACAGAAGCAGAATTAGGTCATGCCCATTGAATCTGCTCCACCATTTCATCATGACTGATCCAATTTTCCTCTCAGCCCCAATCTTCTAACTTCTTCCGTATCAATTCATGCCTTGACCAATCAAGAATCCGTCAATCTCTGCCTTAAATATACATAAAGACTTGGCCTCCATGGCTGCCTGTGGCAAAGAATTTCACAGACTCTCTGGCTAAAGAAATTCCTCCTAATCTCTGTTTTAAAAGGACACCCCTCTATTCTGAGGCTGTGTCCTCTGGTCTTAGACTCTCCCACCATTGGAAACATCCTCTCCGCATCCACTCTATCAAGGCCTTTCACCATTCGATAGGTTTTGATGAGGTTACCCTTCATTCTTTTGAATTCGAGTGAATCCAGGCCCAGAGTCATCAAATGCTCTTCATATGAGAAGCCACTTCAATCCTGGATTCATTTTCGTGAACCTTCTTTGAACTCACTCCAGTTCCAACACATCCTTTCTAAGATAAGGGGCCCAAACCTGCTCACAATATTCCAAGTGAGACCTCACCAGTGCTTTATAAAGTTTCAACATTAAGGCATCCGTTAGTCTTGTGAGACCATGGATCTGCACCTGGAAAGTCTTCACTCTCCAGGGTGCAGGCCTGGGCAAGGTTATATGGAAGACCAGGAGTTGCCCATGCTGCAAGTCTCCCCTCTCCACGACACCAATGTTGTCCAAGGGAAGGGCATTAGGACCCATATAGCTTGCACCAGTGTCGTCGCAGAGTACTGTGTGATTAAGTGTCTTGCTCAAGGACACAACACATTGCCTCAGCTGGGGTTCGAACTCACGACCTTCAGATTGCTAGTCGAATGCCTTAACCACTTGGCCACGTGCCCACATTACATCCTTGCTTTATATTCTTGTCCTCTTGAAATGAACACTAACATTGCATTTGCCTTCCTCACCACAGACTCAATCTGGAAATTAACCTTTAGGGAATCCTGCACAAGGACTCACAAGTCCCCTTGAGTCTCAGGTTTTTATATTTCTCTCCAATTAGAAAATAGACAATCCTTTTATTTCTTCTACTGAAGTACATCACCATACACTTCCTGACATTGTATTCCATCTGCCGTTTCTTTGCCCATTCTCCTAATCTATCTAAGTCCTCTAGTAGCCTCTCTACTTCCTCAAAACTAGCTGTCCCTCCAGCTAGCTTTATATCGTCTGCAAACTTTGCAACACAGCCAACAATTCCATCATCCAAATCATTGACATATAATGTAAAAAGAATCAGTTCCAATATAGACCCCTGTGGAACACCACTCGTCACCGGTGGCCAGCCAGAAAAGGCTTCCGTTATTCTCACTCTTTGCCTCCTGCCAATCAGCCACTGCTTTATCCATGCTAGAATCTTTCCTGGGCTTGTAGCTTGTTAAGCTGCCTCATGTGTGGCACCTTGTCAAGGGCCTTCTGAAAATCCAAGTACACAACTTCAACTCATTCTCCTTTGTCTATCCTGTTTGTTAATTATTAACTTATGCTCAACTGTATAATTATTTACTAAGATTCTTAATATTACATCGTTTACTATGGATTTTAGCATTTTCTCTACTACCAATATCAGGCCTGCTGGTTAAATATTCCCTCCCTCACTAAAACAGTGGGGTCGTAATACCTTTAATTTGCAGACAGCATTCCAAAATATGTAGAATTGTGGAGCATCTGCTATCTCAGTAGGGTGCTCACCCTTCCATTGCAACTATGCTCAGCTTCTAACTTCTCCAGGTTTTGATGAAAAGTCATGAACCTGATACATTAATTCCATTTGTATCTCAACAGATGACGATTCACTTGCTGAGTATTATGAGCATTGTATATTTCGTACATTGGCAGTTTTTTTTACTCACAAGCAATTACAGAGGATGAGGGGTGACTTGATGGAGAGGTACAGAATGTTAAGAGGCACAGATAGCAAGGACAGCCTGAGATTTTTTCAGAGAGTGGAAATGGTTAATACAAGGGGCATAAATTTAAGGTGACTGGATGTCAGAGGTAATTTTTTTTTAACACAGGTAGGTGAGTGGAAAACTCTGTCGGGGCGGTAGTACAGGCAGATACAGCAACAGCACTTAAGAGACTCTTAGAGAAGCAGACAGGTGAAAGAAAAATGGAGGACTATATGGGAAGGAAAAGTTAGATTGATGTTAGGATAGGCTGAAAGGTTGGGGGAACATCCTGGGCCCAGGTGTAGCCCATCTAGTTGAAGATCCTTCCTCTCCAAGGGATGAGGTCTTTAGAGCTTCTATTGGTGTTCTGTTGCTCTGGGTTTTTACGGGATAGGGTCGCTTGCCCAATGTGCAACCCTCCTCCTTTTGCATCCAGGCTTGGGACTGTCCATGGAAAAGAGTACAGTCAATGATTCAGAGCCAAAACCTTTGGTGGGACTGCACTCTTTTCCATAGATGCTGCCTGGCCTGCTGAGTTCCTTTAGCATTTTGTGTGTGTTGCTTGGATTTCCAGCATCTGCAGATTTTCTCTTGTTTGTAACTGGGTCCGTCCGTAGTAGAGTTAAGGGGCAATGTGCAATGGCTAAATAACCTACCAGCCACACATCTCTGGGATGCAGGAGTAGAATGGAGGGCAACTGAAGGAAAGCCATGTAGTCAATTTAATTGAGCTGAAGTTGTTCAATGTGAGAGTGGGTTTGTCCAGACAAATATGTATGTTACGAGAGGGTAACTGTTTGAGCTTCTTTTCAAGGAAAAAGCAGAAGGTTTTCAGACCATCCTCCCTGCCTTGAATACAAAGGTGTTCAAGCAGTACATAGAACATTACAGCTCTCTTCTCACTGCTGCCATCAGAAAGAAGATACATAAGGCCCAAACTGTTGTGTATTTAATATTTGAGCAATACTTGAGTAAAATTATAAACAGTGTTTGATTAAGCATTCTTGTTTATTTCAATAATTCACTACGGGTTATATGTAAAATACATGAATTACATACATCATGACACTGTCATGTGATAGGCAGTGCCTTGCTTAAAGTAAACAAGAAGTTAGACTCACATTTCAGACTCCCATGTCTTTCTTTGAATTAGTTTAATATTTTGAAGTTACAGCACAGCAGTATCGAAGATTGGCATATCAAGGGTAAAATCAGGATGGCCAGCATCGTGGGGACGTGAGTGGTTGAGGCAACCGCAACTGACCATTTGCATGTCAGGTCTTTGCAATAGCCTCAACTGAAAGTGAATTAAGAATGGTACTGGATGATGCCGCAGCTGTCTCCATGCTGTACATCATGAACCATGTGCCAACAGAGGCCAAACAGGTGCTAAGTATTTTGGACCAGGGACGGACCATGCTGCTCAGAGGAAGTGTGAAAGTGACAAAAGCAGTGGTCTGACTACAACAATTTTTCTAGGCAACATATCTGAGAAAGCTTCTGATATGTTAATCATGCAGTTACTTGCAAAATGTGGCTTCACTTTAAGCTAGAAGAGAGTTCAAGGAACTTCATGAAGTTGCAAGCATTAGGCTTTTGTGAGCTTAAAGAACTAGAATCTACTCTGTGTGCATTAAGATTATCACATGAATTTCAAGTGGGAGACAAAAAGCTGCTTGTAGAAGTAGATGCAAAGACCAAAGCTCAGCTGGATGAATGGAAGGCCAAAATGAAGGGATACAATGGAGATACGAAAACAGAGGATTTGTCAGATGATGTTGTGGATGCGGAAACCAAGAGGAGAGTGCAGGTTGTAGAGGTAGCAATAGGAAGATTAATAAAGAGAGTACTCCAGTGAACTAAATACACCTTTCCAAGATCAAGATGCACAAACTAGAAGAAGAAAAAGGAAAAAGAAAGGTGTCCAGAGCTGTCAGAACAACTTTCTGCGGTCTGAGAGACAACTTCTACAACCACCATGGAGGAGGCCCCAGAACCTGAGATTGTTTCACAGCCACAAGTCTCATCTGCCAAGGGCTTGTCAGGAAAGACATTATCCACAAGAGTAAGAAATCTTCCATGGCGATTAAATCCTTAGGCCTGACTGGGTCAAATTAATATATACTGTCCTGTGGATGTCTGAATATAGTAGTTTTATTCTGTAGTATACTCTGTGTATAGTTGAGATGCATCCTATATTGAGATGGTGTTTATAGCTAAGCAGGGAGGAGTGGTGTATATTTAATATTTAAGTAATATTTGAGTAATATTGTAAATAATGTTTGATTAAACATTCTTGTTTATTTCAATAATTCACTATGGGTTATATGTAAAAACACATGAATTCCATATGTAATGACGCTACCAAGTAATACACGACACCTTGTTTCAAGAAAACATGATGTTAGACTCACATTTTGGACTCCTGTGTCTTCCTTTGAATTAGTTTAATATTCTGAAGTTACAAAACATAATACACAACACCAGGTTCAGGAACGGTTATGACCCCTCAACCAGCGTGCTCCTGAACCAGAGGGGATAACTTCATCAGCTTTATTGCCCCCACCACTGAGATGTTCCCACAACGTATGAACTCACTTTCAAGGACTCTTCATCTCTTGTTCTCGACATTTATTGTTTATTTATTATTTTTTTCTTTCGTATTTGCACAGTTTGTCGTCTTTTGCACATTAGTTGTTTGTCCAATCTGTTGGGTGCAGTCTTTCACTGATTCTATTGCGTTTCTTGACTATAATGTGTATGCCTGCAAGAAAATGAATCTCAGGGCTGTACGTGGTGACATATAGGGACTTAGTTAATAGATTTACTTTGAACTTGTATGGATCCAAGCAATGTTTATCTTTTTGTGGGTTACATGGCACATTTGTAGTTTCAGTCCTGTTCATGATGCCCCCTCAACTTGTAAATATAAGACAGTTTCTGTGCTAATCCCCCAAACTCAATTTTTTTTATTATTTTTGCTGCTCAAACCTGCTCTCCTCACCTTCACATGATTCTTCTTTCTAATCCCTTCTCTTTCCAGATGTTTCTGTTTTACTCTCTGGAGAAAAGTTAGTGACAAACATATATGATAAGTCTACAGATTCCTCTTGTCAGGACTCCATTTAATTCTCCTTGTTTCTCCATCTCTGCAATATCTGTTCTGATGACAAGAATTGCCAAAGGTGCCTCGGTATTGACATTTTTCCTCCATCATGGCTTCCATGCCATGAAGCCCTCAACTCGGGTTCAAATATCTCCTGTGCCATTGCTCTTACCAAACCCCTCTGACCAGAATAAGGATAAAACATCCCTAGTCCTCACTTTCTCCTCCACCAGACTCCACATACAACTGTTCATCCTTTACATTTTGCAAAATTCCCCCATCAGTTATGTCATCCCCCTCTTCTCTTCTCTTGGTATTCTGAAGGGACCATTCCCTTTGTGATTCTGTGGTCTTTACTCGCATATAATTTTGTACTCCCCTTCTTGCTGCAATTCCCAATGCAACTGCTGTTAGTAAAACATCTGTTCTTTTACATCAACTCTTCCCATAGTTCAGGGACCCAACAGTTCCTCCAGCTGTTTGCTTTTACTTCTTCTTTATTGTATTGTATTAGATGCTTATGATCCAGCTCCTTTACTTTGGAAAAAAACAAATGTAAATTGGGTGATGAATTACAACTGTTGCTATAATTCTCTATCCAATCTATTTCTAATTTGTCTTAAGTCTCTGCGCACTTCTAACAAGATGAATGTAAATTTGAGGAACAGAACTTCATCTTAAAATTCTACTGAAAAGTTATCTACTTTGTATGTTGATTCAGTTTTACCCTCTCCATGGACAAAGCCAAATCTTCTGTAACTTTTTAAATCCTCTTTGCACTCAGTTCTTTTGAATAACTCTAACCTAGATTTTACTTTTTATATGTCCCTTTGTTTTTCTCTCCTCACAGCCCTCATTAATCAATACATATTTCGCTTTGTAAACGGCATATCACCATGGCTAACATGGCTTTAGCCTATCAAAGGTGTTCACTTTGTCCTAACCATCTGACCCTCACCCTCTGCAACTTACAGCTAAATTGTCTTCTCCCCTTTACAGTTATGACGTAGGGTCTTTAAATTTAAATACTCTTTAAAAAAGATAGTTATACAGGTGCTACTGGCCAACTGAAACACGGCAATTTTTGTTTTTTTTCTGAAAAAATACTTGGGTACAGACCATTGTTTTATCCAATTCAAAATGATTCGTATACTACGAGCGCATAGTCTTTGTTCTCGATCAATAAAAATATATGGCTTTTCATTTTCCGGCATATTGCTTGATATGCTTTTGGTGGACGGTCATTCGGGGATATGATCCCAGGTGGTTTTAGTTTGGCTGATTTTTGGGTCATTTTTAAAAAAAATTTAAAACGCTCAGACCTCCATCGAACAAGGAAATAGAAAATATTTGACCAAAACAACGCAGGTTGATTTATTGTGAAAGTGGTGGCAATGTGTATGCTCTCCTGCCATTTTAGCAGCAAGTATGTGTTAAATTGCTCACGTTGCAATTTCCACAGCTAACCGCATTCACTTTCCCTAACGGCCCCCGACTCAGGGGAAGGTTCTCAGGAATACTGCCGCCTCTCCTCAGTTCCGGCTCCGCTTGACCGGAAGTGCAGCGGTTGCCATGACGGTGTTTCCGTCGAGGCGCTATGCTGCTTGTGTTGAGGGGAATCGACAAAAAAAGTGAGAGGGCGAAGAGAAGGAAGAGTCAGGGCTGCCCGGATTCTTTACTATCGGATGGATCGCATTCAAATCCCGGCCACTGCTGGGGAGTAGTGAAGCTATGCCAAAGGTGAAGGAGCCTTTATCACCCCCCCCCATCCCTTTCCCAAACGTTCGGCTTCCGTTCAGTGATAGTGGAAAGGAAGAAATGCTTAAGAAACTCAAGACTACTCACACCCAACACTAACAGTTCCCCAATCCACATTTCTTTCATCTACTACTGAAAGTCTGGTTCATTCATGGGTTCAAGTCTATTAAGAAAATGTTAGGTTGATCATTTTGGGAGGCGGATGAAGATAGAGAAAATTGCAAACATCTGCAGCATAAAAGAATGTGGGGTGTTTTGTATACAAAATACTGAAAGCTAGGACGTCTAGCAAAGGGGCATTGGGAGATTGGTATTAACTTCAAAGAGTTGCAGTGTAAAAGAAAGGCATCCCGAGTGCAATTGTATGAGGCACGAAAAAGCCTGAAGTAAACCGCTACAACAACAGGAATTCTGCAGATGCTGGAAATTCAAGCAATACACATCAAAGTTGCTGGTGAACGCTGCAGATGCTGGAAATCGGGTCTCGGCCTGAAACGTCGACTGTACCTCTTCCTAGAGATGCTGCCTGGCCTGCTGCGTTCACCAGCAACTTTGATGAAGTAAACAGCTTTTGTTCTTGTTTTTAAGGTTCATTTGAATGATTCTAGTTATGGGGGGGGGGCGGATAAACCCTTAAGGAAAAGTTAAGACTGTTAGGAATGTTTCTTTTCACAAGGAAGTTCCAAAACCAGAGGGCATAGTCTCAGAATGCGGGGGTGTCCATTTAGTACTGATGTGAGGAAGGATTTCTTTGGAACTCCTTGCCTCAGAGAATTGTGGGAGTAAAATCGTTGTGTACATGTAAACGTAAGATAGATTTGCAATTATAGCGATATTGGGAAAAGGGGAAGAAAGTGGTGGATGAATCAGATTTGCCAAGGTCTTTTTCAATGATCTACTGTTCCTACACCTTGTGGTCCTGTGGGTGCAGCATTGAGGGAGTGGTGCACTGTCTGAACTAAACATTAAATAATGACTATAATTCCTCTGGGTCACGTAACTGATCCAAGTTTATCACTTAAATACTGTAATGTAGCAGAGCAGTTAAATTACTAGACCTTTAGAGATACTGTATTCTGAACCCTCACATTAGTTAACAGGAGAATTAAAATTGAAGTAATTAAATAAATACTGATTTAAATATAATGTCCATAATGGTGACTGTTTGAAATGACTGGATTGGATTGTTGTAAAAACCCATCTAGTTCACTAATACCATTCAGGCAAGGAAATCTGGCCACAAAATAATCTGCAGATGCTGGGATCAAAGCAAAACTCACAACAGGCTGGAGGAACTCAGCAGGTCGGGCAGCATCCGTTGAAACGATGAGTCGACGTTGCCCGACCTGCTGAGTTCCTCCAGCGTGTTGTGAGGAAATCTGGCCATTATGTGACTTCAGGCTTGTAAATGCGCGTTAAAATTGTCCAGCATACAGCTTAGTTCAGCGGACTTTTAGCAATGACCTGTAAGTGCTGCTGATCACTAATAACATTTAATCTTGTGAATGAGAACATTAAAATGATCTCACCACTGTGTGAAGAATTGTGAGTACAAATTACTAGCTTGTAATTCCTGAAAGGAAAAGTAATATCTTCACTTTGGAATTATTGAAGCAATTAAAAATCTATAGGCTCTCAGTTTGTAAAGTATACTGGGTTAGAGCCACTAATTTTTTTAGATCAGGCATCTCAAAGGTTGGAACTGGGATTGTCTCAGTGAATTACCTTCACTTAAACTTGTCCAGTGGTGTTAATTATTGGAGTAAACAATGATTGCAACAGCTTTTTATTTAGTCTTGCTTATTTGACAAACATGTATCTGCGTAATATCATCAATGCAGTAAAATATTTCAAGCACTTCAACCAGTATATAAAGTATAAAAGAGAGGTGAGAATTGATATGGGACCACTGAAAATTGATGCTGGAAGTAGTAATGGAGGACATGGAAATGGCAGATGAACCAAATAAGTATTTTGCATATGTCTTCACTGTGGAAGACTTTAGCAGTAAGCTGGAAGTTTGAGAGTGTCATGGGAGCAGATGTGTGTGATGTTGCAAAGGTTCCTGGGAAACTGGAAGATCTGAAGATAGATAAGTCACCTGGACCAGATGATGTACACTCCAGGGTTCTGAAAGAGGTGGTCGAAGAGATTGTGGAGGCATTAGCAATGATCTTTCAAGTTCTGGAATGGTTCCAGAAGTCTGTAAAATTGCAATTGTCACTCTACTCTTCAAGAAGGAAGAGAGGCAGAAGAAAGGAAATTATGGTACAGTGGTGGGGAAGATGTTGGGGTTGATTATTAACGTTGTGGTTTCGGGATACTTGGTAGCACATGATAAAATAGGCCTGAGTCAGATTGGATTCCACAAGGGAAAATCAAGCATGGATAGAGCAGTAGCTGATTGGCAGGAGACAAAAGAGTGTGAACAAAGGGAGCCTTTTTTGTTTGGCTGCTGGTGACTAGTGGTGTTCCACAGGGGTCTGTGTTGGGACCACTCCTTTTTATGTTATACCTCAATGACTTGGATGATGGAATTGATGGCTGTGTTGCAAAGTTTGTGGATGATATGAAGTTAGAGAGGGGGCAGGTAGTTTTGAGGAAGTAGAGAGGCTACTGAAGAACTTAGACAGATTAGGAGAATAGGCAAAGAAGTGGCTGATGGAATGCAGTGTCAGGAAGTGTATGGTCAGTGGTGAGGAAGGCATTCATGTGATGTTAGCATTCATTTCAAGAAAACTAGTCAAGTCAAGTCACTTTTCATTGTCATTTTGACCATAACTGCTGGTACAGTACACAGTAAAAACGAGACAATGTTTTTCAGGACCATGGTGCTACACGAACAATACAAAAACTACACTGAACTGCGTAAAACAACACAAAACTACACTAGACTACAGACCTACCCAGGACTGCATAAAGTGCACAGAACAGTGCAGGCATCACAATAAATAATAAACAAGACAATATGCACAGTAGAGGGCATAGTTTGGTGTCAGTCTAGTCTCTGGGTATTGAGGAGTCCGATGGCTTGGGGGAAGAAACTGTTATATAGTCTGGTCGTGCGAGCCCGAACACTTCGGTGCCTTTTGCCAGATGGCAGGAGGGAGAAGAGTTTGTATGAGGGGTGCCTGGGGTCCTTCATAATGCTGTTTGCTTTACGGATGCAGCGTGTGGTGTAAATGTCCGTAATGGCAGGAGGAGAGACCCTGATGATCTTCTTAGCTGACCTCACTATCCGCTGCAGGGTCTTGCAATCCGAGATGGTGCAATTTCTGAACCAGGCAATGATGCAGCTGCTCAGGATGCTCTCAATACGACCTCTGTAGAATGTGGTGAGGGGAGTCTTTGGTGCTCTTAACGATCTCTACGGAGGAGTCGTCGATATTCAGCGGAGAGTGGTCGTTCCATGTCTTCCTGAAGTCAACAACCATCTCTTTTGTTTTGTTCACATTCAGAGACAGGTTGTTGGCTCTGCACCAGTCCGTTAGCTGCTGCACCTCCTCTCTGTGTGCTGACTCATCGTTCTTACTGATGAGACCCACCACGGTCGTGTCATCGGCGAACTTGATGATGTGGTTCGAGCTGTGTGTTGCAGCACAGTCGTGGGTCAGCAGAGTGAACAGCAGTGGATTGAGCACACAGCCCTGGGGAGCCCCCGTGCTCAGTGTGATGGTGTTGGAGATGCTGCTTCCAATCCGGACTGACTGGGGTCTCCAGTTGCAGAAGGAGGTGTTCAGGCCCAGTAGGCTCAGCTTTCCAATCAGTTTCTGAGGAATGATTGTGTTGAATGCTGAACTGAAGTCTATGAACAGCATTCGAATGTACGTGTCTTTTTTGGCCAGGTGGGTTAGGGCCAGGTGGAGGGTGTCATCTGTTGAACGGTTGGGACGGTACATGAACTGCAGGGAGTCCGGTGAAGGGGGCAGCAGGGCCTCGATGTGCCTCATGAAGAGCCTCTTGAAACACTTCATGATGGTGGATGTGAGTGCAACGGGACGGTAGTCCTGCGGGCAGGACACTGAAGAATATAAAACTAGAATATAAAAGCAAGAATATAATGTTGAGAGGCCTTATATAGCACTGGTGAGGCCTCACTTGGAGTATTGTGAGCAGTTTTGGGCCCCTTATAAAGGATGTGCTGACGTTGGAGGGGGTTCAAAGGAGGTTCACGAAAATGATTCTGGGATTGAAAGGCTTCTCATATGAAGAGTGTTTGATAGCACCGGGCCTGTACTCAATGGAATTCAGAAGAAAGGGGTGACCTCATTGAATCTTATCAAATGTTGAAAGGCCTCGATAGAGTGGATGTGGAGAGAATGTTTCCTATGGTGTGAAAGTCTAAGACCAGAAGACACAGCCTTAGAATAGAGGGCATCCTTTCAGAACGGAGATGAGGACGAATTTCTTTAGCCAATGAGTGGTGAATCTGTAAAATTTGTTGCCACAGCCACTTCCCGGTTGGTGGCAGCTGGAAAAGTTTGTGGTTGGGGTGACTTGGGTCCCCAGTGATCCTTCGGGCCCTTTTTACACACCTGAGTATAATTAGGGACTTGGTGCTAGGATTGTCGATTTGGGAGAGGCTGCTGGATTGTTTCACTTATTTGGCAGTGGATTTGGAGGATTTTATAGAGTCAGCATCAATGTGCTTTAATATCCCTGCTATAGATAGTTAGATGTGTACAGGAGAGCAGGGATTACTGCTGCCTGGTAGGCTGTAAGCTTTTACCTTGGACAGCCAAAAGCTGTGGTGGTGCACTGAGTACACTGCTCCTTCCTCATCTCTATCAGCTTTTGTTACAAAGTGGCTTTAGTCAAGTCAAGTCAAGTCACTTTTTATTGTCATTTCGACCATAACTGCTGGCACAATACACAGTAAAAATGAGACAACGTTTTTCAGGACTATGGTGCTACAGGAACAATACAAAAACTACACTGAACTACATAAAACAACACAAAACTACACTAGACTACAAACCTACCTAGGACTGCATAAAGTGCACAAAGCAGTGCAGGCATCACAATAAATAATAAACAAGACAATATGCACAGTAGAGGGCAGTAGTTTGGTGTCAGTCCAGGCTCTGGGTATTGAGGAGTCTGATGACTTGGGGGAAGAAACTGTTACATAGTCTGGTCGTGAGAGCCTGAACACTTCAGTGCCTTTTGCCAGATGGCGGGAGGGAGAAGAGTTTGTATGAGGGGTGCGTGGGGTCCTTCATAGTGCCGTCTGCTTTACAGATGCAATGTATGGTGTAAATGTCTCTAATAGCAGGAAGAGAGACCTCGATGATCTCAGCTGACCTCAGTATCCGCTGCAGGGTCTTGCAGGGTTTAGAGATATGGGAAGTAATCCATTTAGTTCAGGCTCCTGTTTGGACATTAGTTATTGAAAGGTGATGTATACAATCAGGGCAGGTTTGTAGAGAACTTTTCTTTTGTGAATGTTAGCATAAGGATCCTTTTTCTCACATGTTTTAGTGAATCAATGGACGATGATTTAAAGCTTAGCCCTCGTACAATTGCATACGTACATCAGCTATGCATTGCCGCTCAACGGTTGTTATTGGAGTAAACTTGGTTCTGGATTGGAGGCTAAATAAGATGAACAGTTTTGAAAGATACATTTTTAAAATATTCTGACATTGAGAAAGAGAGATCTAATCACAGATCACTATGCATTAGACTTTAACAATTTGTGTTGCAACTGATGCTTAAAGCATAAAGGAATACTTAAGATTTACAGAAGCCATATAGTGGTATAGCACCTACATATGACTTAAATATAAACCATATTTCTGGTAGTACATTAAAACTTTACACTTTGTCATTAGTGAGTATCCTTTACACTGCTCAGTTGTAACTATGTTTTCACCATTTTGCCCTCTTTTAGTTTTGTTGCCAGCATCTATGAGCCAGTTTCAGTATCATTTCATTCTTGGGATAATTTGGTTTTATCTAATTCGAGACCTGCTTTATATCTACATATGACTTCTACTACTATGAGCAAGAAAAACTATCACCACTGTAAGTTATTGATAAAGATGAGATTAAAAATGAAGAAGAAGAAGAAGAAGAAAGCCCTTAACTCCAAGTGGAGTCATTGGGATGCCATCATGACAGCGTTCTTTTAGCAGGCTTTCTTATTTTTACGTGGCCGAGTTGCTAGCTTGATGCTCAACCCAACACAGATGGAAAGTATGCAAGGGAGCCGGCTAGATTTGAACTCAGGAGCCTTCGCTTCGAAGTCCGGCGCTGATGCCACTATGCCACCAGCCGGCTGAGATTAAAAATACATTATGGTAAATTTTCATCCTGGACTTTCATTGTAAGAAGTTGTGTCATAGAAGAGCTTATATAAAATTTAACAAAGTTGGCTTTAGTTTGATTTTTTTTTGCTCTTCAAAAAGCAGCTGAAAAAATACATTTCCTGTTATACTTAATGCAGCAGAAAGACCGAGCCTTTCCATTTGATTGATTTACATGGTAATTATTTGTGAGAATTTAGAATATCCATTATTTTTAACTTGGGGAAAACAATAATGTCTGAACTTCTACTGAGCTCAAGTCTCATTCTGGATTAAATGAGATACAGCAGCTTTCCTTTTTAGAATAGCTGTAGGTAAGCAACAGACTGCTGCTTAGTGAAGGTTATACCCTTCTAACTTTCACCTCTGTAAGACAAACATTTATCTGCTGTAATGCAGACATTAGCAATTTAATTTCCTTTGATTTAATCATACATATGCTGTGCTAAGGCCTTGGAGAGTAAGATTCATTGAAGAAAAACACTGGTTGGTAGTGATTTTCATTTGCTATCTTATTACCTCCAGGATTCTGAAGGTGGTCAGCATGGAGCTCAGAAAAGCAAAATTGCTGCAAACTAGAATTAATGTATTCCAACCAGATGTTCATCCAATTCATGGGATTGCCTGGACAGATGGAAAGTAAGTTGCCCTCACTGCTGTTTACCTTGTCAATGGTGAGGTAAAGTTTGGAGACAGCAATGTTACTGGATGTTTTGAACATGTGAATGGGCTTCATTGGGGTCCTGTTTGTTATACACAAACTCTAGCATATCTGTATAAAAAAGCACATTAGAATAAATTAAATTATTGGTTTCCCAAACATAAACTTGGAGAGATTTTTTCAATAAACACGAGAAAATCTGCAGAAGCTGGAAATCCAAAGTAGCACACTCAAAATGCTGGTGGAACACATAGCAGGTTAGGCAGCATCTATGGAAATGAATAAACAGTTAATGTTTTGGGCCTATACCCTTATTCAGGACTGGAAAGTAAGGGGGAAGACGCCAAAATAAAAAGATGGGGAGAGGGGAAGGAGGCTAGTTATTTGTTGATAGATGAAGTCATGTGGGTGAGAAAGGCAAAGGATTGGAGAAGAAGGAATCTGATAGGAGAGGGAAGTGGACTGTTGGAGAAAGGGAAGGAGGAAGGGATCTTGGGGGAAGTGATAGAGCAGGAAAGAAGAGGTAAAAGGCTAGAGTGGGGAATAAAGGAAACATAGAAAACATACAGCACAATACAGGCCCTTTAGCCCACAAAGCTGTGCCGAACATGTCCCTACCTTAGAACTACCTAGGCTTTACCCGTAGCCCTCTACTTTTCTAAGCTCCATGTAGCCATCCAGGAGTCTCTGAAAGGACCCTATCGTTTCCACCGCCATTGGCAGCCCATTCCATGCACTCGCCACTCTGCGTAAAAAACTTACCTCTGTATCTACTTCCAAGCACCTTAAAACTATGCCTTCTCGTGCTAGCCAATTCAGCCCTGGGGAAAAGCCTCTGACTATCCACACGATCAATGCCTCTCATTATCTTGTACATCTCTATCAAGTCACCTCTCATCCTTCCGTCACTCCAAGGAGAAAAGGCCGAGTTCACTCAACCTATTCTCATAAGGCATGCTCCCCAGTCCAGGCAACAGCCTTGTACATCTCCTCTGCACCCTTTCTATGGCTTCCACATCCTTCCTGTCGTGAGGCGACCAGAGGGGTGGGAGAGGGAAAAGAATTTCTGGAATGAGAAATCAATAGTCATGATATCAGGTTTTAGGCTACCCAGAAGGAATATAAAATGTTGCTCCATTTTGAAGGTGGCCTCGTCTTGGCACAAGAGGAGGCCATGGACTAGCATGTCGCAACAGGAATGGGAGTCAGGATTAAGGTGGTTGCCCACCAGGAAGTTCCGCTTTTGATGCAGAGGCATCCAAAACATGATACCTTGGAGGTGCTAACAAAAAGAGATGCCTCAGTATCGTTTGCAGTTTTAAGTTGATAATCGTAAGTAGACAGCAAAGGTGGTGGCTTGATACTTTGTGCTTCGGATAGAAATCAATTAGTGATTTTCATAGGCAGCAACCGTCATTCTTATATTTGGAGTAAAATTCAGGAGACTCTTCATGCATACAATTTTTGCCCCATTTTTGATGTTGGAGGACATATCTGTGCAGTGGAGGCATGTTTGGATTTACAAGTGGGTTGTGAAAACTGAACTGCACCTTGATAAAATCTGCAGTCTTAATGTTACACCCACATCAGAAGCTGAATCTTTAATTTGACAGCCTACGATGCTAGCTGGGGCTGAAACCCATTCCATGGATTCAAGGAGGAAATCAGTAGATTCCTCAAGATCATTAATAGGAGAACCAGTAGATCTGGTCCAGTACATTTGAAACATATTCTAGCAAATCATCAAAAGTTTGATCCTTGCCCCCTTATTCACCTATGGTGAAGGGATTGCCTTTCTGGAATTTTAATTTATAGATCTATTTCTTTTAGAGCAATGACTACCCTTAGCACTATGTATGGACTATTGTCTACGCATGATTTCGCTCTCTCTCTCTCTCTCTCTCTGTGCGATGTGAGTACACCAGTTAAAGCCATCTCCAACATGCGTAATTTTATTTAATTGATAAGTAGTTGCAAAGGCACAACAAATTGGTGATGAGTATGAACCTGCATATCAGAAAATATCACAAACTGCACTGACAGTTGCGGGACGATTATAGGATGAGACAGTGAGAAGAAGGAGTTAGACAGTATGGAGAAAGCCTTCACGGACGCTAACAAAGGAAGCATGCGTAACTGCATAGTACTCATTGAAAGACGCACAACTAGTGAAGTACAATTGAAAATAACGTGGCAATGGCTTTAGTCGGGAAAATTAATGAATTCAATAATGCTAATGAAGTTGTATATTGAGCTTAACGGGTGCTAGAATGTACAGCCTCTTCCACAACCTAGTAACTCCTGAAAAGACCATAAGACCATAAGATATAGGAGCAAAAGTAGGCCATCTGGCCTATTGAGTCTGCTCCGCCATTCAATCATGGGCTGATCCAATTCTGCCAGTCATCCCCACTCCCCTGCCTTCTCCCCATACCCTTTGATGCCCGGACTAATCAAGAACCTATCTCTGCCTTAAATGTATCCAATGACTTGGCCTGCACAGCTGTTCGTGCCAACAAATTCCACAGATTTATCACCCTCTGACTAAAGTAATTTCTATACATCTCTGTTCTAAATGGATGTCCTTCAATCCTGAAGTCGTACCCTCTTGTCCTAGACTCCCCTACCATGGGAAATAACTTTACCATATCTAATCTGTTCAGGCCTTTTAACATTCTGAATGTTTCTTTGAGATCCCCCCTCATTCTCCTGAACTCCAGGGAATACAACCCAAGAGCTGCCAGATGTTCCTCATACGGTAACCCTTTCATACCTGGAATCATTCTCGTGAAGCTTCTCTGAACCCTCTCCAATGTCAGTATATCCTTTATAAAATAAGGACACCAAAACTGCACACAATACTCCAAGTATGGTCTTAAGAGTGCCTTATTGAGCCTCAACATCACATCCCTGCTCTTATATTCTATGCCTCTAGAAATGAATGCTAACATTGCATTCACCTTCTTCACCATCGACTCAAGTTGGAGGTTAACCTTTAGGGTATCCTGCACAAGGACTCCCAAGTCCCTTTGCATCTCTGCATTTTGAATTCTCTCCCAACCTAAATAGTAGTCTGCCCATTTATTTCTTCCACCAAAGTGCATGACCATACACTTTCCAACATTGTATTTCATTTGCCACTTCTTTGCCCATTCCCCTAAACTATCTAAGTTTCTCTGCAGGCTCTCTGTTTCCTCAACACTACCCGCTCCTCCACCTGTCTTTGTATCATCAGCAAATTTAGCCACAAATCCCTTAATACCACAGTCCAAATCATTGACATACATCATAAAAAGCAGTGGTCCCAACACCGGCCCCTGTGGAACTCCACTGGTAACCAACAACCAGCCAAAATATGATCCCTCTATTCCCACTCTCTGTTTTCTGCCAATCAGCCAGTTCTTCACCCATGCTAGTAACTTCCCTGTAATTCCATGGGCTCTTATCTTGCTAAGCAGTCTCATATGTGGCACCTTGTCAAAGGCCTTCTGAAAATCCAAGTACACTACGTCTACTGCATCTTCTTTGTCTACCCTGCTTGTAATTTCCTCAAAAAATTGCAGTGGGTTAGTTAGGCAGGATTTTTCTTTCAGGAAACCATGCTGGCTTTGGCCTATCTTGTCATGTGCCTTCAGGTATTCCGTAATCTCAACCCTAACAATCAATTCCAACAATTTCCCAACCACTGATATCAGATTAACAGGTCTATAGTTTCCTTTCTGCTGTCTTCCACCTTTCTTAAATAGCAGAGTAACATTTGCAATTTTCTGGTCGATCGATTCTAGGAAGATAATTGTTAATGCCTCCACAATCTCTCCAGCTACTTTCTTCAGAACAAGGGTGCATTCCATCAGGCCCAGGAGATTTATCCACCCTCAGACTATTAAGCTTCCTGAGCAGTCATAATTTTCACTGCACATACTTCACTTCTCTGACACTCTTGAATGTCCGGTTTACTGCAGATGTCTTCCACTGTGAAGACTGATGCAAAATACACATTCAGTTCATCTACCATTTCTGCATCATTTATTACAATATCTCCAGCGTCATTTTCTATTGGTCCAATATCTACTCTCAACTCTCTTTTACCCTTTATTACTTAAAAAAGCTTTTAGTATCTTCTTTGATAATAGTCACCGGCTTCCTTTCATAATTCATCTTTTCCTTCCTAATGACCTTCTTAGTTTCCTTGTTCAAGTTTTTAAAAAGTTTCCCAATCCTCTATCTTCCCACTAGCTGTGGCTTCCTTGTATGCCCTCTCTTTTGCTTTTACTTTGGCCCTGACTTCACTTGTCAGCCATGATAGTGTCCCTCTTCCATTCGAAAATTTCTTCTTATTGGGAATATATCTGTCTTGCACTTCCCTCATTTTTCACAGAAACTCCAGCCATTGTTGCTCTGCTGTCCTTCCTGCTAGTGTCCCTTTCCAGTCAACCTTAGCCAGTTCCCCTCTTACGCAATGTAATTTCCTTTATTCCACTGAAATACCGACACATTGGAATTTAGTTTCTCTTCAAATTTCAAAGTGAACTCGATCATATTGTGATCTCTGTTCCCTAAGGGTTCTTTAACCTTAAGCTCTCTCATCATCTCCGGATCATTGCACAACACCCAGTCCAGCACAACCGATCCCCTAGTGGGCTCAACAAGAAGCTGTTCTAAAAAGCTATCCCTTAGATATTCTACAAATTCTCTCTCTTGAGGTCCAGTACTGGCCTGGTTTTCCCAATCCACTTTCATGTTAAAATCCCCAACAATTATCATGACATTGCCCTTCTGCCACACCCTTTTTTATCTCCTGCTGTAATTTGTAATCCACATTCCGGCTGCTATTTGGAGGCCTGTATACAACTGCCATTAGGGCTCTTTTACCCTAATGGGTAAAAGCCAGCAAGCAAAATTACAATTACAATTTTACAATTTTTTACAATTGTTTGGTTACAATTTTACAAAATCACTCGAGCCCTGAACTGCTAGTAATAGCTGAGATACAGTATTTAGATTTTTACAAAAGGAACCAGTCAAAGGATTTTGAATACTTTGTAGAACTGCACAAATTTCCCAGTACTGTGACTTTAGAGATGGATTTTCTGATGCATTAATGGACAGGCTTGTATGCCGCATTCATAGTCAAAACACTCAAAAGAAGCTACTGTCAGAAAGAGACCTAACCTTAGAACAGGCATTCACCATTACAATATTGTTGGAGAACGCAACAAAGAATGCAGCAGAACTACAGAAAAAGAGGTTAGAATGTGAAATGCACAAAATGTCCCTGAATGGTGCAAAAAGCCAAAAATATTATCGATGTGGCTAATCCTCCCATAGTGCAAATGACTGTAGGTTCAAAGAAAAAGTTTGCAGAAAGTGTCACAGGCAATATCGCATAGAGAGATAAGACAGTCAGAAGCACAACCAAAGAGAAAAACATATCAAGAGACAAGTTACAAACACAAAACTAAGCAAATGCATGAAGTAACCGAATGTGAAGTAGAATCAGACAACACAGCATCTGACAAAGGTGAACTGTCATGCCTAGAACTGCATAGTATTACTGAAGCAGATCACAAAATCATATGGGGCACAATACATGTGTCCGGTCTAACTGAAAG
This sequence comes from Mobula hypostoma, assembly GCF_963921235.1. Lineage (NCBI taxonomy): Eukaryota > Metazoa > Chordata > Chondrichthyes > Myliobatiformes > Myliobatidae > Mobula > Mobula hypostoma. Next base: position 51,998,699 of record NC_086098.1, on the reverse strand, counting down.
TGGAGCTGGATACAGGGTCATCTTTGTTGTAGTCAGCCTCTGAAATTATAGACAGACTGTTTTCTAAGCATTGAAAAGACCTCAATGATGGTAAAGACCTACACAGGTGAAAAAGTATCTCCCAAAGGCAAACTAAAAAGTGAATGTGACATATGGAGGCCAAACACAGCAGTTAGAGTGTCCATAATCACTTTACTGGACAATAGTTCAACACAGGCTGAAACACACAACCCAATGGATCAATGCTCAGGGCAATCAAAAAAGTATCCAACAAAATCAATCTGGGACAATACCCCCACAATGAAACCCTGGATTACTTGGGCTACATGAGCCTAGGGAATACACAATCTGGTCCCGCCAAACCTGTGAGATCGGGACTGCTCTCTCACCCCAAACCACGGTTTGTGTGAATGCTGTGTAATTTGCTACCCTGTACAACTCTGTGCCAAGAAATAATAGACAGCACACTGCATACAATTAAAGGAATTATGTTTATGAATGTTAACTTAACTAAAGGGTTAGTAAAGAAAAGAAAGAGAAAAACAAAAGGGGTCCATTATTATTAAACAGTCCAATACGCACAAGCTGGGGCTCAACTCTTCCAAAAGTCATATTCACCGCTCCTCAATAGATCTCCGCACATTGCTCCATCAAATCACGGTTCCCTACCAGGTTGAATCCTATGATTGGTTCTCTCCAGTGTCTTCTCTCTCCATCTCCCACCAAACAAAGGCCCCAGCTCACACAAAAAAAGCCCTCTCCCCTGATTCGATGGCGCACATTCCAAAGCATCCCATTATTTCTAACCATGACCCAAATACTGCTTCTACAGAAAGACCATAACATTTCTCATTTTTTATTTGAATATGATTTGTAAAAGGGAAATTAAATGTTTTGTACATATACAATTTTATGTTACATTAATCTAAAGGGGGAGGAAGTGTAATGTATGGATCTATTTCTTTTAGAGCAATGACGCCCCTTAGCACTACACATGGACTATTGTCTATGCATGCGTATTGATCTCTCTCTCGTTGCAATGTGAATACACCAGTTAAAGCCATCTCCCATGTGTGTGCTTTTAATTGATATGTAGTCGTAAAGACAACAGGAAGTGGTCATGATTCTTCACATATAATTCTTGTAGCTATTGAGAGAAAAGTGACAACAACTAGAAAAGTAAGCATACCTGGGATTCTGGTTCCTGATTTATTATGTTTTGACCCTCATCGATGCACTATTGCTGTATCATCCAATACGTGTAACATGATATTGCTCTACTCAGTAACACCTTCGAGTATGCCTAATATTCAGCAAATCCATTTGCAAAAGAATGAACGGCCAAAAGATTTGTGATTTCTGACTGAAACACTACTGTTTCTTTTACAAAGTGTAGTTGGGAAGCAGAAATCGAATGATCTCGCTTTTCTCCCATCTTCTAATGCAGATACTTAATCAGACTTATGACTAAAAAGCTCTTGTTACATGATTCTTCAGACAATATTAAGACTGGGCAACTGGGTATTAATATTTCTGGAAAGAACATTACAATATACTTGGTTGATGATATTTTAGAAAAATGTAGGGTTGCTCAAACCTAAACCTAAAGCCAAATTATCGCATTCTCTGTATGAACCAACCATGAACTGGAGAAAATATCTGGATATGAAGTAGCACTAACTTTGAGACAGTTAAAGACCTGCATTTATTTCCAAGCCATTGTGATACCTTTTAGCATCAGTAGATACTCAGTTCAGTTAAAATCCAGAAGTAGTTGTGATTCTTTGCTCCTCTGCTAATATGTCACAACCTTCAGCATTCTCACTGCAAAATCCAATGAAATTATTACCTTCATTCCAGTACCAATTGAGTTTTTAAACTCTAATAATTCTACCAACAATACTGACTGCTTACATCTGGTGCCCTGCTATTGAGATTAGGTGAAATTAATGTATTGGGGAAAACAGAAAAATCCAGGTAAGAGAGAGATGACAGAGTATTTACATAATCATATGGAACCCATACAGGTTTTCATTTTAACTTAACAAGACAAAAAAAAAATCATACAGACTCCATTCTGAGCTTGTAATTGGCTTTAAAGTTTCCTCTACACAGTATATACTACTTCAGTTCAATTCAAGTTTAATTGTCATTTAACCATACCTGAGTACAGCCAAAGGAGACACCGTTACTATGGGTTAAGGTGAAAAGACATTTTACCAACAGTCACACACAGTAAGCACACACAAGATCACAATCATGTAATAAGAGCCCCAAAGCCCACCTCCACCACCCCTCCCACCCAGCTATGCTGCAACTTGATGCATACAAGTCAATAAACCCATATAGGATATCAGTAAAAATACATATATACAAACCCCATTTCCAGAAAAGTTGGGATATTTTCCAAAATGCAATAAAAACAAAAATCTGTGATATGTTAATTCACGTGAACCTTTATTTAACTGACAAAAGTACAAAGAAAAGATTTTCAATAGTTTTACTGACCAACTTAATTGTATTTTGTAAACATACACAAATTTAGAATTTGATGGCTGCAACACACTCAACAAACGTTGGGACAGAGGCATGTTTACCATTGTGTTACATCACCTTTTCTTTTAATAACACTTTTTAATCGTTTTGGAACTGAGGATACTAATTGTAGTAGATTTGCAATTAGAAATTTTGTCCATTCTTGCTTGATATAAGACTTCAGCTGCTCAACAGTCCGTGGTCTCCGTTGTCTGATTCTCCTCTTCATGATGCGCCATACATTTTCAATAGGAGATAGATCTGGACTGGCAGCAGGCCAGTCAAGCACACGCACTCTGTGTCTACAAAGCCACGCTGTTGTAGCCCGTGCAGAATGTGGTCTGGCATTGTCCTGCTGAAATAAGCATGGACGTCCCGGGAAGAGACGTCGCCTTGATGGCAACATATGTCTCTCTAAAGTCGTAATATACGCCTCAGAGTCAATGGTACCTTCACATACATGCAACTCACCCATGCCGTGGGCACTGATGCACCCCCACACTATCACAGATGCTGGCTTTTGCACCTTTCACTGATAACAATCTGGATGGTCGTTTTCATCTTTGGCACGGAGAACTCAACGCCCGTTTTTTCCAAAAACTAATGTGGACTCATCTGACCACAGCACACGGTTCCACAGTCTTTCAGTCCATCTGAGATGAGCTCAGGCCCAGAGAACTCTGCGGCGTTTCTGCATAGAGTTGATGTATGGCTTCCTCCTTGCGTAATACAGTTTCAAGTTGCATTTCTGGATGCAGCGACGGACTGTGTTGAGTGACAATGGTTTTCCGAAGTACTCCCAAGCCCAGGTGGCTATAATTGTCACAGTAGCATGATGGTTTCTTAGGCAGTGCCGCCTGAGGGCTCGAAGATCACGCGCATTCAACAGTGGTTTCTGACCTTGCCCTTTACGCACTGAGATGTCTCTGAATTCTCTGAATCTTTTCACAATATTATGTATTGTAGATGTTGAAAGACCTAAATTCTCTGCAATCTTGCGTTGAGAAATGTTCCTTTTGAACAGACTAACAATTCTCTCACGAATTTTGGCACAAAGGGGTGAGCCACAACCCATCCTTGCTTGCAAAGACTGAGCCTTTGATGGACGCTACTTTTATACCCAGTCATGATTCCTCACCTGTTACCAATTAGCCTGCTTAATGTGGAGTCTTCCAAACCGGTGTTACTTTAATATTCTGTGCACTTTTCAATCTTATTTTAACTCTGTCCCAACTTTTGTTGAGTGTGTTGCAGCCATCAAATTCTAAATTTGTGTATATTTACAAAATACAATTAAGTTGGTCAGTAAAACTATTGAAAATCTTTTCTTTGTACTTTTGTCAGTTAAATAAAGATTCACGTGAATTAACATATCACAGATTTTTGTTTTTATTGTATTTTGGAAAATATCCTAACTTTTCTGGAAATGTGGTTCATATATATATACACACACACACTCACTCTAGACCCCCTCAGCAGCCCACCGATATCATCTGTTGACTGGCCTCCGACACCCGCTAAGTGAGACTGTAGCTTTGAGGCCCAGTCCTCACCCAGACGCTCGATTAGCGCTAGGCGAATCCATGGCTTTGAGACCCAGTCCTTGCCTTTACAAGCACATATAGATTAGTAAAAAACACAACCAGACAAATATGTATGTATATAGTTCAGATCCCTCAGTCCATTATAAACCTTCAGTCACCACAACGGCGCTCTGCCACCTCCAGTAGAGCATGATGGCTCGGACACCCATCCTCCTGTGGCTGAAAGGCAAGTGACTCCGCAGCTTGAGGCCCAAGTCCACTAAGTACTGCTAATAAATCTGCAGTCGACTACAACGGAGCTCATCTTCCGTCGAGCAAAACTCTGGGAGGGCAGTTCCGACTCCATTCTGGACACCACGCCATACCGCACCCCCCGGTGAAGCACAGTAGCTTCATCCCCTCACTCAGAGTGGCTCTGAGCACTGTGACTTCAGGCCTAGTCCTTGCTACGGCTAAGGACTAGGCCCCCTCTATCTGCCCTTGCTCACATCCAATAAATCTGCAAATCAAACGTGCAGCATACGCGTACCAGATTAACAATGTCCAAAGGGATCTTGCAATCACAAGAAAAGCGACCGTGACAGCCACTTGCTATTTGTCCATAAGCCTCCATCGACTCAGGCAGCAGCACATCGTGCAGTTCTTTTGTAGCTAACTATTACACACAGACATAATAATTTTCATATAGTCTTAAAACATATTCCCATAATAATTAATTTCCTGATGGGCAATACAAAAACACTTAAAATCTGCTATTTATGGAATCTTGAATGTGGAGCTAGGTTGCTCTGTTTGTCTACAACCAAAAGCATACATCAAAAGCATTTAATAGTTGAAGATATTGTGATCCTGCATTTGGCCGGTGAAGAGCATTCTTCCTGGTAGCATCACCATCTGGTATGGAGACACCAATGGATCATGAGAGGCATTAGAAGGTTGTAGACTCATCCAGCTCCATCACAGACACAAGTCTCCTCACCATTGAGGCCATCTTCTAAAGGCAGTGCCTCAAGAAAGTGGCATCCATAATTAAGCACCCTCACCAGGTACATGCTCATTATTACCATCAGTAAGGAGGTGAAGGAGCCTGAAGACCATCACTAAACACCTTTAGAACAGCTTCTTCCCCCTGCTATCAGTTTTCAGAATGGTCCATAATCCTATGAACATGACCTTGCTATTCTACTTTTGCACTACTAATTTATTGTACTTTATAATAATTTGTTAGGCCTGCTCAGTACTGCTGCCACAAAACAAATTTCATGACTAATGTTAGTGGCAATAAATCTGATTTTTATGCCCTCAGGTAGTTGATAAATTGGTTAAAAAAATGAAAATTCTTAACTGGGAATTCCCTTCAAATTGTTTCTTAACATTCAAAAGCAGTAATTGAAACTCCCCCCCCCCTTAAAAGACACATTTGATTACACTGTACAGTCCCAAATGATTAATACATAATGATTTAAAAATGAAGTTTTATTATTATATATTTCAAAGTGTGTTGCAAACTGGTTGAAATAGTACACAAGCAAAATATTGTAGATGCCGCAAATTGAAAATTAAATTTCAGGAAACTTTCAGCAGAAAAGAACAAAGTGAAGATCCATGGCACAGTGAAGGGAAAAAGAAACTAAATAACAAAAAGTGTGATGGCATTTTGCATCCCATCACTTTTTGCTTTCTTTCCCACCTCCTTTTGTTGCAATTTCCAAGTTGTTTTATTTCTAGCTTTTGCAGTCCTGAGGAAAGATGTTGATCTGAAATGGTAAATCGGATTCTCTCTTCATGGATGCTGCCTGGCCTGCTGAGTGTTTCTAGCTTTTAAAAAAAGCATTTTAAATTTATAGTTCTTGCAATCTTTTCCTCTTCATTTTGATGTGGTCTTTGTTTCCATGCTAGTTCCTTAGGTCCGGAAGGTTGAAGCTAGATATTGCTATGGTGTCTGGAAGTATGTTTAAGCAGATTAGATCAGAGCATTTGTTGATGCAAGTCATTTTCTGCATTGCATGAAATGTCATTATCACTTGGCTCTCCATTCAACAGCCTAAATGAGAACAGACAAAACTGATTTCAACAAAAGCACAATTATGAAAATTAAATGCTAGAAAATTATATGTTGGAAATCTGAAATATAAGCAGAAAAAGAAAATGCCTGACTTTTTGACTGTGTCTGGCATTTCTGTTGTTATTATAAACATTAATGTCCAGCCCTCTCATTTAAAGTGGCCAAGTTCTTATAAACACATACGATTACTTAACCTTACAAATATTTTGTAAGATCTCTTTGCAATATGACATTTTTGTTTTGCTCTAGATGTGCCGGCATGTTTCATTTCTAAGCTTATAGCCCGAGGGGTTTTGCCAAAATTTATGATCACAAACATTAACGATAATCATTTCCCAATATAAAAAAGAAACACACAATTACCTTGACAATATTTTTAAAAGGTGAACATCACTTTTTTTTTATTTAAACAAGCAATTAAGTTTTACACAAGTTCTTGCTTCAGAGTAAGACTGGTAATACAGGTCCTGTAGTTATGAATCCCCATTTACTTTAATTCCATAAAATCTTAGCAGGCCCGCTTTTAAGGTCTTTGCTATTCAAAAATTAGGTTAGACCCCAGTCAAGTTTGTCAAATAATTTGGAGTTATTCAAAGTTATCTTATATTTCATGCAATTAAACATTACAGAAATCAATAAAAATTGAAAGAAGATTCTCATAAACACAGGATCTACAAATGAACAACACTGGCAGTCAAAACTAACAATTCCAAATATTGAGAGCAAAACAAACAGGATGTAAGTAGGTTGATAGGATGGGATCTTTTTAATCAATATCATAAAATTCTTCTAATAGGCTTCTTGAGCCACCGAAGATCTATTCCACAGTACTGAAACCCAGAATCCCCATGTCATCCCTTCAAAAAGAGAGAAATAAAATTACTATTTAAATTCAAGTCAATCTTTACTTATATAGCTATAAGTATATTAATGTAGTTACAAGTAATCTACCATCATAATAGCAATATTTTACTCCAATCAGAAAGCAATTTTATTAACTTTTAACAATTTTGGTAATGACCAATCATGCAGGAGGATGGAGTAGGCCATATCTTGTGTTGTGCCTGTACTGGTGAAAATGTAACACGTGTACCCATTTTTTCAAAACCTGCAACTCCTAAAGCTTTCTTGGAATATGCTGACTGTTCTCTAATAAAGCCCACAGTCACTTGATTTTATAGGAAAGCTGAATAGTAATCAGTTTAATCTTGCAATGATGCACAATGAAAAGTACACCAAGGAAAGAATATATTCAAGTGGAACACCAGATGAACTGCAGATGAATTTTAACTTCCCTTTAGTTTTGAGTCCCACATGTACATTTTTAGCTTCACCAAATATGCTCAGTATGGTTAAATGAATAAGTATATGAGGAAACTAATATGAAAGAATACTATTCATATTGGTCAACCAAAGCACAAGTACAAATTTGTTTTAATGTACTATTACCAAACTAGTTGACATGTACCATTACAAATGTGCCAAAAAATAACATTTTTGTAATTAGAGTGAAGAGCAGCTGTGCATTTTAGTGGTGTACATTGGTGCTAGAATGTTTGTGAACCCTGTAGAATATTTTCTATTTCTACATAAATGTGATCTAAAATACGATCAAATCTTCATGCAAGTCCTAAAACTAGGTAAAGAGAATCCAAGTAAATAACAAACACAAAGAACATTATACTTGTTCATTTATTTAGTGAGAAAAATGATCCAATATTACACATATTTATTGGAACATGTATGTGAACCTTTGCTTTCAATAATGGGTATGAGCCCCTTGTACAGCAATTACAGCAACCAAACATTTCCAGTAACTGATCAGTCGTGTGCATTGGAGGAATTTTAGGCCATTTCTCTATAAAAAAACTGCTTCAACTATGGGATATTGGTGGGTTTCCTTACATGAACTGCTTGCTTTGTCCTTCCACAACATTTCAATAGGATTAAGGTCTGGATTCTGACTTGGCCATTCCAAAACACAAGCTTTCTTTTTAAATCATTCTGTTGTTGATTTACTGTTGTCTTTCGGATCATTGTCTTGTTACATTATCCAACTTCTACTAAGCTTCAGGTGACGGACTGCAACCTTGACATTCTCCTGTAAAATATCTTGATACAATTTTGAATTTATTGTGCTCAACTTACCAGGCCACGAGCAAGCAAAGCAACTCCGAATCATGATGCTCCTTCCACCATGCTTCACAGATGGGATGACATTTTGGTGTTGGTGTGTTGGTGTGTTGCTTTTTCCTCCAAGCATCGCAATGTGCATTTCTGGCAAAAAGTTCAACTTTTGTCTCACCTGTCCACAGAACATTGTCTCAGAAAAGTTGTGGAACAACCAGCTGGTCTTTTGCAAACTTGAGACATGCAGCAATTTTTTTTGGAGAGCGGCAGTTTCCTCCATGGTGTCATTTTGTGTTCAGTGTTTTTTTTTATATAGTGGACACATAAACAGATTTTAGTAAGTTCTAGAGATTTTTGCAGGTCTTTTGCTGTTACCCTTGGGTATTTTTTTCACCTTCTTCAGCATCGCACATTGTGCTCTTGTGATCTTTGCAGGATGCCCCCTCCTAGGGAGCATCCAACAGTACTGAGATTCGCAAACACGAGGAAATCTGCAGATGCTGGAATTTCAAGCAACACACATAAAAATTGCTGGTGAACACAGCAGGCCAGGCAGCATCTATAGGAAGAGGTACAGTTGACGTTTCGGGCCGAGACCCTTCATCAGGACTCAGTACTGAGATTCCTCCATTTGTAGACAATTTATCTTACTGTGGACTGATGAACACTCAGATCGTTAGAAATGCTTTTGTAGCATTTTCCAGCTTCAGGCATCTCTACAATTCTACTTCTAAAGTCCTCTGAAAGTTGTTTTGATCGAGGCATGGTGCGCATAAACAGATCGTTCTTACGTAAAACAGGCTCTGTTAATAATCTGACTTTGTGTGTCTCTTTTATAGGGAAGGCACTTCCACAACACACCTCCAATCTCATCTCATTGATTAGAACACACGACTGCAAATAGCTTTTATAGAAGGCATTATCCCAGAGATTCACATACTTTTTCCAACAAATACAGAAGACCATAAGACATAGGCCATTGAGCCCATCAAGTCCGCTCCACTATTTCATCATGTCTGATCCCAGAACCCATTCAACCCCATACACTTGCCCTCTTACCATATCCCTTGATGCCCCGAATAATCAGGAATCTATCAACTTCCACTTTGAGTATGCCCATGGACTTGGCATCCACGGAAGCCCATGGCAGAGCATTCCACAGATTCACCACTCTTTGGCTTAAAATTAAAACCTTGATTACTTCTGTTCTAAAAGGCCATCTCCTTAATATTAAGGCTGTGTCCTCTAGTTCTGGATACCCCCAGCAGAGGAAATATCCTCCCCAGATCCACCTTATTTAGTCCTTTCAACATTCGATAGGTTTCAATGAGATCCCCAAGTATTCTTCTAAATTCCAGTGAGTACAGGTCTAAAGCTGCCAAATGCTCATATGTTAACCCCTTTGTTCCCGGAATCATTGTCGTTAACCTCCTCTGGACTCTCTCCAATGACAATAAATCCTTTCTGAGATAAGGGGCCCAAAACTGTTGACAATACTCCAAGTGTGGCCTGACAAGTGTCCTATAAAGCTTCAGCATTATCTCCTTATTTTTATATTCTTGTTGAAATAAATTCCAACATTGCATTTGCCTTCTTTAACACTGACTCAACCTATGAATTAACCTTCTGGGAGTCTTACATGAGGACTCCTAAGTCCCTTTTCACCTCTGATGTTTTGAATTTTTGCCCCATTTAGATAATAGCTTGGACTATTGTTCCCTTTACCAAAATGCAGGATATCATATATTTCCCAACACTGTATTCCATCTGTCACTTTTTTGCCCATTCTTCCAATCTGTCTTAAGTTCTACAGCAATCAAATTGCTTCCTCAGTACTACCTACCCCTCCACCTATCTTTGTGTCATCTGCAAACTTTGCCACAAAGCCATCAATTCCACTATCTAACTCATTGACAAACAATGTGAAAAGTAGTGGTCCCAATATTGACCTATGAGGAACACCACTAGTCACTGGCAGACAGCCAGAAAAGGAGCAAGGAGATCATGCTGAGTCTTTACAAGACACCAGTCAGTATTGTCAACAAGCTTGGGCCCCATATCTCAGAAAAGATGTGAGAGAGTGCTGAGGGGGTTCATGAGGATGATCCTGGGAATGAAAGGGTTAACATATGAGGAGCGTTTAGCAGCTTTGGCCCTGTACTCACTGGAATTTAGAAGGACATGTAGAGATCTCATTGAAACCTACCGAATGTTGAAGGGACTAGATAGGATGGATGTGGAGAGGATGTTTCCTATGATGGGGGCATTCAGAACTATAGGCCACTGCCTCAAAATTGTGAGGCGACCTTTAGAACAGAGGCAAGGAAGAATATATAGATATATATAGATATATATTTTTTAAAAGAGTAGTGAATCTGTGAAATGCTCTGCCACAGACTGCGGTGGAGGCCAAGTCTATGGGTATATTTAAGGCAGCAGTTGATAGTTTCCTTATCAGTCAGGGCATCAAAGGATATGGCGAGAAGCAGGTGTATGGGGTTGAGGAGAATCCAGGATCAGCCATGATGGAATGGTGTACAAGACACAATGGGCTGAACGGCCGAATTCTGCTCCTATGTCTTACGGTTTAAAAGGTCCCCTTTATTTTCACTCGCTGCTTCCTGCCTGCCAGCCATTCCTCATTCCATGCCAGTATATTTCCTGTAACACTATAGGATTTTATTATCTTGTTAAGCAGCCTCATGTGAGGCACCTTAACAAATGCCTTCTGGAAATCTAAGTAAATGACATCCACTGACTCTACTTTGTCCATCCTCGAAGAATTCTAATAGATTTATCAGGCAAAATTTCCCTTTACAGAAACCACAATGACTTCAACTTATTTTATCATTAGTCTCCAAGTACCCCAAAACTTCAATAATGGACTCCAACACTTTCCCAACCACTGAGGCTAAGTTAACTGGCTTATAATTTCCTCTCTTTGCTTTTTTCTTTTCTTAAAGACTGGAGTCCCATTTGCAATTTTCCAGTCCTCCTTGACCATGCCAAAATCAAGTGATTCTTGAAAGATCATGAACAATGCATCTGTTATCTCTTCAGCATCCTCTTTCAGGACTCTGGGATGTAGTCCATCTGGTCCAGGTGACCATTTTTCAGTGGTCCATTATGAAGTCTCACCTCCCTTTTATTCTTTATATAACTGAAAAAAAAAGTATCCTGCTATTATCAGCCAGTTTGGCCTCACATCTCATCTTTTCCTTTTTTGTAGCTTTTTTAGTTGCCTTTGTTGGATTTTAAAAGCTTTACAATCATTCAACTTTCCACTCACTTTTGCCTCCTTATATGCCATTTCCTTGTCTTTTATGCAGTCCTCAACTTCCCTTGTTAACCACGGTTGCATTACCCTGCCATTTGAGAACTACTTCTTCTGTGGGACATATCTATCCTGCGCCTTGTGAACTATTCCCAAAAACTTCAGCCATCTCTGTTCTATCTCATTCCATGCCAGTATATTTCCCGTAATACCATAGGATCTTATCTGCCGTCATCCCCGCCAGTATCCTCCTCCAACCCACCTGTGCAAGCTCCTCTCTCATGCCTCTGTAATTTCCTTTACTGTATTCCATTGCAATATTGATACACGTGACTTATGCTTCTCCCTTTCAAATTGCAGTATGAATTCAATCATATTATGATCACTGCCTTCTAAGGGTTCCTTTACATTAAGCTGACTAATAAAATACATGTAATACTGGATCATTTTTCTTATTAAACAATGAACAAGTATATATTTTGTGTTATTTATTCAACTGGGTTCTCTTTATCTAGTTTGAGGACATACACGAAGATCTGATCATATTTTAGTTTATATTTATACAGAAATAGAGAAAGTTCTACAGGGTTCACAAACTTTCTCGCATCACTATATTATTCACATAAGAACATTATAGGAGAGATGTGGTTAAACTGGAAAGAGTGCATAGATTTACAAGGTGTTGTCAGGGCTAGTATGTCAAGTTATAGGGAGATTAGGTCTTTATTCTTGGAGTACAGGAGAATGAAGGGCGAACTTACAGAAGAGTTTAAAATTATGAGAGGCATAGATAGTATGGATGGTAACAGCCTTTTCCCCTGGGTACAAGAGTCCAAAACGAGGGAGCATAAATTTATGGCGAGAGGAACAGATTAAAAACTGAACTGAGGGCAACTTCTTCATGCAGAGGGTGGTGAGTATATGGTGTATGTTGGCAGGGCAAGTGGTTGAGCCAGGTATAATAGTATCATCTAAGCAGTACACGGAGGGGCAGGACTTAGAGGGATATGGCTAAACACAGGAAATTAGGACAACCTGGATTGGGAGCATGATCGGTTGGGAGCATGATCGGTCGGGACCACGTTTGGCATGGACTGATTGGGCTGTATCCATGCTCTATGACTCTAGTATGCATAAGTATAATCACTAAATTTCATATATGAAATGGAATATCGAGCCATGGAACCTTCATCCTAAATTAACCAATCACACTAATGGTGGTGTTGATCATCATCTTGCTCTCAAAATTATCTTGGTTTGATTGAAGGTTCAGATGAAATTGCATCTCTTGGCCCCCTCATCATTCCACAGTGTCATGCCCATTATATTACCATTACAGAATCTAGACTGTCTTCCGTTAATCCATTGCCCAAGCAGTTATCGATCAGCCTCTGTAAATAATTTCCAGCACTTCATGTAAAGCTGTACTTTGAAAACAATGATCCTATTGTTTCTCAGACAAATGTTTGGACAAATGTTTAAAGTGACTTGGACATGCAGTAAGGAAGCTCTTTAAAAGTTTTAGATCAAACTCAACACCCAATTTTACATGAAAAAATCTAATACCGTTAAGGTATTAACATACCTTGCAATTAAATATCAATTAAGGACTTTGTCACTCCAACTTCAGCAGCTCTACATCAAAGATAAGTGTGGCATTGGCTGGGATGACTCCAGGATGTCCTGTTTCACCATATGCCATGTCAGGGGTACAGGTCAGTTTTGCCCTTTGCCCCAAGCTCATCTGTTATTGAAACAATTTTGATTATTAGTGGAATTCTTCAGCTAACACCCTATTTTCTATGTGGTAAAATATGCATCTTCCATAGTAGAATAATGTTACTGTTTGTTGTTATCTGATGCTCTTATTTTGCCATTGGCAAACTATCTCTTCCATTTCATCATGCCTTCAGCATCCTCTTTTGAAAAGACTGAATCAAGTTCAATTTCTTTTATACTGTACTGGCCTGACAGCTCAACTCTTTGATGAGTGATTTTTCAGCCCACATAGTTAAACCAAAATACATTTGGTGTTGATGCAACTTTAGAATTACGTTTGTAAGTATACATCTTTAAATGCTTTAATGAATAAGTAAGAGACATGTCGAGTATTTAATACCATCTTCAAAATATTTACTGTACAGGCTTTATAGTAAGATAATTCTGAAATTATGATCATTCAAAAGTACCTGTGCCATGCCTTCTTCCCAGCCTTTAATCACTTCCTGTTTGCCAATTTTGAACTTGAAAGGCTTGTTTCTGTCTCGAGAAGAGTCAAACTTCTTGCCGTTCTGGAGCATTCCTGTAAATAACACATAACCTTTTCATGACATAATCATGACAGTCATAAGTAAGTGTAAAAATCATTAAAGCCTAAATGTATTAAAATGATCAGAAAACACTGTACCATTGCTGTTGGCAAAATACTGGAAAAGTGGCATTTCTTTATCAGCATGGTTTACACGAAAGGCTTATATACTCAGGTTAATAGTACTGTTTAAGGCTACTTTATTTCATACCCTCCTATAACTTGTTCTGCCGGGATTTCAAGACTTCCTTGCCCCTCTCCCCCTGCCATAAATCTAGTTTAATATCATCCTATATTCTTCCATGAAATAGGATGAGAGTTTAATCAGAAGCAAGGATATACATCACATGTACAGGGTGAGATGAAACCTCATGTCATTCATTGGTACACAAGGTTGGTCTTTCACTTGTGAAAATGTGTAGGGAAGGCAGGCCCACATGCTATGGTACACTAAGCTGAATGGGACAAGATGACAAATTTACTGAAAAGTAAACCAATCCACAAAATAAAATATTCAAAATATGTTAAATATTTACAACCAAAGAGACTGAATAGAGGCTGGGAGTTTTCACGTTTGAATTGATTTTTCTTTCTTTACAGAAAAGTCTCAGAAGTCAGGACAAAATAAAACTTTTGTTCTCAATGATCCAGACATTACGGCATGAGTCAAGAATATTTGAAATCTCGTTCATGATCAATGCTAGTAAGCTGCATCAAATTTTCAAATTATTTAATTAAAAATAATTCCTTCCCTCTCCCCCCTTTTTTCCAAAGTGAAAACAATTAGTTTTATGTATGCACTAATTCAAAGTTCAAAGTAAATTCCAAAATTCACAGTAAATTTATTATCAAAGTACATGTCGCCATATGCAACTTTGAAATTCATTTTCTTGTGGGCATACTCAATAAATCCATAATAAAATAATAACCATACAGCAATAGAAACAATGAAAGATTGCATCAGCTTGGCAGTTCAATCATGTGAAAACGACAGCAAACTGTGCAAATACAAAAGGAAAGAAATAATAATAATAAATAAATAAACAATCAATATCAAGAACTCGAGATTAAGAGTCCCTGAAAGTAACTCCATAGTTTTTGTGAACATCACAATATGGGGCAAGTGGAGTTATCAAGAGCCTGATGGTTGAGGGATAATAACTCTTCCTGAACCTGATGGATTGAGTCCTGAGGCTCTTGTACCTTCTTCCTGATGGCAGTAGCAAGAAGAGAGCATGACCTGGCTGGAGGGTCACTGATGGTGGATGTTGCTTTCCTGCTACAGTGCTTTGTGTAGATGTGCTCAATGGTGGGGAGGGCTTTAACCATGATAGATGGGGCCACATCCACTACTTTCTGTAGGATTTTCTATTCAAGAGCATTGGTACAGTATTTCTGTACCAGGCTGTGATGCAGCCAGTCAATATACTCTCCAGTACACATCTATAGAAGTTTGTCAAAGTTTTAGGTGTCATGCTGAAACTTTGCAAACTCCTAAGTAGTAGAAGCGCCTCCATCCTTCTTCATAATTGCACTTACAAACCAGGCTGAGGACAGGACCTCTGAAATTACAACACTGAGGAATTTAAAACTGCCGACCCTCTCCATCTCTGTTCAGCCAATGATGACTGGCTCAGGGATCTTTGATTTCCTCCTTCTGCAGTTAATAATCAGCTCCTTGGTCTTGCTGACGTTAAGTACGAGGTTGTTGTCATGACACCACTCAGCCAAATTTTCAATGTCCCTGCTATATGCTGATTCACCATCCTACAACAGTGGTGTTGTCAGCAAACTTAAATATGGCATTGGAGCTGTGCTTAGCCACACAGTCATAAGTGTAAAGTGAGTAGAGCAGGGGACTAAGCACTCAGCCTTGCGGTGAGCCTGTGCTGATTGAGATTGTGGGGGAGATGTTGTTGCCAATCGGAACTGACTGGAGTCTGCAAGTGAGGGAATCGAGGATCCAATTGCACAAGGAGGTGTTGAGGCCAAGGTCTTGAAGCTAATTGATTAGTTACAAGGCTGTGTACTCAGCCCCCTGCTGTACTCACTGTCCACCCATGATTGTGTAGCCAAGTTTCCATCAAACTCAATATATAAGTTTGCTGATGACACAACAATTGTAGGCCGTATCTCAGTAATGATGAGTTTGAGTACAGAGAGGAAATTAAGAACCTGGTGGCATGGTGCGAAGACAATAACCTATCCCTCAACGTCAGCAAGACGAAGGAATTGGTTGTTGACTTCAGAAGGAGTTACGGACCGCACAACCCAATTTACATCGGTGGTGCACAAGTGGAACAGGACAAAAGCTTTAAGTTCCTCGGGGTCAATATCACAAATGACCTGACTTGGTCCAACCAAGCAGAGTTCACTGCCAAGAAGGCCCACCAGTGCCTTTATTTCCTGAGAAAACTAAAGAAATTTGGCCTGTCCCCTAAAACCCTCACTAATTTTTATAGATGCACTGTAGAAAGCATTCTTCTAGGGTGCATCACAACCTGGTATGGAAATTGTCCTGTCCAAGACCGAAAGAAGCTGCAGAAGATCGTGAACACGGCGCAGCACATCACACAAACCAACCTTCCGTCCTTGGACTCACTGTACACTGCAAGTTGTCGGAGCAGTGCTGCCAGGATAATCAAGGACACGACCCACCCAGCCAACAGACTTTTCGTCCCTCTTCCCTCTGGGAGAAGACTCAGGAGCTTGAAGACTCGTACGGCCAGATTTGGGAACAGCTTCTTTCCAACTGTGATAAGACTGCTGAACGGATCTTGACCCGGATCTGGGCCGTAACCTCCAAATATCCGGACCTGCCTCTCGGTTTTTTTTTTAAGCACTACCTTACTTTCCCTTTTCTATTTTCTATTTATGATTTATAATTTAAATTTTTAATATTTAATAATTTTAACTATTTTTAATATTTAATATTTGTAATCCAGGGAGCAGGAAGCGCAGAATCAAATATTGCTGTGATGATTTCGCATTCTAGTATGAATTGTTTGGCGACAGTAAAGTATAAAGTAGTTTTGAGGGGATGATAGTATTGATTGCCAAGCTGTAGTCGATAAAGAGCATCCTGACGTATGTACCTTTGCTGTCCAGATGTGCTAGGGTTGAGTGAAGGGCTAATGAAATGGTAACAGCTGTGGAACTGCTGCCCCGGGAGGCAAATTGGAGCATTTCCAAGTTACTTCTCAGGCAGGAGCTGCTATGTTTCATCTTCAACCTCTCAAAATACTATCACTGTGGATGTAAGCGCTACTGGACGATAGTCATTGAGGCAGGTTTCGACATTCTTCTTCGGCACTAGTATAATTGAAACCTACTTGAAGCAGGTGGGTACATCAGCATACCGAAGTTAGGGGTTAAAGATCTCAGTGAACACTCAAGCCAGTTGATCAGCACAGGTCTTTAGTACTTAGGCATGTATCCCATCTGGGCCGGATACTTTCCTTGGGTTTACCCTCCTGAAGGCTGCTTGTACATCAGCCTCAAGGACTGAAATCACAGGACTGTTGGAGGTTGTGGGAGTTCCTGATGGTTCCTCCACATTTTGCCGGTCAAAGCGAGCACCGAAGGCATGGAGCTCATCCGGAAGCAAAGCCCTGTTGTCACCTATGTTGCTTGATTTAAAATAATTATAGATGACATTGTGAATAGGATACACAATTTTACCAATGAAGGTAAATTCATCATTAATAACCTTGTATAGACTAAATCATTTGGTAATAATGTTGAAAAGTTTATTTAACACATCACTGAAATGGTGACATCGAAAAAAATGACACATCTTCCACAATACAAAATATTTATGGCCCGAAATCAGTTAGTTTTACAAATTACTTTAGTAGCAGGTAACTAGTGAGTTCAATGTATGTAACCTGAGAAGGGCTGATAAAAAACCAGAGAGTACATGCTCCACCCTACTGCCCAGATAGACATAGAGGCACAGAAGGTAAGGGTAGGATTAGATCATTCAACCAACCCATCCTGCTGCTCCACTATTCAACACAACCATAGCCAATTATCAGTATAAAACTGATATTGCCAAATGTTCTGAAAAATTCTGGTGAAGATTTGTTTATTTTTGGGGAAAAAGAACCTTTATTGAAAAAAATAAAAGTAATCAAATATACACAAATTTTGCAAGGTAATTTTCAAACTGGCCCTCACCCAACCACATTCACCTGTTTCCAACACAAATGCCAAACAAATTGATGCTCCCCATCCAAATGACTCCTTATTCCAAGACAGCAGGCAAGCATTAAAGACAGTATGCCAGAGGCTTCTAGCCTATGAATGAAGATTCTGATTATGAGCCTGAATAATGCTTGGTTAACCCAGAATCAAATCAATGTCAAAGTTGAGTTTGTTGTCATATACACAAGGACGTGTACGCACAGTGGAAATGGAAAAACTTGCAGCCACAGTGCATGTACATAGCATTAGATACACAGCATCCAGAGGGAAAAAAACAAATTAAACATCAATTATTCAAAAGTTATACAACAAAGGTGAAGATCACCACTATCTGGGCCATACCATATTATCGTAGCTAGTGTCCAGCAGGAGAACAGAAATCTGAAGCTACACAACACCAAGAATAGCTGCATCCCTTTAACCATTCAGCTCTTGCACAAACCTGCATATTCACTACGTCAGTACAGCAAAATTACAATGACTTTGCCTGTATTTGTTCTAATTGTGTGCATTCCTGTATAATTTATTATGACTGCCAATACAAGATTTGAAGCACCATTAAAAATTTCACATTATATTAGTATTACAGTGACAATGATTTACATTTGTCTTCCACAAGATTTTATCATAAAATACATCCAAAAGTGAGAAAGTAGACTGTGTTCACTTTTGAAATGACTTCCCTTCCCAGACCACCTTATCTGTCCTCAGCCTTCTCTGCTCCATGGTGAGGCGAAACACTAGAAGAATACAACTTATATTCCAACTCAGTAACCTACAACCCATTGGCATGATCATTTTTTTTCAATTTCAAGTTATCCTATCCCAGTATTCCTTTCCTAGTGCCATTATTACTCACAGATTCTCTCTGTTTCCCACTCCCATTACCACCCCTGCCCCCACCAAGACTCATTAACACCCTCGTAACCCATGTGGTTCTCAGTGTCCATCACCCACATACCCATCTACCTTGATTTCTTTTCCTAAGGTTCAACTTCCCTTTCCCCTACCCTACATCCCTCCACTTGTCATTCTGTCTTACCCCTGTTTATATTCCAGCTGACTTCCTTTACCCTCTCATTTCTGATGCAAGGTCGTGTCTGCGAACACTGGCTGCACTTTTGCCTTCATAGATGCTGCCCAACTTGCTGAGTTAGCAGACAAAAATTAACACATTATGAATAACAGTGTACCAACCATCTTTTCAGTAGAACAAATAAACAGGACAAAAATTCCCCCAAAAATCCTTAACCAAGGATTATCAATATCCAACAACAATGGCCAGAGATAGCAGTACATACATAAACCAAATTGTTATGGAATTTCTTTCACATAAGATCCCATACTGGAGTTCTTTTACATAATATTAATATAGTAAAATTATTGAGGTCATACATAAGCTATAGAATTGAGTTTTCATGCACTCTCTAGTGTGTTATATTTTTGAAAAAGGGCACTGCAAGACACGGTAAATGTAACAAGGACTGACAGTTTTGACATCTTTCAAATTTGGCTTTTGTGGTTGCCAGAAGCAAAAAAAAATTGAGTACACATAGGTAATCCAGCTTTCGTATAAACTAAAAAATGAAGAATAACAATGGGTCTGGGTCAAAGATGCATCAAACTAAATAATTCCTCAGAGGAACCTGACCATTATATAAACTCCCCAAATTACTACATAATCACACATTTAAGGTGTGCCAAATCAAACACAGAAGCATTTCATTCTCCAGGTTCTATGTGCAACTGGAGACCAATCTGTGGAGATCTGCTTATTTCTATCCATCCGCTCATGAATTTGCCTAGGAGACTTAGCAATGTCCTGTTCCAAATCATTTTCATTTCTATGGGACATTGAACTCATTTATACTATCAATTTTGTAATATTGCAAACATGCCACTCACTGCTTAATCAAGTGATGATGCAATAAAATGTAAATTAGAAATAAATTACTTACTTTATTTTAATGCATTTAGTAATGGAGAAAAAAAGCAGAAACTTCAATTCCTAATCAGGTGCTTACCTGTTTAGGAGACTTCTGAAGCTTCTACCTTCTATGAGGCAGTCATAGATGAGAGCTACAGGGAGGTAGTTACACCTAGGCTGTTGGAAGCAGGTCGTTGGGTGACAGTCAGAGGGGGAAAGTGAAGGTGAGCAGACAGGTAGTGCAGAGCACCCCTGTAGCCATTCCCCTGAATAATAAGTTTACCGTCCTGGATACTGTTGGCAGGGACGACCGACCTGGTGTGAGCCACGGTGGCAGGGCCTCCGGCACTGAGTCTGACCCAGTGGTGCAGAAGGGTGGGACGGAGAAGAAGAGAGCTGTCGTCATTGGAGACTCTATAGTCAGGGGAGCAGACAGGAGATTTTGTGGACGTGAGAAGGACACCCGCATGGTTTGTTGACTCCCGGGTGCAAGACATCCTGGTACCAGAGGGAAAGCAGCCAGAAGCCGTGATACATGTTGGTACCAATCACATAGGCAGGAAGAAGGATGAGGTCCTGAAGCGCGAGTTTGGGGAACTAGGCAGAAGGCTGAAGAACATGACCTCAAGGGTGGCGTTCTCCAGATTGCTGCCAGTGCTACGTGACAGTGATGGTAAGGATTGGAGGAGATGGCAGTTGAATGCGTGGCTGAGGAGTTGGTGCAGGGAGCAGGGTTTTAGATTTTTGGATCATTGGGATCTCTTCTGGGGAGGGTGGGACCTGTACAGATTGGAAGGGTTGCACCTGAACTCGAGGGGGAGCAATATCCTTGCAGCTAGGTTTGCTAGCATGGTTCGGGAGGGTTTAAACTAATTTGCAAGGGGGATGGGACCTGGAGCGATAGGGCAGTGAAAGAAGTGCATGGAGTAAAGCCAGATCTAACATATAGAGAGGCCTTGAGGAAAGAGAAGCAGAATAAACAGTGAAAGGTAGTAAGGTAGAAGGGCTGAAGTGTGTGTACCTCAATGCAAGAAGCATTAGGAACAAAGGTGATGAACTGAGAGCTTGGATACATACATGGAATTATGATGTAGTGGCCATTACAGAGACTTGGCTGGCACCAGGGCAGGAATGGATTCTCAATATTCCTGGATTTCAGTGCTTTAAAAGGGATAGGGGGGGGAAAGGGGAGGAGGGGTGGCATTACTGGTCAGGGATACTATTACAGCTACAGAAAGGGTGGGTAATGTAGCAGGATCCTCTTTTGAGTCAGTATGGGTGGAAGCCAGGAACAGGAAGGGAGCAGTTACTCAACTGGGGATATTCTATAGGCCTCCTGGTAGCAGCAGAAATACAGAGGAGCAGATTGGGAGGCAGAATTTGTTACATGGTGTGAGCAGAATTATCTGCAGCTTAATGTGAAAAAGACTAAGGAGCTGGTGGTAGACCTGAGGGAAGCTAAGGTACCGGTGACCCCTGTTTCCATCCAGGGGGTCAGTGTGGACATGGTGGAGGATTACAAATACCTGGGGATACAAATTGACAATAAACTGGACTGGTCTGAGAACACTGAGGCTGTCTACAAGAAGGGTCAGAGCCGTCTCTATTTCCTGAGGAGACTGAGGTCCTTTAACATCTGCTGGACGATGCTGAGGATGTTCTTCGAGCCTGTGGTGGCCAGTGCTATCATGTTTGCTGTTGTGTGCTGGGGCAGCAGGCTGAGGGTAGCAGACACCAACAGAATCAACAAACTCATTCGTAAGGCCAGTGATGTTGTAGGGATGGAACTGGACTCTTTCACAGTGGTGTCTGAAAACAGGATGCTGTCTAAGTTGCATGCCAACTTGGTCAATGTCTCCCATCCACTACATAATGTACTGGGTGGGCACAGGAGTACATTCAGCCAGAGACTCATTCCTCCGAGATGCAGCACAGAGCGTCATAGGAAGTCGTTCCTGCCTGTGGCCATCAAACTTTACAACTCCTCCCTTGGAGGGTCAGACACCCTGAGCCAATAGGCTGGTCCTGGACTTATTTCATAATTTACTGGCATAACTTACATATTACTATTTAACTATTTATGGTTCTATCACTATTTATTATTTATGGTGCAACTGTAATGAAAACCAATTTCCCCCAGGATCAATAAAGTATGACTATGAGATTTTGGAAAGGTGCAAAAATAACAGGAAAAGATTCTTAGAGATAGGATCTATGGGCATTTAGAGAATCATGGTCTGATCAGGGACAGTCAGCATGGCTTTGTGAAGGGCAGATCGTGTCTAACAAGCCTGATAGAGTTCTTTGAGGAGGTGACCAGGCATATAGATGAGGGCAGTGCACAGGATGTGATCAACATGGATTTTAGTAAGGCATTTGACAAGGTTCCACACAGTAGGCTTATTCAGAAAGTCAGAAGGGATGGGATCCAGGGAAGTTTGGCCAGGTGGATTCAGAATTGGCTTGCCTGCAGAAGGCAGAGGGTCGTGGTGGAGGGAGTACATTCAGATTGGAGGGTTGTGACTAGTGGTGTCCCACAAGGATCGGTTCTGGACCTCTACTTTTCATGATTTTTATTAACGACCTGGATGTGGGGGTAGAGGGGTGGGTTGGCAAGTTTGCAGATGACACAAAGGTTGGTGATGTTGTAGATAGTGTAGAGGATTGTCGAAGATTGCAGAGAGACATTGATAGGATGCAGAAGTGGGCTGAGAAGTGGCAGATGGAGTTCAACCCGGAGAAGTGTGAGGTGGTACACTTTGGAAGGACAAACTCCAAGGCAGAGTACAAAGTAAATGGCAGGATACTTGGTAGTGTGGAGGAGCAGAGGGATCTGGGGGTACATGTCCACAGATCCCTGAAAGTTGCCTCACAGGTAGATAGGGTAGTTAAGAAAGCTTATGGGGTGTTAGCTTTCATAATTCGAGGGATAGAATTTAAGAGTCATGATGTAATGATGCAGCTGTATAAAACTCTGGTTAGGCCACAATTGGAGTACTGTGTCCAGTTCTGGTCGCCTCACTATGTGGAAGCATTGGAAAGGGTACAGAGGAGATTTACCAGAATGCTGCATGGTTTAGAGAGTATGCATTATGATCAGAGATTAAGGGAGCTAGGGCTTTACTCTTTGGAGAGAAAGAGGATGAGAGGAGATATGATAGAGGTGTACAAGATAATAGGAGGATAGCCAGCGCCTCTTCCCCAGGGCACCATTGCTCAGTACAAGAGGACATGGCTTTAAGGTAAGGGGTAGGAAGTTCAAGGGGGATATTAGAGAAAGGTTTTTTACTCAGAGAGTGGTTGGTGCGTGGAATGCACTGCCTGAGTCAGTGGTGGAGGCAGATACACTCGTGAAGTTTAAGAGACTACTAGACAGTTATATGGAGGAATTTAAGGTGGGGGGTTATATGGGAGGCAGGGTTTGAGGGTCGGCACAACATTGTGGGCCCAAGGGCCTGTAATGTGCTGTACTGTTCTATGTTCTATGTTCTCAGCCCATTAGGGTAATTAACTGACTAACAAATGAAAATAAATAAGCAACAGAAAACAACCAATTAAAAGAAACGTTGAATTTTGAAAATTCAAATGTTGATTGCTTGGAAAGTTTTAGTCTTCACTACAAGGATATCAGAGAAGTTTAATATAAGCAAAGATAACACAAAAGGAACTGAGGGACTTTCAGTGCCTAGAGGGAGGAATACTGGAGAGTCATATGGCATCCATCAAGCTAGCTAATATCTTGAAAGACAATGCATTTATGATTTTCCCTAGTTTAGCTCTTCTCTAGTGTGCCTGATGGGTAAACATGAAATAGAATAAAGTATACCTTTATACTTTAACTTGATTAATTTTATATTCTTTTCCTGCACAGAGCCAATGTTATTAAAATAAGTTTATTTCTTTATAAGCTGGTTCTTATAAGCTCACGAGTAAATAATATTCACTTGGAGTTGCACATTTCTACCTCAAACCTGTTAATGAATAATATCTTAAGAATTCAGATGATTGAAACCTTGTGATCTATTTTCCTTGTCTGTCAAAATATACTTACAAACCAATACTGCTCTAATTAAATTGCTTTACATTTATATCATCTGCAATACAAATCCATATGCACTGTGTGATATCTGGAAAATCTACTTCTGTGAACTTAGCCAGAATTAAATAGTTGGATAATAATAATAATAATAATAATTTAAAGCAGCTCTATGGAATGGTTAGCCTTATGTGGAAGATGTTTCTGATTGAAGAATGAAGAAATAGAGCTTACAAAATTAGTATCAATAATAACACTTTTGTGCAGCTGGACATTGGTAGGAACACAAATTTAATCCTGAGAGGAGTTCCTGGTATCTTTTAGTTGATGTAAATATTATGCAAGTTTTGTTTTGCACTGCATGTGGTTATTGGCACATCAATGTTTATTTAAAATAAACTACTTATTACCTTCATTATATTAAAAAATCTAATATGCAAGACTTAATTAACCTTAACTATTTAGGAAAGTGGTAGATACCATATTTATTGGTACATTGATACAGCTAGTAGAGCTGCCTCCTCACAGCTAGTGAACTGGGCTCAATCCTGATCACCAGTGCAGTCTGCAAGTTTGTTTGCATGTCGTCCTTGTTCCATTGTAAATTGTCTGTCGTATGTATATGAATCCCACCATTTTGAGATTGGGGAAAAGCGGGTGTTCATGAGATTATGGGGAAAATGGTTTAGAGTTTGATAAGTTTCAAAATGGTCGCTATTGTAAAAGCACTGAAGAGCCCATTTCCATTCTGTACCTCTCCATAACTATAATACAAAATAAAATATTTTAACTAAAAAACTGCAACAGGGCCTTCTAAT
Organism: Mobula hypostoma; assembly: GCF_963921235.1. Lineage (NCBI taxonomy): Eukaryota > Metazoa > Chordata > Chondrichthyes > Myliobatiformes > Myliobatidae > Mobula > Mobula hypostoma. The sequence continues at coordinate 51,973,856 of NC_086098.1, read as the reverse complement.
ATCAAAAGGAAAAAGGTTCCAGAAGAGCAAATAATGTTCATACATGTTACAGTCAGCCCTAAAGAATGGAGCAGCAAATTCAAAAATAACTTCCAAAGATAAATTGGTTAAGTACAGTTATAGGACTATGAAGAAAAGGAAGGGGGACTGAGACCAATAGACAAGTTCTTGTTTGAATTGACACAGACAAATCATTTCTCTACTATGTCATCCTATGACTTTATCCTTCAGTATGTGCATATATCAACAGTGATATGAGCAGATAACATTTTAGGCTATAGCTTCAAACTTTGGGTTCCATAATTCTGAAATTCTTAATCTCTTTCTCAGCAGGAAACCACCAGTACTTTTTTTTACTTAAACATTTTCTGCAATTTTATTCCATCGATTGTGCTGGTAATCTATTCCAGCAATTTCATGATGCTCTTCAGAAAATAGCTTTTCATCCCCTTAACTTCTTACTCATCCTTGAATTCTGACTCAAAAAAAATCAATTCAGAACAAAAACAAATTCTGATTCTTTCAAAAATGTAATTCCTTCAAGGTTGCTGAAGGGGAACTTTAATTTGAAACTGACATATATCTGGCTTTAGAATTTATCTCAGAAACACACATAATTGATCCTTGTTATTACCTTTTTAAACAATTAATAAGCTTTTAGCTATCAGAATTTTGAACAGACCATTTAAGAAAAAAAAAGAAAAAAGATTGTACTTTGCTCATATAACAGTAATCTGTTCTTCTGTAGCTGGTTGCTCATTCACTTAACACAGTATGTTCTTTTGCATAGAACAAGAAGCGGAAGTATTCTCAGTGAGTACTCAGTTGCCAACCTTCACTTTTTTTTCAAAAAAGACCTCTTCAGTCATTTCTCAGTTTTCTCTGTTCAAGACAGAAAGAGATCCAGTTTGCTGATGCTTTCCCAATGGTCGTAACATTGCGGTTCATCTAAAAAGAGGAAGCCTACTATCTGCAGTCATCATCTGTTCTCCACTTCATTATGATCCTCAATTGATCCTTCCTCTGGAGAATACATGCAGGATGCAGAAATTCTAGATTATGATGTACAAAATCGTCATCCACTACAGTATTACTCATTAAGCAACAAAAATTTGCTCTCCAATTTAATGGTGGTCTCTTAGCCAGATGTGACAGCAACAATATTTTGTAAAATATGAAGGTAGGAAGGCATCACAGGTATCAGCCTTTATTGATTTACTGCCTCCTTCTGGTTTAAGTAACAAATAAATATTTCTCAACAAATCAACATTCCTACTGTCCAGCTAAAAATCTGAAATGGGGTACAAAGAAGCAGCAGAGTGTGATTACAGGATATTGCTTGTTAAAATACCAGTATATCCTTTACATGCAAACAATAGGAATTCTGCAGATGCTGGAAATTCAAGCAACACACATCAAAGTTGCTGGTGATTGCAGCAGGCCAGGCAACATCTCTAGGAAGAGGTACAGTCGACGTTTCAGGCCGAGACCAAACGTCGACTGTACCTCTTCCTAGAGATGCTGCCTGGCCTGCTGCGTTCACCAGCAACTTTGATGTGTGTTGCATATCCTTTACACATCTTATTGTGCAAGAAATCAATGACGATTTATTTATTGTGTGGCACAAGGTACAGTTAAGTAACTTTGTCAAATAATGACAATTTAAATAGCATTAATAGTTATTTACATGCAAGTGCTACAGAAAAATCCGATTATATATAGGAGGTAGACACGAAAAATTCTGTCCAGGTGATGACTTGCTATTAGCTAATTGTGCTGAACACTACAGTTTTTAAAGATGGGAAGTTTACATTTACGCACAGTAAATTCAACTAAAATTGAAAAAGACATCAACGAAAGTGGAATTTTAAATAATGATGAATTTTAATGGCCAACAATCAATCTTTCAAGTTCTAGAGTAAACTATTAAGAATGGAACATTTTAAAATGTCTATATTTGAAAAAATACATAACTCAAAATTAATTTAATTTTTCTCATAGTTTGGGAGAATACTTTGCATAATTGAACTTCTTAAAGTATCTATTGGGTTTGACAATTCCTGAATTTGATGGAAGTACTAATGATTCCCAAGCAAAAACATACAAGATAAATGACACCAAAGCTCATTTGTTTTGGTTCCTATTAATTATGTGCATTTACTAAATAGGGCAAAATAACTTTCCAAAAGAATCATAAGACCATAAGATATAGTTGCAGAATTAGGTCATTTGGCCCATCGAGTCTGCTCCATTTTATCATGTCTGATCCATTTTCCCTCTCAGCCCCAATCTCCTGCCTTCACCCCTGCATTCCTTCGTGCCCTGACCAATTAAGAATCTATCAACCACTGCCTTAAATATGCACAAAGACTTGGACTCCACAAGTGCTTGTGGCAAAGAATTCCACAGATTCACCACTCTCTGGCTAAAGAAATTTCTCTTCATCTCTGTTCTAACAGGTTACCCTTCTAAGTCCTCTGGTCTTAGACTCTCCCACCATCATCTCCACATCCACCCTATCAAGGCCTTTCACCAGTCGATAGGTATCAATGAGGTTACCCCTCATTCTTCTGAATTCCAGTGAATACAGGCCCAGAGCCATCAGACACTCTTCAAATGACAGCTGTTACATCCTGGAATAATTTTTGTGAACCTCCTTTGAACCCTTTCTAGTTTCAACACATCCTTTCTAAGAGAAGGGACCCAAAACTGCTCACAATACTCCAAGTGAGGCCTCACCAGTGCTTTGTAAAATCTCAACATTTCATCCTTGCTTTTATATACTAGGCCTCTTGAAATGAATGCTAACATCACATTTGCCTTCCTCACCGTAGACTCAACATGGAAATTAACCTTTAGGGAATCCTGCATAAGGACTCCCAAGTCTCTTTGCGCCTTAGATTTTTGTATTTTTACTCCATTTAGAAAATAGTCAACCTTTTTATTTCTTCAACCAAAGTGCATGACCATATACTTCCTGACAGTGTTCATCTGCCACTTCTTTGACCATTCTCTTAACTCAAGTCCTTCTGTAGCCTCTCTACTTCCTCAAAATTATCTGCTCTCCACTTATCTTCATATTGACATAGAGTCATAGAGCAGTACAGAAACAGGCCCTTTGGCCCATCTACTCCATGCTAAAGCCATTTAAACTGCCTACTCCCGTCGACCTGCACCTGGATCACAGCCCTCCATATCCCTATTATCCATGTACCCACCTAAACTTCTCCAAAACATTGAAATCGAGCTCGCATACACCAATTGTGCTAGCAGCTCAATCCATACTCTCACAACCCTCTGAGTGAAGAGGGTTCTTCTCATGTTCCCCTTAAACTTCTCACCTTTCACCCTTAACCCATGACCTCTAATTGTAGCCCCAAACAATCTCAGTGGGAAAATCCTACCTATATTTACCGTCTCTACCCCTCATAATTTTGTATACCTCTATCAAATCTCCTCTCAGCCTTCAACGTTCTAAACAATACAGTCCTAACCTATTCAATCTTTCGTTATAATGCAGGTCCTCCAGACCCGGCAACAGCCTTGTAAATTTTCTCTTCACTCTTTCAATTTTGTTTACATCTTTCCTGTAGGTAGGTGTTCAGTTTTGGTCACAATACTCCAGATTAGGCCTCACCAACGTCTCATACAATTTCAACTGTCTTCTGTACTCAATACATTGATTTATGAAGGCCAATGTGCCAAGAGCTTTCTTTACGAACCTATCTGCCTGTGACACCACTTTCAATGAATTATGGACCTGTATTCCCATATCCCTTTGTTCTACAACACTCCTCAGAGCCCTGTGTAAGACCTACCCTGGCTGATCCCACTGAAGTGCAAAACCTCATACTTGTCTGTATTAAATTCCATCTGCTATTTTTCAGCCCATTTTTCCAGGTGATGCAGATCCCTCTGCAAGCCATGATCGCCTTTCTCACTGTCCACTATACCCCCAATCTTGGTGTTATCCGCAAATTTGCTGATCCAGTTAACCACATTATTATCCAGATCATTGATATAGATGACAAACAACAAAGGACCCAGCACCATTCCCTGCAGCACACCACTAGTCACAGGCCTCCAGTTCAACAGGCAACCCTCTACTCCCACACTTTGGCTTCTCTCACAAAGCCAGTGTCTAATCCAATTTACTACCTCATCCTGAATGCCGAGCGACTGAACCTTCTTGACCAGCCTCCCATGCAGTACCTTGTAAAATGGCTTACTAAAGTCCATGACAACATCCACTGCCTTGCCTTCATCCACTTTCAAGGTAATTTCATTGTTAGACATGACCTACCACTCATGAAACCATGCTGACTAGCCTTAATCAGTTCACGTCTATCCAAATAGTTGTATATCCGGTCCCTTAGAACACCTTCCAATAACTTTCCCACAGCTGACATCAGACTCACCAGCCTATAATTTCCTGGTTTCTGTTGAGAGCCTTTTCTAAAAAAAAGTGGAACAACATAGGGTATCCTCCAATGCTCTGGTACATCTCCTGTCGCTATGGGTGTTTTAAATCTCTCCTCAGGCCCCGGCAATTTCATCTGCAAACTTTGCAACAAAGCTATCAATTCCATCAGCCAAAACATCGACATGTAATGCAAAAAGAATCAGTCCCTACCACTAATCACCAGCAGCCAACCAGAAAAGGCTTCCTTTATTCCTACTTTTTGCCTCCTGCCCATCATCCACTGCTTTATCCATGCTAGAATCTTCCTTGTAATACCATGGGGCTTGTAGCGTGTTGAACAGCCCTATGTGTGGCACTTTGTCAAAGACCGGCTGAAAATCCAACTACACAACATCAACATCTCCTTTGTGTGTCCTGCTTGTTATTTCTTCAACGAATTCTAACAGATTTCTCAGACAAGATTTTCCCTTGAGGAAACCATGCCGACTAAGGCCTTTTTTTAAAATCATGTGCCTCCAAGTACTCTGAAACTACATGCTTAACAATTGACTCCAACATCTTCCCAACCACTGAGGTCAGACTAACTGGCCTATAGTTTCCTTTCTTTTGATTCTCTCCCTTCTTGAAAAGTGGAGTGACATTTGCAATTTTCCAGTCTTCCAGAACCATTCTAGTGATTCTATAAAGATCTTTACCAATGCCTCCACAGTCTCTTCAGCTATCTCTTTCAGAACCCTGAAGTGTACACCATCTAACAAAGGTGACTTTATCTACCTTCAGACTTTTCAGTTTCCCAAGAACCTTCTTCTTAGTAATGGAAACTTCACACACTTTATGAGCCATGACACTTCGAAGTTCCATCATATTGCTAGTGTCTTCCACAGTGAAGACTGATGCAAAATACTTATTCAGTTTGTCGGCTGTTTCCTTGTCCCCCATTACTACCTCTCCAGCGTCATTTTCCTGTGGTCCGATACCCAGTCACGTCTCTCTTTTGCACCTTATGTAGCTGAAGAAACATTTGGCATCTTTAATATTATTGGCTAAATTAATTCTGTATTCCATCTTTACCTTCTTAATGTCTTTTTTTAGTTGCCTTCCGTTGGTATTTAAAAGCATCCCAATCCCCTAACTTCCCACTAATTTTTGCCCTCTCTTTGGCTTTCGTGTTGGCTTTGACTTCTCTTGTAAGACCAAAGTTGGGCCCTTGAAGACAGAAACGGGTGAAATTATTATGGGGAACAAGGAAATGGCAGACGAGTTGAACGGGTACTTTGGAGTTGTCTTCACTAGGGAAGACACAAACAATCTCCCAGATGTAATAGTGACCAGAGGACCTAGGGTAACGGAGGAACTTAAGGAAATTCACATTAGGCAGAAAATGGTGTTGGGTAGACTGATGGGGCTGAAGGCTGAAAAATCCCCAGGGCCTGATGGTCTGCATCCCAGGGTACTTAAGGAGATGGCTCTAGAAATCGTGGATGCATTGGTAATCATTTTCCAATGTTCTATAGATTCAGGATCAGTTCTGGCGGATTGGAGGGTAGCTAATGTTATCCCACTTTTTAAGAAAGGAGGGAGAGAGAAAGCAGGGAATTATAGACCAGTTAGCCTGACATCAGTGGTGGGGAAGATGCTGGAGTCAATTATAAAAAATGAAATAGCGGCACATTTAGATAGCAGTAACAGGATCGGTACGCGTCAGCATGGATTTACGAAGGGGAAATCATGCTTGACTAATCATCTGGAATTTTTTTGAGGATGTAACTATGAAAATGGACAAGGGAGAGTCAGTGGATGTAGTGTACCTGGACTTTCAGAAAGCCTTCGATAAGGTTCCACATAGGAGATTAATGGGCAAAATTAGAGCACATGGTATTGGGGGTAGGGTACTGACATGGGTAGAAAATTGGTTGACAGACAGGAAACAAAGAATAGGGATTAATGGGTCTCTTTCAGAATGGCAGGCAGTGACTAGTGGGGTACCGCAAGGCTCGGTGCTGGGACCGCAGCTATTTACAATATACATTAATGATTTAGATGAAGGGATTAAAAGTAACATTAGCAAATTTGCAGATGACACAAAGCTGGGTGGTAGTGTGAAATGTAAGGAGGATGTTATGAGAATGCAGGGTGACTTAGGTTGGGTGAGTGGGCAGATACATGGCAGATGCAGTTTAAATGTGGATAAATGTGAGGTTATCCACTTTGGTGGCAAAAACAGGAAGGCAGATTACTCTCTGAATGGTGTCAAGTTATAGGAAAAGGGGAAGTACAATGAGATCTAGGTGTCCTTGTTCATCAGTCACTGAAAGTAAGCATGCAGGTACAGCAGGCAGTGAAGAAAGCTAATGGCATGTTGGCCTTCATAACAAGGCGAGTTGAGTATAGGAGCAAAGAGGTCCTTCTGCAGGTGTACAGAGCCCTGGTGAGACCACAACTGGAGTACTGCGTGCAGTTTTGGTCTCCAAATTTGAGGAAGGACATTCTTCCTATTGTGTGAGTGCAGCGTAGGTTTACGAGGTTAATTCCCGGGATGGCGGGACTGTCAAATGTTGAAAGATTGGAGCGACTGGGCTTGTATACACTGGAATTTAGAAGGATGAGGGGATCTGATTGAAACATATAAGATTATTAAGGGATTGGACACGCTAGAGGCAGGAAACATGTTCCCAATGTCGGGGGAGTCCAGAACCAGAGGCCACAGTTTAAGGGGTAGGCCATTTAGAACGAAGTTGAGGAAAAACTTTTTCACACAGAGAGTTGTGGATCTGTGGAGTGCTCTGCCTCAGAGGGCAGTGGATGCCAATTCTCTGGCTGCTTTCAAGAAAGAGTTAGATAGAGCTCTTAAAAAAAGCAGAGTCAAGGGATATGGGGAGAAGGCAGGAACGGGGTACTGATGGTGGATGATCAGCCATGATCACAGTGAATGGCAGTGCTGGCTGTAAGGGCCAAATGGCCTACTCCTGCACCTATTGTCTATTGTATTGTTACCCAATTTCCCTCGGGATCAATAAAGTATGACTATGTCTATGTAAGCCATGGTTGTGTCATCTTGCCTTTAGAATACCTCTGCCTCTTCAGGATGTATATATCCTGTGCCTTCCGAATTGCTTCCAGAAATTCCAGCCATTGCTGCTCTGCAGCATTCCCTGCCAGTGATCTTTTCTAATTAATTCTGGCCAACTCCTCTCTCTTGCCTCTGTTATTCCCTTTGTTCCAGTGTAATACTAATACATCTGACTTTGGCTTCTCCTCAAATTTCAGGGTAAATTTGATCATATTATGATCATTTTCTCCTAAGGATTCTTTTACCTCAAGCTCTCTAATCAATTGTGGTTCATTGCACAACACCCAATCCAGAACAGCTGATCCCCTAGCAGGCTCAACCATGAGCTGCTCTAAAAAGCCAACTTGTAGGCACTCTAAAAATTCCCCCTCTTGAAATCCAGCATCAACATCATTTTCCCAATCTACCTGCACATTAAAATCTATGACTATTGTAACTTTACCCTTTTGGCATACATTTTCTACCTCCCGTTATAATTTATAGAACTCATCCTTACTACTGTTTAGGAATCTGTATATAAATTTCAGCAGGATCTTTTTACCCATGCAGTTCCTTAGCTCTGTCCACAATGATTCAACACCTTTCAACCCCATGTCATCTCTTTCTAATGATTTGATTTAATCTTTTCACCTGAGCAACAACACACCTTCTGTCTTCCTGCCTGTCCTTTCAATATGTGTATCCTTAGACATTAAGCTCCCAGCTATAATTTTTCAGCCATGAAACAGTGCTGCCTACCTCATTCATGCCAAATCTGTAAATGTGTTACAAGTTCATTTACCTTATTCCGTATACTATGCACATTCAAATATAACACCTTCAGTCCTGTAGTCACCCTTTTACATTTTGATTTTGTTGATTTTGTCCACCTTTTACATTTCAACTTATCTTGTTGACTGTAATTTTGCCCTATCATCAGCCTCACCTCACTAGGAATCTCACTACATATTGTTTCTACTTGTAAATGAACTACCTCATCTTTAGCAATATCACTCCAGCTCCCATCCACCTGCCAAATTAGTTTAAACTCACCCAAACAATTAGCCAACCTGCTCACAATGATATTGGACCCCCTCTGGTTCAGGTAGAACCTGTCCCTTTTGTAGAGGCAATACCTTCCCCAAAAGAGATCCCAAAGATCCACAAATCTGAACCCCTACCCCAGTTCCTCAGCCATGCGTTCGCATCCAAGTCATCCAATTCTTACCCTCACTGGCCCGTGGCACAGGCAGCAATCCAGAGATTACTACCCTGAAGGTCCTGTTTCTCAGCTTTCCTAGTTCCCTGAAATCTCTCTTCAGGACCTCCTCACCTTGTCTATGTCATTGGTGCTAATATGTACCTGCTCAACCTCGGCCTTAAGAATGCCATGGGCCTGATCAGAGATATCCCTGATCCTGGCACCAGGGGGACAACATGCCATCCATGTCTCTCCATTGTGCCCACAGAACCTCATTACTGTCCCTCTAACTAAGGAATCTCTTATCAACACTGCAGTCCTCTTCACCTCTGCTCTTATGAGGCACAGCACCAGACTCAGTGCCAGAGACCCAGTCATTGTAGCTCCCCCCAGTAGGTTGTGCCCCTCAATAGTATCTAAATTTGTATAAATTTGTATAAATTTGTCCCCTGAGGGGAACGGCCACAGGAGTACCCTGCACTGGCTGTGCATTTCCCCTCCTTCTCCTGACAGTCACCCAGTTACCTATCTCCTGCAACCTAGGGGTGACTACCTCCCTGTAGTTCCTGTCAATCAGCTCCTCATTCTTCCGTACAAGTCAAAGGTCATCGAGCTACCAGTCCAGTTCCTTAATATGTTCCCTCAGGAGCTGCAGCTCGGTGCACCTGGTGCAGATGTGTTTACCTTGGAGACTGGAGTTCTCCCAGACTTCCCACATCTCATACAGAGTACAAAACACTGTTCATGGAGCCATCCTCACTAAACTACTATACCCTAACAGATGAGAAATAAACAAATAAGGACAGAGGGGGAGTAACTTACAAGGCAATTTACCTCACCCATGCTTGATCTCGCCTGATGATGAGCCAAAGCCACTCTAAACACTGGCACACTGCAGAAGAATGGCCACTGCACTTGCACTCGAGTTATCTTTATCGCCTCCTTCTGATAAATCCCTTTTACTGACTGGTTGCTCCATAACTCAGAGAAAGTGCCACGAAACTCTGCCCTTAAAATCTCGATTGCACCGTCCTGATTAAAAGTTAGCTTTTTTTTTAAATGTATCTCTGATGTGGATTGACCAACTCCATCATATAGTAAGGAAATGTATGAAAGCACTCAGTGAGAAAAAAATATGGTTGAAATACATGTTGGGTATTTATTTTTTGCTTTGCTTAATAAAGAATAAGACAACTTTATCTGGTTGAATTTGCAAACTGCAAGTTTTGTAGGCAACATAGTGCACCTGGTAGAGTAGGGATGGATGATTAAAATAATGTCATATACAACAGATCAGAAAGTAAATAATTGGACAGTAGCCCTACAGTGCACATCTGTATGCAAGATCAGCTTTTTACTGTATCTTGGTATGTGACAGCAATAAACCAAATCCAAATCTCACCTGAAGTGCCCTGTCTTCAACTAATCTCAGATTCTTCAAATAAAATTCTTAAAATAAAATGTGCAGTCCCTACTTGAAGCAAAAAGACAAAACATTTTTGACAATTCATTAAAATCTGTTGTTATTTTAATTCTTACAAAGCCATGCAAGAATAATTCTTGCATTACAAATTGAAAAACCAAAATGACACTGCATTGAATATTACTTCACATAATTAACATATCATTAGAGAATTGTTGAATGGGCTAAAGGAACTACTGTACAATACATAAGCTGAATTCATTTTCTTCAGAAATTTTCCAGAGCAATAGTCAGTGAGCTGTAAAAATATAATAGAAACTCAGGTGGTCCAAAGAAAATAATTTCCTTCCACCTACTAATAACCTTGGTATTTATATAACATTTTCCTTCATGCTATCTTTTAACTGGCAAGGATGACATTCAAAATTTACTGAATCTGATCATCTTTTTAATCCAAAAGATGCCACTGTTGAATTTAGTTTTTTGGTGGCCAGCTGATAAACATATTATCCTCATGCTGCAAGGGACCTGAATGTCCAATGTTACACATTGTATCGGAAGAGTAGGAAGGTAGGCAAAGGGGTTACGTGGCTCTGCTGGTAAAGAATGGTATGAAATCATTAGAAAGATGTGACATAGGATTAGAAGGTAATCCACGTAGCTTGAGTTAAGAAAGTGCAAGAGTAAAAAGTCCCTGATGGAAGCTATATACAGGCCTCTAAACAGTAACCGGGATGTGGACTACAGATTACAATGGAAAATAGAAAAAGCGTGTCAAAAGGGCATCGTTATTAGGTTAGATTAAACTTTATTGTCATTGTGCCGAGTACAGATACAAAGCCAATGAAATGCAATTAGCATCTGACCAGAAGTGCAAAATAATGGTATTATTTACAAAATAACTGCAAATAAAAAGTGCTACAGCATACAAATATAAAAGTACTGGGACAGTCCAATATGGGTGCAATACTGCTTAGCGCTGTGATGTGAGGTTCAGCAGGGTCACAGCCTCAGGGAAGAAGCTCTTCCTGTGCCTGCTGGTGCAGGAGCAGAGGCTCCTGTTGCGCCTACCGGATGGCAGGAGAGTAAAAAGTCCATGGTTAGAGTGAGATGCATCCTTGATAATGCTTTTCGCCCTGCCCAGGCAGCGTTTATGGTAGATGTTCTCAATGGTGGGCAATTGAGTGCCGATAATCTGCTAGGCAGTTTTCACCACCCACTGGAGTGCTTTGCGGTCCGATACGGGACAATTGCCATACCACACTGAGATGCAGTTGGTGAGTATGCTCTCAATGGTACAGCAGTAAAAGTCCGTCAGTATCCTGGGACAGAGGTGAGCTTTCTTGATGCTTCGCAGGAAGTCATAGGAGATTTTAATATGCAGGTAGATTGGGAAAATCAAGTTGGTAAGGGATCTTAAGAGAGTGAATTTGTTGAATGCCTACGAGCTAGATTTTTAAAGCAATCTGTCATTGAGTTTTCTAGGAGATCAGTATACTGGATTGGGTGCTATGTAATAAACCAGAGGCAATTAGGGAGCTTAAGGTAAAGGAACCCTTAGGTGACAGTGATCACAATATGATTGAGTTCAACTTGAAATTTGATAGGGAGAAAGTAAAGACTGACGTAGGAGTATTTCAGTGGAGTGAAGGAAATTACAGTGATATGAGAGAGGAGTTGGCCAAAGTAAATTGGAAGCAGATGCTGGCAGGATGACAGCAGAGCAACAATGGCTTCAGTTACTGGGAAAAATGAGGAAGGTGCAGGACAGATGTATTCCAAAAACAAAAAAATACTCATATGGCAAAATAGTACAACCATGGCTGACAAGAGAAGTTAAAGCTAATGTAAAAGCAAAAGAGAGGCAAAATTAGCGGGAAGACAGAGGATTGGGAAGCTTTTAAAAGCCTACAGAAAGCAACTAAAATAATCATTAGAAGGGAAAAGATCAAATATGAAAGCAGGCTTGCAAACAATATCCAGGTGGATAGAGAAAGCTTTTTCAAGTATATAAAAAATAAAAGAGTGATGAGAGAGGATGTAGGACTGCTAGATTGGCTGACTGGGAGGAGGTAGCAAGTGGGAATAAAAGTATCCTTTTCTGGTTGGCTGCCAGTGACTAGTGGTGTTCCACAGTGGTCATTGTTGGGACTACATCTTTTTATGCTGTGTATCAATGATTTGGATGATGGAATGGTAGCTTTTTTGCCAAGTTTGCAGACGATACGAACATTAGTGGAAGCAAAGGTAGTGTTGAGGAAACAGGTAGGCTGCAGAAGGATGAAGACAGATTAGGAGAATGGGCAAGAGAGCGGCAAATAAAATAGTGTTGGAAAATGCAGAGTCATGCATCTGAAGGAAGAAATAAATATGCAGAGTGTTTTCTAAATGGGGTGAAAATCGAAAAATCTGAGATGCAAAGGGATTTTGGAGTCCTTGTGCAGAATATCCTAAAGGTTAACTTGCAGGTTGAGTCAGTGAAAAGGAAAGTAAATGCAATGCAGGCATTCAGTTCAAGCGGTCGAGAATATAAGAGCAGGGATGTGATGCTGAGGCTTTCGAAGGCACTGGTGAGGCCTCCCCTTGAGTATAGTGAACAGTTTTGGGCCTTTTACCTTAGAAAAGATGTTCTAGCATTGGAGATGGTCTAGAGGAGGTTCACAGGGATGATTCTGGGAATGAAAGGGTTATCATATGAGGAACGTTTGATGGCTGTGGGCCTGTACTCGCTAGAACTTAGAAGGATGAGAGAGGATATCATTGAAACCTTTCGGAAGTTGAAAGGCCGAGACAGAGTAGATATGGAAAGGATGTGTCCCATGGTGGGGGAGTCTATGACAAGAGGGAACAGCTTCAGGATAGAGGTGCATCTATTTAAAACAGAGGTGCAGAGGAATTTCTTTAGCCAGAGGGAGGTGAATTTGTGGAATTTGTTACTACAGGCAGCTGTGGAGGCCAGGTTATTGGGTGTATTTAAGGCGGAGATTGAAAAGTTCTTGATTAGCCACGGCACGAAAAGTTATGGGGAGAAGACCGGGGAGTGGGGCTGAGGAGGGGGCAAAAAACGATCAGCCATGATTGAATGGCGGAACAGACTCGATGAGTCAAATGGACTAATTCTGTTCCTATGCCTTACGTTCTTGTATTCTTTTGAAAACTATTTCAGTCATTTCGTTCATTTGGATAAATGATAGTATGTTACACAAAAGGGACTATTTCAAATTGACCAGCATTCTATCAAGGAATATTTAAGAAGAAATTTATTTTCTACCCACACTAAATTTCAACAACTTTTGAATTCTATTAGAGCCTCAATCGTTCCCTCTCCTAATTTTCTTGTCATCTACCTTTCCTTTCAGTTCTCAGTTTACTGTGTTTCACTATCCCTCCTAATTTTTCCCTCTGATTCCAAATGGTCAATCCATAGCAGAAATCTTAGTTTCATTTCCTTACATTACCATGTTCTGAATTCCAAGCTCCACACAATGTCATGTTCCTCAAAGAATCAAAGTACATTTATTTTCACTGTACTGTATACAGAATACAACTCTGAGATTTGTCTTTTCACAGACAACCACGAAACAAAGAAACACCGTGGAACCTGTTCAAAGAACCAATGTGCAAAAAAAAAATAGATTGCACAAACAGCGAAAAGCAAGAGAACAACATAGATTATTAAACACCAAACTAGGAGACCAGCAGCATTCAGTTTAGTTTAGTTCAGTGCCACACCAGTAGGTCACAGAGACAGTCTTCACCAAAGTGCCCCAATCAAACTACTCACAGACAGCAAAAAGAGTAACCAGAATCTAGAAACACATGCCACATGAACCTCAAAGTCCCCCAAGATGAGTCATTGGCCACGACCCTTGCTGATCAATCCTTACAACTTGGAACCCAAGACTCCTGCACTTTCCTCCAACAGCAGCTAGCGAGAGGGAGAAGACCAGTCAAATGCAAGCAGATGGCACTGAATAACAACTGGCACACCCTCCACTCTCAGCCTTGTCAACTTAAACCTTGCTCAACACCTCAATCGGAGAGAAGGAATGGAGCCAATCATGTACTCATGACCTGCTTCCAGGCCACACACTTTACTCCCAACCTCTCCAAACTCCCTCAGAGACAGCAACGTGCCAGATCGCTCAATCAGCCCAAAAAACACACCATCAAAATGTAAAGCATGGGCTCCAATCGCATGCAGCTTTGTATTAGAATCATATTTTAAAAAGTAGCAGTAAAAGTAGTTTCATGAACTGTCTGTAAGACGTCACTGTTGTTCTCTGAAAAACATGAGGATAGGTATCTCCAGGGTTGGACCTCAGGTAACTACAGGAAGCAAGGGAGAAAATTGCTGAACCTTTGGCGATGATCTTTGTGTCCTTACTGACCACAAGAGTATTACCAGATGAATAGAGGGTGGCAAATGCTATTCCTTAGTTCGAGAAAGGGAGTAAGGATAACCCTGAGAATTATAAACCTGTGAGTCTTACTCTAGTGGTGAGCAAATTATTGGAAAAGATGCTTAGAGAAAGGAATTATGAGCATTTGAAGAAACATTATCTGATTAGGGATAATCAGCATGGCTTCGTAACAGGCAGGTAATGCATCACAAACCTGAATTAATTCTTTGAGAATGTGACAAAGCATATTAACGAAGAGAGACCTGTGGATATGGGGTATATAGATTTTAGTAAGGCATTTGACAAGCTTCCCCATGTTCGGCTCATCCAGAAAGTCAGGAGGCATGGGACCCAGGGAAATTTGGTTATGTGGATACAGAATTGATTTCCCCATAGAAAGTAGAGGGTGGTAGTAGATGGAGTATATTCTGCCTGGAAGTCGGTGACCAGTGGTGTTCTGCAGAAATCTGTTCTGGGACTCCCTGCTCTTTGTGATTTCCATAAATGACTTGGATGAGAAAGTGGAAGGGCGTGTTAGTAAGTTTGCAGATGGCACGAAGGTTGGTAAAGTGAACAGTGTGGAGAATTTTTGAAGGTTACAGTGGACATTGACAAGATGCAGAGTTGGACTGAGAAGTAGCAGATGCAGTACTCTTTCTTCTATGTGATAAGTAGTCTTCCATCCACGTCAACACACTACTTCCATGAGCTTTTATTTTATGCAGTGGATTTTTATGTGGCACCTTATAAAATGACTTCTATGAATCCAAATAAAGTGCATCTACAGCTTCCTCACTACTGACACTGCCCAATACATCCATGAAAACACAGTTTTCCTTTTATAAAACGGTGACTTGGTTTGACTGCATTAAGCTTCTCTAAATGACTAACTACTTCTTCCTTGATTATGTCTCCAGTAATTTGCCTTCAATAGCTCGTTTCCTTCTTTTCATTGTCTTTCCTTTCTTAACAATGGTGACACAGTTGTGGCTTTCCAATCTGCTGGTATCCTTCTGGAACCAAGTACATTTTGAAAACTATCAGCCAATGGTCCCACCATCTCTGAACCATTTATTTTAAAAGCCCTGGATACAGGTTATGGGGTCCTGGTGACTAGTTTGTCTTCAGACCCACTAGCTTTTCTCAACACCTTATCCTTCAAGATAGGAATTGTTACAATTTCTCCCTTGCTATTTGAAATTAGCCCATCTGCCAACTTGGATCATTTCCAGTGTCTTCCGCTGTGAAGACTGAAGGAAAATATTGGCTCAAATTACATGCCATTTCCTTATTTCCTATTACTTACTCCTCAGACTAACCCTCCAAGGATCCCACACTTCCCTTTCTACCCTCTTCATTTTTATGTCCAAAGAAGCTTTTGCTGTTTGTTTTGATATTACCTGCCAGTTATTTTCCATAATCAGTTTTCTCCCAAACTATAAGCTTTTTAGTCTCTTCTGATTCCTGAAAAATTCCAAGCCCTCTGGTCTACCACCAGCTTTTGGTATTTTAAAAATGGGTCAAAGTGAGGAATTATTTATACAGCTGACTATCATAATTTTTCACAGCAGAAATCTAAGATCTTACAAGAAAGAAGTTAATGCTTCAGCTGTTTTCTTCACAGCTCTATATTAACAGTGCTTTACAGTGTGTGCAACATGAATGCGAAAGTGTGAAGAATTATGAATACGAGGTTGGAGCACTTGTGACACAAAATTGTAACAAAGGCATCCTATCTTCTTAAAGTATAATCAATTACTACTAATGACGCATAGACTGCTTTGAATTGATTAGAACAATGTAGGAACTGAAAGTTTCCACTCCATATTCACCACTTCAACAGACCCAAAGACTAAATGATGGAAATACTCTGATATGTACAGGTCATTAACACCTCACGTATTCTGTGAACGGCAAAATAAACACGGAAATGATGTTTTGACAGCTGGAAAAGCTGAACATACAATAGAGAATTGACGTATACTGAAACTTGACAAGGATGGAAGGAAATGTGGCACACGTGTCAAACAAACAGATGAATTACTGTATTTTGAGTTACAAAACCTAAGAGGCAGTGGAAAATAGATCAAGTAGGTTTTGATGTTTTGTCACAAATTTTATCTCTTTTTCAAATCTCACCTACACCAACCCCACACACCAAAAAGCCACATTAATTCTTATCAAATATAGATACCACCCTGATAGATAGTGCTTAGGACCGAATCTACCAATCTCACATGAATTTAGAGTCTGGAATGTTTTTGCCTTATTTAAATGTGGCTACAAAGATAAGAGGAGATTTGGAGATAATAATTCAATAAAAGATCTCCTTTTTGAATACAAGTTTAATTTGGGTGGACATACAGGATCCCATGACACTGTTTCAAGCAGAGCAGGAATTTGAGGATTACTGAGTCACCGAGTCAACACACCCATAATCAAATTAACGATGTTTCTGGGATTTTAAGATCAGGTTATTAACAGTCAGAACTGAGACACTCCAGAAGTGCACAGATCTACCTCTGCAATTAAATCATCCAAAAAGCATACATTGAATCTGCAGCTTTTCCCTCCTTGAATCCCGAGTTTCCGATTCTATATTCAACCACTCCCTTTTTCTGGCACTTTTCCATGCAACTGTAGGAGTGGCCATATGCCCCGCTCCCCCCTCCCCACTATCCAGGGATCCAAACTGTCCTTCCAAGTGTAAATGCAATTCACCTGCACTTCCTCTAATCCTGATGTTCAATACATGGTCTCCTCTATATAGTGGTACCCTTGCAGACAGGTGCTTTGCAAATCATTCATCCATTCTGTTTTTCTTTACAAAATTTCCCACCTTCTGTCACTTTAATTCTCTGACCCTGTCCCACTCTGACCTTTGTCTTCAGCCTCGTATACTGCACATCATCGGGGCAGTGCAAAGAACAGCACCATCTGAGCAAAATGCAGCCCATGGAACCCAAATTGCTTTGTATTTTCTCCATAATTTAAATTTTTTCTTTCTTTCAGGTTTCTCTATCTCTAACTGCCAGTATTTAAAAACTTTGATCTCCACCCAACCACAGATAATCCACAAACACGAGAATATTGTCAGATGCTGGAAATCCAAGCAACACACACAAATTGCTGGAGGAACTCAGCAGGCCAGGCAGCATCTATGGAAAAGAGTAAACAGTCAACATTTCAGGCTGAGACCTCACATCAGGATACATCTTCTAATCTACCTTCTCTCCCTTCCCACAAATTTAACATGCATTTGCACTATCAGTTTTCCAGATTTGATGGCAAATACTTGGTCTTGAAAATTGATTTTATCTCTGTCTATAGTGGCTCTGCTGAGTGTTTCTTTTTCATATTTTTGTTTTGGTTTGCCAGCATTTATGGGTTTTATTCTGCTCTAAAATACTTAAGTCCTGCAAGAGGTTACCAACAACTTTGATGACTGACTTAGTTCAAATTATGACCAAAACTAACCGGGTATGCTATCTTGGAGTAATCTCTTTGGAGATTCTTACAGCCTTAATTTCAGGTGTTTGAACTTTTTTCCTAAAATAATTTCTGCATTAATTGAAAGACACACAAAAGCTAATAATTTGAATTATTTAGTTAGTATATCTGTGACATCAATAATTTCTTCTGTATCTGTTTAAGAAGAGCTCTTGTTTCTTGCATTAACCGTGCACCATCTCTAGCCTGCCAGCTGTTCTGCTTCTTCTTGTAATGTTAAATAGTGGTTGGCAAACCAACATAATGCATTACCACCTCCTATTGAGTTGGAGTGTGAGCAAAGAGACAGCAAGTATACCACTAAATTAACCACCCCAATGAAAACTCAAATAATATCAAAAAGTCTAATGCTTTGCAGAAAGTCAATTATGCACTTTTATACGGTACATTGACAGTGATATCCTAATGAACTTGCATTGTTAAGCTATGTCTGTCCCAAAAATCTCAATTCAGCAACTAGATGTTTCTTTTGCAGCTCACAGGAACTATATTCAAAGAATATACCGCATTCCCATAAAATTATAGGGAGTGTACTTCACTTCACTTTGATTGCTTGGAAAGAATGTCTGCCACCTTGTTTCCTTCAACCTCAACATGGGCAGGAACTCATACGAACTGTATACACAGGCCTAGATCCTGCAGCCTCAACAGATGTTGTCCAACCTCAAGAAGAATGCCTGGCTTACAATTTTAATTACCTATTTTAATAGATGTTAAGACTGAGAATGAATCAGAGCACATAAGTACATAATCAGGGTGTACTTCTTCAATTTATTCCAAGGCTAAAATGATAACAACCATCTCAGACATGTATACTGATACTTTGTCTGATGATCTTTTCTTAATAGTTAGCTGAAACTTTGGAAAATAAACAGAAGCACCTGTATGACTGGTCACTGGATCTTTTGAACTATCTATGTAGATACGCAAAAATCCATAATAACTGCCTTGCATATATTGCTGAACTTCCTATACCACTGATAAATAATCTCCGAAGACCCATATCAACCACAAGCAAAGGGAAAAGCCAATGACAAATGACATAAAGGGGGTACACTGGGACCATAATCCACATTAAACAACCCAAGATTTTGTGCCCATTTACTCAAAACTGAAGACTTTACAAATGCAATGCTCTCAACACACTACTAATGTTGCCAATATTGGATGACCAACTTTATGCCCTGTTACATTAGCCCGATAAACTAATGCTAACTATAAGCCAGCAGTTCTGAAATGGAAAACAGAC
Organism: Mobula hypostoma; assembly: GCF_963921235.1. NCBI lineage: Eukaryota > Metazoa > Chordata > Chondrichthyes > Myliobatiformes > Myliobatidae > Mobula > Mobula hypostoma. The sequence continues at coordinate 51,954,598 of NC_086098.1, read as the reverse complement.
TTTTGAGGAAAGTTCACTAGCAAAATAAATTGGACTAGGTAAGCCAGCAATTCTCGGAAAACAGTACCTTGCCAAATAAGACAATTGTTCAAAACTAAATGACAAAGTGCTACCAAGAACATTAAAAATTTACTTCTGAAAAGGTGGGATGCTTCAAAAGTGCTGAAAAGATCTCATTTGTCAAATATCAAACCCAATGTTTTATTCCAAGAGACAATGTACAAGATTCCAATGTACCCTGCAGGTGCATTAAACAGTGTACTGTATGTATGTTTAGTAACACTGTAAACAAAGTGTTACTTGCAAAACCACTAGCATTGTGTCAAAATGGTTTACTGTATAATGGATTAATAGGAAATAGCTACTTGATTCATTCATCTGGAGACATTTATTAATTACTGTTTTTCTACATTTATCAGTTTAGTAGCAGTTGGGGCTCACAGATTATGTATCTACAAATAAGAAACCCTTCCTTCTTGAATTTTTCTCCTTTTGTTTTGCATCAGCCCAAGACATGCACTATCTCCGGTCAGCAGAGTGAACTGCTTCTGGGACTTTGCCAGTATTCTGCAATCAGTACTCAAAAGCTACACAGGGGCAGCTGAAAGCAGTTCTTCCTATCATCTACTCTTCCTCCCCGGAGAAAAAGACTTGGCTATGTCTCAGCATTTTGCCATGGTGTCATGGTCAAAATAAAATAAAGACTTCAGTGTGAGAGAGGCTGCAAATTTGGGAGCAGATCCTGGCATTCTTCATTAAACTAGGTTGGGGTTCCATAAACACCACCATAGATGCCACCTTCAGAAAGCTGCAATGCCCATTACTGCCCACTGATGACATTCTTTTTAGTATCAAATTGAAGTGTATCATTCATAGAATACATTACCTATATAGTGAACAACGCATGTCTGTCCTTTTTTTGGAAACGTCCTGCCTAAAAAAAAATTATAATTAGTACATTTTTATAGTTAGTACCTGTACTTATTATGTATGAAGTTTACCAATGACTTGAAATAGATTCCACAACAATATATTGAAATGTAAATTACAAATGTAGGATATTCCAATATTTTAATGATATTACCTATAGAACATAGTGCTTAAACGCAACCAACTTTCAGGATTAGTTGCCAAAACGTATCCTCGTTTCATAGTAAGCATAAGGTTTTAGATTCTACGCCTATTTCAGAATGGTTGGCTTTGATCTTTCAAGGATTTGACTGCTGCAGTAACTAAACTTTACATACGTCTTTGAGCACACGCTCTGTTAAATCAGTACAAAAAACATGCCGGATCGTTTCCTCTTTCCTCGATACTAACTGAACAAATTGTTCAAGTGAAAATCGAAGTAGAGTGAAATCCCGCAGTCCCTCCGTTATCTGTCCCTTACAGTACAGTACTGGCCTTTAAGCAGCTGTCAGCAAATGCCATTTAAAAATCCACACACTGCATTGCTACCAAATTTGTCTAGACTGCTAAGACTGCTACAATGCTAACACAACACATAACCCAACTAACACAATAAATATCCTTTGTAAAGAAGAATTACCGTCTCCTGGCGATATTGTCTCGATTTCAACGCCCATTCTTAAACGATGATAATTTAAAAAATAGATATATGTATCTTTCCACAAGGAAATTGCCAAAATCTCCACTGAAAACGACAGCAGCCTCTTCTCCCTTACACCCAGCGTGGCTGGAAATACGTACCAGCCGAGCCCAGCCTGTCAATGAGCGCGTGACGTCGTCTCTGTACGTCAATCATTCGGAACCCACCCAGTTCCCACGCGGGATTGGAAGGTTGGTGGGTTCTGTGCGCCAATCAGCAGCGAGGCAACGGAGACCGGCTCTTTTCACCCCTCCCCCATCGTCCGGCTGAGCAGGTTTCTGTGGTTTCCACCGCCGACGCGGGGTTAGGTTGAAGTTGCAGTCTGGCACGGTTATCGAATGGAGAATGGATTTATTTTAAACTTATGGAATATTGCTGAGAGTTTTGCAAGGCTACGGAATATTCTCCGTAATAAAGTAGAATGTGGAGCCAGATAGAGAAAGAGAAATGTAATAATTTAGTTCGCACACAGTACCGCTCCCTCTGGTTATTACGGAGATAAACTTGGATCCCTGCCACAGGCAAAGCATTCCAATCACATCACTAACAATGTGTGCTATACAGTACACAAAATACTTAGGGGCTCTTCTTTGTCGTACTACTTTTTATTTCTGTTTTTAGAAAAGTACAGGACTAGTTCAGGTGACATCAATATCTCTTGTCAGACATTCTCTCGGGATTGAGGATAACTTCCTCATTGTTTTGTAGGTGAGGTAGTTACAGAGGCCAATGTGTGAAAGTCCAGGTTCTCTCTGTCAGGAGGGGCAGGCGGTCGGGGAAATGTTCTAATCCTTCCACTGATTGTGCCAGTAAATTACCAGGACCTATGAAGATACTGCATTTCTAAAGGAAAGCTTTGTGTATCTGTTTGCACTGCCCTGCCCCCATCTGCCTGGTTATATCCTCCCATAGCAGAAGTTGGCGCCTGTTGTCATACAAACAACGAGAAGGATGTGACAACATTGGAGAAAATATACAGGAGATTGATAAACAAATTGCCTGATTTGGAAAATTTTAGTTAAGAGAACAAATGGGAGTTGATTTTCTCAGAAAATAAAGAATGCGGAAGGTTTATCTACAGTATAAAACAATGAGGCCTAGGTAGAGTGGATAGGAAGCATCAACTTCTGGCACAGATGTCAATAAAGGAGAAATTAATTTACCTTAAATGCTGAAAGATTGGGGAGGGCGAGTTGATTTCTTTTTGCCCATCTAAAGAAATATGGGGTCTGTAACACTGAAAGAAACAAGTCAAGTCACTTTTATTGTCATTTCGACCATGACTGCTGGTACAGTACACAGTAAAAATGAGACAATGTTTTTCAGGACCATGGTGCTACATGAACAACACAAAAACTACACGGAACTACATTAAAAAAACACAAAACTTCACACGAGGAATTCTGCAGATGCTGGAAATTCAAGCAACACACATAAACTTCAAGCATCACCAGCAACTTTTATGTGTCTTGGTTAACACAAAACTACACTAGACTACAGACTTACCCAGGATTGCATAAAGTGCACAAAATAGTACAGGCTCTACAATAAATAATAAACAAGACAATATGCACAGTAGAGGGCAGTAGTTTGGTACCCAGGCTCTGGGTATTGAGGAGTCTGATGACTTGGGGGAAGAATCTGTTACATAGTCTGGTCGTGAGAGCCCAAATACTTCGGTGCCTTTTGCCAGATGGCAGGAGGGGGAAGAGTAGAGGGGTGCGTGGAGTCCTTCATAATGCTGTTTGCTTTACGGATGAAGCGTTTGGTGTAAATGTCTCTAATGGGGGGAAGAGAGACCCTGATGGTCTTCTCAGCTGACCTTACTATCCACTGCAGGGTCTTGCGATCCGAGGTGGTGCAATTTCCGAACCAGGCAGTGATGCAGCTGCGCAGGATGCTCTCAATACAACCTCTGTGGAACGTGGTAAGGATGAGGGGTGGGAGATGGACTTTTATGTGTGAGTGCAAGATACAGCTCTCATCACATAATTAAGAAAAACTTTGGGAAGTATCTGATTAAGTCTTTGACTATATTGTTGTAGATTAAGACCATTTTTTGGCTAAAGTGGTCTTGATGGACCCAAAGCCCCTCTTTTGTGGTGTAATTCTATAATTCTAGACTTCCAGTAATTAATTAGTTAAATTCAATTCTGTGTATATCTAATTATCCATCAATTGCTCACAGTGAACTGAAAGACCTGCTTCCAAGTATAGTACTGTACTACCATTTTGGACAGAAACTTTATATCACATAAAACTATGGCTCACAATAATATATATCAATAGACAGGCAATGCTGACTGGCAATGTATGAATTTTAGTAGAAGGGATTTTTTTGCATACAGGTAAAAGTATATTTTGCAAACATGTACCATTTATCAGGAACTAAAGCAAAAAAGGCATTTAATGACGATCGAAATCTCATATATTCATCCTTTTTTCTTTGTACCTTATTGACAAATTTGCAATGTTAAATAATAGGCTTGTGTGAATATATCTGAAGATGTTTGTACATATTGCTACCAATGACATAGGAAGGAAAAGCAAAGAGGTCCTGAAAAGAGAATTTAGAGAGCTAGGTAGAAAGCTGAGAAGCAGGACCTCCTGGGTAGTAATTTCTGGATCGCTGCCTGTGCCATGCACCAGTGAGGGTAGAAATAGAATGATTTGGCAAATTAATGCGTGTCTGAGAAGCTGGTCCAAGGGGCAGGGCTTCAGGTTCTTGGATCATTGGGATCTCTTCTGGGGGAGGTATGACCTGTTCAAAAGTGACAGGTTGCACCTGAACCCAAGGGGAACCAATATTCTCAAGGGCAGGTTTGTTAGAGCTGTTGGAGAGGGTTTGAACTAATTTGGCAGGGGGGTGGGACCCGGAGTGAGGGGACTCAGGAACTCAGGATAGAACAGATGGTAAAAAAACAAAGATAGTGTACAGTCAGACTGCCAGGATGGGCAGGCTGATGATAGGACATAATTGCAGCCAGCTGGGTGAGTATCAGTGCATTAGGGATGCAGAATCAAAAAAGGTAGCAAATGCAGCACTCGAAGTGTTATATTTCAATGCACGGAGTATAAGAAATAAGGTGGATGATCTTGTGTTGCACTTTTACAGATTGTTGGCCATGATGTGTGGCCATCACTGAATTGTAGCTGAAGGATGGTTGTGATTGGGAGCTGAATGTTCAAGGTTACGTGTTGTATTGGAGGGACGGGAAAGTAGACAGAGGAGGTGGCGTGGCTCTGCTAGTAAAGAAGGCATCAAATCAGTAGAAAGATGCGACATAGGATCGGAAGATGTTGAATACTTGTGGGTTCAGTTAAGAAAATACAAGGGTAAAAGGACCCTGATGGCAGTTATATGCAAGCCTCCCAGCAGTAGCTGGGATGTGGACCACAGATTGCAACAGGAAATAGAAAAATGCATGTTAAAAGGATTGTCATGCGAGATTTCAACATGCAGGTCAATTGGAAAAAATCAGGTTGGAAATGGATCCCAAGAGAGTACGTTTGATGAATGCCTACGTGATGGCTTTTTAGAGCAGTTTGTCATTGAACCTTCTAAGGGATCAGTTATACTAGATTGGGTGTGATGTAATGAACCGGAGGTGATAAGGGAGCTTAAAGTAAAAGATCCCTTAGAAGGCAGTGATCACAATATGATTGAGTTCAACTTGAAATTTGATAGGGAGAAAGTAAAGTCTGATGTAGTAGTATTTCAGTGGAGTAAAGGAAATGACAGTGGTATGAAAGAGGAGTTGGCCAAAGTAAATTGGAAGGAGATGCTGGCAGGATGACAGCACAGCAGCAATGGCTTAAGTTTCTTGGAAAAATGAGGAAGGTGCAGGATAGATGTAATCCAAAAATGAAGAAATACTCAAATGACAAAATACTACAACCATGGCTAACAAGGGATGTTAAAACTAATGTAAAAGCAAAAGAGCATACAACAAAGCAAAAAATTAGTTGGAAGACAGAGGATTGGGAAGCTTTTAAAAACCTACAGAAAGCAACTAAAATAATCATTAAGAGGGAAAAGATTAAATATGAAAGCAAATAAGCAAACGATATCAAAGTGGATAGTTAAAGCTTTTCCAAATATGTAAAAAATAAAAGAGACATGAGAGTGGATATAGGACCGCTAGAAAATGAGGCCGGGGAAATAATAGTGGGAGTCAAGGAGATGGCAGATGAACTAAATGAGTATTTTGCATCAGTCTTCACTGTGAAAGACTCTAGCATTGTGCCAGATGTTGAAGGGTGTAAGGGAGGAGAAGTATGTCCAATTACTAATACCAGGGAGAAGGTGCTGAAAACGCTGAAAGACCCAAGGGTACATAAGTCACCTGGACCAGATGAACTGCACCCTATGGTTCTGAATGAGATAGCAGTAGAGACTGTGGAGGCATTAGTAATGATCTTTCAAAAGTCATTGGACTCTGGCATAGCGCCAGAGGATTGGAAAATTGAAAATGTCACTTCCTGCATTAAGAAAGCAGGAAGGCAGCAGAAAGGAAATTATAAGACAGTTAGCCTGACCTCAGTGGTTGGGAAGATGTTGGAATCAATTGTTAAGTACGACATTATGGAGCACTTGATGACCCAGGACAAAATAGGGCAAAGTCAGCATAGTTTCCTTAAGGGAAAATCTTGCCCCAGGAACCTGTTGGAATTCTTTGAGGAGATTACACGTAAGATAGATAAAGGGGATTCAGTGGATGTTGTATATTTGGACTTTCAGAAAGCCTTTGACAAGGTGCCACACATGAGGCTGCTTATCAAGTTGAGAGCAGCCTCATGTGTGTATTACAGGAAAGTTACTGGCATGGTTAGAGCATTGGCTGATTGGTTGGCGGCAGCGAGTGGGAATAAAAGGATCCTTTTCTGATTGGCTGCCAGTGACTAGTGGTGTTCCACAGGGGTCGATGTTGGGACCTCTTCTTTTTATGCTGTATATCAATGATTTGGATGATGGAATAGATGGCTTTGTTACCAGGTTTGCAGATGATACGAAGATTGGTGGAGGGGCAGGTAGTGATGAGGAGACAGGTAGGCTGCAGGACTTAAGATTAGGAGAATGGGTAAGAGAGTGGCAAATGAAATACAATGTTGGAAAATGTATGGTCATGCACTTTGTTAGTAGAAATAAATGTGCAGATTATTTTCTAAATGGGGAGAAAATCCAAAAATCTGAGATGCAAAGGGACTTGGGAGTCTTTGTGTAGAACACCCTAAAGGTTAATTTGCAGGCTGAGATTATGGTGAAGAAGGCAAATGCAATGTTAGCATTCATTTCAACAGGTCTGGAATATAAGAGCAAGGATGTGATACTGAGGCTTTATAAGTCATCGGTGAGGCTTCACCTTGAGTATTGTGAACAGTTTTGGGCTCCTCATCTAAGAAAAGATGTGCTGGCATTGGAGAGGCTTCAGAGGAGGTTCACAAGGATGATTCCAGGAATGAAAAGGTTATCATACGAGGAACGTTTGATGGCTCTCAGTGTGTTCTTGCTGGAATTTAGAAAGGTGAGAGGGGATCTTATTGAAACCTTTCGAATGTTGAAAGGCATGAAGAGCGTAGAGGTGAAAAGGATGTGTTTCCCATGGTGGTGAAGTCAAGGACAAGAGGGCACAGCTTCAGGATAGAGGAGCATCCATTTAAAACAGAGATACAGAGAAATTTCTTTAGTGAGTGTGTGGTGAATTTGTGGAATTTATTACCCCAGGCAGCTGTGAAGGCCAGGTCACTGGGGGTATTTAAGGCAGAGCATGATAGGTTCTTGATTGGACACAACATCAAAGATTATGGGAAGAAGGCTGGGGAGTGCAGCTGAGGAGGGGAAAAAAGGACCACCCATGATTAAATAGCAGAGTAGACTCGATGGGCCAAATGGCCTAATACTGCTCCTATGTCTTATGGTTTTATGTTTTTCAGTCATGCCTTAATTTGAATCAAAAATGCAATTAGTCATACCTTAATTCTGGATGTCTAATATTTAGGCCAGCTACATCATCTGAATCAAGGTGTTATTGAATTCATTCCCCATTCTGGAAAAAGTACATAATTTAATTATTTAGTAATACAGCACGTTAACAGGCCCTTCCAGCCCATTTGGTCAGCCCCAATCAAATACATCCATGTGACCAATTAACCAACTATCCAGTACATCTTTGAAATTTAGGAGGAAACCAGAGCACCCCATACGATTGTGTGGAGAACATATAAACTCCTTACAGGCAGTAGCAGGATTGAACCCAGGCTTTGCTATTGTACTTGCTAACTGCTAGCTGCTAGCTGCTGTGCCAATTTTTTCATTGCAGTACTAAAGGAATAGGAAGCCCACACAATTCCCTCTTCATGTCTGTGAGGAGGTGGCTCATTCAGTCAGTGCTTCTGACCTATTTTTCATGCAGTAGGCTTAAAGTTCAGAGATGGCAAGGTCCTTTGCATGAATATTCTAAACCAATTACAAAAGGCATTGACAAAGATAGTCTACCTTGTAACTGTGTTGTGAAGCAACACAATTCTAGAAGAAATGCAAAAGTGAAATTGTAAGAATTCCATTAACCTCACTTTTAAAGTTAGATAAGGCCTCAAAAACTTTTTGGAGTTCCAGATTTACAGGAACAGGTAGTTTATGACAACGCCACACAATGCCTTATTCTAAGTTATATGTTATGGTCCCAAGCTTTAGGCTCTGCCATCAAAGGATTTAAATTTGCTTGCTTCCTGAAAATTGGTGTATGGATTGGAATGTGATATTGCAAAGCTGGATGCTAAACTACAGGCAGAAATCAAATCTGAACTGTCAGAAATTAGTAAGATCTCACAGGGTGAGCAGTGTTAACTACAGTCTTGAGTTACAATGAAGTGCAGAAATAGGGCAATGCTATGAGTTCTTAAGGACAGGTGGCAGCAACATAAAATGAAACTTTATTGTGAAATTCATTCTGATGTGAAAAACAAAACAAAAATGAATAACTGGATGAAAACAGCCCAAAATGCTTAAGGTTGGCACTGAACATTGTCAAACAAAATTTAACATAGTAGTTTCCGTCCTGCCTGTATTTAGTGGAGGAAATGTTATTTAGTACCAGATCCCAGACATACAATCATCTTAGAAATAGTGGAAGAGCAAGGAGAAATGTTGTTGAGTTATAATTTGGTGTTATCAGCATTATAGAGTCAAAGTGTTATAGAAAAGGAAAGCGTTGAGTAAAGGAAATTACAGTGGCATCAGAGAGGAAGTGGCCAAATTTGACTGGAAAGGGACACTGGTGGGAAAGACAGCAGAGCAGCAGCGGCTGGAATTTATGCGAGAAGTGAGGAAGGTGCAAGACAGGTATATTCCAAAAAAGAAGAAATTATCGAATGGAAAAAGGATGCAACCGTGGTTGACAAGAGAAGTCAAAGCCAAAGTTAAAGCAAAGGAGAGGGCATACAAGGAGGCAAAAATTAGTGGGAAGACAGAGGATTGGGAAGTTTTTAAAAGCTTACAAAAGGAAACTAAGAAGGTCATTAAGAGGGAAAAGATGAACTATGAAAGGAAGCTAGCAAATAATATCAAAGAGGATACTAAAAGCTTTTTCAAGTATATGAAGAGTAAATGACAGGTGAGAGTAGATATAGGACCGATAGAAAATGATACTGGAGAAATTGTAATGGGAGATAAGGAGATGGCAGAGGAACTGAACGAGTATTTTGCATCAGTTTTCACTGAGGAAGACATCAGCAGTATACCGGACATTCAAGGGTGGCAGGGAAGAGAAGTGTGCGCAGTCACAATTACGACAGAGAAAGTACTCAGGAAGCTGAATAGTCTAAAGGTAGATAAATCTCCCGGACCAGATGGAATTCACCCTCGTGTTCTGAAGGAAGTAGCTGTGGAGATTGCGGAGGCATTAGCGATGATCTTTCAAAAGTCGATAGATTCTGGCAGGGTTCCGGAGGACTGGAAGATTGCAAATGTCACTCCACTATTTAAAAAGCGGGCAAGGAAGCAAAAAGGAAATTATAGACCTGTTAACTTGACATCGGTGGTTGGAGTCAATTGTCAAGGATGAGGTTACAGAGTACCTGGAGGCATATGACAAGATAGGCAGAACTCAGCATGGATTCCTTAAGGGAAAATCCTGCCTGACAAACCTGTTACAATTTTTTGAGGAAATTACCAGTAGGCTAGACAAGGGAGATGCAGTGGATATTGTATATTTGGATTTTCAGAAGGCCTTTGACAAGGTGCCACAAATGAGGCTACTTAACAAGGTAAGAGCCCATGGAATTACAGGAAAGTTACATATGTGGATAGAGCGTTGGCTGATTGGCAGGAAACAGAGAGTGAGAATAAAGGGATCCTACTCTGGTTGGCTGCCGGTTACCAGTGGTGTTCCACAGGGCTCCATGTTGGGGCCGCTTCTTTTTACATTGTACATCAATGATTTGGATTATGGAATAGATGGCTTTGTGGCTAATTTTGCTGACGATACGAAGATAGGTGCAGGGGCCGATAGTGCTGAGGAAACGGAGAGTCTGCAGAGAGACTTGGATAGATTGGAAGAATGGGCAAAGAAGTGGCAAATGAAATACAATGTTGGAAAGTGTATGGTTATGCACTTTGGCAGAAGAAATAAATGGGCAGACTATTATTTAAATGGGGAAAGAATTCAAAGTTCTGAGATGCAACGGGACTTGGGAGTCCTTGTACAGGATACCCTTAAGGTTAACCTCCAGGTTGAGTCGATGGTGAAGAAGGCAAATGCAATGTTGGCATTCATTTCTAGAGGAATAGAGTATAGGAGCAGGGATGTGATGTTGAGGCTCTATAAGGCGCTGATGAGACTTCACTTGGAGTACTGTGGGCAGTTTTGGTCTCCTTATTTAAGAAAGGATGTGCTGACGTTGGAGAGGGTACAGAGAAGGTTCACTGGAATGATTCTGGGAATGAGAGGGTTAACATATGAGGAACGTTTGTCCGCTCTTGGATTATATTCCTTGGAGTTTAGAAGAATGAGGGGAGACCTCATAGAAACATTTCGAATGTTGAAAGGCATGGACAGAGTGGATGTGGCAAAGTTGTTTCCCATGTTGGGGGAGTCTAGTACGAGAGGGCATGACTTAAGGATTGAAGGGCGCCCATTCAGAACGGAAATGCGAAGAAATTTTTTTAGTCAGAGGGTGGTGAGTCTATGGAATTTGTTGCCACAGGCAGCAGTGGAAGCCAAGTCATTGGGTGTATTTAAGGCAGAGATTGATAGGTATCTGAGTAGCCAGGGCATCAAAGGTTATGGTGAGAAGGCAGGGGAAGTGGGACTAAATGGGAGAATGGATCAGCTCATGATAAAATGGGGGAGCAGACTCGATTGGCCGAATGGCCTACTTCTGCTCCTTTGTCTTATGGTCTTATGGTCTAAAAGTACAGCACAGAAACAGGCCATTCAGCCCATCTAGTCCATGCCAAACCATTTCAACTGTCTATACCCATCGACCTGCACCTGGACTCTAGCCCTAAATACCCTTAGAACCCATATACCTATCCAAACATCTCTTAGGTGTAGAAATCAAGCTTGCATGTACCACTTGTGCTGGCAACTCAAATGTCAATCTCATGACCCTCTGAGTGAAGAAGTTTTCCCTCATGTTCCCCTTAAACTTTTCACCTTCCACCCTTAACCCATCACCTGTGGTTTTAGTCCCAGCCAATCTCAGTGGAAAAAGCCTGCTTGCATTTACCCCGTATATATCCCTCTTAATTTTGTATAACTCTATCAAATCTCCTCTCAGTCTTTTACGTTTCAAGTCCCAACCTTTTAAATCGTTCCTTATAGCTCAGGTCTTCCAGACCTGGCAACATCCTTTTTAATTTTCTCTGTACTGGTATATTATTTATATATTTCCTGTGGGTAGGTGACCAAAACTGCACGTAGTACTCCAAATTCGGCCTCACCAATGTCTTATACAACTTCAACATAACGTCCTATCTTCTGTCCTCAAAACTTGATTTATGAAGGCCAATGTGCCAAAGGCTTTTTTATGACCCTATCTAGCTGTGACATCACTTTCAATGGATTATGAACCTATATTCCCTGATCCCTTTGTTCTACCATACGCCTCATTGCCCTACTGCCCACTGTGTAAGACCTACCCTGGTTGGTCCTACTGAAATGCAACACCTCATACTTGTTGACATTAAATTCCATGTGCCATTTGTTAGCCCGTTTTACCAGCTAGTCCAGATCCCACTGAAAGCCATGATAGTATTTCTCTCTGTCCACTACACCTCTAATCTTAGTGTTATCTGCAAGTTTGCTGATCCAGTTAACCACATTATCATCTAGATCGTTGATATAGATGACAAACACCAACAAACCCAGCCCGATTCCTGTGGTACTCCATTTGTCAGAGGCCTCCAGTCAGAGAGGCAGCCATCTACTACCAGTCTCTGGCTTCTCCCTCAAAGCCAATATCTAATCCAGTTTACTACCTCAACTGGAATGCTGAGCGACTGAACTTTCTTGACTGACCTCCCATGCTGGACCTTGCCAAATGAGTTGCTAAAGCCCATTGCCTTGCCTTCATCAACTTTCCTGGTAACTTACTTGAAAGCTCTATAAGATTGGTTAGCCATAATCTACTACGCACAAAGCCATGCTGAGTATTCTTAATTAGTGCATATCTATCCAAATACTTATATATCCGGTCCTTCAGAATACCTTCCTATAACTTTTCCACTCCTGATGTCAGGTTCATCAGCCTATAATTTCCTGGTTTATTTTTAGAGCCTTCTTTGAACAGCAAAACAACATTGACTATCTTCCATTCCTCTAGTACCTCATCTATCGCTAAGGACGATTTAAATATCTCTGCTGGATGTCTGGCAATTTCTGTACTTATTTTCTGCAGGGCCCAAGGAAACATCTTGTCAGACCGTGGATATTTATCCACCCTAATTTGCCTCAAGATGGCAAACACCTTCTCCTCTGTAATCTGTTGAGGGTCCATAACTTCATTTCTATAGATCCTGTGTCTCCAGAGTAAATACAGATGCAAAAATCCATTTAAGAACTCCACCATCTCTTTTGGTTCCACACATGGATTACCATTCTGATTTTCCAGAGAATCAAATTTTGTCTCTTGCAAACCTTTTGCTCTTAATGCATCTGTAGAATCCCTCAGGATTCTCCTTCACCGTGTCTGCTAGAGCAACCTTCAGTCTTCTTTTAGCCCTCCTGATTGTTTTCTTAAGTGTTCTCTTACATTTTTTATATTCCACAAGAACCTCCTTTGTTCCAACCTGCCTAAACCTGTTACCTTTACCTTTTATTCTGACAGGTTTTGTACTCTCAATGTTTCATTTTTGAAGGCCTCCCAATTACCAAGTACACCTTTGGCAGAAAACAGCTTGTCACAATCTACACTTGCCAGATCCTTTCTGATACCATCAAAATTGGCCTTCCTCCAATTTAGAATCTCAACTCACAGACCAGACCTATCTGTTTCCATATTTACTTTGAAACAAATGGCATTATGATCACTAGATGCAAAGTGTTCCCATAAACAAACTTCTGTCACCTGCCTTATCTCATTCGCTAATCGCAGATCCAGTATTGCACACTGTCTTGTTTGGGCTTTGACTAAGGTAACTTTCCTGAAAACATATGACAAACTCTATCACATCTAGTCTTTTTACAGTATGGGAGTCCCAGTCAACATGTGGAAAGTTAAAATCACCTACTATAACAACCTTGTGTTTTTTGCAACAGAATGTGATCTCTCCATAAACTTTTCCCCCTAAAAACTTGGACTGTTGGATGGTTTGTAATATAGCTCCATTAGCATAGTCGTACCTTTCTCATTCCTCATTTCCATAACGCCCCACTAGACAAGGTCTCCAGTCTGTCCTGAGTGAGCACTGCCAAGACATTTTCCCTTATTAATAATGCCATCCTGTTCTGCTGCATCTATAATAAAAGAACCCCGGAATATTGAGCTACCAGTCCTGTCCGTCTTGCAACCAAGTCTCACTTTATGCAGCTCAGAACATCAGTTGCATCATGCTCAACCTTTTGGTTCCTGACTTTGTCTGAGGTTTTAGCTACATCTGTCCACTAAGTGACTCTAAATGTTCTGGCACTCTGGTTCCCATTCCCCGCCCCCCCCCCGCAACTTTAGCTTAAAACCCACCCTGCAGTACTAGCAAATTTTCCTGCTAGGATATTAGTTTCCTTCCTGTTCAAGTGCAAACCATCTCTTCTGTGTAGGTTTCACCTTCCCTGGAAGAGAGCCAAATGATCCAAAAATTTTATGCCCTTCCTCCTACACCGATTCCTTAGCTACATGTTAACCTGCATTATCTTTGTACTTATGGCTTCACTGGCACATGGCACAGGTAGCAATCCTGAGATCACAACCTTGGAGGTCCTGCCCTTTAACTTAGCACGTAACTCCCTGAACTCCCTATGCAGAACCTTGTCACTCGTCCTGCCCATGTCATTGATACCTACATAGACCACAATTTCTGACTGTTCACCCTCCTACTTAAGAATGCGGAGGGCTTGATCTGAGATATCCCAGACCCTGGCACCCGCAAGGCAGCATACCATCCCGGAATCTCGTTCTCGCTCATAGAACTCCTGTCCATTCCCCTAACGAACGAATCCCCTATCACCACAGCGTACCTCTTCTCCCACCTTTCCTTCTGAATCACAGAGGCAGACACAGTGCCAGAGACCCAACCACTGTGACTTTCCTCTGTTAGGTCATTCCCCCCACCCCACCCCTGATAGTATCCAAAGTGATATACCTGTTGTTCAGAGGGTTGGCCACAGGGGTACTCTGCACTGGCTCCTTAACCTCTTTCCCCTTCCTGACTGTCATGCAGTTTCCTGTGTCCTGCATCTTGTGTGTAACTTTCCCTATATGTCCAATCTATCACTCCCCTCAGCCTCCCAAATGATCCGCAGTTCATCCAGTTCCAGCTCCAACTCCTTAACGTAGAGTTCTTCGTGTCTTCTTGTCCATACTGTACCTACCACCGCCACTGGGCTATAAACGTGCAGGAGCAGTGTGTGGTTAAGTGCCTTGCTCAAGGACACACATGCTGCCTTGGCTGAGGCGCGAACTAACGACCTTTAGATCACCAGCCCAAAGCCTTAACCACTTGGCCACGCACCAAGTTAGAAGCTGCAGCTGGATGTACTTCTCACAGATGTAGTTGTGGGGACACTGGGGATCTCCTTGCCTTACCACATCCCACAAGAGGGGCATTCCACAATCCTGCCTGGCATCTCTACTGTTAAACTGTGAGGGTGGGGGTCTCTATTTGCATCTTTTTTTGCCTTCTCTCACTGAAGCCTCTCCTCACTGTAGCCACAAAGAGCTAAAGCCTCAAAATCCCTACTCTAACTCTGTCCACTCCAACAATGGCTGTGCCACTTTCCCCTGCCTTACTTTAAGTTGTTCTTGCCAATCAATCCCGAATGTTGATTGGATGCTGCTCAAAGCTCCACACTGCTACAAGTAGCTGCCTTTTCTTACTCAGTCGATGAACCTGAGTTTCATATAGATGTGCTCAGTGGTTGGGAGGGCTTTAACCATCATGTACTGGGCTGAATCCACTACCTTTTGTAGTATTTTCCATTGAAAGGCGATGGTGTTTCCATGCCAGGCTGTA
Organism: Mobula hypostoma; assembly: GCF_963921235.1. NCBI lineage: Eukaryota > Metazoa > Chordata > Chondrichthyes > Myliobatiformes > Myliobatidae > Mobula > Mobula hypostoma. The sequence continues at coordinate 51,939,320 of NC_086098.1, read as the reverse complement.
ATGCAGCCAATCAATACACTCTCCATGAGACATCGAGAGAAGTTTATCAAAGTTGTCAAAGACTATTGATTCAGTGCCATGAGTTTGAATCCATTTATGTCAGCTGGGGAATTTAAATATAACTAATTCAATAGATCTGAAATTGAAGACTCAATAACGGTAATCATGAGACAATCATATTATTGTCAAAATGTCTGATGTACTAGTATCCTTAAAATTACCCAGTTGGCATAAAGCCAAGGAGCCAGATGCATAGTGCATGGAGTCAGTGCCAAGTCCATTGGTGGGAGTGGATGGTGTCTCTGACCTCTGTTACAGAAATCAGGATCAATTTGACACATACTTTAAAATTAACTGAGCCAGTGGTTCTCAATGGTAAATTAGTAGGATGAAACTAAAATAAACATGGAAGATAGTGTGTAAACAGTAGAGAAATAATTGCAATTTATTTTCTAGCTGTAACTGGATAGATAGAGAAGGATTAGGCAACCCCTTCAATTTAGGAGGGTGTAGTATTCTCAAGGATATTGGAGTGGAAAGGCAAGTTGGAATTGCAATGGTAGTGCAAGGACAGAGGAGACAGGTGTTGTTATGAGGAAAGGAACAGAGAACTATTAACGAATTCAACTAACATAGTAACATGGCATAACATAGTAACTTTGCTCATTGCGGCCAAAAAGTTCTATTTTAACTTCATCAATCCACAGGACTTGTTTCCAAAATGCATCAGGCTTGTTTAGATGTTCCTTTGAACCTTTTGAATAGAACTTTTTGGCCGCAATGAGCAAAAGTATGTTTGGAGAAAAAAGGGTGCAGAATTTCATGAAAAGAACACCTCTCCAACTGTTAAGCACGGGGGTGGATCGATCATGCTTTGGGCTTGTGTTGCAGCCAATGGCATGGGGAACATTTACTAGTAGAGGGATGAATGAATTCAATTAAATACCAGCAAATTCTGGAAGCAAACATCACTCCATCTGTAAAAAAGCCGAAGATGAAAAGAGGTTGGCTTCTACAACAGAATAATGAACCTAAACGCACCTCAAAATCCACAATGGACTACCTCAAGAGGCGCAAGCTGAAGGTTTTGCCATGGCCCTCATAGTCCCCTGACCGAAACATCATTGGGAGTCTGTGGATAGACCTCAAAAGAGCAGTGCATGCAAGACGACCCAAGAATCTCGCAGAACTAAAAGCCTTTTGCAAGGAAGAATGGGCGAAAATCCCCCAAACAAGAATTGAAAGATTCTTAGCTGGCTACAAAAAGTGTTTACAAGCTGTGATACTGTACTTGCCAAAGAGGGTATTACTAAGTACTGCCATGCAGGGTGCCCAAACTTTTGCTTCAGGCCTTTTTCCTTTTTTGTTATTTTGAAACTGTGAAAGATGGAAATAAAAAAGTTTTCTTGCTTAAAATATTAAAGAAATGTGTCATCTTTAACTTTATGCCTTTTGGAAATCAGTTCATCTTTTACTTACTTAGCTATTCAGAGTAACAGAAGTTTTGACCGGGGTGCCCAAACTTTTGCATGCCACTGTACATTATGTAATGATCTGATCTGCATTTACAGTATGGAATAAAAACTTTTCACTGCATCTCGTACATGTGACAATAATAAACCAATTCCAATTAACTGCACTAACAATCCCATTTATTTATTTATTTTTATTTATTTTACTTTTGCATTTCTATCAATTGGGGTATATCATTCTCACCTGCTTAGCATTGCTGCTGTAAGTTTCTTGATCACATCTTAGATTATACATCCACTCTGAGCTCTTCAGCAATGACTATGCACTCACACCACTAAAGGACAAAGCAACACACATAAAAGTTGCTGGTGAACACAGCAGGCCAGGCAGCATCTTTAGAAAGAGGTGCAGTCGACGTTTCAGGCCGAGACCCTTCGTCAGGACAAAGCACATGCTTTGAGAGGTTGGTCATGACTAGACTGAACTCCTGCTTCAGCAATGACTTGGACCCACTGCAATTTGCCTATCACCACAATAGGTAAATGGCAGATGGAATCTCAATGGCTTTTTACAGAGCCTTAGACCATCTGGACAATAACCCCTATGTGAGGATGCTGTTCATTGACTATAGCTCAGCATTTAACACCATCATTCTCACAAGTTACAGAACTTGGGCCTCTGTACCACTCTCTGCAAATGGATCCTCAACTTCCTAACCGGAAGACCACAATCTGTTCGGATTGGTGATAAAATCTCCTCCTCGCTGACAATCAACACTGGTGCATCTCAGGGGTGTGTGCTTAGCCCAGTGCTCTCTCTCTCTATACCCATGACTGCATGGCTAGGCATAGCTCAAATATCATCTATAAATTTGCTGATGATATAACCGTTGTTGATAGAATCTCAGATGGTGATGAGAAGGCGTACAGGAGTGAGATACGCCAACTAGTGGAGTGGTGTCTCAGCAAATATCTGGCACTCAACGTCAGTAAGATGAAAGAGCTGATTGTGGACTTCAGGAAGGGTAAGATGAAGGAGCACGTAGCAATCCTCATAGAGGGATCAGAAGTGGAGAGTTTCAAGTTCCTGGGTGTCAAGATCTCTGAGGACCTAACCTGGTCCCAACATATCAATGCAGCTATAAATAAGGCAAGACAGCATATATATTTCATTAGGAGTTTGAAGGGATTTGGTATGTCATCAAAAACACTCAAAAACATTTATAGATGTACCATAGAGAGCATTCTGACAGGCTGCATCGCTGTCTGGTATGGTGGGGGGGGGGGGGGTTGCTACTGCAAAGGACTGAAAGAAACTGCAGAGGGTCATAAACTTAGCCAGCTCCATCTTAGGTATTAGCCTAAAACGTACCCAGGACATCTTCCAGGAGCGGTGTCTCAGAAAGGCAGCATCTATTATTAAGGACCCCCAGCACCCAGGGCATGCCTTTTTCTCACTATTACCATCAGGCAGGAGGTACAGAAGCCTGAAGGCAAACACTCAGCGATTCCTTCTGCCACATGATTCCTAAATGGACATTGATCCTGAGAACACTACCTCACTTTTTAAATATATATTATTTCTGTTTTTGCACGATTTTTAATCTATTCATTATATGTAATTGATTGACTTATTTATTTATTATTATTTTTTCTTCTTCTATATTACGCATTGCATTGAACTGCTGCTGCTAAGTTAACAAATTTCAGGACACATGAAATAAACCTGATTCTGATTCTGACGATCTCATGCTACATTTCTTCGTCTTCTGTGGGAAAAGGTGGGGAGATGGGCATGTCAGCTAGCCCTAAGCCCCATGAAGAAAGTAAAGTCACAAATAGTGCAGTAAACATTCCCAAGGCCAGGAGTGGGGCTGAAATCTTGGAAATTATTTACATCCTCACAGCTCATTTTTGTTTTTGCGTTTTACTTCTCATTGCACAATCTGTTCTGATTTTGAGGCTATTGATCATTTCACCCAAATACATTTCCTTGATACACACTGTAAGGGCATGTAATATACAAAAATACAAGTGATGATTTAGCCTATGCTGGCTCCAACCCTTTTATGATAACAGTTCATAAGGGTTTAGCTGCTGAGGCTCAGCTTTCTGTGGAAACACTGTTCAATGAAGTCCAGGGAGGTGCATCCAGGATTTGTTTTTAAATGTATGTCTCCAAATTTAAACTTGCTCTATATCTGACCCTCTCTTTCCCCAACATCCTACACAATATCCAGGTGTCTCTTTCACATCCACAGAATCTTCTGTCTGCTCCCCTAACTTTTAAATCCTCGATCACCACTTTGCTTTGCTTCTCTCCACTTCTCTTCTGAGCTACAGAGCCAGAGTCAAAGTCAGAGCCAGAGTCAGTGCCAAGAGATCAGTTTTGCTTGTGAGGTTCACCACCCCCACTCAATAGTAACCAAAACAAGACTATCTTCATGTAGCTCTCTTCTGTAATTATCATTAAGTCCTATAATAATACCATAAGACCCCAAGACATAGGAGCAGTTAGGCCATTCAGCCCATCAAGTCTGCTCTGCCATTCCATCACAGTTGACCCTGGATCTCACTCAACTCCATAAACCTGCCTTTTTGCTATATCATTTACTGCCCCGATCGATCAGAAAACTATCAACTTCCGCCTTAAATATACCCATGGACTTGGCCTCCACTGCAGTCTGTGGTAGAGCATTCCACAGATCCACTGCACTCTGGTTAAAAGAAATTTCTGCTTACCTCTGTTCTAAAAGGTCACGCCTCAATTTTGAGGTTGTGCACTCTAATTCTGGATACCCCCACCAAAGGAAACATCCACTCGACATCCACCCTATCTAGTCCTTTCAACATTCTTCTAAATTCCAGTGAGTACAGGCCCAAAGCTGCCAAACACTCCTCATATGTTAACCCCTTCATTCCAGGAATCATCCTCGTAAACCTCCTCTGGACTCTCTCCAATGACAACACATCTTTTCTGAGATATGGGGGCCCAAAACTGTTGACTGTACTCCAAGTGTGGTCTGACTAGTGTCTTATAAAGCCTCAGCATTATCTCCTTGCTTTTGTGTTCTATTCTCCTTGAAATAAATGCAAACATTGTATTTGCCTTCTTTACCACAGACCCAATCTGCAAATTAACCTTCTGGGAGTCTTGCATGAGGACTCCTAAGTCACTCTGCACCTCTGATGTTTGAACCTTCTCTCCATTTAGATAGTAGTACGCATGATTGTTCTTTTCACCAAAATTCATTATCATACATTTCCCAACACTGTATTCCATCTGCCACTTTTTTGCCATTCTTCCAATTTACCTAAGTTCTGCTGCAATTGCATTGCTTCCTCAGCACTACCAACCCTTCCACCTATCTTTGTATCATCTGCAAATTTTGTCACAAAGCCATCAATTCCATTATCTAAGTCACTGACAATGTGAAAAGTAGTGGTCCCAATATTCACCTCTGAGGAACATCACTGGTCACTGGCAGCCAACTAGAAAAGGCCCCCTTTATTCCCACTCGCTGCCTTCTGCTTGTCAGCCATTCTTCTATCCATGCCAGTATCTTCCAGGTAACGCCATAGGATTTTATCTTGTTAAGCAGTCTCATGTGTGGCAGCTTATCAAATGCCTTCTGAAAATCCAAGTAAATGACATCCACTGCCTCTCCTTTGTCCACCCTGCTTGTTACTTCCTCAAAGAACAGATTTGTCAGGCAAGATTTCCCTTTACAGAAACCATGCTGATTTTGACTTATTTTATCATTAGTCTCCAAGTACCCTGAAACCTCATCCTTAGTAATAGACTCCAACACTTTTCCAACCATTGAGGTTAGGCTAACTGGCCTATAAATTCATTTATTTTGCCTTCTTAAAGGGTGGAGTAATGTTTGTAATTTTCCAGTCCTCCAGGACCATGCCAGAATCAAGTGATTTTTGAAAGATGATGACCAATGCATCTTCTATCTTTTCAGCAAACTCTTCTAGGACTCTGGGATGTCCATTTGGTCCAGGTGACTTATCCACTTTAAGACCTTTAAGTTTGCCTTGCACTTTTTCCTTTGTAATAGCAAAGGCACTCACTCCCGCTCCCTGACACTCACGGACATCTCGCATACAGCTCGTGTCTTCCACAGTAAAGACTGAAGCAAAGTACTTATTAAGTTAATTTGCCATTTCTTTGTCCCCCATTACTACCCCACCAGCATCATTTTCCAGAGGTCCCATATATCAACTCTCACCTCCCTTTCACTCTTTATGTAAATGAAAAAACTTTTAGTATCCTGCTTTATATTATTGGCTAATAATTAATATTAATACAAGCGCAAAGTCAGGGAACACAAAGAACTTAACACAAAGATCCAGTGCATTTCTAGTTGGTTACATATCATAAGTCACCTTGGATTCAAAAATGGACTGGGAATATAACTAAATATATATAAGGCAGCATAAAGTCACAGGAGTTTTGAGCAAAGTAGGTTTCATTGTATTTGTCAGGGATTCAATAATTGGAATTATTCCATTGAATGGAGATACTGTACAATTGTAAACTATGAGGACTGGCAATGGTCACAGTACAATATCTTACTTTTTCACTCTTAGTTTGCTCATGGTATAATATTAGCCAACAGAAGAATCTCTTGATGATTTTATATGAAGTTATCTGCCAACTCCAGCATGCACATTATACAAATTTAATTGCATCCTCCTCTTCTTGCAACCTTCACCCATTCCCCAAAAATATATTCAAAGTATGTGTTTGCAGAGTAGCTGTCACAATCTAAAAGCTTTCAACAACTTCCAGCATGTCATATCCTCCTCCTCTTTCTCCTGAAATGAAAAACATTATATTTAATCATCAGCCAAAAAGTGTAGAAAAAAATTACCCATACTTAATCTACCAGCATTCTGATCAGATTCCCAGTAGTACCAATTAGGATAGTTGCTAACTTTTAGTTTTGTATTTCTACGGTACTCTAAAGGAAGTTGGTTACCATATATGCTGGTGTATAAAATGATATTTCAGGCTGAATATGGGAAAGTGGGATTGTCAGATGCTGAAGATTATGTCCTCTATGCCTTAGGATTGATGAAATTCACACTACAATTCTGTGAACAACACTTTGAACACTGGAGGAGGCAATTAAGGAGGTCCTTAATGAACACTTTGCTTGTTGCAGATAAAAGGGAGACTGTTATGCAGGTATGGCAATTGAATGTCTCTTTTTCTTGAAGGTGATCATGATTACACTGGTGCTTATGTCTCCTGGCATGTGAATTTGTCTGAAGTTGTTCTTTACTACCCAGCTATACAATTACAGCAGGTAAAGTGTTCTCTGTCTTTTTGTTGTTCTTCAGTTTCTTATCTTAATACCATAAGATGTAGGAGCAGAATTAGTCTCCCTGTCCATCGTCTGCTCTACCATTCTATCAAGGCTGATTTATTGTCCTTCTCAACCCCCTTCTCCCAGCAGCCTTTGAAGCCCTTACTAATCCAGAATCTATCAAACCTGCTTTAACTATACCCAATGACTTGGACTCCACAGCCACCTGTGGCAATGAATTCCACAGATTTACCACCCTCTAGCTAAACAAAATCCTCTTTATCTCTGGACTAAAGGGATGACCTTGTCTTCTGAGGCTGTGGCCTCTCGTCCAATACTCCTCCACTAAAAAAAACATCCTCTCCACATCCACTCTATCTCTCTCTCTCTCTATCACTATCTCCCTAGCTCTCTATGTATCTCTCTAACTCTATCTCCCTCTATTTCTCACTATCTATCATTCTATCTCCCTATCTCTCTATCTCCCTCTATCTCTCTAGCTCTCTCTCTATCTATCTATCTGTCTCTCTATCTAACTCTATCATTCTATTTCCCCATCTATCTCTTTATGTAACTCTCTATCTATCTCTCTCTCTATACTTCTCTATCTATCTCACGATTTTTCTATTTATCTCTCTATATATCTATCACTCCATCCCTCAATCTATCTCTATCTCTCTAGCTATCTCCCTATTTATCTCTGTGTCTGTCTTTATCTATCTCTCTATCTCTATTTATCTCTCAATCATGCTATCTTTCCATCTCTCTCCCTATCTCTCCCTATCCCTCTATCTCTCTAACTCTATTGCTCTATCTATATCGCAATCTCTCTACCTCTCTCTGTATGTCTCCATCTCTATCGCTCTATCAATCTCTCTATCTAGATAGGATTCAGTGAGATTCCCCTCATTCTTCGAAACTCCAACAAGTACAGGCCCCTAAGCCATCAAACAATCTTCATATGTTAACTCTTTAATTCCTGGGATCATTCTCTTGAATCTCCTCTCCAATACCTGCACATCATTTCTTCGATAAGGGGCCCAAAACTGCTCACAATACTCCAAGTGCAGTCTGACCAATACCTGATAAAGCCTCAGAATTACTCAGTTTGGGGTGCAAGCAAGATCTGCTGAGTTCTTTGAACATTTGGTGTGTGCTCACATAGTTGGTGAAGGATTAATGAGGTGAAGAAGATTACCAAGGGCTTCTACAGATATATCAAGAGCAAAAGGTTAGCAAGGGATAAAATTGTCCTTTGGAAGATCAGAGTGGTAATCTCTACACAGAGCCGAACGAGATGGGGGAGATTTCAAGTAGATTTTTTGCATCTGTGTTTACTTGGAGATGGACAGATGTCAAGCAATGCAGCAGCAACGTCATGGACCATACACAGATTACAGATGAGGAAGTGTTTGCTGTCCTGAGGCAAATTAGTGTGGATAAATCCTCAGGACCTGGCAATGTGTTCCCTCAGATCCTGTGGGAGGCTAGTGCAGGAATTCCAGGAGCCCTAGCAGAGATATTTAAAACATCCTTAGCCACGGTGAAGAATCAGAAGATTAGAGTATAGCTAATGTTGTTCCATTGTTTCAGAAAGGCTCTAAGAATAATCCAGGAAATTAGAGGTCGGTGAGCTTGACATCAGTAGTAGAGAAGTTATTGTGAGGTAAGGTACCGTATTTATAAGTATTGGCAGAGACAGGCACTGATCGGGGTAGTCAATATGGATTTACATGTGGTAAGTCATGTCCAACCCATCTAACAGAGTTGTTTGAGGAAGTTACTAGGAAAGATGATGAAGGCAAGGCAGTAGAAGTTGTCTACATGGAATTTAAAAAGGCTCACATGGGAAGTTGGTCAGGAAGGTTCGGTCACTTGGTATTCAAGAAGGGGTAGTAAATTGGAGTAGACATTGGCTTTGTGGAAGAAATCAGAGAATGGTTGTGGATGGTTGCCTTTCTAACCGGAGATTTGTGACCAGTGGAGTGCTGCAGAGATTGATGTTGGGTCCATTGTTGTTTGTTATTTACTGTATATCAGTGATCTGAGTTATAATGTAGTAAAATGGATCAGCAAATTAGTGGATGACACCAAGTTTGGCGTGTAGTGGACACTGAGGAAGACTCTCAAAGTTCACAGCAGGATCTGGACCAGCTAGAAAAATGGGCTGGAAATGGCAGATAGAACTTAATGCAATGTGTGAGCTGTTGCACTTTCAGAGGACCAATAAGGTTGAACTGGGATGTTGCTGGGACTTAAGGACCTGAGTTATAGGGCAAGGCTGATACTAGAAGATTGAGGGGAGATTTGATAGCGGTATACAAAATTTTGAAGGGTATAGATAGGGTAAATGCAAGCAGGTTCTTCCACTGAGGTTGAATGAATCTACAATGAGTCATGGGTTAAGGGTGAAAGGTGAAATACTTAAGGGGAACATAAAGGGAACTTCTTCACTCAGAGGGTAGTGAAAATGTGGAGTGAGCTAGCAGCGCAAGTGGTGGATGTGGGGTCAGTTTCAACATTGAAGAGAAATTTGGATAGGTACAGTATATAGATGGGAGGGCTTAGGGTGCTCTGGTCTGGATACAGGCTGCTGGAACTAGGTAGAATTTTTTAGTTCCGCATAGACTAGATGGGCCAAAGGGCCTGTTTCTGTGCTGTAGTTTTAAATGGCTCTATGACTGTTGGCCAATCATTCCCAACATGTCAATCTCTCCCCTCAAATCCCGAAATTTTTCCTATAAAAATAGTCAAGGAGATGTTTGAAAAAAAACGCGTAAAGATATGGTTAATGAGTAACCTGTTAGAGTGGATAACTTCATTGGAAAACTATTCTCACTGCCCCTTCCTTTTTACAAATGAGTTATTTCAAATTCATTATTCATAATTCCGTAGTTAAATCCCTACACTTGTAGATTAGTTTTTTGACATCTTTCCAAGTTTCTTTCTGAAAATGAGTCTTCATTTGGTTGAAATCTGAGATTTGGTAACATCAGGAGAAAAATATGACAATGAAATTACTTTTAGCCTTTACAGACAATCAAGATAAACCTGGTGGAGATAGCCAATAGAAAACCATATCAATTGCCTTCCTTCTGTGTTGCTAAAATTGACATTATGGTTATCCACATAGAATTTCCTTATTGGCAAAATGCATATTTAATTTGGGAATATTGTTTTATAAGGATCTCTGGGTACAGAATAAGAAAACTAAAAAAAAAACTCTCATTTACTATCCTTTTATTAATCTTATTATTCTGCATTATCAGTTCATGCTTTTCAATAACTTGCAATATTTTTCTCCAAAATATTTGCCTTCGCAAATTTGGCTTCTTGTATGGTAAGCAGCATCTATGGAAAAGAATAGCGACATTTCAGGCCAAGACCCTTCAGCAGGACTGGAGAGAAAAAAAGAGATGAGGAGTCATTCTTCCATGGCTCTCCTGACCTCTCCTATTAGAGTCCCCCTTCTCCAACCCTGCATCTCTTTCACCAATCAACGTCCTAGCTCTTTACTTCACCCTTCCCCTCCAGTTTCACCTGTCACTTCGTGTTTCAATCCCCCCACTCCCTTCCCACCACCCGCTAACTCTGACTCCTCATCTCTTTTTCTCCCTCCAGTTCTGCTGAAGGGTCTCTGCCCGAAATGTCGACTGTACTCTCTCCCGTAGATGCTGCCCGGCCCGCTGAGTTCCTCCAGCATTTCGTGTGTGTGTTAACTTTTAAGCTTGTGTTTACACCACTATTGTGCTCTGGGCATGCAGCATTTGTTTATTGTCCAGTTGGTAAAATTTATTTAAAACACTTTTCCCTAAGGGTTTCTTTACCTTAAGCTCCCTAATCAAAGCTACAGCTCCAGTTCCTTTACACGTTCTGAGGAGCTGCCGCTCGGTGCACCTCATGCAGATGTGGTTATCTGGGAGTCTGGTGATCTCCTAGAATTCCCACATCTCACACAAAGAACTCAAATAGCCCTTGGAGCTATCCTCACTGCTCTAACTATGTATTATCAGAGGAAAATGAAGAAGAAATTTACTAGATACGTACCTCACCCAAGCCTTTTCTCACCAAAGCCTGATGAACCAAAGCATCCCCACTCCAACACTGGTCCACTCACCCAATGACCACTCCACTTGTTCCTGCCTTATTTTTATTTGTCCTTGCTAATGAATCGTGATTTGATTGGGCCACCGGAAAATGCCGAAAGCCTGTGAATGTTCCTTTTTTAAAAATCTCACTCACAGACCTGTGAGTAGCCTTCTCTCAGTTTGACTGGGCTACCAGAAAAGCTCTTTTTATTTCAGATTTCAAGATTTGCAGTTTTGCTTTTAAGTTTTCACACAATCTTAATCAGTTTAATGATTATTGGGAGCAGAGGTAAGCTAGACCAACACCAATAATTCCCAACTTCCACCCGAATTCACGATCCTCAATCTTTGCACTTTCTATGATACGTTCCATACATTAATCAAGAATCAGAATCCACTAGATTAATTATCACCGGCTTACATGACATGACATTCGTTCTTGCAGCAGCAATATAGTGCAAAGGCATAAAAATTACTAAAAATTACAAAAATAAATATTGCACAAAACACAGCAGTGTTTATAGACCATTCAGAAATCTGAGGGTGGAGGGAAAGAAGCTGTTTATAAATCACTGAGCTTGCGTCTTCAGGCTCCTGTACCTTCTCTTCAACGGTAGTAATGAGTAGGCATGTCCCTGATGGTGAAGACTGAGATTAATGGATGCCCATCTTCTTGAGGCAATGCTTCTTGAAGATATCCACAATGGTGAGGAGGGTTGTGTCCATGATGGAGCTGCCTGGGCCTATATTTCATTGCAGCTTCTTGCAATCTTGTACATTGGAGCCTCCATACTATGCTGTACTGCAACAAGCCAGAAGGCTCTCCACCATACCATTCGCCTACCGGAGCAACAGGTCAACGGCAGATGCCATCTCTCTGGCCCTACACTCCTCCTTAGAACACCTGGAGAATAAAGACGCATACGTAAGGCTCCTTTTCATTGATCACAGCTCTACTTTTAATACCATCATTCTAAATAAACTGATTCCTAAGCTCTGGAACCTGGGCCTTAGCACTCAGATCTGCAGCTGGATCTTCAACTTCCTCACAGACGGGACCCAGGCTGTAAAAATAGGGGACAAGCTCTCCTCTACAATCACTCTGAGCACCGGTGCCCCACAAGGCTGTGTACTCAGCCCCCTGCTGTACTCACTGTACACCCATGATTGTGTAGCCAAGTTTCCATCAAACTTAATATACAACTTTGCTGATGACACAACAATTGTAGGCCATATCTTGGGTAATGATGAGTTTGAGTACAGAGAGGAAATTAAGAACCTGGTGGCATGGTGCGAAGACAATAACCTATCCCTCAACATCAGCAAGACGAAGGAATTGGTTGTTGACCTCAGAAGGAGTAGCGGACCGCACGACCCAATTTACATTGGTGGTGCGCAAGTGGAACAGGTCAAAAGCTTTAAGTTCCTCGGGATCAATATCACAAATGACCTGACTTGGACCAACCAAGCAGGGTTCACTGCCAAGAAGGCCCACCAACGCCTTTACTTCCTGAGAAAACTAAAGAAATTTGGCCTATCCCCTAAAACCCTCACTAATTTTTATAGATGCACCGTAGAAAGCATTCTTCTAGGGTGCATCACAACCTGGTATGGAAGTTGTCCTGTCCAAGACCAAAAGAAGCTGCAGAAGATCGTGAACACGGCGCAGCACATCACACAAACCAATCTTCCGTCTGTGGACTCACATTACACCACACGCTGTCAGAGCAGTGCTGCCAGGATAATCAAGGACACGACCCACTCTGCCAACACACTTTACATCCCTCTTCCCTCTGGGAGAAGGCTCAGGAGCTTGAAGACTCGTACAACCAGATTTGGGGACAGCTTCTTTCCAACTATGAGAAGATGCTGAACGGATCCTGACCTGGATCTGGGCCGTACCCTCCAAATATCCGGACCTGCCTCCTGGTTTTTTTGCACTACCTTACATTCCATTTTTCTATTTTCTATTTATGATTTATAATTTAAATTTTTAATATTTACTAATTTTTACTATTTTTAATATTTAATATTTGTAACCCAGGGAGCAGGAAGCGCAGAATCAAATATCGCTGTGATGATTGTACGTTCTAGTATCAATTGTTTGGCGACAATAAAGTATATATCTCTAAAAATTTGTAAGAGTCTTTGGTGACGTACCAAATCTCCTCAAACTCCAAACAAAGTAAAGCCACTGGCATGCTTTCTTCATGATTTCATCAATGTGTTGGGCCCAGGATAGGTCTACCAACATGTTGACACCCAGGAACTTAAAGCTGCTCATTCTGCAGGCACAAAACCTTTGCTTGCACATCATATACTTCATTGTTTTTTTAATATATATTTTGGAGTGAATCAATTGACTGAAGCTCAACTTCAATCTTGGATTTCCTCAGAAGGAAACCAAGATGATCCATGCACCCCGCACTTTTGGCAGAAGATGTTTGTAATCAGTTCAAGCTTAATTCTTGTACTTTTGTTCTGGCATTTGACATCATTGAGGCCAGTGATATTTATGAAGTTGTCCCTTCTTCAAACTGAGAACATATTCCATCATGTTGTGCAGCAATGCCAATATTCAGAATAGACTTGGATATTTAAAGCCGTTATTACTGTTTGTTCAGCAGGAAGTGCCTTTGTCAGTTAGCTGCTGCCACTTCCAGTTCTACTGGACTCATCTCTTGCTTTTTACTTCAGCCACTTTGTCATGCACCATCACTTGGTATATCAATAAATATCATCATATTTATTATAGATTACTATAATTGCACTTTGCACATTAAGACGGAGATGTAACGTAAGGATTTTTACTCATGTATATGAAGGATGTATGTAATAAAGTCAATTCAATTCAATAAACCAGTCCTGCCTTTCACTTCCTCTTTTGTCAGCTCACTGCCCTCTCCCCCAATCACTCCATCTCCCTGCTATGCCCGGCTCCACTTTCTTTGCCTTTGTTCTCGCTTAAAGCTTTTACATTGGAAATAATTTCACTTTCTAACAAGGGCCATTGGCATGAAACTTTTAATTGGTTTCTCTCTCTCCAGAGATACTGCAGTAGCTGAATATTTCTAGCATTTCTCCTCATACCTCATATTTTACATACTGATCAAATTGACTCCCATGATACTGGTGAATAAAGAGTTATGTAATAGTGGTAAAATTCTGGATCTTTTCCTAAATAGCCTGTGGATCCTGTGACAACTGAGATTTTCAGAGATGAGATTAATTGATTAATGTTTGGTAAAATATTAAGGAATATAGAAAAGTGATAAGAAAGCAAAGAGATTTCAAAGAGATTTCGATAAGCAGGCGACAATTTGTTAGATAGAGTGCAATGTGGGAAATGTGAAAATCTGCACTTTAGTAGGAAAAAACAGAAATGTTGAATTATTCAATTTAAAAAAAAATTTAAATAGTTGGTGATTGGGGAACGTTGTTCAAAGGGATGTAGTTGCTCTTGTACACAACTTGTTGAAAGCCAAGCAGAAAATTAGGAGGCAAATTATATGTTAGCCATTATTGTAAGGTGATTTGAGTACAAGTGTAAAGGTATATTACTATAATGACTTTGATGATATTATGCCTGGAGCGCTGTGTACAGTTTTAGTCTTCTAACTTACAAAAACCAATGTCTTTGTTGTTGGGAGAGCGCAGCAAAATTTCACCAGTCTCATTCCTGGAAATTAGACGTGATATGAGAAGAGATTGAGCAGACTAGACCTCTATTTTTTTAGAATTTAGAAGATGCAAGGTGACCTCATTGAAACATATAGAGTTCTTAAGAGGGCTTGACAGGGTGGATAGAAAGGTTGTTTTCCCTGGATAAAAGGTCTGTAGATGGAGGTCATGGTCTTAAAATAAAGGGTAGACTACTTAGGATTGAAATTTCTTTAATAAGGGGGTGAAGAATCTTTGAATGTTCTATCCTGGACAGCTGTGGAGGCTTAGTTATTGATTTCATTCGAAACAGAATGGTAGATTTCTTGACATTATAGAATCAAGGGAGATAGAGACAGGACAGGAAATTAGCATTGTGATTTTAAAAAAATCAGTCACAACTTTGTTCCACGACAGAGGAAACTCAATGGGCCTACTCTTGAAGAATTTTTATATTATTTTATTCTTATTTTTTTGGATTAAGAGACTGATTTTGGAAAAAAGTGTATTTACAACACAGAAGAGGTATGTTACATTATGAAATAGCTACCAATCTAACCCCACCTTCCTGCACTTGATCAGCGGTCCTTCAGGTTATATCTGTGTTAAGTAGATACCCAGAGTTTTTTTTAAATTTCATCTACCCACCCACAGGCAAAGTGTTCCATTACTTAACACCCTCTTGTTTAAAAAAAATCCCCATTTCCCCTCTATCACAGCATAGAATGGAAACACCAATGCCTTTGAATGGAAAATCCTACAAAATTAGTGGATATGACCCAGTCTATCATGGGTAAAACCCTCCCCAACACTTAGCACATCTGCAGAGAGCTTTGTCCCTTCAATCTTCAGGTTCTTGAACCAAAGGGGATAACTTCACTCAGCTTGACTTGCCGATTCACTGCAATGTTCTCTCCCCTTTCCTGAGTGGATTGTTGATCCATTTCATAACTCAACCAGATCTGAACTTGGGTACTTTGGTTCCAGAGTTGAAAATTGACCAGACCAGATAAGGATGGTGGACTTCCTTTTCAAAAAAATGACTCGTGTCTTATCACAAATGGTAGTTCCACAGTCATTATCCTGGATAGTTGCTTTTATTCCAATTTTTAATTAACTGCCTTTACACTCCCCCAGAGTCTTGATGGTACTTTAACTTGTATCTCTAGATTATCAGTGCATATTTTTGTATTCTTTGGCCTGTAAAATATTCCTATAGTATTTTAAAAATGTTTGTTTTTCATGGCTGTATTCTATGTGCGTAGGATAATTTTCTAGCAGCAGATATAATCTGTTGAAAGGCCTCGAAAAAGTAGATTTGGAGAGGATGTTTCCTATGATGGGGCACACAGCCTCAGATTAGTGGGATGTCCATTTAGAACGGAGACGAGGAGGAATTTTTTTAGCCAGAGAGTTGTGAATCTGTGGAATTTGTTGCCACGGTCAGCTGTGGAGGTAAAGTCATTAAGGCAGAGGTCAATAGATACTTGATTGGTCAAGGCATGAAGGGATATGGAGAGAGGGTGGGAGATTGGGGATGAGGAAGAAATAGATCAGCCATGATTAAATGGCAGTGCAGACACTATGAGCCAAATGGCCTAATTCTGCTCCTATAACTTATGGTCTAATGGAGTGCCAAATGGAAAACATTAATCAATTATATAGAATGTCTGAACCATTTCTCTGTTAAATGCC
Organism: Mobula hypostoma; assembly: GCF_963921235.1. NCBI lineage: Eukaryota > Metazoa > Chordata > Chondrichthyes > Myliobatiformes > Myliobatidae > Mobula > Mobula hypostoma. The sequence continues at coordinate 51,923,084 of NC_086098.1, read as the reverse complement.
ACAAACATATTATAGCTGGAAATATCTTTTCATACAGCTGTCCCTCCAAAGTTTATACCTCAGCAAGTTTGACAGATTTATATCATAAAATCATGTTGAATGAACTGATAAAATACATCAATTTATGTAGAAATTGGTATTGGTTGAAAATTAGAAGTATCCTAGTTAAAAATCGAGAAGCAGAGTATGGCATAACACACTTAGAATGAGTCATTTGCAACCTTTATCTGCAACATAAGATGTCAGGCAGTACCCACTCACTGAGAAACATGCATTGTAACTCCTACATAAACCATGAATTCATGATTCAGCTGAAGAGATAACAATCGCAGAATTATAACTTCATCTCATTCATGAATATACCAGAACACGGCCACCATTGCCTAATCACACAACTATTAAGCTGAAAGAACAGGATAATAACCAAAATGACTTTGATTTAAATATTCAAAACTCCATTAAAAGCAAGGACATGATTTTCAACGTGCATTCTCAGCCAGAGGCATGAAATCGCTTCTGATGTCCTCCCAGGTCTAACCTTATCCCACTCCTACTTCTCATCTATATGCTGCCTCTTTGCAATTTCACCTGAAGACAAACCATCAGCTTGACAGCTCCATGAGCTGTTAATTATCAGACACTTCACTTTATCAAGTATTAGATGAGCAGAGATCTCTGTAACAACATGTTACATCGTTATTTTCATCAGCACCATGCTCTCATAGCCATCCATGCTATTCCTCTCCTGGTAAACAAAGAAAACTGAGTAGAACGGCAGACCTCATAACTTAAATCTACTTCTAATATTATAACATTACCCAAATCCATCTGTCTTAGTTCCTCTGCTGCTGAAATCCTTATCAAAGCATTTGTTCCCATTAAGACATATATACAGACTTCCATTTTCAGCTTCATTTATTCATCCTCCCCGAACGAGTTTATCTGAAATTCTGTTGCCTGGGTCCTAATTTGGACTATTTCTCATTCACCCAACACCAACCCATGCTCTTTGATTTATCATCTTCTGCTTAAACAATATATCCATTTTTAAATTCTCTTGTTTGTTTTCAGATCCCTCTCTGGTCTTACCCCTTCTAGTATCTGTAAACTTCTCCATACTGGTAGCCCTCCAAGATATGTGCGTTCCTCCAATTTTAGTTATATGCGTCAAATGTCCAATTCTAAATGCTCTATTTGTGATTGTTGTGCCTTCAACCACACAAAAAATATATAGAGCATAGAACAGTACAGCACAGTACAGGTTCTTTTGCCCATGATGCTGTGACAACCTTTTATCTTACTTCAAAATCGATCTAACCTTCACTTAGTCCTGCACTTTTCTTTCATTCATCTGCCTATCTAAGAGTTTCTTAAATGTCCCGAATGTATTTGCCTCTACCATTCTCCAGCAGTAAGTTCCATGCACTTGGCATTTTCTCTGTAAGAAAAAGCTAACTCTGACATTACCCCTATACTGTCCTCCAATCAGCTTAAAAGTATGTGTTCTCAGTTAAGCCACTGCCACCCTGGGAAAAAAGCACTGTCTATCCACTCTATTTATGTCTCTTATCATCTTATACACCTCTACCAAGTTTCCTCTCATCCACCTTCATTCCAAAGAGAAAAACTACAGCTCAATCAACCTTTCCTTATGGAAAATGTTCTCTAATCCAGGCAACTTCCTGGCAAATCTCCTCTGCACTCACCAAAACTTCCATATCCTTCCTATAATGAGACAAACAGAATTGAATACAATATTCCAAGTGTGTCTAATCAGTGTTTTATAGAGCTGAAACGTTACCTCACAGTTCTTGAACTCCATGTCCTGATTAACGAAGGTCAACACACCTTACAACTTCTTAACCACTCTATCAACTTGAGTGTCAACTTTGAGGGATCTATGACTTGTACCCCAAGATCCTTCTGTTCCTCCACACTGTTAAGAATCCTGCCATTAACTTTGTTTTCTGCCATCAAGTTTGACCTTCCAAAGTGTATCACTCCTATCAATGCCTCATTGTAACCCCCAACAATCTTCTGTATTATCCATAAAATAACTAATCTTTGTGTCATCTCAAATTTATTAACCCTCCCTTCCACTTCCTCATCTAAGCGATTTATTGAAATCACAAAGAGCAGGCAATGCCCTCATAAACCCTCTGCATCTTTATCTCACTTTTTTTTTAAGTATGTTCCTTCAAATCCACTTCTTCAACCATACTTTTGGTTGTCTACTGTAATGGTAGTTAATAGTTTTATTCTTATGACACTCAGTCATTCTCACATGGGAGGAATTCACATACTTTATAAGCAGGATCGTCAACAAAGTTCAGTTGGGTATCCTGCATGCTGGCTTCCTGGTGCACTCTGCACTGTCCCTCAATTACAAATACAACAGGTGTCAGAAGTGGTTGATCGTCGATGAATTGGTGCTTCAGACCAAGTGAGATCCTCAACAAAAAAGAATTTATAGTAAGACCGTTCTTGTTCACATATGTCTATAAAAACAGAGATTTATCAACCAGTTGATGGAGAAGATCCTGAGAGGCAGGATTTATGAACATTTGGAGAGGTATAATATGATTAGGAATAGTCAGCATGGCTTTGTCAAGAGCAGGTTGTGCCTTACGAGCCTGATTGAATTTTTTGAGGATGTGATGAAACACACTGATGAAGGAAGAGCAGTAGATGTAGTGTATATGGATTTCAGCAAGGCATTTGATAAGGTACCCCATGCAAGGCTAATTGAGAAAGTAAGGAGGCATGGGATCCAAGGGAACATTGCTTTGTGGATCCAGAACAGGCTTGCCCACAGAAGGCAAAGAGTGGTTGTAGACGGGTCATATTCTGCATGGAGGTCGGTCACCAGTGGAGTGCCTCAGGGATCTGTTCTGGGACCCTTACTCTTCATGATTTTTATAATTGACCTGGATGAGGATGTGGAGGGATGGGTTAGTAAGTTTTCTGATGACACAAAGGTTGGAGGTGTTATGGATAGTATGGAGGGCTGTCAGAACTTACAGCAGGACATTGATAAGGATGCAAAACTGGGCTGAGAAGTGGCAGATGGACGTCGACCCAGATAAGTGTGAAGTAGTTCATTTTGGTAGGTCAAATATGATGGAAGAATATAGTATTAATGGTAAGACTCTTGGCAGTGTGGAGGATCAGAGGGATCTTGGGGTCTGAGTCCATAGGACGTTCAAAGAAGCTGTGCAGGTTGACGCTGTGGTTAAGAAGGCATACAGTGAATTGGCCTTCATTAATGGTGGAATTGAATTTAGGAGCTGAGGGGTAATGTTGCAGCTATATAGGACCCTGGTCAGACCCCACTTGGAGTACTGTGCTCAGTTCTGGCCGCCTCACTACAGGAAGGATGTGGAAGCCATAGAAAGGGTGCAGAGGAGATTTACAAGGCTGTTGCCTTGATTGGGTAGCATGTCTTATGAAACCAGGTTGGGTGAACTCGGCCTTTTCTCCTTGGAGCAACGGAGGATGAGAGGTGACCTGATAGAGGTGTATAAGATGATGAGAGGCATTGATTGTGTGGATAGTCAGAGGCTTTTTCCCAGGGCTGAAATGGTTGCCACAAGAGGACACAAGTTTAAGGTGCTGTGGAGTAGGTACAGAGGAGATATCAGGGGTAAGTTTTTTACTCAGAGAGTGGTGAGTGCGTGAAATGGGCTGCTGGCAACGGTGGTGGAGGCAGATACGATACGGTCTTTTAAGAGACTTTTAGTTAGGTACATGGACCTTAGAAAAATAGAGGCCTATGGGGAAATCTAGTAATTTCTAAGGTAGGGACATGTTCAGCACAATTTTGTGGGCTGAAGGGCTTGTATTGTGATGTAGGTTTTCTATGTTTTAAACTACCTATGCTAGTTTGCCAACTGTATGCATGAGCTGAGAAAGGGTCATGGTTGCTAGGCAATGCCTTCAAGCTACACCCAAAAGTGGATACATTGTAATAATCTTGGGTCACTAGCCTGGGGAAGTGCACAGAGACACAGACATAGCAGAGAAGTCAGTCAAACTCAGGAAGAGAAAAGAAGACTTGTAGTCCAAATAAGTAAAATAATAAACAAATAAACAAACCAAAAAATGGAGCAAATACCTGCAATACCTACATCTACTTACCCAATAAACTGTGGGACTTTCAGAGGTGGCTGAGATGCTTTGAGAGATTTTGGGTTGTATGCAATCTCTTCAGAAGAACATCGAATAAGCACACTGATATACTGCATGGATGACAAAGCAGATGACATCATGGGTGGATTAGGACTGACAGATGCTCTGGAAAAGGAGTACAAAACAGTGCAGGGCAAATTCAAAGGATATTTCACAGGAAAGCAAAATGTGATATATAACAGGGCAAAGTTCAATTCCAGACACCGGGAGCCAGGTGAATGTGTAAATGACTTCATCACAACATTGTATGCCCTGTCAGACAACTGAACATGTGGAAATCCGAGAGATGAGCTCATTAGAGTCAGGATTGTTGTCAGGCTACTAGGCACCAAATTATCACAGACATCAGTTGCAGGCAAATCTCACACTAGAGAAAGCTGTTACTATGGTCAAGCAGAATGAGAATGTTCATCAGCAACAGGCAGAACTCAGGCATGAAAATGATGTTGAAGTAAAACTAAAAGCTGTACAAAAAGAAGTGTACAAACAAGGTGCAGTCAGAAAAACTATAGAACGAGGTGACAGTAGACCTCAGCTCAAACAAGCAGATAAGCGAAACAAAAAGCAGATAAACTGCAGGAGATGCAGCATTCCTCATCAAAGAGCTCTGTCCAGCAAAAGAAGTAAAATACCACCAATGCAATTAAGTTAGCCATTATAAAAGCCAGTGTCACTGCGCATGTGCCGGTCATGCATGCAGCCTGTTACAGCCGTTCCGACTAGTTTTCTTACTTTTTTCTTCCTACTTTTTTTTAACTTACGTTGCTTGTTGTATTTTTTTTCACAGTAGCATGTTGAAGCTGCACTCTCTCTAACGTGCTGGTGGAGAGAGTTTTATTTGGGTTTTTAGCGCTGGAAATAGTTACATTCGGACACTCTCATTAGTGGGGCAGCAGTATAGTCGCATTGTTTATTCCAGGGACCAGCTGCTTGTGCTTATGCCGGCTGGTTTAGTGAACAGAGCGGCGGACACCCCTGCTGAAATCTGGTGGAAAACACACAGGGGATGCAGAGGGAGATCACAAAGGCGAGGAAAGAGGACCAGGTCAAGACAACAGAGACTCATGGAGAAGAGGAGTTCGGTGGGTAATAAAATGGACGAGTTGACGGCGCTAGCCAGGAGTCAGAGAACATTGCGGGAGAGCAGTGTTATGTGTTTTACCGAAACGTGGCTGCACGAGGACATACCCGACCAAAACTTTTCCATGGAGGGCTTCCAGATCGTTCGGGCTGACCGGAAGTGCACTGAGAGCGGTAAACGTAAGGGAGTTGGGGGCTTGCTGTTCTGGTTAACAACAGATGGTGCAATCCTGGTCATATTACAATTCAGGAACGTGTTTGTAGCCCGGATATTGAACTTTTTGCAGTTGGACTCTGGCCATATTCCACCGAGATACAACACTGGGTGTCATGGGAGGTTGTTCCTGCCTGTGGCCATCGAACTTTGCAGCTCCTCCTGTGGAGGGTCAGACACACTGAGCCAATAAGCTGGTCCTGGATTTATTTCCATCAGGCATAGTTTACATATTGTTGTTTGATTGTTTGTGGTTCTTGTATGGCTATATTTATGCTCTATTCTTGGTTGGTGCAGCTGTAACGAAACCCAATTTCCCTCGGGATCAATAAAGTATGTCTGTCTGTCTGTCTATCTATCTATCTATCTATCTGTCTAAACAGTTCTTCAGGAGGTCAAAGAAGACCATGATTCAGCCGAAGAGACAGCTTTCCCTGGGGCTCTAGATTCAAATAGACAAGTCTGGTGTACTACGGTTCAGTTGCAAAATGAGGCAGTGATGTTCAAACTGGACACTGGGACAGATGTCAGAGCATTCCCCCAAATGTCTGTTCACAAAACTGGTGAAGAAAATAGGCATTACGCTAAACCCAACAAAGAAAGTACTCATGGGGCCAGGGAAACATAAGCTCAGTGTTAAAAGAATGTTTACTCCTTCCATCCATAAAAATGTTAAAAGTGGATGTTGATGTTGTTCAGAAACTCTTCTCACCACCACTGCAACAACATGCCATTAAGAACCTTATTGCAAAGTTGGATTCGCTAAACAATGTTCAGTGGCAGGAGAAGTACCCAGAGTTGTTCACAGGCCTGGGAGTACTGAAAGAAGAGTACCACATCCAAGTGAGGCCAGAAGTGACGACCTACACTTTGACCACAGCGAGGCATATACCTGTCCCATTGATGAACAAAGTCAAAGCTGAACTTGAGAGAATGGAAGTGCTTGACATCATAACTAGAGTGAATGTACCTACTGACTGGTGTGCAAGCATTGTTCTTGTTCCCAAGTCAGATCTGTGTCGATCTAACAAAATTGAATAATACAGTGATGCGGGAGAAGTTTATTCTGCCCTCTGTTGAGCACACATTGGGTATGCTGGGTGGAACAAAGTTCTTCAGCAAACTAGATGCAAACTCAGGATTCTGCCAGATCTGTTTAGATCCTGAATCACAGAAGCTCAAAACCTTTATCACACCATATAGATGCTAGAGACTCCCTTTTGGCATCTCATCAGCCCCTGAGCTCTTTCAGATGAGGATGAACCAAATGTTGGAGGCACTGGAAGGAGTACCTGTCACATGGACAATATACTTACCTTCAGAGGCTCAAGTGAGGAACATGACAAAAGACTGGAAGCTGTCTTTGATAAGCTGAAACAGACTGGAATCACCCTGAACAAAAAATAAATACAAATTTTCAAAGTTCGAGGTGAAGTTCTTAGGCCACCAACTGTCCTCAGAGATTCAGACAAACTGGCAGGAGTTCAGGACATGGAACAACCTAGGAACGTATCAGAGTTTCACAGGTTCCTTGACATGGTAAACCAGCTGGGAAAGTCATTCCAGATTTGGCAGAGAAAACAAAACCACTATGTGACCTCCTCTCTCAGAGGAATGTTTGGATCTGGAATGCACCACAGGAGAAGCAGAGCTATTTCTCTGGCAACATTGGCGTTATTTGATCCAAACAAAGCATCCAAGGTCTCAGCAGACTCTCTTCCTTTGGGTTTGGGGGAGTGCTCATGCAATACTGAGTGGTATATGGAAACCAGTGGCATATGGTCTGTAGTATAGTGTAGTTTTGTGTTGTTTTACGTAGTTCAGTGTAGTTTTTGTATTGTTCATGTAGCACCATGGTCCTGAAAAACGTTGTCTCATTTTTACTGTGTACTGTACCAGCAGTTATAGTCGAAATGACAATAAAAAGTGACTTGACTTGACTTGAGAGAAAATTTAAATGTGAGGCTGCTTATGATAGGAGATAAATCGAGATGTAGTGAAGATATCTGGGTGGGAATTGAAAGCTATATGGCTAAAGGAATAACACTAGGTGTATGTTATAGACCCCCCACCCCATGCTGATAATAATTTTAATAAACAGCTCAATCAGAATATTAAAAAAGCAACTTCCGAGGGTGATGTTATAGCTATGGGTGAGTTTAATTTCCCAAATATTGAATAGGAGAACCCAGTGAGTAATACTGTAGATTATAGGAAAGTGAATTCATTGGGTTATTGAATGATTGTTTTTGACCCAGTATATTAATGCACCAACAAGAGGGGAGACCTGTCTAGATCTGATATTCTGTAACAATCTGAATAGAATATGGAAGTTGTTGAGCCTTTAGGAACAAATGATTATTACATTATTAGTTCTAAAGTTTTTTCGGAGGGTAAAAACCAAAGCCATTAAATTGAATTTCAGAAAGGCAAAAGTTTATGCAGATGCGGCAAAGACTTCAGAAGATAAACTGGAAGGAGCCATTTGACGTTGAGTCAGTTGAGCAACAATGAGGTCAATTTAAAGAGGTAATACACACAGTGCAGAAAATATTCATACCCAAGGTTGGGAGAAGTAATAAAAACACTAGATCAACTACATGGATGAATAAAGATAATCATAAAAAAATTGAAAAGACAGCTATGTAAGGCGTACAGAAAAAATAGTAATGATATTAACAATAGAGCATATGAAAATATGATAGCTATAGTCAAGAGGGAAATTTGGATTACCAAAAGGCAGATTAGGAAGGATATTGCTGAAAATGCTATGACTGACCCTAAGAGATTTTTTCAATATTTTAATAGTAAAAGAAAAATTAACGTGGAAGTTAAGTGTATTAGAACTAATGGTGGGGTGATAGATTAGGTGGAGAAGGACATAGTGGATACTCTTAACTCATATTTTGCTGAAGTATTCACCTGCAAGGATGTTAGCAATATTCCAGTAAGTGTAAAGAAAAAATAAGGTTGTTTTAAGTGACTTAGAGATCTTAGAAAGTGAGGTCCTGCTTCAGTTGTAAAGGCCAGACAACATATATCCAAGGGTATTTAAAGAGGTCTGTGATTATATATACAACCCCGAACATGCATTTTTCAAAAGTCAGTGAAGTCCCTAATGACTGGAAATGGGCTAACGTTGTCCCAGTATACAAGAAGGGTGACTGCCCTGATGCTGGTAACTATAAACCAGTAAGCTTAATGTGTATCATAGGCAAGATAATGGAAACAATAATAAAAAATGAGTTGGAAAAGCAGATGATAAGAACAGGCATGTTAGCAGAAAGCCAGCATGGACTCAGAAAGGGGAAATCTTTTTTTTAGTAATATGCTGAAGTTCTAAGAAGAGGAAACTAAAATTTATGAAAACAGTAGAGTGATTGATATCACTTACTTGGACTTTCAGAAGGGTTTTGACAAGATACCCCATGAGAGGTTAATAATAAAATTACAGGAGGTAGGTATTCAGAGTAAGATGTGTGAATGGGTGCAGATCTGGCTCAAAAGCAGAAAACAATGACCTATGGTGAGAGGATCAATTTCACACCTAGAAGATATTAAAAATGGGAATCCACAGGGATCCATTTTGGGGCTGCTGCTGTTTTTAATTTACATTAATGATTTGGATAAGCACATAACAAATAAACTAGTAAAGTTTGCTGATGACACAAAATTAGGGGGATGGGCTGAAAACATTCAGGCAGCAGAATCAATACAATTAGATCTAAACAAAATCCAGATGTAGACAGATAAATGGTAGATGAAATTTAATGTGAGTAAATGTAAAACATTACATATAGGAAGTAGAAATATTAGATATAAATATACAGTGGGGGGAGGTTTGAGTTAGAAAGTGTACTGTATGAAAAACATTTGGGCATCCAGGTAGACTCATCGCTATCAACATATAGACAATGCACAGAAGCGATTAGGAAGGTTAATAGAAAGTTAGGCTAAATAATGTGGTTAGAGAATTCAAGTAAGAGACGTCTTCCTTAAGTTGTATAATGTGCTTGTGAGGCCATATTTAATAATGTGTACAGCTTTGGTCTCTATATTGTGTGAGGGATGTGAAGTCACTAGTGAGAGTTCAGAGAAGGGCGACTAGACTCTTTTCAGGTCTGCAGGGTATGAGCTATGAAGAAAGGTTGAAAGAATTTTTTTAGCCTAAGTAGATGTAGTATGAGAGGAGACTTCAGGCTAGCATCAGGAAGCATTTCTTTGCACAGTGAGTTGTGGATACATGGAATAAACTACTTAGTTGTGTAGTTGAGAGTAGTACCTTAGAGACTTTCTAATCTAAACTCAATAGTTATTTCAACACACTATGTAAATAGGAATTTAGCAAGCTTTGTTGGGCCGAATAGCCTGTGCTTGTCAAAAAATTTTCTAATACGTATTCTAATGTTCTAAGATCACTGATTCCAACTGAACAGTGTTACGCCCAAATCGAAGAGGAGACACTGGCTCCCGTGTGGGCTTGTGAACACTTCAACTGCTACTTGATGGGCACTATATTCCTACTTGAAACAGACCACAAGTCACTAGTCAGCCTCCTCAGTTTGAAACACTTGGATGACGTATCTCCACATCTGCAATGGTTCAGAATGTGATACTGTTATGCATTAAAGATTTCCTCGGCAAATCTTTCGCAACACAGACACTCTATCGAGATTGCCATGTAAAAGTGAATGAAAGGAAGCTGACTTCACCCTCATGGAAGATACCAACATCTACTTTGCTCAGGTACCTGAAAGTTTTCCTGCATTACAGAGTAAACTGGACAAAATTCATTGAAAAAGACCAAATCTGCAGCAAGTTCATGCAATACTGTGAACACGATGGCCAGATATTGCAAAAGGAGCTCACGATCTCAGACCTTACTGGATTGAAAAAGACATACTCACCATTCTTAATGGTTTGCTGCTAAAAGGCTTCAGACTCATCATTCCTTCTATGCATGCCAAAATCATCAGTCAAATCCACCAAGGACATCAAGGCATCAAAAAATGATGCCTAAGAGCAAGGTAATCCGTGTAGTGGCCTGGTCTGAGCACACAGCTGGAAGATTATGTAAAGCAATGTGAAGCATACAGAAAAACTCTTGAAAATTATACTGAACCTCTTTGTCCCACAGAATACCCTGACTTTCAGTGGCAAATTACAGGCACAGACATTTGAGTTGAAAGGAGACAAATATCTTCTCACTGTGGATTACTACTCAAGATCTATTGAGGTGTCCAAGCTGTCCTCTACGTCCTCAGCAGCAGTTATACAGCACCTGAGAGATGTACGCACTCACCATAGAACACCAGAGATACTTGTGTCAGGCAACGGTCCACAATTCAGCTGTTCAGACTTCAAAGCTGTTGCTAGGGACTATGAGTTCAAAAACCAGTCAAGCATTCCACAGTACCCACAGGCAAATGAAGAAGTGGAAAGAGCAGTGCCAACTGTTAAGAGACTCCTACTGATGGCAAAAGATTCCTACCAAGCACTGCTAGCTTATCGCTCCACACCTCTTGCAAATGGCTACAGTCCAACAGAGGTGTCAATGGGCCAGAGGCTAAGAAAAAGCCCACCCATTCTTCCTTCCCTTCTCCAACGTCGTTTACCAGTCTTAGACAAAGTGAAAAATATTAAGACAGCACAGCGTGAGAAAACAAAGAGCATGCATGGTCTCAGACACAGAGCAAAATCTTTGTCACCACTCAGGAGTGATAAAGCTGTTTGGGTTTCAGAGCAATGGAACAATAGTCCGGCAACATGCACCATGGTTGTTTATAATCAGAACTTCACAAGGTGAAATCAGGCGGAAAAGGTGCACACTCCTGTGCCTTTAAAGTCCATGAAAGGTAAAGAAAGAAATAGAATGACCTAATCCTTATGACGAGGGCCACTTAACTGAGGTGGACACATCTGTTCAAGGATCTCCATCTGCTCCAACACTTCTAGGAACCTATGCCAGATCAGGTTGTTTATCTGTCCCACCACAGAGGAATAGTCCATAGTCTAACAGCTTCAGGCAGGAATAATCCTCTCACTTTGCTTGAGTGCTCAGGGTGTATCTCCATCTTGGCAATACCTGCTGACTAAATCTGCTCTTACATTATCCAACTCTATAGGTTAGATTCTGGAAGATACTAACACTGTTTTCTAATGTGAAAACTTGTCATTATCTATATCTATTTATAATTATAGATTAAATTTATGAAATTTGCCTGCATACATTACAGGTTAAAACTTGGATAACTTTTTGAATGTTCCCATTGCAGTAGCTGACTGTGGATGCTCAAAGATTGCTTCAGTTCCAGTAATGATGCCAAGAACATGATGAGTGCCAAGAACAAATTCAAAACCACAAATTGCAACAATAATTAGAGAAAATAATTCTAATGAAGAAACATTGCACATCATGAACAGGATCTGAAATTCATTTTAATCGAAATAAAAACAAACTATGCTACAAACACTCACCAGGTCAGACGTAATCCATATTCAATTCTGCTGAAAGCTCTGTATAATGATGCTGCCTAGACAATTAATCATTTCCAGCAATTCTTGCTTGAATTTGAAATGTGTCCATTTTACTGCTTTAATTACAAATTTTCAGCAGCCCAATATTTTGCATTTTGGTTGCATCATGATTTAGCCCTACCATATTTATAGTTAACCATCAAGAATGAGCTTCTATCCCAGACACCTTTTACAGACTCCTGAGAGGCGGAGTGTAATTTTATTGCCTGTAATTATATCCACCACAAAACCATTTCTAATAGTTACAATTAATTAATTGTTGATGTACCATATGTACATTGGAATAAGGTCTCTGGGCATAAAAATAAACCTTCTCTTTACCATTCCAACTTCTCTGTAAATTAACAACTGCATTGGTAATGCTTTCTGAATCTGCTGAGTTCATCAATTTTTCACCTTCACCACTAACTTTCACCTTACTCCTTAATTCAGTTGGACCATTTTTAAGCAACACGCACAAAATGCTGGAGGAACTCAGCAGGCCAAGCAGCACCTATGGGGAAGGGTAAACAGTCAATGTTTTGGGCTGACACGTTGACTGTTTACTCGTTTCCATAGATGCTGCCTGGCCTGCTGAGATCCTCCAGCATTTTGTGTGTGTTGCTTGGATGTCCAACATCTGCAGATTTTCTCTTACTTGTGCTACTACTACACTGTGAAGTCTCTTACAAGGATGCCTACACTGAAGAAGTTCAGATCTTCCCTTCAATGGGAGTTGAGTGAAATCGTCTCTCACTGCTCCCCCTCTGTGATCTCTGCTGCCCTCCAACTCTTCAACCATGTGCTCACCCAAACTCGCTTCCACAGCCATGTATCCTTCCTGGGAACATGCCGTTGCCGCCATCTTATGCCACGTGGCTTCCAAATCAAGCTTCTCAATTTGGACCCTCTGAGGATCCCAGGTACTCGCATTCAGTTAACTACTTCTCCCACTGATTGTCCCATCGCATTCTACACATCATGCTTTCCGCCATGAGGAGGTACCTGGGGACCTTATCCCAGTCGCTTCCACAACTCTGTGATTCTCTCTCCACTGCCTGCAATGGACCTGTCTGATACTCTATCCTCCACCGGATCCACACTTTTAATTGCATAAAGAGTCTCGGCCTGAAACATTCACTATTTACTCTTTTCCATCGATGCTGTATGGCCTGCAGAGTTCCTCCAGCATTTTGTGTGTGTTGCTTGAATTTCCAGCATCTGCAGCTTTTCTTTTGTTTGGACCATTTTTAACATTCCTTTTCCTTTTCTAGGTCTTCCTGTCTCCATATCAGGAGACAAACTTTCCACTAACATTTACTATAAACTTACTGACTTCCACAGCTATCTAGACAACATCTCTTCCACTCCATATCTTGTAAGGATGCATTCCCTTTTTCCTAATGTCTCCTGTTTTGCTGCATTTGTCTCAAGATAAGGTTTTCCATTCCAGGACATCTGAAATGCCCACGTTTCAAAGTGGCCTCACTTCCACTGTGACCAAAGGAGATCTCTCTTAATTTCTTCTATCTCTTGGAATTCTGCTGATGCCCCATCTTCCAAAGATGGGTGGAGGGGCAGGTAGTTTTGAGGAAGTAGAGAGGCTACAGAAGGAACTAGACAGATTAGGAAAATGGTCAAAGAAGTGGTAGATGGAATACAATGTTGGGAATGCATGGTCATGTACTTTGGTAGAAGAAATAAAAGGGTAGATTATTTCCTGAATGGAGAGAAGATTCAATAATCTAAGCCACAAAGGGACTTGGGAGTCCTCGTGTAGGTTGAGTCATTGGTGAGGAAAGCAAATGCAATGTTGGCATGCGTTTGAAGAGGGCTAGCATATAAAAGTAAGGATGTAATGTTGAGGATTTATAAAGTACTGGTGAGTCATCTCTTGGAATATTGTGAGCAGTTTTGGGCCCCTTAGAAAAGATGTGCTGACACTGGAGAAGGTTCAGAGGTTCACGAAAATTATTCTAGGATTAAACAGCTTTCCATTTGAAGAGCATTTGATTGCTCTGGGCCTGTATTCACTGGAGTTCAGAAAAATGAGGGGTGACCTAATTGAAAACCTATTGAATGGAGAAAGGTCTTGATATAGTGGATGTGGAGAAAGCGTTTCCTATGGTGGGAGAGTCTTGGACTAGAGGACATAGCCTCAGAATAGAAGGGTGTCCTTTTAGAATGGAGGTGAAGAGGAATCTCTTTAGCTAGAGAGGGGTGAATCTGTGGAATTTGTTGCCACAGGTAGAAATGGAGGCCGCTTTTACAAATATTTAAAGCAGAGGTCGATAGATTCTTAATTGGTCAGGGCATGAAGGGATACAGGGAGAAGGCAAGAGTTTGGGGCTGAGAGGAATGATGTATCGGCTATGATGAAATGATGGATAAGACTTGATGGGCCAAATAGCCTAATTCTGCTCCTGTATCTTCTGGTTTTCTTCCAGACAGAACAGAGATAGAGTTCCCCTAGTCCTCACCTTTCAACCCATCAACTTCTAAATGCAACACATTACCCCCGGTCAGTTTTGTGATTAACTGCACCTCCTTCTCCCCACCCCTTTCTCCATTCTGGCAGCAACACTCTCTCCACGTCGCATCGGTCCATTCTCCAACCCCTCCTTGAAGCCTGATACTTTCCTCTGCAACCACAGGAAGTGCAAAATCTTGTCCCTGCACCTTTCTTCCCACCACCATCCAGGGACCTAAACAACCTTTTCCTGTGAGACAAGGTTCACCTGCATCTCTTCTAATATTGTTTACTGCACTTGGAGTTCCTGATATTATCCTCCTCTACAATTGACAAGACCAAGTGCAGACCAGATAACCGATTCTCCAAGCCTGTGTGGCCAGTTCCCAGTTACATGCCATTTTAATTCCCTTTTCCGTTCCTTCAGTGACCTGTCCATCCTTCAGATGAAGGGTCTCGGCCCGAAATGTCCACTGTTTACTCTTTTCCATAGATGCTGCCTGGTCTGCTAAGTTCCTCCAACATTTTGTGTGTATCCCCTATACATGTCTCCTTCCCCAAACCCATCTCACCAAGACTCCCTTCAACCATTTCCACCCCCTCCCAGTTCCATCCACCTACATTTTTCACCCACTGGCTCTTCACTCCCCTCTCCACATCCCCACACCGAGCCTGATCCTCCATCTATCTGCCTTTCATCTCTCCTCTGTTGGCTTCCATTTTCATCTTCCTGACTAATCAGACTCCTGCAATGGTGGCCTTGTGTTTTCCATTTGACCCTCAGCAACCATCTCGACCTTCATCCTCTCCACTTTCACCTACTCCCTTGCCCTTAACAGTGTACTGTCTCCTTGCATTTGCCCTACCAAAATGCAACACCTTACATTTATCTGGGTTAAACTCCATCTGCAATTTCTCTGCTCATATTGGCAACTGTTCCAACTGCTACCATCCAGGAAACGGTACTGCAGCATAAAAGCCAGGACCAACAGGCTTGAGGACAGCGTCTTCCACAAAGCCATCAGACTGCTTAGCTCATGCTGACACAACTGTATTTCTGTTATACTGACTATCAGTTGTACATAATATTTACTATAAATTGCACATTTAGACCTTGCCAAGGACTTTTCTTGTGGACTTGCCAGAAAAAAAGGTGTTTCCAATTAACTCTGCTTAGTTCCTGCCTAATGCCCTCATAATTTGCCTCGCTCCAATTTAAGACTCTCCTGCAATGACCATATCCACCCTTATCTATAGCTATCCTGAATGTTGACGAATTGTGATCACTGTTCCCTAACTGTTCACTCACTGAAAGGTCAGTCACCTGACCAAGTTCATTACCAAACACCACATCCAATACAGCCTCTCCTCTTGTTGGATTGTCTATACATTAATTTAAGAAACCCTCCTGGATATACTTAACAAATTCTGCCCCATCTAAATCTCTTGCACTAAGAAGGTGGCATTTTTTATATGGGAAGTTGAAGTCCCTCATGACAATGATCCTATTATTTTTAACACATTTCCTTCATCTGTTTACGTATCGATTTCTCAATGTCCTGGTGGCTATTGGGAGGTCTGTAGTACAATCCCATCAGTGTGTTTGTACCTTTCCTATTCTTGAGTTCTACCCAAAGTGGACTCATTGTCTGAACCCTCTATTACATCTTCTGAGTGCAACTGTGATATTGTCCCTGATTAGTAGTGCAACTCCCTCCCCTCTTTGCCTCCTTTTCTAAAACTTCAAAAAAAATGGTATATTTGTCACCCATTCCTGCCCCTCTCTCAACAGTCTCAATTGGCTACATCATCATTCCATGTACTGATCCCTGCCTCCTGCACCCCATCTCCTCAGCTACTCACTCATCTGTGCTGCCATCCCATTCCTACCTGCACTAGCCCGCGGCACAGAGAGTAATCCGAATATTACAACTTCGGAGGTCCTTCTCTTCTGCCTCTTTAAAAATTATTACACAGATGCTACTGGCCAGCTCAAACTTCCAGCAATTTCTATTTCTCATGTCTGCAAAAAAATTCTTGGGTACAGATCATTACTTTATTCAGTTCAAAATGATTTGTATACTATGAGCGTATTGCCTCTGTTCTCGATCAATAAATATATTATATTTCATTTTCCGGCACGTTTCATGATATGATCCCGGGTCGTTTTGGATTGGTTGCGTTTCGGATGGTGTTTTAACAGCGTAGGTGGATTTATTGTGAAAGTGGTGACAATGTACAATCTACCATTTTAAGGATGTATTACATTGCCCACGTTGCGATTGCCACAGTTAACCGCATTCACGTTTCCTCACAGCCCACGTCTGCAGAGTCAGGCTCACAGCCGCCTCACCACAGCTCCGTCTGCGCAACACCGGAAATGCAGCCGCTGCCGTGGTAATGCTTCCGGCAGGCGTTCATGCTGCTTTGTTGAGGGGGCCGAAGGGTGAGTCGGGGCTGCTTGGAGCCTTTAGTGGTGGACGGATCACATTTAAGTTCCGGCCATTGCCCGGGAGCAGTGAAGCTAATCCAAAGGTGAAGGAGCTTCTATTCTCTCCAAACGCCCGGCTTCCCTTTAGGTCATTTAACGATAGTGGATTGGAGAGGTATAGCAGTGTCTGGGGAGGTGGGCTTTACACCCACCACAACATGCACACAGTCCATGCCACTTACACACACCCTTGCCTTCCTACGTACCCCACTCCCAAACTGGTGGACCAGTGATCCAAGTGAAAAGGCAGACAGTATCTATGGCAAGAGAAACAAAGATAATGCTTCCCGTTAAAAAACTCAAGACTACTCACAACGCTGTAACATTTCTCCATTCCGTTCATCTATGCTAAAAGTCTGGTCTGTTAAGAAAATGTTAGGTTGATCATTTTGGGAGGCGGATGAAGATAGAGAAAATAGTAATTATCTGCAGCATAAAAGAATTTGGGGCGTTTTATAGACAAAATACTGAAAGCTTGGACAAGTCCAGCAAAGAGGTATTGGGATATTAGTATTAATTTCAAAGGGTTGCAGTGTAGAAGAAAGGCATCCCTACTGCAATTGTATGAGGCACGAGGGAGACTGCAGAAAACAGCTTTTGTACTTGTTTTTAAGGTTCATTTGCATGATTCTAGATGTGGGGCCAGGGGAGGGATTGATGCTGAAGGAAAAATTAAGAAAAAAATGTTCAGAAGTTAGATTGGTAAAATATTGACAGGATGTTTCTCTTCAGAAGGAAGTCCAAAAACAGAGGCCATAATCTCAGAATATGGGGGTGCTCATTTAGTACTGATGTGAGGAAGAATTTCTTTGGAACTTATTGCCACAGAGAACTGTGGGTGTAAAGTCTTTGTATATATGTAAACGTAAGATAGAATTGCAATTATAAGGATATTGTGGAACAGGGAAGAAAGTGGTGGGCAAATCAGATTCACCAAGGTCTTTTTCAGTGACCTACTGTTCCTGCACCTTGTGGTCCTACGGGTGCAGTATTGAGGGAGTGGTGCACTGTCTGAACTGAACATTAACTAATGACTATAATTCCTCTGGGTCGCGTAAATGATCCCATATCCTTACCTAAGTTTATCCCTTAAATACTGTAATGTAGCAGAGCAGTTAAATCACTAGATCTTTAGAGACCCTCATATTAACTAAAACAGGAGAATTAGAATTGAAGTAATTAAATAAATTCAGATCTAAACATTCAGTGTCTATAATGATTGTGTGAAATGCCTGGACAGGATTGCTGTAAAAACCCATATGGTTCGCTGATACCATTCAGGCAAGGAAATCTGGCTGTTGTGTGATTTCAGACTCTTTAATGTCCTTTCAAATTGTCTAGTGTACAGTTCATCTCAGCAGGCTTTCAGCAGTGACCTGTAAATGCTGCTGATGACCAATGGCATTCATATCTTGTGAATGTGCAAATTAAAATGATCTGGTCACTAATTTCACCACTGTGTGAAGAATCTTGATTATAAAGTCCTAGATTGTAATTCCTGAAAAGGAAAAGTAATTCCTTAGCTTTGGGAATTTTTGAAACAATTAAAAACCATAGGTTCTCAATTTGTAAATGCATACTGGGTTAGAACCAGTGATTTTTTTTTAGATCAGGCAAATCAAAGGTTGGAACTGGGATTGTCTTAATGAATGATCTTTACTGGCATCACTTGAATTTGGAGTTTAGAAAAATAGACGGCTATGGGTAACCCTAGGTAATTTCTAAAGTAAGTACATGTTCGGCACAGCATTATGGGCGGAAGGGCCTGTATTGTACTGTAGATTTCTATGTTACTCGCCCTGAGGAATTATTGGAATAAACAATGATTGCAACAGCTTTATATTTAGTTTGTTACTTACTTGACAAACATGTATCTGCAAAACATCAATGCAGTAAAATATTTCAAGTATTTCAACCAGTACTATCAAAGAAAATTTGCAGCCTAGCCACACAAGTAACAATTAGGCCAAAGAAACAAAAGCTGTTGAAAAGGTGTGTTTTAAGGATTGTTGAAGAGAAGAGAGAGGTAGAAAAACTTAGGGAAGGAATTCCAGCTTTGGCTTTGGCATCCACCATAGTGGAATAGTTAAAATCTAGGATAAGCCTTGCACTGAAATTGGAGGAGCCCAGAAATATTTGTAGATTTAGTGGGAGGAGGGACCTGGTGGAAAATGAGAGGAGTTTTACAATTGTGGATGTTTAACCTTGAGCCAATTTAAATTGAACCTAGTTTTAGTAATGGCTACAGTTTAGGATGACCACAGAAGATCTGCAGGAAATCCAGAGTAACACACGCAAAACACTGGAGGTCAGGCTTCATCTATGGAAATGAATATAGAGTTGATGTTTTAGGCCAAGTCCCTTCTCAGAGGCCTTAAATGAATTAGGAAAGTGATGTTTTGAGGCAACATCAACACAGGAGAGTTTCAGCAGTGGAAAAACCGAGACAGATGGAATTGGAGAGTCTTACAGAGCTGGATGTCTCTAGTATTGGTGATGGAAAGGATGCATAGAGAGCAGAGGTATCAGTGACTGGGATGTGGGTTTGTCACAGAAACCAAAAGATAATGACTGGGTTTATTTATTCATGGGAAGAAATTCATAGCTTACTGGATGCTGGATATTTAAGGAGTAAAGAGTGCTGGTGATCCATGATGTTAAAATGAATTCAATATGAATGTACTGGTGTAAACTAACAATTTCCCACAGTTTGAAGAAAAATATTTCTATTGGAATAATGCAAACGAGCAATGAATTTATTTAATTATTAACATCTTAATCCTGCTGTGTTCACCAGCAACTTTGAGTTGTGTTGCTAACATCTTAATCCAATTGTGATTCTGGACTGGTATCCTGTGCATTAAGAAATCTCAGAAAAATGCAGAGTTGTTCCAAAGTAGTGTCCTGGGGTCGACGATACTACCAGTTAATTTATGTATTTCTGCTTTTATATGCTTCCAATGAATAGATTTGTGACCAACCTAATATTCCTACTCCACTTTGATTGGTCCTTGCTCAGAAAGTCCTCCAAATCGGTAGGAATGCTGCACTTCAATAAGAATTTGAGACATTTTGGGATCATTTCCTTTGTCTATTTACCAATCTACTCCCATGGAACTGTTTGGAATTGTCTCTTTCTGAAGTTTGATGCCATGCATGTGAATGATGACTGAGTATAATTAGGGACTCGGTGTTAGGATTGTTGATTTGGGAAAGGACACTGGTTTGTTTCGCTTATTTGGCAGTGGATTTGAAGGATTTCACAGAGTCAGCATCAATGTGCTTTAATATCCTTGCTATAGATAGTTACAGACGTGTGCAGGAGAGCAGGATTACTGCTGCCTGGTAGGCTGTAAGCTTTTATCTTCAAACACTTTTCCTTGGACAGCCAAAGGCTATGGTGATGCACTGAATACACTGGTGAAATTCCTCATTTCTATCAGCTTTTGCAACAAAATGGCTTCAGAGATATGGGAAGTAATCCATTTAGATCAGGCTCCTGTTTGGACATTAGTTATTGAAGGGTGATGTATACAGTCATGTATACATTCTTTTGTGAATGTTAGCATAAGGATCCTTTTTCTCACATGCTTCAGTGAATCAATGAACAATGATTTAAAGGTCAGTCCTCGTACAATTGCATACGTGCGTCAGCTGTGCATTGCTACTCAACAGTTGTTGGAGTGAACTTGGTTCTGGATTGGAGGCTACATAAGGTGAACAGTTTTGGAAGATACATTTTTTAAATATTCTGACATTGAGGAAGAAAGGAGAGATTTAGGTACAGATCAATATTTATTAGACTTTAACAATTTGTGTTGTTACTGATGCTTAAGGCATAAAGGAATACTTGAGATCACTGGAAGTCACCTAGGACTTTCATTGTAAGAAATTGTGTAACAGAAGAGCTCATCAAAAATTTAACAAAATTAGCTTTTCTGTTTTCTTTTTGCTCTTCAAAAAGCAGCTGGAAAATACTATCCTTGTTTTATTTAATGTGGCAGAAAGAGTGAGCCTTTCAATTATTTTGCATTTGATTGATTTACATGCTAATTCTATGTGAGAATTTAAAATATCCATTATTTTTAACTTGGGGGAAAAGAATAATGCGTGAATTTCTATTGAAGCTAATCAGCTCGTCTCATTCTGGATTAAATGATGTAGCTTACCTTTTTAGGATAGCTGTATTGAAGAAGTCTAAGGTAAGCAACAGACTGCTGCTTAGTGAAGGTTATACCTTTCTAACTTTCACCTCTGTAAGATAAACATTTTTCTGCTGTTTTTCAGACATTAACAAATTAATTTGCATTAATCTAATCATATATATGCCATACTAAGGCATTTGTGAACAAGATACATTGAAGAAAAACAGTGGTTCATAGAAATTTTCATTTGCTTTCTTATAACCTCCAGGATTCTGAAGCTGGTCAGCATGGAGCTTGGAAAAGCAAAATTGCTGCGAACTGGAATTAATGTATTGCATCAAGCTGTTCATCCAATTCATGGGATTGCCTGGACAGATGGAAAACAAGTTGCCCTCACTGCTGTTTACCTAGTCAATGGTGAGGTAAAGTTTGGAGATAGCAATGTTATTGGAAGTTTTGAACATGTGAATGGGCTTCATTGGGGTCCTGTTTGTTATACAGGAACTCTAGCATTGCTCGCTGTTCAGCATAAAAAGCACGTAACTGTATGGCAGTTACAAAA
Source organism: Mobula hypostoma (assembly GCF_963921235.1). NCBI lineage: Eukaryota > Metazoa > Chordata > Chondrichthyes > Myliobatiformes > Myliobatidae > Mobula > Mobula hypostoma. The sequence continues at coordinate 51,901,418 of NC_086098.1, read as the reverse complement.
CAGCACATTAGAACAAAATAAACTATTCGTTTCCCAAACTTGTGAACTTGGAGAGATTTTTCCGATTCTGCAACAAGGCTGTGTGTGGCATCCAAAACATGATGCCTTGGTAGTGCTCACAAAAAGAGATGCCTCTGTATTGTTTGCAGTACAAATTGATAATCGTAGAGTTAAAGTAGACATCAAAGGTGGTGGCTTGATTAATTGTGCTTGTTGGACTTCAGATGGAAATCGTTTAGTGATTGCCATAGGCAGCACCCTTCATTCTTATATTTGGAATAATACTCAAAAGACTCTTCATGCATGCAATTTTTGCCCTATTTTTGATGTTGGAGGACATATCTGTGCAGTGGAGGCATGTTTGGATTTACAAGTGATTGTGACAACTGAACTGCCCCTTGATAAAATCTGCAGTCTTAACGCTGGCCTTGCTTTTGATGTTACACCCACATTAGAAACTGGATCTTTAATTTCACAGCCTACGATGCTATCTGTGGCTGAAACCCATTCCATGGATTCAAGAAGAAAATCAGTAGATTCCTCAAGATCATTAACAGAAGAACCAACATTTTCATCATCTGGTCCAGTAGATTTGACACATATTCTAGCAAATCATCGAAAATCGGATCCTAGCCCCCTTATTCACCTACAACGAAGGGATTGCCTTACTGGAAGTGGTCATGATTCTTCACATCTGATTCTTGTAACTTTTGAGAGAAAAGTGACAACAACTAGAAAAGTAAGCATACCTGGGATTCTGGTTCCTGATTTATTATGTTTTGACCCTCATCGATGCACTATTGCTGTATCATCCAATACGTGTAACATGGTATTGCTCTACTCAGTAACACCTTCGAGTGTGCCTAATATTCAGCAAATCCATTTGCAAAAGAATGAACGGCCAAAAGGTTTGTGTTTTCTGACTGAAACACTGTTACTGCTTTTAGTTGGGAAGCAGAAATCGAATGATCCTGCTTTTCTCCCAACTTCTAATTCAGATCGTTATTTAATCAGACTTATGACTAAAAAGCTCTTGTTAGATGATTCTTCAGAAAATATGAAGACCTGGCAGCCAGGTATTAATATTTCTGGAATGAAGAAATATTTTGAAAATCTGTCCAAGGAAGAGGGAGTTACGGGAAAAGAATTGTTGTTGCCAGGGAATACCACAATTCAATCTCCAACTAGTAAAAAGCGATTAATAGAAGAAATAAGTAACAACAGCAGTGAGCAGAGCTCAGAAGCAAATACTCCAAAACCAACAGAAGGAGCTGCGCTTTATGACTCTGCAATGATTTTGAAAGACTATGAAGCAGAACCTGTAAATAACTCTATAACAATGCATGGATTTGGACCAACAAACAGAGACTTAAGTAGCCCAGTCTTACTTAAGGAGAATCAAAATGAACAATCACACGCAAGAACTTCACTGAGCAACAGTGATAAAGTGAATGATGAAATTAAACAACTATCTATAAAAATGGAAAAGTTGCTTGATAGCTTTAAAGAAATGAAACAGTGTCTTTCTCAAATATCAGATTGTACAAGAAATGGAAAGAAGTCATCATTGTCCTATCCGTCTGATCCATCATTTCTATATGTCGTCTGTCAGGTATTTTGTTTTTCACTTTTGGTTATTTGGTGAAAATTGATGCTTTTGCTCTTAATTGGAGAAGTGGTGATTTATTTGATCCGAGTTTAATTGTTCCTGATGGAGAACTTCAGCATTTTAATCTTCATGCGGTATTCTAAAAACAAAGAACACAGATTAATGTGATTGGCAGTGAAAATTTGCCATTGTTAATTGTTGAAAATAATTATATTAAAATGCCTATTTTTGTATTATTTGGTCAGTTGCTTATTTTTGTAATTAACTGAAACTAAACCTTACATTGTAACTCCTTTTCTCAATAGTAATAACAAAGAAAATCAAGTTTTTAAATTTATATAGTTAGATATGTAATTGAAGACCATTAAAAACTTGTTACAGAACTAAAAATTAACTGTTTTATTTAGTGGGTTTGTAAAACTAAAGCCATGATAGTACAACATTTCAATTTTTATTTTGTGACAGAATTAATAAAATTAGCTTTAAAATTACATGAAATTTTACATGTGAAACATTTTCAAAATTAAATAAAATTGAGCTTCACACTGGAACTCTTAATGATAACACAGAAATCCAAATACAGTACTTATAATTTCATTGTAAACTGTGAACCAAGATAGCCAACTTGCTACCCTTGAAATTTAGGCAGCTGTCTGTGGTCCAGCATTCTTGTTGTAGAAAGGAACCTGAGGCCTGAGAGGGCTGTTTTGCTTAACATGTAAGCGCCAGCTGATAAGTAGCTATTGAGGTGTTTTTACAAAGGTCTTATAGAATATGTTACAGCATATGACTCTTGTAACTGCACTATTTGAATAATCCCTGCAATTCTGACCCCCAATCAATCTCACATAGACTCTTCTTCCAACCATTATTTGTGGTAAATGACAAAATGTTACATTGCTCTGATCATACCATCCAAAAACCACAGAGTTTATTTTTAAAATGATGTGGCATTAAATGAAAAAGAAACCCTCTTTTTCTCACTCTGGAGTATCTACTTACCTTCTCCTTTCAGTGATAACTTGTTAGTCTTTCTGGCAGGTGCATGCAGTAATTAGAAATTTACTTTTAGCAGAATATGGGAAATAAACTACTCAAAGAATCATAGAAATTTATGGAATGGTGATAAAGCATTTAGCCCATTGTGTCGAGACAGACCAAAATTTGACTTCAGGTTATTTCTACTTAAAACATAACAGGAGTACATGATACAAAAGATCAGGAGTATGCCACCTGACCCCTAGAGTCTACTCCTTCATTAAGTCAAGTTATAACTGGTCCACTGTTGGCCTCAAGCTAACTTTCTTGTGCTCTCCCCATACCAATTAACTCCTTTGTAGTTCAAATGTCTGTCAATTGCTACCAATTTATGGCATTAAATGTATATTAAATGCCAATGCAGCCCTCTGTGATATAGAAACCAGTGAATCATGTCCTACCGAGAGAAACTATTCCTCATTATTTCTGTATTAAATTGGTGAATACGTATTCTGAAACTATGCCCCCTAAAATCACCCTGCTAAAGAAGACATCCTCTTAGCATCCACGCTCTCAATCCTCCTCAGAATCTTTATGAAGTATTTTATGTTGAAAAATAAATTCTGCGTGTTACATTGGCTCTTCAAGCATGTGTCAGTTTGTTGTGTGTTGTTTGTCTCAGGTTTCTACCATGATTGGCCTTGCTGTTGTTTGAATGTGAGAGGAAATGTTCACCAAACATTTTTGCACAGTGAAGGAAACCATTAAAAAATCCAGTCTCTATTTATGTAATGTTAGCTCTGTCAAGAAGTACTGGAAGACAGGATTAAAACTCAGTTTACTTTTGTTACATGATTTGCTGGTGTGGGAATAACTAAAATTACCTATAGCTTTTTTTCCATTTAGCTAGGATGGCTATAGTTGAAGGTTTAAGTAGAGTGTCTTTACAATACTTAATGTTTCAAATCATATTTCTTCAGTTTTAAATCTATTTTCTTCTGTCTGAGCACATCTAATTTCTTGGTGTATTTTTATATATTAAGATTATATGTTGATGTTATAAATTGAAATATGCTTCCACTTTGGGACCTAGTATCATTAACATAGTGGTTAACCATGACAAAAATTAGTTGGAGAATAAAGGTCCCTCTATTTTACAGCTTAAGCAGTCTACCATAAAGACTTCAGCTACTGCCTGACTTTTCTATTTAGTTTCTCACCTGAGCCTGGATAAGTGAAGTTACAACTTAGCTGGTATTATGAACATTTGAATTGGCATATCTGCATCCAACAGGAATTGTATTGAAGTCACTGAAAACTATTTTGCCTAAATTTTCTATAGTCATTAGAGAAAGAAACCTTTAAAATAGAACTCTGAGCTGTAAGAACAATATTTCCTTCCCTATCCTGTTCCCTGTGGAAAATATTCTGATTTTAATTATTATTCCATTCTATATGTAAATTGTGAGGTCATATAAAATAACTTAATCACAGCTGATGAAATACATTTAAAGTATTTGATTGAGGATTTATGTCTATAATAAATAACATTGTATTATTATATTTTGAAGAAAAAGTTGCAGGAGAATACAATTGTGGATGAAAAACGAGCTGTTCTCCTTTGTGAAGGCAAGCTTCGTCTAAGTACAGTCCAAGAAGTCTTTAACCTTTTTGTTGTTGAAATGTTTTACGGTAAGTAGTTTTAGTTCGTCAATAGTAAATGTATTATGCCATTTTCAGTAGTGACTAAAATATTTTGATACTATAAACATTGTAAGAGAGAAGTGTTTTGAGCCTGACTTGGGACCATTACCAGAGATATCATCTCAAGCTGAAAATTATGATTAAAATTATTGACCATGTCCATTATGAAGAAACAAAAGACTGCAAATACTGGAAATCTGGAACAATACATACAAAGCTGAAGGAACTCAGCAGATCACACAGCGCCTATGGAAGGAAATGGATCATCATTTCCTGATGAAGGGTCTCAACCTGAAACATTATCCATCCATTTCCCTCCGTAGATATTGAGTTCCGAGGTTTTTGTGTGTAAAATCTCTGATTATTGTTCTATATTACTGTTATGACTGAAGTTCCTGATTTGCTAGATTTGGAAAACTGTTATCTTGGTTTAAAAGGTGGCTTGAAGAGAATTATAAATATTGTGGCAATGAGTGGCATTCTTGCCAGAATATTGTTAGTGTGGGTTGAGGAGTTTCAGCTTGACAACAAGGAAATGTCAAAAGTGCAATTAAAAAATCAAAAGTTTCAATTAATTTGTAATGGTTCCAAATGCTGCATCTTCTTCCTCTGGAAATTTATATATTCATAAGGAAGACAGAAATGTTGGGTATGCAAAGGTAAACTTTTCTCAGTGTTCCTTTCAGCATCCCTTTGTTTATCAACAAATATGCTAGATATGGGGCAGAACTTGGGGAATTACTCCCAACGAATAAGGACTATTGTCCAAGTGTAATGAACAGGAGAAATTACCCAATATACTCCATTCTGACTTTGAATTATGGCATCAAAAATGATTACTGTTTTGAACTACAGTATGTTTGTGATTTGGTCATTTTTTAGACGTGGCATCATCATATTGAGAGAGAGAAGTAAGAGAAATGATAGCCGTGTTTGAATATGTCAGTCACTGAGTTGTTTTGTTCATATTCTTAATATTAAGCCCTTGATTAGGAGTCAAATATCAACAAACTCATATCATATAGAACTTTTTATTTGTTTGTTTGTTTACTTATTGAGATATGGCATGGTATAGGCCCTTTTGGCCCTTTGAGCTGTGTCATCCTGCAATCCTTGATTCAACCCTAGCCTAATTGCAGGATGATTTACAATGACCAATTAACCTACTAACCTGTTGGACTGTGGGAGGAGACTGGAGCTCCCGGAGAAAACCCATGCATTCCACAGGGAGGATGAACAGGCTCCTTGCGGATGACTTCCAAGTTGAACTCAGAACTCTGAAACCCTGAACTGTAATAGTGTGCTAACCACTACGCTACCATGGCACCTAACAGTTGAAAAATACTATCAAATAACAAACACATTTTAGCTGCTTTGTTCAAGTTATTTATTATTATATAGTTCTGAGTTTTAAAAGTGTCCATCTGGAAAGCCACAGGTCATGAGTCATGTTCAGATCTTTTCCCTATTTTATATTGAAAATCTCTATTTACCTCAATCATAATGATTTTGCTTAAAAGTTGATTTGTCAGTGAATCATCAGTGAATTTGTGCATGTAGTGTAATTGAACATTGGGACAGAATCAAATACGATAGGGTCTTTTAAGACATTTGTCCCCCAACCACCGGGCCGCAAAGCATGTGCTACCGGGACGCGAGGAAACAATATGATTTGGCGATATGAAACAATATGAGTCAGCTGCACCTTTCCTCATTCCCTGTCACGCCCACTGTTGGAACTTGAACGCACGCATGGTCATTATGCATGCGACATCCATGTCAGTGTGGGAAGAAGATCAACTCCTCAAGCTTGCAAATGATGGTGGGCTGAAAAGTATGTTTGACATAACATCTCTGCCGGCATTCTCGATCGAAGTCAAGGCTGAATATCCTGAAATAGCCACTGAAAACGTTGCTTCCATTTCCATCTCTGCGAAGCGGGGCTTTCTGCAATGAATGCAACGAAAACTAAATTGCGGAATAGACTGGACATAAGGAACCCCTTTCGAGTATCACTGTCTCCCATCACCCCTCGATGGGATTGTCTTGTTGCAGGGAAACAAGCCCAGGGCTCCCACTGATTCAGCAATATTGATGTGTTGCAATGATTTTATATGTCCATACAGGGAAATATGCGGTGTGTTTTATAGCGAAACGTTATTTAAAATGTTATGATACTATTGACTTATATAAGTGACTTATAATTGACTTATCACTATATTCATGCGAGGAAAATATGCACTGTGTTTAATATTAAATTCATTAGATAAACTCTTTTAGAAATGAAATTGAGTGTATTAGCCACTTATAGTTGACTTAGCACCCATATTCCGGTCATGATTAACATCCCCCCCACCACCCCACCGGTCGGCCGGTCTGCTAGAATATTGTCAATATTAAACCAGTCCGCGGTGCAAAAAAGGTTGGGGACCCCTGTTTTAAGAAACTCCTGGATAGGTACACGGAGCTTAGAAAAATTACCCTAGGTCATTTCTATGGTAAGGACATGTTCAGCACAGCTTTGTGGGCTGAAGGGCCTGTATTGTGCTGTAGGTTTTCTATGTTTCTAAATAAGGTTAAGATGTAGAAGGAAGACAGATTTTGAAATAAAAAAATTAGAATTGGATTCTAAAGATGGATTTTATTGTTAAGTTACTTTTAAAATATATTTGTAAAAAGTGGTTAATACAGATATCTGTTCTTTAGATATTCAATATAACAGCACAATGGTCATACAATAATGGTACTCGGAACAGAAGCCAAAAAATTTGTCTACTATCACAGAAGACAAAAAATTTGTCTACTATCACAGGAGCTTACTGCGTTAAGGCTTATCATTGAAACCCGATTATGTCTTAAAGCATGACGTTAATACTCAGTGTTATAAACTCAGCTAGTAGGACAGATGGTCGATCTTATTTATTTACTAATAATACTTTTTCAGCATTTGGATTATCAGTATTCTAGTATAATGATCAGATGTTCAAAGAGCTCCATATAGAAATAATACACTGGCACTTTTTAATGACTGGCAAACATAATTTGAAGCAAATCCATTAAATATCATGCAGATTCTCCAAGGGAGCACCATTATCTCGATTTTAATGATTGCCAGTTCTCGCAATTAATTATTACAATCACTACCTCAGCTTGAGGTAGACAAACATTAATTTGTGATCTGGTCCCTTGCCTGCACCAAGACAGCTCTTCTTGTTAATACCTTTTCCTTAGATCCTTCTTTCTGTTACTGTAAATAATTTGTGCTTTTGTTTTCTCCGTTTTGCTTTTCTCAGAACCACAAACTCATTGAATGATTTTCATCTCATTTCTTAAAGCCCCCCCGCAGCAGAACACAGTATACTTTTTAAATTTCTGCTACAATGTATGGACCTGTTATGAACTTGGGGCACCATGGTAGTGTAGCAGCGCAATGGGACTACAGCTTGGGGCATCAGAGTTCAGAGTTCAATTGCAGCACTGTCCATAAGGAGTTTGTATGTCCTCCCTGTGAAATGTGTTGGTTTTCTCTGGGTGCTGTGGTTTCCTCCTACAGTCCAAAGACATACCGGTTGGTAGGTTAATTGGCTGTTGCAAATTGTGCTGTGATTAGGCTAGGGTTAAAACAGATTGCGGGGTGGTGTGGCCCAAAGAGCCTGAAGGACCTGTATCTCAATATATATTTACAGTTTAGCTGGATCAATGCAGGTGAGGTTCTCTACTGATGCGCTATCCGCAAACTCAAAGTATTTTATTGCATTCAAAAGAGTTGAAATACTTACAGGCATTAACTATGTGTGAGTCTTTACAAAGAACACGTCAGTAGGTGAATCACAGCCCTGTGCCTTTTTCCCTCATGCTGGTGTCAAGATACCACTCCACCCATCTCCTAAATCAAGAGTTGTTCCCCAGAGGAACTTCTAACCAATTCTTCAACAACTGAGAAGTGGTTGATGAGCACTGCATCTTATGCTCTTAAGATAATATGGTGCTCAATATTATTCTATTAAATGTATGTGTGTGTGTTATATTTTATGTTTTATGATATTGTTATATAATTTTGTAAACTAATCTCATTTCCTTTTACTTATTAAAATGTTTAAATCTATATTAATGTGTGTCAGTGCTTTTGGAACATTATACAACATAGGTATATTTATTTGCAGGCTTTATTTGATATGGAGGAGAGGGCCAATGGCTTAATGGATAATGAGGCTGAGGGTACTTTTCAATCCACATGTGCCTCATTTGATAATCTTACTCACATATTAACCCTGCTCACAAGTATTACTTGTGTTGAGACCACAGTCCCTCCTACCCCAGAGGGATTTTTTTAGCCTTCTCTCTCATCCGAAAACTATACAATATGCTGCCATTATTGCAACAGCTATCCATCTCTCATGCATACTCCTTTGCTCTCCCTCCCTTTTAGATACTGGTAGTTTTTTCCTTGGGCTGTTGAACATGGATAGGTGATGGGAAGCAGATATTTTTATTTAAATTTATGCATTGTGGAGAATGGGAAACCAGGTTGGAGAATATTCAAATAGTTGTATCTAGTTGTAGTCAAGAAATTCAAAGCTGCTTCGGTATATAGCAGGTGAGAAGGTGAGGACCTGGAGAAGAAGGGGTGAGAGCAGACGCGCAAGAAATAGATAAAATGCAGACAAGGATTCTATACAGAATGGTAGAGGGGAAGCCATGGTTCACGGTGAAGAAAGAAATGATAGAATGAAATGGAATTCTTACATGAGGCAGGATGGAAGGAAGTGTAATCAGGTAGCTTTAGGAGTCTGTGAGCTTGACTGGATAGTGCTTTGTTCAGCAAGAGCCAATGTGAAACTAGAGCAACAATACTATTTTGTCAGGGCCCATTGCAGTCTGCAGGTATCAATATTAAATTCAATGCCTACATCATTTCACCCAATTACAGACATCCCCATTGTACCACACATTGCCCACCCCTATCTTCTTTGTTACTTGCTTTCTCTCCTTCTTAGTTCTGATGAAGATCTTTGACCTGAAACATCCATAGATTGTGCTTGAGCAGCTGAATTTTTACAGCATTTTCTGCTTTTATTTCAGATTTCCAGCATCTGCAGATTTTTTATTTATATTTTCTGCTCTTCCTTCGACTGCTTTCTAGACTTAGTTACGAATATCCTACGTCCCATTTTTTTTGGTGTTTCATTGTTAATTGTTGTACCAAGCAGTATCACACAGTACATTTTAGATGTACGTGATATTTCGAATAAAGGGATTGTTGTCATTTTCCTCATGAACAATATTTATTCTAAATTTTTATTAGGCAGGACTGAGCATACAAACACAAATTAAAGACCGGTTATGGGAACTAGGAGTGTACAGTAAAAAATATCAATAAGCCATAAGACATAGGAGCATAATTAGGCCATTTGGTCCATTGAGTCTGATCATGGCTGATTTATTTTCCCTCTGCCTTCTCCTCATAAACTTGGACTAATGAAGAGCCTATCAGCCTCTGCTGAAAATATACCAGTGGCTTCCACCTCCTTGGCTCCCAGACCACATGCCCAGTGCCTCCCTCTCCCTTTCTGGCCATTACATAAAACCAGAAATTGAAAATAGGAACTGCACATTCAAAATAGTGACAAATAATTGCAAAAATATTGGAATTATTATTTAAAGCTAAGAATAAAATTATTTCTTTATTTAATTATAGTACTCCAACTGTATGGAGCTTTCCAGATTTGGCAATCAGTAATGAAATGCTGCATGAAGCACCTCTGTTTTATTGTGAAGTGCTGGCAAGCATGTTTCGAAATGTTTTCCGTTTCTGAAAGTTTTCACAAAGTGATTGAAAATAAGCCAAGTTCTTGGTTGTTTTATCAGAGTGTGTTTTCTTCAAATGTTGAAGGAGTCTGGACGGTTTCATTGCCTCATTTGAAGAAACCTTTTCACACAACAAACACATTGGCTGCTGCTGGTTGCTTGGTGCTGGTATAAATCCATATTTCAGATACTCCACACTATACTGTCTACACTTATTTTTTGTTTGGCTGCTTCTGCCATGTTCATTGTGGATTAATGACCACAATCACCTAATGTTAAGTCCAACTTCCAGCACTGCGATCAATAAAGGTGAAAGTTATGACTTCAGATGCTTATAATATGTAATTTATTTCTTAAATTAAGCCTGTAATCTCTCAGTTGCCTGCCTTGCTACTGGGCGCTCCCACCACTGCCCCTTTTATCTTTATTGTCCTCTTAGAAACTCCCTTTGCCCACTTTGGAACCACTGAAGTATACCAAATGACATAGCCTCCACAGCTGTGGCAAAATAAATTCCTCTTCATCTCTATTCTAAATGGACGTCCTTCCTTTCTGAGACTATGCCCTCTGGTCCTAGACTCGCACTATCGGAAATATCCTCTGCATATCCAGTCTTTCCAGGGTTTTCAATATTCAGTAGGTTTCAGTGTGATCCCTCTCAATCTTCTAAAACACCAGTGAGTACAGGCCTAGGGCCATCAAAAGCTCCTCATTGTTAACCTTTTCATTCCCTGAATCATTCGCGTGAACCACTTTGGAAACTCGCCACTGCCAGCACATCCTTTCTTAGATAAGGGGACCAAAATTGCTCACAATACTGCAAATGTCCTCTAGCTAATGCCTTATAAAACTGTCAAAGTATTACTATAAATACCATACTAATTAGTAGTTGCCCAAGTTTGAGGATGGTACCCTCCCCTTCAGCTGTATTTTTCTTTCTTTTTGAACTGAATTCAGCTGCTGCATTTTATATGTACAACCAAAATCAGATGGTTTTCAAGGAACATTAGAGCTTGTAAACATTTTTATACTTTATGATCATATTTTCCTTTAAGGACTTACTCCAGTTGTCACAGAGTACTGACTGCAATTATAAAAAAAATGATTGGGTACTGGAGAAGTTATCCAGGATGGAAAGCTAATATAAAAGAGTGACGTTGATAGTTTATGCAAATTCTGAAAAAATACACAGTGGGCTGTTGGTCTGAAACGGTCTCTGAAGGTGCTCTCTGATCTGGGGATTATTTCTAATATTTTCTGTTTTTCCAGATTTCCAGCATATTTTGCTTTTGCAAAAAAAAAGCTGACACTAAAATATTGCCTTATGCCAATTCTGCCAAACCTTTCATCCTTTTGCTTTTTTCCTTAGTTATGTTTGTTCCTTCATATTCGTTTATACAGCAAATTATATTAAACACTTCAGTTCTGCTACATTTCTTATCATTGATCCTTCTCTCAGCATTTTCTCCTTGTCCTGTTGTGGTTTGTTTTTCTTTATCACTCGTGAATGGTAGCAATTGTCAATTTAAAATTTGGTCGTATTATGGCCACTGATTGCATAAAATTCCATTACTTCTGTTGCAAGCTATTTCAATGGCATTTGCATGAACTAGTCTGCATTTGTTTCTTCTGTTCTTATTCATTACATGCAAATATAAAAATTGTTATTATGGATAATCACAACATCAAGTACACCTTTGACAATTTTGAACAGTTCTAGTTAATAGTCTCCAATTGTTCAGACATCCCACCTCTCCCGGGAGTTCCGGGAGTCTGCCGCATATCGATAGCGGCTCCCTGATCCCTGCAAATTATATACAATATCCCGGAAATTGATTTTTTTAGAGAGGGAGAGGGAGAGGGAAAAAGAAAGAAAGAAAATGAATGAATCCTGCTTGATCTCTCTTTGTGCTAAGTAGACCTATCAGTTTTCTCTCCCTTCCATCGTCCATCAGTTCAGTTACTGCCGTCTGTAATGATGCTGAAATCATCCGGACAACTGTCGGTGATGAAGTACAAAAGCCTGGTGAAGAAATTCCCAAGGCTGGCGGTGACAACCTGACTACGCGAGGCTGTCCTATATGGGCGGGGCACGTTGGTGTCTTAAAGGGGATTACAGCGGGGTTTAAATTGGGGCGAAATTCCAAAATCGTCCACTAAGACATCTTTCAAAACGTGCTCGCAGCAAGGAAATTCTTCGGGGTTTTTTTCCTGAAACACTTCCACTTACAGGTACATCAAAGCCCATGATAGGCTGGGTTTAAGCACAGCTGCTTTCAGAAGAAAAAATGATTTAATAAATACCCGGCCCCCTCTGAGGTCTTGTCATTAGGACAGCAAACTGTTTACCTGTGCTGCGCACTTTATATGCATTTTGAATTACATTTTATGAAATAATATGGTAATATATTGTTTTATGTGGTGTTTGTGATATATGTGTTGTGGCTACACCGTGGTCCGGACAGAGGTGGTTTCATTTGTGGACAATCAGCCAGATGACAATAAACTTGAACTTGAAGATACAGAACTTCTAAATCACATATTTAAAATCCCCCATTTTGATGTAAAAAAAGTAAGTTCTGATCCTGACTATTGCAGGCAGTGTGTGTGTTTGTGTGTGTGTGTGTGAGACTACGGACATATATGCGATCGGACGTTGTCCGAATGGACGTTAAGTGGCGCACACCTGTAATAAGGATACACCTTATGCTTTTATTTCTTTTAGGGACCACAATATATTAGGGAGGCTAAGCGCAGGGAAGGCTGCTCAAGTATTTCACAGTTTCTTTCAGCAGAAAACCAAAGTCTGAGGTGTACTTTACATCTTTCATCATTGAGCATAACCTGCCATTCTGGGTATGTAAGCACACAGGCAAGCTACTCAGGAAAATGCTTCCTGATTCAGAAATAGCAAAAAACTATGCCTGCTCATCAACCAAGACAGCAGCTATTGTGAACATGGCACATTAAGACAGAATTCAGAAGCCAGCTGTTTCACAAAACGCTTATGAATCTGATGTCTTGCAAAATTAACAAATTCATTGACACAGACTGCTATGAGGTATGAGGTTGAGACCTCCCTGAAATGAGTTTTTGTAGGGTGGGATGTCTGCATTGTTAGATATAGTAAAATATACGAGGCTGTCTGATGGCTTAATTTAAAAAGTCATCACTCAGTCAATTAGTTTTATTTGAGCAGAGCTAACCTTCACTGTTTTTCTTTTAACAGATAACTATCATAATTTTTTATCACCATTTTTATCTTAAATAACATCATGATGTTTCCATCTTTTTTGAACTAAACATTTTTGAATGTCGTATTTGCTGCTATGTTTTGGACAAATCACGAAGTGTAATTCTTATAAGACCATAAGACCATAAAATATAGGAGCGGAATTAGGCCACTTGGCCCATTCAGTCTGCTCCGCCATTTCATCCTGGCTGATCCTCTCAGCCCCATTCTCCTGTCTTCTTCTCATACCCCTTCATGCCTTGACAAATCAAGAATCTATCAACCTCTGCCTTAAATATTTGTTAAGATTTGGCCTCCACAGCTTCCTGTGCCAACAAATTCCACAGATTCACCTCTCTCTGGTTAAAGAAATTCCTCCTCATCTCTGGTCTAAAAGGACACCTCTCTATTCTGAGGCAGCGTCCTGTGGTCCTAGCCTCTCCCACCATAGGAAACATTGTCTCTACATCCACTCTGTCAAGGCCTTTCACCATTCTATAGGTTTCAATTAGGTCACTCTTCATTCTTCTGAATTCCAGTGAATACAGACCCAGAGCCATCAAACACTCTTCATTTGACAAACCATTTTCGTGAACCTCCTTTGAACCCTTTCCAGTGTCAGCACATCCTTTCTACGATAAGGGTCCTGGAACTGCTCACAATACTCTCTGTGAGGCCTCACCAGTGCATTATAAAGCCTCAAAATTACATCCTTACTTTTATATTCTCGTCCTCTTTAAATGAATTTGCTTTCCTCACCATCAACTCAATCTGCAAAATAATCTTTAGGGAATCCTGTACAAGGACTCCCAAGTCCCTTGCACCTCAGATTTTTGAATTTTCTCTACATTTAATCTACTCTTTTATTTCTTCTACCAAACTGTATTCCATCTGCTACTTCTTTGCCCGTTCTCCTAATCTGTCTAAACCTTCTGTAGTCTCTCTGCTTACTCAAACTACCTGCCCGTCCACCTATCTTTGTATATTCTGCAAATTTTGCAACAATGCCATCAATTCCATCATCCAAGTCATTAACATATAACATTAAAATAATCGGTCCCAACACAGACCCCTGTAAACACCACTAATCACCAGCAGCCAACCAGAAAAGGCTCCCTTTATTCCCACTTTTTCCTGCTGCCAATCAGCCACTACTTTATCCATGCTAAAATCTTTCCTGTAATACCATGGGCTTTTAATTTGTTAAGCAGCCTCATGTGTGGCATCTTTTCAAAGGCCTTCTGAAAATGCAAGTACACAACATCAGCCAATTCTCCTTTGTCTATCCTGCTTTTTATTTCTTCAAAGAATTCCAACAGATTTATTAGGCAATGTTTTCCCTTGAGAAAACCATGCTGACTACGGCCTATTTTATCACATGCCTCCAAGTACCCTGAATCCACATCTTCCCAACTGCTGAAGTCAGATTAACTAGTCTATAATTTTCTTTCTTCTGCTTCTCTCACTTCTTTAAGAGTGGAGCGACATTTGCTTATTTTCCAGTCTTACAGAACCATTTTAGAATCTAGTGATTATTGCAAGGTCATTACTAATACCTCCACAATCTCTTCAGCCACCTCTTTCAGAACCCTGGAGTGTACATCATCTGATTTATCTACCTTCAGACCTTTCAGTTTCCCAAGTGCTTTCTCCTTAGAAATGGCAACTTCACACACTTCTGACCCCTGACACCTAGAACTTCCACCATTCTGCTAGTGTCTTCCACAGTGAAGACTGGTGCAAAAGTCCTGACAAAGGGTCTCGGCCCGAAATGTTGACTGTACCTCTTCCTAGAGATGCTGCCTGGCCTGCTGTGTTCACCAGCAACTTTTAACTTTTATGTGTGTTGCAAAATGCTTATTCAGTTTGCCTGCCATTTCCTTGTCCCCCATTACTACCTCTCTATCATTGTTTTCCAGTGGTCCGATATCCATCCTTACCTCTCTTTTACACATATGTGTCTGAACAAACTTTTTGTATCCTCCTTAATATTATTGGCTAGCTACTTTTGTATTCCATCTTTACCTTTATGATTTTTTTAGTTACCTTCTGTTGGTGTATAAAAGCTTCCCAATCCTCTAACTTCCCACTAATTTTTGCTCTATTATATGCCCTCTCTTTGGCTTTTATGTTGGCTTTGACTTCTCTTGTTAACCATGGTTGTGTCATCTTGCCTTGAATACTTCTTCCTTTTTGGGATGTAAATATCCTGTGCCTTCTGAATTGCTTTCAGAAATTTCAGCCATTGCTGCTCTGCCTTCATCCCTGCCAGTGTTCTTTTCCAATCAATTTTGGCCAACTCCTCTCTCAAGTTTCTGTAATTCCCTATTCTCCACTGTAACACTGATACATCTGAATTCAGCTTCTCTTTCTCAAATTTCAGGGTGAATTCGATCATATAATTACTTGCCCCTAAGGCTTCTTTTACCTAAAGTTTTCTAATCAATTCCATTTCATTACACAACACCCAATCCAGAATAGCTGGTGCCCTAGTGGGCTCAACTACGAGCTGCTCTAAAAAGTTATGTTATAGGCATTCTAGAAATTCCACCTCTTGGGATCCAGCACCAACCTAATTTTCCCTATCTACCTGCATTTGCCTTTTTGCTTCAAGATCCACTATTTTATTTCCTATCTTTTCAGAGTTTGAGAATTCCTATAAGAGCTCCTTAAGTGTTACTTATTTTTGTTCAAGACATTTTAACTCCTGTCTTAAATCCAGTCTCTTGTTTTTCTTGTTGCCTTACCATTCCATGCCCACCCATCAAATTGTGCATTTTGTAACTCTGTATTTTAAATCCCACTCAAAATGTAACTTATTGAAAATAAAAGTAAATAGTTCTGCTTGATTCATATGTCCTAGTAGTTTGATCTTAGTCATATCCTAGCAATTCAGAGATATTTTGACATCTTACTCATACAGCTGCAAAAAACAATCTCCCTAATTGTAGTTTGATGGTTTTTGTAACCTTGAAGGTAAAGCAGAAATGACTTTGCTGAAGGTATTTTGAGTTCTTAAGAATTGTCATTTTTGATAAATTCCACTGTACTTGGCAGATCCACTTTAGTAAGAAGAATGAATCAATAAAAATCATATTTATTGGGCAGTGGTCAGTTATCAGAGATTGCTGTGGAATATAATTGAAGTTAATTCCCCTTTGCTTTTCCTCACATTCACCTCAAACTTGACATTCTGCAGCTCAGGAGATTGTATCTAAATCATTTTTATTCCCACAACCAAAACAAATTATTTAATCTCTAATAAATAGCCTTACTGCAGAATATTCATTGAAGACAATGAATGGTCAGAGTTTAATTGTTTCCATCAGAATAAAAGTACTTATTAAAGTAGACTCAGTGACCAGAGAAGTATTAAGTGGCATCTTAGCTGCTGTTTATACAGTCTGGGAAGGTCTGAGATTCACCAGCACTTTGTGATGATTTAGCTGATCTCAACTGGGCTATCAAAAGCGATGCTATAATTAGTGATGGTTCACATTCCACACACTCCTTTTCCCTTGCCTGTGGCCAGACGTCAATGGCAGACACTGCCATCCTCTGTTACCCTCTTTGCAATATTTTTCACTTGTTCTAACATATCAAATATTTGGTATTTTTGGTACTTTGAAATATCTATGTTGATCATAGGGAAGCTTTTCATATTGAAATATTGAAATATGAACAAGCTTCATTCCTGATTTATTGCTAATGTAGTAGTCTTGCTGGCCTTAATGAATCCATTTAGGACTGATGCTACAGGTTATTAGTAATAGTATAATATAATGTTATTTACTTACTTCCTAAATTAAAATCTATCTATATTTTCAAGCTAAATTTAGAATGTTATTTGATCATCAATTACAAAGTCAGGATGTTCATATTTGATCTACACATGGTTTAAATATTACAGTGAACCCTATATAATGTTATTTTGCTCTCTTTAGCTTTGCTGATACATTTACAAAATTTATATATATATATATGTGGGCTTTCTATAGATGTGATCCTTGGCATAGGTGGAAAAAGGATAGACATTAATGGTTTAATATTTGAGGATTGATAATCAGTTGTCTTATTTATTTATCCAAATAACCCTAGCTGAATTACTCCTATATGGATTGCTATGGTAATGCAGGTTATGTGTTTAATTTTCATCCAGTTACTCTCGATGTTACAGTTAAATGTGATTAGCAAAGTGAGCAAGTTTCGAGGTGTGATAAAGTATTTAATTTTTTGAATTTCTGTGATGATTACAATATTCCCACTGCTCTCCAAATCAGGATTTAGGTATAGCACAGTGTTAGGCTAATTAATATAAATATGGGAATGTAACGAGTACTAGATGAATGTTTACTCCATTAATACATGTACCTTTGAAGAAATTACAATTTTAGTACAAATTCTTTATAATTGATGGACAGATAACTTTCTAAAACTTTGCTTGAAAATATAGACTGATTTTAATTTTAAAAAGTGAAAGTAAGTAAATAATATTATATTATGATATTACTAATAATCTGTAGTATGAGTTCCTAAATGATGAAGTCATGGATTCATTAAGGCCAGCAACACTTGACTACATTAACAATAAATCAGGAATGAAACTTGTTCAGATTTTACTATATTGGTAAGCTTCCCAGTGGTTTAACAGCTGCAGTTATGATATAACTCCATCTTCTAAGATGATTATTGCTGGAAAGTTTGAATACGTCATTACTTCATAGAGATGACTGATTTGATAGAAATTCCTTGAATTCATTGTGAAATTGAAAGTGTTAGAACAATATAGTTGGTTCTGTTGAGTTTTTGGGTATACAAAGTGTGCATTAGACTTTTAGTTTAAAAAAACTAGTTTGAAGTTTCTGAAAAGATTGAATTAAATAATTTTATATTCATTAGGATAAAGAATATTTGTATTTGGCATTCATTTTTAATTATGGTTACGTAGAGCATGTACATTTTGTAACTTCATTTTAGTTGTGTTTTGAATATCAAGTAGTAACCTTCTTATTTTTACTTGTAGGTTCTAATTGGATTGTTCTAACTGCAGATAGTGATGGATTTGCTCCATTAACATTCAAACCCAAACAGGAAATCATGATTCGTGAAGGGAAGCAAACAGTAGAACCTCTAGAGTTTCCTCCTCCTCCATCTCCAAGTGGCAGTATCAATTCGGACTGTCACAGAAGTACAACATAATCTTCACTTGCACAAATTTAATTATTAACATTATTATTTTTAACTCAAATGTGATATTCATAAATGAGTGGGCAAATAAAGTATTGGAGTCTATTTTAATCAAGAGCATATAGATTTTCAGGTGAATTTCATTCTGCTGGGGACTTCATTAGGAAAACTGCACAGCTGCACCACAGCTTTTCAAGTTTGTTGCACAATATGCATAAATCATAGCCTTTTGGTTTCTTAAACTCATCTGCTTACCATTTCTCCATGTCCTTTTAAATATGCTTAGCTAATTGAGCTAGCATTTATTGCAAGGAGGTAATCATCCTTTGTATCAAAAATGTTCCTTAGCTCTTCTTCAGACTGAAGCACTTAACACCGATTTTATGTTTCTTCCCCCCAATTAGTGAAGTTTCTCTATATTCTAAAAATTAGTTTCAGTAAACTAAAAAAACTTCAATCAAAGCATCCCTTTACATAAGAACATAAGAAATAGGAGCAGGAGTAGGCCATCTGGCTCATCAAGCCTGCCCTGCCATTCAATAAGATGGCTGATTTGTCCGTAAACTCAGCTCCATCTACCTGCCTTTTCCCCATAACCCTTAATTCCCCTACTATGTAAAAATCTATCTAACAGTATCTTAAATATATTTAGTGAAGAAGCCTCATCTGCTTCCCTGGGCAGAGAATTCCACAGATTCACCACTCTCTGGGAAAAACAGTTTCTCTTCATCTCTGCCCTAAATCTTCTCCCCTGAATCTTGAGGCAATGTCCCCTAGTTCTAGTCTCACCTACCAATAGAACATAGAACAGTACAGGCCCTTCGGCCCACAATGTTGTGCTGACCCTTAAATCCTGCCTCCCATATAACGCCCCACCTTAAATTCCTCCATATGTCTAGTAGTCTCTTAAATTTCACTAGTGTATCTCCCTCCACCACTGACTCAGGCAGTGCATTCCACGCATCAACCAGTCTCTGAGTAAAAAACCTTCCTCTAATATCCCCCTTGAATTTCCCACCCCTTCCCTTAAAGCCATGTCCTCTTGTATTGAGTAGTGGCGCCCTGGGGAAGAGGCGCAGGCTGTCCACACTTATCTGTTCCTCTTAATATCTTGTATATCTCTATCATGTCTCCTGTCTCTCCAAAGAGTAAAGCCCTAGCTCCCTTAATCTCTGATCATAATGCATACTCTCTAAACCAGGCAGCATCCTGGTCGATCTCCTCTGTACCCTTTCCAATGCTTCCACATCCTTCCTATAGTGAGGCGACCAGAAATGGACACAGTACTCCAAGTGTGGCCTAACCAGAGTTTTATAGAGCTGCATCATTACCCCGCAACTCTTAAACTCTATCCCTCAACTTATGAAAGCTGACACTCCATAAGCTTTCTTAACTACCCTATCCACCTGTGAGGCAACTTTCAGGGATCTGCCAACCCACCCTTCTACCCCCACATCCAGGTCATTGATAAAAATCACGAAAAGTAGAGGTCCCAGAACCAGTCCTTGTGGGACATCACTAGTCACAACCCTCCAATCTGAATGTACTCCCTCCACCACAACCGTCTGCTTTCTGCAGGCAAGCCAATTCCGAATCCACCTGGCCAAACTTCCCTGAATCCCATGCCTTCTGACTTTCTGAATAAGCCTACCATGTGGAACCTTGTCAAATGCCTTACTAAAATCCATGTAGATCACATCCACTGCACTACCCTCATCTATATGCCTGGTCACCTTCTCAAAGAACTCTATCAGGCTTGTTAGACACGATCTGCCCTTCACAAAGCCATGCTGACTGTCCCTGATCAGACCATGATTCTCTAAATGCCCATAGATCCTATCTCTAAGAATCTTTTCCAACAGCTTTCCCACCACAGACGTAAGGCTCACTGGTCTATGATTACCCGGACTATCCCTACTACCATTTTTGAACAAAGGGACAACATTTGGAACCAATGGAAACAACTTTTCTACTTCTTTCTTATCTTTTACATCAGCCTGACTATAGTATATTTTAATAAACAGACTAGGTGTATGTGTAATAAATATGAACATTTTGCTGCATATTTTGGATCTTTAATTTTTTTTTATTTCACTATTTAATCTGCTTTGATATGGATGACCCCAAATTTTCCTCAAATCTATCTTTCTTCTCATTTAATCAACATTGTCTACATACATAACTTGAATGGGGAGAAAACTAACCAGGGCCCAGAAATGTCAGGTCCTATCTGAATTTGAGAATGTTTATATAAAAGGCTTTTGTCTTCCTCTATATAGTTCAGAGGTAGAAGAGGAAACAGGATGAGTTGCTGAGATTACCTGTTCCTGTGTTTCTGAGTCTCTCATTATAGATTGAGGCAAAATTGACAGCAAGAATATTCAGTGAAAGAAGCTGTGGCAGTTCCCTGCTTGGTAGAAGGAGGGTTCATATGGGATTTTGGCTAAGGATGGTGTACCCCCACCACCGCTGTCCTCCTTCCCCACCCTAGGTCTCTTTATAACTAGTCACTGAACAACATTTTGGAAGAAATGTCATGATGTCACAGTGCCAGTAGAATTGTAAAAATTGTGTATGAAAGAATCTAAAACTATTGCGATAATAGAAACTATGTGAAAATAAACAATTGGTTATCTTAATGTTTAAGAGATGAAAAATGTTTTGCATTTAATAAACGTTCATGGTTTTAGGAGATAGAATCTCACTTAATTGCAGAAAATCACAAAGAAGAGAAAATCTGCAGATGCTGGAAATCTTGCCTGGTCTGCTGAGTTCCTTCAGCATTTTGTATGTGTTAATTGCAGAAAATATCCTGTTCTGTAAAAGGAAGTTTTCCTTTTCATCTTTGAAAATAGCATTGTATTTTAGTTGTTTAGATTAATTTATTCAAACTTGCTTGAATGTTTAATCAGTTTATGTCTTGTTACTATCATTACACTTCTTATATGAATTCCTTAGATTTTGAAGAAGTAACAACTTAGTGGAATGCAATGTTTATCTGTTGCCAACACTGATTTTTCTAAACTACTACTGCATTATTTAAAAAATGGTTGGGCATTTCATCCACCTGCATAACTCGACATTATTTCTTGAAAAAGAAAAATCTGAAGATTATTCACAGCCCAAAATTTCATGTCTATTTATCGAATAGACAGATTACATACTTGGCAAACACTAAAGCTGAAAAATTGCAGTTCACCTGTAGTATTTCTAATCAAAGCTGCTGATATTTTTTGTAGTAACTAGATAATTGGTTTGGAATCACCAGATAGTGCTCAATCAGGCAGCATTGGGCCCAATAATCCAAAAACCACAATTGGGCTACAATGATTGAATTCCTAATTTGTCTAATTCTGGTTATGGTGTTTGAAACAAATATTCTGTTTGTGAGCAGTTATATTTAACAGGAGTAAAGAACATAATCTCAATTTCAGTTTCACGCAAACACGAGGAAATCTGCAGATGCTGGAAATTCAAGCAGCACACACAAAATGCTGGTGGAACGCAGCAGCCAGGCAGCATCTATAGGAAGAAGTACAGTCGACGTTTTGGGCCGAGACTCTTCATGAGGACTAACTGATAGAAGAGATAGTAAGAGATTTGAAAGTGGGAGATGGAGGGGGAGATCCAAAATGATAGGAGAAGACAGGAGGGAGCGGGATGAAGCTAAGAGCTGGAAAGTTTATTGGCAAAAGGGATACAAAGCTGGAGAAGGGAGGGGATCATGGGACAGGAGGCCTAGGGGGTAAGAAAGGGAGCGGGGAGAACCAGAGGAAGACGGAGAGCAGGCAAGGAGTTATTGTGAGAGGGACACCGAGAGAGAGAGAGAGAAAAGGAAACATTATAAATAAATAAGGGATGGGGTAAGAAGGGGAGGATGCTCTCCATCTTCCTCTGGTGCTCCCCTCCCCCTTTCTTTGTTCTTAGGCCTCCCGTCCCATGATCCTCTCCTTCTCCAGCCTTGTATCCCTTTTGCCAATCAACTTTCCAGCACTTAGCTCTATTTCTCCCCCTCCTGTCTTCTCCTATCATTTCAGATCTCCCCCTCCATTTCCCACTTTCAAATCTCTTACTATCTCTTCTTTCAGTTAGTCCTGACAGAGGGTCTCGGCCCAAAGTATTGACTGTACTACTTCTTATAGATGCTGCCTGGCCTGCTGCGTTCCTCCGGCATTTTGTGTGTGTCAATTTCAGTTTCTTTGATTTGTGTATAATCTGAAATAAGGAGGCTGTGATTGTAGCAGTTTGGTTTTATCATTGTCAGATGAAACAAGAAAGGTATGGTTTTATAGAAGTTTTTTTATTTTTATTAGATCAAATGCATTTCTTGGCATTCTAATAAGCCAAGATATTAAATTACTGAAAAAATATGGCATAATAAGTTTCTTTCAATCAAACATTATTTACATTATTCATATAAGACTTCTGGTTATTCTGTAGCACAGTGTAGTCACGATTTCTGAGCTAGCATAGATGTATTTCCATCATTTATAATGGTCTTAATATTGCTGTGGATATTTGGATAGGTAAATTCTATGGATCCTCTCATTTTTGTTAGAAAATAATCCAGAACATTATCCAATCTAAAGCTTTTGAAGTTATTCTACCTTTCCTGTGTAATTTTATGTGGAAATGCTACACCAGTGCAGTAGATTTTATAAGTAATAAATAGCAGAATTGGTACCAAAGTTTTTCATCTACTTTTGAATTAAGTACTTAAGTGATCTCACAAGCAGTTTAAAATCAGTCAATTGAACATGTACTTTTGATAGTGATGTTAGTTTTAAATGGAATAGAGATAATGTGTTTTTGTCCAGCAAGACTGTGGAGCTATCATCTTGTTTATTGTTTGATGCTCTATTGCTATTGATAATGGCATTCAATAATTGGATTAGTGTCTACTCCAAAGAAATCCAATTATTGAATAGTCCAGAGTGATCTGAAAAGACACCTTAAACTTGCATTTGCTTTCTTTTGCTCCCCTGTCAACCTTGGTCAGAATCAGAATCAGGTTTATTATTACCATCATGTGTCTGAACAGTTAGAAATTCTGGAGAATAATGTTACTTTATTTCTCATGTAAAACACCAGTCGTAAAGAATGGTGTAATGGGTTCTTGCTAACAGCAGGGATACTTACAGCCACCATCTTAAACCAAGAAATTACAAGGGTCTTGGGTCATTTTAAATAAGTTGTCTCAATATTAAAGACAAAATATGTTGTTGCTGAAGCATTTTTGAGCTACATGAGAAGATTGTTCTTAGGCTTTTGAAAAAACAGAATAACAATTTTTTTTAGCTTTTCTTCATGTTAATTTATTTATTTAAAATGAATTTACTTTATTTTGCATTTATTAGATTACATTTGTATTACTCCAATGCAAATAAACATCTTTTCAGAAATTATCTGTAAAGTTTGTTTTTTGAGTATATTAGTCTGACAGTATTTAAAATATATTGAAAACTTAACATGAATAATTTTATACACTTGTTATACATAACTTTGATTCAAGCCTTGACAGTAGTTTTTACTGAGTGAATTAAGGTGAATTTATATGTTCTTTTTGATCAAAATTTCTTTAACTGAAGAAATAGTTAATCTGTAAAGATATGATGCCCACATTTCAAGATTTATCTGTAATTTTGTAATTGATCAACATTCTTTTAGCTCATTGATTTTTATCTAAGATGCGCCATCCTTCTGGATTCAAGTTCAGGAGCTATGTTCAATAAAGACTTTTTTGATGGCTCAATGTTGAAATTTAATAGCAGGAAAAGAATCAAGTATTATTGTATGTTATATACAATATCTGTACTTTAGAAACAGTAGTATAATAATTGTGTCAATTATTTAGCAATCCCAAAGCCTGGGCTATGAAAATTGTCTAATTAAGTGAAATAACTGAAAGAGAAAGCTGTATAGCCATTGACGTAATGGAAATTCCCCTTACAGAATTCACCAATTATTACCTAAAAATTAGAGCAACAGAATAAAATTCACTGTTGCTGAAATCAGTGAAAATGTGCATTTTTTAAACTCACAATTCAGGATGTGTGTACAGATGGCACTGCCTTGCATTACGAAAAATTGCATACAAACCATTTTCTAGAAACTCATCCCCTTCATAACGTGGGAGTCACCTGTAGCTGGCATGCCCTTCATATGTATCTTCAATGAGAATTACTATAGGAATCCTTCAAGAGTGCTGCCAAAATTGGTAACTTTATAATAATGATAAAAAAAACAGTAGCAAGATTGGGGACAACCTCAAGTTGCCTTTTAGGTTACAAACTATCCTGATGTAGTTAAGTGCCATCATAATGGAACACCCTACCTAGAAGTATTGTTGAAAAATTTTTATACAAAGACTTGCTGCAATTCAAGTTGGATCAAAGGCACCCGAAAATGGGCAATAAATGCTTCTCTTATCATTATTATTATTGTTATCCACATTTAAAGAATTTACAAATGGTAAAAATGTGCTCAAGGTGGCATATTTTTAATCCTATTGTAGCTTTTCATAATGATAAAAGAAAAAATGTTACCATATTGAAATGTTATTTAGTTTATTATTAAGACAAAACAACAGTAGACCATTTGCCCCATCGAGTCTGCTCTACCATTTGATCATGGCTGATTTATTTTCCATTTCAACCTCATTCTCCTGCCTTCTCTCAATAACCTTTAATATCCTTACTCATTAAGTACCTGGCAACCTCCTCTTTAAATACACCCAATGTCTGGGCCTCCACAGATGTCTGTAGCAAGGAATTCCACAGCACCCTCTGGCTGAAAAAATTCCTCCTCTTCTCTGTTCTAAAGGGATGTCCTTCTATGACATTCTTCTATTATGAGTGTGTGCCCTCTGGTTCTAGACTCTCACTATAGGAAAGATCCTCTGTGTCCTTTATCTAGGCATTATAATATTCAGTAGGTTTAATGCAATCCCACTCTCATTCTTCTAAACACCAGTGAGTACAGGTCCAGAGAGATCAAATGCTCTTCCTATGTTAACCCTTTCATTCCCAGGATCGTTCTTTTAACCTCCTCTGGATCCTCTTCAATACCAGTATATCTTTTCTTAGATATGGAATCTAAAGTTGTTCATAATAATACAAATGTGGTCTAACTAATGCAAGCCTCAGCACTATACCTTTGCTTTTATTCCGGTCAAAATGGCACCATTGTACAATGCTCCCACGGTCAGCATCTTCCAGATATCAAATGAAAATGTCTCTTTTTACTTATTTTATGTTTGTTTTAAACCTTAAATGTGTTTCTGGGACATTAGAGCTTGCAATTTACAGTTTGGAGATCATTTGAGTAATCCACGCTTTGCTGTCTCTGAGAAGATTCCAAGAAGCTAGCGGGTACTTGGACGGCCTCGATGTGAAGTAACTTCGAGATGGGGCGCGAGCAGTATTTGACTCAATTTTGCTATTTAAAGCATCCATTAATCACTGATTAAAGCATCAAGGAAGAGTTAAATATCAAGGCAAACACAGAAGGTGAGCGAGAGTCTCAGTGCCGACTGCCAGCCTTTAGATCGCTGCCAGAGAAGTAATCTGTGAGCAGCCTATCACTGTGTGGCTCGCAGTAAGTAGGCGGGTAGGCCTCTCAGCTTCGAGTGGTGTCCCTGTCTGTTGATGAATTTCGGTGATATTGTACGATGGTATTGTGGTTCTGCATTTATGGATTGGACTATTGCATTTAGGGACTGTGGACTTTTTCAGACTTATGGTTTTTATATTTTGTGTTTATAACCACCTGTTCCTTTTCTGTTTTGTTGTGCAAGGAGAGGGTGTTTGGGGGTTCCTTTCCGGTTTTTTTTTGTGCAGAGGAGGGTTTTTTGGGGGGGGGTCTATATTCCTGTTTCATTTTGTGTGGTGGAGTGGGGGCTGTTGATCAGGATGTCACTGTTTGTTGGACAGTTGGTGGGTTTCATGTTTCTCCCTGAACAATTTTCATGTTCTTTCTTTGTTTAGTGGCTATCTGGAGAATACAACTGTCAGAGTTGTATAGGGAGACATGCTTTGATAATAAATGAACATTTGAACCTTATGTACTGGTGCTCTTGAAATGAGTGCTATCAGTGCATTTATCTATCTTACTACTGACTCAAATTGCAAATTAATCTTTAGGGAATCCTGCAGTAAGGCTTCCAGATCCCTTTGCACTGATATCTGAATTCACTCCCCAATTAGAAAATAGCCCAGGCCTTTATTTCTCTGAAAGTGTATGACCGTACGCCTCCCAACGCAAACTTCTTGCTTCCTCAACATTTTCTGCCCCTCCACCTGTCTCTATATCTGCAAACCTGGTCACAATGCCATCAATTCGTTCAACCAGATTATTAAGATATAATATGAAAGGTAGCAGAATCAACACTGGCTCTTGTGGAACGCCACTAGTCACTGGCAGACAACCAGAAAAGGTCCCCTTCATTCCCACTTTTGGCTTTCCGCCAGTTAGTCAATCTTCTATTCATGCAAGTATCCTCACAAACAAGAGAAAATCGGCAGATGCTGGAAATCCAAGCAACACACAAAAATGCTGGAGGACCTCAACATCCCAAGCAGCATCTATGGGAAAAAGTAAACAGTTGAGTAATCAGGACTGATGAGGTTCTTGGCCTGAAATGTTGACTATACTCTTTCCCATAGATGCTGCTTCACCTGCCGAGTTCCTCCAGCACTTTGTGTGTGTTACTTGCTAATATCTTCATTGTATTACCTTGGGCATTAGCAGCCTCTTGTGCCTTGTTAAAGTCCTTGTGAAGATCCAAGTAAACAACTTTCACTGACTCTCCTTTGTCTCTCCTGCCTGTTATTTCCTCAAAGCTGCCGTCTCCCTATGTAAATCTACAAGAATGTTGACTGGAATGTGTTAGCTTATTTATAGTCAATGCTGTCTTTTGATATTCTGCTAAGCAGCCAAATAGCTACACTGCAATATTTGTAAGTGATACTATGTACACCTAAAAAGCGAAACAACTAATTTTCATAGGTACAGTAAAAACCTATGTGAACAATCAAGTCTTCTCAATGATAGATGCTTGCAAAATTTATGTTACTGTACCTTGCAAGTCCACATGTTACAACCTATACATTCATTCTTTTATGTTAACGTTGTCATGGTAAAGGATTGGAATGCAGTAAATCTCCAATAATCTGGATGTGATATTGAGAAACCCTAATGGTTTACATCTGGTTCACTCATTAGTCTGGATTGTGAAATGGCGTGCTGGAGCACAATCAAGGTGTGATTGAAGTCAGGGTTTAGATTCCTTCTGTATATCCTGCTCCCTGCTTCACTGGAACTTTTATTATACTGTCAAACAATGTGCAAAATTAGTGAAATAAAAATGTGTGTGGGTAACAATAAAATGATCTTATTGACATCACCTGGAATCAGAGGTAATCACTGGTGCCTTTTAAAAAGGCATTAGTTTGAGCAGCCGAACTTGTCTGTTTGCCTCATTCTTTGCTTTCACCAGAACCAAAAGTGAACAATGGGAATTTCAGATGGTGAACCAGATGTCAAGCCATGGGAAGTCTGAATAGTTAGTGGATTCTCCAATTAATCTGAAAATAAAGAGATGTTATGCTGTGAAAAGTTCATGAATTACTTCTTTGGACAATAGGTGAAGAAATTTATATCACCTTAAGAAATTGCCAAGATTGAGATAAAGAAATTAATTTTTAGTTCATGCCTTTCTCAGCCAATGGCCATGACAATTCAATCAATGAATTACCTTTGAAGTGCAATTATTGTAACCTAAGCAAACAGCATCTAATATGCACACACAAACATTCTGCATACACCAGTAAAGTAAATGATCAATAAAGCTACGTATGTTGCAATGTTGGCTATGGTATATATGTTGATGTAGACAGCAGGTGTGCTCCATGGATCCTTCTGAAGTACAACAGGATTGTTTTATGGTCATCTGAACTGACAGGCAAGTTATCATTTGAGTTTACAAATTCCACCTTTAACAACTTAGACTGAGCTCTTCACTGTAGTGGTAGAGTCTAAAATCAGTATGTTCTGACTTGACCACAGCTTCCACTGTGGAGCTAAACTGAAATTCACTGGAAGTTGCTTGTACAGAACTCCGAGTGTCCTTTTACAGCAAAGTTATTTTGTTGGATTAGAATGCAATGCAAAATGTAGTCCTTCCTAAAAATGGACTCTGACTGAAACACAAACAACAGGAATTCTGCAGATGCTGGAAATTCAAGCAACATACATCAAAGTTGCTGGTGAACGCAGCAGGCCAAGCAGCATCTATAGGAAGAGGCGCAGTCGACGTTTCAGGCCGAGACCCTTCGTCAGGACTAACTGAAGGAAGAGTGAGTAAGGGATTTGAAAGCTGGAGGGGGAGGGGGAGATGCAAAATGATAGAAGAAGACAGGAGGGGGAGGGATGGAGCCGAGAGCTGGACAGGTGATAGGCAAAAGGGGATACGAGAGGATCATGGGACAGGAGGCCTAGGGAGAAAGACGGGGGGGGGTGACCCAGAGGATGGGCAAGAGGTATATTCAGAGGGACAGAGGGAGAAAAAGGAGAGTGAGAGAAAGAATGTGTGCATAAAAATGAGTAACAGCTGGGGTACGAGGGGGAGGTGGGGCCTAGCGGAAGTTAGAGAAGTCAATGTTCATGCCATCAGGTTGGAGGCTACCCAGACAGAATATAAGGTGTTGTTCCTCCAACCTGAGTGTGGCTTCATCTTTACAGTAGAGGAGGCCGTGGATAGACATGTCAGAATGGGAATGGGATGTGGAATTAAAATGTGTGGCCACTGGGAGATCCTGCTTTCTCTGGCGGACAGAGCGTAGATGTTCAGCAAAGCGGTCTCCCAGTCTGCGTCGGGTCTCACCAATATATAAAAGGCCACATCGGGAGCACCGGACGCAGTATATCACCCCAGTCGACTCACAGGTGAAGTGCTGCCTCACCTGGAAGGACTGTTTGGGGCCCTGAATGGTGGTAAGGGAGGAAGTGTAAGGGCATGTGTAGCACTTGTTCCGCTTACACAGATAAGTGCCAGGAGGGAGATCAGTGGGGAGGGATGGGGGGGACGAATGGACAAGGGAGTTGTGTAGGGAGCGATCCCTGCGGAATGCAGAGAGAGGGGGGGAGGGAAAGATGTACTTAGTGGTGAAACAGACTTTTCTGATACTTTGCACAACTGTATCCTTACAAAATGTTTTCTTAGATTAGATTATGAGGACACTCAGTCCTCGTTTATTGTCATTTAGAAATGCATGCATTAAAAAATGATACAATGTTCCTCCAGAATGATATCACACACAAAAAAAGGCCAAACCAAGACTAAAACTGACAAAACCACATAATTATAACATATAGTTACAACAATGCAAAGCAATACCATAATTTGATAAAGAGCAGACCATGGGCATGGTAAAAAAAAGTCTCAAGTCCCTATTGACTCACCATCTAACGCAGGCGGCAGAAGGGAGAAACTCTCCCTGCCATGAACTTCCAAGCGCTGACAACTTGCATTGGAAGCACCCGACCACAGCCGACTCTGAGTCCGTCCGAAAACTTCGAGCCTCTGACCAGCCCCTCCAATACAGCCTCTCCGACCACTTGGACCCCGCCCCGGCCGCCGATCAACAAGCAAACCCGAGGATTCGGGGCCTTCTCCTCTGGAGATTCAGGACCATTAAGTAGCAACAGCAGTTTGCTATATTTTTGGAGTATTTCATTAATTTATGTACATGTCCCCTGCATTGGCCCAGCAATTAATCATGCTGCTTTTGTATTCTGCTTCACATGGTAGGGACTCTCCTGCCTTATGAAATTCCTTACTCTAGAACCACAACTCTATAAAATGGTTGGATTGTTGTAACTAAGTACAGGCAGGCAAACCTCAAAAGTTGAACTTTGAACACAAGTACATGTATGCACAGATGCAATAAAAACTTTACTTACAGCAGCCTCACAGACACATAGTATCATTAAGCAGTATTCACAATAAAAATACAAACATAAATTACAGAAGAAGAACATGACTTAGAACAAAAAGAAAGCAAAGTCCATTGCAGTCCAAAGTGGTCATAGTGTTGTCATATGAAGGCAATATTAGGATTGTGCAGATTGATTCGAGAACTGAGGAGTTGAAGGGAAGTAGCTGTTCTTGAACCTGGTAGTGTGGGATTTTAGGCTTCTGTACTCCTGCCAGTTGGTAGCTGGGAGAAGATGGCATGGCAGTGGGGATCTTTGATGATAGTTGTTGTCTTGTTGAGGCAATGACTCACATCAATACTTCTGGTGGTGGGAAGCAGTGTGTCAATGATGTATAGAGCTGACCCCACTGCTCTCGACAGCTCCTTGCATTCCTGCCCATTGGAATTATATTGGAATTATTCATAATGTTAGCAGTTTCCAACATGACTGCAATTTCCAGGTAATCTTCATTACTTCAAATTACAAAGTGAGACTCAAATTGTTTATCTGCTCGTATCCAGAACCAAGGATGAATTATATTTTCTGCTGAGCCCTTGCCCTGAGCAATTTTGCATGTTTCTGGATTACAAATCAGAATACCTTATCAATACTGAGTAGGACAGAGTCTTGTACAAGGAAAGTGTTATTCAGGATAATGAATAAAAGTTTGAAACAGAGCTGCTGTAGTTAAAGCTTTTCTTGTCAGCCTGGAACAAAGGTACTCATCAAAATTAAATTATTCTCTTCTGAATTTAAACATTAATAAGTTAAGTACATAGTGAATTTACACATTGTGCTGTTATGAACGTATTGGATCTTTTCATTCAATGCTTGTACATTTTGTTCAAAGACTTAAATCTTTCACTTTTGATGAATCATTCACACGTCAGCTTTATTCCAACAAATTATGCTATGGTGTTGATTTTCCATTACTTAAACAAACATAATCTTCTTTTCAAAGGTCAGGATGTTTCTGTAATTACTGAACTATAAACACAGCAGACTATGTTTTCTCCATGTTTATTTGAAAAAGTGTAATGCTACTTAATCTATTTCAATCAATACACAGTAGTTGGTTCAGAAAGCTTTACCAGCTGTTAAAGTAATATCTGCATAGTACAAGTTTGATCCTGTATTCCATCAGGATCCAACAATTCTGATATGTGCAATGTCCTTCATTTTATTTCTTCACCAGTTTCATCCTAAGATGTTATTTTCTCCATATGACGCACATTTAAAAAAAATCAGCACCACATGTTTGGATGTTGAGCATATTTTAAGAACTTTATCCTGTTTCACACCTATTATTAAACTGGAACCTGATGATGTGAATGGAATTACCGAAAAAGACAAAATTATTTATATTGTGCAGGCCATCTACAAATGTTAAAAGGTTTTATCCCTGTAAAATGTTTCTGCTTGTATTAAGCTCAGGATGGAATGGCTGCTCTGAAAATTTAGGTTGTACACTGAATTTGCACTGATTCAGTTGAATGTTTCTTGGTGCCACTTTAAAGTGGGTTTTTTTTTGGCTAGAAATTTGAATATGGAATCATCCAAATCGATGAAAATCCACTGAAATAGAAAGGAAGTGACCTAAACAACATTTTACACCTTTTCTGTAGAGTTATACAGAATATCTTCAGAATTTATGATGGATAAGTGGAAAAAAAACTTGTGAAAACAATATTTCTAAATACATTGACATAAGCAATCACAGAATAATTCTGTAACTTATAGCCTGACATTGCAACCAACATGACATGTCACCTGCTAGCATTGTTCTCTTTAGCTCTCTGTTGAAAGAGCACCTTGAAACATTAAGTTTGTGTTTCTTTCTCTATATTTGCTGCCTGAATTGCTGAGAATCACCTATATTTTATGTTTTTATTTGAAATAATTGGTTCTGCTAACCTTGCCTACCACCATGCAAGTTTTAAGTATTTTCAAAATTCCTTTTCAGGTGTTTCCCGGTTGAAAAGGCCAAATTTCTCCAATTCATCTTCACAACTGGGACCTCCAATAGCTGGGGCTGGCTCCACTTCTTGCAGCAATTCTTCCAGTATTTGAACATCTCTCTCGTTTCTAGGCAACCTAAGCTAGATACAGTGAGTGTGAATGTTCCATTATGAGGTTTGGTCACTACAAACATTAATTCACATACTGCTCCTTTAGTTACAGAGTTGAACAGCCTCTCACCTTTGCTGATCAGAGCCTTCTGTCATTTGAGTATGTTTAGTGCCAGATGTAAAATGACTTCCTCAGTCTCTTTTGGCTTTACTATTCAAGACCATGCATGCAGCACATCACATTTGATTGCATTAAATTGAATCTGTCACTGTTCTACTCACTTAAGTACTTTGTCAAACATGTACTGTCATGTCTTAGACTCCACAGCTCCTCCTGTTTTTGGTTCGGCTGTAACCTTGACAGGCATCTACAGGTTCTGTGAGGGGAATAAGCTTGCTCAGCCAAAGGCATCTTCCCGTTCACAAAAAAAGTAACTTTATTTTCAAGCTACATTCATTTGCTTCAAGAAAAAAAATAACAATTTAATGTATTTTCTATATGAATTGTTAGAAGTTGAGATGGCTGATTTTAAACCACTCCCACTGTTTGCATTATTACTCGTAAGCAGCCTGGAATGAGTTGCCGTTAGTAGGGGCCAGGTCCTAGTGGCAGATGTGATTCTTAAAGGTTCACTGCAGTGCTTTAAAGGGATTGTATTTCTTGCCAGCAAATAAAGAATTAGCCAGGCAGGAATATAGTAATAAAGAACAGTGAGCCTATTGCATAAATTTGCCAATCATCTCTGAATGCAATTACTGAGATACTTTCCTGAAACCACAGCAAATGATAGTTGGAGGTGAACTCAGGAGGGGACAGATAAGCCTAAACATGTATCCAACATACATTGACAAAGGGACATAACACCAAAATCTTAATAATTTTAGAAAAATATGGTCACAGTGAGACAGGGATCTGACGTAAGAGACTGAAGATGCTGTGATCTGAAGCAAAAAGTAACATGCTGAATAAATTAATTCAGCTGAACAGCATCTGTGAAGGCAAAAGGATGGTGCTTTAGGACTCAGAGTGGGAAGGGAAGAGGTGAGGGAGAGCGGTCAGACAAAGGTTGGTGGGTGATAAGGTGGAAACAGGAGAAAAGAAAAAGAAAATTTTAGATAAGATGGAACTAGGTGGGGGGGGGAAGGAAGGTGGAAGTGCAGGATCAGAGGCTGGAGGATGATAGGTGGAAGCAGATACTGTAGGGATAATAGGCAGATGGTAAAACCAGTCAGCATTTCCCCGTGGCAAGTAAATAAACAAAATATGCACACCTTCAATCTATTAATTAATTAATTAGTTTATTTAGCAATACAACACAGGAATAGGCCCTGCCATCCCAATGAGCATGGGTCTCCCAATTACACCTGTATGACCAATCAACTTACCAACCTGTAGGTCATTGGAATGTGGGAGGAAACCAGAGCACCCGGAGGAAGCCCATATGGACACGGGAAGGAGCACAGTTGGGAAAGAGTATTGTTCACTTTAAGAGGTGAGTCCTAAAGTAAAGCTATAGCAAATTCTAACTCTGCAAAAACATATGCATGTGTTGTAACAAATATAAAACATCTCAGTGGTCCTTATCTGCTTCCACTCTTTACTTTGTTCTCACCTCCTGGTGTGTGACTTATTCCCACAGCCCTCTAACTCAGAAGCAAGTATGAAACAACTGGAGTTTATATTCCAACATTAAAACCACACTAAGACTTAAGGTTTCTTCAACAATACAATGCTTTTCACATTGGGTGTTTCAAATAGATGAGGATGCATGGGAAGGACAAACATTAATCTCAAATGAGGGAGTATTGACAGAATGAGAAAATTGTTTTCCTGTTTAACAGAAAAATATTTGTGAAGCAAATGAAGTGATATGGTAATTTTCATAGAGGGTACAACTTCGCTGTTAGAATTGAAGAATATTGGTGTTAGGCAAGGGAAACGTACAATTCAGGGTAATATTCATTTTGCTCTGACAGGTGGTAAACAGTCAGCAAAGATCACTTACTTTTGTTGCACAGAACTCTTTTATCTGTCACGTCCATGTGATTCATGTTGTGAGACAAATTAGACGATAAGACATAGGAGCAGAATTAGGCCCTCTGGCCCATTGAGTCTGCTCCACCATTCAACCATGGCTGATCCTTTTTTCTTTTCCTTCTCAACCCCAATTCCTGGCCTTCTCCCTGTAATCTTTGATGCCATGTCCAGTCAAGAACCTATCAATCTCTGCCTTAAGTACACCCAATGACCTGGCCTCCACAGCTGCATGTGGCAACAAATTCCACAAATTCACCGCCCTTTGGCTAAAGAAATTTCTCCACATCTTTGTTTTGAAAGGGCACCCCTCTGTCCTGAGGCTGTGCTCTCTTGTCCTAGACTCTCCCACCATGAGAAACATCCTTTCCACATTTACTCTGTCAAGGCCTTTCAATGTTCGAAAGGTTTCAATGAGATCCCCCCTCATCCTTCTGAATTCCAGCAAGTACAGGCCCAGAGTAATCAAACGTTCCCTGTATGATCACCCTTTCATTCCTGGAATCATCCTTGTGAACCTCCTCTGGACCCTCTCCAATGCCAGCACATCTTTTCTAAGATGAGGGCCCCAAAACTGTTCACAATACTTAAGGTGAGGCCTCACCAGTGCCTTATAAAGCCTCAGATTCACATCCTTGCTCTTGTATTCTAGACCTCTTGAAATGAATGCTAACATGACATTTGCCTTCCTTACCACCGACTCAACCTGCAAATTCTACAGAGGTTTACCAAATCACCATTAGAACTCTGATGGTAAAGGTAGGAATATCCTGTGTTAAACTGACAAATAGAAGGTCAAACTTATCATGGACCCATATTTCCCAGTGCTGGCTATCTCTTCACCCACCATAGCCTCCTGTGCCATTTCTACTGATTGCTGAGATACCCATCCACAAACCAAGAGGCAAATACAAAGAAGGCAGTAGTCAATGAATGACCTTATTACTTATGGTCTCCATCATCATTCCTACAGGAACATTAGATATGAGCCAAACCAATATTGTCCTTATCAACAATTCAAGTTTAATTAGCATCTTTAGTAGAACAAAACACCCAAAGTGCTTTACAGGAGATCAATCAAATAAAAAACAGACCATAAAAAGAAATTAGGACAAGTGACCCACACTTGGTCAAAACTGTAAGTACTTGAAGGAGAAAAGAGCTCTAGAAATGTTTACAGATGGAAAGTTCACCTCACCCTTTTTTCATCTGTCCTAGTGAGGAAAACCATCCCAATAACGTCTGCTAGTAAAATGTATATGACATCAACACACTTTGCCTTAGTTCCAATCCATTACTTTCCATTAGTAATTTGCTAGTACTGTACCCGCTACATTTTCCTGCAATATGATTTCCTATCAATCTGAGGATAAATAAGATTTTAACTATTTAACTTCTACCAATCTACAGTGTCACAGCCTGCCCACTCCCTGCTTTTTCCTCAGCATATTTACATCTCTTTATCTTTTTCCACTTTTATTGTTAAATCCATCAATCTGAAGCATCACCTCTTTCCCTTAATGACCTCTGAGTAGTTTCAGCATTTGAACTTTAATTTCAGATTTCCAATTTCTGTGGTATTTTCCTTTGGTAACATTTTAACAGAAATTTGGAGCCTCTGTCAACTGCAATGATGGAAAATGCATTACCTCCCAGGAAGTACATAATGGCTCCATAATAGCTGAATGATAATACTTCCCTAGTATAAAACCCACCCTCTGCGCCAGTGACTGTACAAGATATTAGTCTAGCATTACAATCTATAAAGCCCTTTCTCAGTGCATTACTGATCATTCAGTGTAAGTTGTTAGACAATTGGAAGCACCAGTAATAGCTAATCAAATAAAAGGATCTATCTCAACAACAAAATAGTTACTCATCACCACAGCAGCTTTATATGCAGTATTACACACCCTAATGTGTTCAATGATTGACGAGGGTGATTTCAGAACTTAGAACTGCATGTAATGAAGCAGAATTGCGAGATGGGCTTGTTTTCATTATATTGAAAGAGTTTGAAGAATTATGATGGAGTACAGATCTTTAAAATGCTGAAATAATGTTGATGCCACCAGGATAGAACTAGGAGATAATTTACATGAGGTGCTTAAGGTGATGAGTATCACTCAGTACTCCTAAAATAATTGCCTCACTGTTCTGTGATCTCATGATCTGTAAAATGGCTGAACAATTATAAATTTAATATTATTTCACACCTCATGCTTTTCCTTGTGCATCAATATAGAAGCAGAATTAGGCCATCTGACCCATCAGGTCTGCTCTGCTATTTAATCAAGGTTGATTTATTTTCCCTCTCAAATGCATCTCCCTACCTTCTCCCTGTATGTTTTGAGGCCCTTACTAATCAAAAACCTATGAACCTCTGCTTTATTTATTTATTTTATTTTATTTTTTTTTTGAAGTTCATCAAACAGTTCCGGTAAGATGTATTTCAGACACTGTACATCTATAAATCATAAAATCGTATTTGTCACAAATCTCCACATAATATTTATGAGGTATACACTTAGAAAGGAGAGGAAAGAACCATTGAAAGAAGAAAACTATGTACAAAGTAGGGAGTGACTTTTTTTTACAACATATTCATTGACTTGTGAGAATAAAATCAGGCCTATGAGGTGTTATGTAGTTAAACCATTTTTCCCAGTATGAATCAAATTGTTTCAACTTATGATTAACAGATGCTGTTATCTTCTCCATTTTTTAAATGTCCATTGTAATTTCCAACCATACATTTAAAGTTGGGCTCTCCTGTGATAACCATTTCCTGGTAACCAATGACTTACCCTCCATAGCTGTATGCGGCAATAAATTCCATAGATTCACCACCCTCTGACTAAAGATATTCCTCCCCATCTCTGTTCTGAAGGCACAATCTTCTATTCAGAGGTCTATGCCTTCCAGTCTTAGATTACCCCACAGTTGGAAATATCAACTCCATGCTTACTCTGTCAAGGCCTTTCAACATATGGTAGGTTTCAATGAGATCCCCCTCATTCTTCTAAACTCCATAGAGTACAAGCACAGAGCCATTAAATATTCATCATACATTAACCCTTTTCAATCCTGGGATCATTCTCATAAACCTCCTCTGGACCCTCTACAATGTCAATATATCCTTTCTTAGATATGGGGCCCGAAACTACTCACAATACTCCAAATGTGGTCTGACCAGCACTTTTTAAAAGACTTAGCATTACATCCTTGCTCTCATATTCTAGTCCTCCTAAAATGAATGATAACTTTGCATTTGCCTTCTTCACCATTAACTCAACATACAAGTTAACCTTTAGGGAATACTGCACAAAGCATTCCATGTCTCTTTGTACCTCAGATTTCTGAATTCTCATCCCATTTGGAAAATACTCTACATCTTTATTCCTTCTACCAAAATGCATTACCAAATACATCTCTACTGTATTCCATCTTCCACCTCTTTGTCCATTTTCCTTCTGCAAACTCCCTGCTTCCTCAACACTATCTGCCCCTCAAACTACCTTTAGAACATCTGCAAGCCTGACCACAAATCTATCAATTCTATCATATAATGTGAAAAGTAGCGGACCCAACAACGACCCCTGCAGAACACTGCTAGTCACTGGAGGCAAGCAGGAAAGGTCATCTTTATTTCCACTCTTTGCCTTTTGTCAGTCAGCCAGTCTTCCATTCATGCTAGTGTTTCTCCTGTAATACCATGGACTCTTGTTTTGCAGCCTTATGTGCGACACCTACTCAAGGGCCTTCTGAAAATCCAAGTAAGCAATGTCAACATACTTTGTCTATTCTACCTGTTATGTCCTCAAAGAATTCCAACAAATTTGTCAGGCAAGATTTCACCTTAAAGAAACCATGCTGGTTTTGGCTTGTTTTATCATGTGCCTACAAGTACCCTGAAACCTCGTCCTTAATAGTGGACTCCAACATCTTGCCAACCACTGAAGTCAGGCTAACTGGTTTATAATTTCCTGTCCTTTGCCCCCTCCCTTCTTAAACATTTTGTGATTTTTCCAGTCTAGAATCTAGTGATTCTTTGAAAGATCACCACTAATGCCTCTACAATCTCCTCTACTATCTCTTTCAGAACTTTGGGGTGTAGTCCATCTAGTCCAGGTGACTTGTCCACCTTCAGACCTTCCAGTTTCCCAGGCACCTTTTCCTTAGTGATACACTCACTTCTGCCTCCTGATACTTCAGAATTTCTGGCATGCTTCCACTCCACAGTGAATACTGCTGCAAAATACTTATTCAGTTCATCTACCATTTCCTGGTCCCCATTGCTACCTCTCCAGTGTTATTTTCCTGCAGTTCAACATCCACTTTTGCCTCTCTTTTAGCTTAAGTTCATATTTTATCTTCTTTCTCCTAATTGCTTTATAAGTTTCCTCATATTGTTTTAAAAGCTTCCTAATCCCCTAGCTTCCCACTTTTTTTTTGCAATATTGTATGCCCTCTCCTTTGTTTTTATGCTGTCTTTAACTTCCCTTGTCAGCCATGGTTGCCTTGTCCTCTCTTTAGAATGCTTCCTCTTCTTTAGAATGAACTGAACTGTGTCTTCTGAATTACTCCGAGAGACTCCAGACATTGCTGCTCTACTACCAAACCTGCTAGTGCCCCATTCTAATCAGCTTTGGCCAGCTTCTCTCTCATGCCTCTGTAGTTACCTTTATGCAACTGTAATAACAATACATCCAATTTTTTCTCCCTCTCAAAATGCAGAGTGAGTCTATCATATAAGACCATGAGGTATAGGAACAGAATGAGGCCATTTGATCCATTGTGTCTGCTAGAAACATAGAAAATCGGTGCAGGAGTAGGCCATTTGGCCCTTCGAACCTGCACCACCATTTAGTACGATCATGGCTGATCATCCAACTCAGAACCCTATACTTGCCTTCTCTCCATACCCCCGATCCCGTTAGCCACAAGGGCCTTATCTAACTCCCTCTTAAATATTGCCAATGAACTGACCTCAAATGTTTCCTGTGGCAGAGAATTCCACAGATTCACCACTCTCTGTGTGAAGAAGTTTTTCCTCATCTCAGTCCTAAAAGGCTTCCCCTTTATCCTCAAACTGTGACCCCTCGTTCTGGACTTCCCCAACATCGGGAACAATCTTCCCGCATCTAGCCTGTCCAATCCCTTTAGAAGTTTATACATTTTAATCAGATCCCCCCTCAATCTTCTAAATTCCAGAGAGTATGAGCCTAGTCGATCCAGTCTTTCATCATATGAAAGTCCTGCCGTCCCAGGAATCAATCTGGTGACATACATCAAAGTTGCTGGTGAACGCAGCAGGCCAAGCAGCATCTATAGGAAGAGGCGCAGTCGACGTTTCAGGCCGAGACCCTTCGTCAGAGGCTTTTTTTTTATATATACAGCAAGTTGTAGGAGTGTGCAATAGGTTATCAGGGGTAGTGGTGAGATCAGGCAGTTTGGTTGAGTTTAAGAGGACTTTAGATAGATACAGGAATATCAAGAGCAAAGAGGAATATGGATGATGCACAGAAGGAGGACATATAATATAAATTGGCATCAGGACTGTCACAACATCATGGACTGAATGGCATGCCCTGTGCTGTACTGTTTCTTGTTCTATGTATTTTCAACAGATTCCCCGAGGTGTTATCATTTAGATTGAAATGAATTATCAATGTATCATTTCTGTTATCAGGGGAGCTATAGTAAATCAGGAAATTATTTATATGTGATTTCCTGAGCAGTCTGAGGGCCCTGTGCTTTATTTTTAGTTAAATTATATGTGCTGTTTCCTTGTTCTGTTGTATCCTGTATCTCATGCTAGGATTTAAAATGAAGTTCCATGCTGGGCATTTTTTAGCTTTTGCCATTTCAGTGTCAGCGTGTACAACTAAGCAAGATACGGAAGCTGCCCTGAAATTTTCAAAATCTACAGCTCTCAGCTGTCAAAGTGACAATCTGACAGACTATTAAAGTAACTGCCTTCCATTTCAGGCATTACAGGATGTATGTGTAGCAAGAATGGTTGGCTGTGAACACTATAATTTGCTTCCATGCCTTGAAAAAAGATTAAAGTGACACATACATCTGCTATTTTTCTCATCTTATGAGCTGGCAGGCAATTCTGAAAACTCTGACTTTAAAAGGTTGTGACAATAAAACTTGAAAGCTGATCAAATACTGACTCCTGCAACACTGAAAACCAAAAGTTATCAGATGATTTATTCCTATATAAGGATTTCTTGTAAACTAGGTTGGAGAAACCAGAAACATTTAAAACAAAGCTGAAATTCTAATTAAAATGGTAACAAGATGTTATTTGGAAAAAGTCCCTGTGTAGAGTCAAACAGAACTGAAATATTTGATCTCTTTGCTATCTGGCTTACGTACATTCATGGAAATGATTTTTGTCTTTTGAAGGATCTTAAAGAAATGCATATGAAAAATATTTTTCAGCATTCTCGTAATTCAGAAAGAAAAAAGAACAATATTTTTCCTTTGCGATTATCTGCTAAACAAAAACAAGCCATTGGGGTATATTTTTGAATGATGTACTAAAATACTGACAAGTGTTGAGACTTTTGTTTCTTCTACTTTTACCAGTTAGGCCTAATTGCAAGAAAGAATTACAATGCATATTTTCCAAATTCCTTAGGAAATATTCAAAGTAAATTTATTTTCAAAATATGTATATGTTACAATATAGAGATGCGTTTTATTGCAGGCATTTACAGGGAAAAAAAACAAAGCAATTTTACAAAAAAAACTACATAATCAAAAAGACTGACAAATACAATTGTGCAAAAGCAGACAAACAGTACAAATAAAAATAATACTAAGAACACGATTTGTAAAGAGTCCTTGAAAGAGAGTGTCTGTGTTGTAAACTCAATTCAGAGTAGTGGCAAATGAAGTTGTCCACACCAGTTCAGGAGGCTGATGGTTGTAGTCTAATAGTTGTTCCTGAATCTGGTGGTATGGTCTAATGGTATTGAGTTCTCTGTCTGCAAAGCCCTAAGCTCAAAAGGAGATTTTAAGCCCTATTGAGTATAGGTATATACAGGCACCCTCATTATATACTGTATACGTCTACTCTTTAAGGTCTAGCTTACTTCCCTGTCTCGTCTCTGCAATAAGGTCTATCTACCAATGCCCACTGCTTGAGTGGTGGTTCTCCCCTCCCTACCATTGAGGAGATACTTTCACTAATGAAGTATTTTAAACACAGTTTATTTTATTTTTAATGTTAAGTGTTTAATTTTAGACAAATAGTTCTTAACACACATTTAACACTCACAAAGGATTTCTGATTTACGAAAGATTTCCAAACACAGATACAATTCTTATGAACTAAAAGAACATGCCGAGGAGTTGGAGACAAATAAGTCGTCCATCCCAGAAACGGAAGGCCGACAATCAATCCCAATGCTCATACCGTCTTCCTACTGGATGATATTACCTGCATATGATGTTTTCCAGGTACCTTCTCACAGATGGTCTATAAGTTTCTGGCGACAATGGGGCAAATGACTAAGCTGTAGTTGCCTGTAGGCCAATTAACAGAGTCCCATTGTCTTCATTCATTTGGCTAATGCAAACAGGGAGTCTCATGGTCACTTCACTTGGCAAACCACATCTAATAGCAGACAGCACCCCTCCCTTTATCCTTCACTGCTGTGGGCAAGCACCGCATGCTCTGCAATAATGTTTGCAAAGCTGTGCTTTTAACTTCAGACTGATTTCTTCTTGCAATTTACATTAAGAACTGAAGACTGATTCTTGTTTACAACAAGAAGCTGAGCAAGGAATATTTGTTAGTAGTTTAACTTTGTCACAAACAACTCTGACCCTTTAGAAAGGACATGCTGCTGCAATAGAAAGCTGAGGTCAACATTAAGCCACTCAGGCCCCAGAAAATAAATATCCACCACAGTAGGAACTAAGGCTTCTGTACTTCCTGTCCGATGGTGAGGTAGTAAGGTAAGGGCATGGCTTGGATCAGGATCACAGTCAAGTTTAGTATCACCAGTATATGTGTGAAATGAGTTAACTTCGTGGCTGCAGTACAATGTAATAATTAGTATGCAAACTTAAAACATATGGTATTGAGGGTACGGTATTGATGTGGATAGAGAATTGGTTGGCAGACAAGAAGTAAAGAGTGGGAATAAATGGGGCCTTTTCAGAATGGCAGGCAGTGACTAGTGGGGTACCGCAAGGCTCAGTGCTGGGACCCCAGTTGTTTACAATATATATTAATGACTTAGACGAGGGAATTAAATGCAGCATCTCCAAATCTGCGGATGACACAAAGCTGGGCGGCAGTGTTAGCTGTGAGGAGGATGCTAAGAGGATGCAGGGTGACTTGGATAGGTTAGGTGAGCGGGCAAATTCATGGCAGATGCAATTTAATGTGGATAAATGTGAGGTTATCCACTTTGGTAGCAAAAACAGGAAATATTATCTGAATGGTGGCCGATTAGGAAAAGGGGAGGTGCAACGAGACCTGGGTGTCATTGTACACCAGTCATTGAAAGTGGGCATGCAGGTACAGCAGGTGGTGAAAAAGGCGAATGGTATGCTGGCATTCATAGCAAGAGGATTCGAGTACAGGAGCAGGGAGGTACTACTGCAGTTGTACAAGGCCTTGGTGAGACCACACCTGGAGTATTGTGTGCAGTTTTGGTCTCCTAATCTGAGGAAAGACATTCTTGCCATAGAGGGAGTACAAAGAAGGTTCACCAGATTGATTCCTGGGATGGCAAGACTTTCATATGATGAAAGAATGGATCAACTAGGCTTATACTCATTGGAATTTAGAAGATTGAGGGGGGATCTTATTGAAACATATAAAATTCTAAAGGGATTGGACAGGCTAGATGCAGGAAGATTGTTCCTGATGTTGGGGAAGTTCAGAATGAGGGGTCACAGTTTGAGGATAAAGGGGAAGCCTTTTAGGACCGAGATTAGGAAAAACTTCTTCACACAGAGAGTGGTGAATCTGTGGAATTCTCTGCCACAGGAAACAGTTGAGGTCAGTTCATTGGCTATACTTAAGAGGGAGTTAGATATGGCCCTTGTGGGTAAAGGGATCAGGGGGTATGGAGAGAAGGCAGGTACAGAGTTCTGAGTTGGGTGATCAGCCATGATCATACTAAATGGCAGTGCAGGGCCAAATGGACTACTCCTGCACCTATTTTCTATATTTCTAATAGAGAAAAAACTATGAATTACAGTAACAATATATAATAGTTAAATTAAGTAATTAGTGGAAAAAATAGGAAATAAAAAAGTAGTGCGATAGAGTTCATGGGTTCAATGTCCATTCAGATAATCAGATAGTAGAGGGGGGAAAAAAGTGTTCCTGAATCATTGTGTGTGTGCCTTCAGGCTTCTGTTCCTCTGTCCTGATGGTAGCAATGAGAAGAGGGCATGTCCTGGGTGGTAGGGTCTTTAATGATGGATGCCACGTTTCTGAGGCACTGCTCCTTGAAGATGTCCTGGACACTACAGAGGCTAGTGCCCATGATCGAGCTGACTGTTTACAACTCTCTGCAGCTTACTTCGATGCTGTGCGGTAGCACCCCCCCCCCCCCCAACCCCAATACCAGATGGTGATGCAGCCAGTTAGAATGCTCTCCACGATGCATCTGTAGAAATTTGTGAGTGTTTTTTAATGACATTTGAAACCTCCTCAAACCCCAAATGAAATATAGCTGATGTGGTGCCTTCTTTATATCTGCATCATTATGTAGCTATAAAGATTAGATCCTCAGATAAATTGACACACAGGAACTTGAAATTGCTCACTGTTTCCACTTCTGATCCCTCTATGACTGGTGTGTTTTCCCTCATCTTACCCTTTCTGAAGTCCACAATCAGATCTTTGATCTTACTGATGTTGAAAGCAAGGTTGTTGTTGCGACACCACACAACCTTCGATGGTGGAAATTCTGATGATGATGCTGCTTTCTTGTTGAAATGCTCAACGTAAGTGCACTTAGTGGTGGAGAGGACTTCTCCACTGATGGACTGGGGTGTACCCATCACTTTGTATAGCCTTTCCTGTTCCTGGGCATTAATCCATTTGATATTGTTTA
Organism: Mobula hypostoma; assembly: GCF_963921235.1. Taxonomy (NCBI): domain Eukaryota; kingdom Metazoa; phylum Chordata; class Chondrichthyes; order Myliobatiformes; family Myliobatidae; genus Mobula; species Mobula hypostoma. Next base: position 51,856,723 of record NC_086098.1, on the reverse strand, counting down.
GAGTTGTATTTTGTAGATGCATCATCTTAGTAGAATGAAAAGGTGGAGTAATTGAATAAATGTTTAGCAAACCTCCTCTGACTGTACAGGAGATATTATTGAAAGTATTTGTGTATATATAAGAGTGAAACCATTTGAAGGTAGACCAGTGAGGCTGGAAGAAGCGGGGAGGATGCAAGTGGAAGGTGACGGGACCAATGTCAAATGTCGAGAAAAATAATAAAATCCTGTCACAGTCACAGAAAAAGAAATTCGGAGATTTTGGAAGAAAATATTCAAAATAGCACAATATTTTGGAAAAGATTGAGGTTCCATGAGGTTGTTGGTTTGAAGGCTGTGATATAAAATACAATTTAATTTTTGCATTGGAATAAGGGATATCTATTAGAGATAAGTAGTACAGAACAGAATCAGGTTTAATATTGCCAGCATATGTCATGAAATTTGTTGTTATGTGGCAGCAGTACATCGCAATACATAGTAATAAAACTATAAATTACAGTAAGTATGGATTTTTTTGTGTTGGCACGTGGCCAAGTGGTTAAGGCGTCGGTCTAGTGATTTGAAGGTCGCTAGTTCGAGCCTCAGCTGAGGCAGCGTGTTGTGTCCTTGAACAAGGCACTTAACCACACATTGCTCTATGACGACACTGGTGCCAAGCTGTATGGATCCTAGTGCCCTTCCCTTGGAGAACATCGGTGGCGTGGAGAGGGGAGACTTGCAGCATGGGCAACTGCCGGTCTTTCATACAACCTTGCCCAGGCCTGCACCCTGGAAACCTTCCAAGGTGCAAATCCACGTCTCACGAGACTAATGGATGCCTATAAAAAATATTTATTTTTTAAAAAGTTAAATTAAATAAGATGCAAAAGGAGAAAAAAGAAAGTAGTGAGGTAATGTTCATGAGTTCAATGTCCATTAGAAATCTGAAAGTAGAGGGGAAGAAGCTGTTCCTGAATCATTGGGTATGTGCCTTCAAGCTTCTCACTAATGGTAATAAATGAGAAGAGGGATGTCCTGGGTTATGGAGGTCCTTAATAATCTATGCAGCCTTTCTGAGGCACCACTCCTTGAAGATGTCCTGGATACTGGGGAGGCTAGTGCCCAAGATGGAGGTGACTGAGTTCACAACTTCCTGTAGCTTATTTTGATCCAGTGCAGTGATAATCCCCCCCATCCCCACCATACTAAATGGTGATGCAGCCAGTTACCATGCTCTCCATGGTACATCTCTAGAAATTTGCTAGTGTGTTTAGTGACATGCCAAATGCCCTCAAATTCCTTATGAAATTTAGCTGCGGTTGTGCCTTCTTTGTAATTGCATCAATATGTTGGGCCCAGGTTAGATCCTCAGAGACGCCCAGGAACTTGAAATTGTTCACCCTGTCGGTAAAACATATACCTCGTGATTTTGCAAATTATGAAAAAAGTTCATCATTCAATATTTTTCTTTCAGTATTATTGTATCTAGAGATAAAGAAGTAATTTCGTTAGCAAAAACAACAGGAATTCTGCAGATGCTGGAAATTCAAGCAACACACATCAAAGTTGCTGGTGAACGCAGCAGGCCAGGCAGCATCTCTAGGAAGAGGTACAGTCGACGTTTCAGGCCGAGACCCTTCGTCAGGACTAACTGAAGGAAAAGTTAGTAAGAGATTTGAAAGTTGGAGGGGGAAGGGGAGATCCAAAATGATAGGAGAAGACAGGAGGGGGAGGGATGGAGCCAAGAGCTGGACAGGTGATAGGCAGAAGGGATACGAGAGGATCATGGGACAGGAGGTCCGGGAAGAAAGACGGTGGGGGGAGGAACCCAGAGATGGCAAGGGGTATATTCATAGCCTCCAACCTGATGGCATGAACATCGACTTCTCTAACTTCCGCTAATGCCCCACCTCCCCCTCATACCCCATCTGTTATTTATTTTTATACACATTCTTTCTCTCACTCTCCCTTTTCTCCCTCTGTCCCTCTGAATATACCCCTTGCCCATCCTCTGTGTCCCCCCCCCCCGTCTTTCTTCCTGGACCTCCTGTCCCATGATCCTCTCATATCCCTTTTGCCAATCAACTGTCCAGCTTTTGGCTCCATCCCTCCCCCTCCTGTCTTCTCCTATCATTTTGGATCTCCCCCTCCCCCTCCCACTTTCAAATCTCTTACTCACTCTTCCTTCAGTTAGTCCTGACGAAGGGTCTCGGCCTGAAACGTCGACTGTGCCTCTTCCTAGAGATCCTGCCTGGCCTGCTGCGTTCACCAGAAACTTTGATGTTCATAAGCAAAAAGTACCTTTTCTGGGCTGCAAGATTTGGTAAACTATAAATGTCTGAAATGTGGCTGCATTTTCAAATTTAATATAATGAATGATCCAAGTGATAGTATTTTTATCTAATCAGAAATATCCCACTCACAGTCATTGTGCACTGCCTACATACTTATGGTCCTACATTAATGCTAATATAAAATATTACCATAACTGCTGCTACTGTGTATTTAACATTGCTCTTTGAAATCTGGTTATCTTTTAATATTAGAGAATTTGGAATTATGTTATACGTTGGTTTGAAAGCTTATTAACCCGAAGAAATGCAAGCTTCCCTTGTTATTGGATTGTCCATGAAACTTCCTGGTTGACATGGCCCCACAGCAGAAATCTGCCTTTTGACATAATGAGCTTTTGTAACATAGTTATGATTCATCAGACAGGTCAGGCAGAGAGAGAGAGAGAGGGAGAAAAGGATAGATATTCAAAACAAAGGAGTACTCCAAGACTCTGGATGAAGAGCTAGGTTTGTAATGTACTGGGGGTGATGTGATGAGCCAGATAATCATCATTTGTGCTGTAAGAGTCTATGATTTCACACTGCTATCAGTCAATGAACAAGATGTTCTAAATCCTCAAACAATGTTGAATAAGGATAGTTATGGGTTTGGCAAGTCACCAAAAATGTGTCTGTCAGAGCTTAAACTTCTTAAACAAAACTTTTTGTATGTATGATTCTTGGTTTCTCTAGTGACAGAAAGCACTGTATTTAGCCTATTGTCAACTAATACTCTGTTTTGCCACTCCAAAACGGAAAACTAACTGGAGGAAAAACAAGGGAGTCTGGAATGTGAGTATAAGTTTGTTTTTACTTAAAGCGAAGCATGAACGTATGATGTGGTGGTGTGATGACATATGACACTTACATACTCTTGCATATAACCCGTAATGAAGTGATTAAATGAACTAGAATGCTTAATCAAACCATATATTTACAATGCTATTCAAATATTAAATACACAACACAACATTTAATTGGTGTGGTGGATTTCTTACACTTGTGAGGTAGCATCTTTCCTGACAAGAGGTGTCAGTCTATTTGGCAGGTGAGACTTGTGCCTGTGAGCCAATCTCAGGTTCTGGGGCCTCCACCACGGTGGGTGTAGGAGTTAACTCTGGGACTACAGGAAGTGGTTCTGACAGCTCTGGATACTTTTCTCCTGGATTTGTTGGCATCCCAAACTGTGCATGGCAAGCTCCAGAGGACAGAAATATAGAAAACCTACAGCACAATATAGGCCCTTCGGCCCACAAAGTTGTGCAGAACATGTCCCTACCTTAGACATTACTAGGCTTATCTATAGCCCTCTATTTTTCTAAGCTTCATGTACCTATCCAAAAGTCTCTTAAAAGACCCTATTCTATCTGTCTCCACCACTCATCACTCTCTAAGTAAAAAAACTTACCCCTGACATCTCCTCTGTACTTACTCCCCAGCACCTTAAACCTGTGTCCTCTTGTGGCAACCATTTCAGCCCTGGGAAAAAGCCTCTGACTATCCACACAATCAATGCCTCGCATCATCTTATGCACCTCTATCAGGTCACCTCTCATCCTCCGTCACTCCAAGGAGAAAAGGCCGAGTTCACTCAACCTATTCTCATAAGGCATGCTCCCCAATCCAGGCAACATCCTTGTAAATCTCCTCTGCACCCTTTCTATGGCTTCCACATCCTTCCTGTAGTGAAGCCACCAGAACTAAGCACAGTACTCCAAGTGGGGTCTGATCAGGGTCCTATATAGCTGCAACATTACCTCTCATCTCCTAAATTTAATTCCACAATTGATGAAGGCCAATAAACCGTCTGCCTTCTTAACCACAGAGTCAATCTGCTCAGCTGCTTTGAGTGTCCTGTAGACTCGGACCCCAAGATCCCTCTGATCCTCCACATTGCCAAGAGTCTTACCATTAATACTATATTCTGCCATCATATTTGACCTACCAAAATGAACCACTTCACACTTCTCTGGGTTGAACTCCATCTGCCACTTCTCAGCCCAGTTTTGCATCCTTATCAATGTTCCGATGTAACCTCTGACAGCCCTCCACACTATCCACAACACCTCCAACCTTTGTGTCATTAGCAAACTTACTAATCCATCTCTCCACTTCCTCATCCAGATCATTTATAAAAATCACGAAGAGTAAGGGTCCCATAACAGATCCCTGAGGCACTCCACTGGTGACTGACCTCCATGCAGAACATGACCCGTCTACAACCACTCTTTGCCTTCTATGGGCAAGCCAACTTCTGGATCCACAAAGCAATGTCCCCTTGGATCCCATTCCTCCTTACTTTCTCAATAAGCCTTGCATGAGGTACCTTATCAAATGCCTTGCTGAAATCCATATACACTACATCTACTACTCTTCCTTCATCAATGTGTTTAGTCACATCCTCAAAAAAAATTCAATCAGGCTCGTAAGGCACGACCTGCCCTTGACAAAGCCATGCTGGCTATTCCTAATCATATTATACCTCTCCAAATTTTCATAAATTCTGCCTCTGAGGATCTTCTCCATCAACTTACCAACCACTGAGGTAGGACTCACTGGTCTGTAATTTCCTGGGCTATCTCTACTCCCTTTTTTGAATAAAGGAACAACATCCGCAACCCTCCAATCCTCTGGAACCTCTCCCGTCCCCATTAATGATTCAAAAATCATTGCCAGAGGCTCAGCAATCTTCGCCCTCACCTCCCAAAATAGGCTGGGGTACATCTCATCCGGTCCCGGCAACTTATCCAACTTGATGCATTCCAAAAGCTCCAGCACATCCTCTTTCTTAATATCTACATGCTCAAGCTTTTCAGTCTGCTGCAAGTCATCACTACAATCACCAAAATCCTTTTCCATAGTGAATACTGAAGTATTCATTAAGTATTTCTGCTATTTCCTCCGGTTCCATATATACTTTCCCACTGTCACACTTGATTGGTCCTATTCTTTCACATTTTATCCTCTTGCTCTTCACATGCCTGTAGAATGCCTTGGGATTTTCCTTAATCCTACTTGCCAAGGCCTTCTCATGGCCCCTTCTGGCTCTCCTAATTTCCTTCTTAAGCTCCTTCCTATTCGCTTTATAATCTTCTAGATCTCTAACATTACCTTGCTCACTGAACCTTTTGTAAGCTTTTCTTTTCTTCTTGACTAGATTTATTACAGCCTTTGTACACAACGGTTCCTGTACCCTACCATAACTCCCCTGTCTCATTGAAACGTACCTATGCAGAACTCCACATAAATATGCCCTGAACATTTGCCACATTTCTTCCGTACTTTTCTCTGAGAACATCTGTTTCAAATTTAAGCCTCCAATTTCCTGCCTGATAGCCTCATAACTCCCCTTACTTCAATTAAACGCTTTTCTAACTTGTCTGTTTCTATCTCTCTCCAATGCTATTGTAAAGGAGATAGAATTATGATCACTATCTCCAAAATGCTCTCCCACTGAGAGATCTGATACCTGACCAGGTTCATTTCCCGATACCAAATCAAGTACAGCCTCTCTTCTTGTAGGCTTATCTACATATTTTGTCAAGAAACTTTCCTGAACACACTTAACAAACTCCACCCCATCTAAACCCCTTGCTCTAGGGAGATGCCAATCGATATTTGGTAAATTAAAATCTCCCATCACGACAACTCTTATTATTACACCTTTCCAGGATCTGTTTCCCTCTCTGCTCCTTGATATCCCTGTCACTATTGGGCGGCCTATAAAAAACACCCAGTAAAGTTATTGACCCCTTCCTGTTCCGAACCTCCACCCACAGAGACTCCTTAGATAATCCCTCCATGGCGTTCACCTTTTCTGCAGCCATGACACTATCTCTGATCAACAGTGCCACGCCCCCACCTCTTTTGCCTCCCTCCCTGTCCTTTAAGAAACATCTAAAACCCGGTACTTGAAGTAACCATTCCAATCCCTGAGCCATCCAAGTCTCCGTAATGGCCACCATATCATAGGTCCAAGTACTGATCCACGCTCTAATCTCATCCACTCTGTTCACAACACTCCTTGCGTTAAAATAGACGCATCTCAAATCTTCAGTCTGAGCCCGTCTCTTCTCTTTCACCTGCCTATCCTCCCTCTTGCACTGTCTACAAGCTTTCTCTATTTGTGAGCCAACCTCCTCTTCCCCAGTCTCTTCAGTTCGGTTCCCACCCCCCAACAATTCTATTTTAAGCTCTCCCCAGTAGCCTTAGCAAACCTCCCCGCCACATGGATAATGTGGATCATAATAAGTGTCTGACATCACTATTTCCTTTACCTTTTGGAAAGCCACCTCACACTGCTTCATCCGTTCCCATCTCTTCCCAATCTGTAGTAATGAGTTCAAGGGGTGGAAAACAATAGCCAGTTTTGGCAGGAGCCTGCTATAGTAGTTGACAAATCGTAAAAAAGCCACAAATGTGACATAGCCTTGGGGCATCCACCACTTCTTGAATTTTCTCAGCAAACTTGTGTAAATTCTTGAGTGTCAATGGAGTGACCATAGTTAGTGATGTCTGATCTAAAGAATTCACACTTGTTGCGTCATGCACTGAGGCCATAATCTTCTAATCTTTTTAACACTATTTTGAGATTTTGGAGATGCTCCTTGTCATCCTTACCAGTAACAATGACATTATCCAGGTAATGCTGAGTGCCTGGGCAACCTTGCAGCACCTGGTACATAACTTTCTGTCAGAGTGCAGGTGCAGATGTCACTCCAAAAATAAGCCTATTATAGTGATAAAGCTCTTTGTGCATGTTTATGATGAGAAACACTTTGAACTCTTCTTCCATCTCTGTGTGTAGGTAGGCCTCAGCTAAGTCCTCTTTGCTGGTGGTTTCCCTCCAGAAAGGTTTGCAAAGATATCCTCTCTTCTGGGTAGAAGATATTGATCTACTTTCAGTACTGGGTTGATGGTGACCTTAAGATCACCACAGACCCTGACAAACCCATTCTTCTTGGCCACTGGGCTCCACTCAACCTTGGAAATAACTCCTTCAGCCTCCATTCGATCTAGCTCTCTGGCTACTTTATCAGGGATGATAAAAGGAACCAGATGGTCTTTCTAAAACTAGGTGTTGCATTTTAAGGTAACACTATTTTACCCTTGATATGTTTCAGTTTTCCAATGCCATCAATGAATACTACTGTGGCATCATCCAGTGTCTCCCTTTATTCACTTTCAGTTGACTCTATTGTAAAAGATGCTGCATGCAATTAGTGATTGGATCTCCATTCAAATTGTAGTTGGAATAAATGACATAGCTGTAGTTGCTTGCTTTAATGTAAGCCGATTAACATAGCCCTATTGTCTGTCTTTTTTCATTTGGCTAATGCAAACACAAAGTCTCATGGTCACTTCACTTTGCAATCTACATCACCTTTCATAGAAACATAGAGAACCTACAGCACAATACAGCCCCTTCAGCCCACAAAGCTGTGCCAAAATTGTATTTGCTTTAGAATCTTCCTCGTGTTACCCATAGCCCTCTATTTTTCTAAGCTCCATGTATCTATTCAGGAGTCTCTTAAAAGACCCTATTGTATCTGCCTCCACCACCGTCGCCAGCAGCCAATTTCATGCACTCTCCACTCTCTGCAGGGGAAAAAAGCCTCACCACTGACATCTCTTCTGTACCTACTTCCAAGCTCCTTAAAACTGTGTCCCCTCCCCTACTGCTCAGGATGACTAGCCTGAGGTCTGTAACACTGTATGCAAAGCTGTACTTTTCACTTCAAACTGATACTGCTAGCAATTTACATTAAGAACTGAAGACTGGCTCCTGTTTGCAATAAGAAGTGGAGCAAGGAAGTTTTACTTTGTCACTAACAACTTAGACTCTTTGGAAAGGCCACACTGCTGCAGTAGATAGCTGAGATCAGCATTAAGCCCCTCAAGCCCTGGAAATAAATACCCACCACAGTGGGAACTAAGGCTTCTGAGGTAGTAGGGAGAAGAGGGGACGGCTTGGATGTGGAGTTTTTGATGATGCTGCTTTCCTGTGGAAATGCTCCATATAAACGTACTCAATGGTGGAGAGCACTTTTCCAGTGATAGATTGATGTGTATCCATCACTTTCTATAACTTTTTCCATTCCTGGGCATTAGTGCATCCATAATATTCCATACTGTTTAGAGTTGCATTTTGCAGATGAATCATCTTGGTGGAATAGAAATGTAGAGTTATTGGATAAATGTGTAGCAGACCTCCTCTGAATGTACAGGAGACATTATTGAAAGTATTTGTATCTAAAGATGCAAGTGGAAGGTGACGGGATCAATGTCAAATGTCGAGAAGCAATAATACAATCCTGTCAGTCACAAAAAATATAACTCATAGGTACCATTGCAGTCCACCAAGAACCAGAATGAAAGATATGGATCTGAAAACAAATTCAAAGGCATTGAATGAAAGTGTTCAAAATGGCACAGTATTTTGGAGAAGATTGAGGTTCCATTAGCTTGTTAGTTTGAGGCTGTGATATAATATACAATAGTACATGATACAATTTCATTTTCACATTGGAATAAGGGATACCAATTAGAGACAATTTCTTTATAGGTAATTAGTACAGAACAGAATCAAATTTAATATCATTGGCATTTGTTGTTATGTGGCAGCAGCATATTGCAGTGTGGGCACGTGGCCAAGTGGTTAAGGCATTGGACTAGCAACCTGAAGGTCATGAGTTCAAGCCTCTGCCGAGGCAGTGTGTTGTGTCCTTGAGCAAGGCACTTAACCACACAGTGCTCTGCAACGGCTTTGGTGCCAAGCTGTATCGGCCCTTGCCCTTCTCTTGGACAACATCGGTGGCATGGAGAGGGGAGACTTGCAGCATGGGCAACTGCTGGTCTTCCATACAACCTTGCCCAGGCCTGTGCCCTGGAAAGTGAAGACTTTCCAGGCGCAGATCCATGGTCTCACAACACTAACGGATGCCTCTCTAATATTGTAATACATAATAATAAAACTGAAAATGACAGCAAGTATATATTTTTTAAAAAGTTAAATTAAATAAGTACTGAAAATAGGAAAAAAAAGTAGTGAGGTGGTGTTCATGAGTTCAATGTCCATTTAGAAATCTGATGGCAAAGGGGAAGAAGTGGTTTCTGAATCATTGACTATGTGTTTTCAGGCTCCCATACCTTCTACCTGATGGTAACAAAGAGAAGAGGGCATGTCCTGGGTGGTGGGGGTCTTTAATGATGGACACGCCTTTTTGAGGCACCATCCCTTGAACATGCTTGAGATGCTGGGGAGGCCAGTGCCCATGATTGAGATGGCTGGGTTTACAACTTTCTGTAGCTTATTTCGATCAAGTGCAGTGCCCCCCTCCTGAAATACCAGATAGTGATGTTACCAGTTAGAATGTTCCCCACAGTACATCTGCAAAAATTTGCGAGTGCCTTTGGTGACATACCAAATCTCCTCAAACTCCTAATGAAATAGAGCTGCTGTCGTGCTTTCTTTGTAACTGCATTGATATGTTGGGCCCACAATAGATCTTCAGAGATGCTGACATCCAGGAACTTGAAATTGCTCACCCATCTGAGTAATAATTTTGAAAATTATGAAAAGAAATTCACTCAATAATTTCCCTTCAGCATTATTGTATCCAGAGATAAAGGAGTAATTTTGTTAGGGAAAAAATCCATTCTGGGCAGCAAGATTTGGCAAACTATAGAAGGCTGAAATATGGCTGCATTTTCAAATTTAATATAGTTAACAATCCAAGTGATAGCATTTTTATCTAATCAGAAATATCCCACTCACAGTCATTGTGCACTGCCTACATACTTATGGTCCTACGTTAATGCTAATATAAAATATTACCATAGCTCTTTGAAATCTGGTTATCTTTTAATATTAGAGATTTTGGAATTATGTTATGCGTTGGTTTGAAAGCTTATTAACCTGAAGGAATGCAAGCCTCCCTTGTTATTGGATTGTATGTGAAACTTCCTGGTGGACATGGGCCCACAGCAGAAATCTGCCTTTTGATGTAATGAGCTTTTGTAACATAGTTTTGGTTCATCAAAGAGGTCAGGCAGAGACAGAGAGGGAGAAAAGGATAGATATTCAAAACAAAGGAGTAGTCCAGGACTTTGGATGAAGAGCTGTGTTTGTAACACACTGGGAGTGATGTGAAGAAGTTCAAAGTTCAATGTAAAATTTATTATTGGAGTACATGTATGTCACCACATACAACTTTGAGATTCTTTTACTGTGGGCATACTCAGCAAGAATATAGGATAAACAGGATCAATGAACAACAAACTACAACTGCAAATACAAATAAAAAGCAAAAAATAACGGGAGTATGAAATAACAAGATAAAGCGTGTTTAAAGTGAGACCATTGCTTCTAGAAACACCAAAATAAAATGAGCATAGTTATCCCCTTTTGTTCAAGAGCCTGACGTTTGAGGGATAGTAACTGTGCATGAATCTGGTGGTGTGAGTCCTGAAGGACTTGTTCCTCCTACATGATGACAGCAGTGAGAAAAGAGCAAGGCTTGGGTGGAGAGGATCTTTGATGAAGGATGCTGCTTTTCTACAGCAATATTTCACGTAGAAGTGCTCCATGGTTGGAAGGGTTTTACCTGTGATGTGGTATGAATCCACTACCTTTTTGTAGAATTTCCCACTCAAAGGCATTGCTGTTCCCAAACCAGGCCATAATGCAGTCAGTCAGCACACCAGAAGTAGAATGAATGTAGTTATCCCCTTTGTTCAAGAGCCTGATGGTTGAGGGGTAATAACTTTATCTTTTCTCCAGTTTAAGTTCTTAGCTGAGTATCTGCAGGCTCCAGTTCTGCATCTTTGAAATGTCTTTCAAACTCATTTTGTGGAATGACTGAGACATACTTCAGTTAACTCTTGTGCATTTGAATATCTTTCCAATATAGCCAGCCATTTCTGCCTTTTATAAATTTATAAGACCATAAGACATAGGAGCAGAATTAGGCCATTTTGGCCCTTCAAGTCCACCCCACTATTTCATCATGGCTGATCCATTTTTCCTCTCAATCTACTGTCTTCCCCATATCCTTTCATGCCTTGACCAATCACGAATCTATCAACCTCTCCTTTAAAAATACACACAAACTTGGCCTCCACAGCTGCCAGTGACAAAGAATTCCACAAATTTGCTGGATTTGGCTAACAAAATTTCTCTTCATCGCTGTTCTAAAAGGTCACCTCTCTATTTTGAGGCTGTGTCCTCTGGTCTTAGACTCTCCCACCATAGGAAACATTGACTCCATATCCACCTTATTAAGGCCTTTCACCATTTGATAGGTTTCAATGAGGTCACCCCTCATTCTTCTGAATTCCAGTGAATACAGGCCCAGAGCCATCAAATGCTCTTCATCTGAAAAGCCGTTCAAACCTAAGTCATATTCGTAAACATTCTTCGAACCCTCTCCAGCACATCCTTTCTAAGATAAGGGGCTCAAAATTGCTTTCCAAAGTCTCAACATTACATCCTTGCTTTTATATTCTAGTCCTTTTGAAATTATTGCTAGCATCACATTTGCCTTCCTCAACATAGACTCAATCTGCAAATTAATCTTTAGGGAATCCTGCATAAGGACTCCCAAGTCCCTTTGTGCTTCAGATTCTTGTATTTTCTTTCCATTTTGAAAATAGTCAACCCTGTCATTTCTTCTACCAAAGTGTATGACCATACATTTCCCGACACTTTATTCCATCTGTCAACTTTTTGCCCTTTCTCCTAATTTCTCTTATGTCCTTCTGTAGCCTCTCTACTTCGTCAAAGCTACCTGCTTCTCCACTTATCTTCATATTGTCTGCAAACTTTGCAACAAAGCCATCAATTCTATCCTCCAAATCATTGACATATAACGTAAAAAGAATCGCTGCCAGCACAGCCCCCGTGGAAGTCCACTAGTCATCGGCTGCTGGCCAGAAAAGGCTCTCTTTATTCCCACTCTTTGCCTCCTGCCAATCAGTCACTGCTTTATCCATGCTAGACTCTTTCCTGTAATACCATGGGCTCGTAGTTTGTTAAAAATGCGTATGTGTGGCACCTTGTCAAGTCCTTCTGAAAATTCAAGTGCGCAACATCAACTGCTTCTCCTTTGTCTATCTTGTTTGTTATTTCTTTCAAGAATTCCAACAGATTTGTCAGGCAAGATTTTCTGTTAAGGAAACCATGCTGACTACAGCCTGTTGCATCACGTGCCTCCAAGCACCCTGAAAGCACATCCTTAACAATCAACTCCAACATCTTCCCAGCCATTGTGGTCAGACTAACTGGCCCATAGTTTCCATTCTTCTGCCTCTCTCCCTTCTTGAAGAGTGGATAGACTTTTGTAATTTTCCTGTCTTCTTGAACCAATCCAGAATCTAGTGATTCTTGAAAGATCATTACTAATGCCTCCATAAGCTCTTCAGACATCTCTTTTAGAACACTGGGGTGTAGGCCATCTGGTCCAGGTGACTTATCTAGCATCAGACCTTTCAGTTTATATTTTTATATATATATATATACACACACACACACACACACACACACACATACAGTTTCCCAAGAACCTTCTCCCTAGAAATGGTAACTTCACACACTTCATGCTCCCCAACACCTGGAACTTCCACCATACTGCTAGTGTCTTCCACAGTGAAGACTGATGTAAAATACCTATTCTCTTCGTCCGCCATTTCCTTGTCCCCATTATCTCTCTAGCATCATTTTCCAGCTGTCCAACATCCACTTTCGCCTCTTCTACACTTTATGTATCTGAAAAAACTTCTAGTATCCTCTTTAATATTATTAGCTAGCTTATTTTTGTATTCCATCTTTGCCGTAATGTTTTTTTAGTTGCCTTCTGTTGGTTTTTAAAAGCTTCCCAATCCCCTAACTTCCCATTAATTTTGTTCTATTATGTCCTCTCTTTGGCTTTTATGCTGGCTTTGACCTCCCTTATCAGCCACGGTTTGTCATCTTGCCTTTGGAATATGTGTCCTGTGCCTTCTGAATTGCTTCCAGAAATTCCAGCAATTGCTGATCTGTCGTCATCCCTGCCAGTGTTCTTTTCCAATCAATTCTGGCCAACACCTCTCTCATACCTCTGTAATTCCCTTTACTCCACTGTAATACTGATACATCTGACTTCAGATCCTCCTTCTCAAATTTCAAGGTGAATTCAATCATATTATGATCACTTGATGCTAAGTGTCCTTTTAGTTTAAGCTCTCTAATCAATTCCAGTTCATTGCACAGCACCCAGTCCAGAATATCCAATCCCCTGGTGGGCTCCACCACAAGCTGCTCTAAAAAGCCATCTTGTAGGCACTCTAGAAATTCCCCCTCTTGGAATCCAGCACCAACATGATTTTCCCAATCTACCTGCATATTAAAATCACCCATGACAGTAGTAGCATTACCTTATGGTATGCATTTTCTATCTCCTATTGTAACTCCCAGACCACATTCTTACTACTATTTGGGGGTCTGTATACAACTCCCATGCAGTTCCTTAGCTCTATTCACAGTGATTCAACACCTTCCAGTGCTATGTCAACTCTTTCAAATCATTTGATTTAATTTTTTACCAACAGAGCAACATGCCAACACCCTGCGTCCCTGCCTATCCTTTTGATACAATTTGAATCCTTGGACATTAACCTCCCAACTACAATCTTCTTTCAGCCATGATTCAATGATACCTACATCATCCCTGGAACCTGTAACTGTGCTACAAGTTAATTTACCTTATTCCATATGCTGTGCACATTCAAATATAACACCTTCAGTCCTGTATTCACCCTTTTCAATTTTGCCTGCTTTTTACATTGCAACACATCCTGTTGACTGCAATTTTACCCTATCATCAGCCTCTCTTTGTTAGGAGTCTCTATGCATGTTGTCTCTGCTTGTAACCCAACTGCCTCATCTTCAGCACTAACAATCTGTTCCAATTCCCCCTGCCAAGTCAGTTTAAAATCTCCAGAACAACCTAACCAACCTGCCCACAAGAATACTGGACCCCCTCAGGCTCAGGTGTAACCTGTCCCTTTTGTACAGGTCATACCTTCGCCGGATAAGATCCCAATGATCCATAAATCTGAACCCCTGCCCCCACGCATTCACCTGCAAAATCATCCTATTTTTATTCTCACTGGCTCGTGGAACAGGCAGCAATCCAGAGATTACTACCCTTGAGGTCCTGTTTCTCAGCATTCTAGGTAGCTCCCTAAAATCTCTCTTCAGGACCTCCTCACCTTGTCTACCTATGTCATTGGTGTCAATATGTACCAAGACTTCTGGCTGCTCAGCCTCAGCCTTGGGAATGACACGGACACAATGTGGGACACCTCTGATCCTGGCACCATGGAGGCAACCTAACATCCAGGTGCCTCTATCGCGCCCACAGAACCTGATCCCTGTTCCAGTGATGATGGAATCTCCTATCAACACTGCAGTCCTCTTCACCTCCCTGCTCTTCTGGGCCACAGCACCAGAATCCATACCAGACGCCTGGTCACTGTGGCTCCCCAGTGGTAGGTCGTCCCCCTCAATAGTATCTAAAGTTGTATACTTATTACCGAGGGAAACGGCCACAGGAGTACCCTGCACTGGCTGTACATTTCCCCTCCTTCTCCTGACGGTCACCCAATTACCTGTCTCCTGCAACCTCGGGGTGACTACCTCCCTGTAGTTCCTGTCTATCACCTCCTCATTCTCCCTGATGAGTCAAAGGTCATCGAGCTGCAGCTCCAGTTCCTTAATATGTTCTCTCAGGAGGGGCAGGTCGGTGCACCTGGTGCAGATGTGTTTACCTTGGAGACTGGAGTTCTACCAGACTTCCCACATCTCACACTGAGTACAAAACACTGTTCATGGAGCCATCCTCACTAAACTATTATACCCTAACAGATGAGGGATGAACAAGCAAGCACAGAGAGGGAGTAACTCAGAAAACTGGCTCAAAGCTCTGCTTTTAAATCCTGAACGCAGACCTGACTGAAAGGTTGAACTTTTTATGTACTGCCTCTTGCTGACTGGTCGCTCCTCAGCTCAGAGAAACTGCCATGAAACTCTGCCTTTGAAATCTCGATCACCTTCCTGATTAAAAGGTAGCTCTTTTTACGCAGCCCTAACATGGATTGTCCAACTTACGATTATTATCATCTGGTACTCATTGTTTATGAACCTGTGAATCTGTCCATTTCCTGCATTTTATTTTAACTCGACTGATTTTCTCCCCTTGCAAAGAAAAAAAAGGCAGTGCGCTGCTTTTTTAACTCAACCATTTCTCACTGAACTTTTAAAAAAAAACACTTGCTTGTCCCACTGCACTTCAACTAGTAAGTAGTTGTCTTGGGTTCATTTTAGAAATACCTCATCATCACTCTTATGTTTTGTAACTCTAAAACATAATACTGATTTCAAGAAAAGTATGGAATTCTAGGAAAAAGGGACTCGGTTTGTTTTTTCTTTAAGCAAGTATGATGTGGCGGTGTAATGACGTATATGCAATGTATGTACTTTTGCATATAACCTGCAATGCATTGTTTAAACAACAAAGAATATTTAATCAAACAATATATTTACAATATTACTCAAATATTAAACCCACAACAAATGCAACAGAAGAGTGCTGCAAAATAAATAAAACCAGTGAGCAGGAAATAATGCAACTCAAACTTACTTCAAGGGCTAGGTTTTCAATACAATTATATAACCCTGTAACAGGCTCTGTTATTCTAAGGATGAGAATATAACAAAGAGCTTTACTCTGATCGCCTTCTGTTAAATGTCATTTAGGAGATCAGTATGCCTGAAATGTTAAGTTTACTGCTTTCGATCTTGTTTCTCTCATTGTGAAGAGTACAAAGATAAACACTTACAAAAATACCAAAAGAGTATGCGTGGTTATAATATAATGAGGGTTAGAAGTACTTTAGAAGTTTTCAAGGTTTAAAAAATGTCACACCATCACTTTATTTTGATTATTGCATAATCCTTCCACTAAAGAACATTCTGCTATGAGTCATTCAGCTACAATGCTTCATTACCCCTCCAGCTGCTCCATTAACATTTGTGATGCCTTAAGCATCATGATTCACAGCAGCCCACCCACTAACAGCTACAAAATCTCCTTACTCACTATGATTAATATTTTTTAACCCAGTGAAAGGCTTATCTCTCTAGGCCAAAGCCCCAGCAGGCTTCCTCCATCCCACTGAGTCCATCTCGTCTCAATTTTATCACAATGTATGCATGGTGGGCAACTAGAAAGATTTTTTTTATCAACAATATGGACACAATGCAAGACTTTAGTGTCCTTTATATCCTGAAATTTAGAAAGCTATCCTCTATAACCTCTGACATACAAGTTTTTCTATCAACTAGAGCACATTGTAAAGAAATTCCAAAGCTACCTCTCTTGTTCACTGTCCTTCATGACTATTCTATGAAACTTGTATGTATCTCTCTCCTACTCCTTCCCCAGTATTTATGTTAGCCTTCAGTCATCTCGGCCCATGTTTTGGAATTCCCTGCCAAACCCTTTACTCTCTAACTACTTGGAGAGGGTGCTCCTCACCTCCTGATATCTCCCCTTTTGTCTCAGATTGCATTTCATTAACTACAGCCCTGTGAAGTATCTTGTAATATTTTACAGTGTGAACATTATTATTGTCAACAGTGATGGAGATTTTTTACTTTATTGGCACATCTGAGCAGTGATAGCTCAATGTGTTAAGAGCTCTACGTATTGAAATGCAATAGCTAGCCCTAGCATACTACACGCTGGACTGTTTTTATTTGCTTGAGTGGGTATCTATTGTGATACATTGGAACACTAGGATCTGACGCAGGAGTGGGCCATATGGCGACTTGAGATTTCTCCAATTATGTTGATTATCCTATCTTACTTTATAAATACAGATCTGTGATGGAGTTGAATTAAAACGATCTGTCTATTACAGATGGTTCCAGTTATATCAGTTTAATTATGCTTCATAAGGGAAGATGATAGATAAAAAGATGTTTGGACAAATAAAATAGTAATAAGAAGTTTGCCAATCACAAACAACAGAAAATCTGCAGATGCTAGAAATCTGAGCAACACACACAAAATGTCAGCAGGCGAGGTAGCATCTATGGAACAGAGTACGATCAACATTCCAGGCCAAAACACTTCGGCAGGACTGGGATTTCAGCCCGAAATGTCAACTGTACTCTTTTCCCTCGACGCTGCCTGGCCTGCTGAGTTCCTCCAGCATTTTGTGTGTGGACCAAGAAGTTTGTATCTTTTTGAAATACCTTTGCCACTAAAACATTATGTTTGAAGTAGATGCTTTTAGAAACATAAACAGAAAACCTATAGCACAATACAGGCCCTTCGGCCCACAAAGCTGTGCTGAACATGTCCCTACCTTAGAACTACCTGGGCTTTACCCATAGCCCTCTATTTTTCTAAGCTCCATGTAGCCATCCAGGAGTCTCTTAAAAGACCCTATAGTTTCCGCCTCCTCCACCACCGCCGGCAGAACTTCTTTAGAAAATATATTTCATTCAACACGACTGTTGCAATATGAAACTTTGTGTTGAGCAATATTTTTAAATGATTTTTGTTTCCATGTATAATAGTTCAACTTCTAAAGAAATTTATATAAAAAATGATCTGAAGTCTGTAACAATGTAACTGCAGTAACAATGAAAATTAGATGAAAACATAAAAGCAAGTTTTATTTAACAACTTTTCAATAAAAAGGTTGCATAAATTATATTGCATTTTTTATATTTACAATATCCCAACTTTAATTGCAGCTTCCTTTATCACCAGGAAGTGTTTTCATAGGGTTGACTTTAGTTAATCAGCTACATTAACCTCATTACCATTCAAAATTGTTCAAACATTGCTACACAAGTAATCATCACCAAGTTCGGCAGGGCTATGGATGCAATATTGCAAAGCTAAAGGGAAAAGTTTGACAAGTTCCTGGGAAGTTGAAATGAGTGTTTTACACATTTGCTGTGCTGATTCTGGCCGGCCTGCTTTGGCTGACTGATACAAGACAGTGGTGCTGTGCAAGTAAGGGAAATGTGCAAATTAACGTGAAGAAGCAAATCTCACTGTTCAAATATCTCTTACAGATGAATGTGTTAATGTCCTGACGAAGGGTCTCGGCCTGAAACGTCGACTGCGCCTCTTCCTATAGATGCTGCTTGGCCTGCTGCGTTCACCAGCAACTTTGATGTGTGTTGCTTGAATTTCCAGCATCTGCAGAATTCCTGTTGAATGTGTTAATGTATTCTTTGACAGTCATAGAAAAGTACAGCAGAGAAACAGGCCATTTGGCCCATCTAGTCTATGCTGAATCATTTAAACTGCCTACTCCCATCAACCTGCACCCATACCATAGTCCTCCATACCTGTACCCTCCATGTACCTATCCAAACTTTTCCTAAATATTGAAATTAAACTTGCATGCACCACTTGCGGTGGCAGCTTGTTCCACACTCTCACGACCTTCTGAGTGAAGATGTTTCTCCTCATGTTCCCCTTATACTTTACTCCTTTCTCCCTTAAACCATGACCTCTTGTCGTAGTCCCTCCCAACCTCAGTGGAAAATTATATCCCTCAAATTTTGTATACCTCTATCAAATCTCCCCCCAATCTTCAATGTTCCGAGGAATAAAGTCCTAACCTATTCAATCTTTCCTTATAATTCTGGTCCTCCAGACCCAGCAACATCCTTGTAAATTTTCTCCGTACTCTTTCAAACCTACTTACGTCTTTCCTGTAAGTAGGTGAACGAAACTGCACACAATACTCCAAATTGGGCCTCACCAACATCTTGTACAATTTTAACAAAACATTCAATCTCCTGTTCCCAATACATTGACTTATGAAGGCCAAGGTGCCAAAAGCTTTCTTTATAACCCTATCTACCTGTGACACCACTTTCAATAAATTATGGACCTGTAATCCAAGATCCATTTGTTCTACTGCACTCCTCAGTGCCCTACCACTCATTGTGTAAGACCTACCCTGGTTGGTCATACAGAAATGCAACACCTCACACACATCTGCATTAAATTCCATCTGCAATTTCTCAGCCAACTTTTCTAGCTGGTCCAGATCCTGATACAAACTCTGATAGTCTTCCTTGCTGTCCACTACACCCCCAATATTGGTGTCATCTGCAAATTTGCTGATCCATTTAACCACATTATCATCCAAAACATTGATAGAGATGACAAGCAACAATGGACCCAGTGCCTCTCCACCAGTCACAGGCCTGCTGTTAGAAAGGCAACAATCTACTACTACTCTCTGGCTTCTCCCACAAAGCCAATGTCTAAGCCAATTTGCTACTTCATATTGAATGCCAAGTGACCGAACCTTTTTGACCAACCGCCCATGTGGGACTTCGTCAAATGCCTTGCTGAATGTCCATGTAGACAGTATCTACTGCCTTGCCTTCATCAACATTCCTGGTAGCTTCCTTGAAAAACTCTGTAAGATTAGTTAGATATGACCTACCATGCACAAAGCCACCGACTATCTCTAATCAGTACATGTTTATCTAAATACTCATATATCCGGTCCCTTAGAATACTTTCCAATAACCAATTCACTGGTGTATAATTTCCTAGTTTATTTTTAGAGCCTCTCTGAAACAGTGGAACAACATTAGCTATCCTCCAATCCTCCGATGTCGTTACAGGTTATTCAAATATCTCTGCTAGGGCCCCTGCAGTTTCTGCACTTGCTTCCTACAGGGTCTGAGGGAACACTCCGGCACGCACAGGGTACTTATCCACCCTGCTTTCAAGAAAGAGATGGATAGAGCTCTTATAGATAGCGGAATCAAAGGTTATGGGGATAAGGCAGGAACTGGATACTGATTGTGGATGATCAGCCATGATCACAGTGAATGGCGGTGCTGGCTCGAAGGGCTGAATGGCCTACTGCACCTATTGTCTATTGCCTAATTTGCCTCAAGACAGCAAACACCTCTCCTGTGGTCTGCAAGGGTCCATGAAGCTCATGGTGCATTACCTCACTTCTATAGACTCTGTGCCTGTCTCCAGAGTAAACACAGATGCAAAAAATCCATTTGCGATCTCCTCCATCTCTTTTGGCTCCCCACATATATTACCATTCTGATCTTCTGGAGAATCAAATTTGTCCCTTGCTATCCTTTTGCTCTTAATGCTTCTGTAGAATCCCTCAGGATCCTTCTTCACCTTGTTTGCTAGGGCAACCTTCAGTCTTCTAGCCCTTCTGATTTCTTTAAGTGCTCTCTTGAATTTTTGTACTCCACAAGAACCTCCTTTGTTCCAACCTGCCTAAACCTGTTACCTTTTATTCTGACAGGCTCTGACTCTAAACATTCCATTTTTGAAGGCCTCCAATTACCAAGTGCACCTTCGCCAGAAAACAGCCTGTCCCAATCCACACTGGCCACATCCTTTCTGACACCATCAAAACTGGCCTTCCTCCAATTTAGAATCTCAAACTGCAGACCAACCTGTCTTTTTCCATATTTACTTTGAAACAAATGGCATTATGATCACTGGATGCAAAGTGTTCCCATAAACAAACTTCTGCCACCTGCCCTGTCTCCTTCCCTAATAGCAGATCAACTATCACACACTCCTTCATTGAGACTTCAATGTACTGATTAAGGAAACCTTCCTGAACAGATTTGACAGACTTTATCCCACCCAGTCATTTACAGTATGGGAATCCCAGTCAATATGAATGAGGAAAGTTCAAATCACCTACTATAACAACCTTATGTTTCTTGCAACAGTCTGTGATCTCTCTACAAATTTCTTCCTCTAAATTCTGCAAGCTGTTGGGTGGTCTGTGATATAGCCCCATTAACGTGGTCACACCTTTCTTATTCCTGAGTTCCACCCATAAAGCCTCACTAGATGAATTCTCTAGTCTGTCCTGACTGAGATATTGAATGTTTATTGTAATACCGAATGTTAAAAACATTGTTAAACTTATTAGCTTGGAAAGCGAAACAGAAAAAGGACAACGTGATGATGAACTATACATGATTTTATAAATTATGCGATGTTTTTCATTTTACTGTGTTGAGATAAAATACAGCAGTCATTATTTATATGTTTATTATGGAGCTGCCTAGTCCACATCCACACTAGCAACTCCATTACACCTCCCCTAAAGGACTCAAGGCAGGTGTATTCATAATAGTTATGCATTATATAACCTTACTCCTTATTTCTGTGTCTATTCCACCTTCGTAATCAACTCTGAATTTAATTGTTCGATAATTGGTCCCATGTATCAAACCGTTAAGTTTCCTCACTTATGCTCTGTACCATCTTTGAATTTCCTTATGTAGCCTGGAGTCAAATTTTGTTTGATAAGAACCTTGAGACATCTTCCTACATTATTGATATTGTTTAAATAGATGCTGTTGTGATATCAATTTGTGCTTTCAATAGCATAGATCTGTGGTTGAAGTGCTGACAATCAGGCACAGTCTAACTCTGATCAACAAAATCTGGTGAAAGATATTTCCATGCCTTCCACAGTATTAATAAAATATTAGGTGTAGTTTCATGTAATGTATAATTTTCTGTTCCGTTACGTATTTCTGATCTTAAATACTTAGCAGTCCTTAAATGGGTAAATCTGTCTGAAGGCCGAGCAGAAACACATTTGCTGTTTTCCCATTTTACCTGAGGAAAAGTCGAGACTGGAATTTAAAACATTGGCTATATTGTTTTGATGTTATTGCTTTCTGTTATTGGATCAGGAGCACAGAGGTGTTCAAGTTTCTCAAACACCCACGTAGCCATTTGCTTGCATGCTGGGCTCTGTCCCTTTATTCTCCAACATTCTTAAGTGATGTTCATTACTTCTCTCCGGTTCGGCTCTCTGCAGCTCCTTCCAGCTGATCTCAGAACTGGCTCTGACTCAGACGTGGGGGAGTCTCCCAGGCCTCAACACCCACTTTGTACATCTGCCACCTCTGTAGAAACTGCTGCTTAGCATTTAGTTAATATCCTGCCATCCCACAAACATTATTGTTTCTTCTCTCACTTCCAAGCCCTACCCACTCTCTTGTATTGGTAGATGTGTGAGTCACAAACAGCTAGATCTCTGTAACACACAAACACTCATACGAGAGTATACAGAAGATCACATCCTATGGGCTGTAAATTAATCTCATGGACATTATAATAGCTATTATAATAACATTATAATACAAATTTTAATCATTATTTTAGATTTTGTTCTAACACTTGATGAATGCCAGATGCATTATACTTAAGCCACTGTCTTGACTATTCTCCAATATAAAGTTTACAATCCATAGCATTTGCCAGATAAATTCTGAGAACTCAGTCTCTTTGATTAGCAACACATCATAATGTATAACATTATGCTTCATATTTTTTTTTCCTTTATTGAGACCTTGCTTGTTGTTTTCTGTCAGCATGAGGAGAAAGTAATTAATCTGTCCCATTCCAAAAGGAATTTTGGAATCTTCTTTCAGAGAGTTCACCTGGACACGGCCGCTAAAGTGAGTTTGAAAGGAATTTTACTCTGTAAAGTGCGTATTAGCACAATTGCATACTGTTTTTGATTATATCCATCATTTTTTTACCTTTATATCTAATAAATAACCTATCACTAATATTTCTCTAAGATATATAAAGACTGCCTTTTAAGTCAGGGTAGTGGCTGGGACATGAACTATTTAATTGCCTTCCTATAATACTCACTCACTCATGATCCTTTCTATCAATTTCAATTTTCTACTACCTTTGAAAATGCTATTGGACCAGTAATCTAAATTTAACAGAAAGTACAAAATTTCTAAATTGGATCATGGTTTCAAAGTAACTATCTAAGCACTTCTCCATGAAACAAAAAAAATTATTTCAATCACTTCATCTGGCTTTTTTTTTTATAAATATATAGTTGTGTCTCGACAATGTCTAAAAATGTCATGGTGAATGTTAATGGAATTGATTGAAAATTTTGGCAACGTAACTGCAGAATGATTCTAAATCCCTCAATTCATATCCTGATCTTTGTTTTGGTTTCTTTACCTTGCGGTGGACAACCAATGCTCTCCAGCTGTAAGATCAAATTCAAACATTGTGTTGATGATTCTTTGGAGTTTATGCTCTCAAGTACTAACTCAAGACTTCCTGAGTCCATCACTTCACAATAGAGCCTTTGATTATCATACAGATTCAGTAAACTTTTCATTCTGTGTTAAAAGTGAAACATACATTTGTTAATTCACAACATCATTTAGTCACTTGCATTGTAATTTCATATCTTCTCAAATTCGAGGGAATTTTTAACATTCAACACTGTGAAAACCTCATAATAACTTGGCTCTGGCCAATATTCTTCTTTACCTCCTTCAATTTGGAAGATTACTGCAATTGACTACAGCATGTCTATAAGTATACACACTTCAAAATGTTCAAAGCAAATTATCAGATTTTGGATACTTAGAAGAATTTTTGTGTCCCTTGCATGAACATTGTGATGCACCAATCTTTTAAAAGTTTGATTTTTAACTATTGTTATTGATAGTGCCAGAGTGTTGTTGATTTTTTAAAGTTTTATTTTATGAGAAAATTGAAATACCTAACTTCAATAATTTGACATTCATCATAAATATTTCTTGTAGTATTTCCTTACTTAAGAATATAAAACCTCCATTTTATTCTCCAAATATTAACAATCTTCTGAAAACATGGATAATTTATTAAAAAGTATAATTATTGTTATTGAAAAGCAATGCTTCTCAAATGAAAAATCTCTGAAAATCTGAATTGAATTGAATTTTTGAATTGAATTGACTTTATTACTTA
Source organism: Mobula hypostoma (assembly GCF_963921235.1). Lineage (NCBI taxonomy): Eukaryota > Metazoa > Chordata > Chondrichthyes > Myliobatiformes > Myliobatidae > Mobula > Mobula hypostoma. The sequence goes on along the minus strand of NC_086098.1, from coordinate 51,832,542 downwards.
CATCCTTCACATACATGAGGGGTAAAAATCTTTGTTACGTCTCTGTCTGATGTGCAATATGGAAATTATAGTAATTTATAATAAATAGTATGTTAGTGGTTACTCAGTAATAAATTAAAATTTGAAAAACATTAAATAAAAGGGAATGTGTGAATACTATACATTCCTTTACTCAATGTTACATTTCTACACTTTGTCAGCTTCTCTTTATATGAATAAATTCATCGTTTTAGGTTTAAAAAATATCTGCATAAGGTGTATTAAAATATAAATTGTTGCAATAGCCTTTGCATTCTTTTGCAGTTTATGTAATATACACAGATATTGCAGCAGTAACAATTCCTGCAGACATTGGAATCTATGGCTTGTAAATGATTGTCATATTCAGTCCTGATATTTGTCACAATATTCTCCGCATGTCATTCAGTTGATGATCACAGTTCTGCGTGTTGTTCCTGTAAAGCAGATGAGTACATTAAGTATTTATATGAGAAATTGCATTTCAAATTTTTTTTTAGAGAAAAACTGTTTCTATGGATTTAATTTTGCTTCCAGGTGTTAAGATACGATTATATCTTTTTCCAAATGCTCCATTAAACAAAGTGATTTAAGTGGACTTCAACCCTGAAAATGAGGTGAGCAGGTTTGGCTGACCTGCTCCTGTGGTTCTGAAGGAGCATTGACAAACAGCAGATGCCATTTCAGTAGTCTCTTTCTGCTGGGCACCTCTGCCAGTATGTCATTATAGGTCTGTTAGAGGAGGTAGTAGATGTGGAGCTGGTGGTTGCTTCAATGGGGCAGCGATATGGCTCTTTTCTGTTTGGAAAGCAACTACCCTGGGCAAAGATAAAAGGAAATTGATTCGAAATGTTCTACTGTCATGGTGATCAATGCTGATACTATTTTGCCCTATCTACAGCCAAACTTGGATTACTTCATGCTAGGATATTTTCAGGTTTGACTGTAAAAAGGATGAAAGAGACAACATTTCTGAAAATCCTACATCTGTTGTCAGAATGGACTTGGAGACAGCTGCAAAAATTCCAGCTTTAGTTTTGTACAGGGAGGGTAGAGACATGGTAGAACCAGTTCACAACTCGAAGTCCAGCATAGTCTCTCCCTCAATCCAGTGCACATCATTGTGCCTCACTTGAGAATTCTGTATTTCCTATTTCTTTTAAATAAAATATAGAATGCTTTGTGTCTATATTACAAAAAACCTAGAGATAGTCTGATGAAGGATCTCAGACCCAAAACGGTAACTTTGCTTCCTTTTCCCTAGGTAATGCCAGACATACCGAGTTTTTGTGGCATTTTCTGTTTTTAATTCAGATTTGCAGTTTTTTAAAAAATGATTTTCATAAAAATATTTGTTCTCTTTCTTTAGAAAGTTCCAATTTTTAAGAAATTATTAAACATAAACACAAGAATGTAAGAAAATTGTAGCAGGTGTAGGCCACTCGTCCCTCCTTTCAATATAATTGTGGCAGCTCTACCCCAGGTCCATACCTTCACTATGCCAGATGTCCAATGTCCTTAATCCCCTCATCTCTCAAAAATATATCTACTTCCACTTTAAAGTAATTCTCATGATCTAGCTTCCTCAACTGTCAGGAGCAGATAATTCCAGAGATTCACCACCCTTTGAGAGGAGAAGTTTTTATAAACGTCAGTTTTAATTGACTCACTCCTTATCTTGAAACTATGTGCCCTCATTCGAAACTCTCATTGGCAAAAGAATCCTATCTGTAATGTCCCTGTCATGTCTCTGTCATGCTGAACTTGAGTTCAGCAGGACAGTTTATCCTGGACACTTCAAATGCTAAAGTGCCATCAAGGTGACCGAAGTGAACTCCTAGGTTGAGATATGATTTTAATCAGCTTTAAGAGCAATCTACCACATTTGTACAAGAGTAGAAGCTTGCATTATTCTACTGTATGGAGAAAGACGTAGGGCTGATTCCTACTTACAGTGCCTTCTGATATTAACGAGCCTGCATAGCACTTTGGCTTTTGTGCTGGATCCAATGTCCTCTGCTAAGGTGAAGAAATAACCAAGTTCCTACTTAAGCACAAACAAGAGAAAATCTGCGGATGCTGGAAATCCAAAACAACACAGACAAAATGCTGGAGGAACTCAGCAGGCCAGGCAGCATCTATGGAAAAAAAGTACAGTTGACGTTTCAGTCCGAGACCAGGGCCAATTCCTCCAGCATTTTGTGTGTGTTGCTTACACCCTGCTCAAATATAGTTTTTCCTTTAATATTGCTTTCTGCTGAGTACTCGAGGAGGTTTCTTGAAATGCATTTTTTTGTGAATTTCTGGGCTGGTTTATCAATACTACCAATAACAGTTAACATTTAGTCTGAATGCCATCTGAAATGAATGCATACTGTACCACACTTTCTATAACAGCTTATCAGGGGTAAGTGGTGCTTGGTCAGGGGCACCTTGATAGGAGACTCTTAAGCGGCATAGGAGGCAAACATGATCAGCGTTTAAAGGAGAGTGGGACAGGAAGGTAGGGTGACTCTTGTACTTCCATTCTCCCTGTTGGTTCATGATATCCCTCCTACTCAGGATCTCCTTTACTAGTCAAACCTTTCACTTGGTCTCTGAGCCATCCATTCTATCTATTGGAAGGGTACCATAGGAAAGGAAGGCATTGGCAACATCTACTCAACTGGAGTACTGCTTCTCATCATGTGTGCTGAGCAAAATCTTATTATCAAGAACATACTCTTATGCCAGAAAAATAAATTCAATGCATCTGGGGAGTACCTCTGATCTAAGTAGTGGAATCTCATTGGCTATGTCATTGCCTAAGCTAGGGGCCACCAAGGGCCATGTTTGGCGCAGATGACTGCTGGAGAGATCGTCACCTGATCTACACCACCACATCCATCAGACTCATGAAAAAAGGAATGTTCATAAGAAGCAGACCAGGCCAAGGCTAAACTTTGAGAGACTGTTTTGGGGAAAACCTCCAACGGGAATATCCAAAGGGTATCGAAGAACACTGGGGTCTGCTTAAATCCACTATCCTCAAACCTGCAAAAACATTCTTGGGTACAAGTCCAGAAAACATCAGGACTGGTTTGATGATAATGACATGGAAGTAGGACAACCCATCTCCAAGAAAAGGAAAGTCACTTGTGCCTGGCAAAAAGACTACAGCAGCCAGGCCAAAAGAGAAGCTTACTCCAGAGCTAAAGCAGTGTGAGGGAGCTAAAGGATTCTCGGTGGACGACTGAGAAAGCCCTAGAAATCCAGAGACTGGCACACCCTGGTGACACAAGAGGTTTCTTCAGTACCACCAAAGCAATCTATGGTCCATGTTACAGTGAATTAAACCCTGTGCACTCAGAGGATGGGAAGAACTTGCTAAATGTACTGATGACGAGAACTCTTTCAAGAAATTTTTAACCACAAGAGTACTGCTGAACCAAAAGTTATTAACCAAATCCTGCCGAGACCTGTGAGGGACGACATGGGGGAACCTCCCTGTATGAAAGAGGTCCAAGATTGGTCCTAGCAGTGATCCTCAAGGTGGACTCCTGCACCACATACATACCCTGCTCCTAAAGATCTGGGAAAAGGATAACTGTCCTTGGTGCTCAGGGATGCTCTAATAGTGGGAGGCAAGGCAGCCTGTGGCAAATACAGAGGCAGCTCCCTCCTGTCAACATCAGGCAAAGTGCTTGCATGTATCCTTATCAACTGACTTCTTCCACTATCTGAAGTAGTACTCCGGGCATTACAGTGAGGTGTCCATCCATCTAGAGGTACCGCAGACATGCCAACTATATGAAAACGCCATGAAAAAGTACGAGAGCTTTGTACTTGGCTCTCATAGATTTGACAGAGGCATTTGGTACAGTGGACCACCAAGTTCTCTGGCATCAAGATATGGCTGCCCTGACAAGTACTTATGAATACTGAGGCTACTATATGATGGTATGTCAGTCACAACACTCAGCAGTAGAATCAGAACACTTCCTTGTTAACAAAGGAGTTAGACAGAGTGTAGTAGCCTCAGTATTCATAAGTACTTGTCAGGGCAGCCATGTCTTGATAGTATATGCCAGAGAACTTGGTGGTTCACTGTCATTGCACCCACCCTATTTGCCATCTTTATTGCTGCCATTCTTCACTTCAGTGGCCAAAACTGGTCACAGGGAATCTCAATCATGCCTAGAATGGACAACAAGCTTTTCAACCCCAACTGGCTCAAGGCCAAGAACAAGGTCAGCACCACCTCTATCATGGAGCTTCAGTATGGGAATGACAACACCATTGCCAGTGCACTCTGAAGAAGACCTCCAATATATCCTGAAAGCCTTTGCCAAGGCATATAGGGCCCTGGGTCTTGTTTAGAATATTTAAAAAAAAAATACAGGTCCTGTATCAGCTACCACCCAACCAGCTATTTATCCCAGCCCTGATAAAACTTGACAATATCGCCCTTAAAAATGTAGACCACTTGGCAGCGTTCTCTCAAAAGCAAACACCAACTCAGAGATCAACCACAGCCTGAGTCTTGCTAATGGAGCCTATTTATGATTAAGGAAAAGAGTCTTTGAAGACCATGACATACAGGTCCAAACAAAACTTTTGGTCTTTAAAGCAGTTGTACTTCCTACATTACAATATGACGCTGAATCAAGGATCACATACAATAGGCACCTGAAAGCCCTGGAACAATATCACCAAAAATAGTTAGCAGAAGATTTTGAGGATCAGCTGGAAGGACAGGCGCATGAACACCAGTATACTGGAGGAAGCCAACAAGAACAGTATCTCCATCATGTAAAGTAACACCAACTGCAAGCAATACCTAACTCCTCCTCAGACAGATCCCTTACTCCCAATTGAAGGAAGGTCGGCGAGCCCTGGTTGGCAAAGAAAACGCTTCAAAGATAACATCAAAATCATCCTGAAGAAATTCAACATTTACATCTAAAATCTGGGAAGGCACTGCACTCCATAGACACATCCGGAGGAAATCTGTTTGAGAGGGAGCTACGCTACATGAGAGCGACCTCCGCTGTGCCTCACAGAACAAGCAGCAGCTGTGGAAGGAGAGACTGAATAGCCAAAAGACCTAACAACGAACCACAGCCACCACTTACACTTGCCCAGACTGACCAGAATATGTGGATCCCAGATCTGCCTCTACAGTCACCTGAAGACCCATCAATAGTTAATCACTCAGGAGAACTTCATACCCAACTCGAGTGATCGTACCACTGGCATTGCCATGTGACTTTCTGCAGAAGTACTCTAAGTGTGCAGACCTGGTACCACCCTATGAATTCTTTCAGCATTTAAATAACAAACCCAAATGTTTTTCACACTTCCAGGCAATTTAAAATGATCATATTTAGCAAATAGACCTAAAATTGCATGCTGCCTCCAGGTTTGCAAGCAGATCTTATTAGCACATCCACCTTTCAGCACCTGTTTGCAGTTTTGTACCAATTAACTTCCAGCATCTTCTAGCATTAATCACATATTGATTTTAATGGTGTATTTAGAATTCTGAATGTAATAATTAGATGCCCGAATCACAAATATTCTTTACTTAAACCCTTATTACTTGCAATAGAGAGAGTACAACAAAGGTTGCTGGGATGGTGGCTTATCAAATGAAGAATGATTAAGCAGAGTAGTACTACTCCCCTTGTGACATTAGTAAAATGAGATGTGTTCTCATTCAAATTCTCACTGGGCTTGGCACATAGATGTAGAGTTGATGTTTCTCCTGTGTTGGGAAAAATGTGCAATCTCAAGTTTAGGGATAAACAATTCAGGATGGAATGGTTTTTTCATTTGGAAGATAGTGAATTTCTTCATTTGGGGGGCTATGGAAGCTCGGTGACTGAATATATTCAGGGTGAAGATTTGTAGATTTTTAGATATTAAGGGAATTAAGAGCTATGGATTTTGCATAGGAAAGTGTTGCTGAGATTTTTAAAAAATCATCTACAATCTGATTGAAGCCAGAGCAGGTATCAGCCTGGTCCTGTTTTTGTTTGTCTTCTTATGCACTCTTTTCACAAATGGTGCAAATAGTACAAAATTGCCTCACGGGCAGCAAAACTGATCAAGCAACATCCAGCCACTGCCCAAACACCCTTCATCACAGGGAGGACTTTCAGTCAGTATTCCAAAGAGTAGTGAACCTACTCCCAGTACTACACATAAGATGTTCTAGCTCAGGGCTGTATTGGTGTGGTGATCAAAGATTAAAGCTGTGTGATGCAGAGTTAAGGTGTGGTCACTCCAACACAGCCTGCAGAAGTAGGTTTCTCCCTGCCTTGTATCATGATCAGAAACTGAAATGGTAATTAAATATAGGCATATGTTAAGCTAGTAATATCTTACACTCTCTGGCCCCAGAGTTCTTGAGCTGGTGACAACTGCTTCAGCTTCTGCTTAATGATAGGAATTCACAATGGTTTTCATAAGGGACAACTGTAATTGCAGGAAAAAAGCCTTGCACAAAAATAATTTTAGTCAGTAATAAGGCACCAATCAGAAAGTCCATTATTGCCATCTTGGCTGCCGTCTGTTACTAGGCAACCATAAATCCGAGACTCTTTGATGTTTCAGAGTCAGATCATACACCTATTTTCTCTTAATTTGATTCCTGTATTGAGCTGTGGTAGGACTTCCATTGATGAAACCGATTACACTTATTACACAGAATAAAAGTATTTACTTGCATTATCATCGAAAGAAGCCCTTTTGTTTAGAAAAATGATCAATGAATCTTCTATATATAGTCAAAGTTAATGTATTAAATTAACTCCATTTCAGTTTCTGAAGAAGTTCTACATACAGACCATGCGATGTATAACAAATTAAACATCTCCTATGCATTGACTGAGATTCTCCTCTGTAGATACTACCTGACCTTGCTGAGCATCCCTTGCATTTTGCATGTGATGCACTTTTATCATGAATCTGGGTCTAATAATCACTTGCACCGCACTACCCTCCCACCCTTTGGTTTTGCTTACTTGAACAAAATGAACAGCGAGTGGGGAGTATATTGAATTGTGGATGTGGCACCACTCACTTGATCGTATCACTTCGGTGGAATTTTTACTTCTGGAACAAACATGGGACAATCAGGCCTTGTTCCCCCACTGCCTCTTTGCTTTGATCAAACAATTCTATAATAAGTACGTACCTTAGCTCTTGGAGTGCCAATTTGTTTCTCATTCGGACTTCTTCTGTTATTGGGTAGAACTGGAATATCAATAATCCAATGATTATCAGTCCGGTGGGCGCTGCCCCCACCAACAGCTTTAGGGTGAAAGCCACAGGGGGTGGCTGAGAGCACACTCCCGTTTCATAGCCTGCAAAGCTAAGACACAAACAGTGCTCACTATCAAGCCTTCAGGGCATCTATTCTCTCATGTACATTTTTCACATTGAAGAATTCTGATTGCAGATATTTGGGATTGGAACTGTAATATTAACTTTCTCACATGAGGTAGATCATTGATGTCAAAGCAAAACTACTATTAAATATCAAATCAGAATGCTGTGCAGGTTTTGTGTCTGCTAACTGTGGATGCAATGAAATCATCAGAATCCTAATATAATGCCCTTTGAATTTGCCCAAATTATTAAACTTGAGCGAAAATCAGAGGCAGACTGCTCAGTGCCACAGTTAATTTCTGAAGGTGCCTTTAATGTATCATCTTACTGCCTTTCCTCTGAATGGTGCTGCATCAGTGTGAATGGACAGGAAAAAAAGCCATTATCCAGGGTAGCGGATATGGTATTGATGCAGGGTAGGACTAAGATGGGCCAGATGACATAGATCTTCACTCTGCACCTTGCTTAATGCTCATGGGTGTGAATTCTACATCTGCATACATGAGATATTCTTATCCATATTTCACAAAGTTTAAAAAGTACTCGTCTTCACTGTGTTCTCATTCTAATTAGTGAGACTGAGAATTAATGAGAATGTGTTTTAAAAGAGAAGTTATTTTTCTTACTGCTGCTGCTTGACAGATTTCACACCATATAATGTAAGTGGATGATAATAAATCTGATTCTGAAGCACCTTGAAATATGTATCCGAAATACTTACTCAAGGCTAAGTGTAGAGAACCCAAGAGAAACTCCAGCAGCAAGCTTGGTGAAGAAAACATAAAATGAACAAAATATAGGTTCTAATCCTTTTATGAATGGGTTTTGAAGTCTAAAATCATCCACCACATCAGGAAGCAAAGACCTGAAATGAGAAACAAATAGATCTTTTATATAATGCACTTGCAAACAATGATGTAGTAGAATGCCAACGAGTTCTTTACATGGTGGTGCATCTGTCATCTGTGGTGTAGAAGTTTTCATTTACCATGAGTGAAGAGGGTGGTAATGCTGACTAGATGCTACTTTGAAAAATGGTATTCCATTGTGTGTGACAAGCTTGAGTGTCTGTCCTGTTACAGCTCATGAGAATATCCCACAGTGCCCACCAACAGAACAAGTTTAAAAACAGCTTTTGTGGTTTCTTTCTGACAAGGAACATTCTTTCTGAAGGCCTGTACCCATAAATCATCTGAGACGGACACTGAGGTGAGGAGATAATCTGTCATTCTTCCTCACTTTTTTAACATTTTTATCAGCAACCAATCCATCATCGCACCAAACTGGTTTGTCAGACCTGTCAAGATTATGACATGTGCAAGGTGAGTAGAAATCCTATTGCTTTTCCATTATTTAAACTTCAAAATAGAATAATTTTTCCAATAAAACATGTATAAATATGCTATTTATAAAATAGCCAAGCATTCTTCAAATAAGAATTGATCTTTTTGATTGATATCAATAAGTTGGAAAGGGCTTTGAAATTACTTGAGTGATAAGTGGTGCATCTTGTCTATTGTGCAAAAACATCTTAAAATTTTGCAGTATTTTAATTCAAGAAAAAATACATTTTATGTAACATTTTGAATCGATGACAGCAATTTTAAATTTGCTGATTTATTCTTGCTTCTGTTTTGTGTCACCTTTTTTGAAAAGGAAACGGACTGGATGATGCTTCAGATGATCAGCCTCTGAATTGCTTCTGCCCCCACCTTAGCCCTACATCCACACTAAACTATCATCCCATCTTGCTCCTAAGGATCTGTCAGTGGGCCACAAGTGACGTGTAGACTGCAGAGAGAAAAATTAAAGTGCCGTACCCTGGATCACCCCCATAACTTTCTGACAGTACATGCTGTTGAAGGCCTTTTCGTGACATCTAAATGCATGGGCACTACATGCACCAGCCTGGATGAGTGCAGCTTCAACAACCCTCAGAAAGCTCAACGGCATGCAAGATGTAGTCACCTACTTGATAGGCATCCCATTCAGACATTCACTCACTCCCCCACCAATGCATAGTGGCAGCAAATTGTACTGTCCATGCAATGCACTACAGCACCTTAAGGCTCCATAGACAACACTTTCCAAACCCACAACCTCCTCCAGCTAGGACAAGGGCAGCAAAGGAGCAACAGTCTACAAGTTTCTGAACAGCCTCATTGACCTACAACACCCATAGCTGCTGCATGATTTTTAATCCACGCTTTTTATTTATTCGTGATCTTTTCAGCTTGGTTTTACCATAAAACCAGGACGATCCAAAAGGGTCAGACCAGTTACGCTCACAGATCTCAATTTTGCAGATGATATAGTCCTGCTCTCTGACCGGATAGAGGGAGCACAGCAGCTACTGACAAAAGTGGAAATTGAGTGCAATAAAGTTGGACTTCACCTAAATGCTAAAAAGACAGAGTACATGGCATTTATCTGCGACGAAGGTACTCTCGAGACCGTAAAGAATGATACCATTAAGAAAGTCTTTGACTACAAGTACCTTGGGTCAAGAATGATGAGTTCGGAGAAGGACATGAAGATACGGAAGCTACTGGCGTGGAGGGCTATGAACGACATGAAGGAAATCTGGAAGTCGAAGCTGACCAGAGGGCTTAAAAAGAGGATCTTCATAGCAGTCATAGAGTCGATTCTCACGTATGGATGCGAGACGTGGACCGTCGCCAAGACCATGCGGAAGTCTCTAGGTGGTTGCTATACACGAATGCTCCGGATGGCTCTTGACGTGAGTTGGCAACAGCACATGATGAACGTTGAGCTCTATGACGACCTACCGATGCTCACCACTAAAATCGAGGCGAGAAGACTGCAACTAGCGGGGCACTGTCTACGCCAACCCGAGCTACCTGCCAGCCTAGTCATCATATGGGAGCCCAAGCATGGGAGGATGAACCCTGGGCACCCTCCTAAGACTATGGTCAACACGCTCCTAGAAGACAGCGGCGCGGCTAATGTAGATGAACTGAACACACTGATGAGGGAGAGGAAGAAGTGGAGAGTCCGTCATCATGCCCGACGCCGGCCCCCTAGGCCTGAGTTGACGTAGTAGTAGTAATTTATTTATTCACAAAATGTGGACTTTGCCGTCTAAGCCACCTCGAAAAGGTGGCGGTAAGCTGCCTTCCTGAACCTACTTTAGCCCTTGAGGTGTGGATACACCCACAATGCTGATTGGCCCAATTACCTTGAAGTTGCCCTCTGACTTAGAAATATTTTGCCTTTACTTCATCATTCATTGCTCAGCCGAATTCCTGGAACTCTCCTCCTAACAAGAATAGGTTACAGGGAAATAGGTGGCACTATGGAGTTGATGGAAATATTCTAAGAGCTGAGATAGATTTGATGAGTCAAACTTCCAATCTTTGCCTTTTGTGAAATATGCTGGTTTTTAAAATGCGGCAAGGTAAAAAAAAATTACCTATTGGTAAAGTGCCACCCTAATGCAGCTTTTTAATAGGGTAGTGTACCAATTCTATAATTTAGCCTCTAAAATACTCAGGTCCTACTGTGGTTCTCTGTTGAATCATTATGCACAAGTAGCCCTGAGATTATTTCTTGTATCATATGAGCACTCATGCTGACATGCAGAATATTTTGACATGATAAGTAACACTGTTTGTTCTTAAGACCAATAAGTATTTGCAGCAACATAGTAGAAACAAATGAGCAGGATTTTCAGCTCCAGGTTCAGCACCATCAAATAGCCACATCTAGATCCTAAACCAGTTTGGATTTGAGTTAATAGTTTCCTATATTCTTGACTCCTGAAAACGTAAGAAGCCAAATATTCGACTTTTGTGTCATAAGGTAATATAAGAAATATAAAAAGTTTCTGTTACAGAGTATTCTCATAGATTAATGGATTATCTTACCTGCAACAATATTATAGAGAGATACTTTATTGATCCCAAAGGAAATTACAGTGTCAACACAGCATCACAAGTACACAGATATACAAATATTAGAAGAAAAGTAAGAAAGTATCCCAGATACTTTGTAAATACAGATAAAATTAGTCCATTAGCCCCCACCATTGAATATATTTACAAGGATTGTTGCCACAAGAAAACAACATCATCATCATCTAAAACCCTCACCATCTGGGATGGGCCCTCTTCTCACTATTACCTTTGGGCAGGAGGTACAGAAGCCTTAAGTTCCACGTCACCAGGATCAGGACCATTTATTACCCTAAAACCCATCAGACTCCTCAATCGGCATGGATAATTTCATTCACCACCTCTCTGAACTGATTCAACAATCTACTTTGAACTTTGATTTTGAGGCTGGAGGAGGGACAGCAGGAAAGTAGAGGGCCCTGATATTCACTAATTCATGAAGATGACGGCAAATTGATAAGGCTTAAGAAAATGTAAGGAATACCAAAATGTTACAAAAAGGGTCTTTTGGAACTAATGATAAACCTTTACAATCCTCTGATTACATCTGTTAGATTAATGTGCATAATTCTGAGTACCTAACTTCACTAAGGCCTTAGGAAGGATACTGAGGAGATGAGTGATGAGGGTCACATGACAGTGGAGAAACTGGGAATGTTCCCCTTATAACAGAAAACGTAGCTTAACAGAGTTTTGAGAGAGGAAGTTGAAGATGTCTCATAAAACTATGAGTCATTTTTATGGAAAAATTTACCTAGATTTTTTTGTGGCCACCAAAGGCCTTTGCATCAATTATTGATTACCATCAGGCCCTACAAAGGTTCTAAATTATTTAATTTAGACATATCCTGTGAACTTCCCCAAATATGGCAGGTTGATGTGGTGGAGAGTGAGTTCTGTCACTGAATCCTGGAAAAATGATGAAATGCAACGTCTGAGGTAGAACCCACTTGGACTTCACCTCTGTCTCCAACATAAATTTGGGAATATGTGCTATAATTAATTAGAACTTCCATTGCAAACTCATGAAAAGAAACTTTTCAGATACAAGTTAGAAAACTGATTGATTATTCTCTGTTGCATATTCTGATTTTGAGTCAGATTGTAAAAGTAAGATTAAGAGAGACTATTTTGTGGAAAAGCAAGTTTTGCAGTGTGAAATTATCAGTAAGAAAAAGTGTATTGGGTCAATGAACGTGTTTACACGTGAGGAACAGTCATCAAGTTGACCACTGGATGCATGAATCCCAAGTCAGGTAAATAAGTCCCAGGTACTTACCAAAGCAAAAGGAAATACGAACCCACACTCAGACCTGCGGAGACTGCTACCATATAGGAAACAATCGGATTGTTTGTCAGGGAAACCATCATGATTAAAAACGGAATAATCCACTGTAAACAGGAGAGAATACAACAAAATGAGCAAGTCTGCAATGTTACATTGATGTTCCCCTGTGACATTTACTTCAAAGTGCTGAACTATTTTCTATCCATCGTTGATTTTCTTTGCTAAGCACATGAAGTTAGGTTGCACAGGGCATTGTTGTGCAGTGTTACTCAAACGCATAGGCAATTCCTCTGATACTGAACATTTGAATATTCTGCATCTATGTCCCTTCAGTGACACGCATTTATTGCCCTTTCCAGTGAGACTTTGAACCAGATCTTACTCAGAACAGAAATCCAGCAGGTCTAAATTCCAGCCCTGTAGTTAAAGTTATCCACATTTGTCTCAGCCCTTAAATGTTTAACCAAACAGCTACAACTAAATTATAACAAAGCCAGATTTAGTTCTTGTTTCTGCTGAATTATTCAAACCTTATCGGGGCTGAGCTGAATATAATGGACGGGCCAATGATGGAAAGTGCGTCTGGTAGGGATAGTGCTGCTGCTGACCTCTGCTGGACCGTTGTGTGAGTGCAGGGAAATGTACTTAGCTATCACTTCCCGGCTTTCTATTCTGACACCTTCCCCCCTTCCTCCTTGTGTTATTATGTGTGTACATAATAATGAAGAATTTTAGTTCCCACTGTGCAATGTGGGTGGTTCACCTGCAACAGGAAGTGATGTTGGTGAGCTGCCTGGGACGCGTTCAGGCCGAGGAGAAGCCGTTCCTGGAGTGTCTCAAATAAGAATGTGTTAGTGTTTTTACCCACGCTGTTTGTCTTTATTAAGAACAAATATAACAGTGTCAGAAGTCGGTGAGAGGACAGAAAATGGAAGATAAATGAACTCCACGAGCACCACGAGACGCTAGTTCCACCAGAAAAAAAACTGCACTAAAGCAAGTGAGGTTAGCGGCCAGTGATGCAACTGAGCACATTGTGTCCAGAAATTCATCATGAGATTAAGGTGAGAGCACCGAAAATCCCCATAATGGATAACCCAAGACCTCCCACACCTATGCAGTTTACCAGCAATCTAACTTGTATCTGGAAACTCTTCAAACAGCTATTCAGTATATATTTAGCCATGAAGCGGGGATGAAAACTTGGAAGTATCTTTCTACAAGTAATTGGAGAAAATGCTTTGGATATCTACAACAGCTTTCAAATTGATGACACAGACTTTACATTGGACACTCAGAAGAAAACATATGAAGAGTATTTTGTCCCAGGTAAAAGCATTATGTTTGAAAGATGCAAGTTATTTTCCTGTGACCAAAAACTAGGTGTTAGTTGGAGTTTTTAGAAACTTGCCGGTTAGAGATAAAATAGTTCGCAGAACTTCAAATAATGTGCTCAGAGATCAATGATCCTCATCATCTTATAAACCCTTATCAGGTCACCTCTCATCTTCCATTGCTCCAAGGGGAAAAGGTCAAATTCACTCAACCTATTCTCATAAGGTAACCCTCCAATTCAGGCAACATCCTTTTAAATTTCCTCTGCATTCTTTCTATAGTATCCACGTGCTTCCTGTGTTGAGGTGACCAGAACTGAGTGCTTAAAGGAATTTAAACTGCACACAAAAGGTTGTCACCCTCTAACCCCTTGGCATGTTAATTATATTTACCAATCGTACACAATTACATTTCCTTTTCTGGTTTCTGATGTGGATGGTGCTGATAACATGGAGTTTGCAATGATCTGTCTGCAGATTTTAGAACTGGCTTGTTTATACCATTTTTATCATAGAAATTATTGATTCACTATGTCCAATTCCAAAGAAGCAAAGGGTGTGAAGCGCAAAAGAACTGCTAGTTTATGTAAAGTGGAATGGCTTAATGAAACAGTAGAAACTGCTACACTGAAAGTTCATGAGGTCAGGAACATGCAGCTACGAGAAATATTTATGTACAATACAGAAGCTGGTGTTACTGTGAGTACTGTCGTGATGCTAAAGCTGCTGGAGAATTTGCAAGGAGGAAGAAGTGGAGTAATATTTGGAAGGGTCCTGCTGAAGGGTTTTGGCCCGAAACGTCGACATTACTCTTTTCCATAGATGCTGCCTGGCCTGCTGAGTACCTCCAGCATTTTGTGTGTGTGTTGCTTGGATTTCCAGCATCTGCAGATTTTCCCTTGTTTGTAATATTTGGAAACTTAACTTTTGAAAGTGTCATTTAGCAAGTAAATCGCATATGGACTGTATGCAAAATCTCCTGTGAGAAAATCCTTCATTACCCGCTACAGGCATGCTGCACCATGTTTTGAGAGAGGGCAGATGAACGAGAGCGAAAATGGTCAAACCCTGAGGAGATCAAAGTTCTTATTTGTAGTTAATTTTATTTATTTTAAACAATGAACAACACACTGGATTTGGTAGTTTTTTATCCTTAGAATAGCTTCAGGTTTACTTCCACTTAAAAATTCCGTGCGCACATGTTGTTGTCATTGGGTAAAAAATCCTACAGCACAAGATTTTTGCGCACACTAGTCTTTACAAGTTAGAGGGAACATTGCTATACTCTCTTCTAAATGACATGGCAGTCGGTCAAACAGCCCAATGTCTATAACTTCCATGACAGGGCAGGAGCAGAACGCGGGAAAAGAATGATATTCCAGTTCCTTCCTTTTCACTTGCAAAAGGATGACATAACTACTGAATTTCCTTTTTGTACAATGTAGATGCAGCACTTCTCAGTCAAATATAACAACCTTTCTCTTTCTAACCTGACTGCGCAGAATGGAAAATTGAGAAACTTAACCCCCTGGATATACAAATGCCTTTTGTAAGGTGTTATGGCAGCAAAAAAAAGAGATCTATATAACAAAAATTAGAAATAAAAGTATTTCAATACATACAGTAATGCCACAGTAAACTGCAGTTTTCTTCCCAAATCTCTGTAGAAACCACTGCCAGAATGGGATGGCTACAGCAGTAGATACCTGTAAGTTGGTAATTCAATCAGTCTACATGGGCAGTAATGATGGTGTGCAATTGATAATTATGAGCAAAGTACTATTGTAACAAAAACAGTGTTTCCAGAAATTGTTAAGCTGGAAATTCACCACCCAATCAGGAATTTTCTGCATTTTCCCTAATGTAATTCAAGTTATTTTAAATATTGGGGATTAAAATAATTCTCCTCAAATTCCTGGATCCTCACTACAGTCTTGTTGAATTTCAGCATCCTATCCAATTTCTGTAAAAGTTCAGAATTCTTTCTAAAAATCCATGAAGTTCAAGGGTTACTGCTGCAGTACTGGCTGCCTCCTGGATCCTCATTGTAGTCTTCAAAGTTCAAAGGAAATGTATTATCAAAGTGCATATATGTCACCATATACAACCCTAAGATTCATTTTCTTGCAGCACATATAGTAATCCAAGAAACACAACAGAATCAATGAAAAACTGCACCCAACAGGATGGGAAAACAACCAAAGTGCAAAAGACAATGAACTGTGCAAATATTGGTCCTCTTGAAGATCAGAGTGGTCGGCTATGTGCGGAACCAAAGGAAATGAGGGAGATCTTAAATAGGTTTTTTGCGTCTGTGTTTACTAAGGAAACTGGCATGAAGTCTATGGAATTAAGGGAAACAAGTAGTGAGATCATGGAAACTGTACAGATCAAAAAGGAGGCGGTCCTTGTTGTCTTGAGGAAAATTAAAGTGGATAAATCCCCGGGACCTGCCAGGGTGTTCCCTCAGACCTTGAAGGAGACTAGTGTTGAAATTGCAGGGGCCCTGGCAGAAATATTTAAAATGTCGCTGTCTACAGGTGAGGTGCCGGAGGATTGGAGAGTGGCTCATGTTGTTCCGTTGTTTAAAAAAGGATCGAAAAGTAATCCGGGAAATTATAGGCCGGTAAGTTTAACGTCAGTAGTAGGTAAGTTATTGGAGGGAGTACTAAGAGCCAGAATCTACAAGCATTTGGATAGACTGGGACTTATTAGGGAGAGTCAACATGGCATTGTGCGTGGTAGGTCATGTTTGACCAATCTATTGGAGTTTTTCGAGGAGGTTACCAGGAAAGTGGATGAAGGGAAGGCAGTGGATATTGTCTACATGGACTTCAGTAAGGCCTTTGACAAGGTCCCGCATGGGAGGTTAGTTAGGAAAATTCAGTCGCTAGGTATACATGGAGAGGTGGTAAATTGGATTAGACATTGGCTCGATGGAAGAAGCCAGAGAGTGGTGGTAGAGAATTGCTTCTCTGAGTGGAGGCCTGTGACTAGTGGTGTGCCACAGGGATCAGTGCTGGGTCCATTGTTATTTGTCATCTATATCAATGATCTGGTTGATAATGTGGAAATTGGATCAGCAAGTTTGCTGATGATACAAAGATTGGAGGTGTAGTAGACAGTGAGGAAGGTTTTCAGAGCCTGCAGAGGGACTTGGACCAGCTGGAAAAATGGGCTAAAAAATAGCAGATGGAGTTTAATACTGACAAGTGTGAGGTATTGCATGTTGGAAGGACAAACCAACGCAGAACATACAGGGTTAATGGTAAGGCACTGAGGAGTGCAGTGGAACAGAGGGATCTGGGAATACAGATACAAAATTCCCTAAAAGTGGCGTCACAGGTAGATAGCGTCGTAAAGAGAGCTTTTGGTACATTGGCCTTTATTAATCAAAGTATTGAGTATAAGAGCTGGAATGTTATGATGAGGTTGTATAAGGCATTGGTGAGGCCGAATCTGGAGTATTGTGTTCAGTTTTGGTCACCAAATTACAGGAAGGATATAAATAAGGTTGAAAGAGTGCAGAGAAGGTTTACAAGGATGTTGCCGGGTCTTGAGAAACTCAGTTACAGAGAAAGGTTGAATAGGTTGGGACTTTATTCCCTGGAGCGTAGAAGAATGAGGGGAGATTTGATAGAGGTATATAAAATTATGATGGGTATAGATAGAGTGAATACAAGCAGGCTTTTTCCACTGAGGCAAGGGGAGAAAAAAACCAGAGGGCATGGGTTAAGGGTGAGGGGGGAAAAGTTTAAAGGGAACATTAGGGGGGGCTTCTTCACACAGAGGGTGGTGGGAGTATGGAATGAGCTGCCAGACGAGGTGGTAAATGCGGGTTCTTTTTTAACATTTAAGAATAAATTGGACAGATACATGGATGGGAGGTGTATGGAGGGATATGGTCCGTGTGCAGGTCAGTGGGACTAGGCAGAAAATGGTTCGGCACAGCCAAGAAGGGCCAAAAGGCCTGTTTCTGTGCTGTAGTTTCTATGGTTATGGTATTTCTATTAATCAAATATCAAGAACATGAGAAGAGTCTTTGAAAGTGAGTCCTTCACTTGCCCCATCACTGAACTGTTCCCACAACCAAAGTTGAGGTGATGCTATCCCCGCTGGTTCAAGAGCTTGGTGATTGATGCTTGGCGAACATTATAATCCTCAGTACAGTTTTCTGAAAATCCAGGATTTTACCAATATTCCAATCATTCTTTGGATGCTCAAGATTTTGCAGGGAAACTGAATGATCCATGCTCCCGCCTTTGGAATAGTCAAGATCCTCTACATTCTTGTTAATCCTAGGATTCTCACAACAGTCCTGCCAAGCTTCACAATCCTGACTAAAATTCTCTCCATCACCAGGATCTTTGCCAGAGTCTTAACAAATCCAGGATTCTATCTAATTTCCTGTGAAGCTTTAGAATCATTTCTACCAGCCTAACAAACTCTAGGTCATCATGATATTCCTCTGAAAATTCAAGAGCCTTTTTGTACTTCTCCTCAACACCAAAATTCTATCAACAGTTCGCCGAAAATTTAGGCTCAGCATTACAGTCCGATCGAGTTCCAAGATCCTCACTGCAGCTCCCTGAAAACCTTGAATCCCTATTTAATGCCAAACACAATCCAGGATGCTCTCTGGAATCCTATTATACCCTGCAATGCTCATTAAAGTCCCGTCAACCACCAGCACACTTGTTATGATCCCTCAAACTCCCAAATCCCTTTGATCCCTTCCAAACTCCAAAATTCCTGCTGCAGTTCTTTTTATCTCCATGCCTTCACTACAGTACTGACAAACCCGATCTACAGTCCTGTCAAAACTGAAGATCCTTCTTCCAGTCCTGTCAAATTTCGGGATGATCAGCACTTTCTCTCTACTACAGGATCCCTTTACCTCTAATTCTAGTGCACACAAACACGACCTGTATAACTTTATTGGTAAGCATTCTTGTTTTTAAACATGTTGCAAATTAAAATTTCGTCACCTATTTCACAGGCTAATGGATGCATTGTCTCCAACTCACTGAGGTTTAAAAGTAGGTTCCAGTTTAATCATATTGTGTGCATAGCTTTGAGATTATTTCCTATATCATATAAATATCCATTGTGTTATATAGAATGTTTTGATACAAGTAGCCCTGACGTGTCTGCTTGGTGTCTGCTTGTTTTAAGAACAGCAGTCATTTGCAGCAGGATTATGAAGAGACAAGTTAACAGGATTTTTAGTTCTAGCTTTAGCACCCATTAAACACCAGCATTTAGTTTCTAAAATACTTTTGGATTTGAATTAATATTTTCTTTTGTCTTTGCTTCATGAAGCAGAACCATCTTCACATAAACTCCATGTGTAAGTGTATACGCCAAGACAAAAGCTAAAATTAAACATACCAGAATTGTAAGGACGATATTTTGAAAATGATGTCGCAGATCTACAGCATAGGTGCAAAAGAGAGCGAAATTCCCCTCTACAAGCTGTGAATGAGAAAGTAAATTCATTATAGTATACACAATATGTGCGCAAAGTTGTCAATATGCTTCTCAAGCCATCATTTTGGCAATGAAACTTCAAAACACTTAATATTTAAAGGGAAAATCATAAACTGAAGAAAAATTAGCCCGAATTTTTATATCAGGGCTGATTAACGAAGCATCACATGAGCATTATGTGTAGACTAGCCCACAACTTTCCTGTTGGATTATGTTTAGAAATAAATAAATTATGGCATTCTCTAGGATCTGGGACTTTAGTGACTTTAAAATTCTGAACCCCTTTAGTGACTTTAAATAATCCAATTGGAGAATGGTTTATGACTCGTGCATTCCGAAATAGGAAGAGTAAGTGCAAATCATTGTACAGAAAGCAAAATAAAGAGGGAAAGACATTTTATGCTTTCTTAAACTAGCAATACTTATCTAAAGGAACAAGATTTTATTCTATAATTTTGATTGTGAATGAAGCTTTCCATACAATAACTATGAATTATCTGGATGTTAACAATCTGTCATGACAACTTTCAGGAATGACGATTAAATGCCTATTGCATAAATAAGAAATTTATGTATTTCATGTTTTTCAAAGTTTGGATTTAGTATAAGTTCTGGAAGTCCAGAGCAACTACAGTAGAAACTTGACACAAAACCATTGCTGATGCTGGAACCTGCAACAAAGACAGTAAATACAAATGATCATGATCTTGAAACTCAGACAGTACTTTTTCTCCCCTCCATAAATGTTCTCTGACCTACTCAGTTTTTCAGGCAATTTCTGTTTTTGTTCCAGTAGCAACTTGGCAATTTCTGCATTTAGCTGCATACAGTATATAAAGTTACTCATGTCTGATTTGCTCCTTATAATGGTGAACCAAGAATGTTAGGCAGGAATGATGAGACAAAATGTGTAAAAGTTTAAGACTTGTTCATTCATAAATGTGTAATAGTTTGGGTTCATGGCTTGACAGTGATTTCTATGTTGATTGCATTAGTGAAAACTTCAATATCACACCCTGTGAAAGTGTGGGTTGGCAACTTTGGGATGTCTAAGCTCAAGCATATAGGTTTTCCCCAGGTTATGAACACCCAGCTTGTGGATAGCCTGTACAAACAAAGAAACATTTGGGAGATTGGAAGGATGACTTTTCCTTTTATGGTGAGGCTGCAGGACCTTCGCCATTGGGAACTTGGTTTGGAGCAATACCACTGGAACTTGCAGAAAACTCTACGTGATTGAGTTAAGCACACTGGTTTTAACAACACACTGCCCTTGGTTGGCTTATGTTTTTATTTGAATACATTGCCAGATGCCACATTTATGACTTGCAAACTGTTGGGTTATCATCATTCCTCAGGATTGGAACTGTGTTGTATCAGGGAGGACATGTACCTGTGTGGACTTCAGAAATTGCAGCAGTTTTTCTCAAGTTCATCAGTGAGAGCTGGCTATTTCTACATTGTAATTGTCACAGTTTATGAATAGTGGTTCTATATAAACTTCACTCATTTTATCATAGTCAAATTAAAAAGACATAACATGCGATTGATTCTCCTTCAAATCCAAACAAAGGAGAACGTCCATAAATTTTACATTAATAAATAATTTTACCTAAACAAATAGAATATTTGTGCAATGATGCAATATTTAATTTTTTTTTTCTTGGCAAATATATGACAGGATGAAAACAATTTACATTTTATGGAAACTTTAACGTGGAAAAATCACCCAGAATAATGCAATATTAGCATGCTGCTTAGAATGATTACAAACTGGGAAAAATACATCTGTATTGTTCATGTACTCCTTACATTTTCAATGCAGTGCAATATTATGATCCTTTTTATGATGCAGATTTAAACATTCAGGAGGATTACCTGAAGGGCCAAAGATATGAAGAGAAAAGATGTAGTCAGCTTCACGTAGGGACCATGTCTCATCACAAGTTTCATTCCTTTTAGGAAAGGAATTGGTTTGCCTGACTTCACAGTGTAGGGGTCTAACCAAGAAAATGGAACATCAAACTAATTGCCCTTCACATTTTATTAAACAAGTCATGCAATATTAATAAATGTAAATGAATCTAATTTTTAAAAATCTGGACTGAACTGGCTGACTGGATGTCAGATTGGAGGCCTTTTGGAATGAATTGCAAGAACAGAGGTTGTACGCAGTTGAAACTAATTAAACAAACACGCTTTTACAAGTATTGTAAATATTTTCATGCCTTCTCTCTACATGTAACGGTACATGTGAGGTTTCCTTGGAGTTCAAAGTAATTCATACAAAGAATGTATTTTAAAACCTTTTTAAAAACTGTGAAAATAAAACTATATAAATGCAGATCCACAGGATTATTTAAACCTGAGTCATCCAGACAGAAATTGATAGGATCAAATTGGCTACAAATCTACAAGTGAGGTGTAGATTGCCAGTCTGTCTGATCTGACAGTTTTACACTATGTTAGGTTAAAATGACCCACTTCATTTTTTCAACATTCTTTCATGCTGAAATTTTAAGCATGTTCCGTTTTGTCTTGATTAAAAATACAGCAGCAGTTTGGTTAAATTATTGCATTAGGAGCTAATGTGTTAGATAATTACTCTAGGAGAAAGGGAACCCAAGGAGACAGCAGTAGGAATAGGCCAATCAGCTCCAAGCCTACTCCACCATTCAATATGATCATGACCGATTTGAAACACAGAAACATGGAAAACCTACAGCACAATACAGGCCCTTCGGCCCACAGAGTTGTGCCAAACATGTCCCTACCTTAGAAATTACTAGGCTTACCTAGAGCCCTGTATTTTTCTAAGCTCCATGTACCTATCTAAAAGTCTCTTAAAAGACCCTATTGTATCCGCCTCCACCACCGTTGCCGGCAGCCCATTCCATGCACTCACCACTCTCTGAATAAGAAACTTACCCCTGACATCTCCTCTGAACCTACTCCCCAGCACCTTAAACCTGTGTCCTCTTGTGGCAACCATTTCTGCCCTGGGGAAAAAGCCTCTGACTATCCACACGATCAATTCCTGTCATCATCTTATACACTTCTATCAGGTCACCTCTCATCCCTCGTCGCTCCAAGGAGAAAAGGCCGAGTTCACTAAACCTATTCTCATAAAGCATGCTCCTCAATCCGGGCAACATCCTTGTAAATCTCCTCTGCACCCTTTCTATGGCTTCCACACCCTTCCTGTAGTGAGGCGACCAGAACTGAGCACAGTACTTCAAATGGGGTCTGACCAGCGTCCTATATAGCTGCAACATTATCTCTCGGCTCCTAAATTCAATTCCACGACTGATGAAGGCCAATACGCCGTACGCCTTCTTAACCACAGAGTCAATCTGCGCAACTGCTTTGAGTGTCCTATGGACTTGGACCGCAAGATCCCTCTGATCCTCCACACTGCCAAGAGTCTTACCATTAATACTATATTCTGCCATCATATTTGACCTACCAAAATGAACCACTTCACACTTCTCTGGGTTGAACTCCATCTGCCATTTCTCAGCCCAGTTTTGCATCCTATCAATGTCCCGCTGTAACTTCTGACAGCCGTCCACACTATCCACAACACCTCTAACCTTTGTGTCATCAGCAAACTTACTAACCCATCCCTCCACTTCCTCATTCAGGTCATTTATAAAAATCACGAAGAGTAAGGGTCCCTTAACAGATCCCTGAGGCACACCACTGGTCACTAGCCTCCATGCAGAATATGACTCGTCTACAAACACTCTTTGCCTTCTGTGGGCAGGCCAGTTCTGGATCCACAAAGCAATGTCCCCTTGGATCCCATGCCTCCTTACTTTCTCAATAAGCCTTGCATGGGGTACCTTATCAAATACCTTGCAGGAATCCATATACACTACATCTACTGTTCTTCCTTCATCAATGTGTTTAGTCACAACCTCAAAAAAATTCAATCAGGCTCGTAAGGCATGACCTACCCTTGACAAAACCATGCTGACTACTCCTAATCATATTATCCCTCTCCAAATGTTCATGAATCCTGCCGCTCAGGATCTTCTCTATCAACTTACCAACCACTGAGGTAAGACTCACTGGTCTATAGTTTCCTGGGCTATCTCTACTCCCTTTCTTGAATAAAGGAAAAACATCCGCAACCCTCCAATCCTCCAGAACCTCTCCCGTCCCCATTGATGATTCAAAGATCATCGCCAGAGGCTCAGCAATCTCCTTCCTCACCTCCCACAGTAGCCTGGGGTACATCTCATCCGGTCCCGGCAACTTATCCAACTTGATGTTTCCAAAAGCTCCAGCACATCCTCTTTCTTAATATCTACATGCTCAAGCTTTTCGGTCTGCTGCAAGTCATCACTACAATTACCAAGATCCTTTTCCATAGTGAATACTGAAGTAAAGTATTCATTAAGTACCTCTGCTATCTCCTCCGGTTTCATACATACTTTCCCACTGTCACACTTGATAGGTCCTATTCTTTCATGTCTTATCCTCTTGCTCTTCACATACTTGTAAAATGCCTTGGGGTTTTCCTTAATCCTTAATGCCTTCTCATGGCCCTTTCTGGCTCTCCTAATTTCCTTCTTAAGCTCCTTCCTATAAGCCTTATAATCTTCTAGATCTCTAACATTACCTAGCTCACTGAACCTTTTGTAAGCTTTTCTTTTCTTCTTGACTAGATTTATTACAGCCTTTGTACACAACGGTTCCTGTACCCTACCATAACTTCCCTGTCTCATTGGAACGTACCTATGCAGAACTCCACACAAATATCCCCTGAATATTTGCCACATTTCTTCCGTACTTTTCCCTGAGAACATCTGTTTCCAATATAAGCCTCCAATTTCCTGCCTGATAGCCTCATAATACCCCTTACTCCAATTAAACGCGTTTTTAACTTGCCTGTTCCTATCTCTCTCCAATGTTATTGTAAAGGAGATAGAATTATGATCACTATCTCCAAAATGCTCTCCTACTAAGAGATCTGACACCTGACCAGATTTATTTCCCAATACCAAATCAAGTACAGTCTCTCCTCTTGTAGGCTTATCTACATATTGTGTCAAGAAACCTTCCTGAACACACCTAACAGACTCCACCCCATCTAAACCCCTTGCTCTAGGGAGATACCAATCGATATTTGGGAAATTAAAATCTCCCTTCACGACAACCCTGTTATTATTACACCTTTCCAGAATCTGTTTCCCTCACTGCTCCTCGATATCCCTGTTACTATTGGGCGGCCTATAAAAATCACCCAGTAGTGTTATTGACCCCTTCTTGTTCCTAACCTCCACCCACAGAGACTCTGTAGACAATCCCTCCATGGCGTCCACCTTTTCTGCAGCCGTGACACTATCTCCGATCAACAGTGCCACGCCCCCACCTCTTTTGCCTCCCTCCCTGTCCTTTCTGAAACATCTAAAACCTGGCACTTGAAGTAACCGTTCCTGTCCCTGAGCCATCTAAGTCTCTGTAATGGCCGCCACATCATATCTCCAAGTACTGATCCACGCTCCAAGCTCATCCGCTTTGTTCATAACACTTGGATTTGCTCCAGGCCTCAATTCCTTTTCTCTGCCAGTACCCTATAACCCTTAATACTATTTATCAATTCAAATAATGATCCACTTCCTCATTAAATAACCCCATCAATTTAGTTTCCACACAATTCTGAGGTAGAAAATTCCAGAAAAGCACCATCCTCTGCATAAAGAATTTCCTACACACTTCTGTTTTAAATGTTACTATGCTTCTTGATTTTAGATTCTCCCATGAGTTGAAATATCTCAGCACTTACCCTGTCATGCTGATAAAGATCTTCAGGTGTTTCAATAAGACCACCCCTCCTTCTTTTAAGTGCCAAGGAGTATAGATCTAATTTCTTTAGCTGATTGTGATTGGACTGGTTGTATCACTGCCTGGTATGGAAACACCAATGCTCTTGAACAGAACATCCTACAAAAAGTAGTGGATATGACGCAGTCTGCCACTGAGCACATCTTTTGGGCCCCATATCTCAGAAAGGGTGTGTTGTCATTGGAGAGAGTCCAGAGGAGGTTCTCATGGATGATTCCAGGAATGAAGGGGTTAACATATGAGGAGCATTTGGCAGCTTTGGAGCAGACACAATGGGCTGAATGGCCAGATTCTGCTCCCATGTCTTATGGTCTGACACGGAATACTGTCGCAGGAAAGCAGCATCCAACATCAAGGACCCTTACCATCTAGGCCATGCTATCTTCTCGCTGCTGTCATTAGAAAGAAGATATCAAAGCACCAAGACCTACACTACCAGGTTCAGGAACAATTATTACCCCTTAACCAGCAGGCTGTTAAACCAGAGGGCGTAACTTCACTCAACTTAATTTGCCCCATCAATAAACTGTTTCCACAACCTATTTTCTAAATGGATTCCCACAACCTGAACTGTTCTCACTTTCAAAGACTCTTCATCTCATGTTCTCAATATTTATTGCTTATTTATTTATTTATTCCTCATTGTTCATGTTCTTGATATTTATTGTTTATTTGATTTTTCTCTATTTGCACAGTTTGTTGCCTTTTGCATGTTGGTTGTTTATCTTTTGTGTTGGGTGCAGTCTTTCATTGACTATTGTATTTAAACATAGAAACATAGAAAATAGGTGCAGGAGTAGGCCATTCGGCCCTTCGAGCCTGCACCGCCATTTATTATGATCATGGCTGATCATCCAACTCAGAACCCCGCCCCAGCCTTCCCTCCATACCCCCTGACCCCTGTAGCCACAAGGGCCATATCTAACTCTCTCTTAAACATAGCCAATGAACTGGCCTCAACAATTTCCTGTGGCAGAGAATTCCACAGATTCACCACTCTCTGTGTGAAGAAGTTTTTCCTAATCTCGGTCCTAAAAGGCTTCCCCTCTATCCTCAAACTGTGACCCCTTGTTCTGGACTTCCCCAACATTGGGAACAATCTTCCTGCATCTAGCCTGTCCAATCCCTTTAGGATCTTATACGTTTCAATCAGATCCCCCTCAATCTTCTAAATTCCAACGAGTACAAGCCCAGTTCATCCAGTCTTTCTTCATATGAAAGTCCTGCCATCCCAGGAATCAATCTGGTGAACCTTCTTTGTACTCCCTCTATGGCAAAGATGTCTTTCCTCAGATTAGGGGACCAAAACTGCACACAATACTCCAGGTGTGGTCTCACCAAGGCCTTGTACAACTGCAGTAGTACCTCCCTACTCCTGTACTCGAATCCTCTCGCTATAAATGCCAGCATACCATTCGCCTTTTTCACCGCCTGTTGTACCTGCATGCCCACTTTCAATGACTGGTGTATAATGACACCCAGGTCTCGTTGCACCTCCCCTTTTCCTAATCGGCCACCATTCAGATAATAATCTGTTTTCCTATTTTTGCCACCAAAGTGGATAACTTCACATTTATCCACATTAAATTGCATCTGCCATGAGTTTGCCCACTCACCCAACCTATCCAAGTCACCCTGCATCCCCTTAGCATCCTCCTCACTGCTAACACTGCCACCCAGCTTCGTGTCATCCGCAAACTTGGAGATGCTGCATTTAATTCCCTCATTCAAGTCATTAATATATATTGTAAACAACTGGGGTCCCAGCACTGAGCCTTGCGGTACCCCACTAGTCACCGCCTGCCATTCTGAAAAGGTCCCGTTTATTCCCACTCTTTGCTTCCTGTCTGCTAACCAATTCTCCACCCACACCAATACCTTACCCCCAATAACGTGTGCTTTAAGTTTGCACACTAATCTCCTGTGTGGGACCTTGTCAAAAGCCTTTTGAAAATCCAAATATACCACATCCACTGGTTCTCCCCTATCCACTCTACTAGTTACATCCTCAAAAAATTCTATGAGATTCGTCAGACATGATTTTCCTTTCACAAATCCATGCTGACTTTGTCCGATCATTTCACTGCTTTCCAAATGTGCTGTTATCACATCCTTGATAACTGACTCCAGCAGTTTCCCCACCACCGACGTTAGGCTAACCGGTCTATAGTTCCCCGGTTCCCCTCTCCCTCCTTTTTTAAAAAGTGGGGTTACATTAGCCACCCTCCAATCCTCAGGAACTAATCCAAAATCTAAAGAGTTTTGAAAAATTATCACTAATGCATCCACTATTTCTTGGGCTACTTCCTTAAGCACTCTAGGATGCAGACCATCTGGCCCTGGGGATTTATCTGCCTTCAATCCCTTCAATTTACCTAACACCACTTCCCTACTAACATGTATTTCACTCAGTTCCTCCATCTCACTGGACCCTCTGTCCCTTACTATTTCTGGAAGATTATTTATGTCCTCCTTAGTGAAGACAGAACCAAAGTAATTATTCAATTGGTCTGCCATGTCCTTGCTCCCCATAATCAATTCACCTGTTTCTGTCTGCAGGGGACCTACATTTGTCTTTACCAGTCTTTTCCTTTTTACATATCTATAAAAGCTTTTACCGCCAGTTTTCTCTCATAATCTTTTTCCCCTTCCTAATTAAGCCCTTTGTCCTCCTCTGCTGAACTCCGAATTTCTCCCAGTCCTCAGGTGAGCCACTTTCTCTGGCTAATTTGTATGCTACTTCTTTGGAATTGATACTATCCCTAATTTCTCTTGTCAGCCACGGGTGCACTACCTTCCTTGATTTATTCTTTTGCCAAACTGGGATGAACAATTGTTGTAGTTCATCCATGCAACCTTTAAATGTTTGCCATTGCATATCCACCGTCAATCCTTTAAGTGTCATTTGCCAGTCTATGTTAGCTAATTCACGTCTCATACCTTCAAAGTTACCCCTCTTTAAGTTCAGAACCTTTGTTTCTGAATTAACTATGTCACTCTCCATATTAATGAAGAATTCCACCATATTATGGTCACTCTTACCCAATGGGCCTCTCACGACAAGATCGCTAATTAACCCTTCCTCATTGCTCAAAACCCAGTCCAGAATAGCCTGCTCTCTAGTTGGTTCCTCGACATGTTGGTTCAAAAAACCATCCCGCATACATTCCAAGAAATCCTCTTCCTCAGCACCTTTACCAATTTGGTTCACCCAGTCTACATGTAGATTGAAGTCACCCATTATAACTGCTGTTCCTTTATTGCACACATTTCTAATTTCCTGTTTAATACCATCTCCGACCTCACTACTACTGTTAGGTGGCCTATACACAACTCCCACCAGCGTCTTCTGCCCCTTAGTGTTACGCAGCTCTACCCATATCGATTCCACATCTTCCCGGCTTATGTCCTTGGATTTATTTCTTTGGATTTACTGTGTATGCCTGCAAAAAATGAACCTCAGGGTTGTATATAGTGACAGATATGTACTTTGATAATAAATTTATTTTGAACTTTGACAACTCTCTCAACTAGGAATGCACATAATTAATCTCCTTTGAATTACCAATCTATCCTTTCTTGACTAAGAGAACAAACTGTATGGTATTCCAGGTGTGGCTTCACCAGGGTCCTATACAAATGCAAGAATACTTCCCTGTTGCTAAACTGTAAACCCCTCACAATAAAGGCCAATATGCCATCAAACTACATACCTATGACTACTTGCTGTAGCTGCCTGCTAAGGTTTTTGTGATTCATCCCTCTGTATTTCACTCAGCTGCTTTCTTTCTCCATTTAGAAAACAGTATTTGATTAGATCCTTCTTGTTGAAATACATAACATCACACATTCCCACATTAAACTCCATTTGCCAAGGTTCTCCCCACTCACGCAACCTAGCTCTATCCTGTAGTAATTCTAATATCCTCAACGCAACATGCCCTCCCACCCATTTTTTTTGTCATCAGCCAACTTGGATACCCTATGCTCCGCTCTACCTCCTCCACCAGATCATTAATGTTATAAAATATAGGTACTGAGGGCCAAGAGCCTTGTTTCAGCCTGAACAAGACCCAATCATCAAAAACTCTCAGAATGGTAGCTGGGGAATAAAAAAGAAACGAATCAGTCATGGTAATAATGAAACGAGAGTACTGCTGTTAAAAACACACCTGAAAAGATTCACCAATACAGTTCAGGGAAGGAAATTTGCGATTCTCATCCAGACAGCAGAGCACTGGTGTGGTTGATTCTTCACTGCCTCCTCAGAGGAATAATGGATGGACAATGAAGTTTGGTATTTAATGTGAATAAATGCATTAAAAAATTCAGAGATTTTTTTCCCATTAAGATAATAAGAAAGAGCCAGAATTACAGCAATTCCAAGTGGAGGTAAGTTCTACAAAAATGGTCTAGAAGAAATGTGGTTTTAAATGATCAAAGGTTGACTGAGTGATAATACTGGTCTATCAGACATTAAGATTAGGACATTCTAAGCTAATTTTGAGCATTACAGTTGTGATGTATTAGTTGTTCATTAAGTGTCATGATTTTTTGACCAAATGTCAATTAAGAGGCCATTAATTTTTTTCCAGAACTCCTGTTCAAAATGGAGCTGAAATTCAGCTTTGGTGGAAGTAAAAAAGGGACAATGATGTTTCAGCAGTCTATTACACACCCTATCTGATATTTCCTCTCCACCACTCTAAACATAAGAACATAAGAGCAGCAGTGAACCATTTGCTGCCCCTAATTCTACTCTGCCATTCAACAACATGATGGCTGACCTTTCAGCTCATCAAAACTATTTTCCTATATCATCCCATTTCTCTTGATTCCCTTAAATTCCAAAAATCTATTTATCTCTGTCTTAAATATGCATGCCTCCACATCCCTCATGGGGAATAAATTCCACAGAATCAGTACTCATATCGGTTTGAAGGAATGTTATCTCATCTCAGACCAGAATAACATAACACTTATTCTGTGCCTGTCAGTCCAGACACCCGTCATTCCTGTGCCTGTCTGGTCAAGCCCTATAGGAAATGCATGTCTGTGTTTGTGTTGTGTGTGTAAAATTAGCTGTTATTATTTTAAATTCAAAGGAACATATGTCCACTCTGCTTAATCCCTCTCCTGGGATAAACCCTTCTACACTTCCACCCCTCCCTCCATCTCAGGAATTAAGCTGAAATTGCTCTAACCCAATGGCATCCATTCATGTACACAGAGAATAGATCTGCACATAACAGAACATAGAACAGGAAATGGCCCTTCAGATCATGGTGTTGTACTGAACTAATTAAACTAGTAATTAAATGCCTAACTATACTAAACCCTTCTGCCTACATGACACCCATTTTCCTCCATTCTCTGTATATTTACATGCCTATTTAAGAGCCTCTTGAACACATCTATCATTTTGCCTACACCCCCAATTCTGACAGCGATTCTAGACACCCACCACTGTGTTAGAAACTTGCCCCATCTATCTCTGTTGAAGTTATACCATCTTTACCACCCCATCAACCTATGTAGCCACTTTCAGGGAGATATGGACTTGGACCCCAAGATTCCTCTGTATATCAACACTGAATGGTCTTGCTATTAACAGTATACTGTCCATTTACATTAGATCTCAAAGTGTAACATCTCACATATGGGCGGATTAAACTCCATCTGCCATTTCTCCACCCACATCTGCAGCTGATCTACATTCCACTCTATCTTTTGGCAATTTTCTACACTATCCACAACACCATCAATCTTTGTATCATCTGTGAACTTACTTAGCAACCCATTTATATTTTAATCCAGGTCACTTATAGAATCAAAAATAGCCGAGTTCCCAGTATGGATCCTTGAGGAATGCCAGTCTTGTCTGTCTTCTATTTGCCAAGCCAATTCTGAATCCAATTCATCATGCATCCACACGTCTTAATCTTCTGGATGAGCCTCCATTGAGGGACCTTGTCAAATGCCTTACTAAAACCATGTAGACAACATCCACAGCTCTATATTTATCAATCACCTTTCACTCCTCCTCAAAAACTCTATCAAGTTAGTAAGACGTGACTTGCCCCACACAAAGCCATGCTGACTATCCCCAAGAATTCCCTCCAGTAGCTTTTCTACCACTGAAGGGAAACTCACTGGTCTGTAGCTTCCAAGATTATCCCTATTCTCTTTCTTGAGTTAAGGAAAAACATGAGCTATGGACATCACCTGTGGCTAGATATGCTGAGTGTGGTCTCACTAGGATCCTAAATAATTGCAGTAAGTCATCTTCACTTTTGTACTCCTGCAGTTGAGGCCAAAACACTGTCCTCCCCAGTTTCAATGATGTGTATACAAGGACATCCAGATTACTCTGAATCTCTCACTCTTTAAAAAAACTAAGACTGTAAGTCTATAAGACATAAGAATAGAATTAGACCACTTGGCCCACTGTATCTTCTCCACTTCCCATCATAGCTGATTTATCATCCCTATTTTCCTGCCTTCTCCCTGCAACCCTTGATACCCCTAACAATCAAGAACCTATGAACCTCTGCTTTGTATTTAAATAATTCAATAATTTTGTCTCCACAGTCAACTGTGGCAATGAATTCTACAGATTCACCACCCTCTGGCTAAAGAAATTCTCCTCATCTTTGTTCTAAATGAATGACTTTTTATTCTGAGGCTGTCCCCTTTGGTCCTAGACTCTCCCGCTATAAGAAACATCCTCCCCACATTCACTCTATCCAGGCCTTTCCATAATCAATAGGTTTCAGTGAGATAACCCTCAATCTTCTCAACTCACAAGTACAGGCCCAGAGCCATTAACACTCCTCATACATTAAACTTTTCATTCCCAGAATCATTCTCATGAACCACTTCTGGACACTGTCCAATGTCAGCACATACTTTCTTAAATAAGGAGTCCAAAATTGTTCACAATACTCCAAGTGCACTGGGACCAATGCCTTATAATGCCACAGAATTACATCCTTGCTTTTATATTCTAGTTCTCTCAAAATGAATGCTAACATTGCATTTGTCTTCCTTACTACCAAATGGATCTTTAGGAATCCTGCACGATGACACCCAAGTCCTCTCGCACCTCTGATTTCTGAATATTCTCCCAATCTAGATAATAGTCTATGCCTTTATTCTTTTTTGCCAAAGTGCATGATCATACACTATATACCATCTACGACTTGTTTGCCCATTTTCTTAACCTGGCTAACTCCTTCTGCAGACTGCCTTCTTCCTCAACACTACCTGCCCCTGCACCTATCTCACATCATCTGCAAAATTGCCCACAAAGTCATCAATTGCATTATCCAAATCATTGTAATGATGTGAAAATAAACAGTCCTAAAACCAACCCTCACATAACCCCACTTGTCACCAGTAGCCAAGCAGAAAAAGTCCTCTTTATTCCCACTCTTTGCCTCCTGCCAGTGTGTTAATTTTCTGTCCATGCTTGTATCTTTCCTGTAATACCATGGGCTCTATCTTTAGCAGCCTCATTCTTGGCACTTTGTCAAATGCTTTCTGAAAAGCCAAATAAACAACATACACTGATTCTAATTTTTATTTTTTATAAATACTCCACCTTTTTATTTTCCTAATTTCATGTGGATAATGTTATATTTTCCCATTATATTCTGTTCACCACATCCTCATCTATGCATTTAGCCTGCTTATATCTCTTTGGAACTTATGAGCTCGTCATAACGTACACTACCACCCAGCTTAGTGTCTTTAACAAACTTGGATTTATTACACTGGGAGCTCAATGGCTGCTCACTCAATGCTGCTTTCCAGTGTTTGCTCAGTGCTGCCCTCCAATGTCACTCAGTGGAAGAACAAGCTGGATCATGACAAATCAGGGACTTGGGCTCTATATTTTTTCTCTCTTTGTGACTATCTTTTTCTGAAATCATAACAATATGTGCTGTTTGTGCTATGTGCAGTTTGCTGTGTACTGTTGGTAATGCGTTTTTCACCTTGGCCTCAGAGGAATGCTGTTTTGTTTGTCTATATTCATGTATGGTTGAATGACAATTAAACTAGAAACTTGAACTTGAACTTGAAATTATTAAAATAGATTTGGAACAGCCAGGACTATAGTATTGATCCCACTACCCACAGCCAAAAACTCAAAATGCACTTAATTTAGCGGTTTGCTATGTTAAATCCTACATTCACATAATCTTGTGTACATTTGCCTTGGTCAGCTTATTGTCTGGAACTGCTAACTCATTGCCAGGTTAGATTCTATAGGCTATTGAGAAATCCATAATGGGCCATTTACTTAATGCATTTTTGAGGGGATGAGTCCTATTTGTCTAAATCTGGAAACATTGGTGCAGGCTGGCAGAACTGAGATTAAAACTTAAGCAGCAAAGATTGCTGACTTTACCAGCTTTTTCCATTAAAAACTTGTCTGGTTCACTAATGCCCTTCAAGGACATCCTTATTCAGCCTTGACTAAACTGTGAACCCTGAGGTGCCAATGAGATTGACTTTTGTCAGGACAATTAATAATGGTAATGAATGCTGCCATTACCAGCTATGTTTGCATCTCATGAGCCAATTAATTTAAAGGAATTATTTGACTTGGGTGACCAGAATTGGCTGCCCTAGGGCTTGAGAATCATGCCCCCAGTCACCTGTCCCAGTTCTATGATCAAGCCATAAGTATTTCCAATATCCTTCAGTACATCTTTTAAAGAAGGAACCTGCATTTACATAGCATCTTTGGTATCTCACAGTGCATAGTCCATGGGCACTACTGTTCTGTGGAACACACTGCATGAATAAAGTGAGCGGGATTGCATAAAGAAAAACAATGGAATGGACAACTAATTTAGCTGGTCCTGTGGATTTGCTGGAAAGAAGCACAACAGTAAAACAAGTCAATCTCCAAATCGTGAGTTGGAACATCTGGATACATAGGAATTAGCTTAACATCTTATATAAGGACTTACTGATTGCCTATATTTTGGTTATCAGCCTCAATTAAACACTATAGAACTGCGGTTTGAACCTATCATCTTCTGAGTCAGAAACCAGCATTCGAAAATGAGAGGAAAACAATTCATTCATTTATTGAACATCATTCCTCTGGGATATATTCATCCCAAAGAGGAAGAAGTATTCTAAAGGAAAGAAGACACAACCATGGCTAACAAGAAAAGTCAAAGCCAAAATAAAAGCCAAAGAGAGGGCATATAACAGAGCAAAATTTAGTGGAAAGTTTGAGGTTTGGGAAGCTTTTAAAAAACAACAGATGGCAACTAACAAAGTCATTAAGATAAAGATGGAATACTTTATGTATCTGAAGAAACTTTAGGTATTATCTTTAATATTATTGGTTAGTTTACTTTCATATTCCATCTTTATCTTCATAATGATTTTTTTTAGTTGCTTTCTGTTGGTTTTTAAAAGCTTCCCAATCCTATAAATTCCCATTAATTTTTGCTCTGTTATATGCCTTCTCTTTGGTTTTTATGTTGGTTTTGACTTCTCTTGTTAGCCATGGTTGTGTCTTCTTTCCTTTTGAATACTTCTTCCTCTTTGGAATGTATATATCCTGCAGCTTCCAAATTGCTTCCAGAAATTCCAGCCATTGCTGATCTGCTGTCATCCCTGCAAGTGTTCTTTTCTAATCAATTCTGCCCAGCTCCTCTCTCATGCCTCTGTAATGCCCTTAACTCCACTGTAATATTGATATGTCTGACTTTAGCTTCTCCTTCTCAAATTTCAGGGTGAATTCGATCATATTATGAGCACTTACTGCTAAGGGTTCTTTTACCTTAAGCTCTCTAATCAATTCCAGTTCATTGCACAACACCCAATCGAGAATAGCTGATCCACTGGTGGGCTAAACCATGAGCTGCTCTAAAAAGCCATCTCATAGGCACTCTAGAAATTACGTCTCCTGAAATCCAGCACCAACCTGATTTTTCCCAATCTGCCTACATATTGAAGCCCTCCCATGACTATTGCCCTTTTGGCACGCATTTTCTATCTCCCGTTGTAATTTGTAGGCCACATCCTTACTACTGCTTGGGGGTTTGTATGTATACATCTCCCATCAGAGTCTTTTTCCCCTCGCAGTTCCTTAGCTCTATCCACAATGATTCAACACCTTCCAACCCTATGTCACCTCTTTCCAATGATTTGATTTCATTTTTTTACCAACAGGGCAATGTCGCTTCCTCTGCCTTCCTGACTATCCTTTCAATACAATGTGTATCCTTGGACATTAAGCTCCCAGCTATAATCTTTCAGCCATGATTCAGTGATGCCTACAACATCATACCTGCCAATCTGCAACTCTGCTACAAGCTCATCTAACTTATTCTGTATGCTGTGTGTATTCAGATAGGACACCTCCAGTCCTGTATTCACACTTCTCAATTTTGTCCACCTTTTACATTGCACCTTATCTTGTTGACTACAGTTTTCCCTTATCAACAGCCTCTCCTCACTACACATTACCTCTGTTTTTACTCCAGTAACCCCTTCTTCAGCACTATTATCTACTTTCCTACAATACTTCTTGCATTTAAATATACGCAGCTCAGGACAATAGTCGCACCATGCTCAACCTTTTGCTTCCCAACTTTATCTGAGGTCTTACCAACAACCTCTCCAATTGTTCTGGCACTCTGGTTCGCATCCTCCTGTAACTTTAGTTTAAACTCTACTGTTCAGCATTAACAAACCTTCTCCAGTTAAAGCTGCAAACACCCCTTCTGTACAGGTCCCATGTTCCCTGGAGGAAAGCCCAATGATCCCAATATCTTATGCCCTCCCTCCTACACCAACTCCTTAGCCACATGGTACCTACACCCTCCCACCTAAGAATGCTGAGGACTCGATCTGAGATATCCTGGACCCTGAAACCCAGGAGGCGTCATACCATCCAGGAATCTCGTTCTTGCCCATAGAACCTCCTGTCCATTCCCCTAACGAACGAATCCCCTATCATCACAGTGCACCCTTTCTCACCCCTTCCCTTCTGAATCACAGAGGCAGACTCAATGCCAGAGACCCGACTACTGTGACTTTCCTCTGTTAGGTCATTTCCCCCCTCCCCGACAGCATCCAAGGTGATATACCTGATGGTGAGGGGGATGGCCATAGGGGTACTCTACATTGGCTTCTTAACCTCTTTCCCTTTCCTGACTGTCACCCAGTTTCCTGTGTCCCATACCTTGAGAGTAACTACCTCTCTATATGTCCTATCAGCCTCCCGAATGATCTGGACTTCATCCAGTTCCAGCACCAACTCCTTAACGCAGTTTGTTAGAAACTGCATCTGGAAGCACTTCTCGCAGTTCAAGAGCACTGGAGGTCTCCCTGGCTTCCCACATCCTACAAGCAGAGCATTTCACTATCCTGCCATTATGGTCCTTAATAGGTAATCTTTTCACCTGACAGGGGTATCTTTTCTTTGCTGTATTTAATTCTTATTCTAGGATAATACTGATCCAGTTAACTTCGGTCTGTTTTTCCCCACAGCCCACTGAATATTCATTTTCTTCCTTTACATTGACCCTTGTGGGTGCTCTTTTCATAACCGCTTTCTGCAGTTACAATAACCTTATACATTATTTCACTCATAAAAATAATAGCCTCTTTAGTACCCAAAAAATAATCCAATTATTTCAGCAATATTACTTTATTGGATGGACCATAAGTTATTTGAGCTCTGAGTATTCTTAATTTTATAAACTTGCAGTACAAATTGTTGATTGTTATGACTCTAATCACATATAGTCTATATGTTTCTCAACCTTTCTAACACACCAATAATCACTCCACAACAATTTTTATACCCCTGGTCAGCAGTTCAGTATAATACACTGGAAAAGTCCTGATAAAACAATAAATCAAATAAGTAAATTTTGCACAGTTTATTAGTTCTTCTGAATCCTGAGGCAGAATCAAGACATGAAAGTGTCCTGCTCACTCCCTTTCAATTACTGTTTCTCCAAGCATGCACTTGCATATCAAGTAAAAAGGAGAAATGTTGCAGCAAATGTGAAGTGAAATGAGTAATAAATAAACCTGTGTAGGTTGAAACAACAAATCAGGATTTCAGATATAGGTCCTTAGTCTTTGCATTTGCGTAATTCCGGCATTTTCTGTTTGTATCCATTCCATTATTCAATCTCAGTGGGAAGAAATGACTCCAGCAAAGCTCATACTCCTAATTTAAGAAATTATGCAAATTACTGAAGCCCTACATTTTGGAATTTATTTGTACTCTACCTTTTTAAACAAGACCATTCCACATTTTGTTATATATTGTAGCACTGTCAATAGTTTGCACAACATATTCTTGAGGGTCTGTAGGAAAAGGGCACAATGGAATCTGTTGGATGGCTCCCAGGGAAGACTGTTCTCATAATTTATCAGAATTCCCCATCAGCAGGACATTGAAATAAGCACCAAGACCTTTTTTGGCTGGTGATGAAAAGGGCCTTGCATGCCAGATCCTTCATGCCATGCCATGCCCTCCCCTTGTGGCATCTGCAGTGGAGATGACACCTTCATCCATCTGCTTCTGGACTGAGTGCTTGCCAAGATGTCTGCAAAGGAGAGCAGGAGCTTTTCTCTGAGCTTCTCCCTGAGCAGCTGCAAGACTCAAGTCATCTGCAGAGATACACTTGCTGCTTGTAATAAGCCTTTTGTAATAGTCCCCCAAGCATAATACTAATGGCATGTTAGAAATAGAAATAGAAATGCCATGTTGAACTACTATTTAAATACTGTATATAAAGTGAGCATAATACAGAAAATACTGTCAATGTTGACAAAGGAATAACTCATTGTATAGTTATTATTCTGTGAATAAAATACATATGGGGGAATGCATATACAATAGTAATCTTAGTTACAAAGCAACAAATTGCTTGTGTGTTTCAGAAACAATTTGGTACAAGAACAGCTTTACATCTCCATGGAGATACTTACCATTTGTCTCTTTCACACCAAGGAACAGAACAATTGAACAAAAAATGTAAATGCCTCCGACAACACCAGCAGCAATCACGTATGAATCTTTCTATAAAAGAGCAGAGACAATAGCGAAAACTGTTCAACTAAGGGTGCACAGATAAGGAGGTCTTATTTAAGCATTCCGAAAGAAATGGAGAGTGTTTCACGTGGATAATCCTTAGGGGAGCAGCAGATCAGACACCCATCTCTCACAATTGTTATCATGTAAAATTGCCTTCACAAACCTGTCTTTCTCAACATTGAATATATTCATTCTCTACTTCCAGAGTTCTCTTGAGTTAAGGATACCAATACCAAAGGATCATAACTCCCTGACAAAAGAAATTCTTATCTCTACATTAAACGATGAATCACTTGTTCTGAAACCATGCTCCCTAATTCTAGATTTTCCCACAAAGGGAGACATCTTCTCACCATCAATGTGTCTTTTAAAAATAGACATGAGTGACACAACAAAAGAAGTTAAGGAACTGAAACACCTATTCAACAATTATTTATACACAACAGGCCATTTAGCCCACCTTGTGCACATTGGCCATCATGTACTCACCTATACTAATTGCAGTTACCAGCATTTGGCCCATAGCCTTCTGTGTCTTGGCAACTCATGCTCGTCCAGATACTTTTTTAATCTTGCGAGAGTGCTTGCTTCCACTGTCTTCTCAAGTAATGCCTCCCAGATGGCGATAACCCTCTGGATGAAAAAGAAATCCTCAGATCTCCAATCCTCACCGTAAACCTGTGTCCTCTGGATTTAGATGTCTCCGTTATGGTGAAAAGTTTTTCACCATCCACCACATCTACGCCTCTTAAAATTTTATACATCTCTGTCAAGATACTCCTCAGTCTCCTCTACACTAAGAGAAACAAACCCAGCTTATTCATTCTCTCCTCATGACTGAAACACTTCGTCCCAGTCAATGTCCTGATAAATCTCTTTTGCACATCTTCAGTGCAGTCACATGCTGTGATCAGCAGAAATGCAATCAATACTCTATCTGGGGCTTAACCAAGGTTTTATGAAGTTGCATCATGTTGCCTTATCCTGACATCCTTTGCCCCAGCTAATGAAAACCAGCATCCTGTATATCTTCTTTGGCACTGTATCTACCTGTGTACTCGTATATCAATGTCTCTACATTCCTTAGTACTCCTTAGAATCCCATGGTATATATCCTACCCTAATCAGGCCTACAAAAGTGCATGACTTGCACTTATTGTGAATTTAATCTCAATTAAATTCTATCTGCCATTGCACTGGCCGGTTGACCAGGTTATCTATTTTATTCCGAGACCCTCCTCTTCACTATCAATAATACCATCAATTTTACTGTCATCTACACACTTACCAGTTATTACTTCCACATATCCAAAATATTAATGTATGTGACAAACTACAGAGGTCCCAGTAACTATCCCATTGATACATCACTGAACACTGGCTTGCAATCACAAAAGCAATCCTTCACCATCACCCCTTTCTCCTATTACCAACTTTGGATCCAATTTTCCATCTTTCCTTGAATCCCATGATTTCTAACCATTTTGATACAAGACCGTAAAACATAGGAGCAGATTTAAGCCATTTGGCCCATCGAGTCTGCTGTGCTATTTCATCATCGCAGATCCATTTTTCCTCTCAGCCTCAATCTTCTGCCTTCTCCCCGTATCCCTTCTTGCCCTGACCGATCAATAATCTATCAACCTCTGCCTGAATTATATTGTACATGAAGACTTGGCCTCCACAGCTGCCCATGGCAAAGAATTCCCCAGATTCACCACCCTCTAGCTAATGAAATTCCACTTCATCTCTGTTCTAAAAGGATGCCCCTCTATTCTGAGGCTGTGTCCTCTGGTCTTAGACTCTTCCACCATAGGAAACATCCTCTCCACATCCACTCTGTCAAGGCCTTTCACCATCTGATAGGTTTCAAGGAGTTCATTCCTCACTCTTCTGAATTCTAGTGAATATAGGCCTAGAGTCATCAAAAGCTTTTCATATGACAAGCCATTCAATCGTGGAATCATTTTCGCGAACCTCCTTTGAACCCTTTCCAGTTTCAGTTCATCCTTTCTAAGATAAAGGGCCCAAACCTACTCACAATACTCCAAGTGAAGCCTCACCATTGCTTTATAAAGTCTTAGCAATACATCTTTGCTTTTATATTCTAGTCCTCTTGAAATGAATGCTGACATTGCATTTGCCTTCCTCACCACAGACTCAACCTGCAAATTAACCTTTCGAGAATGCTGCACAAAGACTCCCAAGTCCCTTTGTGCCTCAGTTTTTTCTAGTTTCTCTCTATTTGAAAATAGTCACCCCTTTCATTTCTTCTACCAATGTGTATGACCATAGACTTACTGACCTGCCACTCTCTGCTCATTCTCCAAATCTGTCGAGTTCCTTCTGTAGCCTCCCTACTTCCTCAAAACTACCTGCCCCTTCATCTATCTTCGTATCATCTGCAAACTTTGCAACAAAGCCATGAATTCCATCATCTGAATCATTAATATATAATTTTAAAAGAATCGGTCCCAACACAGACCCCTGTGGAACATCACTAGTCTCTGGCAGCCAATCAGAAAAGGCTCCCTTTATTTCCAGTCTTTGCCTCCTGTCATTCAGCCACTATTTTATCCATGCTAGTATCTTCCCTGTAATACCATGGGCTTGTACATAGAACATAGAATAGTACAGCACAGTACAGGCCCTTTGGCCCACAATGTTGTGCCGACCCTCAAACCCTGCCTCCCATATAAGCCCCCACCTTAGATTCCTCCATATACCTGTCTAGTAGTCTCTTAAACTTCACTAGTGTATCTGCCTCCACCACTGACTCAGGCAGTGCATTCCACGCACCAACCACTCTCTGAGTAAAAAACCTTCCCCTAATATCCCCCTTGAACTTCCCACCCCTTACCTTAAAGCCATGTCCTCTTGTATTGAGCAGTGGTGCCCTGGGGAAGAGGCGCTGGCTATCCACTCTATCTATTCCTCTTATTATCTTGTACACCTCTATCATGTCTCCTCTCATCCTCCTTCTCTCCAAAGAGTAAAGCCCTAGCTCCCTTAATCTCTGTAGCTTGTTAAGCAGCCTCGTGTGTGGCACCTTGTCAAATGCCTTCTGAAAATCCGAATAGACCGCATCAGCCGATTCTCCTTTGTCCTGCTTCTTATTTCTTCAAAGAACTCCCCAGCAGATTTGTCAAGCAAGATTTTCCCTTGAGGAAACCACAATGAGTATGGCCTATTTTATCATGTGCCTCCAAGTACCCCAAAACCACATCCTTAACAATTGACTCCAACATCTTACTAACCACTGAGGTCAGACAAACAGGCCTATAATTTCTTTTCTTCTGCCTCTCTCCCTTCTTGAAAAGTGGAGTGACATTTACAATTTTCCAGTCTTCCGGAACCATTCCAGAATCTAGTGATTCCTGAAGGATCATTTCTAATGACTCCACAATCTCTGCAGCCACCTCTTTCAGAACCCTGAGGTGTAAACCATCTGATCCAAGTGACTTAACTAACTTTAGACCTTTATCAAAGGTGTTTCTGAAGTTCCTTAGTACATCAGCCACACTGTCTTCATCATTACATTTGTTACTTCTTCAAAAAAACTCAAGTTCGGCAAACAGGACCTGTCACCAACAAAGTTATGTTGACTGTCCCTGGTCGAACACTGCCTTTCCGAGTATAGATTAATCATGCTCCTCAGTAGTTTTGCCAACCACTTTCCTAGCACTGACACTAGGCTCACTGGCCTCTAATTATCTGCTTATCTTCTTGAATAAAGGTTTCAAATTTGCTATCCTCTAATCATCTGGCACCTCACCAGTGACTAGCAAAGATTCAGGACCCAGCAATCTCCTCCAAAGCCCCACAATGTTCAACAACAGGTAAGACTTTGTCCTGAACTTGCCTGTCGTCAAAGGCTATCAGAGTGCTTCACCAGTGTGCTAAGATTCAAAGTTCATTGTATATCAAAACAAAGAGTGAAAATGAGTCATTTGTATATACAGTAAACACACCCAAGGGTGTGCACATTAGGCCTTTGACTACCTCAGGGATTAGCAGACCTAGAGCTCTAGCTATCGGACTTTGACTTCCAGACTTCCGATTTGACCTTCGGTCCTCAATCTACAGCAGGACCCACAGAACACCAGGCCTCAAACTATGGACCCACCTATAATAGGACCTTGAATACTAGGCCAGGCCAGGCACCTGACACTTGATTGCGTTTCCACGAGATCAGGAAACACAGGATGACTGGATGCACATTGCTCATAAATTTGCTGATGATATAACTATTGTCGTCAGAATTTCAGATGGTGATGAGAGGGTGTGCAGGAGCAAGATACATCTGCTAGTTGAGTGGTGTCGCAGCAACAGCCTTGTACTCAACATCGACATCTCAAGTCCAGAGAAGTGATTGTGGATTTCAGAAAAGGTAAGATGAGGAAACACAGAGCAGCCCTCAGAAGAGGAAAGATAGAGCAATTTCAAGTTCCTGGGTGTCAACATCTCTGAGGATCTATCCTAGGCCCAACATATCGATGCTACTGCAAAGAAGGCATAACCAGCTATATTTCATTAGGAGCTTGAGGAGATTTGGTATGGCGCCAAAGACACTCACAAGTTTCTACAGATGTACCATGGAGAGCATTCTAACTGGCTGCTTCACCGTCTGAGATAGTGCGTTGGCGGCGGGGTGGG
The DNA here is from genome assembly GCF_963921235.1 of Mobula hypostoma. NCBI lineage: Eukaryota > Metazoa > Chordata > Chondrichthyes > Myliobatiformes > Myliobatidae > Mobula > Mobula hypostoma. Next base: position 51,789,528 of record NC_086098.1, on the reverse strand, counting down.
GGGTGGGGGAGGATTACTGCACAGGATCAAAATAAGCTGGAGAGAGTTGTAAACATAGTCAGCTCCATCATGACCATTAGCTTCCATCGTACTCAGGACAACTTCAAGGAGTGATGCCTCAGAAAGGTGCCGTCCATCATTAAGGACCCTCATCACCAAGACATGCCCTGTTCTCATCAGGTAGAGGTACAGGAGCCTGAAGGCACTCAGTCAACAATTCAGGAACAGCTTCTTCCCTTCTACCATCTGATTTCTGAATGGACATTGAACCCATGAACACTACCTCACTACTTTTTTTTAATTTTTGCACTACTTATTTAATTTAACTATTGAATATATATACTTAGTCTGTTTTCCTTTATTATGTATTGCATTGTTCCGCTGCTGCAAAGACAACAAATTTCATGACATATGCCGGTGATATTAAAGCTGATTCAGATTCATCAGATTCGTCAACATTTCAGGCTGCGACTGGGGAAATTCTGCTGAAGGGTCCCAAGCTGAAACATTAACTGTCATTTTCCTTCATAAATGCTGCCTGACCTAGAGTTTCTCCACCTCTTTTGTGCGTTGCTCCAGATTTCCAGCATCTGCAGTCTCTTGTGTCCTCATAAGATCGGTACAGGCACTAAATTAGTACCAAAGAGTGACGCTACTTATGGAAAGCTTCCGCCCCCTCGGTTTTCAGTAAGGTAGTGGCAGAAATTACAAATGCTTAAGCAATGATGCTTCAAAGCAAACTTTCTCAAATCAGGAATTGCTCATTTTGGCTGGGAAATTAAAAACATAATCATTTAATTAAAGGCAAGGGAAGTCAATAAAGAATTTACCCATTAGTTTAACATATATTGTTGGAAACGTTGGAATATAAAAATGAGGCTCTTATGATGGAAGCACTTGAAGAAATTGAAACTGATTAATGAGTCGCAATATTGATTTACAAGTGGTAGGTCATGTTTGATGAGCCTAATTGACTTCCTTTGAGGAAAAATTAAAGTAATACACAGGGGATCACATACATTATTTCAGCATTCCAAGTTCCACATGGAAACTGTCAATGGAATTGAAGTCAAATTATTAAATTGGTTTGGAGATTAAATAAATCAGGAAGTAGGGTTAATGAGTTTGTCCATGAACTGGGAAGAAGTGACTCATGGTGTCCCATAGAGACTTGAGTTAGGCCTCAATTACTCACCATGTTTATCGGTGACATTGATAGCTCAGTACATCCCAATCTTCCAATAACGGAAGGTACTGTAAAGAAGGAAGGAGCATAAAATTACACAGGGGAAAACTCTGGCAGACGGATTGAATTTCTGGTAAATAAAAATTATAGGAAGAACTGCAGATGCTAGAAATCTGAAATAGTAAAATACTGGAAATACGCAGCAGGTCAGAGAGTTCTGATGAAGGGTAGTTGACTGAAAACTTTAACTGCTTCTACTTCTGCAGATACCGCCTGACCTGTTGAGCGTTTCTGATTGATTTCATTTCTGGGACTTCTGATAATGATTTTGGACTGATGGAGGTTAGGTACAAGTACCTTTTTAACAAAGAGCCAGCAAGTGGAGATCTGATGACATAGAATTTGAAATAGTACAATCAGTAAAAACTAGTAATCAGATGAAAAGATAATTGGAATGGTTAATGGAATGTTAATCTTTTTCAGTAAAGAGCTGTAAGACAATGGGAAAAAATTTACTGCAACTATACAACAGCATTTTTAGTCTATGTTTGGAAGACCAGTTTTTCCTCTGGATATTGCGTCTTGGAAGCAAAATAAGATTCTGGAAGATGACGTAGACTCATCAACCGGGACTCCAAGGATTAGATTATGTGAAGTTGCATAAAGTAGGCTATTATTCCCTGGAATATAAAACATTTTATGGTAACCTGAGAAGCTTTAAAACTTTAGGTTTAGGTCTCTCTGTTCTGGAAAGGGATTGATTGAGTAGATGGAGAGATTTTCCTTTTTAACTTGTGGAAGAATCCTCATTGAATTATATTTTAAATTCATAGTCAAAGTATTTAAGAGAAAAGCTAAGAAACAGTTGTTCATCCAAATAGTGTTGGAAATTTCAACTTTTGGTGACCAAAACTACATGTACAATTGATAATTTTATAATGAAGATCAATCAGCAGATCCTTTTCTAACCAAAGATGTTATGGCATGTGGAACCAAGGCAGTTAAGTGAGGTAGGGTACAAAATATCTAACTATGGAAGCTTTGGGACTGGTTATCAAATGTATCCATATTATCCTAAAAATAATCTGCAGATGCTGGGGTCAAAGCAACACTCACAACATGCTGGAGGAACTCAGCAGGTCGGGCAGCACCCGTGGAAAAGATTGGTCAACTTTTCCGGCCGGAACCCTTCGTCAGGACTCACATAATTACAGATACTGATTGCGACATTTCAACAGTAAACTTGATCATCTTCCTCAGGCACAAGTTAGTCACATGACAAGTCCACCCTGAGACACCTCCTTATATACACTCTCAAGTGAGAAGGGCATGAGCAGGGCTTAAAGCTCGACCTTGAATGGCTGGATCTGAATTGCTTATTCCTGATTGGTTAGTTTGAATTGACCTTGTTCTGATTGGTTGATTTTTTTTTAGGCCAGACCCTCTGTGGTCCCAGACTGGAGCTATCACTTCACTCTTAGAACCGATATTTAGGACCCCTACATGCTCCATCTCCAGTGATTTTGGGGTAAAATGGACTTCTTATAGTCCTACCCAATTAAAAAAAATTGGGTAAATTTTGTGCCCCTGTTATGCAGGAATACAAGTAAATGAAAGGCACAGAACCTTGACTTCCATTTCCTCAACATGCACTTCCTTTAAATGTAGCTCACCAATCTGGCCTTGAACCGAAGTGAGTTTCCATTAAGGGAAAATAGGCACAGCAAATTATACAAATCTACATCACTGAGAGAACTATTAGCAATAAGCTACAGTGAGAATAGTGCTCAGGTGCCGTGCCCAGATTGAGCTTTGACTGCCATGGCCTACACACTCCTGTTTTGGGTCAAGAGGATCAATTCATTGGTATTCATTTCCAGTTCTCTGGCTGCTGTCTCCATCATCATTTGTCTTTGCCTTCCTCTTGCTTTCCTCCCTTCAATCTTTGCCATAATTACCGTGCGTTCTAACTCCTCTTTCCTAATCACATGTCCAATGAAGTTACATTGCCTTTTCATGATCTCATACATTAATTCTCTTTTTGCACTTGCTCTGTTCATGACATCCTCGTTAGATATTTGTTTCATCCATGATATTCTTTGCATCCTCCTCAAAAACTATATCTCTGCTGCTTCAATTCGTTTCCTCATGTTACTAGATATTGTCCAACATTCTGAGCCATATAACACAACTGGATAAACGTAACATTTCAGTACTCTGAGGCGGGTTGTCATGCTTAGTTTAGTGTTGGTCAGTATACTCTTCATTCTTGTAAAGGCGTCTTTTGCCATCCCTATTCTTCTTTTGATGTCCATGTCGCACCTGCCATCTGATGTCACCCAGCTTCCTAAGTAGCAAAAGTTCTGTACTTGTTTTATGTCTTCCCCATTTATTCTCAGCCTGCAGATATGATTCTCCTTCTTTTTGGATATCACTGTACGTTCTGTCTTTTTGCAATTGGCAGACAGACCCATTTTTGCACTTTCTTCAACAACTATAACAATTAAGTTTTGTAGTTCTTCTTCCGTGCTTGCAATTAACACAGTGTCATCTGCATATCTGAAATTATTGATGTTTTCAGCGCCAACTTTGATTCCATAAGACAAAGGAGCAGAAGCCGGCCATTCGGCCCATCGAGTATCGAGTCTGCTCCGCCATTTTATCATGAGCTGATCCATTCTCCCATTTAGTCCCACTCCCCCGCCTTCTCACCATAACCTTTGATGCCCTGGCTACTCAAATACCTATCAATCTCTGCTTTAAATACACCCAATGACTTGGCCTCCACTGCCGCCCGTGGCAACAAATTTCATAGATTCACCACCCTCTGGCTAAAAAAGTTTCTTCGCATCTCTGTTCTGAATGGGTGCCCTACAATCCTTAAGTCATGCCCTCTCGTATTAGACTCCCCCACCATGGGAAACAACTTTGCCACATCCACCCTGTCCATGCCTTTCAACATTCGAAATGTTTCTATGAGGTCTCCCCTCATTCTTCTAAACTCCAAGGAATACAGTCCAAGAGCAGACAAACGTTGCTCATATGTTAACCCTCTCATTCCCGGAATCATTCTAGTGAATCTTCTCTGTACCCTCTCCAACGTCAGCGCATCCTTTCTTAAATAAGGAGACCAAAACTGCCCACAGTACTCCAAGTGAGGTCTCACCAGTGCCTTATAGAGCCTCAACATCACATCCCTGCTCCTATACTCTATTCCTCTAGAAATGAATGCCAATATTGCATTCGCCTTCTTCACCACCAACTCAACCTGGAGGTTAACCTTAAGGGTATCCTGTACGAGGACTCCCAAGTCCTGTTGCATCTCAGAACTTTGAATTCTTTCCCCATTTAAATAATAGCCTGCCCATTTATTTCTTCTGCCAAAGTGCAGAACCATACACTTTGCAACATTGTATTTCATTTGCCACTTCTCTGCCCATTCTTCCAATCTATCCAAGTCTCTCTGCAGACTCTCTGTTTCCTCAGCACTACCGGCCCCTCCACCTATCTTCATATCGTCAGCAAACTTAGCCGCAAAGCCACCTATTCCATAATCCAAATCGTTGATGTACAATGTAAAAAGAAGCGGCCCCAACATGGACCCCTGTGGAACACCACTGGTAACCGGCAGCCAACCAGAATAGGATCCCTTTATTCCCATTCTCTGTTTCCTGCCAATCAGCCAACGTTCTATCCACGTATGTAACTTTCCCGTAATTCCATGGGCTCTTATCTTGTTAAGTAGCCTCATGTGTGGCACCCTGTCAAAGGCCTTCTGAAAATCCAAATATACAACATCCACTGCATCTCCCTTGTCTAGCCTACTTGTAATTTCCTCAAAGAATTGTAATAGGTTTGTCAGGCGGGATTTTCCTTTAAGGAATCCATGCTGGGTTCTGCCCATCTTGTCATATGCCTCCAGGTACTCTGTAACCTCATCCTTGACAATTGACTCCAACAACTTCCCAACCACTGATGTCAAGCTAACAGGTCTATAATTTCCTTTTTGCTTCCTTGCCCCCTTCTTAAATAGCAGAGTGACATTTGCAATCTTCCAGTCCTCCGGAACACAAGATGTCTCTTATTTTTTGTAATACTGTTTCACTGTACACATTAAACAAATCAGGGGAGAAAACACACCCTTGTCTAACACCTCTCTTGATTTTCATAAACTGACTCACTTCTCCATCTATTCTTCGAGTGGCAGTTTGTTCCCAGTACAGATTTCTGATTAGGCAGAGGTCTTTCAAATCTAGATCTAGAGTTACCTGTAATATTTCAAATAACTTATTGTGCTTCATCTTATCAAATGCTTTTGTGTAGTCAATAAAACAAACAAATCTTTTTGCACTTGAACAGCTCGTTCTGATAATATCCTTAACATCAATATTGCGTTTCTTGTACCTTTGTCTTTCACAAAACCACATTGTTCTTTACCTATTTCAGCTTGTATCTTACTTTTAGCTCTTGTCATCAAAATTCTTAGAAGTATCTTAGTGATATGACTCATTAAACCTATGGTCCTATGTAATTCACATTCTACCGCTCCAGGTTTCTTAGGAAGAGTGATAAATACTGATTTTTTCATCTCTTCTGGTATTATTCCAGTCTTATAAATGTCATTGATTAAATCAGTAAGTTTTTCAATTCCATAATCTTCAAGGGCGATAATTTGTTCTATTACTAACTCATCGGGACCTGCTACCTTTCCTTTCTTCATCTTCTTTATTGCATTACGAACTTCAGATTTTAAAATACTTGGACCTTCAATGTTCTTAATTTCTGGTTTTTCACCTCGATCGTCTTCAAACAATTCCTGAATATACTCAGTCCATCTGTTCGTAATCTCATCTTTTTCCATGATAGTGGTACTGTCCTTTGCTTTCAAACATCCACCTGAAGAACAGAGGAACTTTTTACCAATGATATTCTTGACTTGTTGATGTACCCTTTTTGGATCAGTAATAGGGATTCTTTCTAGTTGCTCACATTCCGGGTTTAACCATTCTTCTTTGGCTTTTTGACATAAGCATTTAACTTTTTTATCTAAGGACTTCTATTCCATAGGATTTGCTTTCTTCAATCTCCTTTCTTCCATTAGATTTTTGATTTCATCTGTCATCCATTTATTCTTTGTGCTTTTTTCTTTTTTAGGAACCACTGACTTTGCTGATTCTACCAAGGCATCCTTCAGAGAGTTAAACTTCATTTCTACATGATTGCTATCACCTTCAATGGATTCTATTTCTAGACTTTGAAAGCTATTCCTTACTTTAATGGTAAATTTTTGCCTTAAGTTTTCTTTAATTAATTGCGAGTAGTCAAGGGATTGTTCAGGTTTTTGCTTCTTTAGTTTTTAAAGTTTTACTTTTACATGACATATTACTGGGTTATGGTCACTATTACAGTCTGCACCTGAATATGTTCTGCATTGAGTCACTGCGAATAGTGCTACATACTACAAAAAAAAACATTTATATAACTAGCTTTGTGTTATGAGACAACATCTACTTTGTGTGTGGGAGTTGTTCATATTTCTTTGAAGATTTCCTGGCATGTTTTGACCTGAGGGTATTTGATGTTACGCTAGACAAGTGAAATGAGAAAGTAGTCCATGACATTTCACTAAATGTCATGTGTCTCAGACAGCAGAAAATAAATTTTTAAAAGTGCTTTCTTCGGAGAATTATCAAAAGCACAGTATCAAAAGCCAGCTTCCATCATAAACAGCCTAATGTTAAGGTTAATTTTAAATGAAGTGACTGACAGTTATGTGTTTTGCCATAAACCATGGAATTATAATCACAATGTCCCTAAAGCAACATATGCAAATTTAGTAACCCCTAATATCCTGCAGTTGATATGGCAAAGGAAAATTGAGATGCTATCTATATTAACAAAATCAAAAAGTAAATAAAATAAAATATCTTCACCTAATTGATCAGCCACTAAAGGGAGGCAAACAGAATTGATGTTCCTAATCTAGGTTCATCAATTCTTAAGAATGGATGCAGAGCAGATTTGGAATACTTCATCAGGAGGCTGCAGACATTTGGCATACCCCCTTCATTCACTGAAATTATTGAAAACAAAACTCACTGGGCGATCCCATATGATTGGTGCATATTCACTATTGACTAAATAAACAACCTCAGGCAGACCACTTTAAAATGTAAAGAAATTTAGTGTTAGAAGTAAATAGGAAAGCATGTTATAGCTGTTTAGATAGGTAAAGAACACATGATTAGTGCACTACAAGTCACTGAAGATAAATTTTTAAAAGATGAATGATTTCACTGACTCGTTCACATCAGTGATTGCTAAGCAAGGTGTAAATCAGGGACCTTTTCCATGGATAAATGTAAAGAATAGGCGCTGGTCAAGTTTGTTATGGCCATGAAAGGATTCTGCAAGACTGCTCTCTGATGTTGAAGAAATTGCCCCTGAAGAAGCAAGTATAGTAAAGTAAGAAACTTGCAAAATGATGATTCATATAGCACTTTGAGTGAGAAGATGGAGTGGGAGAAAGGTGCAAAAGGCCTGAGGGACAAGTATGCATGATAAAAGTAAGAGCTTAGTCCATTTAATGGAGAGGACATTCTACAGGTAACAGTGTTCTACACCTGCATATTACTGTTCTACTTGGAATAACAGGTCTGTCAGCCAACTTGACTGAATGGAGAGTTTCAGTGTTATCTGCTCCACTAAAGATACGCCACTTTACCGAGAGATTCTTCTGACAGTAGTTACTACTGGGGCACAGGATTGCGAACAGCAGTTAATACCACTGCAAGACAAGAGTACCCTCCTCTTGTAACAGATTCAAGGTTCAAGATTCAAAAACTTTGTCATTCTAACCGTACATCAGCTCTGCAGGGCAGAATGAGACAGCGTTTCCCAGGAGCAGTGCAATCATAACATAACAAAAGCAACACTAAATAATAAACATAACAATAATTAGTAAAACACAACAGCCACATGTCAGTTAAAATCAAGTTATAAGTGTTCAGTGCAAATTAGAAGTGTCCAAAGCAGAGTCAGGTAGAGCAGCTATTTAGCAGTTGGACTGCCTGTGGGAGGAAGCTGTTTAGTAGCCTTGTGGTTTTAGTTTTGATGCTCCTGTAACGTTTGCCTGATGGCAGAAGAACAAACAGTTCATGGAGAGGGTGTGAGGGGTCTTTATTGATGTACCATGCCTTCTGGAGGCATCGACTCCGAAAGAGGTCTTGGACAGAAGGTAGGGAGACCCCAATAACCTTCTCTTGTCCCCTAACCACCAAAAGCAAGGCTTTTTTGTCGACAGCACTGCAGCTGGAGTACCAGGTTGTGATGCAAAAGGTCAGCACACTCTCAACCACGCCTCTGTAGAATGTAGTTAAGACGTTAGTGGGGAGTGATGCTTGTTTAAGCTTCCTCAGAAAGTGCAATCTCTGCTGAGCCCGTTTCACAATCCCAGTGGTGTTCCTGGACCGGGTGAGATTGTCCGAGATCTGCACCCCAAGGAACTTGATATTTTCCACTCTCTCCACTGTGGAGCCGCTGATGCTGAGGGGTGTGTGCTCAGGCTAAGACTGTCTGAAATCGACGATCATCTCCTTGGTTTTGGTGACATTAAGCATCAAGTTGTTATTCCTGCACCAGCTCTCTAGGTGTTTGACCTCCTCCCTGTACATAGTTTCATCATTTTTGCTGATGAGCCCCACCACTGTGGTATCATCTGCAAATTTAATGATCAGGTTCTCCTTGAATCTGGCTGCACAGTCATGTGTTAGCAGTGTAAACAGCAATGGGCTAAGCACACAGCCTTGTGGGGATCCAGTGCTCAGTGTGAGGGAGTCAGAGATGTTCCTGCCAACACGGACTTTATTAATAAATGCCAACAGCATTTATTATTCACAGTACTTGGGTGGAATTAGCCAGATTTCCTGAAATCACTAACACTAAATGTAGTCAAGAGGTCATATGCAATTATAATGGGTATAGCAGAAGAATCACCACTAATTCCACACCAATATCCATACTAGCATGGATAGAGCATTGGCTGATTGACAAGAGGTAAAGAGTGGGAATAAAGGGAGCCTTTTCTGATTGGCTGCCAGTGTTCTGCAGGGGGCGGTGTTGGGACCGCTCCTTTTCATATTCTATGGATGGTGGAATGATGGCTTTGTGATCAACTTGCGGATGATATGAAGATAGATGGAGGGGCAGGTGTTGTTGAGGAAGCAAGGAGGCTGTGGAAAGACTTGGACAGATTAGGAGAATGGGCAAAGAAGTGGCTGATGGAATACCATGTCAGGAAGTGTATGGTCATGACTGGTAGAAGGAATAAGATGATAGACTATTTTCTCAATGGGGAGAAAATTCAAACATTCAAGGTGCAAAGGGACTTGGGAGTCAATGATGAGGAAGGCAAATGCGATGTTAGCATTTATTTCAAGAGGACTAGAATGCAAAAGCAAGGATGTAATGCTGGGGCTTTATAAGGCAGTGGCGAGGCCTGACAGAGTATTGTGGTCAGTTTTGGGCCTTTTATTTAAGAAAGGATGTGCTGTCATTGGAGAGGGTTCAGAGGAGGTTCACGACAATGATTCCGGGAATGAAAGGCCTATCGAATGAGGAGCGAGGGTTGGCTCTGGGTCTTGCTGGAATTTAGAAGAATGAGAAGAGATCTCATTGAAACCTATCAAATGTTGAAAGGCCTAGATAGAGTGGATGTGGAGAAGATGTTTTCTGTGGAGGGAGAGTCTAGGACCAGAGGACACAGCCTCAGAATAGCAGGACATCCATTTAAATGCAGATGAGGAGGAATTTCTTTTGCCTGAGGCAGCAGTGGAGGCCAGGCCATTTAGACAGAGGTTGATAAGTTCTTGATTAATTAGGGCATGGAAGGTTATGGGGAGAAGTCAGGAGAATGGGATTGAGAGGGAAATGGATCAGCCATGATGAAATGGCAGACCAGACTCAATGATCTAATTCTGCTCTTCTGTCTTATGGTCTAATACATCTCCTCCAAGCCCACATCTTCAACTTCAAGTTCAAGTTCAAGCTCTTCGTCATCTCGCTGCACATACATAGAACCAATTGAAACAATGTTCCTCTGGACCATTGTGCACCCACAAAATATATTTCACACATAGCACATAAACCACAATATAAGTTCTAAAATATCATTCAAAAATGCACATAGTGCACAGTACAGATAACCAGAAAATAGCTCATGATCCTAGTGACAAGACTTCAGTGGTGACAGGGAATTCATTAGACTTACAGCGTGATAGAAGAAACTTTTACACAGTCTGGAAGTCCTAGTCCACCTCCATGATGGTAATGGATCAAAGAGACTGTGAGATGGCTGCTAAGAATCAGTAACAATGCTTCGGGACCTTCGTCAACAATGATCCTGGTAAATGTCACAATAGTGGGGAGGGAGATCCCAGTGATCCTCTCGTCAGTTTTTACTATCCTCTGTAGGATCTTGCAGTTTCTGTACCACACAGTGGTGCAACCAGACAGGACACTCTGCTCTTGTAGGCGGTTGCTAAAATGGGGATGGGGACCCTTGCATGCTTCAATCAACTCAAAAAGGTACATGCTGCTGTCCCTTCTTGACTAGTGGGCAGGTGTTGTGGGTCCATGTTAGATTGTGTGTTATGTGCACACTAAGGAACTTTGTGCCCTTCATCCAGAATTTCAGTAGGGATCAAGATCTGAGGAAAATCCTGAAAGAGTTTGTTCAGATTTCTTTACCTATCCAATTCTGGAATATCTAGCTAAATCACTTACCAATTGAGAGAGCAAGTCTTTTGGGGGCAAAACGCTGATGTTTCCATCAAGCTGACTAATTATCATAGTGGAGTTGGAACTGGTAACCTCTGACATATTCTGTAGAAGGCAGTGATTGAAGGTATGGCCCTGTGCAACAATTTGCCCCTGGACAGCAGCTCCAATCATTGTTCCAAATGCTTCCATTGTCATACCTGTAGAAAAACGAGAAAACAAGATTGACAGATACTTTATTCATCCCAAAGGAAATCACAGTGCCACAGTAACATTACATGTGCACAGATATACAAGTATATAAATATTAGTAGAGAAGTAAGAAAGAATAAAAAATAAGTTACCTCCAACAGTCTAAAAGGAGGGGGTAACCACTTCCCCAGCTATAGGCTGACTCATTATAGAGCGTAATGGCTGAGGGTAAGAATAACCTCATTTACTGCTCTTTGGAGCAGCACGGTTAACTTAGTCTATCTCTGAAAGTGCTCCTTTGTTCAGCCAAGGTGGCATGCAGAGGGTGAGAAACATTGTCCAGAATTGCCAGGGTTTTCCGTAGGGCTCCTTTACTCTACCACAGCCTCCACTGTGTCCAGTTTGACTCCTATAACAGGGCCAGCCTTTCTAATCAGTTCCTTGAGCCTGTTGACATCACCCATGTTGATGCCATTGCCCCAGCATACCACCACATAGAAGATTGTACTGGCGACAACAGACTGGTAGAACATGTGAAGGAGAGGCCTGCATTCTCCAATGGACCTCAGTCTCCTCAGGAAGTAGAGGTGACTTGACTCTGGCCCTTCTTGTACACAGCCTTTGTGTTGGTGCAAGACTGTCATCCGGGTACAACCCCAGGTACCTGTAGATCCTCATCACATCCACATCTTCGCCATCAATAGTAACAGGGGGAAATGTAGGCTTAGTTTTCCTAAAGTCCCTCACCATCTCCTTTGTCTTTCTGACGCTGAGCTGCAGATGATTTAGCTTGCACCATTTGACAAATTCCTCCACCAGAGCCCTGTATTCATTCTTCTGTCCTCCCTTCATACACCCAATTATTGCTGAGTCATCAGAGAATTTCTGCAAGTGACATGACTCAGTGTTGTATCTAAAGTCTGAGGTGTACAGGGTAAAAAAAATGCTGGTTTCCTTTCGATCATCATATCTAGTGATTTTCATACTACTTAGTTACAGAAAAATAAAAAGTGTGTTACAATGAGACATACATGCATTAGCATTAAATGTTTCAATGAAACCAAATGGAATCAATCTGCATTTATTACCACATTCCAATTTTAACACAAGTAATTATTGAAAAGTTTCTCTTTTTTTTTATCAACTTTGTCCCTTTAGGTTTTGTGTTTCTGCAGGAACTAGAGAAGTCACACTTTATTTTCCTTGCTGAAGAAACATTGCAACACTCACTAATGCTTGTCTCATCACCCGCTTGTACATTTTGTGCTTTACCAAGGCGTGGGATGTTAGTGCTAGGAATCATCGTGTACCCATAATATTAACGTGACAGATGTAAGCTTCATTACTTTTTCTCATCTTGCTTTTAAAATCAAATCTTTAATGTGGAAAGATATTATGTACCACTTCATTTTTGTTTTGCTTTTAACTGGAAATATCTAAATCATAAAGGAATGAAGCAGTATTGAAAATTCTTGGCATGAGTGATGTACCTCAAAATCAGCATACTAGAAATGCTGAAAATAGAAATTTGAGTAAACTGTTTTAAAGTAATGATCCAACTGCTGTAAGAAATTAGTGGGACAAAACCTTGCATGCTACCCATGTGTTTGCATTCCAGTTGAAATGAGCCTATCCAATCTGCAAAAAACCACATTTCCTCCATTTTGTGTGTGTTGTTCTAGATTTCCAGCATCTGCAGAATCTCTTGTGATTAACGTTCTCTCCGTATTCTTTAAAAACATTTTGCTTTAAATGTTTTCCTTGAACCCATTTATCTTCTCAGCTTCTCTGCAAATTTATTTAACAATTCTGTTACCTTTTGAGTGAATGACACTTACCAGACAACCCTGATTGTTCAAGACTTTCTAAATTTAATTTAATTTATAAATTTAATTTATAAATATTAAATTTAAACTATAATTTATAATTAAAAGATTTATCTTAATCTTTTGCGGTAATAAACTTTGGTCTTTCTTCTCTCTGAAAAATGAGTAGTTATCTCCATGAAAAACTAGCAGAGCATGTTTAACTATTCTTCAAACCTGGAATAGGTTTTATTGCATGGCACAAAGTCTTTATGCACTAAGGGTAAGTGGTACTTCTATATGCCTAGGAATGATTCTGGAAATCACTGTATGACTCTGTGGAGACCAAAGGCGTATTGTCAAACCGACGCAAAGGTTAGCATCCATTTTGGAACGTGGTGCCAAATGTTTTAATAATTCTATTTCATAACTATACCTGCAAACTTCATCCTACTGATCAGTTTTATCTTCAAAAGCTATTAAAGAAAGATAGAAGCATAGAAGAGCTCAGTATGGGCCCTTTACCCCATGATGTTGGGCTGACCAATATAAACTTACTCCACAATCCATCTAACCCTTCCCTCCTACACGGCCCAAAACCCCCATTTTTGTTACATCCATGTAACAATCTAAGATTATTTTAAATTTTCCTATTGTAACAACCTTTACTACCAACCCAGCAGTATGTTTCTGGCACCCACCGCTCTGTGTTTTAAAAAAAACTATTTCTGGCATCTCACCTAAACTTTCCTCCACTCACCTTAAGTAAATGTCCTCCGTCCTTGGCCATTGCCACGCTGGGAAAACAGACATTGGCTATCCACTCTATCTATACCTCTTATCAACTTACACACTTCCATCAAGGTGCAACTCATCACGTCACTCCAGAGAGAAAGCTTGCTCAACCATACGCACATTCACTAATCTAGGCAGCATCCTGCTAAATCTCTGCTGCATCCTCTCTAATGCTTCCATATCCTTCCTATAATGAAACAACCGGAACTTAACACATACTTCAAGTGTGACCTAACCAGAGTTTTATAGAGCTACAACGTTACCTCATGGCTCTTAAACTCAATCCCCTGACTAATGACATGGTAGCAACCTTGAGGATGTATGGTCTTTCACTTCAAGGTCCCTCTGTTCCTCCACATTGGTAAGAATCTTGCCATTAAGTTTGTACTCTAACTTCAAGTACGATCTGTCAAATTGAGTATAATTTCAGACTTTTTCAGATTTAACTCTATCTCCCACTTCTCCATTCAACTTTGCATCCTGTCTATATCCTATTGTAATCTACAACAACATTCTACACTATCCACAACACCTCCAACCTTCAAGTCAATGCAAAGTTACTAATCCACCTCTTCATTTCCTCATCCAGGTTATTTATAAAAATCACAAAGGGCTGGTGTACCCAGCCACCACCCTCCAGCCAGAATTTACTCCTTCTTCCACTATCCTCTGCCTTGGACACCCAATTTTGAAACCACAAAGCCAAATTTTCCTAGATACCATTTCTCCTGACTTTCTGTACGAGCCTACTCTGAGAAACCATTATGATTTTTTTCTTGTACAATATTACCTGTTGTTAACTGAAACCATCAGAACCTTTGTTTCTCATTCCATTTGGCTAAAAATTGAATGTCAGATAGTTCTTTAGAATATCCCACTACTGATGACTTTTCATCATGATTAATTTAAGTAACCTTTCAGCAAGACATTACTACATTAAAGTAAAGTTAGATCTCTGTGACAAAATCAAAAATTCTGCAGATGATGAAATACTGAACTAAAAACAGAAAATGCTGGACACAGCTCAGGATATAAGGAGGTATCTGCTTGAGGTGAGTACAGTCAACACAAGGAAAGATAATTCCTAAAAATAAGTCGGTGTGGTTTAGATGGGAGTTTGAACAAGCTAAAAATCTGAAATAGGATATCAACCTGTCTCAAACATATCCTTATATAAGGTGTGGATTACTCATTCTACTGTAGGATAGAAAACTGGTCATCCTAATATTTTGATGATGCAAGCAGTTCTCTCTTGAACTGTTTACTTTTTTTCTGCAATTATATGCTTTGAAACAGTATTCCAAATATGAATCAAGGAACCCAAAGACAATGTAGAGACAATTAACATCATGTATCTATAATGCAATGAAATTGCAAAAGAATTTAATGGATGTAACCTCTGGCAAATATAATGTAAAACTTCAAAGTTAATTTACAGTTTCTGTCTATCACTATTGATTTTATATTGTAAATTATTAATTTAGCTTGAGGTATCTTCCATGGGGTTGGTAACAAAGTGCTGACAGTTCATACAAACACACTTATGAAGTATAACCCATATAGTGTCTGCAAAGACATGAAGCAAAAGTTGGTTATAGTATAAGGAAAGTACATTAAAATTATGAAGGTATATAAGCAAAGTCTACTTTTAAAATGCATATTATAAGGCAAAACAACAGAAAGAGTAAGCTATATGTGGCTATCTAGAGAAGACAATATCAGATCAAAGGACAGGCTGACAACTTGTCCCATAAAAGCAATGGCTGAGGATTGGGAAAATTTCATAATACCCCAATAAAGGATAAATGTTTTGATGGGTAAAGGGATAATATTCTTGGGAGTACTAGTAAGGAGCCTGGTAAGGAACATGAAAGCAGGCTAAAAGTTTCCAGCCAGATACAGGTATCGATTTTAATCAATATTTTGATGACAAACTCTGCCAACTTCATCAGGGATGATGCCTAGGCATGTCCTGTCCGATGGTATTGAAACACCCATCATCCAACCCTCCTGATTGGTTAGTCCTTGTCCAATGAGGTTTCCACTGTCTCACTTTGTTTACAATCGAATTCAAGTTCTTACTTAGAGAGAGAACTTCATCTTTGTTAAAATTCTTTTCTTCCAGTTTTATTTCAATGGCTTCCTTCACCAGGTGATCCCAAAAGCCATTGGCACAGCACAGCAGTTTGTGCCATCGAAGTCAGTCCTATGGCCATTGTGCATGCAATGCTCTGCTACCATTGATTTCTCCAGGTAACTCAAACAGATACATCTCCTGTGCTCCTTGATGCAGGTTTACCACCGTGCGTCCCATCTGGCCGATATATAAGCAGCTTCGCATTCATAGGGACTCCTGTATATGCCAGCCATCTAACCAATCAGGAGCGATGCATGATGGGGGTATAAATACCACCAAACTAGGCATGCTCAGGCATCATCCCTGATGAAGATGGTAGAGTTTGTCATCGAAACGTCGTTTATAATCGATACCTGTACTCAAATGGAAGCCTGAGAAGTGTTTATTCGTCATGTACACTGGGAAAGCACTAGATCCTTTTTCAGACTAAATTTTGTACAGATATGTAAAAAAGGGAAAATTAGCTAAATTAGATTTTAGATTTTTATATTATGAGGACACTCAGTCCTCGTTTATTGTCATTTAGAAATGCATGCATTAAGAAATGATACAATGTTCCTCCAGAGTGATATCACAAAGAAAAAGGACAAACCAAAGACTAACACTGACAAGACCACATAATTATAACATATAGTTACAGCAATGCAAAGCAATACCATAATTTGATAAAGAGCAGACCATGGGCACGGTAAAATAAAGTCTCAAAGCTCCGATTGACTCCCGATAGTCCCGATAGCAGGCGGCAAAAGGGAGAAACTCTCCCTGCCATAAACCTCCAGGCACCGACAAGTGCCGATGCATTGGAAGCACCTGACCACAGCCGACTCTGAGTCCGTCCGAAAACTTTGAGCCTCTGACCAGCCCCTCCGATACAGCCTTCCGAGTATCTTCCTCTGTTGAGCGCTTCGACCCCGCCCCGACCGCCGAGCAACAAGCAAAATCGAGGACTCGGGGCCTTCTCCGGAGATTCTGGATCACACAGTAGCAGTGGCAGCAAAGAAGGCATTTCAGAAGTTTCTTCAGATGTTCCTCCATGCTCTCACGTCTGTCTCTATCAAATCAGGATTGTGCACGGCCCCCTACTTGACAGATAACAGATATCATTCACTGGAGTGGCCGCTGCACGCTGCGTCGCATTGCCATCTTCTCCTCCTCCTTTTTTACAGATTAAATTGGAGAAATAGGATGTGGGAAATACTTCATTGGTGAAAAAATTTGTAAAAAATCTCTGGGCACCTTCTAAAATTCTTTAGAGTGGATTTATCAAAGTAGAGACAGAGAAAACCAAGAACTATCGATCAGCTATGTTGACATCAACAGGGGAAATGCTGGAATCTGTAATTAAGGAAGTGGAAGCAGAGCACTTGGAAAATAATAGCTGGAACGATGGAGCCAACATGAATTTATGAAAGTAAAATCATATTCGATAAATTTGTTAGAACATTTTGAATTTGTATCCATTTGTATAAATAGGGTGCACCAGTTGATATGTATTTGGAATATCCAGAAGACCTTCAATAAGGTGCCAAGCAAGAAAATGTTTAATAAAATCCAACACACTGTATTGGAGGTAATATACTAAAGTAGAACGAGAATTGGAGGCATCCGTTAGTCTTGCGAGACCATGGATCTGTGCCTGGAAAGTCTTCACTCTCCAGGGCGTGGGCCTGGACAAGGTTGTATGGAAGACCGGCAGTTGCCCATGCTGCAAGTCTCCCCTCTCCACGACACTGATGTTGTCCAAGGGAAGGGCAAGGGCCAATACAGCTTGGCACCAGTGTTGTTGCAGAGCAATGTGTGGTTATGTGCCTTGCTCAAGGACACAACACGCTGCCTCGACTGGGGCTCGAACTCATGACCTTCAGGTCGCTAGTCGAATGCCTTAACCACTTGGCCATGTGCCCACAAGCTGGAATAAACCCGTCATTTTCATTTTGGGAAGCTGTGACGTGGGCAATTACCACCATTAGAAACCCTCAATCCATCTCAGGATCTGGGCATTGAGTGATATGGCAAGTTTGTTGGTGATACGAAGCTGGGTGGCAGTGTGAGCATAATGGTCTAAGGGATACAAGGACAGGCTTGGTGAATGGACGAGGACACGACGACTGTCCAACTCTTACTTCTGGGACATAAGAAGATCAGAAACGTTAGAAATGAGAGCTTATGGAAGAGGAGAAGATGGTGGCGCGACACAGCACTCGCGGCCTCTCCAGTGATGATATCTGTTATCTGTGAAGTAGGATGCCGTGCAAGTTCTGATTTGATGAAGGAAGACGTGAGAGCACGGAGAAACATCTGATGAAACTTCTGAAATACCTGTTTCGCTGCCGCCGCTACTGTGTGATCCGAAATCTCCGGAGGGGAAGGCCCCAGATCCTTGGCTTTGCTTGTTGCTCGGTGGCCGGGGTGGGGTCAAAGCGCTTGGCGGAGGTGGTGTTCGGTGCTCGGTGTCAGAGGGCTAGTTGGAAGCTCGAAGTTTTCGGACGGACTCAGAGTCGGACTGTGGTAGGGTGCTTCCAGGCTGCTGCATTGGCAAGTTTGCGGCGCTGGAGGTTAATGGCAGGGAGAGTTTCTCCCTTCTACCATCTGTGTGAGATGATGGAGCTAACGGGACTTTGAAACTTTTTTTTACCGTGCCCATCAAATTTTATCAAATTACGGTATTGCTTTGCACTGTTGTAACTATATGTTATAATCATGTGGTTTTTGTCAGTTTTAGTCTTGGTCTGTCTTGTGTTTCTGTGATATCATACTGGAGGAACATTGTATCATTTTTAATGCAAGCATTTCCAAATGACAATAAACGAGTACTGAGTATCCTCATAATCTAATCTAATCATTCATTTGATAGAAAATCAGTATGGTTTTAAATGGTGAGAAATCAAAAGCTATTGTTGTTCATTGGGACCTGGGTATTTTTGTCCTGGAATTACAGAAAGTTAACATGCAGGTCCAGAAATCAATTAGAAAGGTAAGTGATAAGTCAGATTTATTGTAAGAGGATTTAAGAGAAGAGACCTGTTACTCCAACAAAGCAGGACTTTGGTGAGATTTATTCTGGAATATTGTGCAAATATACTGGTGCTCAGAAAGGATATAATTGCAATAGATGGAGAGCAACAAAGTTTCAACAAATGATTCTTGGGATGGGGGTAATTTTTCATACATAGAGAAATATAGGCATGGCTGGCCCCCCTCAGTTAATATGATTGAGAGATTACATCATTGAAATGGCTCTATGAGGCTGGACAGGATAGTTGCAGGGATGACAACTTTCCTGGCTCAGGCTTCTAAAGTTCAAAGTTCAAAGAAAATTTATTACCAAAGTACATATATGTCAAAATATACAACCATGAGATTCGTTTTCTTGTGGGCATACTCCATAAATCCAAGAACCATAATAGAATCAATGAAAGACTTCACCCAACTGAACAGATAAACATAAAATGTGCAAAAGATGACAAACTGCGCAAATACAAAAGAAACGGGATATAATAAATAAATAAACAAACAAACAAACAAACAAGCAAGCAAGCAAGCAATAAACATGAGGTGAAGAATGCTTGAAAGTGAGTCCATAGTTGTGGGAACAGTTCAGTAACCGAGCAAGTGAAGTTGAGTAAAGTTATCCCCACTGGTTCAAGAGACTGATGGTTGAGGCAATAACTGTTCCTGAACCAGGTGGAGTGAGCCCTGAGGCTCTTGACCTACTTCCTGATGGCAGCACCGGGAAGTGAGCATGACCTGGGTTGTCAGGGTCCCTGATGATGGATGCTGCTTTCCTGCGTCAATGCTTTGTGTAGATGTGCTCAATGGTGGAGAGGCCTTTACCCGTGATGGGCCAAGCTGTAGCCAATACTTTTTGTAGGATTTTCCATACCAGACCATTGGTGTTTTCATACCAGGCTGTGATGAAACTGGTCAGCATACTCTCCACCACACATCTATAGAAGTTCATCAAAGTTTTAGATGTCATGCTGAATCTTCTCAAATTTCTAAGGAAGTAGAGACACTGCTGTGCTTCCTTCACACTTTCATTTACATGCTGGAGCCAGGGCAGATCCTCCGAAATTATAACACTGAGGAATTTAAAGTTGCTGACTCACTCGACCTCTGATGCCCTGATGAGGACTGTTTAATGGACCTCTGGTTGTCTCCTCCTGAGGTCAACAATCAGCTCCTTGGTCTTGCGATTATTGAGAAAACAGATGTTTCGTGGCACCACTCAACCAGATTTTCAATCTCCCTCCTATGTGCTGATTCATCACCACCTTTGATTCAGCCAATGGCAGTGGTGTCATCACAAACTTAAATATGGCCTTGGCGTTGTGCTTAGCCTCACAGTCATAAGTGTAAAGCCAGTAGAACAAGGGCCTAGTGGTGCACCTGTGCTGATGGAGATGGTGGAGGAGATGGCTGTTGCCAATCCAAACTGACTGGCATCTGCAAGTGAGGAAATTGAGAATCCAGTTGCACAAGGAGGTAGTAAGGCCAAAGTCTTGAAGCTTATTGATTAGTTTTGAGGGGATGGTAGTACTGAATGCCACGCTCTAGTCAATTAAGAGCTTCCTGATGTATGCATCTTTGCTGTCCAGATATTCCAGGGTTGAGCGAAGAGCTAATGAAAGAGCTTCTGCTGTGGGTCCATTGTGATGGTCGGCAAACTGAAATGGATCAGAGTCACTTCTCAGGCAGGCGTTGATATGCTTCATCACCAACCTCTCAAAGCACTTCATCACTGTGGATGAAAGTTCTATCGCAGGGGTCTCCAACCTTTTTCACACTGCGGACTGGTTTCATATCGACAATATTCTTGCGGACCAGCCAACCCAGAGGTGGCGGGGTGGGTAGTAGGGTTGCCAACGAACAAGAGTAGCAGTCAAATACGTTGGGTTTACCCCGAGTAAGACTACAATGACCATGAAGCCTTGCGCGGGCACCAGTGCGCATGCGTGATTTGTGCATTGGTGTACGTGCCGATTTTTTCGACAAATTGTTTTTGGCGATTCTGTGCGGGGGCGGGGGAATGTTAACCACGGACGCTATAAAGTGATAAGTGGCTAATACACTCAATTTCGTTTCTAAAAGGGTTTATCTAACGAATTTAATATTAAACACATAGCGCATATTTTCCTTGCATGAATATAGCGATAAATCAATTATCAGGGGAGCTTGAAGTAAGTGTTGAACGAACTTCCAGTAGAAGTGGTGGAGGCAGGTTCGGTATTATCATTTAAATAAAAATTGGATAGGTATATCGACAGGAAAGGAATGGAGGGTTATGGGCTGAGTGCAGGTCGGTGGGACTAGGTGAGAGTAGCGTTTGGCACGGACTAGAAGGGCAGAGATCGCCTGTTACCGTGCTGTAATTGTTATATGGTTAGATAAGTCAATAACATCATAACATTTTAAGTAATGTTTGAATATTAAACACACAGCATGTATTTTCCCCATATGAACATATAAAATCATTGCAGCACACCAATATCGCTGAATGAGTGGGAGCCCTGGGCTTGTTTTCCTGTAACAAAACGGTCCTATCGAGGGGTGATGGGAGACAGCGATACTCGAAGGAGGTTCCTTATGTCCAGTCTATTCCGCAATTTAGTTTTCGTTGCATTCATTGCAGAGATATGTTGTAAATGGAAGCAACGTTTTCAGCACTTTCATGGCTATGTCAAGATAGTTAGCCTTAACTTTGATACAGAAGGCTGGCAGAGATGTTATGTCAAATATGCTTTTCAGCCCGCCGTCATTTGCAAGCTCGAGGAGTTGATCTCCTTCCCGCGCTGACATGGATGACGTGTGTGTAATGACCTCGCACGCATTCAAGCTCAACAGTGGGCGCGACAGGGAATGAGGAGAGGTGCAGCTGACTCCTATCGCCAAATCATATCATTTCCTCGCGGCCTGGTAGCGCATGCTTTGTGGCCCGGCACCGGTCCGCGGCCCGGTGGTTGGGGACCACTCAAATCATATTGTTTCCTTGTGGCCCGGTAGCGCATGCTTTGCGGCCCGGTGGTTGGGGACCGCTGTTCTATCGGACAATACTCATTGAGGTAGGTTACCACATTCTTCATAGGCACCGGTGGTCAGAATTTTAGAATGATACCAAGGATGAGAACTTTTCTTTACTCAGATATTTGTAAGTCTTTGGAATTCTCTCTACACTAAGGCTGTGGAGGGCCAATTGATCAGAATATTCAAACATAGATCAATACATAATTATATATTAATGAATGATATATATGATCAGTGCAGGAAAGTGACACCGAATTAAAAGATCAACCTTAATTTCATGAAATGGCAGTGCAACCATGAGGGATTGAATGGCTAATGCCTGCTTCTATTTATGTTGTTATGTTCCAGTTTATAATGTATCCATTAAACGACAGGACACATCTACTTTTACTATGATCAGCAGATGGCCTCAGACAAGTTCAAAGTGAATATCCATAAAACAAGTCGTTGATTTTACTGGAACTTATTTTTGGAAGAAATTCTACTCACGGTAAGCAGTTGCTGTGTCTCTCTCCTTCTGGTCGCTGCTCAGAAACATGATAAGGGCTGAGTATGGCACGTGGAAACACTGGAAAAGAAGGTGTAGATGCTAATGTAAAGCAGGGCTGCTTTGGACTGTCCCCATTGCTTAATCAAGAGTGACTCTCAACAGAATATCACTTGACAGATATGTTCCAGATCACGGTTTGATCAGTATGTAGTTTTGAATTACAAATACCAATTTGGAACCAAACGTTTCCACAAATTACTATTATTCAAATACTTCCACTGATTATCATAATTATTCTGACCATTTTTGACTTTAATCTGCTGACAGTTTACATATTTTCATTCATGTATTTGAACTTCAAATCATACTCAGGAAAGGAAAGAATATGGTTGTTCTTTAGTGGAGTGTAATATTTAAACTTATTACTAAATATTGCTCAAGAAATCACACATATCCAAGAATCAAGGATGAAGCATTTAGTTCTAAAAAGCTTAATTTAATAGCGATGGGGTATGCAGTTTTAGAATGAATAGAGAAGGAACAAAAACATTAAACATGTAATTTAAATTCAAAGTACTGGGATTTTTGTATAATCAGTGGGAATGAAGAATTTAATTGAAGGATGGAATGTATCAAATACATACTATGTAATAATGTTGGGGCTGATGATGGGATTGGACCAGTGACTAATTTACTAGTCCAAACCTTGACATCTTTTAAAGGCCGGTGGATGGATTTAAAACATCAAGTCCCATGGCAGTGAGATACACTCAGCAGGAGTGAAAATGGGAAGTGGGTGAAATAGGAAGGCTCATTGCTGGTGAGTTTAGTTTCACTCTACGGAATCAAGAACAAGAGAGGAAATGGTTAAAACAGCAAGTCACATCAACTGGCTTGAAGATTAATTGGGCAATAGCTGCCAATAAAACGAAGATGAGTTCAAGCAGAGCAGCCATTGTGGAATAGCCAGTGTAAGAGAGGGACTTTGACTTGAGAAGCTCTGGAGTGGACCAAGTAAGATCAATTAAAACCTTTAACCTTTTGCCTTAAAACTACTCAAACAGACTCATTGCTTGTGGTTGGGACTTAAGTGAGGTTACTAACAACATAGTAATTAAAGAAAGAAATTTAGCAGTTAGCACGATGCTATTACAGCTTGGGACATCGGAGTTCAGAGTTCATTTCTGATGCTGTACATAAGGAGATGATACCTCCTCCCTGTGAATGTGTGGGTTTCCTCTGGGAGCTCTGGTTTCTTCCCACGTTCCAAAGATGTACCGGTTAGTACACTAATTTGGAATTGTAAATTGTCCTGTGATTAGGCAAAGCTTACATAGTGGGTTTCTAGGTGGTGTGGCTTATTGGACTGAAAGGGCCAGTTCTAAATCTCTAAACTCCATCTCCAAATAAAATTCACTTGCAACTAATTAAGTAAAGTAGGATCGCAGGATCAGGTGACGTGGGACACTGTGAGTCCTGGTGACTGCAGCTTAAGAATGAAACTCAAAACTGATGATGTGGAACCTGAGGTTCAAACCCCCTGGTGCATCAGTGGGGAGTTACCCGGACGCTGTGCTTCAAGAGGCAGATTAACTAGTTCAAACTTGCTCTGTGCTCATGGATAAGAGGGTGTGACTGTGAGTGAGGCAGATGGGTGGATCCAAGAGATGGTGCTGGAAGAGCCTCAGCCCTTGAGCCTGCCCAAGTGGGTCTGAGATTCTATGTGGATTAACTGGGGGTGGGGGTGGCAGTGGTAGTGGTGTGCTATAGGAAGGATCAGCAACCTAACTGTGGTTCAGGGAGCCATTCGAGAGGCAGGAGAAAAGAGAAATATGCTTGTTATTGGGGATAGTATAGTCGGGAGAATTGACACAATTCTGGCGCAAGAATGAAGTCTGTATTGCCCAACTCATTCCCAGGTTCAGTCCTTTTCATCTGACCTGCAATGGAGTTTGGAGTGGAAGGGAAAAAAATCCTGTTCTTGTATTCCATGCGGGTACTAACGACATGGGAAAATCAAGAAAAAAGCTTCTTCTAAGGAAATTTGAGAAGCTAGGGTCCAAATTAAAATGCAGAACTAAAAATGTAAGAATTTCTGTCTTGCTACCTGAGCCATATGCAAATTGGCACAGGGTCAATAAGATTAGAGTTAAATGCATGGCTCAACGATTGGTGAGGTGAAGTGGGTTTAAATTTATGGGAAATTTGCAACAGTATCGGAGAAGGAGGGAGCTGTTCCAATCGGATGGGCTCCTCTTGAACTATGCTGGGACTAGGGTCCTGGTGAATTACATAACTAGTTTATGGATAGTTTTGAGCTAAATAATAGGAGAGATGGGTTCAACTGATTGGAAAAGTATGCATAAAGTATAAGGGAAGAAGAGTACGGGAAATATTACTGAATTCTCAATATAAAACTAAGTTTAGAAAGTGATAAGTACTTGACTTCAGGCAGCACAGATACGAATTTGAGAAGAGGTATGCTAAACACAGAACTGAAGGTGTTATTTTGAATGCACACAATATACAAAACAAAGTACATGAGCTGATAGTGCATTTAAGATTGGCAGTTATTGTATTGTCATCACGGAATTGTGGCTGGAAGAAAAACAGTGCCGGATCTTCCAAAGATGCACATCATATTAAAAGAGAGAATTTACAGAATGCTTGCTGTTGTATATTTAATATTTCAATAATATTTGAGTGAGCTTGTTGATTAAGCATTCGTGTTCTCTTAAATAATTAATTACGGGTTGTATGTATAAATACATAATTGCATATGTCATCACGCTACCACTTGATACATGTGAATCTTGCTTAAAATAAACTTGAACTAGACATGTATTCCCAGGCTTCCATCCCTTCCTTGTAATTAGTTTACTGTTTTGAAGTTACAAAACATAACATTGGCGACGAGGTATTTTTAAAATGAACCTGAGACTGCTACCAACCTGTTAAAGCAAAGCAAGACTTTGAACTAAAAAAAACGTAGCTGGGACGGTCGAGTTAAAAATATGCGTTCTTCAGAAGGGAAGACATCATCCAGCTTTTTATTAAAAAGGAGTAAGAAAAACAGAAGAATTCACAGGTTTATAGAGTGAGTACCGGATGATAGTAGCCATTCAGAAATGGCTGGCTACCTTGGAAAGATTAGTGTGTTTGATTACACAAGTAAGTGGCTCATGTATACTCTATTGGAACTGTATTTTGAAGCAAATAAAATAGCCAATGAGAAGCGACTGCCAATTTTGCTAAGTGCAATGGGTCTAAAAGCATAGTTTGCTTTGACTGCTCCACCTAAGGCGGCAGAAATGAGCTTTGGTAATATTGTCAAAGTAATGCAGGAACACTCAGAACCAAAGCCATTGTTGATTGCAGAACGCTTGTTCATTTCAGAGTACATGGCTGAACTGGAGAGATTGAGCATTGTCACTTCAGTAGTTGTCTTAGTGATGCACTGTGATCGTTTAGTTTGTGGGATCTTAAAAGGAAACATTCAAAAAGTACAACATGCATTGAAAAGAGTGACTGAAATCACTATTTCAATGGAAACAGCAGGCAAACACATAATTGAGTTGGTCAGGAATGAGAGCAAGTGGAGACAAAATTGCATTGTCTAAACAGAAACTGGCCTGGCTGAACAAGTTGTGATACTGTTGTGGCAGGAGCTCACAGACATCAGACTAATGCAGGTTTAAAAGTGAAACTTGCAGAAAATACAACAAGCAGGACACATACAAAGAACATATCGGGCCGACAAAAATAAATAGATTGCACAGGGAAGAGAAAATGCTAACAAGTCTAGTTGCAGTTTCAAAAACAGCACTGAAATCTGTATGCTGTCGATGAAAAATTTGACAGTGACAGTGGACTGGATTGTGTAGCCTTGAGATCTACAGTGTGAAATTTAACAATAGATAAGCAATATGGCTTACACCAGAAGTGAATGGCAAATTAATTAAAATGGAATTATACACTGCTTCAACTGTTTCAGTCATTCCACAAAATCACTTTGAATAGCATTTCAAAGATAGTAAACTGAAGCCTGCTGATATCCAACTAAGAAGTTGTACTGGAGAAAAGATAACTCCTGTGGGAATGACATTTGTAACAGTGAAATACAACAACCTACACACCGCTTTGAGCTTGTATGTGGCAAGAACAGAAGGACCAGCTTTGTTAGGACATGAGTGGCTGTGACAACTACCAACTTGATTGAAGGTCCATCCACCATTTGCATGTCACATTCCCTGCAATGAAGCCAACAAGTGAATTAAGAAAGATACTGGATAATGTCACAATAGTCGTCATACGAACAATCATGAACCATTGGCCAGCAGAAGACATGCGGGCATTGGTGCCAACCGCTGTGTCTCTGGTTGTAAAGTGTATTGGACCAAGGAAGGACCATGCTACTCAGAGAAAGCATGAAAGTGACAAAAGCAGTGGTCCAAATATAATAGTTTTTGTAGGTAACATACAGTATATAAGAAAGCTGCTGATATGTTAATCAGGCAGTTACTTGTGCAATATGGCTATGTTTTAAGCTGGCAGAGAGTTCAAGGAGCTTCAGGAAAGTTGCAGGCATTCAGCTTTCGTGGGTATAAAGAACCAGAATCTACCCTGCATTCATTAAGTTTATTGCATGAACTTCAAGTGGGAGACAAAAAGATGCTTGTAAAAGTAAATGCAAAGACCAAAGCCCAGCTGGATGAATGGAAGGTCAAAAAGAAAGGACCCAATGGAGATACAAAAACAGAGGATTCATCAGATAATGTTGTGGATGAGGCAATCACAAGGAGCAATTAGATCGTAAAGGATTAATAAGAGAATACGCCAATGAACCAAATGGGCATTCCCAAGATCGTGCACAAACTAGAAGAAGGATGAAAGAGATGGAGAAAGAGAATGTTAAAGAGAATGGTGTGAAAAAGAAGGAACGTGAGAAAGAAAGAGAGGGCTCAAAGTAGATCCAGAGAGAGAAAAGGAAGTAGAAAGGTGGCTACCATTGTCAGATCCACTTCCTGCAGTTTCAGAGTCAACTCCAACAGCCACCGTTGAGGAGGCCCTAGAACCTGAGATTGTTTCACAGCCACAAGTCTCACCTGGCAAGCAGAGTGATTCCCACTTGTCGGGAGAGACATTATCCCACAAGAGTAAGAAAGCCTCCGCAGCAATGAAATCTTATGGTCTGAATCAGACAATTTAAAATTTACTATGGTGTGGATGCCTGTACATCGTAGTTATATTCTGTAGGATGGTATGTAGATAGTTGAGGTGCATTCTATATTGAGATGGAATTTATAGTTAAGCAGGGAGGAATGTTGTGTATTTAATATTTCAATAATTGAATGTCTTGGGTGTATAATTTGATTCAGCATTCTTGTTCAATTCAATAATTAATTATGGGTTATATATATAAATACTTGAATTGCACACATCATCATGCTACCATGATACATGCATGCCTCACTTAAGTAAGGGGAGAAGAATTCGGAGCAGAATTAGGCAAGTCATCCTATCGAGTCTGCTCTGCCATTCCATCATGGCTGATCCCGGATCCCACTCAAACCCATACACCTGCTCACCATAACTTTTGATACCCTGACCAATCAGAAAACAATCAATGTTATACCTGCATTTCAGAATCCTTTGAATTAGTTTAATGCTTTAAAGTTTCAGAATATAATACCTCTGAGATGGCTTTTAGAACAGTTTGCGGTTGAGCCCACTAGGAGAAAGGCCATTCTGTGTTATGTACTGAACTGGGTTTGATCAGGGAGCTTTACCTTAAAGGAGACAATGATCATAAGGTGATGAACTTCAACCTGCAACTTAAGAGGGAGAAGCTAAATTCAGCTGTATCAGTATAACAGTGTAGTAAAGGGAATTATAGAGGCACGAGAGAGGAGTTGATTGGAAGGGGATATTAACAGGGATGATGGCTAAACAGCAATGACTGGAATTTCTGGGAGCACTTCAGAAGGCACAGGATAGACACATCCAAAAGAAGTTTTATAAAGGCAAGATACCGCAACCTCGGCTGACAAGGGAAGTCAAAAACAACATAAAAGCAAGAGAGGGCATATAATTGAGCAAAACTTAGTGGAAAGTTAAAGGATTGGGAAGCTTTTTAAAAACTAAGAGAAGGCTACTTAAAAAAGTACTAAGGAGGAAAAAGATGAAATATGAAGGTAAGCTAGCCAATGATATGAATGGTACCAAATGTTTTTTCAAGATATATAAAGAGTAAAAGAAAGGCAAGAATAGATATCAGACTGCTAGAAAATGATGCTGGAGAGGTAGTAATGGTGGGTGAACTAAATAAGTATTTTGCATTTGTCTTCAATATGGAAGACACCAGCTGGGAGTTCGAGAGTGTCAGGAGGCAGAAGTGAATGTAATTACTATTAATAAGGAAAAGGTGCTCAGGAAGTTGAAACATCTGAAGGTGGATAAGTCACCTGGACCAGACTGTATACATCATTACCAATGTCTTCATAATCTTACCATCACCTCTTTCAGATATGGCTGGTGAAATTCTGGAGACATTGGTAATGATCTTTCAAAAATCGCTAGATTCCGCATGGTTCCGAAGGACCGGAAAATTACAAATG
This sequence comes from Mobula hypostoma, assembly GCF_963921235.1. Classification (NCBI taxonomy): domain Eukaryota; kingdom Metazoa; phylum Chordata; class Chondrichthyes; order Myliobatiformes; family Myliobatidae; genus Mobula; species Mobula hypostoma. The sequence continues at coordinate 51,760,505 of NC_086098.1, read as the reverse complement.
TCACTCCACTCTTCAAGAAGGGAGGGAGGAAGAAGAAAGAAAATTATTGGCCAGTTGGTCTGACCTCAGTAGTTATGAAGATGTTAGAGTCAATAGTTAATGATGAGGTCTCGGGGTAGTTGGAGGCACATGATAAAATCGGCCAAAGTCAGCATGGTTTCCTTAAGGGAAAATCTTGCCTGACAGACCTATTGGAATACTTTGAGGCAGGATAGATAAAGGAGAATTGATGGATGTTGTATATGTGGATTTTCAGAAGGCCTCTGACAAGGCACCATACATGAGGTATTACAGGAAAGATACTAGCATGGATAGAGCATTAACTAATTGGCAGGAGGCTAAGAGTGGGAATAAAGGGAACCTTTTCTGGTTGGCTGCCAGTGACTAGTGGTGTTCTGCAGGGATCAGTGTTGGGACTGCTTATTTTACATTACAGGTCAATGATTTGCATGGTGGAATTGATGGCTTTGTGGCCAAGCTTGAGGCCTCACTCAGAGTATTGTGAGCAGTTTTGGGCCCCTTACTTAAGAAGGGATGTGCTGACATTGGAGAAGGTTCAGAGGAGGTTTACAAGAATGCTTCGGGGAATGAAAGGGTTATCATATGGGGAACATTTGACACTGGGCCTATACTCGCTGGACTTTAGAAGAATTGGGGGGTGGAATCTCATTGAGACCTATTGAATGTTGAAAGGCCTAGAATGTTTCCTACGGTGGGGAGTCTTGAACAAGAGGGCACAGCCTCACAATAGAGGGACATCCATGTAGAATGGAGAAAAGGGTGGTGTTTCTTCAGACAGAGGGTGGTGAATGTGTGGAATTCATTGCCATAAGCAGCTATGGAGGTCAGGTCACTGGGTGTATTTAAGGTGAAGGTTGATAGGTTCTCAATTAGTCAGAGCATGAAAAGTTACACGGAGAAGGCAGGAAAATGGGTTTGAGAAGGAAAATAGATCAGCCATGATGAAATGGCTGAGCAGACATAATGGGCCAAATGGCCTAATTCTTTCCTATCTCTTATGGTCTTATGGTGAAGAAGTAGGAACTATAGAAGCCTATGAGTTTGCACTGGAGTAAAGCTATTGTAAATGTAAACACATATTGTAAACACAGTGCAAACCTGATGTTCAGTGGAAAGGATGATATTCCAGGACGAATATAGAAGACGCAATCAAATAATTCATCTCTCTGATTTAAGATTTACAAGTGGATATAAGCTGATGTCCAATATCAAATCATTTAATAGTTACATTAATTTCTCCTGGGACACATTGGATCAGCATTAAAAACTTAATTGGCAACCGTCTCTAATCTGAACATTAGATCTCTGAGCAATGTTCTCAGCAGAGCTAAGAGAATCATTCAGTGGTTTGTTTTAAGTTGTTTTTAAATCTCCCTCAATGGAATAATTGGCTACATTGAGCATTGCGAATGCAATCTTCTGCAACCGCTGATTTCTCCGGGTAACTCAAACAGATACACCTCTGTGCTCCTTGATGCAGTTTTCCACTGTGAGTCCTGTCTGGCCGATATATACTGCTCTGCATTCAGAAGGAATCCTGTAAACACCAGCTGTCTTGAGTCCAAGTCATCAGCAGTAGCAGAACATTGCACTCGCAATGGCCAGAGGATTGACTTCAATGGCACACAACTACTGTGTCATGCCAATGGCTTTTGGAACTGCCTGGTGAAGGAAGCCATTGAAATAAAACTAGAGGAACAGGATTTTAACAAAGATAAAGGTCTCACTCTAAGTAAGAACTGGAATTTGACTGTAAACAAGGTGGGACAGCAGAAACCTGATTAGATGAGGACTAACTAATCAGGACGGACAGACGATGGGGGTATAAATACCATCAGACTAGACATACTCAGGCACCATCCCTAATGGAGATGGCAGATTGTCATCGAAACATTGATTAAAACCGATACTTCTATCGGTTGGAAGCCCGAGAAGAGTTGATTTGTCATATACAACAGGAAAGCACTAGATCCTTTTTCAGTTTATATTAGCATTTGCGTTCAGCGCAGCCTCCTCATATTCCTATAACCCTTTCTCTCTCATGTGATAATCTAGCTTTCTTATTTGCAAAATTTATGAGGCCTATATTAATTACACCTTGTGTTAATGAGATCTACATTCCAAAGAACTTCCCAATAGGAAATATTCCCCTGAATCTCCTGTGAGATTTATTACCAGCTACCTCATTTTCATGGTCCCAGAACTGATGTCCCTCATAACTGCAAACACCTCTATGCCAAAAATGTTTTTTTTTTAATCTCTATCAAGTTGCTCCTTGATCTTCCCTTGTTCTGCCAATTCATTCTTTCCTTTTGTCTTAATCGGTTCTGGTTCCACTCAAGTAAGGTACTTTTGTACCTTTACCAGGTCAGATCTGTTCACAGTATTTACTCTGCTCTCACTCTCTCGCTCCATCACCTGGGAAAGGGGCGACATGGCGTTTCCGTCAATGCACTCTGAGGTAAATGCAATCTCCCAGGAGTGATTGTCAATTATTTCCTGATAGTTAGGAACTGTGGTGCAGCTAAAACAAACGTCCATGCATATCCAGTACAGCCAGTTATAGAATATTTGAAGTTATCAATTTATCAAGTATGTTGTTACATTTTCTGTTATTTAGTCCATTTATCTATGTTAAAATACATTTTGGTGAGCCATTTGATACATCTGGGTTTCTTTTGAATAATATCTGCATGCCCCATCTATTCAACCTGCTCTAAATGTTGGCCTTATTAGCAAATTATTTCAAAATATCTGCCCAAGGAATATTCCAGACATGCTTCTTGTATGTTTAGATGTAGTACTATTTTCTCTTGTGTCTACTTTAAATGTTGCATGATCCCTCCATTCTGCACATTATGCAGCTCAATTATAATCCTTTGCATGACACTTTAATAACTCAGACTCTGTTGAGTCACTATTTTAGGTACTTACTGTGAGTAGAGTCTGGAACAGACAATAGAAGACTACATACCAGAGGAACTTCCCTGTTTTCAGCGGTGGTACATACCACAGGAAAATGTAGGAAATAACTGCAAAAGGTGTGGAGCCGATAATCCTGGAAAAGTGAAGAATGCATAGTATTTCATTTAAGAAATGTTCTAAGAAAAGAAACTCAAGGCCCCATCAAACTTTTTCTTCTGTATAGCTCACTTGCAAAGGCAAAATAAATCTTCAGCATCGGCGGAGTTTCTCTTGTTTGTGATATATCTCCGATGGTTGGAATGTGGAGAGGGGTCTAGAAGTGGGGAGGTGTTCAGCTTTGATCAAGTGGGAATGAGTGATGGCATAACAACCACTCAGTGCCCACCTTTATGTTTTGCAGGCCTCAATTGCACAGTAAAATTCTATTGTTGCATGCCATTTGGTGTAACTGTTAAGTTAAAGTTGAAGTCTGTCCCGGGTCTTGTAGCTCATCAGGCCATTTGGTGTAACTGTACATGCCAATTAATCAGCACCACTTCAAGAAGATGGCTCTGTCATGGATGGTGGCAATTTGTTTGACTTTAACTCTATTCACCAAATGACATTCAATCTATCCGTCATCAAGGCATGTACAACAACCACTGCAGTTAGTTGCTGAGACTACTGTGGCAGCAACTTGCAGACCCACCACTCTGCTATCAAGAAGGACAAGGCCAGCAAGCTAGAACACTACCTACAATGACCTCTAGAAGGCAGCATGATAACGTAGCAGTTAGCATAGTGCTATTATAGCGCCAACAGCCCTGGTTCAATTCCCCCGCTGTCAGTAAGTATGTTCTCCCCCATGACTGTGTGGGTTTGCTCCAGGTGCTCCACTTTCCTCCCACAATCCAAAGATGTCTGTGTAAGCAAGTGAAATGGTCACATGGCTGTAAGTGTGTGGCACAGGCCTGTTGGGGCAGAAGGGCCTGATACTGTACTGTATCTCTCAAAAATTATCAAATAAAAAAGACAAGCACACCACCCTGACTCAGAAATTGACCCTGGGTCTAATCCCTGAAACTCCCTCCCTGTCTGAGTGCTTTGACTGATGGAATGTAGTTGTTCAAATAAGTACCTGACCAGCACCTTTGCAAAGGACTGGCCGACCTTGTTCCCAATGCTCATATCCCACCCCCCAAAATAACAACAAACGACAGCCACAGCGGCAAGTGCAGTGTCATTTTCAGTAAACCTTAATTAAATTCATCTGGTGAAATACTGTTAATGTAAGTGGTAACTTTTATATTTGAACATCTGACCTATCTGAAATTTCATTTGTTGGTAATATTAATTAAGTCTTCCATTTAGAGGCACAGTGACATCACTCTTGCTAACATCTGTTAAATTACATGTTTCCTAAATAAAAAAGAAGTTCTAATCTTGTGATTCAGATTTTTTTAAAAAATCCCTGCTCAGTTTTATTCTCCGATAGCAAATTAAGTGCATCAAGACGTGATTTGCATATCATTTACTTGGTTGTTTTCTTTGAAACAGAGGATGCTGAGAAAAGTTTTAAATGGGATGTACAAAATTAAGAGGATCTTAATAGAGTAAACAGGAAGGGTAATTTTGTTTAGCAAATGGGTAAAAAAAAAACTGAGTGCAATAGATGAAATCAGAAGGATTAGAGACAGGGTGAGGAAAGATTGTATATCACTTCGACATATTGAAGGGTCTGGAACTTCCTGCCTGAAGTGACGACAAAGACAAAATCTGATTAGCCTTGAAAAATCTGTGGATATGTATCTGGAGAAGCTTGCATGGCTGCTGGGGTATGGATCTAAGTGCCAGAAAGTGGGATGAGGCAGGTGAATCCTTTACAGCAGAAAGCAATGAGATGGGCTAATTAGCCTTTTGTGTTGCAACTTCTCTTTGAAGTTATGACTTGATGCACTAATTTTGAGAAAGTCAGCACAGAATCGCCTATTTATTACACAACAGTCTGTCTGTCTGTCTAGGTACCATATCCGATGCGGACTTTGGTGACCATGGTTTTCCATATAGATCTATCCTTCGTTTTTTGGATGACTTCCATTTCCTCGATGTGTAGCCACTGGGCTATGCTTTTGATGTACATAAGCCGTGGTCTTCCTCTAGGTTTGCTACCCTCCATCTTTCCAGAGAGTATGAGTTTTTCTAGTTCATCTTTCCACATGATGTGTCCTAGGAATCTAAGTTGTCTTTCTCTTATTGTTGGTGTGAGTGATCGAACTGCTTGGGCTTTTCTGAGAACTTCTTCATTTGATGTGTGTGTGTGGTCCATGATATTTTTAACATTCTCCTGTACACAACAGTACCGGCCAGTATTCCTATTCAATGCATGTGTGTGCGTGCCTCACTTGTAAGGTTAGCGATGCCAAGTATAATTATGGTATTTTACTGATGGCATGTTTTAAAGATTTTTTTTATTAAAGAGAATATTATCATCTGATCTAATCTGTCGTTGGTTAATCTTTACTGAATCTATTTTAACTCCTACACATTTATAATTATAAGCACTTTGAACATTAGTTAATCCAATCTGATTCAAATGAAGAGATCACCATATTGTAAGATCATTTCTGTCATGACAGTAATTTTCTTAAATAACAGTTTCTGTTATCTATTTGTACATACTTTTTTCAATTTCTGGTTTGTTTTAATAAAACTAGTCTTTTAAAATATTTGATATAGATTGACTAAGGCATCCTACTCAAATACATGAGCACTATCTTTGAAATATTGTTAGATAATCAATTTGGTGATTGGATCTGGAGATTAGGTGATGCTAGATCTGAGACAAATAAAGTTGGTGATTATTTCTAACCCCCTGTTTAAGTACTGCCCTGGTGAGGAGTTTCCAGTTGGGTGTTTAGACCATTTAAAAGTAGTCACTCTGGAAGAAACAGATAATGTGAGATAAAACAGCTGGTTGCATTTTTTAGTTTAAAATTGAAAGGTAGGAAAATGTTTGTACCATTTTGACACCATTGATTAAAGTCATAAATATCTTGTTAATTTAATCCATCTTCCTGTTTAGTGTCACATAAAGTGGTCTGTTGATTTATAACCTAAACCCTGGTCTGGAGGTTGAAAATCATCTGCCAGGTAAAGATTGTATTGCCTCCTTATCATTATCATTATCACCTCCTTCACAAGACATTGGACATCTGAGGATCCATTTAGTTTGAGGTTTACGAAAGAAAATATATTCTTCATTTAGTTTAATACCTTAATGCTCCTAGAAATGGAGGTAGGCTTGATGATTGGAAACATACTGTACCATAGGGAGAGAAACTGAGACCACGTTAGAATCACAGATTCAGAAATATAAACTCAGAGAATAAGCACCAGGAAATTGATAAAGAAACATGGTATAGAATATAACCAGAAAGGTAAACCTGACTGTTAGAGGTTTCATAGATATTTCAAAAGGAAAGGACTAAAGAGGGCAAATGTTTCTCTCTGGCAGACAAACAAAAGGAACAGAAAATGGCAGAGGATTGAAAGAATTACTTTGCTACTTCTCTTCATTTTAGAACATGGAAGAGTACAGCACAGAAACAGGCCATTCAGCCCACAATGTTGCTAAAAAGCCAATCAAAAACACCCAAAAACTAATCCCTCCTACCTACACCATATCCATATCCCTCCATCCTCCTTGCATCCATGTGCCTATCCAAACGTCTCATAAAAGCCTCCAATGTTTTTGCCTCTACCACCATACCAGGCAGCGCATTCCAGGCATCCGAAAAAATCTCACCCTTCACATCCACCTTGACCTAAAACCTACCCCCTCTCATCTTCAATGCAAGGCCTCTGGTATTATTCATTTCAGTCCTGGGAAACAGATACTCTCTGGAAGCTCAGTCTGAACCTCTTCTCCATCCTCTCAAAGCCTCAACGTCCTTCCTATAGTGGGGCCAGTTGTGGTCAGTTCCCTAACTGTTCATGGTCTGGATGGTCAGCCACCGGGCCAAACTCATTACCTGACACCAGGTCTAGTATGGCCACTCCTCTTGTTGGATCATCCACACACTGATTTAAGAAACATTACTGGATACATCCCTATCTGAGCCCCTAAGACTCAGAAGGTTTCAGTTTACCTTGGGGAAGTTGAAATCACCCATGACAATAAACCTATTATTTTTACATATTTTCTTAATCTGATTACATATTTTTTCCTCCATGTCTTGGTGGCTATTGGGGAAATGTAGTACAATCCCATCAGTGTGACTGCACCCTTCTTATTCCTCAGTTTTACCCAAATGGTCTCCGCGGAGTGCAGTTGTGATATTGTCCCTGATTAGTTGTGCAACTTCTTCCTCTTTTTTACCTTCTTCTCTAGCTTTTCTAAATCTTTGAAAATCTGGTACATTAATCACCCATTCCCGTCCCTCTCTCAACCAAGTTTCAGTAATGGCCACAACACCATAGTTCCATGTACTGATCCCTGCCCTAAGTTCATCACCCATAATACTCCTAGCACTTCAAACTATCCGACCCACCATACTGTTATTTTGATTTTGCCTTTCAATGTTTCTTGACATCTGTCTTCCAGTCTGATCCTTCCCTCACTGACCTGGGGTTCTGGTTCCCAGCCCCCTGCACAACTAGTTTAAATTCTCCCAAGCAGCACCAGTGAAGCTCCCCGTCAGGATGTAGGTCCCCCTCCAGTTCAGGTGCAACCCGCTCCTGTTGAACAGGTCACTCCCTTCCCCACAGAAGGTTCAATGATCCAGGAAATTGATACCCTGTGCCCTCTGCAGCTACTCATTCATCCATGCTGTCACCCCTTTCCTACCTGCACTAGCCTGCGGCACAGGGAGATTGCAGCCTTGGAGGACCTATGGCTGTTCCACTTCAAACGCCCCCCCCCCCCACCGTCCTTCAGAATATCCTGCAACCGCTCCGATACATCATGAACCCTAGCATCCAGGAAGCAATACACCATGCTGGTGTCTCTCTGGGGCCACAGAATCTCCTTATCCAGTCCCCTCTCACTACCGCGCTGCCTGACTTTACTCTTCCCTGTCGAGGCTGAGAGCCAGCCACAGAGCCGCCAACCTGGCAGTTGCTGTTGTGATCTAATGGGACACCCCCCCCCCCAAAGAAGTATCCAAAGGGGTATACTTGTTGCTGGGGAACCCCGCACTGACTACTTAATCTCCTTACCTCTCGTGGTAGTCACCCAAAGCCTGTACTCCCAGTGTGACCAACTCTTCAAAAGTCTCATCTATAATAGAACATAGAACATAGAACATAGAAATCAACAGCGCGTTACAGGCCCTTCGGCCCACAATGTTGTGCCGACCATGTCACCTACTCTAGAAACTGCCTAGAATTTCCCTACTGCGTAGCCCTTTATTTTTCTGAGCTCCATGTACTTATCTAACAGTCTCTTAAAAGACCCCATTGTATCTTCTCCACCACCATCACTGGCAGAGCATTCCACACACCCACCACTCTCTGTGTGAATATATCCAGTGTCTCGAATGATCCTGAGTACAGTCAAGTCCAGATCCAACTCCTTGACCCAGTCAGTCAGCACTGAAGTTGTGTACATTCCCCACGGATGTAGTCATCAGGGAAACCATCAGGTATCTGAGAGAAGGAGCATTCCATCTTGACAACACTTTAACAAAAAAGAAAAAGGCTTGACTCTTGTTAACCATGCCTCCTCCTGTTCACAACAAAGCCTCTTAAGCCAAAGTGTCCAGGCTCTGTCCCCAGCTCATGCTAAAAATGGCCGTTCCAAACAATGGCCGCTCTGCTTCAGCCTGCCCTCCTTTAATTTTCTTGTTGGCATAGGGAAGTGAACGTTTGGGAAATCATTAGGATGGAATTGTTGGCTGCAGGCATCTTCTACCAGAAGGGAATTTGAGTGACAGCCACATTTCTAACTTGCAAGCTGCTTGGATGATGAACAGTTTCCAGGAGCAGAACCCTGCCATGAGCTGGGGAGGGCCTGTATAAACATCTATAAGTTCTCCCCCTCATCCTCCTATGTTCCAGTGAGAATAATCCAAGACCACCCAATCTCTCCCTATAACTACAGCCCTCCTTACTGGCAACAGTTTGGTGAATCTCTTCTGAAATCTCTCTAGCATTACCCCATCCTTATCCTGTGCCAACCAGAAACGTACACAATAGTTTAAGTGCAGTGTAACCAATAGTTTTTACAACTGAACATGGAGTGCTCTAAAATGTTAGCAAGGATATGAGAAGATCTAATTAAAATTTGCAGAATTCTTAAAGGGCTTGGTAGGCTGAACATGGAGTAGTTCCATCAAAAGAAATTGTTGTACTTGACATGAGCTAGCAGAATTATTCTTCTGATTCATTTTTTTTGTGCAATTACCACCTGTTTGGCAGATGTATTTGTCATGCCAAATAAGAGAAAATAGAAATTTAGAAGATACAGCCTCAAATCCACAAGAGAAAATTTTCATCTGAATGATAGGACATAGAACAGTACAGGTTCTTTGGCCCATGATGGTGTGCCAGCCTTTTAACCTGTTGTAAGATCAAGCTAACTCTTCCACTCCACTTAAATCTCCATTTCTATTTTATTCATTGGACTACCTGAGAGTCTCTTAAATATTGCTAAATGTATCTGCCTCTGCTACCAACTCTAACAGTGCATTTCTTGCACCCATCACTCTCTGTGAGAAAGAAACCTATATCCGACATCCCTCTAATCACTTTAAAATTATGGTCCCTAATATTAGTCATTTCTGTACTGGAAAAAGGACTCTAGCTGTCCATTCTATCTATTCATCTTACCTTGTACATTTCTATCATGTCATCTCTCATCTCCCTTCACTCCAAAGAGAAAAGCCCTAACTCACTCAACCTATCCTCGTAAGAGATGGTCTCTAATCCAGGCAGCATCTTGGTATATCTCCCCCGCACTCCCTCTAAAGCTTCCATATCCTTCCTATAATGAGGCCACCAGAACTGAACAAAATATTCCAAGTGTGGTCTAACCAGGGTTTTACTTTGTGGGTCTTGAACTCAATCTTCCAGCTAGTGAAGACCAACGCACCATAAGCTTTCTTCACCAGCTTGTGCAGCAACTTTGAGAGATTTATTTACGTGGATGCCAAGGTCCCTCTATTCCTCTGCACAGCTAAATAACCTGCCATTAATCCTGTACTCTGTCTTCAAGTTCAACCTTCCAAAGAGTATTACTTCACACTTTTCCAGATTGAACTCCACTTCCTAGCCCAGCTCTGCATCTTGTCAACATTCCATTGTAATCTATGACAAACTTCTACAACGTAACCAACCTTCCTGTCATAACGAACTTACTAACCCACCTTCCACCTACTCATCCAAGTCATTTATAAAAATTACAAAGGGCAGGGATCCCTGCAGAACACCACCTGGTTACTTACCTCCAGCCAGAATATGCCCCATCTACAACCACCCATTGACCTGTGGACAAGCCAATTCTCTATCCATGCAGCCAAGTTTCCATGATTTTCCCATGCCTCCCGGCTTTCTGATTGAGCCTACCATAGGGAAACTTATCAAACACCTTACTAAAATCCACATACACCTCATCCATTGCTCTACTTCCATCAACTTGTTTTGTCATTTCCTCAAAGAACTCAATCAGGTTCGTGAGGCACAACCTCCTCCTCACAAAGCTACGCTAGCTCCCTAATTACACTATGCTTCACCAAATGCCTGTAAGTCCTGCCTCTATGAATCCTCTCCAATAGTTTGTCCACCACTAATGTACTACTCTCTGGCCTATAATTCCTAGGATTATCCCTATTACCTTTCTTAAGCAAAGGAATATATTTGCCTTCCTCCAATCTTCTGGTACTACTTCTAGAGCCAGAGGGGATGCAAGGATCATTGGAAAAGATGGAACAATCTCTACCCTTACTTCCAAAGGTAACCTGGAATATATCTTGTCCTGTCCCAGGGACTTAACTATCCAGTGCCCCAGCACAGCAGCCTGTTTTACAGTGTCCTCACATTCATCAAGGTCCTTCTCACTGGTAAATACTGAAGAAAAGTTATCATTAAGGACCTCCCCTATCTCCTCCAGCTCCTCTGATATCACTGATTTCTCCTACTCTCACCTACTCATCATCTTGTTCTTCATGTACATGTAGAATTCCTTGCGGTTTTCATTAATTCTACTCACCCAGGCCTTCTAGTTCTCCTAAAGTCTTCTCTTTAGCTTCTTCCCAGCTACTGTGCAGAAGTATTAGGCACATATGTATAGCTGAAACAATAGGTAGACTTCCTCAGTTAACATACCGGTTGGCAGGGTAATTGGTTATTGTGGATTATCCTGTGGCTGGACTGGGGTTGATTTGGTGGGTTGCTGGGCATTGTGGTTCGTTGGGCCAGAAGGGTCTGACCTATGCTGTACCTCTAAATAAATCAATACATAAAATACAGGAGGAACTCAGCAGATCAGGTAGCATCCATGGAGCTGAATAAACAGTTGACATTTCAGTTATATACAGCTAGGGTGCTGTATATACTACTGTATATTGGTTAAAATGGGTAAGTGGTTGGGTTAGCTTTGTAGTAGCTCAGTTGTATCTGGTGTTCTATGATAACCGGAAAGACATGATATACCGTACTGTGCAGAGGTCTTAGCACCCTAGCTATATACATGTGCCTAAGACTTTTGCACAGTACTGCCCCTTGTAACTCTCTAGATCCCTGTTTGATCCTTGCTTCCTACACCCTAAGTCTGTTTTGTATTGTTGATTAAGGTTTGGCCAAATAAATTTTACTCATGTAAATTACATGACTATCTTTTATTTATCTCAAATTTCAGCCCAGACTATCAAGATGTTTGCTACCAGAGAAATAATGGATTGAACTTCAGAACCATGTTCCTGAGAAAGATCTTGCATTAAGGAGGTTACTTTCTGTCATAAGAATGAAAATGAAGAGCAGTTTTACTTTGAATAGAAGATGGATTTAAATCTTTGAAGGTTTGTCAAAATTTCTGTTTACATTTTTAATTCACCTCTCCTCAAAGCGCTGCAATGTAAGAGAATATGTGTTTCCCAAAGGGAATATTTCCATTTTTATACTTTGAAGAGAGAGACTATGAGGACATGAAAGGAGTTATGTTGGCATCCCTTAGAGAGAGGCTTCATGGAGACCTACTCTTATATCACTCATCAGAATCAAATCAGGTTTAATATCATTGGCATACAGCATGTCATGAAATTTGTTCTGCGGCAGCAGTATAGTGCAATACATAAAAAATGACCAATTGCAATAGGGGGAAAAAATATATATATATATATAAAATTAAATTAAGTAAATAATGCAAAAAGAGGCAAAAACACTGAGATAGTGTACATGGGTTCATTGTCCATTCAGAAATTTGATGGTAGAGGGGAGGAAGCTGTTCTTAAAATGCTGAGTGTGTGGTTCCCACTCCTGTACCTCCTCTGTGATGGTGGCATTGAGAAGAGAACTGCCTTCAATTTCTTTGTGCTATGGAGCTTTCTGGCAGTATTAGGTGTTTCGTATGAAACACTCCTATTCCCAACACTCCTTTCGGAAGGGTTGAACAATTTCTCAACTTACCTTACAAGCAAAAAGAGCAAAAACTATGTTATTCCCAAGACGAGCAGTAGATGAAACCCTTGTGACAGTAAATTCAAGCAACACACACAATAAGTACTGGTGAATGCAGCAGGCCAGGCAGCATCTATAGGAAGAGGTACAGTCGACGTTTTGGGCCGAGACTCTTTGTCAGGACTAACTGAAAGAAGAGATAGTAAGAGATTTGAAAGTGGGGGGGGGGGAGGGAGAGATCTGAAATGATAGGAGAAGACAGGAGGGGCAGGAATGGAGCTAAGAGCTGGAAAGTTGATTGGCAAAAGGAATACGAGGCTGGAAAAGGGAGAGGATCATGGGACAGGAGGCCTAGGGAGAAAGAAAGGGGGTGGGAAGCCCAGAGGATGGGCAAGGAGTATAGTGAGAGGGACAGAGGGAGAAAAAAGAGAGAAAAAAAAGGAGAAAGAAAATAATAAATAAATGAATGAATGAATGAATAAGGGATGGGGTACGAGGGGGAGGTGGGGCACTAACGGAAGTTAGAGAAGTCAATGTTCGTGCCATCAGGTTGGAGGCTACCCAGACAGAATATAAGGTGTTGTTCCTCCAACCTGAGTGTGGCTTCATCTTGACAGTAGATGAGGCCATGGATTGACATATCAAAATGGGAATGGGATGTGGAATTAAAATGTGTGGGCACTGGGAGATCCTGCTTTCTCTGGCGGACAGAGCGAAGGTGTTCAGCGAAATGATCTCCCAGCCTGCGTTGGGTCTCACCAATATATAGAAGGCCGCATCGGGAGCACCGGACACAGTATATCACCCCAGCCGACTCACAGGTGAAGTGTCGCCTCACCTGGAAAGTAGCACTTGTTCCGCTTACGAGGATAATTCTAATTCATTCAGTTTTACGAAAAAAGCAGATTTTCATTATAGTAATATCCAACTAATGTGCAATGCTTATTCCCATATCCTGCAAATTAATGCCTGATGCTCAGGACACTGCAATAATTCTTTTGTTGTGCAATAATTCACCATTACAGAACCCTGTGGCTTGCAGCCAGCTGGCCAGCTTGTTGGTTGATCGTCAGGATGATTCTCCGCATCACAGCGAATGCTTCCAGTCAGGTTGCCTCAAGCCAAGTTGGGGAGAAAGATAAATTCATTCTTGTGTTACCACAAAAAGAGCAAATCAATGTAAAGGATGTCTCAAATCCTATTTTTTTTTAAATGTCCATCCTTTTCAACACCATCATTGGGCAGCAGTTTGTAGTCACAACACAGAACTCAAACTCACTGAATGAATTTTGTTCTTAAGTTAAAAATTCTCTCTAACCTTCCATTTTGGCAAATCCTCACTTAAATCTGATACACTTTATGTGTAGAATGAAAGGCAACATGATCTCCCAATGAAGAAAGTATTTTGATGAAAAGGTGATGTTGATATTTGGTCTGCAGTGATTGGTCCGATAGTCAATCTTTCGTTTGTAACTTTGTTGGCAATGAATTGCTTTAACCCACTTGACATCCCCAATAACACTTGTATTCTTTTGGAATTTAGAAGAATGAGGGACGATCTATTGAACCGCACAAGTTCCCAAGAGAGGATAGGTTAGATTTAGAGATATTTCAATTGGAGGTACATTCTTGCACAAGGAAACATGAATTGCTGAATATTTTAGAGTTTTAGAGTTAGGAAGGCTAGATAAATACAGGTGTTTAAGGAGGAGGTGGAAACATTTTTGAAAGATCAGAAAATGAGAGTTACTAGAAACAGATACAGTAAAGAAGTTGAAACTGGGGCAGATCAGCCACGATGACGTTAATGGAGGGGCAGGCTCAAAATAGGTGCCGACCCCTGTTGCTATGTTCCTACTTTTATTGTGTATGTCAATTGAACCCTTTTACATCTTTCTAAAAGAGGGAGACATAAAACGCAAGTGTGAATGAATGCGCTAGTTACACAGATGTGTGAATGATGAATCGGGAAAAACCACTGGAAAAACAAACTGAACATTTTGTTTGTGCCTTGCAAAAATATCACAGCTAAAATATAATATAAGTTAGGTATTTGTGGGCTGATTTGTGTGGAGTGTTTCCTTCTTCTCCTCTGAGACCTTGGCATCAGTGCTCTGGAATTTTTATGAAATAGGATTGGTATTGGGTCTGTAGCTCTTTTTAATGCAATTCACCTCAGGACGCTTGGTGTAATTTTATGCCCTGATTTTACATGGAGATTGAGAGGGGAGGCTGGGTGAACAGGAATCTTCCTTATAAACTGGTAATGATGCAAGGAAGGTCTGTGTATTTTTTGCAATAAACAACAGAAGACAGTGCTAATCTTGGCAAGCAAGCAATTAAAGTCCCCTGACTTCATTACATCATCCCTGAGGCCTGACATGGTCATTCTGTCAGAAACCTCGAAACAGGTGGTCTTGGTAGAATTGACAGATCCTTGGGGAAGACCGGATTGAGGAGCCATTTGAGTGTAAGAAAGCCAAGTACCTGGAGCTGGTAGAGCCGTGCCAAAAACAGGCAGAGGGCATGATGCCAGCCTATGGAGGTGGGGTGCAGAGGTTTAGCTGGCTGCTTGCTGTGCAGAACCTATTTGCTCCTTGGCATTATGAGGACTGCAAAGAAAAGAGCCATCAAGACCATCACGATGGCTGCAGATGAGCCTCCAGATGGCTATGGATCAAGAGGTGTGACCCATGGACCAGTGCTGCTGGGACACAAGCCAGGGCCTGATCAACCCTGGCTGGTCACCTGGACGAGCATGTCTGATGTTGAGAAACCGAAAACACTCGAAGACCCCAGGTGACATTACTGATGATGTGCCCAGCACATCCTAGGATGTCTCTCTGCATCATTTTGAATATAATTACCCAAATGGGTCCAATTTAGTGCTTTATCAACGTTTAACATTAGTTCCTTGCTTTTGTAATCCATGCTCAATTGATGAAGAATTCTAAATTCCTGTTTTTTTTTTAAGCACCCCAACTTGCTTGGTTCACTTGAGATATTTTCATATATAAAGCAAACAATGTCTGAGCAGAAAAGAGTGCTGAATCAAGAAATATGGAAAAGCCTTGCCCTGCTGTTTTAAATGGACTGGTAATCAAAAACCTTCACTCATAACTATGATGTGAATTCACATCCCAACAAATCAGTTGGGACGTTTAAATTCAGTTTGTCAAAATAATGTGCTGACAAATAATGGTGACCAGGAGAACAGAAGCTTGCTCCTACTCAACCAGTCAATGACTCTGCACCACTTGACTACTGTAATCTACAGAACATCTCTTGCTTCCCTTTATACCTAAAAGTACATCAATATTTTTCTTGAACGTATTCAGCAACTGAATCTGCACAGCCATCTTAGCTAGAGACTTCAAAGGATTCATGGCACTCTGGGTAAGAAATATCTTCTCATCTCTGGCATGACTGGTGAAGTGGTCTGAGATGCTGACCGACCTTTGGTTTTGACATCCCAACCAAGGGAAACATCAACTCTGCATCTCCTTTGTCAATCCCAATAGGAGTTTTCCATATTTCATTAAGATCATCTCTGATTCTTCCAACCTTCAGAGGACTGGGTGGCATGGTAGCATAGTGGTTAGCACAATGCTTTACAGTACAGGCGACACAAGTTCATTTCCCACTGCTGCCTGCAAGGAGTTCATATGTTCTCCCTGTGACTCCGAGTGCTCTGGTTTCCTCACACAGCCCAAAGATGACCCAGTTGGTAGGTTAATTGGTCATCGTCAACAGTCCTGTGATTAGGCTCAAATTAAATCAGGGGATTGCTGGGCCTCCTCCGCACTGTATCTCAATCATAGTAATAAATATAGGCTTCATGTCCATGACTTCTCACCATACATCAAGCCTGATATCTCCGCAATAAATTTGATGAACTAATGTGATTAGACAATCACATTGTCATAATTTCATTCTTGTTATTTTCATTTACTAAATACGAATGTTGCTGTCAAGACTGGCATTTATTGCCCATCCCTGGTTACCATTGAGAACAAGATTATGAGCTATCCTCTTGGCTTCTATAGTCCTTCTGGCAAAGGCACTTCCATATTGCTGTTAAGTAGGGAGGACCAGGGCCTAGAGCTGGCGACCATTAATAAACAGCAAAGATGGTATATGGATGCTGAGTGACTTGGAGAGAGCTTGCCAATACTGGTGTTCCCATGCACCTGTTGCCTTTATTGTTTTAGTGGTAGAGGCTGAGGGTTTACAAGTTACTGCCAAAGATGCTTAGGTAAATCCATGCAGTGAATTTTATTGATGGGACACACTGCCACCACCTTGTACCAGTGGTGAATCAAATGAATCTTTGGAGGCTTGAGTTCAAGTCAGAGCTTGGCTTCTCTGTTGCTTTGTTGAGGGAAGTGTCAAGCTTCTGGAATGTTGCTGGAGCTGCATGTCCGGGCATGTGGAGAGTGTTCCATCAATCTCCTGAGGAGCGATCTATAGACAGTGAGTAGGCTTTAGGGAGTGAGGTATGTCACTCACTGCAGAATGCTCAGCCTTTGACTGTTCTTGTAGTCACACTATTAAAAAGGCTAGCCTAATTGTTTTTGCTCAATGATCACAGCAGGACATTAATGTGGTAGGGGACTCAGCGATGGTAATTCCATTGAATGCAGGATTAGGCAACAACTGTCTCTAGTTCGAGACAGTTGTTATCTGGCAGTTCTATGACATGAATATCATTTATTGTCCTTTACTTGAATGTTACAGGGTTCTTGTTGCTTGCAGACGCAGGCCATTTCAAAATCTGGCTACCCTCCAACCTGATGGCATGTACATTGAATTCTTGAACTTCTGATAATTACCCCCTCCCCTTCACCATTCCCCCATTCCCGTTTCCCTCTGTCACCTTATCTTCTTACCTGCCCATCAGCTCCCTTTGGTGCTCCTCCCTCTTTCCATTCTTCCATGGAGTCTCCAGCAGATTCCCCCTTCTCCAGCCCTTTATCTCTTTCCCAGCTCACAATTGACCTCCCAGCTCTTTACTTCACCTCTCCCGACTCCCCCCCCAGTTTCACCTATCACCTACCGCCTTATACTTCTTCAACTCCTCCCTCACCTTCTTGCTCTGATTTCTCATATTTTTCCCCAGTCCTGATGAAGGATCTTGGCCCAAAACATCAACAGTTTACTCTTTTCCATAGATGCTGCCTGGCCTGCTGAGTTCCTCCAGCATTTTGCCAGGAGATCATGAATTTTGCAGTCAAGCAGCAAAAGTAGGAATTTGTCAAGGTCTGAGAAATTGACACTGGAGTTGAACACCAAAATAATCATGAACTTTGTTATATTTGACATTTTGATGGAGGTAAGGTAATTGAGGAAGAGGTTGAAAATGGTTGGATATTTTCCCGGAGAATCTCCTAAATACACATTGTAAAGCATGAAGAAACCCAGACAGTATCCAGAAATGATCAACATAAATGTTCAATAGATGAACACATTTGGGACTTCTAAAATTAAATGTTTGCTCCAAGCAATTAAATTTCTAGATGCAGTTTATTTTAATTTCAGGCATCATTGCTGTAGCAAAGGGGGAAGGAGTGCCAATTTATACCTTGGAAAGCAAATATTAATCTTGAGTCAGGATTGCATCTGCAAAGTAGGAGTGTGCACTGTTATTGTGCCGCTGATTATTAAAAATGTTATAGTCAACATCTACCCATCAACCTCCAACCAAAAATTATTTCAGCCGAGAGCTTTGTTGTCCAATCTGTCAATCATTCATAATTAAAATGCAGTGGAGTGAACAGATGCATTGAAAGTTGATGAAGAGGTGATTGCATGTCACGCGGTTTCCATTAATCCTTTGTGATTGCTGTGTAAAGCTATCATCATGTAGATTAATCAGCCTCCCTTGGCCCCAGCTGGCAATTCCTCTGCATTTGAAACTGACCAATTAAACTACTAGTGGATGAAAAAATGACATTGATAGTCACTCTTACTTCCATTTGTGCACATTTTTATTACACTTTCATCTTATTATTTTCAAATTATGTTAAATTCTTACTTTTATTCCATTCATTTTATTTTTTTCCTGAGCAGTACCAACTTTTCTATCTTTAACTGTCAGAGATATTGGGACTATCCATAACTGGAAACTCCAAGCTTCTTGTGAGGTTCAATCTCATGAGAAATCAATGACTCTCTTCCTTACAATGAAGAGGGAAGGCAATGAGGGAAGGAGACAATTTTCATGTAATTTTCATTTTTATTGTCTTAAATGCCATGTATTTAATTGTTTTCAGTATTTTAATTATTTTATTGTAAAATTGTTAATGTATTTAATTTTGAATTATTTTGACTATCACAGATTCACAAATGTTCAATCTATTTTAATAGCCAGTTCAAACTTGGGATATGGGTTACCCTGGCAAACTATAAAAGCATTTCTGTGGTCAGTGCTTATTCAGGACCTACCACATGATATCAGTTCAATGGGAATGGCATTGTGCAGCTGCTAGGTTTGAACAGACTACCTTTGAAAAGCTGATGCTGGAAGACCTATGCCAGGAAATCATGAATTTTGCAGTCAAGCAGCAACAGCAGGTAGCTCACTCAGCAGAATATTCTAGGCCAGAGTCCTTTCTAGATCTAATCTCTTCAATCATGCCAGTCTCAAATAATTCTTTGCTTACGTTATCCCACTATTTAAGTATGTTGCTGCAAAGCACCTTAGTTTGACAGTAGTTCAAGTGTTACTGACACAAACCATCTCTAGAAAACTTCTTTTAGAACAAGTCAATTATATATGTGTGACTCCCGTTGAGAAAAAAGTAAATGGACAACATTTTTACTGCAGATGCTGGAATCTGAGATCAGGACGGGAAATGAATATTTAGTGAAGGGTTTCAACTCAAAACATTGACTATCCATTCCCCCCTGTAGGTGCTGCCTGACTTGCTGAGTTCCTCCAGGTTCTTGAATATTTTATATATTTGTTTCTAACTGAAGCAATCCCTCAGCTACAGCAAATCCAAAGGAGCAGATATGATGTTGTGAAAAAATAATGTCTAATAACTATGCTATGTTTGTCTTCTGCCCTGCTGTTATTTAAGCTTGTTTAGTTTACCATAATGTATAAGGCTGATGGTATGGAGGAATGATCTATACTCCAATGTTAATTTGATTCTTCATCTGAAATGTCGATGCTGGATTTGTGTATAAACATATCGGACAAGTGTTGGCAGAAATCGACACGAGTGTAATTACTTCTAAAGTACATTTTATTCCCACCGCCAACAAATGGTGACATCATGTGTGTGTGTGTATATATGTGTGTGT
The DNA here is from genome assembly GCF_963921235.1 of Mobula hypostoma. Taxonomy (NCBI): domain Eukaryota; kingdom Metazoa; phylum Chordata; class Chondrichthyes; order Myliobatiformes; family Myliobatidae; genus Mobula; species Mobula hypostoma. The sequence continues at coordinate 51,740,660 of NC_086098.1, read as the reverse complement.
GTGTGTGTTTCTGTGTGTATGTTTGTGTATATATATATATATATATATATAATATAAACAAACCCCATCCCCAACACCATACACAGTGAACTTAACCCTCAACAATCTGTGTTAATTCTGTCTAATGAAATTAAGGAGTCCCTACAATATCCTAGATATAACCTGACACTTCATAGCTTGATTTAGCATTTAGCTACTAATACAATTTCAGTGTTATTTTTATTGTGTACGTCATCCTCATCTTGTAGTGAGGAAGGATTGATGGGGGAGTTGATGAGATAACATTCTCATAGGAGAAACGTACTCTTCAGTATGTTTGATTTACTGGCTCTGTATTTCCTCAAAGCTGGAACTTATGCCAAAAATTAAACCTTTTTCTAACTGTATATTTACACTTTAAAATTCACTGGGAAAGTTCATTTGAATATGCCACGTTAAGCATCTTGTGAAAAAGAAGACAACACACTGTGGCTTAACAAATCGGCAGCACAATTGGTACAAAGTGAGTGGGTGAGCTCTGACTTGTTGACCTGTTCACTGTGCTGAGCACGCTCATGCAGTAACTTGCCTGTGTTCTGGACAAACTCAGCTGCTATATTATTCACCAAGGATGAAATGCCAGGGTTTCTCTTTAATTTACTTCTGTGTGAATCCTCTTTTCACGCCGCACCGCTGTGGACTACTCTCATCCCATACTCACCAGTTACTTCCCCAGCCTCTCAGGGCTTCCCCATGCTACCACATGGGCTACCACATGTTGTTTCAATAACTCTACCCCTCCCACCCAAAACAAAAAGCACCATGGCTCATTGAAATTATTCAGATGAGGTTTCAGGTCCAATGGTGAATTTGTGCGGAAGTTTATATAATTGGTAGATGATTGTTGCATTCCAATGCAAAAGATTGTTATCTACAGTCAGCTTTAGACAGCACTGGCTCACAAATACATATACACAACAACTCAAGAGACAACAATGAATGTGGTTTGGGGCATTCCAAGCCAAATATAACAATGGAGAAGAGTTATGTTGCTATCAAAACCTCATTAAAATTGTTGTTTATATAAAACACCGAAAGGTATTGCACGTTGGAAGGACAAACCAACGTAGAACATAACGGGGTTAATGGTAAGGCACTGAGGAGTGCAGTGGAACAGAGGGATCTGGGAATACAGATACAAAATTCCCTAAAAGTGGCGTCACAGGTAGATAGGGTCGTAAAGAGAGCTTTTGGTACATTGGCCTTTATTAATCAAAGTATTGAGTATAAGAGCTGGAATGTGATGATGAGGTTGTATAAGGCATTGGTGAGGCTGAATCTGGAGTAGTGTGTTCAGTTTTGGTCACCAAATTACAGGAAGGATATAAATAAGGTTGAAAGAGTGCAGAGAAGGTTTACAAGGATGTTGCCGGGACTTTAGAAACTCAGTTACAGAGAAAGGTTGAATAGGTTGGGACTTTATTCCCTGGAGTGTAGAAGAATGAGGGGAGATTTGATAGAGGTATATAAAATTATGATGGGTATAGATAGAGTGAATGCAAGCAGGCTTTTTCCACTGAGGCAAGGGGAGAAAAAAACCAGAGGACATGGGTTAAGGGTAAGGGGGGAAAAGTTTAAAGGGAACATTAGGGGGGGCTTCTTCACACAGAGAGTGGTGGGAGTATGGAATGAGCTGCCAGACGAGGTGGTAAATGCGGGTTCTTTTTTAACATTTAAGAATAAATTGGACAGATACATGGATGGGAGGTGTATGGAGGGATATGGTCCACGTGCAGGTCGGTGGGACTAGGCAGAAAATGGTTCGGCACAGCCAAGAAGGGCCAAAGGGCCTGTTTCTGTGCTGTAGTTTCTATGGTTCTATGGTTCTAGAAGCCCCTATTCTAATTGTAATAGCTGTGCAAGGGTTCATGAACTGGCATTTATCACCCTGAGAAAATGAAGCTCCCAGTTCAACGGACCGAATTTGCACAACATTGTTTTCTTCTTCACGATGTACAACTCCTGCCCAGGGCAGGCTGAAAACATGGATAATATAGGTATTCCATAAAGATCATTCTCTTTTTAAAAAAACTTCAATTTTAAATTCTACTGAGAGAAATTAGTTACTCTGGGATAAATGGATTAATCTTAAAGAAACTTCACAGTTACACTGAAATGCATTGATCATGAAGTAAGTCTGCGGTGAGGCCAGAATTATAGTCTTATCTATAATCTAGTTCTCACTCATGTTAGACCTTTTACCTACTTGACCAGGTGCTTCATTTTTCAAATCTCGCAGATGGTTTGGGGAGTATTTTTCAGATTCAGCTTCTCTGAACATGGGAGTGTAGATACATGATCAGTCCTTTCTGCCCCTTAACCTATTCTGCTACTGTGGTCTGTATCATAACTTGATCTATGTGCTGCCTTTCTCACATCTGGGAAAAATCTTCCTACCTCAGACCTGTTGTTTTTTTTATGGGCAAGAGTTCCATCTTTTGGGAAAATAATTGTTACCTAATTTCATTTCTGAAACTGGCTCTGATTTCAAGGCTTTGGTGTTCCAGACACCCTCATCAGAAGACGAAAGTACTTTTCAGTCTAATCTATAAATTCATTTCAAAGGTTAAGATTAATCATTCTTAACTCTTGATACTCTAGAGAATTACAGTAAGTCTGCTCAGAACTCGTTGAAAGATCAACATAGCCTTTTTTTAATAACATTTACTACCTTTAGGTATTCTCATCCATCGAGTTCCCACCAGATGTGAGGTAAAATTGGCCTGTTAGTTGCACCTTTAATTCAGTGATCATCACAATGGTAGTGACGTCTGGGGTTTAATCCCAAAACATTGCAATCCCTTGCCTACACCCCTTTAAAATATCTATAAAGTTTACTGACCAGGGCATTAATCTTCCGATCTTTGTCCATTTGCTTTTACTGATTAAATATCCAACGGCTGGATCTGTAATAGCATCCCAGGCTCTTCCAATGAACAGCACTAAGGAAGCTTGAAATGGAGCTATCTGAAAGCAAAAATGAAAAAAAGGGATGAGAAGAAAATATTCTTACAACTAATGTAACATAAACAAGGAGTCTGGCTGAGTAAGTGTCTTGCTATTCACTTCTGTGCTTCCAATTTAGAGTGAGAAGACTAATAACTTCCTTTTCTGATGTCCCTGAGGATCCTAAATGGTAGTGACTTCAATGCTATTACAGTGAGCACTGGTACATTACAGAAGCTCAGCACTCACTCAGGCCACAAGGGAAATTGGAAAAATAACACTTTTTATTAAGATAGGGCTTAAATGGATTCAAAGTTTTAGGGGAAAGTGTGGTCCAATAATGTTTTTCAATGGCATGCTGAATTACAACAGAATGGATTTTTTAGGATAATTTGATGTGTTATATCCCCTCTCAGACAAAATTTATTCTTGCTAACATGGGTGACTTCAGCTTTCTCATGTTAATTTTCTTTCTGAGATTCCCATCAGGTAATGTTTTTCAGCCTTTTTATGAACAATGTCAAAATCAGGTTCATTTTTATATGCACAAGTACATGCATGCACAGGTGTAATGAAAGCGTTAACTGCAGCACCATCACAAGCACATGACATCATATAAGCATCCTATATGAGAAGAAACATCAATTCATCATAAATTTTACACAATTTTTACATGAAAGAACACATTTAGATCAACACAAAGATCTTGAAGAGCTTGCGTAGATGGTGCAATCAAAGTAACTAACAAATTTCAGAATTCTCCCCAGGAACAATAAAGGTGAACAACTGAGGGTGAAGGTGTTCATGTTATTGTCCTTCATGCTTGCAGTGACTCAAAGTTTGGAAGTGTCTGAAGAACATATGTATAGTTAGGGTGCCCAAGACTCTTGCACAGTACTGTATTTGTCAAGGTGGAGTGGAGAGCGAGTTTGTAAATCTGGCTGGAGCAAAGGATGTTGGAAATGACGAGAGTGAAATGCTGCAGGAGGGGTGTGGGACAGGTGGCAGATAAGAGGTGCCAGGGTCGGGGGGTTGGCACAGCTGTAAACACAGCCAGACCAAGACACCTGACACGCACATTTGACTCCAAACAATTGGTTTATTGATCTTTACAGAACGTCTCTCTGGTGCTTCCCATTCCCTGCCGTCTCCCTTTCCCTTTATCCAACCATGATTTCCTTCTCCCTGCCCCCTTCCCACTCTCAGTTCATATCGAGATCAGGTTTTTCATCACGCACTGTATCTGTCATGAAATTTGTTTTTTTTTTGCAGCAGTACAGTGCAATACATAAAATTATTACAACACTGTGCAAAAGTCTTCGGCACTCTAGTGCTTCTACTTCCTGAGGAGACTGAGGTCCTTTGGAGTATGGAGGCCTCTCCTTCACATGTTCTACCCGTCTGTTGTCGCCAGTATAATCACCTATGCGGTGATGTGCTGGGGCAATGGTATCAACATGGGTGATGCCAACAGGATCAATAAACTGATTAAAAAAGCTGGCTCTGTTGTAAGAGTCAAACTGGTCACACTGGAGGGTGTGGTAGAACAAAGGACCCTAAGGGAAAATCCTGACAATTACAGACAATGTACCGCATCCTCTACATGCCATCTTGACTGAACAGAGGAGCACTTTCAGGAATAGACTAAGACTAGAGCACAATATGAGGTCATTCTTATTGTCGGCCATTAGGCTCTATAACGAGTCAAACTATAGCCGGGGAAGTGATGACTGCCCCCCCCCCACCCCCATTAGACTGCTTGAGGCTACTTTTTTTAATTGTTTCTTACTTCTCTTCTAATATTTGAATATCTGTACACTTGTAATGCTACTTTGACACTGTAATTTCCTTTGCGATCAATGAAGTATCTGTCTATTTATATTCCCAAAGGAAATTTCAATGCCACAGTAGCATTACAAGTGCACAGATACACAAAAATGCAAATATTAGAAGAGAAGTAAGAAGTGTTGGAAACATTCAACGTGTGTGGATAGAGTCTAATAGATTAAGAACTCTGTTTTTCCATCCACAGGTCCTGTGGCATTTTCTGTTTCTATTTCAGATTTCCAGCATGTGCAGTGTTTTGCTTCTGTTTGGCACTTTTCATTTCAAGACCATAAGTCATAGGAGCAGACTTAAGCCATTCAGCCCAACAAGTCTCCTCCACAATTCCATCATGGCTGATTGGGGATCCCAGTCAACCCCATACACTTGCCTTCTTGCCATATCCTTTGATGCCCTGACTGATCAGAAAACAGCCAACTCTCGCCTTAAGCATATCCACGGACTTTGCCTCCACCACAGTCTATGGCAGAGCATTCTACAGATTCACCACTCTCTGGCTACAAAAATTCCTGCTTACCTCTGTTCTAAAAGGTCACCCCTCAATTTTGAGGCTGTGCCCTCTAGTTCTGTATGCTAAAACCTGGGAAATATCCTCTCCACTTCCACTCTATCTTGTCCTTTCAAAATTCAGTAGGTTTCAATGAGATCCCCCGCATTCTTCTAAATTTCAGTCAGTACAGGCCTAAAGCTGCTAAACGCTCCTCATATGTTAACCTCTTCATCCTCATGAACCTCTTCTCGACTCTCTCCATTGACAATACATCCTTTCTGAGATATGGGGCCCAAAACTGTTGACAATACTCCGTGTGGCCTGACTGGTGTCTTATAAAGGCTCAGCATTATCTCCTTGCTTTTATATTCTATTCCCTTTGAAATAAATGCCAGCATTGCATTTGCCTTCTTTACCACAGACTCAGCCTGTAAATTAACCTTCTGGGAGTCTTGCATGGGGACTCCTAAGTCCCTCTGCACCTCTGATGTTTGAACCTTCTCCCCATTTATGTAATAGTCCACACAATTGTTCATTTTACCAAAATGCATTATTGTACATTTCCCAACACTGTATTCCATCTCCCACTTTTTTGCCCATTCTTCCAATTTGAGTCTTGCTGCGATCACTTTGCTTCCTGTTCCAAAGCAAAACACTGCACGTGCTGGAAATCTGAAATAGAAACCTAGTTCCTAACTCTATGGGAGCACATACCTGTCTGGAGCCAGTGCAGAGAATACTCACTAGTTTGAGGCCTGGAATGACAGCATTGACATAGAAGGGAGGTTGAACTGATTGAATCCATGCACACTTGTGCTTAGAAAATGAGAGGTGACCTTAATAAGATATGTAAGATTCTGAAGGAGAGAGCTGAGAGAATATTTCCCCAGTGAGGTATCAAACGTTATGAAGCGTCATTTCAAAATTAGTCTATCAACTATTTCAGATGGAAGTGAAGAGGAATAAGTTCCCTTTGAGGGTTGTGAATCTCTGGAATTCCCTACCCCAGGGAGATGTCGCGATAACGACACTGAAGATACTTAAGCAATAGTGGAACCAGTAGGTACGGGGAGGGCATGGGCAACTGGTGTTAAGACCAAAATTTAATCAGCCATGATTTTTTGATTAACGGAGCTAGCATAAGGGGCTGAGCTGACTTCTACTCCTAATTCTTACATCCTTACTCACACATTCCTGCGTCCTTAATGACGAAATCTGGTTTTAGACTTACATTTTGTAAAATAGCAACGTTTTGTGAGAAGGTTAAAAGCTAAATTCAATGATATTTGTCACCTAAAGCACAGCTTGCAATACGTGGAGAGAATATAGGGTATTCTGATGTATGCTCAGTAAATAAACAACTCCTCCAAGTGGTGGACTTGAGAGAGGGAAGGGGGAAATCAGCTTTTTATTTAGCCTTGCATCATTGCTATGACCATCTTTGTGGTCAGAATGAGCAAACTATTATATGATGGAGTTGTAAGACTTTTGAAGAGACATGGCACATACAAATATAAAAGCTTCTTTTCTACTGTGGAGCAAAGAATATAGTAAATCTTTTTAACAAATTGCTGATCAGACGGGGCCCCGATCCAAGACTGTTTTTAATATAACACATACCAAGTCTGAATAGAATGCAGTCCCATTGATTTATACTATTGATTGTGATTTCTGCATCTCCAGTGAGTCCATGAACTTCAAGGTCTTTAATATATTTTAAATCACTCTCTGCCAATGGAGTGACTATGTCAATTAATAGAACTGTATTTCTCAAATGGCTGAAGTGCCCGACTGCTGGGTCTTTGTTTTAATGGAAGGGTCTGTGTTGTTTAATTTTTGTTTCCACTACAGCAGCTGCACTTGTTTCAACTGAATTAGAATCATCCAATTGTATTGCTATTTGTTTGGCTCAATAAATATATTCTTTCCAAAAGGATGACAAACAGTTCATTGGATTGAATAGTATCCTGCTGACTCTGTAAATAATGCATTTTCAATCAAGTTGTACATTAGAACTAGGGTTTTGTGGCCATGGTTTCAGTCACAATGCGAACCTTTGTCAATTTATGTCACACTGATTTAGAGACAGTGAATGAACTCTCTGGTTCAACTTTTGAACTAAGTATAACCCCACTGTGACTGCTGGCAACTTCCATTAGTAATATCAGTTACTTGTTCCCAAAAGGATAAAATGCAGTTATTTGCAACGAATATTTTATGCGAGTCTATCCTTCTCTAAATATACTCACCTGAGCTACATCAAGTAGATAGATTTGCAGGAAGAAGCCTATTGCAGTTCCAGCCACCTCGTACGGTGCGCCTCCAATTGCAAAACATATCTTGCTGCATATAGACAATCTTCTTGAAGTTTTGGCCTAAAGCAGACACATATCATTATTACGATATCCACAATTTGGAAACTGATGGAACACCTTTTCATAAATGATAAACAATTCAAAGTAGATGCATTGCTTAAAATGCATCTTGTTTATTTCAACATACTATGAAACCATCAAAATACTATAAAACCATCCTAAAAAAGACAAAGGAGGTGTTATTTTCTTCTTTTTCTCACTGTGACATTAAGTCAGAATTCATCACCCAACTTAGGCGAACTAAAGTTCACCTCAGCCAGGTAGATACAATTCTAATTAATTTCAGTTTTCATTGACTGCACCATTAAGTATACGTGTGCGCAGGTTGTAAAATCTTGAACATAAAACTCTAGACTAGTGATGTATCATTTTGTCAGTACCTGCCTGCACTGTAAGGTAGAATCAAAAGGACCTACCGCTATTCTTCAAAGACTACCAAGGATGTATACATTATGCCCTTACTAATACTTAGTTCATAATCACCATCACATTGGTCCACCCAGAACTTGTTGGTCTGTCAGCACACAGAGATACCTGTAGATTAATGCTGCTGACTGGCATGTTGCAGGCAGCTGGAGTACATGCTGAGGGAAACACTGAAGGCTGGTGCCGCCACTGCAAGGGCAGGGTGGGTAAGGACCACAGTATAGGCTTCTTCTGTTGCTTGACAGGGAGAGGCTGGCTTGGGTGTAGAAGCCCCTCAATTATCGTAGCAATATACCACCGTACTTGAGTGGCAACAGTTTTAAGAAATGTAATAGAACACAATGTCTATGAAGAATAAAAAGGCATTGCATAGTTTATTCCTGTAAATACGGTTTTTGTTATGAATAATATTTATTTTTATATAAAATTAGCAATTGCCATTATATAAACAGAGTCATTTCTCCATTTCTGTTTGCAGGTATGCCACAATTAGTCACTGCTATTTCAAAAGTGACTTCCAATCAAAAATAATTTATTGGCTCTAAAGCATTTTGAGACATTCTGAATATATACATTGTCAACTACAGGAATAAAAATGATCACATGAGCTTTTTTTCTTCAGGAGCGGTTAAAGGGTAATAGAACAAAAGGAATGACAAGAGAAAAGCACAGTTATTGGATATGGTTCCATTCCATGACTGCAGGCTAGAAAAATACAATCAATAAAAATGGTATTCCCTTAGTTAGCCTGTTATGAACAATTCCCGTAGCACTGCAGCTGAGCTCAGTCATTCAGCTGGCAAAAAGCGATTTTGAGCTGTCACGTCCATGAGTAGCAAGTACTGGAAACAACACAATTTTTCTAAAAATTGTCATTAGAAATTAAAATCATATCTCACCATATAAATCAATCTGAATTAGGTTATGATTCTAATTCAAGTGTGTGCTTGTGTTAGAGTGAATGTAGAGGAAATTCACCAGGATGTTGTCTGATCTGAAAGACCTCGGTTAATGCGCAGAAATTTGATAGGTTGGGCTTGATCTCCCTGAGTGAAGGAGGTTGGGAGGTGGCCTGAACGGGTAAACATCCCAAGTCGTCTTTCCCATGGTAAGGATAACAAAAACAAGAGGGTGTAGGTTAAGGTGAGTGAAAGGAGTTTTAAAGAGGATCTGAGCAGTAAGGAGTTTTTTAATTACACAGAATATTTCATATCTGGAACGCACCAGCGGAAGAGATGGGAAATCATATAAAATTACTATACAGTATTTAAGAGGAATTTTGACAGACACTTTAATAGGCAAGACATAAAAGAATAGTATCCTCATGAGGGGAAATGGAATTAGGGTGGATAAGCAGAGACTTGGCAATGGACAAAGTCTCTGTTGTATAACTTGACTCCATGACAAGGATTCCCAAGCTTGTTTATGTCATGGAACCCTTCCATTAACCGTGGGCCCCAGGATGGGATTCCTTAGTTTATTATAGTCTTTATTAAAGATGAAGTTTCAACATTGGAACACATTTTTAAAGGTACTAATCATACACGAGTTTCAGTCACAGGAAAGAAAATTGAGTGACTTAGAAAATGTATTGGTTTTTGGCCTTTATGGATGTAGAATTTATGCCCAAGTCCGAATGTGGATAAAAATGATAGGAATGAGAGTGGGCCCTCAATCCTACTCCACTATTCAATGAGATAATCCATGTCAAAACTCCACATACCACCCTTCCTGTTTCTTCCAATAACTTTGATTAACAGTAATTTTTCAATTTCAGACCAGGACATCACAGATGAAACATAATGGGAAAAAATGTGCAATCGTTTAACTTCATAGAAGAAATTTTAAAAGCATCATGAATTACTTAAAGTTAAAATGGAGGTATAACAGAAGGAGAGGGAGACAAACAGTATGGTGTCCTTCTTTCCAAGGGTATTTGAAGAAAACAAGAATAAACATGTCTTACTGCAATATTATGTATTGGTCATGTCTTCCTCAAGAATTTTCTTATCTTAGAATGAGTGCAGCAAAGATTAAGAAACATAGAGCATAGAAACATAGAACACCTACAGCACATTACAGGTCCTTTGGCCCACAATATGGTGCTGACCATGTAACCTACTCTAGAATTGCCTAGAATTTCACTACCGCATAGCCCTCTATTTTTCTAAGCTCCATGTACCTATCTAAGAGTCTCTTAAAAGACCCTGTTGTATCTGCCTCTACCACTGTTGTTGGCAGTGCACTCCACACACCCATCAGATTCACCAAATCAGTTTCGGGAAATTGTCCAAAGTTTGTCCAAAGATTAAGCAGACAGCGCCTAGTCTCTCTAGAATTTAGAAGAATAAGAGGTGCTCACACTGAAACATACAGCAATTGACAGGGTAAGTAGAGGGACAATATATGTGTTGACTTGGATATCTAGAATTAGCGGTCAAAACCTTAAAATAGGGAGTTCACCAATCAGGACTCAGATAAGAAGAGACTTCATCATCCAGAGGGATAGTTGAAAGGTCTAGACAGAGTAGATGTGGAAAGGATGTTTCCCATAGTCGGTGAGGCTATGACAAGAGGGCACAGCCTCAGGATAGAGGGGTGTCCATTTAAAACAGATGCAGAGAAATTTCTTTAGCCAGAGGGTGGTGAGTTTGTGGAAGTTATTATCACAGGCAGCTCTGGAGACCAGGTTATCGGGCGTATTTATAGCAGTGCTTGATAGGTTCTTGATTGGGCATCAAAAGTTACGGGGAGTAGGCTGAGAAATGGGGCTGAGGAGGAGAAAAAAGGATCAACCATAATTGAATGGTGGAGCAGACTTCTGCTCCTATATCTTATGATCTTAAGAATTCTCTACACACAGAAGGGCAGAGCTCAACTGACATTACACACCACAAAATGCTGGAGGTAATCAGCAAGGAAGGGATCATTAATGGAAGGAAATGAACAGGCAACATTTTGGCCAAGACCCTTCATCAGGATCCGACATTTTGCATATGTTGCTCCAGACCTCCAGCATCCACAGTCTCACTGGTATCTCCAGGACTCACCAGAATTCTGGATATTAAGGCAATCATGGAATATGGATAAGTGGTGCAAAGGTAAAAGGCCAATGATGATCTGATGAACTGATGACCTATCGAATAGTGAAAGGCCTTGATAGAGTGGATGTAAAGAGGATGTTTCCTGTGGTGGGAGAGTCTAAGATCAGAGGACTCAGAATAGAGGGGCATCCTTTCAGTACAGAGACGAGGAGGAATTTCATTAGCCGAAGGGTGGTGAATCTGTGGAATTCTTTGCCACAGGCAGCTGTGGAGGCCACCTTTATGTATATTTAAGGCAGAAGTTGATAGATTCTTGATTGGTCAGGGCATGAAGAGATATTAGATTAGATTAGATTACGAGGACACACAGTCCTCTTTTATTGTCATTTAGTAATGCATGCATTAAGAAATGATTCAATGTTTTTCCAGAATGATATCACAGAAACACATGACAAACCAACTTAAAAACTGACAAAAACCACATAATTATAACATATAGTTACAACAGTGCAAAGCAATACCGTAATTTGATAAGAACAGACCGTGGGCACAGTAAAAGTCTCAAAGTCTCTCGAAAGTCCCATCATCTCACGCAGACGGTAAACCTCCAGCACCGCCAACTTGCCAATGCAGCACCCCGGAAGCATTCGACCACAGTCCGACTCCGAGTCTGTCGGAAAACTCCAAGCCTCCAACCAGCTCTCTGACACCGAGCACTGAGCACCATCTCTGCCGAGTGCTTTGACCCCAGCCCCGGCAACAGGCAATAGGCAAAGCCAAGGATTTGTGGCCTTCGCAAATCCTTCATTTGATTCATTTCCTTCCATTAATTGATTCTCGATCACACAGTAGCAGTGGCAGCGAAGCAGGCATTTCAGAAGTTTCTCCAGATGTTCCTCCATGCTTCTTCACATCTGTCTCCATCAAATCAGGATTGTGCACGGCATCCTACTTCACAGATACGATATCATTCGGAACGGCCACGAGAGCTGCGTCCCGCCGCCATCTTCTCCTCCCTCCTTGGGAGAGGAGGAGATTGGGGCTGAAAGGAAAATTGGATCAGCCATTATGAAATGGCAGAGCAAACTAGCCTAATTCTGCTGTTGTATCTTAGGGTCTTTTGGACTTATGGTTGAATAGTGGAATAAATGAAAGTGTCTAAATGGGCAACTCCTAGTTGAATGTATGTCCTTCTTTAAAATTAACAACTGGCCCAGCATCAACTTCAAAGGTTCTGCCATCTACAATATGAGGGAGTGTTTCCAAATTCATCTCTGAAAAGCCTGAGTCTAACCTAACCCTACTATCCCACAGGGGTGTATGGGGTGTTAGGGAGGGGTAGCACCTCTGGTGGGGGAACATGTCACGTCCTTTTCAAGGTGGTTAGTCCACCTTTGGTCCCCACCTGGCATTCAGCTCTCACCTGTGGCTCCCCGTAGCTGTTTGCATGTGACAGCGGCCACACTCCAGGCAACGGCTTCGACAAGCTGGCTAAACCAGGTGAGGGTAGCCGATGGGTCTCAAACCCTCGGTGAGATAGGGAGTTGTCTATCCCAGCATGTGAAGACAGACTCCGGCGGATTGAGCGAATGAGACCAATGGAAGGTCCAACAGTCAAGAAGGCGGTCTCTGCAAGCGTCGTGGAACGTGTAGAGCAGGACAAGACACAGAAGACGTCCTGGTCATCCACTGCACCTAGTCCCATCTCCAGCCGTCTCAACTCTGTCTTGCCACTGGATCCAGATGGGAATTGGGAAGAGAGAGTGAGGCTGATGCTGCGCAACTCTCCCTCACTTAAATCCAAATCACGCGCTAGTCTCGACACCATCATAATGGTGTCGAGGTCCTCATCGACGTCAACGATGGACGAACACATATTATCCACATCTTCCCAGATCTAAGCTCTCCAAACAACAGAACTAGTTAATGAAAAACAAAAACGGTGGGCTGGAAATCTGGACTAATAAAAGAAAATTCTGTAAATACTCACAGGCCAAGCAATATCAGTGGAGAGAAAAGTCAGTTAACATTTGAGTTTGATGACTTTAACCACAACTCATCATAGTGCTTGTCATAAAATAACAAGTTTGATGAAGAAGGTTCTGGTGCTTTCCCGGCTTATATGACGCATAAACTCTTCTCAGGCTTCCTGCCGGGTACAGGCGTGATTTTAACTGATGTTTCAAAGTTCATCTCTGCCACCTTCATCAGGGATGATGCCTAGGCATATCTAGTCCAGTGGCATATATACACAACTCCTGTTGTCCATCCCCCTGATTGGTTAGTCCTCAAACAATCAGGTTTCTGCTGTCCCACCTTGTTTAAAATCGTATTCCAGTTCTTACGTGGACTGAGACCTTTGACTTTGTTAATATTCTTATTCTCTAGTCTTATTTCACCAAGCGGTCCCAAAAGTCATTGGCGCAGAACAGTAGTACTGACCCCGTGTGGCCAGAAACTCGCATCAAGGAGCATAGGAGGTGTATCCGTTTAGCTTACCCGGAGAAATCAGCGGTAGCAGAACATTGTATATGCAATGACCACAAGATTGACTTTGACACGCAAAACTACCGTGCCACACCAATGGCTTTTGGGACTGCCTGGTGAAGGAAGCCATTGAAATAAGACCAGAGAATAAGAAACCTAACAAAGGACAAAGGTCTTGCTCCCAGTAAGAACTGGAATGCAATTGTAAACAAGGTGGGACAGCGGAAACCTCATTGGTTGAGGACTAACCAATCAGGAGGGACAGATGATGGGAGTTGAGTATACATAACATCGGACCAGACATGCCTTGGCATCACCCCTGATAAAGATGGCGGAGTTTGTCATCGAAACGTCAGTTAAAACTGACACCTATACCCAGCTGGAAGCCTGAGAAGAGTTTATGTGTAACAAACTTCACATCATACAAGTCAGTGATAACAAATCTGATTCTGGTTCTGAAACAGCAGCCCTCAAAGGTGATCCTGAGCTTCCAGCTGCTTGTCACTTTAACTCTCCATCTCACTCCAAGATTGACAAGCAATAGTCTTTTATGTTAATCCAATAATGAACTCCAGTATTCGCTTGGTACTGGCCCTTTGCTGCTCACTTGGTGCTGCCCTCATGTGTTCACTTGGCGGAAAACAAGTTGGACCAGGGCAACCTAACATCAATCAACAGTCATACCACTCAAGGACTTGGGCTATATTATTTTATTTTTCTTTGTGACTGTATGTTTTTCTGAAATTGTAACCATATGTGCAATGTGCTGTGTGCTGTTGGTAATGTGTTTTGCACCTTGGTCCTGGAAGTACACTGTTTCTTTTGGTTATATTCATGTATAGTTGAATAATAGTTGAACTTGAATTCAAATATGAACTCAAGGAAGAGATCTCCTGACCAGGCAAGTTACAACCCAACACTTAACAGAGGCTTCAACAATTTCAGATAACCAGGTGTTCCTACTTGCATCAGAACTGACTGTTTCTGATGAAATTGACATGAATTGCAACTAGATTATTCTGACACTTCAGATACTACCTGATCTGCTGAGTAATTCCAATATTCTCTTGTATTTCAGATTTTGAACAACTGCTGTGTATAATATTTCCCTATTCCAACACTACTTTGCTTTCCCATCCACTCTCATTCATCTCGTTCTACTTGGAGTTGGAGACTTAGAGAAATACAACAAATCAGACCACTAAGTTTATGCCAATTAACCTTCCATCTACAACCATCTATATATGACTCAGTTTTGTCTCTCTACATTTCTGAAACTTTCTCCCTCAATCACACACCTTCCCACCCCAGTTTCTACTTATCTACGTAGGAGGGTTAAGTTATAGTGACTAATTACCCTATCAGCCTACATGTTTTAGGAGTATAGGAGGAATTGTGAGCTCCCAAACAAACCACACACTGTCACAGCGAAATTGTGAAAATTCTACATATTCAACACTAGAAGTCAGAAATGAACCTGAATCCAAGCAGAATCAACCTGAAAGTTAATTCTATCTTCTACTTTACATATACTGAGCATTTTCAACATCATCTATTTATCAATTTCTCTTTTGTTTATCTAAACTGTGCCCTTAACATTTTCAGATTATCACTTTAAACCTCTAATATTTGAGCAAATATAACCCAAAAATGTTTAATTTCTTCCATTAGTTTAACACTTGGAGTCCTACTATTTGGTAAATCTACCTATGCTGCGCCCCCTAAGGCCAATATATTCTTCCAGAAATGTAATTTAATCTGGGTTTTGAATAGTCTGAGCCCAACTTCCACCTATCTTAAAAGAAAACTTACCTTTTATTATTTTGCTAATACCTTGTCTACTTGACCACAACATTCTAAAGACCTATGCAATTCTGCTGTTTTTATTTTGGAAGACATTTTGTAAGTACTCTGTTCTACCATATTTATTTCCAAAATGGATGAACTCATATTTGCCTATATTGAGATCCATTTACCCAATTTGCCCAATCATGTAATCTTTTAATAAGCTGCATATTCCATCAACTTCTTTCCAATAGATTTCTGACAGGTTCTGCCTCTACAGCTGCCTTGCCAATCAATAAGGCCCTGATTCTAGGCGTACTGGCTGTCAAAGCTGTCACTGAGAATTTGTTTGGGACAAAGACTCAAACTTATTAAAAATGAAAAATACATTTTAAAATAAAATGATTGGAAACACAATAACAATTATATAGAAACAACATACATCAAAGTTGCTGGTGAACGCAGCAGGCCAAGCAGCATCTATAGGAAGAGGCGCAGTCGACGTTTCAGGCCGAGACCCTTCGTCAGGACTAACTGAAGGAAGAGTGACTCCGTAACTTCCGCCACCTCCAACGGGATCCCACCACTAAGCACATCTTTCCCTCCCCCCCTCTCTCTGCATTCCGCAGGGATCGCTCCCTACACAACTCCCTTGTCCATTCGTCCCCCCCATCCCTCCCCACTGATCTCCCTCCTGGCACTTATCCGTGTAAGCGGAACAAGTGCTACACATGCCCTTACACTTCCTCCCTTACCACCATTCAGGGCCCCAAACAGTCCTTCCAGGTGAGGCATCACTTCACCTGTGAGTCGACTGGGGTGATATACTGCGTCCGGTGCTCCCGATGTGGCCTTTTATATATTGGTGAGACCCGACGCAGACTGGGAGACCGCTTTGCTGAACATCTACGCTCTGTCCGCCAGAGAAAGCAGGATCTCCCAGTGGCCACACATTTTAATTCCACATCCCATTCCCATTCTGACATGTCTATCCACGGCCTCCTCTACTGAAAAGATGAAGCCACACTCAGGTTGGAGGAACAACACCTTATATTCCGTCTGGGTAGCCTCCAACCTGATGGCATGAACATTGACTTCTCTAACTTCCGCTAGGCCCCAGCTCCCCCTTGTACCCCAGCTGTTACTCATTTTTATGCACACATTCTTTCTCTCACTCTCCTTTTTCTCCCTCTGTCCCTCTGAATATACCTCTTGCCCATCCTCTGGGTCACCCCCCCCCCACTTGTCTTTCTTCCTGGACCTCCTGTCCCATGATCCTCTCGTATCCCCTTTTGCCTATCACCTGTCCAGCTCTCGGCTCTATCCCTCCCCCTCCTGTCTTCTCCTATCATTTTGCATCTCCCCCTCCCCCTCCAGCTTTCAAATCCCTTACTCACTCTTCCTTCAGTTAGTCCTGACGAAGGGTCTCGGCCTGAAACGTCGACTGCGCCTCTTCCTATAGATGCTGCTTGACCTGCTGCGTTCACCAGCAACTTTGATGTATGTTGCTTGAATTTCCAGCATCTGCAGAATTCCTGTTGTTAACAATTATATAGAAGTAAATTTAAAAGGAACTTAAACTAAACATTCCTCTTATCTATAACTATTTCTTTTTATTCAATAAGGCTGCAAGGCTTGCACATGATTCAATGGAAATCCAAGGAATTTTGATGCAAAGGTGTTGGAAATCAGAGAGATTTGTATCCATTAATTGGACTCTATGGGACTCCTACAGGTATCCTTAGCTAACGTCTGTAATTCTGTTTTTCTCTCTCATCTTCTTCAAAGAGTGGCAAACATTTACTGAAACAAAAGAAAGGCTTTTGACAGAGACAGTAGTGTAAAATTAAGTATTGGTCATCTGCCATGTTCACCACTGCTTTCTTAAAGGTCCATGAATTGAAGCCATCTAGTCTAGGGGTTTTGTAACTCTTTATTGTCATTATTTTTTTCATTACCATTATTTTGGTCTTTACATTTAATTTGATCTCCATGTCCCCAGTTTATAATTGCATGCCTTAGGCTATCCAGCGTGTCCTCTATTATAAGTACTGCCATAAAATCATTACTTAATATAACCATAATCATTTTCTCCAATAAAATCATTAAGTGTTTTCTATTTAATTTGAGTTTGTTTCCAAAATTCTTACTTGTGCCTCTTACTAATTGTCTTGGTAATATTTTTGTCTTTGCATTCTTTCCAATCACCAGTATCTGCACTATCTCTTATGTACATTCAAATGTTATGACTTATCTGTTTAATTATGCTTCGTTGCAAATTTCTGCCTTGAATATATTTCATGATTCTGACTCCAAAGTTCTCTCTGTAATGAGTACCAAAGAATTCCTACCCATCTCTATTTTAAATGGATGACAGTTTATTCTGAAATTATGCTCTCTAGTTCAAAGGTAGCCCCACTGGTGGGGGGGGGGTGGAGACGGGTGCAGGGGGGTGGGGAGCCTTCTCCATTCACCCCGTCAATACCCTCAGAATGTCCTCTATGTATTTCAATAAGATTACTTCTCATTCCTCTAGACTCCAGTGGGTAATTGCCCAATTTGTTTATCCTCTCTTCAGCTGGATGACCTTCGACTCATAAGGGAGAATGAGGCAGTCATAAATGAGAGCTACAGGGAGGTAGTCACAGCTAGCGCTGCCGGAAGCAGGTCATTGGGTGACAGTCAGAGGGGGAAAGCGAAGGTGAGCAGACGGGTAGTGCAGAGCACCCCTGTAGCCATTACCCTGAATAATAAGTTTACCATCCTGGATACTGTTGGCGGGGACTACCGACCAGGTGTGAGCCATGGTGGCAGGGCCCCCAGCACTGAGTCTGACCCTGTGGTGCAGAAGGGTGGGACAGAGAAGAGGAGAGCTGTCGTCATTGGAGACTCTATAGTCAGGGGAGCAGACAGGAGAATTTGTGGACGTGAGAAGGACACCCGCATAATTTGTCGCCTCCTGGGTGCAAGGGTCTGGGATGTCTCTAACCGAGTGCACAACATCCTGGTACGAGAGGAAAAGCAATCAGAAGTCGTGATACATGTTGGCACCCATGACATAGGCAGGAAGAGGGATGAGGTCCTGAAGTGTGAGTTTCGGGAACAAGGCAGAAGGCTGAAGAACAGGACCTCAAGGGTGACATTCTCAGTATTGCTGCCAGTGATACGTGATAGTGATGGTAAGAATTGGAGGAGATGGCAGTTGAATGCGTGGCTGAGGAATTGGTGCAGGGGGCAGGGTTTTAGATTTTTGGATCATTGGATCTCTTCTGGGGGAAGGTGAGACCTGTACAGATTGGATGGGTTGAAACTGAACTCGAGGGGGAGCAATATCCTTGCAGGTAGGTTTGCTGGCATGGTTCGGGAGGGTTTAAACTAATTTGCAAGGGGGATGGGTCCCAGAGCGATAGAGCAGTGAAAGAAGTGCATGGAGTAAAGCCAGATCTAACATATAGAGAGGCTTTGAGGAAAGAGAAGCAGAATAAACGGTGTAAAGACAGTAAGGTAGAAGGGCTAAAGTGCGTGTACTTCAATGCAAGAAGCATCAGGAACAAAGGTGATGAACTGAGAGCTTGGATTATGATGTAATGGTCATTACAGACACTTGGCTGGCACCAGGGCAGGAATGGATTCTCAATATTCCTGGATTTCAGTGCTTTAAAAGGGATGGGGGGAGGGAGGGGAAGAGGGGTGGCATTACTGGTCAGGGATACTATTACAGCTACAGAAAGGGTGGGTAATGTGGCAGGATCCTCTTTTGAATCTGTATGGGTGGAAGTCAGGAACAGGAAGGGAGCAGTTACTCTATGGGAGTATTCTATGGCCCCCCTAGTAGCAGCAGAGATACCGAGGAGCAGATTGGGAGGCAGATTTTGGAAAGGTGCAAAAATAACAGGGTTGTTATCATGGGTGACTTTAACTTCCCTAATATTGATTGGCACCTGATTAGTTCCAAGGGTTTAGATGGGGCAGAGTTTGTTAAGTGTGTCCAGGATGGATTCCTGTCACAGTATGTGGACAGGCCGACTAGGGCGAATGCCATACTGGATCTAGTACTAGGTAACGAACCGGGTCAGGTCACAGATCTCTCAGTGGGTGAGCATCTGGGGGACAGTGACCACTGCTCCCTGGCCTTTAGCATTATCATGGAAAAGGACAGAATCAGAGAGGACAGGAACATTTTTAATTGGGGAAGGGCAAATTATGAGGCTATAAGGCTAGAACTTGCGGGTGTGAATTGGGATGATGTTTTTGCAGGGAAATGTACTATGAACATGTGGTCGATGTTTGGAGATTTCTTACAGGATGTTAGGGATAAATTTGTCCCGGTGAGGAAGATAAAGAATGGTAGGGTGAAGGAACCACGGGTGACAAGTGAGATGGAAAATCTAGTCAGGTGAAAGAAGGCAGCATACATGAGGTTTAGGAAGCAAGGATCAGATGGGTCTATTCAGGAATATAGGGAAGCAAGAAAGGAGCTTAAGAAGGGGCTGAGAAGAGCAAGAATGGGGCATGAGAAGGCCTTGGCGAGTAGGGTAAAGGAAAACCCCAAGGCATTCTTCAATTATGTGAAGAAAAAAAGGATGACAGGAGTAAAGGTAGGACCGATTAGAGATAAAGGTGGGAAGATGTGCCTGGAGGCTGTGGAAGTGAGCGAGGTCCTCAATGAATATTTCTCTTTGGTATTCACCAATGAGAGGGAATTTGATGACGGTGAGGACAATATGAGTGAGGTTAATGTTCTGGAGCATGTTGATATTAAGGGAGAGGAGGTGTTGGAATTGTTAAAATACATTAGGATGGATAAGTCCTGGGGCCTGATGGAATATTCCCCAGGCTGCTCCACGAGGCGAGGGAAGAGATTGCTGAGCCTCTGGCTAGGATCTTTATGTCCTTGTTGTCCATGGGAATAGTACCAGAGGATTGAAGGGAGGCAAATGTTGTCCTCTTGTACAAAAAAGATAATAGGGATAGTCCGAGTAATTATAGACCAATGAGCCTTACGTCTGTGGTGGGAAAGCTGTTGGAAAAGATTCTTAGAGATAGGATCTCTGGGCATTTAGAGAATCATGGTCTGATCAGGGACAGTCAGCATGGCTTTGTGAAGGGCATATTGTCTAACAAGCCTGATAGAGTTCTTTGAGGAGGTGTCTAGGCATATAGATGAGGGTAGTGCAGTGGATGTAATCCATATGGATTTTAGTAAGGCATTTGACAGGGTTCCACACAGTAGGCTTATTCAGAAAGTCAGAAGGCATGGGATCCAGGGAAGTTTGGCCAGGTGGATTCAGAATTGGCTCGCCTGCAGAAAGCAGAGGGTCGTGGTGGAGGGAGTACATTCAGATTGGAGGGTTGTGACTAGTGGTGGCCCACAAGAATCGGTTCTGGGACCTCTACTTTTTGTGATTTTTATTAATGACCTGGATGTGGGGGTAGAAGGGTGGGTTGGCAACTTTGCAGACGACACAAAGGTTGGTGGTGTTGTGGATAGTGTAGAGGATTATCAAAGATTGCAGAGAGACATTGATAGGATGCAGAATTGGGCTGAGAAGTGGCAGATGGAGTTCAACCCGGAGAGATGTGAGGTGGTACACTTTGGAAAGACAAACTCCAAGGCAGAGTACAAAGTAAATGGCAGAGTACAAAGTAAATGGCAGGATACTTGGTAGTGTGGAGGAACAGAGGGATCTGGGGGTACATGTCCACAGATCCCTGAAAGTTGCCTCACAGGTAGATAGTGTAGTTAAGAAAGCTTATGGGTGTTAGCCTTCATAAGTTGAGGGATCGAGTTTAAGAGTCGCGAGGTAATGATGCAGCTCTAGATAGATAGATAGATATACCTTATTGATCCCGAGGGAAATTGGGTTTCGTTACAGCTGCACCAACCAATAATAGAGCATAAATATAGCAATACAAAAACCACAAACAATCAAACAACAATATGCAAACTATGCCAAATGGAAATAAGTCCAGGACCAGCCTGTTGGCTCAGGGTGTCTGACCCTCCACAGAAGGAGCTGCAAAGCTCGATGGCCACAGGCAGGAACAACCTCCCGTGACACCCAGTGTTGCTTCTCGGTGGAATATGGCCGGAGTCCAACAGCAAAGAGTTCGATATCCGGTCTACAAACACGTTCCTCGATCATAATATGACCAGGATTGCACCACCTGTTGTTAACCAGAACAGTAAGCCCCCAACTCCTTTACGCTTACCACTCTCAGTTCACTTCCAGTCAGCACGAACGGTCTGGAAGCCCTCCATGGAAAAGTTTTGATCGGGTATGTCCTCGTGCAGCCACATTTCAGTAAAACACATAACACTGCTCTCCCGAAATGTTCTCTGACTCCCGGCTAGCGCCGTCAACTCGTCCACTTTATTACCCACCAAACTCCTCTTCTCCATAAGTCTCTGTTGTCTTGACTCTTTCCTCGCCTTTTTGATCCCCTTCTGCATCCTCTGTGTGTTTTCCACCAGATTTCAGCAGGGGTGTCCGCTGCTCTGTTCGCTAAACCGGCCGGCATAAGCGCAATCAGCTGGTCCCTAGAATAAACAATGTGACCATATTGCTGCCCCGCTAATGAGACGTATCCGAATGTACTATTTCCAGTGCTAAAAACCCAAATAAAACTCTCTCCACCAGCATGTTAGAGAGGGTGCAGCTTCAACGTGTTACCATGAAAAAAAATACAACAAATAACCTAAGTTAAAAAAGTAAGAAGAAAAACGTAAGAATACTAGTCGGAACGGATGTAATAGGTTGCATGCACGACTGGTGCATGCGCACTATAAAACTCTGATTAGACCAAACTTGGAGTACTGTGTCCAGTTCTGGTCACCTCACTATAGGAAGGATGTGGAAGCATTGGAAAGGGTACAGAGGAGATTTACCAGGATGCTGCCTGGTTTAGAGAATATGTATTATGATCAGGGATTAAGGGAGCTAGGGCTTTACTCTTTGGAGAGAAGGAGGATGAGAGGAGACATGATAGAGGTATACAAGATATTAAGGGGAATAGATAGAGTGGACAGCCAGCGCCTCTTCCCCAGGGCACCACTGCTCAATACAAGAGGACATGGCTTTAAGGTAAGGGGTGGGAAGTTCAAAGGGGATATTAGAGGAAGGTTTTTTCTCAGAGAGTGGTTGGTGCATGGAATGCACTGCCTGAGTCAGTGGTGGAGGCAGATACACTCGTGAAGTTTAAGAGACTACTAGACAGGAATATGGAGGAATTTAAGGTGGGGTGTTACATGGGAGGCAGGATTTGAGGGTTGGCACAACATTGTGGGCCGAAGGGCCTGTACTGTGCTGTACTATTCTATGTTCTATGTTCATATCTGAAGCCTTCTTTCCAGGAATCAAACTGGTGAACCTTCTCTGCACTATTTTGAACATGAGTATATTCATTAATCGTGTTCATCATCATCATTATGTGCTGTGTCATATGATGTAGGCAATCATGGTCTTTCCATGATGGTCCTTGGCAAATTTTTCTACAGAAGTGGTTTGCTATTGCATTCTTCTGGGCAGTGTCTTTGCAGATGGGTGACCCCAGCCATTATCAATAGTCTTCAGAGGTTGACAATGTGACATCAGTGATCACACAACTAGGACTTGTGATATACAACAGCCACTCATATGACCATCTACCACCTGCTCCCATGGCTTCACCTGACCCTGATCAGGGGGGCTAAACAGGTGCTACACCTTTCCCGGGGTGACCTGCAGGCTAGCAGAGGAAAGGAGTGCATTTGGTAGAGATGCATCTCCAACCTGCCACCCAATTCATAAATCGTCTGCTATAGTCCCTATAAATCAGAATACTCCAATTTCCTTCTAATTCTTTCTTAGCAAAGTGAATAACATCTCATTTGCTCGCATTTTACTTTCCTAGCCACTCACTTAATCTATGTACATCCCTTTACAGCTGGGGTTCTGAACCTTTTTTTTATGCTATGGACCCCTACCATTAACTGAGGGATCTGTGGACCACAGGATGGGAACCCTTGGTTTACAGGCTTGTTGAATTGTCCTCACTGTGTGCTAACCCATCATCCTTTTATCATGGACATAGTTAAGCAGAACACTTGGTCAGTTTTTCAAAATCTTTTTTTTCTAGATAATTGAGGCCCCAGCACTGATTCCAGTCACATCCCATTCATTATTGACTGTCAAACCAAATGTGGTCCTCCATTTTGTCTCCTAACCTTCGTCCTTAAAGCTCCCATTGAAATCAATGGAGCTCTGACCCTATGTGATCTGTCCAGATGCAGGATCCCTCACACAATTTCTCAAAGCAATGCTAGGAAATCCCTATAAAAAGGATTCCACATTTTCTGCAGTCCAGTGACAAAGTGCAGTGACCAATTCAGTGCCATCTGTCACAAACCAGACCTCAGACTTTATGTTCTCCTCTCCTGCCTTGAAGTCTGAAACTGGGTGAAGTTTCAAAGGCTGACACCTGGCCGGTCCCAGGTAGTAGGACTCACCATATTGTTGCAAACTGGGGCAACTGCAAACTGAGTGAGCAGGGCTAGTTTCAGCTACTTTTTCTAACTCAGACTGTGACCTACTGCCTAGTGCTCCTTAAGCATGCTATCAGTTTCTCCAGGTAACACAGAGGCACATAGAGGGGAAAAAAAGATGAGCTACAAGAGGGGTTCTAGAGCCTGGCCACCTGCGGTGGCTAAGTGTCCACAGCTGAAGGAGGGCAGAGATCGCGGACTGGAGGAATTTCCACAGGAGTACAGAAATGGGAACATGGAGAGATTTGAAAACAGGTCTGGGAATTTTACAACCGGGAAGCTGCCCGATTGGGAGCTGACATGATGGTAACAGATGTAGGACTAAGGAGTAGTGTGAGCTGAATGAGATCTGAGCTGCAGCACCAGAAATGTTGGCTAGGATGGAAAATGTAGGCAATGACTAGGTATTATTCCCAACAGCTTTCCATTTGTTTTTTTTTCCCCTGTGACTCATTGAACGTTCCTTGTCGTGTACCGCTGTTTCTCAACCTGACCCCGTTTCCTTTGTACAATTTCCTCGCCCTTGTTCCAAGTTACAATCACAATCTCCGAAAGTTTGGGCCGGACTTCGCTGGAACATTACTGAAACATTCCATTCTGCTTGGTTTCTCGCTCCGCAGACGCGGTATGACCCGCTGAGTGTTACCAGTGTTAAATCCGGACAATCGCGGAACATTTCCGGCCACGCCCTCTCACCAACTGCGCTCAAAGTGGGGCTCACTTCCTCTGAGGAAATAATTCACCCCTCTCTTCTGCATTAAAAGCCTCTTCTGCTTTTAAGAAAGCAGAAGCAATTATCCTTTCTTGGATTTTTTTGCCCAGTGCTTGACATCCAGGAAAATCAACATTTTGTTTTGTCCGTGGACGGTTGATTTCTCTGGTTTGAGTATATGGAGCTTTATGTCATCAAAGTCAAGCCGTCATGACAAAGACCGAGTTCAGAAAAGCTGTAGATTAGTTTCTTACAGAGAACCGAACAGATAAATCCTGATCATTTACTGAAATGCTTGATGTCAGCCCCGGCTGATACTCTTACTGAGTAAACTCTCCGGGGCTGATCCTTCGGAAAGATAAAAGATTTTTACCTTATCCAATTGCGGGCTGCCCTCGCAGTTGATATACTTTACAAATGATTGTTCGACACTGTCGGACGCTTCTCCCTCTCCGTGAATCATTTCGCCAGCCATCAATTCGGAGGCTGCCAACCAGCGGTACAGTCCCCTGCCCCCTGTGCACGGTGTTCGCGGCTACACCTCACTCAGCCTGGTCAACTCAGTCCAGCAGGCACCCGGCAACATCCAGCTCAGGGCAGGTAAACACACACTTTCCACCTTTTATAAACGCTGCCTTTTACATACACTGTTCGTCTATAGCACACAACGATCGTTTGCGATAAACAATGTCGCCCGCTATTGCACGATTCCTATAACACACATCGTATACATTATCGGGTAATTCTTGCTAATCTTTCTTTTAAATTGTCCGCCTAAAATACATATTACCTATCTGGCCATTATACAGAATCTCAATCTAAAAATACCTTCAATACACATTGCCACCTATAAAAGAAACTGTTCACCATTTGTAGTCATTGTCTCTCCGTAGTACATCACGTTCTTCCTCAGCATATTTCAACCACCAATTGTATAACACAAGTTCTGTGTCCATCTGTTATGCACACTGCATATAACGCATAGTCAAGTCAAGTCAAGTCACTTTTTATTGTCATTTCGACCATAGCTGCTGGTACAGTACACAGTAAAAATGAAACAACGTTTTTCAGGACCATGGTGCTACATGAAACAATACAAAAACTACACTGAACTACGTAAAACAACACAAAAACTACACTAGACTACAAACCTACCCAGGACTGCATAAAGTGCACAAAACAGTGCAGGCATTACCATAAGTAATAAACAAGACAATAGGCACAGTAGAGGGCAGTAGGTTGGTGTCAGTCCAGGCTCTGGGTATTGAGGAGTCCGATGGCTTGGGGGAAGAAACTGTTATACAGGCTGGTCGTGAGCCCGAACGCTTCGGTGCGTTTTGCCAGATGGCAGGAGGGAGAAGAGTTTGTATGAGGGGTGCGTGGGGTCCTTCATAATGCTGTTTGCTTTACGGATGCAGCGTGTGGTGTAAATGTCTGTAATGGCGGGAAGAGAGACCCCGATGATCTTCTCAGCTGACCTCACTCTCTGCTGCAGGGTCTTGCGATCCAAGATGGTGCAATTTCCGAACCAGGCAGTGATGCAGCTGCTCAGGATGCTCTCAATACAACCTCTGTAGAATGTGGTGAGCATGGGGGGTGGGAGATGGACTTTTCTCAGCCTTCGCAGAAAGTAGAGATGCTGCTGGGCTTTCTTTGCTATGGAGCTGGTGTTGAGGGACCAGTGAGATTCTCCGCCAGGTGAACACCAAGAAATTTGGTGCTCTTAATGATCTCTACGGAGGAGTCGTCGATCTTCAGCAGAGAGTGGTTGTTCTGTGTCCTCCTGAAGTCAACAACCATCTCTTTTGTTTTGTTCATGTTCAGAGACAGGTTGTTGGCTCTGCACCAGTCCGTTAGCCGCTGCACCACCTCTCTGTATGCTGACTCATCATTCTTACTGATGAGACTCACCACGGTCGTGTCATCGGCGAACTTGATGATGTGGTTTGAGCTGTGTGTTGCAGCACAGTCATGGGTCAGCAGAGTGAACAGCAGTGGATTGAGCACACAGCCCTGGGGGTCCCCCGTGCTCAGTGTGATGGTGTTGGAGATGCTGTTTCCAATCCGGACTGACTGAGGTCTCCCAGTCAGGAAGTCTAGGATCCAGTTGCAGAGGGAGGTGTTCAGGCCCAGTCGGCTCAGCTTTCCAATCAGTTTCTGAGGAATGATTGTGTTGAATGCTGAACTGAAATCTATGAACAGCATTCGAACGCACGTGTCTTTTTTGTCCAGGTGGGTTTGGGCCAGGTGGAGGGTGATGGCAATGGCGTTGTCTGTTGAACTGTTGGGACGGTACGCGAACTGCAGAGGGTCCAGTGAGGGGGGCAGCAGCGTCTTGATGTGCCTCATGAGGAGCCTCTCAAAACAATTCATGATGATGAATGTGAGTGCAACGGGACGGTAGTCATTGAGGCAGGACACTGAAGACTTCTTCGGCACGGGGACGATTGTGGCAGCCTGGAAACACATAGGAACGACGGCACTGCTCTTTGTCTGGGGTGCACAAGGTCTTCCTATAATCTGTATTGTCCTCCTGTAATATACTGTAGATGATCAGGTCTCAATTCTTCTGCACTCTCAAGACCATCTATGACCCAAATACCCAAGGTTCTATCACACAGAGAATTAAGAATGAAGAGGAGCTTAAGAATGGAGCCATTCAAAAGAATCCCTGTCCATGATACTCATCTAGCACTCCATGTCACAGCAAATGACCCTGTCTCACTGTCACCACAGAACAAGTTGAAAAGATCACATTGCCATTGAAAAATATTAAGACCTGCTGAGATTATAAAACTCAGTGGAGAGGAAGGTTAGACACAAATTTATAGTCTCATTCCAGACCCCAGGGGTGAGAAGGAATGCCAGAGAACCTCAAAGATTGTTTCAATCTTTCAAAACAATTTTATAAGTTTAGACATAGACATAATTTATTGATCCCGAGGGAAATTGAGTTTCGTTACAGCTGCACCAACCAAGAATAGAGCATAAATATAGCAATACAAAAACCACAAACAATCAAACAAAATATGCAAACTATGCCAGATGGAAATAAGTCCAGGACCAGCCTATTGGCTCAAGGTGTCTGACCCTCCACAGGAGGAGCTCCAAAGTTCGATGGCCACAGGCAGGAACAGTTTCCACTAACCACACAGGGAAGTCATTGCAAAGGTTCACATATAATCATCATATGTGACCCCTTTTGATCGCATGTTGCCCTTTATTCTGTCAATTGAGAGGGAGCATGGAGTATCCTTAACAAATTTAATTATCCTCAGTCATTCATCTCCTCTTACATCTGCAATCTGATGGTACAGATGCAATGATTTCAACCAAAGGCCCGAATTTCAGTGCAGACTAGCATGATGAAACTCGCCATATTAGTAATGGCCTCATTGTCCTCCAGCTGGGTGAAAAACAAGGGTCCATCTTTCTAATCTAGCTAGATAACAGAGAACTGGATGCAAATCTGGTGAGATGGGGACTGACTTTTAGAATTTCTGGCTCTTTTGTGGCTAAAGACCTAGGCAAGAATGGTTAGGACTAAAGTGTTTGAGTATTCGAGACTAGAAATGAGACACAATTGGAGACTGAAATGAGCGTAGGGTTCTAAACTAGACCCCAGATGAGAATCGAAAGCTGAGCTGACAATTGAGCACCAAACCTCGGTTCAGGTGCTCATTAAATATTGAAGTCCTGGCACCAAAACAAGGCCACCAATTAGCAGGGTGCACATGAAACTTTAAGGGAGACATGCCAGCTATTCAATTCCAGAGAGACAGAGCATCTAAACCCTGGAGGTTGGTGCAGTCAGGTGTGTGTCATAACAGGGCCCCTGACAGACCTGGCTGCTCAGAGAGATTATAATGGTAGTCATGGATGAGGGCCAGGTCCAAGATGTCCCTTTCTAAAATTCCCCAAACAGTTCGTGAATCCGGAATTCTTTTTACAGTGAAGACCTGCTCCCCAATGAAGTACCCGAGATCTGATGGAATTTGGGATGAACAGGTGACCCAGAAGACCACTCTTGGGAATCTCCCCTTGTACCTGGGTCATAAGACCATAAGACATAGGAGCAGAGTTAGGCCATCTGGCCCATCGAGTCTTCTCCGCCATTCAAACATAATTGATCCTTTTTTAATCTCCTCCTCAACCCCAATTCTCGGCCTCCTCCCCGTAACCTTTGATGCATGTCCAATCAAGAACCTATCAATCTCTACCTTAAGTACACCCAACGACCTGGCCTCTGGCAACAAATTCCACAAATTCACCACCCTTTGGCTAAAGAAATTTCTCCACATCTCTGTTTTGAAAGGGCGCCCCTCTATCCTGAGGCAGTGCCCTCTTGTCCTAGACTCTCCCACCATGGGAAACATCCTTTCCACATCTACTCTGTCTAGGTCTTTCAACATTTGAAAAGTTTAAATGAGATCTCCCAATCCTTCTGAATTCCAGCGAGTACAGACCCAGAGCCATCAAACGTTCCTTGTATGATAACAGCCTGGATCGTCTTCTGCAGTTCTGCTGTTAAAGTCCACGATTTGCTTGCATACAAGAAGAGGGAGAGCACAAGTGCGTTCAAGAATTTCAACT
This sequence comes from Mobula hypostoma, assembly GCF_963921235.1. Lineage (NCBI taxonomy): Eukaryota > Metazoa > Chordata > Chondrichthyes > Myliobatiformes > Myliobatidae > Mobula > Mobula hypostoma. The sequence continues at coordinate 51,711,394 of NC_086098.1, read as the reverse complement.
TGGATCTAAGAGCAATGCCATTGTCTCCCCAGATTGCTTTCAGTTTAGCCAACATTGCTGTTGTTTGGGTTGTCCTTGCAAGGACATCCTTGATCCTTCTTATCTGAAACACTAAGGAGGAGTACATAAAAGAGGCTCTTGCCATGGGATTCATTCAGCCCTCTACCCCACCAGCTAGTGCAGGCTGCTTCTTCGTGCAGAAAAAAGATGGGTGCCTGCGGCCATTCATTGATTATAGAGGACCGAATCACGTAACAGCCAAAAATTGTTACCCCTTTCCACTCATGAACACTGCTTTCAAGATTCTCCAAGGAGCAAGAGTATTCCCAAAGCTAGACTTGCGGACTGCATACAATCTGGTCTCCATAAAGGAGGGTGATGAGTGGAAGACTGTATTCAACACACCGACGGGGCACAATGAGTAGCTGGTCAAACCTTTCAGCCTCGCGAATGTGGCAGCAGTTTTCCAAGCATTTATAAATAATATGCTCTGGGATGCTCTCCATAAGTACACTTTTGTCTACCCAGATGATATCTTAATCTTCTCGCAGTTCATGGAGGAGTTCATTCATGTCAGAGATATCCTAAAGAAGCTTCTGGATCATAGACTGTATGTCAAGCTGGAGAATCCAGATTTCATTTAACCACTTTTGGGTTTTATCATCTCAAATGACAATCTCAAAATGGACCCTACTAAGCTACAGGCAGTCAGAGATTGGCCACAACCATCCAATATGAAACAAGTCCAATGTTTCCTGGGATTTGCCAACTTTCACAGAAAGTTCTTCAGGAATTTCAGCTCAGTGGTGGCTCTGCTGACAACACTAACTAAGGGATCCATGGGTCCTTTAGTTCAGACTTCCAAAGTGAAGGCTGCTTTTGCAGAACTCAATCAGTGGTTCGTGACAGCTCCCATTTTGGTTTCACCTAACCCAGACCTTCATTTCACCGCTGTTGAAGTGCGTGAAATGTTGACTCAATGGGCACCTTCGGACAATAAACTGCAATCATGTACATCTTCCCCTGGCGGCTTTCTCCAGCAGAGGTGAACTACAAAATCCAAAATAGAAGCGTTCAAGTTGGATTTGGGAAAATGGTGTCACTGACTTTAAGGAGGCCAAGAACCCTTTTATTGTATGGACTGACCACAAGAACCTGGCTTATATTTAGGAGGCCAAAAGACTGGATTTCAGGCAGGTGGTCTCTTCTCTTTCACTGTTTTAATTCCGTCAAGACCTATTGACTGGATTCAAAGAATCAGAAACTGGATGCCTCGTCTCGTCAGTTCAATGAAGCCAGAAGAGAGGAGCAGTCTACCACTATTTTCCCCCAGGCTAAGGTGATAGCACCTATTCATAGGGAAATTGACACACTTATTCGCAAGGCCCAGATTGCTACATATGATGTTGCAGCCATCACTGAATCGTGGCTGAAGGATGGTTGTAGTTGGGAGCTGACGTCCAAGGTTACACATTATATCAGAGGGATAGGAAGGTAGGCAGAAGAGGTGGTGTGGCTCTTCTGGTAAAAATGGCATCAAATCAGTAGAAAGATGTGACATAGGATTGGAAGATGTTGAATCCTTGTGAGTTGTGTTAAGAAACTGCAAGGGTAAAAGGACATCGATGGCTGTTATATACAGGCCTCCCAGCAGTGGCTGGGAGGTGGACCACAAGTTACAATAGGAAATAGAAAAGTCAAGTCAAAAGGGTAATGTTATGATAGTCATAGGAGATTTCAACATGCTGGTATATTGGGAAAATCAGATTGGAAATGGATCTCAAGAAAGTGACTTTGTTGAATGCCTAAGAGATAGCTTTTTAGAAGAGCCTATCGTTGAGCCTACTAGGAGATCAGTTGTACTGGATTGGGTGTTATATAATGAACTGGAGGCAATTAGGGAGCTTAAGGTAAAAGAACCCTTATGAACCAGTAATCACAATATGATTGAGTTCAACTTGAAATTTGATAGGGAGAAAGTAAAGTCTGATGTAGCAGTATTTCAGTGGAGTAAGGGAAATTACAGTGGTATGAGAGAGGAGTTGGCCAAAGTAAATTGGAAGGAGCTGCTGGCAGGGATGTCAGCAGAGCAGCAATGGTGTGAGTTTCTGGGAAAAATGAGAAAGGTGCAGGACATGCGTATTCCAAAAATGAAGAATTACTCAAATGGTAAAATAGTACAATCGTGGCTGACAAGGGAAGTCAAAGCTATTGTAAGAGCTAAAGAAAGAGCATTTAACAAAACAAAAATTAGTGGGAAGATAGAGGACTGGGAAGTTTTTAAAAAAACCCTCAGAGATCAACTTAAATAATCATTAGATAGGAAAAGATGAAATATAAAAAGATGCGAGCAATTAATATCAAAGTGGATAGTAAAAGTTTTTTCCAAGCGTGTTAAAAATAAAAGAGAAATGACAGTGGATATAGGCCCGCTAGAAAATGAGGCAGGGGAATTAATAACTGGAGACAAGGAGATGGCTGATGAACTAAATAAGTATTTTGCATCAGTCTTCACTGTGGAAGACATTAGCAGTGTGCCTGATGTTGTAGTGTGTGAAGGAAGAGAACTGGGTGCAGTTATTATTACAAGAGAGAAGGTGCTCAAAAAGCTGAAAGACCTAAAGGTACATAAGTCACCCAGACCAGAGGAACTGCACCCTAGGGTTCTGAAAGAGGTAGCAGTAGAGATTGTGGAGGCATTATTAATGATCTTTCAAGAATCATTGGACTCTGGCATAGTGCCAGAGGACTGGAAAATTGCAAATGTCACTACACTCTTTAAGAAAGGAGGAAGGCAGCAGAAAGGAAATTATAGACCAGTTAGCTTGACCTCAGTGGTTGGGAAGATGTTACTTGAGAAGGATGAGGTGATGGAATAGTTGGTGACACAGGACAAGATAGTACAAAGTCAGCATGATTTCCTTCAGGAAAAATCCTGCCTGAGGAACCTGTTGGAATTCTTTGAGGAGATTACAAGTAGGATAGATAAAGGGGATGTAATGGATGTTATATATTTGGACTCTCAGAAGGCCTGTGACAATGTGCCACACATGAGGCTGCTTACCAAGTTAAGAGCCCATGGGTCTACAGGGAAGTTTCTAACATGGTTAGAGCATTGGCTGATTGGTAAGAGGTAGTGAGTGGGAATAAAAGGATCCTTTTCTGGTTGGCTGCCAGTGATGAATGGTGTTCTGCAGGGGTCACTGTTGGGATCACTTCTTTATATGCTGTATATAAATGATTTAGATAATGGGATAGATGGCTTTGTTGCCAAGTTTGCAGATGGTACAAAGATTGGTGGAGGGGCAGGTACTGTTGAAGAAACAGGTAGGATGCAGAGGACTTAGACAGATTAAGAGAATGGGCAAGAATGTGGCAAATGAAAAACAATGTTGAAAAATGCATGGTCATGCACTTTGGTAGTAGAAATAAATGTGTGGTCTATTTTCTAAATGGGGAGAAAAGCCAGGAATCTGAGACGCAGAGGGACTTGGGAGTCCTTGTGCAGAACACCCTGAAGGTTAACTTGCAGGATGAGTTGGTGGTGAGGAAGACAAATGCAATGTTAGCATTCTTTTCAAGAGGTCTAGAATACAAGAGCAGGGATGTGATGCTGAGGCTTTATAAGGCATTGGTGAGGCCTCACCTTGAGTATTGTGAACAGTTTTGGCCCCTCATCTGAGAAGAGATGTGCTGACATTGGAGAGGGTCCAGAGGAAGTTCACAAGGATGATGAGTTCAGAAGGCTCCTTGGCATCTCCTATACAGACCATGCCTCAAACAATGAAGCACAAAGAACCATCACTCAGCACGTGAGACACCACAAAGATCTACTGTGCACAGCAAAGAAGAGTGAACTGAGATGGGATAGGCACACAACAAGATCAAGTGGACTCTCAAGGACCATGCTTTGGGGACCAGTGCAGGGGAAAAAGAAAAAGGGACAGACAGAGGAAGAAATGAGCAGATAGCATTGCAGAGTGGATCGGAGAGATGGAAGCAAATGATGCAGTGCTCAATTATACAGAGCCCCTATGACCCAGGTGGGTTGCGGGATCCATAACAGTAACCATAACTACAGTGCTTCTTTCCAAGCCTGCGAGCATGTATGTTTGACCCCGTGGAGGACAAGTTCCAGACAGTAGCTCTATGACAGAGTCCTGGAGTCGTTGCGGTGGAGAGGCTTTTCCCTTGCTGAAAACCTCTTCCAAATTCTTGTAGATGGAAGGGATTTTGAATGGCTTGGGTGTTGCAGCCACCTCCAAACCTCCCTCTGAGTATGAATCCTGAGGCTCCTTTGGTAGTGGGGTGTTTCGTCAGACCTCAGTTCCCTCCATAGGTTCATGAAAGACTTTGGTTGAAGCAGAGACCAAATCCTTGCCCATATCATCAGACAACAGCAATGAGGTACTACAAAAGGTCTTTGTGCTCCTGGGACTAGGCTGCAAGGGTCTACATTCAGGAGCCTTTCCCTTAGACAGGAACAGGAGCTGGTGACTGGATCCCTTAGGTTTGGCTACTAGCATTTCCAGACTGCTTGGGTGCAGCCTTGGCTTGCTCCTGATCTTGAGTGAGTGTGCGTGTGCGTGCGTGCGTCTCTCTCTTTTGATTCTCCTTTGTCTATCCTGCTCTAATTTCTCCAAAGAATTCCAAAAGATTTGTCAAGCAAGATTTTCCCTTGAGGAAACAATGCTGACTACAGACTATTTTATCATGTGCCTCCAAGTACCCTGAGACCTCATCGTTAATAATTGACTCCAACATCTTCCCAACCGCTGAGGTCAGACTAATTGGCCTATAGTTTCCTTTCTTCTACCTCTCTCCATTCTTGAAGAGTGGCGTGACATTTGCAATTTCCAGTCTTCCAGAACCATTTCAGAATTCAGTGATTCCTGAAAGATCATTAGTAAAGCCTCCACAATCTCTTCAGCTACCTCTTTCAGAACTCTGGTTCAGGTGACTTATCTACCTTCAGACCTTGCAGTTTCCCAAGAACCTTCTCTCTAGTTATGATAACTTCACAGACTTTATGATTCCTAACACCTGGAACTTCCACCATACTGTTAGTGTCTTCCACAGTGAAGACTAATATAAAATACTTACTCAGTTCATCCGCCATTTCCTTGTCCCCCACTACTACCTCTCCAGCATCATTTTCCAACGGTCTGATATCCACTCTCACCTCTCTTTTACACTTTATGTATCTGAAGAAACTTTTGGTATCTTCTTTAATATTATTGGCTAGCTTAATTTTGTATTCCATTTTTACCTTCTTAATGATTTTTTTTTAGTTAACTTCTGTTGGTTTTTGAAAGCTTCTCAGTCCTCTAACTTCCCACTAATTTCTGCTCTATAACTGTATATGCCCTCACTTTGACTTTTTTGTTGGCTTTGACTTCTCTTGTTAACCATAGTTGTGTCATCTTTCCTTTTTGGGATCCCTCTTTAGGGAGTATGTGTCCTATGCCTTCCAAATTGCTTCCAGAAATTCCAACCATTGCTGCTCTGCCATCATCCCTGCCAGTGTCCTTTTCCAATCAATTCTGGTCAGGATTCCAGACCAGAACTCCTCTTTCATGCCTCTGTAATTCTTTTTACTCCACTATAATACTGATACATCTGACTTTATCTTCTCCTTCTCAAATTTCAGGGTGCATTTTATCATATTATGATCACTTCCCTGAAGGATTCTTTTACCTGAAGATCTCTAATCAATTCTGGTTCATTGCACAGCATTGAATCCAGAATCGCTGATCCTCTGTTGACTTCAACCACGAGCTGCTCTAAAAAGCCAGCCTATAGGCACTCTAGAAATTCCCTCTCCCGGAATCCAGCACCAACCTGATTTTCCCAGTCTACTTGCATATTGAAGTCCCCCATGACTATTGTAACAACTCCAGGCTATCTTGAGCAAGAAAAGGGCTGGTCATTGTCTGAGGTCGGGAAGTGGAACTGCGATGCCTTGTGGCTTGGAACGGGCTAGCCCTCTTTGACCTCTTGAGGTAGTCCCACTCTTGCTCCACCAGGCAATTATCGAGGCAGATAGACTGATTGATCAGCCTCTAAGTTCTCTAGCAGCTCTCTCAAGGTAAGGGCCTTGGAGTTCTCCTCGGAGTCCAAGGCAGTACAGAGTGACCAAGGCTGACCAACTACCCTGATGCACCTTCATGAGATGGTCCAAGGCTCAGTTTGCTCCAGCGGGATGGCGGAACACATTCTGACCTTCACTCCCATTGCATGGTGGTCCAGGCCAGGGCTCTCCCAGTCAGGAGAGAGATCATGAAGGCCACCGTTCCACACTCTGTAGAGAACTGGGATGGTTGGAGTTCAAACACCAATGAACACTGAGTGAGGAAGCAGTGGCAAGAACCTAGTTCACCACTGAATCTCTCCAGGGTCAGAAGATGAACTGGATCCATCTCACCCGAGCAACTCTGGCTTCCTACTTGTGATACTTGGTACATGGTGACCTGGAGGTCATATATATCCAGGCTCTGCCTGGAATTTTTCTTGCTGTGGCTGGCCACAGCTGACGAGAAGCTCTGATATCCCACCAGGTCCATGTTAGACTCAATTGTACTGTGATAAGAGACCAAGGTGAGAATGGTTATGATTATTATGATTATGATTATGAGGTCACGCAGTCCCCTTTTATTGTCATTTAGTAATGCATGCATTAAGAAATGATAAAATTTTTTTCCAGAATGATATCATGAAAACACATGACAAACCGACTTAAAAAGTAACAAAAACCACATAATTATAACATATAGTTACAACAGTGCAAAGCAATACCGTAATTTGATAAGAACAGACCATGGCCCAGTAAAAGACTCAAAGTCTCTTGAAAGTCCCATCATCTCACACAGACGGTAAACCTCCAGTGCCACCTACTTGCCGGTGCAGCATCCCGGAAGCATCCGACCACAGTCCGACTCCGAGTCCATCCGAAAAACTCCGAGCCTCCGACCACCTCTTTGACACCGAGCACCGAGCACCATCTCTGCCGAGCGTTTCGACCCCGGCCCCGGTAACAGGCGATACGCAAAACCGAGGATTTGGGGCCTTCGTCTCCGGAGATTCTCGATCACACAGTAGCAGCGGCAGCAAAGCAGGCATTTCAGAAGCTACTCCAGATGTTCCTCTGCGCTTCTCATGGCTGTCTCCATCAAATCCGGATTGTGCATGGCCCCTAGTTACACATAATCGATATTCATTTGGAACAGCCGCACGCGCTGCATCATGCCGCCATCTTCTCCTTCCGCTCCCCGCTCCCCGCCCCCCCCCAGGTGCTGGAGTATTCAAGACTAGAATTGATGCAAGACTGAAAAGAAGACAGGGTTCTAAACTAATGTTAGATGAGAATCCAAAGTTCAGCAAATGTTTGAGCACTGAACTCAGTTCAGGTGCTCTTTAAATATTAAAATCCTGTGCCATAACATGGCTGCCAATTAGCAGGGTGGGCTTGAATCTTTAAAGCAGCTGTGCCAACTATCCATATTCCGGAGAGTTAGAGAGTCTAAATCCTGGAAGCTGGCACGGTCGGGCATAAGTCATAACATTCTCTTTGTCACTGCATTCATCCACATATGAGGAATGGTGATTTGTTAAAGTCCCTCAGAGTTTGACAGATCATCATTCTTCATGCAAAATATTGCTCAAACAAGCAAGGCCATGAATTGGAAAATAGATGGAAAAAATGACGATTGGTTGAGTTACTCATCAAAAACATGTAAATAGCAAGCTTAGAGATCACAAATCAAAAGAGAAATGAAATTTGATTAATTTTATCCATGTCATAAAACAAAAGGCTTTCACAGACCCTCCTGTCATCTTGAAGTTTCAAGGTCATAATGTCTGCCATGCTAACACAGGCAACTCATTTCAAAAGGTCAAAATACCTCAAAAACTAATTAATAATTAGGAAGTCAAACAAAAAATGATGAGGCATTTTTTATTCATAGATTTGTGGGCATTTTGAACAACTGTCTAAAGAATGTAACTAATAGGCACAATATACATGACCAGAAGGTGATTAGAGGCATAGTTAGCACAGAAGGAAGTCGTATGACCTAACAGTTCTAAGCAGACCTTCAGCAGAACAATCTTATCAGTTCCATCCCTGCCTCTCACTGTAACCATAAACTCTCAAATTGTCCTTCAATTCTTTTTAGTGTTCTTTTGCCACTTAATCTGTGTTATACAACGAGGGCGATCATGGTCTTTCCATGACTGTGATTGTTCCTTGCAAATTTTTCGATGGAATTGTCTTGCTGTTGCTTTCTTCTGGCAGTGTCTCTACAAGACAGGTGTCCCCAGCCATTATTGGAACTCTTCAGAGATTGTCCGCCTGGCGACAGTGGTCGCATAACCAAGACTTGTGATATGTACCATCTGCTTATATGACCATCTATCTCCTGCTCCCATGGCTTCACATGAGCTTGATCGAAGGGGGCGGGGAGGCGGCTAAGCAGCTGATGCATCTTGCCCAAGGGTGACCTGCAGGCTAACAGAGGGAAGTAGCACCTTACACCTCCTTTGGTAGAGACGTATCTCCACCCTGCCACTCACTTAGTGGCATAAGAGATAATTTCCAGCAATTTATTTTCACCTTTATGATGCGGGAGGAAACTGAGGCCCTCAGACTTGGAGGTGGATGGGGGTACACAACTTCATACAATAATAATGAATTAACCTAGACATTTCCAGACAATAAAGTTGATAGCAATGTGAATCACAAAGCAACTCTTAACACTTCATTTACCCACCCCCCCCCCCGTACCATATCCACTAATCATATGTGCTCTAGCTCTATGAAGAGTGGTGTATGGAAGGGCCTGTTGTGTGCTGTATCTCTTAAAAGTGTTTTCATCCATTCAGTAGAATCGACATCTGGCCAATACACTGTATCTGTATGCAATATTCTAGATTGTCAGATAGCAACCAAAACTCCACCCGGATTCCCAGAGATGAAATGAAGAATTCCACAGAAGGCAATATGTTTCTCTAAGGTAAAGTGGGAGTAGGTTTTTTTTGTGTCTCATGTCTTTTTCTGCTCTTGAAATCTACAGACAAATTCTACTCGATTTTTTTAAAACCTAGATCTTTCGTACAGTGCGGAAAACCTGAAATAAAAGCAAGTCAAACTACACCACCAGTAAACAGGAACATCAATAAAATTCATGGAAGCAACATATATTATGTCTATTTAAAATATATGAATAAGTCAGATCATTTACCAAATATATAACAGTCCCTTCAAATTTCAACCATTAGAACTGAGAAGTGGAAGAACTGAAAAATTAAAACAAGTGATCTCTGGCTGCAGAGATGGGCACAATGTGAAGGGTATTTTTGATAGCCTCATTGTTACTGCCCTTTGGGAATTGATTTAAGTTTATGATCTGGACTTTTTTTTTCCTTTTGAGTAAAAGAATACATTACCAAAATGTGAAGATGACAAAATAGGACCACAGTTAAGAGAACTCTAAATAACTTTTGTTGCACATAGCAGATGGAGGCCAAGTTACTTTCAACGCAAAGTATTATAGTGTTAAATAGCTTCAGAAGAAGAATATGATAAAGAAATATGCATTGTGTTAAAGCTTTAGAAAGTAGCAAAGAGCCAGAAAGGCTTAAAGAATCAGCTGCAGACATTTCTAAGAGAAAAAAAATCATTTTTATGCATTGTTAGAAAAAGTAGAAATATTCAATACTTGCTCTTGTTGACTTGTGATAGAAGGAAGTCAACACATGAGATGATGCAAGAAGAGTTAATTAAGAAAATATTAAGAATAAAATATTTTAATTCTATCAATGAGTATGAACGACAAAAGCTTCTTATATGCACAAAATTGTTCAGATGAGATTAATTGGAAATTTTTATGACTGAAGTATTTTCATAAAGAAAGGAGAGAAATTATTTTCATCATTCAATCATTAATTAGTAACTAGAGGGCATAAGCCAAAGAACCAGCATTACAATTATCTTTTTTACCCATGGGGGGTTGCAATCCATTAACTGTATGGAATCCATTAACTGAAACAGAAGATAGATAATCTATAATGGTTTGAAAAAGGCAAGATGATAAAAGTTTAAAAAATACTCATGAAGTTGGAGGAATGAGGAATATGACCCAGTAAATAAATCCCTCAAATAATTTGGTACTACATAATGGCCAATTGCAACCTTATATATTTTAAGATTCTGTGAAACGATGTGACATAAATATTCCGTTTCCAAACTTCCCTTTCAGGCAGTTTCTTGGCAGGTCATAAAGACTATGCATGATCACACGCCTTTAGATAGATCCACCCCTACTGGAAGAGCAATCTGCTCTTCAAGATTAATATTTGGAGAAGGGACCATGGAAAATGAAGAGAATTTCTCTACCTGCTGGACCAAAGTCTATTATCTATTACAATATCTGAGTTTGCATTTATTTACAAAAATAAGTATACTTTTGCATTGCTTCCCAATATCAGCTTCTATCCCTCAGTTTTCTCTTAGAGTCATAGAGTATTACAGCACAGAAACAGGTTTTCTGGCCCATTTAGTCCATGTCGACCTGATCTTCTACCTGTACCTGGAGTGTATGCCTCCAACCTCCTCCAACCTATACAACTTTCTCTTAATTGGTACAATTGCACCCACATCTGCCACATTCGCTGGCAGCTTGTTCCACACTCACACTACCCTCTGAGTGAAGAAGTTTACCCTTTTATTCCCTTTAAATATTTCACCTTTCACTCTAAACCTACGGCCTCTAAGTCCAGTATCACCCAACCTCAAGAAAAAAAAGCCTGCATACTTTCACCCTATATACTGTATACTCCACATAATTTTACATACTTGTATAAGATTGCCCCTTATTCTTGAGCACTCCAGGGAATAAATTTCTCACCTTTTCAACTTTTCCTTTTAACTCAGTCCCTCAAACCCCAGGAATATTCTTGTAAATTTTCTCTGCTCTCTTTCAAACTTGTTGATATCTTTCCTGTGGTGGCTGATCACAACTGCATACGGTACTCTAAATTTGTCCTTACCAATGTGTAAATATCTTCAACATAGCATCCCAACTCCTGTACCCAGTGCTCTGATATTGGAAAGGTAATGTGCAAAAAGCCTGTGATGCCACTTTCAAGGAACTATGGATCTATATTTCCAGATCCCTTTGTTCTATGACACTCCTCAGAGCCCAACCAATGAATGTGTAAGTCTTACTCTAGTTTGTTCTCCCAACGTGAAACACCTCACATTAGTCTTCATTAAATTCCATCTGCCATTTTTCAGCCGATTTTCCCAGCAGATCCAGATCATGCTGTAAACTTTGATAGTCTTCCTCACTGGCTACTACAGCCAAAATCATGGTATCTTCCACAATTTTGCTAATCTATTATCACCTGAATCATTAATATAGATGATAAAAGGCTTTGCTCCAAGTTGAGCTTAATGCCTTTTATGCTTGCTATGACTGACAAAACCTGGAAGAGCCTTCAGCAACTCCCACTGCCCCCGATGACCATGTGATTTCAGTCTCTGAGGCTAACCTGAGAGCATTCTTCAGGAGGATAAACCCACAGAAAACATCCGGCCCGGATGGGGTAGTGGTCCAAGTACTAAAGACCTGTGCTAATAAACTGGCTGGTGTGTTCACTGATATCTTTAACTTCTCGCTTTAACAGTTTGAGATACCCATCTGCTTCAAGTAGGCCGCAATGAAATCAGTGCCTGAGAAGAACATAGAAACTCACCTCAATGACTTTTGTCCAGTAGTACTTGCATCCACTGGAATGACGTTCTTTGAGACTTTGGTAATGAAACATATCAACTCCTGCCTGAGAAGTGCCTACCAACACGACAGATGCTCAGCAGATGCCATTGCATGGCTCCTTGCTCAGCGCTGGAATATATGGACAAAAAAGACACATACATTAAGGTGCTCTTTATCAACTACAGCTTGGCATTCAATACTATAATCCCCTCAAAACTAATCATGACTTTCACCTCAGTACCTCCTTATGCAATTGGATCCTCAATTTCCTCACTTGCAGAACCCAGTCAGTTCGGATTGACAGCAACATCTCCACAATCTCCATCAGCACAAGTGCACCACAAGGCTGTGTGTTTTGCACTCTGTTCTACTCAATTTATACTTATGTCTGTGCGGCTACGCAGATCTCCAATGCCATAACTAAGTTTGCTGACAGCACCACTGCTGTAGGCCAAATCAAAGATGGTGATGAATCAGCATGTAGGAAGGAGATTCAAAATCTGGCTGAGCGGTGCCACAACAGCAACCTCTTACTCAATGCCAGCAAGTCCAAGAAGCCGATTATTAAGTTCAGGAGGGAAACCAGAGACCCTTGAACCAGTTCTCATCGGGGGTCAGAGGAGGAGAGATCAGCAACTTTAAATTCCTCATTGTTACCATTTCAGAGGACCTGTCCTGGGCCCAGCACATAAGTGCAATTATGAAGAAAGCACGGCAGTGGCTTTACTCCCTTAGAGGTTTGCAAAGATTTGGGATGAAATCTAACACTTCGACAAACTTCAATAGATGTGTGCTGCGGTCTTTGGGGTGGATGAGTTTCTGTCTGAGTGTACTTGTAGGTTTAAAAAACACATATGGTGTTTGTTGAAAATCCTTCTGAGTTTCTCTGAACTCCAGCTACATATGAGATGACTATGTTTTTCCATCTGCTTCACTCCTTACCTCTGTCTGTTGGCCTGATATCCCTGCTGGTTTTTGTTGCTGTCTTGATGAAGGCCCAGTCAGGGTAGCCACAAGCTTTCAAGGCTTCTCTTAAATACTTGCACTCCTTGGATCTTACACCCAAATACAAACAGAGCAATATTGTATATGCTATCCAATGCAATGAGATCTGCACAGATCTGTATATCAGTGAGACAAAACAATTCCTTCACAAATGGATGGCCCAACATAGGAGGGCTAATATCTCAGGTCGAGACTCAGATGTATATCTGCACCTAAAGAACAAAGGACACTCCTTTGATGATAACAATGTGCACATCTTGGACAGGAAGGACAGGTGATTTGAAAGAGGGGTTAAAGTAGCCATCTTTGTCAAACTGAATAACCATCCCTGGACAGAGGGGTAGGATACAATACCACCTATCAGCTACTTGCAGTGCAGTCCAAACATCTCTACCCCAGCAGTTCACACATCCATTTATGCAAAGACTAATGGCCCACTAATTACCTCTATGACTCTTAACAGCTCTCAGGTGATTGCTGTACCTTTAAACAACCCACAAAGTTTATAAGCTGGAAAACTACCCACCATGGATCAGAACTGAAAAAGCCTTTCAGATGAATGGAAAAACATCTTCTAGACAACACAGTAAGTCCAGTTACCTTGATTAACAGTGACTTGGATGATTGAGAACTTTCATAGATGTATTCCATCTGCCACTTCTTTTCCCATTCTCCTAACATGTATGTCTTTCCGCAGCCTTCCTACTTACTTAACACTACCTACTCCTCCACCTATCTTCATATCATTGACAAACATGATCACAAAGCCCTCAGTTCCATCATCCAAATCATTGACATACAACACCTAAAAAAGTGATCCCAACACCAACCCTTGCAGAACACTACTAGTTACAGACAGCCAATCAGTAAAGGCTCCCTTTAGTCTCATTCTTCGCCAACCAGCCAATGCTCTGTCCATGTTAGTCCCTTTCCTGTAATACCATGGAAGCAGCCTCAGGTGGAGCACCTTGTCAAAGATCTTCTGAAATTCCAAGTACACAACATCAGCCAATTCTCCTTTGTCTATCCTGCTTGTTATCTCCTCAAAGATTTCTAACAGATTTGACGGGCAAGATTTTTACTAAAGGAAACCATGCTGACTTTGGCCTATTTTACAATGTGCCTTCAAGTACCCTGAAACCACATCCTTCACAATTGACTCCAACATCTTCCCAGCCACTGAGGTCAGACTAACTGGCCTATAATTTCCTTTTTTTCTGCCTCCCTCCATTCTTGTAGAATGGAGTGACATTTGCAATTTTTCAGTCCACTGGAAACATGCCAGGATATATTTATTCTCGAAAGATCTATACTAATGCCTCCACAATCCCTCCCACTACATCTTTCACAACCCTGGGTGTAGTTTATCTGGTCCAGGTGAATTATCTGCCTTCAGACCATTAAGCTTCCCAAGAACCTTCTCCCTAGTAATATCAATTGCACTCACTTCAACCCTCGACGCTGTCAAACCTCTGGCACACTACCAGTGTTCTCCACAGTGAAGACTGATAGAAAATACTCATTCAGTCCATCTGTCATTTACTTGCCCCCCATTATTACCTCTCTAGTGTCATTTTCCAGTGTTCCAATATCTCCTCTCATGTCTCATTATCTTTATCTGAAAAAGCTTTTGGTATACTCTTTGATACTATTGGCTAGGTTAACTTTGTTTTCCATCTTTTCCCTCTTTGTGACTTTTTTAGTTGCCTTCTATTGGTTCTTAAAAGCTTCCTGATCCTCTAACTTCCCATAAGTTTTTGCTCTATTACATGCTCTCTCTCTTGCTTTTATGTTGGTTTTGACTTCCCATGTCAGCCATGGTTGCACTATCCTACCTTTAGAATACTTCTTCTTTGGGATCTATCCTGAACCTTCCAAATTGCTCCCAGAAGCTCCAGCCATTATTGCTCTGCCACCATCCCTGCTAGTGTCTCCTTCCAATTAACTTTGGCTAGCTCCTCTTTCATGCTTTTGTAATTCCCTTTACTCCACTGTAATACTGATACATCTGACTTCAGCTTCTCCCTCTCAAATTGCAAGGTAAATTATATCATATTAGTATTACTGTCCCCTCAGGGTTTCTTTTTCTTGAGCTCTCTAATCAAACTTAGTTCATTGCACAACACCCAAACCAGAATTGCTGCTCCCCAGTGGGCTCAACCGTGAGTTACTCTAAGAGGCCATCTTGTAGGCATTCTACAAATTCCCCCTCTTGGGATCCAGCAGCAATCTGAATTTCCCAATCTACCTACATACTGAAATCCCCCATGACTTTCATAACATTGCCCTTTTGACATGCCTTTTCTATCTCCTGTTGTAATTTGTAGCCCACATCCTGGCTACTGTTTGGAGGTCTGTATACAACTCCCATCAGGGTCTTTTTACATTTACAGTTCCTTAACTCTGCTCACAATTATTCTACATCATCCAATTCTATGTCACTTCTTTCTAAGGATTTGATTTCATTTGTTTACCAACAGAGCCATGACAAACCCTCTGCCTCCTGCCAGCCCTTTCAATACAATGTGTATCCTTGGATATTCAGCTCCCAACTATAATCTTCTTTTCAGTCACGACTCAGCGAAGCCCACAACATCATACTTGCCAATCTCTAACTGCATGACAAGATCATCTACCTTATTCTGTACACAGTGTGCATTCAAACATAAATTCATCAGTCCTGTATTCATCACCCTTGTCACTTTTGTCCCCTGTTTCACTGCAACTCACCCCTCGGACTGCAATTTTGCTCTGTCACCTGCCTGTCGGAGCCTAACAGTCTCGCTACACACTGCTTCTGCTTGTATGCTACCAGCTCCTTCCTCAGCCCGATCACTCAGGTGTAACCCATCCCTTTGGTATAGTTTAAACCTTCCCCAGAAGAGATCCCAATGATCCAGAAATCTGAAGCACTACCCCCTGCACCAGTTTCTTAGACGTGCATTCATCTGCCAAATCATCCTATTTTTACCCTCACTGGCACATGGTACAGGGCACAATCCAGAAATTACCACACTGGAGATCCTGCTTTTTAGCATTGTATGTACCTCCCTAACTTCTCTCATAAGGACCTCCTCTCTTTTCCTACCTATATCATTGGTGCCAATATGCACCAAGACGTCTGGCTGCTGACTCTCCGCCTTTATGGGTGCAGTCTGAGACCTCCCTGACCTGCACCTGGGAGGCAAACGTGTCATCCGGGTGTCTCTATCATGTCCACAGAATCTCGAGTCAACTCCTTGAACTCTGGCATCCCCATCACTTCTGTAGTCCTCTTCTCCCCCTTTCCCCTCTGAGCAACAGAGCCAGTCTCGGTGGCAGAGACCCAGTCAGTGCAGCTCCCTCCTGGTAGGCGCCCTCTCCCCACCCCCCCCCCATATCCAAAACGATATACTTATTATTGAGGGGAACAGCCACAGTGGTTCTTTGTACTGCCAATGCATTTCCTTTTCCTCTGCTAACAGGTACCTGCCTCCTGTAACGTAGGGGTGACTATCTCCCTGCAGTTTCTATCTGTTCAGCTCCTCAGTTTCCTGTATGAGCTGAAGGTCACTGAGGTGCAGCTCCACTTCTTTGATGTTGAAGGAATGGGGAGAAGGCCTTTTGGACTTTGGGGAGGAAAAGTATTTTTAATATTAGTTTTTGTATTTCGAAGCATCAAGTCACTTAAGTTTCAAATCATGGAAATTTAAGAGTAAAAGCTTAGGAAATAGCTCCTCCATCTGTTCATTTAGTGTATTTTGTTATACACAAGAGATTCAAGTGAGCAAACAAACTTAAATCAGTTATTCAGTATCATCCCTCCAAGCACATTTGCTATGTACATAAAGAATAGGTTTTATTTCAAATTTATTTTAAGTTCTTTAATTTGGATCATATACCTTCGATTTTCACTTTAGTAAATAAACAAAAACAATACTGATATTAATCGTTATACAACCATTATTTCTCATCTATGAACCATTGATACGAATAGATTCCAGTCTCCCTTATCATATTACTTCACATTGTTTTTCATTCCTCTTCTTTTGAGCTCACAATTGGGATATATGACTGTTCAATATGTACATTTGGACAAGTGTTTAATTCTGTGTAAATTTCTAATAATGTACAAATTACAGGTAGTGCATATCTAATGAACTGGAGTCATCCGTTTTCTCTTTCACAAACCAAATTCACCTCTTGCAAAGTTTTTGTTAATGTTTTCAATCCCAGAGATAAAGCTACTTGATTTAATGTTGCTTCCTCTTTAGATACTGTAATCTTCGACAGGAACTTATTGCACTGTCCTTGGGATGAGTTGGAGAGAGACAGAATTAGAAACAAAGATAGAAATAAAGTAAAATCTCCACAACGCACAAAATGACTCTGATCCATAACTGGAAATCATTTGATTTTGTCTTCAAGGGATTGGTGTCTGATCTTCAGAATACAAAGTTCAGTGGGTTACAGGGAACTGCATTTTAGAAGGGGCTGGTTTACAGGTGCTTCGACAAAATAAATAATTTCCTGAGGTCTCATTGACTTGCACATCATGTTTCTTGGATCCATTATACTAGTGTTTCTTGGTCATGCACACAGGTCAGGAAATTTCAGAAATCTACCGTATTTTATTCCTTAAGTATTTTAGCATGTATATTATGATAATTCTGTTTATAGTCCTTTGTGCCTTCGAATATGCAAGTGAGTTGGCAAGGAAACTTGCAGTGATGGGAATCAACGTCTTTGTCTTATCAATAGGTTTTAGTGCAGGGTTTGTGCCAGTGTATGAGCTAATTCAACAGAGGTAAGAATTCTAACACATGTACTTGCATTTTGACTGCTGGACAGTCTTACAGAAATTCTTAAACTGGCTTGGAGATAATGACTAGTGAGATGATGACTTCATAGAATTAAACTCCTCTATCTTGGCAACTCCTGAAAATTATACTGATTTAAACTCTGTTCTGCTGGAACATCTGATAGTTCAAATCTTGCAAACATTTCCTTGTGTTCTTTCCCAATAATCCGCCTTGTTTCTGAAGAGAGATGGCTGACATTTGCTGACATTTGTACCCACTCTTCTTCAAGACCCTCACCTGCTTTAGAAAGACCACTATCACTCCAACTCCATGTTTGCCATTAGCTGGGGGGGGCGGTCTGTGGACCCCCGTTTGGGAACCCCTGGTTTAAGGATGATATCAGTGGGAAATTGGTATTATATTGAATTGTGAGTAAAAGCTGAACTAATTAAGAAGCACTAGGAGACATCTATCAATGGAGTCTAGTTGGAGGACATAAAATGTCTCTATACCAAACTTCAGATAGTAAGTTCCTTTGTTAAAATGAATAAATCATGTTTTATGCTTAAGAATTAGATATGATCAATCGAATTTCATTAACTCTGACATTAAGATGTTTCTTTCTCTTACATGGTTGTAAACTTGTTTGTTACCATCAGAAGATCATCACAGTACAGGCTGAAAAATCTATAGTAGAGTATTAAGTCTTTTCCCATTAACAAAATTAATATTACAAAGGCATTCCATTTTTTGGCAAATGGTTATTGATAAATGGTAACCATTTATCATTTTATTTTAGTCATTTCCCCATAACCATTTGATTAGAATGTCTATAGCTTCACAGTTGTGTATTGTAAAACAATCCCCTTATAACAAAGTCTAACTCTGGAAATAACCTGCAAAAAAATTACTACAATGAAGAGCTAGAAGCAACAAAAAACTTCTCTGAGAAATGTTTCCACAAAGTGCTAACAAATTGAAAACAAATGTATTTGTAATACTTAATTTAACATTGAGAATATAATGACAGGGTGATTTGCACAAGTGCATAAACATCGCTAAAAATGGAAGAAACTTTAAAATTCTGCCTATATTTAGATATTTTAAATTCGTCTAACACTGAGGAACACCCAGCAGAATTGTTTACAGAATTTAGAAGTACCATAGTGTTCCAAATGACAATTGACTGTGCAACATTTAGTTTCATTCTGCAAATATTTTAAAATGAGAGAACTGTTTGATGGTTATATTTATTTTATACATAATGCAGCATGAGGGAAAATCTAAGGATAAAAAAATTACATTCTGTTTAATCTTGTAAAATGCGAGATATGTAGATTGGATTGCAACAACTGTCTTTCAATTATCCTTTGCTCAGAAAAGTTACATTCATATTTTGCCAGTCACAATTTCTTAAAGCCATTATACAATCAATGAAGTGCTTTTGAACTATATTCACGCTTGGAAGCAAGGCAGTCAATTGTACACAGCAAGGTTCCACAGCTTGCAATGAAAGAAATGATCAGATGCTCAGAGATTTCAAAATCAAGTTTATTGTCATTGTCAAATGCACAAATACATGTTTGCACAAGTGCAATGAGAAACTTACTTGCAGCAAAATCACAGGCACGTAGCATCATATAAGCAGCATTCACAAGAAAATCAAAAAATATAAAACATACACAATTTTCTCAAGAAAAGAACAGAATTGGAATAAAATAAGTCTATTTTAGTACAACGTGATCGGCGTGGTCATGGTGTTGTTAAATTGTTGTGGTGATTAGGGATTTCAAATCAAGTCAAGTCACTTTTTATTGTAATTTTGGCCATAACTGCTGATACAGTACACAGTAAAAACGAGACAACGTTTTTCAGGACCATGGTGCTACATGAGACAATAAAAAAACTACACTGAACTACGTAAAACTACACTAGACTACAGACCTATCCAGGACTGCATAAAGTGCACAAAACAGTGCAGGGATTACAATAAATAATGAACAAGACAATAGGCACAGTAGAGGGCAGTAGGGTGGTGTCAGTCCAGGCTCTGGGTATTGAGGAGTCTGATGACTTGGGGGAAGAAACTGTTATATAGTCTGGTCGTGAGAGACCGAATGCTTTGGTGCCTTTTGCCAGATGGCAGGAGGGAGAAGAGTTTGTAATAGGCGTGCGTGGGGTCCTTCATAATGCTGTTTGCTTTGTGGATGCAGCGTGTGGTGTAAATGTCTGTAATAGCGGGAAGAGAGACCCCGATGATCTTCTCAGCTGACCTCACTATCTGCTGCAGGGTCTTGCAATCCGAGATGGTGCAATTTCCGAACCAGGCAGTGATGCAGCTGCTCAGGATGCTCTCAATACAACCTCTGCAGAATGTGGTGAGGATGGGGGGGGTGGGAGATGGACTTTTCTCAGCCTTCGCAGAAAGTAGAGACGCTGCTGGGCTTTCTTTGCTATGGAGCTGGTGTTGAGAGACCTAGTGAGATTCTCCGCCAGGTGAACACCAAGAAATTTGATGCTCCTTACAATGTTTGCAGAGAAGAATTACATTTCTTGAACCTGGTGGTGAGGGACTTGGGGCTTTTGTACCTACTGCCTGATGATAGGTGTGAAAAGATGGCAAGGCCATACTGCACAGCATACAGGTACAGTAAATGTTGTTCAGAACACTGAACTCCAATTTCCTTCCCCCAATAAAAGCTATGCTTTTCTTATACATTCAACTAAAGGGTCTCTATTTAACATCTAATCCAAAAGGCAGAATTAAGTCACAAGGATAAGTTGTGTGCTTATGTCTCTGAATGGGTTTTGAATCCATAAATTCTGACATACAGGCAAAAGTACTAATAAAATTGTGCTGTGTGCATTTTTTGCGGTTGGTGGTTGATATGATGTATGATTTGAAACAGAAAATTCCTGAACAACTGGATGCTTTCATGTTCACTTTTATTTAGTTACCAGCTGATATATCTGGCTTTGTTTGAATCATTGAGTATAATTATGGTATTTGTATTATTTCCATCAACTGGATTTTATAACACTCCTTGTAAATGAAATAAAATCTAACTTAAACATCTAATTATTCCATAAATAATATAATTAGATGTTAAAATTATGTAGTTTAACTCAAGTTACCAATTATTCTGAAAATAAAAATGTCCACGAAAATTACATTTAATACAGTTTTCTTTAAGTGGCTGTAAATTTACTTGATGTCAATTTTGAAGTGCTTCAGGATACACTATATTTCTTGTTCTTGCATCTGATGTAAAAATACATAATTATTTTTATCTCCAGCTCTGGAACAACAAACATGTAGCTGACCACAGGAAGAGTTCTGGATTCAGGGATTAATACCAACAACATCAGGTGATTGTCTTTGCACCTTGTTAATACTCATAGCAAAATTAAGATGTGTGGGACATTTAAGTTGATTAAACTGAGAAGTTCAAATTCCAAAGAAAATTTATTATTGAAATATATATCTGTCCTGCATGCAAGCTTGAGATTTATTTCCTTGCAGGCATTTACAGGAACATAAAGAAATACAATAGAATTTTACACAAGAAAACTATACATAATTAGAGACTGACAAACACCAATGTGGAAAATAAGACAATCGTGCAAATAAGGTAGGTAAATAGATAGATATACTTTATTAATCCTGAGGGAAATTTGGTTTCGTTACAGCCACACCAACCAAGAATAGAGCGTAAATATAGCAATACAAAACCCCCCAAAAATCAAACAACAAAATGCAAACTATGCCAGATGGAAAATAAGTCCAGGACCAGTCTATTGGCTCAGGGTGTCTGACCCTCCACAGGAGGAGCTGCACGTTCGATGGCCACAGGCGGGAACGACCTCCCATGCTGCCCAGTGTTGTATCACAGTGGAATGTGGCCGAAGTCCAACAGTAAAAAGTTCAATATCCAGTCTGCAAACACGTTCTTTGATCCTAATATGCCCTGGATTGCACCATCCTTTGTTAACCAGATCAGTAAGCACCCAACTCCTTTACGCTTACCGCTCTCAGTGCATTTCCAGTCAGCCGGAATGGTATTACCCACCGAACTCCTCTTCTCCAAAAGTCTCTGTTGTCTCGACCCAGTCCTCTTTCCTTGGCTTTGTGATCCACCTCTGCATCCTCTGTGTGTTTTCCTCTGGATTTCAGCAGGAGTGTCCGCCGCTCTGTTTGCTAACCGGCCGGTATTTGCTGTTCCGTGGAATACACAATTTGACCTTGCTTCTGTCCCACGTGTCGGGATGTAACCATTTCCAGCGCTAAAGAAAACCCAAACAAAACTCTCTCTACCAGCATGTTAGAGAGGGTGCAGCTTTGACGTGTTACCGTGAGAGAAAAAAATACAAAAAATAACATAAATTAAAAAGTAAGAAGAAGAAGGTGAGAATAGTTCGGAACGGCTGTACCAGGCTGCATGCACGACGGGCACATGCACACATACATAAAGAAAGTAAATAATACTCAGTTGTAGTGTCTTTTAAAATAAATTTATAGGTTATGGAGTCAGTTCAGTGATCAGATGAATGAAGCTATCCACACTGGCTCAGGCGCCTGGTGGTTGTAGGGTAATAACTGTTCCTGAACCTGGTGGTTGTAGGTTAATAACTGTTCCTGAACCTGGTGATCTGCAACCTATAGCTCCACATGCCACCAGGTTAATAAAATGTAAAAGTAGATAAGATGTAATAATTGGTATCTGGTGGATGAAAATGTTTTCTTTAACAGCACTACCAGCCATTATAGACTCAATTACTCATGGTAGTAATTTTTGAACTAATAATCTTGTACTAATCTTGTACCATCGCATAGCATCAGTGGATCCAAGATCCTGAACAGTATGAGGTTACTTTTCGTTCATGATTATGTGGTAGCACACCAGGTGGTGATAGAGAGTTTTAAAAATTCAACAGGAAGATTATAGCCTCATCACTGTCTGTCACACTGTCAATAGATTTATACTGTATAGGCCGTCTGGGAAGCTTCAAAAGAAGGTCTTTATTCATTGCCTGAGCTGCATTATTTTCTATGCTAAAATTGCTCTTTCATCCAACTACTGGTAATTCAAATGATGAAGTGACATTTGGGAAAACAGCTTGCATCAGATCATGAAGTAATGAAAAAATCTGGCCTAAGCCTTCCCTCTAAATCACTCCTGCTGAGTCTTCAGATCTAATTTCCTCATTTCATAACCTGACTGAATTTGGAGCAAACTCTCTGGCAGATATATGACCCGTCAAAGGTGCTTGCATATTGGTTTCCAAGTGTAATTGCTTAACATTTTCCAAAATAGATGATGTTTTCATACTGGCTTTTAATGCATCTGCTTTAGTAACTTGTAGAATTATTGGTAGCATCTTTGCAAACATCTCCAGCTACTAAAGTAGTCAAAATCAAAGTGAACATAATTTTATTATCGAAGTATGTATACTATATATGCAATATACTACCTAGATGCTCATTTTCTTGCAGGCATTTACAGGAAAAAAGAATTACAATAGAATTTTACAAAAAAAAACTAAATGTAAAGAAAACTGACAAACACCAATGCGCGAAAGAAGACAAACTGTGCATATAAAAATAATTCTGAGAGAATTTAGAATTAAAAATAATTCTAAAGAATCCTTGAAAATAGGTTGTACAATCATTTCAGAGTAGTGGTGAATAAAGTTATCCACACCAGTTCAGGAGCCTGATGGTTATAGGGTATTAACTTTTTTTGAACCTGGTGATGTGGGACCAAAGGCACCTGTACCTCCTCCCTGATGGTAGTAGCAAGAGGACAGCATGGACTGAATGGTGTGTTTGTGGTGGTGGGGGGGGGTGTTGTCCTTGATGATGATGAATGCTTCTTTTTTGTGGCATTGTTCTTTGCAGATGTTCTTAATGGTGGTGAGGGCTTTGCCTGTGATAGACTGTGCTGTACCCATCACTTTCATGTAGACCTTTCCATTCTTGGGCATTTGTGTTTTCATACCAGGCTGTGATGCAAGTAGTTACGACACTCTCCACTGTGCATCTATAGAAGTTTGTCAAAACTTTAAGTGACATGCTGAATCTACACAGACTTCTAAGGAAGTAGAAGTGCTGTTGTGCCTTCTTTGTGATGTAACTCTTCCTGTTAATTTATTATGGTGACTAAGGATTTGCACAGAGTGATCTGATGTTTCAAAGTCTGCTTTGTGAGACTTTGTACACCCATCTCAGAAAATTTATTTTTCGGTCATTAGAATCATTGCTTCTGCAATTCCCCAATCGATGTCACATGTTGGAGCTTCTGCATTTCTCAAATATAAAGGAAGTGTAAAAGCTGAATTTGCACTTCTTCCCTGTCAAAAGAGTTGAAGCAATGCCTGACGGTAACTCCTATTAGGGCTAAGATTAACCATTTTAGGATGGCACTGGTGTAGCTCTGCGACTACTTGTTCATGGGAAATAAAACAAAGAAAACAACTAAATACTTTATTAATCACATATCTACAAGTAAGCAATCACAGCAAACCATAGCCTGTAACCTCCCTGTTGGAGTTGAGCATTTGTACGACCTGGCATTTTTGCGGTGTGAAAGGGAATCTTGAAGACCCAGGACGGTTGTGGCAAAGTGTTTATGGGCTGAATTGGAGGTGGCGGGGTTCAGGCTGAGAAGAGGGGAATAAGCCAATGTTTGGCTATTGCTGGAGTGGACCTGGAGGCGACTCGATGCGGCAGAGACAGAGTCACGGCGGAGCCCGGGCTCGAAAGCGAGGCAACACCTGAGGTTTGATTGATTTAAGTGCTGAGCCAAATTGGAAAGGTAGGATACGGACTGAATCATGGCCCATGAGCATAGCAAAGCGTCAGGGCCTGAGTCCAAGAGCAAGCATTGACCAGGGGTTTGGATGATTTAAGCACCAGGCAAGATTGTAAAGGTCAGGGCGTGAGGCCGAAGGCAAAGGATGGGTCAGTCTGCTCGCTGCTCTGGGAATTTTACTCATCTTTGCACTGAACTGAAGCAGAGGCCTGCAGCTAATGGGCTTCTGTGGATTCACTTTTGTGAACTTCAGTTCTGAATGCTATTTGCTTACTTTTATTGTTTGCATGATTTGTTTTTTTTCTCTCTCTGCACATTGGGTGTTCGACGGTCTACTTTTGTTTTAATGGCCATTGGGTTTCATTGTTTTATGGCTTCCTGTAAGGAGACAAATCTCAAGATTGTATAATGTATACTGTACATACTTTGATAATAAACTTTGAACTTTGATCTAGGTGTGTAGTGCACATGCATATACTAAATGTAACATATGCAAATTTTATGCTTCTAGGTTGTTTTCTTACTGTTCTATTTCATTAGAATGTGATAGGCGCAGTTTTTGTTTGCCTCATAGGTAAGAAATTTGGAAAATTGGTAAAAATGTTTTATCAAGAAGTTCCCTGGACAGTAAATTAGTGTGCATTTCAGTTCAAATCTAGACCCATTTACATTAAAATTGAATTGCCGTGGTCTGTCTGTGAACTGTGGAGAAAACAATTGTAATAGGTCATACAGTTAAGGTTCATTTTCTCAACAACACTGAGTGGTCTGCAGGAAAATGTGTGCCACAGTCCAAGCCACTATTTGTGGACAAATGCAGACTGCATTTGTATTCTATGTATTTCCATCTCCAGTCTCTGAACATATGCATTAGTTCAAATGGAAAGAGAATAGGACATAAGGGTGTCAAATATTATAGGCAGAAGGCAGGAGAATGGAATTGAAAGAGAGAATGGTAGGTGAGACTAGAACTAGGGGACATAGCCGCAACATTCAGGGGATTAAATTTAGGATGAAGATGAGGAGGAACTGCTTTTCCCAGAGATTGGTGAATCTGTGGAAATCTCTGCCCAATGAAGCAGTGGAGGCTACCTCAGTAGATATATTTAAGACAAGGTTGGATAGATTTTTGCATAGTAGGAGAATTAAGGGTTATGGGGAAAAGGCAAGTAGGTGGAGATGATACCAGAGCCACAACATCGCCTTTATTTCCTGCAGAGCATGAAGAAAGCTCACCTCTGCCCCGGGTACTGACGGACTTTTACCGCTGTACCATTAAGAGCATACTCACCAACTGCATCTCAGTGTGGTATGGCAATTGTCTTGTATCGGACTGCAAAGCACTCCAGCGTGTGGTGAAAACTGCCCAGCGGATTATCAGCACCCAATTGCCCACCATTGAGAACATCTACCATAAGCGCTGCCTGGGCAGGGCGAAAAGCATTATCAGGGATGCATCTCACCCTAACCATGGACTTTTTACTCTCGTTCCATCCGGTAGGTGCAACAGGAGCCTCTGCTCCTGCACCAGCAGGCACAGGAAGAGCTTCTTCCCTGAGGCTGTGACCCTGCTGAACCTCACATCACAGCGCTGAGCAGTATTGCACCCGTATTGTACTGTCTCAGTACTTCTATATTTGTGTGCTGTAGCACTTTTTTTTATTCGCAGTTATTTTGTAAATAACACTATCCTTTGCATTTCTGGTCAGATGCTAAATGCATCACATTGGCTTTGTATCTGTGCTCGGCACAATGACAATAAAGTTGAATCTAATCTAATCTAATCAGCCTTGATCTTATGAAATGGCAGAGCAGGCTCCACGGGCCAGATGGCCTACTCCTGCTCCTATTTCTTATGTTCTTACGTAAATCAACCATGATCAATTGTTGGAGCAGACTCAATGGGCCAAATGGCACAATTCTGCCCCCATGTCTTATGGTCATATGAACCTAAATTTAACATCAAATAAAATGAAGGTCAAGGAGATTCTATAAGAGGTTGCCCTTTCTTATACACTTTGTACCTCCTCCAGAGCCTCAATATCCTTAAAGAAATGTGATGTGAATTATTAATTGTTTGAATATATGGTGCACTATGTTTCTTAGACAGTGATTTTATCAATATAATCCAAAACTACACTGGCCTTTTTTTCCCAGACCACTTCCTATGTACTTTTATTATTCTCTCTGGAACCCCTCGTCAGTTACTACACATTATATTGAATTTTCCTTGTACTAGACCACAGGTTCCTTAAGGTCATTATAGACAGGGAGTGGTAATGGGGACAAACTCCCAATGATGTTTGACTCAAGTAGCCTCTGACAATCAAGTCCAGCTCCTTGTCTTCACACATGACTTAGCTACTAAACCTCGCAGAACCGTTCCTACTTACAGGAGAAGGGGCAAAGGTGGGTTACTGACACCTTAAAACCAATTGCTTCAAGCAGATAGGCTCCTCAGCTGCGGTTGGCAGCTCATCTAGGAATAGGAAAAGCCTGATCTCAAATCTGCACTTCATTGTGGCTATACCCAACCATGAGGAAGGCTTTGGGAGTAAACCCTGAAGAAAATTCCAAGCTGGAGTCCCAAAGGCAGTCCTGCATTGAGTTCAAAGCTGACTGACAACTCCTGCAATGCTGCTGGTGCCAAACTGTATCGGTCCCAGCTGTTCCTTTGGATTTATCAGCTAAATGGAGAGAGGAAGCCTGCTACTTGGGCAACAGCTCGATCTTGATATCATACTGCCCTGGCCTTATATTACGGAGGCAGCTGGGATGCAACGTCCATAGCTGACCACAAACAACAGAGGGCCTCACACCACATGAAAGTGCATTCTTTATTTCGGATGCATGTCCTCTATAACTTAGACAGCATCAGCATATAGCCTTGAATGACTCATTTTGGTTTTTTTCCCACAGCAACAAAAAAGACAATGAACGGTTCCATTTTAATTTGCATATTCAGTGATTCCAATCATTGCAGTGGAGAGGATGGTACGAAGAAGCAAATGACTAATTTTTAATTCTTCAAATCAAAGCCTTACAGTCTGCAAAAAAAAAGATGTAATGGTATTTCAGTTTTGTGAATAACTAGCAATGAAGGTAGTGCTTTTCAGAGCAGATATTGTTAAGGGTCAAAATCATGGAGCGTCTCATCAGGGTAAATGAGGAGAAGCCATTTCAGTTGTCTAAGTATTGCTAAGTGGGGAATTCAAATTACAGAAACGTTTAAGGGACTTCTTGGGAACGTGAGAGAAAAAATATTTGCAGAAATCAAATCTGCTCTGGGGTCCTCTGCCTGAAAGAATAAATTGCTGTTTCTATTATAATATTCAAGGGGAATTGGATAAATACTTGACAAGGGAAATACAACATGGTTATGGAAGAAGAGCAATTAAGTAGGACTAATTGGCTCGTTCTTCCAAATAGCTGCTGGAGGCGATGTGGACTATTTTCCTACTGTTCTCCTTGAGCTTTGATGTACTTGATTTCTCAAATAGTATTCGAGCAGTTTGTTCATGCAATAGTTATATTTTCTGTACTGGGAATGCCAATATTCTTCGGAAGATAACTGGTTTCTGAGAAAATCTGAAATGCTAAAGGAAACATGATGTTATCAAAGAAAAATGAGAAATAAATTAAATTCATAGTCATTCACTTTAGAATCCTTGCGTGTCTGTAAATGTACCAATGTGCTGCAATCTTTTCCCCCTGATGTGAGCAAAGCAAATTTCAAATGTTCCAGGTATCAAAATAAGAATCACTGACATACGTTGTGAAATTTGTTGCCTTGTAGCAGGAGTACTGTGCAAGACATAAAAGTTACTACAACTTACAATAACTAAATAATTACTGCAAGGCAATTCTCATTGGTTCACAGATGGCTCAAAAGTCTGATGGCAGAGGTGCAGGAGCTGTTCCTAAATTTTGAGTCTGGGTCTTCAGGATCTTATTGTTACAAGGGAGCATTTGGGAGCAGACCAAAGTGCAGGACACAAACAGGGAGGTAGCATTAACAGAAGTGTGTTTAGTAATAGTTGCTGGGGGCGAGGTTAGAATGCTTACACGGACAGGATGCGGGATAACAAATAGGAGGAGCTTCGACACGGAGCTTGGACTTGGAGCCTGAAATTGGACTCGGACTCGGACTCGGACTCACAGAATACTCAACTCGGAGTAGCGGCCAACGGCCGAACCTACTCAGCTGTAAACGAGACGACCAAAGCAAACAACAATAGACAATCCATATCTTGACACGCAGTAGCTCATGAAGCGGCAAACGGCCAGAAATCACTCAGCTGGACACAAAGAGTCAGAATTCCTAACTTGGAGTAGCAGCAAACGGCTGAACCTACTCAGCTGGAAATGAGACAACTAACCCAAACAATGACTAACAATACGAATCTTGACACGGAGTAGCTCATGAAGCAGCAAACGGCCGGCAATCACTTAGCTGGACACGAAGAGACAGAATTTCCAACTCGGAGTAGCAGCAAATGGCCTTCCTACTCAGCTGGAAACGAGATGACAAAAACCAAACAATGACAGTCCACTTAAATCTTGGCTCGGAGTGACGGCAATTAGCCAGCAAATCTCAGCCGGACATGAAAACGACAGAATTCGCATCTTGACTCTAATGCGACAAAACGGCCGGCAGCTCAGCTGGACACGAAAACGACTGAATTCACTAAGCAGCCACAGGCACCGAAGCAACTTAGAGTCCACGATTCTTGGCGGCTCCAGGACGAGCATAGCCATACTGGCTACGGTGACAAACCAGCAGTGAGTAGATGTAAGCTGGAGTTTTACGCTGCCGGTTCAGATGAGGATCAGTTGTCCTAATCATGGAGCCCAGTGGAACACGGGGAAAAGGAAATTAACCGAAATGAGGAGTCAACAGACCAGACCGTGACACTTACAGCTCCTTCCGCATAGTAGTAAAGAGAAGAGGGCATGTCCTGCATGGTGAGGACCCTTATTGACGGATGCCACATTCTTGAGGCACCGCCTTTTGACATTGTCTTTGATGGAGGGGTGGGCTGTGCTACTCTGAGTCTACAGCCGCCTGCAGTCTCTTCCGATCGTACATATTACAACCTCCAGACCAGGCACTGATGCAACCACTCAGAGTACTCTCCACTGTACATCGCAGAGAATTTCAGGAATCTTTGTTTGAATGCTTATTAAATTATTGGCTATGCCTAGTTTTAAGATATCTGAAGGGGTAACTGCTCAAAACCCAAGGTTTAGACAAAGCGACGGGCACTTTTGATCAATATCACCCTGATCTATGTAGAAACATCTACCTATCTAAATTTTGTTTCCTAAAATCCAAATTCAAACAAATTAACAGTTTTGGAAGCCAGTTCCTCTTACTAGTCCAATTAAGTCCAGAACCTACTTGAGTTGCATCGAACTGCTGGAATTCCCATTGGCTGCAGCATGGAAGATTCTCCTCACTGCATCCTCAAAAACCTGATTATTGGATGGACTCCGTGTACCGTTACGGTTTTGAGATTGCCTCAAAGGGAAGTGAAATATTTATAACAAATTATGTTAGAGTCCTTACACCATGTTCAGTGGCTTCAAATCAAACCGAACGAAAATATCTATGGCATTTACTTATTTGTGGAACTGATGTCAAAACAGAAACAGGTGGACGAACAGAGGCAGTCCTGACCGTAGTATTAAGGATATACCTTCCTCATAACATTTTTTTTTCCCAACCACATCTCTGGGTGGCTTGTATCTTTCACCCAGTAATCCAGGTTAACATAGACTTTTTCAGTATTGACCAGAAGATGCCCTCCTCCAACATCAGAAACTAAGTTCCCAAGTCACTGCTTTACAACATCAGGGCGTTTGCATTTCTCAGCTGTGATGAGTATTGTGTAATCCACCCTGAAATATAGAAAATTAGTTGCACAATGTTGGTAGCCAAACCACAAGATCATTATACAACCATTTTCATTTGTTTTGTTTGGCGTGGAGAGATGTAACATGACTTACAGAGATCTTCAAGCGTGCATCACAAGAAACATTTATCACAAATTCCAGGTAGTTAGCTTTGCTACTATAAATGGATATGTGGAATAACTCTGTCCACACTCACAGTCTTTCTTGCTTTAGTTCTGATTTGGGGTGGGTTGAGATCATGTCCACTATAATTACGCATTGCTGGGTTGGTATTTACACACTGTATAATCTAGTGGAAGATACGGTTCCTCTATATTGAAAGCAGAAAGAGTGTTGCATCATTTAATTATGCAGGTAAAAAAATCCAGTTTTGGAAAAACTATTGTTTGATATTCTGTCCTTCTTGTAAGTCTAAAAAAAAGTATTAAAATAGTGCAGCAAGTAGACAATGTGGAGTGTGAATTTTCCCACTGAGACTGTGTGCGATTTTCTCCAGGTGCTCAGGTTTTCTCCCACATCCCGAAAAAAAGGTGAGGTTGATATGTTAATTGGCCATTGTATGTTGTGCTTCATGTGCAGTTGAGTGATAGAACCTGGGAGGCTGCGGATGGAAGTACGTGGAGAATAAAATGGGCTCTTGATGTTTGGCTCAAACTCAGTGAGTTGAAAGATCTGTTTCCATGCTGTGTGCTTGAATAATTGAGGAGAGGCAAAAAAGTTAGAAATGCTCCTCAAAACGGTCTGATGAAGCTGTAGAAGAGAAAGGCAGGGGCAGGAAGAGGGTGGAGGGGCAGAGAAAGAGTGGAGGAGCAGAGAGAGAGGACAGAGCGAGAGAAGTTGGAGGGGGCAGGAGAGTGTGTGTGTATAGAGGGAGAGGCAGAAAAGGATAGGAAAATAGAGGATAGAAGGAGAGAGAGAAGGGGCAGGAGGAGAGGGAAAGGGAGGTGAAGGGAGAGAGGGGAGAGAGAGAGAGAAGGGAGAGACGGAGGGAGGGGAAGAGGTACACTGAGAGGGTGGGGGAGGATGCAGGTGAAAAGTGGAATCTCAAGGAACAACACCTCATTCTCCATCTGGGGATGTTGCAGCTTTCCATACCGAGTTACAGAATTCTTCAATTTTACATAACATCCTTTTTCATCCTGTCTAAGACATATCTTTATTGCTTTTTCTTTCTGTACATATGCTGGCCTGCTGGGCATGTCCTAGTAGACCAGAAATACATTAGCAATTGTTTAACAGTCACAGTGGCTTAATCTGATCCCACCTATTACATGATTTACCCAATGGGAGACATCCCTTTGTTTCATCCATCACCCTCCCCTACATTCAAAACTCAGGCCCGATGAAGAGTCCCTCATCCGAAATGTAAACTATTTCTCTTTCTCCTTTCACAGATGCTGCTTGAACTGTTGAGTTTTTCTAGGATTTTCTATTTTTTGTTTTTACATTTGATGCCTAATTTTTTTTTTATCACCCTTGGGTAAATCTGGCCTGCTGGGTTCATCCTACGACCTTTGCTATTTACAATACAGAACAAAGACCCATAATTCTAATGTGCTGGTAATTGTTATCATTAAGCCATTTTGACTCAACACATCTTACACATGCAGGGTTTCACCCCGAAGCATTGATAATTCCTTTCCTCCCACAGATGCTCCTTGATCTGCTGAACTTTTCCAGCAGATATTTTGTTGCTCCATATTCCAGTACCTATAGTGTCTTGTGTTACCAAAAACACTTCCTTTCTTCTTCATCTGTTTCCCCAACCTCCTCTCCTTTTGAAAAGCAACTTGTTTCTCTCTCCTTCTCATTTCTGATAAAGGGACAAAGACCCAAAGCACTGACTCTTTCCACAGAATTACCTGCTGAATTTTCCCAGCACTTTCTGAAAAGATGAAGAGTCTTGATTCGAAACATAGACTGTCCATTTTCCTTCACAAATGCTACCTTGCCCACTGAGTTTCTCCAGCATCTTGTTTTCCAGCTCCCAGCATCTGAGGTATCTTGTGCCTCTGCTTTTAAACAAGATGTCAAGTCTTTGGGGTTTAAGAGTGAAGATGGAGCATGGGGATGGGAGCAGGAAAGAGGATAATGGTAATGGAGGCTCTGTTTTGGGGAAAGCGGAAGATGGAAACAGGGAGCTGTTGGGGGATTGGGTATGAGTAAGGGAATAAAGAGGAAGAATGACTAATACTAGGAGTATCAAAACAGTTTTATAATTCATCATCTCATGTTCAGACTGTTAATTGCCCAATGAACACAAAACATTCAAATTTCTTTACGTTGCATAAATTACAAAATTTACCTTTCAGCATTTTGCAGTAACTGAAGTTTCACCAAATTTATGTATAGATAATTTACTTGACATTTCATCTTGCACATAGAACAATATGAGGTTGTGCAAGATTTAAGAGAAGTTTATATTATTGTTACAAACCTGTATGAAGCAATAATGAAGTAAAACTGTAATACCAACAACACTCTACAAAGCCTAACTGCAGAAGGTACAGTCTGTACCCTAGATATTGAAGCACCTTCAATAACTCCAAAAGACTGAAGTTGGGTAAAATACTGACAGGCTTTTATTCGCTGTACAATACGACCTCCATGGTGAGTGTCTGCCCCGGACTGAGGGGGAGGGGCAAGGCAGTATCACCTGTATTCAGGAATCTGTGGGAGGAGCCACAGGGGCAGTCTGCAGAGAGGCGTGTCCAGACAGTTAACCCAGTTACAACATATACATATGGTTTATCACATTTACCCCTCCTATTTTTTAAAAAGAGTCCCACGGGGTGAAGTGTCTGACAATATTTAAAGCAAGTATATTTACAGGTCAAGTGTATCAGGCGGTCGAGTCAGTCGCTGTGATCTACGTAGCACCGGTGGTGATTGCATCGGCGACGGCGGTTGTGCTGGCTCCGGCCTGACTTCAGGTGCCAGCACGTTAGGCGTTGGTAATCCCTCGTGCGTGTGCGTCGCGCCCGGTATGGGAGTGTCGTGTGGTGTCTGTGTAGGGTTTGGAGTGCGCAGTGTCTCGTGGGTACATACATTGGTGGGTACGGGGTCAATAGTCACCACGGAGTTTTCAGGGTAGGGGCCCAGTGCCCCTGCGGGTGCCAGGTCGCGGATGGAGACCGTGTCCTCCCGCCCATCAGGTAAAACCACATAGCCATACTGGGGGTTCGCATGAAGTAAGTGAACCCTCTCGACCATCGGGGAGTATTTATTGCTCCTCGCATGTTTCCAGAGCAGCACTGGCCCCGGGGATGTCAGCCAAGTTGGTAGGGTGGTCCCAGTGGTCGACCTTCTGGCAAAAGAAAAGAGCCGCTCATGAGGGGTGGTATTGGTGGCCGTGCATAACAAGGAGCGGATGGAGTGGAGTGCCTTGAGAAGGACCTCCTGCCAGTGGGAGACCAGCAGTCCCTTTGACCTGAGGGCTAAGAGTGTGGCTGTCCACACTGTGCCATTCTCCTTCTCCACCTGTCCATTCCCCTGGGGATTATAGCTCGTGGTCCTACTAGTTGCAATTCCCCTAGCCAGTAGATATTGGCGCAGCTCGTCACTCATAAACGAGGACCCTCTGTCACTGGATATAGCATGGGTATCCGAACAGAGTGAAGAGCCTGCGCAGGGCTTTTATAACTGAAGTGGTAGTGGTGTCGGGGCAGGGGATGGCAAAGGGGAACCGCGAGTACTCATCGATAACGTTAAGAAAGTACACATTGCAGTCGGTGGAGGGAAGGGGGCCCTTAAAGTCAACACTCAGTCGCTCAAAGGGGCGGGTGGCCTTGATTAGTTGTGCCCTTTTGGGTCGGTAGAAGTGTGGTTTGCACTCTGTGCAGACTTGGCTGTCCCTGGTCATCGTCCTGATCTCCTCAAAGGAGTAAGGCAGGTTCCGGGCTTTCACCAAGTGGAAAAGCCGGGTGATCCCCGGGTGGCAAAGATCTACATGTAGGGCGTATAGCCGGTCGATCTGCGCGCTGGCACACGTTCCCCGGGATAGGGCATCGGAGGGCTCGTTGAGCTTCCCAGGCCTGTACATGATGACATAGTTGAAGGTGGAGAGTTCAATTCTCCACCTCAGAATTTTATTGTTTTTGATTTTGCCCCGCTGTTGGTTACTAAACATGAATGCGACTGAGCGCTGGTCAGTTAGCAGGGTGAACCTTTTGCCAGCGAGGTAGTACCTCCAGTGCCTAAGAGCTTCCACTATGGCCCGGACCTCTTTCTCCACTGCGGAGTGCCGAATTTCAGGGCCTTGAAGAGTACGGGAGAAGAACGCCACTGGTCTTCCTGCCTGGTTGAGGGTAGCAGCCAGTGCAAAGTCAGAGGCGTCACTCTCCACTTGGAAGGAAATGGACTCATCCACCACATGCATTGCTGCTTTGGCAATGTCCCCTTTTATGCGGCTGTAGGCCGCGCGGGGCTTGGCTGAGAGGGGGAATGTGGTGAACTTGACCAGGGGGCAGGCCTTGTCTGCGTAGTTTGAGACCCATTGGGTGTAATATGAAAAGAAGCCCAGGCACCTTTTGAGGGCTCTGAGGGTGTTGGCAAGAGGGAGTTCCAACAGGGGCGCCTACGGTTGGGGTCAGGGTCAATGTCTCCATTCTCCACGACACACCCAAGGATAGCAAGTCGGGTGGTTCCGAATACACACTTGTCCTTGTTATAGGTGAGGTTGAAAGCTTTGGCCGCTTGGAGAAATTTTTGGAGGTTGTTGTGATCCTGCTGGTCGTGACCGCAGATGGTGATGTTATCCAGATATAGGAACGTGGCCTTCAGTTGGCACTGGTCCACCATCCGGTCCATCGCCCTCTGAAAGACAGATACACCATTCGTGACACCGAAGGGGACGCGCAGGAAGTAATAAAGCCTGCCATCCGCCCCGAAGGCGTTGTAAGGGCGGTCCTCTCGGCGGATAGGGAGCTGATGGTAAGTGGATTTTAGGTCTATGGTCGAGTACACCTTGTACTGTGCTATCTGATTGACCATATCCGCGATGCAGGGTAGAGGGTACGCGTCGAGCTGCGTGAACCTATTGATGGTCTGGCTATAGTCCACAACTGTCCTATTCTTCTCCCCGTTCCGAACAATGACCACCTGCGCCCTCCAAGGACTTGTGCTTGCCTCAATGACCCCCTCCCTGAGCAGCCGCTGCACCTCCGACTTAATGAAAGCTCTGTCCCCCGCGCTGTACCTCCTGCTTTTAGTTACAGTCGGGGGTCAGGTAGGTGAACAGTGGTGGGGGAGGGATCTTGAGGGTGGAGAGGCCGCAAGTGGCGTCGGTAGTGCGGCAGTTGGCATGGTGTTGGGTAGGATGCTCGGGTCGGTGTGTGTGTGTGGTCAGTAGCGGGGTACGTGACATATCTCTACAAAACTGGGGATTTACAACAGTAATTGGTGGGAGGGGCCCATCATACTCCATTGTCATGCTTTTCAGGTGGCTCTGGAAGTCGAGCCCCAGTAGCACAGGGGCACACAGTTGAGGCAAGACTAGTAATGTAAAGTCTCGATATTCTGTGCCCTGCACCACTAGCGTCGCTACACAGCGCCCCCCGGATGTCTGTTGTATGCGACCCGGAGGCCATGGTGACCCTCTGACTTACCGGCCGTAGCATGAGTCCACAATGCTGCACTGTGTCCGGGTGGATAAAACTCTCCGTGCTGCCTGTGTCAAACAGGCAGCTTGTCCTGCGCCCCTCCACCAGGATGTCCATCATCGACCTTGCGACCAGGCGGGGAGCGCTTCAGTCGAGGGTAGCGAGGGTTGAATCGCTGTCTTGGTCCAGCGTGGTGGGGTGCCCCGTGAGCACCCGTTGGTTGTAGGCGGTGGGAGGTGGCGCCGACCATGTTGGCCGCCCCCATGTCTCGCACGTGGTGGCGGTGTGCAGGGAAGATGGTGGCAGGCAAGATGGCGACCCCCATGCCCCCATGTCTCGCATGTAGTGGCAGCGTGCAGGGATGATGGTGACCCCCATGTCTCGCACGTGGCGCTGCTCGATCTGGCTCACCGTTGGGATTTACAGAGCTTGGTGAAGTGCCCCTCTTTCCACAGCTGGAGCAGGTAGCTTCTCGGGCCAGGCAGCGTTTCCGGGGGTGCTTCTCGAGTCCGCAGAAGTAGCAATTCGTGGACTCGCGACTGGCAGCAGCTGAGGTCGATTTGCCGGCAGGTTGCAGGGTCTGCGGCGTCCTTGAGGTCATCCGGGGATCACATACCTGGAGAGCCTCAGAGTTGTGCAGAGCGGCCTCCAGTGTGTTGGCCAGCTCAATCGCCGAACGTAAGGTAAGATCAGCTTTTTCCAACAGCCGTTGGCGCACATACACTGACTTGGTCCCTGTGATGAAGGCTTCTCTCATTAGAAGCTCTGCATGCTATCCTGCCGTCAGTTCCTGGCAGCCGCAGACCTGCACAAGCGTCTGTAGTGCCTGGACAAACTCAGCACTTGATTCCCTGGGCCGCTGGTGCCGTGTTGCTAAATGATGTCACGCGTAGACACTGTTTATCGGCCGCAGGTATAGTCCTTTGAGTGCGCTCATTGTGCCATCGTAGCTCGGCTGGTCTCTGATAATCGAGTAGACCCATGGATTGACCCTGGAGAGTAGAATGCTGCGCTTCGCTCTGGAGTCAGTCACTGCAATCGCCTCTAGGTATGATTCGAAGCAAGCCAGCCAGAGTTCAAAAGTGTTTCCAGCTTCAGGTGTTCGCGGGACGAGCTCTAACTTGTCGGGTCTCAGTGCACGTTCCATGCTTTAAAATTACTGCGAATAAAATTGATGCACCTTCAATAACTCCAAAAGACTGAAGTGGGGTAAATACTGAAAGGCTTTTGTTCGCAGTAAAATATGACGCAGTAAAGTATGCTGATTGTCTGCCCCTGGACTGAGGAGGAGGAGCAAGGCGGAATCACCTTTATACAGGGGTCTGTGGGAGAAGCCACAGGCGTAGTCAGCAGAGGGGCATGTCCAGACAGTTAACCCAGTTACAACATATATGATTTACCACAGCTATGCACCTCCTTTTTTCTCTTAACCGGTGACTCAATATCTCTTTAAAAACCACAGTTCCCTACACTTGTTATTTTTAACCTTTTGTTCTGGCAGGCACATACAAGCTTTCTACTCTCAAATTTTGCTTTTGGAGATCTCCCACTTTCCAAGTTCACCTTTTCCAGAAACAGCATGTCCCAGTCCACACCTGCCAGATCATTTCTGATACCATCAAAATTGGCCTATCTCCAATTTAGAATCTTAACCACCGGGCCAGACCGATCCTTTTGCATAATTACTTTGAATCTAATGGCATTATGTACACTGGATGCAAAGTGTTCCCGTGCACAAACTTCTGTCACCTTCCCCATCTCATTCCCTGATAGTAGTCTCTCATTGGGATTTCTACGATGAAGAAAATTTTGCTGAATACATTTGACAAACTCTATCCCACCTTGGGATTCCCAGTATGTGGAAAGTTAAAATCATCGACTATAAGAGCTTTATGTTCGTTGCACAGTCTGCCAAACTTCACTCATTAGGTCACACACTAATGTAATTCCTGCTTGAAGCAGAATCCATTTTGCTTAGTTATTCTTCCAAAATACACATACATCTTTAATTTACTAGCTATTGCATAGAGATCAGTTATAGACCATATCTGGCTACATAACTACGGACTCACTCTAAGTGCCCACCTCATTAGTAGTGATCAAAGCCAGAAGAATCAGGATGTGGAGTTCATTTACAGTATTGATCAACATCTGATATACATTTTAAAAGGCTGCCAATCTCACGTATTTGGGAGTAAACTGCAGTTTGTGGTATTGAAACAGCAATAAAAATTTGAGTCAAACAGCAAGTGCTTGAGGAGGAAGGCAAATGCATTAATTACCGAGGACAAGGTCCCTGCGCAGTGCAGATCTTCACAGTCAAGGCGTCCATCCTGAACTGGTGGTCGGAACATGAAGCACCTTCAATAACTCCAAAAGACTGAAGTTAGGTAAAATACCGAAAGGCTCTTATTCGCTGTACAATACGACCTCCATGGTGAGTGTCTGCCCCTGGACTGAAGAGGCAAGGTGAAACACCTTTAGATGGGAAACTCTGGGAGGAGCCACAGGGGCAGTCAACAGAGGGGCGTGTCCAGACAGTTAACCCAGTTACAACATATATATGGTTTACCACATTCACCCCTTTTTTTAAAAAGAGTCCCGCGGGGTGAAGTGACTGACAATATTTAAAACAGGTATATTTACAGGTCAAGTGTATCAGGCAGTCGAGTCCGTCGCTGTGATCTACGTAGCACCGGTGGTGATTGCATCGGCGACGGCGGTTGTGCTGGCTCCGGCCTGACTTGAGGTGCCAGCACGTTAGGCGTTGGTAATCCCTCGTGCGTGTACGTCGCGCCCGGTATGGGAGTGTCGTGTGGTGTCTGTGTAGGGTTTGGAGTGCGCGGTGTCTCGTAGGTACATACATCGGTGGGTACGGGGTCAATAGTCACCACAGAGTGTTCAGGGTAGGGGCCCGGTGCTCCTGCGGGCACCAGGTCGCGGATGGAGACCGTGTCCTCCCGCCCATCAGGTAAAACCACATAGCCATACTGGAGGTTCGCATGAAGTAAGTGAACCCTCTTGACCATCAGGGAGGATTTATTGCTCCTCGCATGTTTCTGGAGCAGCACTGGCCCTGGGGGCGTCAGCCAAGTGGGTAGGGTGGTCCCAGTGGTCGACTTTCTGGGAAATAACAAGAGCCGCTTATGATGGGTGGCTTTGGTGGCTGTACATAACAGGGAGCAGATGGAGTGGAGTGCCTCGGGAAGGACCTCCTGCCAGCGGGAGACTGGCTGACCTGAGGGCTAAGAGTGTGGCTTTCCACACTGTGCCCTTCCCCTTCTCCACCTGTCCATTCCCCCGGGGTTTATAGCTCGTGGTCCTACTAGTTGCAATTCCCCTAGCCAGCAGATATTGGCGCAGCTCGTCACTCATAAACGAGGACCCTCTGTCACTGTGGATATAGCATGGGTATCCAAATAGAGTGAAGAGCTTGCGCAGGGCTTTTATAATTGACGTGGTAGTGGTATTGGGGCAGGAGATGGCGAAGGGGAACCATGAGTACTCGTTGATAACGTTAAGAAAGTACACATTGCGGTCGGTGGAGGGAAGGGGGCCCTTAAAGTCAACACTCAGTTGCTCAAAGGGGCGGGTGGCCTTGATGAGTGGTGCCTTTTCGGGTCGGTAGAAGTGCAGTTTGCACTCTGCGCAGACTTGGCAGTCCCTGGTCATCGTCCTGATCTCCTCAAAGGAGTAAGGCAGGTTCCGGGCTTTCACAAAGTGGAAAAGCCGGGTGACCCCCGGGTGGCAAAGATCTACATGTAGGGCATATAACCAGTCGATCTGTGAGCTGGTGCACGTTCCCCGGGATAGGGCATCGCAGGGCTCGTCGAGCTTCCCAGGCCTGTACATGATGTCATAGTTGAAGGTGGAGAGTTCGATTCTCCACCTCAGAATTTTATCATTTTTGATTTTGCCCCGCTGTTGGTTACTAAACATGAATGTGACTGAGTGCTGATCAGTTAGCAGGGTGAACCTTTTGCCAGTGAGATAGTGCCTAATAGCTTCCACTATGGCCTGGGCCTCTTTCTCTACCGCGGAGTGCCGAAGTTCAGGACCTTGAAGGGTACGGGAGAAGAACGCCACTGGTCTTCCCGCCTGGTTGAGGGTAGCAGCTAGTGCAAAGTCAGAGGCGTCACTCTCTACTTGGAAGAGGATGGACTCATCCACCGCATGCATTGCTGCTTTGGCAATGTTCCTTTTTATGCGGCTGAAGGCTGCACGGGTCTCAGCTGAGAGGGGGATTGTGGTGGACTTGACCGGGGGCGGGCCTTGTCTGCGTAGTTAGAGACCCATTGGGCGTAATATGAAATGAAGCCCAGGCACCTTTTGAGGGCTCTGAGGGTGTTGGCAAGAGGGAGTTCCAACAGGGGACGCATACGGTCAGGGTCAGGGCCAATGACTCCATTCTCCACAACACACCTAAGGACAGCAAGTCGGGTGGGCCCGAATACACACTTGTCCTTGTTATAGGTGAGGTTGAGAACTTTGGCCGCTTGGAGAAATTTTCTGGAAACGCTTCAGCGAATAGACCCGTAGACTGACCCTGGAGAGCAGAACTCTGCACTTCACTACAGGGTCGGTTGCTTTAATCTCCTCTAGGTATGCTTCAAAGCAGGCCAGCCAGAGTTCGAAAGCGTTTCCAGCTTCAGGCGTTTGCGGATCGGGGTCTAATTTGTCAGGTCTTAGTGTGTGTTCCATGCTTTAAAATGTACAGCGAATAAAACTGAAGCACCTTCAATAACTCCAAAAGACTGAGGTTAGGTAAAATACCGAAAGGCTTTTATTTGCTGTACAATACGACCTCCATGGTGAGTGTCTGCCCCCAGACCGAGGGGGAGGGGCAAGGCAAAACACCTTTACACCCCTGTGGTTCCTCTGCGGGAGGAACCACAGGGGCAGTCAGCAGAGGGGCGTGTCCAGACAGTTAACCCAGTTACAACATATATATGGTTTACCACAGAACATTTCCAGACTCTCTTCAGCGTCAACCGCACGGTCCAGGACTCAGCAATTCATCGCATCCCACAACAGCCAGAGCAAACAGAAATGGACAATATTCCAACCCTAGAAGATACTGTCAAGACCATAGAGCAGCTGAAAAGTGGCAAGGCAGCGGGAGTTGATATAATCCCACCTGAGATTTGGAAGCATGGGGGCACAGCGTTACACACCATACTCCACGAGTTCTTTGTCTGCTGCTGGGAACAAGGTAAACTACCACAGGACCTCCGTGATACAGTCATCATCACCCTGTCTAAGAACAAGGGGGAGAAGTCTGACTGCTCCAGCTACCGGGGGATAACTCTTCTCTCTATCGCAGGAAAAAGCCTCGCAAGAGTACTCCTAAACAGATTGGTGCCCGTCCTTACAGAAGAACACCTCCTAGAGAGCCAGTGTGGCTTCAGAGCCAACAGGAGCACCACCGACATGGTATTTGTTCTCAGGCAGCTCCAAGAGAAATGTAAGGAACAGAAAAAGGGATTGTATGTGATGTTTGTCGACCTTACTAAAGCGTTCGACATGGTAAGCAGGGAAGGTCTGTGGCAAATCATGGAACGACTGGGATGCCCCCCCAAAGTTCCTCAGCATGGTCATCCAGCTACATGAAGATCAGAGTGGCCAAGCCAGACACAACAACGACCTCTCAGAACCCTTCCCAATCGGCAACGGAGTAAAGTAAGGCTGTGTCCTCGCACCGACTCTCTTCGCCATCTTCTTCAGCATGATGCTCGAAAGGGCCACACAAGACCTTGACAATGAGGACGGTGTTTACACCCGATACCGCACCAATGGCAGCCTATTCAACCTGAGGCAACTACAGTCCCACACCAAGACTTTGGAGCAACTCATCCGAGAGCTACTCTTTGCCGATGATGCTGCCCTTGTTGCCCACACAGAGACAGCCCTGCAGCGTATAACATCCTGCTTCACAGAGGCTGCCGAGGTCTTCGGACTGGAAGTCAGCTTGAAGAAGACAGAAGTTCTCCATCAGCCTGCATCTCAGGAAGATTACCACCCTCCCCACATCAGCATCGGTGAGGTAAAGCTGAAGACAGTCCACCAGTTCAGCTACCTGGGGCGCACCATCTCGTCAGATGCCAAGATCGACAAAGAGATTCATAACAGACTGGCAAACAGCACATTCGGCAGGCTGTACAAAAGAGTCTGGAACAACAAGCATTTGAAGAAAGGCACAAAGATCAGCGTGTACAAAGCCGTTGTACTGACCACCCTGCTGTACGGCTCTGAGCCGTGGGTCACCTACCGTCACCACCTATGACTCCTTGAGTGTTTCCACCAGCGCTCCCTCCACACCATCCTCAACATCCACTGGAGTGACTTCATCACCAACATCGAAGTTCTCGAACAGGCGGAGGTCACCAGGATCAGGGCCATGCTGTTGAAGACGCAGCTGCGCTGGGCAGGGCACATCTCCAGGATGGGGGAACATTGCCTGCCCAAGATTGTGCTGTATGGCGAACTCTCCACTGGCCACCGTGACAGAGGGGCACCGAAGAAGAGGTACAAGGACTCTCCGAAGAAATCCCTTGGTGCCTGTCACATTGACCATCGCCAGTAGTCTAATCTAGCCTCCGATCACGAGGCCTGGCGACACACCAGTATGTCTCCTCCTTTGAGAACACATGCAGAGCTGGCATTGAGGACAAAAGGAGAAGAAGGAAGAACTGTGACACAGCAGCACCAAACCCAGAACAGAATTTCCCTTGCAGCAGCTGTGGCCAGACCTGCCTGTCCCGTATAGGCCTCGTCAGCCACCAGCGAGCCTGCAGCAGACATGGGCAGCCCCCTTCCTAAGTTATTGTTCGCAAAGCTAAGCCATGATAGCGACATCTTCTGCATATGAAAACAAGCCTAACATTTCACATACGCAGCATTCAGTAAGTGGTTAGTTGAAATATGCAAGAGCAATCAGAACCATTTATGCTTGCGTCCTGTCTTGGCTCGAAATGTCGACTGTACTCTTTTCCATAGATGCTGCATGGCCTGCTGAGTTCTTCCAGCATTTTTTGTTTGTGTTGCTTGGATTTCCAGCATCAGCAGATTTTCTCTTGTTTATGATTGTGTCATATATTCTTTGCATACATGGAAGTTACTATGGTCAGTGGATTTCAACTACTTATTAGTCAAAGAAAAATGGCTTCTCATGGGTATGAATAAGACCATAAGAAATAGGAGCAGAGTTAGGCCATTTGGCCTATCGAGTCTTTTCATCATGGCTGATTTATTATTCCTTTCAACCCCATTCTCTTTCCTTTCTTTGTAACCTTTGACTCTTTAACTAATCAAGAACCTATCAACTTCCACTTTAAATATACCCAACGATGTGGGCTTCACAGCCATTGAGAAAATGAATTCCACAGATTCACCATCTTCTGACTAGAGAAATTCCTCCTCATTCTTTTCTAAAGAACATAAGACAAGACAAAGGAGCAGAAGTCAGCCATCGAGTCTGCTCCACCATTTTATCATGAGCTGATCCATTCTCCCTTTTAGTCCCACTCCCCCACCTTCTCACCATAACCTTTGATGCCCTGGCTACTCAGATACCTATCAATCTCTGCCTTAAGTACACCCAATGACTTGACCTCCACTGCTGTCCGTGGAAACAAATTCCATAGATTCACCACCCTCTGGCTAAAAAAATTTCTTTGTATCTCTGTCCTGAATGGGCGCCCTTCAATCCTTAAGTCATGCCCTCTTGTACTAGACTCCCCTATCATGGGAAACGACTTTGCCACATCCAGTCTGTCTATGCCTTTCAACATTGGAAATGTTTCTATGAGGTCTCCCCTCATTCTTCTAAAATCCAAAGAATACAAGAGCGGACAAACGTTCCTCATATGTTAACCCTCTCATTCCCGGAATCATTCTAGTGAATCTTCTCTGTACCCTCTCCAACATCAACACATCCTTTCTTAAATAAGGAGACCAAAACTGCCCACAGTACTCCAATTGAGGTCTCACCAGTGCCTTATAGAGCCTCAACATCACATCCCTGCTCCTATACTCTATTCCTCTAGAAATGAATGCCAACATTGCATTCGCCTTCTTCACCACCGACTCAACCTGGAGGTTAACCTTGAGGGTATCCTGTACGAGGACTCCCAAGTCCCGCTGCATCTCAGAACTTTGAATTCTCTCCCCATTTAAATAATAGTCTGCCCGTTTATTTCTTTTGCCGAAGTGCATAACCATACACTTTCCAACATTGTATTTCATTTGCCACTTCTTTGCCCATTCTCCTGATCTATCCAAGTCTCTCTGCAGACTCTCTGTTT
Organism: Mobula hypostoma; assembly: GCF_963921235.1. Taxonomy (NCBI): domain Eukaryota; kingdom Metazoa; phylum Chordata; class Chondrichthyes; order Myliobatiformes; family Myliobatidae; genus Mobula; species Mobula hypostoma. The sequence continues at coordinate 51,667,203 of NC_086098.1, read as the reverse complement.
CCTCAGCACTACCGGCCCCTCCACCTATCTTTGTATCATCCGCAAACTTAGCCACAAAGTCCTGACAAGTCCTGATGAAGGGTCTCAGCCCGAAACGTCCTCTGTACCTCTTCCTAGAGATGCTGCCTGGCCTGCTGTGTTCACCAGCAACTTTGATGGGTGTTGTTTGAATTTCCAGTATCCGCAGAGTTCCTTGTGTTTGCCACCTGGATATTGGTCCCCTTTGTGTTCAGGTGTAACACATCCTTTTTGAACAGGTCATACTTCCCCCAGAAGGGATCCCAATGAGCCAAGAATCTGAAGCCCTGCCCCCTGCACCAGTCTCTCAGCCATGCATTCATCTGCCTGAACCTACTATTCTTGCCCTCACTAGCACGTGGCACAGGTAGCAATCCTGAGATTACTACCCTGGAGGTCCTGCTTTTCAGCTTCCTTCCTAACTTCCGGAAATCTCTCTTCAGGACCTCCTCCCTTTTCCTATCTGTCATTGGTACCAACATGTACCAAGACAACTGGCTGCTTGCCCTCTCCCTTCAGAATATTCTGAAGGGAGAGGATCACCCTTCTATTTTGGTGCTGTGCTCTCTGGCCCTAGGCTCTCCAATATGAGGAAAATTGTGGGTTGAGCACATACCACTTGTTCACGTGACAGATTACAGATGCCAGAACTATTGCAACACACAAAAAATGCTGGTGGAATGCAGCAGGCCACACAGCATCTATAGGAAGAAGCGCAGTCAACGGTTCAGGCTGAGAGCCTTCGTCAGGGCTAATTGAAAGAAGGGATAGTAAGAGATTTGAGAGGGGGAGGGGGAGGGGGAGATCCAAAATGATAGGAGAAGACAGGAGGGGGAGGGATGGAGCTAAGAACTGGAAAGTTGATTGGCAAAAGGGATACATGGCTGGAGAAGGGAGAGGATCATGGGACAGGAGGCCTAGGGAGAAAGAAAGGGGGAGGGGAGCGCCAGAGGAAGATGGAGAGCAGGCAAGGAGTTATTGTGAGAGGGACAGAGAGGGGAAAAAAGAGAGAAAAAAAGGAAAAAATAAAAAATAATAAATAAATAAGCGATGGGGTGAGAATGGAAGGGGGAGGGGCATTAACGGAGGTTAGAGAAGTCAATGCTCGTGCCATCAGGTTGGCGGCTACCCAGACAGAATGTAAGGTGTTGTTCCTCCAACCTGAGTGTGGCTTCATCTTGACAGTAGAGGAGGCCATGGATAGACATATCAGAACGGGAATGGGACGTGGAATCAAAATGTGTGGCCACTGGGAGATCCTGCTTTCTCTGTTGGACAGAGCATAGGTGTTCAGCGAAATGGTCTCCCAGCCTGCGTCGGGTCTTACCAATATATAGAAGGCCGCATCGGGAGCACCGGACACAGTATATCACCCCAGCCGACTCACAGGTGAAGTGTTGCCTCACCTGGAAGGACTGTCTGGGGCCCTGAATGGTGGTCTTCTATATATTGGTGAGACCTGACGCAGACTGGGAGACCATTTCGCTGAACACCTACGCTCTGTCCACCAGAGAAAGCAAGATCTCCCAGTGGCCACACATTTTAATTCCACGTCCCATTCCTATTGTGATATGTCTATCCATGGCCTCCTCTACTGTCAAGATGAAGCCACACTCAGGTTGGAGGAATAGCACCTTATATTTCGTCTGGGTAAAATCCAACCTGATGGCATGAGCATTGATTTCTCTAACTTCCGTTAATACCCCACCTTCCCTTCGTACCCCATCCCTTATTTATTGATTTATTTATTTCCCCCTTTTTTCTCTCTGTCCTTCTCACAATTACTCCTTGCCTGCTCTCCATCTTCCTCTGACACTCCCCTCCCCCTTTCTTTCTCCCTAGGCCTCCCGTTCCATGATCCTCTCTTTTCTCCAGCCTTGTATCCCTTTTGCCCATCAAGTTTCCAGCTCCTAGCTCCATCCCTCCCCTTCCTGTCTTCTCCTATCATTTCAGATCTCCCCCTCCCCCTCCCATTTTCAAATCTCTTACTATCTCTTCTTTCAGTTAGTCCTGATGAAGGGTCTCGGCCTGAAACATTACCTGTGCTGCTTCCCATGGATGCTGCCTGGCCTGCTGCGTTCCACCAGCATTTTGTGTGTGTTGCTTGAATTTCCTGCATCTGCAGATTTCCTCGTGTTTGCCAGAACTATTGATTTGTTTCTGTTTGTTTGTTATTACATTCAATGCCAAAGGTAATTGTATTCTTCAATTTACACATCTGTTTAGTTTAGTCTGGAGCTTTTATTACCTATAAGTCTTGAAAGTTTTCGGATTATTTCAGAACTTCATCTGGTAAGTCTAACACCTTATGTTACTGCTTAAAGAGTTGGTGTTGTAGATCCTGAAATTCCACAGGATCTTGGGAAAGCAATATTGGACTAGAGTACTTAAGAATGAAATTAGAGGGGCAAAAGAGGGCATGAAATATCCTTAGAAGGTAAGATTAAGGAGAATCCTAAGCCATTCCATCAGTATATTAGGAACAAGAAGCTGGGAAGTGAACAACTGGGGAACTGAAGGGAAAATCTTTGTTTTGCACCAAGCAAATGGACACGGTCTAAATAAGTACCCAGCTGCTTCAAGCAGGCTTCAATCATACCAGTGCTCACAAAGAGCCTGGTGACTTCCCTCAATGGCTATCGCCCAGTGACCCTTACATCCACAGTGATGAAGTGTCTTGAGAGGCTGGTGTTGAAACATATCAGTTCCCATCTCACTAGAGACTTGTATCCGTTCCAATTCACCTTCTGAAGCAACAGATCCACAGCAGATGCCATCTCATCGGCTCTTCTCACAACCCAAGAGTATCTGGACAGCAAAGGTGCATACATCAGGATGCTCTTTGTCAATTACAGATCAGCATTTAATACCATAATCCCATTAAAACTAATCAGTAAAATCCAAAATCTGGGCCTCAATAGTCCCTTGTGCAATTGGATCCTGGATTTCCTCCCTTGCAGACCCCAGTCAGTTCGGATTGGCCAAAACATCTCCTCCACAATTTCTATCAGCACAGGAACACCACAGGGATGTGTACTTAGCCCCCTGCTCTACTTGCTTTACACCTATGACTGTGTAGCTAAGTGCAGCTCCAACACCATAACAAGTTTGACGATGACACCAATGTTGTGGGCCATATCAAGGGTAGTAATAATTCAGCATACAGGAGGGAGGTTGAAAATTTGGCTGAATGGTATATTAACAACAATCTCTCACAGTGTCAATAACACCAAGGAACTGATTGTAGACTTTAGGAGAGGAAAACTAGAGGTCCATAGGCCAGTACTCATTGTAGGATCAGCGGTGGAGAGGGTCAGTAACTTTAGATTACTGGTTGTCACTATCTCAGAGGACCTGTCCTGGACCCATCATATTAATATAATTGCAAAGAAAGTACGACAGTGCCTCTACTTCCTCAGGAGTCTGCAGAGATTCGGCATGTCAGTAGAAACCTTGGTAAACTTCTATAGATGTGTGGTGGAAAATGTACTGACTGGCTGTATTAAGTCCTGGTATGGGAACACCAATGCCTTTGAGCGAAGAACCCTACAAAAGATAGTGGATTTGGCACAGTACATCATGGGCAAAGCCATTCCAACCACTGAGCATATCTACAGGAAACTTTACCTTAGAAAAGCAGCATCCATCATCAAAGATCCTTACCACCCAGGCTATGCTCTTTTCTCGCTGCTGCAATCAGATAGAAGGTACAAGTGCTTCAGGACTCACACCACCAGGTTCAAGATGGCTCAACCATCAGGCTCTTGACCATAAGGGGATAACTTGATGCAGCCTGAGAGAATGCTCTCCACGGTACATCTATAGAAGTTTTTGAGTGTGCTTGTTGACATACCAAATCTCTTCAAACTCCTAATGAAGTATAGTCACTGTCTTGTTTTCTTTAAAACTGCATGGATATATTGGGACCAGGTTATGTCCTCGGAGATCTTGACACCCAGCAACTTGAAACTGCTCACTCTCTCCACTTCTGATCCCTCTTTGAGGATTGGTATGTGTTCTTTCATCTGACCCTTCAGCTCTTTTGTCTTATTGACATTGAGTGCCAGGTTGTTGCTGTGACACCACTCCACTAGTTGACATATCTCGCCCCTGTACACCCTCTCATCGCCATTTAAGATTCTATCAACAGTGGTTGTATCATCAGCAAATTTGTGGATGGTATTTGAGTTATGCCTAACCACACAGTCAAGGGTATAGAGAGCGCAGAGTAATGGGCTAAGCACACACCCTGAGGTGAACCAGTGTTGATCGCCAGCGAGAAGGAGATACTATCACCAATCCGCACAGATTGTGGTCCTCCGGTTGGGAAGTCGAGGATCCGATTGCAGGGGGAGGTACAGAGGCTCAAGTTCTGCCTAGATGGTATTAAATGCTGAGCTATAGTCGATGAACAGCATCCTGACATAGGTGCTTGTGTTGTCCAGGTGGTCTAAATCCATGTGAGATTGCACCTGCCATTGATCTATTGTGGCGATGGGCAAATTGCAATGGGTGCAGGTCCTTGCTGAGGCAGGAGTTCAGTCCAGTCACGACCAACCTTTCAAAGCATTTCATCACTGTAGATGTGAGATGTGAATTTTACCATGAAATTTTGAATTTTGAAATACTTACAGAGAAAGAGATTTGGGATTGAGCATTCAGGGAGGGATACATCAATTGTCTGGCCTATGCAGGTATTAAAAGGTGGAGGTGTTAAGTGCCTTGGAACACATAAGGGTGGATAAATCTCCAGACGAGATGATATCATCCAAAGGTTGTGGAAAACAATGGAGGAGATTGCTGGAGCCATGGCAGAGATTTTTGCATTGAAAGATCAGAGGACAGCTAATGTTGTTCCTTTATTTAAGAGGGTAGCTGGGATGGTCTGCACAGGAGAAAGCCATATATTCATTTCCTGCATCTTGCACGTATTCACAGCTATTTAAATAGGACAAGTATATCACTCAAACACCTCCCTCTACCTTATAAAATATTCCTGGATAAACAGAAATAAGTGGAGGAGGACAGCAGCTTCTGCTCATCCAGATGATGAATAAGATGATGCCTTTGGGAAAGGCATTATCAAAGCTTTGTCCGTGGGTGGCAATGGTATCATTGCATCTAATTTCCTTCCTATCTTCAACCCATAAATTGCTTTTGATTTAGTAACTCTGTGTATTTTACTGCTCCTTTTTTTTCATCACAGCTATATTCTTAATCTTTTGTCAGTTATTATATCTGACATCCAAAATGTGACTGGACAGTTTAAAAATATCATGAAATGGCAATGTTAAAAATACACTTAATTTTGTACAAAATGCTGAAGGAACTCAGTAGGTCAGGCAGCATCCATGGAGGGAAATGGACAATCAACGTTTTGGCCGTGAAAGACATGAAATGTTGGTGGTCCATTTCCTTTTATAGATATTGCCTGACCTACTGAGTTTTCCAGCATTTTTTGTGTGTTGCTCCAGATTTCCAGCATCTGCAGTCTCTCATGTCTCGACACAGTCTTTTACGCTGTGAGGAAAGCATCAAGATGAGAACTACACCGTTCGTGAGGAATCTGCAACTGCACCTGGGTTAAGAAGCAAGAGAAGCAAAGATGCCAGACTACCAGAAGCTAAGGTCACACAGAACATTTCCTGCATAGAGCTTATATGGTATGGAGGAGCTAATGCAGGGATTTGGGAAAAACTGCACCAATTTGTAAACTCAGCCAGCTCCATCATAGGCAGTAACCCCTCCAGCATCCAGAACACCTTCAAAGGGCAATGCATCAAGAAGGTTGCACTCATCATTAAGGACCCCCATCACCCAGGACATGCCCTCTTCTCATTGCCACCATCAAGAAGGAGGTACAGGAGCCTGAAGACACACACTCAATGTTTCAGGAACAGTTTCTCAAAAGTTCAAAGTACATTTATTATCTAATTATGTATACGATGTATGACCTTGAAATTCGTCTTTTTAAGGCAGCCACACAAAGAAGCTCAATAGAACCCATTAAAAAAGACAGTCAAACACCCAATATGCAAAAAAAAACAGATCATGAACCAATAAAAAGTAACAAGTAACTCTCTGAATTAAACTTCACAAAAGTTGAGCCCACAGCCATGAAGCCAGTTCATCACAGCAGTCGGCCCAGGAGCCCACTAGTTGCAGGTTACAGCCTCGGTTCAGCACGGAGACATGTAAACCTTGAGGAGCAGTGAGCTGAACACTGGCCGGTTCCTTGCCTCTGGCCCTCACACCCTGATCTTCATAATCTAGCCGGGCAACAGCTCTGTCCTCATTCTTGGGCTTCTTCCCCTCTGCCATCAGGTTTCTGAAGTGGACAGTGAACTCATGATCACTTCCTCAGTATTTTTTTGTCTCTTTTTGACCGACTTAATAATTTTTAAATATATACTTTTTATTGTAATTTATTATTTTGATTACTATGTATTGCAAAGCGCTGCCACTGCAAAAAATCAGATTTCATGATATGCCGGTGATATTAATCCTGATTCTAATTCTAATTAAACATGAGGGTTTTGAAGGGCTAAGCTACAGAAGGCAGCTGATAGTATGCATAATGTATGGCCTGCCACGAGCCTTGCACATATTGTCAGTATACTGTTGTTGATAGCTTATTTCCTTTGCACATTTCAGGAATTAATGTTGATGTAGCATTTGGTCATGGATTTTGCAGCTGCCACCACAACAGAAGCATCGCACGATGTGTAAGCGAAAGACCAGACTGGTGTCAGATCAGGTTAGACTACTGCATTATTAGGTCTGTAGAGCTTCATAGCGTTACGTATGAACTGAAGAAGTAAAACTGGCTCCTCGGAGCCTGCTTTTCTCTGTCAGGATAGTGGGTGTGAACTGCCACTGGGGCTCCAACAGTGCCCTTGATTTTTGGCCCTTGGCCTGTTAGCTCACTTCCAGATGGTGCATTCTAAAGCCAGAACTACATGCCCAGAGCTGCTGGAAGTCGGTCTCAAAAGCTACCTGCAGTTTCCATTGAAAGTGGAAAATTACAGCCTTCCATTGACCATACTGCAGCTACTGAGGAGGTACTACTTAGGAATATCATAATGCCTAGTAGTCTGGCACCAAGATACAGTGATTCACAGGAGATTTCGTCAACTCTTGCATGAAAAATAACATGACTTCATCTAGTAACTTGATGTGAAATATTTATATCGCAATTTTTATTTATTTTTGAATTGTGCCTGAACAAATAAGGAAATATGAAATGAAATGTTTCAATGTTCAAAAATGCGGGAGGAGAGGGGAAGGGGTGGGGGGGAGGGAAGAGAAGCTGCATTTATGTTACAGATATCACATACTAGACAAGATCTTCCATGGAAAGTGTGACCTTGTCTGGATCAGAACCTGTTTTCCTCTTCTTTATTCCTTTGCTTCCTCACGTTTTCATCTACCCACTTCTCAGCTGCTCACTACAAAGCTCTTGTGTCATATAGTGGAGCTGTCTCACATAGAGCTCTGCAGCGTTCCTTGGTAATAATTTAGGAAATGGAAGCATTGTGTAAGAATGCTTATCATATGGGAAGATTCGTGTAATTTAGTAAGTCTTTCTTGTATTTTCTTGTATGCTATCTGTGGCCTTGTGCACATCTTGTGACCCAGTGACTCCCTTGTTTCCAGTGTAGTGGACCAAATGTGCAGCAGTTCAGGCTTTCCCATGGTACTAAATAGTATCGTCAATAGCACATGTTATCTGATCAATACCAGATACATGTATTGATCTACAAGGAAGGTATTCTCAGGGATATATGAATATCTGGATAGACATGGACTGATTAAGGATAGTCAGCATGTCTTCATGCATGGTAGGTCGTGTCTAACCAATCTTTTTGAGGGAGTTACCAGGAAAGTGGACGAAGGCAAGGCAGTGGATGTTGTCTACACGGTCTTTAGCAAGGGATTTGACAAGGTCTCGCACGGGAGGTTGGTCAAGAGGGTTCATTCAGGATGAGGTAGTAAGTTGGATTAGATATTGGTTTTGTGGGAGAAGCCAGAGAGTGGTAGTAGATGGTTGCCTCTCTGACTGGAAGCCTGTGACTAGTGATATGCCCCATGGATCGATGCTGGATCCATTGTTGTTTGCCATCTATATCAATGATCTGGATGATAATGTGGTTAACTGGATCAACAGAATTGTGGATCACACCAAGATTGGGGGCATAGTGGACAGTGAGGAAGACTATCAGAGCTTGCAGCAGAATCTAGACCAGCTGGAAAAATGGACTGAAAGATGGCAGATGGAATTTAATGCAGACAAGTGCGAGGTGTTGCAGTTTAGTAGAACCAAACAGGGTAGGTCTTACACAATGAATGGTAGGGCACTGAGGAGTGAGGTAGAACAAAGGGATCTGGAAATACAGGTCCATAATTCATGGAAAGTAGCGTCACAAGTCGATAGGGTCGTAAAGAAAGATTTTGGCACATTGACATTCATAAATCCAAGTACTGAGTACAGCTGACCTGACATCATGTTGAAGTTGTATAAGACATTGGTGAGGCCTAATTTGGAGTATTGTGTGCAGTTTTGGTCACCTACCTCCAGGAAAGACGTAAATAAGATTGAAAGAGTACAGAGAAAATTTACAAGGACGTTGCCGGGTCTGGAGGACCTGAGTTATATGGAAATATTGAATAGGTTAGGACTTTATTCCATGGAACATAAGATTGAGAAGAGATTTGATAGAGGTATACAAAATTATGACTGCTATAGATGGGGTAAATGCAAACAGGCTTTTTTCACTGAGGTTGGGTGGGACTACAGCCAGAGGTCATGGGTTAAGGGTGAAAGGTGAAATGATTAAGAGGAACATGAGGGGAAACTTCTTCACTCAGAGGGTGGAGTGAGCTGCCAGCACAAGTGTGCATGTGAGCTCAATTTCAACGTTTAAGAGAAGTTTGGATGTGTACATGGATGGGAGGGCTGTGGTCAGGGTGCAAGTTGTTGGGAGCAGGAAGATTAAATGTTTCACCACAGACTAGATGGGCTGAAGGGCCTGTTTCTGTGCTGTAGTGTTCTATGACTCTAATCAGATGTCTGTGGTCATGCTTGATTTGGATGCATAAGGAGTGAAATTCCTTTTGGATCTGCTATAATGCAGATCCAAATCTGGCCAAGACCCAACCTCGTCAGCAGCAGTACCTGCATGGAAGAAAGGCCTGACAATCTACTTCCGTATCTTGCCACAAAAACTACACTATCCATATGGCAACCTACCCATAGGGTCACATAGGTCGCCATGAGTCGATGATGACACAACGGTACTCAACAACAACATGTCTCCACATGGCCTATAATTACTATTCAATGAAGCAAAATCTCCTCAAAGGCTCCGCAATTTCTGATTTCAGGTCTTGAAACGTTGACTGTTTGCTCTTTTCCATAGATGCTTCCTGGGTTTTGTGTGTGTTGCCACAATTTCTGCTCTGGCTTTCCACAAGGTTCAAGAATGCACCAGGTAAGGCCCTGGGAATTCATCCACTTTGCAGCCTCCAGTACTGCCTCCCTGCTAGTTTGTATGTAGTCCAAGTCAGGACCACTCACTTTCCCTACTTCCTTAGTGTCCATCCATTTCCCCACATTGAAGACTGAAGAGCAATATTCAATAAAAGTCTCAGCCATTTCTTTTGGTTCCACATGGACAGTCATGCTGATCTGGAAGGGCACCTATCTCTCTCTCCAACAAACATTATACTTCTAAAATATCTATAGAATTTCTTGGGATTTCGCCTCACCTTGCCTGCCAGATTCTTCCTGTTTCTTCTTCTTTTCCCTCTCACCCTCTCTTAAGGACACTCCTTTATTTCTTGTAATCATCAAGTGATTTACTAGTTCCTGATTTCGAATGTGCAGTGCATGCCTATCTTTTTCTTAACCAGAGCTTCAACTATTAACTAAGGTTTCCAAAACCTGCCAGCCTTGTCTTTCACCCTAACAGGAACACACAGGTCCTGAACTCTTCATGTCATACACTTAATGGCTTTCCACTTGACAAGTGCTCCTTTCCCTGCAAATATTATCACCCAATTGACCACGAGAAGGTCACACCTAATGGGTTCAGAATTTGCTCTGCCCCAATTCTTTGGGTGCCCTGTCACCGTGCCATAAAAAGTAGGTTGTGATACCTGTGGCATATAAGGTTTGGCTCAAGGTAGACTCTGAGATAACTAAATGATAACCTTTTAGAATTTTTAAAAGTTAGTGATCAACGTAAAAGCTATTAAGCATTACTGAGTGTGCTGATCTCATTGGAACAGCAAGTGCAGCCTCATATACAATGGACATTGGTTCACTCGTCACGTCAGATTCACTGTTCAGTCTGGAAGAATCCCACATGTGAAAGCTGGGGAGAGCAGCAATGTCTCTGAATTCAGAGGGAAAAGTCACTGCTACTTTTATAGATTTACATATGATAAGGCTGGTAATAATGGAAATTGCAAGAGGTAAGACCACAAGACCATATGACATAGGAGCAGAATTAGGCCATTCAGCCCATCAAGTCTGCTCCACCATTTCATCATGGCTTATCCCAGATCCTACTCAATGCCATACACCTGCCTTCTCACCATATCCTTTGATGCACTGACTAATCAGGAAACGATCAACTTCCGCCTTAAATATACACACGGAGTTGGCCTCCATCACAATCTGTGACAGAACATTCTACAGATTTACTACTCTATGGCTAAAAGAGTTTCTCCTTACCTCTGTTCTTAGGGGTTGCCCCTCAGTTCTGAGGCTGTGCACCTCTACCCTAGGAAATATCCTCTTCACATCCACCCTATCTAGCTCTTTCAACTTTCGGTAGATGTTGATATTTACCAGAAAGAGGGCAAAGTTGTAAAAGTAAGAGTTCCAGCAGCTATTCAAATCCTGGCAGAGCTATAGAGTTCCAGCAATCCAACTTAAGAGGGGTAGTATACAGGATGCAGTTGGTAGGCATGTTCCCACTTGGGATGCCTTGTTTTCTTTCCTTCCAATCCTGCTTAAGAGGTCTGAAAATTTCACTCTGATGAATTTATTATGCAAATTGGAATTATGATGAAGGCAAGAAATTTATTTCCATCTTTTCATATCTGTTCAGATCATCAATGGTTCCTGGGGAATCACCTTGTCATTCTTATCCCAGCCTCAGCATACAGCAACTCAGCCATCATTTAAGGAGAGTATAGATCAACATTATGAAGGTGGGACTGAGAACTGGAAAGCAGGAATAAGGAAAATGACAAGGGAGATCTTTTTAGCATCAAACAGGTAATATTTCCAGAACTATTCTGCATGGAGAAATTATAGCTTGCGGTGAGGCAGGATGTGTACCATATATTTAAGAAACTAGTCCTCTTGAGGGTAGTTCAACTTAGTAAACTTTGATTTCACAATTAGTTTAGCTTCAGCTTTCAGTTCAGATGATTTGTTATATGTCCCTGAATGAAGAATCGGCACTCACCTTGCATCTTTCGTATTTCATTGGCATTCAGTTTACAGCCAATACTTTGAAGTATAGCTACTGTTCTTTCATATCAGTAATTTACTTATTTATGTAGTGATATGGCTCTTTGACCCATACTGCCCCAGCAACCCGGATTTAATCCTAACCTAAACACGAAACAATCTACAATGACCAATTAATCTACTCAGCGTGTCTTTGGACTGTGGGGGGGCGGGAGACCTGGTGCTTCTGGGGAAAACCCACATATAGAGACTCCTTACAGATTGTGCCGGGATTGAACTCAAAAATCCAGAACCCCATGCTGTAATAGCATTGCAAAAACTGCTACACTACCATGACAAATTCACAAAGGCTCCTTACTCTCTTGTTTACACCCATCAGCCAGAGTAGTTTGAGAATTACAACCTCTAAAACAGGGGTTCCCAACCTTTTTTATACCATGGACCTCTACCATTAACCGAGGACTCAGTGGACCCCAGGTTGGGAACTCCTTCTGTAAAAGATCTCTAAAAATATAACACTTCCTCCTTTTCCTGTACTATAAAGGCAGCCTAGATTAAATTCTTCAAATAGGATTCAAACAGCAATGCAAGAATGATATCACTGTATGATGGATGTCTCCATGGCTCGGAGTACTGCAAAGCTTCCTCGTAGTCAGGCTGCAATTGGAATATTGTGTGCAATTCTGTAAAGGCAGAAAGTTAATAAGCTGAAAATGGTGTAGAAAAGATTCACAAGATGTTACTAGGTTGGGATTTTTTTCCCTGGAGTATATACGTTTATAAAATCATGAGGGGCATAGATATGATACTGGGTCACAGTCTCTCTCCCAGAGTAGGTGCATGGAAAACTAAAGGGCATAGGTACAAGGTGAGAGGGTAAAGATTTACATGCCACACAAAGGATGGTGGGTATAAGGAAAGAACTACCATAGTAGAGGCAGGTAATCACAAAATTTGGAAAGACAGGTACATGATTAAGAAACTTTGGAGTGAGATGGGCCAAGCATGGGGAAATGGGACTAGCTCAAGTAGGCAACTTGGTTGGTATGGACAATTTGAGCTGAAGCTCCTGTTTCTATTCTAACACTTTGACGATGACTTTATGACTTTATCTTCAGTGGCAATGTGACAGGAAGGTTGACATGTATCAACACACTACTGATGGACCTCCAGTAAAACTTTGGATTCCAAAGAAATTCACAATAAAATTTCCAATAATAGGCAGACACTTCAAGAAAAGTCCAGTGGGGAAAAAAAAATCAGGATAGAACATGTAGAGCAGGGTATTGCCTCAGACAAACTGATGCATAAATAAATTGTTCTCTTGGGATCCTAACTTGATGAGCATTTCCAGCATTTTCTGTTTTTATTTCAAGGAATGTACATTTCTGTCAAAGTAAGGTTAATTATTTTTTAACTTTTCTTATCAATATACAATTCAATGGCAAGGCATTTTCAATAGAATAAATACTTCTCACATGTCATTTGTTCAAAAATAAGGATCATCTACAGAGGTAGAGATGAGGTAATTTTTTTTCCTCCTGGAGAGAGCGAAGAGTCTTTGGAACTATTTCATAAAACGTGGTGGAAGCAGAACCTTGAAATATTTTAAACAAGGTTTTAATAGATTCTTGATAAGTAAGTGGTGAAAAGTTCTAAGGAATAGGCAGGAATATGGAGTTGAAGTTAAAATAGAATCAGCTGTGACTTTATTGAATAGCAGAGCAAACCAGAGGGACCAAGTTACCTAATCCTCCATTTGATTCATATGTGGTATCATTAAATACTGCTGTACATTGAAGATATTTAATCCCATTGGAGTCTATGTGACTGAGCTCAGCACTTCTGGTCTGTGGATAGTGAAGGCAACCTGAGCCTAACCATACATTCTGGTCATCTGCCAAAATATTGCACGTTATGTGTCAGGACATCACTTAAATTATGTCCGGTTCAGAGAGCAATTGAGATACTTTGAGATTTTCCATTCTAAAATGCATAATCTCATACACCCCCTAAGGCAGTGGGAAGACAATAGTTAAAGTTATGTAACAGTTCCGAGGTCCCAAAACTATGACGATTCATTCTTGGTAGTCCAATAAATTGAGATACTTTTGAGTTCATTTTCCCTTTTTGGTAGATTGTTCTGTTTAATTTTGTAAGACTTAAGACTGTTGCTGTTTGGTGGATAAAAACTATTTAGAACTCAAGATTCAATGCAATCCACAGCTTAATAAAGAGACAAATGATCTGGAACAGGCTGCAGAAAATGGATGCAACAGAAATGGATATTCTGCTGGTGTGAAACATAGCTACTTTTGAGTTGTGGAATACATTTAGAAGGGGATTAGACTTGGATATGACACTTAGATCTTTCTAAAGCAAGACAAGGCCAGCAGCAATAAGACTGAGAATAAAGTCTCTCAGCAACTGAAAGGAAGAGCGAGCAATCAACCAGGAAGAAGATCATGAAACAGAGAATGATATAAGACTCAGATAGAATAGTTTATTAGATCAAAGAACTTGAAAATGTGTACAATAAATTAGGACACAATGCTGACTGAGTAGTACCTAGTACACTTATTGATTCTAACATATGGGATAAAAATTAACTCCATGTTCACATGCCACTTGCGTATTTACATCACTATTACAAACCACATTTTCCCTTCGCTACTGTAGATCTTTGGCTAAAACAATTATCTGGTTACCTCAGAAATGATATTCCAATGTTCAGGTGTAGGGCTTCCTGTTTTAATTCCTCTCTCAGCTTGGGTTCATCCAAAACTCTGCAACCTTATAGCCGTTGTGACCACTTCACACTTTAACCATTGGCACAGCTTGGCTTCTGACCATCAATATTTTGACTTTAAAAATTGTTATCCATACAATCAAACTTTACATGGCCACCCCATCACTAACTTTGCTAGCTTTTAAAACCAGGAACACTGATGTCTTGAGCTTCTCCACTTTCTACACCCCATTGCTGCAACCAAGCTTATAGAAATGTTCTATGTTGTAGGCTCCCTTCATTCACCAATTCCATCTCCATCTCTTTCTCACACTTTCAGAGTTTCCTTAAAATATACACATAGAGTGCTGGAGGAACTCAGCAAGTTAGGCAACATCCATGGAGGGAAATAAACAGTTGACATTTCAGGCTGAGACCCTTCATCAGGTCCTGGCCCAACATGTCGACTGTTTATTCTCCTCCATTGATGCTGGCTGACTTGCTGTGTTCCTCCAACATTTTTATTTTGCTCAAGATTCCCAGCATCTTCAGAAACTCTTGTCCTTAAAATATACTTTGATCAAGCATTTACTCATGGTTTCCAGTTTTTTGTTTTTTTTTACTGTAATGTTTGAGATTTCTTCTAGACTGCCATTCAGTAAGGCAAGTAATAAAACTGAAATTTCTAATATCCTTTCTTAAAGGTGAATGGCATTCTACTACTTGCAGAGCTGATATAACAATATAGTGGAGGTCACATCATTTGGTGCATATGTATATTACACTGCCTTCCCTTTTAAAAGAAACAAATGTATAATGATAAATATTCAAAGGTTCATTTATTATACAAGTATACAACTCTGAAATTCTTCTTCTCCAGATAGCCATGAAACCAAGAAAGAAAAGAATGGCAGCACCATCATCAACCCCCAAATCTCTCCTCTCTGTACAAAATATTGGAATAGGTACATTGACCCCTAAATCCCCTTCACTGCACATTAAAAATAATGAGAGATCAGGTGAAAAACACAGAATATAAAAAACTGTTAAGACTGAAAAAAGGTCTATGGTCCAAGTCCATATTCAAAATACAGAAAACCCGGGTAACATTCTCCGGACACAGTGGGAGGCCTTTCCCTCTCTGACAGCAGAGCCATCCCACCAGCTATCAAAAGGCAGCTTCCCCTCTCCTGTAGCAGAGCAATCAAAAGGCAGTCTCCCCGTTCGTGCAGCAGAGTGATCCCACTATCGATCAAAAGGCGGGTAGCTGGTGCTTGACTTTTGCATTCGTCTCTGTTTCAATCTCCCTCGTCGCGTTAATTGGTGAAATGGGGTCGTACATTGGCTCACACCCCATGCTGCAGCCTTCACGCCATGAGATTTGCCCATGCTGTTTCTGCCTCCTGGAATCCTCTTGGAGACTGCAGAGCGCTGAACCACCCAAACGATCTCCAAAATGCAAATTACAGACTCCAACCATTCCAGAATCACATCCAAGCTGAAAAACAAGTAAACATAAAAGGCATAAAAAAAGTGAAATATATGGTTTCATGATCTAGCCAGAAGATGTCAACCAAAGGAGCATTGTACGCAGGCACTATTTTGACTGGAAGTCAATTACCCCATATATCAAGTTATTTTGTAAAGTAATTATTTACAATCACAAAACAGAAGTGCCTAAACATTTTAAACTCTTTGATTTTGCATTGTCTTGAATATATCAGTTGTAACCCTGAAACCTAACACACCCATTTACTTTTCCTGCTATAGCTGCAATATCAGAACTCACCTTGAACAATCTTCAGTTGAGCAGAGCTAATTTACATGACAAATGAGAAACGGTATGACCTCAAAACTGAGTTAACTCTTAACTCAGCAATCAAACTGCAGTCCACATATAGAATATGCACATATATGGATACTATGGCTCATGCCAAATCACTCATGGGTGCACAACAGACTTTACATGTAACATCCACAGAACAACATAGAAACTTTCCAGCATAAACCCACCACTAGTAATATCTTTCCCTCTCTTCCTCCCTTGCTGTATTTTGCAGAGAACACACAGTTTGGGACACCCTGATCCCCTCATCCCTCCCCACCTATCTCTTTCTGCACCCTAGCACTTTCCCCTGCAACCAAAGTTGCATCACCTCACCTTCACTACCATTCAGGGACCTAAACAGCCCTTCCAGGTGAAAGTGAGGTTCACTGGTACCTCTTCAAAGGTACATTTACTATCAGAGAAATGTATACAATATACATCCTGAAATACTCTTTCTTCGCAACCATACACAAAAACAGAGGAGTGCCCCAAAGAATGAATGACAGTTAACTGTTAGAACCCCAAAGCTCCCCCTCCCTCGCATAAGCAGCAGCAGCAAAGCAATAATCCCCCTCCACCAGCAAAAAAAAGTATTGACACCCCCCCCCCCACTGAGCACTCAAGCATGCAGCAAAGCATCAGCAAAGACACAAACTTGCAGTACCCCAAAGACTACTTGATCACCCGGTATTCGACATATCACAGGCTCCCTCTCTCCCTAATAAGGAAAAAAGAGGTGTCTCCATTTCACAGCCAGAGGGGAGACATAACAAACAACTCACTGATTTACAATGTTAAAAGTCCATTGCGTCCGAGCTCCGTGCCCAAAGAACTTGAGTCTCTGGGCACACAGCCAGAGATCTTCCATCTCCCACGAATCACCGATTTCCTGCATGCATTCCTGCGGATGCACCGACCTCAAGTCCACCTGCCTCCAGAGTCACAAAATCCTGAAACTCCAAAGCTAATCTTCCAGGCCACGCCCTTGGTATATCGAATAACGGCCAGTCGTGAGACCCCTAGAGCGGATCCCATTCCTGCAAAGAACCAAAGTCAGTGTATAACTCCAGGTCAGGGTTATCAAAAGAACCCTGAAAGGGAAAAATAGAGATATTAGAGACAAAAATAGAGATGTTTCCTAAGATGCAAGCAAATGAGTTGCCATCAGGTGCCATTGTCTCTCTTAAGCTCTTCTACCATGGTCTACTGCTTGTGATGTGGCCTGCTCTACAGAGGTGGCATTCTGAAGAGTGACAGCACACTTTTCATAACAGCTCTCATCTTCGTCTTCCTTCCCTCTTGTGCATTTCTACCATGCCCTTGCCAAAACTTCTGCTCTGAGTTCAAGAGCTGTGAGTTTATGTTACAGTTATACAAGACTTTAGTTAGACCCCACTTGAAGTACTGTGTTCAGTTCTGGTCACCTCACTACAGGAAGGATGTGGATACTATAGAAAGAGTGCAGAGGAGATTTACAAGGATGTTGCCTGGGTTGGAGATCATGCCTTATGAGAATAGGTTGAGTCAGCTTGACTGTATCTCCATGGAGCGACAGAGATTAAGAGGTGGCCTGACAGAGGTGTATAAGATGAGGAGAGGCATTGACCGTGGGATAGCCAGAGGCTTTTTCCCAGGGCTGAAATGGCTGCCACCAGGGGGCATAGTTTTAAGGTGGTTGGAAGTAGGTACAAAGGGGATGTCAGAGGTAGGTTTTTTGGAACAGTGGTGAGTGCATGGAATGCACTGCCAACGAAGCTGGTAGAAGCATATACAATAGGGTCTTTTCAGAGACTCTTGGATAGGTATATGGAGCTTAGAAAAATAGAGGGCTATGCATTAGGGAAATTTTTGGCAGCTTATAGAGTAGGTTACACAGTTGGCACAACATTGTGGGCTGAAGGGCCTGTAATGTGCTGTAGATTTCTATGTTCTATCCCTTATACTTTGTTACTGAATTACTATCTCCTCAACAGCAATATGCCAACCACATTGCCCACTGTGTCCTCAGGTTCTTCTATTTTGCTGTCTGGTACGACAAGTAAGAAGATTGGTGTTTCTAACCAAATAGTTCATTATCATTCAAAATACCTGAATGCTTTGTCAGATTGTCACCACACATGGCTGAACTTGTCAGGAGATTTGGTCCAGTCAGGATAGAGTTTTATTGCATTGTTCTTGCCAGATTTCCTCCCCCCCACGTCCCAACCCCAACAAACTGAAATCTTTGTAATATCCTCTGTATTATCTGGAAGAGGTGCCATTGTCTGTCTGGGAAAGGACAATGAGGCCAAAGTTATACTCAGCTGGCAAATCACTTAATTCTAATATCTGATACCAGATTCCAAACACTAACACTCTGTTCTGAGCTGTTTCATGAGAAAAAAATCAAAGATGTGCTGAGGACCTCTTTGAAGAAATGCAACACCTCCACTTCCTTGAAATCTCTAGCCCTTGACTGCTTAAGAGTGATATTCCACATTCAGGATGGTATGGAGAACTTCTAGGCCATAAATCAAGAGCAGACAGATGGCCTTTCTATAAGATGCAGAAGGTGCACATCAGCTGGAAACACAAGAGATTCTGCAGATGCTGGAAATCTCAAGCAACACACACAAAATGTTGGAGGAACTCAACAAGTTAGGTGGCATCTATGGAAATGAATAACCAACATTTTGGGCTAAGACCCCTCATAGGGACCATACCAACTTTTTCTCCATGAGTTGAAAACTATCATTCACATAATGATATCTGCTCAGGGGATCTCCCACCCACTGCTACCAACCTCAGTTCCCACACCTCGCACTTCCCGTTTCTACCTTCTACCCAAGAGCCACAAACCTGCCTGTCCTGGTAGACCTATTGTCTCAGCTTGCTCCTGCCCCACCAAACTCATTTCTGCATACCTCAACACTGTTTTATCCCCCATTGTTCAATCCCTTCCTATGTTTATGACACTTCTCACACTCTGAAATTTTTCGATGGCCCCCACCGCTTTATTTTTACCATGGATGTCCAGTCCCTACATAATTCCATCCCCCATCAGTAAGGTCTCAAAGCTCGCCGCTTCTTTTTGGATTCCAGACCTAACCAGTTCCCCTCTACCACCACTCTGCTCCGTCTAGCGGAATTATTCCTTACTCTTAACAATTTCTCCTTTGGCTCCTCCCACTTCCTCCAAACTAAAGGTGTAGCCATGGGCACCCACAAGGGTCCTAGCTATGCCTGCCTTTTTGTTGGCTTTGTGGAACAATCTATGTTCCAAACTTATTCTGGTATCCATCCCCCACTTTTCCTTTGCTATATCGATGATTGCATTGGCGCTGCTTCCTGCATGCGTGCTGAGCTTAACTTTGCCTCCAACTTTCACCATGCCCTCAAGTTTACCTGGTCCATTTCTGACACCTCCCTCCCCTTTCTAGATCTTTCTGTTTCTATCTCTGGAGACAACTTATCTATTGATGTCTACGTTAAGCCTACTGACTCTCACAGCTATCTAGACTATTCCTCTTCTCACCCTGTCTCTTGCAAAAACGCCATCCCCTTCTCGCAATTCCTGTCTCCGCCGCATCCGCTCACAGGATGAGGCTTTTCATTCCAGACGAAGGAGATGTCCTCCTTTTTTAAAGAAAGGGGCTTCCCTTCCTCCACCATCAACTCCGCTCTCAAACGCATCTCCCCCATTTCACGCACATCTGCTCTCACTCCATCCTCCCGCCACCCTACTAGGAATAGGATTCCCCTTATCCTCACTTACCACCCCACCAGCCTCCGGGTCCAATATATAATTCTCCATAACTTCCGCCACCTCCAACAGGATCCCACCGCTAAGCACATCTTTCCCTCCCCTCCCCCGCTTTCCATAGGGATCGCTCCCCACGCAACTCCCTTGTCCATTCGTCCCCCCATCCCTCCCTCCCCACCGATCTCCCTCCTGGCACTTATCCCTGTAAATGGAACAAGTGCTACACATGCCCTTACACTTCCTCCCTCACTACCATTCAGGGCCCCAGACAGTCCTTCTAGGTGAGGCAACACTTCACCTGTGAGTCGGCTGGGGATATACGCGTCCAGTGCTCCCGCTGTGGCCTTTTATATATTGGCGAGACCCGACGCAGACTGGGAGATTGTTTCCCTGAACACCTATGCTCTGTCCGCCAGAGAAAGCAGGATCTTCTAGTGGCCACACATTTTAATTCCACGTCCTATTCCCATTCTGATATGTCTGTCCACGGCCTCCTCTACTGTAAAGATGAAACCACACTCAGGTTGGAGGAACAACACCTTATATTCTGTCTGGGTAGCCTTCAACCTGATGGCATGAACTTTGACTTCTCAAACTTCTGCTAATGCCCCACCTCCCCCTCATACCCCAACCATTATTTATTTATATACACACATTCTTTTTCTCTCTTTCCTTTTTCTCCCTCTGTCCCCCTCACTATACCCGCTGCCCATCCTTTTTTCCCCTCCCCCTTTTCTTTCTCCCTAGGCCTCCTGTTCCATAACCCTCTAATATCCCTTTTGCCAATCAACTGTCCAGCTCTTGACTCCATCCCTCCCTCTCCTTTCTTCTCCTATTATTCCGGATCTCCCCCTCCCACTTTCAAATCGCTTACTATCCCTTCTTTCAGTTAGTCCTGACGAAGGGTCTCGGCCCGAAACATCGATTATATCTCTTGCAAGCGATGCTGCTTAGCCTGCTGCGTTCATCAGCAACTTTTATGTGTGTTGCTTTAAATTCCAGCATCTGCAGATTTCCTCGTGTTTGCAGATTCACATATTGACCTCATTAACCACCTCAGAACCCACAAACCATAATGGAATCAATCTACTATAATCAAGGTAGCAAGTAAACGTAAATCAGAAAATGCTGGAAATACTTAGCAAGTTTAAGCGCATTTGTGGAAAGCGAAACAGAGCTAATGTCTAACGTCGTAGGCTCGGTCAGAATTATATTGCAAGTCGTAAATGTAGTTCCATCAACTTAAATCGGCATAAATCAGAAATAATCTATTACTTTGCCTAAAATATTTGGAGAAAAATACATA
The DNA here is from genome assembly GCF_963921235.1 of Mobula hypostoma. NCBI lineage: Eukaryota > Metazoa > Chordata > Chondrichthyes > Myliobatiformes > Myliobatidae > Mobula > Mobula hypostoma. The sequence goes on along the minus strand of NC_086098.1, from coordinate 51,646,096 downwards.
ATAAGTGAGGTTAACACAAGTGCCTCATTGTTTTGGAGCAAAATATCTCAATCAGTATTTAAAATATATAAGTATCCTGTCCAATGACCGAACTTCTAACAACAAAGATTTTTCAGCTGGTCTGTTACCAGAGCACCATCTCTTTCAATGCCGAGGATTTCCGAACTTATCCGAGCTCACGCTCCAGCCGAGTTTACACCGCCTACCTTCTCGTCGCCGAGCGTTTCCGAACTGATCCGAGCTCCGGTCTTCACTTCCCCCTCAGTGCCGAGGGTTTCCGATCTGAGCCGAGTTCATTCCGCTCACCGCTCAGAGCTGAGGGTTTCGTTCGCTCTCCGCTCAGTGTCTCCGAGCTGAGGGTTTCCTCTCGGAGCCGATTTGGTTGTCCCTTCCCCCTCCCTTTCCCCAGAGCCGAGGGTTTCCGATCGGAGCCGCTCACCGTCCTGTGACTGACACAAGAGCAGAAATGGCGCCCACCGAGCCGTAGAGCCAGAGCGGCCGGGAGATAAGGGGGTGGCGGAAAATGGTGCGGACTCGGCGCAACTCGGTGCTCGAGCCGGAGCTGATTGGTGGTCGCATCTCGTCCAGGACCCGTTCGTCTCGTTCCTCGTCTAAACAAGACGATAACAAACGGGTAAGCCTCCACTCGATGCCTCCTTCCCCGGCTCACCCCCGGCTCAGTGCTGTTGTGGATTTGAAGCAAGCGGCTGGGCCCGGTGCCAACGCTCCTTTTGTTTCGTATGAGGGCGAGCCGGTGGCGGTGCCGAGACCGTTGGCGGAGAGTGTTCCTTAGACGTCTCCTGCTCGCCTCTCTCCCTGTTTCTGTCTGTCTTCTGGGAAAGTCTTTGTGTGTTTTGCTGTAAGTGGATTAGAGCCTGTTTGTAGAGGGGGAAGGGAGGGAGGCGCCATCAACGACCAGCTGCAGAATTACAAGCAATAATAAAACTTAAAAAAAAATCCACTGCTCTACAATCCAGAGTTTATGAAACAAATGCACAGGTCATCCCTATCCGTGCGGTGAACCCTCGAATGATTTCACCGACTTTCATATCTTCATGTCGTTTTTTAAAAGTTATATTGAGATCTGATGGTCTTGGTTCTAAAACAATATCTTTTTATAGATTGTTTCTGTTTACGGATGTTTGGAAATTTTGCAAAGTAAACACTCTTAAACACGTTGATACTTGTCATTTTGTAGGCTTTTCCCCAAGGGATATCAGTCAGATTCTCGGAAGATGCATTTCAGTACGGGATTTCGAGCTTCTGTGTGATTTAAAATGTCAGTATTTTAATAACTAGATTATGATGTTCACTTTGGTCGAAGCTCCAAAACGCATCTCGTGGTTTAAATCTAAAAAGGATCTATATTCAGCTTATTTTGGAAAGACAACTGGTACTATTCCAGTGATATTTCAGGCTGGAAAGTAAATATCTTAGTATTAGAATCGTTTTTACAAATAGCACAGTATAATTTTTTAAAAAAGTTGTCTATATAAAAGCTAGTTCCATGACAATGCACTTGAAACTGTAGTCTGTATAGTTAAACATGATCCTGTCTTTGGTAAAAATGGAATCTAGATCTTGATTTATTTAAATATACAAAATTAATCATTATTAATATATATAAAACTTTCCCAACCATTAAGTACATTATATGAAAAGATGAGTTGTTGCCATAGAAAAGCAACATTCATCATCAAAGATCCTCACCAACCAGGCCATGCTCTTTTCTCGCTGCTACCATCCGATGGAAGGTGCAAGTGCCTCAGGACTTGGACCAGCAGGTTCAAGAACAGTTACTACACCTCAACCATCAGACTCTTGAGTAAAAGCATCTTGTTATTTCATGCTCATTATTTATTGCTGTTTATTTATTATCTGCATTGGCACAGTTTGTTTACAGTTCCTGATATGTACAGTTTACAGATCCTGTTTACAGTCACATTTCTATAGATTTGCTGAGTATGCCCGCAGATTAAAAAAAACCTCAGGGTTGTATGTGGTAATATGGATGTATTCTGATAATTTTACTTCGAGTACTTTGAACATTACTATTTATATTAAAGATAAATATAATCCCAATTGGATATGGGGAAGACAGAAAGCATCAACAATGAATTCATAATGCTGAGGAAGTTGCTGCACAATATTTAGAACATAAACAGTACTACATTCACATTAAGTCAACTTACCTTATGAAGGTGAAAATATAGTGTGACAAATTTATTATGAGATTTTTGACAAATGATCATGGATCAAGGGGAACTAATGCATGCTCATTTGGATATTCAGAAGGCTTTATGAGGTGCTGTGTAAAAGTGTACTGTACAAACTAGAAAGTCATTGAGTTTGATAGTTTATCAGCAACAACATGTAGGCCATATCGCCAATTATGTCTGCACAACTATTCACAAAGCTAATCTCAGAAGAGCATGAAAGGAGGATCAACTAACTACAAAATAACATAAGTTGGAATAAATGGGTCATTTTATGGTTGGCAAACTGTAGCCAGCAGAGTGTCGCAAGGATTGGTATGGGGTGGGGGGGCTCAACTTGCATTAATGATGAATTGAAGAGGCCATGTGTAATGGAGGCAAGTTTCCTGACCATTGGAGGCAAGTTTCCTGACCATCGAAGGTAAATGGGAAAGCAAGTCTTGAGAAGGATACATAGAGTCTCCAAAGGGATAAATTAAGTGAGTGTGCAAAAAAAAATGGCTGTTGGGAAATGCAAGCTTATCCCCTTTGGTAAGAAGATTAGAAATGCAGGGTGATGTTTAATTTGAGAGGCACTACAGAATGCTGTAGTGAGGAGGGATCTGGCTATCTTCGTACGTGAGAAGTAGAACATTAGCCTAAAATAAGAACAAGTAGTTGAAAATGTTAACATTGATTGTTGAGGAGAGAGTTCAGGGAAGTTCATCCCTGCATGTGCTGGAAACCTTAAAAAAAAAACACAAACTACTCAGGTCAGGCCTCATCAGGATTTGATTTCAGATTTAAGGGATCATCTGTTAAAGAATGAAGGGAAAGGACTGTCTGAACTCCCTAAGGGAACGTACTGTCTGGATTCTGTAACCCAGAAGGCTGTTAGAACCTGAATCTTTGAAGATATTTAAGGCTGAGATGGATGTGGTTTTGGTCCATGGACATTTGAAAGTTACAGGGAACAAGGTGGAAAATGGACCAGGTCAGCCAGGTTATGGTGAATGTATAACATACACGAGTGGCCATTTAGCATACTTGTGTGGATGCTAGAAATCTTAGAAGATTCTGGAAATGCACAGTAAGTTGGGCAGCATTAATGGAGAGGGAAACATATTTCATGTGTCAGGTTGATTGCTTCTCAAGAAGTAAGCACATTTCTTCTGAATTTGCAATTTGATTTCTTGAATACTTTTTGCATTTTTGGCTTTTAGTTTGTTTTCCCCTTCATCTGATAGCACCTGTCAATGCTATCCAAAACTTGAATAACTTTGAAGATTCCTATTGGTTTTCCTCTTTTTAAGATTACAGAGACCTCTTCTATTCAATCTTTTTCCATAGGTCTATCTTCACAATTCCAGTTTTACTCTTGCAAACCTTTTTTTACAAGTATGTCTCACCTTTCTCATATTGTGGGAATCAAAATTGCATAAGGATAATAACCTTGGTTTGCTTCTAATTCTAACAATACCATATTAACTTCAATAGTCTGGTATCTTTGAGGTACTGGTTGTGCCGGACTGGCAGCTTTTCTAGATTGTTGCATGTTACCCACATATTACTATGCAGTCACACCTTTTGCCACATGTTATAGAGTAGCATAATAAACTTTCCAGTGACCTTGGTGATTTTAAAGAGAACAGGAGGTGATTTTAAAGAGAACAGGAAATGTACAAATATTTTGGCCTCAAACCTGACCTGAGCCCTAGGCACATAGTGGACCATTGACTTTGGCAATGCACCTTATTTGTACTTGGACCCTAGCTTTCATTCCAGGTTAATGGGTAAGAACAATGCTGGCCCATCAGGATTGCAGAGTTTTACTGTAAATTTAAATTGATGAGCTCACTGCTTACTTCCCAAATAGGAGTTTGAAGAGGCCTGCATCTTCTAGTTATAGAATTTAGATTTAGATTATGAAGACATGCAGTCCTCTTTTATTATCATTTAGTAATGCATGCATTAAGAAATGATACAATATTTCCTCTGGTGTGATATCACAAAACACAGGACAGCCCAAGACTGAAAAAACTGACAAAACCACATAAATTATAACATATAGTTACAACAGTGCAACAATACCATAACTTGATGAAGAAGTCCATGAGCACAGTAAAAAGTTCAAAGTCTCTCAAATGTCCCACATCTCACACAGACGGGAGAAGGAAGAAAAACTCTCCCTGCCATGCCCGACCACAATCTGTCTCTGAGTCATTCGAAAACTTTGAGCCTCCGATCAGCTCTCCAACACCGAGTACTGAGTGCCATCTCTGTCCGAATGATTGGGCCTCAATCTCGGTTGCCAACAGCAGGCAAAGCCGGGGATTTTGAGGCCTTCCCTCCGGAAGATTCCCGACTGCGCAGTAACGACAGCAGCAAATGAGCGTTTCAGAAATTTCTCCAGATGTTCCTTTGTGCTTTCACATCCGTCTCCATCAAATCAGAATTGTCCATGGCCCCTATTTAACGGATACGATATCATTTTTCACTGGAGGGTTGCTCGCTCTCCTCCCACCGACTTATACTGGGCAATTTACACTGTACACTTCCTGTGACTTAATAGGATGGTTGCTTCCCAGGTACCGGGGTCAAGGGCATCACAGATCAAGTCCACAGCATTCTAAAGGGGGAGGGTGAGCAGGCAGAACTCATGGTACATTGGTACCAACCGCATGGATAGGAAAAGGGATGAGGTCCTGAAGGGAGAATATAGTTGAAAGTAAATTTGTTATCAAAGTATGTACAGTGGCATGCAAAAGTCATGGGGCACCCCGGTCAAAATTTCTGTTACTGTGAATAGTTAAGTGAGTAGAAGATGCATTTATCTCCAAAAAGTTGAAGATAAAACTTTCTTTTCAACATTTTAAGCAAGATTGGCGTATTATTTTTGTTTTGTACAACTTTAGAGTGAAAAAGGGAAAGGAGCACTATGCAAAAGTTTGGGCACACCAAGAGATTTAAGCTCTCAAATAACTTTTACCAAGGCCTCAGACCTTAATTAGCTTGTTAGGGCTATGGCTTGTTCACAGTCATTGTTAGGAAAGGCCAGGTGATGCAAATTTCAAAGCTTTTTAAATACCTTGGCTCCTCAAACCTTGTCCCAACAATCAGCAGCCATGGGCTCCTCTAAGCGGCTGCCTAGCACTCTGAAAATTAAAATAAACGATGCCCACAAAGCAGAAGAAGGCTATAAGAAGATAGCAAAGCGTTTTCAGGTAGCTGTTTCCTCAGTTCGTAATGTAATTAAGAAATGGCAGTTAACAGGAACGGTGGAGGTCAAGTTGAGGTCTGGAAGACCAAGAAAACTTTCCGAGGGAACTGCTCATAGGATTGCTAGAAAGGCAAATCAAAACCCCCGTTTGACTGCAAAAGACCTTCAGGAAGATTTAGCAGACTCTGGAGTGGTGGTGCACTGTTCTACTGTGCAGCGACACCTGCACGAATATGACCTTCATGGAAGAGTAATCAGAAGAAAATCTTTCCTGTGTCCTCACCACAAAATTCAGCATCACAAGTTTGCAAAGGCACATCTAAACAAGCCTGATGCATTTTGGAAAGAAGTCCTGTGGACTGATGAAGTTAGAATAGAACATTTTGGCCGCAATGAGCAAAGGTATGTTTGGAGAAAAAAGGGTGCAGAATTTCATGAAAGGAACGCCTTTCCAACTATTAAGCACGGGGATGGATCGATCATGCTTTGTGCTTGTGTTGCAGCCAGTGGCACGGGGAACATTTCACTGGTAGTGGGAAGAATGAATTCAATTAAATACCAGCAAATTCTGGAAGCAAACATCACACCGTCTGTAAAAAAAAAAGCTGAAGGTGAAAAGAGGATGGCTTCTACAACAGGATAATGATCCTAAATACAGCTCAAAATCCACAATGGACTACCTCAAGAGGCGCAAGCTGAAAGTTTTGCCATGGCCCTCACAGTCTCCTGACCTAAATATTGAAAATCTGTGGATAGACCTCGAAAGAGAAATGCATGCAAGATGGCCCAAGAATTTCACAGAACTAGAAGCCTTTTGCAAGGAAGAATGGGCAAAAATCCCCCAAACAAGAATTGAAAGACTCTTTGCTGGCTCTAGAAAGCGTTTACAAGCTGTGATACTTGCCAAAGGGGGTGTTACTAAGTACATGCAGGGTGCCCAAACTTTTGTTTTGGGCCCTTTTCCTTTTTTGTTACTTTGAAACTGTAAGAGATGGAAATAAAAAAGTAATCTTGCTTAAAATATTGAAGAAATGTGTCATCTTTAACTTCATGCCTTTTGGAAATCAGGTAATCTTTTACTTGCTTAGCTATTCACTGTAACAGAAATTTTGACCGGGGTGCCCAAACTTTTGCATTCCACTGTACATGTCACCATTACGACCCTGAGATTCCTTTCCTAGCTGGCATTCACAGTAGTACAAAGAGGTATAACAGAATTAATGAAAACTACACATAAAGACCAACAAATAATTAGTAGGAAAAAAAAGGACAAGCTGTAAATGCAAAAAGAAACAAATAAAAATAATAAGTAAGCAAATAAATAATACTGATAACATGAGTTGTAGAGCCCTTGGAATTGAGTCCAAAGGTTGTGGAATCAGTTCAGTGTTGAGGTGTGTGAAGTTGTCCATGCCGGTTTAGGGGCTTACTGGTTGAAGGGTAATAACTGTTCCTGAACCTGGTGTGTGGGTCCTAAGGCTCCTTTATCCTTTCCTGATGGCAGCACCAACAAGACAGCTTGGTTTGGATGGTGGGGGTTCTTGATGAATGCTGCTTTCTTGTGGCAGTCCTCCTTGTAAATATGGTTAATGGTGGGGATGGCTTTTTCTGTGACGTACTGCGCTATATCCATTACTTTTGTAGACTTTTCCATTTTTGAGCATTGGTATTTCCATACCAGCCCTTGATGCAGCCAGTCAGGATACTCTCCACTGCACATCTGTAGAAGTCTATCAAGATTTTAGATGACATGCTAACTTTGTGCAAACTGCCGCCTTTGTAATATGGCATATATGTGCCGGTGTCATGGCAGATCCTCTAAAATGATAATGCCAAGGAATTCAAAGTTTCTGACCTCTGATTCCTTAATGAAGAGTGGTTTGTGGACCTCCAGTTTCTTTCTCCTGTAGTGAATGATAAGCTCTTATGTTTTTCTGACGTTGAGTGAGAGTTCTTGTAGCACCATTCGACCAGATTTTCATTCTCCTTTCTACGTGCCAATTCATCTCACTAGGGATCTAGGTAGATAGCTGAAAAGCAGGGCCTCATGGGAAGTAATCTCTGGATTGTTGCATGTCTCACGTGCAGCGAGGGTGAGAATAGGTTGATTTGGTTAATGAATGTGTGTCTGAGGAATTGGTGCAGGGCCTAGGGTTTCAGATTCGTGGATCATTGGGACCCTTTCTTGGTAAGGTATGAACCATATAAAAAGAACGGGTTACATCTGAACTTGAGGGAGACCAATATCCTTGCGAGCAGATTTGCTGGAGCTATTGGGGAGGATTTAAACTAGTTTGACGGGGGGGGGCGGGGGGAGGAATGGGTCAGTATGTGGAACTATGGCATAAGATCATTACAGAGACTTGGCTGTCACAAGGGTAGGAATGGCTGCTGGATGTTCTGGGGTTTGGATGTTTCAAAAGGGACATGGAGAGAGGTAAAAGAGATTTTGGGGAGGGCATTGCTAATTACGGATGGTATCGCAGCCTTAGAAAGGGAAGATGTTGTGGAGGGATTGTCATTTGGGTGAAAGTCAGAAACAGGAAGCGAGCAGTAACTATTGGGGGCATTCTATAGACCTTCCCAATAGCAATAGAGACATTGAGGAACAGATGGAGAGGCAGAATTTGGAAAAGTGCAGAAGAACAAGGTGATATTAATTTTCATAAATAATATTACACTTCCTAATTATTTGACACTTCCTTAAATCAAAGAGTTTAGATGGGGTGGAATTAGTTCGCTGTGTCTAGGAAGAATTCCTGACACAATATATACATAGGTCAACACACACAAAATTCTGGAGGAACTCAGCAGGCCAGGCAGTATCTATGGGGCAGAAAAAGTACAGTTGGCATTTTGGGTTAAGACTCTTTGGCAGGACTGGAGAGTAAAAGGTGAGTAGATTTAAAAGGTGGGGGAGGGGAGACACTCAAAAACTTCTAGATGTACCGTGGGGAGCATTCTGCTGCATCACTGTCTGGTATGTAGGGACTACTGGACAAGACCAAAAGAAGCTGCAGAAGGTTGTAAATCTAGTCAGCTCCATCTTGCGTACTAGCCTACAAGGTACCCAGGACATCTTTAGGGAGCAGTGTCTCAGAAAGGCAGTGTCCATTATTAAGGACCTCCAGCACCCAGGACATGCCCTTTTCTCACTGTTACCATCAGCTAGGAGATACAGAAGCCTGAAGGCACGCACTCAGCGATTCACGAACAGCTTCTCCCCCTCTGCCATCCGATTCCTAAACGGACATTGAATCTTTGGACAGTACCTCACCCTTTTATTTTAATGTACAGTATTTCTGTTTTTGCATGTTTTTTAAAAAATCTTTTCAATATATGTAATTGATTTACTTGTTTATTGTTATTTTTATTTTATTTATTTTTTTCTCTGCTAGCTCATATATTGCATTGAACTGCTGCTGCTAAGTTAACAAATTTCACGTCACATGCCGGTGATAATAAACCTGATACTGATTTTGATTCTGATTCATCCACTATTAAGGACCCTAGCACCCAGGGCATGCCCTTTTCTCACTGTTACCATCAGGTAGGAGATACAGAAGCCTAAAGGCACACACTCAGTGATTCAGGAATAGCTTCTTCCCCTCTGACATCTGTTTCCTAAATGGACATAAAACTTTTGGACAGTACCTCACTCTTTCTATATATATATATATTATTTCTGTTTTTGCATGATTTTTAATCTCCAAAATACATATACTGTAATTTATTTATTTATTTCTTCGATATTATGTATTGCATTGAACTGCTGCTGCTAGGTTAACAAATTTCACGACACATGCGGTGATAATAAACCTGATTCTGAGACTAGAGGAGAGCCTGTACTGGATCCTGTACCAGGCAATGAACTTGGTCAGTTGTCAGATCTGTGTGGAGACAGTTACAACTCTCTGACCTTTACCGTAGTCTTGGATAGGGATAGAAGCAGACATTACGGGAAAGTAATTAATTGAGGAAGGGGGAATTATGCTATTAGGTAGGAACTTGGCAGTGTAAATTGGCAACGGATGTACACAAGGAGACGCACAGCATAATTGTGGAGGTTTTTTTAGGGAGTACTTACATGGGGTTTGGATAAGTTTGTCCCATTGAAGCAGGGTAGCATAAAACATGTACCTGTAGTTGGAGGAGGTAGGTGAGGTCCTTAATGAATACTTTGCTTCAGTACTTACCAGTGAAAGGGATCTTGAAGTTTGTGAGGAGAGTGTAAAACTAATTAATATGCTGAAACATATCATCGTTAAGAAAGGGGATCTGTGCTGGAACTTGTGAAAGACATTAGGAAAGGACGGATATATATCAGGTTACTATGGGAAATGAGGGAAGAAATTGTTGTGCCTTTGATCTTTGCATCCACCCTGGCCACAGGACTGATACTAGATGATTGGTGGGTGGTGAATCTTCCTCTTGACTAGATATTTCATGTCATCCATAGTTCCTTCACTTTACTACCTCTTCCCTGTCTCAGTGGGCTTTGCATATCAAGGGTGGGTTAGTAAGTTTGCAGATGACACAAAGATGATATAGAAGGTTGTTGAGCATCATAGTGGGACATTGAAAGGATGCAGAGCTGGGCTGAGAAGTGGTGGATAGAGTTCAACCTGGAAAAGTGTGGAATGACTTACTTTGGAAGGTTAAATTTGAAAGCAGTGTACAGGATAAATGGTAGGATTCTTAGCAGTGTGGAACATAGATATATTACAGTACATGTCCATAGATCCCTCATTAGTTGCCACACAAATTAGTAAGATTGTTAAGAAAGTTTATGGTATGTTGGACTTAATTAGTCGAGGGATTGAGTTCAAGAGCTGTGAGGTAATGGTGCAGCTCTATAAAACCCTGGTTAGAACACATTTGGAATATTGCATTCGGTTCTGATCGCCTCATTATAAGAAGGATGTGGAAGCTTTGGAGAGTGCAGAGGAGATTTACCTGTATGCCGCCTGGATTAGAGGATATCTCTCATGAGGAAAGGCTGAGTGAGCTAGGGCTTTTCTCTTTGGAGCGAACGAGAAGTGATTTCAAAGAGGTGTAAAGGATTGTAACAGGCATAAATCGAGTGGATAGCCAGAGACTTTTTTCCAAGGCAGAATTGGCTAATACGAAGGGACATAATTTTAAGGCAATTGGGGGAATGTATAAGGGGGAAGTTAGAGCTAAGTTTTTTACACGTAGAGTGGTGTGTGCAAGGAACATGCTGCCAGGGTGCTGGTAGAGGCTGATACACGAAGAACATTTAGACACTTAGATGGGCAATTGAATGGCAAAAAAATGGAGGGCTATGTGGTAAGGAAGGGTTAGATTGATCTTAGAGTAGATTAAAAGGTTGGCACAACTTTGTTGGCCAAAGGCACACAGCTCTGACTGACATAGCCTGCATTGGTAATTCACTATTACCGCTTTAGCATATTTGCTGTTTATGAAATGCATTCTATTAGCTTCTAATGGCTTTATTTATCTGCCATCCATTGTGTTTTTAGGAAATTATATACTTCATTTCTTAATTCTTTCACTTCTTTGAGAGCTTTTTCAATAAGCTTGTTCTGTTTCTGTTTTCTGTATAGTATAGTTCTGCGTATGTCGTAAAATCACAGAAAGGTCGCAGTGCAGCAGTAGGCCATTTCTCCCATTGAGTCCATAGGTATAAATATGCAAGAGTAATGCAGCTAATCCCATACTAACCTCTTCACAATTCTACAATTTTTTTTCTTCAAGTATTTACCCATTTCATTTTTGATGATTGTGATTGAATCTTGCTGCATTATTTCCCTTGGGAATGTGTTTCAGATTTTAACCTTTAACTACTTTTTTTTAATATAAGGAAATAAGTTTTTCCTCAGGTCACTTACTTCTTTTGCCAATTGCTTTCTTTCATACCATGTCTTTTAGCTATTGGCCCTTTTGCGTGAGTTAATAGTTTCTCTTTATCCACACTGTCTAGCCCCTGGATGATTTAAAAGTTGTCCAGCATGTCCCCTTTCAAGCTCCTCTGTTTCAGGGAGTTCATTTCCAGCTCTCCAGTTAGCTTTTTTCATCATTTTCTCAAATTGCCCTGCTACTTTCGATTATTTACAGTGCCTTGAAAAAGTATTCAGCCTCCAAAACTGTTTTCATGTTTTACTGTCTCATTTTAAAAATATAAAATATATTGAAATAGGATTTTTTGAGCTCATCTACAAAACTTCCAGAATTTGTCAACACTTTACAAAAAATTAAAAACCAAAATTATGAGGCTGAAAAAGTATTCATCCCCTTTATAATTACTATGCTAACTTTTCTCAGGTGCAATATTGTATATTACTTATCAACCCAGTATGTTGATGTAAAGAATTAGAAGGTCACCTGTTTTCAATTGACTCTTAAGAATAAATATCCCCACTCTCTGTAAGGTCCAGTGGGATGGTAGATTTTTAATAGACCAAACCAAAATGAAGACAAAAGAGCATTCAAGACAAGTTAGGGAAATGATGGAGAAGCACAAGTCTGGGGAAGGGTACAAGAAATTCTCAAAGGCCCATTCATTTTCTTTCTGCTCCTTACTCTCCCCTTTCTGGTGAGCTATTACTTATTACTGCCAACTCTACTGGCAGGCTCACTGCAGTTGATGTATTAGGTGACTGTGCTAAATACATTCACCTGTTGAAGTTACAGATCCTTGTCGTACATCAGATAAGCACGCACCATCCCAAAGGCATACCGGCTGTCTGTATGTGTATATCTACATATATCTGCCTTTACTGTAGTGCACTGCTTCTATCAGGGCCACCAGTTCTGCCACCTGAGCTGAGCTACCTCCTGGCAGTGTTCCTGAAGCTAATTCTTAACCTGTTTCCTTCACCACACCCCATGCTGTCTGTGGCTTCTATTCTATGTACCTCTGAGACCCATCTATAAAAATTTCCTGTGCTTCCCCTTCCAGAGGTGTCTGCTTCACACCAATGTCTTCTTTCTGCTGTATTTCCATCTGGCACTCGTGCTCCTCCTGCTCTGTTAGGATGGTGCTCGCGGGATTCATTCCAGTGTCCCTAGCTATCGTTACTGTCTTGTGAACACTGTCAGTGTGTCAGTTTTTATAGGTAACTGCTTATGGGGTTTGTGCAGGCCCCCCTCTATTTTAACTGGGTTTATCTTTATTTGACCACAATCTTGCTTTTGTCTAGCTCACACTGCTGTGAACTGCTGACAAAGTAACCCATAGTCCCCATCCTGGTTCTACTGTCTGATTGGGAAGGCTGTGGCTATGCTGGCTATGTTGTGTACTTCGTTGGTTGTATGTATTCGCTGCCCCTGGCTTACCCATATTATTTCTCCCTTTTCTGAATCTGTAACAGCCCCTGCTTCCCTTAAGATGTCTAATCCAAGGATAGTAATATCATTATTCGGATAGACCCAGAAATACACTGGAAACTGAACCCCACTGACAGAGTATCTGCAACTCGTTTCTTTCTGCTTTCACTGTTTTTCCTCCTACACCCGTAATATAAATACCCTGTATAGTTGTCAGCAAGGGTAGGCCAGTTATCTATACCAATGCCTCTGTCAATGAACATATCGCATTGCCAGCCCCCTAACAATGCTGTTGTGTACATCCATGGGTCACCAGTGCTGGCAGTGTGGGTTGCTGCCACTTCTTTTTCTGACCTAAAGTTGTCTTCACCAGCTCTATGATCTGATTGGCTGTCAGTTTTGTCAGACTGGGCACTAATGGGTGAGAGATTGTGTGTCTGCTGTGACTTTCACCTGTTTTTCTTCCTGCTTTTTTGGACACTACCTTCAACCACAGCTGTAGCATATCAACTTCTTTACTGTTTTAAGCCTGGTCCGGCAGTCCTTTGCTAGGTGCCCTGGTCGCTGACACACAAAGCAAACCGTCTGTGATGTCACAGTAGATGCATCCACCACAGCTGTTTTACGATTTCTCTTGCATTCTCTTTAGTCTATCTCATTGACACATGAAACTATTGTAGGTGAACTCCACTGCTACCGTAAATATAAAACTTCCTGGTGGGCTGAGTTCAGGCCTTTCTTCATCATTTTCAGGAAGACTGGGTCGTCCCTCCCTGAATTATCCAACCCTGAAAACTCCTCATACGCTCGATATTTACATTCTGTATAACCCCTGGCCGTCTCATCAGCTCTTTGAATCACTGCCGTTATCGTTCAACAGTTACTCTCACCTCTCCCCCCCCCCCCCGTCGCTGCCTCACTTCCCCTTTAAAAGAGCGATATCTTTCTTCATTGTTGGTGTTCCCAGTAGTTGCCCATGTACTATCCCACAACCCCTGGGCCATACTGTTCCACATATTCCTCGGGCACTTCGCTTTTACCAATGTGTAAATCTTTAGGGTGTTTCTAGTGAATAGCACCTATTTCTTTGAGCTTGCCCCAGAATTTCAAATTCCCACATGTGACTCTTAAGTGAGGAGTGAGGGCAACTCTGACAAAGTGCTCTGTTTCCCTCGGGGATGAAGGGTTTATGAATGGTTGTAATCAGGGTCAAGGGCTGATTCAAATCATTGGGGTTCTCAGCCTGATGTTGCCTGACCTTGATAGGTGCCATTCTGACAGATACATCTGGGTAAAACCTCAACCTGAAATATTTCCATACCATTTCCCACACATGCAAAATATAAACGATGGATGCAAGTTAAACAGTATAAACTTAAAACCGCAGAGTATGTACTCCGTAATCTGCCACTTTTGAGTGTCTAAACTCATGATGCCTGCTGTATTCCTATGCATCATATTTGCAAAATGCATATGCTAAAATGCAGCTCCTGTAAAGAATATACATGCCCCCACTGGTGACCTGAAACTTCAATAACTACCCTTCGCAACTGGTGGCTCCGTCTCACCAAATTAACACGATTTCGTCTCTTACCTAAGCACACATGCATGTGCACACACTACTTTTTATACCTACCAGTTCAGCTCTCCATGTTTGTGATACCTTGCTTTCCCATGTACCACTGACCTGAACAGGTCCAAGTGTGAGTGCTAATTTTAAAGATACTCACCTACTTAGACTGTTCCTTAAGGTTGTTGTAGCTGGGGTGGTAATGGGGACAAACTCCCACTACCTATTAAATGCTCCCAATGGCAGGCACCTCAAATAGCCTCTGACATATGTGGCCTAGCTACTAAGCCTGGCAGAACCGTTTCTACTGACACGAGGAGGGGCAAAGGCGGGTTGCTGGTGTCTTAAAATCAGTCACTTTGGGCAAATGGGACTTGTCAGCAATGGTTGGCAGCTTATCTAGGGGAAGGAAAATTCTGATTTCAAACTTCCGCTGCCTTGTGGCTGTACCCACTCATGGGGAAGATTTTGAGAATAAACCCCAAGGGAAAAGTCCGAAGCTGGAGTCCCGAAGGTGGTCCTACATTGAGTTCAATCTGACTGGCAACTCCTGCGATGATACTGGTACCAAACTGTATCAGTCTCTGCTGTTTCTTTGGGTTCAGCAGATGTGTGGAGAGGGGGAGCTTGGTACATATCATACTGTCCAGGCTTGCGTATCTAGACAACTAGGACGCAATATCTATATCAACTCTGACAGATGGAGGCTTCAGACCAGACCAGACTGCTAAGATCACTGCCCACAAAATGGGTCACAGAAGGTATCCCACTTCTGACATCAGGCGCTTGAACCAGAGGGGGTAACTTAACTCGCTGCATCACTGAATAAGACTCACTTTCAAGGACTCTTTATCTCAGTGGTCCCCAACCACTGGGCTGCAAAGCATGTGCTACCGGGCCGCGAGGAAACGATATGAGTCATCTGCACCTTTCCTCATTCCCTGTCACGCACTGTTGAACTTGAACATAGGATTGCCAGCTGTCCCGTATATGCTGGGACATCCCCTATATTGGGCTAAATTGGTTTGTCCCATACGGGACCACCCTTGTCCTGTATTTCCCTCACTAAGGTAGAGCGTTCCTATGAAACCTTTCGTGCCGAAATGGTGTAAAGCAAAGAAGCAATTACCATTAATTTATATGGGAAAAATTTTTGAGCGTTCCCAGACCCAAAACAACCTACTAAATCATACCAAATAGCACATAAAACCTAAAAAAACTAACATATAGTAAAAGCAGGAATGATATGATAAATACACAGCCTATATAAAGTAGAAATAATGCATGTACAGTGTAGTCGGGAAGACTAAGCCGAAACCAATTTGTGGGGAAAAAAATCGGCACGTACGCACATGCGCACGTCACTCGTGCCCGCGCAAGGCTTCATGGTCATGGTAGTCTTTCTCGGAGTAAACCCAAGTGTCCCGTATTTGACTGCTACTTTTGTTCCTTATTTGGGAGTGAGAAAGTTGGCAACCCTAACCGTAAAAGACATGTTGAGGTGAGTTTATCCCAACTGGAACACCCCCCCGGTCGACCGGTCTGCAAGAATATTGTCAATATTAAACCGGTCAGCGGTGCAAAAAATGTTGGGGACCCCTGCTTTATCTCATGTTCTTGATATTCCTTATTTTTCTCTTTTTGTATTTGCATAGTTTCTTATTTATTTTAGTTGTCTTGTTGAGTTTGGTCTTTCATTGATCCTACTGCGTTTCTTGTATTTATTGTGATTGCCTGCAAGAAAATGAATCTCAGGGTTGTATATGATAACAAATATGTACTTTGATAATAAATTTACTTTGATTCATACAAAGTATTTATTTGGCTTCATTTAGGCTATTGCAAACAGTTTTTGTCAGTACATTACAGGAAGGATGTAATTGTATTATAAGGGTGCAGCAGATCTTATGAGAATATTATTAAGACTGGCAAATTTTGGCAATGAGAAAGTATTGTTTTAAGTTTGTTTCCTCCAGCCTAGGGAAGATCTAATTATGTATAAAATGGAGGGAGCAATCCAACTAAAGTCTTGCAGTCTGAGCCCGTTGAGATCTGACCTTCTGTCAAATTTGAGTCTGGTGTATATTTTGAAAAACTGTTTGGGGTCAGGTTGTACTGTGTTTTGCCTTATTCGATATTTTAATTGGGGCAGGTTAGTTTGTTTAGTTTTGCTTCCTATCTCTGTTGATTGATTAAGAGTCACAGAAAACTTACAACATGGAAGAAAGGTATATGATTCATCATATCTGTGTTAGTTGAGAAAAAGACCCCAATTTAATTGTATCTTCCAGCAACAGGTTCATAACCCTGCAGGTTATGCCTATTCTTGCATACATTTCGGTACTTTTTAAACAGATGCTCTCTGGGCTGACATTTATGTGCTGGGCGGCACCTAATTAATTAGCTTGTTTATTTTGGCTTTTTTCTTAAAGATGTGCTGGGTGGGTTCCGACTACCGCTGCACCACTGCATTCTTCGCGGCAATGTATTGATCCGCGGCCCAGAGGTTGGGGACCACTGTTTTTAAATATGTCTACCATCCTTTCAGGCAGTAATTTCCAAACATAAAGGGAATTGACCTTTCTATTTGCTATTTAGGTTCCTCTTAAATTTTAAACACCTCAATTAAATCTCAATATATCCCCCAGAGAAAGTATCCTGAGCTTGTACAATCTTTTCTCATTTATACAATTTTCTAGGATACATAACATCATTGTAGATCTGTTTTTCACCTTTGCCAGTGCAATCCCTATGACATGGTAACCAGAAATGTACGCTGCTCAAGTTGTAGCCTTATTACTGTTGTCTGCAGTTCCAGCATAACCTCCCTGCTCCTGTATTTTATGCCATTGCTAATAAAAAGGCATCATGTGCCTTTTTTTATTCACTGACCTGTCCTGTCAGATTTTAAAGTCCGTGCTTGTACACGTCAAAGCCCCGCTGTTAGTTTACACCACCCAAGTTCCTATTTATTGTATATTCTCTTTGCTTATTTGTGGAGCTCCTCACGACATCCTTCACTAGTAACCTTTCCTCCATTGTAAAGTTAGAAATAGGGATGCAATTCAATTTATCTTGAGTCTTTTGATGATGATGCATTGTTTGCCCCCTTGACACCAAGGCTCAAAGCCTACAGGCAAAGGCTGATTTGGCTAATAACATTTGTATACCATACAAGTGCCAAGTGATGACCACCTTTAGCATGAAAGAGTTTAATACCCCACGCTTGATTGCAAAGTAACTAGAATCATTGAATTCCTCATGATCAATATCCCAGGAGTTTATATGGTTGATTGACCTCAGCGGCAGGATCTTGTCAGAAGTCAATTTTCCAACTTCTGTAAAGCACATCAAGATCATAATAGTATCTTCTTTACTTACCTAAAAGTTTTTAGGAACTCAATATGATCAACACTGCCCAGAAGAAAACATTGATTACCATGTAATCTTCCACATTAAAATGTCCACCTTCTCTAGCAGCAGTGCATTGATGAGGGAAGAGTTGAAAATGTTAAGGAGTTTGGTGGCAAACCTGCGTTTGTTAACAATAAATGAAGAAATACATTAAATGCATGTTGTTTTAAATTGGTATTCTAAATGTCTGTGGCTCAAAGTTCTGGCACTTTCTATTTTGTTTTATCTTAGTAATTTCACCGCATTATTGCACTGTTTAAAGAGGAGGGCTGCAGTGTTTCTTGGAGTTGGACAGGGATTTGCAACAGCTATTTGGACAATTAAAATCTGGTATTGCTAATGACATCTATACCTCCATAAATTTAACGCATTTAAAGAACCAATTTCTGTTGTATTTTGTTTTATTCTGTGAAGCTATTTTGCATTTAACCTTGCTCATTCCCCTTATGAGATTTTTCCACGTTGAAGGCACTAATTAAATTTTAGCTGAAGGCAGTTATCTTGTGGCTGTTTCTTTTTCTGTTTACAACCCCACCCAGTTGTTTGTGCTCTCTTGAAATTGATGAATTCCTCTGGTAATCTGCCCAAGTTTGATTTAAAAAAAGTACTGTGGATTTAATTTAGCACTTTCTATAGTGTTGTTTTATGCAGTACATTTATTTCCTGAATGGTGATGGAATCCTTGGACATGTTGCTCTAGGCATGAAGGTGTGCCTCTATAGAGTGGAATGTAATTTATGACTTCTGTGACTTAACTCAAAGAGCTGTTGATTGGTTAGTGCAGGTAAGCAGTTCTTCTTGGGTTGGAGATGTGGGAAACAATCACCATGCAAGTCAGTTGAGTCATAGTGTGTGACTTATTGGGCAACAGAAGCAAAATTCAGGAGGAACTCAGCAAGTCTGCACGCCAGTCAGGATCTCTTGGTGGCCACCCATTTCAATTCCACTTGCCATTCCCACAGCAACATGTCTGCCGATATCCTCCACTGCCTTGAGGATATGCAGACCAAATACAGGTTGGAGGAGAAACACCTCATATTTAAATTTTTGCAGTATCCAACCTGATGGCCTAAGCATCAATTTCTCTGATTTCCTTTGTTTCTCTACACTACCCCCCCCCCACCTTTATTTCCTTCATTCTGGTGGCCCTCTCATCTCCTGTCGTCCTTGCTTCACTCTTGCGACCTGCTCAGCACCTCCCTCCGGTTGCCTACTGCCATCCTTTTATTCCATGGTCTATTGTCCTATCAGATTCATCCTTCAGCCCTTTACCTCTTCCACCTATCACCCCCCCCACCAAGGTTCTTATATAATTCCCTATCATTCCCCCTTCCCACCCACCTACATTCTCCCTTACCTGGATTCACTACCACTGCCAACTTGTGCTCATCCCCCTTATCCCACCTTTTTTTATTCTGGATTCTGCCTTCCTTTCCAATCCTGATAAGAGTCTTGGCCTAAAACATCAATTGTTTATTTTCATCCATAGCCGCTTCCTGATCTGCTGAACTCCTCCAGTATTTTGTGCGTGTTGCTCAAGATTTCCAGCATCTGCAGAATCTTTTGTATCTCCATGTGACTTTGGACCTTGTATACTATTGATTGAATCTAAGGCAGGTCACCTGTAGAGTTTGATTGGGAAACACAATTCGTTTCATAGAAAATGGGGTAAAGGGGGCTAGGAGAAACAATACCAAATAAAAGGAAACCATTGTTAACAATTATTTAACATATTTATGTATTGTGGAAGACTGGTGTTTTGCTATGAAGATCTTCAGATTTGAATCTTCTCTTGGGATGCAAATATGCATATGTAGAGCCACTATTCATTTAGGTTGTAACTAATCTGCACTACGTTCCCATTTACGTGTTTTACCTATTACCTATAACATCCTTGTAAAATAAAGCTATTGAAATATCTTGAAACTTTAATAGAAACAAAGTCCTATCTTGTTTTCATTCCTCATATCCTTGTTCAAAGATTCTGCCCCAATCCTGAATTCCTTTACCAACTAACCTTTCTTATTTTAACTTTATATTAATTAGATCACAGTACCTTGCATCTTAATACAAATACAGTACTGTGCAAAAGTCTTGGGCACTCTAGATTTTTAAAATATACATTTCATTTATGATTATTTTTTGTCTTCTACATTAGTTTGTCAGTAGAAAAGAACACATTTTAGATTTCTGTACATTAATTTTCCAAAAAAAGTTAAATGTTATAGAGAAATGTTTGTATTTTGTTAAAAAAATGTAACATACTAAGTAGTAGGCCACTCCTCAAATAAAAATGATTACTTTGTAGATATATAAACCAGTGCATCATTAAACTAAAAGATTGAACAGATGCTAATTATCAATGACGTAATGAATTGAATGAACTAAACTGATTAACTGAAATAGAACTGGGTGTAGATGGAATCAGACTGGGTGAAGGTA
This sequence comes from Mobula hypostoma, assembly GCF_963921235.1. NCBI lineage: Eukaryota > Metazoa > Chordata > Chondrichthyes > Myliobatiformes > Myliobatidae > Mobula > Mobula hypostoma. The sequence continues at coordinate 51,625,944 of NC_086098.1, read as the reverse complement.
TGGCAGATGTAACAATTTAATCTTCAAATCATCAATTCTTACACCATGGCAAGAGTGAGCATAGCGAAGAGACACGAGGTAGTCATCCTACATCAGCAAGGTTTCTCCCAACCAGAAATTTTGCGGCCGACAGGAGTTTGAAGATGTGCTGTTCAAGCTCTTCTGAAAAAGCAGAAAGAAAGAGGCAAGGTTGAGGATCTGGCAACGCAGTGGTCCTCCAGAAACTGAGTCTAGCAGACAAGCAGTACATGGAACTGGGGTCCCTTCTAAATCAGCAGAAGCCCAGTACTGCTATCAGCTCTGAACTCACAGAAACCACTGGAACCTAAGTTCAGCCCTCTGTAGTTCAGAGAAGTCATGTTAGAAGTGGTCTTCATGGAAGAGTTGCTGCTAAAAAGCCATTCCTCCAAATTGAAAACAAAGTCAAGAGACTCACCTATGCACTAAGACATCGATTTTGGTGCTGAACAATGGCAGCAAATGCTCTATGCTGATGATTCAAAATTTGAAATTTTTGGCTCAAACATGCAGTTTGTTTGTGGAAGACTGGAAAGTGCTACATGGATGAGTGTCTGCACCAACATTGAAGCATGGCGGAGGTTCCCTGCATGTTTGGGGCTGCACTTTTGCAAATGGTGTTTGTGATCTGCTCGGAGTTAAATAAATCCTCAATACTGAGAAGTACTAGCAGACGCTCGTCCATCACACAATATCATCAGGAAGGTGTCTGATCGGTCCCAATTTCATTCTGCAGCAGGACAACGACCCCCAAATACACAGCCAAGTTCATAAAGAACTACCTTCAGCGAAAAGAACAAAGAATTCTGCAACAGATGGTACGGCCTCTGCAGAGCCCTGATCTCAACATTATTGAAGCTGTCTGGGAATACTGGGAGAGGCAGAAGCAAGTGAGGCAGTCAAAGTCTGCAGAAGAACTGTGGAAGTTCTCTTAAATGCTTGGAAGAAATGATCAGCCAACTTCCTTATAAAACTGCACAAGTGTACCTAGGAGAATTGATGCCGTTTTAAAGGCAAAGGATGGTCACAGCAAATTTTGATCTGATTTAGTTTTTACTGTGTACTACTCTCTATTGTTTTTTTTGATATTTAGAAACATTTCATTTCATTGTTTTTGAAAGCATCTTCGCATTATGGAATCTTTACGTGTGCCTAAGACTTTTTGCTCAGAACTGTATTTTTAGTTATTTGGTATTGGTCTTGCCTTGGTTAATTTGTGTGTTCAAGTAAATTCTTTATGTGCAGCATGAAAGAGATCTTGTAATTTTAATCTTTAGAAAAGGCACATGCTTGCTTCACTGTGTTGATTTTATAGAACAGCGGTCCCCAACCACCGGGCCGCAGAGAATGTGCTACCGGGCTGCGAGGAAACAATATGAGTCAGCTGCACCTTTCCTCATTCCCTGTCACGCACTGTTGAACTTGAACATAGGGTTGCCAACTGTCCTGTATTTGCTGGGACCTCCCATATATTGAGCTAAATTGGTTTGCCCTGTATTTCCCCTGCTAAGGTAGAGTGCTCCTATGAAACTTTTCATGCTGAAATGGCGTGAAGTGAAGAAGCAATTACCATTAATTTATGTGGGAAAAATTTTTGAGCATCCCAGACCCAAAAAGTAACCTAACAAATCATATCAAGTAACACATTAAACCGAAAATAAATGACACTAACATATAGTAAAAGCAGGAATGATATGATAAGTACACAGCCTATATAAAGTAGAAATAATGTATGTACAGTATAGTCGGGAAGATGAAGGCGAAACCGATTTGTGGGAGGAAAAGATCGGCACATATGTGCACGCGCACATCACAGATGCATGTCACGCATGCACACACAGGTGCCCGCGCAAGGCTTCATGGTCATGGTAGTCTTTCCTGGGGTAAGATGTCCTGGAATTTGACTGATATTTTTGTTCCTTATTTGGGAGTGAGAAAGTTGGCAACCCTAACTGTAAAGGACATGTTGAGGTGAGTTTAACCCAACTTGAACACCTCCCCCCCCCCGACCCCCGGTTGACCGGTCTGCAAGAATATTGTCAATATTAAACCGGTCCGCAGTGCAAAAAAGGTTGGGGACCCCTGTTATAGAACATAGAGCACAGAAGAATGTAGCAAATGAACAGGTTCCTTGGCCCACATACTTGTGCTGAACTAATTCCACTAGTATTTAGATGCCTATCAAAACGCATCTCTTTTTCCTACCCAATGTCCATATCCCTCCATTCTCTGCGCATTCATGTGACTATCCTAGAGCCATTTGAACACCTCTATTGTATTTACCTGGACTACCACTGCAGCTATGCTTTCTAGACTACCACCTCTCTATGAAAAATACTTGCCCCGCTCAGCTTCTTTTAACTCGCCTCCAATCACCTTAAATACATGCCTCTAATATTAGACATTTGAACCCTGGGAAAAAGATACAGATGTTTACTCTATCTATGCCTTGAAATTGAAGAAAAAGAGTTCTGACCAGTGACCAATCCAGACATTGGAAGTTTGGAGAAGAATTAGGTCCACCGCCTGAGCATAAAAGGCAGCAGTGGGTCGCGGCAGCGATAAGAACTTTGACCAGCGACTGGTGTTTGGAATTGATTAGTAAGAGCAAATAAAAGGAAGGTGGGGAAAGTGCACTGACTACCATCACAGCGGCCGTTGTCTGAGTAGACATAGAGTGGTGATCTTGAGGCTTTAGTGAAGAGAAGCTTCTGTCAGAGAAAGCAAAGGAAAGAAAAGCAAAGCTGAGCAACACACATAAAAATTGCTGGTGAATGCAGCAGGCCAGACAGCATCTATCTCTTACTATCTCTTCTTTCAGTTTATACATTTCAATATGTGGCTAAGGAGTTGGTGTAGGAGGGAGGGCATAAGACTTTTGGGTCAATGGGTTTTCTTCCAGGGAAGGTGGGACCTGCACTCAAGGGACTGTTTGCGCCTGAACTGGAGGGGGCTAGTATCCCAGTGGGAAGGTTCGTTAATGCTGAACAGAGGGGTGGAAACTTGAGTTGCAGGGGGATGGGAACCAGGATGCCAGAACAGTTAGTGGAGAGGTTTTGGAGGCAGATGTTGGTAAGACCTGAGATGAAGTTAGGAATCAAAAGGTTGAGTATGGTGTGACTAGTGTCCTGAGCTGCCTGTATTTCAATGTGAGAAGTATAAGAAAGGCAGATAATAGTACTGAAGATGAGGTAGCTGGTTTATAAATAGAGGTAATGTGTAGTGAGGAGAAGCTGTTGATAGGGCAAAATTGCTGGCAACAGATGAGTTGCAATGTAAAAGGTGGACAAAATCGAAACGGGTGAATGCAGGACTGAAGGTGGTGTACTTGAAGGCACACAGTATACAGAATAATGTAGATAAACTTGCAGCACAGTTGCAGATTGGCAGGTATGATGTTGTAGGCATCACCTGGATCATGGCTGAAAGATTATAGTGAGGAGCTTAATGTCCAAGGATACACTTTGTATCAAAAGGATAGGCAGGAAGGCGGCGTTGCTCTGTTGTTTTAAAAGGCATGAGAGACGAGGTGGCCAGAATTGATTTGGAAAGAAGCATTGACAGGGATGATGGCAGAGCAGCAATGGCTGGAATTTCTGGAAGCAATTTGGAAGGCACAGGATATATACTTCCCAAAGTGGAAGAAGTATTCTAAAGGAAAGAAGATACAACCATGGCTAATGAGAAGTCAAAGCCAACATAAAAACCAAAGAGAAGGCATATATAATAGAACAAAAATGAGTGGGAAGTTGTAGGATTGGGAAGCTTTTAAAAACCAACAGAAGGCAACAAAAATCATTAAGGTAAAGATGGAATATGAAAATATGCTAGTCAATAATATTAAAGAGGATACCGTAAGTTTCTTCAGATACATAAACTGTAAAAGAGGCGAAAGTGGATATCAGAGCACTAGAAAATGATGCCGGAGAGGTAGTAATGGGGACAAAGAAATGGCATACAAACTTAAGAAGTATTTTGCATCAGTCTTCACTGTGGAAGACACTAGCAGTATGGTGGAAGTTCCAGGTGTCAGGAGTCATGAAGTTTGTGAAGTTCTTGTAACTAGAGAGAAGGTTTGGGAAAACTGAAAGATCTAAAGGTAGATAATTCTCCTGGACCAGATGGTATACACCCAAGGATTCTGAAAGTGGCAGCTGAAGAGATTGTGGAGGGATTAGTGATGATCTTTCAAGAATCACTGGATTCTGGAATGGTTCCGGAAGACTGGAAATTTACAAATGCTGCTCCACTCTTCAATAAGGGGGAGAGGCAGAAGAAAAGAAACTATGGGCCAGTTAGTCTGACCTCAGTGGTTGGGTAGATGTTGCAGTTGATTATTGAGGACAAGATCTCAGAGTACTTGGAAGCACCTGATAGGCTGTAGTCAGCATGGCTTCCTCAAGGGAAAATCTTACCTGATAAATCTGTTGGAATTCTTTGAAGAAATAACAAGCAGGATAGACAAAGGAGAATCAGTTGACATTGTGTACTTGGTTTTTCAGAAGGCCTTTGACAAGTTGCTGCACATGAGGATGCTTAACAAGCTAAGAGCCCATGGTATTACGGGAAAGCTTCTAGCATGGATAAAGCAGTGGCTGATTGGCAGGAGGCAAAGAGTGGGAGCTTTTTCTGACTGGCTGCCAGTGACTAGTGATGTTCCACAGGGGTCAGTGTTGGACTGATTGTTTTTATGTTATATGTCAATGATTTGGATGATGGAATTTGCAAAACTTGTAGACGATATGAAGATAGGTGGAGGAGCAGGTAGTTTTGAGGAAGTATAGAAGCTACAGTAGGACTTGGGACAGATTAGGAAAATGGGTAAAGAAATGGCAGGCAGAATACAGTGTTCAGGAAGTGTAGGGTCATGCACTTTGGTAGAAGAATAAAAGGATTGACTATTTTCTGAATAGAGAGAAAATACAAAAAATTGAGGTGCAAAGGGACTTGGGAGTTCTTGTGCAGTATCCCCTAAAGGTTAATTTGTAGGTTGCGTCTGTGGCGAAGAAGGCAAATGCAATGTTAGCATTCATTTCAAGAGGACCAGAATATAAAAGCAAGGATGTAATGTTGAAATTTCATAAAGCATTGGAGAAGCCTCACTTGGAGTATTGTGAGCAGATTTGGGCCCTTTATCTTGGAAAGGGTATGCAGAAACAGGAGAGGGTTCAAATGATCACATAAATGATGCCAGAATTGAATGGCTTGTCATATGAAGAGCGTTTGATGGCTCTGGGCCTGTATTCACTGAAATTCAGAAGAGAGGAGTGACTTAATAGAAACCTATCGATTGGTGAAAGACCTTGATAGAGTGAATTTGGAGAGGATGTTTCCTATGGTGGGAGAGTCTAAGACCAGAGGTCGCAGCCTCAGAATAGAGGGGTGTCCTTTCAGAAAGGAGATGAGGGGGAATTTCTTCTCCTAGAGAGTGGTGTATCTGTGGAATTCTTTACCATAGGCAGCTATGGAGGCCAAGTCTTTATGTATATTAAGGCAAAGGTTGATAGATTCTTGATTGGTCAGGGTATGAAGGGATGTGGGGAGGAGGTAGGAGATTGGGACTGAAAGGAAAATTGAGTCATCCATGGTGAAAGCGCAGAGCAGACTCGATGGGCCAAATAGCCTATTTCTGCTCCTATATCTTGTGGTCTCTTGTATTAATATGTCTCGCATTAATGTGCTTAGGCCCCTGTTCTGTTCCTTTCACACTTATGACTGTGTGGCTAAGCACTGCTCCAATGCCATATTTAAGTTTGCTGATGACATCATTGTCTTAGGCCAAGGTGGTGACGAGTCAGCATGTAGGAGGGAGATTGAAAATCTGGCTGAGTGGTGCCATACCAACAACCTCTTAATCAGTGTCAGCAAGACGAAGGAGCTGAGTGTTGACTTCAGGTGGAGAAAACCAGAGGTGCATAAGCCAATCATTGGGTGATCAGAGGTGGAGAGGCTCAGCATCTTTAAATTTCATGGTGTTATCATTTCAGAGGATCTGTTGTGACCCCAGCATATAAGTGCAATTGCAAAGAAATCATGGAAGTGCCTCTACTTAGTAATTTGTGAATTAGGAGCTTGAAGAGATTTGGCATGTCAACAAATACACTCAAAAGCTTCTATAGTTGTACTGTGGAGAGTATTCTGACAGGCTTCATCACTGTCTGGCATGGAGGAGCTACTGTACAGGACCAAAAGAAGCTGCAGAAGGTTGTAAATCTGGTCAGCTCCATCTTGGGCACTAGCCTACAAAGTACCTGGGACATCTTTAGGGAGCGATGTCTCAGGCAGCGTCCATTGTTTTTTTTTAATATAGTTTTTATTGAGTTTTCAAAATGAATACATGAAAAGATAATGTCTACCCTCCCCCCTCCCCTTAACCCTCCCCCCCCCCCATATAAAGTCCTACCTAAAAAAGAAAAGAAGAAAAAAAAGAAGAACCGCCTGGGTATTGGAAGGTTTCCACATGCTCCATGGAATTCAAAATAAATTTGGTATACTTATTCGTTACTTTCCCCAAGGGACCAAGATCTTTATCGGAGCACTTAAATATGCTATCCTATCTTTTGTAAATAAGGGCACTAAATATTCAAAAATGTTACATATTTATCTCTTAAATTATAAGTAATTTTTTTGAGTGGAATAGAACTAGCCATTTCATTATTCCAACGATTCATACCTAAATACGAATCAGATTTCCAAGTAACTGCTATAGTCTTCTTAGCTACTGCCAATGCAATTTTTATAAATTCTTTCTGATATTTATTCAATTTAAGTTTCGGCTTTATCCCTTCAATATCACCTAATAGAAATAATACAGGGTTATGTGGAAGTTGAGTTCCAGTAATTTGTTTCAAGAAGACTCTTAAATTTATCCAAAAGGGTTGAATTTTAAAACAAGACCATGTAGAATGTAAGAAAGTACCAATTTCTTGATTACACCGAAAGCATTTATCGGATAGATTTGAATTTAATCTATTTATTTTTTGTGGTGTAATATATAATTGGTGTAACATTTATTGTATTTGTCATACTGTCAAGACAGAGTCTTAACCAATTTGTTTCATCAATATTAATATTCAGATCTGTTTCCCATTTTTGTTTTGACTTATGGATTCCTTGTTTAATTGCCTGTTTTTGAATCAAATTATACATACAAGAAATAAATTTTTTAAATTTCCCTTTTTGAATTAAAGTTTCAATTTCATTAGGTTTTGGCAAAAACATTGTTTGACCCAGCTTACCTTTTAAGTAAGCCCTTAATTGAAGGTAACAAAAGAAAGTGTTATTTGATATTTTATATTTATCCTTTAGTTATTCAAATGACATCAATATACCTCGTTCATAACAATCTCCTATAAATTTAATCCCTTTTTGGTACCAATTATATAAAAGTTGATTGTCCATTGTAAAAGGAATAAGTTTGTTTTGGAACAAAGGTCTCCTTGCTAATAAAGATTTCTGTATTTCATTATCAACATTTATCTTATTCCATAGATCAATCAAATGTGTTAATATAGGAGATTCTTTCTTTTCCCGTATCCATTTAGATTCTCATTTATATATAAAATCTTCAGGTCTATTTTCTCCTATCTTGTCTAATTCTATTTTAATCTATGCTGGTTTTCAATCATCGAAGAAAGATGCAATAAATCTAAGTTGATTTGTTTTATAATAATTCTTAAAGTTTGGAAGTTGTAACCCTCCTAACTCAAATTTACATGTCAATTTTTCCAATGATATTCTTGACATTTTACCTTTCCAAAGAAATTTTCTCACACATTTATTTAACTCTTGAAAAAATTTCTGTGGCAATTGTATTGGTAATGTTTGAAACAAATACTGTAATCTAGGAAATATGTTCATTTTTACAATATTGACTCTACCTACTAATGTTATTGATAGTATCATCCATTTGTCAAGATCTTCTTGAAGTTTTTTCAGTAGTGGTAAATAATTAAATTTATATAAATTCTTTACATCATTATCAAGTCTTATACCTAAATACTTTATACCACTTACCGGCCATCTAAATTGGGTTGCTAACCGACATTGACTATAGTCTCCTTTAGTAAGAGGTAAAATTTCACTTTTATCCCAATTTATTTTATAACCTGATACCTTCCCATATTCGTCCAATCTAGAAGATAATTTATGTAACGAATGTTGTGGGTTTGTTAAGTAAATCGAAACATCATCGACAAAAAGATTAATTTTATATTCCTCCCGATTAACTCTAAAACCCATAATATCTGGATCAATTCTGATTAGTTCTGCTAATGGCTCTATCGCCAGTACAAATAAAGCAGGTGATAATGGACAACCTTGTCTAGTTGACCTTTTTAACTGGAATGGTGTTGAAATTTGAGAGTTTGTCACTACTTTAGCCTTAGGGTTAGAATTTAAAATTTTAATCCAATTTATAAAAGATGTTCCTAACCCATATTTTTCTAATACTTTAAATAAAAAATCCCATTCTAATCTATCAAATGCTTTTTCTGCATCCAAGGCTACTACTATACTCTTCTCGTCCCTTTTTTGTGCCAAATGAGTTATACTGAGTAGCCGAGTTACATTATCTGCCAATTGTCTTAATAAATCCTGTTTGATCCATATGTATTAATTTTGGTAAATATTTAGATAATCTATTCGATAAAATTTTTGCTATTATTTTATAATCAGTATTCAATAAAGAAATAGGCCTGTATGATGTTGGTTTCATAGGGTCTCTCTTTTTTTGGCAATACTATTACAATCGCTGTTGAAAAAGATTCTGGGAGTTTGTGTTTTTTCTGCTTGACGTATTAACTCCATAAAGAGAGGAAATAATAAATCTTTAAACTTTATATAAAATTCAGGTGGAAAACCATCTTCTCCTGGAGATTTATTACTTTGAAGTGATCCTAAAGCTTCTTCAACTTCTTTTAATGTAAAAGGCATATCTAATCCCTTCTGTTCTTCGGAGTTCAATTTTGGAAGAGTTACTTGTGATAAAAACCTTTCTATCTCATTAACATCATTTTGTGATTCTGATTGATATAATTCAGAATAGAAACTTTTAAAGGTTTCATTTATTTCAAGAGGTTTATAAGATATTTTATTTGCACTTGTTCTAATTGCATTTATTGTTTTGGAAGCTTGTTCTGTTTTCAACTGCCAGGCAAGAATTTTATTTGCTCTCTCACCTAACTCATAATGCCTTTGCTTAGTTCTTATAATTGCTTTTTCCATTCTATATGTCTGAAGTGTATTATATTATAACTTCTTATTGACAAGTTGTTTTTGTTTTTCTTCCGACATATATCTTTGAGATTCTTTTTCTAATTTTGTAATCTCTTTTTCCAATTGATCTAGCTCTGCCATATATTCCTTCTTAATTTTAGACGTATAACTTATTATCTGGCCCCTCAGATATGCTTTCATCGCATCCCATAATATAAATTTATCATCCACTGAATGAAAATTTGTATCCAAAAAAAATTGGATCTGCTTTTTCATAAAATCACAAAAATCTTGACGTTTTAATAATGTTGAATTAAATCTCCATCTATAAGCCACTTCTTCCTTATCAGTCATTATTATTGTCATTAATAAAGGAGAATGATCTGACAATATTCTTGCTTTATATTCCATATTTTTCACTCTGTGTTGAATATGCATTGATAATAGGAAAAAATCTATCCTTGAGTAAGTTTTATGTCTATGAGAATAGAATGAATAGTCTCTTTCTTTAGGATTGATTCTTCTCCATCTATCAATCAAATTTAAATCTTTCATCAATGATAAAATTAGATTTACTATCTTCGATTTTATAACAGCCTTAGTTGATCTATCTAAGATTGGGTCTAAGCAAAAATTAAAGTCTCCTCCAATTAATATTTTTTCATGTGCATCCGCCAAATTCAAAAAAGCTTCTTGTATGAATTTTGCATTGTTTTCATTTGGTGCATAAATATTCATAAAATGTCCATAATTCAGAGAAAAGTTGACAATGTATAATCACATATCTCCCCGCAGAATCGGTTATTACATTTTGTATTCTAATTGGTAACGTTTTATTGATCAAAATTGCTACTCCCCTCGCTTTTGAATTAAATGGAGCCGCAACAACACTACCCACCCAATCTCTCTTCAGTTTCTGATGTTCTGTTTCTGTTAAATGCGTTTCCTGTAAAAAGGCTAAATCTATCTTCATTTTCTTAATATGTGTTAAGATTCTTTTTCTTTTCACTGGTCCATTAAGCCCATTAACATTAAAACTCAAAAAATTCAATAAATTAGTCATTATTCTTAACAAAGTTACTCCAATCTAAAACATTACTTACCTTCTCAACTCTCATAATTCCTTGGGGAATCTCTGAACTTCACCATGTTGCTATGTGTTTCCCTCCCAACCCTCCAGGCAAAAAGAAAAAAAAAAGATAGAAAAGATACAAAAAAAGAAAAAACAAAATACCCCTCCCACTAATGTTGTGAATGAAAAGATACACAACACTACCCCCCTCCATTTTGCGGGTCGTGACTAAAGCCACGCTTGCACACATGATTAGCGTAGCAATTGGTCAGTGCTTCTTCCAGCTCCCCCGCAACAAAAAAAAATTATATATATATAAACAAAATTAATGTTACTATTCCCAACTAGTATTCTTCAAATTTTAATCTTTCTTCCCCCCTCGTATAATTAATAATATATTTATATATTCATCCGCCCAAAAATCCAAGTCCATTCTTGACCCAGTCTTCATCTTCAATCTATCTCGCTCCCCTGGATTTGTTCTTGTATCTGGTGAATATTCAGAGAATCTTGCACAAACTGCTCCGCTTTCCGGTATTCATCAAAAAATCTTTTTTCTCCACCAGGCAAAAAAATCTTCAAGGTTGCAGGATAATGCAATATAAATTGATAACCGTGATCCCATAGGATTTTTTCCACTGGATTAAATTTCTTCCTTCTCTTCAAAAGTTCATAACTTATGTCAGGGTAGAAAAAAACTTTGTTCCCTTGAATCATCAATGGCCCTTTTCTATTCTTGGCAGCTTGGGTAGCTGCCTGTAGAATCCTTTCCTTGTCTTGAAATCTTAAGAATTTTATTAAAATCGATCGTGGATATTGGTCATCTTGTGGTTTTGGTCTTAGAGCTCTATGTGCCCGCTCAATTTCAATTGATCGAACCTCCTCTTTCATTTGCAAAACTTCTGGGATCCATCTTTGAAAAAATTCTATTGGATTTTCTCCCTCCATACCTTCTTTAAGACCAACAATTTTGATATTATTACGTCTACTGAAATTTTCCCACATGTCCACTTTCTCCAAGAGTTGATTTCTTTCCGAGTTCCACACAAGCAGATCATTTTCTTTTTTCCACTCTTATCATTCATATGCCCCATTGCTCTTTCCATCTTCTGAAGCTTCTTATCCATTTTATCCTGTCTTTTCATAGCTTTATTATAGCACATCTTCATATCTCTAAGCTCTGCTCTTACTTTTCTTAGTTCAGCCACTAATTGCAATAAAGCCTCTTTTATGTCTCCGTCATCTCCTTTACTTCCAATCTCTTCCAGTTCTTCCTCCTCCTCTTCATCTGTGTTCTCTGCAGAATCCAATTCTGACTCTGAGTCACTTTCAGTTGCAGTGGCTGTCGGTTCTTGTAGTTTGAGTTGTGTCGATTTGCGCATGCGCATTTCCAGCATCTTCTTCCGAGAGACCGCTACCGCCGCCATTACTCCCTGTTCTACGCCGGAGATAGAATGCATCTCCTCCGAAGGAGATCCAACCTGAGTCCGAGGCTCCATCGTTGCAGTAGGCCCTTTTTTCTTCCCATATCGCGGCGGCTTCGCACCAACAGACTTCTTCTGTTGCGGTTTACGAGGCATATCGTAAAGTAGTCTTGCAAAGTTTATAAATAGTTTTCGGAAAATATTTATTAACTTTATTTTGTTTAACCGGTACTTTGCTGATTTTTTACGGGAGAGCTGGATTTACACGTCTCAATCCCATGTCATCACGTGACACCCCCCGCGTCCATTGTTAAGGGCATCCAGCACCCAGGGCATGCCTTTTCTCACTGTTACCATCAAGTAGGAGGTACAGAAGCCTGAAGGCACAGACTCAGTGATTCAGAAACAGCTTCTCCCTTCTGCCATCTGATTCCTAAATGGACATTGAAGCTTTGGACACTACCTCACTTTTTAAAAAAATATACAGTATTTCTGTTTTTGCACATTTTAAAAAATCTATTTAATATATGTAATTGATTTACTTTTACTTTTTAAATTTTATTTATTTTTTCTTCTCTGCTAGATTATGTATTGCATTGAACTGCTGCTGCTAAGTTAACAAATTTCATGTCACATGCCAGTGATAATAAACCTGATTCTGATTCTGACATCTAGAACTTTAACAAATTTCTATAGATGTGTGGTGGAGAGTATATTGATTGGCTGCATTACTGCCTTAAATGGAAACACTAATTCCCTTGAATGGAAAATCCTACAAAAAGTAATGCTGCGGCCCTGTCAATCATGGGTTCTCCCCTCCATTGAGCACATCTACAGGGAATGTTGTTGGAGAAAGCAACATTCTTCATCAAGGACCCCCACCACCCAGGTCACCATCTTTTCTAGCTGCTGCCATCAGGAAGAGGGTACAGGAACCTGAGGACTCGCAGCACCCATTTCAGGAACAGTTATTACTTCTCAACCAACAGGTTCTTAAACCAGAGGGGAATAACTTCACTCATCTTTACTTGTCCCATCACTGAACTGTTCCCACAATCTGTGGACTCACATTCAAGGACTCTTCATGTCATATTTTTGATATTTATTGTTTATTTATTATTATATTTCTTATTGTATTTGCATAGTTTGTTTTTTGCACACTGGTTGTCCATCCTTTCTTGATTCTATTATGTTTTCGGATTTGTTGAGTACACCTGCAAGAAAATGATTTTCAGCGTTGTATATGGTGTCATGTATGTATTTTGGTAATAAATTTACTTCGACCTTTGTTATGGTGAGAAAACTAGATGCTCAGGTACAATAGATATAACTATGCGGTTCAGGCCTGAAGGCATTTTTAGACATTATGGTGGGTACAGTGTGTTTCAATTCATCACAATCCCACATTTGCTCATATTTAATTGCCCTGGCAAGATGGTAAGTTGTTTTCTTGAACCTCTGCATTCCCATAGGAATTTGAAGATTTGGTACAACAGTCATGAGAGAACAGCTGCAGATTTTGATGTGTAGAGTAACTTGAAATTCGTGATGTTTCCATGTTTCCCTTGTCCTAATATAGATTACAGAATTTCACTGATTGTACTGAAGTTGAGTTGCATTTTGTGGATGAAGTACTATGCAGCCCCATCGATATTAATGATTGAGAGACTCAATGGTAATACACAATAAATGTGATTGGGAGGTGGCTGCAAGTCTGAGGCACAAAGTCAATATCCCTTCATCATTTGCTTGAGGAGAATAAAATATTGTAGATACTAGAAATCTAAAATGAATGTGAAAATTACTTGAAAATGTCAAGCAAAACTTGACAAACAGAATTTTGGGTTAATGATTCCAATTGGAAAAGTTAGAGAATCAATGAGACTGATGTCATTTCTCAAACATTTCCTTTTAGTTTGGTACTTTGTTTACTGCCAGTGGGAGAATTAATTGACAGGACTGCTGAACTCTTACTTTGAAACAGTTCATAACGTTCTTTTTATAACTTTAAGCAGGTTTTGTCAGGTTTGGGTTTATGATCTTAAAATGTCCTTTTGCTTAATGAACAAATAATTGCTGGTGCATTGAAGTTGGTGGTGAGCTTCATTACCATTGCCTGTCTTTGTCAAAGCACGATTTCCAAGACATGGAAAATAATTCATACATTTCAAGTTTTTGTCATGAGCTTTTATTGACGGTAGCATTATGATATATTGGTTTTCGTTTGATTGATGTAGCTCTCCTTAAATGAGTGGCTGATAACATCTTGGAGCTTGGGCTCCAGTCATTTGCAAATGCAAAGATCAGAACTATAATAGTTTATTTACACAACAAATACACAAAGTACAAACATTAAGTATTTACAAGACAGTGAATAATTCAAATGAAAATAAGATTACTACTGTTTATAAAATTGTCAGTTCCCTGGGGGGGCATATTGCTCCTCGAAATCCCCCACGGTACCCATTGTGACCGCATGCTCCCTTGCTAAAGACAGCTGGGCATGAACGTATCCTCGGAAGAGGGGCAGGCAGTCGGCCCTGGCAGAGCCCTCGACTTTCTGCTGCCCCGACCCGTGAATGGCCATCTTGGCCCAGTCCAGGAACAAGATCCTCCTCATGATCTGTCCCCTTTCCATAGCTGGACTGCTGATGTTTGGGTGACATTAATTCTGGAATGTAGTTGCCGTGTGTTGAATAGTTTTCCATTAATTCTGAAGACTGGCTCCACTTCGACAGGTTTGTCGAAGGTGACTTGCAACATACAGCAAGAAAGATGGAAGAAGCTGAGAGACGACCACTGTGAATCTGGCACATGTCAAAAATCCATTCACCTATAGGGGGCCATGGGAGGAACTGAAGAAATGCCACCAATGTCCTCTGCAAAATCCTTCAATTTCTTTGGAAGGATAAGCAAATCTCTGTCAATTAGATAGCCACTTTGCTCAAAAAATCACTCTGTTTCAAGCTCTGTTATTGAAGAGATTTCCAGGTGGTCAGATGAACATAGTTGAGGTTATGCTTGTAAACTTACTTGAAAAAATGCAAACTCCCGCCGACTTCCAGGGGGAGCCTCTGACCTGTGACTGTCTAAAGTGGAGAAGGATCACTTGCAATGGTGTTAAGAAAATTGAGGCCATGCAATGGGCTCACCTAGAAGCCTGGAAAAGTCAGTGCTCCTTTACAATGTCTTATTAGCCATCACAGAATCCAGAAAATCAGACTAGAAACAAATTGGTTTCATTTCTAATTGATTACCTAAGAAGAACAGTTCGGCATCACTTTGTCTGGTGTAGTTCTTGGCATGCAGTTCTCCATTTGTTGGTACCCTGGTTTGACTGCAACAGTAGAGTCTGAGTTTAAAGATTGTAGTGGAATACATTCTGCTGTTGCTTCTGGCCAGAAATGCCTTATGGATGGTCAGTTTTGAATTGTCAGATAGATTCTGGGTTTATCTCACTTAATTTGCTGCTCTTACAATGTAAAACATTTCATAATGCAAAGCTGGAACTACTCTGTAAATTTTGTACAATGCTCACTGCTTGTTCTCTCAAGAACAGACATTCCTCTGACAGGTGGATTTCTGAGGGATGGAACAAATTGGCTCTTCTTTTGTTTATTACTTCTAAAACTTGCCACAAGCTTAATTAGGCATTGTGTCAAGAAGCAAAAGATAGCTGATGTTGGACATTTGAAATAAAGTAAAAGTGCTGCCTGATCATCTGAATACTCCCACATCTTGCGTTTTTATTACTGGCATTGTCATTCATGCCTTGACTGTCTGGCAGTAGTGGAGTAGTGCAAGTCTTGCCAACGGGCATAGAAGACTCTAACAAGAGTACACTCTGTACTTTTTGTGATCTTCATCGTAGAGGAGTGTTGGTTTGTCAGTTGAGGGAGGTTGGTAATTGATAACAAGCAGGAGGTTTTCTTCCCTGTTATTAGTTTAGTACCATGAGAACATAGGGTGCAGAGTCCTTGGTTGGGATTATATTTTATTTTGTTACACATAGTGACCCCTTTTCCTAATTTACATATTTTCCCAAGGTAACATCATGAAATTATAATATCTGTGACTACATAAATGCTGATGTTAACCAGCTCTACATCACCAACCACACCACCTACTTATTGATCCACCTCCTCCTCCTTCCTGGTCAGTGGCAGACACAGGAAGAGCTTCTTCCCTGAGGCTGTGACCCTGCTGAACCTCACTTCACAGCGCTAAGTAGTATTGCACCCATATTGTTCTGTCTCAGTACTTTTATATTTGTGCGCTGTAGCACTTACTTTTTATTCACAGTTATTTTGTACGTATGTAAATAACACAATTCTTTGCATTTCATTGGCTTTGTATCTGTGCTCGGCACAATGACAATAAAGATTAATCTAATCTAATCTAAATATCTGATCAGCCAATCATGTGGCAGCAACTCAATGCATAAAAGCATGCCGGCATGGTCAAGAGGTTCAGTTGTCATTCAGACCAAACATCAGAATGGGGAAGAAGTGTGATCTAAGTGAATTTAACTGTGAACTGGCTGTTGGTGCCAGACAGGGTGGTTTGAGTATTTCAGAAACTGCTCATCTCCATAATCAAGTTCGCAGACGACACCACGGTGGTTGGCCTGATCAGAGGGGATGACGAGACGGTCTACAGGGACGAGGTCCAGCATCTGGCCGCATAGTGTGCCGACAACAACCTGGCCCTTAACACCCAGAAGACCAAGGACATCATTATGGACTTCAGGCATGCTAGGAGCCACACTCACGTCCCCATCTACATCAACGGAGCTGTAGTGGAGCGTGTATCAAGCTTCAAATTCCTTGGTGTCCACATTTCTGAGGATCTCACCTGGTCTCTGAACTCCTCCATCTTGATCAAAAAGGGGCAACGGCTCACCTCTGTCCCAGGATACTGATGGACTTTTACCGCTGTACCATTGAGAGCATACTCACCAACTGCATCTCAGTGTGGTATGGCAATTGTCCCGTATTGGACTGCAAAGCACTCCAGCGTGTGGTGAAAACTGCCCAGCGGATTATCAGCACCCAATTGCCCACCATTGAGAACATCTACCATAAATGCTGCCTGGGCAAGGTGAAAAGCATTATCAGGGATGCATCTCACCCTAACCATGGACTTTTTACTCTCCTTCCATCCAGTAGGCGCTACAGGAGCCTCCGCTCCTGCACCAGCAGGCACAGGAAGAGCTTCTTCCCTGAGGCTGTGATCCTGCTGAACCTCACATCACAGCGCTAAGCATTATTGCACCCATATCGTACTGTCTCAGTACTTGTATATTTGTGTGTTGTAGCACTTGCTTTTTATTTGCAATTATTTTGTAAATAACACTATTCTTTGCATTTCTGGTTAGATGCTAACTGCATTTCATTGGCTTTGTATCTGTACTTGGCACAGTGACAATAAAGTTGAATCAAATCTAATCCAAATTCAAGGATAATGGATTGATTGTTTAAATTAACAAACTTAAAGACCTGTGCTGATCAACTGGCTGGAGCATTCACTCATATATTTAACCTCTCACTTCGGCAGTCTGATGTACCCACCTACTTTAAGCAGGCTTCGTTTACACTGATGCCAAAGATGAATGTGGTTACCTGCCCCAATGACTATCATCCAGTAGCACTTTTACATCAACAGTGATGAAGTGTTTTGAGAGGTTTGTGATGAAACATACCAACTCCTGTCTGAGAAGCAACTTGGATCCACTGCAATTTTCCTACTAGCGCAGCAGGCCCATATCAGATGTCATCTCATTGGCTCTTTACTCAAACCTGGAACATCTGGACAGCAAAGATGCATACATCAGGATGTTCTTTATTGACTAAACTTAGCATTCAATGCTATCATCCCCTCAAAACTAATCAATAAACGTCAAGAGCTTAGCCTCAATACCTCCTCATACAATTGGATCCTCAATTTCCTTACTTGCAGACCCCAGTTAGAATGGAATGGCAACAATAGCTCCTCCACAATATCCATCAGCATAAGTGCATCACAAGGCTGTGTGATTAACCCTCTGCTTTACTCACTTCATACTTATGACTGGGTGGCTAAGCACAGCTCCAATGGCATTTTCAAGTTTGCTGCTGACACCACTGTCATAGGCCGAATCAAAGGTGGTGACATATCAGCATCGGGATTGAAAATCTGTCTGAATGATGCCACAACAACAACCTCTTACTTAATGTCTTGCCCCATTACAGAAATGTTCCCACAATCTATGGACTCACTTTCAAGGACACCTCATCTCGTTATTTATTTGCTTGTTTATTTATTACTGTTCTTGCTTTATTTGCACAGTTGTCTTTTGCACACTGGTTAAATGCCCAGTTGGTGCAGTCTTCCATTGATTCTATTATGGTTATTATTCTATTATGGATTCATTGAACATGCCTGCAAGGAAATGAATTTGAGCTGTATATAATAATATATATGTACTTTGTGTTGGCGCGTGGCCAAGTGGTTAAGGCATTCATTTAGTGATTTGAAGGTCGCTAGTTTGAGCCTTGGCTGAACTAGCGTGTGTGTCCTTGAGCAAGGCACTTAACCACACATTGCTCTGCGACGACACTGGTGCCAAGCTGTATGGGTCCTAATGCCCTTCTCTTGGAGAACATCGGTGGCGTGGAGAGGGGAGACTTGCAGCATGGGCAACTGCTGGTCTTCCATACAACCTTGCCCAGGCCTGCGCCCTGAAAACTTTCCAAGGTGCAAATCCATGGTGTCATGAGACACACACACTTTGATAATAACTGTACTTTGTACTTAAACTTTGACTGTGTCACAGAACCTGAGTGTTTCTCAATTCACCAGAAGCACTGCATGGCATCCTTGAGTAAGTTTAGAGGTGGAAGGGCTTGCTTCTTAATCATCACCTTGTGGTGCTCATATGTAGTCATGGCAACTTAGAAAATCTGTCACTCATACTGTTATTGTACCTTGTATTACCTCAATATTCTGTTGTAATGAATTGAACTGTATGAATGGTATGCAAGACAAATTTTTCACTGTACCTCTGTATTTTTTAGAATTTAGAGATACAACATGGTAACAGGCCCTTCCGGACCAATGAGTGCACGCTGTCCAATTACACCCACGTAACCCACTAACCCGTATGTATTTGTAACGTAGGAGCAGACCAGAGTATCCATGTTCAGTTTTATTATACTCCAAAAACTGAACACAAAGCGTGGTAATCAGACCAGTCTCTTAAAGTGAACCTGAACTCAATTTCAGTGGCTGTGAATTATGTACGTTTCCACCAATTGCATTACCCTACACACTAAACGCAACACTACAGTGCTGCCCCAATAAATTAATTTGCTAGTCTGTCTTCTGAACACTTAAAACCTCTTTTATTCATGCTTTGGTTAGCATAAGTGCTGTTCACAGATGCTCTGGCTTCATGTTATACAGTGCTTCATTTTAAAATAGTCTTGTATGTTTTCTAATTCCTCGATAGTTGTACCTCTTGCTGATACATGATGTCTGCTAACCCTGCAACTTCTGATATACTTGTCCTTCTTCATTTCCAGTGTTCTGATCAGTTCAGAATTTAATCCCCATCATTGATAATTCCTTCACTTGTCAAAGCTTTGGAATCAAGGATGGAAACCATAACTTATCTTCCCTTCTACATCTTTTCCTGTTTTTAAATGCTGCTTAAAGTCTTCCTCTTTGTTTTATATTTTGTTGTGAAATGTTTTGGGACATTTTACTGTTTTAAAAAAAAATTGCCTGAACTAAATGCTACTTTTAAAACTTCTTTCATATTATGTTATTTATATCAGTAATACTGACTTAGTCACTATTGTTTAGTTAAAAACGACTTCCAATTCCCAGACTACCATGCTGGGATTTAAATGTATCCATACCTCTAAAATTTCTTGTCTAGAGTATAATTCATGGCCTTTGGTACACTTTTTTTTGGATTAGGGTTTTATTGGTTAAGACTAGTGTGTATTGTCTGTCTCTGATTGCCTTTGAGGAGATGTGGTGAGTGGCCGTCTTGAACTGCTGATTCTTTCTGGTGAAGCTACGCTCATTGTGCTTTTGGGGAGGGAGTCACATGATATGGGCTGAATGTTGATGATCAGTGATGCATTGCCAGTCAGGAGGTTATACAGTAGTGGTCACCAACCTTTTTAAGCCCAAGATCCCCTACCTCGACCTCAGTGAAAGGCAAGATCTACCTACTAAATTGTTTAGAGGAAAACCAGCTCAGATTGTACTTCCAATTTGAGGCCTTTTATTTGGGTGAATTGTATTTGAATTACAGGTTTCCCCCGCCATCCAAAGGTAGAGTGTTACTATGAAACGGTTCGTAAGCCGAAATGTCGTAAAGCAAAGAAGCAAATACCATTTATTTATATGGGGAAAATTTTGTGAGCGTTCACAGACCCAAAAATAACCTACCAAATCATGCCAAATAACACACAAAACATAAAATAACAGTAACATATAGTAAAAGCAGGAATGATATGATAAATACACAGCCTATATAAAGTAGAAATACTTTTCCACAATCATTACTGCACTGTTCTCCGTAATGAAAATCTCATGCAAGTGCTTTTGGCAAAAACACGGTGCAAGTGCTCTCCAGTAACCTATAAGCTATGAAGCTGCCAAATCATACCAAATAACATGTGAAAATACACAGCTGATATAAAGTAGAAATAATGTATGTACGGTGTAGTATCACTTAGCGGAATCAGGAAGACAGCGCCGAGCACACTGATGATGGTGTGTTAGGCTGAGTCAGAGTTTGGGTGGTGCAGTGGCCCCCACCCTCCAGGCCACTGAGCGATACGTTGCCACGAAGCATGCAGAGGTACAGCGGTAGCCGGGAGGCACACAGCACATCTTTAAGAAAAAAGCCGAAACAAACATGCTGATTAATTAGTGCCGTCCAGCACGTAATTGTCGGTCCAGATCAGTGCCGATTTCCGATTGCGTCGTCTCTGATCTGGGCCAACAATTAGGTGTCGGTGGCACCTAATTAATTAGCATGTTTATTTCGGCTTTTTTCTTAAAGATGTGCTGTGTGCCTCCTGGCTACCGTTGCATTCTCCGCGAATCGGTATCTGTCCGTGGCCTGGGGGTTGGAGTGGTGGGACACTGGGGTGTCATCTCGTCATCATCTGTTTCCATTAGGGCAGGCAGGTCATCTGTCCCTGCCCGCCTAGATATCGAAGGTCGAGGTTCGTCGTCTGCTGTGGCTGATGTGGAAGACTTGCTTGACTGCTGAGCCTCGCGCATTTTTCTATCGTACAGTTCTTTGTAAGGACTCAAACCATCCTGCAAATATCCCCTAAACTGACGTACCCTTTCAAAATTAAAGTCGTACTTTATCATTACTCATTCGGTTTCGATTGTTATCCTTTTTTCTTCCAATTGCATCAGCTCTTCATCTATCAGATCTTTGTCATGGGATGCCAGAACCTCTTCAACACCTTGTTTTTTCAGCTTCCACAAGCCAAACTCACTTTGTCCTTACTTCGTTCACCATGATCGAAATGCTGAATTATGTCTAGTTTTACGCTAAGTGTAACACCCTTACGAGCTCTTTTAGGCTTTTCCGATACCTTAGAGCTCATCTTGCAAACAGCTGCTCACAGGCACGTGTTAAAGCAATGCCGTTCTGAATCCGGGGGAGAGTGGCTGTTCTGGGCGTGCGCTGCCTTTTATCATGCGCTGATTTTTTCGCGTGCTGATTTTTTATCGCGTGCTGCGTTTTCTTTTTAAATCTTATTTATTAAGTTTTCAAAATTATAAACTCAATAACAAAGTTGATACAAAGAGATTGGAAAATGTTCATCAGCATATTTAAAATGAATTTTAAGTAACATTGATATAAAAGACTTCCAAACTCATAATGAGATTAAACATTAAAAAAGAAATAAAAAGAAAAAAAACAAACAAAAAAAACCCAAAAGAAAAAGAGGAAACCCCCCCCCCAAAAAAAAGGCAAAACAGGGCTAGACCAACAACTTGTATCAGACACGTTCAATAATGTCGTTAACTCCGTTCCTCTCATATAATTTTAGAAAAAATTCGGAAAGGTCACATTACATCATATGAAAATGTTGCATAAAAGGTTTCCAAGTATCTTCAAATTTAACCGAAGGGTCAAAAATATCACTTCTAATTTTTTCTAAATTTAAACTTAATATGGTTTGAGAAAACCATTGGAATGTAGTTGGAGGATTAGTTTCCTTCCAGTTCAACAAAATAGATCTTCTCGCCATTACAGTAACAAAAGCCATCATTCGAGAGGCTGAAGAAGACAAAGATCTATGTTCTACCATTGGCAATCCAAAGATTGTCGTAATAGGATGGGGTTTTAAATCAAAGCATAGAACTGTTGAAATAATATCAAAAATGTCTTTCCAATATTTTTCCAAAAGAGGACAGGACCAAAACATATGAGTTAAAGAAGCCACTTCAGAGTGACATCTATCACAAGTAGGGTTTATATGGGAATAAAAATGAGCTAGTTTATCTTTGGACATATGAGCTCTGTGTACTACTTTAAATTGTATTAATGTATGTTTAGCACATATAGAAGGAAGTACTAACTAATTGAAAATTTTTTTCCCATTTCTCTATAGGTAGGGAAAGTTGAAGTTCCCTTTCCCATTCATTTTTGATTTTATCAGATATATCTGGCTGTAATTTCATAATTATATCATAAATTATTGCTATTAATCCCTTCTGCAAAGGATTAAAACCTAAAATTTTATCAAAAATGCCAGAAGGATTTTAAGTCGGAAAGGTAGGTAATGTAGTATTTTAAAAAAATTTCTTATTTGTAGGTATCTAAAAAAAATGGGATCTAGGCCAATGAAATTTCTCAGATAACTGCTCAAAAGACATAAAGCAGTTATCCAGAAATAGATCATGAAAACATATTATACCTTTCGTTTTCCATATCAAAAAGGCTTGGTCCATTACCGAGGGTTGGAAGCTGCTTTTTTTTCGTAACAGTGAAAACACCTTCTGAAAGCGAAAACAGGGTACTAATGTAGGTCTTTCGTAACAGTGAGGTTTTGTAAAGCGAACGTTCGAAAGGCGGGGGGGACACCTACACACAAAATACTTTTGTCAAACTTTCAAATTAATTCAAACAAGAAAACACTGCAGCTAGCATATTAAACAGGCCATAGCTGTCTTTCTTTAAGAATATTACAATACTTCACACCTTTAATTCTAAGTTTCATTATTTAATTTTATTTCAACACGAAAAATAAATGAATAAAAATTGACTGTTGCACTCGGTGTGATGACTGGGGCTGAATACTTTCTGCTAGTTCCCTGAAGTTTGGCTCATAACTACAGACAGCCAGTCTGAGACAGTCTGTGAGGTGTAGGGTTGCCAACTGTCCCGTATTCCCCCCGCTAAGTTAGAGCGTTCCTCTGAAACCTTTTGTACCAAAATGCTTTACGCCGAAGAAGCAATTACCATTAATTTATATGGAAAAAAATTTTGAGCATTCACAGACCCAAAAAAAACCTACCAAATAACACATAAAACCTAAAATAACACTAACATATAGTAAAAGCAGGAATGATATGATAAATACACAGCCTATATAAAGTAGAAATAATGAAGATTAAGCCAAAACTGATACGTGGGGTAAAAAAAATCGGTATGTATGTGCATGCGCACACAGGTGCCCGCACAAGGTTTCATGGTCATGGTAGTCTTTCTCGGGTTAAACACAAATGTCCCGGGATTTGACTGCTACTTTTGTCTCTTATTTGGGAGTGAGAAAGTTGGCAACCCTAGTGAGGTGTCTGTCAGTAAGTCAGCTCCTGTACTTAGATTTAATCATTTTCATCTGTGAAAATGCAATTTCACGTAGATAACTTGACCCGAAGTAGGCACTGACTTTTAGTGGCATAAAACCAACGCGCACACTGCGCATTGCTCAGCCCCATCAGTAGTAATTGCCACCAGTTTATGAATGGGGTTGTCATTTTCACAGACATATTTTTTTAAACTCATTGTAAATATTCTCACCTCTCGTTCTTTCCTTTAATTGCAAATGAGTGAGGAAGCCCTCCTTTGCTGTAAAATCCTGGAAAGCCATTCTGACAAATACAACAAGCTGAGCTGTTTGTATTACATCCAGGGATTCATAGAACTGTAGTGAAAAATATTCACATCCTCTGACGGTGACTCTACCCTCCTTGTCACTGTTACAGGGTCAAGCAGTATATTATGTATTACGGTTGTGATGCCGTTTTTGTTTTTAAAGTCATTAAAAACAGTCTCTGCGGTAATGACCATTGCTTCTTTGAATAAGTCGCCATCTGCAAAAGGCTTCTTGTGTTTAGCCAAAAGGTGACTTACACAAAATGATGCTTCAATAGTCTGTACTCTTATCTAATCTGATTGGTCACTTTGATGCAGCACAGGCTACACTGAAAATGTGGTGCATGGCTGGGGAACTACACACATGCACTGGGCAGAAAGTACGGAACTAAACCCCGCAACCCAGAAACAATCTCTCTTTACAAACAGCTTTTTAGTGAAAATGTTGCTATATTACCATTATCCTAATTAGTATTACTTTTATAATGCTCACATTACAACAGTATTTGTGCATTTATTTTTGATTTGTGATGGAATGTCTGTCATTGATGAAGCATCCATATCCTTAAGATGGACCTAAAGATAGGACATACCTGGGCAAGATTTCACATTGCTGGGCAGTTGCCAGCATTGTGATTGTACCAAAACAGTTAGAGGTGTGGCTAGTTTAGGAAAACAGATCTTCTGTGCTGTGGCTGGGCTGTGATATGGTCTCAAAACCTCAGCAGTATCAAGTGCTTTTAGCCATCAAGATTATATGCAATTTCAGGCAAACTGGTTTGAAAGTTACAAAAACAATTACATTGAGTTAGAGAAGGGAACGTTGTGAAGGAGGTAAGATGAATAAAAGGGAAGAAGGGGTTTGAGAAAGTGTGGAACAACTGACAGAATCCTGTTCATAAAGACAGAGTTGCTGAGATGGGATTTGTGGGTATGGTTGTAAATCTTTTATTTTTACTTTTCAATGTGCATTTGCAGACCTTGAGTTTAATTTTCAAGTAGTGGTTGGTGTGCTGGAGGTGATAGTGTTAGGAGGGTGATAGGGAAAAAAGAGAAAGAATGTAAAAATAAATAAATATACAGTATCCTTGTGAAAATACTGTATTTTTGCCAACACGCTGACCACATGAGCAAAAGTTTTGTGATTTAGTTGTTCTGTCTCATATCTGATAGGCAAATCTAGCTCCAATTTCTGGTGCAAATAATCATCTGGAGTGCTTCTGATATCAATTAACACTTAAGCACTGAAAACATAAATGCAACATGCTGTTGCAATTACTTACGAATGCTGTTGTTGCTATGTATAATGGAATGGTGCAACTCACTTTTTAAAATCTGAAGCATAGCCAATTATATTTCTGTAAAGTCTCAGATTTCTGAAAATATTAACAGTATTAACAACAATTTTGTCAGAATTGTCTGAGATTGGTCTTGTTGAAAAATACAATGGCTTTAATGATAACAGATAAATCTTTTGTTTTAATTTCACATTCACCACTTTTATCCCTGTTACGTTTCGAATGTCCTGAATTGTTTGTTGCTTGGGTCTAAAGGAAAGCTCAACAAGAACTAGCTTGATTGATGTGAAAGGAAGGAAGTTAAACCAGGAGTTAATGAAGTTGTTGAGCATTATTTATTAATACAATTCCAGCCAATGATTCTTTGATTCATCTGTCAGCTTGTTCATGGATGTTAACTGTTGATGAGAAGAATTTTTAGTAAGCCTGATCCTGGCTTTATCACTGTACAGATTTACACTTTTTGGACAAATTGGTAAAGAGGCAGCGCAGAAAATTCTTTCCATTTTTCTTTCCACCCTTCTTCAAACAACAGCGCTGAAATCAGGTCTTGCTATTAAATCCAGCATCCCTTGCCCTATTGACATAATCTAACTTGTTCATCTAGAATAAAAATTTGAACCTTTTGAAACTTTGGTAGTACTGAATTGGCAGAGTTTTTGGACCACTAGATATTATTGTTATTAAGAAATGCTGATTTTCAGATGTTAAACAGTATGATAAATTTTCCAGTAAGCCCAGTAAGTTTAAAAGGAACAGAGGAATTAGGGGCCAGGTCAGTTTAAAGGGAGCTCAGGCGGCAGATGCTGAGAATTTAAAGTCAGCACTGGCAAAGGAGTCTAATAAATCTGATATTCAGTTGTCAGGATTTCTGAGAAATTGACAGTGGATCATCAGAGTTTGACTGTACAATCTAATGTTACAGATATTTATTCATTCTATCAATTCTCTTTTGATCTATAGACTAATCATTGCTCTGTTTTTGGGAGTGAATTTAGTAATTTTTTAAAAATTCATCTTTATTCTGGATTTATTTTATAAACCCAGTGAGCAGCAATACTAGCAGGTTCCAATGCATTGCAACACATGGAATTCAGCAGGCTAGTCAGCATCTGGAAAAGAGTACAGTCGAATTTCAGGTCGAGACCCTTCAGCAGGACTGGAGAAAAAAAGTGAGTAAAGTTGGCGGGCGGGGGTGGAGAGAGAAACACTAGGTGAAACCGGGAGGGGAAAAGAGATGAAATAAAGAGCAGGGAAGTTGATTGGTGAAACAGATACAGGGCTGGAGAAATGGGAGTCTGATAGGAGAGGACAGAAGGCTACGGAAGAAAGAAAAGCGGGGAGGAGCACCAGAGGAAGGCGATGAGCGGGCAAGGTGAGAAAGGGAAAGGGGGATGGGGAATAATGATGGGTGGAAGGGGGCCTCTACCGCAAGTTGAAGAAATCGATGTTCATGCCATCAGGTTGGAGGCTACTCAGACAGAATATAAGGCATTGTGGCTACTGTCGGATGGAGCATAGGTGCTTGGTGAAGCAGTCTCCCAATCTATGTCGATTCTCACTGATGTACAGTAGAGCACGCTGGGAGCACTGGACACAGTATATGACTCCAACAGACTCACAAGTGAAGTGTTGCCTCACTTAGAAGGACTGTTTGGGGCCCTGAAAGGTAGTGAGGGAGGAGGTGTAGGGACAGGTGTAGCATTTACTCCGCTTGCAAGTGCCAGGAGGGACTCCTAGTAAGCAGATCTCCTAGTAGCTACCCATTTTAATTCCACTTCCCACTACCCATTCCAATATGTCTATCCCTGGCCTCTTCTATTGTTACAATGAGGTCACACTCAGGTTGGAGGAACAACACCTTGTATTCCGTTTGGGTAGACTCCGGCTCGATGCTGTGAACATCAATTTCTTAATCTTCCAGTAATGGCCCCCCCCCCCCAACCCCTTCACCATTCCCTGTCCTCTTTTCCTTCTCCCACCTTATCTCCTTGCCTACCCATTGCCTTCCTCTGATGCTCTTCTTCCCTTTTCTTTCTTCTGTGGCCTTCTGTCCTCCCCTATTGGATTCCTCCTTCTCCACCCCTGTATCTCTTTAACCAATCAACTTTCCAGCTCTTTACCCTTCCCCCTCCTGGTTTCACCTATCACCTTGTTTTTCTCCCTCCCCCCCACCCCCACCCCCACCCCCCCGCCACTTTTAAATCTACTCACCTTTTTTCTCCAGTGCTGCTGAAGGGTCTCAGCCCGAAACATAGACTACTCTTTTCCATAGATGCTGCCTGACCTGGTGAGTTCCTCCAGCATTTTGTGTGTGTTGCTCAGTTATCCAGCATCTGCTGATTTTTTTCTTGTTTGTAGCACCAAAGAATCCTTTTTTTCCAGAAATACTTAACAATTGCTTTGTTATTTCCATTGTACTGAGCAATGCAGTGCAATGCATGCAGCCTGGTACAGCCGTTCCGATCAGTATCCTTACTTTCTTCTTCTTACTTTTTAACTTACGTTATTTTTTGTATTTTTTTTTCACGGTAACACGTCGAAGCTGCACCCTCTCTAACATGCTGGTAGAGAGAGTTTTATTTGGGTTTTTAGCGCTGGAAATAGTTACATCCCGACACGAGGGACAGAAGCAAGGTCGCATTGTGTATTCCAGGGACCAGCTGTTTGCACTAATGCCGGCTGGTTTAGCAGGCGGATACCCCTGCTGAAATCTGGAGGGAAACACACAGAGGATGCAGAGGGGGATCACAAAGTCGAGGAAAGAGGGCCGGGTCGCAACCACAGAGACTTATGAAGAGGAGGAGTTCGGTGGGTAATAAAATGGACGAGTTCACGGCGCTAGCCGGGCGTCAGAGAACATTTCAGGAGTGCACTGTTATGTGTTTCACTGGAACGGGGCTGCACGAGGACATATCCGATCAAAACTTCTCCATGGATGGCTTCCAGACCGTTCTGGCTGACCGGAAGTGCACCGAGAGCGGTAAGCATAAAGGAGTTGGGTGCGTACTGTTCTGGCTAACAACAGATGGTGCAATCCGGGTCATATTACGATCGAGGAACGTGTTTGTAGACCGGATATTGAACTTTTTACTGTTGGACTTCGGCCACATTCCACCGAGATACAACACTGGGCGGCACAGGAGGTCGTTCCTGCCTGTGGCCATCGAACTTGCAGCTCTTCCCATGGAGGGTCAGACACCCTGAGCCAATAGACTGGTCCTGGACTTATTTTCTATCTGGTGTAGTTTGCTTTTTGTTGTTTGATTGTTTGTGGTTTTTGTATTGCTATATTTACGCTCTATTCTTGGTTGGTGCGGCTGTAACGAAACCCAATTTCCCTCGGGATCAATAAAGTATATCTATCTATCTATCTATCTATCTATCTTCTATCTATCTATCTAACTCACATGTAAAGAACTGCATTGGTTTCTTTTTGTCCTGTGGTTTCTCACATCTTAAGTGTTTCTTTGCTTGTTTACTTTTGTATTCTGTATCAGGAAATAACTTTATTCCTTTCATCTTCTTTGGCCATGTTATTTTATTCAGTTTAGACTTGTGATGCTTTAAGACCTTGAGGGAAGGAACTGAGCAAGTGAAAGGATTCAGAGGCTACACTTCTGTCTTTAGAGATCTTTCTGATAAACCCTTGCTAGGTGTGTCTGCCTGTTTGTCTTTGAACTTCTGTTGCAACTCTTCCCTCTTGTTTTCTTTTGGATAATGTTTTTATTAGCTAACGGAAGATCTACTGCATAATGGAACCCACTTCTTCCCGTCTCCACTGAATACTCTCCAACACCCTCCTGCTATTACAAACACGAGAAAATTTGCAGATGCTGGAAATTCAAGCAACAGATACAAAATGCTGGTGGAACGCAGCAGGCCAGGCAGCATCTATAGGAAAAAGTACAGTCGACGTTTCGGGCTGAGATCCATCGTCAGGACTAACTCCCTCCTGTCTATTGTTTATTGTCTATTGAAAGAAGAGATAGTAAGAGATTTTGAAAGTGGGAGGAGGAGGGAGGGGGGGGATCCGAAATGATAGGAGAAGACAGGAGGGGGAGGGAAGAAGCTAAGAGCTGGGTAGTTTATTGGCAAAAGGGATACAGAGTTGGAAAAGGGGGAGGATCATGGGACAGGAGGCCTAGGGAGAAAGAAAGGGGGAGGGGAGCCCAGAGGAAGATGGAGAGCAGGCAAGGAGTGATTGTGAGAGGGACAGAGAGAGACGGGGGAAAAAAGGGGGGGGGGGATAAAAATAAATGAGGAATGGGGTAAGAAGAGGAGGAGGGGCATTAACGGAAGTTAGAGAACTCAATGTTCACACCATCAGGTTGGTGGCTACCCAGACAGAATATAAGATATTGTTCCTCCAACCTGAGTGTGGCTTCATCTTGACGGTAGAGGAGGCCATGGATTGACATAGCAGAATGGGAATGGGACGTGGAATTAAAATGGGTGGCCACTGGGAGATCCTGCTTTCTCTGGTGGACAGAGTGTAGGTGTTCAGCGAAATGGTGACAGTAGAGGAGGCCATGGATTGACATATCAGAATGGGACATGGAATTAAAATGGGTGGACATATCAGAATGGGAATTTATTTACCCTTCGATCATGACCCCACTAAGGAGCACCAGACCATTGTCTCCCACACCATCACCAACCTTATCAGTTCTGGGGATCTCCCATTCACTGCCACCAACCTCATAGTTCCCGCACTTCCCGTTTCTTCCTCCTACCCAAGATCCACAAACCTGCCTGTTCAGGTAGACCCATTGTCTCAACTTACTCCTGCCCCACTGAACTCATTTTTGCATACCCCGACGCTGTTTTATTCCCCCCTTGTTCAATCCCTTCCCACCTATGTTCGTGACACTTCTCATGCTCTGAACTTTTTCAATGATTTTAAGATCCCTGGCCCCACCGCCTTATTTTCACCATGGATGTCCAGTCCCTATATACCTGCATTCCCCACCAGGAAGGTCTCAAAGCTCTCTGCTTCTTTTTGGATTCCAGGCCTAACCAGTTCCCCTCTACCACCACTCTCCTCCATCTAGCAAAATTGGTCCTTACTCTTAATAATTTCTCCTTTGGCTCCTCCCACTTCCTCCAAACTAAAGGTGTAGTCATGGGCACCCGTATGGGCCCCAGCTATGCCTGCCTTTTTGTTGGCTTTGTGGAACAATCTATATTCCAAACCTATTCTGGTATCTGTCCCCCACTTTTCCTTCGCTACATCGACGACTGCATTGGCGCTGCTTCCTGCACGCATGCTGAGCTTGTTGACTTCATTAACTTTGCCTCCAACTTTCACCCTGCCCTCAAATTTACCTGGTCCATTTCAGACACCTCCCTCCCCTTTCTTGATCTTTCTGTCTCTATCTCTGGAGACAGCTTATCTACTGATGTCTACTGTAAGCCTACTGACTCTCACAGCTACTTGGACTATTCCTGTTCACACCCTGTCTCTTGCAAAAATGCCACCCCCTTCTTGCAATTCCTCAGTCTGTGCCGCATCTGTCCTCAGGATGAGGCTTTTCATTCCAGGACGAAGGAGATGTCTTCCTTTTTTAAAGGAAGGGGCTTCCCTTCCTCCACCGTCAACTCTGCTCTCAAACGCATCTCTCCCATTTCACACACATCTGCTCTCACCCCATCCTCCCGCCACCCCACTAGGGATAGGATTCCCCTTGTCCTCACTTACCATCCCACCAGCCTCCGGGTCCAACATATAATTCTCCGTAACTTCTGCCACCTCCAACGGGATCCCATCACCAAGCACATCTTTCCCTCCCCCCCCAACCCTTCTGCTTTCCGCAGGTATTGCTCCCTATGTGACTCCCTTGTCCATTCGTCCCTCCCATCCCTTCCCACCGATCTCCCTCCTGGCATTTATCCTTGTAAACTGAACAAGTGCTACACCTGCCCTTACACTTCCTCCCTCACCACCATTCAGGGCCCCAGACAGTCCTTCCAGGTGAGGTGACACTTCACCTGTGAGTCGGCTGCTGTGATATACTGTGTCCGGTGCTCCCGGTGTGGCCTTCTATATATTGGTGAGACCCGGCGTAGACTGGGAGACCATTTTGCTGAACACCTATGCTCTGTCCGCCAGAGAAAGCAGGATCTCCCAATGGCCACCCATTTTAATTCCACGTCCCATTCCCATTCTGATATGTCAATCCATGGCCTGCTCTACTGTCAAGATAAAGCTCTTATATTCCGTGTGGGTAGCCTCCAACCTGATGGCGTGAACATTGATCTCTCTAACTCTGTTAATGCCCTTCCTCCCCTTCTTAACCCATTCCTTTTATATATAATTTTTATTGAGTTTTCAAAGTGATACATGAGAAAATAATATCTACCCTCCCCCCTGGTATATACTCCTACCTAAAGAGAAAAGAAAAAAAAGAAAAATGAAGAACTGCCTGAATATTGGAAGGTTTGCACATGCTCCATGGGATAAAATAAATATATAAATTTAATATATATTTGTTACTTTCCCCCAAGGAACCAAGATCTTCATCATCGGAGCTATAAATAAGGGCTCCAAATATTCAAAAATGTTTCATATTTATCTTTTAAAATCTAAAACATTACTTAGCTTCTCAACTCTCATAGTTCCCTGGGGAATCTCTTTGAACTTCACCATGTTGCTATGTGTTTCCCTCCCAATCATCCAGGCAAAAAGAAAAAAAAGATAGATAAGATACAAAAAAAGGAAAAACAAAATACCCTCCCACTAATGTTGTGAATGAAAAGATACACAACACTACCCCCCTTCATTGTGCGGGTCATGGCTATTGCCACGCTTGCACACATGAATAACGTAGCGATTGGTCAGTGTTTCTTCCAGCTCCCCGTAACAAAAAATTGTATGTATTTAAAAAAAATTAATGTCATTATTCCCAGCTAATATTCCTCAAATTTTAACCTTTCTTCCCTTCCCTCAAATAATTAAAAATATATTTATATATTCATCCACCTAAAAATCCAACAGGCCTAATCCTTGATCCAGTCTTCATCTTCAATCCATCTCACTCCCCTAGGTTTGTTCTTGTATCTGGTGAATATTCAAAGAATCTTGTACAAATTCCTCCACTTTCCGGTAATCGTCAAAAAATCTTTTTTCTCCATCAGGCAAGAAAATCTTCAAGGTTGCAGGATAACGCAATATAAATTGATAACCGTGATCCCATAGGGCTTTTTTCACTGGATTAAACTTCTTCCTTCTCTTCAGAAGTTTATAACTTATGTCAGGGTAGAAAAAAATTTTCTTCCCTTCTATCATCAGTGGCCCTTTTCTCTTCTTGGCAGCTTGGGCAGCTGCCTGTAGAATCCTTTCTCTGTCTTGAAATCTTAAGAATTTTATTAAAATTGATCGTGGATATTAGTCATCTTGTGGTTTTGGTCTTAGAGCTCTATGTACCCGCTCAATTTCAATTGATCGGCCTTCCTCTTTCATTTGCAAGGTTTTCGGGATCCATCTTTGAAAAAATTCTATTGGATTATCCCCTCTATACCTTCTTTAAGACCAATAATTTTAATGTTATTATGTCTACTAAAATTTTCCAACACGCCCACTTTCTCCAAGAGTCGATTTCTTTTCGTGTTCCAGACAAGTACATCATTTTCTGTTTTTTCCACTCTATCGTTAATATGCTCCATTGTTCTTTCCATCTTCTGAAGTTTCTTATCCATTTTATCCTGTCTTTTCATAGCTTTATCATAGCACATCTTCACGTCTCTAAGCTCTGTTCTTAATTTTCTTAGTTCAGCCATTAATTGCAATAAAGCCTCTCTTATGTCTCCATTGTCTCCTTTACCTCCAGTCTCTTCCACTTCTTCCTCCTCCTCTTCATCTGTATTCTCCGCGATATCCAATTCTGACTCTGAGTCACTTTCAGTTGCAGTGGCCGTCGGTTCTTGTAGTTTAAGTTGTGTCGATTTGCGCATGCGTACTTCTTTACGCATGTGCAATTCCGGCATCAATTTCCAAGAGACCGCTACCGCCACCATTGCTCCTTGTTCTTCTATGCCAGAGATAAAATGCGTCTCCTCCGAAGGAGATCCAACCTGAATCCGAGGCTCCATCGCTGCAGTAGGCCCTTGTTTCTTCCCATCTCGCGGCGACTTCACAACAACAAACTTCTTCTGTTGCGGTTTGCGAGGCATATCGTAGAGTAGTCTTATGAAGTTTATAAGTAGTTTTCTGAAAGTATTTATTAACTTTACTTTGTTTAAACTGTACTTTGCTGATTTTTTACGGGAGAGCTGGATTCACACGTCTCAATCCCACATCATCACGTGACGCCCCCTCTTACCCCATTCCTTATTTATTTTTATTTCCCTGCCCCTTTTTTTCTTTTCTCTCTGTCCCTCTCACAATCACTCCTTCCCTGCTTTCCATCTTCCTCTGGGCTCCCCTCCCCCTTTCTTTCTCCCTAGGCCTCCCATCTCATGATCTTCCCCCTTCTCCAATTCTGTATCCCTTTTACCAATCAACTTTCCAGCTCTTAGCTTCTTCCCTCCCCCTCCTGTCTTCTCCTATCATTTCAGATCTCCCCCTCCCACTTCCAAATCTCTTACTATCTCTTCTTTCAGTTAGTCCTGACAAAGGGACTCGGCCCGAAACGTTGATTGTACTGTTTCCTATAGATGCTGCCTGGCCTGCTGCGTTCCACTAGCATTTTGTGTGTGTTGCCTGCTATTACAACTTCCCTTTGTAGCTGAAGAATGCTTGCAATGCACGCTTCTGTAACAGCTGGCTGCAGAGATCACAACTACTAAGCTAAATGCTGGCAATTGTAAAATCTCAATAGGAAACCTCGAGGTGGAAGTAACAGTCAGTATTCAGATGGAAATTTTACGATATTATGTTAAACTCACAAATGAAAATTTTTATCTTCAGATTTCTTGGGCAATATTAAGATGACACATTATGCTATTTTAATTCCATGGAAAGTTGAAGTAACCTCTAGAACACCATTTCAAGGGTAGTAGTTTTAAAATTTTGATTGCAAATAATCAGGTATCTGGTTGTTCGTCCATCGTTGACATCGAAGAGGACCTCGACACCATAATGATGGTGTCGAGACTAGCGCGTGATTTGGATTTAAGTGAGGGAGAGTTGCGCAGCGTCAGCCTCACTCTCTCTTCCCAATTCCCATCTGGATCCAGTGGCAAGACAGAGTCTAGACGGCTGGAGATGGGATTAGGCGCAGTGGATGACCAGGACGTCTTCTGTGTCTTGTCCTGCTCTACACGTTCCACGACGCTTGCAGAGACCGCCTTCTTGACCGTTGGACCTTCCATTGGTCTCATCCACTCAATCCGCTGGAGTCTGTCTTCACATGCTGGGATAGACAACTCCCTATCTCAAACCCTCGGTGAGAATCAGGTATACAGTCAAATCTATATCTGATTTATCTTTTGCCAGGTGATCCTTTTTTGAATTGGGGTCCCTTTTTGGATGATCAATCATGTGCAATATAGTATTTCTTAATACCTCATTTCAGTGACACTTCTTGTTTAGTAATTTTTGGTATTGTTACTGAAAGCAAGTTCAAGTTCAATTTATTATCATTCAACTGTACACATGAAACAACATTCCTATTGATCAGGTGCACAACACAGGACATATAAATCACATACATAAGTAATATCAAGAAACAAAAAGTTTACCAGCTGAGGAAGGAAACCCAAGCAGTGCAAACTCCACTCGGACAGCACTCAAGATCAGGATTGAACTCTGGTCTCCAGGACTGTGATTCAGCAGCTCTACTTGTTGCGCCATTGTGCTATTCACATTGCGCTGTTTGTGATCACAAAATATAAAAGTGAATTGCCTATTATTTTGATTTCACTTGCATGATCCTGATGAGTGTTACAATTTCTGTCTCTAGTGTGCACTGGAACTAGACAGCTTTGAAGTTGGTTCCTGGTATTGCAAGTTATCTAGTTGTTCTGGTAAAATTGTTTGTGTAATTATATTGTCTTTAAAATTATAAGACTTGGTCCTGAATTTCGGTTCACTTTGTAAAAGTTTGCTGCACAGGCTTAAGCTAATTTTACTGGTCACCTAAGGTTATCATGTAATCGCATCTGTATTACAGAACAAGGTTGAAGGGGAAATTGCTTTCCATTGAAGTGGTGGGACAAGCTTCATAGTGGGAACTTACTTTGCATTTTCCTCCCTCTTTCTCTGACCTTTCCACTGGTAGATACAACACCTGGGTGGGTTATTCTTTGTTACTAGCAGATGTCATCCTAGAGACATTTGTCAAACTATTTTTTTACATTTGAGACTCCAGCCTAGACTTGAGCCTCTTTCATCTTGATACATGTTTACTTGATTATTTTCCTTGATGCTTTTATGAGGAACTATTATGAGTAAAGTTATCACAGTATTTCTTGTCTATCAGCAGCAATGAATATCTGCATTGTAAGTGAACTCTTTAGGATATTTCAAGGATGTTTAGGCACTATGAAAGTGCTGTTGCTTAGCTATATATTGAGTTGTTCTCATGAAGTAATAATTTGCAAAGTGCTGCAAGATAAAGGAGGTTATAGAGAAATGTTAGGTTCTGTGATCTCAAAAAGTGAACACATTTAAAAAAAACCTTTGGAACATCCCTCTATAAGCATAAGCAATAAACTTTACTTTATAAAAAAAACTTGTGTAAGTCTCTTGAAATTATACTACTTGTGATTAAATATTGTGTTACTTCAGTTTTATATCCAATCAAATAACATCCATTAATCCCAACTCTGGGCACCACAGTAGCATGATGCAATTACAGTTTGAGGCATTGGAGTTTGGAGCTCAGTCCTGGGGAGGACGTTCAAACTCTGTAAGGAGTGCTTTAGTTTCCTCCCAGTCCAAAGACGTGCTGGTTAGTAGGTTATTGTAAATTGTCATGTAATTAGGCTAGGGTTGAATCAGGAGTTCCTGGTAGCACAATTTCAAAGGGCTGGAAGGGCCTATTCTGTGCTTTATTTCTAAACAGATAAATCTGAAGTAGCTCAACATGAGTTGAAAACATAAGAAACGAGAGCAGGAATATGCTGCCTTTCTTTTGAGCCTACATTGTCATTTAATAAGATCATATCTGATTGCCTGTGGACTCATCTCCACCTACCTGCCTTTACCCCATTACCCATAATTCCTCTACTACGCAAATAAACTATCTAACTGTGTCTTAAAAAATATATTTAACAATTCTGGAAAAAGCAGTTCCTCCTCATATCTGTCCTAAATCTACTCCCCCAAAACTTGAGGCTATCTCCCTCAGCTCTAGTCTCACCTACCAGTGGAAGTAGCTCTTCTGCCTCTATCTTAACTATCCCTTTCATAATTTTATACGTTTCTATGAGATCCTCTTATCCTTTTGATTTCCAGCAAGTATAGTCTCTAACAATTCAATCTCTTATAAACTAGCCCCTCATTGCTGAATCAATCTGGTGAGCCACCTCTGCACCCCCTTGAAAGCCAAGATACCCTTTCTCAAAAAAGAGACCACAACTGGATATGGTACTCCAGGTACAGGCTCCCCAGTACCCTGTACATTTGCAGCAATTATCTCTCTGCTCTTAAGTTCAATCTTTGTTCCATTTGCCTTCTTGATAACCTGTTACACCTGCAAACCAAACCTGTGATTCATGCATTAGCACTCCCAAGTGCATCTGCACAGTAACATGCTGCAGTCTTTCACTATTTAAATAATATGGTCTTCTATTTTTCCTTTCAAAGTGGATGACCTCACATTTACCAACGTCGTACTCCATCTGCTGGACGCATACCCACTCATTTAACCTAAGTATATTTCTCTGCAGACTCTTGCATTCTCTGCAGAATCAGCAGCAAGCCTAGATACACTACATTTGGTCACCTCTTCCAAATGATTATTGTATATTATGAACAGTTGTGAGCCTAGCACTGACCTCTGAGGCACCGTGCTCATCACTGATTGCCAACCATAGAAACACCCATTAACCCCAACTCTCTGCCTTATACTGCTTAACCAGTCCGCTATTCATTGAGATACATTACTCCCAACTCCATGCATCTTTAACTTATGGATGTATGTTAGATCAGGCTTTTCGAATACTTGATGTCAAATAAATAAAACTATTTGAGCTGTTTTCCAGACAATTCTTAACCTTTAATGTTTTTTTGTGGATGCTGCTTTGAGTGTATCCAGTCTTGATTTAAAAGTTTTACCAACTATTGTCTTTCACTATTTAATATTTCTCTAACAAGTAAATATGTTTATGCTTAACTCAAGCAATCTATTCTGTTATGATTGCTAGTTGCCTTTTTTAAAATCTGTGCTATTATCTTTAAGTAATGGTCTTATTTCTTTTCATGTGTTGTACATGACAGTAGTTAGTTGCCAGTCCTCTTCCTAATTTTCATGTTTCAGAATCGCTGTCTATAAACAAACGCAATACAAGATATTCTTTACAAATTGTCTGAAATTCTTCTATTCCTTTCTGAACACTGTGTACATTGTTCTGTCAACAGTTCAGATTTGTTTCTTTAATTCTCTCCTTTAGGCATTACTTTATCTTTTTATGACTTCCAGACTTTGACCTTTTAAGTCATCTACATTTCTTCCAAAATCTCGCCTGTGATTTGATCATTTCTAGTGGTTCTGTCTTGCATCCCATCTCTTTAATGACATTATAAAATTGTACTAGCTCTTCATGCCCAGATTAGTTCAAGTACAGACTAAGGCTACTTCCACACTGGACTGGATAAATCTGTAACCAAAGCTTTTTCTCTTCGTTTTGACCCTCTGTCCACACTGATACGGTGTTTTCCTCCCCCAAAAATGGAGCTTTTCTAAAACGCCCTCCAGAGTGTGCAGACTTGAAAACGCCGATTGTGTAGAGCAGTGTGGATGGAGTAACCAGAGATTTTTTAAAATGCTGTCATGACATGCCGGAACAGATGGTGGCGGCAGCGCGGCATTTCATTGTTTTCTTGAACGCAACTTAACAATTTCAGAACAGATGGCAACGAGACTGAAGCCAGGAGAGTTAGAAATGTACTCACCAAATACTTTGACCCTTAACTTACTGAATAAATAAGTTTACTCACTTTGCCCTGTTTTCTGTCCTTGCTTGTACTTGTATGAAGGTGGTTTACCCATTTATGCAAGTACTTCTCTGACAATAGATGTGTAACAGCCTAATGTAACATTGTATGGAAATACAAGATAACACTGATGCAGACATGTTTTATACATTTAACAAGGTGCTTTATTAATGCAACAGAGTTAGTCAGTTTTTCAGTGTTCGTCGTCACGGGTCATGCTGTCCGTGAGCTCCTTGTCGGTTGCCTCCATACGCTCCAGTATTTGTTTTTTTTAGTTTTAAGTCCTCCTATGTGAGAGCCAACAGCTGTCTGTTGTTTGGCAATTTCCTTTTAAGTTTTTCTAGTCTGTAACTGCACAAACGTGCACTTTCACAGCGAGGTTCAACACCAAACATGTCGCTTGTTTTCTGTAGATGTGTTCTGCGCATGCCCAGTAGGAGGAGATTCGCCCAAATACCCGCTTTAACGTGGACGGAGGTATTTTCAAAAACACTTGGTGTGGACACCTATCATTTTTACGTGAAACTGGTGTTTTCAAAATTATCCGGTCTAGTGTGGATGTAGCCTAAGTCAGTGAGGGTTTCCTCCTGCCCAATACAGGAAATGGAACTCCTCTTCCTCATATCATCCTTAAAATCAGACTGGCTTTTCCATTTAACACACACAAAATGCAGGAGGAACTTAGCAGGCCAGGCAGCTGAACTCCAGCATTTTATGTGCGTCGCTTGGATTTCCAGCATCTGCAGATTTTCTTGTGTTTGTGACTTTTCCATTTGCATGGCACAATGTTTAATCTTTACATAATACTACTGGGATTAGTAGTCTTTACACCTTGCACTCTGTACAAGATTGTGATAATCTGTTTTTTTAGTTAATATTTTAATTAATTGTGCAGTAGTTCTGATAATCATAGGAACATGCAAAGTAGAAGCATGAATAGGCCTTTATGTCACTGAAATCTGCTCTGCCAGTTGGTTGATCTGGCTGAGAAGATCAATGACTGTTGTCCAATAGCACTTGCATCCACAGTGAAGAAGTGCTTGAGAGGCTGGTGATGACTCTAGCCTGAGAAGTGTCTTGGATCCATTTCAATTTGCCTACTGTCGCAACTGGTCAACAGCTGATCCCATTTCATTGGTTCTTCATTGAATTCTGGAACAGCTGGACAGCAAAGATGCAAACATTGGGATGTTCTTCATTGACTACGGCTTGGCATTCAATACTCTCATCCCCTAAAACTAATCAATAAGCTTCAAGTTCTAGGCCTCAATACTTCCTTGTGCAATTGGATCCTCATTTCCTCACTTGCAGACCCCAGTCTTTTCGGGTTGGCAACAACATCTCCACAATCGCCCTCCGCACTTGTGCACCATAATGTTGCATGCTTACACCCCTGCTCTTCTCGCTTGATACTTATGACTGTGTGGCTAACCACAGCTCTAATGTCATATTTAAGATTGCTGATGGCACCACTATTGTTGGCTAAATCAAAGGCGGTGATGAATCAGCACATAAGAAGGAGATTGCAAATCTGGCTGAGTAGTGCCAAAACAGAAACCTCTTACTTAGTGTTCGCAAGCCCAAGGACATGATTATTGAATTCAGGAGGAGGAAACTGGAGGTCTATGAGCCAGTGCTCATCTGGGGTTCAAAGGTGGAGAGGGTCAGTAACGTTAAATTCCTTGGTGTTATCATTTCAGAGTATCTGTCCTGGTTCCAGCATGTAAGTGCCATTACAAAGAAAACATGGAAGCACCTTCACAGTTTGCAAAGATTTGGCACGACATCTAAAACTTTGCCAAGCTAGTATAGACGTGGTGGAGAGCATATTGACTGGTTGCGTTGAGGCCTGGTATGGAAAAGCCTACAAAATGTAATGTATACAGCCCACTCTATCACAGGTAAAGCCCTCCCCACCATTCAGCAGATCTACAAGGTGTGCTGTCACAGGAAAGCCGCATCCATCATTAGAGACCTGCACCACCCAGACCATGCTTTCTTCTTGCTGCTCCCATCAGGAAGAAGGTCAGGAGCCTCAGGACCTACACCACCACATTCAGGAATAGTCATTACCCTGCAACCATTCGGCTCTTGAACCAAAAGGGATAACTTTTCTCAACTTCACTCACCCCATCACTGAACTGTTCCCACAACCTATGGACTCACTTTCAAGGAGTCTTCATCTCATGTGTTATCTACCTACCTACCTACCTCCTTCTCAACCTGTCAGTTTGTTTGTTCACTCATTGGTTGTTGTCTGAACTATTGGGTGTGGGTTTTCATTAATTCCATGGTGTTCCTTGTATTTACTGTGATTGCTCCCAAGAAAATGAATCTCAGGGTTGCACATTGTGGCATATAAGGACTTTTGATAATTTTACTTTGATCTTTGAACTGTAAGCTGTGGTTCTGCTTATCCTGAATAATGTTCTTTCCCTTCCTTATTGAGAATCTATCGAACTCTGTTTTAAAAATACTCTGAATTAAATGTGTGACATTTCAATAGCAGCCTCTAGTTTCAGATTCTCCCACAAGAGAAAACATCCTTCCCGCATCCACACTATCAAGACTCTTCAGGATCCTGTATGTTTCAATCATGTTGTCTCTGTTATCAAGCTCCAATTGATTCATGCTTAGCTCGATCAAACTTTCTTTATCAGACACTCTTGCCACTCCAGGTACCAG
Organism: Mobula hypostoma; assembly: GCF_963921235.1. Classification (NCBI taxonomy): domain Eukaryota; kingdom Metazoa; phylum Chordata; class Chondrichthyes; order Myliobatiformes; family Myliobatidae; genus Mobula; species Mobula hypostoma. Next base: position 51,585,008 of record NC_086098.1, on the reverse strand, counting down.
TTTCGTAAATTTTCTCTGACCGCTTTCCAACACATTAACATTCTTTAAGGAAAGAAACCAGTAGTGTACTTAGTACTCCAAAAGTGGACTTGCTACTTTCTTATATGACTGAAGCTTAGTTCCTTAACTTTGAATTATTTTCTCCAAGAAATTAAGAAAACTATTATACAATACACAAAAAATGCTACACATACTGTGGTCTGCCAGTTGGGTAGTCCATTATCCAGGATACAGTGGAAGTGCCAATCTGCATTAAATGGCGCTTTCCCCCCAGCAACGAGGGCTGTATGGTATTGAAGGCACTTGAGAAATCAAAAAAACATGATCCTCACAGTGCTGCCCTACTTACCAAATGGGAGTAGGCTCTGTTCAGCAGATAGATGACAGCATCATCAACTCCAGTGTGCTCCTGGTAGGCAAACTGCTGGGGATCAAGGGCTGATCTGATCAGGGGTCAGAGGTGAGCCAGGACCGGCCTCTCTGGGGTCTTCATGAAGTGTGGTGTGTGGACGGTAGTCATTCAAGACTTTCGCTTGGCCCTTTTTGGTGCTGGGACCGCACATGATGTTTTCCCACACAGTCAAGACTCTTTCTAGGCTGAGTCTCAGACTCAGGTAGAAAATGCAGTGGAGAACTCCACACCACAGCTCAGCACACTCCTTCAGGACTTTGGGTTCACAACATCCAGTCCCAGAGCTTTGCGGTGTCTGAGTTTGCCCAGAGCCCTTCTCAACTGCTCAGTAGTGAAGGTGAGTACATGATGATTGGGGAGTAGGTGGAAGATGGGGTCTGGGAGAAGTGAAGACCGGGACGATAGCAGTTGGTATGTGGAGGTGTGGATGTAGTTGTGGGGCAAGGAAAGGATGTAGACAGTGGTAGCCTGTGTTGTTCATCCATGTGTTGGAGAGGAGGGATGAGAGGAGCTGTTGGTGCTGAGGGAGCATTGGGTGCCTCTGTACCTACCAGCACTGGTGCGCTGAGGGGGTATGAGCAGGAGGACAATTGTCAAACCTGTTGAAGAATTGGTTTAACTCATTAGCCCATTCATGGCTGCATTTGGAGGCTCTACAGCTAGGTTGATTGAAGCCAGTGATGTTCTTCATGCCCCTCCATTCCTCCCATGTGTTATCCTGCCCAAGATTGTTCTCTAGCTCTCTCCTGTATTTCTTTTTAGTCATTTTGATCTTCTCTTTTAGCTCCCTCTGCACATGTTTCAGTTCTTCTCTGTCTCTTATCTAAAGGCTCTCCTTTTGTGTTTGAGAGGAGCCTTTCGATCACTGGTGACCTGTGGTTTGTTGTTAGGGAAGCAGTGAACAGTCCCTGATGGTATTACAGTGCCTACACAGAAGTCGATGTAGCCAGTGATGCCTATATGGTTCACAAAGCACAATCCAGTGAATAACCTCAAAGCAGCCCTTCAGGCCTCTGGAGACCATTTCTTTACTATCTTAGTGGGAGCTAGCTGTTGCTGTACTTTGGGCTTGAGGTGAACCGGGTTGTGATCTGATTTTCCAAGTGGGAGACAAGCTGTCTAGCTGTATGCAACTTTAACATTTGCATACAAGAGATCCAGTGTTTTATTTTCTCTTGCAATACGCTTTACAAACTGGAGATGGGTAGGGTTGTCGAGAGAGAAACATGGCTGAAGTCTCTTGATACTGCAATGAACGCATTGCGGTGTTGAGTCTGGAGTCTCGTGATGAGAGTGTTTATGATGTCACATGTAGCATCTGGACTGCATTGGGAAGGCGGAATGTAGACAACGAACAATATGGTGTGGCTGAACTCGTAGATAAAACAGATACAAACTTACAGCAAGTAGTTCAATGTCGTTCTTTTACAGAAATGGGACCAGAATTACACCATCTGTTGTTCACAAGCACAGCAAGCTCACCTCCCTTCCACTTACTGCATGATAGATTAACTCTGTCTGCTTGTATCATTGTAACCTATTCACAGTAGCATTGGAATCCGGGATTTGCTCATGTAACCATGTCTCAGTGAAACGCATAACACTGCATTCCGGATATTCATTCTATTATTCATAATATTATTGGATGTTAGGAAAATTTTAGACAATAGGTGCAGGAGTAGGCCATTCGGCCCTTCGAGCCAGCACCACCATTCACTGTGGTCATGGCTGATCATCCACAGTCAGTATCCAGTTCCTGCCTTATCCCCATAACCTTTGATTCTGCTATCTTTAAGAGCTCTATCCATCTCTTTCTTGAAAGCATCCAGAGACTTGGCCTCCACTGCCTTCTGGGGCAGAGCATTCCACATATCCACCACTCTCTGGGTGAAAAAGTTTTTTCCTCAACTCCGTTCTAAATGGCCTACCCCTTATTCTTAAACTGTGGCTTCTGGTTCTGGACTCACCCATCAGCGGGAACATGCTTCCTGCCTCCAGCGTGTCCAATCCCTTAATAATCTTATATGTTACAATCAGATCCCCGCTCATCCTTCTAAATTCCAGTGTATACAAGCCCAGTCACTCCAATCTTTCAACATATGACAGTCCCGCCATCCCGGGAATTAACCTTGTGAACCTACGCTGCACTCCCTCAATAGCAAGAATGTCCTTCCTCAAATTTGGAGACCAAACCTGCACACAATACTCCAGGTATGGTCTCACCAGGGCCCTGTACAGCTGCAGAAGGACCTCTTTGCTTTTATACTCAATTCCCCTTGTTATGAAGGCCAGCATGCCATTAGCTTTCTTCACTGCCTGCTGTACTTGCATGCTTGCTTTCAGTGACTGATGTGCAAGAACACCTAGATCTCGTTGTGCTTCCCCTTTTCCTAACTTGACTCCATTTCGATAATAATCTGCCTTCCTGTTCTTACCACCAAAGTGGATAATTTTGTTTTAGTAACTTTTTTCTTCTTCCCACAAATTTTTATTTCATTTTAGATACTTCTATATTTTATTCTATCAGTATTATGGAATCTGTTGTAATTGGGGTTTTGAAACTATTTTAAGGCCTTGTAAGTGCTGAAGCCATTTTAGATGTGGTGACAGTAAAAGTAGTTGTATATACCGTATTTTATAATTATTGCTTCGGAAAAGGGATTACAAAGATTTGGAAATTAAAGCTTTGAATTGAGTGAAAGCAATTATCACAATAAAAGATCTGGCAAATGTAGACCTTTTGCAATATTGACTAAGGAATTGATTACTGTGCTAATTAGAGGGGGTGTTCTACAAGGCTTTCCAGATGAGGCCATATGAGTACTGTTTAAGAATAAAAAATGAGGAGTTGGAACAACAACAAATGGAAAAAGACATATAAGAATATTAGGGTTTTCGTAGTAGATTTCAGCTTTTAGTTTTACTGGGATTGGTTTGGTATGAAAGGCAAAGGAGGAGTGAGATTTTTAAAATGTATCCAGAGTAGTTTGTTGACCAGTTTAAGATGGTGTTGGTGAATCTCAGTGACTACTTGCCAATGGCAAACTAAACAAACAAAACTACTTTATTAATCACACCTTCTCTGGTAAGTGATCAGTGCAATCAAAAGTCTGTATCTTTTGAACTGCCTGAATTTGACATTTTTGTGGTGTGAACTGAATTTTCAAATTCGCAGGATAGTTGCGGCGTGACGGGTACGGGCTGAATCAAAGAGGCTTGGCCCGGGCATGAGAGTGGGGAATGAGCAGTTGTTTGGCTATTACTGGAGTGGACCTGGAGGTGATTTGATGCAGCAGATCCAAGGCGAAACAGAGTCGAGGTAGCGGGGCACGGGCCTGAGAGCAAGGAAAAACCAGAGGTTTGATCGATTTAAGTGCTGGCTGAATCGAGCCAGTAGGCCTGAGAGAGTATCAAAGTGGCAGGGTATGGGTCCAAGAACGAGGAATGACCTGAGGTTTGGATAATTTAAACGCTGGGCTAGATTGAAAAGGTCAAGTTGTCAGGGCTGGAGGTGAAGAACCGGCTGGTTCAGCTCGCTGTTCCAAGAGGTTTACTCATCTTTGTGCTGAACTGAGGCTGTGGCCTGCAACTAATGGGCTCCTGAATTGGGTGCAGACTTTTACGTATGTGGACTCACTTTTGTGAACATCAGTTCTAATGCTGTTTGCTTACTTTTATTGTTTGTATGATTTATTTTTTCTGCACATTGGGCGATTTGATGGTCTTTGATTGTTTTAAAATGGGTTCTATTAGGTTTCTTTGTTTTGTGGCTGCCTATGAGGTGACGAATCTCAAGGTTGTATGTGGTATATATACTTCGATAACAAATGTACTTGGAACTTTTGAATCAGTATGTAGGTGTTCTATCTAGAGAAGGGCAAGTACTGGACCCAATCATGGGAATGTAGCTGAAAAAGTGGTTGAGACGTCACTGGGAATGCCATTTGGTGATAGTGACCATAACTCTTAAGTTTTGAGATAGTTATGTAAAGCGACAAGTTGGCCTGAAAACTAACCTTAATTGATCGTTTATGATATTGGAGGGTGGTGGGTTGGAGATGCGTCCCTACCAAAGGAGGTGTAAGATGCTCCTTTCCTCTGCTAGCCTGCAGGAGACCCTTGTGCAAGATGTAGCATCAGCTTAATCCCCCGATCAGTGTCACATGAAGTCATGGGAGCAGGTGGTGCATATCATGGCTGGGCTCACCTAATTGTAGAGACACTGCAAGAAGACAACAACGGTAAACCATTTCTGAAGAAAAATTTGCCAAGAATAACCATAGTTATGGAAAAGCCCATGATCGCCCTTGTCAAATGACACAGCACCAAACGAACAAATGAGCAATATCTGAAATCAGCACTTAGGAAGGTGGAAATAGCTACAGTAAATGCAGGTAGAACTTGCAAGTAATTCAGAAGTTAAATAATGAAAATTCAGGATCACTGTGTTCCTGTGAAGGTACAGAGAATACGTTAAGGAACCCTGGATGGCAAAGAATATTGAGGGCTACAAGAAGAAAAATAAAGAAACAAATGGCAGATAGAGAAAAATGAAAGCAGTGGAGGCCCCTGAGGAGTGCAGAAAGTATTGGGGCATATTTAAAGAAGAATTTAGAAGGGTAAATAGTTGGACTATGAAAAACCACTGGCAGGTGATGTTAAACCATTTTATAAGCATACTAAGATCAAGTTGGTAGGCAGGAAAGTAGTAGGGTCCATTAGGGACTAAAGAGGACTTTATAATTTATACTTTATTGTCACCAAACAATTGGTACTAGAACGTACAATCATCACAACGATATTTGATTCTGCACTTCCCACTCTCTGGATTACAAATATTAAATATTAAAAATAGCTAAAATTAGTAAATATTAAAAAATTAAATTATAAATCATAAATAGAAAATAGAAAAATGGGAAGTAAGGTAGTGCAAAAAGACCCAGAGGCAGGTCCGGATATTTGGAGGGTACGGCCCAGATCCAGGTCAGAATCCGTTCAGCAATCTATCACAGTTGGAGAGAAGCTGTTCCCAAATCTGGCCGTACGAGTCTTCAAGCTCCTGAGCCTTCTCCCGGAGGGAAGAGGGACGGAAAGTGTGTTGGCTGAGTGGGTCATGTCCTTGATTATCCTGGCAGCACTGCTCCGACAGCGTGCGGTGTAAAGTGAGTCCACGGATGGAAGATTGCTTTGTGTGATGTGCTGCGCCGTGTTCACGATCTTCTGCAGCTTCTTTCGGTCTTGGACAGGACAACTTCCATACCAGGTTGTGATGCACCCTAGAAGAATGCTTTCTACGGTGCATCTATAAAAATTAGTGAGGGTTTTTAGGGGACAGGCCAAATTTCTTTAGCTTTCTCAGGAAGTAAAGGCACTGGTGGGCCTTCTTGGCAATGAACTCTGCTTGGTTGGACCAAGTCAGGTCATTTGTGATATTGACCCCGAGGAAGTTAAAGCTTTTGACCTGTTCCACTTGCGCACCACCGATGTAAATTGGGTCGTGCGGTTCGCTACTCCTTCTGAAGTCAACAACCAATTCCTTCTCTTGCGGACGTTGAGGGATAGGTTATTGTCTTTGCACTATGCCGCCAGGTTCTTAATTTACTCTCTGTACTCAAACTCATCATTACCCGAGCTACAGCCTACAATTATTGTGTCATCAGCAAACATATATTAAGTTTGATGGAAACTTGGCTACACAATCATGGGTGTACAGTGAGTACAGCAGGGGGCTGAGTACACAGCCTTGTGGGGCACCGGTGCTCAGAGTGATTGTAGAGGAGAGCTTGTCCCCTATTTTTACAGCCTGGGTCCTGTTTGTGAGGAAATTGAAGATCCAGCTGCAGGTCTGAGTGCTAATGCCCAGGTTCCGGAGCTTAGGAATCAGTTTATTTGGAATGATGGACATGAATGAGGTCATAAAATTAATACTTATTCCTTTAGGTAGCACAGTAGCGTAGCAGTTAGTGCAACACCTTACAGCACCAGCAATCAGTGATCGAGGTTCACTTCTCGCTGCTGTCTGTAAGGAGTTTGTGCGTTCTCCCTGTGATTGCGAGTTTTCCTCCAGGTACTCTGGTTTCCTCCCACATTACAAAGACATACAGTTGGGGTTAGTAAGTTTTGGTCATGCTATTTTGGCACCAGCAGCTTGATGACACTCGTGGGCTGTACCCAGCATCTCCTTAGACTGTTGGTTGTTGGTGAAAATTACGCATTTCACGGTATGCATTTATGTTTCGATATACATGTAACAAATAGAGCTAATCTTGGTTAAAAAAATATGTTGTTCCTTATAAAGAAGGATTTTGCATCTAGAGAATGCAGGGAGGTGGGTAGTTAAATTCTAGAACATTTTTATCATTGGAAAGGAGCAGGGTAATTAGATGTCTCGGTAGCCTTAAAATCTTTGTTAGCTATTTATGGTCATACAGTTGGTGATAGAATGAGTAAAGGCATAGACTATTTTCTGAATGGGGAGAAAATTCAGAAATCAGAGGTACAAAGGGACTTGAGTCCTTTTGCAGGATTCCATAAAGGTTAACTTGCAAGTTGAGTCATTGGTAAGGAAGTCAAATTCAATGTTAGCATTCCTTTCGAGAGGACTAGAATATGAGGATGTCATACTGAGGTTTTGTAAGGCATTGGTCAGATTGCACTTGGAGTATTGTGAGCAGTTTTAGGCCCCTTATCTAAGAAAGGGTGTGCTGGCAGCTGGCATTGGAGAGAAGGTCTAGAGAAAGTTCATGAATGATTCCGGGAATGAAAGGTTAATGTGTGAGGAGTGTTTGTTTCCTCTGGGCCGGTTCGCACTGGAGCCTAGAAGTATGAGAGGTTGATATCATTGAAACCTATTGAATATTGGGTGGCCTAGATAGAGTAGCATGTTGCTTAGTGGGGGAGTCTAGGACCAGAGGGTACAGGCTCAGAATAGAGGGAAGTCCATTTAGAACATAGGAGGAATTTGTTTAGCCATAGGGTTAAATCAACGCTGGAGTTCATTACCACAGACAGCTGTGGACGCCAAGTCATTGAGGTATATTTCAACCGGAAGCTGATAGGTTCTTGGTTACTAAGGGTGTTAAAGATTATGGAGAAACAGTAGGAGAATGGGGTTGAGAGAGCTGATAAATTAGCCATGCTGGAATGATGATGCAGAATGGCGGAACTTACTTGAGGGGCTGTGGTGCCAGATGGCTGGAAGGTAACAAATATGGTACTTTGATTAAAGAACGACACTAACAATAAGACATTAATTACAGACCAGAGAGTCTAACATTTATGATAGGAATGTTATTGGAAAAAGTGGAGGGGTACTTGAAAGGCAGGGATTAATTAAAAGATATCATCATGGGTTTGTTATAGAGCTATCATGTCTGACCAATTTCTTATAATTTTTTGAAGAAATAACAAAATGCATTACTTGGTGCAGTGCAATTAATATAGTCTGCACTGACTTCAGAAAGGCTGAGACAAGGTCCTACTATGGAAACTAGTCCAAAAGGTTATGTCTGATTGGATCAGAGGCAATGGATCTAAAAATGGTTTAATAATTGGAGGCGGATAGTAATTGTGGAAGGTTTCTTTGTGATTACGTGCCATTGACATGGTATTCTACAAGCTTTGCTTTGGGGATTTTTTCTGTTGTGTACACTCAGTAGCCACTATTGGGTACACTTGTACACCTGCTCATTAATGCAGATATCTAATCAGCCAAACATGTAGCAACAATTTAATGCATAAGAGCACGCAGACATGGTTGAAAGGCTCACTTGTTGTTTAGACCAAACTTCAGAATGGGGAAGATACATGACCTAAGTGACTTGAATGTGGAATTATTGTCAGTGCCATAAGGGGTGGTTTGAGTATTTCAGAAATTGCTGATCTCCTGGGAATTTCAAGCATAGTGGTCTTTAGAGTTTACAGAGAATGATACGAAAAATAAAAATAATCCAGTGAGTGTCAATTCTGTTCACAAAAACACCTTGTTAATGAGAAAAGTCAGTGGAGAACTGCCAGACTGGTTCAAGCTGACAGGAAGGTGACAGTAACTGAAATAACCATATGTTACAACATTGGTGTGCAGAAGAACATACATAAGAAATAGGAGCAGGAATAGGCCATCCGGCCCGTTGAGCCTGCTCTGCCATTCAATAGGATTGTGGCTGATCTGGCCATGGACTCATCTCCACCTACCTGCCTTTTCCCCATAACCCTTGATTCTCCTACTATACAAAAATCTATCCAACCTTGTCTTAAATATATTTATTGAGGTAGCCTCCACTGCTTCATTGCGCAGAGAATTCCACAGATTCACCACCCTCTAGGAGGATCTCTGATTGCACGACATGTCGAACCTTGAAGTGGATGGGCTTCAGCAGCAGAAGATCATACAGGATTGCTCTCCTGTGCCTAATAAAGTGGCCACTGAGTATGTATTAACAATTTGGATATTAGAGTATTAGGTTTGATTAGTAAACATTAATGACATGAAAATATGGTGTGTCTGATACTGTGAAAGATGGTCTTTGGATAAAGAATGACACTGGGCAGTAAATGAAAATCAAAAGACATCAGAAACTGAAACAAAAACAGCAAGTACTAGAAAAACTCAGACCATCGTGCCTGTCTATACTAATACCACTTGCCTGGATTAATTCCGTTTCCCTCTATGCTGAATCCAGTATCTGTTGAGATGCTCCTTAAATATTGTTTCTATTCCTGTCTCTACCACCTCTTCCGGCAATTCATTCCACTTACTAACTATTTTTGGTGTACGAAACTTTACCCCTCTGATCACTTTAAACTTCCTCCTTTTAATCTTAAATTTGTGCCCCTCTAGTTTTAGATGCCTTAGCTTGGGGGAAAAAAGGTATTGGTTCGCATAAATATATATACCCTTATCATATCACTTCTCAGCTTTTTCTCCAAGGAATTTGACTTGCTAATGATAAAGCTAAGCCATGATTAAATGGCAGAGCATACTCGATGGGCCAGATGGCCTAATTCTGCTCCTATGTATTGTGGTCTTATGGTAATAATAGGGAAAAACAACATGAATACAAGAAAGTTTGTGAACGCTTTGCAATTAATTGGTTTTCTGCATTAACTACTCATAAAACATAGTTTAATCTTCATCTAAGTCACAATAAAAGACAAACACATCTGCCTAATCTAATAACCCATAAACAGTTGTACTTTTCATGTGTTTATTGAACACATTGTCTAATCATTCACAGTCCAGGTTGGAAAAAAATGTGAACCCTTGTATTTAATAACTGGTAGAAACTCCTGTAGCTGCTGATCAGACATGCAGAACAGCGAGGAGGAATTTTAGACCATTCCTCTAAACAAAACCATTTCAGTTCATCACTATTTCTGGAATACCTCGTATGAACAACCCTCTTCAGGTCATGCCACAACATTTCAGTTGGGTTAAGGTCTGGATTCTGACTTGGCCATTTCAAAACATGAATTTTCTTCTTTTGAAACCATTCTATTGTTGATTTACTCTTGCCTTTTGGATCATTAACTTGTTGCTTCATCCAACTTCTATTAAGCTTCAGGTGATGGACTGCTACCCTGACATTCTTTTGTAAAAAGTCTTGACACAATTTTGAATTAATTGTTCCCTCAACGATTGCCAGCTGTCCAGGCCCTGGGGCCAAACCATGATGCTCCTTCCACCATGCTTCCCAGTTGGGATAAGGTTTTGGTGTTGGTGTGCAGTGCTCTTTTTCCTCGAAACATAGTGGTGTGCATTTCCGTCAAAAAGTTCAACTTTTGTCTCATCTGTCCACAGAACATTGTCCCAGAAGCATTGTGGATCATCCAGGTGGTCTTTTGCAAATTAAGATATGCAACAAATCTTTTTCGAGAGCAGTGATTTCCTCTGTGGTGTCCTTCCATGACCACGATTCCTGTTCAGTGTTTTTCTTATAGTGCACACTTTGATAGAGACTTTAGCAAGTTCCAGAGATTTTTGCAGGGCTTTTTTGTTACCCTTGGGTTGTTCTTCATCTCCTTCAGCATTGTGCTGTTGGTGTGATCTTTGCAGGACACCCACTCCTAGGGGAGAGTAGTGACAGTACTGAATTTCCTCCAGTTGTAGACAATTTATCTTACTGTGGACTGATGAACACGCAGGTCTTTAGGACTGCTTTTGTAGCCTTTTCCAACTTTGCGCTTCTCTACAATTCTTCAGAGATCCTCTGAAAGTTGTTTTGATTGAGGCATGGTGCACATAAACAGATTTTTCTCGAGAAGAGCAGGCTTTGTCAGTAACCTGACAGTTTTTTATAGGGCAGGGCACCTCTACAACCCACACCTCGAATCTCATCGATTGGAACACCTGGCTATTGTGTTTGCCTATTATTGTGACTTAGATGAAGATCAGACCATGTTTTATGAGTAATTAATGAAGAAAACCAGGTAATTGCAAAGGGTTCACAAACTTTCATGCAATTGTGTGTATATGTGTATGTGTGTTGTTTACTTTGATCTTGTGCAGTAGACCCCCCACCCCCCCATACCAGACGGCGATGCAGCCAGTTAGAATGCTCTCCACGATACATCTGTAGCTATTTTTGAGAGTTCTTGGAGATGTAACAAATCTTCTCAAACTCCTAATGAAATATAGCCTCTGTCATGTCTTTTTTGTATCTGTATCAATATGTTGGGTCCATATCCTCAGAGATATTGACACCCAGGAATTTAAAATTGATTATTTCCACTTCTGATCCTCCTGAGGACTGGTATATGTTCCCTTGTCTTTTAAATCTTTCTATTGAATTAGTACACAAAAGGTAAACCATATAGGCACTGATACATAGTTGCAATATAACTTCACAAGAGATATTAATGCACAAAAAAAGTTAGTACAAACAGTGCAGTTTAGATATAAAATAACAAGGTAATATAATAGTATACTAATTTTCAAACATGTCAATAAGGAAAAGGGAAAAAAAAACCCCAAAAAAACCCCAGAAAGAAACCACCGTGCAACTAATCTAAAAAGCAAAGCAATGGGCTAACTAGGTAAGAAGTAGAATTAAACAACTTAAAACAATCACATCCTCAAACCCGACCTCCATTAAAAACAGTTAAAAAGCAAGAAGGGAATATGTTCCCTTGTCTTACCCTTTCTGAAGTCCGCAATCAATTATTTGGTCTTACTGATATTGAGTGCAAGGTTGTTGCTACGACACTGCTAAACTAGCTGATTTATCTCATTCGTGGATCCCTTCTTGTCACTGTCTGAAATTCTGCCAACAATGTTTGTATCATCAGCAAATTTATAGATGACATTTGAGCTGTGCCGAGCCACACAGTGATGGGTGTAGAGAGAGCAGAGCAGTGGGCTACACACACATTGCTGAGATGCACCAGCATTGTTTGTCAGCGAGATGGAGATGTTGTTTCCTGTCCGCATAGATTGTGGTCTACAGGTTAGGAGGTTAAGGATCCAGTTGCAGAGGGGGGTACAGAAGCCAAGGTTCTGGACCTTTTTGATCAGAAGTCTAGAAATGATTGTGTTAAGTGTTGAGCTGTAGTCAATAACCAGCATCCTGACAGAGGTATTTGTATTGTTCAGGTGATCCAAGGCATTATGTCAGTGTTTCCAGTAAAGTGATTTTACCTTGTATAGTAATGTTCTATTGCTTTGCACTCTCAGGATTTGGTGCCACACTGATAAATTTCTAGATTATTGCAAGCTATTTAACCATATAACCATATAACAATTACAGCAGGGAAACAGGCCATCTCGGCCCTTCTAGTCCGTGCCGAACTCTTAGTCTCACCTAGTCCCACCGACCTGCACTCAGCCCATAACCCTCCATTCCTTTCCTGTCTATATATCTATCCAATTTAACTTTAAACGACAACATCGAACCTGCCTCAACCACTTCTGCTGGAAGCTCATTCCACACCGCTACCACTCTCTGAGTAAAGAAGTTCCCCCTCATGTTACCCCTAAACTTTTGCCCTTTAACTTTCAACTCATGTCCTCTTGTTTAAATCTCCCCCCTCCTCAATGGATAAAGCCTATCCACGTCAACTCTATCTATCCCCCTCATAATTATCAAGTCCCCCCCTGAACCTTCTACGCTCCAAAGAATAAAGACCTAACTTATTCAACCTTTCTCTGTAACTTAGGAGGTGAAACCCAGGCAATGTTTTAGTAAACCTCCTCTGTACTCTCTCAATTTTATTGACATCTTTCCTATAATTCGGTGACCAGAACTGTGCACAATACTCCAAATTTGGCCTTACCAATGCCTTATACAATTTCAACATTACATCCCAACTTCTATACTCAATGCTCTGATTTATAAAGGCCAACATACCAAAAGCTTTCTTCACCACCCTATCCACGAGATTCCACCTTCAGGGAACTGTGCACCATTATTCCTAGATCCCTCTGTTTTGCAGCATTCTTCAATGCCCTACCATTTACCATGTATGTCCTATCTTGATTAGTCCTACCAAAATGTAGCACCTCACATTTTTCAGCATTAACTCCATCTGCCATCTTTCAGCCCACTCTTCTAACTGGGCTAAATCTCTCTGCAAGCTTTGAAAACCTATTTCATTATCCACAACGCCACCTATCTTAGTATCAGCTGCATACTTACTAATCCAATTTACCACCCCATCATCCAGATCATTAATATATATGACAAACAACATTGGACCCAGTACAGATCCCTGAGGCACACCGCTACACACCCTCCTCCAATCTGACACACAGTTATCCACCACTACTCTCTGGCGTCTCCCATCTAGCCACTGCTGAATCCATTTTACTACTTCGAAATTAATGCCTAACGATTGAACCTTCCTAACTAACCTTCCGTGAGGAACCTTGTCAAAGGCCTTACTGAAGTCCATAATAGACAACATCCACCGCTATACCCTCGTCAACTTTCTTAGTAGCCTCATCAAAAAATTCAATAAGATTTGTCAAACATGACCTTCCACGCACAAATCCAAGTTGACTGTTCCTAATCAGACCCTGTCTATACAGATAATTATATATACCATCTCTAAGAATACTTTCCATCAATTTACCCACCACAGATGTCAAACTCACAGGCCAATAATTGCTAGGTTTACTCTTAGTACCCTTTTTAAACAATGGAACCACATGAGCAATATGCCAATCCTCTGGCACCATCCCCGTTTCTAATGACATTTGAAATATTTCTGTCAGTAATATTTCTATTTCTATGAATATTGCATTGCACTATTATTTCTTTTATTATTATTATCAATAGGTTTCATTAGGTATATTTAATGTCAGAGAAATATATACAATATACATCCTGAATTTCTTTTTCTTCGCAAACATCCATGAAAACAGAGGAGTTACCCGAAGTATGAATGACAGTTAAATGTTAGAACCTCAAAGCTCCCCCCCCAACTCCCTCCTCCCACGCATAAGCAGCAGCAAGGCAATGACCCCCCCCACCAGCAAAAGAAGCATCGGCACCCTCCACCGAGCACTCAACTGTGCAGTAAAGCAGCAATAAAGAGACAGACTTGCAGAACCCCAAAGACTACTTGTTCACCCGGTAATTTGACATACCACGTTCTCTCTCTCCCTAATAGGGAAAAAGGGATGTCCCTGTTCCACAGCGAGAGGGGAGACATAAAACAATTTGCTGATTTATGGTGTTAAAAGTCTGTTGCGTCGCTTTTTCTGCACCAGTTTTCTTGGCTGCATCCTTGGCATATCGAAAAGCAGCCGGTCGTGAGGTCTCAAGAGTGGATCCCATTTCCACAAAAACTGAAGTCAGTGTGTAACTCCATGTCATGGTCTTCAAAAGACCTTAAAAGGAGAAAAAAAGAGATATCAAAGATAAAAATAGTGCTGTTTCCAAAGGTGCAAGCAAAGAAGTTGCCATTAGGCGCCATCATCCTCCTAAACTCTGCCCACTCAAATTGGTAGTGTAATGAATTCTCCAGTGAACCCATTGAGTTTCAAGAGGACTGGGGAGCTGTGAGCCAGGTGTGTTAAAGGGACCATGGGCAATTGGGACTCATAGACTCATAGTGTGTCATAGAGAACATTGGAACTGAGAGTCCTGCCCTTTCAGTGAGAGCATGGGAACTAGGAGTCCTGTACGTCAGCAGGAGTATGAGAACTGAGAGCCCTCTGCATTAGCGAGAGTGTTGGATCTGGGAGCCCTCTGCTTCTGCACGATAGTGGGAACTGAGAGCCCTACGTGTCTGTGGGTACATCTGAACTGGAAGCCCTGTGCCTCTGCTAGAGTGTTTGACTGGAGGGTTTGAATTGGGAGCCCTGTGTGTGTTGGAGCGCTTGAATTGGGAGCCCTGTGTTTTATATAGAGCATAAGCACTGGAACCCTGCTGTTTGAAAGTGAGTGCAAGTGCTATGGTTTTCTTTGTTCAGTGTGAGTACAGAAATTAGGTGCCAAACCACTGGGATTTTCAGACAATGCGATGGCAGTTTTAATGCTTAGTGCTTGAAATGGGTATGGTGCTGGAATGGTGCAATCATTTGCTCTTAACTGTTGTTTCTTTCTGTTAGGGTTATTCAGTATTGTAACATATTTTTCTAATTCTGGCCAACAAATGACAGGAAAAATAAACTCATGTAATGACATCAAGCAACATCTTTTGTATTTAGACCATACGACTATATGACAAAGGAGTAGGTCATCAAGTCTCCTCTGCTATTCCATCATGGCTGATTTATTATCCCTCTCAACTCCATTTTCCTGCCTTCTCCCCAAGACTTTTGATGCCCTGACTAATCAAGAACTTATAAACCAATGACTTAGCCCCAACAGCAGTCTGTGGCAATGAATTCCACAGATTCACCATTCTCTAGGTCAAGGAATTCCTCCTCATTTTCTGTTTTTAAATGGACATCCCTCTCTTCTGAGGCTGTGCCCTCTTGTACATACTAGACTCACCCACTGTTGGAATATGGGGGCCCTTGTTAAGCAACCTCATTTGTGGCACTTTGTTCAAAGGCCTTCTGAAACTCCAAGCAAGCAACATCCATTGACTCTCCTTTGTCTATCCTGCCTGTTAATTCTTCAAAGAATTCAGTCAGATTTGTCATGCAAGATTTCCCCTTAAGGAAACCATGCAAACTTTGGCCTGCTTTATCATATGCCTCCGAATATCCCGAAAGTTCAGCCTTAATAATGGACTCCAGTATTTTCCCAACTATTGAAGTCAGGCTGACTGGCATATAACTTCCTTTCTTCTGCCACCCTCCCTTCTTAAAGAGCAGAGTGACATTTGAAATTCAAAGTAATTGGTGAAACGAATTTCTTTTTAAAAGATTTGTCATTTTGATTGCAGGTGGAAATTACTTTGTATCCCATAAGTCAATTCTTGGATTATCTCTCCTCTTGGTGACTCTTGATTTTCTTAAATTTTTTTTTTGCCTGTGTTGTAGCAATTGCATTATTGGTTGGGGTAATCCTTATCATTTTGGTTAGTACTATGACAAAGAAAGAATGAATAATAAATCTATGCTGTGTGTTGTTCAAAAACATTGGCATTTGTTCCTTTCTCATAACCTAGCAGACCATACAATTATCATGACACAGGAGGAGTTCATTTGACTTTCTGATTCTATCCGGCTCTTTACACAGTAATGTAGTATCATTTCTCAGTACCTTTTCCCAGCATTTTCCCCATGACCATGCAAATTATTTTTTCTGAAAGTCTGTCCTGTTCCATTTTGAAAGCCCTAATTGACTGTTTTCACTATCCTTCAAAGCAGTTCCAATTCTTAATCAGTCTGCAGAAAAATACTTTATGATACACATGGTAAACAATTATGAAGGAATATCCTGCAATAACAACTGTAGATGTAAAGATAGACTGTGCAACAAAAGGATGTGGGTACTAGTTTGACTGTGAGTCTTTCTGTTGAAACAAATCACTTTGCAAGGAAGTGTGATGTGATTTAAAAAAAAGTTATCTCCAGAAACATAATATCTGAAAACTTTGGTCAGTTTATGTTTCGACAAACATTAAAACAACATCAGATTGTTAGTTCAAGCTATAAATGCATGAAGATTGCTTAAGAAACAACAGATACAAAGACTACTTTTTTTTCTCTATTTACACCTATTTTAGAAGCCATTATTTAAGAGTACTATTTAGGAATACAGTGAATTCTGGTTAATTGGGATAGATCAGGACCAGTATATTTTGGCCCAATTAAGCAGCTGTTCCAATTAGCTGAAGTTTCATGCAAATAGTTTAAAAGGTATGGAAAAAGTCAAACTAGGTAACAAATTAGGTATTTAAATGAAATAAAGAACAAATTAGAACCTACCAATACTACAATAGCACAAAAAACTGTATTATTTAGAAACATAGAAACATAGAAAATAGGTGCAGGAGTAGGCCATTCGGCCCTTCGAGCCTGCACCGCCATTTATTATGATCATGGCTGATCATCCAACTCAGAACCCAGCCTTCCCTCCATACCCCCTGACCCCTGTAGCCACAAGGGCCATATCTAACTCCCTCTTAAACATAGCCAATGAACTGGCCTCAACGGTTTGCTGTGGCAGAGAATTCCACAGATTCACCACTCTCTGTGTGAAGAAGTTTTTCCTAATCTCGGTCCTAAAAGGCTTCCCCTCTATCCTCAAACTGTGACCCCTCGTTCTGGACCTCCCCAACATCGGGAACAATCTTCCCGCATCTAGCCTGTCCAATCCCTTTAGGATCTTATACGTTTCAATCAGATCCCCCCTCAATCTTCTAAATTCCAACGAGTACAAGCCCAGTTCATCCAGTCTTTCTTCATATGAAAGACCTGCCATCCCAGAAATCAATCTGGTGAACCTTCTTTGTACTCCCTCTATGGCAAAGATGTCTTTCCTCAGATTAGGGGACCAAAACTGCACACAATACTCCAGGTGTGGTCTCACCAAGGCCTTGTACAACTGCAGTAGTACCTCCCTGCTCCTGTACTCGAATCCTCTCGCTATAAATGCCAGCATACCGTTCGCCTTTTTCACCGCTGCTGTACCTGCATGCCCACTTCCAATGACTGGTGTATAATGACACCCAGGTCTCGTTGCACCTCCCCTTTTCCTAATCGGCCACCATTCAGATAATAATCTGTTTTCCTATTTTTGCCACAAAAGTGGATAACTTCACATTTATCCACATTAAATTGCATCTGCCATGAGTTTGCCCACTCACCCAACCTATCCAAGTCACCCTGCATCCTCTTAGCATCCTCCTCACAGCTAACACTGCCACCCAGCTTCGTGTCATCCGCAAACTTGGAGATGCTGCATTTAATTCCCTCATCCAAGTCATTAATATATATTGTAAACAACTGGGGTCCCAGCACTGAGCCTTTCCTAATGTTTATCGATGGAGGAATTCATCCAGTGTATGCTACTGTTTTTTTTCATTGATTGTAAATAAACAAAATCAGCCAAGACACCTGGTGCAGATAACGGACTGCTTTTATATAATGCTTTTGATGATTGCATCCTCTAAATCTTCATTTTCATTGTAACATTCAAGATGATTGTTGATACCTTCAAATTCTTTGCAGTTCCTAACTTGTTGGAATAGTGAAACCCTTTCATTTTTACTTCTGGCCATTTCTGATATCTCCAAGCTTGAATGCTTGAAACTGCTATGTGCAAAACAGTTCTTAATTGTCCTACTGCTTATTTCTCACTAATTATCAGTGCCAAAAATCACTGATATTTGAACACAAACATCACAGCAGACGTTATTTAAAAACTGTTTGCTTTAAGTACCGTGTGGTGACTACTGGCCACACAACTGCATATGACTGACGCAGTTAGACGCAGTTCGGCAGCAGTCTTCTCTATTTAAATGAAGGGAATCAGGACAATTTTCTCGATCAGTTTTTGTTCTTTAAGAGAGGTGTCCTAAACAAACAGCCCCTATTAATCGATAGCCCAGTTAACCATTGAGGGCATTGGTGTCTACTTATACATAGTCAGCAGTTATTAATGAACCTTGCAGAGGGGAAGAGTTAATTCCTCAATTGGATGTCCTTTCATCAGAACTGCAATCAGAAAAGTTTATACCTCAGACTTTTAGAAAAGGGAGAGGAGACAAACAAAGGGGAATTAATATCTGAATGGTAAAGGCCCAATTTCTGTATGTGATCAACAGTTATTTGGAATATATTCTGTTCTTGTAATAATCTATCTATTATTGAATTTCTACGAATTTTCTTTTGAACATTTCTTTGATGTACTCGATCATCTAAAGTACATATTATAGTTGCCCAGTAATTTCATTTGATATTCCATTCAGTACTGATTTTATATCTTGGTTTTTGATTCTCACATAATTTTATCTTAACAGCAAATTATTTTGTACTTTCAGTTGACAATTGCTAGACAATAAAATTGGAAAGCAAATTTTAGCCATAACAAAAGCATTATTACTGATGAGTTCGGATTTGAGATGATGTTAGCTTGAAGTGTTTGTTTGCACTGGAAGCATTTTTATTCAATGCTATTTGATTTGAATATGTTGGCTGGGAGAGAGAAAATCTTTGTTCAAGTTGTATAAGATTTGTTTTTAAATGTGTTGCCACCCTTATTATACAACATAAAATGTATATCTTTTATTACAGCAGGATCCTGGTAATGATGAAACTAGTTTGAGTGATTGTCAGGCAGAACCACCTGCAAAGCTTAGGCGAAGGAATGCAGATCCAGTTTCTAGTGATATTTCAACTGAACATAGTCCCCATAACAGTGGACCAGCAGAAGAATGGTGTGGCTCAACAAGGCAATCCAGGTCAGCTGCATTAGCTCTACTTTTTGTGTGAAAGCATTGGGTGACAAAGCTTATTTTGGTACATTATTATATTTACTATCATCTTATAACTTTGTGGATGTGCTTGGAAAATACCCTTTAACTTCGAATTTTCAAGTTTGGCTGGGGAAGTGACTGTTTGGTGCATAGGTATTAATCTGTATCCAATTTTGATGAAATACAGTACTTTTCATTTCTAGCCCAACCTGCAACTTCTTTCTCACTGTAAAATTATCTTTTAAATTGTTTTCTACCACTGTCACAGTGAATCAAAATTTCAAGTTTTTAATACCTCCTGCATTTTTATAATAATGAATTGCACAATAACTATATAATACTTCAAATTTTATGGAAGCATCCAAACCAGGGTTAACATTTTACTTCACAAATATTTTTGCTTTAATATACTCAGCAATATTAATAAATAACTACACATCTACTTTCTTTTACAAACCTGAATCAGGCACTCCACTAACTTGCTCACATGATTTCATTTAAAAATAAACACAGCTGTATACACTTGTCAGCACTTTGTCCCAGTTATAACCATAGCAACTGCTGCTGAGTTTTCTGTGATGCTGGTATGGCAAAGTAATTGTATTTCCACGGTATGGCTGATGTGATATTTTTCCAAAATAAAGGACATTGTTATAAGGGTTCATAGAGCCTGATTGTGATTTCTTCTACTTCATTATGTGTACATAACTAGTTACCATTTACTACTATAAACATCTGTGGACAACCACTGTGCATCTGCTATCACATGCTTCATTGATTTAAACAGATTTGGGTTCAAATTCCACTCCAAAGATACCAGTACTCCATGGAGGGAATGCAGTGTTTGTTCTGGAGATGCAGCCTTTTAGCTGATAAATCAAGTTCTTTCCCACTCATTTAACTGGATGTAAAAGATTGCAAAACTGTATTTTGAAGAGCAGCAAGGGAGTTATCTCTTCTCTCAGTCAATGTGCTAAAACATGATCTAGTTATGATTGTATGAAGTTTGTGATTAACATGATTATTGTGTTTTGAACATTCCAATAGTGTTTTCACTCAAGACGTATATATTCCTCTTTGGGTTATCCTGAGATTGTAAGAGGCACTATACAAAAGTTCTTATTTCAACAGTGCTACATTCAATTGCCAATTATTGGAAAATATGCTTCAGCTTAATGCCAGAATCGGTTGAAGAACTGAAGGTGGCAGGAGTAGAGGAAATTAACCTCTGGTAGAAAGTATATGGGTGAAAAAAATCACCAAAAATATCACTGCTTCTATTATCCTACAATTATTTGAGTTTTAAATGAGCACAGCAGTAATAAAACTTCAATGTAATAGATATACAGTAATTTAATTATTTTACAAAATCAAGTTGATATCAAATTTAGCTGAAATCATAATTTCATACCATTGTAATAGTTTTTGTTTAAACTTTTTTTTGGCCAGGTTAACAACTCGTGCTGGTGCTTCAATGCAAAATGGGCATAGTAGTTTGGGTAAGTTTGCTTAATACAAAGAAATTCGATAAAACGTTTCGAATTTACGTTGCGCCCTTTGCAGAGGAAGAAGAGGAAGTCAGCAAAAACTAATTTCCCGCAAAGTTTAAATGTACCTTTTGAAGGAGATGTACAGGTGTCCCCCACTATCCGAAGGTAGAGCATTCCTATGAAACGGTTCGTAAGCCGGAATGTCATAAAGTGAATAAGCAATTATCATTTATTAATATGGGAAAAATTTTTGAGTGTTCCCAGACCCAAAAAAAACCTACAAAATCAAGCCAAACAACACATAAAACCTAAAATAACAGTAACATATAGTAAAGCAGGAATGTTATGATAAATACGCAGCCTATGTTGTATCGTGGATGAAATCACCGGAGAGACAGAGTTACTGGTAGATACAAAGCAGCTTCTTTATTCAACACAACAAGGTACAGCAGGCATCATACAGACGGAGATGCTTTCGGTGGAAAGGTCTGCTAGCCCAATGTGGGCTCGATATTTATATGCTAAACACAAAGGCAATCGCTATTTAAAAAGTTATAGACAATGCATAGACAATGCTTCCTTTTGAAGCTACGTACAAACATCACACCTTCTGACTTCATCCTTTCCTTCCGACACCAACATGTCTGTGTTGGTATTCACAGCCTTTTAGGAATGCAAGTTAAATCCACAATACATTTATTTGGCTTTTTACGTGCTAACATAGAAGACAATTATATTTATAAAGTATAGATAATACTGTCTTTGAAACTACAGCATCTGGTCAAACTACGGCGCCAGAAACATCTGGTATTCACACCTTTTTAGGAAGCACATTGTTGGGAACTCAATCCACAGTACTTTGTCAAATAGAAGTCTGGTGGTCAAAGTCATTTAAGTGTAAACGAATCATCTACCCGAAAAAGACTCACTCTAACAGTCTATATAAAGTAGAAATACTTTTCCGCAGCACTGACTAACACAGCGAAAATCTCATGGCAGCACTCTCGGCCGAAGTGCTCTTGGCAGAAACACGGCGCAAGCGCTCTTGGCAGAAACACTCTCTCCAGTAACCTTTAAGCTATGAAGCTGCCAAATCATACCAAATAACACATAATAATACACAGCCTATATAAAGTAGAAATAATGTATGTACAGTGTAGTTTCACTTACCAGAATCGGGAAGACTCCAATAAATTGCAATTTCATTACAGTTAAACACTTGCTTATACGAATTACCACCTTCTGTAATTATTTGGGAACTTTTCGGCAGCTTCAGTATCAGCCGAAGCACCCTTTCCGGTAAACGTTAAACTATGAAGCTGCTTTTGCCTCAGAAACCGATCAAACCACTCACGACTACCTTTAAATTCCACTTTTGCAACACTTTTATCACCATCGTCCAGTGCTTTCTGTTTCAGCTTATTAAAAAGACTGACTGATTTCTCCTTAAGTATAAGAAAATTTAACGGAACACCACACTTTGTACACCCATCAATCCACTCAAGCAATAGACTTTCCATTTTATCCATTATTGGATGCCGACTAAGAGAGACCACTTTGCTATGAGCAGAACCAGCAGTAACATAGGCAGCTTTCAAAATTCTTTCTCTCTGCGTATAAACAGTGTGAATGGTGGACGCAGGCAAGTTCAATGTGCGGACAATGTCCTTACTTCGTTCACCACGATCAAAATGCTTAATTATGTCTAGCTTTATGCTAAGTGTAACACCCTTATGAGCTCTTTTAGGTTTTTCCGATACCTTAGAACTCATCTTGCTAACGGATGCACAAAATAAATCGAGATAAAGCACGTGTTAAAGCACTGGCGGCTAGAATGCAGTTCTCCAGGGTTCTGAAAGGGGTAGCTGAAGAGATTGTGGAGGCATTTGTAGAAATCTTTCAACAATCACTAACATTAGAAATGGTTACAGAGAAGTGGAAAATCACAAATTCACTCCACTATTTAAGACTGAAGGAAGGGTAAAGACAGGAAGTTATAGGGCGGTTAGCCTGACTGCAGTGGTTGGTAAAATTTTGGAGTCTACTAATAAGATTGAAGTTTTGCGGTTACTTGTAGGCACATGACAAAATAGGCTGAAGGCAGCATGGTTTCTTTAAATCATTTGGGGAATTCTTTGAGGAAATAACAGGCAGGATAGACAAAGGAGAGTTTTTGGATTTTGTGTTTACTTGAATTTTCAGAAGGCCCTTGTACAGGTGCTACACATGTGGCTGCTAAGCAAGACAAGAAGCTATGGTATTACTGTCAAGGAAAGAATATTGGCTGACTGGCAGGAAGCAAAGAGGCGGAATAAAGGGGGCCTATTCTGGGTTGGGTGCTTATGGATGAGTGGTATTCCACAGGGGACAGTGTTGGTTCCACTACTTTTCACATTATTTATTAATGATCTGGATGATGGAATTGTTGGCTTTGTGTCCAAGTTTGCAGATGATAGAAATACAGGTGCAGGGGCAGATTGTGTTAAGGAAGCAGAAGGTCTGCAGGAGGATTTGGACAGATTAGGAGAATAGATAAAGAACTGGCAGATGGAATACATTGTATGGAAGCGTATAGTCGTCAGCTAGGGTGAAGGAAAAGAAGTTACCCCTTATTTTCTAAATGGAGAGCAAGTTCAGCAATCAGAAGTGCAAAGGGGCTTGAAAGTCTCTAAAGAGCACATTGCAGTTTGAGTCCGTAGCAAGGAAGGCAATTGCAATGTTGGTGTTCAGTTCAAGAGGCTTTTTAAGTCATTGACCAGACCACATTGAGGGTACCGTGAGCAGATTTGAGCCCCATATCTAAAAAGGATGTGCTGGCATTGGAGAGCGTATAGTGGAAGTTCACAAGAATGATCCTGGGAATGAAAGAGTCAACATATGAGGAGCGTTTGATGGCTCTGGGCCTGTACTTGCTGGAATTGATAAGAATGAGGCAGCATCTCATTCAAACCTAGCAAATATTGAGAGTGGACGTGGAGAGGATGTTTCCAATAAAGGGAGAGTCTAGGGCCAGTGGAACAACCTCAGAATAGAAAAATGTCCCTTTAGAACAGAACTGGCAAGGAATTATTTTAGCCAGGGGGTCATGTATCTGAGAAATTAATTGCCACAGATAGGTGTGAAGGCCAAGGCATTGGGTGTGTTTAAAGTGGAGGTTGCTAAGTTCTTGATTAGTCAGGGAATCAAGGGTTACAGAGAGGAAGCAGGAGAGTGGGGTTGAGAGAAGTAATAAATCCGCCATGATAGAATGATGGAGCAGGCTTGTTGGGCTGAATGGCCTAATTCTGCTTTAATGTTTTATGGTTTTGAGGTCTGTTGGACCCATATCTAAGAAAGGATGTACAGGTGTTGGAAAAGTCCCAGAGGAGGATTATAAGAATGATCCTGGCGATGAAAGGGTTAATCTTTGAGGACAATTTGATGGCTCTGGGCTTGTGTTTGCTGGAGTTTAGAAGGATTGAGGGGGATTTCATTGAAACCTCCTGAATATTGAATGGCCTGGATAGAATGGACATGGAGACAATGACCCAGAGGGCAGCATCTCAGAATAAAAGGATGTTCCTTTCGAACAGAAATGAGGTGGAATTTCTTCAGCTAGATCGTGGTGAATCTGTGCAATTTATTCCCACAGACAGCTGTGAAGGCTAAGTCATTAGGTATATTTAAAGCGGAGTTTGATTAGTCAGAGCATCAGAGGTTGCAGGTGGCTGGAGGGAGGATGGAATTGAGAGGGATGAATAAAGTAGTCATGATTAAATGGCAGAGTAGAATCAGATAGCTAAAAGGCCCAATTCTGCTCCCACGTCTTATGGTCTTTGGTGTCTAAATGGGCAATGCCTTCATTTTAAGCTGTGATCTTCAGTTTTTAACTTTAATCAGGAATCATTCTCTGCCCTATTACCTAGTCCACACCCCTCAGGACCTTGAATGTTTCAATTAATTCTCCTTTCACTCTACTAAACTTCAGCAGAGGCAATTCTTGCCCGTCCATACTTTCTTCATAAGACAAACTTACTCATTCTAGGTTTTTGGCAGGTAAGTCTTCTCTGAAATCTATCCTCTGAATAAGGATGCCATGACTGTACAGCAGTGGAAAAGTGAAAATATTTTTCACCAAAAGGCTACAATCTCAAGATTTTTGGTGGTAATTTAAATTGTCCAATTAACCTACCAATCTGCATTAGTTTAGGATGTGAAGGAAACAGAGTTGACAGACTAAACCCACATAGTCACAAATTGCATGCGCAGGCTGCATGCAGTTGGCACTGGAAGTCAGGACTGAACCTGGGTCACTGGTACTTTGTTGCAGTAGTTCCACTAGTTCTTTCTTTCAGATGTGAATAGATTTATTTGTCATGAAAGTTTTGTAGATTCCACATTTCTCACAAAATCACAAGAGATAAGATTCAGGTTACTCGAATTTCTTTTAAGCAGAAGTTTAGCTAATGTGGTGTGGTTATTGCGATGATGTGGATCATCAAGCACTGCTGGCCCATAAAAGTTTGCAACAATAATTGACCTTTTAAATTTTGTTTAGATTTGAGCGGCAGTCTTAAAGGTAACTCAACTTAAAAGAACAACACTGCAGATTGCAATCTGCCCATACACACTTATCACAAAATATTTGTGTCTATGAGGCCCCCTTACTCTGAAATTTTCTTTTGAAATGTCTGTAATCTCATTTCAACTGTGATCATGTCTGAATGTTAATTCCCTTATTTGAAAGACATGTGGTTTTAGAAAGAAGTTGAGCTTAAATCCATAGCTGTTTGGGTGAAACTGAACCAAGTTAATTTTGCATAGTAAAATTTATAAACTGCCATAAATATATAAATCAAAATGTTAAAATTGTTGATAATCTACTGTTATCCTAAAAAGTTCTCAGAAATCCTGGAAGTCGACGTGAATCCCAGGAGGATGGGAGTCATTCTCACATGAATGGTGATTCAGAAGTTAGAAGAAGTGGTCGTGCAAGGAGAAACAAATTTGAAACCCTCAACCAAAGCCTTCTGTTTGATCAACTAGTAAACAGGTAAATACATTTTGGTGTTTCATATAAAGTCAAACACAGAAATTGCAGGACAGATCACCTCAACCAGTTCCTGCTGTACCTTGCCTTATTGATATTGATGTCAATGGAGATTTTCAATTCCTTGCGAAATATCCTGTTTAAAATATAGTGGATTAAGAGTGTGTTTAAAACTGTGTCTTGCTGCATCCCTAAATCTATTCTGATTGCTAATTTCGTCACTAATATTTATATCAAGTATAAACCATTGGCTTTAAACTGATGATTTGTATAAGTAATTCCATTGCAATTACTACTAAAAGCTTAATTTCTTTGTCTTTTTGGCCATTGCAAATTTGTTTGGAATCTTCTGTAGAATGTCAGTTTACTATTGAAGTAATAATATTGCTTTTACTTGCATTTTAGATCATATAATTTGTTTTATTACATTGGGTATTGGCATTTTTACTTCATTTAGTCTGTGTTCCAATTCTCATTATGTCCTGTTTATTCTTTGTTAGCATTGGCGCGCAGTTCCAAAGCATCTTAGTTTTAAAGTTCTAATTCTTGCTTTCAGTTTACTCCATGTTCCATGGCTCCCTAACTCTGGAATTTTCTTGAAATGTCTGCTTATTCTAATTTTTGATCATTTCTGAATCATAATTCCATCAAAGTTGGTATCTAATTTTATAATCAAAGTGCATGTGTCACTATATACAACCCTGAGATTCATTTTCTTGCAAGCATATGCAATAAATCTATAATAGAATAACAATCATAATAGAATTAATGAAAGACTGCACCAACTTGGGCATTCAACCAATGTGCAAATTACAACAAACTGTGCAAATATGGAAGAAAATAATAATAAATAAGCAATACATATTGAGAATGTGGATGAAGAATCCTTGAAAGCGAATCCATAGGTTGTGAGAACATTTCAATGATGGGGCAAGTGAAGTTGAGTAAGATTATTCCCTTTGGTTCAAGAGCCTGATGGTTGAGGGGTAATAACTGTTTCCTGAACCTGGTGGTGTGAGTCCTGAGGTTCCTGTACTACCTTCCTGATGGCAGCAGCAAGAAGAAAGCATGACCTGGGTGGTGAGGGTTCCTGATGATGGATGCTGCTTTCTTGTAACAGTGTTTCATGTAGATGTACTTAATGGTGGTGTGGACTTTACCTGTGATAGACTGAGGTGTACAGGTTTGCCCCGCCATCCAAAGGTAGAGCGTACCTATGAAATGGTTCGTAAGCCGAAATGTCGTAAAGTGAAGAAGCAATTACCATTTATTTATATAGGAAAATTTTGTGAGCGTTCGCAGACCCGAAAATAACCTACCAAATCATGCCAAATAACACACAAATCCTAAAATAACAGTAACATATAGTAAAAGCAGGAATGATATGATAAATACGCAGCCTATATAAAGTAGAAATACTTCTCTACAACGATTGCCTGCACAGATCTCCGTAGCAAAAAAATCTCAGGCAAGCGCTCTTGGCAGAAAACGCAAGCGCTGTTGGCATAAACGTGCTGTCCAGTAACCTTTAAACTATGAAGCTGCCAAATCTACCAAATAACACGTAAAAATACACAGCTTATATAAAGTAGAAATAATGTATGTACAGTGTAGTATTACTTACCGGAATTGGGAAAACAGCGCCGAGCACACTAATGATGCTGTGTTAGGCTGAGTCGTCGCAGGCTGGGTGGTGCAGTGGCCCCCACCCTCCAGGCCGCTGACCCGATACTTTGCCACGAAGAATGCAGCGTTAGCCGTGAGGCACACATCACATCTTCAAGAAAAAAGCGGAAATAAGCATGCTAATTAATTAGGTGCTGCCCGGCACGTAAATGTCGGCGCAGATCAGAGGTGATTGCCAATTGCATCGTCTCTGATCTGGGCCGACAATTACGTGCTAGGCGACACCTAATTAATTAGCATGTTTATTTCGGCTTTTTTCTTAAAGATGTGCTGTGTGCCTCCCGGCTACCGCTGCATTCTCCGCGAATCGGTATCTGTCCGCGGCCTGGGGGTTGGGGTGGTGGGACACTGGGGTGTCATCTCACCGGCTGTTTCCATTAGGGCAGGCAGCTCATCTTCTCCTATGGCTGCCTCCCTCGATGTCGAAGGTCGAGGTTCGTCGTCTGCTGTGGCTGATGTGGAAGGCTTGCTTGACTGCTGAGCCTCGTGCATTTTTCTATCATTCAGTTCTTTGAAAGCACTCAAACTATCCCGCAAATATCCCCTAAACCTACGTACCCTTTCAAAATTAAAGTCGTACTTTATCATTGCAGTGAAAATCCCACGCAGTTGCTTCACTTCCTGCATTCGGTTTCGATTGTTATCCTTTCCTCTTCCAATTGCGTCAGCTCTTCATCTATCAGTTCTTGGTCATGGGATGCCAAAACCTCTTCAACATCATATTCGTCAACTTCCACAAGCCAAACTCACTTTGTCCTTGCTTCGTTCACCACAATCAAAACGTTTAATTATGTCTAGTTTTACGCTAAGTGTAACACCCTTACTCTTTCAGGCTTTTCCGACACCTTAGAACTCATCTTGCTAACGGCTGCTCAATGCAACGTGTTAAAGCAATGCCGTTCCGAATCCGGGGGAGAGCAGCTGCTTGGGGTGCGCACTGCCTTTTATTGCGCGCTGATTTTTTATCGCACGCTGCCTTTCTTCGTAACAGCGAAGACACCTTCTGAAAGCGAAAACAGGGTACTCATGTAGGTCTTTCGTAACAGTGAGGTTTCGCAAAGCGAACATTCGAAAAATGGGGGACAGCTGCATCCACTAATTTTTGTAAAATTTTCCATTCAAGGGCATTGATGTTTTCATTCCAGGCTCTGATGCAATCAGTCAATATACTCTGTACCACTCATTGAGGGAAATTAGTCAAAGTTTTAGATGTCATGCTGAATCTTCGCAAACAGCTAAGGAAGTATAGGTTGTGCGGTGCTTTCTTTGTAATTGTGTTTACGTGCTGAGTCCAGGACAGTTCCTCCAAAATGATAATACTGAGGAATTTGAAATTGCTGACCCACTGCACTTCCAATCCCCTGGTGAGGACTGGCTCAATGACCTCTGGTTTCCTCTTCCTGAGGTTAGTAATTGGTTCCTTGGTCTTGTTGACATTGAGTAAGAGGTGGTTGTTGTGGCATCACTCAGTAAGATTTTCAATCTCCTTCCTATTAGGAGCACCTTTGATTTGGCGTATGGCAGTGCTGTCATTGAATTGGCATTGGAGTTGTGCTTAGCAAAACACCATCATAAGTGTAAATCAAGTAGAGCAGGGGGCTTAGCACACAGCCTTGTGGTTAACCTGCGCTGATGGAGATTGTGCAGGAGATGTTGTTGCTAGACAAAACTGACTGGGGTCCGTTGTTGCTAGACAAAACTGACTGGGGTCTACTAAGGAGCTGGTGGTAGACCTGAGAAGAGCTAAGGTACTGGTGACCCCTGTTTCCATCCAGGGGGTCAGTGTGGACATGGTGGAGGATTACAAATACCTGGGGATACGAATTGACAATAAACTGGACTGCTCAAAGAACACTGAGGCTGTCTACAAGAAGGGTCAGAGCCGTCTCTACTTCCTGAGGAGACTGAGGTCCTTTAACATCTGCCGGACGATGCTGAGGATGTTCTACGAGTCTGTGGTGGCCAGTGCTATCATGTTTGCTGTTGTGTGCTGGGGCAGCAGGCTGAGGGTAGCAGACACCAACAGAATCAACAAACTCATTCGTAAGGCCAGTGATGTTGTGGGGATGGAACTGGACTCTCTGACGGTGGTGTCTGAAAAGAGGATGCTGTCCAAGTTGCATGCCATCTGGGTCAATGTCTCCCATCCACTACATAATATACTGGGTGGGCACAGGAGTACATTCAGCCAGAGACTCATTCCTCCTAGATGCAGCACAGAGCGTCATAGGATGTCATTCCTGTCTGTGGCCATCAAACTTTACAACTCCTCCCTTGGAGGGTCAGACACCCTGTGCCGATAGGCTGGTTCTGGACTTATTTCATAATTTACTGGTATAATTTACATATTAGTATTTAACTATTTATGGTTCTACGACTATTATTTATGGTGCAACTGTAACGAAAACCAGTTTCCCCCTGGGATCAATAAAGTATGACTATGACTATGTAAGGAAATTGAGGATCCAGTTGCAGAAGGAGGTACTGAGGCCAAGGACTTGAAGCTTATTGATTAGTTTTGAGAGGATGATGGTATTGAATGGCAAGCTGTAGTTGACAAAGAGTGCGTTTTTGCTGTCTAGATGTTCCAGGGTTGTGTGAAGAGCCATTGGGATGGCATCTGTTGTGGACCTGTTGCTCTGGTTGGCAAATTGGAGCGGATCCGAGTCGTTTCTCAGACAGAAGCTGATGTGTTTCATCACCAGCCTCTCAAAGTACTTCATCATTGTGGATTTAAGTGCTACTGCACAATAACCCTTGAGGCTGGTTACCATGTTCTTCTAGGGCATCAGTACAAGTGGTCTGCTTGAAGCAGGTCGTGCCTCAGACTGCCAAAGTGAGAGGTTAAAGATCTCAGTGAACACTCCAGCCAGTTGATCAGCACAGTCTTTAGTACATAGCCAGTTACTCCATCTCAGCTAGATGCTTTTTGTGAATTCACCCTCCTGAATCCTGCTCGCTCATCGGCCTCAGAGACTGAAATCACAGGATCTTCAGAGGCTGTGGGAACTCATGGTAATTCCTCCATGTTTTGACAGCCAATGTGAGCATAGGAGGCATTGAACTCATCTGGAAGCAAAGGCATCTCTTATGTTACTTGATTTTATTTTATAAGAGGTAGCTACAACTGTCAATTATCCTTTAGTCTGGAATGCCCACTTTGCCCATGAGATGGCATTCCGGAGATCATAGGTGGACCTCTTGTTACTTTCTTGGTCACCAGACGTGAATCCCTCATTCAACACATTTGACTACAACTATTTTAATAAAGTTTGTGACAACCATGGTGTGTTGATTCAGATCCACGTATGAGTCCTTGAACAGGGCCCAGAACACTGACTTGAAGCAATTCCGTTGTCACTCTGCTGCTTTCTGTGACACCTCTTATTTGTTCTAATTTCTGGAGCTGTGCTCTTTAACCTCTACCTGTATGAGGACAGCCAAGTGATCAGACATTTGGGGTCTAGGCATAGAATAGTAGGTATTCCTGATCTTGATATAACAGTAGTCTAGTGTGTTGGGACCTCTGGTGCCACAGGTTATATGCTGATAGTAGTTGGGCAGGGTTTTCTCCAAACAAGCCTGGGTGAAGTCTCTGACTATGATTTGAAATTTGTCGGGATAGACTGTTTCTTGTTTGGAGATGCCATCAGGCAGTGTCTCCAGTGCCGTTGGTGGTATGTAAACTGTGATCAGGATTATGGAGGAGAACTCCCAAGGTAAATAGAACAGATGGCATTTGACTGTCAAGGTTGGAGGAACATGATCTCGACTAAACTGCCATATAAGAGCATGACTGAGAGTTTATCAGGAAACACATACTTCCACTTTGTGCATAGATACAGCTGAACGAGACAACATACCCCTAGGGCCAAGGTGCAAAACATTCAAGATAGCAAGCAACATAATTCAAAATAGGTGCAAAGAAGCATATTCACTTGGGGGTGGGGACGTTTATATAGTCTCAGACCAAGAGCGACAATGTCCGGCAGTCGATAGTACAGTCTGTCATTCCACCGCTCGCAAGCACGGATGCCTCGCTGCAATGCTTTTGCATCTACTCACTTGGTCTGCAGCAGCAGGCAAGCCTGAGGCTTGAGGCCTTGCTCCAACCGAGGCTACACAGCTCCCAGGTTGTTTATCTCTTCACCAGACAAGGGTAACAAGCCTGCTGCAACTTACATTATCATGTTGTCCAACAGAGTCTTGCAATTGCAAGTGAAATGTCCAAAACAATCTCCCAAGGTTATACTTCACCAACTTTGATGCTTCTGAAACACTGTCTGCAGCCAGGTCAGCTCTTCCATACGCAAACCAACTCCTCCAACACATCAGCGCGCTCCTCCGACACCCCAAATGGCCCCTTCAACATCAGTCCAGCTACTTTGATCAATGAGCAGCTCACTTATGGAGTAGCCCTGCAGTAGCCGAAATTCTTGGAGTAGAAATATCTTTGGATTATAAAAAAACAAATTTTACAAATAAAAAGAGCGCCTTTGGTTGGCCCTCGAGCCACTGCATTTGCACATGCCATCATCTTACTGGAAGTCATCTTCGGGTCCGATCGCCATATCTGGTGTGTCTGGAGTAAGCCATGTCGTGATCACACTAGATTTCCCTGTGATACAGCAATCTTGGTCCTCAACTTTGTTTCCCAATGACTACATGCTTACAAGCAAGATGCTGGGAAGAGGGGTCTCATTCCTCTGTGTTTCATCCTGGCTTGAAAACTTCCCCCCCACCTTGCTTCTGGCCATGACGATAAATCTTCGCTGCTTAAAGGTGCTGTATCTGCTTGCTTGAGAGCCAAGTCTGCTGAGTCCTTCAGAAGATTGTGAAACCTGTTGTTTATTATCAGAAGAACTTGTGACCTCAGAAGTAAAGCTTAAATCCATAGTTGTTTGACAGAGGTGAAACTAAAGCTAACCAAATTTGGATGGTAAAAATCGTTCTAGAATTGAAAAACAGATTCTCAGGGAAATGTACAGCAGAAATGTGAAGGTTGTTTAGTGAGCATTTCATGAGGTTCTGGATAGATTTGCTCCAGTGAGTTAAGGAAAGCAGGAACTTAGGAGAGCTAGAAGGGGACATGAGAATGCCTTGGTGAGTAGGATGAAAGAATACCCCAAAGCATTCTATAAAAACATGAAGAGCAGGAGGAAGGCAGGAATAAAGGGGGAAAAGGTTACCATATGAGGAACGTCTGGCAGCTCTTGGACTGTAATCCCTGGAGTTCAGGAAAATGAGGGGGGATCTCTTAGAAACATTCCAGATGGTCTGCATCCCAGAGTGCTTTAAGGAAGTAGTCCAAGAAATAGTGGATGCATTAGTGATAATTTTTCAAAACTCTTTAGATTCTGGACTAGTTCCTGAGGATTGGAGGGTGGCTAATATAACCCCACTTTTTAAAAAATGGAGGGAGAGAGAAACCGGGGAATTATAGACCGGTTAGCCTAACATCAGTGGTGGGGAAAATTCTAGAGTCAGTTATCAAAGATGTGATAACAGCACATTTGGAAAGCGGTGAAATCATCGGACAAAGTCAGCATGGATTTGTGAAAGGAAAATCATGTCTGACGAATCTCATAGAATTTTTTGAGGATGTAACTAGCAGAGTGGATAGGGGAGAACCAGTGGATGTGGTATATTTGGATTTTCAAAAGCCTTTTGACAAGGTCCCACACAGGACATTAGTGTGCAAACTTAAAGCACACGGTATTGGGGGTAAGGTGTTGATGTGGATAGGGAATTGGTTAGCAGACAGGAAGCAAAGAGTGGGAATAAACGGGACCTTTTCAGAATGGCAGGCAGTGACTAGTGGGGTACCGCAAGGCTCAGTGTTGGGACCCCAGTTGTTTATAATATATATTAATGACTTAGATGAGGGAATTTAAATGCAATATCTCCAAGTTTGTGGATGACACAAAGCTGGGTGGCAGTGTTAGCTATGAGGAGGATGCTAAGAGGATGCAGAGTGACTTGGATAGGTTGGGTGAGTGGGCAAATTCATGGCAGATGCAATTTAATGTGGATAAATGTGAAGTTATCCACTTTGGTAGCAAAAATAGGAAAACAGATTATTATCTGAATGGTGGCCGATTAGGAAAAGGGGAGGTGCAACGAGACCTGGGTGTTATTATACACCAGTCATTTAAAATGGGCATGCAGGTACAGCAGGCGGTGAAAAAGGCGAATGGTATGCTGGCATTTATAGCAAGAGGATTCGAGTACAGGAGCAGGGAGGTACTACTGCAGTTATACAAGGCCTTGGTGAGACCACACCTGGAGTATTGTGTGCAGTTTTGGTCCCCTAATCTGAGGAAAGACATCCTTGCCATAGAGGGAGTACAAAGAAGGTTCACCAGATTGATTCCTGGGATGGCAGGACTTTCAGATGATGAAAGACTGGATTGATTAGGCTTATACTCGTTGGAATTTAGAAGATTGAGGGGGGATCTTATTGAAACATAAAATCCTAAAGGGATTGGACAGGCTAGATGCAGGAAGATCGCTCCCGATGTTGAGGAAGTCCAGAATGAGGGGTCACAGTTTAAAGATAAAGGGGAAGCCTTTTAGGACCAAGATTAGGAAAAACTTCTTCACAGAGAGTGGTGAGTCTGTGGAATTCTCTGCCACAGGAAACAGTTGAGGCCAGTTCATTGGCTATATTTAAGAGGGAGTTAGATATGGCCCTTGTGGCTAAAGGGATCAGGGGGTATGGCGAGAAGGCAGGTACAGGGTTCTGAGTTGGATGATCAGCCATGATCATACTGAATGGCGGTGCAGGCTCGAAGGGCCGAATGGCCTACTCCTGCACCTATTTTCTGTATTTTTTTCCTATCTATTTAAGACAGAGATAGATAGGCTCTTGATTAGCCAGGGCATCAAAGGGTATGGGGTGAAAGCAGGGGAGTGGGGGTGACTGGAAGAATTGGATCAGCCCATGATTGAATGGCAGAGCAGACTCGATGGGCCAAATGGCCTACTTCTCCCATTTCTTATGGTCTTAAACAAGTGCCTGGAGGTGGAGAGGTAGGGGAGGTCATTTGCTTCGGTTTTCACCAGGGAGATGAATGTGAGGTCAGTGTAGAGTAGGCTAATGTGTTGGACAGTGTTGAGGTTAAGAGATGGTTGAAGCTTCTGAAAACATTATAAAGTAGATAGGCCGCAGGGCCAGATGGGATATACCTCAAGTTACCATGGGAAGCAAGGCACTGGTGGATTGGAGAATGTCAGGAATTGTTTTGTTGTTCGAAAATGGTACTATGGACAGTCCTGGAAACTATAGACTAATGAAGCTGATGTCAGTGGTGGGTGAACTGTTGGAGAGCACTCTTGGGAATTGTATTTATGGGCATTTGGCGAAGTATAACCTTATTAGGGATAGTCTGCATGGCCTCACTGCAAAGAGGCATTAAAACAATTTGATGTAGGTAGAGCAGT
Organism: Mobula hypostoma; assembly: GCF_963921235.1. Taxonomy (NCBI): domain Eukaryota; kingdom Metazoa; phylum Chordata; class Chondrichthyes; order Myliobatiformes; family Myliobatidae; genus Mobula; species Mobula hypostoma. The sequence goes on along the minus strand of NC_086098.1, from coordinate 51,550,132 downwards.
GAATATACTGTATGTAGATTTTGTTAAGATATTTGACAAGATTCCCCATTATAGAGTCATCCAGAAAGTCATGGGATATTGGACCTATGGATAACTGGCTGCATGGTTTTAGAATTGGCTTGCGTACAGAAGGCAGGGAAGAGTAGTGGATAGGGTACACTCTCCCTGAGGGCCATGACTAGTGGTGTTCAGAAGGGATTTGTTATGGACTTTTACATTGTGATTTTTATAAATGACTTGGATGAGGAAGTGGAGGGCTAGTATGTTAAGTGTGCAAATGACAAAGGTTGGGGGTGCTGTGCACAGTGGAGAAGGTTCTTGTAGATAACAATGGGATATAAACAGGGTGCAGAGTTGGGTAGTTCAGTCATGGAAAGTGTGTAGTAATACACTTTAGAAGATTGAATGCAAGGTTAATAGCAGGATTCTTAGTGAGGAGGAACAGAGATCGTGGGATGCATGTCCATAATGCTGGACAAGTTGATAAGAGTGGTTCAGAGGACGTTCTCTGCTGCCCCTCATTAGTCAGGTGATTGAGTTCAAGAACATGAAGTAATGTTGCAGCTCTTAAAAACTCTGGTTAGACCACAGTTAAGAGTATTGTGTTCAATTCTGGTCACCTGATTATAGGATGTGGAAACGAGAGTGAAAAGGAGACTTAGCAAGCTGCTGCCTGGATTAGAGAACATCTCTTAAGATAAAAAATTTGAACAAGCTCATTTTTTTTCCTCTATGGAACAACAGAGGATGAGAGGTGACGATAAGAATGTATAAGATTATGAGGGGCACAAGTAGAGCAAACAACCAGCACATTTCTTCCAGGGTGGTGATGGTTAATACCAGAGAGCAACTGTTAAGGTAGGAGTCAAAGCTAGTTTTTTTACACAAGTGATAGTTGTCTAGTATGTACAAGGGGTGGTGGGATTATACAGACTGATACAATAGGGCCATTTAAAAGACTCTTATGCAAAGGTTAAGAAAAAAATGTGTGCTATGTGAAGAAGGTTTATATTGGTTGGCACAGCATCGTGGACCAAAGGGGCCTGTATTGTGGTGTACTGTTCTATGTTCTCTGGGTTGTTCTACTGCCTATTTGTTTTTTATTTATAAATGATGTGATGTCAATTTTGGATCTTGTTAACTTCAAATCTCAACCAATATCTACTTTCATGCAAGAAAATTTGGCTTATTGAACTTTCTGGGTTTCTTTTAAAAAAAGGAGGGAGAGAGAAACCGGGGAATTATAGACCAGTTAGCCTAACGTCGGTGGTGGGGAAACTGCTGGAGTCAGTTATCAAAGATGTGATAACAGCACATTTGGAAAGCGGTGAAATCATCGGACAAAGTCAGCATAGATTTGTGAAAGGAAAATCATGTCTGACGAATCTCATAGAATTTTTTGAGGATGTAATCAGTAGAGTGGATAGGGGAGAACCAGTGGATGTGGTATATTTGGATTTTTAAAAGGCTTTTGACAAGATCCCACACAGGAGATTAGTGTGCAAACTTAAAGCACACGGTATTGGGGGTAAGGTATTGATGTGGATGGAGAATTGGTTAGCAGACAGGAAGCAAAGAGTGGGAATAAACGGGACCTAACCTTTTCAGAATGGCAGGCGGTGACTAGTGGGGTACCACAAGGCTCAGTGTTGGGACCCCAGTTGTTTACAATATATATTAATGACTTGGATGAGGGAATTAAATGCAGCATCTCCAAGTTTGCGGATGACACAAAGCTGGGTGGCAGTGTTAGCTGTGAGGAGGATGCTAAGAGGATGCAGAGTGACTTGGATAGGTTGGGTGAGTGGGCAAATTCATGGCAGATGCAATTTAATGTGGATAAATGTGAAGTTATCCACTTTGGTGGCAAAAATAGGAAAACATTATTATCTGAATGGTGGCCGATTAGGAAAAGGGGAGGTGCAACGAGACCTGGGTGTTATTATACACCAGTCATTTAAAGTGGGCATGCAGGTACAGCAGGCGGTGAAAAAGGCGAATGGTATGCTGGCATTTATAGCGAGAGGATTCGAGTACAGGAGCAGGGAGGTACTACTGCAGTTGTACAAGGTCTTGGTGAGACCACACCTGGAGTATTGTGTGCAGTTTTGGTCCCCTAATCTGAGGAAAGACATCCTCGCCATAGAGGGAGTACAAAGAAGGTTCACCAGATTGATTCCTGGGATGGCAGGACTTTCATATGAAGAAAGACTGGATGAACTGGGCTTGTACTCGTTGGAATTTAGAAGATTGAGGGGGGATCTGATTGAAACGTATAAAATCCTAAAGGGATTGGACAGGTTAGATGCAGGAAGATTGTTCCCGATGTTGGGGAAGTCCAGAACAAGGGGTCACAGTTTGAGGATAAAGGGGAAGCGTTTTAGGACCGAGATTAGGAAAGACTTCTTCACACAGAGAGTGGTGAATCTGTGGAATTCTCTGCCACAGGAAACAGTTGAGGCCAGTTCATTGGCTATATTTAAGAGGGAGTTAGATATGGCCCTTGTGGCTACAGGGGTCAGGGGGTATGGAGGGAAGGCTGGGGCGGGGTTCTGAGTTGGATGATCAGCCATGATCATAATAAATGGTGGTGCAGGCTCGAAGGGCCGAATGGCCTACTCCTGCACCTATTTTCTATGTTTCTATGTTTTCATGGTATCATTTGGCCAAATCCCAGACTGGTTGTGATAATTGTGTGTATAATAAAAGTGCATTTCAAAATCATGAATTATTTTTTAATTATATATTCCATTGATCTAGTACTGCAGAAGCTGTTCTGCAAGAAATGGACAACATCACAAGTAACATAAGGCAAAACAGAAGACCTGGAGAAGTGGAGCGTCTCAGAATGTGGACAGATACAGAGTTTGTGAGTATTGTTCTTCCTGATTTAGGAGACTGATCAGTCTGAAGCTATTCTTCACTGCCAAGATGTACAAGCATCATTTTGCTAGTTTGTTGTCTTTGAATAGTTAAAACAGATGAGAGCAAAAGGGAGATTGCTTTATGCCTTTAAATGTAGCTCCCTAGGTATGCATGTACTGCTTTAAACTGATTTGTTGTTGTTCTTAAGTTAAATGTAAAACAGCATATTTCTAACACGCAAAATGCTGGAGGAACTCAGCAAGCCAGGCAGCATCTATGGCAAAAGGTAAACAGTGGATGTTTTGGGCTGTGACCCTTCAACTGTACATCAATAATTTAGATGATGCAATAGATGGCTTTGCTTCCAAGTTTGTTGATGATATGAAGATTGGTGGAGGGGCAGATAGTATTGAGGAAACAGGTAGACTGCAGAAGGATATTGGATAGTGTTACGAGAATACACATAAAATTAAGATGTTTGCTGGCCTGGGCTAGCATCAGTGGCATCAGCAGTTGGTCTGCCACCTGCCCTCAGGGGAAGGAGAGATAAGGAACAATGGAGCAGCGTCTGGAGATGTGTAATGAAGGGACGTGGGAGAGAGAGAGCTGTCTGGAGCGGCTCCCCCTTTGAACCCTGAACTGTTTGAAGTGATGGACAGGCGATACCCCAGCAGGGGGATAAAAAGGGACAGGTTCGCTAAGACAGACACACGCCACCCGAGGTAACGAGACCCTGGAAGCGGTGCGCCTCTCACAAGTGGGTGAGAAGTATCAGACAACGACCAGGGTGGAAAGGTACGATCAGCGGGAACCCGGTGTGTGTCCGCCCTTGCCTGGGTGCCGGGTTCACTGCAGAGGATCGACCGCATCTGGAGGAGGGGTCACAGTCGGTGACCTCAGGTGACATCACCAAGGACCCGCCCAAAAAGTTGCTTGTGAGCAATCTCGCCGGTCTGTGAGTGAAGCCGTGTCTGAATGATCAGTTGTTCCTGTTCTATCTCTCTCTTCCCCCAACTTGTCCATCGCCATGGCAACGATTACTGCGAACTGAACTACTAAACTGGACTGAGTCACTTTTAAATTTGGTCATTTACCCCTAGACAACGATAGAGCTTGATTGATGCTGTTATCTTAATTCTGTGCACATGTGTGGTTATCATTGCTGAACTGTTGCATTTATTATCCTTTCGATTACTGTGTTGCTTGTTTCTTTAATAAAACAGTCTTAGTTCTAGTAATCCAGACTCCAACTGAGTGATCCATTTCTGCTGGTTTGGCAACCCAGTTACGGGGTACGTAACAATAGATAGATAGATAGATTAGGAGAATGACAAGAAAGTGCCAAATGTAGTACAGTGTTGGGAAATACATGGTCATGCACTTTGATAGTAAAAATAAATGTGCAGACTGTTTTCTAAACGGGGAGGAAAAACCAAAAATCTGATAGGTTTGATTGGCCACAGCATCAAAGGTTAAGGGGTGAAGGCTGGGGTATGGGTCTGAGGAGGGGAAAAATCAGCCATGTTTGAATGGCAGAGCAGACTCGATGGGTAAATGGCCTATTTCTGCTCCTTTGTCTTATGGTCTTATAGTGATTTACTCTCCTTGTAGAATATTACCTGTTTAGTATACAGTGGCATGCAAATATTTGGGCACCCCGGTCAAAATTTCTGTTACAGTGAATAGCTAAGTGAGTAAAAGATAAACTGATTTCCAAAAGGCAGAAAGTTAAAGATGACACGTTTCTTCAATATTTCTTCAATATTTTAAGCAAGATTACTTTTTTATTTGCACCTTAATTGAATTAATTCTTCCCTCTACCAGTAAATGTTCCCCGTGCCACTGGCTGCAACACAAGCCCAAAGCATGATCGATCCACCCCCGTGCTTAACAATTGGAGAGGTGTTCTTTTCATGAAATTCTACACCCTTTTTTCTCCAAACATACCTTTGCTCATTGTGGCCAAAAAGTTCTATTCAAAAGGTTTAAAGGAACATCTAAACAAGCCTGATGCATTTTGGAAAGAAGTCCTGTGGACTGATGAAGTTAAAATAGAACTTTTTGGCTGCAATGAGCAAAGGTATGTTTGGAGAAAAAAGGGGTGCAGAATTTCAAGAAAAGAACACCTCTCCAACTGTTAAGCACAGGGATGGATTGATCATGCTTTAGGCTTGTGTTGCAGCCAGTGGCACGGAGAACATTTATTCGTAGGGAGAAGAATGAATTCAATTAAATACCAGGAAATTCTGGAAGCAAACATCACATCGTCTGTAAAAAAAAAAGCCGAAGATAAAAAGAGGATGGCTTCTATAACAGGATAATGAACCTAAATACACCTCAAAATCCACAATGGACTACCTCAAGAGGCGCAAGCTGAAGGTTTTGCCATGGCCCTCACAGTCCCCTGTGACCTAAACATGGTCGAGAATCTGTGGATAGACCTCAAAAGAGCAGTGCATGCAAGACGGCCCAAGAATCTCACAGATCTAGAAGCCTTTTGCAAGGAAGAATGGGCGAAAATCCCCCAAACAAGAATTGAAAGACTCTTAGCTGGCTACAGAAAGCATTTACGAGCTGTGATACTTGCCAAAGGGGGTGTTACTAAATACTGCCATGCAGGGTGTCCAAACTTTTTGCTTCGGGCCCTTTTCCTTTTTTTGTTATTTTGGAACTGTAAAAGATGGAAATAAATAAGTTTTCTTGCTTAAAATATTAAAGAAATGTGTCATCTTTAACTTTATGCCTTTTGGAAATCAGTTCATCTTTTACTCGCTTAGCTATTCACAGTAACAGAAATTTTGACCGGGGTGCCCAAACTTTTGCATGCTACTGTATAAATATTCTAAAGCCTGATACTTGAGCACAATTTTTTAAGATATGAAGTTATTTCTTTTTTCTTAGTTCCTTTCACAGCTCAACAGTAGTTGTGGCAGAACCTAAGTACATTAGATAAATTTGTAGAAAATTTAGAGGATATAATTGTAATAATGCTGCCAGACGCAGGATGATTATGTACGTAAAATAAAAGACTATTGAACTAATTGAGATTTAACAATCTGAAGAACTACCACTGTCCATGTATAATATAGAAAAAATGGAACTGAATTTAGCATTGGAGCATTAATAGTCATACTGTAGCGAGGTGGGAATGTTATGTTCTCTTGTTCCACTGTCACCTTGGTTACAGAAGTCTGCATTTCCACTCCCATCCTCCTATTTCCACCCGTAATCTCCCTATGATAGAGTTGGTCATGAGGTGTCAAAACTGTTTTCCAAAAGACTTGGAGCAGAATTAAGTCCTTTGGCCCATCAAGTCTGCTCCACCTTTCAGTCTTTGCTGATTTATTATCCCTCTCAACCCTATTTTCCTGCCTTATTCCCAGAATCTTTGCTCTTACTAATCAAGAACGTATCAACCTCTGCTTTAAATATATCCATTGACTTAGTCTCCACAGCCACCTTTGACAATGATTCATTACCCACCAGGTCAGGGGTTCTCAACCTTATTTATACCATGGATCCCTACCATTAACTGAGGAGTCCCTGGAGCCCAGGTTGGGAACCCCTGCTCAACGTAAAGAAATTCCTCCTCATCTTTATTCTAAAGGAATGTCCTTTTGAGACCCCCACTGTAGGAAACATCCTGTCCATGTCCACTCTATTTAGGTCTATCAATATTCAGTAGGTTTCAATGAGGTCCCCAACTCTCCTAAACTACAGCAAGTACATGTTCAGAGCCATCAAATGCTCCTCATACGTTAACCCTTTCATTCCCAGGATGATTCTAGAACTTCCTCTGCCCCACACCAATGCCATCACAACCTTTCTTAGATAAGGGGCCCAAAATTGTCCACAGTATTCCAAGTGGAGTCTGACCAATGCCATATAAAGACTCAACATTACATTCTTGCTTTTATATTCTCGTCCTCAGGAAATGAGTGCTGACATTGCATGTGCTTTCCTCACCACTGACTCAATCTGCAAGTTAACCTTTAGGGAATCCTACACAAAGACTCCCAAGTCCCTTTAAACCTCTGATTTCTGAACTTTCTCCATTTAGAGCTTAGTCTATGCCTTTATCTCTTCCACCAAAGTGCATGACCATACACTACATCTCATTTGCCACTTCTTTGCCCATTCTCCTAATCAGTCTAAGTCTCGCAGATTCTCTGCTTCCTCAACACTATCTGCCCCTTCACCTATCTTCGTATTGTTTGCAAAGCCATCAATTCCGTCATCCAAATGATCACCATATAACATGAAAAGAAGCGGTCCCAACACCAACCTCTGTGGAATGCCACTAGTCCATGAGGACTTGTGGCACTTACTTCCACAGTAATGAAGTAATTTGAGAGGCTAGTGTTGAAGCATTTCAGCTGCTGTCTATGAGTGGCACCTTGGATCTGCTCCAATTTGCTTACCAAAGCAACAGGTCCACACCAAATGCCATCTCATTGGCTCTTCACACAACCTTGGAACATCTGGACAGCAAGCATCAGGGAATGCTCTTTATTGATTACATTTAATACCATCATCCCCTCAAAACTAATCAGTAAACTCCAAGACCTGGCCCTCAATACTCCCTTGTGCAATTGGATTCTAGATTTCCTCACTTGCAAAACCCAGTCAGTTCGAATTGGTGTAAGTATCTCCTCCACAATCTCCATCAGCACAGGAACACTATAGAGATGTGTGCTTAGCTCCCTGCTCTACTTTACACTTATGACTGTGTGGCTAAGTATAGCTCCAATGCCATGTGCAAGTTTGCTTATGACATCACTGTTAATAGACAATAGGTGCAGGAGTAGGCCATTCAGCCCTTTGAGCCAGCACCGCTATTCACTGTGATCATGGCTGATCATCCACAATCAGTATCCAGTTCCTGCCTTATCCCCATAACCTTTGATTCCGCTATCTTTAAGACCTCTGTCCATCTCTTTCTTGAAAGCATCCAGAGACTTGGCCTCCACAGCCTTCTGGGGCAGAGCATTCCATATATCCACCACTCTCTGGGTGAAAAAGTTTTTCCTCAACTCTGTTCTAAACGGCCTACCCCTCATTCTTAAACTGTGGCCTCTGGTTCTGGACTCACCCATCAGCGGGAACATGCTTCCTGCCTCCAGTGTGTCCAATCCCTTAATAATCTTATATGTTCCAATAAGATCCCCTCTCAGCCTTATAAATTCCAGAGTATACAAGCCCAGTCGCTCCAATCTTTCGACATATGACAGTCCCGCCATCCCGGGAATTAACCTTGTGAACCTACGCTGCACTCCCTCAATAGCAAGAATGTCCTTCCTCAAATTTGGAGACCAAAACTGCACACAGTACTCCAGGTATGGTCTCACCAGAGCCTTGTACAGCTGCAGAAGGACCTCTTTGCTCTTATACTCAATTCTCCTTGTTATGAAGGCCAGCATGCCATTAGCTTTCTTCACTGCCTGCTGTACTTGCATGCTTACTTTCAGTGACTGATGTATAAGAATACCGAGATCTCGTTGTGCTTCCCCTTTTCCTAACTTGACTCCATTTAGATAATCTGCTTTCCTGTTCTTACCACCAAAGTGGATAACCTCACATTTATCCACATTAAACTGCATCTGCCCACTCACCCAGCCTGTCCAAGTCACCCTGCATTCTCATAACATCCTCCTCACATCTCACATTGCCACCCAGCTTTGTATCATCGGCAAATTTGCTGATGTTACTTTTAATTCCCTCATCTAAATCATTAATATATATTGTAAACAGCTGCAGTCCCAGCACTGAACCCTGCGGTACCCCACTGGTCACCGCCTGCCATTCCAAAAGGGACCCATTAATCGCTGCTCTTTGTTTTCTGTCAGCCAGCCAATTTTCAATCCATGTCAGTACTCTGCCCCCAATACCGTGTGCCCTAATTTTGCCCACTAATCTCCTATGTGGGACTTTATCAAAGGCTTTCTGAAAATCCAGGTACACTACATCCACTGGCTCTCCCTTGTCCATTTTCATAGTTACATCCTCAAAAAATTCCAGAAGATTAGTCCAGCACGATTTCTCCTTCGTAAATCCATGCTGACTCGGACCGATCCTGTTACTGCTATCCAGATGTGTCATAATTTCATCTTTTATAATGGACCCCAGCATCTTTGCCACCACCGACGTCAGGCTAACTGGTCTATAATTCCCTGTTTTCCCTCTTCCTTCCTTCTTGAAGAGAGGGACAACATTAACCACCCTCCAATCCACAGGAATTAATCCTGAATCTATAGAACATTGGAAAATGATTACCAATGCGTCCACAATTTCTAAAGCCACCTCCTTAAGTACCCTGGGATACAGACCACCAGGTCCCGGGGACTTCAGCCTTCAGACCCAACAGCCTATCCAACACCATTTCCTGCCTAATATAAATTTCCTTCAATTCCTCCATTACCCTAGGTCCTTTGGCCACTATTACATCTGGGAGATTGTTTGTGTCTTCCCTAGTGAAGACAGATCCAAAGCACCTGTTCAACTCATCTGCCATTTCCTTGTTCCCCATAATAAATTCACCTGCTTCTGTCTTCAAGGGCCCAATTTTGATCTTAACTATTTTTTTCCTTTTCACATACCTAAAGAAGCTTTTACTATTCTCCTTTATATTCTTGGCTAGTTTACCTTCGTACCTCATTTTTTCTCCGCGTATTGCCTTTTTAGTTACCTTCTGTTGCTCTTTAGAAGTTTCCCAATCCTCCGGCTTCCCACTCGTCTATACTACGTTATACTTTTTTTTATACTGTCCATTACTTCCCTTGTCAGCCACGGCCTCCCCTTACGCCCCTTAGGATCTTTCTTCCTCTTTGGAATGAACTGATCGTGCACCTTCCGCATTATTCCCAGAAGCACTGACCATTGCTGTTCCACTGTCATCCCTGCTAGGGTATTGTTCCATTGAACTTTGGTCAGCTCCTCCCTCATAGCACCATAGTTCCCTTTGTTCAACTGTAATACTGACACTTCCGAGTTTCCCTTCTCCCTCTCAAATTGTAGATTAAAACTTATCATATTATTGTCACTACCTCCTAATGGCTCCTTTACCTCAAGGACCCTGATCGAATCCAGTTCATTGCACAACACTAAATTTAGAATTGCGTACTCTCTGGTAGGCTCCAGTACAAGCTGTTCTAAGAATCCATCTCAGAGGGACTCCACAAACTCCCTTTCTAGGGGTCCAGTACCAACCTGATTCCTCCAGTCTACCTGCATGTTAAAGTCCCCCATAACAACTGTAGCATTACCTTTGCAACATGCCAATTTTAACTCTTGATTCAATTTACACCCTACATCCAGACTACTGTTTGGGGCCCTGTAGATAACTCCCATTAGGATCTTTCTACCCTCAGAATTTCTCAGTTCTGTCCATACTGACTCTACGTCTCCTGATTCTATGTCCCCCCCTCGCAAGGGACTGAATATCATTCCTCACCAACAGAGCCACCCCACCCCCTCTGCCCATCAGTCTGTCCTTTCGATAGGACGTATACCCTTGAATATTCATTTCCCAGGCCCTGTCCACTTGAAGCCATGTCTCTGTTATTCCCACAACATCACACTCACCAATTTCCAACTGTGCCTCAAGCTCATCCACTTTATTTCTTATACTCCGTGCATTCATACATAATACTTTTAATTCATTACTCCCCTCACCACCCATATCAATTCCTATTTCACTTGGCCATACTATACGATCCCTTCTTGAGCTTTCTGCTCTGTTGATTCTGCTGTCTTTCTTAACTTTTCTTATTCTCACTTTCCCTTTATCTCCATCCTTATGTTTCCAGTTTGTTCCCTCTCCCCCCCCCCCCCACTACTTAGTTTAAACACACTGTTGTGGGCTGTATCATCGTCATGGCTATCACTTGAGGTCGAGGATAATGGTCTTCGTTCTGTTGATCTACTTATGGGCTCTCAGGTGGCTTACGAGTCCAATCAGGGCTTTGAAAGTTCTTCCGCATTCAGGACAGGTAGTTCCAGATGGCAGATTGGGCTTTGGTTGTTGCTGCCTCTCTTTCCATTTTCTTCTCTTTTCTTCTAATTCTCCACATCTGTTGGCTTCGAAAGTTGCTGTTCCTTCTCGGATGATGGCTTGCCAGAGTTTCCTGTCCTTGGCATTGGTTTCCCAATTGTTGATGTCGATGTTACATTTCTTCATGTTGGCTTTTAAGATGTCTTTGAATCTCTTCTGTTGTCTGCCTCTTTTACGTTTGCCGCCTTTAAGCTGGGAGTAGAAGATTTGTTTTGGCAGATGTCAGTCTTTCATCCGAACAACATGACCGCTCCAGCATACCGACCAACATGATACGTGGGCTGTATCAAGGGTGGTGATGAATCAGCATACAGGAAGGAGATTGAAAATTTGGTTGAGTAGTGTAATATCAACAATCTCTCACTTAATGTCAATAAGACCAAGGAACTGATTGTAGACTTCAGGAGAGGAAAACCAGAGGTCCAGGAGCCAGTGCTCATTGGAGGATCAGAGGTGAAGAGGGTCTTTTTCTTCTACAACTACAACTACAACTCAGGCCGAGGGGGCCGGCATCGGGCACAATGACGGACTCTCCACTTCTCCCTCTTTGTCATCAGTGTGTTCAGTTCATCTGCATTAGCCGTGCTGCTGTCTTCTAGGAGCGTGTTGACCATAGTCTTGGGAGAGCACCCAGGGTTCATCCTCCCATGCTTGGGCTCATATATGATGACTAGGGTCGGTAGCTTTTAAATTCCTGGGTGTCACTATCTCAGAGGACCTATCCTGGACCCATCATATAAATATAATTACAAAAAAAAAGCATGAAGTTCTCTCTACTTCCTCAAGAGTCTGCAGACTCCTTGCAGCCTTTTCTGTGCAAGGTTTGAAAAATTTGTTTTGGACAAGTATCTTAGTATCTTCAGGTTTTAAATTTCGATCTTAGGTTGCTATGTAGTATGTATTTTCTAAAATGACTGAAGAATTCTGTTGATCCTTGTTTAAGTAGGAATTGATGTTGCTTGGTTGACTCCTGGTGATTAGTTTTCAGCTTTTCTAATTAAATTATTTTTTCTATTTTCTAATATTTAGTAATAATTATAAAATGCTGCTGTGATATTTGAATATAAGCATCATTGGTAGCCTTAAATGTTCACATTAGTATTTAACAGTTCTACAGCTTGTGTTATTGATCAGTCAGTAAGTTTCCTCCTCTGCTGCACCTTCTGAGTTGGGTATGGACTTGCATCATGCTAGTTGGTTTGAGCTGCCTCTGAAAGTTGTGGTGAATGTTTGTTTAACAAAATAAGATTTTTGTATTCCTTGGTGTCAGTATTTTTATACTAGTACATGTATATTTCTTCTTGACCTGATTTACTAGTAGCTTGAAGTACTTTGTAATTTATGGTATGTTGACATTGAAAATGTATCTGAATTGTGTTTGTTCTTTATATAATTTGGGCAAATATTGTATGTATCATGTAATCTTAGGAAAACATGGATATGTATTCCCGTGTGAAGAGGAAAAGAAAACCTTTGAGAAGAAACATGTATGGAATGCCTATTCATGTTGAAGAAACTAGTGAAGGAGATGAAGAGGAGGAAGAAGAAGAAGAGGAGGAGGAGGAGGAGGAAGGAAGTGAAGGTATCCTTTACCTTAAGTTTTCTTATGCTAATCTGATAGTTTCCAACTTTTGTCTTGTATCCAAACCTGTATGAAAATCCCATTCTTTTTGTTAGTTGGAGCATTGCTTCCTTCTCATTCACTGTCCTATAAAGAAACTGCTGTGATAGATGCCTTAAGCATTGAGAGTGGCTGGGAAGGTTAATTTACTTATTTACACATGATTTAGTAGAAAAAGAACAAAGCTCCTGCACTTTCATCTTTGTATGATAGAGTTGCAGCTAATAATTAGAAACCTGTAGGGTTTAAGCCAGTATTTATCTTATCTGTGGAAGTATACGGCTGCTCCAATATATTGCATCATTTTAGATTTGTTTATTTGTTTGTGGCATAAAATTCTGTATATTTGTCTAATTTCATGATTATGACACTGTGAATAGTTCAGTCTGTGTATTTGAGTTTAGAGTGGATTAATACTATCTCTTTCAATTAAAATGAAAAATATTAATGTTTTTCATCAAGCTAGTTTTAGAAAGTAATTTGTATACAGGTAAAGTGGGGGTTCCATCTTAAACTTGAGTTTGAGGTAGCATTCATTGCTTGTACCTGTATACCAAATTTGCAGTAGATACGTATATTTTCAGGCATAAGCTCCTTTTTAATCATGTTATGCTGATTAAATGCAGTAGAGGAGTACTGTTACCAAAATGAACTGTATATTATTTGTATCTTTATTCACCTTAATGAAGCAATTTTACTTGATATTCCATGTATTGGGAACTTCGCCAAACCCTTGTATCATCGATGTAACTGTATTTGAACTAGCTCAGAAAATTACAGGCTGATTCTGTTCGCTCATTGCTAACAGAGAATCACTTAAAATTCATTTCATTTTAGTAGCAGTAAAATAACTAGTAATGACTGGTGTGATGATTTTTTTTAGAATAGCTTTCAAACATAAATGGATACTTGAATATAAATAGTAAATGCTGAAAATGCTCAACAAATCAGACAGCAACTGTGAAAAGATTTAAGAACACCAGTTCCTCAATGTTTTAGGAACAACTTCTTCCCTTCTGACATTAGATTTGTGAACCGTTCATGAGCTCTGCCTTTGTCATTTCTCTTTTACACTTTAGTTTTGTAACTTATCATAACTTCTATGTCTTGGACTGTACTGCTGCCTCAAAACAACAAATTTTACGGCATATGGCAACAATAATAAACCAGATTAAAATTCTGACTCTGAGCTTGAGTTGTGTGCATGTTTTTTGTTTTGATTTTAGCCGTTTAGCATCTCTAATTTTTATGTTTTACATGGATAGTTCACTTAAAAGTTTTACCCGGTGACAAACAATTATGAGATTTATTGATGAATAAATCTTATGGGGTTCTCTTTCAACATAAACAGTCATTGCCATAGTATTTTTAGTAATGATGTGACAAGTAACATAATAATTGGAATTCATGGGACTTCTAGTGTCTTCAGTGTACTTGTGTAATTAAGAAAAATTTAGTATTGTGTTAAAGATGTATTAGATGACTGGAAGTCATTGCAGCAATTGAATTAGAGTATTTTTCTTCACTAAAAGCCATTAGGCATGTACATTGCTTTGAAAATGACTACAGTAAAGAAAATTACTAAACAAAGGCCCACAGCTAATTTCAAACCCTTATCCAGAAGTATCATTTCATCATATTTTACCTTTGGCTCAGCATGATACATTCTGCTTAGAAGAATGGACCTCGACTGGCATAGTACTCACCCTGGCAGCAATTGGCAAGAGCAGAGTCTATTGAGAAATGCTCACTTAGCTGATCAATACTTAAAATTCCAGAAGTAAATGTTTGATGGCCTCTCAAGATATACTCTCGCGATACCATGGTCCTGGCTTTTGACCTTTACGTGCTGTGCACTTTAAGCATTCTGTGAATGCTCTCCATTTCCTCAGTCTTCTCCTTCTGGCACTGTTCATTTATTTGACTTTTGAGATGTACAGGGCACTTATGTAATTTTCTGATATGTCAAGTATTTTCAAAATGTTTAATTTCCACCTGGGTTGGAAGTGACATGCATTATGTATAAATATTTTGGTTAATTAAAAATGAGGAGTAGGCCTTTTGACTCCTTAAGCAGGCCCTACCATTGAATAAGATCATAGCAAATCTGATTATAACCTCGACCTTGCATTCCCACTTTTCCTGAGGTAACTTCACTTTTTTTTAATAACATATTGATGTACTTCTTAAGCATATTCAAAGACTTTGTTTCTACTTTCCTTTAAGCAAGAGAGTTCATTAAAAAGAAACTGTATCTCTGTCTTAAATTGGTGATAGTTATCTTTGAATACTCCCTAGATTTTCTCACAGAAGGGTTCTCTCCACACCCATTCTCTCAATACCTGTCAGGATCTTGTTTGTGTCGGTGAAGTCTCTCCTAAACTCCAGTGGATACACACCTGGCCTGTCTAAATCTTATCCTAAGATAGTCACCTGTTCTAGATATTAGTTCAGTAAGTTTAATCAGAATTGCTTCCAATGCATTAACAAGTCTTCTATAAATAAGGAGATCCATATTGTACAGAGTACTTAAGATTTGGTAGCATCAATGCTGTATATTATTGAAACACTGATCTTAGTTTAATATATAATTTACTTTGCACTAAATGATGCCATTCTATTCGTTTCCTAATTACTTCACATACATGCATACAGACCATCTGTGAATTAATGCATTGTCACTCAGGTCCCGTCACCTCAAAGCTCCCAGTGCTCTCACTCTTTGGGTAGTTTGCTGTTGTTTTATTTTCCCTCCCAAAGTGGACAATTTACAATTTTACACTATTTGTCAGTTCTTTGCCTACCTTACCCCTTTGCAGCGCCCTAGTGCCTGTTTGTGAATCCTGATTACAGATTCTGCGTAATGCTTTCTTTGATAACATCCAATGCAACAGTCCATTTATAGTTTTTCCTTTCCACTTCTGCATTATTTGTGTTTAATATATCCATTTGTTGTAATAAAAAGATTTAAATGCAACAAAAGAGTAAAAATGCAGCATCAAATATAAACAAAGGGCTTTATTTGAACAGATTACATAAAATGCTCTAAATATATGAAACTTAAAAATATAAAACACATTTGAAGCTGGCAGACTGGTGCTTTCTGTTGGAAGTTAATGCACTGAAATAATAGAATTAAAATGTAAAGTTCAGTTTAGTAGTGGATAACCATCTGCCTTTTTATGTTCTGTAGATTGAGGTAACATTAGCTTACTTTAAGTAAATAAATGATATTCAGTGATCCCAATGAATTATTTCATTTTCAATATAATTGTAACAATACCATGCACTGTGATCTTTACTATTTATCTCATTAGAATCTCAAGAAGAGGAAGAAGATGGAGATGAAGTAGAAGAGGCTGAAGAAAATGACAGACCATACAACCTGAGACAACGGAAAGCTGTACAAAGATATCAAGCCCCTCCAATAGGTAAAAGTAGAAAGTAGTTTTTCTTGTGAAATCCTATACATGTCCTTTGATACAAAGTCTGCAGTATTCTGCTTTTTCATTTTGTTAAACTCCAACTTCATTGATTGTGAATGAGGCTGTATCTAATCAAAATTGTGTAGAAATTTCAGTGGAGTTTCTTGAAAATACATTTGTTTCTAGTTAAGAATTATGCAGTATATTTTCTATTTGGAGTAAAAGCTATCAAAATGACATAACTGAGATCCTAAACATTTTATAAAGTGGCATAGAGAAAGTTATTCTTAAAAGGAAAGCACCATATTAATTTTGTGAAGAACAAAAGGATAACAGGAGTGAAAGTAGGACCGATTAGAGATAAAGGTGGGAAGATATGCCTGGAGGCTGTGGAAGTGAGCGAGGTCCTCAATGAGTACTTCTCTTCGGTATTCACCAATGACAGGGAACTTGATGATGGTGAGGATAATATGAGTGAGGTTGATGTTCTGGAGCATGTTGATATTAAGGGAGAGGAGGTGTTGGAGTTGTTAAAATACATCAGGATGGATAAGTCTTTGTGAAGGGCAGATCGTGTCTAACAAGCCTGATAGAGTTCTTTGAGAAGGTGACCAGGCGTATAGATGAGGGTAGTGCAGTGGATGTGATGTATATGGATTTTAGTAAGGCATTTGACAAGGTTCCACAAGTTAGGCTTATTCAGAAAGTCAGAAGGCATGGGATCCAGGGAAGTTTGGCCAGGTGGATTCAGAATTGGCTTGCCTGCAGAGGGCAGAGGGTGGTGGTGGAGGGAGTACATTCAGATTGGAGGATTGTGACTAGTGGTGTCCCACAAGGATCTGTTCTGGGACCTCTACTTTTCGTGATTTTTATTAATGACCTGGATGTGGGGGTAGAAGGGTGGGCTGGCAAGTTTGCAGATGACACAAAGATTGGTGGTGTTGTAGATAGTGTAGAGGATTGTCAAAGATTGCAGAGAGACATTGATAGGATGCAGAAGTGGGCTGAGAAGTGGCAGATGGAGTTCAACCTGGAGAAGTGTGAGGTGGTACACTTTGGAAGGACAAACTCCAAGGCAGAGTACAAAGTAAATGGCAGGATACTTGGTAGTGTAGAGGAGCAGAGGGATCTGGGGGTACGTGTCCACAGATCCCTGAAAGTTGCCTCACAGGTGGATGGGGTAGTTAAGAAAGCTTATGGGGGGGGCAGGTTTTACAATTAGTCAATACTTCCTCTATCTGTGCTAAACATTCCCTAATTCAATTTAAAGTTGTTCATAGAGCACATATGTCCAAAGATAAGTTAGCGCGCTTTTATTCTCATATTAATCCTTTTTGTGATAGATGTCCGGGGCAGATAGCCTCTTTAACTCATATGTTTTGGTCTTGCCCTACTTTGGAAACTTTTTGGAGAGACATTTTTAATATTATCTCCAAGGTATTGAATATAGATATCTCTCCTCACCCTATTACTGCTATCTTTGGACTACCTAAAATTTCCAGTAATCTTTCCCCTTCAGCCCGTAGAATGATTGCATTTCTTACTTTAATGGCGAAAAGATGTATCTTACAACATTGGAAAGAGCTTAATGCTCCAACTACCTTTTTTTGGTTTTCTCAGACGATATTATGCTTGAATTTGGAGAAAATTAGAAGCAATCTTTATGACTCCTCATTTAAATTTGAACAGACTTGGAGATCTTTTATTCAATATTTTCATTTAATGTAATATATACCCTTCTTGTTTTTTTTTTACTGTTTTTAATGGAGGTCGGGTTGAGGACGTGATTTTAAGTTTAACTCTGTTTGGTTTCAAGTTAGCCCATTGCTTTGCTTTGCTTTTAGTTAGTTGCACGGTGGGTTTTTTTTGGGGTTTTTTTTTCCTTTTCTCTATTGATATATATATAAAAATTAGTATACTATAATGTTACCTTGGTATGTTATGTTAAATTACATTGTAGTATTTTTTTTGTATTAATATCTTCTGTAATTTTATTATATTCTAACAGTGTATTAGTGTCTATATGGCTTACCTTTTTGTATACTTATTCAATAAAAAGATTTAAAAAGAAAGAAAGAAAGAAAGCTTATGGGGTGTTAGCTTTCATAAGTCGAGGGATAGAGTTTAAGAGTCGTGATGTAATGATGCAGCTCTATAAAACTCTGGTTAGGCCACACTTGAAGTACTGTGTCCACTTCTGGTTGCCTCACTATAGGAAGGATGTGGAAGCATTGGAAAGGGTACAGAGGAGATTTACCAGGATGCTGCCTGGTTTAGAGAGTATGCATTATGATCAGAGATTAAGGGAGCTAGGGCTTTATTCTTTGGAGAGAAGGAGGATGAGAGGAGACATGATAAAGGTGTACAAGATAATAAGAGGAATAGATAGAGTGAATAACCAGTGCCTCTTCCCCAGGGCACCACTGCTCAATACAAGAGGACATGGCTTTAAGGTAAGGGGTGGGAAGTTCAAGGGGGATATTAGAGGAAGGTTTTTTACTCAGAGAGTGGTTGGTGCGTGGAATGCACTGCCTGAGTCAGTGGTGGAGGCAGATACACTAGTGAAGTTTAAGAGACTACTAGACAGGTATATGGAGGAATTTAATGTGGGGGGTTATATGGGAGGCAGAGTTTGAGGGTTGGCACAACATTGTGGGCAGAAGGCCCTGTACTGTGCTGTACTATTCTATGTTCTATGTTCAGCTGCTTCATACATTAGCCTGCACCTGAGCTCATAGTTGCTTAAATCTGTGAATTAACTTGTTTCTTCAGAGCCTGTCCATCGAAGACAAAGGCAAAGCACACTGTTTGATACACTCAGATCTCCTGCAAGAAGAAGCCACATTAGGTAAAAATAAAACAAAATTTAGTGAATATTTTCTACTTTTAACAATTGAAACACTTATTTTTAGGTGTTGTGAGGGAAGCAGGAGTGTGTATGGCTGACAATGATTTTATGGTTGTACTTAGCAATGTAGAGGGCACTGAGTGGGAGCATTTTCAGGGAATATGTGAAAATGGCAGGTAGTCAGTCCATCAAGTCTCACCTGCAATCATTTTTTCATATAAAAATATAAATTTATTACTCTTAACTTGCCTTTTGCTTTAAAAAGAAGGAAGAAACATGCAATCCATAGCAGCGATACCACCTCGTCATCCGATGAAGAACGTTTTGAAAGAAGGAAATCCAAAAGCATGGCAAGAGCTAGAAACAGGTGAAATATAGTAACAAGTATCTGTATTTTAAAAGAACATGATCATTAGGTGTTTTAGCATGACTTAAAAGTAATATGTGACAATATAGCTATTTGAAGTATTGAAGTTACATTTGATTGTAATTTGTCAGTTTTCATGTATTTTCTATTGTACTATTTTCCTCTTCTGAATTTTTTGAATTCTTAAAGGACAATCTTGATTTTATTGTAATATAACGTACAAGTTTGGTCAGTCAGTACTGGTGTACAAAAATGTTAGGTGATGTGTTTTGTGAAAACTGGATTTGAAAGTTGATCAAATTGATATTTTTTTTTCAGTATATTGAGTAACAAAACCATTCCTCACTGATTCAATTATAATCTTAATTTTAATTGTATGTTACATAATGGTACAGTAGTTAATGTTGCTGCTTCACAGCACCAGGGATCCTGTTTTGATTCTGACCTACGGTTCTGCTTTAGCGGAGTTTGGATGTTTTCTCCATGATTGTGTGGATTTCTTTTGAGTGCCCCAGTTTCCTTCCAAATTTCAAAGACATTCTGGCAGATTAATTCACTGTTGTAAATTACTCCTTAATGTAGATGGATAGGTGTAAGGAAAATGAAAAGGAAGTTTATGGTGTATGGGAGAAAGATACAGGAAATAATAAATGATTTGATAAAACTAATGCTATTACTCCCCTTAGAACTGGGGTGGATCATCTGGGCCAAAGGACTTTATACTTTGTATGTTTTTTTAAAAAAATTGACAGCAGGATGTCTGCTGTATTTAGTGAGAATGATTTACTGATTCTGCAGGAACTTCTTCCTGAAGTTAGGCCAAAACAAAGAGCTGTATCTAATTCTGCCAAATTTGATGGTGTTTCATGTCAGCATTTAATGCAATAAAAAGTCAAACGTTTATTCTGCCCAGAATATTGATGAAAATTATGGAGAGTGAAGTAAAACTTAAAGTTCAGGTAGAATTTGAAAATTTGCATTAAATTTGTAACCTAGTAATGATTGAACAGGTGTCTTCCAATGAACGTTAGAACAGAAGATTTGACAAGTGAAATCCTTAGGGAACGTGCGAAAGTTGGTGCCAGTCTGGCTGATGTAGATCCAATGCACTTAGATGCATCAGTAAGTGTTCTGTTTTTTAAAAATACACAGAATAGATTTTTTTCTAATTTTATGTCATTTAATATGAGTTAATTATTATGCATTGTGTGGTGGCATAATTTGATGATGTATGATTGTTTCAGTTATAACAAATTTCTGGCAAGGATCAAAGCACTAATTTCCATCAATTGTACATTTCTTCAAATTTTAGAACATAGAAACACAGAAAATCTACAGCACATTACAGGCCCTTTGGTCCACTATGTTATGCCGGCCATGTAACCTACTCTAGAAGCTGCCTAGAATTTCCCTGCTGCGTAGCTCTCTATTTTTCAGAGACCAATGTACTTATCTAAGAGGCTCTTAAAAGACTCTATTGATCTGCCTCTACCACCTTCGCTGGCAGTGCATTCCAGGCACCCAGCACTCTCTGTGGATGCCTCTGACATCCCCCTTGTACCTACTTCCAAGCACCTTAAAACTATGCCCCTTCATATTAGCCATTTCAGCCCTGGGAAAAAGCCTCTGGCTATCCACTTGATTAATACCTCTCATCATCTTATACACCTCCATCAGGTCACCTCTCATCCTCCATTGCTCCAAGGAGAAAAGGTCAAGTTCACTCAACCTATTCTCATAAGGCATGCTCTCCAATCCAGGCAACATCCTTGTAAATCTCCTATGCACTCTCTCTATTGTATCCACACTCTTCCTGTAATAAGGTGACCAGAACTGAACACAGTACTCCAAGTCAGGTCTAACTCAGGTTTTGTGTAGCGGAAACATTACCTCATGGTTCTTGAACTCAATCCCACGGTTGATGAAGGCCAACACACCATACACCTTCTTAACAACACTGTCAACTTGTGCAGCAGCTTTCATCCATTGTCTTTTAGATTTTGTACTCTTGCTCCCTTTACATTTCACCTGGATAACCCCAATCTACATTTACACAATCACCACTCATACACTCCTCATTTAAGCTCAAGCTTGTCTCCCTAGATTCTGGAATTGGTAACTGCTTTTGAAATATTATTAACATTCAATTTTTCTATTCATTGAATCTTTAATAATTGTATTCTTGTGCTACTCGGGAAAAAAAAGTTTTAAAAACAGTTCTCAAACCATTAATGTGTTTGCCTGAATTTTTATAGCACAGCCTTGTACCTTCCATGTTTGAATGGTGTAAATGAGCTCAGCAATCAAAACTATATGCGGTATATTTGTTGCTGTATTGTTCAGATTCATATTGTCCAGTATAACATTACCTTATCCTACAATAAAAGAGATATGTAAATGCAAGTTGTTATCCCTCGTTATATATATTGAAATCTGTTATTTTCCCTATGTGTTGGCCTGTGCTTTCTGTTTCTTACATTCTTTAAACTATTCATCACTACCTTCAGGGTCTTCTTCTATGTTGTGTCTCTTGGCCTCATTAGTTTCTATTTCGATCTTTACTCCCCTCCTTAAATTGTTGTCTAGCAGTTGTTCATATTAAATTTCATTTGTCATCTATTTGGTGTTATTTTCTTAATCTTTTCAGGCTGTGCATTTGTTTTGCTGCTGTTCCTTTTGACATTGATGTCATTAGTTTTGTTTCTGTCAGCAGATTATTTACCTTGTAAAACAACAATCCTCCTTACAGCTAGTTAAGATACTCTTGAAGCATTCTTGAGCCTTTTTTTTCAAATAAACAGCTAATTGTTCACTATCCTGTTAAAAGTTGGTTCAGGCAATTGTATAATAGTTGACCAGGCTTTTTACATAACAATTAGTTTTCTTTTGTATATATAATGTTAATTTTGGCAAACAACTCAGCTCAGTCTGTAAACTCAACATGTTGGTTTTGCATTTGTTATATTATTTAATACATACCAGTTAGCCAATGAGTTTTTATTATAACCAAGTTTATTTTCAGTGCTATTTTTATTAAGCTATAAATCCAATATATTCTACAGTTCATTTTTAATGATGTAGTTTACATCAACCTTGTGAAGATTTATGATTCCTCATTTAATTTTTATGAATTGTTTTATTAGGTTCGGTTTGATAGTGTTGGAGGGTTAAGTCAGCATATTCAAGCTCTTAAAGAAATGGTTGTTTTTCCTCTACTCTATCCTGAAGTATTTGAACGATTCAAGATTCAACCACCAAGGTATTGTTTTTAAATGTTAGAATTGAATAATGGGATATTTTCCTTCCAGTCTCCAGCATCGAAGTCCTTCAGCTCTGCACAGCCTGCTTCTATGTCCTTTCTTGCTCCAAAAGCCTGTCTGCCCCATTGAATGTTTCAGCCTTCTCTTGCCATCATTTGTTTCTGCCTTGACTTTTTTCCCCTTTTCGAGTCCCTTTGCACTTGCATCTATGAAACCTGTGCTCACTGCCACTTCAATATTTTCCATATTTAGTCTGTTTGTCCCATCCTGTGCCAAGATGGCCTGATGATCCTTCACTTTGTTGAAGAATCTTCCTCCACCTCTATCCTCATTTGTTCATGTGAAATTGTCTTATATTGAACAGTTTCTCCTTTAACTTTGCATCAGAGTCATATTTTAGTTTAGGGAACACACAGGAGTGTAAGCTATTCTGTTACTCACTAGCATATGTGGATATGCTTCAGCCCTACCTGGGGGTTGATGGTGCTTCCCACATCCATTTTTTTCCTGATACATTGACAATTATATTGGTGCTGCTGCTTCTTTCGGAAGAATTAGATTTGATGATCATTTGATCATTCCCACTCTGTTTTCACTTTTCACGTGGCTTTTATCTTCCTTGACTTCTCCAATTCCATCTCAGGGAATAGGTCAGTGAATAATATCCATTATGTGTTGAGATATTCCCTCAGTTATAACACAAAGCATCTTCCCACCCTGTTTACTGGAAAATTATTCCATTTGTATTGTATCTATTCTGGTGATGAGACTTCCTATACCAGTGCTTCTGAGATGCCTTTGTTTTTCTCTATAATTCTCATTCTCCTTTCCAGGGTTGGTATAGCCTTTGTACAGCATTTCTCTATTCATTCCACTTCTGCTCTTAACTTTTCTCCTTCCAACCAGAGCAAATGTAGGATTTCTGTTGTCCTCTCCTTCCTCTCGGCCATCACCCACTGTAATTTTTGTAATTTCCAGGCATATCTTCCCCAGTCTTCTCCTTTCAGCATTCCAAATGATTTGTTCTGTCTGTGATCCTCTGGTTTTCCCTGCTATCTCCATGAGCATCATGACCTATAACATTGTGAAGTTTCCCATCCACCCTGCTCATGGACTGTTGAGGCTACGTAGCATCCACAACAGGACCACCAGACTCAAAAACAGTTATTTTCCCCTTGCAGTAAGGCTGATCAACACATCCACCCACTAATCCACCCCTCCATATCCCCTACCACCAATACTTTTATCATTTCCTGTATTACATATTTGTATTTATTGTTTTTTAATATTGTGTTTCTTTTGAGCTACATCAGATCCAGAATAACAGTTATTTTGTCCTCCTTTACACTTGTGTACTGGAAGTTACATTAAGCAATCTTGAAAACCCATTCCCTTTCTCATAGCACTTTCCCATGCAATCAAGGAGGGTGCAATACCTGTTCTTTTGCCAACCCTGGAATTAAGCAATCTTCCAGATGCAGTGTTTACACTTCCAGTTTAACATATTGCATTTAGTGTTTGCCTTGCTCAACACTGAAAAAGCCAGATTGAATCACTGCTTTGCAGAGCATTTTCATTCATTGTGCTAAGGTATCTGTGAGCTTCCAGTTGACTGCTATTTTAAATCATGTCATTGTCTTTTCCCCTTAACTCTGTCTGGCTTACCACACTGATCCACTGTAGGCTCATTTTACTGCACCTTATCTTCCATCAAGGGACATTCTAGCCTTCAGGACCCAGTGGTGCTTTGTGGGTAACCAGTCTTCTCTGTTTATATCGCAAGTGGCCAGTTCTGTCTATTTTGTAATATTAGCTTGACTTTAGACTAATCTTGTAGAGGTACTTCTGTTTGGCCCAAGTGTTGTTTAACTAAGATGATTGACAATGGACAGCTTATTTTTGTAGTCTTGGATAACAATATGGTTAGTCATTAAGCATGCTGATGATCACATCACTTTTACAAATCATGCAGTATGTTATAGGGAAGTGTACATGAAAGAGCAAGGCGTTTTCATTTTAAAACTTTAATGTATTTGAGTAAATATTCAAATAAAATACATTGTGCAAAATTTCTTGTACTTCAGATTGCATTTTGTATTGTTAAGTAATTAGTAGATTCAGATTTATTTTAATACCTTGTAATTCAGAAGTGTTGTGTTTATTGTCTTCTGACCTGTGTTTGTGATTGACTATAGAATGTTTGGATATGGATTCAGATGTGGGTATAACATCTGTTTAAACAAGGATCTGTAGTTGACTACACACTTTACAGAATATGAAAATAGTACTAATTTAAGTGTCATGTAGTGATATTAGTTATTCTGTTTTTAGTGATTGTATAAAAGGCATGTGACTTCTTTTGGTAACAGCTGTCAACAACATTTGTATGGTATCTTTGGAGGAAAAAACAACTTAAGGTGCTTCAGTAACTATCAAAAAAGTAAAAGTTCTTCCTAAATATTCTAATATGAAGCTCAATTGACATAGTCTGTTTGTTTACTTAGCTCATACTTGTTGGTTGCTCAACAGAGTTAGAGTATAATGATTGTTTAAAGCAATTACTTCAAAGTTCAAAGTAAATTTATTATCAAATTACATATATGTCATCATATAAACCTTGAGATTTGTTTTCTATGGGCATATTCAGTAAATCCAAGAACCATAATAGTCAATGAAAGTCTGCACCCAACAGGACGAACAACCAATGTATAAAAGACTACAAACTGCAAACACAAAAGGAAAAAAGAAATAATTCTATAAATAAGCAATAAACATTGAGAACATGAGATGACGAGTCCTTGAAAATGAGTCCATAGCTTGTGGAGATAGTTCGGTGATGGGGGGAGTGAAGTTATACCCACTGGATTAAATATAGGATTTCTTTATTTTATTGCTGGAAGCCATGGTACTTTTTAACTAATATTGTCTGTCCTGATATGTTTATTAGTTCCTCCATATGAAGAAAATCTATGATTTTTGACTTAGAGTAAATAAATGTTTACTCTTTAAATGAAAGAAATGTGTCTCTTAAGCCACACTTTGATCTTAGTTCAATGATTGCAGATTCAGACCGAGATGGAAAGTTCTGAATTGAGACTTACCTTGGAGCCCGAACTATGTCATTGGGTTTGAGAAGGTTCGATACCATTTTTTAGATGTAGCATTAACTTTAGGTATGTTAGTCAAGGGCTTTAATATAACTGGAGGAGAGGAGAAATAGGAAATGTTTGTGAAAATATGTCCATTTATAAATCCCATTTTTGTTGAATGACGTAGGGGTTGTTTATTCTATGGGCCTCCTGGAACAGGCAAGACCCTGATGGCCAGAGCCTTGGCGAATGAGTGCAGTGTGGGAGACAAGAAGGTTTCATTCTTCATGCGGAAAGGTGCGGACTGCCTGAGCAAGTGGGTAGGAGAGTCTGAGCGCCAACTCAGGCTGCTGTTTGATCAGGTAAAGAAAACTTTTGCTAACATATTTCCCATTGATATTGCATAATTCTTCTTTTTATATAGAATTTGTAGGCCTAGTTCAAAATTTAATTTTTTATAGGCTTACTTAATGCGACCGTCCATAATTTTTTTTGATGAAATTGATGGCCTGGCACCAGTTCGTTCAAGCAGACAAGATCAAATTCATAGGTAAGGAATTATGAATTCTGTTGTAGCTGCAATCTTGTGAAGTTGCTTGGAGGGCAAGAATTTGCCAGCTTATTTGATATATGAACATGTTGAACACCATTACTCAAAACCTTTGCAGTTGCCACATCCAAAGGATTATTCCTCTAATAGTAATAGAAATAGCAGGAAAATCAATTATAAAGCCTGTGTTAATTTATTTGTTTTCCTGAATACTTTTCCATGTTGAATTTTTAAATGTTTTGGAATGAGCTAGCATAGAATAATTTAATACTATAGAATAATGAAATTCTCATTTAACGTATATTAATTTGAAATTCCATCTGTACCTGAAAATTTAGAATTTGAATTCAATGCTAAATTTAAAACATTTTGCCGTGGGTAGTTGTCTAGTTTTTGTTATGTGGGTCGATAATGTGTGGGGAGTAGGAAGATGGATGCACACTTCTATCTCCTTAGCGAATTGATAATGCCAACTGTGTTAACTTCTATTTTGAATACTCTCCTGCCCTTAATATGTATGGAATATTTGGATCAATTAAAATAGGTTCTTCTGCATGGCTTGGTTATAAGCTACACTGAAGTAACAAAAATGAATATCATACATTTGTTCTGCTTTCTTATAATTTTGCTAATCAGTCCATTTAGTCGCTGTACCTTTGCAGAACTGAAGTGCACTTAAGTTTTAAATTGATCTTTTATATCACTTTGCCTGAACTTTTACAAGTATGAATATTGAATATTCTCTGCATTGGTTTTGTCTATGTGCCTGATAATTTGACAAATTTCATTAGATTGAATATTTATTTTGACAAATTGATTTTTCACTGCATGCACTTTATCCCCCTTTTATACCAGCCCTGATGAAAAATAGTGCTGCTTTATTAAGAATATGACAGATCTTGTCTTATCTTGAGTCAGTAAGGTAACACACATCAAAGTTGCTGGTGAACGCAGCAGGTCAGGCAGCATCTCCAGGAAGAGGTACAGTCGACGTTTCAGGCTGAGATCCTTCATCAGGACTAACTGAAGGAAGAGCTAGTAAGAGATTTAAAAGTGGGAGGGGGAGATCCAAAATGATAGGAGAAGACAGGAGGGGGAGGGATGGAGCCAAGAGCTGGACAGGTGATGGCAAAAGGGATATGAGAGGATCATGGGACAGGAGGCCCAGGGAGAAGGAAAGGCGGGGGGGGGTGGACCCAGAGGATGGGCAACGGGTGTAGTCAGAGCGACAGAGGGAGAAAAAGGAGAGTGAGAGAAAGAAATGTGCGTATATAAATGACGGATGGGGTACAAGGGGGAGGTGGGGCATTAGCGGATGTTAGAGAAGTCACTGTTCATGCCATCAGGTTGGAGGCTACCCAGAGGGAATATAAGGTGTTGTTCCTCCAACCTGAGTACGGCTTCATCTTTACAGTAAAGGAGGCCGTGGATAGACATGTCAGAATGGGAATGGGATGTGGAATTAAAATGTGTGGCCACTGGGAGATCCTGCTTTCTCTGGCGGACAGAGCGTAGGTGTTCAGCAAAACTGTCTCCCAGTCTGCGTTGGGTCTCGCCAATATATAGAAGGCCACATCGGGAGCACCGGACGCAGTATATCACCCCAGCCGACTCACAGGTGAAGTGTCGCCTCACCTGGAAGGACTGTTTGGGGCCCTGAATGGTGGTAAGGGAGGAAGTGTAAGGGCATGTGTAGCACTTGTTTTGCTTACAAAGATAAGTGCCAGGAGGGAGATCAGTGGGGAGGGATGGGGGGGGGGACGAATGGACAAGGGAGTCGCGTAGGGAGCGGTCCTTGCGGAAAGTGACGGGGGGAGGGAAAGATATGCTTAGTGGTGAGATCCCGTTGGAGGTGGCAAAAGTTACGGAGAATAATATGTTGGACCAGGAGGCTGATGGGGTGGTAGGTGAGGACCAGGGGAACCCTATTCCTAGTGGGGTAGCGGGAGGATCGAGTGAGAGCAGATGTGAGTGGAATGGGGGAGATGCGTTTGAGAGCAGAGTTGATGGTGGAGGAAGGGAAGCCCCTTTCTTTAAAAAAGGAGGACATCTCCCTCGTCCTGGAATGAAAAGCCTCATCCTGAGAGCAGATGCGGCGGAAACGGAGGAATTGCGAGAAAGGGATGGCATTTTTGCAAGAGACAGGGTGAGAAGAGGAATAGTCCAGATAGCTGTGAGAGTCAGTAGGCTTATAGTAGACATCAGTAGATAAGCTGTCTCCAGAGATAGAGACAGAAAGATCTAGAAAGAGGAGGAAGGTGTCGGAAATGGACCAGGTAAACTTGAGGGCAGGGTGAAAGTTGGAGGCAAAGTTAATAAGTCAACGGACTCAGCATCCATGCAGGAAGCAGCGCCAATGCAGTCGTCGATGTAGCGAAGGAAAAGTGGGGGACAGATACCAGAATAGGCACGGAACATAGATTGTTCCACAAAGCCAACAAAAAGGCAGGCATAGCTCGGACCCATGCGGGTGCCCATAGCTACACCTTTAGTTTGGAGGAAGTGGGAGGAGCAAAAGGAGAAATTATTAAGAGTAAGGACTAATTCTGGTAGACGGAGCAGAGTGGTGGTAGAGGGGAACTGATTAGGTCTGGAATCCAAAAAGAAGCGGAGAGCTTTGAGACCTTCCTGATGGAAGATGGAAGTATATAGGGACTGGACATCCATAGTGAAAATAAAGCGGTGGGGGCCAGGGAACTTAAAATCATCAAAAAGTTTAAGAGCGTGAAAAGTGTCACGAACATAGGTAAGAAGGGATTGAACAAGGGGGGATAAAACCGTGTCGAGGTATGCAGAAACGAGTTCGGTGGGGCAGGAGCAAGCTGAGACAATAGGTCTGCCAGGACAGGCAGGTTTGTGGATCTTGGGTAGGAGGTAGAAACGGGAAGTGTAAGGTGTGGGAACTATAAGGTTGGTAGCAGTGGATGGGAGATCCCCTGAGCGGATAAAGTCGGTGATGGTGTGGGAGACAATGGCTTGTTGCTCCTTAGTGGGGTAAGTCAGTAAGGTATTTAGATGCCTCTGAGATTTTACACTCACTAGTTGAGGAATGCTGAGCTTAACTCCAAATTCTGTAATAGTTTTTCTGTTCGTATTGGAGGATTGGCTGGGTACAGTGGTCCAGTGAGTGGCACTGCTACCTCTCACCACCAATCACCAGGTTCAGCCCATCAACCTATCAATCTGCATGTCTTGGGAAATGTGTTTCCACATGCTTCCTTGAGATGTGTGTTTATATGTTAATGTTAATGGCAGTGCAAATTGTGATAGAATCTGGGGTGAGTTGATTGGATATTGCAGAGAGTAAAATAGGTTTGGTATAAATGGGTGCTTGATGTTCAGTATAGACTCGTTGATGGGCTTGTTTACTTTCTGTATAACTATTATTTAGGACTACCATCTCTTCAGAAAAAGAAGTTGTATTTGTAAGTCCTTTTTAGTTTCATCAAACTTCATGGTTGAGTTTCTCTTGTAGATTCATTTTGAAAGTTGGTCTATTAGAACCTCTGCAGTTTTGGACAATATTCTTTGAGTAGTTGTCCATTCCTAATGTAACATTTATCTGTAGGATAAACTTGATGAGCATTTTTATTTACAGTTACCCAAGATGGACAACCTGAACAACACTGTACTTTCATAGTTATGATCCATAATGTTTTTTGAAGTTACTATCTGGTGGCCAAAGCAATTGAAATTTACAGTTTTACATCTAGTTTTACTCTCAGTGTTGTACTCTGTATTTGATGGTAGGAATGCTGTTGTGTTGTGACTGTTCATATTTATCAATGAGGATAAATGACTAATTCTTGTGTTTTTCAGTTCTATAGTGTCAACATTACTGGCACTGATGGATGGACTGGACAATAGGGGGGAAATAGTTATAATTGGTGCTACAAATAGACTTGATTCAATTGATCCTGCACTCAGAAGACCTGGTCGTTTTGATAGGGAATTCCTTTTTAACCTGCCTGATAAAAAGGTAGATGAAAAATATCTTCTGATATATTTCCCCCTTTTATAAAGCTCTTCTATTAGTACCTTTCTTATGGCTCTTGTCCAATCTTAGCAGTAGTAAGCTGCAATTTTTCGTGATTTTGTTTAGTTCCAAATAATTCCAATAAAACAATGATTTGGTCATATCAGTAGTAGTTTACTGAGAAGCACAACACAATGACAAAAGATGTGCATGTTATCCAAGTATCTGACAAATCCCAAATTCCACTTAAAAATAAACTTAACTGTCCAACAGTGTTTTTTTATATCAACATTCTGTATAACTATGTTATGGTTGTAGGGAGAGTATCATGTTGTCTATATATTAAAGGCTCTGCAGCTTTCTCTAATGTCTTAGTTGCTCCACATACATTTATATGCATAATCTAACTTTCTCATCACACAATTCATTGCAACTACATTCTTATCAAAGGTGTTAAAGGGATTTCTGCTGGAATACTTAAGTGGAAGTAATCTGTTTTAGGGATTTGAATTTGGTGTATTCAATTTGGTGCTGGTTGGCAGAATAGTTTAGACCTTGTGCTTTCACCGTCTGCAGTTGGCAATGTCTTTGACCTCTGTGTTTGTGGGCGTTGTCAAAGTCCATTCGGTAGTGCTAGGTGAGAGGCCTAGCATTCCTTGCTTGAAGTCTGCTTGTCATTCATGGCTTGTTCCATTTTTTTGAACAGCCACAACGTAGAGGCCCCCAGTAAGGTTATTCCAGTGGGTGCAACATCAGGTAAATATGACGATAGAGTTTCTGGTTGGCTGCCAGTGGCTAGTGGCTTTCCTTCCTTCCCCAACATGGTATTACAGGAAAGATTGTTGCTTGGATAAAATAGTGGCTGATGGGCAGGAAGCAAAGAATGGGAATAAAGGGAGCCTTTTCTGATTGGCTGCTGGTGACCAGTGGTGTTCCACAAGGGTCTATTTGGGACTGATTCTTTTTGCGTTATATGCCAGTGATTTGGATAATGGAATTGATGGCTTTGTTGCAAAGTTTGCAGAGAATACAAAGAAGATAAGCGGAGGGACAGGTAGTTTTGAGGAAATATGGAGGCTACAGAAGGATTTAGATTAGTAGAATGAGCAAGGAAGTAACAGATGGAATATGATGTCAGGAAGTATATGGTCATGCACTTCGTTATAAGAAATTAAAGGGTTGACTATTTTCTAACTGGAGAGAAATACAAAAATCTGAGGCACAAAGAGATTTGGGAGTCCTTGTGCAGAATTTCGTGAAGGTTAATTTTCAGGTTGAATCTGTGGTGAGGAAGGCAAATGCAATGTTAGCATTCATTTCATGAAGACTAGAATGTCAAAGCAATGATGAAATGTTGAGACTTTAAAGCACAGGACAGACCTCACTTGGAGTATTGTGAGTAGGTATGGGTCCATTATCTTAGAAAAAATGTGCTGAAACTGGAGAGGATTCAAAGGAGGTTCATGAAAGTGATTACAGGATTAAACAGCTTGTCGTATGAAGAGAGTTTGATGGCTCTGGGCCTGCATTCACTGGAATTTAGAAAAATGAGGGGTGGCCTAATTGAAATCTATCGAATGGTAAAAGTTCTTGATAGAGTGGATATGAAAAGGATGTTTCATATGGTGGGAGACCAGAGTAGACAGCCTCAAAATAGAGGGGTGTCCTTTTAGAACACAGATGAGGAGGAATGTCTTTAACCAGAGAGTGGTCAATCTAGAATTCTTTGCAACAGGCAGCTGTGCCAAGTCTCTATGCACATTTAAGGCAGAGGTTGATAGGTTCTTGAGTGGTCAGGAAATGAAGGGATTGGTTGGGGTGGGGGGAGGGAAAGGCAGGAAGTTGGGGCTGAGACGGAAAAGGATCAGCCATGATGAAATAGCAGAGGAGACTCAATGGGTCAAATGGCCTAATTCTGCTCCTATATCTTGTGGTCTAGATCAATTCATAAAATACTAGTTTTTATTTACATTGTTGTTTAGATGATAAAAAATAACATTGGTTAAAATATTTTTATTTCCTCCTCCATTTGCTATAATTCTCTTTCTAAATTGTGTCTTGTGTGATTCAGGTGCTATAGTCCACTCTTGGTAATTTCATAGGAACATAGCTGCAATGATTGATCACTGAAAGGGACATTTAGAAATGTCCATAACACAAGATTGATCTGAAATTTCCTAAATTGAGACTAAATCAAAACTCAAATCTCCTAGATATGGAAAGGAGTATTTACTTAGAGCTCTGGGGGTGGTGAGGAATGCAGTGGCTTTGAATATGAAGTGATTAATTGAATGTTCAAGTTATAAAATTTTGAATGCATGTTTTTGTTAGATTATTGATTAATTTACTGAGAAATAGGTATAATAATAGAAATTGTGCAAAATCAATATTGTGCAGTTGTATATTTCTGATTTGAAGTGTTTAGCCTACATCTTGTTGTTTTTGCAATCTCATATAGGCACGGAAGCACATATTTCAGATCCATACCAGAGACTGGAATCCAAAACCTTTGCAGGGTTTCCTTGAAGAATTAGCTGAAAAGTGTGTAGGTGAGTTAAAATATTGATATTTCTATTCATCATTGCATGTATTAATAAAGTATTATGATGACTAATAGTTACTTGAAAGAATTGTATTGTTTTAACTGCAGTGAAAATAAATGAAGTTGTGTGATTGATCTATTTCAACTCTGTTTCATTGGAAACATTGTTGAGTTACATTGAATATATAAAAGCCTGTTCTTCAACTAGTTTTATTTTTTAAAATGTATGCAAACATTTACTTGGTACTTGACTTATTTCTACATTCTTAATTGAGCTCCATGTTTAAGGGTGTCTGATTTTTAACTCTGCATTTTCAGTAGGATTGGAAGTTAAATGGTAGTATCTTTTATCATCTATTTTAATAGATATTTTTAAATGTGAGCCTTATGAAATACATTGTGTTTCAAAATTAATTCTCAGCATATGGGTGTCACTGGTGGAACTTCCAATTTTTTCCTGATGTAATTTACCCTAAAGTCAGAAGTATTTTTGTTCAAAGTGCTTATTACTTGCCTACTATTAAATATTTCTAAACATGAATGAATGAAAGGATACTATACTGGATATGTAAAACATGCATCTTATTTGTATATATTTCTGTCCTCTTGAATCAAAAGCAGTTTATGCTTTCACAGTTTAAACTCAGGTTTGAAGAATTGTTGTAAAATGAAAGATTTGTTTTGGTTATTTTCTTCTCTTTAAAAAGTATTTAATTTCCTTCTCACAAGGGTACTGCGGAGCTGATATTAAAGCACTTTGCACTGAGGCAGCCTTGTTTGCCCTTCGTCGACGTTACCCTCAGATTTATGCAACC
The DNA here is from genome assembly GCF_963921235.1 of Mobula hypostoma. NCBI lineage: Eukaryota > Metazoa > Chordata > Chondrichthyes > Myliobatiformes > Myliobatidae > Mobula > Mobula hypostoma. The sequence goes on along the minus strand of NC_086098.1, from coordinate 51,516,724 downwards.
AGTCAGAAGCTGCAGCTGGATGTCTCATCTATTGTCATAAGTGCACAGGACTTCTATCTTGCCATGCAGAACATTGTGCCTGCTTCTCAACGAGCTGTGACCTCATCGGGAGAAGCACTATCACACATCATTAGACCTCTGCTGGAGAATGCCTTCAATGGAATTCTGATTGCTTTGTACAAGGTTTTTCCTCATGCAGAACCAACACCGAATGACAACAAAGATGGTCTGTATTTAAATTGCATTTTATTGCTGTAGTCTTGTTACTGCTGCATGGCTAAGATAAACTGTTTTTGTGATTGGGGTCCAGAAAAGTGTGATATTAAGTAATTTATGTGTTCACTTAAAATATACACTGTTGTTACACTAATACTTTTGAATTTTGGTGAAGGTTTATGGAAAATTTAACCAACTGTACAGACTTAACAATTACATTAATTAATGTATTTCCATGAAGGGTTTCTGCCTGAAAAGTGAACTGTTTATTCCTCTCCATTGATGCTGCCTGAATTACAGAGTTCCTTAAGAATTTAGTGTGTATTGCTCTGGATTTCCAGCACCCGCAGAATCTCGTGTCCACTTCTGAATTGACAATTGACTTCCATTAGTGTGGAGACCATAACTGTACACAATATCCTGGCTGTAGCCTAACCAAAATAATATTGTGGTGAGCATTTGGTCCATAATGACAGATGAGGAAGCTCGCTAACTCATCAACTGTTTTATTGTGATAAACACAAGACAGACCGGGCACCATGGCCCAGAGAGTGAATGCCACCAGTCTCATACAGACAGGGGAGGTGACCATCGCACAACCCGGTTACAGTTAGGGTGACCCACAAATACACAAAAAAGGAAAATTGTATAACCCAAGCTAAAATGTAATGAACTGGAACTTCCCACCATAATCCCACAAAAGCATATTAACAGAAGAACAATAAAGAGCGCCAGCCATTAGAAATGCAGGGATGGGCTCGACCACGCCCCCTCCAGACCGGCACAATATAAAATTGTATCATGACCTCCATGCTCTTATATTTTATATTCTAGCAAAAAGTAAGTGTTTTTTACACCTTCTGCATCATCTTATCCAATGGGCTGCTACCCTTGGGGATCTACAGGCTCGTACACCAAGGTGTATAGTATGGCCTATTGCTATTTGAAGTTCCAGAATATATCACCTTGCACTTATTGAGTTTAATGCCCATCTTCCATTGTTCTGCCCAGCCTATAAGCTGATCAGAATTGTTCTGTGCCCTAAAATGTTCCCCTTCATTATCATTAGAGTGAGGCCCTCCATTGATCGAGATCAACCATAGATGTTGCATCGTAGCTGTCTACGTGAGGTGTAAGCCAGTATGCACGCCAGGGCAGTACAATATGGAGAGCAAGCTGTTGGCCGTGCAGCAGATTATTCCTCTCCACACAGTGGATGAATACAAAAGAAATCAGAGATGGATACAGTTTAGCAGAAGTTGCCAGTCAGTATTGAACTCATAAGTCTGCCTTTGTGACTCCAGCTCTGGATTTTTTCTTGATGTTTCCTCCTGAAATTTTCCCTATGTGTGGGTATAGCCACCAGACAGCAGAGGTTTGAGATCAGTTTCCTTCTCCTAGATGAACTACCAACTATTGCTGACGAACCCCATCCGCCTAAAGCAGTTGGTTTTAAGGTGCCAGTAATACACTATTACCCCTTCTGTCAGTAGAAAGTTATGCTAGGTTTAGTAGCTAAGCCACACATGAAGGCCAGAGGTGGACATGGTTATCAGAGGATCTTTGAGACACAAGTCATTGGGAGCATTTAATAGGTAGTGGGAGCTTATCCCACTACTTCCCCCAAACCAATATCAATAACAATGATAAAAACAGTAACCACCATTATTAATAACAACAATAAAATTTGCATAATCTGAAAGCCTAGTTGTATTTCATACATTCACATTCCAATCACCAATTTGTATAATGAACAGTAAGAGTTTCAATACCAGTCCTCGTGGTACAGGCTTAGTTGTAGGCTTCCATTCACAAAGTAACCTTCTGCCCTTGGTCATAAACCATCCATTATGAAAATGAGTTAATTAATAAAGCAAGAATTATTTAGTGTGGATTTGTGTGATCTGTTTACTTTTTTAAATATTGAAGTGATTTGTAATAATCCTGACACTTGCAGCTTAGATTTGTATTGGGAAGCCATACCATCAGCAAATCAGGTGACCACAAAGTGCCAAATTGCTGCAAGAAAAAGTCAAACCGAAACTTCTCCTGGGCTGTAACCAAAACTTCTCTACTCCTTAACCCACTTTTGTTAAAATTGGATTGTGTTATTCAGGCTGATCTCAGTTATATGTTATATACCATCATTCTGTTGATTAACATTTATAGTTTCCATTGAGTTCAGACTGTTTTGATGGTCATTGCTCATGTTGGACTTGTACAATTGTTCGGCTGTTATAATTTTTTGGATGCTTGTTCTTTCTGTGTTGACTTGCTAAGCCAGGTTCATTTGACTGTCGTATTTGTTCATTCATACACACATATATAGAATTAAATTATAGTCAGAGCTCAGTTTATTTCCAGTGAGAGTTATCTTGTTGCAATTTCAATAGAATTAGAGCTAAAATTACACCATTTTTTTTAATGGTGTGCTTGTTAGTGCTTTCTGATCTCATTAAGAATCCAAAGAAAGACATGATGGACATTATAACTCTGAATAAAAAAAGCTGTATTAATTAACCTAACTACTAAACTGAAAATGACAAGGAGCATTTTTCTCCTAAAGGTAACATTACTGCATAATTTAAAGTTGGTAATGTTTCTCTTTGAGGACTTCATTGTTTAAGCCAAATGTGTATAATTCTTGTGGTTTTCTGATGGGAAGCAGCTGATCCATAAGATACATAATTGAAATCTGAAAATAGTATCATTTAGATTTTCTTTAAGATTTGTTGATGAACAGGCATAGAAATGTGAGTCTAGCTTTGATCAAAATGAACTTTTTTTAAACAGCAAAACAAATGTAACAACTTATAAGTGAGAAAAAGAAACTTTAACACATTTAATGTCATTAATTTTGTTAGTCATTTTGGAACATTTAACATTAAAACTTGACTGTTATTTTAAAATACTTTTCTAATATTTAGTTTAGGACTTGATTTAATGTGTGTAGTTTGCCAACCTGTAATTAGCTGGTGTGATATAATTCTATTAGCTCAAATTGTTGGCTACTACTATAAACTGATAATAAATATAGTTCATAATAAAGGTACACTTGTTGAACACATTAAATTTTTGGATGATGTAGATGTTTTTCAGATGATCAAGATTTTATGTTCAGTAGCTGGTTAATTTATGTGTTTGCATTGTGAATTCCTTTTTGGTACTATTGTGATAAAATACATTGTTAGAAAATGTGATATTTTGAAATGTCTGAGAGGTTTATGATTTTCACATACCTTTATATCTGTATTGTGCTTTATAAAACAGCTTAAGAGATATTACTCTATTACCTTACACTTGATTTCCTTTGTCAGATGCTATGAACCACATTCTGGAAGATTACATCCACAGTGATGATGAGGTTGAGCAAACTATTTTTGAGAGTTCTTCACTGGGATCACCAAAGAAAAAAACTCCAGCTACTAAACATAAACCCTTTATGCACTTCTCCATGTGAGTACCTAGATATAATGTATTGAAAGTATGCTGTTTGGCTATTAAGTTCTATTAACATAAAGGTACAGTAAAAGTTCCCCTGTGCAAAAGGCTTGTTGGATTTCTGATGTTTTAAATTTATGTAGGTAAGGATTAAATAATTACAGGTAAAATAATACCTGTTCAATGTGTTTTAATTTTCCCCAGACATCATGTATTTTGCATGTTAATTTCCTGTTGGTTATGTTCACCTTAAAATATAGGTGAACAGTGAACATCTTAAATATAAACAAGACAAACTCCGAATAATTAATAAATGACTTGTATGTTCATCTCCTGACATATCATTAGAGTAATACTATTTGCTTGGTGCCTGCTAAGTGCATTGAACTAGTTCAGTGTGTTCAAGGTTTGCACTGGGTGATAAGTGTTGACTTTGTCACAAGGAAACATTGACAATTAAGTGAACTTAATTAAATCAGCTTAAATTTTTATAATTTGTTCAAGAAAGTCCCATATTATTAAAGAATAATTGAAAATATATGTGATTGGAGATTCAGTTTCATTGCAGATTTTGCCCCAATGTGATTGAAAAGCTGTTGAGCTTGGTGTAAACTATTTATCATTTTATTATGTGTGTGCCATTCCAGCACACCTGTTATTGTGCACTGGAACTTCTGGGGAAGTGATCGCTAGTTAGAAATGTTGATGAACTTTTAATTAAATAATAGGTTGAGATCTTTTTCAATGCAAGAATTATTGTAGGAAAGGTGATGTGCTCAGGACATGGATCAACACCCGGAATTATGATGTTGCAGCCATTAGTGAGACTTGGTGGTTGCTGGAGGGACAGGACTGGCAGCTCAGTATTCAGGGGTCCCGTTTTAGACGGGACAGATGGAGCGATTATAGGAGGAGAGGTGCTGTTACTAGTCAGGAAAAATGTCACAGCAGTGCTCCGTCAAGACAGACTGGAGAACTTTAATGAGGTGTTATGGCTGGAACTGAGAAATAGGAAAGGTATGATCACATTAATGGGGCTATATTACAGACTACCTAACAGTCCTAGGGATTTAGAGGATCAAATTTGTAAAGAGATCACAAACTGTGGAAAGAAACATAAGGGTGTTATTGTAGGTGATTTTAGCTTTCCACATATTGACTGGGAAATCCACACTGTAAAAGGACTAGATGGGAAAAAGTTTATCAAAAATGTGTTTAGGAAAGTATCCTTCATCAGCACATGGAAGTCCCAATGAGAAAGCGTGCAATATTGGATCTTATATCGGCATCCATTAGTCTTGTGAGACCATGGATTTGCGCCTTGGAAGCTTTCCAGGGCGCAGGCCTGGGCAAGGTTGTATGGAAGACTGGCAGTTCCCCATGCTGCAAGTCTGCCCTCTCTATGCCACCGATGTTGTCCAAGGGAAGGGCACTAGGGCCGATACAGCTTGGCACCGGTGTGGTCACAGAGCAATGTGTGGTTAGGTGCCTTGCTCAAGGACATAACATGCTGCCTCAGCTGAGGCTCGAACTAGCGACGACTTAACCACTTGGCCACATGCCAACACAATATTCTGCTATTAGAGAATGAGACAGGACAGGTGACTGAAGTTTGTGCAGGGGAACACTTTGCATCCAGTGACCACAATGCCATTAGTATCAAAGTAAATATGCAGAAAGATAGGTCTGGTCTGTGGGTTGAGATTCTAAATTAGAGAAAGGCCAATTTTGATGGTATCAGAAATTATCTGTCAAGTGTGGATTGGGACAGGCTGTTTTCTGGCAAAGGTGTACTTGGTAAGTGCGAGGCCTTCAAAAATTTGAGAGAACAAAGCTTGTATGTGCCTGTCAGAATAAAAGGTAAAGATAACAAGTGTAGAAAACTTTGGGTTTCAAGAGATATTGCGGTACTAGTTAAGAGGAAAAAGGAGACGCATAACAGGTATAGGCAAGTAGGAACAAATGAGATGCTTCTGGAGTATAAGCAATGCAAGAGAACACTTGAAATTGGGAAAGCTAAATGAAGGCATGAAGTTACTTCTAATGAAGGAAAATCCTAAGGGATTCTTCAGGTATGTTGAGCAAAAGGATTGCAAGGGACATAATTGGTCATCTGGAAGACCAGAATGGTTATCCATGTGCAGAGCCAAAAAAAGAGATCTTAAGTGAATTCTTTGCATCTGTATTTACTCAGGTGATGGGCACTGAGTCTATAGAAATGAGGCAAAACAGCATCAACTTCATGGACTCTGTACAGATTTTGGAGGAGGAGGTGTTTGCTATCCTAAGGCAAATCAGGGTGGATAAATCTACAGGGCCTGACAAGGTGTTCCCTGGGATCCTATGGGAGGCAAGTGCAGAAGTTGCAGGGGCCCTAGCAGAGATATTTAAATATCCTTAGCAAAAGAAGAGGTACCAAAAGATTGGAGGATAGCCAATGTTGTTCCATTGTTTAAAAAAGGCTCTAAACAGAAACCCAGAGAATTATAGGCTGGTGAGTCTGACGTCAGTTGTGTGGAAGTTATTGGAAAGTATAGTAAGGGTCGATGGCCGGCTGGTGGCGTAGTGGCATTAGCGCCAGACTTCGGAATGAAGGCTCCCGAGTTCGAATCCAGCTGGCTCCGTTGCACGCTTTCCATCCGTGCTGGATTGAGCATTAAGCTAGCAACTTGGCCTCGTAAAAATAAGAAAGCCTGCTGATAAAAAAAAAGCGCCGTCATGACGGCATCCCGATGACTCCACTCGGAGTTAAAGGCTTTCTTCTTCTTCATAGTAACGGTCGATATATTAGTATTTGGATAGACGTGGGTGATGAAGGATAGTCAGCTTGTTTTGCGCATGATAGGTCATGTCTAACTAATCTTGTAGAGTTTTTCAAGGAAGTTATCAGGAAAGACGATGGAGGCAAGGCAGTGGATGTTGTCTACATGGATTCTTGTATGGCACTTGACAAAGCTTCCACATGAAGCTTCAGTCGCTCGGCATTCAGGCTGAGATAGTAAACTGGATTAGACAATGGCTTTGTGGGAGAAGCCAGAGAGTGGTGTGCCACAGGGACTGGTGCTGGATCCGTTGTTGTTTGTCATCTTTATCACTGATCTAGATGATAATGTAGTGAACTGGATCAGCAAATTTGCGATGACGCGAAAATTGGTAGTGTAGTGCACAGTGAGGAAGGCTGTTATGGCTTGCAGAGGGATCTGCATCAGCTGGAAAAATGGGCTGAAAAATGGCAGATGGAATTTAATGCAAACAAGTGCGAGGTTGTGCACTTTGGTAGGACCATCCAGGGTAGATCTTGTACAGTGAACGATAGGGCACTGAGGAGTGTGATAGAACAGAGCAATCTGGGATACAGGCTCATAATTTGTTGAAAGTGGCATCAGATAGACAAGGTTGTAAAGAAAACTTTTGGCACATTGTCCTTCATAAACCAATATATTGAGTACAGGAGATGGGATTTTGCAGGGTTTGGAGGACCTGAGTTAAAAGGAAAGATCAAATAGTTTGGGACTGTATTCTTTAGAACTTGCAAATTTGAGAGGAGATTTGATAAAGGTATACAAAATTGGGGGGTACAGATATGGTTAGGGAGGGTTTAAACTAACTTGGCAGGGGGATGGGAATCAGAATAATAGAGTGGAGGAGGGGGAAAACAGAAATAAGTCTCGATAGTGAGCAATAAAGATGTCAGAAAGGACAGGCAGGTGATGGGGCAAATTTGCAGCCATTGGGATGAGTTGCAGTGCAATAAAGTTGCAGTGCAATCAAAGCAAAAAGTACCAAATACTGGACTTAAGGTGTTATACTTAAATGCACACAGCATAAGGAATAAGGTGGATGATCTTGTTGTATAGCTACAGATTGGCAGGTATGATATAGTGGCCATCACTGAGACGTGGCTAAAGGATGCATGTCTCTGGGAGCTGAACATCCAAGGATACACGGTGTATCGGAAGGATAGGCAGGTAGGCAGAGGGGGTGGCGTGGCTTTATTGGTAAGAAATAATATTAAATGATTAGAAAGAGGTGACATAGGATCGGAAGGTGCAGAATCTTTATGGGTTGAGCTAAGAAATTGCAGGGGTAAAAGGACCCTGATGGCGTTTATATACAGGCCTCCTAACAGCTGCAGTGATGTGGACTACAGATTACAACAGGAAATAGAAAAGGCTTGTCAGAAGGGCAGTGTTGTGCTAATTGTGGGGGATTTTAACATGCGAGTGGATTGGGAAAATCAGGTCGGCACTTGATCTCAAGAGAGAGAATTTATAGAATGTCTACGAGATAGCTTTTTAGAACAGCTTGTTGTTGAGCCCACTAGGCGATCGGCTGTACTGGATTGGGTATTGTGTAATGAACCAGAGGTGATTAGAGAGATTGAGGTGAAGGAACCCTTAGGCAGTGATCATAACATGATTGAGTTCACTGTGAAATTTGAGAAAGAGAAGCTGAAATCCGATGTGTCGGTATTTCAGTGGAGTAAAGGAAATTACAGTAGCATGAGAGAGGAACTGGCCAAAGTTGACTGGAAAGGGACACTAGCGGGAAGGACGGCAGAGCAGCAGTGGCTCGAGTTTGTGAGAAGTGAGGAAGGTGCAAGACAGGTATATTCCAAAAAAGAAGAAATTTTCGAATGGAAAAAGGATACAACCATGGCTGACAAGAGAAGTCAAAGCCAAAGTTAAAGCAAAGGAGAGGGCATACAAGGAAGCAAAAATTAATGGGAAGACAGAGGATTGGGAAGTTTTTAAAAGCTTACAAAAGGAAACTAAGAAGGTCATTAAGAGGGAAAAGATTAACTATGAAAGGAAGCTAGCAAATAATATCAAAGAGGATACTAAAAGCTTTTTCAAGTATATAAAGAGTAAAAGACAGGTGAGAGTAGATATAGGACCGATAGAAAATGATGGTGGAGAAATTGTAATGGGAGATAAGGAGATGGCGGAGGAACTGACTGAGTATTTTGCATCAGTCTTCACTGAGGAAGACATCAGTATCCCGCCACTCAAGGGTGGCAGGGAAGAGAAGTGTGCGCAGTCACAATTACGACAGAGAAAGCACTCAGGAAGCTGAATAGTCTTAAGGGTAGATAAATCTCCCGGATGAGATGGAATGCACCCTCGTGTTCTGAAGGAAGTAGCTGTGGAGATTGCGGAGGCATTAGCAATGATCTTTCAAAAGTCAATAGATTCTGGCATGGTTCTGGAGATTGTAAATGTCACTCCGCTATTTAAGAAGCGGGCAAGGAAGCAAAAAGGAAATTATATTGCATCGGTGGTTGGGAAGTTGTTGGAGTCGATTGTCAAGGATGAGGTTACAGAGTACCTGGAGGCATATGACAAGATAGGCAGAACTCAGCATGGATTCCTTAAAGGAAAATCCTGCCTGACAAACCTATTACAATTTTTTGAGGAAATTACAAGTAGGCTAGACAAGGGAGATGCAGTGGATGTTGTGTATTTGGATTTTCAGAAGGCACTTGACAAGGTGCTGCACATGAGGCTGCTAAATAAGATAAGAGCCCGTGGAATTACGGGAAGGTTACATACGTGGATAGAGCGTTGGCTGATTGGCAGGAAACAGAGTGAGAATAAAGGGATCCCATTCTGGTTGGCTGCCGGTTACCAGTGGTGTTCCACAGGGGTCTGTGTTGGGGCCACTTCTTTTTACGTTGTACATCAACGATTTGGATTATGGAATAGATGGCTTTGTGACTCAATTCATCAAATTTTAAGAAAAATATGAATAGTTTTAATTTCCAACAATTTTTAAAAAAGCTAATGAAAAGTAAACATAATTCAAATTGTACATCAACTTAGTTAATTCAGAAAGAAAAGAAATTGTCATACCTCGACACTGTTTTATCACCCCTTGTTCAATCCCTTCCGACCTATGTTCGTGACACTTCTCACGCTCTTAAACTTTTCGATGATTTTAAGTTCCCTGGCCCCCACTGCTTTATTTTCACCATGGATGTCCAGTCCTTATATACTTCCATCCCCCATCAGGAAGGTCTCAAAGCTCTACGCTTCTTTTTGGATTCTAGACCTAATCAGTTCCCCTCTACCACCACTCTGCTCCGTCTAGCAGAATTAGTCCTTACTCTTAATAATTTCACCTTTGGCTCCTCCCACTTCCTCCAAACTAAAGGTGTGGCTATGGGCACCCGTATGGGTCCTAGCTATGCCTGCCTTTTTGTTGGGTTTGTGGAACAATCTATGTTCCGTGCCTATTCTGGTATCTGTCCCCCACCTTTCCTTCGCTACATCGACGACTGCATTCGCTGCTTCCTGCATGCATGCAGAACTCGTTGACTTTATTAACTTTGCCTCCAACTTTCACCCTGCCCTCAAGTTTACCTGGTCCATTTCCGACACCTCCTTCCCCTTTCTAGATCTTTCTGTCTCTGTCTCTGGAGACAGCTTATCCACTGATGTCTACTATAAGCCTACTGACTCTCACAGCTATCTGGACTATTCCTCTTCTCACCCTGTCTCTTGCAAAAACGCCATCCCCTTCTCGCAATTCCTCCGTCTCCGCCGCATCTGCTCTCAGGATGAGGCTTTTCATTCTAGGACGAGGGAGATGTCTTCCTTTTTTAAAGAAAGGGGCTTCCCTTCCTCCACTATCAACTCTGCTCTTAAACGCATCTCCCCCATTTCATGTACATCTGCTCTCACTCCATCCTCCCACCACCCCACTAGGAATAGGATTCCCCTGGTCCTCACCTACCACCCCACCAGCCTCCTAAATGGTTGAAAAATAAATTCAGAACATATTATGTGATTATTATTTATATATGCTCATAATAAACTTTACCAGACCACTTTCTAAATAATGATAAGTTTTCCTGACAGAGAATATTGGGAATTATAAGGACATTATAAGGAATATTGGGAATTAAACTAATATGGTGGGGGGATAGGAGTCAGTATGATAGAGTTGAGAATGAGTCAGCAGGTTTAGAAGTAGATGATGGGCGTAACATGAATCGAATGAAGGACAAGCCAGTGATTGGGTACAAATGCAGACAGAGCAAAGAGTTAAATTGTACCACAGTCAAAATTCAAAAAGGCGAAGCATTTGGAATAAGGTGGACAAACTCGTGGTGCAGTTAGGGATTGGTCAGTATGATATTGTGGGCATCACTAAGTTGTGTCTGAAAGGCGGCCAGGTTGGGAACTTAACATCACACAAGGATATACTTTGTATTGAAAGGACAGGCAGGAAGGCATAGGCATTGGTGTGGTTCTGTTGGTAAGAGATCGAATTACATCATTAGAAAGAGGTGACGTTGGGTCAGAGAATGTTGAATCTTTGTAGGTGATGTTAAGAAATTGCAAGGGTGAAAAAAGCCATTATGGGAATCCTATATAGGCCTCCAAATAGTAGCCAAGATGTGGGGTTGAGATTGCAAAGGGAGTTGGAAAAGGCATGTAATAAAGGTAATGACGCAATTGTAATGGGGGACTTCAATATGCAAGGAATTAGGAAAAGCAGGTTGGTGTCAGATTGCAAGAGAGGGAATTTGTGGAATGCCTTAGAGATGGTTTTTTAGAGCAGCTTGTGCTTGAGCCGACTTGGGGAAGGGCTATCTTAGATTGGGTGTTGTGTAATAACACTTATCTTATTAGGGAACTTACAAATTCATACTGTAATTTGAGAGGGAGAAGCATAACACATACATCAGTATCGCAGTGGAATAAAGGGAATTACAGAGGCATGAGAGAGGAGCTTGCCCAAGTGGATTGGAGGAGGATATTGGCGGGGATGTCGGCAGAGCAGAGATGGCTGAAGTTTCTGGGAATAGTTCACAAAGCACAGGATAGATATGTTCACAGAGGAAGAAGTTCTCAAATGGCAGGGGGAGGCAACTGTGGCTGATAAAGGACTGCATAAAAGCCAAGGAAAGGGCATATAAACTAGCAAAAGTGAGTGGGGAGTGGCAAATTGGATGACTGGGAAGTTTTTAATCCAACAAAAGGCAACTTAAAAAAAAAAGAGGGAAAAGATGAAATATGAGGGCAGACTAGCCAATAATATAAAGCAGGATATCAAAAGTTTTTTCAGTTTTATAAAGAGTAAAAGGAAGGTGAGGGTTGATATTAGACCACTGGGAAATGATGCTGGTGAGGTAGTAATGGGGGACAAAGAAATGGCAGATGAACTCAATAAGTATTTTGCATCTGTCTTTACTGTGGATGGCATTAGCAGTATGCCAGGTGTCTGTGAGTGTCAAGGAATAGGAGTGAGTGCTGTTGCATAGGAAAAAGTGCAAGGCAAACTCAGAAGTCTTGGATAAGTCACCTGGGCCAAATGGACTACGTCCCAAAGTCCTGAGAGAAGTTGCTAAAGAGATAATGCATGATTGGTCATAATCTTCCAAGAATCACATGATTCTGGCTTGGTCCTGGAGGACTGGAATATTGCACATGTCACTCCATTCTTTAAGAAGGGAAGAAGGCAAAAGAAAGGAAATTATCTTAACCTCAGTGGCTGGAAACGTGTTGGAGTCTATTATTAAGGATGAGGGTTCGGGTACTTGGAGACTAATGATAAAATAAGTTCAAGTCAGCATGGTTTTTGTAAAGGGAAATCTTGTTTGACAAATCTGTTTGAGTTCAAGAAAGGAACATGCAGGGTGGATAAAGGAGAGGCAGTGGATGTCATTTACTTGGATTTTCAGATGGTGGTTGATAAGGTGCCATACATGAGGCTGCTTAACCATATAACCATATAACAATTACAGCACGGAACCAGGCCATCTTGGCCCTTCTAGTCCGTGCCGAACTCTTACTCTCACCTAGTCCCACAGACCTGCATTCAGCCCATAACCCTCCGGAATGGCTGACAGGCAGGAGGCAGCCAGTGGGAATAAAAGGGACCTTTTCTGGTCGGCTGCCAGTGACTAGTGGTGTTCCTCAGGGGTCAGTATTGGGACAGCTGCTTTTCAAGTTGTTTGTTAATGATAATGGAATTGCTGGCTTTATGACAAAGTTTGCGGATGATACGAAGACAGGTGGAGGTGTAAGTAGTGTTGAGGAAGCAATGCAATTGCAGCAGGACTAATTGGAAGAATGTGCAAAAAAGTGGCAGATAGAATACAGTGTTGGGAAGTATATGATAATACATTTTGGCAAAAGGAATAATAGTGCGGATGATTATCTAAATGGGGAGATGGTTCAAACGTTAGAGGGGCAGAGGGACTTTGGAGTACTTGTACAAGACTCCCAGAAGGTTAATTTACAAGTTGAGTTTTGGTAAAAAAAAGAGGCAAATGCAATTTTGTCATTCATTTCAAAGAGAATAGAATTTAAGTACAAGGAGATAATGCTGAGGCTTTATAAGAGATTGGTCAGGCCACGTTTGGAATATTGTCAACAATTTTGGCTCCATATCTCAGAAAGGATGTGTTGTTATTGGAGGGAGTCCAGAGGAGGTTCACAAGGATGATTCTGGGAATGAAGCGCTTAACATATCAGGAGTGTTCGGCAGCCTGTACTCATTGGAATTTAGAAGAATGCGTGGGAATCGCATTGTAACCTACCGAATACTGAAAGGATTAGATAGGGTGGATGTGGAGAGGATGTTTCCTCTGGTGGGGGTATCCAGAACTAGAGGGCACAATCTCAAAATTGAGGGGTAACCCTTTAGAACAGAGGAATTTTTTTATACAGGGAATAGTAGAAACATAGAACATAGAAAGCCTACAGCACAATACAGGCCCTTCGGCCCGCAAAGCTGTGCCAAACATGTCCTTACCTTAGAAATTACCTAGGGGTAACTCATAGCCCTCTATTTTTCTGAGCTTCATGTACCTGTCCCGGAGTCTCTTAAAAGGCCCTATCGTATCCACCTCCTCCACCGTCGTTGGCACCCCTTTCCACGCACTCACCACTCTCTGTGTAAAAAAAAACAACAACAACAACAAACAAACTTACCCCTGACATCTCTGTACCTACTTCCAAGCACCTTAAAACTATGCCCTCTCGTGCTAGCCGTTTCAGCCCTGGGAAAAAGCGACTGACTGTCCATACGATCAATGCCTCTCATCATCTTATACACCTGTATCAGGTCACCTCTCATTCTTCATCACTCCAAGGAAATAAGGCCGAGTTCACTCAACCTATTCTCATAAGGCATGCTGCCCAATCCAGGCAACGTCCTTATAAATCTCCTCTGCACCCTTTCTATGGTTTCCACATCCTTCCTATAGTAAGGCGATCAGAATTGAGCACAGTTCTCCAAGTGGGGTCTGACCAGGGTCCAATATTACTGCAACATTACCTCTCGACTCCTAAACTCAATCCCATGATTGATGAAGGCCAATGCACCGTACACTTTCTTAATCACAGAGTTAAGAAAGAAAGTGGTGAATTCTGTGGAATTCTCTGCCACAAGAAACAGTTGAGGCCAGTTCATTGGCTATATTTAAGAGGGAGTTAGATATGGCCTTTGTGGCTAAAGGGATCAGGGGGTATGGTGAGAAGGCAGGTACAGGGTTCTGAGTTGGATGATCAGCCATGATCATACTGAATAGCGCTGCAGGCTCAAAGGGCCAAATGGCCTACTCCTGCACCTATTTTCTATGTTTCTATGAGTCAACCTGCGCAGCAGCTTTGAGTGTCCTGTGGACTTGGACCCCAGGATCTCTCTGATCCTCCACACTGCCAAGAGTTTTACCATTAATACTATATTCTACCATCATATTTGACCGACCAAAATGAACCACCTCACACTTACCTGGGTTGAACTGCATTTGCTACTTCTCAGCCCAGTTTTGCATCCTATCAATGTCCCGCTGTAACCTTTGACAGCCCTCCACACTATTCACAACATGCCCAACCTTTGTGTCGTCAGCAAATTTACAAACCCATCCCTCCACTTTTTCATCCTGGTCATTTATAAAAATCACGAAGAGCTGAGGTCCCAGAATAAATCCCTGAGGCACACCACTGGTAACCGACCTCTATGCAGAATATGACCCATCTGCAATCACTTTTTGCCTTCTGGATCCACAAGGCAATGTCCCCTTGGATCCCATGCCTCTTTACTTTCTCAATAAGCCTTGCATGGGGTACCTTGTCAAATGCCTTTCTAAAATCCCTATACACTACATCTGCTGCTCTACCTTTATCAACGTGTTTAGTCACATGCTCAAAAAATTCAGTCAAGCTCGTAAGACACGACCTGCTGCCTTTCACAAAGCTCTGCTGACTATTCCTAATCATATTATGCCTCTCCAAATGTTCATAAATCCTGCCTCTCAGGATCTTCTCTATCAGCTTACCAATCACTGAAATAAGACTCACTGGTCTATAATTTCCTGGGCTATCTCTACTCCCTTTCTTGAATAATGGAACAACATCTGCAACCCTCCAATCCCATTGATGATGCAAAGATCATCGCCAGAGACTCAGCAATCTCCTCCCTTGCCTCCCACAGTAGACTGTGATACATCTTGTCCGGTCCTGGTGACTTATCCATCTTGATGCTTTCCAAAAGCTCCAGTACATCCTCTTTCTTAATATCTACATGCTCAACCTTTTCAGTCCGCTGTAAGTCATCCCTACAATCGCCAAGATCCTTTTCCGTAGTGAATACTGAAGCAAAGTATTCATTAAGTACCTCAGCTGTCTCCACCGGTTCCATACACACTTTTCCACTGTCACACTTGATTGGTCCTATTCTCTCACGTCTTATCCTCTTGCTCTTCACGTACTTGTAGAATGCCTTGGGGTTTTCCTTAATCCTGTCCGCCAAGGCCTTCTCATGGCCCCTTCTGGCTCTCCTAATTTCTTTTTTAAGCTCCTTCCTGCTAACCTTATAATCTTCTAGATCTCTATCGTTATCTAGTTTTTTGAACTTTTCGTAAGCTCTTCTTCCTGACTCGATTTACAACAGCCTTTGTACACCACGGTTCCTGTACCCTACCATCCTTTCCCTGTCTCATTGGAACATACCTCTGCAGAACTCCACGCAAGTATCCCCTGAACATTTGCTACGTTTCTTTCGTACAATTCCCTGAGAACGTTTGTTCCCAATTTATACTTCCAAGTTCCTGTCTGATAGCCTCATATTTCCCTTTACTCCAATTAAACACTTTCCTAACTTGTCTGTTCCTATCCCTCTCCAGTGCTATCGTAAAGGAGATAGAATTGTGATCACTATCTCCAAAATGCTCTCCCACTGAGAGATCTGACACCTGACCAGGTTCATTTCCCAATACCAGATCAAGTACAGCTTCTCCTCTTGTAGGCTTATCTACATATTGTGTCAAGAAACCTTCTTGAACACAGCTTAACAAAGTCCACCCCATCTAAACCCCTCGCTCTAGGGACATGCGAATCAATATTTAGGAAATTAAAATCTCCCACCACGACACCTTTCCAGAATCTGTCTGCTCCTCTATGTCCCTGTTACTATTGGGTGGTCTATAAAAAAGCACCCAGTAGAGTTATTGACCTCTTCCTGTTCCTAACTTCCACCCACAGAGACTCTGTAGACAAACACTACCTCTGATCAACAGTGCCACTCCCCCACCTCTTTCGCCTCCCTTGTCCTCTCCGAAACATCTGAAGTCTGGCAATCGAAGTAACCATTCCTGCTGTTGAGCCATCCAAGTCTCTGTAATGGCCACAACATCGTAGCTCCAAGTATTGATTCATGCTCTAAGCTCATCTGCTTTGTTCATAATACTCGTATTAAAATAGGCACATCTCAAACCATCGGTCTGAGCGCATCCCTTCTCTATCACCTGCCTATACTCCCTCTCGCACTGTCTCCAAGCTTTCTCTATTTGTGAGCCAACCTCCTCTTCCTCTGTCTCTTCAGTTTGGTTCCCACCCCCCAGCAATCCTAGTTTAATCTCTCCCCAATAGCCTTAGCAAACCTCCCTGCCAGGATATTGGTCCCCCCTGGGATTCAAGTGCAACCTATCCTTTTTGTACAGGTCACTCCTGCCCCAAAAGAGGTCCCAGTGATCCAGAAATCTGAATCCCTGCCCCCTGCTCCAATCCCTCAGCCACGCATTTGTCCTCCACCTCACTCTAGTCCTATACTCACTGTCACAGGGCACAGGCAGTAATTCCGAGATTACTACCTTTGTGGTCCTGCTTCTCAACTTCCTTCATAACTCCCTGTAGTCTGCTTTCAGGGCCTCCTCCCTTTTCCTGCCTATGTCATTGGTACTAATATGTACCGCAATCTCTGGCTGTTCTCCTTCCCACTTCAGGATATCGTGGACGCGATCAGAAACATCCCAGACCCTGGCCCCTGGGAGGCAATCTACCATCCGTGCTTCTTTTCTGTATCCACAGAATCGCCTGTCTGACCCCCCCCCCCCAACTATAGAGTCCCCTATCACTGCTACCATCCTCTTCCTTTCCCTCCTCTCCTGAGCCACAGGGACAGACCCTGTGCCAGATACGTGACTACTGTTGCTTCCTCCAGGTAGGCCGTTCTCTCCCCCCCCCCCCCCCAAAGTACTCAAGCAGGAGTACTTGTTGTTAAGGGGTACAGCCACAGGGGTGCTCGCCAGCCTCTGTGATTCCTACCCTTCCCTCTCCTGACTGTTACCCACTTATCTGTCCCTGCAGGCCCCAGTAAATCTGTGAAATGCTCTGCCACAGGCTGCGGTGGAGCCCAAGTCAGTGAATATACTTAAGGCAGAAGATAGTTTCCTTTTTGGTTAGGACATCAAAGGATATGGCGAGAAGCTGGTATATGAGGTCGAGTGGGATCCGGGTCAGCCGTGCTGGAATGGCAGAGCAGACTCGATGGGCTGAATGGCCTAAGTTTGCTCCTATGTTTTATGGTCTTATGAAAAGAGTTCATGATTACACGGAATATGAACAAAATATTAAAAGACTATTCTCGATTCCAAATACTTTGTGTTGGTTTCAACACACCGTTGAATAGTTAGGGTTTTACAATAATATATTTTATCTGTTTAATAGAATTGCTTTTCAGTGATTCAAAATTGTTATAGTGCTAATCTAAAGTGAAATCTGTGAATGTGTCTTGATGGCGATTTGCTTCAAAAAATATATCTATGAATTATTTGGTTGTATAGTTGATTTTTTTCTTTCAACAAAAAAGAAGTGGAATATTGCTATCTTCTGGAAGATTTAGGATTTATGATCAATTAATAATAGGATTAATGCAGCAGGCTGCATTGTATTGTGCCTGGACTGGCCTTTTCAAGATATGGAGGACTGAGTGAACCAACCTTCAAATAATGAATTACTGAACTGATTGGGTGGCTATTTTAAGTGGTTCAAATGTTGAGAGTTTTGTATACTGTGGTTTGTTTTCAAGGTTCTTCAGAAGTTAAGAAGGAGGAAAAAGCTTGTTGTTTGTGATCATTTACTAAGTGTCACAAGAACAAAGTACAAAGTACGAGGGAAAGAAGATGAAGGATGAAGAAGGGAGGAAGGGGGGAGGGCGCAAGGAGAGTAAGAAATGAAATTAGCGAACGGTAGCTGGTTTCTGTGTGGAACTGCTAGCAGTCATTCCACTCAATTCATCCATTTTTATTTTGAAGTTTCTGTTCACTTGTTAGTTCTCGAAGGCCTGAATGTTATAGTCTTAGGTAAATGTTCTTAACTGCTGTGATGCATGGTTTATCAGCAATAATCAGAATCAGGTTTATTATCACCGGCATGTGACGTGAAATTTGTTAACTTAGCAGCAGCAGTTCAATGCAATACATTCTCTAGCAAAGAAAAAAAAATAAAACATAATAAATAAACAAGTAAATCAATTACGTATCTTGAATAGATTTTTTAAAACTGTGCAAAAACTGAAATACTATATATTTTTTAAAAAAGTGAGTTAGTGTCCAAAACTTCATTGTCCATTTGGGAATCAGATGGCAGAGGGAAAGAAGCTGTTCCTGAATCACTGAGTGTGTGCCTTCAGACTTCTGTACCTCCTACCTGATGGTAACAGTGAGAAAAGGGTATGCCCTTGGTGCTGGAGGTCCTTAATAATGGACGCTGCCTTTCTGAGACGCCACTCCCTAAAGATGTCCTGGGTACTTTGTAGGACTTAGTAGGCTAGTGTCCAAGATGGAGCTGACTATATTTACAACCTTCTGCAGCTTCTTTCGGTCCTGTGCAGTAGCCCCTCCATACCAGACAGTGATGCAGCCTGTCAGAATAATAGAATAAAGTATCCTTATATATTGCTGTAATAATATCACCATACCCTATTTTGCATTTTTATGAAAGTTTGTACTAGTAATATAGATGATATTGCAATTTCTTGTGTTGGAAATAAATGTATTTAAACATTATATATAATCAGATTACCATTATGATTCTGTGTTAATTCTGTGAAGATGCATTATCTTGGTTAAGGCCTGAAGTGCTTCTATCAAGGACATGCTCCTTGGTCATAGTTTAAATACTTTTCTACTAATTTAAAGTTGTGGTGTTCTGCTTTCATTCATCTGAGGTAGTAGCTATATTTTTTTGAACACTGCATGTGCAAGCTTGAATTAGGAAGTCATCTAAGGTTTCTTCTTGTAGGTCAGCACTTCACCAGCCAATATCCCATCGTCCGCGGTTACTTCTTTGTGGAAACAAGGGATCTGGTCAAAGTTCACATCTTGCTCCTGCTTTGCTCCATTCACTTGAGAAATTCTCAGTGTACAGACTAGATTTGCCAGCGTTGTACTCTGTTAGTGCCAAAACACCAGAGGAGTCTTGTGCACAGGTGAGAATGACGGAAGAAAGAAAGCCTAGTCCATATGTTTCATATGTTTAAACTTCAGTCTTAGTGTTGAAAATCTCAAAGCGCTTTGTTTTTCTTTCTGCCTCCGCTTTTCTCCTTTCCTTAAAAATGAATTATATCCCCATCTACACCAATGTTCTCCCTTAATTGCTCATCCTCTTTAGATGTTCCGTGAGGCACGTCGGACAGTACCGAGTGTCGTTTATGTGCCTCATATTAGAGAGTGGTGGGATGCAATCAGTGATACGGTGAAAGCTACTTTCCTGACTCTGCTGCAGGACATACCACCATTTTCTCCTATTTTGATATTGGCTACCTCTGAAACAACATATGCTGAGCTACCAGATGAGGTAGGATATGAACTTCAACATCTACATTTAATATGTCCATTTGTGTGTTCAAAATCTTCTATCAATTAGTCTAAAGTAAAGAGATGGGAATTTCTTTTGTTGAGCTAGTTTAGACAAAGGTGGATAAGACTACAAAAATATTTCAAGCAACTATTATGTGACCTAATCCTGAGGGTCTGAATTTAATCCTTTGCTACTGAAGTATTAATGTTTTGCATTCTGAAAGTAACAGTATTTTCACACAACCTGAGTGTTTTCAAGCATCCGAGCCTATCTGATGCTGTGCATGTGATTAACATGCAAATAATGAGCAATATACTTGATTGTGATTATACTATGGTGCTATATTATCTATAATCATTGCAAGATTATAAATCAGCAGGTAGTATTCATTAGTTCCGGTTCATCTACTGAATACTACTGTCAGCGTTGTACAATCCAATTTCCTTAGGCACATCTAGTTTTCTTAGTTATTAAAATGAGTTACGGTCTTTTAACAAGTGTATGTTTAAAATGGTCAAGTGCATGAATTCCAAGTAAATGTCTTAACAAAATATATGTCCATGCAGTGATATATGTCCAACAAATGAGCATGAACAAAGTATACATTGCATCTGTCTCTGACTTACTGCTTGGTTTGACCTCCCTGTTCTTTTGTCCATAAGATGTAGGAGCAGAATTAGGTCATTTGGCCAATCAAGTCTGCTCTGCCATTCCATCATGGCTCATTTATTATCCGTCTCAACTCCATTCTCCTGCAGCCTTCTTGTAATCTTTGACGCCGTGACTAATCAAGAACCTATCAACTCTGCCTTAAATATACTAATGACTTGGCCTGTACAGCTGCCTGTGGCAATGTATTCCAGATTCTCCACTATCTGGCTAAAGAAATGTTTCATTTCTGTTCTAAATGGATGTCCCTCAATTCTGAGACTGCCTTCTGGTCCTAGACTCCCCCACTATAAGAAACACTTTCTCCAAACCCACTTTATCCGGACCTTTCAATATTCAATAGATTGTAATGAGATCCCCTCTCATTCTTATAAATTCCAGTGAGTACAAGTATAGAGCTATCAAGCACTCCTCATATGTTAACCCTTTTATTCCTAGGATCATTCCTGTGAACCTCCTCTGGACTCTCTCCATTGCCGGCATATCTTTTCGTAGATAAGGGGTCTAAAATTGCTCACTGCTGTCTGACCAATGCCTTATAAAGCCCCAACATTACATCCTTGCTATTGTATTCTAGTCCTCTCAAAATGAATGCTAACATTGAACAGTGCAACCTGCAAGTTAACTTTTAGGGAATCCTGCAAGAGGACTCCCAAGTCCCTCTGCACCTCTAATTTTTGAATTTTCTTCCCATTATTCCTTCTGGTAAAAGTGCATGACCATGCACTTATCCGCATTATATTCCATCTGCCACTTCTTTGCCCGTTCCCCCAGTCTACGTCCTTATGCAGATGCACTGCTGCTTCCACACTACCTGTGCCTCCACCTATGTTCATATTGTCTGCAAACTTGTCATGAAATATCCTTTGATTTATTAACATTGCAAATACTAATAAGCATATTTAAGCCTAAAGTTTGCTATGAGAATCTTTTTCTTTTGAAAATTAGGTTAAATGCATTTTTGAAATTAATTATGGAGAAGTTATAGATTTACAGAGACCTACTGAAGATGAGAGAACAAGATTCTTTGAAGACTTGATATTGAACCAAGCAGCAAAGCCTCCACCTACGAAGAAAAAGTCTGGTAAGAGCTAATGGTAAAGGAAAACAAATGATGTATTTATTAAGATGTCCAAATTAAATTTGATATAATAGATGTTAGTGCAATTAAATACAGGTTACAGGGTAGATGTAGTTTTTACTGAGTAGACTGTGTGTTGCATATTTTACTCAGTAATTATCAACACCAGCAGTTATTAATACCTTTTTGATATTAATGGGATCTTTCTGGGAAAAACATTTTTTATATTTATCAAATAATTTGTAATTTTTTTGTGTAAGCACCTTGGAATGTTTGGCAATCATGATTAACCTTGTGCTTTATTGCTTTGTCATTTTCAGTCCTTAACTTTTCTTTGATCATTGAAACTTGCTTCCAGTATTCTTGATTTTATTGTAAGTGTGATTACAATCAGCATCTGCTCTCAGTGTTCTTAGGTTTTTAGATTAGCAAATAAGCATAAATTGCATTTCACATACTCATCTATGAAACTTTACGCTGCATCATTTGCTCAGATTGGTTTCAGTATTTAACAAGTATTTATCAAGCATTCTTAATCAGAATGTATATTGTAATCAACACACATCAAAGTTGCTGGTGAACGCAGCAGGCCAGGCAGCATCTATAGGAAGAGGCGCAGTCGACGTTTCAGGCCGAGACCCTTCGTCAGACGAAGGGTCTCGGCCTGAAACGTCGACTGCGCCTCTTCCTATGGATGCTGCCTGGCCTGCTGCGTTCACCAGCAACTTTGATGTGTGTTGCTTGAATTTCCAGCATCTGCAGAATTCCTGTTGTTTGCGTATATTGTAATCCCTCTGTACCCCACTATATCCTCTGCAAAAAATAAATATTGGTGGTTTGGCAGTATTTTGTGTCTTTTTACATCCTGTTAAATCAACAAAAGCAGATCACCTTATCCTGGATATGACTGAGCTAGGTAAAAATATCTTCCACCAAAATGCTGAAGGAACTCAATAGGTCATACAGAATCTTCCTTTCCATAGATGCTTGTTGATCTGCTGAGTTGCTCCAGCATTTTGTATGTTATTCTGGATTCCAACATCTATAGAATTACCAACGAGTCAAGAGATTAACTTTTTGGGACAAAAATAAGTTGTTCTCAAAAGTTACCTTTCACTCTCACTGTTCAGTTACCTTTGGCAGTTAATGTTATCAAAGTTTCTCCATTCTGCAAGAGACTGGTACCCAAATTACAGTTTTGGCTGTTCACTAGCCTGACAAGCAAAATTAACTTTATTCAAAAGATGCTAGTATCGAGATGGGCAGAAAGTTGAATTGTTTTGGTTGTATGAGTCCTGAGATCTAACCATACCGCTAACTCTATGCATTTATGTACTTTTGTATGGAAGCCTCAATGTTTTACTTTGATACTGAATCAAATAACCTGAGGAATCTTAGCAGGAGCCATAGTGATAACCAGGATAACCATTGTTAGAAGCAACTTTTGTTTTTTTCCCCCAAATCAAATCTGGGTTAGCTTCTGTTGACAGTACCACATAGTTCTAAAAGGTGGGAACCAAGCATGCTGCAAACTTCATTTCACAGTTCTGACCAATTGTTCAAGTGAAGCAACAATGTGGCTGTACCTGAAAATTTATCTTGGATTTAATTATTGGGTTTGTAGTTATCAAAATGCAATATAATCATTTTCAGTTCTCCTTAATACCCAAGAATTTTATGTAAAATTTATCATTTATAACCTGGTACTAATAGCCAATTATCTCTTATCAATTATATTGATTTTTATTCTTTTGGAATGTTTACAAATCGTAAAGGGGGTGGGTTATCTCATACTCATTAGCCTGGATGCAGCCCTAGCTGAAGGTGCTGGCAATGACTCAAAGGACAGGACAATCAAGGCAAATTAGATGGTTTCTAAATTCAAGTCCCATTCATTAGAACGGGATGACTTGAGCACAAAATCTTGTTTGATATTCTTAATACAGTGCTGCATTGTCAGAGGTCTTGGCTTTGAAGAAATATGATAGACAGAGTCTCTGAGAAAAAGGTTACTTTCCCAGTGATAAAAAAAAATTCATGACATTGTTTTGAAACAGGGTAGGGAGATACTTCCCTAAAGTTCGTGCCAATATCCTTCAAATAATATTTCGAAAATGAATTGTATTGTCGTTACCACAGTTGTTTATGGATGCCTGCTGGGTGCAAATTGCGTATTTTTTTAGTGGTTGCACTTCAGAATTACTTAATTTATGAAGTGTTTTCAGATCAGTCATGAAATGCAAGTCTGCAAATTTCTTTCAGTCTTACACCCAAATGTGATATTGTAAATTTTCCTCTAGAGCAGGAGTTCCCAACCTTTTTTATGCCATGGAACCCTTCCATTAATCAAGGAGTCAGTGGACCACGTGTTGGGAACCCCTGCTCGAGAGAATCACTCATCAGATGGAGTTTTATTAATTAAACTACGTACTTTTTTTCAGCTTTGCTTGCCTTGGAAGTCCTTCCACCTGCATTGCCTCCTCCACCAAGACAATTATCAGAGGAGGAACAAAAACGAATGGAAGAACAAGAGGAAAATACCTTTCGGGAACTTCGGCTATTTCTCAGGGATATTACCAAAAGACTTGCCACTGACAAACGATTTAATATCTTTAGTAAACCTGTGGATATTGAAGAGGTATATTAATAGCAGTTATCAATGAAGAATTTTAAAAGCTGATAAGGTTTTTGATTAGGTACCCTTTTGGTAATTCTTGCTGCTAAGATTCTTGGGAGTGTAATGATGAAATGTATATGGCTTGATCATTGCAACTTGGCGTAATTGCACGTAGGGGATGACACAAACATCGCATCAAAGGTGAGGTGGGGATCTAAATTAAGAGGGAGAGGCATGCAATACGTTGAAGAGAATCATCTTAGCTGAGCTGAAAAGTAATAGCTATAACCATTCGAAGGATGGCAAGCATTCAGTTTAAAGGGTAATAAATCACAGAGGTAAAATTAATAGTGGAGTAGTCTTGAGATATAATATATATATATATCTCCCCTAGTCAGAAACACATTGATATTATTGTCATAAGAGAAATTACTGTTGGAAATGTTTAAAATTTATATATGTTGATCTTTGATTTTGAGCACTGTTTTCTTTTAAAAAAAAATGTAGGTTTCTGACTATCTCGAGGTCATCCTACAACCTATGGATTTATCAACCATGATGATGAAAATTGATAACCACAAGTATGAAACAGTGAAGGATTTCCTGATAGATATTAACCTCATCTGTAGCAATGCTCTTGAATACAATCCTGATAAAGTTCCTGGAGGTAAGTTGGAATTTAAAACACCTAAGCAGTGATTTTGTGGCTATCTATCAAGCTAATTGTGACTAAATTAACTAAATGCAGTTTCTGAATTACGTCTCAAGTCTCTTGACACAACAATAAGCAAGCAAACATTATGCGTTTACATTGTTCTGAAGTTGCTGATAAAAGTCTACCAACCATCAGAATGTTGAAAACGTGGGAGCACAGTGTAACCCTCAAACTAGATTCAGATTTATTGTACTGTCAGAATTGTGAATTTTGCTCTGTGAGATTGAATTGAATAGTCAAAATTCCTTTTAGATAAAGATGTATGATCTTAATACTCTCATTTGGCATCTATTGGTATGAAACTCACATAGTTCAACATAGCTGGGTTAGTGAGGCAGCAAGTACCGCATCGGGGATTGCATTATGAGATTGAGATTTGTGTTCATTTCTGTCAGAAAAGGAGGAGGAGTTTCTATTTTTTTTCTTATTGGGAGTTTTTTGGAGTTGGGAAAACCGTACAGAAACAAGCTCTACAAATCAGCAAATCCTTGCTGGCCTTCAAACACCCACTTTTATGCTAATCATATCCTAACCCAATTTATATTCCCCGGTCCGAACTCTGTCTGTCTGTCACTCATTCCCACACACACACACGCATGCTCACAAACGCATGCATAGATTTCTCCTGATTGAGTGGTCTTAACGATTTTGGGGTAATTTGCAGTAGTCAATTAAACTATAGACTTGTGCATTTTTTGCATGTGAGAGAAAACCTGGAGGAATCCTTCATGGTCACAGACTTGCATTTTCCTATTGTCTTATTATCCTTTTGATAATAATCTAAAATGAAAATTATTTTATTACCTAGCACAAATGTTGTTGCCTTGACCACATAAATTCATTTTGAAATAACCAAAGTAGACTATAAAATTCAATTAAATTCCATTTTTGAATAGACTTTACCTTTTTGGATAATACTTTGTCACTTTTAAAAAATAAAATCAAAATAATACAGATGCCAGAAACCTGAAAAAAAACCAACATATTGCTGAAAATGCCTAGAAATCAGGTAGCATCTGTGGAGAGAAACAGTTAATGGTCCAGATTTCACAAAATAATGATGGTAAAACTATCAACCTTCACATTACTCCATGTGACTGACAGCAACTTCAGAGCTATTTATGGGCGGACTACTTCACGCCGCCCCACGTGATGCTTCTTTTACATCCTTAGGCCCTTCAACGCGCAGGGCCTTGATGCGGAGGATCCTGTCAACTTTTTCCCTCACAAGTTCCTGCTGAAAGGATCATTGAAGGTAAGTTTGTATCTTTTTATTGAACTCAGCAGTGAGTGGAGTTGGTTCACCACTGTGTAAAGTCTAGCCAATTGTTTCAGCTGATGACCTTTCATCAGATATGTTCTGATGAAAGATTATTGGCATGAAACAGCACTATGGTTTCTCTCTCCACAGATGTTGCCAGACAGTATTCCGAATATATATAACTTCATTTTACATTATTTCATTTTGCCCAGTTTGCTGAAGTATGACCCAAAAGCCTTTAAATATCTTGTTGATTTCATTAAAACATTGCCATTGACACCTCTTCTCTTGGTCTAAGTAAGAAAGAACATTTGATGTTTCTATAAATCTTCAAGTGACATTCATTAAATGATACATACACATTCAGTTACTATGAGAATAGGTTACGTTATTGGCTTGCTTGTTTGTAATAGTTAATTTGAAACTGGAATTTCTTAATATAAGATTCCACCCATAATTTATGTAATCAAAATGTAGAAATTTCATGTCACGTTGATTGTTTGAAGATGCAGTTCATCATGCAATCATCTGAATGTATGATTTTGTGGAGTCAAATTAAATTATTTTCTCTATGTCAATCTGCCTCTCAATTTTTTTTTCTTCTGTCTCCACAATATACTTTGACAGAAGAAGGATGTTGGATAATCAGAATATTTGTCATTGAGCTCAAATCTGTGTAAAGGACTATTACACATGAGCAAGCCAATAAGGTAACCTGTTCTCACAGTAACTAGATGCATAGAGAGACTATGAGAACTACTTAATTCCAAACAAGAATGTTAATAACGTAGTGTATTTTGTGCCAGTGTAACTGTTTGGTGTTTCTTTTCATAGATCGCATGATTCGGCACAGAGCCTGCACACTCAAGGATACTGCACATGCGATGATAGCTGCTGAGCTGGATCCTGAGTTTAACAAACTCTGTGAAGATATCAAAGAGTCCAGGAGAAAGCGAAGTGAGTAGCTGCTGAAACTAATAATGACTATGATAAAGCAAAATGGATTTTGCAGTTTTCTATGTTATCTTGCTTGAATGCTGCAACATACTGTACTATTTCCTCCAAAGTACAGAGCATATAGTGGATTTAATGTAAACAAGAGACGATAGGTGCAAGAGTAGGCCATTCGGCCCTTCAAGCCAGCACCGCCATTCACTTTGATCATGGCTGATCATCCACAATCAGTGTCCAGTTCCTGCCTTATCCCCATAACCTTTGATTCCGCTATCTTTAAGAGCTCTATCCATCTCTTTCTTGAAAGCATCCAGAGACTTGGCCTCCACAGCCTTCTGGGGCAGAGCATTCCATATATCCACCACTCTCTGGGTGAAAAAGTTTTTCCTCAACTCCGTTCTAAATGGCCTACCCCTAGTTCTTAAACTGTGGCCGTGAGCTGTGAGAGTGATTTTAAACTGATCAGACTACATAGTGCAGGGGTCCCCAACCTTCTTTGCACCGCAGACCAGTTTAATATTGACAATATTCTTGCGGACCGGCCCGACTGGATGGGGGTGTTCAAGTAGGGTTAAACTCACCTCAACGTGTCTTTTACAATTAGGGTTGCCAACTTTCTCACTCCCAAATAAGGGACAAAAGTAGCAGTCGAATACGGGACACTTGTGTTTACCCCGAGAAAGACTACCTGAAGCCTTGCCCTGCGCATGCGTGTACATGCCGATTTTTTTTTTCTACAAATCAGTTTTGGTTTAATCTTCCCGACTCTGTTAAGTGAAACTACACTGTACATACATTATTTCTACTTTATATAGGCTGTGTATTTATCATATAATTCCTGCTTTTATTATATGTTAGTGTTATTTTAGGTTTTATGTGTTATTTGGTATGATTTGGTAGGTTATTTTTTGGGTCTGGGAACGCTCAAAAATTTTTCCCATGTAAATTAATGGTAATTGCTTCTTCACTTTACACTATTTCCACTTACGAATGGTTTCATAGGAACGCTGTACCTTAGTGGAGGAAATACAGGACAAGGGTGGTCCCATATGGGACAAACCAATTTCGCCCAATATACGGGATGTCCCGGCAAATATGGGACAGTTGGCAACCCTATGTTCAAGTTCAACAGTGCGTGACAGGGAATGAGGAAAGGAGCAGCTGACTCATATCTTTTCCTCGTGGCCTGGTAGCACATGCTTTGCGGCCCGCTGGGTTGGGGACCGCTGACGTAGTGCACCTCCCACATTACAGAAAGGTTGTGTTCCCAGACCCCCCCCCCCCCCCCCCGGTATTGATGTTTCAAAGGAGATGCTGGAAATCCAAGCAACACACAGAAGTGCTGGAGGAACTCAGCAGGCCAGGCAGCCTCTGTGGGGAAAAAAAGTATAGTCGACGTTTTAGGGCTGCGGTCCTTCAGCAGGACTGTAGAAAGAAAGATGAGGAATTGATTGAACAGGTGGGGGAGGGGAGAGAGAAACACAAGGTGATGGGTGAAACCAAGAGAGGCTTTTCATACTAGAACGAAGGAGATGTCCTTGTTTTTCAAAGAAAAGGGCTTCCATTCCTCCACCATCAACGCCGCCCTCAACTGCATCTCTTCCATTTCATACATGTGTGCTCTTACCCCATCCTCCCACCACGCTGCTAGGGATAGGGTTCCTCTTGTTCTCACCTACTACCCCACCAGCTTCTGCGTCCAGCACATAATTTTTCGAAACTTCAGCCATCTCCAGTGGGATCCCACCACCAAACACATCTTTCCCTCCCCCACCCCCCAACTTCCTGCTTTCTGCAGCAATCACTCCCTATGTGACTCCCTTATCCATTCATCCCTCCCTAGTGATCATCCTCTTGGCAAATATCCATGCAAGCAGAACAAGTGCTACACCTGCCCCTATACCAGAGTATAGTTGGAAAGAGGACATGAGAGAATCTCGGTTTCCAGGTATTTTCTGTCCAGTACCTTCTAGGTAATACTAGTCAAGCTTTTGGAAGCAGTTCTCATAAGTGTCAGCAGGTTATTGCTGGGAGCCTTGGAGATGATGGCCACCTCAACCAGGATGTATCAGTAGTGGAGAGATTGTCTTTTTATTGTGGAGGATGAAGAGTGAATAAAGTAGCTAGCTGTGTTCAGATGAGGAATAGCTAACTCCTTATGTTGGAATTGCTCTTGCTCTGCAAAATAGAGGGTATTCTGTTACTTCTGACATCCTTTATAAATGGTGGTAAAGCCTTCAGAAGTAGAAGTAAGGTACTGCAAATTCAAAGTAAATTTATTATCTAAGTATGTATATGTTACCACATGCTACCTTGAGATTCATTTTCCTGCAGGCTTTTACAGAGAAAAAAACACAATAGAATTTTACAAAAAACTATGCATAATCAAAAAAGACTGATAAACAACCAATGTGCAAAAGAATATAAGAGTCCTTGTAGGTTGTAGAATCAGTTCAGAATAGTGGTGAATGAGGTTATTTATGCTGATTCAGGAGCCTGATGGTTTTAGGGCTATATCTGTTCCTGAACTTGGTACTGTGGGTGGGACCTAAGGCTTCTATACCTCCTTCCTGATTGCAGTGGCAAGAACAATGCATGGTTAGGATATTGTGGGGGGGGGGTTGGGGGGTGGGGGTGGTCATCGATGATGGATGCTGCTTTCTTGTGGCATTGCCCCATGTAAATATACTCACTGGTGTGGAGGGCTTTGTCAGTGATGGTCTGGACTGTATCCTCCCCGTTCTGTAGCTTTTTCCATTTCTGGGCATTAGTGTTTCTATACTAAGCTGTGGTGCAACTAGTTAGGATATTCTCCAGTGTGCATCTATATAAGTTTGTCAAAGTCTTTGGTGACATGCCAAATCTAAACAAAATCTGCCTTCTTTGTGTTGGTTCCAATACAGATTCTCTGATATGTTAACGCCAAAGAATTTAAAGCTACTGACTATCTCTACTTTCATTACCCTGGTGAGGACCATCTCATGGGCCTCCAGCGTCTTCCTCCTGTAATTGATAATGAGCTCTTTATGAGAGGTAGTTGTGGCACCATTCAACCGAATTTTCAATTTCTCATTCATATACCAATTTTTGATTCAGCCAATAACTGTGGTGTCATCAGCAAACTTAAGTACAGCATTGAGCTGTACTGCGATTCTCAATCATATGAATAGAGCAGACAATTGCTGCATTTGTTGCCAGAGTGTTTGTGGTTGGCACATTTAGTCCATTTCAATTTCTGTTGACTTTTTGCCCCAGCATTATTGTTTGTCTGGACTTGGTGGAAGGTTGTGCTTTTTGAGTGTCATGTCCAGAGAAGAAGGCTCAGCCCTGTTCTGAGTGAAATGCTTAGTGTTTTGACAGGCCTGTCAGCTACCTTGTTTGTAGTGATCAGTCCTGGTCTGCACGTATCTTAATTTATTTGGGTGCAGACTGATTCATTTTATAAGAAACGTAAGAAATAGGAGCAGGAGTAGACCATCTGGGCCATCGAGCCTGTTCCGTCATTCAATAAGATCATGGCTGATCTGACCATGGACTCATCTCCACATACCTACCTTTATCTCATAACCCTTAATACCCCTACTATGCAAAAACCTTATCCAACCTTGTCTTAAATATACTTACTGAGGTAGCCTCCACTGCTTCATTGGGCTGATAAGTCCAACAATTTACCACTCTTTGGGAAAAGTACAGTCGGCCCTCCTTATCCACAAGGGATTGGTTCCGGGACCCCTCACGGATACCAAAAAACGCGGATGCTCAAGTCCCTTATTCAACCTTTCTAAATGCGGTGGACCTTACGGCCCAGCGGAACCCCGGACCTTATTTAACCTGTTTCAGTGCGGTGGACATTAGGACCCGGGGGCGGAGCTCTGAATCCGCAGTGTTCTGTTCACGAAAATAATCATGATCACGATTGAAAATAAAGTGGAAATAATAAAGCGATCAGAAGGAGGTGAAACACCATTGGTCATTGGAAAAGTGTTAGGCTAGAGTCGGTCACCGATCGGAACAATTTTAAAGGATGAAGTGAGAAATGGCCTGCCCCGATGGAAGCTACAATTATTACTGAGCAACGCAGTGGTTTAATTATTGGGTTTTGGGGTTTTGGGTTTTTGGTCCTTCAGATCAACCCGGCAGGGATGGAGAGCGCGCTCGGGAGCGGTCTGCCACTGGCTCGAACTCGGGAACTTCTGTTCCCGACCCAGCGCTGAAACATACGTTTCTTAAGTGTTTTATATGCGTAGGAAGGTAAAATATATACTACATACTAAGACAAACGTTTGACTAACTGACACTAAATAATACCGTATGTACCTGTTCTAACTTGCTTAGTAAGAGAACTTCTGTTTTCTTTTTTTCAATCCCGATCCACGATAACCTACGCACATCCTCCCACATACTTTAAATCATCTCTAGATTACTTATAATACCTAATACAATGTAAATGCCATGTAAAATAATTGTTATTGTAATAATGACAAGGAAAAAAATATAATGCAGGGAATAATGACAAGGAAAAAAAAATCTGTACATGCTCGAACAACAACTGCTGGGAGAGCACTTTCGGGTTTTCTCGATTCGCAGTTGGTTGAATTTGCGCGTGCGGAGCTTGCGGATAAGGAGGGCTGACTGTAGTTCCTCCTCATCTTGGTCCTAAATGGGGTAGGGAGAAATATGCTATTTGGTAGGTACTTGGGAACATAAATTGGGAGCAGATATTCTCAGGCCAGTGCATGGCAGAAATGTGGCAAATGTTCAGGGAACATTTTCATGGCGTTCTGCATAGGTATGTTTTATTGAGGCAGGGAAAAGATGGTAAAGTAAAAGAATCTTGGTGTACAAAGGATGTAGAAAATTTAGTTAAGAAGAAGACAAAAGTTTAAGCAAAGTTCAAGAAACCAGGTTCTGTTAGAGCTCTAGAAAATTACAGGGGTGCCAGGAAGGAGCTCAAGAATGAAATTAGGAGAACTAGAAGGGGACATGAGAAGGCCTTGGTGAGCAGGATTAAGGAAAACCTCAAAGCATTCTGTAAATATATGAAGAGCAAGAGGATTAACTGTGTGACAATAGGACCAATCAGGTGTAATAGTGGAAATGTGCATGGAGCTGGAGGACATAGCAGAGGTACTTCAGTATTCACCAGTGAAAAGGACATTGGCAATTGTGAGGTTGACTTACAGTGGACTGAAACACTTTAGTTTATAGACATTAAGAAAAAGAATGTTCTGGAGCTGTTGAAAGGTATTAAGTTAGATAAGTCGCTGGGACCGATGAGAGATACTCCAGGTTACTGTGGGAAGCGAGGGTGGAGATTGCTGAACCTCTGGCGATGATCTTTGCATCATCAATAGGGACAGAAGTACCGATGACTGGAAGGGTGTGGATACTAAAAGGAGAGCGCAGAGGAGATTTACAAGGATGTTGCCTGGATTGGAAAGCATAGGTTGAGTGAACTTGGTCTTTTCTTCTTGGAGCGATGGAATATAAGGAGTGACATGATAGAGGTGTATAAGATGATAAGACGCATTGATCATGTGGATCACTAGAGGCTTTTTCCCAGTGCTGAAATGGCTGACATGAGGGGGCTTAATTTTAAGGTGCTCAGAAGTAGGTACGAGGGGAATATCAGAGGTATGTTTTTTTACACAGAGAGAGGTGGGGGTGTGGAATGCAGTGCCAGCAACAGTGGTAGAGGCGGATACAATAGGGTCTTTTAAGAGACTCAGGTACATGGAGCTTAGAAAAATAGAGGGCTATGCAGTAGGGTAATTCTAGGCAGTTTCTAGAGTAGGTTATATGGTTGGCACAACATTGTGGGCTGAGGGGCCTGTAATGTCCTGTAGATTTCTATGATTCTAAATTGGGGAAAGGCTAATTTTGATGGTATCAGAAATAATCTGGCAAGTGTTGGGTGGGACAGGCTGTTTTCTGGCAAAGGTGTACTTGGAAAGTAGAAGGTTGTCATAATAAAAGGTAAAGATAACAGGTGTAGGGAACCTTGGTTTACAAGAGATATTGAGGCTCTGGTTAAGAGAAAAAAGGAGGTGCATAGCAGATATAGCCAAGTAGGAACAATTGAGATGCTATTGTACCTCAACAATTGAGGTACAAGAAATGCAAGAGAACACTTCAGAAAGAAATCAGGGAGGTTAAAAGAAGGCATGAAGTTGCTCTAGCAGACAGTGTGAAGGAAATTCCTAAGGGATTGTACAGGTATGTTTGGAGCAAGAGGATTGCAAGGGACAAAATTGGTCCTCTGGTCAACCAGAATGGAGCCAAACCAGATGGGGGAGATCTTACATGAATTCTTCGCAGCTATATTTACTCGGGGCGGATATAGAGACTACAGAGGTAAGGCGATACGGCATAAATTTCATGGACCGTGTACATATTACAGAGAAGAAAGTGTTTTCTATCCTGAGGCAAATCAGCGTGGAAAAATCCCCAGAGCCTGACAAGGTGTTCCCTTGAACCCTATGCGAGGCAAGTGCAGAAATTGCCAGGACTCTAGCAGAGATATTTAAAATGCCCTTAGCAACTGGAGAGGTACCAGAGGATTGGAGGATAGCCAATGTCGTTCCGTTGTTTTAAAAAAAACTCTAAACATACATCATATAACCATATAACAATTACAGCACGGAAACAGGCCATCTTGGCCCTTCTAGTCCATGCCGAACGCTTACCTCACCTAGTCCCGGCCACATCAGGCAATTAAAAGCTGGTGAGTCTGACATCAGTTGTGGGAAAGTTATTGGAAGGTATTCTAAGGCACTGGATATGTAAGTATTTGGATGGACATGGACTGATTAAGGTTAGTCAGCATGGCTTTGTGTGTGGTAGGTTATGTCTAACCAATCCTGTAGAGTTTTTCCAAGGAAGTTGCTAGGAAAGTGGACAAAGGGAAGGTAGTGGGTGTTTTCTACATGGACTTTTGTCAGGCATTTCACAAGGTCCCGCATTGGAGGCTGGTCAAGAAGGTTCCATCACTTGACACTTAAGATCAGGTACTAAATTAGATTAGGCATTGGCTTTGTGGAAGAAGCCAGAAAGTGATATTAGAGTGTTGCCTCTTTGACTGGAAGCCTGTGACTAATGGAGTGCTGCAGGGATCAGTGCTGTGTCCTTCTGTTGTTTGTCATCTAGATCAATGATCTTGATGATAGTATGGTTAAATTGATCAGCAAATTTGCAGACGGCATCAAGATTGGTGGTATAGCAGACAGTGAGGAAGGCCCTCATTGCTTGCATAGGGATCTGCATCAGCTGGAAAAATGGGCTGAAAAATGGCAGATGGAATTTAATGCAGACAATTGCAAGGTTTTGCACTTTGGTAGGACCAATCAGCATAGGACTTACACTGTGAACAGCTGGGCACTGGGGAGTGTGGTAGGACATAGGGACTTGGGAATACAGGTCCATAATTTGTTGAAAGTGGCAACACAGGTAGATAGGGTCATAAAGAAATCTTTGTTGGCCTTCATAAATCTAAGTATTGAGTACAGGAGATGGAATGTTATGTTGAAGTTGTGTAAGATGTTGTTGAGGTCTAATTTGGAGTATTGTGTGCAGATTTGGTCACCTACCTACAGGAAAGATGTAAATAAGGATGAAAGAGTGCAGAGAAAATTCACATGGATGTTGCTGGATTTAGAGGTCCTGAGTTATAGGTTAGAACTGTATTCTTTAGAACATAGAAGATTGAGAGGAGATTTGATAAAGTTATACAAAATTATGAGAGATATAGATAAGGTAAATGTAAGCAGGCTTTTTCCACTGCGGTTAGGTGGGTCTACAATCAGAGATCATGGGTTAAGGATGAAAGGTGAGGGGAAACTTCTTCAATCAGAATGTTGTGAAAGTGTGAAATGATCTGGTAGCACAAGTGGTGACGTGTGCTTGATCTTAGCGTTTAAGAGAAGTTTGGATAGGTACATGAATAGTAGGTATATAGAGGGCTATGGTCCCAGTGCACGTCGATTGGAGTAGGCAATTTAAATGGTTTCAGCTTGGACTAGATGGGCTGAAGAGCCTGTTTCTGTGCTGTACCTCTCCATGACTCTATGGAAAAAAAATACTGGAAGGAGAAATCACTGTTCATGCCATCTGGTTGGAGGCATCTGTTCCAGATTGAGATACTTTGCCTTCAACTTCTACCCTGTCCTTAAATAGACTTAGTTCATTTCCAACACCTCCCTACCCTTTCTCGATCTCTCTGTCTTCATTGCTGGATACAAGCTGTCTAATGACATATTTTATCAACCTACGGATTCCCACATACAGGCTGATGGGATAAGCATCATGGTCAATGCAGACATAGTGAGGTGAATGGCCTCTTCCTGAGCTGTACATTGCTATGTTTTATATGCTCCAAAATTATAAATGCACACATTTTGAAATATGACAAGCTAGATATATAGATAGAATCGGGAAAATTTAGTGTTTGTGGTGCATAAGGTTTGTTGAGCAGTGATTATGTCCTGGGAAATCTTTTTTAAAAGGACCATGTTGCACCTTGTACAGCAAAGGATAACATTGTCAGAATTTACTGTCTGTCATAAGAATAGTTCATAAATACCTGAAGATTTCATTAGTTTATTGATCCTGCTGATTATGCAAGGGGATGTTTGAAAAGGTGGTTCCCATCTTCAGTGATTTCTGGATTTCCATAATTCAAGGGATGCGTGCATTTAAAAATTTGTTGTCATGTCAAACGGTAACAGCTTTGTGATCAATACAACAAAGTTAGGGTCAGTGTTGTTCTGCCCCATGGATTAATGCTCGCTTGTTGCTGGATTAGGTCCAGCAATGGCGTTTAGAGAAAACTGCACTGTTCAATATTTTGTTTGTTTATGAACCCTAATTTTTTCCTGCAATCTATTGAATTTTGTTTTGACTGATAAACTCCTTAAATTATCATTCTTCATCTACTTTTCTAACTGTTTTACATGTTTGTTGCATTCAAGTTTCTGGTTCTTCACTTGAAACCTGTTGTATATTTGTATTCATTGTGCTTTTATTTGCTGCTGTTTATTCCAGCTTTTTGAGGGATAAAGTATTTCTCAATTATGTTGCATAATATTTTTAATCTTATTTGTAACTTTGAAAGTGAATAAAAACATATTAATTTTCTGGAATATAGGCACAGATAAAATTTATTACCTATTCTTGATTGTCCTTGAGAAGATGGTGGTGAACTGGCTACTTGGATTTGCTGCAGTTATTTTCATCAAAATATTCCTGTCGTTTTTGAGTTGCAATTCCAGAGTTTAGATGATACTGCAGTGGGTTTATATTTCAGTGACCTGACAAGCAACCTGCAGATGATGATGCTGTTATAGCTATAGTCCACCTTATTTTGTTTTAAGCACTTCTTGTATGCTTTAACAAACCATAATTAATATTTTGATCACCAGTATCCTCTGCAGATCCTTCTATTATATGTACTCAATGCACTTAATTGTTCTTATTCCATTTTATTAGCTTTGGCTACAATTACACAGACTTAATATCCTGTGTTTAAGTACCTGTTGCTTTGATCATATTGAATATGTTTCTTTTCCACTCTTCATTTGCCAAGATGAAATTCAGCTGCAGCATTTCCAATTTTGTGTTTTGAACGTCTGCCATTTTTCCTTGTAGACTTGTTCTCAGGAGCCTTCATTTGATTTTATCCCGTTCAGTATCTGATCTTTAAAAGTTTAAGCATCAAGCATTATTGCACTTTCAATAAGCCCTCATGTTTGTTTGTTTGATTGATAATTAGTTCACCTGTTGCTTCCTAGTTTGAATTGAATTTGCTTCACCTATTTTTTTTCAGGGAAACTAGTCTTTAAAAATCCTGTTGTAACTAATCAGCACTATCTATATACTACTAAAACACTCATGCTCTGTTTGTGACCTCCAATTAGCGCAAACGGTGCATTACAGTGACACGTTTTTTTTGCTAAATCGATTAAAATGTGCTAACTTACAGAATGCAGGCAAAGTTCAGGGTTATATATTCATGTAAAATTGTTCATTCGCCAAAAATCAACAGGCTGGCTTTCACCCGAGTCCCAATCGGCCTTCATGGAAATCGGGACGCGACAGCCCGACGCATGCGCACGGTCAGCCTCAGCAGCGACACCTACCAGAGCAAAAGGGCAGGGCAGCTCTATTTCGAGGGGTCACATTCTGCTAATCACCATCAGCATGTGCAGGATTGGGACAGATCTAACTGCCACCCATCAATGAGAGATAATTAAATCTTATTGTAATGACGTACTTTGAGACACCCATAAAACCCTTTGCTGCAGTCAAAGGACAGCGGTGACTATATCACATCCATTTAGGAGAGTGCCAACCACATCATCAAGAATAATCAACATACTTTGGTGTTAGTGCTTCGTATCTTCTATCCAGCATTAGGGTGAAAAAAAAATGGTCAGCCTAATTATGCCACGTGGAAAGGGAAGGGGGTCATTATGGTAAAGAGATGATGCCAAACATCATCGGGAAGTGGTAAGGAGAGGGAGAGAACAAGAATCGGATGAGGCCAGGGCCGCACGACTCCAGGATCAAAGAGTCAGGACAAAAAAAGATGAGAGAAGAAAAGACAGAGGAGAGGCATGCATGTCTCCAGAATGACAAAAACAGGCACAGAAGGAGGAGAGGGGAAGAGACAAAGGAGCTGAGAAATGCACGTCTCCAGGATCAGAGACAAAGAACAAATAGCAGAAGAGATGAAGAGACAGGGAATGAAAGGATTGCACGTCTCCAGAATGACAACGAGAAGCACAAGGGTGGCAGATAAACCAGAAATGATGCCATCAAAAGTGTCCTTCGTTAAATGAGGAGGAGCTATATTTGCTTTGCTACGTGTCGTTCTTATTTAATAAACTGAGGTTTTCTACTTCAGTTTCCAAAGCAAAGCGATACCAATAGCATTCAGGAAAATTTAATGTTCATTCTGGTCACATCAGACTGCACTACCCTTCACTGAAAGGGTGCCCCAACGGGTCACCCTGTTGTCTAGTCTGTAATAAACTGTAGCAATAAACCTAGTTAGTTCATTTTTAAACACTGTTCGGTTAATTCTTAAGGACATTTAAACCTCTTTTAAATAATGGTTGCTGGAAAAATTAATGTAGATTGAGACTGATGTTTTGTTATTAAGAAATTTTCCTGCAGTATTGTGAACTATATTTACTGTGTGCAGATTTAGCAGCAGCAGCCGCAACAGCAGCAGTAAATCAGACAAATCACAGTTCAGAAGCAAATAGAGATGTGGCTCAAGACTCAACTCGGAATTTAGAAGCAACTACCCCAAATGGGGAATGCAGGCATGCAAGTAAGTTTGAATATTCAACATTGTGTCAATAAATAGATCACATGCAAAAATTTTTATTTGTAAATATGAAATACAATGCATTTAATATATTTTGTAAATATTTTTGTACTATTGCTTTAAAGATAATGAGCGTTTTACCATTAAGTTGCATTAGCCCAGAATTTTTTTATTAGGCCTCAGAGATTTGGGATTTAATGTTGAATTTTGAAAAATGGCCTCAGAGAGTTTCCCTACATTTTCAAGCCTGAAGTTTGACTCTCCTTGAGATGCGTCTTGCGTTAAAACCAGGCCAAACTTGTGTTTTGGCTTAAACTGTCAAATTGGCCAATGTAGTTGATCTTTAATATTCCAAAGAACGGCAATAAAATTGTCTTCAAAGGAATAACTTACGGCAGGTGTTACTTCGTTGCAATTTCAACTCGTTAAGTCTAAAGTTAGAATCTTTGAAAAGGAAGTTGCCTTTTGAGTTTAAGTATTTCTTTCTTTAACATATAGTTTCTATAGAATGTTTTCAAATTGGTAAGATGCATGGTTTTCCCCGGTATTCACTGTAAGTCTTTTATTTACATTTGTTTAGTTCATTGTGCATTCTGCCAGTAAATTGGGTCTTCCAAAAATGCTTATTTGGACATGACTGAATTTAATAGTGAATTAAATAATTCACTAACACATGCACTGATCCATTCAGGGTGAGTTGAAGCAGTTGACAGCGGCTTCTACAGGTCACTGCTACTCATGAATGCTTTCAATCATTTGTATATTAGGTGATAATTGTTAACTTTTATGTTTGATCTCATGCAGTAGAGGAAAAGGACCCATCAGATCTTGTTGCTTTTAGGTGGAGGGAAAGATAGGGTGAAAACTAGCTATTGATAATTGATGGTATCTACTGTGAGGAGAGTATTTAGGCATAGGTACTCGAGGTTGGGGAGAGGTGGGAGATGAGCTACTGGCTAAGTTAGAGGAACGTTGCAGGCAGTGGGAAAGGGATGCGAGATAGATGTGGATAGGGATGAGGTAAATGGGAAAATAACTGAAAATAGTTGGTAATTTATTTCTTAATTCTAGCATTTGTTTTTTTAAAAATTCAGTCTTTGGCTATATTCTCTTCTTGGCTGTACCTTGTAATATTCCTCATCAATGGATTTGAAATTGGAACACTTAGTTCATCAGTCTTTTGTAAGGTTGATACCAAAGAATGTCTAGTGATCATGCCAAATCTGACTGGAAAATTCTCTGTTGCATGCTGATATTAATATGGAGATAAGAAAATTTGCATAAATTTAAAATAAACTTCAGAAGTCATTGTTTTCTATGCATTGCTCAAAAATTATTGTCAACCTTCCTGTGTTTATTTGTAAAACCATGCTGGATTTGTACATTGTTTGGTTGTTAAACTCACGAAAGGTAAATCTGGAAATTAACTGCGTAAGTATTGTTTAATGATGTGATAAATTGACAATCAACTTCTAATCCAAATGATTGAAAATATTTTTTTCATTTTTCCTGTTTATTTTACAGCACAGTATAGGCCCTTCAACCCACAGTATTGTGCTGACCTTTTAACTTGCTCTTAGATCATCAATCTAATCTTTCCCTCCTAAATAGCCCTCAATTTTCCATTCATGTCTCAGTCTTTGAAATGTCCATAGTGTAAATGCCTTTACCACTACCCTTTGCAGCATGTGCCATGTACCTACCACTCTGCACAAAAAAAATATCCTTAATGTCCCCTCCCCCCCCCATACTTTCCTCCAATCACCTTATGCCCCCTTGTATTAGTTATTTCAACTCTAGGAAAAGGTGTCTGGTTTCCCACTTGATCTACCCCTCTTAACTTATTTTGTTCCAAAGGAAAAAAAAGCTCTAGCTCGTTCAAACTGAACTCACAAGACTTGCTTGGGTAAATCTCTCCACCTTTCCTAAAGCTATAATGCAGTAACTGAAACTGAACACAATATTCCAAATGTGTTTCTAACTAGGGTTTTACAGAGCTGCAACATCCTTGTGGCTCTTGAATTCAATCTTAATGAAGGCCAACTTTCTTAAGGTACATTTTCTTAACCACCCTATCAACTTGTGCAGCAACTTTGGGAGATCTATGGTTGTGGACTTCAAGATCCCTCTGTCAAGAATCACATCATTAACTTTGTATTCTGCCATCAAGTTTGACCTTCCAAAGTGCATTACTTCACTCTTTTCTGGATTGAGCTCCATGCGCCATTTCTCAGCTCAACTCTGCACCCTGTCCCATTGTAACCTATGACAACCTGTCCACAGATCACTCACTTTTCTTTGCCATTTTAAATACTTTTCTTAATTCAATCTTTCTTTGCTTCTTCTCCTTCTGTGTTGGAAATGATTCAAATTTGATTCACAGTTATCTATTTTATTTTAATACCAGCATATCATTGATTGAGAAAGTAGCATGGCTTTGTCGAGGGCATGTCGTGCCTTACGAGCCTGATTGAATTTTCTGAGGATGTGACTAAACACATTGATGAAGGGAAAGCAGTAGATATAGTGTATATGGATTTCAGCAACGCATTTCATAAGGAACCCCATGAAAGGCTTATTGAGAAAGTAAGGAGACATGGGATCCAAGGGGACATTGCTTTATTGATCCAGAATTGGCTTGCCCACAGAAGGCGAAGAGTGGTTGTGGATGGGTCATATTCTGCATGGAGGTCGGTGACCAGTGGTGTGCCTCAGAGATCTGTTCTGGGACCCTTACTCTTTGTGATTTTTATAAATGACCTGTATGAGGAAGTGGAGGGATGGGTTAGTAAATTTGCTGATGACACAAAGGTAGGGGGTGTTGTGGATAGTGTGGAGGGCTGTCAGAGGTTACAGCGGGACATTGATAGGATGCAAAACTGGGCTGAGAAGTGGCAGATGGACTTCAACCCAGATAAGTGTGAAGTGGTTTATTTTGGTAGGTCAAATATGATGGCAGAATATAGTATCAATGGTAAGACTCTTGGCAGTGTGGAGGATCAGAGGGATCTTTGGGTCCGAGTCCATAGGACGCTCAAAGCAGCTACACAGGTTGACTCTGTGGTTAAGAAGGCATACCGTGTATTGGCCTTCATCAATCGTGGAATTGAATTTAGGAGCCGAGAGGTAATATTGCAGCTACGTAGGACCCTGGTCAGACCCCACTTGGAGTACTGTGCTCAGTTCTGGTTGCCTCACTACAGGAAGGATGTGGAAACCATAAGGTTCGTCCATCGTTATCAATGAAGCCCTCGACACCATTAGTACTTTTTACGAGGTCGAGTTGCTAGCTCGACACTCAACCCAGCATGGATGGTAAGTGTGCCTAGGAGCAGCTCAATTAGATTCGAACTCGTGAACCTTTGCTCCTGGAGTCCGGCACTGATGTCACTGCGCCACCAGCCAGCTATGATGTTGTCGAGACCAGCGCTTGATATGGATTTAAGTGAGGGAGAGTTGCGCAGCGTCAGCCTCACTTTCTCTTCCCAATTCCCATCTGGATCCAGTGGCAAGACAAGAGTCAAGACAGCTGGAGATGGGACTAGGCGCAGTGGATGACCAGGATGTCTTCTGTGTCTTGTCCTGCTCTATATGTTCCACAACACTTGCAGAGACCGCCTTCTTGACCATTGGACCTTCCATTGGTCTCTTCGCTCAATCTGCCAGAGTCTGTCTTCACATGCTGGGATAGGCAACTCCCTGTCTCACCGAGGGTTTGAGACCCATCGGCTACCCTCACTTGGTTTAGCCGGCTTGTTGAAGCCGATGCCCAGGGTGTGGCCGCTGTCACATGCAAACAGCTACGGGGAGCCACGAGTGAGAGCTGAGTTCCAGGTGGGGACCAAAGGTGGACAAACCGCCCTGAGAAAGACGCGACATGTTACCCCACCAGAGGTGCTACCCCTCCCTGACCCTACACCCCTATGTGGAAACCATAGAATGGGTGCAGAGGAGATTTACAGGAATGTTGCCTGGATTGAGGAGCATGCCTTATGAAAACAGGTTGAGTGAACTAGGGCTTTTCTTCTTGGAGCGACAGAGGATGAGACGTGGCCTGATAGAGGTGTATAAGATGATGAGGGGACTTTCCGGCAGGGGACTCATGGAGTGAACTGCATTTGGGCGTTGCTCCGTACCCTTTACTTTCTTACATGTAACCACTCTTACTTACCTTCCCTATACCTACACTAAACAATCTATATTATTGAACTACGACTTCTACTTATTGAAAATGAATACCAGAGCACGAGAAGCTAAAGAAGGGAAAGGTTCTGCCGGGAACGGGAAAAAAATGGTGATCCTGGAACTTTGAAGGAAACTCCGGTAACTATGGAACTAATGAAGAAACTTTTAGAAGATACAGTTAATCGAAGACTCACCGCAATTGAAGAAGCATTGAATTTGAGGAAAGAAGAATCAAGAACATTCAGATGTGAAATCGACCAACATCAAGTCCGAATTTCGGAATTAGATGAAGTGAATTGAAGCGCTTGAAAAATGTTTTTTAACTTTGGTAACTCAGCAATTGGAACGCTATCAAGCTAAGACTATCGATCTTGAAAATCGTTCCCGACGACAGAATTTGCGAGTAATTGGTTTTCCTGAGGATGTTGAGAAGGGAGATCCTAGCAAATATTTTTCTAAATTGCTAATGGATGTGTTTGGCTCTGATATATTGGAAGAACCACCAATATTAGATCGTGCTCATCGCTCATTCCGTTTTAATCCGGAGAAATCGGCCAAACCGAGACCGATCATTATTCG
The DNA here is from genome assembly GCF_963921235.1 of Mobula hypostoma. Taxonomy (NCBI): domain Eukaryota; kingdom Metazoa; phylum Chordata; class Chondrichthyes; order Myliobatiformes; family Myliobatidae; genus Mobula; species Mobula hypostoma. The sequence continues at coordinate 51,473,583 of NC_086098.1, read as the reverse complement.
GTTTCATTATGTCCACAAGAAGGAACGAGTTATCCGAGCTGCTCGGAAGAAAGGTATGATCGAATTTCAAGATTTCAGTTCAGAATTATTGAAGACTACAACTAAGACGTACTGAAAAAACGGATGGCTTTTAAACCTCAGATGGCAGAACTCTATTGTCGGGGCTATAAAATAGCGCAACTGTTTCCAGCCCGTCTGAGAGTGGTTATGCCAGATAACTCGCGTAGCCTGTTTAAAAATCCGATGGAAGCCCAAAGTTTTCTTGATGATCTGCCTCCCTTTACGGAGGATTAATCAATGTATTGTTTGGTTTTTTTTCTCTCATCTCTGATTGTTTAGTTCGAGGTTTTGTTTTTTCGATCTGGTAGTGTAGGTTCATTTTATATAGTTAAACAATATTAGGCTTTTCTGTTAGTGATCCTGTGTATCTTACTCTTAATATCTTTGGGTAGTTATTTAGTTATAAGTTTAATGCTTGTTTTCTTTTTGAAATGTTACTAAGGTATTATATTTTAAAATGGGGGATTGTTTTTTTCTTCTCCCCAGAATCCTTGCTGTTTCTCACGTCATTTCCGATCATTTATATTTGAAAAATTAATATAGTAATATGATTTAACGTTTAATGTTCTTTGAAATATGAGTAGCAAGGAACTATTTGATACTTTTAATCGTTTTAAGATTTTTTTTCTTGTTATTGCTAGTTTTTACTTTTTTCCGTAAGGGTGGTGTCTTTTTTTGATAAACGTATTTCTGTTGGGTCGCCCTCCGGAAAGCTGAGGGTAGGTTTCGTCTTAGATTTAGCATTGGCCACTGTCTGGCTTTTTTCTGGGGTTTTGTGGGAGGTGGGTGGTATTTTTTCTTTTATTCCTTTTTCATTTTTTTCTTTTTAAACGGGCTGACCAGAAACTACCAAAATGTCTGAAATGTCGTAACTTCTGGTTCCTCTCTGGACCTTTTTGCCTCTTCCAGGGTCATGAGTCTCTACTCTGATTAACCCTTTACATACTTTATACTTGAGCTCATTATGATGGATAAGACTATCAATCTAGTTTCTTGGAATACAAATGGTTTAAACCACCCGATTAAACGGAAGAAAATTTTTAATGTATTCCATAGGATGAATGCTCTTATTATTTTTGTACAAGAAACTCATGTCTGGAAAGAGGATAATCAACGTTTCTTTAGATTCTGGAAGGAGCAGCAGTATCATGTGAATTCACAAGCTAAAGTAAAAGGTGTTTCTATATTTATAGATTTGTCAATTTCATTTATGCACTGTGAGACGATTTCAGATTCTAATGGCAGATTTTTGTTGATTACTGGCTTGCTATTTAACAAAAAAGTTGCTATGCTCAATGTTTATGCCCCAAATGTTGACTGTCCTGATTTTTTTAAGAATCTCCTCGCATCTCTTCCCAACTTAAATGACTATATGCTGATTATGGGTGGTGATTTTAATTGTTGTTTAAATCCTTTGATATTTAGATCCAAGTTTAATCAAGCACTTCCGAATAAATCGGCTACCGTTATTAACTCTTTTATGACCAACTCTGGAATCACAAAAATTTGGAGATTCTTCCATCCGAATGACAAAGAGTTCTCTTTTTTTTTCACATGTACATCAGCACTATTCAAAAATTGACTACTTTCTTATTGACTCTCGATTAATTCCTTTTGTTACGGGTTGTGAATATGATTCTATTGCTGTTTCTGACCATGCACCGTTGAAATTATTTATTAACTTAAGGGATATATCTACTAATTCTAGACAATGGAATTTAATATCTCTTTGCTTCAAGATTCAGATTTCATTAGGTTTATTGATGAACAGATTAAGTTTTTCTTTACCACGAATTCCACGGATGATATTTCCAGTGGGATTCTCTGGGATACTTTTAAAGCATATATTCGTGGACAAATTATTTCATACACTGCTGGACTAAAAAAGCGAACTAATAAGGAAATACTTAAACTGGTTGACAAGATTAAAGAAGTTGATAAGAAATATTCTATAGCTCCTAGTCAAGAACTTTATAAACGGAGAGTTGAACTTCAAATGGAACATAACCTCTTATTATCATCTTCAATTGAAAGTCAATTAATCAAAACTAAGAGTCAATTTTATATACGTGGTGATAAAACTGGGAAACTTTTAGCTAATCAATTGAAATCGGCCTCGGTTAAACGACAGATTCTTAAAATTCGTAAACAAGATGGCACTTTGACAGTTGACCATGACGAGATTAATAAATTCTTTCAAGAATTTTATACCTCCCTTTATCAATCAGAATTTCCTGATGAGTCCACTATAATGCATGAATTTTTTAAGAAATTGAATATTCCAAAATTATCATCTAATGAACGTTCAAAATTAGATGTACTATTACAGTAGAGGAAATAAAGAATGCTATTTTTTCAGTGAACTCAGGTAAAGCACCTGGTCCAGATGGATTTACAGTAGAATTTTAAAAATTTTTCTCAACTACAGTAACTCCTTGGCTATGTAGTGTTTTTAGGGATGCAGTTTCAATAGGTAAATTACCACAATCTTTCTATCGAGCTTCTATTTCCCTAATTCTTAAAAAAGATAAGGATCCTACTGAATGTGCATCTTATAGACCTATATCTCTGCTGAATGTCGATTCTAAGATTTTTTCTAACGTATTGGCTGCAAGATTGGAGAATGTATTACCCCAAATTATTTCTGCTGATCAAACTGGATTTATTAAAAACCGTTGCTCTTTTTTTTAATATTAGGAGATTAATGAATATCGTTTATACGTCTTCACCCAAAATTCCAGAATGTGTCATTTCATTGGATGCTGAAAAAGCTTTTGATAGAGTTGAATGGATATATTTATTCAATACCCTTGAGAAATTTAATTTTAGTCCGATATTCATTTCCTGGATTAAGCTGATATATTTTACCCCTTTGGCCTCGGTATTTACTAACAACCAAAGATCCCCGTTTTTTCATTTATTCCATGGTACTAGGCAGGGTTGCCCTCTTAGTCCATTACTATTTGATATTGCCTTGCAGCCGCTAGCTATTTCCATTCGTGACTCCCCTAATATATTTGGTATTACCCGTGGAAATGAGATTCATAAATTATCACTATATGCAGCTGATCTACTATTATATATTTCTAACCCAGGAAAATCTATTCCGGCAGTATTAACTTTGCTTGTTCAGTTTAGTAGTTTTTCTGGCTATAAACTGAACCTAAGTAAGAGTGAACTGTTTCCATCAAATATGCAGGTTCCTATTTATAGAAATTCTCCATTTAGACTAATTACTGATTATTTTACTTATTTGGAAGTTAAAATTACTAAGATACATAAGGATCTATTCAATTTCAACCTTTTACTATTAATTAATCAGGTTAAACAACTGATTACTAAATGGTCCCCTTTGTCCCTATCATTGATTGGCCGTATTAATGCTTTTAAAATGATTATTTTATCCAAATTTTTATATTTATTTCAAGCAATATCGATTTTTATTCCTAAATTTTTTTTGATACTATTGACTCTAATATTTCCTCTTATATATGGCAAAATAGAAATCCCAGATTAAGTAAAAAATACTTACAGAAATCTAAGAAAGAGGGTGATTTGGCATTGCCTGTCCTAAGATTTTACTACTGGGCAATTAATATCCGATACTTAATATTTTGGACACAAGATTGGAATTTAACTCCAAGCCCACATTGGGTAAACCTTGAAGGCTATTCTGTACAAGGGTTTTCTTTAGCCTCCATTTTAGGAGCTTCACTGCCTTTTGCACTATCTAAAGTGAATAAACAAATTTTTAACCCTATAGTTAAACATACATTGCGAATATGGTTTCAATTTCGTAAATTTTTTGGCCTGAATGAATTTATATTATCAAGTCCTATTATATCTAATTTCTTTTTCCAACCCTCGGTAATGGACCAAGCCTTTTTGATATAGAAAACGAAAGGCATAATATGTTTTCGTGATCTATTTTTGGATAACTGCTGAGCAGTTATCTGAGAAATTTGATTTGCCTAGATCCCATTTTTTTCAGATACTTACAAATAAGAAATTTTTTAAATACTACGTTGCCTACCTTTCGGACTTCAAATCCTGCTGGCATTTTTGATAAAATTTTATGTTTTAATCCTTTGCAGAAGGGATTAATGGCAATAATTTATGATATGATTATGAAATTACGGCCAGATATATCTGATAAAATCAAAAATGAATGGGAAAGGGAACTTCAACTTTCCCTGCCTACAGAGAAATGGGATAAAATTTTTCAGTTAGTTAGTACTTCTTCTATATGTGCTAAACATACTTTAATACAATTTAAAGTAGTACACAGAGCTCATATGTCCAAAGATAAACTAGCTCGTTTTTATTCCCATATAAACCCTACTTGGGATAGATGTCACTCTGAAGTGGCTTCTTTAACTCATATGTTTTGGTCCTGTCCTCTTTTGGAAAAATATTAGAAAGACATTTTTGATATTATTTCAACAGTTCTATGCTTTGATTTAAAACCCCATCCTATTACGGCAATCTTTGGATCGCCAATAGTGGAACATAGATCTTTATCTTCTTCAGCCTCTCGAATGATAGCTTTTGTTACTGTAATGGCGAGAAGATCTATTTTGTTGAACTGGAAGGAAATTAATCCTCTAACTACATTCCAATGGTTTTCTCAAACCATATTAAGTTTAAATTTTGAAAAAATTAGAAGTGATATTTTTGACCCTTCGGTTAAATTTGAAGATACCTGGAAACCTTTTATGCAACACTTTCATATGATGTAATCTGACCTTTCCGATTCTTTTTTCTAAAATTATATGATGAGAGGAGCGGAGTTAGCGACATTATGGATCTTGTCTGATACAAGTTGTTGGTTTAGCTCTGTTTTGCCTTTTTTTTGTTTTTTTTTTCTTTTTCTTTTGGGTTTTTTTTGTTTTTCTTTTTATTTCTTTTTTAATGTTTAATCTCATTATGAGTTTGGAAGTCTTTTATTTCTGTGTCACTTAAAATTCATTTTATATATGCTGATGAATATTTTTCCAATCTCTTTGTACCGACTTTGTTATTGAGTTTATAATTTTGAAAAATTAATAAAAAGATTTAAAAAGAAAGAAAAGATGATGAGAGGCATTGATCGTGTGGATAGTTAGAGGCTTTTTCCCAGGGCTGAAATGGCTTGCACGAGAGGGCACAGTTTTAAGGTGCTTGGAAGTAGGTACAGAGGAGATGTCAGGGGGTAAGTTTTTTACTCAGAGAGTGGTGAATGCGTGGAATGGGCTGCCAGCGACGGTGGTGGAGGCAGATACGATAGGGTCTTTTAAGGGACTTTTGGATAGGTACATGGAACTTAGAAAAATAGAGGGCTATGGGTAACCCTAGTAATTTTAAGGTAGGGACATGCTCCGCACAACTTTGTGGGCCGAAGGGCCTGTATTGTGCTGTAGGTTTTCTGTGTTCTAAGGTAGTCATTAACCATCCAGGTGTTCTGTTTCCTTTGCCATTTCACCAGCAGTATTTCTCCAGGAAATCATAATGTAAGAATGTTTGGAGTTGCAGGATGCAGAGAGAAGTAGAATCATTTAGGTAGACCGCATTCTGGCATGATCCAGTAAAGATTCCTGCAGCAAAATCTATTCCACAGTGCCATCATGTGGTCAGAGATGGTGGTACCTTAGAACTTTGCTTTTTTAACACACCCTCTGTCAAATACTGGACATTGTGAGATTCTAGATTTGAGCAATTTTAAAATGAATCAGAGCAGTTACACTGTTGCCTACTGATAATAAAAGTCATATAAGTAAACCTCAGAATAAGGTGCTACAGCCCTTCTTCTTAAAATACCCTTACAACGGGATTTTAAGTAAGCCCGTTATATAATCTGAATTGTGAAACAATGAAATTTTGCAGCATACAACAAAATAACATCCCAAGTTGTGGAATACGTTTTTTTTTAACAAGAAAACTAAATTATCTTGTAACAATTATACAGTAACACCATATCAATGTGCTTTTGTGAAGATTTACATAAACAAGGTCATATTTTATTGTTAACTTGTAAGGTTGTTTGTAACTGTTAGATAGCAAATGTTGAAACAGATTTTACAATCATAGATCTGTTTATTTTGTTTCAGCTTAAAAAGAAAGTGGGAGCATAGAAACGATTTTGGCTCACTCTTAGACTGTTTGTAATTCATACCAGTATTGTGTAGTTATACAATTACTCAGTTTGTATTTTTGGAACTTGGCACAATGCATATGTAGTTGCAAGAAAAAAATTCGGAATCCTTTGCAATTACCTGGTTTTCTGCATTAATTACTCATAAAATGTGGTCTGATCTTCGTCTAAGTCACAATAATAGACAAACACAATCTAACTAAGCTAATAGCACACAAACAATTGTCCCTTTCATGTCTTTATTGAACACCTTGTTTAATCATTCACAGTCCAGGCTGGAAAAAGTTTGTGAACCCTTGTATTTAATAACTGGCAGAGCCTCATTCAGCAGCAACAACCTTCACCAAACATTTCCTGTAGCTGCTGATCAGACTTGCACAATGGGGAGGAGGAACTTTGACCATTCCTCCAGTCAAAACTGTTTCAGTATATTGATATTTCTGGGATATCTGGACTCTGACTTGGTCATTCCAAAACATGAATTTTCTTCTTTTTAAACCATTCTGTTGTTGATTTACTCTAGTGTTTTGGATCATTGCCTTGTTGCGTCATCCAAAACTTCTATTTAGGTTCAGGCAATAGACCGCTACCATGACATTTTTCTGTAAAATGCAAGCTGTCCAGGCCCTGAGGCAGATAAGCAGCCCAAAACCATGATGCTTCTTCCACCATGCTTCGCACTTGGGATGAGGTTTTAGTGTTGGTGTGCAGTGCCTTTTTACCTCCAAACATAGCGGTTCAACTCTTGTCTTGTCTGTCCACAGAACATTGTCCCAGAAGCATGGTTCTAGCATTGTTCGGAGGGTTTAAACTAATTTGCAAGGGGCTTGGGACTCAGAGCAATAGAGCAGTGGAAGAAGTGCATGGAGTAAAGGCAGAACTAACATATAGAGAGGCTTTGAGGAAAGAGAAGCAGAATAAAGGGCTAAAGTGCGTGTACTTCAATGCAATAAGTATCAGGAACAAAGGTGATGAATTGAGAGCTTGGATACATACATGTAATTAAGATGTAGTGGCCATTACAGAGAATTGGCTGGCACCAGGGCAGGAATGGATTCTCAATATTCCTGGATTTCAGTGCCTTAAAAGGGGTAGAGAGGGGGGTAAAGGGGAGGAGGGGTGGCATTACTGGTCAGGGATACTATTATATATGACCACTGCTCCCTGGCCTTTAGCATTATCATGGAAAAGGATAGAATCAGAGAGGACAGGAAGATTTTTAATGGGGAAGGGCAAATTATGAGGCTATAAGGCTAGAACTTGCGGGTGTGAATTGGGATGATGTTTTTGCAGGGAAATGTACTATGGACATGTGGTCGATGTTTAGGGATCTCTTGCAGGATGTAAGGGATAAATTTGTCCCGGTGAGGAAGATAAAGAATGGTAGGGTGAAGGAACCATGGGTGACAAGTGAGGTGGAAAATCTAGTCCGGTGGAAGAAGGCAGCATACATGAGGTTTAGGAAGCAAGGATCAGATGGGTCTATTGAGGAATATAGGGAAGCAAGAAAGGAGCTTAAGAAGGGGCTGAGGAGAGCAAGAAGGGTGCATGAGAAGGCCTTGGTGAGTAGGGTAAAGGAAAACCCCAAGGCATTCTTCAGTTATGTGAAGAACAAAAGGGTGACAGGAGTGAAGGTAGGACCGATTGGAGATAAAGGTGGGAAGATGTGTTTGGAGGCTGTGGAAGTGAGCGAGGCCCTCAATGAATACTTCTCTTGGGTATTCACCAATGAGAGGGAACTTGATGATGGTGAGGACAGTATGAGTGAGGTTGATGTTCTGGAGCATGTTGATATTAGGGGAGAGGAGGTGTTGGATTTGTTAAAATACATTAGGACGGATAAATCCCTGGGGCTTGACGGAATATTCCCCAGGCTGCTCCACGAGACGAGAGAAGAGTTTGCTGAGCCTCTGGCTAGGATCTTTATGTCCTTGTTGTCCATGAGAATGGTACCGGAGGATTGAATGGAGGTGAATGTCGTCCCCGTGTTCAAAAAAGGTAGTAGGGATAGTCTGGCTAATTATAGACCAGTGAGCCGTACATCTGTGGTGGGAAAGCTGTTGGAAAAGGTTCTTAGAAATAGGATCTGTGGGCATTCAGAGAAACATGGTCTGATCAGGGACAGTCAGCATGGCTTTGTGAAGGGCAGATTGTGTCTAACAAGCCTGATAGAGTTCTTTGAGAAGGTGACCAGGCATATAGATGAGGGTAGTGCAGTGGATGTGATCTATATGGATTTTAGTAAGGCATTTGACAAGGTTCCACACGGTAGGCTTATTCAGAACGTCAGAAGGCATGTGATCCAGGGAAGTTTGGCCAGGTGGATTCAGAATTGGCTTGCCTACAGAAACAAAGGGTCATGATGGAGGGAGTACATATGGATTGGAGGGTTGTGACTAGTGGTGTCCCACAAGGTTTGGTTCTGGAACCTCTACTTTTCGTGATTTTTATTAATGACCTGGATGTGGGGGTAGAAGGGTGGGTTGGCAAGTTTGCAGACGACACAATGTTTGGTGGTGTTGTGGATAGTGTACAGGATTGTCGAAGATTGCAGAGAGACATTGATAGGACGCAGAAGTGGGCTGAGAAGTGGCAGATGGAGTTCAACCCGGAGAAGTGTGAGGTGGTACACTTTGGAAGGACAAACTCCAAGGCAGAGTTCAAAGTAAATGGCAGGATACTTGGTAGTGTGGAGGAGCAGAGGGATCTGGGGGTACATGTCCACAGATCCCTGAAAGTTGCCTCACAGGTAGATAGGGTAGTTAAGAAAGCTTATGAGGTGTTAACTTTCATAAGTCGAGGGATAGAGGGTTAAGAGTCGTGAGCTAATGATGCAGCTGTATAAAACTCTAGTTAGGCCACACTTGGAGTACTGTGTCCAGTTCTGGTCACCTCACTGTAGGAAGGGTGTGGAAGCATTGGAAAGGGTACGGAGGAGATTTACCAGGATGCTGCCTGGTTTAGAGAGTATGCATTATGATCAGAGATTAAGGGAGCTAGGGCTTTATTCTTTGGAGAGAAGGAGGATGAAAGGAGACATGATAGAGGTGTACAAGATAATAAGAGGAATAGATAGAGTGGATAGCCAACACCTCCTCCCCAGGGCACCACTGCTCAATACAAGAGGACATGGTTTTAAGGTAAAGGGTGGGAAGTTCAAGGGGGATATTAGAGGAAGGTTTTTTATTCAGAGAGTGGTTGGTGTGTGGAATGCACTGCCTGAGTCAGTGGTGGAGGCAGATACACTAGTGAAGTTTAAGAAACTACTAGACAGGTATATGGAGGAATTTAAGGTGGTGAGTTATATGGGAGGCAGGGTTTGAGCGTTGGCACAACTTTGTGGGCCGAAGGGTCTGTAATGTGCTGTACTATTCTATGTTCTGTGAATGTACTGCCTGAATCAATGCTGGAGGCAGATACACTAGTGAAATTTAAGAGACGACTAGACAGGTATATGGAGGAATTTAAGTTGGGGGGATATATGGGAGGCAGGGTTTGAGGGTCGGCACAACATTGTGGGCTGAAGGCCTGTAATGTGCTGTACTATTCTATGTTCTAAGTGTTGTGACTATCCAGGTGGTCTTTTGTAAACTTGAGAGGTGTAGCAATGTGTTTTTTGGGGAGAGCAGTGGTTTTTTCCATAGTATCCTTCCATGAACACTATCCTTGTTCAGTGTTTTTCTTATAGTGGACTCATGAACAGAGACTAGCAAGTTGTAGAGATTTTTGCAGGTCCTTTGCTGTTACCTTTGGGTTCTTTTTCACTGTCTTCTGCATTGCATATTGTGCTGTTGGTGTGATCTTTGCAGGATGCCCACTCCTTGGGAGAGCAGCAATACTATGGAGTTTCCTCCATTTGTGGACAAATTCTCCTACTGTGGCTGATGATCACTCTGGTCTTTAGAAATGCTTCTGTAGCTTTTTCCAGCTTCATTCATCTCTACAGTTCTTCTGTAGTACTCAGAGTTGTTATGATTGAGGCATGACACACATAGATCTTTCTTGAGAAGAGCGGGTTCTGCTCGTAACCTGACTGACTTTTTTATAGGGCAGGGCACCTCTACAACCCACACCTCCAATTTTATTTCATTGATTGGAACATCTGGCTCCAGATAGCTTTTGTAAAAGGCATTATCCCAAAGACTCGTGTCCTCTTTTGAACCTAGACTGTGATTGTTTAAATGGTGTACTTAGTATTGACGGGATATTACTAGTTTATTACTAGTTTAGGCAGATTGTGTTTGTCTTTTATCATGACTTAGATAACTCAGACCACATTTTATGAGTAATTATTGCAGTAAACCATGTAATTACAAAGGGTTCATAAACTTTCTTGCAACTTCACAGTAGATTAAGAACTCTTCCATTGATACTTAAGTATCAAGTATTTGTTGATGCTTATTTTTTGGCAGTTACTGTATCTTTACTTAATGTTATTGGATTCCTGGGACAATCTTGAGAAGGTCTTAGGAAATCAAATTAATTGGGCACCTTGCAAATGTGCATTGAGACTGGAACTCTCATTTTTAATATTATAGTTGGCCTCCAAGTTTTTACATCTTAATGTCTGTACTGTTTTTACAATCATCAGGATTAATGAGCTCAGAATAATATTTAAAGCTTTGATCTCAGTTGAGAGAGTAACCTGGCATTGATTAGCCAAAATTAATCCACTAAGCAATGGGATATAACAATCTTGAAGAAAACCTATTGAGAATTACAAATTGTGGTTTTGCATGGTGGTGCCTATCATGGATAAGTATTGAAAGCATTAGTAAGTGAAATACTTATCACCAGATCATTGAAAAACCAATATGAATTGCTGTAAGTTTTGTTTTATTCTTAAACAATATTAATTTCTGTCATGTGTTACTCAACAGTTCACATTAAAAGGAAGCCACGTCGTCGTTCTAAGTGGGGTCGTGGTATTATTAGAAAGCCAAAAAAAGTGAGCCACCTCAAGAAAGAAGATGATGACATTAAACATGATGAACGTGATGGTGACCAAGGTGAAGAAAGTGAGCTCGCAGAGAATGGAGAATTGGAAGTTAGTACAGATTATCATGAGAATGGAGATCTCTCTTTGACCAATGATGAATCATCGTGTGATATCATGGATGTTGGCCAGGTGGAAAATAAACTTGAAAATGGTACAGTGGAAAAAAGGAGTAGTGATCTTAAATCCCCAATGAAAGATGGGTCAGTAAGCTTTCAACTAGATGGTAATAATGAGTTTTCTGTAAGGAAGACCAATGCTGCCCCAGGAGAACAATGTGTACCTAACGATGCCTGCACTAATGGAAAAGGGACAGTACCAAATGAGTGCACATGGAGTGATGAATCTATGGCAAGTGCTGAAAGTGAACCTGTTCAAGAATGTTTAGGTCACAGGACATGTACACCTGCTAATCCTGCACCTGACATTGATTTGTCTGTTGCGAAACATGAGTCTGGAAAGGAGCTTGAACTCACCAAGGAGTTAATGACTCAGCTTGTGCCAAACTCAAAGTTATCAGCAAGAGAAGATGACAAAAAGCAACTGGTTGAAGATGGCTCACAAACTGTAATGGGTACAACACAGGCAGCCATGGCAACAAAGTGTGCTCAAAATAAAGATGTTGATCTTAAAGCATTAGGACCCGAAAAAGATGGTAATATTATTTATTTGCTTAAGGTTCTTTTAATGTAGTACTTATTTGATTAAGTGAAGTCACTGTAATATGTCATTCTGTAAATTCACTTTTACAGTTGCAGAGGTAAAATAAATCTGTGCCACATGTTTTTGAGATTAGTTGGTATGAAGCTGTCATTGTAGCCCAATACATAGAACATAGAATAGTACAGCACAGTACAGGCCCTTCAGCCCACAATGTTGTGCCGACCCTCAAACACTGCCTCCCATGTAAGCCCCCACCTTAAATTCCTCCATATACCTGTCTAGTAGTCTCTTAAACTTCACTAGTGTATCTGCCTCCACCACTGACTCAGGCAGTGCATTCCACACACCAACCACTCTCTGAGTAGAAAAAACCTTCCTGTAATATCCCCCTTGAACTTCCCACCCCTTACCTTAAAGCCATGTCCTCTTGTATTGAGCAGTGGTGCCCTGGGGAAGAGGCGCTGGCTATCCACTCTATCTATTCCTCTTATTATCTTATACACCTCTATCATGTCTCCTCTCATCCTCCTCCTCTCCAAAGAGTAAAGCCCTAGCTCCCTTAATCTCTGATCATAATGAATACTCTCTAAACCAGGCAGCATCCTGGTAAATCTCCTCTGTACCCTTTCCAATGCTTCCGTATCCTTCCTATAGTGAGGCAACCAGAACTGGACACAGTACTCCAAGTGTGGCCTAACCAGAGTTTTATAGAGCTGCATCATTACCTCGCGACTCTTAAACTCTATCCCTCGACTTATGAAAGCTAACACCCCATAAGCTTTAACAACAGGAATTCTGCAGATGCTGGAAATTCAAGCAACACACATAAAAGTTGCTGGTGAACGCAGCAGGCCAGGCAGCATCTCTAGGAAGAGGTGCAGTCGACGTTTCAGGCCGAGACCCTTCGTTAGTCCTGACGAAGGGTCTCGGCCTGAAACATCGACTGCATCTCTTCCTAGAGATGCTGCCTGGCCTGCTGCGTTCACCAGCAACTTTTATGTGTGTTACCCCATAAGCTTTCTTAACTACCCTATCCACCTGTGAGGCAACTTTCAGGGATCTGTGGACATGTACCCCCAAATCCCTCTGCTCCTCCAAATACCAAGTATCCTGCCATTTACTTTGTACTCTGCCTTGGAGTTTGTCCTTCCAAAGTGTACCACCTCACACTTCTCTGGGTTGAACTCCATCTGCCACTTCTGCATCCTATCAATGTCTATCTGCAATCTTTGATAATCCTCTACATGATCTACAACACCACCAACCTTTGTGTTGTCTGCAAACTTGCCAACCCACCCTTCTACCCCCACATCCAGTATAGTAAATTAACAAAGTAATTAATAGAAAAATGGGATAATGGATGGGAAGCTGACTTAAAGCTATTTTCATCTGTGTGATCAGAATTTAATGATCAAGAAAATCTACTGCTCATTATAATAGTACTCATAATGAGTGGGTACCATTTGTTGCTCTTTTGTGAGAACTAGAAGGTACTGGAGTTTGGAATTGAGACAGATTTGAGGACATATGTATGACCTTGATCTTTATGTCATAAATTAAACGCAATGTACAGGATCAAGGAGTACTAACTGAGAGGGGAAAATAAAGTTCTAATGTCTAAATAGAAAAGTACTAATTTGACTGCTTCAAAAGTAAAATAGCAAGGAAACAGTGCTGTTCACTCAAATTATAAAATTAATGTGATTATTGCAAAGCTTTATAATACATGGCTAAGAACAATATTATTAAAGTCATGTTCTGAAGTTACTACAATCAATTTAAAATTTGCAGCTCCTTTAGTTTAGGATTTGTGCTTGGGTTATCAACAGTTATAATGCATAAAATGAATTGCAGAGTTGAGTTAATTCTAGACCCTTTGTAGTTTGCCTTAAGTTAACTGTTTTAGTATTTTGAATTTTCTAATTTTGCCTCTTTAGGAGTTTTGTAACTGCCCTTTGCGTAACACTAAGTTTTCAGTGTAGTTTTTTTTCAATGGATGAATCCTTGCTGTGGATTAGAATGGACACTTTCTTCCTGAGTGCTGTCAGGCAAAGGACATTCTGCTGTTATTAAGGTTTAAAACATACATTGAGGGCAATCTCCTTCTGTTTGTTGTCAGTTTTCTTCTTTTAATGAATAAAAAAAGGGAAAAATTCGTTGTTTTTATGAAGTCCACAAGCCAATTACTGATGTTGCTAGAACTGAGATACGAGAAGTAATAAATTACCGTTTAATAAGCTGTCACTTTACCTGATGAGTTCTCCTGAAGGCATAGGTTTGTTATGACCACACAGTGATGATCTGAAATGGTATTTAGTTGATACAGTTGAGGGAATGTAATTTGTAATTTCTAACATCCAATACCACTGCCACAGATGACTAACACTGGGACAGATCTTGTTTTGACCAGCAAGACAGCAGAACTTTTCAGTGGTATGCCCCTGACAGCAAGCTGCTTGCGTTGACTTCCCTCCACCCTTCCTCTTGTATTCACTTTGTCTCTCTTTCACTCTTACCCACCCTTGGTAATGCTGGAGATTAACAACATTCAAAGATTTTGTAGAAATTCTGTGGATTTGTTTATGCTTTAGAGTTTGGTCCCAATGTTCTGTTTTGTTGTCTTAGAATTTGGATTTTAGTCCATCATCAATCAGAAGGTGGCTGAGCTCAAAGTCCACTTGAATTTGATACTTTTGTTCGTAAAATGGGCATTAGGTCTTTCCATTACGGGAAAAAAAACTTAAGTGTTTCCTTATGTTTCTGTCACATAACCCGGGAGATGAGATTTTGCTGCTATGAGAGCTGACTGGGCAGATGCATTTCAATTTGGTACATTTGCACCACTTAACTGTTGTCAGAAGATGAAGGTGGTTCAAACTGGTGACTGGTTACCATGAAAATAGACTCTTACATGTTCCAAGGGTAAATGTATACAGAGGCTAACTTTGTCAGCACTGTCTGTATTTAAAGAATTGGCAGATGAAACAGTGAGGAGTTTGAACTGGGACACTGAAGTCTGTGGAGTGCTTGGTGTCACCATGGAGCCGCTTAAGATTCATCGGTGGCAGATCAAAAGATAATCAAATGAGCTTGAGTAGGCACTCACTGAACATCCAAGAAGAAATGTCTGTAAATGAGGATAGTTACAGGAACAACATCTAGTGGTATTTTGGAAATTCTGCCTCACTGTTTGACCTTGTGATATCTGCTTAAATGTGCATATCATCTTTAATGACAAACTTAACCGGACAGTAGCTCTTTGTTATATGATTGAAAGGATATTCTACGGTCTGGTTGGGATTTTTAATAAAATACAATAATGACTGGCTGTTCAGAGGTCAGAGATTTCCCCTTGCAAAGAAAGCTTTAGCAGTCCATGGATATTTCATAGGTAAGAGTCCAATCAATTTTGAACATTGCAATTGAAAACCAAAAGACTGTTAATGGTTTATGTCTTTGAAGAAGTGGATTGCAGTTTGCATTTAGTTATTCTTTTGCTTTAAGGTGCTACTGTAGAGTGAATAGGAGTTGCTTCTCCATATTTTTTCAGATTGCAAACAGAAATTTATTTTATTGTTCCAAGCTCAACTGTCAACATGTTAAATGTTAAAATCTATGCATTTCCTGCAGGATTGAAACTTCAGTTTTATTTGAAGATGGTTACTGTTCTAATGTTGTCATTAGACTAGCACCATATTGTTCAGTGATTCATGGTTATTTGTATATTTTGCCATATTTCTCAGACACATTTTCAAATGTACTAATAATGGTGTGTGCTGTGAACTTACTGCTATTTTTCCAGCAAATTAGGGCCTTTGCAAAAGTGTAATGCTAAAAGGGTAGGGATGTATTCCTATAAGGCAGCTCATTTTCATTTCAATTTTTTAAATGACTAGCTGAACAGAAATCAATTATAAAATACCAGTTGTTCTGCTTCTTGAGATTTTTTTGGGTTTGGGGAAATTTTACAACTAAGTAATGTCAGAATAATGTTTGCTTTGTAATGTCCTGAGGTAATGAAGGATGCTATGGAGGTGCAGATCTTTTATTGTCCATTTGAAATGCAGCTTTTTGAAAATCTGTTAAAATTTTTCTGGGCGGTTGTGACCATCTTACTCAATTGATAATCAGGTTAAGTGATTTAAATAAAAATTTCCAGAATATATATAACCTGTGTGTATCTTAGCTGCCTTGTGAAAAAAGTGATTTAATTTTAATAATTTTGAAACTTCTCACTATTGAAGTTTTGGAAATTAAGGTGCAAAGTTATATGATAGTTTCTGTCTGGTTATTGTGAATGAAGGAAATTTACTGAAAATCTCCTTTAGTTTTGGGCAAGATGAAATCCAGTCATCCAGAACATGGGGAACAGAAGACAGTGGTCCACATGGAGCAGGACGTACCTGAACCCATCCCTCCAGTAATTGTGGACCATGCACGATTGAAGGTACATAGCTGACTGGCACCTGAAAACGACATGATGAGAATGCTGTAAATCTGAAAGTCAAAGCTGAACTCATTTTAAGTTTGAATTTTTAAAGAACTTAAGATTTTTTATGTTAAAGTCATAAAAGTCAATTGAAAAAGACATATTAATTCATAAACATAAGAAAGTCTGCAGATGCTGGAAATCCAAAGCAACACACACAAAATGGTTTTGAAGAAGGGTCTTGGCGCGAAACGTTGATTGTTTATTCATTTCCATAGATGCTGCCTGACCTGCTGCATTTCTCCAGCATTTTGTGTGTGCTCCTAAGGAGTTTTAATTGGTGGTTTCCTTCACATATTAAGGGTAGTCCTTGAATGGGATATCCAATAGACATTGGAATAATATTCACCAGCAATATTATTTACGAACAATTTACATATCTATACACACAGTTGATATTAATAAGAATTTCCATCTTTTGTAGCATATTCTCCAATTGTCCACTAAGATGAGCAATAACTTCACAGTTGATCAACTTGAAAAGCTTTATTCTTTGCTTAGTCAATGTATCTATCATCATCGCAAGGAGTATGACAAAACTCAGTTACTTGAGGTAAGCATTGACTTATCTAATATTCACTCAGTGGCAAATAATTCACAGTTAAGAGAATAATAGTCTTGCGTCTCTTAAAAGTGATGCTGGTTTTCTCAGTCACTGAGGCAGCATCTGTGGAAAAAATTAGCTTTTCTTTTTGAGATGATGCATCATCAGTTCACAAATCCTGTCTGACCTTTGTAATGCTAAAAAATATCAATTATATTGTTTTTGAATCAGTATTATTTTTAAGATTACTAATTACCTGATAAGCCTCATATGTTTCAAACCTAATGAACTGGATTACAATACATTTGGACGTTCAATTTCTTTGTACTGTAAATGATCTGTATTTTCTTTAAAAAGTTTCTTCTTTTAACAAACATAACTTCTGAGTGTAAAGATTTCTGACATTTTAATTGTTGGTAATTTTATTTCTGTTACAACTACTGTATATGTATATCTCGCAGAACCATTATTTTTTCTTGGGGTTTTAACTTGGAATAATGCACAGTTTGGAATATCTTATAAAGCAGTAAGTCAGTTAATGGAAGAAGGCCATTGCATTGAAAAAGTATTTAAGCTTACTGTATATACTGTCAAGGGAGAGGAACTTCCTTTGTTGGTTGATGAGTTTTGGCCACGTGTAAATAAAGTTCAGTTCAATGACGCAAAAGAGTTTATCTGCAGTATGTTACAATATAGTTTGGCAATAACTATTCCTGCAATGTTAAGGAACTTCTAAGAAAACCCATACCTTAATTTAGGAAAATTAGGAATCTTGCATACCTAAAATAGTTCCGCTGTTTATCAAGAAGTATTTATTACAATTATTTAAAAATTGTAATGAAAACTTCACACTTCATAAATATTTTGCAATATTTATCTGTGTAAGAGGAAAAAATAGCTTTTGATGGTAATGGGAATGGCACAACTTTGCAGCAGATAGCATCATTAATTTTGGGGATGCTTTTGAAGGTTTCAATCCTGCTGTTTTAGGATGAAGATTACAGGTGAAGTATGAGACAAGATAGTTAAGCAGAACCAATGTTGACATAAATATGAGATTTTCAAGTGGATCTGTCTGTCTTGGTCCCACATCCGATGCGGACTTTGGTGACCATGGTTTTCCATATAAATCCATCCTTCGTCTTTTGGATGATTTCCATTTCCACGATGTGTAGCCACCTGGTTATGCTTTTAATGTACATAAGCTGAGGTCTCCTCTAGGTTTACTCCCCTCAATCTTTCCAGAGAGTATGAATTTTTCTAGTTCATCTTTCCGCATGATGTGTCCTAGGAATCTGAGTTGTCTTTCTCTTATTGTTGGTGTGAGTGATCGAACTGCTTGAGCTCTTCTGAGAACTTCTTCATTTGATGTGTGTGTGTGTGGTCCATGATATTTTTAACATTCTCCAGTAGAACCATAATTCAGCTGCTTCTGGTCTCTTTTCCATTGCTGGAGAAATGGTTCAGCATTCACTTCCATAAGTCAGGATAGAATAAATGTAGCACTGCAGTATTCTGTTTTTAGTGTGCGTGCTCATCTTTCTGTCTGTTAATATGGTCTTCATTTTTTGGAAAGCTTCTTTCGCCATTGCTATTCTGTATTTGATATGTGTCGCACCTGCCATTACTTGTTATTAGGCTGCTAAGATATTTGAATTTGTTGACTTGTTTGATGTTTGTATTTCCGATCTTGATCACACATTGTGGGATGTTTGTCTTTCTGGAGGTGACCATGCTTTCTGTCTTCTTGGTGTTGATTGAGAGGCCTCTGCGATTACTTTCTGCTGCCACTATAGTGAGTAGTTCTTAAAGTTTTGTTTCTGAGTCAGCTATTAGTACGATGTCATCAGCATATCTGAAGTTACTTATATTATGGCCTCCAGTTGTGAATTCTTTGATGTCTTTGATACATCCCAAGATATTTTCACTATACAGGTTGAATAAGTCTGGTGAAAAGACACAACCTTGCCTGACTCCTCTCATGACATTCACATACTCACTTCTCCTTCTATTCTGATGGATGCTGTCTGGTCCCAGTATAAGTTTCTTAAGAAACGTATATCTTTCCCATCTGTGTCAAGATCTTGAAGCATTTCCAGAAGATCTTGCTGTCTGACAGTGTCAAAAGCTTTTGTATAGTCAAGGAAACATAGGTAGATGTCTTTTTGTACCTGGATGGCTTGTTCACAGATCATCCGTAGCATGAAAATTGCATTTCTGGTTCCAGTGTTTTCCCAAAGCCGCATTGTTCTTTACTGATTTCTGGTTTTATACAAGGTCTTGCTCTCATCATGATTAATCAGAATACTGTTTGCCACGTGGCTCATCAGGCTTATTGTATGATGTAACTCACATTCTGTTGCTCCCTTTTTCTTTGGAAGTGGGATGAACACTGATTTACTTAAATCATCAGGTATCTCCCCATGATCATAGATTTCATTTGCTATTTCTGTTATTTTCTCTATTCCAAAATCTTCGAAGGCCAGTATCATTTCAACAGCGATGTTGTCTAGACCAATTGCTCTGTTACGTTTTGTTTTATTTACGGCTGCTCGAATTTCTGATTTTAGAATGCTAGGTTCTTCAAGATTCTTCTTTATATTCGGTTTTTCTCCTCTTTGGTCTTCAAAAAGTTCTTTTATATATTCTGTCCATCTGTTTAGGATTTCCTCTTTGTTCATAATTAAGCTGCCATCTTTTGCCTTGGTGCATCCACTTGCTGAGCAAGGTAATTTCCCCATTAGTTCTTTAATCTTATTGTGCATCAGGGTTATGGGTTTGTAGCATTTCTATCTCTGAGCATTTCTCATTTAGCCGTCTGTCTTTAGCTTCTCTGCATTTTCTTTTCATTGTTATCAAGTTGTTTGTATTCTTCGCTGTCTCTTAGTTTCATGGTCTTGTTTTTGTTGCATCAATTGTACTATATCTTCAGTTACCATTTCTTATTTTCCGTTCTTTTCGTGGGATGGTTTCTTTTGCAGCTACAACCATGGATTCCTTCATTATGTCTCAGGAAGATTTGCTGCCTTCATCATGCAGCAATTGAAAACAGTTTTTCACCTGATTGTGTATTCTGTTTTCAGATGAGGGTTTTGTAGTTGTTGATAATCCAGTGGTTCTGATCTTTTTGGTTTCTTTAATTTTTTCATCTTTATTTTCATTTTGCAAATGACTGGTATGTGGTCGCTTCCACAGTCTGCTCCAGGGTAGCTTTTAGATTGAGTTATCGAGTTTTTGAATCTGTTATTGATTATTATGTAGTGGATTTGATTTTAGTTGTTCCCATCTGGGCTTCTCCATATCCATTTCTTTCTTGGATGTTGATTAAACCAAGTGTTGGTGATTATCTGATTGTTTGTTTTACACCATGTTATAAGCTTTTCTCCTCTTTCATTTCTTTCTCCCAATCCCTGGTCTCCAACAATATGGTCTTCTCTTCCCTCACCAACTTTTGCATTGAAGTTGCCCATGACTATGATGGCTTCTTGTGATTTGCATTCTTCTAGTGCTTTGTCTAGGGAGTGGTAGAAGCATCAGTTTCTTCCTCTGAGCTTTCCATTGTGGGTACATATACTTGGATGATACAGATGTTGTTTTGTTGTCCCTTTCAAGTGGATAGCTAATAAAAATCATTTGGTAATGGGTTATAAAGATGGAATCTTAATTTTACAAATATTGAAATATATGATATACAGTGGCAGCTCCAGGCAATTTTGATACTATTAGTAGAAATTTTTCATTTTTGCACCATAAGCAAATTTTTTGTGTATTCTGGTTTCTCCCCATGTCCTGTTAGCTGGAAGATTAACTGGCTGCAGTAAGAATATAGAAATTTACAGCACATTACAGACCATTCAGCCCACAATGTTGTGCCGACCATGTAACCTACCTTAGAGACTGCCTAGAATTTCCCTAGCACATAGCTCTCTAATTTTCTAAGCTCCATGTAATAGGCTCTTAGAAGACCCTATTATATCCATTTCCACCACCGCCACTGGCAGTACATTCCACACACCCACCACTTTCTGTGTGAAAACTTACCCCTGACATCCCCTCGGCACCTATTTCCAAGCATCTTTAAAACTGTGCCCCCTTGTGTTAGCCATTTCAGCCCTGGGGAAAAAGCTTCTGGCTATCCACATGATCAATGCCCCTCATCATCTTATACATCTCTATCAGGTCACCTCTCATTCTTTGTCACTCCAAGGAGAAAAGGCCAAGTACACTCAACCTCACATGGTATGCCCTCCAATCCAGGCAACATCCTTGTAAATCTCCTCTGCACTCTCTCTGTAGTATCCACATCCTTCCTTTAGTGAGGCGACCAGAACTGAACACAGTACTCTAGCAAGTGGCATCTGACCAAGGTCTTGTATAGCTGTAATGTTACCTCACGGCTCTTGAACTCAATCCCATGGTTGATGAATGCCAACACACCATACGCCTTCTTAACAATACTGTCAACCTGCGCAGCAGTTTTGAGTGTCCTATCGACACGGACCCTAAGATCTCTCAGATCTTCCACATTGCCTGGAGTCTTACCATTTATATTATATTCTGTCCTCAAATTGGACCTACTAAAATGAGCTTCTTCACACTTATCTGGGTTGAACTCCATCTGCCACTTCTCAGCCCAGTTCTGCATCCTATCGATGTCCCACTGTAACCTCTGACAACCCTCCAGACTATCCACAACACCCCCAACCTTTGTGTCACTAGCAAACTTACTAAAGCACCCTCCTACTTCTTCATTCAGGTCATTTATAAAAATCACAAAGAGGAGGGTTCCCAGAACAGATCCCTGTGGAACACCACTGGTCACCGACCTCCATGCAGAATACAAACCATCTACAACCATCTTTTGCCTTCTGTGGGTAAGCCAATTCTGGATCCACAAAGCAAGGTCTCCTTGGATCCCATGCCTCCTGACTTTTTGAAGGAACCTTATCAAATGCCTTACTGAAATCCATATACACTGCATTCACTGCTCTACCTTCATTAATGTGTTTTATTACATCCTCCACAAATTCAATCAGGCTCGTAAGGCGTGACCTGCCCTTGACAAAGCCATGCTGACTATCCCTAATCAGATTATGTCTCTCCAAATGCTCATAAGTCCTGCCTCTCAGGATCTTCTCCAACACTTGCCCACTACTGAAGTCAGACTCACTGGTCTGTAATTTCCTGGGTTATCTCTACGCCCTTTCTTGAACAAGGGAAGAATATTTGCAACCCTCCAATTCTCTGGTACTTCTCTTGTCCCTATTGATGATGCAAAGATCATCTCAAGAGGCTCAGCAAACTCCTCCCTCGCTTCCCATGGTAGCCTGGTGTATATCTCATCCGGTCCCGGTGACTTATCTAACTAAATGCTTTTCAAAATGTCCAGCACATCCTCTTTCTTAATGTCTATATGAAGCATTTCAGTCTGCTGTAAGTCATCCGCACAATTGCTAAGGTCTTTCTCCCTGGTGAATACTGAAACAAAGTATTCATTAAGCACCTCTGCTACCTCCTCTGACT
Organism: Mobula hypostoma; assembly: GCF_963921235.1. Taxonomy (NCBI): domain Eukaryota; kingdom Metazoa; phylum Chordata; class Chondrichthyes; order Myliobatiformes; family Myliobatidae; genus Mobula; species Mobula hypostoma. The sequence continues at coordinate 51,451,178 of NC_086098.1, read as the reverse complement.
CCATGCACACGTTTCCACTATGGCACCTGATTGGTCCTGTTCTCACACGGCTTATTCTCTTGCTCTTCACATACTTGTAGAACGTCTTGGGGTGTTCCTTAAAGTCCTGCTCACCAAGGCCTTCTCGTGGCCCCTTATAGCTCTCCTAATTCCATTCTTAAGCTCCTCCCTTGCAACCGTGTAATTTTCTGGAGCTCTAACAGTACCTAGTTTCTTGAACCTTTCATAAGCTTTTCTTCTTAACTAGATTTTCTACATGCTTTGTACACCATGGTTCCTTAACTCTCCCATCCTTTCCCTGCTTCAGTGGAACATACCTATGCAGAACTCCATGCGAGTGTTCCCTTAGCATTTCTGCCGTGCATTTCCCTGAGAACATCTGCTTCCAATTTATGCTCCAAAGTTCTTGCCTAATAGCATTATATTTCCCCTACCCCAGTTAAGTGTTTTCCCAAATTGTTTGCACCTTTCCCTCTCCAGCGCTATGGTGAAGGAGATAGTTGTGATGACTACCTCCGAAATGCTCTCCCACCAAGAGATCTGACATCTGACCAGATTCATTTCCCAATACCAGATCAAGTACAGCCTCTCCTCTAGTTGGCTTATCTATATATTCCGTCAGGAAACCTTCCTAAATGCACTTAACAAACTCCACCCCTTCTAAACTTCTTGTGCTAAGGAGATGCCAATCAATATTAGGAAAGTTAAAATTTCCCATCACCACAACCCTATTGGCAACCCAAAGCTTGCCCTTTGTTACAGATTATTGGCAAAATAATCAAAGGGAATTGATGGACATGAGAGAGCAAGTAATTTGCAGGGGTAAATGGAAATGGCAACTGTATTAATGGGATTGTTCTGTGGAGTTGTGATGGATCAAACGGGCCAAATTGCTGCCTTTTCAGTTCTGATAAGATAGAAATGAGGAAAGGCAATTTTGACGCAGGCCCTTCTCTTGGATTCAAACTAATCTGTTGAGTTGATGTGAAGCAAAATCACTACAATAATTCAGCAGTTATAAATTAACCTTAAAAACAATATTCTAAGTGTCCCTTCCTATAATCAGGACCACTGTCCAGTAAGAAAGAGGGTGCATTTATAAGTCTGTGGTTAACTTGATTATTTGGATTACGTAACAGTATGAATATATTAAAGCTATGAGAAGGATAAACTTTGTTATTTGATCTTTGAATTAACTCATAATGTGCACTTGAATGTCAGGGTATTTGTTTGCTTTTGAGATTTTGAAAACAAAACCTTTGAGGATTATTTAACAACATACCTCTTACCCTTCATTCAATTAAGGGGTTGTGTTCCTTGGTTGAAATTTAAACTCTGATATCCTGTTTGCAGATAATTACATTTATCTGGGTTTTTTTCGCGTACAGTTTTATTGATTTTCTCAAGTTTAATAGCAAGCCTGTTCATGTTAAGTGACGATTGAACCACATCAGCGAATCAATCATTGACTATTCAGAGTAGTAAAGGACAGTGTCAGGATGTTGTTTTCAATCCAAATTTTGTAATGCCAGGTGGTGGAAATTTGACTCATTAATCTAATACTTAAGATGGGCAGCTGTTATCATTGTGGCTTTTGTTGGGACAGGGGAGTCAGCTTTTCACTCCAGATTTCAGATTACCTGGAACCCAGTGTTCCAAAAAGTGTAAGATTGTAATCTCCAGGCAAGCAAAAAGACACATGTGGAAGAGTGTAAATACAGCTTATTTTACCCCTGTCCAACCTCTGAAGGAGCCATCTACATTGGGAATATACTTCCTCTAATGTAGATTTTTTAATAGTGTCTCTTAAACATGGGTTTCCACATGTGCCAGGAAGTTAGCTGACTAAAAGCAATGGAAGGTACTTTAAAAGACTGTAGATAACCAACTTTTTTTAAACAGAACATTTTATACAATTTTCTTGCAGTATAATGTATTTAATGTGTTGTTTCTATAAAAAATCTCCCACCCTCCCCATGAATAATTTAATCCTTCTTTACATCGTTTGACATTTGGAAAGCATAATTACCCGCAACCTGGGTTAATTAATGCTGTATTTATTCATTGACTTGTACAAGATAAGTAAATTTTGTGTCTTCTCCAGCACTTTTAAAGTGAAATAGATAAATGTGCATGTATTTGTAGTGTTATTTTGCAGAATTATGTATTAGTCTCATTCCAGACAGAGAGGTCTATGATATTTTGTCGAAATGATCTTCCGCTTGCTGTACAGTAGAAAGTTGAGTGCATGCCTAATTCGGTTTTTATGTAACAGGAGATGTTTTTGATACTTGTACAGTTTTCATATTGTTTGAAAAGTTAAACACAATAACTGCTTCCAGTCAGCCCCCAAAAACACAAGTTTTCCGTGACTCCATTATCTGCTCATCCATCTCCACAGATCTCCCTCCCGGCACTTATTCCTGCAATCATTACAAGTGCTGCACCTGCCCTGACACTTCCCTCACCACCTTTCAGGGCTCTAAACAGTCTTTCAGATAAGGCAGGGCTTCACCTGCGAATCTGCTAGGGTTGTTTATTGTTTCCGGTGCTTCCCAGCGTGGCTTCCTCTATATCGGTAAGATCTGATGCAGATTTGGGATTGCTTCCTCAAGCACCCTTGCTCTGTCCGCTGCACAGCCATTCCCACACCAACGTCTGTCTATGTCTTCTACTGCCACAAGGAGAACAAATGCAATTTGGAGGAACAATACCTCATATTCTGCCTGGGTAGTCTCTGATGCCATGGATTTTGATTTCTCTAACGTCCAGTAACCACTTCCCACTTTTCCCTCTCCCACCCTCCTTTATTGTTTTTCCTGTTATTGGTGGCTTTTTCACCTTTTCTGCCCTTATGACCTGTCCATAACCTCCCTCTGGTTCCTTACCTCCTCCTTTATTCCATGGTCTACTCTCCTATTCAATTCCTCCTCCTTCAGCCTTTTATCTCCCAGCTTCTCATTTAATTCGCTTTCATCCCTTCACCCCACCTACTCACCTTCCCTCTCACCTACCTGCTGCCAGCTTGTACTCTCCTTCCTCTTTCCCTCTTATTCTGGCTTCTGACTCTTTCCTTTTCAGTCCTGATGATGGGTCTCAGCCCAGTGATATGGACTATTTATTTCCCTCCATATATACTTCCCGACCTATTGAATTCCTCCAGCATTGTGTGTGTCCTGTGTAGGAGAAACTTGCTTCATAGTTCTATTGTCAAGTCAGACTCTATTTCAAAATGTTGATTCCGCCAACATCAAATATTGCAAGTACGTTAGAGTAAGATTACCAGTTTATTGTAGTTTTCCTTTGGTGAGTGAATTCTGCAATTTGAATTAGATTATTTTTTTCTGTTTATGTGACTTTGTACCTCATTGTTGCTATACTGATCTGAACAAATCTCTGTAGAAGATCATCAGTAGTTTTCCATTTTCAGTCCCAGTATTTTTGGTGAGGAATTTTAAAATATGGACATGAAAGTTCATTGTTATTATCTTGGCAAGAGAAAGCCTTCATGTGTGAAAAGAATATTGCTGGCTTTAGAAATCAAATTCATACCATGTGCAGGGTCTGTTTCATTTTTCTGAGTAAAAGACAGTTTCCAATTTTCCAAGTCCTCAGGGAAAGAATGGATGTCACATAACAATCCCCACATGATGTATACTTAAATACACTGAGATAGGATGAGGTCAAACTTGCAATAGTCTGGGTTTGAACCAGTATGGCAAGGCTTCTAATGAAATCTTAGATTCATTTCTGCATGGAAAACAGAATACAGCAGATGCTGGATTTCTGAAAATAAAACGGAAAATGTTGAAAGTACTCAGCATGTTGGGCAACATCTTTGTAGAGTGATAGAATTAAAGTTTCAGGCCATTTATTCTATTGAAATAGTTTTTTATTGTTTCTGCATGAGGTACTGCCTGACTTATTGAATATTCCCAGCAATTTCTCATTTAATAACTCCTACACCTTTTCAATTCAAAAGTTTTTTGTGCAGTGAGTTGCAGAAAGACTATGCTGATAATGGTGCACAAATGGATACAGCACTTCTGGGAATGTCAGTGAATGTCAGTGTATTACTTTAACCAATAGGATTTAAGAATTGAAAAATTAACAGGAAAGGGTAAAAAGGAATTTAAAGTGGAATAATTCTATGTTAATTCTGGTATGGAAAGAAGGAAGTGATTCTAGTGGTTAACATCAGTGTTTTTTTAAAGATAAATTTCTTCATCATTGTTCTCTTAAACAGTGGAATTTGTTTTTTTTTAAATTGGAAAGGATGAATGTTTCCTTCTTAATTTGTGCTCATTTCAATGATTCTTTGCCAGATCAAGCATTGTCTTGGTATAGCTGTTGTGTAATTTGATAGCTGTTTACTGTTTTTTTTTGTTTTGATTGATTTAGGAAATGGAGAATCTATTAAAGACCTTTCATACATTCCTGTGAACCTTTGAAGAGGAACAGGTTCATCACATAAACTGCTTGCAAGGAAGCAGTCTTCTGAGCCATTCAGCAACATTCAGAGCCTTGGTCTTAATCTTTTTTTGTGAATTGGTGCTATTGTCTCAGGTACCTGGAACAGACTAGCCTACAGAACCAAACTGGACTTCATTGAGATTTCAGAGTAAAACCACTTGCCATCACTGTTGCACAGTCTGGTGCTATAAAATATAAAAGTGGTTCACATTGTTTTTCTCCCAACATTGATTTGCCATCAGTGAAGCAGAAACTTCTTAATTTAAGAAACTGGATGGAGTGATTCAACTATTTTATTGATTTTTTGACAATATTTAGCTTAAGATTTGCTTTTTATTGATGGTTTTTGGAATTTGAATGTTCATTTTGTAGTGGATTGATCCCTTAAGCTTGCGTCATGATAAATAGCTGGAGTAACTGGATGCAATTTTTAGAATTTTCAAGCCACTGACCGCTGTAATAGTGTTGTCTTTATTCCTAAATTGAAGCTGGCATTTTGTTTTCTTTCCAATCACAGAATGTGACAGATTTTTTTTCACACAATTGCACGTCCAGTGTTATAAAGCTCACTATCCAAATATCCACTACAGCCTCTTCAAAATTTAAGGTGCATTGAATAAAATATGCAAAACATAATAATACAAACCAACAGTAATCTTGGACTACTGCAGCTATATTGTTGAGCTACCTCAGCTTTTTCAGTCACACAGTTTACCAGTTACCATCAGTGTTTACTGAATACTGTAATAAGTGTGTGTGCGCGCGCAACAGTTTACTTTCTAAAGCTAAGGTACTTGATTATAAGATATTTTGCAGTCCTCACTCAACTTGCAAATTTTTGGCTTCAAGAAACTGCAGTAATCCAAAGTGCTCTTCAGAATTTCCATCTGAGCCTTCAATTCCCGACTTGAATAAATTTCAATAAAATGACTGCTTGGGACTATCTATTTAAAATGTAGAGAAATAAAAATTTATAGAAATTTAATAAGACTAATAGGAACTCGCATAAATTCATTAACATATGTTTTCATAGTGATGTTTTCCTTTCCTATTTATTGAAAAATATAATTGCAAGAGGGTATTTTACAATCTAAATTACACTAAACTTGCAGCAATTTTTTATGGAACAGATTTGGGAAATTATTACAAACTGTACATTTGTTGAGAAACATAGCTGAATTTTGTAGCAAGTTTCTGATAAAAAGGGTTGAATAGGTCTCAGGAACTGCTGCGTCCTTACTGTTTTTGAAATGAATTCGTTTGTTCTCTAGTTCATTTTCAATTTAATGTCCTGTGCCAGTAGCAGCATTGGTAGCATTTAATAAAACCCAGAAATGTTTTTTCAAGTTACCAAAATTGATTAACATTTTTCAACTCCCCCACCTTGCCACTGTTTTATCTAAATTCCTTTCATTAGAGTTTTTTTTTGTCTTTCATGTTGCTTTATTTCATGTGTCTCATAATCCCATTTCCACTGAATATGAGAATGCCAGGTTATGGAGATGAACATGGGATTCATCATAATATAAGCTTGAATTCCTTTGAAAAGCAGCATTGGCTGTTGTATTTGTACATTTATTTTCTTAGTCATTGGTGTCTTGTTTTGGTTTCCTATAAAGGTGTGTCTATTTTTGTTTGAAATGCGTAGCTTTGCAACGTTATGCTATATATTGAATTCTATAGTTATTGAGCATTGTATTAAAATAACTTTCCATTTCATATTAGAATGATAATAAATTATTTAAATGTTTTGATTTTGAACTTTTGGAATTTTGAACACTTTTACTGTAATTTGTAAGCCAACTGCTGTGAAATACTTGAATAAAGGTGAGAAGCAAGAACATTTGTTGTTTTTATTTAAATCTAATAATGTAGAAGGACTTTGTAATCCAAAGATGACAACAGCCTCTGTTTTTTTGAATTAATTTTGACACTTAATAATCAAACTTCAGCAGATGGCATTTAATTGATCATAGATTTATTGAACTGTGTGTGCTATCAGAGAATAAAATTCCTAATATACTGCATGTTGCAGGATCATTCATCAGAATTATTTTCTTTCTTATCTGAAAGAATAGTTCTGTAGTTCCTAACTATTTGGGGGAAAAAAAATTCAGTTTGTGTCCTCCTCTTGATTTGCAAATCCCTTTCATATAGTATATATAAGAAGTTATCATATCTGTTAACCTGTGGATGGACCAGTTCTTTGCTGCTTTGTAAAATTATTTGTTTGTGGTAAATTTATGGTTATCCAGAACACCTGGGTAGGCATAATAGGGAATTCCTGATTTCTCCAAATTTGAAGAATACAGGGAAAAAGAGAAGGACTATGTCTGCCTTGCTGTTGAATAAAATTGAAGATGATCTTGGAGCTTTTGCATCCTGATCCCTGCTGGAATATTGGCTGTATTCCTATTAATATTTTGATACTTTTTCCAGTGAACCCAGTATGTTTCAAAGAATGATGGAAATCAACTCACTGAGTTTCAAGTAAACACAGGAATTGGCATCTCAATGATTTGGAAGGGAGTGAAGAAATCAGCAGCTGGGAAGGTAGCTGCTGAACAACTGGGATTTCTGAACAGTCAGATATAAGATTATTAGAGCTTTAATGGATTCAGACTGAGCACCTGCAGCCTTTTGGACAAATTGGATACCAGGTCTTGACTCAAAACATCAGTCATCAGCCTTTATAGATGCTGCCTGACACACTGAGTTCTTCCAACGGTGTATTCTTTGCTTTACAATTTAATGAAACCTGAATGCTTGGGAACTAGCTTTTAGTTAAAATTAAGTGCATTGATAAACCTTGTAGTTTAGAATTACACTACTTTCTGCGTCTAAAGATAAAGTTGACCTTAACATGAAAAGTATTTTTATTTTTAAAAAACTAACTGTTCAGCATTGATTCCATTCTTGTGACTGGACAAAATTCAGCTTTAATTCTAATGGTAGCTTGGAACATGCATTTACATTGTTTGTGGTGCCAATATATATTCCTGCATATGCTTATTATGATCTTGATGGTAGAGATCTGTCTGAAGAAGGATGCAAGAAAACATCACACAAATCTGCTTGTTTTATTGGGTGAGGGTGAAGTATCCACAGCAGTTTATTCTGCACTTGTACGAATATGTTCAGGTACTTATAGTGTTAGATACTATCTATAAATGTAAGTTTAACAAATAAGATTGATAACTTGGAATTTGCTCTTTAGATTTGGTTTAATCAAGGATTCCATAGAAAGAGCATTGCTTTGTGTTGATACTTCCATCTGATACCAAAACCAAAAGAATGAGAATTTGACAATCCAGATACTTTGGTTAAATTAAAATCCATTTTCCATTTAAAAAAGGCTGATTTGTACTGTATTGCTGGAAGTTATCTAATGCTTCTGTGCTTCACATATCCTTCAGACTGTTAATATACTATCTGCTTATTCTGTGATCATATGCAGTACTTGCTTATTCAGATTGCTTAACACCAGACCATATTCTAGACATAAAGATTAAATAAAAGTAGAGTAACTATGAATTATCATGATTATAAAAAATATTTTTAAAAATGATGGCCTGCATGTCTGCATGTGACTCCAAGTTACACAGATTTAGTGCATCAAAAGAGAAATTAACTAGTAGTCTGTCTTTTCTCCATATAAATTTTAGTCTTGCGTTCTGGAGAGAATGTAGTATTGTCACCTTTGAGACAAACTCCATTCATACATCTGCTGTTCAAGGTCCGGGTTGATGCTTCATTGTAGTTCTGAGGGATTCATCCATACTGTCTGCTGTCAGGTGAATGTAAAATATTCCATGTGACTATTTAAAGAAAAACAAGATTCTTTCTGTGATCTACCCAATATTTTCCTTTAATTCAAACTATGATGTGGTTAGCACTATGTTGTGGACTATATTACAACATTGACCAGATCTTGAAGATGGTTAATTTGATTTAATGTACTTTGGATGCTTTACAATAGTTTCCTTACTTCAATGCTTCAAGTACTTTTTTCCCCATTATGCAATGATTAGAATTGTGTAATATTAAATATAGCACTATCAATTGATCTATTAATTTTAATGAAGTAGAAAATAAAACAAAAATTTGGTTATGCCCAGTTTTTGAAAATAAATGCCCTGTGTTTTACATTATTTACATTGTTTTTTAACGTGGAGGAAGACATTCCAAAGCACTTCCCAAGGACTGAACATTCAAAGTTGTTTGTTAAACCAAAGAAAGTGATGTTCCAGTGAAGAAAAGCTTGTTTAAATTTTAATTTTTAAAGGAATATGAGGAGGAGGAGGTTCCCAAAGTAGGAAGTGGAGAATTTAGGAAGATAATACTGGAACAAGAAGTAATATGTCTGATGGTGCACCCAATGCTTGAATGGGAAGGGACATATAAATTCTTCGTTGGAGTGGAGACTTAATTTGGATTGAGTGGAGTGGACAATGGACATTTGTGAGGTTGAATGAGGTTAAACAGTTAAGAAGGGTTTGGGTTATGAATAAATAGAAGATGAATGTACACTGAAGGCATATGATTTGTAATTGAAGACTGTTCAATATTATTGTAAAAGATGGAGAGAGAAACTGGTAAGGGGGATTCAGTCATGTAATTGGAAGAATAACTACAGGGATTGGGGATGCTACAACACATTTATAAGTTTTGAATGGAGAAGTAGTTGCAAAGACAGAGGCTGGGGTGTTTTAAAAGTGCCAGAATAACAATGTTGATATGGAATAACATGGTTTGATATGGTGCCCAAGGGAAATGAACTATTTCTGCCATTAACTGATATATGGCCCAAGGAAAGTTGGATCTGGATTTCGGTGGCAATTTGGATAAAGGGGTTCATGTCAAACATAAGCTCAAAGGTCATGAACTGACAAAAGGGAAGCTGGAAATTTATAAATGTTGAGGGCTGAAGTTAGAGGAAGCTAGAACTAGGTGGCAGTACAGTGCTGAAGTCAAGCCAAATTGGTGATAGTCAGGAGTCCAGGCCTGGTAATAGATACAGAGGAGAGTTCTGTTGGAGGATTGGGTTAGTGGTCAAGGACTGCCAGATTCAGCTGAATTGGTACATCGTTTGCTGATTGGCCTCTTTAGCAACAATGATAGCTGGCATATAGAGTGGAGGTTGAGAGGCTTGTTGGATCGTGCGAGAACTACCACCTGAGCCGCAACATGGACAAGACAAATGAGATGATTGTGGACTTCAGGAAGGCACAAGTTGACCCCTCTGCATTGCACATTAATGGCTCTGTTGTGGAGAGAGTGAAGAGCACACAGTTCCTTGGTGTGGACATAATGAATGACCTAACCTGAACCCACTACTTCCTTACTGGTCAAGAAGGCATAGCAGTGTCTGTACTTAGAGGAAAATGAGGTGTGCAAGACTCCCTGCTCCCATTCTAACAAATTTCTGTAGGAGCATCACTGAGAGTGTCCTGTCTGGTTGCATCATTGTGTGATATGGAGGCTGCAAGTTATCAGACCGCAAGACCCTACAGAGGATAGTTAAAACTGCCAAGAGGACCACCTGAGTCTTTCCCGCCCCCCCCCCCCCATTTGTGACATTTACTGGAATCATTGCAGATGGGCCCAAAACATTGGGCCCCACTACCCATCCCACGATCTCTTTGACACACTACTGTCAGGAGAGGGTAACAGCTTCTTCCCTCTGGCTGTAAGACTCCCGAATACACTGCCACCACAGAGGTCGTGTCACTAGGTCAACGTACTGTTATCTGCGCTGCATGCATTTTGAATTGTATTTTATGGTATTTATTTGCTATATGTGTTATGTTTTGTCAGTGCACCATGGTCAAGAGGAATGTTGTTTCATTTGGTTGTATTTGAACTGTTCGATGACAATAAACTTGAACTTGAAAAGAAGATAAGCTACTGAGGTAGTTAAATATCGGTGAGGTACTGGGTCATGGAGTATAAGAGATTGTTCTGTTTGCTCCCTAGGCTGAGTGAGCTATGGATGGGAGATCATGGCCCAATAATAATTGATGTGGTCTAGCCAGAACTGTTGATGATTTCTGATCCAGTTGCATCCTGGATATGCCTGAATTTGTGCCTGTTTACTTGGACGGAATCCAGAAAATATTAGAGAAAGTAAATCCAGCTGGGAGCAAAGGAATTGAAGGTGGGCAAGGGAGACTGAAAATATTGACTGTGGAAGATGCATTCTGGTGAATTTACTGCTGTGGCTAGGCAGCTGAGATTAGTTGAGAAATTTTGCAAGGATAGAGTCAGAAGTGATGGAGAAATATAATAAATGGTGAAGGAAATGAGTAAACTACCCAAATCAAATTGAAGATAGGCTGAATGAGTTTCGAACACAGATCTGGTCTCCAATCCCTTGCATGGGATTAGGCAGAGTAAAGATGAACCAAAACTGATGGCAATACTCAACAAGGATTCAGTGAGCTTCAGATCTGTCAAAAGGAGTTTCACTTTTCCTATGACCTGAACGACTGAATGTTTCCAGCATTTTCTGTTTTTATTTCAGATTTTCAAGATCTGCAATTCTTCTGATTTTTCAAGACAAGACAAAGTCTTCTTTCACAGGAGAGAAAGAGCAGATAATTTTGCTTAAGCCATATCACCATGCTATTGTTTGCTTAGCATACCTGTGTTGATGAGCGAAATCTTTACAACTTGTGGAACAAAACTGCATTTGAAGAATTATGAGAATAACTGCTCCAAAGGAAGGTGCTTTATTGTCATTCATTTTGTATATAATAGACTGCTACTTTTATAATATTGTCTTAAAGGTTGGGACACATGTTTATTGATGATTAGGGAAAGAGATTTCTTGTCAAAATGCAGATTTTGTTTTAGCATCTGTACTTCTCACAGGATAGGAACACTTCAAGTAGCCTCATAAATGTAGACTTGCATTTGTTATCTTATTATTATACCCAGTAGATGCGTTTTTACTAGACTGCTTATAGTGACTGTAAATATAATTGCTCTGATCCAAACAAATTGTAATTTCATGGCATCTAAAGATCTAAAGCATGGACATAAATTGCCTGGACTCATTTGGTTCTTAAATGGACAGGATGATTGATAATTTGTTCTGTCAACATAGTGATCCGTTTAGTTTTGAAATTTTAAAACAAAAATAGCAATTTTTCATTCCAGGAAACACTCAACTGGTCTGGTTGCATGTTTTGGCTCAGAGCATTTGGAAAGAGAAAATATTAGTCTTCAGCAGAGGTCAGTAGAGAATTGGGTAGAATAAAGGTATAGTTCTGATGGAATGAGGCTGAATGAATTAATATAACAGTTACTGTCATGTTAAGCTGCTTACTCTGTTATGTGTTGTTGATAAGTCTGTGTAATATGCTTAACACACAGGACTGTATTACTAGAAAAAGGACTAAACCAAAATGATGACAGGCTGAGCTGATCAGTTCCTGATGTGGATAGAAAGACCAAGTTACCTAAAGTTGGAGAATTCAATATTGAGTGTTGAAGGCTGCATATACCCAGGTGTTGTTTCTTATGCTTGTATCTGGCATCATTGTAACAGAATAGAAAGCCAGAGACAGACTGACTGGAGTGGGATGGGTGGGGGAATTAAAGTGAAAACTAAAGTGGTCTCATTTGACAAATAAATTCAGATTGCTATGTTTCACTAGTAGATATATCTTCAACACTAACGTATGATTCATGGAAATGTTTCTCCTATTGCCTTGTATAGTGACTGCCTGGGCAGCTGAGTACTGAACAATTTTATCTAAACAGTTTTTCTTAAACTTAAACCTCTCCATTGTTTCATTTCATTCTGTCTCTAATCCCCTCTGGTCGTGTAGCTGCCCTAGAGCACATGATTACTCCAATATTGACATTTATTTTTCCTTGCTGGTGTCTTCTCCTCCTCCTGTTGCTGTTAATGGAGATTAAGGATTTTTCCCCTCCATTTTGTTTAAGTGGTCTTAAGAGGTAACTATTGAAGCCATTGTGGCAATACAGTTTCTTTTGGAGATGAGGCAGTATGTACCCAGGGTTTCTGCATCCCTCCAGCACATAGATTTGGGGTTATCACACCTAAAGCTGCTCCTTCACTTGGAGCAGTTATAGGCCAGAGATTCTTAGGAGTCAGCGAGAGTCTTCCATTTTTTTTCAAGGTTTTCGCTAGATCAGAGCTGGCTGGGGTGCATACTAGAACTTCACCCCTTACACCTTCTGTCTCCACTTTGCTCAATTCATTTAAGATCCACCCTTAAAAATCCATCTATCCAATCAGCTTTTGTCACTTCTGGTATCTCTTGGGTACTATGTTCACTTTTGGCTGATTGCACCACTGATACACTTTGGTATGTTTTGTATGTCAAAGAGATTACGTATCTACAGTGTCAGTTAAATGAATGGTTGTGATTACTCGTTACTTTAGAAAACATGAGGCATGTTGTATGTAAGAAATAGGAGCAGGTGTATGAGATATGGCATCTTGAATTTGCTCTTGTATTCTTTTCCTCAACTCCACTTTCTTGACTGTTGCACCATCACTTTTGGTTTCTTTATTCACCAGAAATCTAATGCAGCCTTGAGAATAATAGTAATTTAAAAAAAAGATTCCCTAGCTCTCAGGGGTGGAGAATTCCAAAGATTCCCAAAATCTTGCAAGAAGAAATTTCTCCTGATCTCAAAATAAGCAACCCTTTATTGTGCAATAACTCTCTTCTCCTTTCACCAACCCACCTAGGTACCCAAGTTATCCCACAAGTAGAAAGATAATTTTACCCAGTGCCTCATCATTTGTGAATTAAATAAGATTGCCCCTTATATATCTGAACTCCATGGAGATGTGAGAGGCAACTCTGTGACTGATCTCCATGATGTAGGCCCAGTCTGTTCAGTCATTTCTCATACGACAGTCTTTCAAAAAATCAACCGAATAAACTCTTTTAATCTGCTTCCAGTGCAACCATATCCCTCCTTAAGTGAGACACATTATCTGTACAACTACAATGTACTGTCCCATCAAAACCCTACACAGAATTTCAAGACCTCACAATTTTTGTATTCCTTTTCCCATGCAATAAGGACCCATCTTGCCAGTATCTGCAGATTTTCTCTTGTTTGATGTTCTTTCATCCTAAGTTTGTATCATGTGAAGAAGAATGCCCAGCAGCATTCGAGAGGGTGTTCTCAAACCTGAAGCACAATGTTAAGTTGCAGTTATTCTATTTAAACATTATTCAACTCATTCTTCCTACCGGAGTGGAATCACCTACATTTCTCCATGTTATCTTTTTGTTGACTCTTTGTGTCTTCTTCATTTACATGCTTTTACACATATGTAATATAAGCCAATTTAACTACAATACACTTAGTCTATTTATCTAGGTCAATAATATAGACCATAATTAGTTGAGCTGCCAACACTGAACCCTTGGGCAGGTACAATGTGCCAATCTGAAAATTATCTATTTCTCACTGATAGCTGAACACATTTCTATCTGTGCTGTTACTCTCAAAACTAGCTCTCTTCCTTTGCATAGTACCTATCTATAAGTGCACCAGACCTGATTTCCCTCTTACATCCTCAAATAATTCAAATTCATCAGCTAACATTTCACTTCATTATTTAAAAAATGAACTTTGATTAATTTCATAATAATTTTCTAAAAGACCCACCGCTACATAATAGCCAAAGGAGTAGATCAATCAGCTCCCCAAGGTTGTCTTGACAATGTGTGGACCTTAGACCTGATCTTCTCTGAGTGTTAAAGGGTCATAGAAAACTACACCACAGAAACAGGTCCTTTGGTCCATCTAGTCTGTGCACTTTGAACTGCATTAGGACCATAGGCCTTCTTACCCCTCCCATCCGTGTACCTATCCAAACTTCTCTTAAAATGTTGAAATCAAAATCATATCCACCACTTGTAGTGGCACACACCCTCACCCCACTCTGAGAGTTTAAGTTTTGTCTGATATTCCTCTTAAACATTTCACCTTTCACCCTTAACCCATGACCTTTAGTTGTCACCTCACCCAATCTCACTGGAAAATGCCTGCTTGCATTTACCCTACCTATACCTCTCATAATTTTGTATACCTCTGTCAAATCTCCCCTCAATCTACTGTGTTCTAGGGAATAAAGTTCTAACTTATCCAATCTTTCCTTATGACTCAGGTCCTCCAGTCGCAGCAATGCCCTTGTAAATTTTCTGTGTATTCTTTCAATTTTATTTCTATCTTTGTAGTAGACCAAAACTCCAAATTAGGCCTCACCAATATCTTATAAAACATCAACATAACATCCCAACTCCTGAACTCAGTACTTTGATCTATGAAGGCCAATGTGCAAAAGCTTTCTTTATGAGGCTATCTACCTGTGACACCACTTTCAATTAATTATGGGTCTGTATTCCCAGATCCCTTTGTTCGAACTAATGGTTTCCAACATTTTCTCCTGTCTGATGTTAGGCTAACTTGACCTATAGTTTCTTTGTTTCACTCTTCCTCCTCTTTTGACCAGAGCAGATTCAGTTATGGCTTTCCAATCCTCTTGAGTTGTTCAGGGAATTTTAGAAGTCTCAACCAGTACATCTCTGCTGCTACCTCTTCAGAAATTCGCTAGGATGCAGGCTACCAGGACAAAAATACATTTAGTCCCATTGGTTTGTCTGGTACTTTGCTAACATCTCTCCTCTCCTTTTTCACTTTTACTGTGGTGCTTTTTGTGTTCTTCGCTATGAAGATAGATATAAAAAAAACTCCTTTAAAGTCTCTGCTACTTATTCTGTTATTTGATGTAATAGGCTTAAGAAATGAACCTGATTTTTGGAGACTCAAATGCATAGGATCGATAAAAGCTACAGAAGGTTACATTCTCAACCAGCTCCACCATGGACACCAACTAGCCTCCACACCATTGAGGATGTCTTCAAAAGGTGTGGCTCAAGAAGGTGGCAACCATTATTAAAGACCCTCAGCTTCCAGGACACACCCTCTTCTCATTACTACCATCAGGGAGGAAATACAGGAGCTGGAAGACGCACACTGAATATTTTAGGAGCAACTCTTTCCCCTCTGTCATCAGATTTCTGAATAGTCCATGAACACTACCTCAATATTTCGCTTTCTTTTTGCACTATTTATTATTTATATATTTCTTTTTGTAACTTATAGTATTTGTTTTATGTATTGCAATATATTGATGCCACAAAACAACAAATTTCACAATATGTCAGTGAAAATAAATATGATTTTGACAGTCTGTATTTCAGTGTCTCATCACTTTATGTCCTTTTCTCTTGGTTTCATCAGTTACTTTTTCTTCCTTTCCTAGACCTACTCTAGAATTATTCGTGGATGGAAATACATTTTCAAAATTTATTAGTGAAACTAAATTGGAAAGAAAGTAAAAAAAAAAGTAGGAAGTTTGTGATATAGTTCCCAAATGAATTTAAATGCACTGTAGATCAGTGTAGAATGGTGCGATTTGGTAGTAGATAGAAAATTGTACACTTTTTACAATGTAAACGGCCAAAGGGAATCTGGAATATAGATTTGGAAATCATTAAAACTAACAACATAGATTAACATTTTTTTTTGACAGAAAAAGCAATGGGATCCACTTCTAAAGGAACAAAACTGAAAAATAGTTGAATTAATTTAAATAAAACATAATGCTGAAAGTGCTCACCAGAGTTACAAAATACACTTGGACTAAGATGTTAACTGTCCTGTGCTATCACCAGTGGGATCATCAGTTGATCTGCCACCTGTCTTCAGGAGTTTCGGCCCGCTTATGATCAAGACTCCCTCGAGGTGGTGGGCCAGCAGTGCTAAAGCACCACCTCCCACTGGTGAGCTTAAAAACTTGGCATCTGCCTCTATCAGAGCTTTTCCCTCACAGGTAATACCTGTGAGGGAAAAAAATCAAATAAACCTTCATCTTAAGTTATTTCAAATTTATACATAATATCTATATTTTAAAATAGCAAAGATCCATGAAATAAGAGACAGCAAAATCTCTAAATTTTAGGGGGGAAAATGGCTATGGAGTAACCCAGGAAAAGGCTTTAAAATTACTCTGAAGTCTGACAGAAGGGTCTGTAAGGTATGAAAACTTTGTCCATAGCCAATTGGAATGTGGAACGTATTACCAAATGAGTAATGAGTCAACTGAGTCAAATCACAGGAGAAGGTTATGAGGGACAGAGGATCAGTAGGAACGATCGCTATCATGAAGTGAGGTAAAATGTAAAGAAACTCAAGTAGAACTTGTGTATCAACACTAAATAGAAGTAACAGTCCCAAAGTATGTTTCTGTGTTAACATAAAATTTTATAGAAATTATATTACACAATATCTAAATGAATATTTCACTTTATTGCATACAAAAATGAAGTATCATATGGTATAATTTAAGTCATTTCTACTTACACTAAATGCAAAAAAAATCCCTTCTACAGACTTTTATTGAAAACATTCTAGTTACGTTTATACTGCAATTGAGAAATGAAACATCTCTGATACACTGTTACTCTCTGTTCACTGCATTATTGTGCTTTTTCACTGCAAATGATAAATATACTTTGAAGGTCAAACAAATAACATTCCTCATTTAACTGTCCATTTCTGTTTGATTCCTTCAGAATGGGGAACATTTTGTATTGTTTCTAAAGAAACGACTAAATAATTATTTTGCTGCTTTAGTGATGCACTTTAAGAAGGGAAGAGGTGGCAGAAACCTGAACTTGAAATTTATCCTGTAGTGCAGAACTAGATCACCTGAAGAGCATCAGTTTTAAGTATCTGTGGCTGACAATGACAGTGGAGTTGCAAAATCACACTTCATCCTTCACACTGTGAAAAGAAAATCAGGGACTGCAACTGGAAGGCTAAAGTAGTATAGGTTTTGTGATAATACAATTGAGCACTTTGTCAATTCCGTGTCATAAATCTGCTTAGCATTCACTTTAGTGCTTGAAATACTGTAGATCCTTAGCTATGTGATGTTCTGAGAGGCAATAAAATGCTGATTTTGAAGGAGGGTTCATTTCCATGTGATCTTGCCATCAATGTTTGAGTCAAGGAAAAGTTGTATTCCATTAAAATTACTGTGCAGTCCATTTTACTTCAGTACTAATACAATACCATCTTTGAGCTCAATGCCATTTTACCATATGTAGATGCAGATACTAAGTAAAATACAGAATGGTTAGTTTTCAGTTTCTTGTGGCATTTTCTCTTTGCTCTTTTAGTTTATTTCAAATCAAATGAGAGATAATGTTCTTGGGGAACAAACTCTTTTCATCTTTGGTTGACATGTATCAAGAAATAATTTCAAGCTCCTTTATATTCCGTAACAAATAATACTGACTTCAGAAAATGCTTTACTGCATAACTATGTAATTCTTTCAATTTTGTACCTGCCATCCTGTCAATGTTCTCTTGAGTGAGAAGGCTTGTTTATTGCTGAATAAGGTTTGTTAAGAATACGTTTTCCTTTCTACCCAATGTCTGGTATTTGAGAAGAATGCAAATAGTATTTATAGAAGAATATGCCAGGTAGGGCTGAATTCATGTTTTTTTTAATGATATGTACCATTCCATACCCCAGGGCTGAAGACTAAATCTGGAAAACTTCACTTTTGAAAACATTACTGTCACAAATGGTCAGTGCTCTGTGTGATTGTATCTTTCAATGTACGTGCCTGCACATCTAAAAGTAGGTTGAATCTTACTTCTTACCACAAACTACTAATAACCACCCAGAGAAGCTCTGCATGATGAATGTTAATGTTAAGTGTGTCAGTGGAGTGTGAAGGTATAGTTGTTGATTGCATATCATTTTAAGAATCAAAGTCCTAGGAAGTTCATCTATTTTTTTCATTCCCTGTAAACTAAGATGGCATACCAAAATATGCCAGATTTAAGCTGCAATTTGGCATCTCTGAATGTCAGCTGTTAAGTCCTATCTGCCAAAATTATTATTGCACCTTGTGGCTTAATTTAGATGAGCAGTAATGTTTAGCATGAGCATTTCCTCATGTACTGAGTTTGCATACACTCTCTCCTACAACCTGATTGAGCCCTGTCCTAGATGCATGTGCAAATGAGCTTCAATGATTATTCCTCCAAAGGATTTTTGTGCAAGGTATTGGCAAAGATGCATGAAGCCACCACCAAAATTTAGCCTTTGAACTTTGCAATAAGTGAAATGCATTCCTTTCTACAAATCGAAAATCTATATAAAATTTGCTGTTGGGACTTGATTATGAGATATGATTCAGGATTTTTCTCTGCATTGTGTTTTAGGTGAATTGGAAGTGGGGAAAAGAGGAAATAAATCCATATACTTTATTTTCACTGCTTCATGAATACACAGTATCAATGGAACTGACATTTGTTCAAGCATTGTATGACACTGGGATCTCTGGGATGACCTTACTACCTTGGCCACCAGTTACTTTAACACATAGTTTGCAAATATGCCAATAATATTTTGGTACTGGCACTCTCTCAACATGAGAAATTTTAAGAAATTTGGCATGGTCTGTTACTGAAGCTACGCAAACTCATGGTTTTGTAGCAAATTGATGATTTGATAAGTCCTAGGACTGACTAGTTCTGGATGGATTTCTGAGTATCCTATTTCAAATAATGTAACATATGCAGCTATGCTTTAAGAATGCCATATTTGTGAAATGAGAAGTTGGCAAACTTTGAGATTGTGCACTATGGAATAAAAATGAAGTACTGCATTCTGCACTATAAACACTTGGCGGATGTCAATGATTATATGATAACACAACTATGGAAGAGCTGATTATTAACTGCTAGTAACTTGAATGAGGAACTTAAATTGAAGGTCTTACGTTGCTTTACAAAACTATATGCCTATACAAATGGAAAGGTTATACACGTTATGCATAAACGAAATGAGGGTTGTGACCAATTCTCCTAAGTTCTTCCAGAATGGATGAGTAAAAATGTTTGTTAATAATTTTAATAATGAGTTTCAGTGGATACTTTAATTGATAATACAAGTTACAGATGTACCAAATGTATGAAATACTTCCTTAATGTCAAAAGACCTCTATCTTAAATGCGGATGGACTTTCTGCATTACATTGTCTGCCAGAAAACATGATTAATTTCAAGGATTTTATCTCATTATATGATGTGTATTGTATGTTAAAATTTTGATTTACTTAATTTGCATATAAGTTGAGCTGGGAATACTTTAGATATGGCCCAAAGCAACATGGTTAAAAATATCCTAATAATTTATTAAATAAGATTACAATAGTCAGAAAATACTGTACATAAGTATATTTGGTCCATAGTTCTAGATACTCACTGCTAATGAAAAAATGTGGCTTTATTTTGAACTGCTGTACATGGTATATTAATTAATCATAGGGTTGAAACTTAAGATACCAATTAATACGTGACCATATAGATAATTTCCTTATAGTACACATGGAAGAGCTGAAGCTGATATGTGTCATACTAAATTTATATAAGAAACCTAATCTGTGTTACAGAGATGTACACATTATGTAGCTATCCAAAATGCCACAAGTTAGTTTGGCTTCCATCTTTAATAGCATACTTTACTCAATTCTATTAGCTACTGTGCAATTGATGTTTTTGTTTAATCCTATAACTTTCTATTCAAACCAGATATAAATTCTTCCACATTTCATGATCCATCCTGACCCGAACCCCATTATTGCATGAAACGTAAGAAGTAATTGTGATCATTTAATTTTAATTTTAATAGGGGTTTACTAGGATAAAATATCTTACCTTCCTAAAATAACTATTAGAATATTCTGTAATTTTTAGTAAAATAAATCTATAATGGTCAGATACTTTTGTTTATTAGCTTAAAATGGGTCATGTCAAAATAAGGGAAATACTCCATCTGAATTGCACCACTGTATATTGGATGCTGTAAAAGTAACGGCGGAAACAAATACCGGATAAGTTCATATTTACCATAATGCTCGAACTTTGCTTTGTATCATCTATGGTATGATATCATCTATATCATATATGGAAAAATCCAGTACAAATCAAAACATAAGACTTTGTAGGTACACCCTCTTGAAAACTAATAACTTTAATCTTATGAGTTCTGCTCAGTAACTACCTGAATGACAGTATCACATATCTCTAAAAGTTGTTTAAAATCACCACCAGTGGCACCACTGATAATAAAACAAAGTGGATCTAAAATTCTTCTTTCAAATATAGATTCTTTCCAAAATCTTTTTTTTTTAAATTTTACTGCATTTGCAGGTGAAGGAAATTGCCTTTTGACTTGCTTTTATTTTTCTAGATTTGGTTTGGAAACTGCATGACTTTCAGTGTAGCTTCTGCTTCTGTTTATTTCCGATACGCATGATGTACGGAACTATCCAAGCTCCCTTTTGGTCAGGTCCCTCTGTACGATGTAGTGCTTGGAATCTTCAGCACATTCTCTAGGATTTCTTGTGCTCTGTGGGACTGCAGTTTGCTTTTGGTGAACTGTTTACATGCTGCTACTCTGGTACTGCAGTTGTTACACTCTACAAACCGATTTACCTTCTAAATGACCATAACAATATAAAGGTAAACTGTTTGAAAGCAAAACAGATGATTGTTATAAAACAGGCATTCTTACCTGAATTGCCCAATATCTAAAACAGTGCCATGTCTTGTGACACTACTAGAAGTTATACTATAATACATCCATAGGGACTTTTACCCTATCTCACCTAATGGTGACTGTGAAATCTACGTTGAATGTAGATGGTAAAGAGCAACATATTCATTGTTTTAGTACACTGCTGCAGCAGGATAAAACAATTCAAGAACTGATATCGTGTCACAGTGTTAACCACTTTGAATGTATTTTTTAATGACTACACACCCATGCCTGAACACTGGGCAAGGCATGTTTGGCAGGAGTGTCCAACCGTTAGTGCGGGGATCATATGTTTCCATATTTCCCAGTGCAGGTCCTTCACTGCTGACTATCCCTCCTGTAGCATAGATTTTCCCATCCAGGACCACGGCACTGTAATATAAATAATCATTATGAGTGAACTATTCAAGCAATCTTAAATATGCTAATTTTAAAGTTGATGGGTAAATTTAATTGCCATTTATACATATGCTGCTCACACAGCCTTAACATTTTATGCTGCTTTAACAAATCTTACTCTTCAACATTTTGGACTCTAGAATAAATAGAAAAACTCTTTCTGATTGGTTATCTGAAAATAACAAAATTGAGAACCATCTGCTTGAACATGTGAAGAAATGAAAGCAATAAATAATCTAGAGGTATGAGTTCAAATCCAATTATCATAGCAAGGGAAGTTACATGCCATTTAATCAAATGAATCTGATTAAATGCTAGTAACAGTGATGGTCACCATGTAACCAAGTAGCTGGATATAATAACCTGAAAGGTTCACTTATGTCCTCAATCTGCTTCCTTAACTATTCTAGTATAGATCTTAGAAGACAAGAGACTGTAGATGCTGAAATCTGGAACAAAAAACACAATGCTGGTAGAACTCAGCAGGTCAGGCAGCATCTGTAGAAGCAAAAAGTGGAAGTCAACATTTTGGATTGAAACCATGCATCAGGACTTTGATCCTATCCCAGAAGCATTACAACATGAATAACTCCTAATATCAAACAGTCCCCCAAAAAGGATAAAACTAGAGATGACCTAACACTAAACTTAGTACAGTATAGGATTCTAGCATGAGTTAGGACATGATCTGGACCACACCTCTTGGCCTTCTACTAGCCCTACGGTTATGCTTTCATGAAGTGGGGTAGTCCATGGGTTGTGGCTAGACTGCTGTCCAAGGCCATCCCCCCATCACTCTGATGGCATTCTAACTATCTCTGTGCATCTCTGCTGACTGGAGACCAGAATGGTTGGAAAAATAATTTATAAATAAATTTACGTACATAAACATTTAACTGAGTCAGTTAGTTAAAACCAAACTTAAAAATGGAAGTTAAATTTTTTTGGTGAAGTAACTAACTCCAGTAGGACTACTGTTGATATTAACAGAGTTGAGTAGTCAGACACACAATTTATCTGGCTCCTCAGCTCAATTAGTTACAGCATGAACTAGCTTAAGTGAAGCTAGAGATAAAATGTTCTTTAAATGCTCATTGATAGTTCTCTATGGAACTGTTGGCCAGCCATTGGTGTCATCTGGCCCTATATTTTTCAACAATTAATTCAGAGGTGACTGCTAGAAAACCCTAGTCCCAGAGAGCAATGTATAGGGGAAAATAGTTGGAACAGAGTTGATCTGGCACTCCTCTGGATCATGTCAAGTTTAAGACAGGAAACAAGAGCTGATTTTGCTTGGCTGATGAAGAAGTGCTTAGAAGAATTAAAGAGTAGAAAGAGCAGAGCATGTACTTGAGGGGTCTTTGGTGTCCATTACAAAGATGGTGATATTATTGAATAAGTTAATGTAGCTGCAGATAGGGAAATAATCATGAAAAAGCTGTATGTGATGTTAAGGGAAAAAAAATAGGACATGGCAACTCCAGGTTTCCGTTTTGCAGAACTAGCTGTACCTCTGCCCAGGCTGATCCTATCCAGTTATAACATTGTGGCATCTAAACATTAAAGATTAGCTTTATTTGTCACATGTACAGTACATCAAAATGTTACAACATACAGTGAAATGTTCGAGGATGCGCTGGTGGCAGCCTGCAAGCGTTGCCATGCAACATAGCATGTCCACAAACCCGTACATCTTTGGGATGTGGGAGGAAACCCATGCAGTCATGGGGGTGATCCAGCAGTGCAAATTGAACCTAGGTTATTGGTGCCATAAAGAGTTAAGCTAACGGTTCTGCTACTGCGCTGCCCCAACACTCTGCTACTTAATACAGAAAACTGACCAGGTATGCGTTAACAAAACATCACAAATATAACCCAGTGGCTGTAAACTTGATCTCACTTATCAGCATATTATAGAAGGTATTGGACCGCCTCACTATGTCAGAGAGCCCTGGGATTAGACGTCCATGTGGGCAAGAGACATGAGGGCCTGTGACCCCCTCTGCCCACCAATTGGTGAGTCCTGGGGTCTGAGGACCTTGCAAGTCTTGAGTTCAAGGCCTGGATTGTTCATCAGTCACTGAAAGTAAGCATGCAGGTACAGCAGGCAGTGAAGAAAGCAAGGAGAGTTGAGTATAGGAGCAAAGAGGTCCTTCTGCATTTGTATAGGGCCCTGGTGAGACCACACCTGGAGTACTGTGTGCAGTTTTAGTCTCCAAATTTGAGGAAGGACATTCTTGCTATTGAGGGAGTGCAGCGCAGGTTCACGAGGTTAATTCCCAGGATGGCAGGACTGTCATATGTTGAAAGGTTGGAGTGACTGGGCTTGTATACTCTGGAATTTAGAAGGATGAGAGGGGATCTGATTGAAACATATAAGATTATTAAGGGATTGGACACACTAAAGGCAGGAAACATGTTCCCGATGTTGGGGAGTCCAGAACCAGTGGCCACAGTTTAAGAATAAGGAGTAGGCCATTTAGAATGGAATTAAGGAAAAACTTTTTCACCCAGAGAGTTGTGGATCTGTGGAATACTCAGCCTCAGAAGGCTGTGGAGGCCAATTCTCTGGATGCTTTCAAGAAAGAGTTAGATAGAGCTCTTAAAGATAGTGGATTCTGAGTTGGATGATCAGCCATGATCATAATAAATGGCGGTGCAGGCTCGAAGGGCCGAATGGCCTACTCCTGCACCTATTTTCTATGTTTCTATGATATGGGGAGAAGGCAGGAATGGGGTACTGATTGTGGATGATCAGCCATGATCGCAGTGCTGGCTCAAAGGGCTGAATGGCCTACTCCTGCACCTATTGTCTATTGATTTTAAAGTCAGTGTCTGGTAAATTCTAGGATCAAGTTGAGGCCCGCAAGTTGAAAACAGGAGTTGGCAAATCCAGAAGTAGAGTTCTATATCTGTGACTCCGCAACTGCAGGTCCAGGCCAGGTGTCTGTGAGTCTGAAAGTCAGAGGCAGATCATCCTGTGGTTAGTCTGTCTGTGTTTGTGAGTGGGTGAGTGGGTGGGTGGGACGAAGGAAAGGGACTTGTGTTGCTGCTGTTGTTGTTGATTGTGTTTTTTTGCTGGACATTGTGGGCATGATACATTGGAGTTAGAATATGGGCCACCCCCCCCCCGGCACTAAACACTACGCTACCATGCCAGCCTTGTATGTGATAAATGAAAAAATATATAAATGAAAATAAATTCAACCTGCTTGATAATTTTTTTGGCTTTCTGCAAGACCACAGCTCCAGACTTCTTCACTAACATGCTTCATAGGCAAATGAACATGATTCTAGATTTAAGGTAGGAATTACACCTTATATGCATGACATATTTGAAAGCCCAGAGTTGGACCTAGTGGAATGCATAATGGCTTATAGGATGTCAATCAACTCTCACCCAGCTGTTTCCTCTCTAAGGTTGCATCTAACGCTCAACCTTCATCAGATGCATCACCAGTGAATGACGACATATAGTTGGGGCTGTTCACTAATAAATGCAGCGTTCTCTTTCATTCACATCGCCTCACACATTCAGATGTAACCGATTAGTGGTAAGTGATGTTTCAATCACACACAATTAATAAGCAATGACATTTCTAAAGAGAGAAAATAACCACTGTGTTCTGTCAATCCATGATTTTCCTATTGTCAAACTACGTCAGCCCCAACTATAAAATGCCTTAGGATCACCTTTGAGCAAACATGTCTGGACCAGCCTAATAGTTCTGCTAAAAGAGCAGGTAGTCTTCAGTAAATGACTCGCCTTCTGATTCCCACAACATTTCTTATCATCGACAAAGTACAAATCTGGAGCCGGATGTTGTTTTGAAACACTTGAGAAACTCAACAATCAGAACACAGAAATCAGAGTACTTGACCGACAACTAACTAAAAGTTCTCCAACTAATACCAGTCTGACTTGGAAATAAATTGCTGCTCCTTCACCATCACTGGATCAACATCACGGGACTCATTATCCAGTCAGCAATCAGTGACCTGTGTTGTCCTTTCCAGCCATGAACGAACAAACTAAACATGATTTCAAGCTAAAGGACATGACATGAGGGTGAGTCAATATATATGGTAGATTCTAAGGAATTTCTAGAGTGAGGAGCATACCATGTATATGCAGATGTGTAATGCAGTGAAAGAATTCGGTTCACATAGCTGCTGATTGTGGGATGCAGGATTAATGAAATGTGAAATTCATTAGGACTATAAGAAGTACAGAGATGGGGAGAGTTAAGAATTGAACATGGATATTTCAATGTGTGGTTTAGGTTTATGGAGCCAGTTTACACTGATGCATCCAAAATCCAATGGTTTAAATAGAGAGATGAGATATTTGTACAAATATGACATGGTAGGGTAGCAGTTAGTGTGATGCTATTGCAGCTCGGGCGTTAGAGTTTGGAGTTCAGTTCCCATATCATCTGTAAGGAGTTTGTACGTCCTCCCTGTGAATGCGTGGGCTTCCTCCTACAGTTCAAAGATGTACCAGTTAGTAGTTAGTCAGTATAAATAGGGCTCAGGGTAAAATCAGTGGGTTGCTGGCAGTGTGGTTCGAAGGGCTGGAAGGGCCTATTCTGCGCAGTAACGCTAAATAAAAAAAACAAATCTATTTCACTTCAGGGAGCCTTTTTATATTGCTGTTAGTGTTAGAAATTTACAGTTGTATAATGAATCAAAACACAGAAGATAGATTCAGTGGCCTCTTTCTTAGGTACACACGCTCATCAATGCAAGTACATAATCAGCCATTGATGTGGCAGCAACTCAATGCAGAAAAATATGTAGGCATGCTCAAGAGGTTCTGTTGTTGTTCAGACCAAGCATCAGAATGAGAAAGAAATATGATTTAAGTGACTCTGATTCTGGAATGATTGTTGGTGCCAGACGGGATGGTTTAATTATCTCAGAAACTGCTGATCTCCTGGGATTATCACACACAGCATTTACAGAGAATGATACAAAAAGCAAAAACAGAGCAAGCCGGTGAGTGGCAGTTCTATAGGTGAAAACATCTTGTTAATGAGAGTGGCCAGATTGGTTCAAGCTGACAGGAAGGTGAGAGTAACTCAAACTGAGTGTATATAGACATCTATGGTACTTGAAATTTGTTATTTATATAAATGATTTGGACGTAAGTTTGTGGAGGACGTAAAATTAGGTGTTGTTCATAGCGAAGAAGATCATAGATACAAGGAGATCTTAATCAGTTAAGGAAGTGGGCTGAGGAGTGATAAATGGGTTTGATTATCGATAAGTACAAGATGAAACATTTTGTAAAGTCAAACCAGCAAAAGACTTACACTATGAATGGTAGGGAGTGTAATGGACGGGGGGATCCAGGAATTGTGCATAGTTCATTAAAAGGGTGTCACAGGTATATAGGATGGTGAAAAAGGCTTTTAGCATACCACCTTCTTCATCAATCAGAACATGGTGTACAGGAATTGGGACATTATGTTCCAGTTGTATAAATCATTGGTGAGGTTGCACTTGGAGTACTGTGAACAGTTTTGGTCACTATTATAGGAACAATGTCATTAATCTGAAAAAGATTAACGCTGGGACTGGAAAGCCTGAGCTATAGGGAGAGGTTGACCACACTAGGTCTTTATTCCTTGGAACATAGGAAATGAGGAGCGGCCTTACAGAAGAGCATAAAATTATGAGAGGCATAGATAAGGTGAATGGTAACAGTTTTTTTTCCCTCCAAGGCAAAGGATTGCAAAACTAGGGGGCATAGATTAAGGGTAAAAAGGGAAAGATATAGAAGGGACATGAGGAGCAACCTTTTCATGCAGAGGCTAGTGAGTATATGGAACAAGCTGCCAGAAATGACTAAGGCAGGAACCATACTGTCATTTTGACAGGTACATGCAGAGGGTGAGGCTTAAGGGATATGGTCGAATTGCAAGAAATTGGGACTAACTGGATGGCATGGACTCATTGGGTTGGGGGGTGGGTCCTGTATCTATCCTGTGTTACTCTATGACTCCACTACATTTGATCTTCTTAGGCTTCCATTCTGTCCAGATGCTTATTGTGTGAATAATTTTATACCAATGATAAATAATTGTGATGAACACTTACTATTTGTTGGTGACTACTTAACATGATTAAATAGGAATATCTTTACCTCAATTACAATTAAAAGATCTTTCCAACATATCCATTCTCACAGTTGTCATGTTCTCAATATTTATTATTATTTCTTTCTTTTTGTATTTGCACAGTTTGTTGTTTTTTTGCACACTGGTTGAACACCATGTCGACGTGGTCTTTCATTGGTTCTATTCTGGTTATTATTCTTTTATGGATTTATTAAGTATGCCTGCAAGAAACTGAATCTCAAGGTTGCATATGGTGTCATTTGCTTTGATGATAAATTTCATTTGAACTTTGAATATTTACTATATATATAAAAACATGCATAATACATACAGAACCAATTGTTTTTTTTCTGTTTACTAACCTTTATCTATTTCCAGACACATTGATGAATTAAATTATACAAAACAAGTTCCAGAAGAGAACTCAATATCTCAGATAGTTTTTGCTTCTCTTGAAGGTATTGAGTTCTAGTGGAGTTGCAGTTTCAAGCTAAGTATCCTGTGCCTCTCCCAAATAATCAGATTCTGTGGTGAGTGCTTATATCCTCTTTGATTGCTCTTGCCCTCATACCTGCTCTACATATTCTGGAATGAGGATGAGAAGTTTCCCTAGAGTTCTACTCTGCATGGTTAAACTGCAAATTAATATTTTCACTGTGCTGTTGCAGGAATGGAGTCTTGTATGACATATTGACAATTTGATACCTCAAGCTATTTCAGGCATA
This sequence comes from Mobula hypostoma, assembly GCF_963921235.1. Lineage (NCBI taxonomy): Eukaryota > Metazoa > Chordata > Chondrichthyes > Myliobatiformes > Myliobatidae > Mobula > Mobula hypostoma. The sequence continues at coordinate 51,422,778 of NC_086098.1, read as the reverse complement.
AAGAGACAGAGTACAAGTATCTGGGGATTGTTATTCCAGAAAATATTCAGCTAGCCTCTAGCACACATTTTACCTGGTAGCATTCGTTGCTCAGAGTTGCAAATTCAAGTCCCACTCCAGAGCTTTGGACACATTGACTAATGCATCAGGGCAATTCCAAGGGGCTTCTATATTTCCATACAGTATAAACAAAGGCCATTCAACATATTGAGACAATACCAATTCACAGAGCATTTTATTCTACAAACCAACGTCCCACCCCAAATAAAACAAACCTATCACCACAATTCACCATGGATTCTACCATTGACATATGCTATGTGCACAGTGAGAACCTGCACATTCCACATAGACAGCACTGGAGATCAGAAGTGAACTTGGTTCATTGGGGTTGTGAGTTGATTCTCTACTAATTACAACACTCTGTCATTTTTAAGATGAGCCATTAAATTCTGGACCCATGCATTTGCCCACAAATAGATTTAAAATATCCCATGATTCTTTTCAACAGTCAGCTAAAAGCTACAACACATGATCTGGCCATTTATCTCACTATGAGCTATCCACATATTGGTTGTTATTTTTACTTCATACAAAATTTCAAATTACTTAATTGTGTGTAAACAATTTTACAATGTGATCAGGTCATGAAAGGTGCTATAAAAATGTAATTTCTTTATCCTGTTCAGTTCCTTAAACAGTAAATGATCTGCATTATTTAATATGATGGATGCAAGCCTACCTTAGAAATAAGTTCGGGAAGTAACTCATAAATACAAGCTTCTATGCTCTGAAAACATTTAATAACAAACTGGATACATCATTCATTAAGCCATGTATAATTTCCCATAAGTTGAGAACAAAATATGATAACTTGTGTTCAAGATTGCTTTAATTTTGTTTTAAATGTTATTTACTTGCAAACCATCTGCACACTATTGTACAAACATCCCAACTCCTATACTCAATCTTTGATTTATGAAGGCCAGTGTGCCAAAAGCTCACTTTATGATCTCACCTACTTTCAAGAGAATAGGGATCACTATTCCCAGATCCCTCTGTTCTACCACACTCTTTGGTGCCCTACTGTTCACTGCATAAGTCTTATGCTGGTTTGTTCTCCCAAAGTAAAACACCTCACATTTGCTTGCATTAAATTCCATCTGCCATCTTCAACCCATTTTTCCAGCTGGTCCAGATTCCGCTGCAAGCTTTGATAGCCTTACTCATTGTCAAATACACCCTCAATCTTGGTATCATCTGCAAATTTCTTGATCTTGTTTAGCACATCATCATCCAGATTGATGATATAGATGACAAACAATAACACCACCAATCCTTGCAGCATGTCACTAGTCACAAGCCTCCAGTCAGAGAAGCAACCTTCTAGTACCACTCTCAGGCTTCCCGCACAAAGTCAATGCCGAATCCAGTTTAGTTCATCCTGAATGCCAAGCGACTGAACCTTCTTGAGCAACCTCCCATGCAGGAGCTTGTCAAAGGCCTTGCTAACGTCCATGTGGACAACACCTTCTTTCTTTCCTTCATCAATTTTCCTGGTAACCTCAAAGTTCTATAAGATTGGTTAGACATGACCTACCATGCACAAAGTCATATTGACTATCCCTAATCTGGCCCTGCCAAACCAAATACTTACATATCCAATCCCTTGCAATACCTTTCAATAACTTACCTAGGTCAAGCTCACTGGCCTATAAATTCCTGGTTTATTGTAAAGAGCATTTTTTAAACAACAGTGTAACCATCCTGCAATCCTCTAGCAGCTCACCTGTGGTTAAGGGTATTTTAGATACATTTGCAAGGGCCCTTTGTTGAAGTTAGCTGATCACAACACTGTGCCCCATTGCTCAGCCTTACATATCTTTCAGGGGAAATTTAAAACCGAGACAAAGAGAGAGAGAGAAGAAAAACTAGAAGCACTCAGCAGGTCAGGCAGCCTCTATGGATTTAAAAACAGAGTTAATATTTCAGGCTAAAGACTCTTCATCAGAACCAGATTCTGACAAAAGATTTCCATCTCCATTGACCCCAGGTACTATCTTTGCTTTACCTACCATCTTCAATATTCAAAGTGTATTTTTGTTGCTGTTGTTTTGAGCAAAATGGCACCTGATAATCTGGGTAACAGAGGCTGACATTAAGGACGCAGAGCTATTGCTGCAGTTCCATGCACTGGGGCAGCAGGATGTGTGCCTTCACCCCGGCTCTGTTTTATCCTCTCCTGATTGTTTAGCTTGGCCCACCATTTCTTCAATTACAACAATGGCTGATGTTCATCTACCTTGGCACCAGTCCCTTTAGTGGGTATAGCTGGTCTGCCACATGTTGCCTTCAGGTTAATATATAATACCATGGATGGCTTTATCAATTAGCAGCTCAATAACCCTGGTCCTGGCCTTCTGTAGTTTACTGAAGAACTCTCAAGATAAGTTGAAGGTCTATTTTGTTTTAAACCCCATTAAATACCTTCAGCTTTACACTAGGGATGGCTGGCTTTAGGGACCAATCCATTTGTAAGTAAATGGTCTATTCATTCTTCTTTAGTTTACTTTAGCTTAATGTTTTTTAAATGTAAGTCTAGTGTTTTAAGATGCCTTCAATAATATTTTTATTTGAATTGTTTTAAGGGTATTGGAACATTTTCAAGCAGTATATGATAATCAAAGAGCACTGTCCTTTGAGGTAGCTGTTTCCATTACTCTATTATCAGTCAGGTCCTTCTTGGGGCTCTGCATCATGTAAAACCCTTGAATATGGGTTGTCAACTCGACTGGTTTCTGCATTTTTAGGAAATTACTGCAGATATACAGGCACCAGTACATCTGAGAGGACATAGTGATCTAGTATGCTACAGTAAAATGTATTTTTCTTTTCCATGCCCTCTTTTTCTTTCTTTTTTTTTGTAATTTCACCTCTGCTTCATTTAAACTCTGCACAGCTCTCTGAAGTGTTCAATTCACAGCATTTATTCTGGATGCCATTTCTATTTGCCTTTTCCTTCCCTGCACATTCCTCCACGTATATTGGGGTCTAGATGGTGATTTTATTTTGAAGAAGGTGTAGGAACAAAATTGGTCTGAATGTTCACCAATTCCTTCTCAAGTACATTTTCCTAATCTGGCATTCATCTACTTTGAGGTAGATGTTTCCATTTCCAAGCCCAGTAAAACTGGTCTTTGTTTAAATTATACAATTCCAGGTTTAAGTTATCTTTATTCTTATCCACATCCATACTAAATCCAACTGAACTTTGGTTTTTGCCATCTATTCAACTTGCACAGGTTTATTTCCTCTCCCCTGTTGGATTTGCTGCATGCATCTGCATCTTCTACACATTATCCTGCCTTGTCAGTGGTAGGATACTTGATCTCTGCTGTAATTGCCTCATTATTTCCATGTTTTCCCACATTCCTCATTCTACTTTCCTCTGAGCATCTGAGGGCCCACAGTACTGTGTAAACTAGGAACCCTAGATTTTTAAATAATGTTTCAGATAGTATGGCTTTTACAGAACCCTGATCTCAATATCATCGAGGCTGTCTGGAATTACCTGGACAGACCAAAGCAAGCGAGACAGCCAAAGTTTGCAGAAGAATTTGGGCAAATTCTCGGAGCTGATTGTCTTATGACTGCTAAGAGAATTGATGCAGTTTTACAGGTAAAAGGGTAGTCACACCAAATATTGATTTGATTTAATTTTTTAGTTTCCTGCTCTTTACAGTATTTTTTTAATATTTAGAAACTTTTCATTTTATTATATTTGAAAGCACCTTTGCTTTCTAGTTTTTTTACATTTACTAAGACTTCTGTACAATACTACATATTACACTCCCACCAATGTGATTGTCTTGTTGTTCATTTGTTCAGCCCATATGCTCTAAATTATCATTCCCATCTTTCAACTGTAATTGATTTCCTCAGCCTATTACCATTACAATTCTTTTTTTAAAACCCTTTCTAAATCTCATCTGAAAACCTTGCAAGCAGGGATGTTCAGCTACCATTCCTACTTTGCTTTAAGCCACAGCCATGACATCATACTTATGCAAGACTGTCACAGTTCCACCAAGTTTTATTTCCAAGACTCCTTACAGTAGAATAAACAGCTTTTATTTCATTTACTTAGTGTCATAGAGTTGTACACAGCAGGGAAACTGGCCTTTGGTCCGACTTGTGTATGCCAACAAAGATGCCTTCCTGAGCTAGTCCCATTTGTCCTCTAAACCTTTCCTACCCATTTATCTGTCAAAATATATTTTAAATGTCACAACCACACACTCCTCTACTACTTTCTCTGGCAACTCATTCTGTATATCCACCAACATCTGTGTAGAAAAACCTATCCCTCAGGTCCTCTAAGCCTTTCCCCTCTTAGACCTGCTTAACCCAGGAACAAAATCTTGGCTATGCCCTTCATGATTTAACAAACATCCAAAAGTCACGATTCAGCCTCATTAGCTCCATACTATCCAATTTCTCCTTAGAACTCAAGGCCTTCAATCACAGTAACACCCACAGGAATCTCTACTACACCCTCACTATCTTAATCACATCCTTTCTTCTGCACTCTGTATCTGTGTTACATTGTACTATCTCAGTGCACTGGTGTAATGAATTGTTTTGCATGAACAGTATGCATGACAAGTTTTTCACGGCAGCTTGGTACATTTGACAATCATAAACTAATTTTAAAAATTAATTTATCCTTTCTACAGTATGGCAACCAGAATTGCACATAATATTCCAGTAGTCACAAGGCGTACCAACTTTTGTACTCACTGCACCATCTGATGAAGGCAAGCATGCCATATTCCTTTCACATCACTTGTCACTTCTCCAAGCCCCATCACTTACTGTGCAAGTTTTGCCCTGCTTTAACTTCTCAAAATGGATATCTTAGCACTTATTAGAGTTAAATTCCTTCTGCCATTCCTTTACTCATTTTCCTGCTTGATCTACATGTTCTTGTAAATTTAACCATTCACTATCCATCACACCACCAACTCTGCTGTTATCTGCAAACCTACTAATCATGTCACCATTATTCTCACCAAAACAATTAATAAATATAACTAACAGCAAGGGTTAGTTAGCACACCACAGGACACAGGCATCCAATCAGAAAAATTACCCTCCACTACCATGCTCGTTGACTGTTTACACCAAGCCAATTTTGTAACCAGTTGGCTAGATCACCCAGGATCCCATGTAATCTCACCTTTTAGACCAATTTACCAAGTGGGATCTTGAGAAAACCCTTGCTAAAAAGCCATGTAGACAATGCCTAGCCTAATGCTTTTATCAATCCTATTGGTCATCTCTTCAAAAAAAAAACTCAGTTAAATTTTGTGAGGCATGACTTCCCATGCACAAATCCAAGCTAACCATCCTTAATCATTTCTTGCCTTTCATAACACTGACAGATCTCCTAGAATCCCCTCTAGTAAACTAACCCCATCTAATGTAGTTCCTTGGTTTATCTTGGTAGCCCTTCTTGGTTAAAGGCACGCTCAAGTCCTTGGTACCTCACCCATATTTAAAGAAGTCACAAAAATCTCTGCAAAGGCACCAGCAATTTCTTCACTAGCTTCCCACACCATCCTAGGGGACTCTTGATCAGGCCTTGGGGATTTATCCAATTTTATGTACTCAAGCTCATTTTCAAGGCTTCCATGTGCTTATGCATCCAGCCATGCCTTTCTCCCTTCTGAAAGCGATGGCAGAAAATGGAAAGATTTAGATATTCTACTTTTCAAGCTGCTCTGCCATTCCATATGATTACTGCTGATCAAATTTAATGCCCTGTGCCTTCTTTCAACCCTATGTACTTTGTTCCCTTCTCTAACTCCTCCTTGAATTATATGCTTTGATTGTCTTCTGTGGTGGAGGAATCCATAAGTTCAGTACTCTTTGGGAGAAGAAATTTCTCAGTCCTAGATAAACCAACTCCTTCATCTCCCTTGGCAACTACTCTAGGCTTACATACCTTTATGAACAATGTTCCTGCAACTTGTCTATCCAGTCTCAACAAGATCTTACTATCAATGAGGACCCCTTTCATCCATCTACACACTAGTGAATATAAACCAAATTCATCACAATCTCTCAGTAATCCGTCAGTCATACCATACCAAGAATCAGCACTGTGAGCCTGAATTGCACTCCCTCAATAATAACAGCACCCTTCCTCAGTTAAGACGACCATAACTCCACACAATACTCAAGGTATGGTCTCAATAAGGCCCTGTACAATTGCAATAAGACAAACCCTGTTCCTGCCCTCACATTCTCTTATTTCAAAATGCCAACATCCTATAAAGTACTGCACAAGCATGCTTCCTTTAATCAACAGGTACACAAGGGCATCTTCTCCTTTCCTAATCTACCACCTTTCAAATATTAATTAGATTGTGTAAAATTAATCTTATAAATGAAGAGGCTATTCAGGACTAATTATAGTTTAGATTATCATTAAAATCTGTTGCACTTCTTTCACTGGGGCTTTACCTTTTCAAGGAGGTTAACAGCAAGAAAGGCTCTCACCACTTTAGTAATTTCAAAAGCATGGAAAAACAAGTATGTAAACTTAAACAGTTCACCTGCGGTGAAGGATTTTCACTTGTGGTATACTTGTTATCCGTTTCAAACTGTGATGACACATTATCTTGTGAATATAATCAAGCTATCATTACACCTGAGAATGAAATCAATGCTTAGTTCTTCAGTACCTTCAGACAAAATTGCTTTGCTTAAAATCTTCTTCCTATTAAAATAATGTTTACAGTTAGTTTTCACTCTTAACACAGCAAAATCCTACAGCTAGATGTCACTGTTGTATTCAGTGCACATTATACATTAGGCTGGTGAGAGAGCCAAATGGCATCTGACAAACGTTCTCTTTTCTAAACTATGCCTATCAGCCTATCAGCATATTTAATATTCAAAACCTAACCTGATTTCCAAAATGGTGCTTGAAAGAAAATAAAGCAATTCCTTGTAAATGCTGACTATCTGGTTCATAAGTAGATTTCCCTGAATAATGCTTGTGGTAAATATATTCATGCAGTACAGCTGTTTATAAAGATTTATTTTATATATATCTCTTTACTATATTCTCCTACTATTAATGGATTAGTACACACAATGATTTGAACAAGGAATTTTAAAATGAAATTACAATATCTAAAATGGGACACTTTTAAATTAGATTAGTTTCCTTTCATTTTGATCAGTGTTAGACATACAATAGATTTCTTAGGATATCAATTTTCATTTAAAATCTGTGTTCTGGGTTTGAATGGGATGGAGACAGACAGGCTTTCTTTAAAACCTTTTGTTCAGCATAGATCCCTGCTTTTCACAAACACAAAGAAAATTCTACTATAATGGTAAGTGTTACATGCCTTAAGGAATACTTACTGAAGTAAAATTTCACGTCAGGTTTCCGACCTTTTCGTTTTTGCTGCAGCCACAGCAACCTCCTGACACCTCTCTATTTCTGCAAAATTTCTGGATAGTTTTAAGCCATGAACCTGATTAAACTGAGATTGGTTAAATCTATTTAAACCAATCTTGTTAGATGAAGAGATGTATAACCCTGCTTTTAGATTTAGCTTACATTTTGAACAGACATCTGATTGGTACATATTTGTGGTAATAGTGCTTTAATATATTTTCTGTAGAATTAGTTGGTCTAATATATATTTTGGAAAATTATGATAGCCTCTAAACTGAGAGGATTGGAATATCAGTTCTTGCTTGGTCTGGTTATGAAAGCAATGCACATTAAGAAATCATAAGACACCATAGATGAATCAAGAAGGGTGAATTAAGAACTGTTAGGACTTAGTATCTGGAGTATTTCTGATGCCAGATAAAAGGGTAAATAAGTCAAGGATTAAGCTGTTATGAAACAGCAATCAGAACATATACTTGGTTACTAATAGTAAATTCTAGCCAGCAATGTTGGCAGTTAAAAGAGCATGTACTTGTAACAAAAGTTCTTTTTCCTATTGGAGAGAAGGATTTTTGTATTATCTGTAAAGTGTGGTTTATTGCCTTTCAATACTTTTCATATTCTATTGCTACTGGAACACAGACATATGGGGTTGTTTACTTTATTGTCTCTAATCTGCTATCGAAAATAAACTTAAGTTAGCTGGCTTTCATCCATATTTGTTGATTAACATCTGATAAAGAAAAACTGTCAATTTCTGCCACAAATGTTTCTATTGCCTTATTACCCACAGTCTCTTAATGGAAATAACTCCTTTTTATGGCATGAAAACTCTTTCATATCCATTCTAAGTCTTCTGAATTACTAAATGGTTGAAGAAGGTGCGTCCTAAAACTGAAAATGGTGGGCATTCAGTTGAGATGTGTTTCACGGTTTGGACTTCCTTCTGGATAGCAGGTTGGTGCCTGTGGCACTCATATTTACTAGAAATGGTTTTATCTTGGTTTTGCTAACGTGAGAGTTTGTTAAGAGTTTGAAATCTTCATCATGCTTTGGGTGGATAAACTGCTTTCTGATTTCACAACCAAATTGTTTGCCTCTATTTGGCCCATTCTTGTTTTGGACTGCCCACCATGAATTCCTTTATTTTTAATACCACTGACAAGATCACCAACTCAAGGAAATATTATACCAACAGCACTATACAACACTTGTATTCCATGTAATTCTCCTTTCTAATATCCATATATCTGTCGTGAGGTGTGCTGTCAAAATTGAAACCTGTATTTCAGATGAGATCTGGACAAAACTCTACACAAGAATCTATAACTGTACCTTTGAGATGAAAGTCAATGTTCCATTTGCCTTTTCTCCAATTATCCTTTTGTACACGTTCACTTACTTCCAGCAACTTTGAAACAGGTATCCTAATCCAAGTACACCTAGTGAGCTGACCCTTGAGATTGAGAAAGTACTGTGATTGGTCTTTTCATCTGCCACAGTTTTGCTAACTTGTGAAATCTGTTCTTCTCTCTTTAGTAACTTCAAGCTCTCATTAAATGCCTCTTAATGTCATTTAGGAAACTGGATATACAATTCTCTTGGGGGTTGTATAAGGTAATGCTGTAAAACATATTGCAATAATCAACACATGATGTATAGTTTAACCAGGATACGCAGGACTTGGTGTAAGTAACTACTGAAATTTTTACTGCATGTTCATTATCACCTTTGCCAGCATTAACCATGTATTACAGTGGTTTTGTATTATCTTGATCATTTCAAGTTGGCCAAACTGGACTTGTAGGTGGTGCACGTTGTAGTGGAATAATTTGGGAACAGATTGTAGTTTACTGGGAGGGATGGTAGAATATAAGTGAGAACAAATGTTCTGTCAGGGTAAGTGCTGGCCATGATAAAGATAAGTTTGCTGTTAAGACTGAGACCACTGAAAATAACCACTTAGTGACCCAACATTATAATTGCCTCGGACCATGAGACATAGGAGCAGAATTAGGACATACAGCCCATCGAGTCTGTCTGCCATTCTATTATGGCTGATTTATTACCCCTCTCAACCCAATTCTCCTGCCTTCTCCCCGTAACCTTTGACACCCTTTCTAATTATCAACTTCTGCTTTAAATTTACCCACTGTCTGTGGCAATGAATTCCACAGATTCACCACACGCTGGCGAGAGAAACCCCTCCTCCTATCTGTTCTAAAGGGACATCCTTCTATTCTGAGGCTGTGCCCTCTGGTTCTACGCTCTCCACTATAGGAAACATCCTCTCCACGTCCACTCTGTCTGGGCCTTTCACTATTCCATAGATGTCAATGAGATTTCTCCCTCATTCTTCTAAACTCCAATGAGTACAGTCCCAGAGCCATGAAATGCTCCTCATACATTAACCCTATTATTCCTGGATCATTCTTGTGAATATCCTCTGGATCCTCTCCAATGCAAGCATATCTTTTCTTAGAAAAGGGGCTGAATGTATACTGTGTTACAAAATTAACAACTAGCCAGTTGGTGTTTAAATGATAAAAAAGTGAAGATGAATGTGCAGGAACATGCTGCCTGATATCTGTAGCTTCTAGATTTACTACAGAAACTTCAAATTTAATGGAGGTTAGTTTAGAGATGGAATTTGCACTGTGAACCAGCAGATATTAATTGTTTGCATTTTTTCTTTAGTGTGATGACTAAACTGAAGGCTGTATGTGGACAAAACTCTGCGTAAGAATATATCACACTGTCTCTGAGATAAAGTCCAATATTCTATTATTATGTATACATATTGATTCACTTCTTCATTTTGAAATGGGTGTCCAACTCCATGTACTCCACCATTTCTTTGCCTTTCAGTATTGAGTAAGTATACTGAGAGTTTTCTTTTGAAGATTGTGAGTTCTACTTTGGAGAATTGTAAGTGGGTGCAGGTGGCAGTGAAAAGAAAAAGTCTTGTTGCGTGTGCGTTTCACTTTGGAGGAGTGGGATCTGTGCAAAAGTAGGAATTTAAAAGAGATAAGTCAACTAGTTGTTAGTTAATAGGTTTTTGGCTAATTGGCCAAATGTCAGCAGCCAACAAAAAGTCAAATTCAAATGGAGTGGGCAATTTGGAAAGGGCTACTGTCTTGACTAATTGTTGCCGGTTGTTTAAGTGTGGGCTCTGGTGAGGAGGGTGAGCTAACCTGAGTGTAGGTTTTTTTTTTGTCTCTATTTTTTTTCCTCAAAGCTTTTTAGACATGGCAGGTGAGCTCAGACCCATGTCATGCTCCTCCTGTGCAATCTGCAACTCAGGAGGCTGCTAGAGTTCCTGATGACTACATGTCCAGGATGTGTGTCCAGCTGCTGTCCCTGACAGACTGCATGACAGCCCTAGAGCTGTGTATGGTTTCACTTTAGAGCATCTGCCATGCTAACAAATGTTGGGGATAATACATTTAATGAGTTAGTCACACCTAAGGAAAGATAGGGAATGTGTGATGAACAAGCAGAGCCGTAGAAGGAAGTAGTACAATATTTTCCTATGGTCTTCTCCATCCAAATCAGACATAGCTGTAGATATTGTCGGGGAGATGGCTCATCAGGGGAAGGTAGCAGTCAAGGTCATAGCACCATGAGTTGCTTTACTGAACAGGAGGGCAAGAAAAAAAATACCATGTTATCATGGTGGGGAATTCCATGATAAAGGAAATAGACAGAAGCTTCTGTGGCTGTAAATGGGACTTCTGGGTGGTGTGTTGCCTACCAGGTGCAGTGGTCAAGGATATCTCTGAGCCACTGGACGGGGAGGGTGATCAGCCCGTTGTCGTGGTGCAAGTACTGTAAATGGCAAGCGATAATCAGTTTGAAGTTAAAAGGACATCTGTCTATAGAAGATAGGATGCTGGTCCACAATGGCATTATTTAATTGTGTTTGTTTCAAACCCCACAACGTGGCTTCATTATTTACTTCAAGGAAACTTGCAGACCACATGGATACTATTACTTAGCACATCAAATAGCCAAACTGTTAATAGATGGGAGGTTTAAATGCTCAGAGAGCCAGCTTCACAGTTTTAATTATGGGTACCTGGGATCTATGTCTCCAGAAGCTTTTCAACCATTTGTGGAAAAAGGTATCTGAAAAATATCGTATACATGTGAAATCACCTGTGTGGCAGAAAAACCATATAAATGGAGAGAATATTTAGGTTTACTAGGAATGGTCCAAGAATATCAAGAAGAATGACAGAAATAGGGATGAACTAGCATCCATTCCTCTGCCTTTGATTTCTGCAATGGACGATTCATTTGTCTGCAGCTCAATGGTGTGTCTTTTCAGCTTTTAGGAATTGTATCTGTGTTTACAAAATATTTTCTTTAAAGAGTAATTTGTAATTTGGAAATTTTTTTTAAGATTGTGAGCTTCCAAGTCTTAAATGTATTTTAAGAATTTATCCTGGATTTAAACATATATCACTAAAAATAAATGAACTGTGTAAAATTAAATTACATTAAACTACTTAGTTAGCTGAAAGTACCTCCCTTTTGGTAGGAAGGGGAGACAACTAGTCTTTGAAGCGAAGATCATTGCAGTATAACCTCCCTTCAGTGAGGGTACCCGTAGCTATCTAAATTTAATGGGACTTAAGATCTTCATTTGAGTTCAGAACTTCGTGGTCATCTAACCCAATACCATCACAGTAGATTTAGGATGGATATGAGGAGGAACTGCTTTTCTCACAGAGTAGTGAATCTATGGAGTTCTCTTATATATACTTAAGACACAGTTAGATAGATTTTTGCATGGCAGGGTAATTGAGGGTTAAGGGGAAAGGCAGGTAGATAGAGCTGAGCCTACAGCCAAATCAACCATGATCTTACAGAATGGCAGAGTAGGCTCGAAGGGCCAGATGGCCTACATCCACTCCTATTTCTTATGGCTCTCCTATGTCTGGTGTAATGCATATTACAAATGCACAGCAAAGCCGAAGCCCACTGCAGGTGGCTTATGCAAACAATGGTTTGCCTCCAAACTTTGTGGCCTTTATTCCAATGGTTGGAGAAACTAAAGATCAAATGCAGATTTCTGAAGAACAGCACTTTTGTATTCTGCCAATCATTGTGTATTCTCTTGTCTTTTACTATTTAACCATTCATGTACTACTTAAGGAATTGAATGTTCTGAAAATAGATATTAAATTGAAATAATTCAAATACATAGCGAAAACAAAATATATGGTGTGTGTTAAGTTAAATCTCTGGCTGAATATTAAATTGTTTTCAAGATACGAACACATCTAGACATGGAATTCATTTTGTATTTCCAATCTAAATCTACTCCATGAAAACAATTGTAGCATTTGGGCATAGTGAAATGACTGAGCAAAACAAAGTCTTTTGCACGGAAAGTAGATGTCTATAAATAAAAGATAGCAGATTCTAATAAATATCGAAAAAAAACTACCAATGTAAGACTAATAACAACACCTAGCAGATTTCACGTCACAGAACGTACTTTCAGTTTGCCCCACATGCTTTACTGCTGCAGTCATTAAACTATTAACAGGATCAGATGTGGTCATCAACACATCAGGAAAAGAAGATATTAATGATATGTATTACTTGTCTGTTAAAGCATTGAGAATCTTTAAATACCAAAGCAGCTGCAGATCAGATGTCCTGAAAAGATAACTAAGTCCATAGTGAGTGACAATGGTTCAATGCTGCTGTAAAATGATCAATTCTATTATATGTGTATCTACAGAAAACTGTATCAGTGCAGTGATAAGACAAATTCAAAGTCAAAGTGACTCATGGAAATTTAACAGGGACTCTCTATCCCAATCTCTGATTGAGGACTGCTGGAAGCCTTCTGCAAGGTGCCTTTAACCATGAAAAGGGATATTTTTATTTGGGGACTTAATGTTTTATAGTTACATAAGAACATTAGTTTTGAAGTCTACTGCAGACTAGTGATAATATACTGTAAGTAACATGCTGTGCTGAGAAGAGTAATACAATTGGATTGAGACAGAAAGCAGATGGAGTTACCCTGCCTATGAATATTGTATTCAAAGCTTCACATTTCACGCAGTGGTGAATTTACGAAAGATGCTAGCCTCTTTTTCCTTGTTCTCAGTATTATCAAAAATGATGAAACATGGTAAAAGATTGTTTTTTTTTAAATTATATGAAGCATTGTGATAGTGACAGATCTTACAAAGCTCCTTTAAAAAAAGCTAGTACAAAGCATGATGGTGATTGCACGATGAAATTGACCAGATTGCCTGCATTGTACCTGTAATTCAGTAAAGGAATTAGATCATCAGTGGAATTTATCATGAAAGCTTTGAATTTACAGGAGGTGGTGGAGGTCAACCAACTGCTGCAGGAATTTCCTGATTGATTAAAATCTAGCTCCTCCATTTGTGAGGAAGCTAACAGAGGAGATTCCAAGAGTAGTATTGCAATTCTAGTTGTTCATTCGACCCTGGGTCCAATTAACTTTGAGACTCAGCTGCATGTATTATGGGGGTCCTGATTTTGAAGGGGTTACTTTAGCATAGGTATTGGTTGTCTGGTGGATGCCCTGTGATTACATGTGAATGAATAATCCTAGTTTCCTTTGAATACCGGCCCAGCATTATACATTTCTGGCTTCCAGTGCTACTCATTAATTATGTTGATCTTGCACCACCCATCCCAGTTATTTCACTGGCTCTAAGCTTGAGTCGATATAGTGGGTCTGAACAGCTTGTTCTCATATTGAAACCTGCAGTTTCTCTAGGCAAACATGATGTCATTCACTTACTGTACTCAAGCAGTCTGCTTTTAATAAATGTACAGTGATTTTTCTTGTGGCAGGCAGGGCAGGTTAATGCTGTTGTCACTTGTGGAGACTCAGATTGCTCAGGACTCATCGTTAAGGCAATCTGATCAGACTGCAGCAGACACTACAGTGTAGTCATTGGCTTTCCAGAAGAGAGGAAGTAGAAAGACAGGGAAGGAGAAGAAAAACAGTGATCAGCTTACCATGAACATTTCATGGCATTTAAAAATGTATAATGAATTCTGGCTTTGCCAGAGCATGCTCATATCCTATGCAGTCTGCTCAACATTTTCACCGTGTAATTAAAAGACAATTCTTTTTATAAATACAAAAAGAGATCCCTTTTACAAATTAAAAATTTTAAATGACTTTTCACATTACTTAATTATTTTGAAAAGTACTTTTTCCATTTCACGTTTTCTGTTAATAACCTTATTAAACGGAAGTGGCACATTTACTGTACACTAAGCAATTACACTCAAAAATATTTCAGCCTCTATCTTTGACAGCCATTTGGTTTGTAAGGTACTATTAAGTAACAACTTGATGACGTTTATGCCATCTGAAATTATTGAAATTGGGATTGATGAATATGTGATCCAAAATTTACTAAAAATGTACTACTTTATATTTGCAAACAGTAGATTTCAAAAGTAAAAAGCACAAATTCATCCTTCTGAACCATTCACCATTGTGTTAATGCAACACTAAAGCCCTCAGACCTCTAGAATAATATACTATATCCTTTTCTTTGATAATTAATGAAACACTTATACCCCTTAACCTTTCCCGTTTTAGTGGATCAATTGTATAGCAGATCTACTCTTCAGCAGAACACCTTGATTTTATAGTTGTATAAGTCTAAACTTGAATCAATCAAGACTTGGATATGGCACAAAATTACAAATATTTTAGTTCAAATATAATATCTAGCAAGACAATAAAATTTCTCCTCCTTCTCTAGTCCTTTATCTCTTTCACCTATCAGCTTTCCAGCTCTTTACTTCACCCCCCCCTCCCTGTTTCACCTATCATCTACAACCTTGTACTTCTACCTCCTCTCCCCCACCTTCTTGCTCTAACCGTAACTTCTCTCCAGTCCTGATGAAGGGTCTTGGTCCTAAACATCGACCATTTATTCTTTTCCATAGAAGCTGTCTGGCTTGCTGAGTTCCTCCAGCATTCTGTGTGTGTTGCTGCAATAAAACTTTATATCAGCAAAATTGCCAACGAATCACAAAATATTTAAATTTGTAACTTTAACAATTTTACATTACCTGCCTTTAACATGTTGCTTATATTCTAAGAGAGCTATTAAATCTTATGCACTGCCAAGCATAATAGCTGGCACTGGAATTTTTTTTTTACCAACGTTGAGTCCCTTTCTGCAGATCTTAATTGTCGGTAATCTTTTCTTTGCTTCCTTCATGTTTCTCAGTATTTTGCTTTCTATGCCCAATTTTAATTTGATTTGAATCAGGAGGTTCAAACCAGAATATCCAAAAATTGGGCATAGAAAGCAGATATTATTGATTACATAGAATAATATCTACCCTCCCCCCTCCCCTTAACCCTTCCCCCTGATACATACCCCTACCTAAAAGAAAAGAAAAAAGAGAAAAACAAGACAGGCTCTCCACATCCACGGCAAATATATGTAGGTCAATTATGGGCAAGTCCCTATACCAGCTAGGTTTGGCCCCATGTATCCTCTTGGGGGTCAAATCGATTCAAAAGTTGAAAATCAAATAAATGGAAATTGGATAAATATCAGAAAGAATTTATAAAAATTGCATTGCCAAAGAGGCTATAGCAGTTACTTGGAAATCGGATTCGTATTTAAGTATGGATCGTTGGAATAATGAAATCTTTAGCTGTATTCCACTTGAAAAAATTACTTACAATTTAAAGAATAAATGTGATACATTTTTGAATATTTGGCGCCCTTATTTACAAAAGATAGGGTTGTATATATAGGTGCTCCGATGATAAAGATGTTGATCCTTTGGGGAAAGAAACAAATACATATATTAAATTTATTTCGAATCCCATGGAGCATGTGGAGACCTTCCAATATCCAGGCAGTCTTTCTTTCTTTCCTGGTTCTAGCTTCTTGCAGGGCCTCCAACAATACAACAAAGGCTACTTGTCCCCAAAACATCACTGAAAGATTTGACAGCCAGCTTAATCAACCCTCAAATCCACAAGTGTTTAACAAATCTTTAAAAGCAACAAAATTATCTGAAAGAGTTAAATTAAAAATAAGCACTTACCTCTGTGCCACTGAAGAGTGGTGGTCCCATTCAAATGAATGGGGCAGGACTAGCTGGTGTAATGCTAAGAGATTCATTATGAGAAGCATTTAGCCACTCAGCTTAGAAACATATGAAACTATCTGGTTACTCAGGGAAGGAGTCCAGGGACAACTAATATTTCTCCACTACAATGCACTAGTGTGCTAATGTTCAATGCCAAGGCTGGTGTTTCTGGCCCATTAATCATAGAAAGAAGCACTTCAATATTTTATCTAAAGGGTTCATATTGCTCAATTACATGTACCTGCTACCTACCAGTCAAAGTGGATTCTACAAGAAAAAAACCTTGAGAATTGAGCTAATTCTTCTTGGAGAAGATAACATGTAAAACAATGTTCAGGATGTCAAAATGATTTCTTGGAACCATATAAAATGTTTTATTATGCAGAACTGACTTCAATAATTAGAGAAAAGATACTGACGATTAATGGTTTATTTGCATTAAAAGCACAATTTCTAAGGGATAGAATCACCTGTCCAGGCCTGTCCAGCTAGAGTTTGTGTCAACCCAGCCCTCAATAGAGAGCAGTAGCATTGGAGCTAGGGGCAGTTGGAAGGACATCTGTGGTCTATGTACAGTTGAGGAGACAAGAGGAGATGCCTTCTGCCTTCCATTCCCGAGTAAAGGAAGAGGATATGTGACAATGACAGAACTGGCTCTGATATTAATTGCACAATGACATAGCCATGGCAACAGCACCAGGGGGCAGTCTCTGCCATTGTTTGACAGCTGCTAATTCCTCATTTTCAGCGGGCAGAAGTTTCAAACACCCTTTCAAAGCTCTTTTTGTTATTTGGTAACAATACTTCTTAATATAGCCAAACAAATATTCTGCAAAATTGTATCACAAAAAAAAACAAAAACACCCTCTAAAATATAACTGCCCTGGCAGCTTTTTACAAATCACATTGTAATTAACAGTGGATGGGCAATCATGTGTAGGACATTATATGTAATCAGGTATTTCACACAGCAGGGGAGGTTTGCACTGCACAAGTTTATTTAAGAAGTGGTCCCTTACATCTCAGTAAAATACATCACTTAGTTAACCCACAAATTTAACAGTTCAAACTAAATGAATCACTCGCTTATCCACTTCATTGCACTTCTGTTGTTTTTCTTACTATGTATAATTAGCAGCCTTGAGCCTCTGTTTTCAAAGGCACCACATAACTAACAATGGCATAGTGCAGGGTTTAAACTCTGAACGCTCAACAGTAAAAATAAATTAAAAGCTGATCCATTTGTTTACTGCTAACCCTGACACATCCCAGAGTACCAGAACCACATCAGCAACGATTACATAGCTATATCTCCTCATCCTACCTGCAATATGTATTCACTTTTCCAAAGATATTTGTATGGTTACACTCATATTTCTCTGCTACCCAGTCTGCCATCTTTCTCAGATCTAATCGTGTCATTCATAGGACACTATAGCACAGTACAGCCCCTTTGGCCACGATGCTACGCCAACTTTTAACCTGCTCGAAGATCAATCTAATCCTTCTCTCTCACAAAGCCTTTTATTCTTCTATCATCCATGTGCTTGTCTAAGAGTCCCTAATGTATCTCCCTGTACCACTACCCCTGGAGGCAAAATGAGATATGTATCATTGCTCCCAGCTCTGATCCATTTTCAGCCACACTTCTGCGATACCAATGACATCATGCCTGCCAATTCCATATTCACAAATGTTAACTGTTATGTTCATCTTTCCACAGATATTGTCTGACCTGCTGATATTTCCAGCATTTTCCATTTTTGTTGCAGATTTCCAGCACCTGTACAGTTTTGAATTTCCTAACCTGACCTGCTGTTTTCCATTAACTGACCTGCTTGATGCTAACTCCAGCAAATCTCCAACCTTAATGTTGGCTCCTTCAGATCCAGCTTGAGGTAAAGACAAGATACTCCCAAACAACTTGTGGGCAATGAGTATGTCTCTTATGTATATTCGCAGACCATTTAATATGATTTTGGTAAAATCGTATGAAAAGTCATTGGATATCATATATGATAGCCTCTAGGCAGGGCATGGAAGCCAAAAATGTTGCCTTTATAAAATTTATGTGCTGACTTTCAGTCAACTCCATGTTAGTATCTGTGAAGGTTGCACCTTGACTTAGGGACTTTGTTGTTTCCTCTTTGATGATGTTTGGTTCTGATATGGCTGCCAAACATTTATTTCATCTGTGAAACTGGAGCATCTCAGAGAAGTTAACAATAAAAAATTATTGGGGAAATCAGTGGCTATTTGAAGTGGGAGGAGGAGCTGTGATGGTGGTGTTTACCATTTGAAATATTCATGTGCAAATTACAGTATTTCTTCTAAACTTAAAATAGTTTAACTGTGATAGAGAACTAACTCAAATTTCCAAAATTTCTTTGTTGTCTGACTCACTTTATTGAAAGGGATAAAAGGGATATTCAGTTTTCCAACTGAATAGCTTTGCTTCTATTGAGTTATATATAAAACATACTGTTTGATTATTCGTACCTGCAGAATTGTCTGGAGTGATTCATGTTTGGCCCCGCTTTGATATTCCCTTTGTCGGGATCATATATGGTAGTTGCTCTGGCATAGGCACCTCCAAGAATAAAGACAAAACCATTGAGTGTGACTGCAGGAGCGTACTTGTTATCTGTTAATGGAACAAAATAAATACAACACTTAACTTCCTGTTAGTAATCCAGATACAGCCATTACAAAATAAAATTATAGTGTAAATAATTATGAATGCAATTTCTTGATAATCTGCTGAGTTGTTTTCCTAATGCATTTCTAATTGAACCATGTAATTTCCACAACTGTAAAAATAACAAGTGTGCTCTATCAGACTAACAGCAATGAAACTCACGTAGCCAATAAATCCATTGAAACAAACTAATGATAAATCATGTCTCAGTAGAAAGACAGTAATAAGTGATGAGTTGTGAACACCTGATCACAGTAGAGTGCCACTGGTTGTTGAATCTGTGACTCATGTTATATCATGGTTAATTCTCTTTAAGTACAATTACTATAGGCCAAAAACTTACTTTTGGTTTAAATGGAGCAGGATTCCCATAATCAAAGGCCTTTTGCCTGAAGCAAGTACTTCATGTGCCCTTTATCGTGCCTTTAAAAATGGCCGCTTTTGTGTCATTTTTATATTCCATTTTAACCTCATTGACCATGTCCCAACTAGTGCAAAGTCTGAACCAGTTCTGTACTTGTGGGATGGAATTAGAGGAATAAGCACAAACATAACAGTGGAATGTAAGAGACCTCTTGCGATGTGCATGTGGGGACTTTGTGGCAAATCAACAAATATCCAGTCACTCTCTTTACAGTCTATGTTTTTTTATTACAACTCGTAGGAAATGAGACAAAGGAATATCAGAAACTGATCATCCTGTCTAGTGCCAGCATTTAAGAATGGATGATATCGGAGTAGTACTCGGGAGTTCTTTGCTCTGATCAGTAATTTCACTTTCTGCACAGTTGACAATGTGACTCAACAGTATCTGCTACTAATAGAATGGTTCATTATATTTTTTATCTGTATGTCTTTGCTTGCTGGTTTTTCATCACAGAGCTTTATAATATTGATGGAATTTTGACAGTTTAATAATATTTAGTAATATTGTGAATATACAAATTATTTTCTAGATATTTGCAAATAATGAAGAACTTCATAATGAGGCATTTGAACCAACAGACAAATGGCCTTGTGAACATCTTTCCCACTTTCAAAGTGATCACAAACACAGGGCCATAGAGATAGTGACAAGCTACAAGTTCCCACCCGATTGAATCTTTTTGTAACTATGCTGATCTGGAATTATCTGTATGTAGAGAAATAGAAAATACCCACATATTTATTTCCTTTTTATTAAGGAAACAAATTGGTGCTTTTAAAATAACTCACAAGCACAGCCTAATGTCCAAGGGAGCAAAGATATAAAATGGATATGTACTCATAGGGTAATAGACTATCAAGAGAAAACAATACAAAATCTGTCTTCTTTTATCTTTTCCCTCAATTCTTTGCATTACCATCAAGACCCATACCATTCACATTGAATCAGATTTAAGTCACTGTTGTGAAATGCGATGTTTTGCAGAAGCAGTATTTATATTTTTAAAGATTAGCTTAATTTGTCACATGCACATCTGAGCATACAGTGAAATACATTATTTCCATCAAATGAAGGTTATGTTGGGCAGGCTGCAAGTGGCGCCGTTCTTCTGTCAACATTAACATGCTGGTGTTGTGCAGCAGTACAGTGCAAAGACATAACATTCCCAGAAACTTCAAAACTAATAAATAGTGCCAAAGGATTAATGTAGGTTCATGGACTGTTCAGAAATCTGATGGTGGGGATGGGTGGGAAGAAGCTGGTCCTAAATTGTTGAGTATAAGTCTCAGATGCCTGTACCACCTCCCTGATGATAGTAACAAGAAGAGGACATGTTCTGGATGGTGAAGATCCTTGGTGATGGTTGCCATCTACTTGAGGTCCTGCCTCTTGAAGATGTCCTTAACAGTGGGGAGGACCATGCACATAACGAGACAGGCAGGAACCACAATCCTCCGCAGCCTTTGCAATCCTGTGCATTGTGATCTCCATACCTGTCTATGATGCAATTGGTCAAAATGTTCACCAAATCTATAGAAATCTACAAGAGTCTTTGGTTTAGTACCAAATCTCCTCCAGCTCCTAATGAAGTAGAAGCACTGGTGTGCGTTCTTCATGATTGCATTAATGTGTTTGACTCCGATCCTTGGAGATGTTGATACCTAGGAACTTGAAGCTGTTCACCCTTTCCACTGCTGACCTTTCAATGAGGATTGGTGTGTGTTCTCCTGATTATCTTTCCTGAAGTTCACATCAATTCCTTGGTCTTGGTGATGTTGAATGCGAGGTTGTCATCATGAGACCACTCAACCAGCCAAACTCTCTCTCTCCCATATACCACCTTGTCATCATTTGAAATTTCTCCTACAAGAATGGTATATGACTTTATATGCAGATGGTGTTTGAGCTGTGCTTAGCCACACGTTCAATGGGTGGAGAGAGAGTGGAGCAGTGGACAAAGAACACATCCTTAACATGCATCTGTTGGAGTGAGTTGGAGATGTTTTTACTGATCCGCACTGATAAGGAAGTGGAAAATTCAGTTGCAGGAGGAGTAACAGAGGCACAGGTTTTGATGCTTGTTGATTAATAATGGGGTTGAACACCAACATCAATAACAGCAGCCTGATATCTGCTTTGCTGTTATATAGATGCTCCAAAGCAGAGTGGAGACCCAGTGAGATTGCATAATCTGTAGACCTGTTGTGGTTAGAATGAACTGCAATGGATCCAGGCCCTTGCTTAAGCTGGAGTTAATTCCAGACATTGCCAGCCTCTCAAAGCAATGTATTACAGTAGATGTGCGAGTGGTCATTACTGACAAAATGCAAACTTACGGATATTCTAACAAAGGTCAAGGACTGTGTAGCCTGTTACAAGCAGTTCAGCAGAAAGTCTTATATATTCCCATATATGAAGAAGTGTATGGTGGAACATACTAATTTGCCTGAATGACTGCTATTCCAACAACATTTAATGTTCAATAGGATCCAGAAGAAGTAGCCCACTTGATTGTCAAATTGTCCACTCTAAATATTCACTCTTTCCACTGTTGAGATATTTTGGTTACACCATCACCAAAAAGTACTGCAGTTCCTCCTCAAGGATAACTTTGAAATCAAACTATCAAATGGATGACCTCTGCCATGAAGGAAGACAAAGGCAGTAAGCAAATGGTAGGTTCCTCTGTGAGTCCTCACGCTGTTCATTGTTCCTTCGCTGCTGGGTTTGAATCATCATTCTCCCTAAGCACAATGTTATCACCAGAAGCCCCTCAACACCACCTTCCGCCACATCCAGTAAAAGAATAACAACAATTCCTTAATGTCCAGTCTTAAATCACTTCCTAGCTTCTCTGACCCAATCGTAAGGTAACATTTAAATTTCCGACATTGAAACTATTAATAGGTGACTGTACTATCACTTTTTTCTAGGTTGAAGTGTAGCACCTGTATGAGAAACAATCGAACTCTGGGTTATGAATCATTGACTGTCCACATAGTCAATTTCCTACTCTATTGCATTGGGAAGGCACAGAACAGAGATGTCCTCTCATACATAAATGTGACGTGACTAATACATCCTTTAGATTTGTTCTTTTTGAAAGTGCCCCTCTCCTCTCCATACAGGATATCCTCTCACACTAGCCAAACACAAGAGCTGATCACAGGGGGAAATTCAACGGCAAATTTGCAGCCCTCCTTCAGATGTAGCATATAAATAAATAAAGTCAAGACTCAATTAAAATTCTGAGTAAATAAACAATATTTCCTTAATACATTAATCATAATGATAGAATATTTAAAAAATAGTAATACTAACCCATATTAAGCTGATACAGCAGTTAATCATATCCATTTGGATGAAGTACGACTTTTGATTGAACAGGATGATAAGGGATAATAATTAGCATGCTAACACTCATTGGTGTTCATGTGAAATATTAATAAAAGAATTTGGCTTGCTGCTTTATTATTTCTAATAAAGATAGTGATTCCCCTGATCCAGATGAGTACTTTCTAACTTGCACAAAGTTGTTACATTCTCACCTTTCAGTAACCACTAAGAACAACTTTATGGTTAAAATATATAAAGGGTTTCGTCGTCGTTAGGTCGCATCTGGAATTTCCAGTTGGTGGACGATTTCCCTCCACGCCGCTCTGACATATTGGGAAATCATGTACTTGGCAAGTTACAGCAGTGGTTTGCCTTTGCCTTCTGCCAGGTGAGTTTAAAGAGATCACCATCTCTTGCAGTGGATGACCAGGATGTCTAAGTGCCTTGTCGTGCTCTTAGTGCTCCACCATGCCTGCTGGCCCGCCTTCTTGACCGTTCAGTCTCCTCCACTCAATCTGCCAGGGCCAGACTTCACATGCTGGGACAGGCAGATCCCCTACCTCACCGAGGGTTGAAGACCCGTCAGCTATCCTCACCTGGTTTGGCCCGTCTGCCACCGCACGTGTTACAGCTACTTGGAGCCACAGGCGAGGGCTGAGCGCCAGGTGGGGACCAAAGGTGGACGAGCTGCCCTGAAAAAGGGCACGGCAGGACCCCCCCCACCAGAGGTGGGGAATGTTGCTCATCAACAAGAACTGCCAACTGCCTATTATCTTCTAATATAGAACAAAAAATACTTTGGGTTTTAGTGCACTTATTCGCTATAATTTACTTTCACCACATTCATACTTTTAATGATTTCTTACACGCTTGTAGAATAATGATGAAAAATTCTCTGCATTAATTTAAATGTGAAAATTTGCCCTGAAATTCTTTATAGATTCAAGTATTCTTCCTCACAGGAAATATAACCTGGACAAATTTCAAAAACATTGTCTTCATTGTGTATCCAACTCATGCAGATTATAAAATAAATATAGTTGATGCTATTCTGGATAACGCAGCTTTTACTGTATGTCATAATAATACAATGTCCTTTTCTAGGGTAATTGCTACTTTACCTATCATAGGAGATTCAATGAAAGTCCATGTGTTTGTTTGAAGGACATATGATTGCAGAACACCAGCTGCCCGTCCTGACTCATTCACACCTCCAAACACGTAGATTTTGCCTCCGCACACGCTTGCAGCTGCAGAATGCACAGCCTTGGGAAGAGGAGCCACTGTTTCCCACTGATTGGTAATTGTATCATACCTGGAAGAACAGAATTTTCAAGCATCATTAACCACTAGCTGCAGTGATTTGGCAACTACTTTTCACTAAGTAGTGCAATTACACAATAAATAACATCAATTTTGTAACTCATTTAATATTATGCACTGGGATTTTACTGTCATTTTGTGCTACTTAATGTCACTGTTCTCCATGCAGCCTGATTTCTGCTGTGTATTTATCTTGGCCATTATGATAATTTAGGACAGAAAATGTGCTCTAAATTTATTAATGTTACTCTAGGCTTGCGGCCAATGTATTAGAACTAGTAGTTATCAACTCATCATTCCTATGACTGACATACAACACCAAGTATACAAAAATGCTGGGACCTGTCAACTCCTGATTAAGAACAATATATACTATTAGAAACAGTGGGATTAGGTAGAGCACTTTACCTTTTTTTTCCCCTCTCATCATCTTCCATCCTATAACTCATTACTGCTCCATTCAACCAGCGGAAACATCGTTGGGTTTAACCCATCCTGACTACATGGCCAGCAAATCACAGCTGAATCATTCGGCAGGACCTATCCTCTTGCATTGTACGACTGACCTGGTTCAGGAGTGCCACCACTTTAAAGAAAGTTAATTTTACTGTGTTGAAGTACTTAGTATATTTCAGCTTTAATGCCTCATATTTCTAAACAATGGCGTTTGGAATGTCATAAATTTTGTGTGTTTAGATTCATAAATGTAACCATGTAATTTTCCATGATATAATCTACAGTGGGAAGACAGTTGTAAAGACAGACATGCTCCAATAATGAATGGGGTAGGATAAGAATACAAATCATCCAAGGCCACAGGGCCGGGAAGCTTTGTGGTTGAAGTATTGAACCACCTGTTAAGAGTTCTGGAGTCTTGATCCAGAGACCTGAGTTTGAATCTCATCAAGGAGTTTAAATACAAGCACTAAAATAAATCTAGAGTTAGTAATGGCAATGCTTCTGGATTGCTGTAAAAATGCATCTGGTTTACTGCTGCTCTCCACAGAAGAAAATCTGTGCTTACCTCTTCTGGCCTAACTGTGACTCCAAACCTAGTTGACTTGCGATTGCCTCCTCAGTTCAGGGGCAATTCGGGGATGAATGCTGAATACTGACATTGTGGGCATTTCATATCATGTGAACAAATGTAAAACAATCCTTAGCTTCTGGTTTTTACGTATCATTAGGTTGGAAAAAAATCTACTTATCTTTCCAATTAGATGACCCTGTAGCTCAATGAGTAGCAATAAAATAGGGCTGAAATATAATTAAATTACTATAATTATTCTGATTGAATTCCTTACTAATAAAGGGGTCTAAACACCTGGTAACTCAACTTATAATTGATCAGTTTATGAATGATATTAGTATTAGCAAATCACAGACATGAAATTGAAATCTTAAAAATATCTTGGAGCTGAGAATTTTCCTGATTAATATGTTATCGTGGAGCTGAACTGATAAACTCAACACTTTGCTTCACAAAATGTCACCTCGAATAGAAGAACAATTGACAGAATTCCATTGTTGTCTACTCAAATGTGTTTACAAATCTGTACTGTTCGTCTAAATAGATGTCAGCAGGGTAACATAACCCAGTTTGCAGCACAGACAAACATCTTGGTGTCAATCTGGAAGCTGTAACAGCACATTTCCATCATTAGAATATGATTCTTGCACACACAAGATATTGTAAAGGAGTGCCACAGGGTTATTTACTGGAGTGCAACAGTGCCTGTTTAGACTTGCATTGGATAACCTCTAATCAAACAGTTTCTGCAGCTTGTCAAGGTATTGAATCAGAAAATATTACAATAAAATTAAAATCAGGTGATGCAGTTATATTTTTATAAACTTTAATATATAATAAAATCATACATTCACAATGCTTGTGAAAACATTTACCTCAGAACTCCTTTGCTCATTTCAACATTGGAATTCATCTACTTGGACAGAACTAGAGGAGGTGGGTTTAAAGCAAAGAATTAAATGATTATTTGATTTGTTCAAAATTAATAGGGGCCTTGCGTAGAAAAGGGGAAAGATTCCACTGAAATGAGAACTGATAACTAAGAGGAACAGATTTGAAATAATTGACAGAGAAACCAATAGAAAAAGAGACTTGTTTCATGAACCAAATTGGAATGCTCCAGAACACACTGTCTGGAAACGTGGCAATATCAGATTTAATTAGTAGCTTTTGAAATTTATCTGAATAGATACTTTTAAAGGAAATATTTGCTGGAAATGGGGATAAATAGTAAATAGTTACTTCTGACAACTCCATAGAGCAAGGTAGGGTATAGGACGTTGAAACGTCCACCATCTATGCTACATACCTTTGCCCTGAAACAGTAAGTCTGTTTCTCTTTCAGCCCAGCTGGTTGAGCATTTACAGCAATTTCTGTATTTATTTGACATTCAAGTTGTATAATTAAAAAAACAAATGTGATTATATTTATTGCCTGATCCTTTCACAGATTCCCTTTCAAAAGAGAGAGACAATGAAGTAGCTGCATAAACAGAGCCCTAGAAGGGTAAACAGAAAGGCTAAACCCTAATGTAATCAAATTTTCTTCATGTTTTAATTTTAGTTTTTGTCAGTACAATATGAATCAATCATTTGACTGAAGCAGTAATTCAAATGGACACACCAGGCAAAACACAAGGCCTTGCATTAGAAATGAAACGGAAAAGGAATGATTGCCCATATAAAGCAGTATGAAGGGAGGTGGGAGAGAGGTTGGTAGGTGATAGGTGGCACCCATTGGGGAAGGGATAATGGGCAGATGTAAATAGGTGAGAGGAGGAAAGGGAGAAAAAGGAAGAAAACTAGGTGGCAAGTAAGTGGAAGTAAAGAAAGGGATGTGAATTACCTGAAGCTTGAAAATTCAATACCACTGGATAAGAAACTGCTCAAGTAGACGTAGGCCTCTCCTTTGTAATTGAGAAGGCTGAGGACAGGTCAGTATGACAGCGCGAAGGAGAGCTACTAGGCGCCCAAATATTTGCAGTCAGCTGCAGTTATCACGACTCGTCACTTGTTTGGCTGAAGCAGCATGAGGTTTAAAAATAACTTGGGGCCTTTCAGGACTGTTCAGCAGACTCCAATCATTGCCCACCGTCACCAGTTGGGGAAGGTGATAGGAGGTTTATAAAGAGTTTGGGCTCTTTCGGGATTATTTGGTGAGTAGCAATCATAATGATCTATTAGGCAAAGACCAGCAAAGAGAAGCAAAGGTGTAAATGGATGTGTCATTGTTGGAGTGGACAGTGTTAGAGTAGTCAGGCTTTGGTGAGAACAGGCGGAGGCGAGTAAGAGAGAGGCGAGAGGCAAGACTCAATATTGGACAACTGGAAAATGATGTTGCAGAGGTAGTAATGGGGGACATAGAAATGGCAGACAAACTAGTTTGCATTAGTCTTCACTGTGGATGATACTAGCAGCATGCTAGAAATTTGAGTTTGTGATGGGGCAGTAGTAACTGTATATTACTAAGGAGGTGATGCTTGGGAAGATGGAAAGTCTGAAGGTAGATAAATCACCTGGACCAGATGGACTAACATAAAAACACAGAAAACCTACAGCACAATACAGGCCCTTTGGTCCACAATGCTGTGCCGAACATGTACTTACTTAGAAATTACCTCCGGTTACCCATAGCCCTCTACACCCTAGGGTTCTGAAAGAGGTGGCTGAAGAGATTGTGCTGCCATTAGTAATGATCTTCCAAGTATCACTACATTCTGGAATGGTTCCAGTACTGGAAAACTGCAAATATCAGTCCATTCCTTAAGAAGAGAAGGATGCAGAAGAAATTATACGCCAATTAGCCTGACTTCAGTAGCTGGGAAGATGTTGGAGTCCATTATTAAGTATAAGGTTTTGAGGTACTTGGAGGCACGTAATAAAGCAGGCCAAAGTCAACATGGTTTCCTTAAAGGGAAATGTTGCCTGACAAATCTGTTGGAATTCTATGAGGAAATAACAGGCAGGGGAGACAAATGAGGATCAGTGGATGTTGTTTTCTCGAATTTTCGCCTTCAACGAGGTGCTGCACATGAAGCTGCTTAACAAGATAAAAGCCCATGGTATTACAGGAAAGACACCAGCATGGGTAGAAGATTGGCTGACGGCCAGAATGCGAAGAGTGGGAATCAAAGAGAGCCTTTTCTGGTTGGCTACCTGTAACTAGTGCTGTGCTGCAAGGATTGGTGTTGGGACTGCTTCTTTTCACATTATATGTTTTTGACGGAATTAATGGTTTTATGGCCAAAATTATGGATGATACGAAGATGAGTGGGGGGCAAATAGTCCTGAGGAAGCAGGGACTCTGCAGAAGGACTCAAAAAGATTTGGAAAATGGGTAAATAAATGGCAGATGGAATACAGTGTAGGGAAGTGCATGGTCAAGCACTTTGGTAGAAGGAATAAAAGTGTAGACTACTTTCTAAATGGGGAGAAAATTCAAAAATCAGAGGTGCAAAGGGCCTCAGGAATCCTTGTGCAGGATTCCCTAAAGGCTGGTTTGCAGGTTGAGCCAATGGTGAGGAAGACAAATGCATTGTCAGCATTAATTTTGAGAATACTAGAATACAAAAGCAAGGATGTAACGATGAGGATTTGTAAGGCATTGGCCAGACCACATTTGGTGTATTGTGAGCAGTTTCGGCATATTATCTAAGAAAAAATATGCTAGCATTGGAGAGTGTTCTGAACAGATTCACAACAGATTCATGTTTTTGTAACAGACAGAATTTTGAAAGAATAGTGTATATTTTTGTGGCATTATGCCACTAACACTGCTGCAACAAAATCTTCTGAGCCTACTTGCAAGATAAATCAACTAGTCTCAGAGGGTTTCCTGGGCCAGCAACTTCAGTGTCCAGGCTCTGATCACTTTAATTCTGAAGCTCCCTGAGGTGAGTAAGTAGAACAATTGTTTGTGGGTTAACGGTTAAGTAAATTCAATTGCAATTATTAAATAAGATTAGATGACCATGTTTGCAAAATCGCTGTGTGGCAGACAGAAAGTCCAAAAATAATTGCTAAACTACTTTGGTTGTTTTGGTCTCCTTCTGTTAGGAGACAAATCTCAAGGTTGTTTCACTATCCATTCAGAAATCTGATAGCAGAGGGGAAGAAGCTGTTCATGAAATGTTGAGTGTATGTCTTTAAGCTCCTGTACCTTCTCCCTGATGCCAGCAATGAGAGGACAGCTTGTCCTGGGTGAATAGGGTTCTTAATGATGGATGCCACCTTTTTGAGGTATTGCCTTTTGAAGGTGTCCTTAAAGCTGGGGAGGATCATGCCCATGATGGAGCTAGCTGAGTTTACGATCTTCTGCAGCTTTTTCAGATCCTGTGAAGTGGCCCCTCAATACTAGGTGGTGATGCAAACAGTTAGAAGTTTCTCTGTGGTACATTTGTAGAAATTTGCTTCAGACTTTGGTGACAGACCAAATCTCCGCAAATTCCTTATGAAATATAGCTGCTGTCATGCCCTCTTTGTAATTGCATCAATATGTTGGGCCCAGGATAGATCTTCAGAGATGTTGACACCCATGAACTTGAAACTGCTCACCTTTCCCAATGCTGGTCCCTCAGGAGGACTGGTGTATATTCCCTCAACTTCCCCTTCCTGAAGTCCACAATGAATTCCTTGGTCTTACTGACATTGAGTCCAAGGCTGTGTGTGACACCGCTCAATCACCTGATCTATATCATTCCTGTAAGCTTCCTTGTCACCACGTTAGATTCTGCCAACAGCAGTTGTGTCATCAGCAAATTTATACATGACCTTTTAGCTGTGCCTAGCCACACAGTCATAACTGTGGGGACTACCAGAGTGAGCGAAGCACACATCCTTGAGGTGTGCTGGTGTTGACTGTCAGCCAGAAGATGTTATTCCTGATCTATACCAACTGTGGTTTCCTGATAAGGAACTCAAGGACCCTGCTGCAGACAGAGATACAAAGGTCCAGGTTGTACAACTTGTTGATTAGTACTGAGGGTAAAATAGTGTTGAATGCTGAGCTGTAATTAATAAACAGTAGCATACTGTAGGTATTTCTGTTGTCCAGGTAGTCCAAGACCAAGTGGAGAGCCAGTGGGATTGCATCTGCTGTAGACCTATTATGGTGGTAGGCAAATTGCAGCAGATACAGTTCTTTGCTTAGGCTGCAGTTGATTCAGGCTAGTACCAACCTCTCAAAGCACTTAATCACTGTAGATGAGAGTGCAATTGAGGAATAGTCACTGAGGCAGCTGACTCTGCTCTTCTTGGGCACTGGGTATGATTGGTGCCTTTTTGCAGCAAGTGAGAACCTCCAACTGCAGCAGTGAGAGTTGGAAGATATCTTTGAACACCCCCATCAGTTGGCTGGAACAAGTATTCATGTTCTACCAGGTACACCATTGAGGCCTGATGTTGCAGCTGCCATAGGGGAGGAGAATCTCTGAGTGTGTGTAAATGCCATTAAAGTGGCAATAGCTGAAAATTCAGCGACTTTAAAATTAAGGTATAAGTTAATGTTCAGTTTGTTCAGCAGAGGTACAAATACACATTGCAGTGGTGGTAGAGATACTACAGAAGGTATACAACCTCTGAAATCCTTAACAAGACCCTCCTAGTGTTCTGTAACACCAGTAGCACATTAACGTTCAGTGATGCCTGTTTGTCTGACAACCAATTCTTATTCCATGTTTGCAAATTACCACCCTTAACCATTGACTACACCAACAACGAACAGCCTTCTGAAAATGCAAGTGCATCATATATTCTGGCACCTCTTCATCTATTCTATTTGCTAGATTCTCAAAGAATTCCAGTAAGTTAGTCAAACATGATTTTCGTTTCATAAACCCATGTAACCCAGACTTCAGCATCTGCTCCAGCACTAACTATAGACCACCACGTTAGCAGTTCCAGGCTTTCACTCCCTAAGGATCCATATTTGCCATGTTCATGTTCAAATGCCTGTTCATACTTATTTTCTTCAGTTCTTCATTCCTTCATTCTTGCTAGTCTACTAGTTCTCTGGTATTTCTGGCAGGGCATTTTGTCTTCGTTTGTAAATTTACGACAGACAAAAAGTGGTTGCAAAATTCCTCTGCTATTTCCTTACTCCCCATTATTAATTCTCTTCTGACTCTGTAAGGGATTCACATTTAATAAGAAAATGCTCTATTGCTATTATATTAATATTGTAATTTGCAGAATGCAGAAATTAAAGACATATTGCATGATATATTAAAAAGATTATGGATACAGAATGTACTTACTCTGTTCAAAAGTATATATTTGAGAAACTACTTGTAAACTATATTAAGTATATTTATTCTAAAATGTGAATAACTGTGCCTGGAACATCACAATAAAATAGCATTTCATTCCTGGTCTACCTGCTGTAAGCACATTATAATCAATGCCCAATTGAATGGCGGAGCAGACTCGATGGGCCAAATGACCTAATTCTGCTCCTAAGTCTTATGGTTAAATTAATTCATACATTGATGGCCTTAAACTAAATTAAGTCCTGAGATGCAACCTTCTTGCTGGATAGTGCGTTATATGTCGAGCACAGTAGAAAACGAAGTGTTACGCTGCAACCTTCATTCATGTGACTTCTTTAAAAAAATAACACAAGACAGTTCATTGCTCACCTATAATTGTATTCTCCTTATATGTATATGCTAACAATTACCAAAACAACCAAAGAATCCTCCTGAAATTGCCATCTTAAATAAACATTTCATTCTCACAAACAATACACAACTCACTAATGTGAAATCAATGGCAAGATATTCTAAATGTTCAAAATGTGAAATAAAGATTGAAGACTGTTAAATTTCAATTTCCTATACACGAGCATAAATATTTCTCACCCTCCGCATACTACCATGGCTGAACAGAGGAGCACTTTCAGTAATAGACTGAGATAACTATGCTGTTCCAAACAGGTCATTCTTACCCCTGGCCATTAGGCTCTATAATACCCGATAGCTGGGGAAGTGATGAACCCAACTTGATAGACTCCTTGAAGTAACTTATACTTATTCTTTCATACTTCTCTTCTAATATTTGTATACCTGTGCACTTGTAATGCTACTGTGACACTGTAATTTCCCTTGGGATCAATGAAGTATCTATTATCTACTGAATCTGATACAGCACAAAAAAAACACAAAAGATAAAGCACACAATAACAATAAAACACAATTAATGTAAATATATAAGATACCTTATATCCATAGATTGATTGTATGTCCATAAAGTGACACTAGACATAAGGCAACTGACAGGAAAAACAAAGTAGAGGTGGGTTGGGCATGCGTTAGTGGGTGGAGGTGTTGATCAGCCTTACTGCTTGGGGAAAGTATCTGTCTTTTTGAGTCTGGTGGTCTTGACATGGATGCTACCAAGTCTGCTCCCTGATGGGAACGGGGCAAACAGTCCATGAGCAGGGTGGGTGGGATCCTTCATGAAGTAACTGGCCCTTTTCCAGCACCTTTCTATACATACATTCTTGATGGTGGGAAGGGTCGTACCAACAGTACCTGTTGTAGAGGCTTCCTGTCTGCTGCAATGCCGTTTCCACACCATGCAGTGACACAGCATGCAAGGATGATCACTACTGTGTATCTGTAGCATGATATAAGTATGGATGTGCATAGTCCAGCTCTCGTCAGCTTCCTCAGAAAGTAGAGGCATTGGTGAGTTTTCCTGACAGTGCAAAGTAGTTTAATTTCCTTCGGGATAAATAAAGTTTTGCCTCATCTTATCTTAGAGAAGGCTAAAGCATCCATGCCAGGATCACCAGACTGAAAAAAGTTACTTTCCCCAAGCAGTAAGGCTGATCAATGCCTCCACCCACTAACCTGTTCTGCAAGCACTTTATTATATTTCATACTGGGACCATGAGAGGTTGTGTGAGATGTGCCCTCCTAGGAGTCTGAAACTACTGTGCCGCTAATGTAAGGGGGGGGGGTGGGTGTGAGAGCTGTGTGTTCTGCTGAAGTTGATAGCCATCTCCTTTGTCTTGCTGACATTAAGGAAGGAGTTATTTGCCTGGTACTAGGCCTCAAACTCTTCCATCGCTTCTCTGTAGACCATCTCATCATTCTTGGTAATGAGCCCCATCATCTGATAATGTGATTACTCAGCATTTGTCTGTGTAGATGTATGTGAGAAAAATGTACAGCTATGAGCTCAGCACAATGCCTTGAGGGGCACCCGTGTTGAGGATGATGGGGAGGGTGGAGCAGTTGTGCATCCTGACTCTCTAGAGGCAGCCTGTTGGTTAGGAAGTCCAACACCCAATTGCACTGTGGTGTACTTTGACAGAGGAGTCGGAGTTTGTTCACTCAGGTCTGTGGGCAACAGTGTTGAATGCAGAACTGAAATCCAGAGACAGCATTCTGACATAAAGTGTCCTTGTTTTCTAGGTGAGTCAGGGCCAGGTCGGATGCTATGGCATCTCTTGTAGAGCAGATCTATTGGTATGCATATTTGTGAGTGTCCACTGTAGCAGGACTGGAGTTTTCGATATGTGCCATTATCAGCCATTTAAAATACATCATGATGATTGGTGTCAGTGCCACAGGGTGGCAGTCGTTTAGTCTAATAAAAACGATTTTAAAAAACTGAGACATCCAGTACGTAGAAAGAGAAACATAGTCAGCACTTCAGTTTGTTTTCACAGAATCTGATGAAATACATCATTGTCACTATTCAGTGCTAAAGGAAAACAATCTGCAATCTATTCATGGTCACTTAATCAGTTGCAAGTATCTTTGTAACTACATAGGCAAATTATTTCAATTACTGAGAGAAAAAAAACAATTTGTTGCAAAGTGCTTGAAAGGCAGATTGAACTCCATAAAGCAAAAGTACTTCTCATGAAGGGATTCAAAGTGGCGTCAAACTTCATGCACCAATACTCGGTCCTTTTCCCAGTCTAATGTCCAATATGTAGGCATTACTTTAGGAGGACTCTTGGCTACAGGTCGCAAGCTTCTTGTCATAATGTGTAGGGTAAGGTCTATCTAGTACTTCGTCATGGAGTTGACTCAGTGTTACAACGAAACATAACATAAATGCTGCTCCAAGATCTGAGTATAGGACCGAATGAAGGATGATCTTGCTTCCACAAAATAGCTTCAAATGCAAAGTCTCATGAATAGCAATGTAACAATGACATATCAATAGAATCAAAATCCATACATTTTTAAAGCAATTATCTTGGCAGTTGGAAAAATTTCAGCTCTTGTGTAAAAGCAGACAGAACCTCAACACATTTTTTCCCTTGTATCAAGAAAAATGTCTATTGTATACTTGAGTTCTTAGAACCAGAGTATTATTCACTTCAGTGAACAATCTGCAATGTCACAACAAGGTCTCTTTGAAGAAAGTGGCAGCCAAACCACTCTGTGTATTTCTGCACCTAAATGAAAGGTTGGATGATCCATTTCAATGAAAGTGGTGCAAAATACATAGAGGAAGTGAAAAAGTAGTTGGCTTAGGTTTTGCTACAGATAGATAACTTAGAGTATGTTCATAATATTCAGAAGTTTAAGCTGTCCAGGTTGCAGCATAATCGGGGTTGTGTTGGGTGGGTGTAGGGTCTGTGGAGAGGAAGGGATATAGAAATGAGGAGTGTATTAGAAGACCTAATGGATTACACAGATTATTTATTTAACTAATTATACTTGGTGATAATTAAACAGGAAGGACTGAGAAAAGAGAATTACAGTATATGAATTTATTGTTACAGAAGATAGAATCAGAACCAAAGAAGGAAAGAAAGACTGGAGAGAAGCAGAGGAAAAGTTGTCAGACAACATGAGACAGTATTCCTATAAATAGGTACTTTTTTATCTTAAAGTTTGGTTGATAATCAATAGAAAACACTACATTATGATTAAGAGGGTCAGACACCCTGAGCCAATAGGCTGGTCCTGGACTTATTTCCATCTGGCATAGTTTGCATTTTGTTGTTTGATTGTTTGTGGCTTTTGTATTGCTATATCTATGCTCTATTCTTGGTTGGTGCAGCTGTAACAAAACCCAATTTCCCTTGGGATCAATAAAGTATATTTATCTATCTATCTATCTAAGAGGCAAGTATGCAGTGAGGTTAAATTCACAATGTCTCTAACTATAAGGTACCATTTTTGTAAAATAATGATAGGATACTATAAATCAGCCAGCAATTCATGGTGGTTTTTTTTATATGTAGGCTGTCATGTCCTAGCCACAAATTGCTAGCCTATTTGAAAATTAAGACCATGAGACCATAAGATACAAGAGTAGAATTAGGCCATTCAGCCCATTGAGTCTGCTCTGCCATTCCATCATGGCTGACATTATCCCACTCAACCCCATTCTCCTGTCTTCTCCCTGTAACCTGAATAATCAAGAACCAATTAACCTCCACCTTAAATATACCCAATGAACAGGCCTCCACTACTGTCGGTGGCAATGAATTCCACAGATTCACCACCCTCTGGCTCAAGAAAGTTTTCTTCATCTCTGTTCTAAATGGACGTCCCTCAACTCTGAGGCTGTGCTCTTTGGTCCTAGGCTCCTGCACTATTAGAAACAATCTCTCCATCTCAGCCCTTCAATATTCGGTAGGTTTCAATGAGATCCCACCCTGTTCTTCTAAACTCCAGTGAGTACTGGCCCAAAGCCATCAAATGCTTCTCATGTGTGAACCCTTTGATTTCTGGGATCATTCGCTTGAACCTCCTCTGCCTTATAAAGCCTCAGCATTACATCCTTGCTTTTATATTCTAGTCCTCTTGAAATGAAAGCTAACATTGTACTTGCCTTCCTTACCACTGACTCAACTTCCAAGTTAACCTTTAGGGAATCCCGCATAAGGACTCCAAGGACCCTTTGCATCTCTGATTTTTGAATTTTCTCCACATTTAGAAAGTAGTCCGTGCTTATGTTCCTTCTGCCAAAGTGCATGACCATGCACTTCCATCTGCCACTCGTCCATTCCCCCAATCTGTACAAGTCCTTATACAGACATCCTGATTCCTCAACAATACCTGCCTTTCTACCTATCTTCGTATTGCCCACAAACTTGGCCACAAAGCCATCAAATCCCTCATCCGAATCATTGACACAAAACATGAAAAAAAGTGGTCTAACACCGACCCCTGCAGCACACTCACTAGTCACCGGCAGCAACCAGAGAAGGCTCTCTTTATTCCCACTGTTTGTCTCCTGCCTGTCAGCCAATCCTCGATTCATGCTAGTACCTTTCCTGTAATACCATGGGTTCTTGTTAAGCAGCCTCATGCGTGGCACTTTGTCAAAGGCCTTCTGAAATTCCAATCAAACAACATCCACTGACTCTATCTATGTTGTCTGTTATTTCCTCAAAAAATTTCAAAAGATTTGTCAAGCAAGGTTTTTCCTTAACCATGCTGACTTTGGCCTATTTTATTATGTGTCTACAAGTACCCAGAAACCTCATCCTTGATAGTGGACTGTAACATTTTTTCAACCACTGAAGTTAGGCTAACTGGCCTATAATTTCCTTTCTTCTGCCTCCATCCCATCTTAAAGAGTGGAGTGACACTTGCAATTTTCCAGTCCTCCAGAACCATTACTAATGCCTTCACAATATGATGCAATAGATGGCTTTGCTTCCAAGTTTGAAGATGATACAAAGATTGGTGGAGGGGCAGGTAGTGTTGAGGAAACAGGTAGGCTGCAGAAGGACTTAGAGATATTAGGAGAATGGGCAAGGAGGTGCCAAATGAAATACAATGTTTGGAAATGCATGGTCATGCACTTTGGTAGTAAAAATAAATGTGCAGACTATTTCCTAAACGAGGACATAAACCAAAAAT
Organism: Mobula hypostoma; assembly: GCF_963921235.1. Taxonomy (NCBI): domain Eukaryota; kingdom Metazoa; phylum Chordata; class Chondrichthyes; order Myliobatiformes; family Myliobatidae; genus Mobula; species Mobula hypostoma. Next base: position 51,385,509 of record NC_086098.1, on the reverse strand, counting down.
CTGATAGGTTTTTGATTGGCCACAGCATCAAAGGTTATGGGGTGAAGGCTGGGGAATGGGGCTGAGGTGAAAAAAGGATCAGCCATGATTGAATGGCAGAGCAGACTCAATTGGCCAAATGGCCTATTTCTGCTCCTATATCTTACGGTCTCTTTCAGAACCCTGGGTGTCACCTATCTGGTCTAGGTGACTTATCTACCTTCAGACTTCTTAGTTTCCCAAGCGCCTTCTCCTTGGTAATAGCAATGACACTCACACGTTACTGGCATACTGCTAGTGTCTTCCACAGTGAAGACTAATCCAGATAATTATTAAATTCACCCACCATTTCTTTGTCCCCGTTTACTACTTCCCCAGTGTCATTTTCCATTGGTCTGATATCCACTCTCACCTCTCTTATACTCCTTATATAATGGAAAAAATGTTGTAACCTTTTTATATTATTGGCCAGCTTACTTCATATTTCATTTTTTATCTCCTTATGACTTTTTAAGTTGCCTTCTGTTGGTTTTTAGAAGCTCCCCAATCCTCTAGACTCCCACTAATTTTTGTTCTATTTTATGCCTTCTCTTTTGCTTTTATGTTGGCTTTGACTTCTCTTGTCAGCCACGGTTGTGTCTTCCTGCCTTCAGAATACTTCTTCATCTTTGGGATGGATCTATCCCACGCCTTCTGAATTGCTGCCAGAAATTCCAGCCATTGCCCATTGCTGTTCTGCTCTCACCCCTGCTAGTATCCCCTTTCAATCAATTTTATCTAGCTCCTCTTTCATGCCCCTGTAATTCTCTTTACTTCACTGTAATACTGTATGCCAACATCAGTGAACTTGAGACCAGATATCCGGAGGCTTTACTCATTACAGCCGGGGACTTGAATCAGGCCAACCTCAGAAAGGTGCTGCCAAAGTTATACCAACATGTCTCCTGCCCCACTAGAGGCCCGAATATACTTGACTACTGCTACACAGTAGTCAAAGATGCCTGCTGTTCCGTCCCACGACCTCACTTCAGAAAATCAGACCATCAAGCCGTACTCCTCCTCCCGGCTTACAAACAGAAACTGAAGCGAGAGGTCACCATGTCAAAAGTGGTACCTCGTTGGACGGAGGAAATGGATGAGGTCCTCCGTGACTGCTTTGAATCGGTGGACTGGTTAGTATTCAAGGACTCGGCAGCTAATCTCAATGAATATGCCTCAGCTGTCACAGACTTTATCTGGAAATGCACGGAGGACTGTGTGTCTTGTAAGACTATCCGGGTATTCCCTAACTGGAAACCTTGGATGCATTATGAGGTCAAGTTCCTTTTGAAGGCTAGAGCTGCGGCTTTTAGGTCTGGGGATACCAGTCGCTACACGGAATCCAGGCGTGAACTCCGGAAAGCCATTAAGGGCGCCAAGAGGCAATATTGAGCCAAGTTGGAAGCCCAGGTTAACCAAAGGGATGCTGGTAGACTATGGCAGGGTCTAAATGAGATCACCGGGCACAAAGAAAAGGCTGGGAATATCAATAACTGTGGTGCTTCTCTTCCTGATGAACTTAACGTATTCTACGCAAGATTTGAACAGAAGAGGAGCGTCCCACTCCCTCTGGATGAACCGGACCTAGTGGCATCGAGATTTATCGTCACCGAGGAGGATGTTAGAAGGGCCTTCCTGAAGATAAATCCAAGGAAGGCGATGGGCCCAGATGGCGTCCCGGGACAGGTTCTCTGGGCCTGTGCAAGCGAGCTAGCTGGAGTGTTTGTTGACATCTTCAACTGCTCCTTGCTTCAGCCTAAGATCCCCCCGTGTTTTAAGAAGGCAACGATAATCCTGGTGCCGAAGAAGAGCAAGGTCGCATGCCTGAATGACTATCGACCTGTGGCTCTGACATCAATTGCTATGAAGTGCTTCGAGAGATTGGTTATGGCACACAACAACCACAGCCTACCAGTCAACCTCGACACTTTGCAATTCGCCAACCGGAGCAACAGGTCAACGGCAGATGCCATCTCTCTGGCCCTACATTCCTCCTTAGAATACCTGGAGAATAAAGACACATATGTAAGGCTCCTTTGCATTGACTACAGCTCTACCTTTAATTAATTAATTAAAGCATCTGTTAGTCTTGCGAGACCATGGATCTGCGCCTGGAAAGTCTTCACTCTCCAGGGCGCAGGCCTGGGCAAGGTTGTATGGAAGACCGGCAGTTGCCCATGCTGCAAGTCTCCCCTCTCCACGATACCGACGTTGTCAAAGGGAAGGGCAAATGCCAATACAGCTTGGCACCAGTGTCGTCGCAGAGCACTGTGTGGTTAAGTGCCTTGCTCAAGGACACAACACACTGCCTCGGCTGGGGCTTGAACTCACAACCTTCAGGTTGCTAGTCGAATGCCTTAACCACTTGGCCTTTAATACCATCATTTCAAATAAACTGATCCCTAAGCTCCGGAACCTGGGCCTTAGCACTCAGATCTGCAGCTGGATCTTCAGCTTCCTCACAGACAGGACCCAGGCTGTAAAAAGAGGGGACAAGCTCTCCTCTACAATCACTCTGAGCACCAGTGCCCCACAAGGCTGTGTGCTCAGCCCCCTGCTGTACTCACTGTACACCCAGATTGTGTAGCCAAGTTTCCATCAAACTCAATATTTAAGTTTGCTGATGACACCACAATTGTAGGCCGTATCTCGGGTAATGATGAGTTTGAGTACAGAGAGAAAATTAAGAACCTGGTGGCATGGTGCGAAGACAATAACCTATCCCTCAACGTCAGCAAGACAATGGAATTGGTTGTTGACTTCAGAAGGAGTAGCGGACCGCACGATCCAATTTACATCGGTGGTGCGCAAGTGGAACAGGTGAAAAACTTTAAGTTCCTTGGGGTCAATATCACAAATGACCTGACTTGGTCCAACCAAGCAGAGTCCACTGCCAAGAAGGCCCACCAGCACCTTTACTTCCTGAGAAAGCTAAAGAAATTTGGCCTGTCCCCTAAAATCCTCACTAAGGGGAGTGAGGAGGAGATGGTGGCGCGAGACAGCCGTGAGAAGTGCAGAGGAACATCTGGAGTAACTTCTGAAATGCCTGCTTCTCTGCTGTTGTTACTGTGCGATCGAGAATCTCTGGAGACGAAGGCCCCAAATCCTCGGCTTTGCCTATTGCCTGTCGCCGGGGCCGGGGTCGAAGCGCACGGCAGAGATGGTGCTCGGTGTTGGGAGGTGGTTGGAGGCTCGGAGTCTGTGGTCGGATGCTTCCAGGATGCCGCACTGGCAAGTTGGCGGTGCTGGAGGTTTACCGTCTGGGTAAGATGATGGGACTTCCAAGAGACTTTGAGACTTTTACTGTGCCATGGTCTGTTCTTATCAAATTACAGTATTGTTTTGCACTGTTGTAACTATATGTTATAATTACGTGGTTTTTGTTAGTTTTTAAGTTGGTTTGTCAAATGTTTTCCTGATATCATTCTGGAAAAACATTTTATCATTTCTTAATGCATGCATTACTAAATGACAATAAAAGGGGACTGTGTGTCCTCATAATCATAATAATAATAATTATTATAGATGCATTATAGACAGCATTCTTCTCGGGTGCATCACAACCTGGTATGGAAGTTGTCCTGCCCAAGACCGGAAGAAGCTGCAGAAGATCGTGAACACAGCCCAGCACATCAGACAAACCAATCTTCCGTCCTTGGACTCACTTTACACTGCACGCTGTCGGAGCAGTGCTGCCAGGATAATCAAGGACACGACCCACCAAGCCAACACACTTTTTGTCCCTCTTCCCTCCAGGAGAAGTTCTGGTAAATCAGCCCGCAAGGATATTGGTCCTTGCTTCATTGTCGCTGGATCTCAATCATGAAATTCTCTGTCTAGCAGCATCTTCCCCAAAAAGAAATCAGACCAAGGAATTGATTGTGGACTTAAGGAAACAGAAGTCGAGGGAACCCACACCAGTCCTCTTTCAGGGATCAGCAGTGGAAAGGGTGACCTGTTCCAAGTTCCTGGGTGTTAACATCCCTAAAGCTCTTTCCTTGGCCTGACGTACTGATGTAGTTATGATGACAGCATGCCAGTGGCTATATTTCATTTGGAGTTTGAGGAGTTTTTCTTGTCACCACGGACTTTAGCAAATTTTTACAGATAGAGAACATTCTAACAGTTTGCATTACTGTCTAGCATGGAGGGGCTACTACATATGACTGGAAAAGGTTGCAGAGGGCTGTAAATTCAGTCAGATCCACCAGGGACACTAATCTCACCACCATTGAGGACATCTTTAAAAAGTGATTCTTCAAATAGGTAGCATTCATCGATGAGTACCCCCACCACCCAGGACTTGGACTCTTCTCATCTCGACCATCAGAAAGGAGGTACAGGAGGCTGAAGACACACACTCAATGTTTTAGGAACAGCTTCTTCTCCTCCACCATTGGATTTTGAACAGACAATGAACCCACAAAAACTTCCTCACAATTTTTGCTCCCTTTTTGCACTACTTGTTTAATTTTTATATGTATTTTTTATTGTAATATATAGTATATTTTATATATTGCACTGTACTGCTGCTGTAAAACAACCAATTTTAGTATGTCATGATAATAAACAGATATTGATTCTGAATGCCTTGGTCCAAGAAGGTGGTTCACTATCATCTATTCCAGGGCAATAAGAGGTGGGCCGTAAACACTTAACTTGCTTATGTCCTATATCTTGTAAAAGGTAAGTAAAATTACAGGTTATGGACTACAAACTTACATTAAACATTGTTTCTTGTTATATGCACAGATTTTTCCCAAAGTAAAAATCCACTGGATTTTTTACATTTACAGTCAATATCCACAATCCATAGCATTAAATAGCCACTATCCATTGGGCAGGAGACACAGAAGCCTGAAATTCCACACCATCAGATTCAAGAACTTCAACTTTTCAGTCCTTGAACCATCTCTAATCATTAAAGTTTAGCAACACTAGACCACCTTGCACTAAAATTGACTTTTTTTGTTTGAATCATGTTTTCTTGTAAAAATTATGCCTAATTTTCACAAGAAGTTTAATTTGTGTTTTTCTTGTGATGCCATTGCACGTAACTTTTTCAATGCATGCGTGCATACATACTTGCAGTTTATGACTATAAACGCAACACTGATTTTGTAAATGTTTTTCCATTCTGGTTTCAGATTATGTAAATATATTTGGACAAAAACACTCCATAAAAAAACAGTACAGGTTATACCCTATTTGCCATTACACTGAAAGTGAAAATTCCACCCACATCCTAGGAATAAAAGGGTCGCTGAGCTTATTAATACCAACACACATATTGATATACAGGTTACTCACAGTTATCCATACTGAATATCAACTAAGTCAATCTAGAAGAGTAACTCAGTTTCCAATGCATCATGTGGCCTGCTCTTATAAAATAATGAACATCTCTCAGGATTGCTGCCAGTGCTATGTGACAGTGATGGTAAGAATTGGAGGAGATGGCAGTTGAATGCGTGGCTGAGGAGTTGGTGCAGGGAGCAGGGTTTTAGATTTTTACATCATTGGGATCTCTCTTCTGGGGAAGGTGGGACCTGTACAGATTGGTTGGGTTGCACCTGAACTCGAGGGGGAGAAATATCCTTGCAGGTAGCTTTGCTAGCATGGTTCGGGAGGGTTTAAACTAATTTGTGAGGGGGATGGGACCCAGAATGATAGAGCAGTGAAAGAAGTGCATGTAGTAAAGCCAGATCTAACATGCAGAGAGGCTTTGAGGAAAGAGCAGCAGAATAAACAGTGTAAAGACAGTAAGGTAGAAGGGCTGAAATGTGTGTACCTCAATGCAAGGAGCATCAGGAACAAAGGTGATGAAATGACAGCTTGGATACATACATGGAATTATGATGTAGAGGCCATTACAGAGACTTGGCTGGCACCAGGGCAGGAATGGATTCTCAATATTCCTGGATTTCAGTGCTTTAAAAGGGATAGAGAGGGCGGAAAAAGGGGAGGAGGGGTGGCATTACTGGTCAGGGATACTATTACAGCTACAGAAAGGGTGGGTAATGTAGCAGGATCCTCTTTTGAGTCAATATGGGTGGAAGTCAGGAACAGGAAGGGAGCAGTTACTATATTGGGGGTATTCTATAGGCCCCCTGGTAGCAGCAGAGATACAGAGGAGCAGATTGGGAGGCAGATTTTGGAAAGGTGCAAAAATAACAGGGTTGTTATCATGGGTGACTTTAACTTCCCTAATATTGATTGGCACCTGATTAGTTCCAAGGGTTTAGATGGGGCAGAGTTTGTTAAGTGTGTCCAGGATGGATTCCTGCCACAGTATGTGGACAGGCCGACCAGGGGGAATGCCATACTAGAACTAGTACTAGGTAATGAACCGGGTCAGGTCACAGATCTTTCAGTGGGTGAGCATCTGGGGCACAGTGACCACCACTCCCTGGCCTTTATAATTATCATGGAAAAGGATAGAATCAAAGAGGACCGGAAAATTTTTAATTGGGGAAAGGCAAATTATGAGGCTATAAGGCTAGAACTTGCGGGTGTGAATTAGGATGATGTTTTTGCAGGGAAATGTACTATGGACATGTGGTCGATGTTTAGAGATCTCTTGCGGGATGTAAGGGATAAATCTGTCCCGGTGAGGAAGATAAAGAAAGGTAGGGTGAAGGAGCCATGGGTGACAAGTGAGGTGGAAAATCTAGTCAGGTGGAAGAAGGCAGCATACATGAGGTTTAGGAAGCAAGGATCAGATGGGTCTATTGAGGAATATAGGGAAGCAAGAAAGGAGCTTAAGAAGGGGCGGAGAAGAGCAAGAAGGGGGCTTGAGAAGGCCTTGGCGAGTAGGGTAAAGGAGAACCCCAAGGCATTCTTCAATTATGTGAAGAAAAAAAGGATAACAGGAGTGAAGGTAGGACTGATTAGAGATAAAGGTGGGAAGATGTGCCTGGAGACTATGGAAGTGAGCGAGATCCTCAATGAATACTTCTCTTCGGTATTCACCAATGAGAGGGAACTTGATGATGGTGAGGACAATATGAGTGAGGTTGATGTTCTGGAGCATGTTGATATTAAGGGAGAGGAGGTGTTGGAGTTGTTAAAATACATTAGGACGGATAAGTCCTCGGGGCCTGATGGAATATTCCCCAGGCTGCTCCACGAGGCGAGAGAAGAGATTGCTGAGCCTCTGGCTAGGATCTTTATGTCGTCGTTGTCGACGGGAATGGTACCGGAGGATTGGAGGGAGGCGAATGTTGTACCCTTGTTCAAAAAAGGTAGTAGGGCTTGTCCGGGTAATTATAGACCAGTGAGCCTTACATCTGTGGTGGGAAAGCTGTTGGAAAAGATTCTTCGAGATAGGATCTATAGGCATTTAGAGAATCATGGTCTGATCAGGGACAGTCAGCATGGATTTGTGAAGGGCAGATCGTGTCTAACAAGCCTGATAGAGTTCTTTGAGGAGGTGACCAGGCATATAGATGACGGTAGTGCAGTGGATGTGTTCTATATGGATTTTAGTAAGGCATTTGACAAGGTTCCACATGGTAGGCTTATTCAGAAAGTTAGAAGGCATGGGATCCAGGGAAGTTTGCCAGGTGGATTCAGAATTGGCTTGCCTGCAAAAGGCAGAGGGTGGTGGTGGAGGGAGGACATTCAGATTGGAGGATTGTGACTAGTGGTGTCCCACAAGGATCTGTTCTGGGACCTCTACTTTTCGTGATTTTTTATTAACGACCTGGATGTCGGGGTAGAAGGGTGGGTTGGCAAGTTTGCAGACGACACAAAGGTTGGTGGTGTTGTAGATAGTGTAGAGGATTGTCAAAGATTGCAGAGAGACATTGATAAGATGCAGAAGTGGGCTGAGAAGTGGCAGATGGAGTTCAACCCGGAGAAGTGTGAGGTGGTACACTTTGGAAGGACAAACTCCAAGGCAGAGTACAAAGTAAATGGCAGGATACTTGGTAGTGTGGAGGAGCAGAGGGATCTCGGGGTATATGTCCACAGATCCCTGAAAGTTGCCTCACAGTTGGATAGGGTAGTTAAGAAAGCTTATGGGGTGTTAGCTTTCATAAGTCAAGGGATAGAGTTTAAGAGTGGCGATGTAATGATGCAGCTCTATAAAACTCTGGTTAGGCCACACTTGGAGTACTGTGTCCAGTTCTGGTCACCTCACTATAGGAAGGATGTGGAAGCATTGGAAAGGGTACAGAGGAGATTTACCAGGATGCTGCCTGGTTTAGCAAGTATGCATTATGATCAGAGATTAAGGGAGCTAGGGCTTTACTCTTTGGAAAGAAGGGGGATGAGAGGAGACATGATAGAGTTGTACAAGATAATAAGAGGAATAGATAGAGTGGATAGCCAGCGCCTCTTCCCCAGGGCACCACTGCTCAATACAAGAGGACACGGCTTTAAGGTAAGGGGTGGGAAGTTCAAGGGGGATATTAGAGGAAGGTTTTTTACTCAGAGAGTGGCTGGTGCGTGGAATGCACTGCCTGAGTCAGTGGTGGAGGCAGATACACTAGTGAAGTTTCAGAGACTACTAGACAGGCATATGGAGGAATCTAAGGTGGGGGCTTATATGGGAGGCAGGGTTTGAGGGTCGGCACAACATTGTGGGCCGAAGGGCCTGTACTGTGCTGTACTATTCTATGTTCTATGTTCTCTGCTCAGGCTTTAAGCAATAAAAGAGCAAAGAATCTAATAGAAGACAGGAAAAACTTAATATTAATATCAAAGGAACTGTTGTCATATTTGACTCCCATTACAGTTGAATTTTGGTGATAATTCTAAAAGGATCTTGTGGATTGCCTATATGTAGTAAAGTTATTCTGACATAGATTAATGTTTGTAGAAAATCTCTGTGCAGCATTTCCCCAGCATCGGCTATGATTTATAATATTATTATGAAACTTAGGAAAGCTCCATTTGATAAGATTAGGGTAGATTGGGAACAGGAATTGGGGCTTACCATTTCTGTGGATGATTGGGGGCAGATTTTACAATTAGTTAGTACTTCCTCTATTTGTGCTAAACATTCCCTAATTCAATTTAAAGTGGTTCATAGAGCACATATGTCCAAAGATAAGTTAGCGAGTTTTTACTCGCATATTAATCCTTTCTGTGATAGATGTTCGGGGCAGATAGCCTCTTTAACTCATATGTTTTGGTCTTGCCCTACTTTGGAAACTTTTTGGAGAGATATTTTCAATATTATTTCTAAGGTATTAAATATAGATATCTCTCCTCACCCTATTACTGCTATCTTTGGACTACCTAAAATTTCTAGTAATCTTTCCCCTTCAGCCCGTAGAATGATTGCATTTCTTACTTTGATGGCGAAAAGATGTATTTTACAACATTGGAAAGAGCTTAATGCTCCAACTACCTTTTTTTGGTTTTCTCAGACGATTTTATGTTTGAATCTGGAGAAAATTAGAAGTAACCTTTATGATTCTTCATTTAAATTTGAACAGATTTGGGGACCTTTTATTCGATATTTTCATTTAATGTAATATTTACCCTTCTTGTTTTTTTTTCACTGTTTTAATGGAGGTCGGGATTGAGGACGTGATTTTAAGTTTAACTATGTTTGGTTTCAAGTTAGCCCATTGCTTTGCTTTGCTTTTAGTTAGTTGCACGGTGGGTTTTTTTTTGGGGTTGTTTTTTTTTCTTTTTTTCCATTGATATATATAAAATTTAGTATACTATTATGTTATCTTGGTTTCTTATGCTTAAATTACATTGTTTGTAGTATTTTCTTTTTGGTATTGTTATCTTTTGGAATTTTATTATACTTTAACATTGTATTAATGTTTATATGGCTTACCTTTTTTGTATACTTACTCAATAAAAAGATTTAAAAAGAAAGAAAAGCATTTCCCCAGTATTTATTAAAACAACTTAAAATAGTTGGAGTCATGCACTTTAAAAATATACACATATACCTTATTTTAACAAATTTGTGTAAAAGCAGAAAAGATGCTGGAGAGAGTAATTTGATAACCCCATTCCCAAAATATAATTCCTATATATATTTTAGATGTGTGACTAGCTGGATCTTCCAGATAATTTGACAGTTTCCAATTTAATAGCAATTATTATAAATTCATAGAATGTACGGTTCTTTTAAAGGACTGCCCAATTCAATTCCAACAACAGTTTTACCCCAGCATTCTGCAAAATAATTCACTTTCAAGTTGACCATTCAAAAATCCATTGGAGTCGAATTTCACTACCCTTGTAAGAGCTTCCAGATCTTAAAAGCAACTGCATGAAAAAGAAAGAATCTATACGCCAACCTATTTTCCCTAGAAGAAAGGTTTGCTTGAAGAGTATCAACAATTCTCATAATTTCAAAAACCTCTTTAATCCTTTGAAGAAATTACAAGCAGCACAGACAAAGGAGAATTGGTGGATGTTGTGTACTTGGATTTTCAGAAGGCCTTTGGCAAGGTGCCACACATGAGTCTACTTAACAGTTAAGAGCCCATGGCACTACAGGAAAAATACGAGCATGGATAAAGCAGTGGCTGATTGAAAGGAGGCAGCGAGTGGAAATAAAGAGCCTTTTCTGGTTGGTGCCAGTGACTAGCGGTGTTCTACAGGGGTCTGTGTTGGGACTGCTTCTTTTTACGTTGTATGTCAATGACTTGGATGATGGAATTCAGGCTTTCTTGCAAAGTTTGTGGATGATACAAAGACAGTTGGAAGGGCCGGTAGTTTTGAGGAAGTAGAGAGGCTACAGAAGGACTAACAAGTTAGAAGAACAGACAAAGAAGTGGATGATGGAATAGTGTTTGGTCATGCACTTCGGTAGAAGAAATTAAAGGGTTTACTATTTTCTAAATGGAGAGAAAATTCAAACATTTAATGTGCAAAGGGACTTTGAAACCCTTGTGCAGAATTCCCTAAGGATTAGTTATCAGGTTGAGGCAGTGGTGAGGAAAGCAAATGCGAATTTGGCATTCATTTTAAAAGGGCTAGAATATAAAGGCAAGGGTATAATATTGAGAGTATCGTGAGCAGTTTTGGGCCCCTTATCTAAGAAAGGATGTGCTGACATTGGAGAGGATTCAACGGATGTTCACGAAAATAATTCTGGGATTGAAAGGCTTGTCACATCAAGGCCGTTTGATGGCTCTGGGCCTGTACTCACTGGAATTCAGAAGAATGAGGGGTGACCTAATTGAAACCTATCTGAATGTTTCAATGCCTTGAGGATGTTTCCTATGGTGAGAGAGTCTAAGATAAGAGAACACAGACTCAGAAAAGAGGGTGTCCATTTAGAATGGAGATGAGGAGAGTGGTGAATCTGTGGAATTTGTGCCCAGGTGGCTGTGGAGGCCAAGTCTTTATGTATATTTAAGGCAGAATTTGACAGATTCTTGATGAGTTAGGGCATTAAGGAATACAGGAAGAAGTCAGGAGATTGGAGCTGAGGGGGAAAATGGATCAGCCATGATGAAATGGTGGAGCAAGCTCGATGGGCCAAATGGCCTAATTCTGCTCTGATGTCTTATGGTCCTCTCGTTCTAAACCTCAGATGGACCCTTTCCAAGACCATTATGTCGACACTGTACACTAGCTGAGGCCTGACCATGAATTCGTACGTTTAGCATTACTATTTTAATCAATATCTCCATTTACAACCCTAATCCACTACATTTTCTTAACTGCCTAACTAACTTGGCCTCTTTCCTTCAAAGGTTTATGCACATGCACCAGTAAGTAACTCCTGACTGAGAACAGGAGAGGCTGCAGATGTACTCTGCAGCAAACTGCTAGAGAAACTCCAGCAACTGTGGAGGCAGAGGTGTTTCAGGTCAAATTCCTCTATCAGGACTGCTCTTGGTTTCCAGCAACCAACATCCCACTCCATTTCCAAATATCAAAATAAAAGCTTTTCATTCCAGCTGTTTTTTCTGCTGTTCGTTTTAAACATATGACTCTGACTTAAATACAATAAAACTCTGATAACCTATTATCCAATTGTTTTGAATCTGAATAGTTTGTGCCTGATTCACTGGGGCTTGATTCCTGTGCTCCCTTTAACATACTAGGGTACTGGTTCGTGTTCTCTATTTAATACACCGGGGCCCTTATCCCTGCTTTCCCTTGAAACTCACCAGGACTCCATTTCCAGTGTTCCTTTAAATTTCCAGGTTTGCGGAGAATTTAGAATACTTGTAGGTAAATCTCAAATCATAAGGAAATGAAGTGTGTTGGTATATGAGTGGGTTAACATTCAATAATCTGGAGAAGCTGCTCACGTAGCAATACCAAAGACCCATAAGTGCTAGCTTAATTGAGTTTTACTGTAATTTACATTTGCATGTGTCTCCTATGTATATATCAGGCCATATCAATAGGGAGTGAAGGATCTGAAACAAGATATAAAAATTTTAAAACCAAGGTATTCCATAACCAAAAAACAAAGCAGTGATAGTGAATGGGACTTGGTGCAAAGTAATACAAATTATTCACGTGACGTAGCCATTCAACTGATGCAGACTGGGTGAGGGGGGTGGGAGAGATCACTTTGTCGAGCACCTCCACAACAAAAAGGAGGATCTCCTAGTGGCTACCCTTTTCAGTTTAACTTTCCATCCCACTCTAAAATGTTTGTCTATGGCAGCCTCTAGCGTCACAATGAGCCATACTCAGGTTGGAGGAAAGGCAGATATTCTGTTTAGGTAGCCTCTAACCTGATGACATGAACATTGATTCCTCTAACTCAATTCTGCCTTAACAGAATTCATTAAAAAAACCACAAAATTATTATTTTTTTAAACTCACATTCCTTGATGCACATGCAGATTATGTGGCAATGTATTAAGGAAATTTGTTATAAAACCATTTTCTGGGAACCCCCCGCTCCTCAAAATAATGTTCTTAAATAACCTACATAAAAATTTATGTATGTTGTAGAGCGCAATGGATGCAAAGCTGAGGGGCTCAGTGGTATCCATAGTTCTGTTATATCTGTCTGAGGCAATGGACATGTAATAGCTCCAGACCTCAACAGAGTTTCACTCAGTTCAATTTGGTTTGTTATAGAAAGAATAAATTAAATGATATGACTTCCAAAATTTAAAATAGTTGAGGAAGGCAAGAAATTATTTCATCCATCACTTTCTGCTTCATTATAGTTTTCTAAAATTGTATTTGTTCTCTCAGAGCAACACATAAAAAATGCTGGAGGATCTCAACAGGCCAGGCAGCAACTATGGAGAAGAGTAAACAGTAGATGTTTTGGGCTGAGACCCTTCTTCAGGACTTGTAATTTCAGGCCAGCTTCCCACCCACCCCATTTACCTTTCCACATGATTGAGATTTCCAGATGCACCAATACCGCCAAGAGTGTAAATTTTCCCATCATACACTAGGCTATTATGTCGACACCTCGGCACAGTCATTCGTGAAACCAGGTTCCAGTTATCCAGGAGGGACATGTAACACCAAACGTCGGCAAGGGTGACACCGGACTCCATGCCACCTGGGATGATGAGGGCAGAGAAAGGAAAAATTAAAGATATCTTGTCATACCAGGAAAATGAAAATGCATATTCAAATGATATAAACTTCATAGAACATAAAAGTACAGGCCAAGAATAAGTCATTTGGTTCACGATGTTGTACCAAACTAATTAACTAGTAATTAAATTACTAACTAAACTAAAGCCTTCTGCCTTCACAAATTCCATATTCCTCTATTCCTTGCTCTCATGTGTCGAAGAACCTCTTGAACGTATCTGTTATATTTGCTTGCACCACCACTCTGTATAAAGAAAACTTGCCCCAGACATCTCCTTTGAACTAATCCCCTTTCACATCAGATGAATTTGCCCTGGAATTTGACATTTCAACCCAGGGAAAAGGATACTGGCTCTTTATCTATGCCTCTTTCCTTATAAGCCTGATCTCCCTTTAGCTTCCACTGCTCCACACAAAACAACTCAAGTATGTTCAACGTCTTCTAGAATACATGACCTCTAACACAGACCACAAGCATCCTCAGAAACCTTTTCTGCACCCTCTCCAAGGCTTCTACATGCTTCCTATAATGAGGCAACTAGAACTGAATGAAAGAACTCCAAATGTGGCCTAACTATCTCTTCAACTTTGTGCTCAACTAATAAAGGCTAGCATACCATACACTTTCTTTACCATCTTATCAAGCAGTGCAACCACTTTCAAGGAGCTATGCAGTCGATCCCCACAATGTCTCTGTACATTAACACAGTAATGAATCTTTCCATTAACAGCATACTGTCCCCTTTACATAAGTGCAACGCCTCATATTTGGGCAGATAGTACTCTATCTGCCATTTCTCTGCCTAAATCCACAAATGCTCTCTGTCCTGCTGCATCTTTTGGCAATCTTCTGCACTATCCACAGCACCATCCATCTTTGTGCTGTCTGCAAACTTTCTAGCCACCATTTACATTTTTATCCATGTCATATGAACAGCAGAGCTCCCAGTATGGATCCCAGCAGAACACCACTAGTCACAGACATCCAGTCAGAATAAGTTCCATTAACCACTAATCTGTCTTCTATGGGCAAGCTAATTTTGAATCTGATGCACCTTAACCTTCTGGATTAGGTTATCTTGAGGGACCTCATCAAATGCCCTCCTAAAAGCATCCATAACTCTGCCTTTATCAATCACCTTTGCCACTTCCGTGAAAAACTCAATCAAGTTAGTAAGGCATGCTGACTGTCTCTAACTTAGGCCATGGTTTTCCAAATACTCATAAATCCTATCCCTAATAATCCTCTCCAGTAGCTTCCACAGTGATGTAAAACTCACCAGTTGATAATTTTCAGTATGACTCTTACTTCCCCTCTTGAATAATGGAACAACATTAGCTACTTGCCAGTCCTCCAAGACCTTGCCTGTGGCTAGAAAGGTCACGAAGATCTTGGTCAAGGCCCAAAGAAATCTCATCTCTTGCCTCTCTCAACAATCTCGGAGATATCCCAACTGGACTTGGGCACTTATCCACGATACTGTTCTTTAGCAGACCCAGCACTACCTCTTCCTCTATCTCAAAATGCCCTGCGTATTTGCATGCTGCACAATGATCTCATGATCCTTTATGTCCTTCTCTTTGGTAAATATTGATGCATAGTATTTACTTAGGACCCCTCCCACGTCCTTGCCTCCAAACTCATGTCTGCTTCTTTACCCTTGAGTGGTCCTACTCTCTCTTCAGTTATCCTCCTGCTCTTGTTGTGTGTATAGAACGGCTTAGAATTCTTGTTAATCATACCTGGCAAGGATTTTTCATGGTCTCTTCTACCTCCCTTAATGTCCTTCTTGAGTTCTTTTCCAGCTTATTTATAACCCACAGGGCTTCATTGGATTATATCACACATTTTTATTGGATTGAAACACACATATGCCTCATTTTGTTTCTTGATTAAATTCACCACCTGCCTTGTCATCCAAAGTTCTCTTACCTTGCCTTTCATATCCTTTCTTCTTACTGGAAAATATCCTGCCTGCACTCTGTGCACTTGGTCTTTAAACACCATCCATGCCTTACCCCAATTAACTCTCCCTAGTTCCTGCCTTATATGCTTGTAATTTGTTCTGCTCCAGTTTAATCATTGATGTAAGGTCCACGCTTATCTATTGGTTTCTTAAAGCTTAAATAGCTGTGAGCACTGTTCCTTAACTGTTCTCCTAATGAATGGTCAGTTCCTGGCCAGGCTCATTGCACAATATCAAGTCCAGTAAAGCCCCTCCTCTTCTTGCACTATCCATATACTGATTTAAGAAATGCATCTGGATGCACCTCATACATTTTGCCCCATCTAAATCTCTTGCACTAAAGACAAAAGTATAACAGCTTAAACGTGATGCCCAATGCATGAAAAGCTGGTTGAATATTTTAAGCTGGGGTGAAGCAAGTTAGATTTAGAAACACATTTTAAATATGGTTATTCAGTATGGTGACAGGTTCAAATTCTTGCTTTATTAAATATTCATTTTCTGATAAACAACTATGAGTCACCATGTAATTTAATAATATTGCACATTTAATTTACAATGCATTTGCAGTTGTGCATCTTTTGTTTTGACAGGGCAAGAGTGCCAATGATTAACAGGCTCAAGAAAGAGAACCATTGCATATCTTTCCCACAAATGAAATCAATGGAATGTGTATTGGTGTCATGACTGCATGAGCAATTAAAGTCTGCTGAAGCATGCCAATGGATCCTGCTCTGAAGTGATAACGGCTCTCAAAAGCATTGAATGCAATAAAAATTAAGTATTTGCATGGGATATGATTGACTTTAACCTTATTATCCTTTGACTTCAGAGCCTTAGCCACAATTTGAAATATAGATCTGAACTACCTGCTGTGAATATAAATAACGGAAGTATGATCATAAGTGTTAAACTTTATCACTAACCCTGAGAACAGTAATACTCAATCCATTCTGAGAAAACTACACATTTTTAGAAGCAGAAATGATAATAGCTGTAATAGAAATGATAGCTTGGCTGTTTGGAAGTGGGCAACATTGACAAACGTGCTTCCATTCATTGTAGGCCTGTGAAAAAAATGAATCAATCACGAGGGGCTGAAAGGCCTATTGCTTTCATTCCTTACGTACTTATGGTCATATACAGTGGACAGGGAAAGGGTAACAGGAAATTCTTTCCCTGATGGGATTCATGGACATTGCATTTTATTTAACAATGCAGCAGCAATCTAACGCAGAGGTAAGGCTCGAGAAGGGTAGTCAGTCAGCTCTGCCAAATTCCCTTCTCACGTATCTTTTACCCTCAATTTCTAAATAGTATTTCTGTGTAAATTAAAAGAGAAAGCTGTAGTGGATGGTATGAATTCCACAGCACACAATGCAAGTAGTTTTGTGATATTAAAAATGAATTTATCCAAAGGACTTCACATCAAATAATTACCTTTTGGAGTTTTTTTGCTTCTATTACAGAGACACCTTCTTCGGTTCAATTGTGTACACAGACAGAATTTCAAAGAATCAGGCCTTTTGCAGTTGTTATTTTACATAAAGTTATGGATGCAGAAATTAGTCATCAGGACAAAATGTGTGACAAAATAATACAGGTGTTGAATTCTGCTTCCTAAATAAACTTACACTTAAGCTAATGTACATACACTAAATTTCTGATTTGTTGCATGTGATCAAAGATAAATTTAAACGTACTGCTATTTAAAATGCACTATGTTTTAATTTCTATAAATGTAAGACTTGCCAGTTTAGAGAGCTTTGTTTGAATGTGGAGTATTCATATATCTTATAGAGTCAGAACTATACACCACATTCGTATGTCTATTCTAATGTATTGATCTACACAAACCCATTTACCAACACTGGGTCCACAGCATACGTAGTATGGAAAACTCATTTCAACACTAGGAAGGAGAAAACTGAAGTGGGGATAAAAACATTAGTCACTAATAGCAAATTTAAATCAAGGTGCGACCTTTGTAGACCTCAATTCAATCAGTAAAGTCTAAATCAGGGAGTGGTGTGGTGTTCAGATTTAATAGCCCTGTGAAGATACTTAAGGAATATTTCATGTTACTGGACAGTGAGATGCCTGAGAACAGTCTACAGCATTTCCTTTGAAAATTTCAAGATGCCATTCCTACTTTTTGCCAAGAGTGGCTTCTGCTGATAAGCTCCTTGTAAAATTTTATTAAAACAGGTGTCTATTTGATACATTACACAGTTACTTTGAAAGAGTTGAGAAGTGGCCAAACACCTTAAGTCTTCCATAGAATTAAAAAAAAACTGAGCAGGGATAAAGGAGCCCTTTGGCTACAATTCAATTTTATCAATGCTGATCATCTACTTCAGTAAGCTGTTCTCTCTAATCCATTGATCCTTTAGCATTTAGAAATAAATCTACTTCATTCTTGAATATATTAAACGATGGCCTCCACTGCCTTCTCTGATAGAGAATTTGAAGTTCATCACTCTTTGGGTGCAGAAATTTCTCTTGATCCCTTTCTAAATGGCATAAATTGCATCTTGACCCTCATTATAGACCCTTCAGCATTATTGATATCTTCTATGGGTCTAGCATATCTAGTCCTGTTAGAATTTTACAGTTCTCTTTTGGATCCCTTTCTGTCTTCTATACTGCAATGAATGCAACCAATTCAGCCTAATCTCTCTTCATACATCAGTGTGCCTATCAGAAATTAATATCATTAACTTTTGTTACACTCCCTCCAACGGCAAGAACATCCTTCCTCAAATCAAAGCTCAACACCGCTGAAGTTTTATCAAGGTCCTGAAAAGCTACAAGGCATCCTTGTTATTCTATCCCAAGTTCTGCACAATTCCACTGTAGTCCACCCGACAATGCCGATGGCAGTGACTGAAGTTCAATTCCCACCGCGGTCTGTAAGGCATTTGTACGACCTCCCCATGACCGTGTGGGTTTCAAAAACCCATACAGGTGAGGGTTAGTAAGCTGAGGGCATCCTATGTTGGTGCTGAGAGCATGGCAACATTTGCAGAGGGCCCAGCACAACCTTGGACTATGTTGCTTGTTGATGCATTTCATTATATCTTTTGATGCACATGTGACATGTAAATAATAAAACTAATCTTTAATCTTTTAACATTGGTATTATGGAGACATTTTACAATGGTTTGGCTTCTCCAAGAATCTTTTGAATTATTAAACCTTTTTTGCCAATAACCCATACGAATTCCTGGCAGGGCCCATTACCTATCAGCTTTTATGTCAAGGATACACTTGAAGGTATTTGATATGAATATATATTTATTATGTTTTAGGCAGATTTACATGCTGTTATTCTGACAGAGTTTTGACAAAAGGTCATTAATTCGAAACCTTCTCTCTACAGATGCTGTCTGACCTGCTGAAATTTGCCAAGGTTTAAACTTCATTGATTAAATGATGACAAAAATATTCAGGCAAAAGATGGGTGAAATGTAAGGAAAAGGTATGACCAGATTTACCTGATAAATAGATGTTGTCTCCTGCACTCACAACACTGAAGAACTCTCTGTCATAGAACGGCAGACTGGCTAATGGGTACCACTTGTTGGTCTGTGGGTTAAAGCAGTTGACAGCTGTGAGATCTCGTTGGCTCATTCCAATCATCTGACGACCACCGACCAGGACAATTACTTCAGCCACACCTTAAAGGCGACACAGAAAAATACGGATTCAATACAAGGTATTACCACCAGATAGGCACTTAACTTCATTATTTTTTCATAACTATAACCCTCTATCCACTGAGGAAAAATAAACTATTTGGCAATGTTTCCTGAATACCATAGGTCATTTCTGAATGCTTCAAGTGCACAGGATTCGAAATTCCATGTAAATTCAGACTGATGTTAATCTCTTTAAATTAAATGGATTATCACTGCCTACATATACTGTACAAGAAGTATTTGCACTTAAGTATCACCCTTTCCTGATCCTTAGATTTTAAGTTAAATATTTACACTCATTAATTGTTTTGTAACTCTGTGCTTCCTTACCACATAGGTGACTGCGTTTTGTACATTGATTTTATGCTGTATTATCAGAACAATCTTACACCGTCACTGAATTCCAAAGTAAACTCTTCTCTCTGCATTTCCACCATCTCCCAGCCAACCTCGCTCCCCACTTCTACAACCCACTGACACACGAGAAGCAATGTTCAGCAGAAAATTAACTCAATAGCCACATTATCTCAGATCCCTGCAGCAACTGTATTTCACAACCGTGTCTCGGAGGCAAATTAACACCTTTCATTTCATTGGCCATTTGTTCTATTTGTTATTCTTCAACCTGCAACATCCTATCTTTTGTTCTGTATATTGATTTGCAACCCTCAATGCAGCCATAGATTCTCCCTGTTTTTTTCATTCCTCCTTAACCAGACTATATAGCCACTTGTATAAGTTTCCATAAAATGCCCATTTGTCTGATGCCAAACTCCTAAATCATTCTAATCTGAGCTCTGTCACAGGAAGAAAATACTGGGGGGCAGAGGTAAAACTCAAAGATGTGTTCAAAGCCAGCCTGAAGACATACAACATCCCCAACAACTGTCGATAATCCCTGCCTGGCCTGTGACTGCTCAGTGTAGAGGAGGCGCATTCAGCATGATATTGAGATCCAGGGAGCAGGCCTTGAGAGGCCTCGCATCTGCCTACACCATCAGGTACCTCTTACCCCTGCTGACCCCATCAGTCACTGAACTGGAGCAGAAACAAGTCATCCTTGATCCTGAAGGACTGCCTAGATAGAAATATTTCCATTAGAAACTTCAGGTATCTCTTTCAAGGTCTATGATTTATACGCAGATTTAGCAGAAACTTCTAACAGGCCACTGAACAAGTGGGAAGGACTTCACTGTCACTTCCCACATCACACTTACTTAGCCTGAGAACTCTCTACCTCAAGGACTATCAACACAATTGCAGCAATTCCATTGATGATACCAGTACAAAATGGGAGTCAAAACTAGAATATCCTTGCTGGTTAAATAGTATTTTTAATTGACTATAAGCAAAGTCTTTAAAATTGACTGCCTTTTTGATGTCATTTTCCAATTAAACATTGACTACAGCACTCAGAGAGCACTTAAAGGCCTGGTTTTTGTTAATTTAACCTCAAGAACATTAATATATCATCTCAGCTGAGGTGAGACAATGGGCCAGGTACAGACTGTTTTATTACATTATACACAAACAGAGCTGAAGAACTGTTCAAGTATTAAATGAAAGATGTCAGAATACCTTGAGGTAATTTGATTGTCAGAGTTTCTATCTTATTTAAATTGTTTTTTTAATGGTTTTATTTCAGCACTTATGAAATTTATTATCAAGATGAGAACAAAGAAAGAAACATGTGGTGTCCTACCAATGTCTGAATGGTTTATCAGGTAACTGGTCGAAAATTTTACTCCACATGCACAACTGGTTGACAGTAGTATACACCAACTAGATATACCCATCCCTATGATAGGAAGATATGAGAATGAAGTCAGCTACTGCTGTAATATCTGGCTACTGCCTAAACAATACCTGCCGTAAGTGGATGATAGATGAAGGAGGAAGTGTTTGCTGAGTGAGAGGCATTCTCATTCTCCCATAGTGGAAATGCCTGCACTACCTTCAGTGTTCAGCAGCAATCATTGCCACTTGCCTGAGACAGACTCCAGAGTTGTGCAATCGCAAACCACTACAGGGAGAAGATGGTTTCAGGAATGGAGGGGAAGAGCAGCAACCCACTCATCCTGCAACCATTACAAAGAGAAGCTCATCTTTGGTGCAACTCTACAAGTGGAAAATATATCAGCTTCAGGACTATAGAGGAAGCAAGTTTCAGAAACATGTTTGTGCTACATGATGGCACACTTAGACTTTCTGCTGCACAAATACAGCTGTAAGAATTCAGTGCTTTCTTAGGTATTTATAGAATTGTTTTCCACAGAGGCACAATGATCCAGAAAGTAGACTCAGAAGCAAATCATGTTTGCTTTAGGAGACTCTGTGCTGCTGGTTGCTGAGCAACAACTCTACTAACCTGGCAGTCTTCTCTTTAGGGCTAGGATTGCACTGAGATCTACAACAGCACAGAAGGCTTTGGATATGTGCCAGTTTCACACTGAGAGCTTGGGGAAGAGGAACTCTGCTAGTGTTGCCTGAAGCTCTCATCGTTCTTCCAATAGATTCTTAACCACCTTCACCTTGTGGTGAGAGACATGGAAGCTTTGTTGCTTCAACTCAGGTTAAAATCCCATCAGGATTACTCCCCATTAAAGAGCCAAGATTTGCATACACTCTTAACACATGTACTTACTTTATATGCTAGTTATAGCTAAATATCAGAGAAGTTATGAAAAGACTGAGTATTTAATGGATAAGTTAATTGGCTTATTTCATCTGCTTGGCAGTAGTCATTTAATTTTAATGTGTACACCATTGCAAAACATATAGTAACTACTTTATTAGGTAACTGTTGTATGTTCATGGTCTTCTGCTGCTGTAGCCCATGCACTTCAATGTTCCATGTGTTGTGCATTCAGAGTTGCTCTTCTATATACCACTGTTGTAGCGTATGGTTATTTTGAGTTACTGTCACCTTCCTGCCAGCTTGAACCAGTCTAGCCATTCTCCTCTGACCTCTCTCATTAACATGGTGCTTTGGCCCACAGAACTGCTGCTCCCTAGATGTGTTTTTTTTGTTTTTCACACGATTGTCAGTAAATTCTAGACTTGTCACACATGAAAATCCCAGGATAACAGTAGTTTCCGACATACTCAAACCACTACATCTGGCACCAACAATCATTCCAGAGTCAAAGTCACTTAGATCACAGTCCTTCCCAGTTCTGATGTCTGGTTTGAACAGCAACTGAACCTCTTGACAACGCCAGCATGCTTTTATGCATTGAGTTGCTGCCAAATGAATGGCTGATTAGATATTTGTATTAACAAGTTCTATAGGAATACCTAACAAAATGGCCTCTGAATGTAGGTCTTTTAATTTGGTATGCAAAGGTCCAATTTCCTTCTATCCCCACAGTATTCATTCTATCGAAGAACATATTTAAAGCAAAATCCTTTTGCCAAGACCCAACACTTAATGCAATAGAAAAATACATTATGCACTTAACCTGATGCAAAATACTTGATGCATACATATAAGTAACTCCTTGCATACTCAATGAGTTTTATCTGCAATTATTTTGGGACATGGGATCATTTTTCTTTGATTGTTTTTAGGTAGGCTTGCTGGGACAAATATAATTTTCTTTGTATTGATACTCTTACTACCACTGGCAAATGCAGATCTCCAGGATTCTGACTGTGATACTATCAAGATATTTTGATGATGGATCTTGATGTTTTCTACACAGAGTCCATTCAATACTCCTCCAACCTTTGTTAAATCCATGCCTTGGACACAACAGTACTGATGAATGCTAATCTGCAGGAGCTGCCTTTGCCTTTACATGAGTTGTGTGTTAGTGTGAGATTTGTATTTGCATACTAGTTTAAATATGACTGCACATTGTTAAATCATAATTTCTCTAAATAATAGTCAGTACTTCACTAAGAATGGGATCAGATTGAAAACAGGAATAATTAGGTCTACCTGTAAACGTTACACAGATTTTTGCAAATTAATTGGCTTCCAAGTTCCTTTTGTTCCAAATATTATCCTCCACATCTTGGAGGATCTAACCCCGCATATCGATGCAGCTATAAAGAAGGCAAGACAGTGGCTATATTTCAGTAGGGGGTTTAAGGAGACTTGGCTTGTCACTTGAAAATTTCTACAGATGTACCATGGAGAGCATTCTTACTGGCTGCATCACTGCCTGGTATGGTGGTGAGGGGCAGGGGGTGGAATTACTGCACAGAATTGAAGTAAATCCCAGAGAGCTGTAAAATTAGTTAGCTCCATCATAGATACTAGCCTCTGTAGTATCTAAGACATCTTCAAGGAGCAGTGCCTCAAAAATGCAGTGTCTATTATTAATGATCCCACCACCCAGTACATACCCTCTTCTCACTGTTACCATTAGGAAAGAAGTACAAAAAAAACCTGAAGCCACACACTCAGTGATTCAGGAACAGCTTCTTCCTCTCTGTCATCCAATTTCTAAATAGACATCGAACTCCTGAACACTACCTCACTGCTTTTCTTTTCTGTTCTTGCACTACTTATTGTATTTAACAATTTAATTGACATACAGTATATATACTTACAGTAATTGTTTTTGTTATATACTTATCATGTATTGCATTGTACTGTTGCTGCAATGTTAACAAATTTCATGATATATGCCAGTGATATTAAACTTGATTCTGAGATGCATTGACCACCATTTAGAATATTACTGTGGTTGATTTACAATGTAAAGAACAGTGCTGATACCCTCACCTACCTGCAGATAGCCTTGGCCGTGTTCGAGGTGTCTGCATCTCCTGTCGTGCATGTGGTAACATGTGATAGCGTTTTGCTTCATTTACCAAGTCTCGGCAAGCCTCTGAGGACTTTATCAATTCCTCATTGTCAACAACGTTCAGCAGATAGCTTGGATGAATAAAGGGCAAACGGACCACAGCCAACAGCTCTGACACATGCTGAAAAGCAAGTACTCCCTATTATCACTGCATCTGTCATCGAAGAGAGTAATAACAAAACATGCATGCAATCTTTTGCTCAAGTCTAAAACATTTCTCTGACATTAAATATACCTATTGAAACCTATTGAAGTGGTTGTTTAAGAAATGAAAACTCTGCCCTGCATCTTGGCCTATTTACAGCCTTTAAAGCAACTGACCATCTCCCTCCTCTAATGCTTTCCTACCATTGCCCAACTAACTCTCCTCCCTCTTTCTCTATAACCTCAACTGCTCCACAAGGAACTGTTTGATATCCTCCTCTTGTGCTGCTCTTCGCCATCCTCCACAAACCACAGGGTCATTCTCCACACCATTTGATAACACTCAACTCCACCACATCATTGTCTTTCTCTCTAAACAACTATACTCTCCAAACCATATGATTAGATGTTTGGTATTTAGTATTCGCTCACTTTAGGTCATATCTGGAGATTCCAGTTGGCGGACAATTTCCCTCCACACCGCTCTGACATATTGGGAAATCATGTACTCGGAAGATTACAGCAGTGGTTTGCCTTTGCCTACTGCTTAGTCTTAGATAAGAAAAAAATCTTCAATTAAATGCTGAAGAGAGAGAAGCTACTGTTCTCTCTTCCTGTCATAAATTTTAATTCTTACCCAATGATTCTATCTCTCTGGCAACTATCTGAAAATACACTAAGCCGTATTTACCATTAATGTTACAATTATCATTGACTTAAGTTTGGTACAACATTTCCATTTAAGTTTTGTACCAGAACCCTTTCTATTCTAATTCTTTCCTGATCAGAAAGTACCTGTTCTCCTTCATTTCGGTCCTATGGAAAATTTAAAAAATAGGCTTTTAAAGGTTGTTGATTAAGGCAGGTGGTTGGAGGGAAGATGCAGATCAGCAAAAGCTAATTGAATGATTAGATCAGAACTTTAGATTTAGATTCTCATTACCCAGGAAGAAGTGCTTCTTAACATTATTCTAATGTGACCAAGCATAAACTTTATGTACAGGCATCAGAACCTGAATGGCGTGCTCCTACTTATCTGTTCCTGAGTCCTCACCTAACACTATTGCATGAACACCATTACTTCAGCAGTTTACGGACAACTCAGAATGCATATAAGATAGCCTTTCCCACATTATCCACAGAATAAGAACATGATTTAAAGAGGCATAAATCCAGGAGTATTTCCACTGCAAAGGTGAAGGTTAATTAATATCATGAAATTATTAAAAATTCTAGCAGTGGAAACAGAATGATTTAAGACCATAAGACATAGGAGCAGAATTAGGCCATTTGGCTAGTCAAGTCTGCTCCACCATTCACTCATGGCTGATACTTTTTTCCCCCTCCTCAGCCCCACTCTCTGGCCTTCTCCCCATAACCTTTGATGCTGTGTCCAATCAAGAACCTATCAAGCTCTGCCTTAAATACACCCAACAACCTGGCCTCCACAGCTGCCTGCGGTAATAAATTCCACAAATTCAGCACTATGTGGCTGAAGAAATTTCTCTGCATCTGGCTTTAATGGATGCCCCTCTATTCTGAGGCTGTGCTCTCTTGTCCTAGACTCCCCCACCATGGGAAACATCCTTTCTACATCTACTCGGTCTAGTCCTTTCAACATACAAAAGGTTTCAATGAGACCCCCCCCCCCCCGCCATCCTTCTAAATTCTATTGCGTACAGACCCAGAAATATCAAATGTTCCTTGTACGATAACCCTTTCACTCCTGGAATCATCCTTGTGAACCTCCTCTGAACCCTCTCCAATGCCAGCACAGCATAAAAAGAAGCAACCCAACACCAGCTCCTGTGGAACACCCCTAGTCACTGGCAGCCAACCAGACAAAGATCATTTTATTCTCACTCACTGCCTCCTATCAATCAACCAATGCTCTAACCATGACAGTAACTATCCTGTAATACCATGGGCTCTTAACTTGGTAAGCAGCCTCATGTGTGGTACCTTGTCAAAGGCCTTCTAAAAGTCCAAATATACCACATCC
This sequence comes from Mobula hypostoma, assembly GCF_963921235.1. Taxonomy (NCBI): domain Eukaryota; kingdom Metazoa; phylum Chordata; class Chondrichthyes; order Myliobatiformes; family Myliobatidae; genus Mobula; species Mobula hypostoma. Next base: position 51,359,354 of record NC_086098.1, on the reverse strand, counting down.
ACTGCATCACCTTCATCTATCCTATGTGTCATCTCCTCAAAGAACTCCAACAGGTCCGTCAGACAATATTTTCCCTTAAGGAAACCGTGCTGACCTTGTCCTATCTTGTCCTGTATCTCCAAGTACTCCAGAACTTCATTCTTAACAATTGACTCCAACATCTGAGGTCAGACAAACTGGTCTACAATTTCCTTTCTGCTGCCTTCTTCATTTTTAAAAAAAGTGGAATGCAAACACTTCAACATTTGCACACTGCTAGTGTCTAACATAATGAAATTGACGCAAAATACTCACTGAGTTTACTTGCCATCTCCTTGGCTCCCATTATTATTTCTCCAGCCACATTTTCTAATGGTCCTGTATCCACTCTCATCTCTTTTTTTAACATACTTGAAAAATCTTTTACTACCTTACCTTCATATTTTATTTTTTCCCTCCTAATGATTCTTTTAGTTGCTCTCTGTAGGGTTTTAAATGCTTTCCACTAATTTTTGCATTGTTGTAAACCCTCTCTTTTGCTTTTACATCAGCTTTGACTCCCCTTGTCAGCCACGGTTGTAATATTTTGACATTTGAGTAGTTCTTTGTTTTTGGACTACATCTATCCTGCACCTTCCTCATTTTTCCCCAGAAACTCACACCACTGCTGCTCTGCTATCATCCCTGCCAGCATCTCATTGGGCAACTCCTCTCTCATATCCCTGTAATTTCCTTTACTTCACTGAAATACTGCTTCATCAAACTTTACTTTCTCCCTATCATATTTCAAATTGAACTCAATCATATTATGATCACTGCCTCCTACGGGTTCTTTTACCTTAAGCTCCCTATCGCCCCTGGTTAATTAAATAACACCCAATCCAGTATAGCTCATCCCGTAGTAGGCTCAATGACAAACTGCTTTAAAAAGCCATCTCATACGCATTCACTTGCTTGAGATCTATTTCCAGAGTTAACCTGACACTGTTGAATCATAATGTTCTCTCACCATTTTTGACACAATTATCCACACTTACTGAAAAGAGTTGTTTCACCTAGCTATGTTCGGTTTTAGGTACAACACATTATTGTGATAAAATAGTTAAAATAAATGCTACTTAATTATTCATTAATGACATTCAGCTGTATGCTTGAATCTCAAATTACTGGATATAAAAAGTCTACACTGAGGCCATTATAGCTCTACAATGTGAACAGGGATATTTATGACTATATTTTGAAAATAATTTGAGGTTGTTCAAGTCTGAAAGAGCAGAATTTCATTCAAAATTTTCAAAATAATGTACGAAGTGCATCACTGCAATGAACTATTCATTTAAACCTTACAGCTGATGAACAAAACAGTTTATAATTTGATAAGAACATTGACTCATATTCAAGCAACACACACAAAATGCTGGAGGAACTCGGCAGGCCAGGCAGGATCTATGGAAAAGAGTACAGTCGATATTCCAGGCCAAGACCCTTTATCAGGATCCATATTATTGGACCCACATTGATTCATATTATTGAGTTACTTGTTGCTGTTTGACTCAGTATTTGATTTTTAGCCAAATCTGTGTATGCATTTCAATAGGAACATCAATCAATAACTACACAACCAACACACATTAGCTATGATTTACTACCTGAATATTCAATTTCACTAACCTACAATGCATTTAAGTGCACTAGGAAGAGTTTGATAAATAAGCAAGCAATAAGGAAATCTGAGGAATTATATTTTGACCAGTTTTTCTCTTATAGTGGCACATGGGAGGATTAAGAACAAATTTAGTCAAGTCTGGTTAGCAGAAAATAACTAGAATGGTGGTATGTGTATGGTCAGAGAAGCAGAAGGAATAAAGCAAGATTGGTAAGGAAGAACAGGAATAGAGGAACAAAGGGATTATATGTGAAAATGAGCACTTAGGATAATGGAAAAGCATGAACAAATCCAAAGGATGAAATGGGAAACTGTGCTCCTGAGCTTGGAAATGGGGGTGAGAGTGGGATTACACTGAATAGAGATGGCAACAGAGCCTTGGTTGTTTAAGAAAATTGCTTCTGCACAGGAGAGTGCATATTGTGAGCCATTCAATTTACATCAAAAAGCTAAAGTAAACAGGTGCAGTGACCTGAGTATGAAAATTCACTCATCATTTAGTGGGCAACTTATAGGCTTTTGCGACAGATAAATGAGACGAAGAGTCAAATTACCTCAACCTGGAACATCATATTAGACCTTCAAGCACCAAAGACCCTAAATAGTTGGTTTGGTGATGGAAAAAAAACACATGAAAATCTTCTGTTTATTGACAAGCAAGAGGACCCCGCAGCTGTAATGGGCCAGGTCTTTCTCTAACTGCTCTGTGCCCCAGATTTACTCTACTTGGGATACCTGCAGTCGAACTTGTCTTTTCTAGCTGTGTAACTCCCACCAACCTGCAACCTCATTGTCAGAAGCCCTTTCCACTGTTTCTCTGATCAGATCACTTTCAAACAATTGAAGAAAATTTAACCACAATAAAAAAATAAATTGACAATTTTTAAAGAGCAATCTTTTTTTTTAAGGGAATTACCTTCAGTTATCTCTATAAAGAAGATTGGCAATCTCCTTCAGATGAACAGCAGCACATGAGATGTGCCAGGTTTTGGTAGCGTAAAGCTAAAGGGCCAGCTATATATTGTATTCAATCACTTAGCTCTGTAAGTTAGAGAACATCTCAGGTTCAGCATCATGTCTAGGGATGTAGTGGGATTTCAGATTGTTCAGAATCTGACCTAGAGTACATTCTGTAGTGTCCAGGCATGGAAACCCAGAAAGTGCTATTATGTGTACTGCAGCTTTTGGTCTAATGTACATAAAATATTTAAGGAGTAGCTGAATTAATTATATATCAATCAGAAATATGTATTAATCTCTGAACAGAATTTATCTTGTTAAACCTGTGCCATGCATCTTAAATGTGCGGTTTCTAACTTTTATTTGGGTCAATGGCTGCATTTAATACCAAATGACCATCTACATTTATTGAAACTAAATGTTTTTCAAGTTTTTCTCTGTTCAATAAAAAGTGATGAGAAACTGCTTAACAAGTTTTGCAATTTTTTTATTACAATATCAATTACTTATACTGCAAAATATGAAACTATATATCAATGGAAAGAATCCTGGTGGTGTATAGTTTACATTAGAGAACTTGTAGTAAACACAGATTTAGTGTATACACACTTCTGTTGGTATAAAGCCTGGAGAAGCTGTTAAGATAACAGCACAAAATCATTGGGATCTGGTAGAAAGTGAAGACTGAGCATTGGGCGTGATTGTTCAAAACATTTTGGATAAACAAAAGTGCCTGAAGACCAATTGATGGTCCAGATCAAAGCCTGATGATCAATCAGAGGTCTGGACCAAAGCCCAAAGGTCAATTGGAAGGTCAGATTGAAGCCTGAAGGTCGATTAGAAGCTAATTGAGGAGCAATGGCCAGAGCTCAAGTCTGTGAATCTCTACAAGTCTGCTGGGGAAGTCAGGCCCAGTTCCTGCAAATCCACAAGTCTACTGGAGGCTGGAGGCCTGGGATTAGAGGACTGTGGACGTGTAAAGTGGGTGGGTGGGAAGAGGGAGGAATGGGACTTGTTTCCCTGATGATGTTTGGTATGCTCTGTTTTGTTATGTTCTGTGTTGTTCTGCTGAGCGTTGTGGGCATGCTATGTTGGTGCCAGAATGTGTGGCGACATTTGCGGGCTGCCCCCAAAACATACCAACATACCCATGCTGGTTATTCATGCAAAAGATGCATTTCATTGTATGTTTCAATATATATGTGATAAATAAATCTGAATCTGAGCTGTATGTATTACGGAAAAATGACAAAGATTAGTGAACAAGACATTGTCGGTAAATTAGTTATACTCGTCGTTTTGTAAAAAGAAATACATGGGATGTAGAAGTCTTAACAAGCTAAGAGTCAATGCTCATCCTATTGTCTTCTTTCAGGTGCTGAGTTCCTTTCTTGAATTGCAACCATCCATTTGATGGAGGATGTACCACACTGCCGTTAGATAGATTGCTTCAAGATTTGACTGCCGTCAATGGAAGAACAAGGGGAATTTTCACTAGATCACTTTCATCATGTTGTGGAGGAAAACATCTTTGTTGTTACTACCTTCCTGGAGCTGAATGATTTACAAAAAGGAGAGTGGAAGAAAAAAGTCTGTACGCTTCAAACTAACATCGATTTGACTAGTTTAACAATATAATTTAAGATGCAGTTGTGATTCTGAATAATTTAATTCCAAAATTTGCTTATTTATAAAGTTGAACTCATTAGAAGATGAATATGTCAGGGAATGGTGGATAACAAGATCAATCCACCACTCAGGTTTATAAACAACTAAAGGCCTCTGGAAAACATCTTACAGAGTCCAGATAAACACATGATCATAATTACCTCAGCAACTTGCATTCTACAGCTCTCTGTTACAGCAAATTTCATAGGTTCAGCTTTCACTGAATGGAGAGGCTTCTCCTCATCTTAGTATTAAACCTATTGCCTTGTAACCTGAGACTGTGATCCCTCTTTCTAGACAGCTCATCCAGGGGAAGCGGTTTCCGTACCTCCTATCCTTCTAATGTGGCCAGAATTTTGTAAATTTCAACCGCATCATCTCTCATTTTTCTAAACTCTAATGAATATAATCTAACTTGACCTAATTTGTCCTCAAATGGCAGTCTAGCCATCAAGAGATTGATTGGGTTATTAACATCACAGTGCAACCAGTATTCTGTGATAGGTGAATGATATGTACAACATTAGGATTCTAAAACTGTTCTTAGCTGCCTTTCAGTGATTTCTCTAAAATCTGGGTAGGAAGCATTTTCATGAGGGTGAGATTCTTTGTGTCTGGAATGATTGCTGGGCTCGGATAGGCTACCTGCGCTATTGTACATAAACCACAGTCACCCAAGTACCAGTTACACTACACTCCGGCCTCAGATCTTCAGAAAGCAAGGAGAGATATTTAAGGAAGGAATCTTTAAAGCTGGATATTGGAGAGCCAATTGATGGAAAGTACAACAAAGGAATAGTCTCCAATTAGATTTCTAGATTTTTGCAAATAAGTAATGCTGTAGAATACAGAAATATAGATTACTTTCGTAGTTGAAGTGTACCTGCGTTCGGTTCAATGGGTCTTTCTTAATCCATTTAATTACCGCCTCATATACAAGCTCTTCAGCCTTTGTGTTCAGGCTGTCATTAGAAAGAAAAGCAATAAGGTCGTCTTTTGAGATGTTCAGAACTTCATCTTGAGCTGTTACTTCTGGAAAATTTTGCAGGGCATAGGCTTTTGCCATACTGTGTAATTCATTACACTGCATGGCTTTTGCCATGGCAAGGATTCCTAGGCAGTTGGTAGCTGTTAGTTGTTTCTCTGAAAGAATAAGCACAAGTCAAGAGTTGTGAGAACCTACTATTAACCAAAGTGCACAATTCATATCACTGAACATGAACACTTAGCCCATACTCATTCTAGAGACTTCATTTCCAAGGTTGTTAGAACATGGTGCTGATGATGTTTCAGACATACAGTAGCATTGTGAAAGTTTTGATAAAGACATGCACAATATAGAGTTATACACCATGTCCCACTCATGGTGAATGCATTATATTATGGGCTGAGTGTGCTACTTACTTTCAAGTACAGCTTTATAGGGAATAATTATCAAGAACTATTCAAAATAGGAATACTCTCATGATCTGTTCCTTCCATCAAATTTGTTTCAAAGTCTTCTGCACAAAATTCAAGTCGTAATAATTTGAGGGATACAACGAAGAGGAATTTTCCAGTAAATAAGATCTTTGAAGGAGGGATTGTGATTATGCAACAAAATACCATGTCATAAGGTGGTGGTGCAATATTGTTAGAATAACTTACATTAGAATAACCTGGAAGTTATTCTTATTATTAACCACTTCAGCGGAATATGTTTGGCGATCTTTACCCATGTGACTGAATGTTAACATTACCCTTAAAATCAAATGACTACTGTTAGGTATGCTTTGGATGATATTATTTTGCTAAGTGAACTATCAGCTGAAGATTTACATATTTGAACTGGTCCCACTCATGAAGCCTCATGGATACCCTCAGCATGTCTTTCATTTACCCTTGGTCATTATTAGCATTGCTGTTTAAGTATTACTAATCTTTCCTTCTCCACATATACAGGATCACTAAAAAAACAATTTAATCACTATTCAGCTTTTTCCCCCTAAGTGAAAGCAAGTGAATATTATTAGGAAACAGAGTTAGTCAAGCACAGCAGATGAAATGAAAAAGCACTAATTAAAACTCAGTGCCCACAAGCTTTGAAGGACTTTTATATTCTGTGCTGAGTTTGTTATTTCTCATCCTGAGAGAAAATACAGCCTTTCACTTGGAAGGATTCCAGCCTAGCATGCTTGAAATCGAAACAATCTTTCATGGGTAACATAAGTAGCTCATTTGTGCTGTATTTTTGTAGTGGTTTCAACAACAGTCCTTGAATCTCACACTGTTTGGGATTGTAGTCCATTCTGAAACATCACTGTGATGATTTTACGTTCTAGTACCAATTGTTTGGCGACAATAAAGTATAAAGTATTAACAGGAAGCATTAAGAATGGCCTTTAAATACTCTTATGTGGCAGGAGACTGGCAGAGGGTCAAGAAAGTTTATAAAGGTATCACTTAAATTGATGCCAAGTTGAAGTGGGCCTATATTACAATGTGATGAAAGATCATCAGCCTAAAACGTTAATTGTGATCGTCCCTTCAAGAGTTTTGGCTGATCTGCTGAACATCTGATATTTTGTTTTTATGTTACTTATAAGTATGAATTTAACCATTGCAAAATGTCAATAAAGTTAACTTAGTGTTTAAAATTACATTTGCAAGTTTCTTTTCAACATTATAGATCAAGTATAGAAAGGGAGTAAATAAGGGGTGTTTCTTGGCAACACGAAAATAACAGTAATGCACATCAAGAAACAGTAACACTATGGATAAACGCACGGTAGTCCCACCCACTGTGGACGGTCCATTATAGGGAGATGAGGACTTCTAGCTGAAAACAGTTCACTAGAAATATATCTGTAATTGACAGTACAGCAGTAGTATCTGCTCAGTTGTTTCAGTAAGTGTATGATGTTAGCTGCACTTAACAAAATACATATATAGCAGATACCCGAACTCCACTTAAATCAGGTAGTATTCCTATTTTAGAGCTATATTTTATATTGAGGAAACAATATAAAGACAGATTTAGTAAACCGTTAGTTTTCTGCAAAATGAGTTGCACCTTGGAATAATTCAATTAATGTAGAACAAATGAGATAATTGATTTAACAGGTCACGCACGATTTCTTTTACTGAGAACTGTCTGTAAACAAACTTTACCATAAGTCAGAAATGCGTGTTTTCTATAGCTACCCATGTTATATTACTCTGAATACATTTGCTTTCATTTATTTGACTATTATCCAAGTTTATTCTAAGAGTTTCTATAATTAAATTAATGAAACCTATATTGTATCTGCAGAGGTGTCTGGTTACTTGAGACAAATTAGGACCACTACAGTCGGGCCAATTAAGCAGCTGTCCCAGTTAGTGGAAGTTTCCTGGAAATAGTTTAAAAGGTATAAAAAAGGACAAAATAAGGAACAAATTTTGTAATTAAATGAAATACAGAACAAATTAGAACACTACCAATAGTAACTACAGTACTATAAAACTGTATTAGTTCCTAATAATTATCAACAGAGGAATTCATCCGCTGTGCTCTGCCAAGTTCTTCTGATTGACTGTAAGTGAACAAAGTGGATTATCCATTACAGCTAGTGCAGATAATGGATAATCCTCATTTTCAGTGTAACATTCAAAATAATTGTCGATACCTTCAAATTCTTCATAGTTCCCAACTTGTTGATGTAATGAAATTATTTCATTTTCACTCCTGGCCATTTCTGGCATCTCCAATTTTGAATACTTAAAACCATAGTGAACAAAACAGTTCTGAATTGTCTTACTGCATATTTCTCACCAACTATCAGTGCCAAACTGCACTGCATCTGTTGGCAATTGGCATCTGTTGGCCTAAATGGATAGCATCACACAAGCATGTGCAACTTGACATTATTTAAAAGCTTTCGCACTAGGCACGGTGCAGTATTTAAAGGCCTCACAAATGCACGCAACTGATGCTAGTTAAGAGACTATTCAGCACCAGTGTCCTGTCCCAATTAAAGAGCATAATGTCCCAAATAAACGAGGCTATTTTATCGATTAGTTTTTGTTCTTTAAGAATTGTCCCAAATAAGTGGCTGCCCCAATTAACTGATGGCCCAATTAACCAGAATCAACTGCATTTATTTGTGAATACCAGAAAACATATTGTTACCATCTTGAAAAGTTCATTAAAAATTTATGGCTTGTGCTAAAGGCATTGTTCTTTTTACACCACGCAGGTGCACAGTAACTGAAATGCTCTGGTGTACATAACCTTTGTTGTTGCACAGCTGGAATTTTGGAACTATGCTAATACAATTTTGAATCTATATTAATGTAATTGTGAAGTACCCTGTTATTAATTATGTGTTAATGAATATAACACGTAAATTTTCTAAGCAATCATTTCCAGAACTGATGATGAGTGAGCCAGTACCACAATCTTCACTATGAAACATTTACATTGTCAGTGTTTCAAGTTACAACACTGTTACAAATTGTAACAATTAATGCAGAAGGGAAGTTGGTAACTCATTGTTAATAAATGGCCAGCTTGCTGAACACCCACGTCATCTAGTCTAAAAGTTTTAATTTTGATATTGTGCCTGTCAGAAGTAGAAAGTTATGATGCTCTAAAGAGGATTAGGAAGTACCTTTCATCTGGATGCAAAATTAATCTAGATAGTATTTACAGACAATGGATTGCAATAAAGACAGATCAGGAAAAGTTTACATAATGTGAAAGATTTTCTTTGTTGTTCTATATTTCATTATTACCTTCAATTAATAAATAAAATCAAAAGTATGTGGATTTTTCAATCTTTATTGTAAACATTCATAGTATGCACATTACAAAAAAGTCATTTAAAATGCTCCACAGTTTTCAGACCACGTAAAAATTTCCTGTTCAGAGCAATGGTTGGTTTGTTCAACTATTAAAAAAATAAAGGAAACATGAGTAAACTTAAGAGAGAAAAAGCTGGAGACCCTAAGCAGACCTACATTGAGTTCAATCTGACTGGCAACTCCTGTGATGCTGCTGGTACCAAACTGTATCAGTCTCTGCTGTTTCTTTGGGTTCATCAGATGTGTGGAGAGGGGGCACTTGCTACATGGGTAACAGCTTGCTCTCCATATTATACTGCACAGGTTTGCGTATCTAGGCAGCTAGGAAGCAATATCCATGGTCAACTCTGACTGACGGAGGCCCTCGATAGGATCTTGATTAGTTTAGGCATGAAAGGTTACAGGGAGAAGGCAGGAGAGTGGGGTTGAGTGAAAAATGGATCCACCTTGATGAAACAGCAGAGCAGACTTGTTGGGCTGAATGGCCTACTTCTGCTCCCACCTCCTCTTATCAATCTGTAGGTGAGAAACGTGACCAGGATCTGAAACCACTTTGTTTCCTCTGTTACAAACCAGGCAAATTGTTGAGTTTCTAGGACAATGTTCACTGCATGAAAAATAAATAACTGCATATAATAGTATTAATAATTTACTTACCTAAAAATGAAACACAAACTTTGCAGAAGGTTCGGAACTGAAATTTACTGGCAGCTTCCAGCAGGGTTTTAGCATTTCCAGAATTGATGATGAGTGAACCAGTATAAACAAATTCCAGCAGCATTTCCAGGATATCTGCATTTATGTTTGAAATCGTCAACTCCAGCTTCTGTCCATTCTTGTTATCCTTTGAAGCCCTGGCAACATCAGGCAATACATTAGAAATTAGAGCCAATTACAGTTACTTCCACGGTTCAATGAAAGGTGGCTTCATTCCACATACTGTGCACTAAAATGCTCTAATAATTTAAAACAAAGTGAGCTGAAAGAGAAAGAGTAAGCAACACCCAGTACAAGAAAAAAATAACCCACATCATCATGCAAAATGTATTTGAAAATGGAACGACAGCTTAAGGATAAAAGATAAAATAATTGTTCATAAACAGAAAGCGAAGCCCTAATGACATAAATTTGTAAATAGAGGAAAGTAGGTAGAGACAAAATGGTTAAAGCAGAAAGGTGGGGAAAAGGACTAGTTCTGCCACAGGAAGCCAGCAGCCATCCTATTGGAGTTCCATGACTGTGGCCTAGGCTGTCTGTTCCCCTGAATAAAGCAAAACACCGAGGTCTCAAACAGTCCTGTATCTTAAATTTACATTAGTTCCATTGATAAAGGAAGACAGAATTTGACATCAAACTCATTTCAAAAGCATCTGCAAATGAAAAAGGTTTAATCCTGTTTTAAAAAGAAGGAACATTTGCTTCACTTAAAGGAAAAAAGACGTAGTCTCCAGAAGTGGTTCAGCAGCTCCTAACTGAAGCTATTCAAACATGTGTCCAGGTCAAACAGAAATAGGTTTCCAGGTCCAATGTTTCCTTTTATTTTGCATGCACAGAACTGGACAGAATGTCACATTAGCACCTTACAGAGGGTCACATAAAGCAATGTTTAGTCAAAGCAACAATGGATTCATGAATATCTAAATGCTTAGAATAAGTAAAATCACAACTATTTCTGTACTAAATCTACTTCTTCCTTATGAAAGCAATATGTGGAAACGATATTGGTTTCTAATTTCTAAATATACTATATAATTTGTAAGATTAAACAATTGTGATTTAACTACACACTGGTTTTATTGGCAGCAAATTATGCACAATTATATAATATTATGTTGTGCCATACAGAAATTTTATGACTTAATTCTGATCTTTCATTATTGTTTAGAGAAATTGTGGGACAATGGGATTCTATGTAAAGAAGAAAGTAATATTAATGGATGTCAGCTTGTTTATATTGTAGCACATATACCAGATGGAAACCATTTTAAGAAATAACTGGGAATCCGCGTATACTGTGCTCCTCCAAGTCATGGCATCGACAACAATTTCAGCTCTGGGTCATTACATTGGTCCATGGGAACCTCCATCATTACTAGCAGAACCTAGGACAATAGGAGAATCAGATGAGATAATTTACAGCCTGAAGTTGGCCATAGGTGGAGATGAGGATGGCAGACAAATGGAATAAAGTACTCAGTAGGGAGATCCAGGTGAAGCTGCAAAACATTTTCAATGGAGTGCTTGCCTTAAGTCTTCAGTCTGGACTAGGTTCATGCTGGCAAGTTCTACAAATGGCAATCAAATCTTTTTTTTGATGCCCAAAGGTAAGAAGGTTTGAATGGCTTCTTCGCATCATTAAGAATACTCTATTGGGCTTGTGCTATAGGAGCTCCATAGTCCATCATTTTCATATTAGGATTGCCCTATAAATCATGGACAATGAAAATCCAGTTCCCTGTTCCTTTTTTTCTTGAACTTTGTACAGTCCAGGATTATAGGTATTGTAGAAAAATGAATAAGAGACAACCCTTCCACCACTTTCCCAACAAAGTAAATAATATCGAATCATTATTGCACACCAAACTTAAAACTACGTATCCACTGAAGTCAAAGGCAATCAAACTTTAATGAACTACTCACATCAAAATGTAATACAAGTGCAAGTCTGATTTATAATTCTTACGCTCTGCTGGTTGAGCTTGGTGTATGAATTTTATCCAACCTTTTTCCAAATTTCCATCTGAGATGATGACATATGCTATGCTGGATTATACTTGATACAGGCTTCTTCATTTATAGCCATTGGCAGACATTCTGACATAGAGATCAGCAAAACCCAAACAATCCTAACCGTTCCAGGTTTACACCTTTCTATTCCTTTTCCACACACTCCTCGCTTCAACTGAGCCACTGAAGCTTTCTGAATCGGTGGCCTTCTGAGGCCATAATACTATTCAAAATATTGTCCCTTGGGATAAGCAAAGGGATTTAAATAAGTTTTGGATGGATATTAACTACAAAAGCATACATGAAGATGCATGTATATCCAGAACATTTTGGGGGGGGGCGCTGGAGGATTTGAGGGCAAGCATGCCTCCATGTGCCATTTGTCTCCTATCATCTTCCTCCTGACCCATCTGCTGACCTTTTGTACATCCCTCATTCCAATCACTCTTTTCACAAATAAGCCTTCACCCTCCATAGCCCTCATTGAGTTTCACCACACCTCTTTCCTCCTTTAAAGACATTGCTGCTCATTATCAGTTTGTGTGTTGGCCACAAAATATTTCTGATAACAATTTTGTAGAGGACCCAAGGAGATGTTTAAATTATTTTTAAATAAGAGCTAGAATGTTGAGTTCACAAGATCCAAAACAAAGCATGCCGAAAAATAAACAAAAACCCTTTTGAATTTAAATTCTTATTTGGGGATTTTTGTTCACTTACAGATTAACGACAAAAATTTTTGAGTCATGGAATCATACAGCATGAAGACAGGGCTTTCAGCCCATCTCATCCATTCTAACCTATATGTCCATGCAAGCTAGTCCCATTTGCCTGCATTTATTCATATCCTTCTAAAACATTTCTCCAAGTACCAGTCCAAGTATCTTTTAAACCTCTTTAGCTTCCTCAGGCAGCTCTTTCCACATACCTACCACCCACTGCGTGGAAAAGGTTTCCAGCAGGTTCTTTTATATCTTTTGCCTTTCATCTTAAATTGATCTGCTCTAGTTTTAGACTTCCTTACCCTGTTAAGACTGAGATCATCCACTTTACCTATGCCTTCTATGACTGTATATGCTTATAAAGGTCACCCCTTAGCATCCTAACACAATGCTAATTCAAACAACTTAGAAACAATGTACAAATATAACACACCTGCTCCTACGGCTCCTGCCCCTACAAAGTACCCAGGACGTCTTCAGGGAGCGGTGTCTCAGAAAGGCAGCGTCCATTATTAAGGACGTCCAGCACCAAGTGCATGCCCTTTTCTCACTGTTACCATCAGGTAGGAGATACAGAAACCTGAAGGCAAACATTCAGCAATTCAGGAACAGCTTCTTCCCCCCTGCCATCCAATTCCTAAATGGACATTGAAGCTTTGAACACTACCTCACTTTTTAAAAAAATATACAGTATTTAAATTTGCACATTTTTAAAAAATCTATTCAATACACGTAATTGATTTACTTGTTTATATATTATGTTTTATTTTATTTATTACTATTATTTTTTTTCTCTCTCTCTGCTAGATTAAGTATTGCATTGAACTGCTAAGTTAACAAATTTCACGTCACAAGCCGGTGATAGTAAACCCGATTCTGATTCCTTATCACTAGTCTAGGCCCCAAACAGTCGTTCTGGGTGAGGAGACACTTCACCTGTGAGTCTGTTGTGGTTGTCTACTGTATCCAGTGCTCCCAGTGCAGCCTTTTCTACATCGATGAAGGCAGACGTAGATTAGGAGATGGTGTTAAACAAGCACATTCGCTCTGCCTGCTACAAAAGGCAGGTTTCTCCAGTGGCTACTCATTTTTTAGTTCTACTTCCCCTTCTGACATGTCAGTCCGTGACCTCCTCTATAGCCACGATGAGGCCACTCTTGGGTTGGAGGAGTTACACCTTATATTCTGTCTAACTTCCAGTAATTTTTCCGTCCACCCTTATCTCTTCTTTCCATTCCCCATTCTGGCTCCCCTTTATCCTTTCTTTTCTTCTAGCCTGCTATCACATCAGTACGTGTCCTTCCTCCTTCCGTTATTCCCATGGTCCACTATCCTCCCCTATCAAATTCCTTCTTCTTCAGCACTTTACCTCTTCCACTATCTCCTCCCAGCTTCACCCCGCTCCATCCCACCCCAAACACCAACCTTTTCCCTGACATAATTTCACTTATCACCTACCAGCTCGTATACCTTCTGCTCCCCTTCCTTCTTATTCTGGTTTCTTCCCCCTTCATTTCCAGTCCTGATGAGGGGTCTCGGCCCAAAACAGTGACTGTTTATCCCCCTCCATAGACGCTGCCTGACCTGCTGCGACCCTCCAGCATTTTGTGCGTGTTGCTTCGGATTTTCAGTATCTGCAGAATCTCTAGTGCTTACAAATATAACACCTTGTTCAGCACAACCTGACGTACTTTGTAACTAATGGACTATTAATTAATTACTTAATTACAAATGTTAAATCCATAAAATTAGCATTCACTCCTCACTGGTAAGCAAGTGGGTTTAAAGGAAAGCATAAAAATTAAACAATAAAAATTCTATATTAAAATTATGTTAAAAAATGACAATGTATTCAGAAAAAAAGAACAGAATGTAACTGGCGTTCCCAGTGACCAGAATAGACATTATGAAGTTAGGACAGGCTTATAGCAACTTCCTGTTTGTTGTCGGTGGTCAGGCTCAACACTAGCAACGACGAGATGGCCTACAGAGAGGAAGTGGAAGAGCTCGAGACCTGGTGCCAGGCAAATAACCTCTTCCTCAATGCCAACAAGACAAAGGAGATGATTATCAACATCAGGAGAACTTGCACCACTCATGCTCCCCTTCAAACTCCAGGGAATGCATACCTCACACAAGCTCTCACTGTCCCAGAACACATCCTACACAGTCAGGAAAGCTCACCAATGCCACTATTTTCTGAGGAGGATGAACATCCATATTCACATCATTTTACAAATGCACAGCAGGGAGCATTTGTACATGCTCCATCACCAAAGGGTATGGAAACTGCACTGCAGTAGCCAGGAAGGTTCTACAACATGTAGCCAAACTGCCCAATGCACCACCGACACCAGCCTATTCACTATCAAGGGGATATACAGAAAAATGACAGCAAAGGGCCAGTAACATCATGAAGGATCCCCCCCACCCTGCTCATGGACTGTTTGTCCCACTCCCATCAAGGAAAGGGCTATGCAACATCAACACCAGGACCTCCAGACTCAAAAACAGTTACTTTCCCCAAGCATTAAGGCTGATCAACACCTCCACCCCTTAACCCACCCTTCTGCACCCCTAAACACCACTACTTTATTATTTCTTGTCAGTTACCTTATGGATTTGTGCGTGGAAGGTCATGTTTGACAAATCTTATTGAATTTTTTCATGAGGTTACTAGGAAAGTTGACGAGGGTAAAGCGGTGGATGTTGTCTATATGGACTTCAGTAAGGCCTTTGGCAAGGTTCCACACGGAAGGTTAGTTAGAAAGGTTCAATCATTAGTATTAGTATTAATATCAAAGTAGTAAAATGGATTCAGCAGTGGTGGGATGGGAGACACCAAAGAGCAGTGGTGCAATAACTGTGTGTCAGATTGGAGGACAGTGTCTAGTGGTGTGCCTCTGGGATCTGTACTGGGTCCAATGTTGTTTCTCATATATATTAATGATCTGGATGATAGGGTGGTAAATTGGATTAGTAAGTATGCAGATGACACTAAGATAGATGGAGTTGTGGATAATGAAGTAGGTTTTCAAAGCTTGCAGACAGAATTAGGCCAGTTAGAAGAGTGGGCTGAAATATGGCAGATGGAGTTTAATGCTGATAAATGTGAGGAGCTACATTTTGGTAGGACTAATCAAAATAGGACATACATGGTAAATAGTAGGGCATTGAAGAATGCTGTAGAACAGAGGGATCTAGGAATAATGGTGCATAGTTCCCTGAAGGTGGAATCTCATGTGGATAGGGTGGTGAAGAAAGCTTTTGGTATGCTGGCCTTTATAAATCAGAGCATTGAGTATGGGAGTTGGGATGTAATGCTGAAACTGTGTAAGGCATTGGTAAGGCTAAATTTGGAGTATTGTGTACAGTTCTGGCCACCGAATTATAGGAAAGATATCAATAAAATTGAGAGAGTACAGAGGAGATTTACTAGAATGTTGCCTGGGTTTCATCTCCTAAGTTACAGAGAAAGGTTGAACAAGTTAGGTCTTTACTCTTTGGAGCGTAGAAGGTTGAGGGCGGATTTGATAGAGGTATTTAAAATTATGAGGGGGGATAGATAGAGTTGACGTGGATAGGCTTTTTCCATTGAGAGTGGGGGAGATTCAAACAAGAGGACATGAGTTGAGAGTTAAAGGGCAAAAGTTTAGGGGTAACATGAGGGGGAACTTCTTTACTCAGAGTGGTAGCTGTGTGGAACGAGCTCCCAGCAGAAGTGGTTGAGGCAGGTTCGATGTTGTCACTTAAAGTTAAATTGGATAGATATATGGACAGGAAAGGAATGGAGGGTTATGGGCTGAGTGCAGGTCGGTGGGACTAGGTGAGAGTAAGAGTTTGGCACGGACTAGAAGGACCAAGATGGCCTGTTTCTGTGCTGTAATTGTTATATGGTATGGACACTGCTAAGCTTAATGTCACGTTATAGACATACAATAAATCTATATATATAAGCTATCTTATGAATTTACTGTATATTTATTGTGTTTTGTTGTTATTATTATCATTGTGTTCATTATCTTTTGTGGTTTTTTTGTGCTGCAGCTGATCTGGAGTAACATATTTGTACAGGAAATGACATTAACCAATCCCAGATCTTGAACGCATAGAGGATGAGTTACAGGCAGCAACGTAACAACTGCATTTATTGAGGTGTGGGAGACCTAACAACAGAGAAGCATTGAACTTAAATTAACCTGTCAATATATTATCAAATTAAATATTTCATTTATCGCTGAGTATTTAATGAGATCTAATTTTTCATGACTTGTACACAATATCTTAGTAATGTTGTAATACATATTTTTTGTAATTTTCCAATAGTGATTTAATGTTGATTTTTGTTACTTCGTACTGAAGTGAAATGATATTTGTAATGGAAACACAGTGAAAAATGAGGACTAATACAGTTGTGACACTGTGGTACGAGGAATGTTTTTCAGTTAAACTGGAGTTTATTGCCCATATGGACAAGAACATATATGTACAGTTGCAATTTAAAAAAAAACTCACTTTCAGCAGCATCACAGGTACACAACGTTATGTAAGCAGCATTCACAAGAAAATCATAAATTAAGTATCAATTATACACAAAAAACAATTAGACAGAAAAAAAGCAAGTCCATTTTAGTGCAAAGTGATCAGAGTGGTAGTGTTGCTTAACTGTAGTAGTGATTAGGGTTTTGTCAGTCAGATCAGGAGCCTCCCCAAGCTCTCCACCTTACTATTTTTTAATAAGGACAGAATTTCTAATATAGCTATTAATATCTATCAGCTGAAACAGTTGAATAAGTGGGAAGACACTTTTCACAATAATCACCTCTGCTCTTTCCCCAGACTCCGCTGAAACTCCACCCTTGAAATAACTCAAGTATAGCGATCAATTGTGAACTTGCAATACAAAATATTGCCTCTCCTATTCTGAGATACATCTACCATTAACTCATGTGAACAAGTCTCTAATTTATCCTTCAAGAATTGGGGATTTCACTCATTAAGTACCAAATATTTTCAAACGTCCACTCATATTTTCAGCCACGTAATATATATAAAATACTGATCACTAACTTTGGCTGACAAATATTTTGGAAATGCTAAAACTTAGAGGGCCACAGATATCTTCAAGGTCAACATTTTTTTGAATAAATACACATGCTAGTTACAACCAAAAGTCTGTGGTTAAAGCGGATGAAAATGAAAAGTGAAGTAGTGATGAAAACATCAGGAACATGGTAAGTTCAACTGAGGGAATACAGCAATAGTGAACACATTCACTTGGACACATACCAGATTAACAAAATGATTTGCAGACAAATACATATGAATAATCCACAAAGAAGGCCATATTGACAAACCCTAGACAGCATAAAACATGCAACAGTAAAAGATAACGAGTAACGACTGGAAAAACAAATAATGTTGACAGCTGTGGTCAATCCTTTCATCCTGCAAATAAAGCTCAATCCTGGACACTGGTTCTTCAGTAGAAAGGAAAGATAGTGCAAGTTTTATTCTAATGAAAGTGTTGCTTTGGTCCTCAAAGCGTTACCTGCTGTGTGTAATATACAGTTTATACTGAACTATGATATGAATAAGTTTTATGTTTGAGTCTAGTATGGGAATTAAACATGATCATTGCCAAACCACTTCTTAATATTGGGGTATTTCAAAGTTCCATAAAATTATAAAAATATGTTTAGATTACATCCATAAATTGCTAGCATTCAGAATATAGAAATAATTTATTCTATTAGACAACCAAGAAACTCTCCATCAATCATCATTCATCATGAAATGTCAGCACCTACAAAAGAAATCAGTGGTGCTCAGTTTGAAATCTACAGGACCCATTTTACTTCCATGTGCTGAAATGGATTTTTTTTCCAATAGACAGCAGGTCAATGCCCAAATGGTGTCCTTATAATTTACTGTATGTATGATAGCTTTGTAGTTCAGCCATGTGTAACAAATATGTAGTCTAGTTACTTAGAAAAATGACTGACTTGTTGACACACATTTCAGAGCTTTAAAGGTATTCCATATGTGGTTCCTCAAATGCAAACTATTTAATTTAAACAGCATACACTTACAAATTGCCAAGTATAACAGCATGCATTATTTAACTCCACAAAGAACTTGTGTCAGAAACTTCAGTAAGTTACTTTCATGACATCCATCCAACACAACACAAGCTCAGCTCAAGTATGGTAAAAGAAACAATATGCCTTAACATAAGCAGATTTACAGAAGCTACTTTCAGTTCATAAAACTAGCACTTATTTGGAATCCTTCCAATAGTAATATTTTTTGCCTAACCCAATTCAAACCTGACATGAAAGGAAATAACTGGCCATTTTGTTTCAACAGTTTTACGCTGTTATGTTTGCACTTCATATACCATAAGGAAACAAAGATGGCCTGTTTGATGGACACTAATCATAATCACTGAGGCTTTCACTTATCTTCTCCAAACTAAAGCCTGGAACCTCTGTTTATTATTTTTTTCCATAATACCATTTAAGCAGTGTTATCCATTCAGTGTCACATTTAAATTAGTCACACTGCCTCGAAGAAAGAAAGAGGAGTCATACTAAGATGGCTTCAACCTTGTGCTGTAATGGGAAACATGAGTATTAAAAGTCTTTTTTTTCCAAACAACATCCTGCAGACAAAGCACCTTTTGTTTCTTATTAGTAAATCCATTTAAATAGATCATCGAAAGCAAGGCAAAATACTTGGATGGTCCCACGAAAGCTTTAATCTGCTACATTCATATCAGAAAAACACTGCAAGCAAAGTCAGCTGAATAATTGACTAATAAAAAGGGGCAGTGAGAGAGAGAGAGAGAAAAATGTAACTGCTTCTGCTACAGAGTGTGCTATAATAAGAAACTATATATTCTACAATAAAACAACACAAGTTTTCTATTAGGCCAAGAAAAAACAAAATGTACATAAATCAAACAGAGTAAAAGGACTATTTTTCCCTGAGCCCCCTTAAGTAGAAATATATCAATCAGGCTATCTGCAGAATAACAATACTGACAAAGGCATCCAAAACTCTTCACTAAGGTCTTTAACTGGTACAGTATTTATAATACAGGAGGATGATGAATGATTTTTTTAAATAAAAGGGAGAAAAACAGGAGAGCACTTTCAAACATTTTTCCTAATTTAAAAAAATTCTATATGGAGAATATTTGTGAGTACTTCAAAAAGCATCTTCACACCAAAACAGCTCCAAACACAAACTGCTGAACAATGTTATGGGAGTGGCTTTTTATGAGTACAGTGAGTATCTTTTTCAGTTTGCCCTTGCCTTTGGAGTTTGCTTTTCCTGGCATTTCCCAGACATACAATTCTTATGAGTTCGGACAATTTGACTTTCACAATGATCCAATGTTATTTTGTTTGATATAGATTGCCACAAGTGTGATGAAATTATAGCAGTCATTGTCCAGTTATATTGATCTTTATTATGATAGCTCTGGTCTCACAACCAATGACAGCTTTGGGCCTGTACTCACTGGAACTTAGAAAAATGCAGGGGGATCTCATTGAAACCTACTGAATGTTGAAAGGACTGGATATAGTGGACGTGGAGAGGGTGTTTCCTATGGTGGGGATATCCAGAACTAGAGGGTACAACCTCAAAATTGAGTGGAAACCCTTTAGAACAGAGGCAAGGAGGAATTTATTTTAGCCAGAGAGTAGTAAATCTGTGGAATGCTCTGCCACAGACTGCGGTAGAGGCCATGCGTATACTTAAGGTGGAAGTTGATCGTTTCCTGATCAGTCAGGGCTTCAAAGGATATGGCAAGAAGACAGGTGTATGGGGTTGAGTGGGATCTGGGATCAGCCATGATGGAATGGTGGAGAAGACTTGATTGGACAAATGGCCTAATTCTGCTCCTATGTCTTATGGTCTTGTGATCTCACGTTAAGGACTCTTTATCTTGTTATGTCATGTTCTTATTATTAATTGTTATTTATTTATATTTGCATTTGCACAGTTTTTTGTCTTCTGCACTCTATTTGATCATTCATTGAGTCTTGTTATAGTACATTCTATATATTTGCTGAGTATGCCCGCTGTATGTACTCATGATAATAAAATTTACTTCGAACCTTGAACTTTGGATCTAAGGGTTCAAATTGTAAAGTTACGGTGATTCAAGATGTATTGTTTCCAAGTGAAGTAGTGTGAGGAAATGATTTTGTCATCACTTTTTAGGCTATAAGTCTTGAATGACATCTAAGAACAATATATTCAAGTGCAAGGTTTATGACTCAACAAACAGCCTCCAAAAGTAAATTTACGACTGCTTTAATAGTGGGAAAATTTAGCATTCATATCACACTGGAAACTGATGTATGTGCTGAATAACCTAGGCTGTGTGTTGTTGTCACGGACTGAACAAAGGATGTCATCTTCAAGACACCTCAGATAAAACTTTCAAACCATGAGTTATTTTTGTTGAGAGTTCCAAAGCAGAGGCTAAGTCGGAAAAGATGGCAGAGGGATAATAGAGTTTGATTTAAGGTGCTAATTGAGGAAAACATGCAATTAAAGCAAAACTGACGGAGCTATCATAATTTAATTCTCAGGATTTATTATCCTGACAGCAGTATTGAATTTTTGACTTGGATTCTATGCCTTTAGAGTGGATGATTTTTTTTTAAGACACTGTGGGATTTTCTGCACTGAGAATGAAAAATAATTACAGAGCAGCCTAAAGCAGCAAGCTGTCAGTTGAAGACCGGAAGAAATGAAGCAGACTGCCCATACAGAAGCACCAAAGTTGAAGCAATAATCTGATAGCATGTTAACAGATATGCACTAGATTTGCTGGCAACCTATCAAATCTACACCATCTGCTAGGAAATATATTTTCCTAGAATCTTCTGCTACCAATTGGGGAGTATCCAAGAAGAATATCTCCACTCTATGCATCCAATATTTTTAGATTTTCTTTAGAGAATTAAAATGTTAACTCTTTGTGTAAGGGACCTAAGGAACAACACTGATTCTTTCTCAGAAAATGAAGTTTATTTTTTCCCCAGTGGAAAAGATTACTTGAAATAAATTTCGGGTCGATAACACAGGATTAGGCAGTGGGGATTCTATAGCGAGCATGGTTCAGGTGATGAATGCACTACAATTTCTTCTCTATTGACATCAATTGTATCTTGTGGGCAATGGGAAAAAAGAGACGATGATTGTGAAATTCTATCATCAATCATCTCTGCAGTATGTAGGTGCCAAACGCAGACATGAACTGATTCTGTGCAAGCTGCAGACTTGGACTGTTGAAGTGATTTCAAAGAGTCATTGATTGCAACAATTACCTAGAGATATTTTAATGGAATTATCAATGTCACCCCAATTTAAACTGAACTACATGTACAATTAGCTCCATAAACATAGAGGTATACCAATCAGTCCTTTTGGCTTGACAACTATATATAAAATTTTGTTTCAATGCGGATTACTAATAGGTCTGTTGAAATAGTATTCATGGCTCAGCTGTGGTGTAAATAGCCTGCATGATATAAAATATTGATTCAAATTAAATTGTGTTATATACTGTATCTTTATTAATTAACTGTAATCAATTAATGATAATTCATAAAACCCTTAATAGTTTATTCTTTAAGATTATGTCAAGTAAAAGGCATTATTTTAATTGCATACAATGTGATACAGTAATTTAATCTCAATGTTACTCAGCAGTTTATGTAACTTATTGAATATCAGTTCAGCACACTGACAATATAAACCAAAAACATACAAAATGAAATGGTTTAATTTTCTTAAACTTCAAAATTACTGTATATAGAAAGTATATAATACAAGTAAATGATGCAAAAACAAACAGATAAATTGTAGTGAAGTTACAATCTTGCTTGATTTGAGCATTTTATTAACTTAGGTTTAAAGTAATCTGGTACAAAGTAAATTGGGTAATAAAATGATGTTCATGGCAAAGCTGGTGCTCACTTGGCCCATCGTGTTCATGCTATCTAAATAATCAATTATTTAGTTGAAATGGATAGCCCAGATTTTACTGACGGGGCCTAAACCCTCTCAGACCAGTAGCAGGGATTCATATGGAAGGGACAGAAACTTGCCTGCAAATATTTGATGGGTGGGAGAACTGTTCAGGATGCTACAGCACTTTACAGCATTTACAGTCAAACAGCATGGGAAATGGCCTTTTGACCCAACACATCCATGCTGACTGTGCTGCCCAGCATGCTCGTCCCATCTGCTTGCATTCAGCCTATAGACCTCTAAACCTCTCCTACCTATCCACTGAACTAGATGGCTTTTAAATGATGTTAATAATTCCCAGAAGAACAAAAATGTAATATTGCTAAGGCTTCTAAAATCACTGATATTTACGACTAAAAATAAAGAAAAGATTAAAAATGTGAAGTTTCACTAAAAGTACAAATAATTCTATCTCCTCTGAGATGAATGGGAATGCAGATTGTGGACCAGGTCTATGCTGATGTAGCGTAACCTGCTCTGGAACCTGTAGTGTAACCTCTCAAGTACTTCAGAAAGCTCTATCTCCACTGTTGCATTTCATGTAGTGTGCATGAACTGGGAAATTATTAACAGAGTTTTTGCCTAGGTGAAGTGCTGAGTTAGTTGGCTCTTCAGGACAGAACTGCCAAGTTCCAGCAAACTGCCCAAAATCCAGGAAAGCCAACATGAATATATTGCGAGGATGTACAACTGAATGATGTAGAAGCTTAATATTGATTAAAAGGAATCTTCTGATGAAGCAATGCTTGGAAATAAATAGATATTATGCCAGGAAAGACTCTTTGACCTATGATCTGATGTTATGTAATTTTCACATGTTGTCCAACTAAATTAAGGTGCATCTAAGGATATCCATTAAAACAGATTTAATGAACCAGATAACAGAAGTTTAAGCATGCGAAAAATGGCTATACAAATTGAAGGCCTTTTAAAGGCCAAAGTCAGTCCAGTTATTTCCTGGCAGCGCAGAACGGAAAAAAATCCTTACAATCATTTTTATGCTTCTATAACATTGATCTAGTTGTATAATCATGTACTTATAGTATAACAGGATACCCATGAGCCAAATCATAACCTTAATTGACAATAAAGTGCTATTCAAGCTAGTAAACTTGATTTGTATTTTATTTTATTTCCTTGTCATGAAAACGACTTGGTAAAATTTAGCACATCTAAATTGCTCTAATCTTTTTGACATAAAGCCAATTAAGGCTTTCACACTGGCTAGTTATGTACAGAGAAATACAGTATTTGTGTTGTCAAGGTGATCCTATGTTATATACCTTTTGGCAAATTGCTGCAGATAGCTGAAAATGATCTTTTTTTGAAGAGCAGAAATTAAAAAATAAAAATGAATTTAAGACAATATTATAGCATTTTTGTGCAGAAAAGTCTCCAAAGAACATGCTTTTGTTAAACAAATTAGGGTCCTCAGTCATGGAACATCTCATTTCTTCACTCCAAATTGAAGCAGCTATTAATTAAAAGTATATTAGGCAAATAAACCCAAGTGTAGTTCCAATTTAAAAATACATTCATCTGAAATGATAGAAGGAATGGCTACTGGCCCTGTGACAGGAAGTTCTATCTTCATAAATCTGCAAGAGAGGAAAGCAACACGAATGAACCCTACAAAAGAACGGCCCAGATGACAGCTTGAGGAAGGCAAACCTTTTGATCAGTTCCTTGAAATATAAGCTGCAGGAAGCTAGAACATTTTGATGGACTTCAAACTCTTTGCCTTCAACAGTTATTTTCAGGTCTGTAAACTCTTTCGCTCTGCGCTGCTGGTTCAACTCCTTCAACATTTCTGCAGAACAGAGAAGACAGACATTGCCAGGGTTCCCATGACGAAATTTTTGAATGAATTAAAGAAACAAATACCTGGTAAACTCTAGCTGAGTCGGACATGTTAACGTTTGCACATAAAAGGCAATGGCAAAAAAATAAAATTCATCAATACAATGTGCAAAAAAAGCACACACACTTGCTTTAATAAACAAAAGAACTAAAGAACCCCTCTCAGAACTTGAAGGGCAAAATAAAACTTACCCTCATCAACAAAACTAAAGACAAAAGACAATATGAGTATCAGCACAGAAAAACAAGAAGAGAAAATGAAACAATTAAAATACTTATATTACCTACTAATTACTATATAGAATCAACCCCATCAAATAAAAAGACTGAATATTTTAGTTTGAGAACTTACTGTTTCATTGAAATATGGCACAGTATACTGAAAATAAAAGACACTAAGAACTCAATTGGCTAGAGCAAAATATACCTGGAGGAACAAGAAGTGTTCATTAAAAATGTTGAAATTCACTTCATGAATTTTAAAACTGTCAAGCAACAAATATATTCCTATTCATTTAGAATTTATCATTGATTTGAAAGGGATTATTAAATTTATAAACATTATTACTTTGGCACAAAATGCAAATGGAACATGTCTGAAATTAAACAGATTGCTTATCAGTTTTATGTGTTTGAAACTTGATAAACATTAAGCATTTACACTGAAATAAAACATTTGATCTGATACAGCCTTGTAGACAGAAGTTTAAATTATTCAGAATGTTTAGCAGAGATAACTTAATTCATTGTGTTTTCATGAAAAATATTGAAATATGCTTACAAATACTAAAAGCTAAAATACCTGTGAGAGCCAAATTGATTGACTGGTTGCAGCCATTCATTTGAATTTATGAAATTGGCCCTAGCAGCAGTGTAAATTAGCTACCCATTTTAAATGTTTCTTTTCCTTTTAAGGTAATGAAGAGGATAATCAGTTGGGTTTCTGATCCAGCACCACCCATTCTGCCCTATTGCTGAAGACCAATTTCACCTCCCAGTGAACCCGTTCAGCTTATGTAATTACCAAGTAATGTCTAGAATGGGCTTATTTTTAAACATGGAGGAAACGAGATTCTCATCAGCTACAGAACACAGACATTTGTATAAAACTTACCTATGCAAGAAACTTATGCCCTTTATTTAGTTTTATCAGTATTCAGTATTACTCCTGAAGAGTGAACCAATGGTACAGGATATTAATGCAGGAACAGATAGGAGAAGCTCCAGTCTGTAAAAATGTATGCTCCTTTTAAAAATGTATCATCCTACCGTGTCCCCACACTTTCATTGTGGGGACAGGGTAAAAAAAAATAATTCTGATGATGCTTAGATGGAAAAAATTGAGAAAGATGATAAATGTAATAACCCTTTATGAAGAAGTTGTTTCTTTTCTTTTGAAAACCACACACATGCACTATATCATCATTAACACAACTAACCATAGATCATTCCATACCTATGCTGCTTAAATTCAGGAAATTATTGCAACTGAATATTAGGTAAATTATAAATTTCATAATCTATCTGCTCCACTATTCTTCTTGGCACAGGTGGTCTGCAGGCCTCGAATACCACCTCCTAGAATAGGGGCTCCTCATTCAGTCACAGGTCTGAATAATCCTGTGACTTCTCCATAGTTTCTCAGGTTGCCCTTCAAGTTTACTCTCCTTTTTTAAAAAAAATCCATTAACACAAAGGGCTCCTTCAAGAACACCAATTAGCTCTGTGGTGCAGCGGTAGAATTTGTCCAGTGAAGAAATCTGAGCTGAAGTGCCAGTTGGGACTGAAATTCAATCAATTCCAATCATACATAAAAGATATGGGATGACAAAAAAGAAATCAACATTTCCATCTCGGTTTTTCTAAGGATCACATTTCAAATTAACTCCAGTCCACTTCTTACCTTTTTAATGATTCCAATCCCAATTTTCATTGGATTAGCTATATTCTAAATCTGACTATGCTTATTTCTCTACTTTTCCAGCTTCAATACACTCTTCAATTCATTATATTCTGAACACTGATGTCAGCTTTGCAAGGTTCAAACAAGAGCAACATTCCATTCCATATGTAATAGTTTTTTCCTACAGTATTCTTGCACACAAACTTATTCATTTTGTTATCCATAGCTTGCTGTTTCTTTCCTTTATAATTAGCCCCCACTCTTGCTTATTTAGATAGAATATTCCCATTAAATCTTTTCACTCTGTAACAAGGAAAAATAATTTAATTTTTCCCATAAGTCCTTTCGTTTGTTTCATCGGTGTTTCATTTTCCACATTCATGTATGGTTGAATGACAATTAAACTTGAAGATGAAAAATAAGCAGAGTTTCTACATGGTTCCTTTACAAGCCAGTGCTCAGGAGTCAGTGGTCAGCAGCTAAGTAATGAAGTATGTGACAACAGAGAGAGATGTCCATAAAGATGTTGTGATTTCTATGGTTTTAAAAAAAATCCTATCTCCCAAAGTATCCACTTACAGTACAGGCATCAATTCAAGATGGTTCCTAGCCTCCAACTGTAAGAAAGTTATCAAGTTCGTCGAACAGGAAGCATATTAAAAATTTCGAGTTCCCCACAAAGAGAAGTACTCACATTTTTAGTTAATACTTTAAACATTTAACAGAAGACTAAGTAATGACTAGAACTTATAGTATCATCAAATAAACATTTTTTTAAGATTAAGAGTGGTAAAATTATATTCTGAAATACTCAGAAACCCCCTACATAAAATTAGATTTTTTAATTGGATATTTTGCCAGTAATTAAGGCCTAGTATGTCATTAAAAACTCACTTAAACCTGGTGGCAGCAAAATGCAAAGACTTGTAGGATTTTTAAAAGCAGGACCGATCTCTTAAGTTCAGGTCAACTTATTCACCAAGTTAAGAGCCCATGGTATTACAGGAAAGTTACTAACATGGTTACAGAATTTGCTGATTGGTAGGAGGTAGAGAGTGGGAATAAAAGGATTCTTTGCTGGTTGACTGTCAGTGACTAGTGGTGTTCCGCAGGGTTTGGTGTTGGGATCACTTCTTTTTATGCTGTATATAAATGATTTAGATGATGGAATAGATGGTTTTATTGCCAAGTTTGCAGATGATATGAAGATTGGTGGAGGGGTAGGTAGTGTTGAGGAAACAGGTAGGATGCAAAAGGACTTAGGCAGAATAGGAGAATGGGCAAGAAAGTGGCAAATCAAATAGAATATTGGAAAATGCATGGTCCTGAACTTTGGTAGTAGAAATAAATTTGTGAACTATTTTCTAAACGGGGAGAAAATCCAGGAATCTGAAATGCAGAGGGATTTGGGAGTCCTTGTGCAGAACACCCTGAAGGTTAACTTGCAGGTTGAGTTGGTGGTGAGGAAGGCAAATGCCTTGTTAGCATTCATTTCAAGAGGTCTAGAATACAAGAGCAAGGATGTGATGCTCAGGCTTTATAAGGCACTGGTGAGGCCTCACCTTGAGTATTGTAAACAGTTTTGGGCCCCTCATCTTCGAAAAGATGTGCTTGCATTGTAGAAGGTCCAGAGGAAGTTCACAAGGATGATTCCAGGAATGAAAAGGTTATCATACGAGGAACGTTTGATGGCTCTGGGTCTGTAATCGCTGTATTTCAGAAGGATGGGAGTGGGATCTCATTGAAACCTTTCGAATGGTCTAGGATAAGAGGGCACAGCCTTAGGACAGAGGAGTGCCCTTTCAAAACAGAGATATGGAGAAATTTCTTCAGCCAGAGGGTGGTGAATTTGTGGAATTTGTTGCCACATGCAGCTGAGGAGGCCAAGTGGTTGGGTATGTTTAAGGCAGAGATTGATAGGTTCTTGATTGGACATGGCATCAAGGGTTACGGGCAGAAGGCTAGGAACTGGGGTTGAGGAGGAGTCAGAGAAAAAAGAATCAGCCATGATTGAATGGCGGAATGATCGATGGGCCAGATAGCCTAATTCTGCTCCTACGTCTTATGGTCTATTTTCTTTGATTGTGACAACATTGCCTAAACACTTAGAAAGTGGAGCAATATGTGGGGATTCACCTTTAAAAACACAACTGTGGAAACCAACAAAACTGTTATTGTTTAATACACAATAGTTTTCGTCTTCCATCAATCACAAAATTCAGGCAAGGACATGAACCTAGCTTAATATCACTGTGTCCTCATGACAAAAATGGAGGGCAAATCCAGATAATGATCATTAAGTACTGTCAACACTCATTGTTCATATTTCAGATTCACTGACCTTGGTCTTAGTAATAATTTTTTTCAATAGTAATTACTGGTTCCAAATATGATTCTTCTCATGCTCTATTTTAATGCGTACAATTTACCATTTTGAAACTAACATGGATTATTTTACATTCATCAATATTAAAGTAATTTAAGTTTTGACTGTCCAAATTCTTATTGATTTGTGTAGCTCTTATGTGGAGCCTGTATCTGATATGTAGTTCTACTGGAAGTAGATGACTTTCATTAAGCTTTCTCTCCCTGATAATTTGTTCAATATTTTTTGCATTGAATCCTTTTTATCTCTTTCGTCTCATTTTCAGTTTTGTTCACTGAATGTTAGTAACGTTATGAAAATTAAAGAAGGGTGACAAATGCTCTGGCGCCACTGATGTATGGTGCATCACAGTGGTTTCATACATTATACCACTTAATGCCAAAATTAAGCTGTCAAGATAAATGCCTAGAAATTCATTCCCACTTTGCAGTACCAGATAACTTATTTGTGCAATGTACACTGCCTATGAACAACATTCAGTTGGAATGCATCTATATACTGCATTTGGTGCAACAATTCAGAAGGAATTTCTAGGCAAAACCACTTTTCCAAATGGACGAAGAGTAACATTAGAAGTTAAACAGATACTCCTTCAAAAATATTAGCAGAGGCCAGCGAGCAGGTTGCTCATGTCTCCTCTTGACCACAGGTGTGCCATCAGACCTGAAGAGGGAAAAAATAGGGAGAGGAAAGCAAGTGGATAACAAAACTTTCCCGAGATTTAAGCAAGTCAAACTCTCAGATCTGTGCTATTTCAACCATTAATCAAAAATTGAAGATTTTTAATCAAGTAACACGGTGTACACTTCTAACAAATTCAGTTCCACATTAATGTGCCTCATCACACTTTTTCCTAATTCGAGGTCACAAATTAATCACTCCAAATAAATCACACTCTATTAAAGTGAATCAGTAGTTCTTTGGAGTCGGATTTTATTTGGCACAGAACTCCCAGAAGACAGGCAATGACATAACAGCAATATTCCAAGAACATGTACTTCAGTGTGAACAAAAATCAGAAAACTGAAAGTCTCCACCACATAAATGTCCTTCCCAACACAACCACCGACCTATTAGGTTAAAGTTTTTTATCCAAGTTTAATTTAAAGGGATTTTACCAAATGCACAAAAAATACTACCTTGGAAGAAAAATACTGAAAAGCTTTGAATGGCACCTCAATCTATGATCGATGTTTTCCAGAAATGAAAGGATTTGGGTTCAAAAAGAGAGAAGCAAATGGGAGAGGAGAATAAATCTATGCGTGAACCCCAGGAAAAGTGCTGGAGCAACCCAGTATAAATACGGTGTGCCGCTTGATAATGTGAGGCAGGACAACAACCTTCAGGAGAGTTACTCCAACTCTCTTCACCATTAGAAATGTGACTGACAGCACAACATCCTGCAGTTGAGACACTTCAGAGATAAGTATATATAAACTGTGCATGCCAATAAGTTCACGGTCTCAGCACTTCAGCATAAAATCTTTTATACTGCCTTATGTAAGAGTGAAAGTCATAATTATTTCTTTGAAGATTTGAGTCTATTGGCAAAGCTGACAGTGGCTACCCAGAGTACCTTAGAACACTTCTTATGCAATATGACCTGCTTGACATCCCTGTAGACTTCCCTGCATTTCCAAACAAATGTGATCACTATTTATCAAGATAAGTCGAACAAAAAAAAAAACAATTTCCAGTAACTGTTCACAAACTTCCTGTGCCAAAAGGGAAAACTAACCACTTTAACAGCAAACAATGTGTTGGAAGAATGAGGAGAGCTGCTGTTGAACCAGGTTCCAGCACCTGGAGTCTCTCATAGCTCATGTCAGTAGTTACACTAGTGTAATTAGAACCACCATGTAAACTTCTGTTGGGGAAGTAGAGGGCATAACTCTTGGTCATAGGGTCCTGATCATGAAGCAGAGATTTGGGAGTAGTCCGGAAGGCTTAGTTGCCAGGGCCTGCTTTGGCGATGATTGCAGGGGAGGAGATCCAAATGCTGTAGGGAGGAGAGGAGGGGGAAGACTGAAGGGTGGAATAAGTAAAGGTTCAATAGCAATGGAACAGGATTATGGATGATTCTTGGGGGTGGGCTTCCAGATGGTGTCTGTCAAGGATTGTGGGTCTTTACTGGAAACATCAGTGTTCCTCCTAGGCCACAAGCAATCCTGCAAAAAAACAGTTGTGGATTCAGTCCTTCCCACTTGCATTTAGCTGCTGAGTTTTTCCCAAGGCATAGGAAAGAGGGCTGCCCAAAAATACCTCAAGATAGAAGACCTAGAACTTGCTGAGCATGGCTTTCCAATACACTTAGTGCTATATATGCAATTGGACCACACATACATTTCTGGGTCCACAAGGATTAACTTGCTGCTTGATAGTATCCACAACCCATTTGCTGAATGGTATGTAATTAGGGTACCCCACTATGTAGTTAGGGTACTTTCTATTCAAACTGTTTGCATGTGTGGAGCAAAATAAATTGCCAAGAAAACCTTCAAGAGGTATCAAGTCCTGATCCAACTTTGCTGCCTTTCAAAACTAACATTGATCAATACTTCTGAATACTCCTGAAGTACAGAAACATTTACCTAAAAATAACAAATATACAATGATTCAATGAGAACACCTCTTACTCTTTGAAGTCCTTTTCCCATAAATCAACCTCTTTCTTCCAGGAACATTCTCTGAACTGCCCCCAATATCTGAGGAAATGGAACAGAATAAGTTCTTCCGTAAGCACAGCAAACAAATAAGAATATTGCTCTTTATTCCAAGGCGTAAGGAATAGAAAAGTAGGGAAGCTTTGATATAACTTTATAGTTCACTGCAGAGACCACACCTGGAGTCCTACAACGTTTTGGTTGGCACACTCACGGAATGAGGTATTATAGGCAATGTAGAGGGGGTTCAGTGGGTTTGTTCCATGGATGGTGGAATCTGTCGCACAAGAACAGTTGAGAAACATGCTCACTAGAGCTTGGGAGGTGATGTAATTGAAACACACAAGCTTCTGTGAGGGATTGATCAATAGCTTAATATATTTTTATCCCCTTCCAAACTCTGCATCTACAACCTTGTTTCCTTATTTTTGCAGCACACACAAAATGCTGGTGGAACGCAGCAGGCCAGGCAGCATCTATAGAATCTTCATCTTCGTCTCGGCCTGAAACGTTAACTGTACCTCTTCCTATAGATGCTGCCTGGCCTGCTGCGTTCCACTTCCAGCATCTGCAGATTTCCTCGTGTTTGCATTCCTTATTTTTGTTCGCTTTTGTATTATCAGCAAATCTGGTAGCAACGGATCTGGTCTATTCAACTGTGTTAGTAAATAGGTTCTAAATAGTTGAGGCTTTGGCGTTAATCCCCATTGCACCCTACCAATTACACCCTCCTAAAGTGAAAGTGATGTCAGAAGGAAATGCCAAAAGTAATATGAATAATATTAACCAGCAAATTACTCCTTATAAATACAGGAGAAGTAAGTGGGGTACAGTTTCATGATAGCAAATGTGATTGTATTCATCTTGGTTTCATCATGATTAGCCAAACCTCTATTACCTTATATAGTATTTTGTCAAGTACTGCCACAATGAATTCCATTAGGAAATCCAAATAGACCACATCTACTGGCTCCCCTTTATTGATCGGCTTTATATTAAAAAAAAACTCACAAACATGCCTCAAATGCTATTTCCCTGTCATTAACATGTTGACTTTGCTTGGTATTATTTTGTTTCTCACAGTATCATGCTGTTATTTCCTTTCAGGATTTGCTCAATGGATAGACGGCAGACTAACAGGCTGATTTCTCTCTCTGAGCTCCCTCCACACACACAACGTCCTGAATAAGAATGTTACATTAACAGTTTCCTGATTTGTAGCGACTCTTCCAGAACCTAAGGAATTTATGGTCGATCACATACAAGACCTCCAACACTTTAGCCACTTATTTTTTCAGGGCCCCATATCTGTGTCAAAAGTCCCAGAGGACTTGGCCTCTAATTCTAATAGTTTATCTCACCAGGCCATCAGACTGCTTAATTCATGCTGACACTGCTGTATTTCTATGTTATATTGACTGTCCTGTTGTACATAATATTCATTATAAATTACTATAATTGCACATTGCACATTTGAACAGAGACGTAACATGAAGATTTTTACTGCTCATATATTTGAAGAATGCAAGTAATAAAGTCAATTCAATTCATAGTTTTGCTTGAGTATTTTAAATTGTTTTAAGCTAATCCCTCCTTTTCTCTGATGATTTTCTTAAATATTTTCTACAATGTAAACAGATACAAACTATTTGGTTAATGACTGCTATTTCCTCATTTCTCAGACTCATTCATGGAGGGACAAATATTTATTTTAGTCAGCCTTTTACTTTTGGCAAATGTCAAATGTACATTGTATGCACAGGCATCTGCATAATACAACTCACAACCTTTGCAGTCTGAGAAGCCATAGTGTTTTACTCCTTCCCTTTTAAACGGACAATAACTTCTGTGAAAATATATTAATTGTTAAAGTGTAACAGAAAAAGCACAGACACAAGCATAGAATACAAAAACATGGTAATAATACACTTGAAAGCCTCTATTTGAACAATAAGCAACACACACAAAATGCTGGTGAACGCAGCAGGCCGGGCAACATCTATAGGAAGAAGTACAGTCGACGTTTCGGGCCGAGACCCTTCATCAGGACTAACTGAAAGAAGAGATAGTAAGAGATTTGCGAGGGGGAGGAGGAGATCCAAAATGATAAGAGAAGACAGGAGGGGTCGGGAAGAAGCTAAGATCTGGACAGTTGATTGGCAAAAGGAATACAGAGTTGGAGAAGGGGGAGGATCATGGGACAGGAGGCCTCGGGAGAAAGAAAGGAGGAGGGGAGTCCAGAGGAAGATGGAGAGCAGGCAAGGGGTGATTGTGAGAGGGACAGAGAGAGAAGAAAAAAAAAGGGGGAATAAAAATAAATAAGGGATGAGGTAAGAAGGGGAGAAAGGGCATTAACGGAAGTTAGAGAAATCAATGTTCATGCCACCAGGTTGGAGGCTACCCAGACGTTAAAAAGGTGTTGTTCCTCCAACCTGAGTGTGGCTTCATCTAGACAGTCTCAGACCCGACACAGACTGGGAGACCGTTTCACTGAACACCTACGCTCTGTCCACCAGAGAAAGCAGGATCTCCCAGTGGGAACCCATTTTAATTCTACGTCCCATTCCCATTCAATCCATGGCCTCCTCTACTGTCAAGATGAAGCCACACTCAGGTTGGAGGAACAACACCTTATATTCCATCTGGGTAGCCTCCAACCTGATGACATGAACATTGATTTCTCTAACTTCCATTAATGCCCCTCCTCCCCTTCTTATTCCATCCCTTTTTTATTTTTATTCCCCCTTTTTTTTCTTTTCTCTCTGTCCTTCTCACAATCACCCCTTGCCTGCTCTCCATCTTTCTCTGATGATCTCCTCCCCTTTCTTTCTCCCTAGGCCTCCTGTCCCATGATCCTCCCCCTTCTCCAACTCTGTATCCCTTTTGCCAATCAACTGTCCGGCTCTTAGCTTCTTCCCTCCCCCTCCTGTCTTCTCCTATCATTTCGAATCTCGCCTCCTCCTCCCACTTTCAAATCTCTTACTATCTCTTCTTTCAGTTAGTCCTGATGAAGTGTCTCGGCCCAAAACGTTGACTGTATTTCCTCCTATAGATGCTGCCTGGCCTGCTGCATTCCATCAGCATTTTGTGTGTGTTGCTTGAATTTCCAGCATCTGCAGATTTTCTCATGTTTGCGATTTGAACAGTATGCTTGTAGAAAACCTTTGTTTGAATAAGTACTAAAATATGAAAATAACACCAGATTGCATTCATTCAGATATTACCAGGGTGGAAGGTATGCAAACCAACGTGTGCTGAAGTTAGGATTGTTGTCAACAGGAAAGTTGAAGGTAATTAATCAAAAATCATTTTATTTTGAAGGGATTATGCTAGGGTAAGCAAAGATGGCTTATTACTGTTAGTCAGCAATGGGAATATGCAAATTTATGACAATTATGTAAAATAAAGAACATGTACACAAGGGATGGTCGGAACGTGGAATTTTCCATTACAAATTGTTGTTGTAGTAGAGATCAAAACTGCTTTTAGATAGAGTTAGCTGCTCAATGAAAAATAAAAACACTGTAAGGTAGGGGAAGGGCAAAGTAGGGTGATTTTTGATCATTTTCCACATTGACTGGCTGTTTCTGTATTTTACATTTTATTATTTCATACAGATTTAAAATCTATCCTTTTATTATCTAGTGACATCCTTTAAATACAACATTAAACGTCTGTAGCTAAGATTTCTAGTAGCATCTATTTCTGAAATTTTATAAATGCTCTAGGACAGCATTAAGACCCTTGCTTGAGAAGAACAAAATATAGTAGATATACAACTCAAATTGCTTGGATGTTATGCTTTATTGAGCAAACAACAGAAGTGCTACAGAAAGGGGAAATGCAATGAATATCACAATTCTTTTGTCAGGGAGTAACATATCCAACCCAAGTATCCAAAAGCTGAGGCCTACTTTGAGGCTGAATACGATCTGTGGCATTATGAGGATCTGGACAAAGAAGTAATTCAAAGATTTGAGAACAATCACAGTGGAAGAGATTATAGTTCATCAGCATCTTAGCAAACATACTCCCAAGGTGACCTCCAGCCCTTTTAATTTGCAGCATGAAAAAGACTGAAGTTCAACTTTCAGGACCTTATACAAGATATCACTCCTATGTACTGGGCAAGCTACACACTATATACAGGGTATGTACTATTTTATGGAAAGTTTCACATTCAAGCTTAAAACCAGTGATAATTATTTGCTTTGTATAAAATCAGAACCATATCTGCATATGCTTTTAGAAATTCAAGAACTCCAACTTGTACAAAATAATGTTTCCCTTAAGGAATTGCCATCGAGGTAGTACTTTCAGCTCAGAAAGAAAACTAGAGATGGTTATACATTGCTACAGACCTCAGTAGTGCTTGCAGCAGAATAGAGACCAAATTACTCAATTGGGAACAGCACTGTTGTACATTCCAATTGTAATAGTTTTGCAAATTCAATCAGAGATCTTTCTCAAATGTTCTGTAAAAGTTGTAATCAATTCTTAAGACAATCTTTCACAAATATTAGATTTTTTTTCTCTGCTGCAATCTTTAAAAAGCAACGCAGTTCTCAAGTTGTATTGCCAAAGCTTTAATGCTACTGTTCATAAGCTAAAATGCTGCCAGCTGCATAATAATTATTATTTCTTCAGAATTAGATCATGTGATATCATTGCAATGCTAAGTACATCAGTTGCTTCATACACCTTCTGTAAATATGCAATTATTGATAATAAATCTCCCTTTTGAAGCAGATTCAATCAGCCTAGTCTTTTGTAAGTCCACATTTTCTTTTTAATTGTTTTACTTAATCGTTTAGTATTGGCAGCCCAATACAACAATGGTCATTTTTCTATTAAGTAATAAAATCTTCATTTTTTTATTTATGTTATCTTGAGAATGAAGGATTCTATTTACATTGGAGAAAGTAATGTGCTTATTGTAATGAGAAATGCCACTGATAAGAATTAACAATTCTTCAATTTTTGCTGCCTCTTCTGAATCAAGCACTTCAGGTTGATAAGAGTGGGGTCAGATGAAGGGTAAGTTTTCTTCAAACTGGTTTACTGATGACGTTCAATCTCAACGTCTAAATTAAGTTCCACATTGCATTGGGAGTAAATCCAATTTACTACTTTCTTGCCCTGCTGTTCACCAGCAACTTTGATGTGTGCTGCTGTCTTCCTGTTGATTTTAATAATCCTAGGTTAATCCTCCCTTACTTTCCTGGACTTTAAAACTACAGATGCTTTACCAAGTAATTACTAACATTTTTTAAAGTGATGTCCAACCAGTTTATGCATATGAGATATATAGTCAATTCCATACTCCAGAGATGAAAATGGTACCTACTTGCACAACAGCCTAATCCAGAACACTCCCTACCCAATGGAAATCCAAACCTATCAGTCAGACTAAAAGTGATGCCCTAAAGTACAACCTGAGCTGAAACTCAATAACATGGGATACAAACTTGTTTCCTGTATAAAAATTTGCCTGTCTTACTATGGAATCTGCATGAATAAACATCTAGACACAAACAAGAGAAAATCTGCAGATGCTGGAAATCCAAACAACACGCACAAAGTGCTGGAGGAACTCAGCAGCCCAAGCAGCATCAATGGAAAAGAGTAAAAAGTCAAAACGTCGACTGTACTCTTTTCCACAGATGCTGCCTGGCCTGCTGAGTTCCTTCAGCATTTTGTGTGCGTTGCTCTAAACGTCCAGACAATTAATTTCTATACTCTTATTCTGTCTTCTCACTGTAATACAACATAAGATAAATAGTTTCAGTTCCTTTCTTTATATTCTGCAGTTATCTGTTGTCTGATTTGTATTGTCTACAGCCTGCAGAACATTACCGTGGTTCACCGGTGCCATCTTGCTATCTTTTATATCCAAGAAAATTACTTCTGGATGAAACCTATCATTTCTGCGATGTAATCCTGAATCACTGGGGAATGAATTAAGGATTCTATGGAAAATTAAAGTACTACACCCATATTCAGACAGTAGGTGTCAAATACAACATTTTTGCAATCCCTGTAAGGCTGCTGGGCCAGACAACATGAGGCTGAGTACCTGGGGATTGTGCACACCAACTCACTGATGATCTTGTGGGCATCTTCAGCACTTCACTCATCCAGGCTGCTGTCCCCACATGCTTCGAAGAACTCTACATTTCAGAACTAAATGACTACCACCCAGTGGCACTGATACCCATCACCATGAAGTGCTTTGAATGGCTGGTAATGGCACACATCAAAAACTCCATTCTTGCCACACTGCACTCATCAATATGCTTTGACAGAACCAATCTGCAACAGATGCAATAGCATCTGTCATGCACCTGCCCCGACACACTTAGAAAACAAGGACACTTGTTTTGTGTCAGAATGCTGTTTCTAGATTTCAGTTTGGCAGTCAACACTATTGTCCCACAGCCCCTGGTGAACAAACCCCTAATCCTTCTTTCTAAATACTCCACTGTGCAAATGGGTGCTGGACTTCGTAACGAACAGACCTCACCTAGGCAGGATGCACAACCGCTGCTCCCCTCTCATCATCCTCAGCACAGATGCCCCCAGGGCAGTGTGCTGAGCCCACAGACACCCCCAGGGCAGTGTGCTGAGCCCACTGCTGTTCCCTCTGTTCACACACACAGACACCCCTAGGGCAGTGTGAACCCTCTGTTCACACACAACAGCATGGCCAACCATCTGAGTAGTCACACTGTCAAGTTCGTCGATGACATAACAGTGGTGGGGGCTCAACACCAACAACGATGAGACAGCCTACAGAGAGGAGATGCAAGGAGCTCAGCAAATAACCTCTTCTTCAACATTAGCATGTCAAATCAAGTATAACAAGTTAAAAACCAGAAGAACTCAGACCTCTCACACCTCTCCTTACACTAGCAGCAGTGCGATCAGTTTCAAACCCTGAGAATACACATTTCTCACAACCTCTCATTGTCCCAGAACATGTCACATAAAGAAGAAAGCACACCTATGCCTCTACTTGCTGAGGAGAGCTGGACTATACACATCTACACTCATGACCTTCTACAGATGTGCAGTAGAAAGCATTCTAACATAAGGCATGGTACGAAAACTGCACTGCTTAGTCAGAAAGGGTGTACAACAGGTAACATATCATCAGCACCAGCCTACCTATCATCAAGGACATACAGTGTATATACGGTGAGATACCAGAAAAAGGCCAGCAATATCATGAAGGATCGCACCCATCCTACTCATAAATGTTTGTCCCACCCCATCAGGGAAGAGGCTATGTGGCATCCATACCAGGATCACCAGACTCAAAACAGTTACTTTCACTAAGCTGTAAGGATGATCAACACTTCCAGCCACTAACCCACCCCACAACATCCCTCACCATCGCTGTATTTATATTTATTATTGTTTTGTTTTTGGCTTCTTTATCTTATTACTTTTTTCTGCACTGCACTGGATTCAAAGTAACAATTATTTCATTCTCCTTTACAATTGTGTATAGGAAATGACATTAAGCAACCTTAAATCTTGGTATGCAGTTTAGTGGATTTACTATGTTCCTGTAACTATCACTGCAGTTTGATTGGCAATCTTACCTATGCAATTCTATAGTTAAAGGAACATTGGCAACATAATCAAGAACACGGAATGTCCTAGAACATAGAGCATTGAGCATAGAAGACTGCAGCACGGTATAAGCCCTTTAGCCCGCAATCTCATGCTGATTTATCAAAACCTATTCCACAATCAATGTAATCTGTGATTCCTATATAACCCTTCAGTTTGGTACATCTATATACATGCCTAAGGGTCTGCTAAATGTCTCCATCGTATCAGCCTCGACCATCACTCCTAGTAGCACATTCCAGGTACACAGTTCACACTGTATAAGACCTACCTCTGATGTCTCTCCTAACTAAACTGTCTTCCACTCATCATAAGTCATTGCTTCATGTCTTTTCAAACTGATCAGTATTTCCCACTGTGGGGTGGGTTGCATATAGGCAATGAATACCACTGACCATTTATGACAGTGACTGATGAGGATGTGTGTCAGGTTGTGCCAGTGGTGGATTAGGGATGAAGCGATCCCAGAACTTGGATGGAGTGAATTTTATCTGATCCTTGATCCAGTGGTCCTCAAGGTGGTTTGATAACCACCACCAACATTAGGCAGCTCGATTCTCTTGGTTATTCTGGTGGAGAATTATGTGCTGGACACAGAGACTAGCGAGGTGGCAGGTGAATACATGCTAGGCACGGAGCATATAATTCTCTGTAACTCCCAGCTCCAATGGGATCCCATTACCATGCACATCTTTCCTTCCCCCCCTTTTTTTGCTTTCCACAGGGATTGCTCCCAAATGACTCCCTTGTCCATTCTTTCCTCCCCACTGATCTCCCTCCCGGTACTCATCCTTGCAAGCAGAACAGGTACCACATTTGCCCCTACATCTCCTCCCTCACTACCATTCAGAGCCTCAAGCAGTCTTTCCAGGTGAGGCGACACTTCACCTGTGAGTCTGCTGGAGCCATCTATTGTATCCAGTGCTCTCAGTGAGGCCAATGAATATCCGCGAGACCTGACACAGATGGGGAGAGCGCTTTGCCGAGCACCTACGCTCTGTCTGCCAGAAAAAGCGGGACCTCCCAGTGGCCACCCATTTCAATTCCACTTCCCATTCCAACATGCCAGTCCATGGCCTCCTCTATTGCTGCAATGAGGCCACACTCAGGTTGGTAACCTCCAACTTGATGGCATGAACATCGATTTCTCGAGCTTCTGGTAACTGCATTCCACCCTCCACTTCTCCTTCATCATTCCCATTTGCCTTTCTCACCTCATCTCCTTACCTGCCCATCACCTCATCCAGTGCTCCACCACATTCCCTTTCTTCCATGGCCTTCTGTCCTCTCCAATCAGATTCCCCCTTCTTCAGCCCTTTATCTCTTTCACCAATTGACTTCCGAACTCTTTACTTCACACTTCCCCACTCCTTGTTTCAACCATCACCTACCACCTTGTACTTCTTCCTCCCCTCCCCGCACATGCTTACTCTGACTTTTCATCTTTTTTTTCCCATCCTGATGAAGGATCTCAGCCCAAAACATCAACTGTTTACCTTTTTTCTATAGATGCTGCCTGCCCTGCTGAATTCCTCCAGCATTTTGTGCGGCATTGCTTTGATTTCCCGTACCTGCAGATTTTCTCGTTTGCTTCTTTAAATATACCCAGTGGGCTGGCCTACACAGCCGTCTAAGGTGACAAATTCCACACATTCACCATCCTCTGATGAAGGGAATTTTTCCACAATTGTTCTAAGGGACACCCTTGAATTCTGAGGCTGTACTCTCCAGTCTTGGACTCTTTCACTATTGGAAACATTTGCCTATATCCACTCTACCTAGGCCTTTTGATATTTGGTAGATGTCAATGAGATC
The DNA here is from genome assembly GCF_963921235.1 of Mobula hypostoma. NCBI lineage: Eukaryota > Metazoa > Chordata > Chondrichthyes > Myliobatiformes > Myliobatidae > Mobula > Mobula hypostoma. The sequence goes on along the minus strand of NC_086098.1, from coordinate 51,318,487 downwards.
TCCCTTCATTCTTCTAAACTCCTGCAAGTACAGGCCCAGAACTATCAAGCCATCCTTGTATGTTAACCCATTCTCGTGAACATCCTCTGGCCTCTCTCTAATGCCAGCACATTCTTCCTTAGATATGGGACCTAAAATTGTTTAAAATATTCCAAATATGGTCTGACCAATGCCTTAGAGAAACATAGAAAATCTACAGCAATATACAGGCCCTTTGGCCCACAATGCTGTGCCAAACGTAATTACCTTAGAACTACCTAGGCTTACCCATAGCCCCCTATTTTTCTAAGCTCCATGTACTTATCCAGGCATATCTTAAAAGACTCTACCGTTCCCATCTCCAGCACCGCCGCCGGAAGCCCATTCCACGCACTCACCAGTCTCTGAGTAAAAAACTTACCCCTGACATCTCCTCTGAACCTACTTCCAAGCACCTTAAAACTATGTCCTCTCGTGCTAGCCATTTCAGCCCTGGGAAAAAGCCACCTGACGATCCACACGATCAATGCCTCTCATTATTTTGTACACCTCTAACAGGTCACCTCTCATCCTCCATTGCTCCAAGGAGAAAAGGCAGAGTTCACGCAAACTATTCTCATAAGGCATGCTCCCCAATCCAGGCAACATCCTTGTAAGTCTCCTCTGCACCCTTTCTATGGTTTCTACGTCCTTCCTGTAGTGAGGCGACCAGAACTGAGCACAGTACTCCAAGTGGGGTCTGACTAGGGTCCTATATAGCTGCAACATTACCTCTCGGCTCTTAAACTCAATCCCACGGTTGATGCAGGCTAATGCACTGTGTGCCTTCTTAACCACACAGTCAACCTGCGCAGCAGCTTTGAGTGTCCTATGGACTTGGACCGCAAGATCCCTCTGATCCTCCACACTGCCAAGAGTCTTACCATTAATACTATATTCTGCCATCATATTTGACCTACCAAAATAAACCACTTCACACTTACCTGGGTTGAACTCTATCGGCCACTGCTCAGCCCAGTTTTTCATCCTATCAATGTCCTGCTGTAACCTCTGACAGCCCTCCACATTATCCACAACACCTCCTAGCCTTTCTGTCATCAGCATATTTACTAACCCATCCCTCCACTTCCTCATCCAGGTCATTTATAAAAATCACAAAGAGTAGGGGTCCCATAACAGATCCCTGAGGCACACCACTGGTCACCAGCCTCCATGCAGAATATGACCCGTCTACAACCACTCTTTGCCTTCTGTGGACAAGCCAGTTCTGGATCCACAAAGCAATGTCCCCTTGGATCCTATGCCTCCTTACTTTCTCAATTAGCCTTGCTTAGGATACTTTATCAAATGCCTTGCTGAAATCCATATACACTACATCTACTGCTCTACCTTCATCAATGTCTTTAGTCACATTCTTAAAAAATTCAATCAGGCTCACAAGGCATGAACTGCCTTTGACAAAGCCATGCTGGCTATTCCTAATCATATTATGCCTCTCCAAATGTTCATAAATCCTGCCTCTCAGGATAGAACATAGAACATAGAATAGTACAGCACAGTACAGGCCCTTCGGCCCACAATGTTGTGCCAACCCTCAAACCCTGCCTCCCATATAAGCCCTCACCTTAGATTCCTCCATATACCTGTCTAGTAGTCTCTTAAACTTCACGAGTGTATCCGCCTCCACCACTGACTCAGGCAGTGCATTCCACACACCAACCACTCTCTGAGTAAAAAACCTTCCTCTAATATCCCCCTTGAACTTCCCACCCTTTACCTTAAAGCCATGTCCTCTTGTATTGAGCAGCGGTGCCCTGGGGAAGAGGCGCTGGCTATCCACTCTATCTATTCCTCTTATTATCTTGTACACCTCTATCATGTCTCCTCTCATCCTCCTTCTCTCCAAAGAGTAAAGCCCTAGCTCCCTTAATCTCTGATCATAATGCATACTTTCTAAACCAGGCAGCATCCTGGTAAATCTCCTCTGTACCCTTTCCAATGCTTCCACATCCTTCCTATAGTGAGGTGACCAGAACTGGATATTCTACATCAACTTATCAACCACTGAAGTAAAACTCATTGGCCTATAATTTCCTGGGCTATCTCTACTCCCTTTCTTGAATAAGGGAACAACATCTGCAACCCTCCAATCCTCCGGAACATCTCCTGTCCCCATTGGTGATGCAAAGATCATCACCAGAGGCTCAACAATCTTCTCCCTCGCTTCTCACAGTAGCCTGGGGTACATCCCCTCCGGTCCTGGTGACTTATCCAACTTGATGCTTTCCAAAAGCTCCAGCACATCCTCTTCCTTAATATCTACATGCTCAAGCTTTTCAGTCTGCTGCAAGTCATCCCTACAATCACCTTTTCCGTAGCGAATACTGAAGCAAAGTATTCATTAAGTACCTCTGGTATCTCCTCCTGTTCCATACACAGTTTTCCACTGTCACACTTGATTGGTCCTATTCTTTCACGTCTTATCCTCTTGCTCTTCATATACTTGTAGAATGTCTTGGGGTTTTGTTAATCCTGCCCGCCAAGGCCTTCTCATGGCTGCTTCTGGCTCTCCTAATTTCATTATTAAGCTCCTTCCTGTTAGCTTTATAATCTTCTAGATCTCTATCATTACCTGGTTTTTTGAACCTTTCGTAAACTTTTCTTTTCTTCTTGACTAGATTTTCAACAGCCTTTGTACACAATAGTTCTTGTACCCTACCATCCTTTCCCTGTCTCATTGAAACGTACCTATGCAGAACTCCACACAAATATCCCCTGAACATTTGCCACATTTCTTCTGTACATTTCCCTGAGAACATGTGTTCCCAATTAATGCTTCCAAGTTCCTTCCTGATAGCCTCATATTTCCCCTTACTCTAATTAAATACTTTCCTGACTTGTCTGTTCCTATCCCTCTCCAATGCTATGGTAAAGGAGATAGAATTGTGATCATTATCTCCAGACTGCTCTCCCACTGAGAGATCTGACACCTGATCAGTTTCATTTCCCAATACCAGATCAAGTACAGCCTCTCCTCTTGTAGGCTTATCTACATATTGTGTCAAGAAACCTTCCTGAACACACCTAACAAACTCCACCCCATCTAAACCCTTTGCTCTATGGAGATGCCAATCAATATTTGGGAAATTAAAATCTCCCACCACGACAACCCTGTTGTTAATATACTTTTCCAGAATCTGTCTCCTTATCTGCTCCTTGATGTCCCTGTCTATAAAAAACACCCAGTAGAGTTATTGTCCTCTTTCTGTTCCTAACTTCCACCCACAGAGACTCAGTTTACAACCCCTGCATGACTTCCTCCTTTTCTGCAGCCATGGTACTATCTCTGATCAGCAGTGCCACACCCTCACCTCTTCTGCCTCCCTCCCTGTCCTTTCTGAAAATATAAAGCCTGGCACTCTAAGTAACCATTCCTGCTCCTGAGCCATCCAAGTCTCTGTAATGACCACAACATCATAGCTCCAAGTACTGATCCACGCTCTAAGCTCATCCGCTTTGTTGATAATACTCCTTGCATTATAATAAACACATCTCAAACCATCCGTCTGAGCGCGTCCCTTCTCTATCACCTGCCCATCTTCCCTCTCGCACTGTCTACAAGCTTTCTCTATTTGTGAGCCAACCGCCCCTTCTTGGCTCTTCAGTTTGGTTCCCACCGAATGCTGTTATTAAGTAACAGCATTACATCTTTGCTTTTATATTTTAGTCCTCTTGAAATGAATGCTATCATTGCATTTGCCTTCCTTACTACCAACTCAAATTGCTAGTTAACCTTTAGGGAATCCAGCACTTGGACTCCAAAGTTCCATTGCACCTTTGATTTCTGACTTTGCTACATTTAGGAAAATCATTTACACCTTTACTTTTTCTACTAAAGTGCATGACCAGTACATTTCCCTACACTGTATTCCATCAGCCACAGATCAGCCCATTCTCCTAATCTGTCTAAATCCTTCAGTCGACTCCCTAGATTCCAAACACTACCTGCCCCATCCACCTAGCTTTGTATCATCCGCAAACTTAGCCACAAAGCCATACCGTCTATCATTCAAAGCAACAGCATAAAACATGTCAAGTAGTGCATCCAATTCTGACCCTCCACAAAACACCACTAGACACCAGCAACCAACTAGAAAAGACGCACTTCATTCCCACTCTTTGCCTTCTGCCAATCAGCAGATCTTCTATCTTTCCTGTAATACCATGGATTCTCTCTTTTTAAGCAGCCTCATGTGCAGCATCTTGTCAAAGACCTTCTGAAAATCCAAATAAACAAATAAACACCACCAACACTTCTTTGTCTGTCTTGCCTGATATTTTCTCAAAGAATTCCTACAGATTTGTCAAGCAAGCTCGCCCCCTGAGAAAATCATGCTGGCTTTAGCCTATTTTATTATGTGTCTCCAAATACCCCGAAGACTCATCCTTAAAAATAAGACTCCAACGTCTTTCCAACCACTTAAGTCAGGCTAGCTAAGTTATATCTTCCTTCCTTCTGCCTCCCTGACTTCTTAAAGAGTGGAGTGACGTTTGCTATTTCCCAGTCCTCCGAAACCATTCCAGAATCTAGTGTTCCTTGAAAGATTACTGCCAATGCTTCTGCAAACTCTTCAGCTGCCTCCTTCAGAACCCTGGGGTATAGTCCATCTGGTCCAGGTGACTTATATATCTTCCTTCAGACCTTTTAACTTCCCAAGCACCTTCTGCATAGTAATAGTATCTGCAGTCCTTTCCACCCCGACACTTTTGAATTTCTGGCATGCTGTAGGCGTCTTCCAAAGTGAAGACTGACATAAAACACTTATTCAGCTAATTTGCTATTTCTTTGCTCCCCGTCTAGCGGCTGCTGAGTGTCAATGGTTCCACAGATCTTCTCTAACAGCTCTGATGTTTTGCTTCTTCCAGCAGAAGACAATTTTTGGCATCGCCATTGTCTTCTCCAACAAGGTCAATGATGTAATAGAATTTTCAACCTCCGTACTCAGAAATCTGGTCTTTCAATAGCTTGGGAAATTGCCTACAAAACAGCTTTCTATATTTTGGTAGTGGGTGATTGGGAATTCAATTGCAGACTTAAAATATCAAACACAGGATCACACTAACTGTACAAGAGAAGCAGGTAGTGAATTTCAACGAGAGAGCCGAGCAATTCAAAGATAAACGTTAACTTGCAAAAGCTGTTATTAAAAGAGTGATAAGATCATTTAAAAATCTGTCAGTCATGTCATGAGATAAAAGTAAAGAAATCCACGTACATTTAAAAATTGATCAAACATTTAAAATGCTTTTGGTCTGAAAATGAGGTAATGCATTTCCTTAAGGTCCATCTTTTTTCAGGCAGAACTCACCTGATATTGAGGGCAACTTTTTTAAGAGATTGGATCCTTCTTTTTACAAAACAAGGTACATAATGAGGCAATCCCAAGATCATAGAATTTCAAACTTCGTCCTTGTATGGTCCAAATTTGCATAAAATAGGTGAAAAGACTGGTGAAGTTTACAAGGTGGCAGGTACAGGTTAATGCTGGGAATATCTTGGCCCCTCCAGAATTTGAATTTTTTTAATATATAGATTATGAAGACACGTAGTTCCCTTTTATTGTCATTTAGTAATGCATGCATTAAGAAGTGATAACACAGGACAAACCAAGACTGAAAAAACTAACAAAACCACATAATTATACATATAATTACAACAGTGCAACAATACCATTACTTGATGAAGAAGTCCGTGAGCACAGTAAAGTTCAAAGTTTCTCAAATGTCCCACATCTCACGCAGACGGGAGAAGGAAGAAAAACTCTCCCTGCCATGCCGACCACAATCCGACTCTGAGTCATCTGAAAACTTCGAGCTCTGATCAGCTCTCCGACACTGAGTACTGAGCGCCATCTCTGTCCGAGCGATTCGACCGCTTTCTCGGTCGCCAAAAGCAGGCAAGGCCAGGGATTTTGAGGCCTACCCTCCAAAAGATTCCTGACCACACAGGAACGACAGCAGCGGATGGGCGTTTCAGAAATTTCTCCAGATGTTTTTCTGTGCTTTCACGTCTATCTCCATCAAATCAGAAATTGTCCACGGCCCCTATTTAACAGATACGACATCATTTTTCACCGCAGAGCTGCGCACACGCGGTGCACTGCCATCTTCTCCTCCCGCCGAATTTTACTTTGGGGATTGAGATCTTTAGAGAAGCTGCTGGGACATTTCATGCAGCCCAGGGACAGAGTCTGGGAAAAGTTCCCCACCCTACAAAGGCACTCCATGACATATCTTCCAACTCCAGTGTGGGCAGATACAACACCATAGCCATATTGGTGTTGTCCTTGAAAATCATCTGTCCTCTCACTGGCTTTACAAATTTCAGGATTGCAGTTCATAGCTTTGCATTATCTGGACAGCTAAATGAGGATTATTTAAAGCAGCATATTTTCACCTTCCACTTGGTTTACAGCTTACACTTTATGATATATAATAAAATGTGAAGTTAAATGATAATTAAATATAATCTAGTCACCTTTTTATTTCTACTCTTAATTAAATAGTGTCAGGAAATGTACAGGAGGCTTGACCCAGCAGAGATGAATCAGTGGTGAGCGATTACTAAAAAACTGCAAAATAACAAGCCTCAAGGGGCCTCAAAACAAGAGAGAATGTATACATAACATGACAAAGCAACAAGGTAACTGAAGGCTAGGAGCAACTGGTTGAGGCTGGCTGGTTTGATGGGTGAACAAAGACTGTAGATGAGAGCTGGGTTTGAATAGGTTACAAGTGATGAGTTGGAAAAGAGTGGGACCACACTAACTGTGACTCCAGTTAGCTGTCTGTGCAGGCCTGAGAAGACCACCCCCCAACCCCTCCTACAGTCAGCACCTGATATAGGACAATCCAGATGGGTCTGGTAGAAATCTTCAATGATCAACGGATCCAAGATGAAATTGGATGGCGCCCAAGACCTCTCCTCCATGCCATACTCTTCCCAGTCGACCAGGTACTGCACACCCCTTCCATAACAACATGGATCCATCAACCAGCGAGCCACGTCCACCGGATCATCTTGCACCATCCTAGTTCAGGAGGCGCAGGCTCAGGTGGGTTGTGTGGTCCATGGTCAACGGACCTGAGGCAGGTCACGTGGAAGGTAAGTGTGATCCCAAGGGATGATGGCTGCTGGAGATGGTAAGTGACTAGATTGATGCGGTGGGTGCCCCAGCAACGCTCAACAAACCTGATTAACACTAATCTAATCACTGGACTGTGGGAGGGAACTGGAGGACATGGGGAAAATCCTTGCATTTCACAGGGAGGACAGACAGAGACTCCTTACACTGTGAACTCCCACACTCGCCGAGCTGTAATAGTATTGTGCTATAGCCACTACACTACCATGAAGGGACCAATGAAGTGGGTGGGGTGAGAGCTTTGGGAGTTGGTGCGCAGGGGCAGACCTCGAGTGGACAGTCAGGCACAGACCCCAGGCCAGAGTAGTTTGACTGGGAGCCACTGGTGGCAGTAGGCACAGCTGGCAGATAGGATGGCCCTCAATGCATTCTTCCAAGCATTCGGAAGTGGCACAGCTGTGCCCTAGCAGACTGTTGACACTTCCACAGGGAACAATGGGGATCGGTGGCAGTGAAGCACTTCAAAGAGTGACATACTGTGGCAGAGGAAGTGTGTAGATTGCGGGACAGCTCGGCCCACAGCAAACACTTCTTCCATGTGGAAGGGTTAGAGATGGCGAAGCATCACAGAAACTTGCTGATTGGCTGTTGACCTGAGCATGATAGCCAGAGGACAAACTCACCGAGCAGCGGAGGAGGAGGTAGAAGGCTCGGCAGAAGGGCAAGACGAATTGCGGGCCCCGGTCTGAGGCAACGTTCTGAGGGAAACTGTGGAGGCAAACTGCATGTTGGAGAACCAGGACCCTCATCTCAGTGGATGATGGAAATCTGGAGAGAGTAGTCAAGTGGCTGCCTTGGAGAAACAGACCACTAATGTTATAATCACTGCGGCCCCGTAATGATATCCATGGCAACATAGGATCACAGGCATTGAGGGACCAGCAGGGGGCGCAGGAGCCCACAGGGTTACTGGTTGGAGGCAGTGGATGGGGCACATTAAAGGAAAGCAGTGACAAGTCGATTTACATCTGCGATGATGGTGGCCATTGGAATAGGCATTGCAGAAAATCCAGAATGGTCAGAGAGGGGTGAAGAGTGGGCCCACTAGAATGCCTCAGAGTACACGGTGCTGGCACATACATGCATTTGTCAAGTATGGCAGCCGGAGCAGGCCTGTGTTATAGGGCCCAGTGAATCTTGTCTCAGGATCATAGATGATCAGAGCGAGGATTGGCAAGGATGGAATAATGGGCTGAGGGTTGATCTCGGTTTCAGTTGGGTCAAACTGTTGTGACAGGGCATACGCCTTAGCATTCTTGCTGTTGGGTTGATAGTAGATGGTGAAGTTGATGGTGAAGGGCCCAGTAAGCCTGGCCTTGTTTGGGTTGGTGGGTCTATTGAATGGATTTATGGTCCTGGTGGTCAGTCCAGATCAGGAAGGGCTGAACGTTTCCTGTCAGCCTATGTCTCCATTCCTCCTATGCCCAATAAGTGGCAAGTAGCTCCCTGTCTCCTACTCCATAATGGCGCTGCATGGAGTTGAACTGGCACAAGAAGGCACGAGAGTACATCTTCCCATCCAGTCCTCACTGGGAGAAGATAGCCCTGGCACCCACATCAGATGAGTTCACCTCTACCACAAAAGATCCAGAGGGGTATGGGTGCCAGAGAAACCCAGAAAGGAAATACATGGGTTGTGAAACTGGCATCTTTCCAACTTGCAGTACAGTTGGGATGCGAGAAGATGCTGAACGATTGATTAGACGTGACAGAAATGGTCCTGGGGTTCCTTGGAGAAGCTGAAGATGTCATTGAGGTAGATGATCAAATATCTGTGTAGCATGTCTTGAAGAACCTCCTTGATGAAGGCTTGGAGAACAACTGGACTGTCAGAAATTCCGAAACACACCACCAAGTATTTGTCAAACACGAAAAAATCTGCAGAGGCTGGAAATCCAAACCATCCCACAAAAAATGTTAGATGAACTCAGCCGTGCAGGCAGCATCGATGGAAAAGAATAAACTGTCAATGTTCTGGGCCGAGACCCTTCATCCTGGCCTGCTGCATTCCCCCAGCATTTTGTGTGTGTTACTAAGTACTCGTAGTGGCCAGAGGGTGTTATAAATGCTGTTTTCCACTCATCCCTCAGCAGATGCAAATCAGGTTGTACGTGCACCATAGATCCAGTTTAATGAAAATCTGGGTCCTATGAAGTGTTTCAAATCCCCTATCGATCAAGGGGCGAGGGTAGCAGTTCTTAATGGTGATTTTGTTAAGTGCATGGCAGCCAATGCTGTGATAAAGACTCCCATCTTTCTTCTTGATAAAGAAAAATCCTGCACCATCTGGGGACTGGGATGGTAGAATGAAGCTTTAGAGTGGTCCTTCAGCTATGTAGCCATTCATATCTCGGGTCTCAGGAAAGGAGAGGGAGCTGGCGGTGTGCTGACCTCCCTTTTACTGAAGGCAATAGCTGGAGTTTAGTGAGGTCCAGGGTTTCCTCGTCTCCATGGATTTATGGGGAAGTCACCTGAGGTTGCAGGCACGTGATCTGGCAGGTGGATCACCCAACTCAGATGACCAGGTGAACTAAGGATCCTGAGTGGAGAGCCAGGGGTAGCCCAAGATAAGAGGAGTGTTGAGTGAGTCAATCAGGAGGAACTAGGTGGACTCGCGATGCTCTCTGATGCTCATGTGCACAGGCTGTGTCTGTGCTCAGACTAGCCCAGGTCCCAATGGATGACCTTAAATGGTAATAATGCAGAAGGGGTGAGAGGTAGGCTTAGAAGGGAGTCCAACCTGCACCTCCAGTGTCCCTGTGTGGAGGAGGACAAAGACAGTAAGTCGGGATATGGTGCTGGAATGAGAGGCCAGATAGGAGGCCCCATGTCTCTACCAGGTGGTGCCGTTTATTCTGATGCAGTAGCCATTTGAAGAGTGAGTGCTCAGGGGCACCGTAGTAAGTGCACAAATTAATCCTCCCTCAATGATCACACTCTTGGAGAGTTCAGAGAGCTCTCCCTAACTGCACGAGTTCCAGAGGCATCGCTGGTGAGGGTCCTGCAACCTGAAATGGTTCTGGGAACAGAACTGAGGTTCTGGCTGGTGATCTAGTGCTGTTCCATTAGATGCTTCTCAATACCAAGGGCCAGAGTGATGAGGCTTTTGAGGTCACTGGGCATCTCCCAGGTAAACAGCTCATCTTTCAAGCACTAAGAGGCCTCGACGGTAATGGGCCAGCAGTGCTTCCATGTTCCAGCTGCACTCCGCAGCAAAGGTCCTAAATTCCATGGTGTAATCCACCACCGAAGATGAGACTTTACGCGGGCAAAGTATCCGATCTGCTGCCTCGCGTCCACTTCCTAGATGGTTGAAATCCCACCACCTCTCAGCAATGGATTCCTCATATTGATTGCAGATGTCCTAGCTCAAGGCAGCTCAGGTCAGAGCTCGCCCATTCAACAGAGAAATGATGAAGGCAACCTTGGCTCAGTCCATAGAATACACAGATGGCCGTAGCTGGAAGTGCAAGATGCACTGGGACAGGAGGCTGCGGCATCAGGTTGGGGATCCATCAAAGAGTTTAATTACCAGAATCTATGTCTCTAAGGGAGGAAGCTGATTGAAGCAGGGTTTCTGCAATAATATGCAGAGTTGGTTGAGAGTAGCAAGCAGATGGTCAACCATTTCCAGCTGTTTCTGGGTCAGGCACTTGTTAAGGTGGACAATTTCCTTTTGAAATTTTCAAACTCTGCTGGGTCATTTGCTGGTTTACCCATCTTGTCAGGAAACGTAGAGGAGGCTTGACCCAAAAGCAGAGGAGCAGCAGAGTCAATTTCGCAGTGAGTGAACATTTTAATAACAAACGACAAAATTACAATCCACCAGGGGCCAGCAAAAAAGAGAGAACAGATACTTAACAAGGCAAGGCAACAAGGTAACTAAAGGCTAGGGGCAACTCATTGAGAATGGCTGCTTTAATGGGTGAATAAGGAATGCAGATGAGTGCTGGGTTTAAAAAGGTTGCAGGAGATATGTTGGAAATGAATGCCATGTGATTCCTGTTAGCTGAGTGAAGACTAGGAGATGCCTACTGTGTGGGCCTGACCAACAGTCCATTAGGGTATATGTTGATAGCACAATGACGGAACTGTAAAAAAATATCAAAGATGAACTGGGTGATAGGACTTCAAAGAGTGCAGTATTCAAAAACATAAACATGGGCTCTGTTTTGTATGACTCAATGTTCAGGTAGGGTTACCTAATGATGACAGGGGATTGTTATGCTCCAAGCAGCTCATGGAGAATATTTCTTAAACTTGAAATGAAACAATATTGAAACCATTATAGGTTATGTGTAAATTAGCTTTCTAATAGAAACTGCTAATGTGAAGACTGATCCAATTCATGCTTAATGCTTCAGCTCCAAGTGTTGTTGGGACAAGGAATTCTTTCCTACTTTTTGTTGAGTTAACCTTTTACTGGAAACAAAAACTCAAATCTATGTGTTCTAAGTTGGTGAGAAAGGACAGGCAGGGGACAAAACATAAATGTAGCCAGTTAGAGGGGTTGAAATGTGTCTATTTCAATGCTAGTATTAGGAATAAAGGGGATGAACTTACGGCTATAGAAAGGGAGGACACTGCAGAGGGAGTGTCCACTGAGTCAGTGTGGGTGGAAGACAGAAATAGGAAGGGATCAATCACTGCGCTGGGAGTAGTCTATAGGCCCCCAAATAGCCCCGGGACACCAAGGAGCAGATAAGCAGGCAGATTTTAGAATGTTGCAGGAAATACAGGGTTGTAGTTATGGGTGCTTTCAACTTCCCTCATATTGACTGGCACCTCCTGACTGCAAGGGGCTGAATTTGTCAGGTGTGTTCAAGAAGGATTCCTGACACAGTATGTGGACCGGCTGAGGGAGGAGAGGCCATACTGGATCAAGTTCTGGGTAATGAATCTGGTCAGGTGGCAGACCTCTTGGTGGGGGAGCATTTTGGTGAGAGTGACCACAACTCCCTTAGCTTCAGCATAGCTATGGAAAAGGATAAAAACAGACAAAATGAGGAAGTGCTTAACTGGGGAAGGGCTGACTATGAAGGGATGAGGCAGGAACTAGCGAGAGTAAATTGGAAGCAGATCTTCAAGGGTGAAAGCACAGAAGTAATGTGGAGGAAGTTTGGGGACCACTTGTGCTGGGTTCAGGATAGGTTTGTCCCACTGAGGCAAGGAAAAAATGGTAGGAAAAGGGAACCGTGGCTGACGAAACACGTGAGGCAACTCGTCAAGAGGAAGAAGGAAGCATATGTTAGATACAAGAAGCAGGAAGCAGGAGGTGCTTATGAGAAATATAGGGTAGCCAGAGAAGGAGCTTAAGAAAGGATTTAGGAGAGCTCGAAGGGGGCATGAGGCAGCCTTGGCATGTACGATTAAGGAGATCTCCAAGGCATTCTATGTGTATGTGAAGAACAGAAGGATGACAAGAATGAAGGTGGGGCCGCTAAAGGATAAAGAAGGCAACATGTGCCTGGAGGCGGAGGAGGTTGGGGAGGTCCTAAATGAACACTTTGCTTCAGTATTCACAAGTGAAAAGGACCTTGATCAGGGTGAGATCGAAATAGAACAGGCCTGTGTGCTGGACAATGTGGAGATTGAGGAAGAAGTAGTGTTGGATCGTCTTAAAAACATCAAGATTGATAAGCCCCAGGGCCAGATGTGATATACTCCAGACTGCTGTTGGAAGTGAGAGAAGAGATTGCTGGAGCAGTAGCAATGATCTTTGAATCCTCTTTGGCTGCAGGGGAGGTGCTGGAGGATTGGAGAATGGCAAATGTAGTTCCCTCGTTTGAAAAAGGTAATAGGGAGAATCCTGGGAACTACAGACCGGTGAGTCTTATGTTGGTGGTCTGCAAACTATTGGAAAGGATTCTTAAGGATAGGATCTACGAGCATTTGGAGAAGTACAGTCTATTCAAGGATAGTCAACATGGCTTTGTGAAGGGAAGGTTGTGTCTCACAAGCCTACTGAGTTTTTTGAAGAGGTAACAAAAGAAATTGATGAGGGCAGGGAGGTAGATGTGGTCTACATGGATTTTAGCAAGGCATTTGACAAGGTCCCCCATGAGAGACTCATCCAGAAAGTCATGAGGCATGGGATCAGTGGAACCTTGGCTATTTGGATAAAAAATTGGCTTACAGGAAGAAAGCAGAGGGTAGTAGTGGAAGGAAAGTATTCTGCCTGGAGGTCAGTGACTAGTGGAGTGCCGCAAAGATCTGTCCTGGGATCCCTGCTCTTTGTGATTTTTATAAATGACTTAGATGAAGAGGCAGAAGGATGCATGAGTAAGTTTGTGGATGACACGAAGATTGGAGGAGTCATGGATGGAGCTGTAGGTTGTCGAAGGTTACAAGAGGATATAGACAGGATGCAGAGTTGGGCAGAAAAGTGGCAGATGGAGTTCAATCCGGATAAGTGTGAGGTGATGCATTTTAGAAAGACAAACCAGAAGGCTGAGTACAGGGTTAATGGTCGGTTACTTAAGAGTGCAGATGAACAGAGGGACCTTGGGGTTCAAATCCATACAGTGCTCAAGGTCGCTGCACAGGTTGATAGGATAGCTAAGAAGGCCTATGGGATGCTAGACTTCATTAATAGGGGGATTGAGTTCAAGAGTAGAGAGCTCATGTTGCAAATCTACAAATCTCTGGTGAGACCACACTTAGAGTATTGTGTTCAGTTCTGGTCACCTCATTATAGGAAGGATGTGGAAGCTATGGAGAGGGTGCAGAGGAGATTTACCAGGATGTTGCCTGAATTGGAAAACAAGTCTTATGAGGTAAGGGTAGCAGAGCTGGGACTTTTCTCTTTGGAGCGTAGAAGGATGAGAGGGGACTTGATAGAGGTCTACAAGATTATGACAGGCATAGATAGGGTGGATAGCCAGTATCTGTTTCCCAGGGCACGAATTGCAAACACCAGAGGACATATGTACAAAGTTAAGGGAGGGAAATTTAGGGGAGACAGCAGGGGTAAGTTTTTTTTACACAGTGGGTTGTGGGTGCCTGAAATGACTTGCCTGGGATGCTGGTGGAGGCTAAAACATTGGGGGTATTTAAGAGCCTCTTGGACAGGCAAATGGATGAAAGAAAAATAGAGGGTTACAGGGTAGTGTGGGTTTAGTACCTCCTTTTTTAAAAGAGTATATGGGTCAGCACAACATCGAGGGCTGAAAGGCCTGTACTGTGCTGTAGTATTCTAGTGTCTAGTGTCTGTCAAATTGTGTACTTGGTGATACAGTCTGGGATTCTCAGGCGCACTGCTTGTGAAGGTCATTCATTTTACACTAGCACAATCTACATTTGAAGTTTATTTCAGAAGTCATCATTACTCCGCACAAGTCATTCCACAGAACTTCTTCATTAGTGAAGAACTCAGTTATATTTTCAGTGAGAGACTGATAAGTGTCTGTACAATAATTCTATTTAATGAACTGTAACATTAAGGACTGCTCATCTTTAATGAATTGCAATCTGTACCAAACATTAAACGAGGGCTTTAATTTATTTTTGTTAGACTTGTTTTGGCACACAGCACCAAAACTCTTGACAGACAAAAAAAATTACTATTTTACCACAGCTATATAATTTAAGGCTATAATATCCAGCTGTAGCATAATGCAGTTCTGTACATGAAACAACATTGTGCTTTCTCAGGATTAAGGGTAGTATCCAACTTCTAAATGTGCTGAAGCACGATTTCAGGTATAAAGCATCTGTAAATCAGAGTAAAGTCACATTTTAAAAGTGGTACTCTTGAGAACTTAAAAGATTGTATGCCAATTTGTAAACACCAGTTCTGCAGTTTAGTGTCTGTAAAGCAGAGTAGTTATATTTTTAAAGTTCCACTGGTACTCTTGAGAACTTTAAAATTGTAAGTCAGTTTGCAAAAAACCCATGCTGTAGACTTGCTTCTGTAAAAACATGTAAATAATGATAAATAATTCGGTATAATATATGATCCTTCAAGAATCTATGGATTCTGGCATTGACTGGAAAATTGTAAATGTTACTCTGCTATTTAAGAAGGGTGGGAGGCAGCAGAAAGGAATCTATAGACCTGTTAGTCTGACATCAGTGGTTGGGAAGCTGTTGGAATCGATTGTTAGGGATGAGATTATGGAATATCTGGAGGCACATGACAAGATTGGCCAAAGCCAGCATGGTTTCCTGAAAATCCTGCCTGAATAACCTATAGCAATTTTTGAGGAAATTACAAGCAGGGTAGACAAAGGAGATGCAGTATATGTGATGTACTTGGATTTTCAGAAGGCCTTTGACAAGGTGCCACATATGACGCTGCTTAGCAAGGTAAGAGCCCATGGAATTACAGGGAAGTTACTAGCATGTGCGCAGCATTGGTTGGTTGGCAGAAAACAGAAAGTGGGATAAAGTGATCCGATTCTGGCTGGCTGCCGGTTACCAGTGGAGTTCCATGGGGTTGGTCTTGGGACCGCTGCTTTTTACGGTGCATGCCAATGATTTGGACTACAGGATTAATGGATTAGTGGCTAAATTTGCCGATGATACAAAGATAAATGGAGGAGTGGGTAATGTTGAGGAAACAGACAGCCTGCAGAGAGACTTAGATAGTTTAGGGGAAAGGGCAAAGAAGTAGCAAATAAATACAATGTTGGGAAGTATATGGTCATGCACTTCGGTGAAGAAATAAACGGACAGACTATTATTTAGAGGGGGAGAGAATTCAAAATGCTGAGGTACAAAGGGACTTATGCAGGATACCTTAAAGGTTAACCTCCAGATTGAGTCAGTGGGGAATAAAGGGAGCATTTTCTGGCTGGCTGCCAGTGACTAGTGCTGTTCCACAGTGGTCTGTATTGGGACTGATTCTTTTTACTTTATATGCCAATGATTTGGATGCTGGGATTAATGGCTTTGTTGAAAAGTCTGCAGATGCTATGAAGATAGGTAGAGGGGCAGGTAGTTTTGAGAAAGTTGAGAGGCTACAGAAGGACAGACAGATTAGGAGAATGGCCAATGAATAGCAGATGGAATACAATGTCCAGAACTGTTTGGTCATGCACTTTGGTAGAAGAAATGAAAGGGTTAACTATTCTCTAACTGGAGAGAAACTACAAAAAACTGCGATGCAACGGGACTTTGAGGTCCTTGTGCAGGATTCCCTAGAGGTTAATTTGCAGGTTGAGTCTGTGGTGAAGAAGGCAAATGCAATATCAGCATTCATTTCAAGGGGACTAGAATATTAAAGCAAGGATGTTATACTGAGACTTCATAAAACACTGGTGAGGCCTCACTTGCAGTATTGTGAGCAGTTCTGGGCCCCTTATCTTTGTGCCGAAACTGAAGAGGGTTCAAAGGAGGTTCACAAAAATGATTCAAGGATTGAATGGCTTGTCATATGAAGGGTGTCTGATGACTTTGGGCCTGTATCCACTAGAATTTAGAAGAATGAGGGGGTGACTTTATTGAAACTATCAAATGGTAAAAGTCCTTGATAAAGTGGATGTTTCCTATGGTGGGAAGTCTAAGACCAAATGACACAGACTCAGAACGGGGGATCGTCCTTTTAGAACGGAGATGAGGAGGAATTTCTTCAGCCAGAATTCTTTGCCCTAGGCAGCTGTGGAGGCCAAGTCCTTATGTATATTTAAGGCAGTGGTTGATAAGATCCTTGATTGTTCAGGACATGAAGGGATATGGGGAGAAGGCAGGAGATTGGGACAGAAGGAAAATTGGATCAGATGATGATGAAATAGTGGAACAGATTTGAAGGGCCAAATGGCCGAATCTGTTCCTATATCTTATGGTGTATGAGTGGATAAAGGAGAGAGGAAGGGGGGACACAGGGAGAAGTAACAGGCAGGTGAGAAGAAATGAAAGTTTAAAGTGCGGAATAGAGGGGGGCGGGGAGATTTGTTCATCAGAAGGAGATATCAATATTCATGCCATCAGGTTCGAGGCTACCCAGATGTTGCTCCTCTACCCTGAAGGTAGCCTCTTCTTGGCACAAGCGGAGGCCATGGATTGACACTTCGGAACTGGAATGGGAATCAGAATTGGAATGTTTCATCACTGGGAAGTACTGCAAAATCTCATCCTATAAGAAGTTTGTACATTCTCCTGTGACCCCCAGATCCTCCTGTTTCCTCCCACTGTCCAAAGACATATTGGTTGATTGGTTAATTGGTCATTGTAAATTGTCCAGTAATAGGCCAGAGTTAAACGGGGGGCTGCTGGAAGGGGCAGCTTGAAGGGCCGGAAAGGCCAATTCCACACTGTATTTCAATAAATAAGTATTAGTTCCAATAAGGTGTTCAGACTATAATGATAATCAAGGTTATTTTATGTTGTTAAGCTTCTGCAGGTTTAAAAATCTATATAAGGGCATAATAGTCAGAAACAGGAATCAGCCTTTTAGCTCCTAGAGCCTGTGAGACTATCCGTGAATTTCAAGCTGATCTGTGGCTTCACTTTCCCGTACTACACCCGTATCCTCCACTTCTCAAAACAACAATAAATCAATTGGATCTCTGCTTGAAATGAACTCAGTTCCCAAGTTTTTTCATAATCACAGCCCTCTGGGATACAGTTTTACGAAGATTCACCAATATCTAACTGAAGAAAATTCTTATTTCAATCCTGAATGGTTTACCCTTATTCTGAGATTCTGACCCTTGGTTCTGGACTCTTCAGCCAAGGGAACACCTTCTTGCAACCAGTCTATCAACCCTTTTTGGAACTTTATTTAGTTTCAATGAGATCACATGCTATTTTTTAAACTCTAAAGAATCCATACAGAAAAGAACTTTAACATTCTTCAATTCATTTTCTTCAATGCAATTTCTCAATTCGCAGCAGGTACATTATAACTGAATTACTATTATATATGGAGTACATTTAAATACATTGCACATGACGTTAGTTTGAAATTACTTAAAAAACAGAAAACACTTCAGATCTTTTTTAATTGTTAACATATTGATATTGGTTTCAAGTCTCAGCTGTATGTTTACTTCAAAGGTTTCCTCTTTGTGTTGAGCAATTTTGCCAGAATATACCATAATTGGCTTCTTACCACAATGTTTTGTTTCCACATGATTGTGAACTTGCAAGCTTCTTCCCATGAACAGCCTACAAAACTACAGTGCAATAACATGACTTTCTGGTGCTACACATGTCTGAAGACAAGCACAAAGTACAAACACTTTTAAAATTCAATCAAATGAACCAGACAGGGAATTTTAAAAGAATGAGTGAGTAAGCAGCGAGTGAGTGAGTGTGAGCGTCCAAATTATTAGTCTTTTAAAATTCTCTCTGGTTCACGTGATTGAATCTTTAAAGTTCTTGGAGTACACTGTCCCTATAAAGGTTCTCAAAGTCTGCCAATAACTGATGGGAATATTTTAAAACGAGAAAACAAGAATACATTGAGAGAATCATAAGCTTCATACAAGCAATGAGTAAGCAAAGGCACCAAAAGAACTATCTTTGGAAATTATCTGCCAACTTTTTAGCTTTGAATAAATATTGATAAACATACAGTAAGTGAACCTACAGACAGGCACAAGTCTATTTTCCTACATGTTCATAAATTTCAGTAACAACCTAGGAATAAGTGAATGGTAATTCAACAGGACTATAGTCTCTATTCTAAGTTTCAAAAACATTTTAAACTCTGCGCAGATTAGTATGGTTGATTAGTATAATTATGGATTGCTTTCCTAGAAAATGATTTTTTCATTACCTGCAAACTCTCAAAACTCTGAGCAAGGATTTCTCAACGTTTTACTGGAAAAAACAAGGGTACAGTGGGTGAATGTGGAGATAGGCAGAATGGTAGAATTGTGGAGAGGGAAGAAAATGATAGGTTGGCTTAGTCCACTCTTCACTGTGATCATCTAAAAACAACTTGGAAACTAGAGGAGAGTTATTTGCTTCCTAAACTCAAATGCATCTAGAATATTTACTTATGGAAGGGAAGAAGCTCTATGCTAATGTTAATCCTTTTGTCCTCAAATGTAAACAAATTAGATTAAACCTTTTAAATAGAGGAGGGAGGATTTGATTCTATACCAAATCTGTTCTGAGGATGTGGATTGTTAGTTGTTTAATGCACATGAGATAAATAGCCAACAAAGACGAGGAATCTTGGTTGAGGAGCCGAATTATGCTGCGGTGAACTGGATCACAGAACAGATTCATTGGCCATTTATTGCACTGTGTCATGAGTTACAAACGGCAACTCATGGAAGATAACCTGAACGGCTAGAGTGAAGTATTTTGCTGGAGTCTCAGTTCTCAGAAGGCCCTGATCAGCTAAAGACACCTCACCTGCTTGAAGTTCCTCCGTGGTGTCAAGTCTGGGTTGAGCTTGGTCCATGGTGCTGACAGGGGACTCGCGTCGATCACCTCCAGAGATTTTCCAGGGTAGAGTCAAAAGACATAAATTACTCAAGAGTTATTTGTGATGAGGCCATTAAATTGTTGCCATATGATCAACTCCACATGTCTTACCCAGCTATGGGTAGGTGGGGAAACTGAAACCCGATAATCCATAATAAGTTATTTCTAGTCAATGTCCAAAAACTTCTATCAATTTAGGTTTTGATGAGAAATTATTCTGAAAAAAATATTTATCTCCTGTACAAGTGGTCAAGTTCTCACATTTCACATGTGCCTTGCTACTTCTTTGTCCCAGAAAATTATGTCAAGGCAAGAGCTCAAACTAAAGAAATTAATTCAAAAATGAAAATTAAGTTCTAGACACATTCAAATACCATACCAATCTTGGCAGAAATGTGTTTAATTTGACAGGGCACTTTATTTGATCTTAACCACCTGTTTCTTGATGAATTAGAAGCCATATCTCATGCCAATATGGATGCAAAAACTTTTGGGATGAAGGGTGGGGAGGAGCCGAGGTAAGGGCAGGGTTAGTAATGAGCAGAAATGCACTTCACTTTTGCCAATCAGTGTACATGTTTCTGGCAATTCAGTGGGGAGGGGTCAAGATTATTTTTCAACTTTCATTAAATGCATATTCCTGACTACTTATGGGGTATTTATCTCTGTTATCCTAATAGCCAAAATCCCAAAGCTAAATGGTGACAATAAAATCAATATGTTGTCCTGTTAAAGACATTAAATGATGAATAGATAAAGAAACAACAAACAACGTGATCTGAAGCAAGGCAATGACATTATGGAATTGATTCTCTTGAACCATCTGCAGTAGTGTCAATGCTAGCCAGACGGAGCCTATGTGTACTGCCACTACATCTGGTCTTAGACATTTAAGTTACATCCTCTGGCTGAATCTCCTCCCAATGAATGCAGAAGGAAAATTAAGAACAGATATAGATTCCTTAGATCTGCACATGTACATTGGAAGCCTTTCAAAGAGGCAACATATCCTGATAAGGTTTAAAACTGTAATTCATGTGTGTACTCTGAACCTTTAGGAATTTGAGAGAGGATTTGAATGACATACTTTGTATCAGGCCGCAATGGAAATGCTGCACTGGGTAGAATTGTGTATAGGATCTCAGGATTGCAATGTGACTGGCAATGAATGCCATCTCCTTACTCATTTACATCAGCTCTCCAGTAATTGGCTCGATCACCTCTGTCCCTCAGAGAAACTCTGGAAAAAAAGTCCCCAACAATGTAAAGGTAGCAATGGCTGTTAAGGTAAATTATCTGCATTCTCCCCAACCTAACTTACTGGGCATGCATGTACTCTGATGCAGAAAAGATCTGGAAAATGGATTCTATCATCCTTTCTGTTCCCTCATCAACTGGTTACTGTTGTCAACCCAGTTAGTACACCAAATGTGTTATTTTGCTTTCAAACTATCACATCATAACTTCTTTCAGCTTTTCATACAAATTCTGGAGGCAAAGGGACAATAATGATTATTTCAATACATTTACCTTTATAAACTGAAATAAAATGCGGTGGAGGCAGCAGTGAAATCAGTTTAGTGCTGTGGCACTCACAAATCCTCATGTATAATTTCAACAGATACAAGTTATTTCCTTTGGCCACAGAGCTTAACGTCATATCACTATTTACTATCAGGTGACAGAATCTTGCCCATTTCATAAGAAATTTATAAGGTGAATCTTGCTGGCTGGTGTTGTCAGTTCTGATCAGAACCACTGGAAAACAGCCATCTAAGCTTTGATAAATCTCAGACTTCTTAGTACATGCAATCAAACGCATAAATCTAAGGCTTACCAAATGACAGATGGTGTTGCATCTGTTACTACTTTCTGTCACTTGAATCCAGATTTGCAGGGGTTCCCCTGTATCATGCTCTGATCCTCTGCTAGGTTGGGGGTGGAGCTCAGGAGATAATGGCGCCTAACGGCGACTCCCTTTGCTTGCATCT
This sequence comes from Mobula hypostoma, assembly GCF_963921235.1. NCBI lineage: Eukaryota > Metazoa > Chordata > Chondrichthyes > Myliobatiformes > Myliobatidae > Mobula > Mobula hypostoma. Next base: position 51,296,931 of record NC_086098.1, on the reverse strand, counting down.
TCAGAAACAGCTCTATTTCTATCTTTAATATCTTTATTTTTCCCTTTCAGGGTTCTTTTAAAGACCCTGACCTGGAGTTACACGCTGACTTCGGTCCTTTGTGGGAATGGGACCCACTCTTGGGGTCTCACGATCAGCCGTTATTCGATACACCAAGGACGCAGCCTAGAAGATTAGCACGCCTTCGGAGTTTCGGGATTTTGTGGCTCTGGAGGCGGGCAGACTCAAGGTTGGTGCCTCAGCAGGAAATTGGTGTGTTGTAGGAAATGGAAAATTGAAAGCAGCAAGCTGGCTGCTGGCTGTGTGCTCAGAGACCCGAGTTCTTCGGGCACAGAGCTCGGAAAAAGCGAAACAATGGACCTTTAACATCGTAAATCAACAAGTTGCTTGTTATGTCTCCCCTCTCGCTGCAAAACAGAGACACCTTTTTTTCCCTTACTAGGGAGAAAAAGTGCCTGTGGTATGTCAAATTTCCAGGTGAATGAATAATCTTTGGGGTACTGCAACTCTGTGTCTTTATTGATGCTTTGCTGCATGCTTGAGTGCTCGGTGGGGGGGGGGGCGCCGATATTTTTTGCCGGTGAGGGGGAGGGGGATTGTAGCTTGCTTCTGCTTATGCATGGGGGGGTGCTGGGTTGGGCTTTGGGGTTCTAACATCCATTCTTTGGGGCACTCCTCTGTTTTCGTGGATGGTTGTGAAGAAAAAGTATTTCAGGGTGTATATTGTATACATTTCTCTGACATTAAATGTACCTTTGAAACCTTTGAGGTTAGGATTTAAGTGTCCATTCATTTCAAAGGAATTTGAAGGGCTAAGGTTTAGGAGGACAAGTGTAAGGCAAGTATTATTCTGATTTCAAATTAATAATCATTATCTGTTTTGAGCTTTTTAAATTTAATATTTCTATAACAATGTATATTTTATTTTTAATTATTTACTTCAACATTCATCATTTGCAAATGTGCAAGCTTCACAAAGTCAATTTATCCACAGTCTGTCCCTGGACTCCAGGGTGTGGAGACTGGTCTTCAAAAGCAAGCACAAGGATTGCAGATGGCAACACTGGACTAGACCAGCGTGATCTGGTCCGGTAGTTTGTTTGACTTAGTAGTGGCTAATATAGCACAACTAAAGATACATAATCTATAAAATACACCATCATATACTAAGTACTTTATGAGTTGTGTTAAATATTTTTAATTGATTCAAAAACAATAGATTAAGAGATTGGCTCGACTAGTAGGAGACAGCATTCAAATATTTCAAGCATCTGCTGAATGTTAATATCATAACTCACAATTAATAGACCTATTGATTTGAATACAGATCTAATGGAAGTACATCTATTAAAAACTGAAAAACCTGACAGCAATAAAATTGTTTCCGTTTTACTTATTCCTTCTCTACAGTTTTTCTATATACTAAAAACTAACTGATATCCATAGTTTTATCCACCATAAACATCACAATACGCTCTTGCTATTTTACTCAACTCCAGCTATTCTTTCAAGTATATTATCCACGATTCTAATTCCCAATGCTTAATCCTCATTTCTGGCAGACTAGACAAAGTTATAATCACTCAGTTCTCTTTGTTCCCCTGAATTCTGTCTCTTGTGCATCCTCCTGTACTTCAACCTATGATCTGTGATCACGCCCCTACTGCTAAGATTTACTGTCGAAGACCTTGCATGCCTCAGGACCTTCAATTAAATTCAGCTCACCAAGAGTGCACTTCCTAATAGATCATTCTCTAGCTCAGCATACATTCATTTCTGAAGCACCTTGTGGCATGTTTCTACTTTAAAGAGGGTACATAATTTCAAGTAGGTAGTTATTTTAATCCCTTGCAATTGAGAATGGCTAAAATAATTCATTTTAATTTGGATTCAGGGAAATCTCCCAATCAATTAAACAGAAATATCAGACCCTAGATACACTGACAGATTAACAGGGAGAAGTAAGTAACATTTTTTCATGCCTTATTTCTTTAAGCTAAACTGCTTTGTTACACTATATAATTAAACTTATGACAATAGATGTTGGAAAGTGCATAAATAACTATTAAAAGATCTCATGGCAAACATATTTCAACAATAACAAAATAACAGAAATCTCAGCATTTGAACAAAGGTTTGAAAATAAAATCATCTTTCAGATTCTGACCGATTGTTTGTACACCTCCACTGCTTTTTTGTTTTTAATTCCAGATTTCCCACATTATTGTTTCCTCTTTACCTCTGGCTGCTTATTTCTGTTTTGCTCTTATAGGTATACTCTTATGACCTTGGATAAACAAAGAACAACACTGTAGATTCATAACTCAAAGTGTGCATGAATTTTTTGTGTCTTTACTGATACTTGCTGTTTCAGATTCAATTCCTTGATGAACACTTGACAGTGCAAAATGTATGACACCCAGTTTTCCATGTGACAAATTAAGTTCTATATTTACAGAACCAGTATACCAGATAAGCACTTATCGTTTGCCAAGACTATTTAGAAGTTCATGCTATTCAGCAAAAATGATTAAGGATACCAACAGTGCCATACCAGTGCAGTTCATTAAAAAATGCAAAATATCACCACTGTTCTTCCTGGAAAGGCCTCATATCTGCACAAATTCTGCTTCATGCTAATTATTCCAATTACCTGCTGAATTATTAGATTGATATAAAGAAGAACGTCAATAACTAGGCCGTATTTATTAAGACTGGCTCATTGAGTTGCTACTTTGAAAGAATCATTTAACTATCCCCAAATGGTTTAAGTATCATTGCACGAAGAATTGCTTGAAATCAAATTTCTTACAATGTTACCTTCTTCTACAAGCCTGTAGACCATGACACACCAAATGAATGATAAATAAGGCATCAATGAACCATGCTGCCACACTGAAGTGTATGATGAAGCAACTACTTTGAACATACCTTTTGGATGCCAAGGGTCCATAAACTCGTACTTTCCCGTCCCAACAGTCCGTAACATCTGGGTACCATTCTTGTCATCTTCAATTTGTGGTGGGTTTAAAGGAAGTTGGGAAACAACCTGCCCATTGACACTTGGAGCATTACTAGGAGGAGTTACTGAAGGCAGAGCAGATGGGTTCAGCATGGGGCAACTCATGTGACCATTCCCAATTGTGGTAGGAACAGGCTGAGTCACCTGACCCACCCCAGAGAGAGGGGACACGGTCATCGGATGACTTGTTGTGTACAACGGCTGACTCTGGAGATTCACAACCATGTTGGTTAACGGTTGTGAGTGATGCTGGACTTGATAGTGTGTTGTCATAAGTGGAAGCTGAGGGGGAACTGGAGGTGGTATTGTGGGTGTAACTCCAATCACTGGACCTTGAACACCAAACGTTGGTGCCTGTGCAATCCCGTATGTGGGAGGTATTAGGGCAGGCGGGCCAACTGCTGCAACCGATGGTACCCATGGTGTTGGATCTGAAATTTAGAGGAAACAATGATTAAAGCACCCTCCTTTCGAACGTTTACAAAGATATACTGTACAATAAGTATAATCTACATTTTGCTCACCAATAGGCATGAATTAATTTTCAAAAATATCAAATGAAATATGCAGTATACATTTTCACATAAAATACATTCATAATAATTTGCATTATTTAATTGGACTCTTCCTGTAGACTGAGAGTGTAAGCACAGGAGAATGTACTCATATGGAGCTCGAGGTGGTGCGGCGGAGGTGGAGCTGGCCATGACATTTTATGTGGGTCTTGATTTTACAAAAAAAGCACAATGATGAAATTAGAAAGACAGCACTATACTAAAAAGAAAAAAAATGTGCACAACAAATACCATGTTACTTTCCATAAAATAACTTCAGCATTATAAAACCCAAAGATGAAGATCTTCCGACGCTCCAGGAGATTTTGAAGTTTCAGTTTCAATATCTCATTCAAGTGCAGTTAAAAATGCAAGGTGTACCACCCCCTCCCCCACTTCTCCTGCAGAGAAGATGCAGTTTCCATGCTATCTATATCAGTAACAAGGGATGGATGAAATAATCAGTTTTTTTCTTTCTACTTCTGAAAACTTGTCCAGATCTACACAGCACATTTGATAGTGTTAACTTATTACATTTACCTTAAGGGTCCTTCAGATTTGAAGCCAATTACTGATTTGCAATTATATCACAGAATTTTAGATTGGTTACAGCACAAGGTCATGGACATATGACTATTGATTAGAGTACAAACAATCCAACTAGTCCCCCTCCTCCACTTTCTCACTACACCACTACAGATTCTTTTCTTTCAGTTATCTATCCCGCTCCTTTCTGATCCAGACAATTAGATCTGCCTCCTTAACGCAATACAAAAAAATTCTTCCTCGTATCACTTTCTTTCTTCATTCTATATATCAGTGCTCGACACTGCAAATTGGAACAGTTTGCTTCTATTGACTCCAGTTATACCTTTCAAGATTTCAATAACTTCTAAATTCAGTTAGTTTAACCAGTTTTGGGCACTGGAATCAATAGCGAGCCTTCATTGAGGAGTGCTCAGATTAATCGGGCACTGTGACTACGAATATGTTAACAGAACAACTACATTGAATTCTTTGCAGAGAAAACAAAGATTGCTGATGAGGTTTCATATAGTCTAGATGCAGGCTGGTCAGAAAGGCAAAAGGCCATGGCATCCTTGGGTGAATGATAAATTTCATCCACATTTGACTCTGCGACGGAAGCAAAAGAAAATGTCTGATGGGTCATTTTATGACTGGAAAACTGTTAACTGTGCGGCTCCATTTAGTATCCAGACAAGTTAATAAGTTTCCTGTGGAAGAAGATTATGTTAAAACTCCACGCAACAAAGGTTAAAGCACCATTTTAGAGCAGCGTACAGTTCTCATACAATGTTAGAGCATGAAAATAGGTTTTCATCCCACCAAGTTCATGGTAATGAGCAAGCATACATTTATATTAATCCTATATTAACCTCACTTTTACAAGACCACAAGATAGAGGCGCAGAATTACGCCATTTGGCCCAATGGCTCTGCCATTTCATCATGGCTGATCCAATTTTCCTTTCAGCCCCAATCTCCTGCCTTCTCCCTGTATCCCTTCTTGCCCTGACCAATCAAGAATCTAACAACCTCTGCCTTAAATACATAAAGACCTGGCCTCTACCGCTGCCCGTGGCAAAGAATTCTACAGATTCACCACTCTCTAGCTCATCTCCATTCCAAAAGAGCGCCCCTCCATTCTGAGGTTGTGTCCTCTGGTCTTAGGCTCTTCCACCGTAGGACACATCCTCTCCACAGCTATTTTATCAAGGCCTTTCACCATTCGATAGGCTTCAATGAGGTTACCCCTCATTCTTTTGAATTCCAGTGAATACGGCCCAAAGTCTTCCTATGACAAGCCACTTTCCCACATTCCCACTTTTCTCCCCCAGATTATATTACTTACATAATACTAGGGGAAATTTATATTGACCAATTGACTTACCAATCCACATCTGTTTGCGAGGTCAAAAGAATCCTCAGTACACAGACGAAGCCTCTGAGGTTATGTGCTCATTTGCATACAGATGAACGATAAATCAGTGGGAAGGATGCAGAGGAGATTTACAAATAAATTGTCAGAAATGGCAGGCATTGGCTATATGGATAGCCATGCTGAGGCCTTTATTTTAAAAAGATATAAAAATTGGTGAGAAATTTAATTGAGGTTTGTAACTATGATGGGCCTAGATTCTCTTCTCAATTCTCCTATTGGGCGGTAGTCTTAGATTTAACGGATTAAAATATGTTTGATTTATAAATCCTCATCATATTTAGAAGTACCTGAAGAGCTGTACCATAACCTATGGATCAAATTTTGGAAGGAGAGGTCAGGCTGGATAGCTTTATCTCAACCAGTACAGATGTGACGGGATGAATGGTCTTATGTAACATAAGCTTTCTATGATCCAATGAAGAATGTTTTTGAGAACATATTTAGTTAACCTGCACCACATTTATCTTTATCTATTCTCACACTCAGCTCTTGTTATCGTCTTCATTTTCTCACAGATCTACCTTGTGCAAAATAAAACCACAGATCTCTAAACTGTATGCAAACATTATTTTCATGCAGCCTGGAGGTATTCCGGGATATTTTCAGTCATAGTTTTTCTCTGATGCATTTCTAGGGATTACAGTCAATAAAAACAGGGATTATGCAAGCACAAAGCTTCTTATAAAGTGCATGTTTTGACTAAGAAATAGCTCAGGGTTATCGAAAGGCAAAGTTCCAACCAACAGTAATTTTTTTCATATTTTCCTTAGGTGACTGAAGATTAGGACAGATATTTCTGTTCTGCTCTGGCCATCTTCTGAGACTTACTTATTTGTCAATTGTATTCCGTGCTGTTTTTCTGGAGTTATGTTTACTTCCCCGAGATCAAATGTAATATTCAAATACAATTCTAAAGTCTGTGGATGATCCTCCTTGATTTTGAAATACTAAAAGCACTGAATATTTTTACAGGAAAATATATTTTCCACTGCCTTTGACCAGATATTGGACTTATATTAATAATAAGAGTGAAATCACATGTGTATTTCAAAATAGGATTAAAATTGGCTTTAATTTCATATGACTAATTTTTAAAAATCTAAAATTGTAGAAATTTATGGTATAGAGAATATCCATTCAACCAGCAGTATCTGTGCCGGCCAAATTCCACATTCCAGCTCCTGAAATACAGCCCTCAAAAGGCATCAAGTTCACGTCCATATATTTTATTAAAGTAATTAAGATTTCCACCACCCTTTCAGACCATGAATTTCACATTCTTTCAACTTGTTGGGAGACAGACTGAGGAGATGGCAAAGCAAATGAAGCAATGCCTGTCTGCATGAAAGCTTTTCTGTATTTCAGGAACTAAGACTCCAATCCTGGACAACACATTTTCACAAAAATAAGTTTGTTGCTTTTCTTCCTATAATGTTTATAAATTTACATTTTCCTATATTGTATTTCATCTGTCACTTTCCTGACCACATTCATTTGATAACCTTCCACTTGCTTAACTCATTCCCAAAATCTAAGTAGGGAGAAGTAGGCACTAAAAATACCCGTACAGGAGGGATGGTTGGCACCTGAACTGAAGGGGGACTAATATCCTAGTGGGAATGTTTACTAGTGCTGCACGGGGTGTTTAAACTAGAGTTGTGGGGGCTTGGGAAACAGAACGCCAGAACAGATAGTGGGGCAGTTGTGGAGAAAAATGTTGTTAAGCCTACAAAGTCAGGAATCAAAAGGTCTAGTACAGTGGGAGTATTGTTCTGAGCTGTGTATATTTCAATGCAAGGGATTTTAAGGAAGGACAGATGAGTTTAGGGCAGTGTAAAATTATGAAATTGTAGCCATTAGCGAGACTTGCTTGCAGGAGGGGCCGGACTCGCAGCTCAGTGATCCGGGGTTACGTTGTTTTAGATGCGACAGAGTGGGAGGGATCAAAGGCAGAGAGTTGGCATTACTAATCAGGGAAAATGTCATGGCAGTGCTCAGTCAGGACAGATTGGAGAGCTTGTTAGTGAAGCTTCACTGGTAGAACTGAGGAATAAAGAAAGGTAGGACCACATTAATGGGATATTATAGATGACCCAATAGTCCACAGGATTTAGAAGAGCAAATTTGTAGAGAGATTGCAGACCTTTGCAAGAAGCATGTGGTTGCGATAGGAGATATTAACTTTCAACATATTGACTGGGACTCCCATACTATTAAAGGGTTCGATGATAAAGAGTTTCTCAAATGTGTTTAGGAAAGCTTCCTTAATCAGTACATAGAAGTCCCAACTACAGTGAGTACAATACTAGATCTCTTATTGGGAATAAGACAGGGCAGGTAACAGAAGTTTGTGAGGGGGAACACTTTGCAATAGTGATCATAATGCTATTAGATTTAAGGTAATTATGGAAAAGGATAAGGTTGAGATTCTAAATTGGAGAAAGGCCTATTTTGATAGTATCAGAATAGGTGGATTGGTGCTTCTCCTTCCCACCCTCCCCCCCCCCACCTTCTTTATAGGGCCTCTGCCCCTTCCTTTTTCAGTCCTGATGAAGGGTCAGCCCGAAATGTTGACTGATCGTTTCCACGGATGCTGCCCGACCTGCTGAGTTCCTCCAGCATGTAATAGGTGGATTGGGACAGGTTGTTTCCTGATAAAGGTGTACTTGGTAAGTGGGAGTCATTCAGAAGTGAAATTTTGAGAGTACAAAGTTTGTACGGTATTTACCTGTTAGAATAAAAGACAAGGATAACAGGATTAGGGAACCTTAGTTTTCAAGAGATATTGAGGCCCTGGTTAAGAAAAAGAAAGAGGTGCGTAGCAGATATAGGCAGGTACAAACAAATGACATATTTGAGGAGTATAAGGAATGCAAGAGGATACTTATGAAGGAAATCAGGAGGGCTAAAAGAAGGCAAGAGGTTGCTCCAGCAGACAAGGTGAAGGAGATTCTACAGATACTGTGTATTAGGAGCAAAAGAATAGCAAGGGAAAAAAATTGATCCAAGTGGTATTCTATTCATGAAGCTGAAAGAGATGGGAGAAGACCTTAAATACATTTTTTTTTATCTGTATTAACTAAGGAGATGGACATAGAGGTAATAGAAGTGAGGCAAAGCAGTAGTGAGGTCATGGACACTATACAGATTACAGAGGAGGAAGTGTCAACTGTCTTGAGGCAAGTTAGAGTGGATAAATCCCCAGGGTCTAACAAGGTGTTCGCTCGGACCCTGTGGGAGCCTAGTGCAGAAATTACAAGGGCCTTGGTAGAGATATTTTAAAAATCCTTAGCCGAGGTTATGTGCCAGAGGATTGTTTAAGAAATGCTGTAAGAATAAGCCAGGAAATTATAGGCCGGTGAGCCTGACATCAGTAGCGGGAATCCTGACATTCAAGATGAGGTAGCAAATTTGATATACTTTGGCTTCACAGGAGAAATGAGAGAGTGGTTGTAGGAGGTTGTCTCTCTGACTGGAGGCCTGTGACTAGTGGTGCGCCACAGGGATCAGTGCTGGTTCATTTGTTATTTGTCATACCAACAATCAGAATGATAATGTGGTTAACTGGATCAGCAAATTTATGAACGACACCAAGGTTGGGGGTGTAGTGGACAGCGAGAAGGGCGATCAAGGCTTGCAGTGGGAGCTGGACCTGCTGAAGAAATAGGCTGAAAAATGGCAGAGAAATTTAATGCAGACAAATGTCAGGTGTTGCAATTTGGGAGCACCAACCAGAGTAGGTCTTACACGGTGAGTGATAGGGTATTGAGGAGAACAAAGGGATCTGGCAGTACAGATCCATAATTCCTTGAAAATGACATCATGGATAGATAAGGTTGTAAAGAAAGCTTTTGGCACATTGGCTTTCATAAATCAAAGTATGGGGTACAGGAGTTGGGATGTTATGTTGAAATTGTATAAGATATTGGTAAAGCCTAATTTGGACTATTGTAAAAACGCAAACAACAGGAATTCTGCAGATGCTGGAAATTCAAGCAACACACATCAAAGTTGCTGGTGAGCGCAGCAGGCCAGGCAGCATCTCTAGGAAAAGGTACAGTCGACGTTTCAGGCCGAGACCCTTTGTCAGGACTAACTGAAGGAAGAGTTAGTAAGAGATTTGAAAGTGGGAGGGGGAGGGGGAGATCCAAAATGATAGGAGAAGACAGGAGGGGGAGTGATGGCGCCAAGAGCTGGACAGGTGATTGGCAAAGGGGATACGAGAGGATCATGGGACAGGAGGTCCGGGAAGAAAGACAAGGGGGGGGGGGAACCCAGAGGATGGGCAAGGGATCATGGGACCTCCTGTCCCATGATCCTCTCGTATCCCCTTTGCCAATCACCTGTCCAGCTCTTGGCGCCATCACTCCCCCTCCTGTCTTCTCCTATCATTTTGGATCTCCCCCTCCCCCTCCCACTTTCAAATCTCTTACTAACTCTTCCTTCAGTTAGTCCTGACAAAGGGTCTCGGCCTGAAACGTCGACTGCACCTCTTCCTAGACATGCTGCCTGGCCTGCTGCGTTCACCAGCAACTTTGATGTGTGTTGTTTGGACTATTGTGTGCAGTTTTGGTCAGCTACCTACAGGAAAGATGTAAATAAGATTGAAAGAGTACAGAGAAAATTTACAAGGATGTTGCTGGAATTGGAGGGCCTGAGTTATCAGGAAAGGTTGAATAGGTTAGGATTTATTCCCTTGAACATAGAAGAGGAGGTATACAAAATTATGAGGGGTATGGATAAGGTGAATGCAAGCAGGCTTTTTCCACTGAGGTTCGGTAAGACTAGAGGTCATGGGTTAAGGGTGAAAGATGAAATATTTAAGGAGAACTATTTAAGTGAAAGAGGCGGAGCTAAGTAGTTATGGTGCCCAATGGCAACTCCTTTGCTTGCATCTTTGAAAACAGTCCTATTTCCATCTTTAATATCTCTACTTCTCCCTTTCAGGTTTCTTTTGAAGACCCTGACCTGGAGTTACACGCTGACTACAGTTCTTTGTGGGAATGGGACCTGCTCTCGGGGTTCCACAATCGGCCACTATTCGGCATGCCAAAGTCTCGGCCTAAGATCTCGGCATGGTTTCAGAAGCCTAGGATCTCGAGTAACTGGAGATGGGCGAATCGAGGGTCGGTGTCACCACAGGAGATCCGTGTGTCGTTGGGGGAGTTGGAACATCTACTGTGTGCCTGGGGACCTGAGATCCTTGCGATCTCCAGGCACAGAGCTCGGAAAAAGCGATGTAACAGACATTTAACATCGTAATCCAGCGAGTTGTTTGTTATGTCTCCCTGCTTGCTGGAAAATGGAATGGAGTCACCTCTTTCTCCCTTATTAGGAGAGAGAGAGCCTGCAGCATGTCAAATTATTGGCTGAACAATGTAGTCTTTGGGGTAACTGCAAGTCTGTGTCTTGCTATTGCTTTGCTCACGCTTGAGTGCTGGTAGCGGGTGTGCTTTATTTTTGCGAGTGGGGGGAGAGGGGGATTGTTGCTCACTGTCTCTTACACGCAGGAGGGGGAAGCTGGGGGGGACTTTGGGATTCTAACATTTAACTGTCATTCATCTTTGGGGCACTCCTCTGTTTTTGTAGATGGTTGCGAAGAAAAAGCATTTCAGGATGTATATTGTATACATTTCTCTGACATTAAATGAACCTTTGAACTAGAGGGCAAACTTCTTCACTCAGAGGATGGTGAGAGTGTGGAATGAGCTGTCAGCGCAAGTGGCGGATGCAAGTTCGATTTCAACACTTAGGTGAAATTTGGATAGGTACATGGAAGGGTGGGGTATGGTGGGCAGGTCTGGGTGCAGGTCGATGGACTAGGCAGATTAATGGCTTGGCATGGATGAGATGGGCTGAAGACCTGTTTCTGTGCTGTAGTGTTCTATGACTTCACGATTCTATATACACAATATTGATCCTGTCCCATCATTGTTTAGACTATTAAATATTTTGAAAAAACTGAAGCAAGCAACAGCCTTTCCTATCAGAAAACAGCCATATGGTGATAAACAAGTCATTTTTAAGGATTTCACATATGTCCTTACAAGTCAGGGACAGTTCGGAGATAATTAATAACGGTTAATAAATACAGGCCTACTGCTAGACACATCCAATGAATAAATAAGGGACCAGAGTAAGAGGCTGAGACCCATATAATAATGTTTTCGTATTTTCTTATGACATAACATGACGAAGAGTCACTATGAGGTGTCTTCATAACTCTAGAGCAGGGGTTCCCAAGCTGGGGCCTACAGACCCCTCGGTTAATGGTAGGGGCTCAATGGCATAAGAAGGTTGGGAACCCCTGCTCTAGGGATTTAGTTTGATCTCAGATGCTGCCTATGTGACGTTTTCCATGTTCTTGTTATAACCACGCAAGTTTCCCGAGCTGCCCTGTTTCACCTGCAGCCTCAAAAAGACTGGTTGGTTCATTGGCTAATGAACCTTAGCACAGTAACAATATAACAAAAGGTAGTTCATGATTTTGTGTGAGAGGGAGAATGAGTAGCAGGAGTACATGGAAATAATAGAGCTACTAATATTTCCCCCTCTTTGGGAGTTGGCATGAGCCTAATTGGTCAAAGGTCTACCTTCTATCACTGTCAGTACAAATAAATTCCTCCTTTTCTCAAACCCCTTATTATAAAACATCATTGTAACAAGATGTAATTTTCTGTCTATCCATATAATGACCAAACTTCATAATGGGACGCATAGTGCTGACCAATAACAAATTTGTCCTCAAAGATCTATTGACTTAATACCACACCATACCTATGGTATGGGCTGTCCTGTTCCATTATTTGTTGCTTTTAAATCTCAGCTCAAGTGGATCCTGAATGTCAAACATCAAAGATATCAACAAGCAGTATGAGCAGCCAATCACATTGAGGTATTCTTACAGACATCAAACCAGGAAGTTAAAGGTATAATTTCTAAATGAATATTTTGAACATTTTACAGAATATCAAATCAAGATTGAAATGTACACAAGGTTAAGGCATATGTCACCAACTTAGATGCCACATAATGGCCATCAATAAAACACTGTAGTTCAGGTTAATTCTTTCATGTGGGTCAACTGGAGAGTCTGAGTGCTTTTTTCGGGAAAGTAAATATGAAGGTTGATTCAACTCAGCAGCTGAACACATCTAGATATAGCAAATTAGTGGCTTGGAAGTTGGCAGAGTTTCCAGTTTTAAGGAGGTGGTGATTTTGTATGTCAATGTCTGCAGACACCGTCTTCCTTCAGCTAAATTATTGTCTGTGTGGCTGTAGATATGGTTATAGCAAAAAGGCGTAAATCTCTTAAGATCCCTGATAGTAGTTCCCTTCTCAAGCAGCATGAAAAGTAGCACTGAAAGTAATCCGATGCTCAGACTGGAAAGGTCACATGAAAAAAAATGAACTGTGCAGTTCCTGATGGACAATACCCTTTTGAAGGCTTTATCGTTCATTCCATATAGATCAGAACAAAGGCTAGAAAACAGGTTATTTTCTTGATTTATTCCTTATTTTTGGAAAACTGTAAGAACAACATGACTAACTGTGCCTACATCAATAGAGCTGGGTATCTATATATTCTGCTCTGTCTGTTTACTATCCAATGACATGAATTTGAAATTTTCCACTTTTGACTAACCCACATCTCCATCACACTCAACTGTTGTTTGCCCTTCTCTTCTTCCATCCTCTTTCACCTCCCCCCTCTTCCATCGACATAGTTCCATCAATACATCATCCCCTGCCATTATTCTACAAGAAGGGTCAGAGACGTCTCTATTTCCTGAGGAGACTGAGGTCCTTTAACATCTGCCGGACAATGCTGAGGATGTTCTACGAGTCTGTGGTGGCCAGTGCTATCATGTTTGCTGTTGTGTGCTGGGGCAGCAGGCTGAGGGTAGCAGACACCAACAGAATCAACAAACTCATTCGTAAGGCCAGTGATGTTGTGGGGATGGAACTGGACTCTCTGACGGTGGTGTCTGAAAAGAGGATGCTGTCTAAGTTGCATGCCATCTTGGTCAATGTCTCCCATCCACTACATAATGTACTGGGTGAGCACAGGAGTACATTCAGCCAGAGACTCATTCCTCCGATATGCAGCACAGGGAGTCATAGGAAGTCATTCCTGCCTGTGGCCATCAAACTTTACAACTCCTCCCTTGGAGGGTCAGATACCCTGAGCCGATAGGCTGGTCCTGGACTTATTTCATAATTTACTGGCATAATTTACATATTACTATTTAACTATTTATTACTATTTTTCTATTACTATTCTATTACTATTTATTATTTCCAGGACTATTACTATCTATTATTTACTAATAGTAGTATTACTATTACTATCATTATTTCTATTACTATTTATTATTTATGGTGCAACTGTAACGAAAACCAATTTTCCCGGGGATCAATAAAGTATGACTATGACTATTTGGTTCCACGTATCAACTACCAGCCTTTGCCCAACTCTCTCTGTTCTGTTTACTGGCAATCCGTCTTCTTCCCTCTCTGTCCTGACGTGGGGTTTTGACCTGAAGCACTGACATCCACCTGCTTGACTTGCTGAGTTCTTCCAGTTTTCTGGTTTTTGTTGTAGCTGCATACTAAAGGCAGCTTGTGGTCAAATACTGAAACACTGACCAACGTCCAAAAGAGAACCAAGAAGGCCTTGCAAATTAACATGCTCGGAGATGGTGGTGCAGGTGAGAAAAACAAGAACAGGCCCATGTGCATTTGCTGAAATTTACCAATGCTGTGAACATCTGTGTTTTTTGATTATCTGTGTCTCAGAAGGCATCAGTGGCTGACCAGCAGGATGCAAAGAGTGGGAATAAAGGGGGTCTTTACTGCTTGGCTGCTGATGACTAGTGTTGTTCCCAGGGATCAGTGGTGGGACTGCTTCTTTTCACGTTATATATGTCAATGATTTGGATGATGGAATTAATGACTTTTAGCCAAGTTTGCAGATGATACAAAGATAGGTGGAGGACCAGGTAAGGGTGAGGAAGTAGGGAGTCTTCAGGACTTAGACACATTGGGAGAATGGGCAAAGAAGTGGCAGTGGGAATACAGTGCAAGGAAATATATGGTCATGAACTTTAGTAGAAGGAATAAGGCATAGACTATTTTCTAAACGGAGAAAATTCAGAAATCAGAGGTGCGAAAGGACGTGAATTCTTGTGCAGGATTCTCTAATGTTTAATTTGCAGGCTGAGTCAGTGGTAAGGAGGGTAAATGCAGTATTGGCATTCATTTTGAGAGGACTAGAAAATAAATACAAGGATGTAATGCTGAGGCCTTATAAGCATTGGTCAGGCCACACCGCGAGTATTGTGAGCAGTTTTGGAGAGGGTCCACAGGAGGTTCATGAGAATGATCCGGCAATAACAGGGTTAATGATGAGAAGTGTTTGATGGAACTGGGCCTGTACTCACTGATGTTTAGGAGAATGGTGGGGGGGGGTGGTAGTTTATTCAAACCTATTGAATAGTGAAAGGCCTATATACAGTGATGCATGGAGAGGATGGTTCCTATTGTCAGGGAGTCTAGGACGAGAGGGTATAGCCTCAGAATAGAAGGAGGAATTTCTTTGACCAGAGGGTGGCGAATCTGTGGAAAACATTGCCACAGATGGCGGTAGAGGCCAAGTCATTGGGTATATTCAGAGTGGAGGTTAATAGGTTCTTAATTAGAAAGGTAGGAGAAGGCAGGAGCATGGGGCTGTTGTGTCCATCTGAAGGGTCTTGACCCGAAACATTGACTGTACTTCTGTCCAAAGATGCTGCCTGACCTGCTAGGTTCCTCCAGCATTTTGTGTGTGTTAGATTGGAATTGTGTGTTTCTTGTGTCTCTGTAGTGTGTTAAAGTTGTATCAAAGGACTGATATCATGACAAGGTTGGACTGTTTGAAGAAGCGGAGTGAGCTGGTGGTTTAAGGGAAGGCCTCTGAATTTCTGTTTGATTAGGCCGAGTGGGAAGTGTGACACTTGATAGATGAAAGGGAAAACTACAATTATGGATGATTTGGCTAGCAAAGCTTTACCTTGAAGAGTAAGATCTCCCAGTTGCAAGGAGCACTAGAACTGGGAAGGGTGATCTGATCAGTCATCATAAGTTATCCCTCATTAAATCATCAATGACTTAAACCTCAAGACAATAATGAATAAGTGGAACTCAGTTTAGAGCATGGGGAGATGGAACTGTGTAGTGTAGACTTTGTATCATCACTGTAATCTCTCAACCTCTCCGTACCTCACCATATTGACTTTTATTAATTCCCTGGGTCAGACTCCTGCACGCCACCAGCTGTAGTTCATTCTCACCCCACTGCAAACATCTGTACGTTGAGCAGCAGTCTGCTTCCTTTATGAAATCAGATTTCAAATTAGGCTTCTTTGGAACATGAGAAACAATGGGGGAAGACATTTAACACATCAGTTCCATATGTCAAATTAGCTGCATTCTATCCAAGTGCACTTAAGATACTGAAGAGTGTATAGGCTTAATGGAAATGCACAGTCGACCTAATTGAGCTGAGCTGGAGAACTGGGGTTGCATGCTGGGCATCCTGTTGCAGTTTGTCAGATCTGAAACTCCAGCTGGCTCTGGCACCAGGCCAGTTTGCAAAGAGTTCCTGGACTCAGGAGATTTGGGAACTTTGTTAGCAATTCCTTAAAACTACATGGCTCACTAACTTTTATGGCCCCTCATTTTAAGCTGTGAATAGTGTTTCAGTATTACTTCTCATAAAAGTACCATAGAGAAGAATGGACAGGAGATTTGTTTTAGAGAGCTTGCATTTTCAATCTGGTTGTGCCTGTTTTGAGGAAACATTAGAAAGCTAAAAAGAAACCTATTTACAATAACGTGATTGCCTACTTCGCAGATCAGGTTGGATGTGGCAGGCCACTAATTAAAAATTGTCAGTCATAAAATAACTTAGGAATTGCAAAGGAACAAATGTTAAGACCAATTCCATTTGCAACATACTTTGGCAGGTTATCATGTCAAGAATTTAGCACAGTAGTTTGGAGCAGACAGGAACACTCAGATTTTAACATGAAAAGTGCATTTAGTGATGAAAGGTTCTAGGCTCCTGTGCCAATTAAAGATATTTTGTGAGACTTGCTGTGTTATAGACTGCCGATTGCACTTGCCTTCAATGCAGCATTGACTCTTCTTCACCAGTAATTTATTACTATAAAGCACTTTAAAGCTGGTATTTTTATTTTGAACATGGAGAGATTAGTGTGGAGACTGTTAAGGCTGTACCATTCAAGAGCATTAGTGGAGCAGTCAACAACTGCTTAATACAATCTTTCTTTAATTGAACTACAAATCTTGTTATTTTTTTTCTTTGTATGAATTGGTACTCAAAACCAAACTCCAGTCTGCCTTGCATTCAAGAATTTCTCTTGAGCTTTCTTGTCCTGGTCCATCTTTGACTAGTGTTTGCTTGCTGGAAGGTCCCCAAACAAGCTCATTCACTAAAAACTTGCAAGTCGGATTCAGCTTCATTTTTTGGTAATCAATTTGACTTTTGGAAGTTGCTAATTGTGCCAAGGCCAGTTTCTAGCATGGTTCTTTTTAAACTAACACAAAATACTGCATTAACTGAACTTGTTCTGATAATACTTGGACAATTTTTGGTGATCCTTTTTTCCACAATATATAGTATAAGAAAATGCTTGCCATTAATCATCAAGGTAAATAAATATTGTTTTCCTAAGTGAAAACTTTGGAAATTATTCTCACAATAACAGTAGCGTTACTTGAATAATAAGAAACTCCAGCTGGAAGCATTTAACATAACTTTGGATAGGACAGACTCAATTTCTTTGCTTAGAATGCTTACAACAATAAACAATAACTTGCTTTGATTAAAAATCTCAACCAACAGTTCCACTATTTAAACATCTTTGAAGCCACAATTCAACTTTTGAAAGAACCACTGAACTGCTTCATCACAATATATAAAAAAAAATGGAAGTGGAACTTTGCACATTCTCTTGGATTCAAGCAAAAAAAAACATACCAGCATTTTCTATTTCTCTCATTTGCTTGGATGGTGGTTCATCAGTGTCCCAGGGAGTTGACTGATTGATAGGAGTTTGTCCCCATCTCACACTTTTATTTAGCATTTGTCCTTGGGTCTGACTCTCAATCTTAGAAGTGCTTGAGGTCTGTATTTATGAAGAAAGAACATAGAGATTTAGACATTATGTCTCATTATATGCACCACATCAAACCATCCTCTCTGTAGATATGAGACACATTTGAAAATATATTACAAATATTTACTCTGTAGACTGTTACTTTCCAGTAAATACATCAGTTTTGAATTAATACTTTCATTTATTCTTTTTCTCATGCCAGTAAATTGAATGTCAAAGTGAATTATGGTTGACTTTTGGCAAGCTGGCCCATTTAGGATATTGAGTCCATTGTGTTCTCTGGTTAACTGTTTACATTGTGGGCTCAACATTTGATTTTATTTCAGTTTCCAATTTTTGCCAAAAAGAGCAAAGTGCAACAAGCCAGTTCTTACATTGGTTGAATCTCTGTTAATGTGCAAAAATATGAAGATGACTTGACAATTTCCAGAATACATTTTCTACTCTAATATTTGTAACATTGTCCCAAGTGTATAATTAACACAGCAGAAGATTTTCAAAGAGTAAGCAACGTAAAATTAGTTGGACTCAGCATGAACAGGGGTTGAAGATAATTTTTTTTAATATGGCATTATTCTTCTATGTACCAAACAATGTTAATGAATCAGGGCAAATATGTTGTATTCATTTTAACATGGAAAAACAGAGATCTCACAAATATTTTTTTCAAACCGTTCATTACATATAACCAAGCAAATAAGGAAGTAAGAACATTACAGAACAGTGAAAATCAAATAATCTTTATGGCAGTTATACTCCTACTGCAGCAGATCTACTAAGAAATAGAAGGATAACGGTGTGGTGTTTAAGCTGACTTGCTGCATGTGCAGAATATAAAGAAAACATTCAAATTCAATCGGTTTTCATGAAATTAAACTAAAACACAGCTAAAATATGGCTGAGATTCTGATCTGAAAATTTTGTATAACCAGTTTTCCCTGTGCATGTTCTATATGTGCCTTGTGCTGTGTGTAGCTGTGGGTACTGTGTTTCACATCCTGGCCCTGGGGTAACACTGTTTTGTTTGGCTGTATTCATGGGTATTCATGTATGGCTGAGTGACAATTAAACTTGAACTTGACTTCAGTCATTCAACAAGCGAGTACATCGGAATGGGCAATAAACAACAATAATATTGTCAACATCCATGTTCCAAAATATGTTTAAGTAATTACTCAAGCACATAGCACTCTAAAATCATTGCATCATAGCAACCTGTTGACTGCCAACTATTAGAAGTCTCAAAGCATTCGCAGCGTAATTTGTGAAGATATAATAGGATGCGTAAGGCAATAGCTGAATCCAATTCTTCAAAGAATTTGTGGTTCTCCCCTACAGAGATGCATGATTATTTTTCCCTCTATATTTAATGAATATACCCCAGCAGTGTGGTTCAGTTGTAGCTCTGCAGAGCATATTGCTGTGGTTAAGTAACCACACAGTCACATTCACAGAGCATTTAAAGACCCTATTGCAGATACAATAGGCTCTTTTAAGAGGCTCCTGGATAGGTACATGGAGCTTAGAAAAATAGAGGGCTATGGGTAACCCTAGGTAATTTCTAAAGTAAGTACATGTTCCACACAGCACTGTGGGCTGAAGGGCCTGGATTGTGCTGTAGGCTTTCTATGTTTCTATTTCATATTGTTCAAGCATCATAACAAAGACAAGATATTTCTTCCAGCTACATGGTTTCGTAAATGTGGATTTAGAACAGACTGCCAAGTAGATACATAAATTACAGGGACCGCAGTTCACCAATTAGAAATAGTTGCATTCCGAGGAATGTATAAGCCTAGACTCAATTCAAAACTGTATTGAGAAGCTTAAGATACTTACCTTGCCTGAGACACAAATTATTTACATTATCTACACTAGACAATGTTCACTGATCAAAATTGTGTTTTATTACACAGTTCAAATTCAAGGAATGCTTTTGACAGAAGTTGAGGAAAATCATTCACAAGAACAAAACTGGATACTTTATTTTTGCACTGCATATGAGTTTATAAAACACACAAGGGCAATTCAGGATAAAGACAAATGCTTTTCCACTGTTATCAGCAAGGAATCAAAATTTTGTGCTCACAGTATTTCCTGTTGAAGCAGTTGAGGGAAAGACATAATTAAAAGTGTCTGGCAATTATGCTAAGAAAAAGAAAATTTACCATGCTAGTGACAAATAAAGTTATCATGAAACTGACTATTACAGAAACTAAGTACTCCCTAGTGCGCTGAAAGTAGTACTCACAACACGCTGGAGGAACTCAGCAGGTCGGGCAGCATCCGTGGAAATGATCAGTCAACGTTTTGGGCCAGACCCCTTCGTCAGGACTGTAGGGGGAAGGGGCAGAGTCCCTATAAAGAAGATGGGGGGAGGGTGGGAAGGAGAAGGCTGGTAGGTTCTAGGTGAAAAACCAGTAAGGGGAAAGATAAAGGAGTGGGGGAGGGGAAGCAGGGAGTGCATAGGCAGGAAAGGTGAAGAAGAAATAGGGGAAAGCACAATGGGTAGTAGAAGGAGGCGGAATCATGAGGGAGATAGTAGGCAGCTGGGGGAGGGGGCAGAGTGAAACTGGGATAGGGGAAGGGAGGGGGAGGGAATTACCGGAAGTTGGAGAATTCAATGTTTCATATTCCCTTCGGATATGTCCATACATGGCCTCCTCTACTGCCATGATGAGGCTAAGCTGAGGTTGGAGGAGCAACACCTCATATACCTTCTAGATAGTCTCCAGCCCCTTGTATGAACATTGAATTCTCCAACTTCCAGTAATTCCCTCCCCCTCCCTTCCCTTATCCCAGTTTCACTCTGCCCCCTCCCCCAGCTGCCTATCACCTCCCTCATGGTTCCACCTCCTTCTACTACCCATTGTGCTTTCCCCTATTCCTTCACCTTTCCTGCCTATCACCTCCCTGCTTCCCCTCTCCCACCCCTTTATCTTTCCCCTTACTGGTTTTTCACCTGGAACCTACCAGCCTTCTCCTTTCCACCTTCCCCCCACCTTCTTTATAAGGCCTCTGCCACTTCCCTCTTCAGTCCTGACAAAGGGTTCCTGCCCGAAACATTGACTGATCGTTTCCACGGATGCTGCCCGACCTGCTGAGTTCCTCCAGCGTGTTGTGAGTGTTGCTTTGACCCCAGCATCTGCAGAATATTTTGGGTTTGCGCTGAAAGTAGTATCATGCAATTGTGTTTAGACTACAGCTTCCTCCTTAAGGTTCACAAAATAAGGTTGAAACACTTCTCTTAGTTTAAAAATAAATATTTTCAGACCTATTAACCAAAACGGCTCAATTATCCAAAGACTCAAAGCACATTTATTATCAAAGAATGCATAAATTATACACCGTGAAATTTGTCTGCTTATAGGCAGCCACAAAGCAAGAAATCCAAATAAGACCAAAAACCACTGCATAGAGAAACAGAGAGAAAAACACACACACACAAACAATAGAAGCAAGCCAAGAACATCCCAAACCAGACTAAGTTCCAGGTCCACTCCCAGAGCAGCCGGAGTAGGCACAAATCTCGGTCCCCAGTTCGTCACACCATTGGGGCAGAAACCCACAGCAGCCGGATCAGTTGACAGCCTTGGCATGCAAAGAAAGGAATAAACATTGACAAGAGACCAAGTGAAATCAGCCTGACCCTCATCTCCGTACCCGACACTTGGGCTTCCAGTCTACCTGGGCCGACATTTAAATTGCCCAAGCACCGGATGGTGCCACATTCTAGGACATGGATCCTAGCACCCTGATATGTTAGGGCTGCCCAGACCAAAACCGTTCTCAATCTAACCAAATCGGCTGGGCGCTTGGAGTGATCCAACCTCACACCTGAGTTAGGTGAACGGGCATCAAAACCCTTCCTCATTGATTCCTCCTCAAATCATTCACTCCATCTCTGACAATGAAACAAACTCTGTCTGTGATCCCTGCTCAAACCTGCTGTGCCTTGCAATGTCTCAGCATGGCTAATCCCTCAAACCAGCCTCACATCTGCCTGCCTTGTCCCTGTCTGCGGCAATAGTTCACCACAACTTGCTTCAGAAAAGATGTTATAAGCAACGTTTTTAGTCGAATCTCTTGCCTTATGATTTACCAGTAAGCTGTCACACATCTTCGGTAGCACCATGTTAATCCCAACCTATAAATCCAGATAAGTTCTTCTTTCCAGTAAGATTGCAATAAGAAGTTCACATTAGGCTGTAATGAAAACTGGATAAAGTGAAGCAGGTTGCATTCTGAAAATTAAACATGAGCAAATAAACCAAATGTCAAAATGCTCAAGTCTCATATGTTTACCCTGTGGTATTAAAACTGAACTGGAAACATACTTGATTTTTGCTTTACTATCGTTCAGTCACATTGTAAACCACAACTTACAGAGACAGCAAAATTTCTGAAGATAAGAGCCTGATAGAAGACACACCTTGAGAATGAACATGAATTCAATCATTGCTAAGTAGCAATTCGGCCACTGATGTCTGCTACAGAATGAACAATCAAATTCTTACTGTTACTCTGATTTCAAGGAATGCTCTGAAGGGAATGAGGATAAAGGACCATTTCATATCAGTAACAGCTGCATAAAGGACAACCAAATAGGTAAATGACTGCTCAGAGTCAGAAATACACCCCTGCCTTCCCTGCACGCAATATTAAAATGCCTTTCAAACTATTTAACTCTGTGGAATTGTTTTCAACTTGGTTTGCGTTCTGCTGCACCAGAATTCTGCTGTGACGGTACAGTTCACTTAATTGGTAACTTTGATCTATAGGCCATGAAATGATTTATCATCACCCAATGTGGAGGTTTTTTCTTCCATTTCAAAGCAATGAATGCAAGCCAAATGTAGCTGCATACATGTCTCCACACAGTTGCATGCCCACAACTGTTCTAAAAACTTTCTTTAAGAACCTGTTTCCTTTGTCTCAGCAGCATTCCTGACTTCTCTCGGCCAGGCACTGACGAGCATAGGCCAAGCAAACCCCTACTTTATGAACCAGAATTAACTGGTTAACCTTCACCAAGAGCACAGGAGAGTACTGGACTGCCCAGCATAATGGCAACAATAATTTGCTTTCTCTCCCTTTGTTATGAGAGCAGACCACGCAGTTGCTAAAAGCAGAATTGATATACGGGAATCGAGGATATGTTTTGGCGCAGGAAAGTACCATGATTCTTTTGAATGGCGGAGTGGGCACAAACAGCTGATTGGCCCACCCCTTTTTCTATTTATTATGTTCTTGGGTCATTTTAGACATGGGTTCCATCAACTGCAAAGCATTCGCTGCCTCTGATCTCCACAGAACCACTACTTTTATAATTTTATCCTGCTGATGACTGTAGGCTCACAATATAAAACAGGGGAGAATGAGATCTCAGTAGCTGAAGCAAAAGCTAACCAGCAGATTTATAGAGTTCAAAAATTATCCACATTTAATATATACTGCAATGAGTGTTAAAACATTCCTGAAGATTTTCTTTAATACTTGTCAAAGTCTCTTTGGTTATCCCAGCCTTGAAAATTTTCCATTCTAATTGGCCAATTAAATATGGTTAAAGATAGGAAACATTTCATATTCATATTGAAAGGGGTCCATCGAAGAAAAACAGAACTATAATTTCACAGTGGACTGAGAGGAGAGCTAATGGTCTATTCTACAGATTATATATGCAGATTCAGTACTAGGTATAACAATTTTCCAGACTCATTTCCTTTCGGATCTAATTCTTTGAAAAAACAGATGTTGGAAACTTGAAACGAAAACAGAAAATGATGGAAACACTTTGCAAGTCAGGCAGCATCTGTGGACGGAGAAGATGAGACAATGTTTCAGGTCAAAAAAATTTAATCAGTAAATCATGTTTGGAACTATATAATAGTGGAAAGCAGGAATGGAGCAGTAGGTTTACTCTTTACTAAGTATCCTCGATGCTGTTCTAAATGCCAGCAACGTCACAGGCAGTATCTAACTAACAAACAAACAAACTATGTATCCACAATAATTGCCCTCTGTAATTCACCAGCCTTTATCAGCAACAGCACTATTACTTGTGACACTCAATCTCTTATGGCCTCCACCCTATCATACACAGTACTTTTATTTTCCTCATCTCCCTCTCCCTTCTGTGTAACCTACAACTTACTTCTAACTTGCATCATGGCCTGGTATGGAAACACCAGTGCCCTTGAACTGAAAAGCCTGAAAAGGTAGTAGATACAGCTCAGTCCATCACAGGTTAAGCCCTTCTCACCAGTGAGCACATCTACAAGGAGCACTGTCGCAGGAAAGTAGCATGGATCATCAAGGACCCCCGCCATCCAAACCATGCTCTCTTCTCGCTGCTGTCATCAGGAAGGAGGTACAGCAGCCTCAGGACCTTCACCACCAGGTTCAAGAACAGTTATTACTCCTCAACCATCAGGCTTGAATCAGAGGAAATAAAATCACTCAGCCCAACACCGAACTGTTCCCACAACCTAAAGACTGACTTCCAAGAACTCTTCATCTCATGTTCTTAATATTTATTATTATTTTGCTTTCTTTTCATATTTGCACAGTTTGTTGCCTTTTGCACATTGGATGTCTGTCCATCTTGTGTGCAATTTTTCATTGATTCTATTGTGTTTCATTGTATTTACTGTGATGGCTGCAAGAAAATGAATCTCAGATGTATAAGGTGACATATATGTGCTTTGATGACAAATTTACTTCGAATTTTTTTCAATTTCGTTGCAAAGTCATTATCGTGAGGTGCTGAATATTCGCTCTCCACAGATGTAGGAAACCTCAAATGATGACCTACAAACCATTTTACACTCTATTACTGACGTCACCAGAAAATGCTTGTGATGACCAACGTGATGCTCCGCCTTCAAAGCAGATAGGGACACACCTACAGCAAAGTCCTTTCTGATTGTGAATACATGCAGGCACACCCAGTTAAAGAAAGCTGAACTGTACTGTACTGCAGACTACTTGCCAGACCTCCTCTCCTAATTAAGACAGCTAAAGAACCCCTCTGATATCTCAATCATTCTCTCACTCTGTCTCTTGTAAAAATGCTATTCCCTTTTCTCAGTTTCTTCATCTCCGCCATATCTTCGGCCACATTCCACTGTGATACAACACTTGGTGGCACGGGAGGTCGTTCCTGCCTGTGGCCATCGAACGTGCAGCTCCTCCTGTGGAGGGTCAGACACCCTGAACCAATAGACTGGTCCTGAACTTATTTTCCATCTGGCATAGTTGGCATTTTGTTGTTTGATTGTTGGGGGTTTTTGTATTGCTATATTTACGCTCTATTCTTGGTTGGTGTGGATTAATAAAGTATTTCTATCTATCTATCTGTTCCCAGGATGAGACCTTTCATCTCAGAACATCAGAGATGTCCTCCTTTTTCAAAGAACAGAGTTTCATTTCCTCCACCTTTGATGCTGGCCTCACCAGCATCTCCTCCATTTCCTGGACATCTGTGTTCAGTCCATCCTCCCTCCATCTTAACAGGGATAGAGCTCCTCTTGTCCTCACCTACCACCCCCTGATCTAACACATCATTCTCCACAACTTCTGCCATCTTCAACAGGACCCCACCACTAAACGTACCTTTACTTTCCTCCCATTCTCCACTTTCTGCATGGATCACTCCCTCCACAACTCCCTTATACATTTGTCCCTCTCCACTAATCTCCCTCCTGGCATGTATCTCTGTAAGTGACAGAGTTGCTACACCTACACATTCAGTTTCTCTATTGCTTGCACTTAGGGCCCCAAGCAGTGCTTCCAGGTGAGGCATCACTTCACCTGCAAGTCTGTTGGGGTTATCTACCGTATCCGGTGCTCCCTCTGCGGCCTCTCTGTGTAAATTAGGGGAACCACTTTGTCAAACACCTCGGCTCCATTCACAAAAAGCAGAATTTTCTAGTGGCCAGGAAAATTTAATTCCTATTCCCATTCGAAATGTTGATCCATGGCCTCTTCTTCTGCCATGATGAGGGCACCCTTAGGTTGGAGGAGCAACACCTACTATTCGATCTAGGTAGCCTTCTGTCTGATGGCATGAAGATCGATTTCTCCTTCTGGCATTTTCCCCCTCCCTCTTTCTCCCCACTCTGGCTTCTTACCTCTTCTCCTTCTTTGCCTAGCACCTCCTGCTGGTGTCCTCCTCCACCTTCCTTTCCTCTCATGGTCCACACTCTTCTCCTATCTGACTCCTTCTTCTCCAGCTTGCTTCAAATGATCACTTCCAAGATTCTTACTTCATCCTTGCTTCCCCCCCCTCTCCAAACTGGATTCACCCATCACCTTCTAGCTTGTCCTCATCCCTTCTTCCTTCTTCTTATTCTGGCACCTTCCTCCTTCCTTTCCAGTCCTGATGAAGGGTCTCAGCTTGAAACGTCAACTATCTGCTACCTGACCTGCTGAGGTTCTCTGGCATTTTGTGTGTGTTGCCCTGGATTTCAGAATCTCTTGTGCTTGTACAAGACTTCTGATGGTTCTTTGTATTTTACCAGTTCTTCTAGAATCAATGGAATGAACCCTTTTGATAGATTGCCCTAGTTTGCTCTCACAATATGAAGGTGTGTTCATATTGCATGATTTTTTCTGCTTCATGAAGCACATGGGTAGGTTGAGGTGAGGGCAGAATATCAAAATCTCCTGGTTGTCCCACAGAACCTATAGAAAGGAACAAATCAAAGACTGCAAATACAGAACACAAGCACAATGCAATTCCCATGTGTGGCAATTGTTAATCAATCTTCCAGGATTTTATTCAATTTGATAATCTGGTCACTTCCAGCACTCTAAAATACTGCTAACAGTTGCACCTTGTATTTCTCATTCGAATTTACTCTTTATAAATTACAAGCCCAAATCAGAAATTCAGAGCTACAATCTTATTGGCTTTCATTATCTTAATGAGATATCTAGAGACTCTATGGTCAGATAGTGGAAAGTGTCAAAGGGTTTGAAAGTGAACCTAAAGCATTTTGCAATTATTCTTTGCTTTAACAAAGCTCCAGTTTTATACATGACAAATTTGCTTTGTGGGATTTTGGTGCCTTAATTATTTATGCAGAATCAATTTCGTTGAGAAACTATTGATGATATATTGGAAAGTGAGGGTTAAGAATAGCGGTTCTAAGTGTGACAAAATTAAAAAGAAAGCTTACAGTAATGCGCAAACTATAACTCAAAGATATACCTTAAACATGATCTAATCCTTCCCTACTTCTGTTATAAATTGAAGAATATGAATATACTTTATATTCTTGAAATAAAAAGTTCATTACCATCAGTTTTCTGCCATGATTTGCTAAAGTAATTTGATGCTATGGTGCCTGAACTGAGATTTTTTGATGTGAAATACCCAATGCTTTCCTTGGTACATCATTATGCTATATTGGTTCATTCAAGGACCTAGATGCCATACAAAAAATCAATAAGGGCAATGTGACTGTCTTAAATGTTTTACCAGAATTTGAATTAGACTGGTCTCAGATTCAGCTGCAGTATCTCACATCATCAAATGTAATGCATGTTCTCCAGAATAAAAAGGGCTACCTTCTTTTGGAAAGAAAAAGTCAAAATTCCCTTCTCAAAATAAGCCACATTTTACATTTTGTTGCTACATCATTCCCTTGTTCTTCTTTCCTATAAATGTTTGTTCCTTATAGAAACCATAGAAAACCATAGAAACTACAGCACAGAAACAGGCCTTTTGGCCCTTCTTGGCTGTGCCGAACCATTTTCTGCCTGGTCCCACTGACCTGCACACGGACCATATCCCTCCATACACTTCCCATCCATGTATCTGTCCAACTTATTCTTAAATGTTAAAAAAGAACCCGCATTTACCACCTCGTCTGGCAGCTCATTCCATACTCCCACCACTCTCTGTGTGAAGAAGCCCCCTCTAATATTCCTTTTAAACTTTTCCCCCCCTCACCCTTAACCAATGCCCTCTGGTTTTTTTCTCCCCTTGCCTCAGTGGAAAAAGCCTGCTTGCATTCACTCTATCTATACCCATCATAATTTTATATACCTCTATCAAATCTCCCCTCATTCTTCTACGCTCCAGGGAATAAAGTCCTAACCTATTCAACCTTTCTCTGTAACTGAGTTTCTCAAGTCCTGGCAACATCCTTGTAAACCTTCTCTGCACTCTTTCAACCTTATTTATATCCTTCCTGTAATTTGGTGACCAAAACTGAACACAATACTCCAGATTCAGCCTCACCAATGCCTTATACAACCTCATCATAACATTCCAGCTCTTATACTCAATACTTTGATTAATAAAGGCCAATGTACCAAAAGCTCTCTTTATGACCCTATCTACTTGTGATGACACTTTTAGGGAATTTTGTATCTGTATTCCAGATCCCTCTGTTCTACTGCACTCCTCAGTGCCTTACCATTAACCCTGTATGTTCTACCTTGTATGTCCTTCCAACGTGCAATACCTCACACTTGTCAGTATTAAACTCCATCTGCCATTTTTCAGCCCATTTTTCCAGCTGGTCCAAGTCCCTCTGCAGGCTCTGAAAACCTTCCTCACTGTCTACTACACCTCCAATCTTTGTATCATCAGCGAATTTGCTGATCCAATTTACCATATTATCATCCAGATCATTGATATAGATGACAAATAACAATGGACCCAGCACTGATCCCTGTGGCACACCACTAGTCACAGGCCTCCACTCAGAAAAGCAATTCTCTACCACCACTCTCTGGCTTCTTCCATTGAGCCAATGTCTAATCCAATTTACCACCTTTCCATGTATACCTAGCGATTGAATTTTCCTAACTAACCTCCCATGTGGGACCTTGTCAAAGGCCTTACTGAAATCCATGTAGACAATATCCACTGCCTTCCCTTCATCCACTTTCCTGGTAACCTCCTCGAAAAACTCTAATAGATTGGTCAAATGTGACCTACCACGCACAAAGCCATGTTGACTCTCCCTAATAAGTCCCTGTCTATCCAAATGCTTGTAGTTTCTGTCTCTTAGTACTCCCTCCAATAACTTACCTACTATCGACGTTAAACTCACCGGCCTATAATTTCCCGGATTACTTTTCGATCCTTTTTTAAACAATGGAACAACATAAGCCACTCTCCAATCCTCCGGCACCTCACCTGTAGACAGCAACATTTTAAATATTTCTGCCAGGGCCCCTGCAATTTCAACACTAGCCTCCTTCAAAGTCCGAGGGAACACTCTGTCAGGTCCCGGGGATTTATCGACTTTAATTTTCCTCAAGACAGCAAGCACCTCCTCCTTTTCAATCTGTACAGTTTCCATGATCTCACTACTTGATTCCCTCAATTCCATAGACTTCATGCCAGTTTCCTTAGTAAATACAGATGCAATAAACCTATTTAAGATCTCCCCCATTTCCTTTGGTTCCGCACATAGCCGACCACTCTGATCTTCAAGAGGACCAGTTTTATCCCTTACAATCCTTTTGTTCTTAATGTACCTGTAAAAGCTCTTTGGATTATCCTTCACTTTGACTGCCAAGGCAACCTCATGTCTTCTTTTAGCCCTCCTGATTACTTTCTTAAGTATTTTCTTGCACTTCTTATACTCCTCAAGCACCTGATTTACTCCCTGTTTCCTATACATTTCATACAACTCCCTCTTCTTCTTTATCAGAGTTGCAATATCCCTTGAGAACCAAGGTTCCTTATTCCTATTCAATTTGCCTTTAATCCTGACAGGAACATACAAACTCTGCACTCTCAAAATTTCCCCTTTGAAGGCTTCCCACCTACCAATCACATCTTTGCCAGAGAACAACCTGTCCCAATCCACGCTTTTTAGATCCTTTCTCATTTCTTCAAATTTGGCCTTCTTCCAGTTCAGAACCTCAACCCTAGGGCCAGATCTATCCTTGTCCATGATCAAATTGAAACTAATGGTGTTATGATCACTGGAACCAAAGTGCTCCCCTACACAGACTTCCGTCACTTGTCCTAACTCGTTTCCTAACAGGAGATCCAATATTGCATCCCCTCTAGTTGGTCCCTCTATATATTGATTTAGAAAACTTTCCTGAACACATTTTACAAACTCTAAACCATCTAGACCCCTAACAGTATGGGAGTCCCAATCAATGTATGGAAAATTAAAATCCCCTACCACCACAACTTTATGTTTCCTGCAGTTGCCTGCTATCTCTCTGCAGATTTGCTCTTCCAAGTCTTGTTGACTATTGGGTGGTCTGTAATACAATCCCACAAATGTGGCCATACCTTTCCTGTTTCTCAGCTCCACCCATAAGGACTCAGTAGACAAGCCCTCTAATCTATCCTGCCTGAGCACTGCTGTAATATTTTCCCTAACAAGCAATGCTACTCCCCCACCTTTCACTACTCTGCCTCGATCACGTCTGAAACATCGGAACCCTGGAATATTAAGCTGCCAGTACTGCCCCTCCTGTAGCCAAGTTTCACTAATTGCTATAACGTCATAATTCCACGTGTCAATCCACACCCTCAACTCATCCGCCTTCCCCGCAATACTCCTAGCATTGAAATATATACACCTCAGAAGATTTTTACAACCTTTCTATCAGCGGATTTGCTTGAACTTTTAACATCATTTATTTTCACCCCAGCCACACTGTCAGCTCTGGCACTCTGGTTCCCATCCCCCTGCAAATCTAGTTTAAAGCCTCCCCAACAGCACTAACAAACCTCCCTGAAAGGATATTGGTCCCCTTGTAGTTCAGATGTAACCAATCTCTCTTGGACAGGTCCAACCTGCCCCAGAAAAGGTCCCAATGATCCTGAAATCTGAAACCCTGCCCCTTACACCAGTTCCTCAGCCACTTGTTCATCCTCCAGAGCATCGTATTCTTACCCTCACTGGCACGTAGCACAGGTAGCAATCCTGAGATTACCACCCTCGAGGTCCTGCTTTTCAACTTCCTACCAAGCTCTCTATACTCACTCTCCACTATACTTGGTTTCTGTCCTTCACTAGCCAAAATTCTTATTGACAATATTTCTGCATGCTTAATTATTAATCATTCTGGTTCTCTGTAGTGCATGGATCCAATCTTTTAAAAAAAATATGCTACTATTTGACATTTTGCATATTTTCTGCTTAAAAGCTTTAACTGATTTGGCACAGGATTCAATATTGCAGCCTAACTATCAAATGTCATCATAGATACTTGGCTAAAGGTTCAAAACAGAGACTTAAATTGCCTAATTACATCTGTATGATGAAACGTTTGGAGTCTATATGAGAATTGAATTGCTTGCTTATTCTAACTAACCTTTAGAAAAAGTGGAAATGGCTTGAATATATCAATAATGGGGCCAAATCACATTTCATAGCAAGTTGTACAGATGACTGCCAGTTTCACAAAAAAAAAACAAAAATCTGAGAGCAGGATAAATTAGTGCTGTTGTTTTTGTAATTATCAACTAATGGCCAAGATAATAAAAGACCCAATGTTAGTGAGATTTTTTGAATAGGTTACTTGAGTGTCAATTCAGTTGATGGTTGTTGAGAAACTTTCAGATTAGGAATGGGTTTCCAATGATGTAGGGTTGTTTTAGCCAATTTGCAGAGCAAAGTATTAGATCAGCAAACCATAACCATATTCCAAGACAACTTGTGCTTATCAAAGTAAAGTTCAAAGCAAATGTATTACCAAAGTAGATAGATGTCACTATATAGAATCCTGAGATTTATTTTCTTACAGACATACTCAATAAATCCGTAACAGAATAACAACAATAGATTGAATGAAAAACCATACCCAACTAGGGAATTTATCCAGTGTGCAAAAATAAAAAAAACTCTGCAAATATAAAAAAAAGTAGTAATAATAAATAAATAAGCAATAACTATCGAGAACATAGATGAAGAGTCCTTCAAAATGACTCCATAGGTTGTGGGAACATTTCAATGATGGGGCAAGTGAAGTTGTCCCCATTGGTTTAAGAAACTGGTGGTTCAGGGTTAATAGCTGTCATGAAGCTGGTGATGTGAGTTCTGAGGCTCCTGTACATTTTTTTCCTGATGGCAGCAGCAAGAAGAGAGCATGGCCTGATTGGTGGGGTTTCTGATGATGGATGCTGCTTTCCTGTGACAGTGATTCATGTAGATGTGCTCAATAGTATGGAGGTCTTTACCGTGATGGACTTTGCCATATCCACTAAATTGTAAGAATTTCCATTCAAGGGCATTGGTGTATCGGCAGAGTGTTAAACTCTAATGCTTGTAAATCCTAGCACAAATTGCACAATACTTCTCAGAAACAAAGGGCTGTCTAGCTGCATGTGAAGTAAGAGAAATAGAGGTAACCATAATCAAAAAAGTTAAATAGTAGTGAGCTTCTTCCATGGCTTACACTGAAGAGTATGTGTAAAATATAATAAACAAGTCACTATAGTGGGCATATATTCACAGTAAAGAATAAAATGAATGCTATTAAAAATCAGTTTTTTAAATGATTCTTTCTCTTTAGGTGCGGTGGTGTCAACCCATACTGGTGTTAAGAG
The DNA here is from genome assembly GCF_963921235.1 of Mobula hypostoma. Classification (NCBI taxonomy): domain Eukaryota; kingdom Metazoa; phylum Chordata; class Chondrichthyes; order Myliobatiformes; family Myliobatidae; genus Mobula; species Mobula hypostoma. Next base: position 51,264,672 of record NC_086098.1, on the reverse strand, counting down.
AATTTGGAGCCATATCCATCAATCCCATTGACAGAAATGAAATCTAAACAGAAGTATCAGTGCACACATTATTAAATAAGCTGCATGATCGAGATCAAATGGCAGTGCCCACCTGACCCATAGAGATTCAAACACTGTTCTGTTTCGAAACAACAAATATTAAGCTGCAAAGCAAAATACTGAAGATATTGAACATCACAAATCCTCATGTGGATTTGTCCTGCTCTCGCAGAAAAGGATTGACACTTCTAATTAACAAGGGGTTAAGTGTTTGCAGAGCTGTCAAATTCACATATCTGCATTGCACAATTGATTTTCTGACATGCTGAGGAAATTATTACATTGTGCTCAAGAAGCCAGCATTGCAGTCATCCATTATGAACATTTTCCAGTTAAGGGAATGCTCATCATCACATCCCATCTTTGTGGACTTTTACATCTGTATTTAACGTTTTGTATGAAGTGATAGAGATAGATGAACAGTAGACAATAGTAGTTAAAACTGTAAATAATTGAGTTGTCCTCCAAAAGAAGAGCAAGAATAGTATCTTTGCAATGAAGAATTTTCCAACTCTGTAAAGCACAAGTTGCCATGCAGTAATAATTTATTAATATGACAGTGTTATACATTTCCTTTGTCTTGCATCACATCCACAAGTAACACTTATGAGCTATCAACATATACTGACCACCCACAAATGATTCTGACAGAGTTAAAACCAATTCTGCATTAAGCTATCTAATGCCATTTGCTGATAATTAACTTCATTTAGGTTTTTTTAAAAATGTGCTTAATGTAATGTTTCTAAAAGAATGACTGAATAACTACTCATATGGGGAACTGGGCATTTGGGCTCTGTAAGATTATGGAAAATGATTATGCATCTTCTTCATTGAGATTGCATCTTTGAGAAATAAACGACAAGAACTAACAGGAAAATTTAAGTGGCTGAATAAAATGTCATCTTAGATACTGAGGGAGAAATTTAAAAAATATTGGATTATGAAAAGGGTGAGAAGGAGGCAAAAAGTATAAGGAAAAAAGGATTTAAAAATCCTTCAATTGAAATTAATGATGTACCATTATTGTAATAGATAATCTTCAGTAGCATAGAGAATGATCAACAATAATTAATGCTTTATCACAAAGGAAATTACATTTGAAGCAGCAAGATACAACCTTCCGCAGCCCGTTCAAACTGTACAAGATTCTCAAATACAGGAATATCAACACAGTTTAATTGTCAGATGTTGTTTTCACAAAGCAACCCTTAAAACAACTTTAGATATTTTAACTTGGGCCATGTGTTTACTGCTTGCCAAAGTAGCTCTGCCCTTCAAACATGAATAATGGGAGAGTACTGTTACCTCAATGTAATTCTGACATCATGTCAATTTCTGACTTACCCACCTTTTTGTTTGACTTTGGAAATTCTCTAATTTGGTAGTTGTCATATGTGGATTCACAGGAAAATTGATTGTGCATTGATATGATGTCTTTGACATTGTGAAGCAAGCCAAGATACTGGACAGGACTAACAAAACTACTCATATTGGCATCATCAGTCTTTGGCATGCTTTTGCTTTACCTGTACTATGCAATTTGAGACCAAGTTGTGACAATAAACCAGTACAGTAATTGGTTTATTTTATCACACATACCAAGATACAGTGACAAGTTTTGTTTTCATAGCTTAAGGTTAAGCTTTATTTGTCATATGTACATTTAAACATACAGTGAAAAGCGTCAGTTGTGTCAATTCAGATTAATGAGGATTGTGCTGAGCACCCCACAGTGTTGTCACACGTCCAGTGTCTGCACAGCATGCCTACAACTTACTAACCCTAGCCGCCCGTCTCTGAGGTGTGAGGGGAAACCGGAGCACTCAGAGGAAACCCACAAGGTCACGGGGAGAATGTACAAACTGCTTACAGATGGCAGGGTCAATCAAACACCAAACTTACAGCTGTTGCTGGAGAGCTTTGTGCTTGCCACTACACTATTGTAGCACAGCACAAATGGAAAAAAACAACAGGATGCAGAATATAATGTTACAATTACAGTGTCGATAGTTAAATAGGGTGACAGGTCATGATGAGCTTGATTGAGAGATTAGCCGTACACTGTCATGCAAAAGATCAGTTCAAGAATCGTCTTAACAACAGAATAGAAGCTGTCCTTGAGCCCAATGGTTTGTGTTTCAAGCTTTTGTAGCTTCTACTGGACTGAAGGGAAAGGTGTAGAAACATTCCATAGTAATGATCCTGCTTATATTTACATTTATGAAAAAGAAGGGCAGCCTTTATGTTTACAGAATATGTTGTGCTTTTATAATAATTTAGTATACACCCCTGTATATTCTCAAAGGTGCAATGAAGTGGCAATTAGTTGTTGATCTATTACAAGGAACTCTTAAGTAATTGTGCAATATTAGAGAGTCACAACGCCAATAAAATGATGCACCCCGAAGTCTCTCATGGTGCAACGATAACAACTTTTCCCTCAATGCTTGCAAAACAAAACAGATGGTTATTAACTTCGGGAAGGAGGGAAATATAGATGGTGCTGTTTGCATCAATGGTGCTGAGGTTGAGATGGTTGAGAGCTTCCAGTTCCAGGAATGAACATCAATAGCAGCCTGCCTTGATCCAACCACAGAGACATCTTGGTCAAGGAAGTGCACCAGCTCTTCTCCTCTCTCAGGAGGCTAAACAAAACTGACACGTCCACTTTGACTCAATTTTTATTGATATACCACAGAAAGGTTATGTTTGGTAGGGCAATTGCTCTGTCAGCAACCACAAGAAACTGCAGTTATGGACACAGATCAGCACATCATGGAAATCAGCCTTCCCTCCATTAATTCTATCTATACTTCTCACTGTCTTGGTAAGGCAGCGGCATAATCAAAGACTCTCCCCCTCTGGACTTCTCATTTCTTCCCCTTCCATCAGCAAAAGTTTAAAACATATTGAACAAATTGCCAAGTTCAAGATCAGCTTCAACGCCACTGTAACAGAACTATTGCATGGTCAAATGGTGGGATAATTTACTTAGCCTACTCTTGACCTTACAATCTATCTCATTATGACCTTCACCTTATTGTCTACCTGTACTGTAATTTCCCTGTAGATATAACACTACCATAAATAATTTTATTTACTTCTTTTATACTACCTTATTGTATTGTTATCATGAATTGATCCATATGAATGGTATGCAAGTCAAGTTTTTTTCACTGTTCTTTGTGTACATATTAAAATAATAAATTATATTGACAATTTCCCCTATTCAAAACATAACACCTTGTATTTATATGCTATTTTGAATGTGCCAAAACATCCCAAGATGCCTCATGGGTATGTTTCTAACCAAATTGTAACACTGAGTTGTGACAGAATGTGCTTTGATAATTCACAACAATTTTAAAAAATGTTGAAGGGGCAAAATTTTGTTGATACAGATTAATTATTTCAATTGGATCTTTAAGAGAAGATCAAATGATAGAACTCCAGAACCATGCTAGAAGTTGAGATTTTTTTCTTTCCCAGAAATAAGTAAACTTAAGGAAAACACACAAGATGCTGGTGGAACCCAGCAGGTCAGGCAGCATCCATGTTTATGTTTCGGGCCAAGACCCTTTTCAGGACGGGAAGGGAAGGGGGAAGATGTCCGAATAAAAAGGTGGGAGGAAGGGAAGGAGAATAGTGAAGCCAGGCAAGTGGGAAAGGTAAAGGACTGGTGAGGAAGGAATCTGATACGAGAAGGGAGACAGGAGGGGCAGCAGGGGGCGGTGATAGGTAGGTGAGAAGAGGTAAGAGACCAAAGTTGGGAATAGAAGAAGAGGGAAGGGTGAGGGAAAATTTTTCTTTTTACCGGAAGGAGAAATTGATACTCATATCATTAGGCTGGAGGTTACCCAGACAAAATATTTATCAGAGAGTGGTGGGAGTGTGGAACGAGCTGCCATCTGACGTGGTAAATGCAGGCTCACTCAAGATTTAAGAATAAATTGGATAGGTACATGGATGGGAGAGGTCTAGAGGGTTATGGACTGGATGCAGGTCAATGGGACTAGCGGAATAATGTTTTGGCACAGACTAGAAGGGCTGAATGGACTGTTTTCTGTGCTGTAGTTTTCTATGGTTCTAACTACAAACTAACATATGTGGTGGGAAAGTTTTCTGGAAGGGATTCGAGAGCAGAACTGATTAGGGATAGTCAGCATGGCTTGTGTATGGGAAATCATGTATCAAGAATTTGATTGGCCATTCTTGGAAGAAGTGACCAAGAAGATTGATGACAGCAGCACAGTAAGTGTGGCCTACTAGACTTTTATCAAGCATTGCGTCCCAGCTATCTATGTTATTGGTGCAGCGCCCTCTGTGGCTGATGAGACCAATGCAAGTGGGGCAGTCCTTGTGGCATAAGTTGCATCTATCAGTAGTCTCAGCTCTGATGCAGATGCGGCATTCCTTTCTACGGGCCCATTTGTCTTCTGCCACTTTCAGGAATTTTTCCTAAGGTGTTGTTTCAGGGTGCTTCTGCATCTGGTGTGGCTGGCTACAAGTTCTTCCCAGGACTCAATGTTGATGTCCAGCACCTTCATATCAAACTTGCAGACATCCCTGTAGCACAGTTGCAGCAGGCCAGTAGTTCTTTAGCCTGAAGCCAGCTCACCATACGGGATGTCTTTTGGGATGCGGCCATCCTGCATGCAGCAGATATACTCCAGCCAGTACAACCTATGTTGCCTGAACAGCGTGTACAAGAGAGGCTGGCACAAAGGAGGACCTCAGCATTAGGTACTCTGTCTCTCCAGGAGATGTTGTATCCCAAAAGACAACCTCTACGGTGCGAAAAAGGCATGCTAAATGGAAGTTATACAAAATAGTATGAAACAGGGCAAAAAAAATGAAGGCCAGTCAACTTCAATTCACAGAGAAAGGCAAATTAATTGCCATATAATTTAGAACAGCATTGTGAATTGACCTCTTCAAAATGCCACAATCTGATTCACCTCCACATAAAAGATCCACATAGAAAATTGCAACATTATTCACAATATAATCCACCAAATTTGATCACTTATAAGCCCTAAAAGCATTTTAAATGCTCATGTAACAAATCTTCCATATGCATTAGATCTAGATAAAATGCAAGTGACATTTGGTTTGCATTTTCATCATGTCAATTGCCTGCAACTATATACAATTAACTGAATATTTTTACTGATAATATTAAAGTCAACAGATGCCAGTGAGATTCAGTTAATGAAATAGCATCACAAATGTGTTTGGAACAAGATAATAGGATGTCATTTCCTACTGATGATCTATGTGCAATACAAATGAACATTTATCAAACAGGAAAAGATAGCAGAACCTTTCCTCATATATTGCTGAAAATGAAAGATGCAGTTGACTGTACACAGTTGTGGGTTCCATAAAGGCTACTGCAGTGAAAAATGAAATGAAAAATCACATTAATTGCATTAATTTTTAATGCCAAAGTCAACTTCAAAAATTGTGGTGCTGATAAGCCAATTGTGGACTTGCATTTTGATTGTGCCCTAATCACTTCTATTCAATGCTGGCAAGTCACAGGGAAATGTTCTGCGGTCCTCATTAGAACACAATGGAAATAATGCAAGCTCCAGATTCAGCATCAATTGGAGTGACTCCAGTACGTGGGGAGCAATTCATCTGTGATATTTAACCTGAGAAACTAAAATTTGTCGAGAATGTGGAGATTGATGACTGAAGGCATTTTGCACCTTCCTTTTTGTTGGCATCTTCTAGGAATCGCAATTAATCTCCATGCAGACAAGGTAATTAATTTACCATTGCCTACTCCAATCACGGAATATTTTGAATTTAAGTAAAAGGACAAACTGCAAGATAAAGCAAAGCCTGAACCCCCTCTTCCCTTGTTAACAAAGTTCTTGATCATATTGCATCCATTTCCTTGAACTCTTATCCTCTCCTCTGGGACAGAACAATAATAGAGTTCCTCTAAGCCTCACTTTCCACCCAGCACCCTCTCCCTTCACAGATCATTATATACAATTTCAACTACCTTCAAAGAAATTTCACTGCTAGATTCAAATTTTTGCTTCTTTCTGCATTTCTCTTCATGACTCCCTGGTGCACTCTGCTGTCCCCTTACACCTCCCCCAACACCCCCTAACCACCTTTCTTATAGTACTTTGCATCAATTATAAGAAGAGCAAGTTGAGCTACCTCAATGACTGTAGCCCAGTAGCATTATCATCTCCTGTGATGAAGTGCTTTCAGAGGTTGGGCGTGGCTTGGATTAACTCCTGCCTGAGCAAAGACAAGGGTCCTCTGCAATTTGCAGATACAATCTCACTGCATCTGCACTCGGCCTTGGACTACCTGAACAACAGCAAGACTCAAGTCAGGGAGCTGTTCATTGATCACAGCTCATTGTTGAACACACATCATCCCCAAAGTACTAATCAACAAGCTTCAAAACTTGGGCCTCCATCCCTCTCTTGACTTCCTCATTGGGACACTACAGTCAGCGCAGATTAGAAATGATATCTTCTGACAGACAATCAACACAGGTGCACCTAAAGGATGTGTCCTTAGCCTGCTGCTCTACTCCCTTCATACATATGACTGTGCGGCTAGGCAAAACTCAAACGCCATCTATAAATTCACCAATGACACAACTGTGGTTGGGAAAGTCTCAGATGGTGCTGATGAAGTGCACAGGGCTGAGATAGATCAGCTGGTTGAGTGCTTTTGCAACAATAACCTTGCAATCCGTATCAGTAAGACCAAGGAACAGATTGCGGACCTCAGGAAGAGAAAATCGGGAGAAAACACATCAGTCCTCACTGAGGGCTCAGCATTGAAAAGGGTGAGCAGCGTGAAGTATCAATATCTCTGAAGATTTATCCTGCGCCCAATATGTTGATGGAATTATGAAGAAGGCACACCATGGGCTCTACTTCATTAGACGTTTGAGGAAACTTAGTATGTCCCCAAAGACACTAGCAAATTTCCTCCAATGTACCATGGAGAGCATTCCAATTGGTTCATTACTGATATGGAGGGGCACTGCACAGGATCAGAAAAAGCTGCAGAGGGTTGTGAACTCAGCCAGCTCCATCATGGGCATTAGCTACCCAGCATCTAGGACACCTTCAAAAGACAATGCCTCATAAAGGCAGCACCCATCTGGGTATACCACTACCACCCAGGAAAGGCTATTATCTTCTTTATTACTATCATCAGAAAAAAGGTACAGATGCCTGAAGGCACACTCAATGTTCTAGAAAGAGGTTCCTTCCCTCCTCTATCAGATTTCTGAATGGCCCATGAACCCATGAATGCTACTCATAAACACAAGAAAGTCTGCACATGCTGAAAATCCAAAGAACACACACACACGCGATTTGCCAGAGGAACTCAGCAAGCCAGGCAGCATCTATGGAAAAGTGTAAACGGTCAACGTTTCAGGCTCAGACCCTTCATCGGGACTGAAAAGAAAGAGAAGTCGGAGTAAGAAGATGGGGGGGGGGGAGGAGAGAAAGAAGTACAATACGCTAGGTGGTAAGTGAAACCAGGAGAGGGAAAGGGGTGAAGCAAAGACCTAGAAGTTGACTGCTGAATGGGATAAAGGGCTGGAGAAGGGAAATCTGATTGAAGTTAGAAGAAAGAGAAGGGGGAGGAGCAGCAGAGCGGGGTGATGGGCAGGTAAGGAGATATGGTGAGAGAGGAAATCAGGAGTGGAAAATGAAGGAGAGGGAGGGGGTAAATTACTAGAAATTAGAGAAATCGATGTTCATACCATCAGGTCGGAAGCTATCCAGAAGGAACATAAGGTGTTGCTCCTCCAACCTGAGTGTGGCCTCATTTCATCTGGGTAGCCTCCAACCTAATGGCATGAAATTCCATTGGGGTAGACCCCAATTTGATGGCATAAACATCAAATTATCTAACTTCTGGTAATTGACCCCCCCCCTTTTGCCATTTCCCATTCCTATTTCCCTCTCTCACTTTATCTCCTTACCTACCAATCACCTCCCTCTGGTGCTCCTCCCCCTTCCATTTCTTCTATCCTCTTCTATCAGGCTCCCCCTTCTTCACCCTTTAACTCTTTCACCAATCAACTTCCCAACTCTTTACTTCACCTTCTCCCTCTCTCCTGGTTTCACCTACCATCTACTACCTCGTATTTCTTCCTCCCCTCCCTCCACCATCTTATGCCGACTTCTGTTTGTTTTCAGTCCTGATGAAGGGTCTCGGACCAAAGTCAACTGTTTACTCTTTTCCATAAACACTACATCACTATTTTTGCTCTCCTCTTACGCTACATATTTATTTTTCATATTTCTTATTGCAACATATTATTTTTTTATGATGTATTGCACTGTATTGCTGATGCAGAACAATAAATGTCACGACACATGTCAGTGATAATAAACTTGCTTCTCATTCTGACTCTGATGGTGCAACACTTGGCCATTCACCTTTTCCTTCCCTGCTGTCCAAGGACCCAAGCAGATTCGGAGTTCACAATATTGTTTTGTTTATTTTGGAGAAACAGAATGCAGACTGAGCAATTGCCTTGTTGAGCACCTGCGTTCAGTCTACAGTGGCGATAGAGCTTCCCTTGATTCTTACTTTAATTCTCCACCTCATGCCCATTCTGAGGCCCAATCTGATACAGACTGTGTTTGCATCAACTATTGGTTCGTGAATTGGCTCAACTTGCTTGTTGCTTATCAATATAATATTGAGAAACTCAAGGTCACCTATGGGAGACCCTGTATTACCTGAAAAAGTATAGTACTTCGTGACCAACTCACCAATACACCCCATCTGCCATCTCGTACCCTGTCAGTGGAAGAATTTGTATTTCACTCTCTGATTGTATTAGCCATCTCAGAGCCCATAAAAATGAAATGGAGCACAATCATCGTCAATTCCAAGGAATTGTCCAAGAGGAAAGGAAAATAAAGACAAAAACTAAGTGCATTTTATGAAAGGCAAGGAATAACAAAGTTTCAAATTATGTAAGAATAATTATTTCTTGTTCAACTGGCAAAGTTGATTTATTGAACGGAAAGATTAATAAAATGAATAAAAAAATAGAAAGTTCTTCTTGCTGGAGAAGTAAATTATTTATTAGCTTTAGAAGCAAATTACCTAGATCTATTCACAAAACAAATTGTTAGCAGCACACAGACAAGAATATCAATAAGGATTGTTAGTTCTGTTCTTGTGTTGCTTAACCGATCAACATTTTCATTCACGTTCAACATATTGTAGGGTACTCCGAACAGTTAAACTGACATACAGAAAAAAACATGAATTCTATTTACCTCAACACATCTTTATTGAATTAAGAGATCAGCTAAAAATGGCTTTCATTGTGATTCGAATGAAGAAAATGATTAAGATATATTATGCAAACCTCTGATAACCTAGCGCCCTTTGGGAATTTGTTAGTGCCAGCGTAGCAGATTTTCTGGACTCTTGGATGATACTGTAACTATTACGCAAAAACGTTTCTATTTTTAAAAACTGCAGATGCTAGAAATATAAGATTAAAAACAGGAATTGCTGAAAATACTTCAAAGGTTCATCCGAATCTGTGGGAAGAGGGACAGATTTGACAAAAGGTCTTTTACCTGCAGCTTTAACTCTGGTTCTCTAACTTTTTATTTTTTAAACACGTTACAGAGTAGTATAATATATCTTTTTCTAGTGAATAACAGCATAAAATAGAGGAGCAGAATTAGGCCATTTGGCCCATCGAATCTCCTCTGCCATTCAATCATGGCTGATTCTCTTTTCCCCTCCTCAACCTTTGATGCTGTGTCCAATCAAGAACCGATCTTTAAATACACCCAATGATGTGGCCTCCACAGCTGCCTCTGGTGATAAATTCCACAAATTCACCACCCTCTAGCAAAGGAAATTGCTCCGCATCTCTGTTTTAAATGGATGCCCCTCTATCCTGAAGCTGTGCCCTCTCTTCCTACACTGCCCCACCATGGGAAACATAATTTTCACATCCACTCTGTCTAGGCCTTTCAACATTCAAACATCTTTTGAATGCCAGCACACCTTTTCCTAGATGAGGAGCACAAATCTGCTCACAATACTCAAGATGAGGCCTCACAGTGCCTTATAAAGCCTCAGATCCCTGCTCTTGTATTCTAGACCTCTTGAAATGAATTTGCCCTCCTCACCACTGACTCTACCTGCAAGTTAACCCTTAGAGTGTTCTGCATCAGGACTCCCAAATCACTATGCATCTCAGATTTTTGGATTTTCTCCCCATTTAGAAAACAGTCTGCACATTTATTTCTACTATCAAAGTGCATGACCATAACCTGTCTAAGTCCTTCTGCAGCCTAACTGTTTCGTCAACACCTTCTGACAGTCACCCACCTACTTGCCTCCTGCAACTTTGAGGTGACTACTTCCCTGTAACTCCATTCGGTTAGACCATAAGACCATAAGACAAAAGAGCAGAAGTCGGCCATTTGGCCCATCGAGTCTGTTCCACCATTTTATCATGAGCTGATCCATTCTCCCATTTAGTCCCACTCCCCCGCCTTCTCACCATAACCTTTGATGCCCTGGCTACTCAGAGACCTATCAATCTCTGCCTTAAATACACCCAATGACTTGGCCTCCACTGCTGCCCGTGGCAACAAATTCCATAGATTCACCACCCTCTGACTAAAAAAATTTCTTCATATTTCTGTTCTGAATGGGCACCCTTCAATCCTTAAGTCATGCCCTCTCGTACTAGACTCCCCCATCATGGGAAACAACCACTCTGTTCATGCCTTTCAACATTCGAAATGTTTCTATGAGGTCTCCCCTCATTCTTCTAAACTCCAAGGAATACAGTCCAAGAGCGGACAAACATTCCTCATATGTTAACCCTCTCAATCCCGGAATCATTCTAGTGAATCTTCTCTTTCCTCTCTCCAACGTCAGCACATCCTTTCTTAAATAAGGAGACCAAAACTACCCACAGTACTCCAAGTGAGGTCTCACCAGCACCTTATAGAGCCTCAACATCACATCCCTGCTCCTATACTCTATTCCTCTAGAAATGAATGCCAACATTGCATTCGCCTTCTTCACTACTGACTCAACCTGAAGGTTAACTTTAAGGGTATCCTGCACGAGGACTCCCAAGTTCCGTTGCATCTCAGAACTTTGAATTCTTTCCCCATTTAAATAACAGTCTGCCCATTTATTTTTTCTGCCAAAGTGCATAACCATACACTTTCCAACATTGTACTTCATTTGCCACTTCTCTGCCCATTCTTCCAATCTATCCAAGTCTCTCTGCAGACTCTCCATTTCCTCAGCACTAACGGCCCCTCCACTATCTCGTATCATCAGCAAACTTAGCCATAAAGCCATCTATTCCATAATCCAAATCGTTGATGTACAATGTAAAAAGAAGCGGCCCCAACACGGACCTCTGTGGAACACCACTGGTAACGGCAGCCAACCAGAATAGGATCCCTTTATTCCCACTCTCTGTTTCCTGCCAATCAGCCAACGCTCTATCCACGTATGTAACTTTCCCGTAATTCCATGAGCTCTTATCTTGTTAAGTAGCCTCATGTGTGGCACCTTGTCAAAGGCCTTCTGAAAATCCAAATATACAACATCCACTGCATCTCCCTTGTCTAGCCTACTAGTAATTTCCTCAAAAAATTGTAATAGGTTTGTCAGGCAGGATTTTCCTTTAAGGAATCCATGCTGAGTTCTGCCTATCTTGTTATATGCCTCCAGGTACTCTGTAACCTCATCCTTGACAATCGACTCCAACAACTTCCCAACCACCGATGTCAAGCTAACAGGTCTATAATTTCCTTTTTGCTTCCTTGCCCCCTTCTTAAATAGCAGAGTGACATTTGCAATCTTCCAGTCCTCCGGAACCATGCCAGAATCTATCGACTTTTGAAAGATCATCGCTAATGCCTCCGCAATCTCCACAGCTACTTCCTTCAGAACACGTGGGTGCATTCCATCTGGTCCAGGAGATTTATCTACCTTTAGACTATTGAGTTTCCTGAGTACTTTCTCTGTTGTAATTGTGACTGCGCACACTTCTCTTCCCTGCCACCCTTGAGTGTCCAGTATACTGCTGATGTCTTCCTCGGTGAAGACTGATGCAAAATACTCGTTCAGTTCCTCTGCCATCTCCTTATCTCCTCACTCTCCGGTACAAGCCAAAGGTAATCCAGCTGCTGCTCTAGATCCCTAACGTGATCTTCAAGGAGCAGTAGCCGGATGCACTTTTTGCAGATGTAGTTCCCTGGAAGACTACGGGTGTCCCAGGACTCCAGCATCCGGCATGAAGAACACACAACAGCCATTTCCTACACTAGGTACATGACAAGGGGGACAAAGGGAATCTTTACAGAAGCTTACCCACAGCTGACACCTCTTTCAAGCCAAAGCCTCCTTTGAGCCAAAGCCTAACACTCTGACTCTCACCACCGGCCTACTCCCAACAATAGCCACCCCATTTGTCCCTCCCGTACTTTTATTTAATTCGTAGTGCTCTGCTCCTGCACTGACTGGATGCTAAATAAGCCTAAATTCCCATGAAGCTCTCCTTTTAAATAAGCATCGTTGACCTGCGGGAAACCTCTTTGCTGTGCTCGGTTCCCACCGCTGACTGGGCAGGCGGAACTTGGCGCACATACAAAATACTGGGAGGAACTCAGTGAAATAGGCAGCATCAATGAAGAGAAAATGACTTGCAGTCAGTGAAGGGTCTCAATCTGAAATGTTGACTGTCCATTTTCCTCCATAGATGCTGCCTGATTTGATGAGTTCTTCCAGCACTTTGTGTGTTGCTTAAGGGTAATTAAGAGTTAATCCAGAAATGATGCAGCAGACATGAGGGGCTAAATGGCCTTCTGTTTAAACTTCTTAGGTTATAATCTTTCATTAACACAAGATTATTCATTTCATAAATAAAATACTGTGAAACACAAATTTCCAGGTGACCATGGGGTTTTAATATGTTGCTCTAGATAGTAAGTCTATCACTGCAGTCCTACATTAGATTATTCAATAGCTGAAGGAATATTTTCCAAATTATGCTGCAGGACTAACAAACAGTACAGATTGTTGCTTAGAGTTTCAGTGAAAAACTGAGCATAAATTGAAACATATTGCTTTAGTTATTTTTGTTTAGTTTTATGCACCTCATTTTCCCCAATATTTTAAAGCAGATCAATAAAAAGTATCAAAAATCTTAAATGTTAAAAACCAACTACATAAAAATATAAGAAAATATGAGCAGCAGGAAATCACCAATACCCAAGCCTTCTCCATGATTTGGTAAGATCATGGCTGATGTATTCTATGGCCCCATCTCCTCTTCTGTGCCAGGCCACCACAGCCTTCAATACTTTGGCCTTTCAAATGAGCATACAAAGTCATAAAGACTTCCATTTGTTTCTTATGTTATTTTTAATCACAAGGATCCAGAGAGCAGTTTGAACAAAGTTGCTTGAATTAGTCAGCTTTCTTGTCATGGTGGCTTAAAATATTGAGAGCTAGATTTCAAATGGGTTCATAAACCATTACAAGAAAGTTATTTGCCACAGGTCCGTGGAGTTGTGCATAAACTGGGAAGGCTGACCAAAGGACTAATAAGTCACAATGAGAATCAGGTTTAATATCACTGGCATATGCTGTGAAATTAGTTGACTTGTGGCATTAGTGTACTGAAATACATAATCAAAACACTATAAATTACAATAAGAAATATATGCACAGTATTAAAAACTAAATTAAATAGTGCAAAAAGAGAAGGGAAAAATAGTGAGGTAGTGCACATGGGTTCATTGTCCATTCATAAATCTGATGGTGGAAGGGAAGAAGCTGTTCCTAAAACATTGAGTGTGTATCTTCATAGTCCTGTATCTTCTCCTTGATGGTAGCAATGAGAACAGTGTATGTCCTGGGTAATGTGAGTCCTTAATGATGATTGTCATCTTTTGAACAGTTATACTCACAGGATCACATCTCACAGCTCCTGCACCACAGTCCTCTGGGCTATTTCCTAACCAACCAGATGAACAAATTTACCAGCAGTGGAGAGAAGTGTTCCAAGCAAAATAAATTAAAACCCTCTAAAATAAACTTTAAAACCGTCTATAAGGAGTCTATCTATGATACTAACTCTGTGTACAGATTCACTTCTATGAGAAGAATGAAGGAAATCCAGAAGGTGACAAAATATGTTACAGTAAACTAGTTTTTGTTAATAAATAAAATATTTGGTTTTGGTTCCTAGATTGAGCAATCACTGTGGCATGGGTTACCCTTTGCCAATTATTAGATGCTGCTATACATCCATCAACAATGCCATCAAGCAGACTGAGCAGTCATTAACTTTGAAGAATTCTTACAGACAGCAAACCAGCAAGTACAGGACTATTAGATTTTTAAACATTTTGCAGAGGATCATTCAGTATACAGACAGGGACTGAATTATCATGAACAGTGGCAGTCCTGGTAAAAGGATCTGGCCAAAATGTTGACCGCTTATTCCTCTCTGTAGATGGCTTAAGGAGTTCCTCCAGCATTTTGTGTGTGTTACTTTTAATTACCATGAATAAATTTAAAAAAATACAAAGCAATTTGTCTTAGAAACTAGATCATTTCACACCCATATTTTAAGTGTAAAAATTTATTTTACCCTGAACAGATCAGGCTAGGAACTAAACTCCGTGCATTTGTAGCTTTTTCGTAGGTGCACCACACCGTGATTTGTGCCTCACGGATCATCTATTCACATCAAAACAAAACTGTCAGTAAGGACTTGAAAACAGAGTTTGTGACAGATAAATAAGAGTTTTAACTGAGAAGACAATCTTAAAAGGATTGTTTTTGTTCAGGGAAAGCAAAATGCTGGGTATGTCTTTTTAAACTGCTTAAGTTTATAAAAAGTTGAAGTATGTTTCCAAGTTCACTGAAAATAACTTGATAATATTAAACATCATTTTCCCCAGTGACAACTTGGCTAAGAAACTGGCTAGATCTGTACACAATTCAACTAGGACCCAAGCTTGGGTTTTAGGGATAACCTACACATATGAACTGGCAGAATAAATGCCCTGGCAAACAATTTATAGAATTAATATTTATAATATTATTTGCTTTTAAATTGAATATCATAGCCATACCAAAAATTGCCATGATTGCTGACTGGAGATAGGGGCAGAACTAGGCCATTCAACCTATGGAGTCTGATCTAGCACCGCTGATTTATTGTCCCTTACAATCCCATTCTCCTGGCTTCTCCCCGAATCAAGAACCTATCAACCTCCACCTTAAACATACCCAATGACTTGACCTGCACAGCAGTCTGTGGCAAAGCATTTCACAGATTCTCCATCCTCTGGTTAAAGACAATTTTCCTCATCTCTGTTCCTAATGGCAGCTCTGAGGCTGTGCCCTCTGGTCAAGGACTCCGCCACTGGAGCAAACATCCCCTCGTTGTCCACTCTATCTGGGCCTTTCAGTATTCAATAGGTTTCAATGAGATCTCCCCTTCCTTCTTCTAAACTCCAATAAATACAGACCCAGAGCCATGAAATGCTTCTCATATGACCCATTCAATCGTGGGGTCATTCTTGGGAACTTCGTCTGGACTCTCTCCAATGCCAGCACATCTTTTCTTGACTCTACTCACAAGTATTCTACATCTTCCAATTCTGTCATCTTTTTCTAAGGATTTGATTTTATTTTTTACCAACTGAGCCACCCACTTCCCTCTGCCTACCTGCCTGTCCTTTTAATTCAATGTGTATCTTGGATGTAAAGCCCTCAACTATAATCTTTTTTCAGCCACGACTCAGTGATGCCCACAACATCATATCTGCTAATCTCTAACTGAGCTACAACATCAACTACCTTGTTCTTTATACTGTGTGGTTTCAAATATAACACCTTCAGTCCGGCATTCATCACCCTTTTTACCTGCTACCCTTTAGATCATTCTACCAACTGCAATTTTGCCCCATCATCTGCTTGTCCTTCTATATACACAGCTTTTAGTTGTATACTAACTGCCTGATCCTCAGCCCTATTACCCCAGAAGTAGCATTACGTTATTGTCTGTCAGTGAAAATGTGACATACTTTTCACTTTTTCTTTATTACCAAGCTGTGCAAGAGTCATTAGAGAATTACTTTTCCATCATTATTCTTGAATGTAAGTTAAATGGCAGGAAAATTTGCATTTCGTCTTCCCTTCCTGTACGATGCCTCATGTAATTAATTGCATGAGGTCCTGCCTTGCAGTGATAGTTTAAGCTTTTAGAGAAAAAAAAAATCATAGTAGCTAAAAATTTATCTTTGCATTTGACAAAAAAATGCTTAAGGATTGGTGAAATCTTAGTTACAAACTCAACCATCAAGTATAATCTTTGCACATTAATTAGGAAGATAAAATCATAATTGGATACTGAAGAAGCTAAAATAAAGGTCATGCATAAAATTACTTATGCAATAGCAACTATAAATTCTGCGTATGAAAAAATTAACATATTTATCAATGAGAGTTAGTACGGGTGTGACATTTGCACCAAACAGCTCCAATAGCACTGGATACAAAATAATGTCAGCTGAATATTCTTGGTTAATTCTTCAAACTCCTTATCAAAGAAGAATAGGAACATAACCCATGAAGGTATAATGATGGTTCAGGAGTTAACAAGATTACATAAATGTAACTTAATGAGTCTCCCCACTCTTCACAATATTATTTGTTTATTCTGTAAGGGGAGGTGCTCACAATAAATTAAAAATGAAACAACCCACTGACACAACATTACAAATGTATTAATGATGTGGAATCTTACCCATTTCTGTGTCATTATATTAAGGACAGATTAAAATACTTGTTTGACACTCTTTTAAAAATTAAAGATTGTTTCATTATTTATCTGCCGTTGCACAAAATAGATAGAGATAATTGTATTGCATTACTTGCACTCATCAAATTTGCATATTATATGCTATTATCCTCAATTTCCACCAATTTTATTGTCAAAAACTGAATGCCAGAAGAACTCAGTGAGTCAAACAACATTTGGGAAGGCAAAAGATGGAAGTCGATGTTTTGGATCACGAACTGCGAGGGTAGTGGAAAAGATTGCCAGAATAAAGCAGTACAAGGGTGGAGGGGAGTAGAGACTGGTAGGTGATAGGTGGCATCAGATGGGAATGGGACGATAGGCAAATCGAACCAAGTAAGGAAGGGAGTATCGAAGAAGAAAATTTGGTAGACAGGTGAATATGCGTGTATCACGAAAACTAGGGGTATGAGTTACAGTACCTGAAATTGGAAAACTCAATGTTGGTGACTTTTCAGATTGAGGGCTACACAAGCGTCATAAGAGAAGTTGTTCTTCCAATTTGTGTTTGACTTTTGCAGCAGTAGTGAAGGCCAAGTAGAGACAGGAATGAGACGAACAATTAAAGTGACATGCAGCCAGAAAATTGAGATGGCCATTGTGGGCAGAAAGCATGTGTTCTGCTGGTCTGCACTGAATTTCACTAATGTAGAGGAGACTACATTGTTAGCACCAAATGCAGTAAGACAAGGGTGGGGAGAGGTGCAGGTGAAAATCTACCTCATCTAGAAAGGTGGTAGCATGCTCGGACATAGGTCTCCAATGAGGCCAACAAATGCGGTACAGGCAGTCCCCGGGTTATGAATTTGTAGGTAAGTCGCAACAGGTACATACGGTTCTTATTTAGCGCTAGTCAGTCAGATGTTTGTCTTAGTATATAGTATATATTTCACCTTTACCAAATAACCTCCCTCCTTAATAATTTTTTTCAACATTTCATGAAAGTCACTCGCAGCACTTACATCGGCACTCACTGCTTCACCTTGCACTTTAATATTATGTAAATTTGACCTCACTTTGAAACGATTGAACCAACCCCGACTTGCAATAAATTCTTCATCACAATCAGTTTCACTTGCTGCACGTGCAGCTTTTAAATCATTGAAAAGGCTTCGAGCCTTTTCTTGCACTAAAGTAAGGCTAATAAGCATATTACGCTGATTTTGATCATCTAACCAAATTATCAATAGCCTTTCCATTTCAATAATTAAACCACTGGGTTGCTTAGTAATAATAGTAGCTTTCACTGGGGCAGGGCCTTTCACATGCTCCATTATTCTCACTTTATCCTTTAAAATTGTTCCGATTGTTGACCGACTGTAGCCTAATGCTTTTCCAATGACCGGTGGCGTTTCACCTCTTTCCGATTGCTTTATTATTTCCACTTTATTTTCAGTCGTGATCATTTTCCTTTTCTTTGATGCATCACCAGCACTTGCATCAGATTTACGCTTTGGAGGCATGGTTACAAGGATAAATAAGAGAAAAATTTAAGCCAAATACAAAGTTACACACTCAACACAGTGTTAATGGCAACGTGATCTGACTTAAAATGGCGGACGGCATTCTCCTTCCTTGAGCCGACAAACCCAGTCCATTCGTAACTACAAGTTGTCCGTAAGTCGGATGTTTGTAACCCAGGGACTGCCTGGTATTGCCTTTTTTTAAACATATTTTTTAAAATCTCAGGACTCTGCTGGACATTATGAGCTTATACTGCAGGTCTACCCCATCAGTAATTTGCTCATTGGCCGAGAAACTGAAGGAGCTGGACCTGGTGCAGATCATGCTGCTGCCTGTGTCATAGAGTGGGTGCGTGAAGGAGGTGTGTTAATATGGGATGCCGCAAGTCCAATCCATTGGTCTATTGGCCAACAGCAGGGGAGCTTCACTGCTTTGGTCGCAATGAGGTCTCGACCTCAAGCTGCAGGGTCATCTGTCTGCAGCCATTCAAGAGAGAAGTGTCAGATTTAGTGTGCCCCACCGGGGTGTGGGAGGCAGTGTGGAGTGGCGTACAAGCTGGAATCAGTGCTGCCCTCCAGTGTTCTCTTGGCAGAAGACAATATGTATGGTGTTCAACTAACACACATCAAAGTTGCTGGTGAACGCAGCAGGCCAGGCAGCATCTCTAGGAAGAGGTACAGTCGACGTTTCAGGCCGAGACCCTTCGTCAGGACTAACTGAAGGAAGAGTTAGTAAGAGATTTGAAAGTGGGAGGGGGAGGGGGAGATCCAAAATGACAGAAGACAGGAGGGGGAGGGATGGAGCCAAGAGCTGGACAGGTGATTGGCAAAGGGGATATGACAGGATCATGGGACAGGAGACCCAGGGAGAAAGACAAAGGTGGGGGGGGGGAACCCAGAGGATGGGCAAGGGGTATAGTCAGAGGGACAGAGGGAGAAAAAGGAGAGTGATCAAAAGAATGTGTGTATAAAAATAAATAACAGATGGGGTATGAGGGGGAGGTGGGGCATTAGCGGAAGTTAGAGAAGTCGATGTTCATGCCATCAGGTTGGAGGCTACCCAGACGGAATATAAGGTGTTGTTCCTCCAACCTGAGTGTGGCTTCATCTTTATAGTAGAGGAGGCCGTGGATAGACATGTCAGAATGGGAATGGGATGTGGAATTAAAATGTGTGGCCACTGGGAAATCCTGCTTTCTCTGGTGGACAGAGCGTAGGTGTTCAGCAAAGCGGTCTCCCAGTCTGCGTCAAGTCTCACCAATATATAGAAGGCCACATCGAGAGCACCGGACGCAGTATATCATCCCAGCCGACTCACAGGTGAAGTGTCGCCTCACCTGGAAGGACTGTCTGGTGTTCAACTGCTGACTGCTGTAATATTCATGGTCTCAGGGATGTGCACTATATATTTTTTACTGCTGTCTTATACATGCTACATTTGCATTGTGCTGTGTGTGACTGTTGGTATTGTGTTTTGCACCTTAGCTTCAGAGTAATGCTGCTTCTTTTGGCTGTACTCATGAGTATTCATGTATAGTTAAATGACAATTAAACTTGAAAGAGTGTTTAGGTCCCTGGATGGTTATGAAGGCAGAGGTGAAGGGACAGATGTTACATGTCTTGTGGCCGCAGCGCAAGCGCTGGTTCAATTGGGTGGAACTGTTGGACTGAGTGGACCAGGGGCTTGCGAGTTGGGGCGGGAAGGAGGGGGGAACAGAGAGAAAAATGTACCTGGTAGTGGGATCACATTGGAGCATGGATAAAAATGGCAGAGGATGATGTGTTAATGTGGAAGCTGGTGGGTTGAAAGGCAAAGGCCAAAGGGAACTCCACAGTTATTCTGTCTGGGGTGGAATGGGTGGTATTGAAGCAGATGTGCTGGAAATGGAGGAAATGCATGTGAGAGCTCTGTCAACTGCAGCAGGGGGGGAAGTTCCACATTTCTGGAAGGAGATGGGCACTTCAAAAACCTTATCACTGAAGGCCTCATCTTGAGAATAGATGCAGTAGAGATGGAAAAACAGAAAAACGAATAGTATCCTCATTCAGAGGAGCTGTGGAAGTTGATGGGTTTATAGAAGATGTCTGTGTCAAGAGATGGAGATAAAGAGATCCAGAAAAGAAAATGCCAGAGAGAGCCCAGCTGGCCTTGAGGACAGGGAAGAAGTTGGGGACAAAAATTCTGGAGAAATCAAATTGGAAAGTAGGGAAGCTGTGCTAAAACTGTATTGAATATAGGTAGAACGTGTGGAGATTGGGTATTTTTCTGATGCAAAGTTTTGAAACATCAACAATTCCTTACATTGCTCCCTCCACCTCCTCCCCCACCCCACATATACTACTAAACCTGCTCAGTTCCTCCAGTAGTTTGTGTCCTGTTTTGCTCCAGATTCCAGTATCTGCACACAGTTCTAGTTTCCCTTCACAAAGGGCAGTGAGGTTTTAGACGGGTTGCAAATAAGTTTTACAAGGATGAAACAAGTAGTACGAGAGCATAAACACTAGGGAAGGATGGACAGACTGGGTCTCCTGACACTTGTGACAAGGCAGCTAGGCTGTGATGAAGCAAGTTCACAGAAAATATTTTATCTTAGAGAAGATTCATCAATTTAAGTTGAGGAAGGAAGGCGTAGAAAATTATCAAGAGAGAATTCGATGAAGGAAGACATAAGATTTGAGTGGAGCATAAATGGATAGAATTAGTGGGGTAGAATAGCTCACTTCTGGGGTGTATATCCCATACAAGGCTGGAAGATGAAGAACTACATTTGATAATTATCAGTACTATCACAATCTCGTGCCATCATACTGTTTACTATTTCGAATTATTTTTACATTTTGCCAAAAAGCTGCAACAAATTTCACAACATACTGTATGTAAGTGATATTAAACCTGATTCTAAATGAAACAGGAAATGTTCTGCAAGTCTCAGTAAAGCTTAACTTTAACAAATGCTCAAAACTGCAAACAAGAAATTAGCTTTTTTTCTGTTGTGCCTGTAAATTTGCCAGGTTCTGCAAATAATACAGGTGGAGAATAACTGTTTTGTGAGCTTTAGAGATGTCATTGAATGGAGTGCTTGATGAATGGGCATAACAGATTGCCTTTGAGTGGAAAATCCTACAAAAGGAAGTGGATTCATCCCAGCATATCACAGACATAACCCTCCCAACCATGGAACATACCTACATGAAACATTGCCGCAGAAAAGCAGCATCCATCGTCAAAGATCATCACCACCCAGGCTATGCTTTTTTCTGGTTGCTACCATCAGGTAGAAGGAACAAGAGCCTCAGGACTCACACCACCAGGTTCAAGAACAGTTACTACCCCTCAACTCCCAAGCTTTTGAACAAAAGGGGATAACTACTCTCATTCTACTTCTGCTGTTCCCACAACCGATGGTCTCACTTTAAGGACTCTGTATCTTGTTATTTCATGCTTATTGTTTATTGCTATTTATTTATATTTGCATTTGCACAGTTTGTTGTTCATCCATCACAGTTAACTGTGCTATAGATTTGCTGAGTATGCCCACAGGAAAAGGAATCTGAGGGTTGTATGTGGTGACATGTATGTACTGTGATAATAAATTTTACCTTGAACTTTGAAGAGATACAGAAATTAAATATAAAAATCTATGATCTCTAAAACCAGATAGCTCACATATCGTGAGATTTACCCCACTGATATATAAGATGCATTCTTCTTTCATTTTTCAATTGCATGACGATTGCCTTTCGACTATGGTAATGTTTCAATTCATTAAAGTATCAAAACAGAAAATTCAAAACAATTCAAAATAAATTTGGGAAACCAACTCAGTAATAATCATATACAGAAACGTGCCAGAAAAAGACAAGCAATGTTATAAAGGACCCCACCCATGCTGCTCATAGTCTGTTTGTCCCACTCCTATCACAGAGGAATCTACATAGCATCCACACCAGGGCCACCAGATTCAAAAACTGTTACTTTCACCAAACAGTAAGACTGATTAACACATCCACCCATTAACCACCCCACTCTCCTTATCATTTCCTCTCAGAGTCACATTATGTAGACACTCCTGAACCTAACAACACTTTATGTACATATAATTAAGCTGCTTTATGTATTTATATTTATAGTGTTTTTATTATTAGGTTCTTTATCTTGGTGTGTATGTTTTTACATCCTGCATTGGATCTGGAGTTACAATTATTTTCTTCTCCTTTACTGGAAATGACATAATCCTGAATCTATCCTTTGCTATGCTGCACAGTGCTTTCCTAAATCCAAAAACAACAGTTAATTTCAGTCTTTCTTTACACATAGCCATCTGTATATAGGAAAAAATGCTGAAGCTAGAAAGCATAGAGTAACAACTACTCTGTGAAGTAAGTTTCAGATCATTTCACATGTAGGATTACCATGACACTGAAAAAGACAAATTATTCTGGGAAGCATACACATGATTGTTTAAATTCTCTGATACTGCCATCAGAATAGATGGATTTAGCTATTGCCAACATCAATAAAGTAGTTAAATGCTAATAATTAAAAGGCAGTGGGCATGCTTCTCGAATTCATTTAACAAAGTAATTTCATGCCATTGACACATGTAGAAGAGCAAAAATAATAGGGTGAATTTCCACATCTAATTAAAACAAGCATGAGAACGCTTTTCCATTTCTTCATTTACACTTAACATCCTACTAATTAAATTGCAGGAGCATACAGCTTTGAAGTATGTGATTTCCTAGAACGTAATGTTGCTGATGGGCCATTAATTATATCAAAAATCAGCCTTTATTTCATCAGAAATTACACTTCACTGGAATTTAAATAAATGAATGGCCCTAAACATCTATTAGGTTTTCTAGATTTCCTGCTGTCTATTCAGCTGAAACCCTGATTAAATAATTTACATTGTCAATTTTAGCCATTTATACTGTTTCTCCAGGGGCTTGGCCACACTCCCACAGTGAAACCCTGTGAGAATTCCAAGCCGTTAATAATTCTCACATGTCAGGAATCAAGATCATTATAGTCACCAATTTTTTTTTTGCCTGAAGCAAATGTGTTTTGCTGACTGCATGAAGATCAAACCCATTAAGACACAGCCATTAAAAGGTACCTGTAGAGACATTGCCCACTTCATAAAAAATATGCTTTTGCAGCTAGTTCATGTTCTCAGGTACTGCAGTAATTTCAACACATTGAAACATAATTATATTCTATCAAAACATTACTCATATCTTAAGCAAAAGAGGTATGACACCTAATCACAGCTAACATTTCCAGAATAATCACAGATTTTCACATCTCCATGTCCTCAGTTCTATCATGCAAACATCCTGCAAATATTACCACATTGCAAGCTGTACCTACCACTCAAAATGCAGACTCTTACCTTACCAATCACTCTCAGCACTCATCATTCCTGAAAATAGTCTGTGTAAGTTACTGAATATGTCCGCACATTTCATGGCAAATCGATGAATGTAGAACTATCAATCTCTTGTCATCTGAACTAGACATTTGCATCTTTTGCACAAACTGCCTTAAGTATTTCTCATTTTCTTTAAAATGTACAGTAAATGCAAGAAAATGTGGGATTTGTACCAGCAATAAATGATTAAGCTACTTAATTTCACAGGAAGTAAACATACAGAGCAATAAATGTAATTATTAATACAATTGTTTTCTTTATTACTCACCCATGTTTCCAAATAAGTGCTATTGTACACTATAATCTTTGCCAGTGTACAACTAACCAAAGGTTACCTTTTAACTTCAAGGTGAAGACAAGGAACAAAAACCATTTTAGTTGCAATTCAAAACAACCAAAAGGATTTCATAATTTGCACCAGGTGCACCGAGATGCAGCTCCTCAGAGACCGTGTTAGGGATCTGGAGCTGCAGCTTGATGACCCACTGCTTATCAGGGAAAGTGAAGAGGTGATGGACAGGAGCTACAGGGAGGTAGTCATCCCTAGGCTACAGGAGTCAGAAAACTGGGTGACTGTCAGGAGAGGGAAGGAAAATGCCTCGATAGTGGAGAGCACACCTGTGGCTGTCCCCCTCAGCAACAAGTATCTTGTTCTGGATGCTGTTGAGGGGGATGGCCTGACAGGAGACGCCCACGGTGAGCGGGTCTCTGGCACTGAGCCTGGTGCTGTTGTGCAGGAGGGAAGGAGGGAGAAGAGAAATGCGGTAGTCGTAGGAGATTCCTTAGTCAGGGGAACGGACAGGAGATTCTGTGAGCCTGATAGAGATACCCGCATGGTATGTTGCCTCCCAGGTGCCAGGGTACGGAATGTCTCAGATGGGGTCCAGAATATTCTGAAGGGAGAGGGCGAGCAGCGAGTTGTCTTGGTACATGTTGGTACCAATGACGTAGATAGGAGAAGGGAGGAGGTCCTGAAGAGAGATTTCCGGGAGTTAGGAGGGAAGCTGAGAAGCAGGACCTCCAGGGTGGTAATCTCAGGATTGCTACCTGTGCCACGTGCTAGCAAGGGCAAGAATAGTAGGATCAGGCAGATGAATGCGTGGCTGAGAGACTGGTGTAGGGGGCAGGGCTTCAGATTCTTGGATAATTGGGATCTCTTCTGGGGGAAGTATGGCCTGTTCAAAATGGACAGGTTACACCTGAACCCGAAGGGGACCAAAATCCTGGCGGGAAAGTTTAATAGAGCTGTTAGGGAGGGTTTAAACTAATTTGGCAGGGGGATGGGAACCGGAATGATAGAGCAGAGGAAGGGGAAAACAGAAATAAATCTAAGATAGTAAGCCGTAAAGATGTTAGGAAAGACAGGCATGTGATGGGACAAATTTGTAGCCACTGGGATGAGTTGCAGTGCAATAAAGTTGCAGTGAAATCAAAGCAAAAAGTACCAAATACTGGTTTTAAGGTGTCATACTTAAATGCACACAGCAGAAGGAAAAGGGTGGATGATCTTGTTGTACAGCTACAGATTGACAGGTATGATATTGTGGCCATCACTGAGACGTGGCTAAAGGATGCATGTCTCTGGGAGCTGAACGTCCAAGGATACATGGTGTATCGGAAGGATAGGAAGGTAGGCAGAGGGGGAGGCGTGGCTTTATTGGTAAGAAATGATATTAAATCATTAGAAAGAGGGAAAAGATTAACTATGAAAGGAAGCTAGCAAATAATATCAAAGAGGATACTAAAAGCTTTTTCAAGTATATAAAGAGTAAAAGACAGGTTAGATATAGGACCAATAGAAAATGATGCTGGAGAAATTGTAATGAGAGATAAGGAGATGGCAGAGGAACTGAACGAGTATTCTGCATCAGTCTTCACTGAGGAAGACATCAGCAGTATACCATACACTCAAGGGTGGCAGGGAAGAGAAGTGTGCGCAGTTACAATTACGACAGAGAAAGTACTCAGGAAGCTGAATAGTCTAAAGGTAGATAAATCTCCCAGACCAGATGGAACGCACCCTCGTATTCTGAAGGAAGTAGCTGTGGAGATTGCGGAGGCATTAACGATGATCTTTCCAAAGTCGATGGTTCCGGAGGACTGGAAGATTGCAAATGTCACCCTGCTATTTAAAAAGGGGGCAAGGAAGCAAAAAGGAAATTATAGACCTGTTAGCTTGACGTTGGTGGTTGGGAAGTTGTTGGAGTCGATTGTCAAGGATGAGGTTACAGAGTACCTGGAGGCATAAGACAAGATAGACAGAACTCAGCATGGATTCTTTAAAGAAAAATCCTGCCTGACAAACCTATTATAATTTTTTGAGGAAATTACCAGTAGGCTAGACAAGGGAGATGCAGTGGATGTTGTATATTTGGAATTTCAGAAGGCCTTTGACAAGGTGCCACACATGAGGCTACTTAACGAGATAAGAGAGCCCATGGAATTACAGGAAAGTTACATACGTGGATAGAGCGTTGGCTGACTGGCAGGAAACAGAGAGTGGGAATAAAGGGATCCTATCCTGGTTGGCTGCCGGTTACCAGTGGTGTTCCACAGGGATCAGTGTTGGGGCCGCTTCTTTTTACATTGTACATCAACAATTTGGATTATGGAATAGATGGCTTTGTGGCCAAGTTTGCTGACGATACGAAGATAGGTGGAGGGGCCGGTAGTGCTGAGGAAACAAAGAGTCTGCAGAGAGATTTGGATAGATTGGGAGAATGGGCAGAGAAGTGGCAAATGAAGTACAATGTTGGAAAGTGTATGGTTATGCACTTCGGCAAAAGAAATAAACGGGCAGACTATTATTTAGATGGGGAGAGAATTCGAAGTTCTGAGATGCAACGAGACTTGGGAGTCCTCGTACAGGATACCCTTAAAGTTAACCTCCAGGTTGAGTCGGTGGTGAAGAAGGCGAATGCAATGTTGGCATTCATTTCTAGAGGAATAGAGTATAGGAGCAGGGATGTGATGTTCAGGCTCTATAAGGCGCTGGTGAGACCTCACTTGGGAGTACCGTGGGCAGTTTTGGTCTCCTTATTTAAGAAAGGATGTGCTGACGTTGGAGAGGGTACAGAGAAGATTCACTAGAATGATTCTGGGATTGAGAGGGTTAACATATGAGAAATGTTTGTCCGCTCTTGGACTGTATTACTTGGAGTTCAGAAGAATGAGGGGAGACCTCTTAGAAACATTTCGAATGTTGAAAAGCATGGACAGAGTGGATGCGGCAAAGTTGTTGCCCATGATGGGGGAGTCTAGTACAAGAGGGCATGACTTAAGGATTGAAGGGTGCCCATTCAGAACAGAAATGCGAAGAAATATTTTTAGCCAGAGGGTGGTGAATCTATGGAATTTGTTGCCACAGGCGGCAGTGCAGGCCAAGTCATTGGGTGTATTTAAGGCAGAGATTGATAGGTATCTGAGTAGCCAGGGCATCAAAGGTTATGGTGAGAAGGTGGGGGAGTGGGACTAAATGGGAGAATGGATCAGCTCATGATAAAATGGCAGAGCAGACTCGATGGGCCGAATGGCCGACTTCTGCTCCTTTGTCTTATGGTCTTATAATTTGTAAGTTAATTCATACTGTAAGGAATTGGATTATATATTGTCTATACAACAAACAGACAGACCTTTAAGTAAAGGTGTTGATGAAAGACTTAAAAATTTATGCTGCTAAACACTTTGATGATGAGCCCATACACTTAGTCAAGGATGTTCATGTTCATAGTCAATAGCGATTGGTGCAACCCCGAGAATGTGCATACCCTCAAATCCTTTTGTTCCCGGAACTGGAGTACATTGTGCTGCTGTGTAGACCTTTCTAAATGCCAAGGAAGTTCACAGCTGTGTATACTCTGCCACAGGCTGATATTGATTTGGCTCTCAAGGAACTGTGCGAGATCATCAGCGCCCTGCAGACAGCACACCCGGTGGCTGCCTTCATCGTTGCTGGAGACTTTAATACAGCGTCACTGCCTAAAGTTTCTCTGAAGTTTTGTCAACACATCCAGGTGAGCACATGGAGAGATAGCATACTTGACCACTGCTGTTCTCCCTTCCACAACACTTATAAAGCGTTCCTCCATCCACCATTTGGGAAGTCAGATCACTCCTCTATCTTGCTTCTGCCGATGAACAGGCAGAAGCTGAAACAAGAGGCGGCCATAGTTACAACCATCCACTGTCGGTCTGACCAATCAGTCTCCATGCTACAGGACTGCTTTGATGATGTCAACTGGAATGTCTTTCATGACGAGGATGTTTCTGAGTCCATGGATGGGGTCATGAGCTTCATCCGGAAGTGCTTCGAGAATGTTGTCCCCCAAAAATCAGCTAGGGTCTATCCAAACCAGAAATCCTGGATCAACAGTTCCATTAAAGCAGCACTTACCGCGAGACACAGAGCGAACGTTGCTGGTAAACAGCAGAAACTCAAGAAATGCAAGGCAGCGAAATGACAATGCAGGGACACAATTCAGCCACAACTCTCCAACAACACGCACAGCTTACAGCAAGGTCTGTACACTGCCGCAGACTTTGAAGCTAAGCACAATGGTGCTGCCAACTTGCTTCCTCTTTCTCAGTTGAGCAAATTTTTTTTTTTTTTTTACGCCCGGTTCGATGTTGCCAGCACTGAGCCGCTGAGGAAAGCCACTGAAGCGACCTGCACCTTGGTCATCCCTGAGACTTAAATACGTAGGTGTTTTCAATGGGACCGGATGGCATCCCAGGGCAGGTATTCAGGATGTACATTATACAACTGGCAGGTGTGTTACAGGTATTTTGAATCTCACCATCTCCCAGTGTAGAGTGCCCTCCTGCGTATAGAACATAGAACATAGAATAGTACAGCACAGTATAGGCCCTTCGGCCCACAATGTTGTGCCAACCCTCAAACCCTGCCTCCCCTACAAGCCCCCACCTTAAATTCCTCCATATAGCTGTCCAGTAGTCCCTTAAACTTCTCTAGTGAATCTGCCTCCACCACTGACTCAGGCAGTGCATTCCATGCACCAACCACTCTCTGAGTGAAAAACCTTCCTTTAATATCCCCCTTGAATTTCCCACCCCTTACCTTAAAGCCATGTCCTCTTGTATTGAGCAGTGGTGCCCCGGGGAAGAGGCGCTGGCTATCCACTCTATCTATTACTCTTATTATCTTGTACACGTCTATCATGACTCCTCTCATCCTCCTTCTCTCCAAAGAGTAAAGCCCTAGCTCCCTTAATCTCTGATCATAATGCATACTCTCTAAACCAGGCAGCATCCTGGTAAATCTTCTCTGTATCCATTCCAATGCTTCCACATCCTTCCTATAGTGAGGTGACCAGAACTGGACACAGTACTCCAAGTGTGGCCTAACCAGAGTTTTACAGAGCTGCATCATTACATCGCGACTCTTAAACTCTATCCCTCGATTTATGAAAGCTAACACCTCATAAGCTTTCGTAACTACCCTATCAACCTGTGAGGCAACTTTCAGGGCTCTGTGGACATGTACCCACAAATCCCTCCGCTCCTCCACACGACCAAGTATCCTGCCATTTACTTTGTACTCTGCCTTGGAGTCTATCCTTCCAAAGTGTACCACCTCACACTTCTCCGGGTTGAACTCCATCTGCCACTTCTCAGCCCACTTCTGCATCCTATCAATGTCTCTCTGCAATCTTTAACAACCCTATACACAATCTACAACACCACCAACCTTTGTGTCATCTGAAAACTTGCCAACCCACCCTTCTACCCCCACATCCAGGTCATTAATAAAAATCACGAGAAGTAGAGGTCCCAGAACAGATTCTTGTGGGACACCACTAGTCACATTCCTCCAATCTGAATGTACTCCCTCCACCACCATCCTCTGTCTTCTGCAGGCAAGCCAATTCTGAATCCACCTGCCCAAACTTCCCTGGATCCCATGCCTTCTGACTTTCTGAATAAGCCTACCATGTAGAACCTCGTCAAATGCCTTACTAAAATCCATATAGATCACATCCACTGCACTACTCTCATCTATATGCCTCGTCACCTCCTCAAAGAACTCTATCAGGCTTGTTAGACATGATCTGCCCTTCACAAAGCCATGCTGACTGTCCCTGATCAGACCATGATTCCCTAAATGCCCAGAGATCCTATCTCTAAGAATCTTTTCCAACAGCTTTCCCACCACAGACGTAAGGCTCACTGGTCTATAATTACCCAGACTATCCCTACTACCTTTTTTGAACAAGGGGACAACATTTGCCTCCCTCCAATCCTCCGGTACCATTCTCGTGGACAACAAGGACATAAAGATCCTAGCCAGAGGCTCAGCAATCTCTTCCCTTGCCTCGTGGAGCAGCCTGGGGAATATTCCGTCAGGCCCTGGGGACTTATCCGTCCTAATATATTTTAACAACTCCAACACCTCCTCTCCCTTAATATCAACATGCTCCAGAAAATCAACCTCACTCATATTGTCCTCACCAACATCAAGTTCCCTCTCTTGGTGAATAACCAGGAGAAGCATTCATTGAGGACCTTGCTCACTTCCACAACCTCCAGGCACATCTTCCCACCTTTATCTCTAATCAGTGCTACCTTCACTCCTGACATCCTTTTTTTCTTCACATAATTGAAGAATGCCTTGGGGTTTTCCTTTACCCTACTCACCAAGGCCTTCTCATGCCCCCTTCTTGCTCTTCTCAGCCCCTTCTTAAGCTCCTTTCTTGCTTCCCTATATTGCTCAATAGACCCATCTGATCCTTGCTTCCTAAACCTCATGTATGCTGCCTTCTTCCACCGGACTAGATTTTCCACCTCACTTGTCACCCATGGTTCCTTCACCCTACCATTCTTTAGGGACAAATTTATCCCTAACATCCCGCAAGAGATCTCTAAACATCGACACATGTCCATAGTACATTTCCCTGCAAAAACATCATCCCAATTCACACCCGCAAGTTCTAGCCTTATAGCCTCATAATTTGCCCTTCCCCAATTAAAAATTTTCCTGTCCTCTCTGATTCTATCCTTTTCCATGATAATGGTAAAGGCCAGGGAGTGGTGGTCACTGTCCCCCAGATGCTCACCCACTGAGAGGTCTGTGACCTGACCCGGTTCATTACCTAGTTCTAGATCTAGTCATACTTCATTGATCCCGGGGGAAATTGGTTCTCGTTACAGTTGCTCCATAAATAATAAATAGTAATAGAACCATAAATAGTTAAATAGTAATATGTAAATTATGCCAGTAAATTATGAAATAATTCCAGGACCAGCCTATTGGCTCAGGGAGTCTGACCTTCCAAGGGAGGAGTTGTAAAGTTTGATGGCCACAGGCAGGAATGACTTCCTATGATGCTCAGTGCTGCATCTCGGTGGAATGAGTCTCTGGCTGAATGTACTCCTGTGCCCACCCAGTACATTATGTAGTGGATGGGAGACATTGTCCAAGATGGCATGCAACTTAGCCAGCATCCTCTTTTCATACACCACCGTGAGAGAGTCCAGTTCCATCCCCACAACATCACTGGCCTTATGAATGAGTTTGTTGATTCTGTTGGTGTCTGCCACCCTCAGCCTGCTGCCCCAGCACACAACAGCAAACATGATAGCACACACCACATCCTTAGCCTCATCCGGCAGATGTTAAAGGACCTCAGTCTCCTCAGGAAACAGAGACGGCTCTGACCCTTCTTGTATATAGCCTCAGTGTTCTTTGACCAGTCCAGTTTATTGTCAATTCATATCCCCAGGTATTTGTGATCCTCCACCATGTCCACACTGACCCCCTGGATGGAAACAGGGGTCACTGGTACCTTATCTGGTATGGCATTCCCCCCAGTCGACCTGTCCACATACTGTGACAGGAATCCGTCCTGGACACACTTTATAAACTCTGCCCCATCTAAACCCTTGGAACTAATCAGTTGCCAATCAATATCAGGGAAGTTAAAGTCACCCATGATAACAACCCTGTTATTTTGGCACCCTTCCAAAATCTGCGTCCCAATCTGCTCCTCTGTGTCTCTACTGCCACCAGGGGGCCTATAGAATACCCCCAATAGAGTAACTGCTCCCTTCCTGTTCCTGACTTCCACCCATACTGACTCAAAAGAGGATCTTGCTACATTACCCACCCTTTCTGTAGCTGTAATAGTATCCCTGACCAGTAATACCACACCTCCTCCCTTTTCTCCCCCCTCTCTATCCCTTTTAAAGCATTGAAATCCAGGAATATTGAGAATCCATTCCTGCCCTGGTGCCAGCCAAGTCTCTGTAATGGCCACTACATCATAATTCCATGTATGTATCCAAGCTCTCAGTTCATCACCTTTGTTCCTGATGCTTCTTGCATTGAGGTACATACATTTCAGCCCTTCTACCTTACTACCTTTACACTCTTTATTCTGCTTCTCTTTCCTCAAAGCCTCTCTATATGTTAGATCTGGCTTTACTCCATGCACTTCTTTCACTGCTCTATCGCTCTGGGTCCCATCCCCCTTGCAAATTAGTTTAAACCCTCCCGAACCATGCCAGCAAACCTACCTGCAAGGATATTGCTCCCCCTCGAGTTCAGGTGCAACCCATCCAATCTGTAGAGGTCTCACCTTCCCCAGAAGAGATCCCAATGATCCAAAAACCTAAAACCCTGCTCCCTGCACCAACTCCTCAGCCACACATTCAACTGCCATCTCCTCCAATTCTTACCATCACCGTCACGTAGCGCTGGCAGCAATCCTGAGAATGCCACCCTTGAGGTCCTGTTCTTCAGCCTTCTGCCTAGTTCCCGAAACTCACACTTCAGGACCTCATCCCTCTTCCTGGCTATGTCGTTGGCCCCAACATGTATCATGACGTCTGGTTGCTTTCCCTCTCATACCAGGATGTTGTGCACCCGGTCAGAGACATCCCGGACCCTGGCACCCCGGAGGCAACAAACATCAAAACTGCTTCAAAACATCCACCATTGTTCCTGTACCTAAAAATATCTAGGTAACATGAAATGAATGCCTGGCGTCCTGTTGCACTCATTTCAATAATAAGCAAATGTTCTGAGAGGCTGGTCAAGCACTACATTTGCAGCATGCTACCACCGACACTGGACCCCCTACAATTCACCTACTGACACAACAGATTGACAGATGACGCAATAGCCACAGCTCTGCACATCGGTCTTACACATCTGGAGAAGAAGGATGCTTATGTGAGAATGCTGTTCTTGGACTACAGTTCAGCATTCACTGTAATTTCCTCCAGGTTGAACAAGAAGCTCAGAGACCTCGGCCTTCACCCTACCTTGCGCAGCTGGATCCTCGACTTCCTGTCAGATCGCTGACAGCTAGTAAGATTGGGCTCCCGCACCTCTGCCCCTCAACACAGGTGCCCCTCAGGGCTGTGTCATAAGCCCCCTACTTTATTCCCTGTATACCCATGACTGTGTTGCCACACACAGCTCCAACCTGCTAATTAAATTCACTGACGACACTACACTGATAGGCCTTAACTCAAATAATAATGAGGCAGCCTACACAGTTGTGTTAAGAGAACAACCTCCCCCTCAATGTCGCAAAAACAAAGGAGCTGGTTGTGGACTGCAGAAGGAATGGAGACAGGCTAACCCCCTATTGACATCAGTGGATCTGGGGTTGACAGGGTGAATAGCTTTAAGTTCCTAGGCATATACATCACCAAGGATCTCAAGTAGTTTGTACATACCAGCTGTGTGCTGAAAAAGGCACAACAGCACCTTTTTCACCTCAGACAGTTGAAGAAGTTCGGCATGAGTCCCCAAATCCTAAGCACTTTCTACAAGGGCACAATTGAGAGCATCCTGACTGGATACATCATTGCCTGATATGGGAACTGTACCCTCTCAATCGCAGGTCTTCGCGGAGAGTGGAGTGGACAGCCCAGTGCATCTGTAGGTATGAACTTCCCACTATTCAGACCATTTACAAAGACAGGTGCGTAAAAAGGACCCAAAGGATCATTGGAGACCCGAGTCACCCCAGCCACAAACTGTTCCAGCTGCTACCATCCGGGAAATGGTACCACAGCATAAAAGCCAGGACCAACAAGGTGCAGGACAGCTTCTTCCACCAGGCCATCAGACCGATTAATTCATGCTGGTAAAATTGTACTTCTACGTTATATTGATTGTCCAGTTGTACATACTATTCATTACTATTTATTATAAATTACTATAAGTTATACATTGCACATTTAGACAGAGATGTAACATAAAGATTTTTACTCCTCATATATGCGAAGGATGTAAGAAATAAAGTCAATTCAATCAGTGTCAAACTGAAAACCTACTCCAGTAAGGTGTTAGAGCAAATGGATTGTACAATACAACCTTAAAAACCGTGAGAAAAGTTCAAAGATCAAAGAAAATTTGTTATCAAAATATATGACACAACCATGGTGGTTCTCATCAGCAAGAACGATGAGTCGGCATACAGAGAGGAGGTACAGTGGCTAACGGACTGGCGCAGAGCCAATGACCTGTTTCTGAATGTGAACAAAACAAAAGAGATGGTTGTTGACTTCAGGAGGACACGGAACAACCACTCTCCGCTGAATATCGACGACTCCTCCATAGAGATCGTTAACAGTACCAAATTTCTTGGTGTTCACCTGGCAGAGAATCTCACTGGTCCCTCAACACCAGCTCCATAGCAAAGAAAGCCCAGCAGCGTCTCTACTTTCTGTGAAGGCGGAGAAAAGTCCATCTCCCACCCCCCATCCTCACTACATTCTACAGACGTTGTATTGAGAGCATCCTGAGCAACTGCATCACTGCCTGGTTCGGAAACTGCACCATCTCGGATCGCAAGACCCTGTAGCGGATAGTGAGGTCAGCTGAGAAGATCATCAGGGTCTCTCTTCCCACCATTACAGACACTTACACCACACTCTGCTATGAAGGACCCCACACACCCCTCATACAAACTCTTCTCCCTCCTGTCATCTGGCAAAAGGCACTGAAATATTCGGGCTTTCATGACCAGACTATGTAACAGTTTCTTCCCCCAAGCCATCAGACTCCTCAATACCCAGAGCCTGGACTGACACCAACCTACTGCTCTCTACTGTGCCCATTGTCTTGTTTATTATTTATTGTAATGCCTGCACTGTTTTGTGCACTTTATGCAGTCCTGGGTAGGTCTGTAGTCTAGTGTAGTTTTGTGTTGTTTTACGTAGTTCAGTGTAGTTTTTGTGTTGTTTCATGTAGCACCATGGTCCTGAAAAACATTGTCCCGTTTTTACTGTGTACTGTACCAGCAGTTATGGTCGAAATGACAATAAAAAAATGACTTGACTTACGTCACCATATACAACCCTGAGATTCATTTTCTTGCACGTATACTTAATAAATTCATAAAAGAATTAGAATCAATGAAAGACTGCACCAATTTGGGTGTTCAACCAGTGTGCAAAATACAAGCTGTGCAAATATAAAAAGAATGTTATAATAATAATAATAGTACATAAATAAGCAATAAATATTAAGAACATGAGATGAACAGTCCTTGAAAGTGGGAACATTTCAATGATGGGGCAAGTGAAGTTGAGTGAAGTTATCCCCTTTGGTTCAAGAGCCTGATAGTTGAAGGGTAATAACCGTTCCTGAAGCTGGTGGTGTGAGTCCTGAGGTCCTTTACCTTCTTCCCGATGGCAGCAGCGAGAAGAGAGCATTTCTCAGGCAGTGGGTGTATCTGTCACCGGATGCTGCTTTCCTGTGACAAAGTTTCATGTAGATGTAAATTGTGAGGAGGGCTTTACCTGTGATGGACTGGGCCATATCCACTATTTTTTGTTGTATTTTCCATTCAAAGGCATTGGTGTTTCCATACCAGGCTATGATGCAGCCAGTTAATAAACTCTCCACAACAGATCTATAGAAATTTGTCGAAGTTTTAGATGCCATGCTTAATCTTCACAAACTCCTAAGGAAATAGAGGTGCTGCTGTGCTTTTTTTGCAATTGCACTTACATGCTGGGCACAGCACAGGTCCTCTGAAATAATACTGTTTGTTCTATTTGTTGTTCCTTTCTGCACCTTGTGGCACGTTGGACGGCAATCTTACCATTTCTTTAGCACTTGTCTGTTTTTTCACAAGGTAGAGTTGTTAGCTTGATGTTCAACCCAGCATGGACAGAAAGTGTGTAAGGAGCCAGCTTGATTCAAACCCGGGATCTCTCGCCTTGAGCTCTGGTGCAGATGCCAATACACCAACGGCGACAAAAACAAAATAATAACACCGAGGAATTTAAAATTGCTGACCCTCTCCATCTCTGATCCTTCAAAGCGCACTGGCTCATAAACCTCTGGTTTCCTCCTCCTGAAGTCAATAATCAACTCCTTGGTTTTGCTGACAGTGAGTAAGGAGGTCGTTGTTATGGCACCACTCAGACACATTTTCAATTTCCTTCGCATATGCTGATTCATCACCACCTTTGATTCCACCAGTGACAGTGGTGTCATCAACAAACTTGAATATGGCATTGGAGCTGTATTTAGCTACACAGCAATAAGTATGAAGCAAGTAGAGCAGGGGACCAAGAACGGAGCTTTGTGGTGCACTGCACTGATGGAGATCGTGTAGGAAATGTTGTTGCCAATCCCAACTGACTGGGGTTTGCAAGGGAGGAAATTGAGAATCCAATTGCACAAAGAGGTATTGAGCCAAGGTCTTTAAGCTTATTGATTAGTTTTGAAGGGATGATGATATTGAATGCTGAGCTGCAGTTGATATATGTACATATCTTTGTTGCCTAATGTTCCAAGGTTGAGTGAAGAGTCAGTGAAGTTTTATCTTTTGTGGATCTGTTGCTGCGGTAGGCAAATTGGAGTGATTCCAAGTTGCTTCTCAGGCAGGAGTTGATATGCTTCATCACCAACATCTCAAAACACTTCAGCACTGTAAATGCAAGTGATGAGTAAAGCTACTCATTATTGCATAAGATTATGAAAACAAGATAATTTTAGTGGAGAAAGGCAGCCTGAAACAACTTGTGCTGGTTTGGAAGAACATTTTCAGTACTTAAGCCTCATTATTGGAAAGGCCTGGTGATCAATGACAGGTACTTCACACACATTTGCAACAGCCCAGACTAGTCATGTGTGCTCTAAAGAATCAATCTGAGAAGTAATTGGACAGGCTAGAACAAAAATGTGCAGTATGAAACTGACCAGAGTGGATCACGGAAATAGTTGTTTTGATGAAGGTGGAAAAAAATAAAGCAGCTATGTGGAGAGTACAAAGTCACAATAAACCAAGCCGTCGATAGTGAACAACCAAGCACAGTGGCGTCAATACAAAGCTGAACAAGCATACCTTTGGGGTATGACTGTATAATTAGGTACAGCAGTTCCATTCTGACAGATTCCCCTCTGCTGTGCTGTATCTGCTGTATGAGAATTTCAGTGTTGGGAGGGAAAGTGGGACCGACAAATTGCAGAAGCTTTGGCTGCATTATGTGCATCATCATTTGTGTCAGGTGATATACTGGAAAACTGGGAGGTGGCTAATATTGTACCTAGATTCCAGAGTTGTTACAAAGCAAAATCTTAAAACTATAGATCAGTAAGCCAAATATCTGTGATAAGTAAGTTGCTAGAGGGAATTCTGAGTGACAAGATACACAAATATTTGGAAAAGCAGGAGTTGATTAGGAATAGTCAGGTACGGCTTTGTGCATGGTATATTAATTTGAATTACTTTTTGTTTTGAGGAAGTGACCAAGAGGACTGGCGAAGGCAGGATAGCAGACATAGTCTATGTGGATCTTACCAAGGCTTTTGAGATCATGTTTTACAATCCGATTGAGTTTTTTTGAACTAGTCAACAAGGTTCATAAGAGCAGGGCAGTAAAACATGGCTTCATGGACTTCAGTAAGGTCTTTAATGAGGTTGCAAAGAAAAGTTCAATCACATAGAAGAGCTATCTAACTAGATACACAACTGCTAGGAGCAGAGGGTGAAGGTGGAAAGTTGTTTTCAAGACTCTATGCCTAAAACTAGTGGTGTTCCTGAGTGGTCAGTGGTATACCATTGCTATTGTAATCAATATCAATGATCTGAATGAGAATGTACAAGGTATGGTCAGCAGGTTTGCAGATGACACTAAACAGGTGGTGTCATTGACAGTAAAGGCAGTTAAACAAGATTTACAGGGGGATCTTGATCAGCTAGGTCCAAGGAATGGCAAATGGAAGTTAATTCAGTTAAGTGTTAGGTACTGCATTTTGGGAAGACAAATGAGGACACGACTTTCACAATGAACAGTGGGCCTGGGATGTGTCTTAGAACAGAAGGACATAGGAATACACATACGTGGTTTCCTTAAAGTGGTATTACAGGTCAGCAGGGTGATAATGGCTGCTTTTGGCATGCTGGGCTTTATCAGTCAGCACATTAAGTATAGAAGTTGGATGTTATGCTGTGGATGTACAAGACATTAGTGAGGCCACATCTGGAATATTGCAATCAGTTTTGGTCATTCTGCTGTAATAAAAATATACTATTAATCTGTAAAAATAGTACAGAGATTTGCAAAGTTGTTGCCGGGTCTTGTGGGATTGAATTAAGATAGAAAATTTCCTATCTTGAGGGAAGATAGAAAAATGAGGGCTGATCTTATAGCGGTGAATAAAATGATGATGGGCATTGATGGGGATGAATGCAGAGTTCTTTTTTCTGCAAGTGTTTTGGAACCAAGAATTAGAGGGTGCAAGTTTAAGGTGAGAAGGAAGAGATTGGAGAAGAAACTGAGTGAGTGGTCAATATATGGAATGAGCTGCCAGGAGAAATGGTATAGGCAGGTGCATTAACAATATTTAGAAATACTTGGACAGACAGAAACATGAATAAGTAAAAAATAGAAGGGATATGGACCAAATAGGGGCAAATGCCATGAGCTTAGATGGGAATCTTGGTTGGTACGGACTAGTTGAGCTGGAAAGGCCTGCTTCCATGCTATATGATAACGACTCTACTCCTGTTCCTGATCACAAGTGGATTAAAGTGAAACAATTGAGCAAAGTAATACAGAGAATGGGGTGGCATTGCTGCAAGTGTTGGAACTGCAATCTCCCAGCTTCATAGCTCCAGACCTTGGGTGCTATCTGGGTTAAATTTGCGTGTTAGAAAGTAAGCACAGTACAGGCCCTTCGGCCCACAATGTTGTGCCGACCCTCAAATCCTGCTTCCCATATAAGCTCTCACCTTAGATTCCTCCATATACCTGTCTAGTAGTCTCTTAAACTTCACTAGTGTATCTGCTTCCACCACTGACTCAGGCAGCGCATTCCACACACTAACCATTCTCTGAGTAAAAAACCTTCCTCTAATATCCCCCTTGAACTTCCCACCCCTTACCTTAAAGCCATGTCCTCTTGTATTGAGCAGTGGTGCCCTAGGGAAAAGGCGCTGGCTATCCACTCTATCTATTCCTCTTATTATCTTGTACACCTCTATCATGTCTCCTCTCATCCTCCTTCTCTCCAAAGAGTAAAGCCCTAGCTCCCTTAATCTCTGATCATAATGCATACTTTCCAAACCAGGCAGCATCCTGGTAAATCTCCTCTGTACCCTTTCCAATGCTTCCACATCCTTCCTATAGTGAGGTGACCAGAACTGGACACAGTACTCCAAGTGTGGCCTAACCAGAGTTTTATAGAGCTGCATCATTACATCGCAACTCTTAAACTCTATCCCTCGACTTATGAAAGCTAACACCCCATAAGCTTTCTTAACTACCCTATCCACCTGTGAGGCAACTTTCAGGGATCTGTGGACATGTACCCCAAGATCCCTCTGCTCCTCCACACTACCAAGTATCCTGCCATTTACTTTGTACTCTGCCTTGGAGTTTGTCCTTCCAAAGTGTACCACCTCACACTTCTCCGGGTTGAACTCCATCTGCCACTTCTCAACCCACTTCTGCATCCTATCGATGTCTCTCTGCAATCTTTGTCAATCCTCTACACAATCTACAACACCACCAACCTTTGTGTCATCTGCAAACTTGCCAACCCACCCTTCTACCCCCACATCCAGGTCGTTAATAAAAATCCCTGTGATTGTGTGGATTAGCTCCTGGTGTTCCACTTTACAAAAATGTCCTTGTTAGGAGGATAATTGGTTTCTAATGTTGGTAGGTAAATGCCTAGTGAACTAGGAGACATACAAGTAAAATTAGGACTGGTGTAGATGGGTGGTTGATAGCTAGTGCAGAAACAATAAACCAAAGGGCCCATTTCTATGCAGCATGACTCTATGACAGGGATTCATATTCCACTACTGAATGTACTATGGAGGAGTTGAAGTCTATTTGAGTATACTGCAGTTTATCTTTAGAGTTTATTTTGAACAAAGGCCCACTGCTCTTGAACATTGTCGGCTAGAACAGTATCAAACATACTTTCTCTCCTTCCTACAATTTGGCTCGAAATGGTGCAGCTACAAGGACAAGCCAAATGGTTAAGGAATCTCCATGTAACCAGATACTGTTAGCATATTGAACACACAACATAAGACATCACTTGACCATTGTTTTTGTTCCGTATTATCACCTATTGAACTACGTTGGTGTCAGAGTACTGATTCATTATAGCTTGGCCATCCAGTCTTAAAACTCACAAATATCTAGTTCCTGTGCACAAAAAAAAATCAGTTCAAACTAGGTGCTGCCAATCTGGTACTGGCATCCTGTACACATCCAGGTTGAGCTATCTAATTATATATAAATAAGCTTGGTGGGAGGAGCCAGAAGGTGGTAGTGGAGGATTGTTTTTCAGATTGGAGACCTGTGACTAGTGACATGCCACAATTATGGTGCTGTTTTCATTACTGATTGTCACATACATTAATGAATACCATGAGAATTTATGTACAAGTTTGAGGATCACACTAAAACTGTTCCTCAGTGCCCTATCACATATGATAGGGCACTGAGGAACATTGTGTAACAGAGATCAAGGGGTACTAGTACATAAGCCCCTCTAAATAGCAACACAGATAGAAAAAGTGGTAAAAAAAAAGGCAGACAGTACACTCACCTTCATAGGATTGGGCATTGAGTACAGTAGTTGAACCATCACATTACAGTTGTACAACATGTTTTGGAGACCAAACCTACAATATCACGTGCAGTTCTAGTCACCATTCAATAGAATGGATGTGATTAAGCTAGACGGGTTGAGAAAAGGTTGACAAGGATGCTGCTGCGTCTGGAGGACTTCAGCTATATGAACAGACTGCATAGGCTGGCACTGTTTTTCTTGCAGAATAGAAGGCTGAAGGATGATCATATAGAGGTTTATAAAATCATAAGGTGGAGGGCACAGTCTTTTCCCAGAATCATAGGTTTAAGCTGATGGGGGGAAAATACAGGGACCTGAGAGGCAAACATTTTCACACAGAGGATTATTGGTACTGTATATGGAATGGACTGCCAGAGGAAATGGTAGAGGTGGGCACAATTACAAAGTTTAAAAGACACTCAGACAGGTATAAGGATACCTGTCCATCACCTCCCTATGGTGCTCCTCCCTCTTCCCTTTCTTCAATGGTCTTCCATCCTCTCCTATCAGATTTCCCCTTTCTCCAGCTCTTTACCTCTTCCATCAACCAATTTTTCAGCTCTTTATTTCACCCCTCCCCCGGTTTCACCTATCACCTGCCACCTTGCACTTCTTCCTCCCCTCCCACCTTCTTATTCTGATTTCTTCCCCCTTCCTTTCCAGTCCTGATGAAGGGTCTCGACCCAAAACGTCAACTCTTTATCCACAGATGCTGCTTGATCTCCTGAGCTCCTTCAGCACACTGTGTATATTACTCAAGTTTTCCAGCATCTGTAATATCTCTTGTCAATAAGGACAAAAAGTGTTTACAGGCCTGTGGGGAAAATGCTTGCAAATTGGAATGTCTCAGAAAGGCCCTTTGGATGAGTTGTGTCGAAGAGTCTGCTACTGTGCTGTATAACTCTATGACTTTATAAAATACACCATCGCTCTTCAGTCAGTTGTCCATTTGACGGTCACCTCTATCAATACTGCCATAGACAGAGGAATTAGCAACAGGCTAATAATAGGTAATAATAAAATAAAGTAGGTGATGATTCACGCTCCAAAAGCTGCAGGAGTATGTCTGTCCTTCACCCTTTTGCAATTACATTTTATTGAGCCATTCTTGCTGATGACATTGAAGTCATATTAATCACATTCATTTCTAACATTGCATTCTGTGCCTTTGCTACTCTTCAGCAATTCATCCAATTGGCATCAACTTTTCACCAGTGGAGAAAGAATCAAAATCAAAGCTCTTCTCATTCAAAGTCAGTGCCCAAAATAAATTCACTGTAAATTTAAACATAGGCTGAAAATATGGGTATAATTAGGATTTCTTGTTTTCAAAAGTCTCAAATTCACTTTTCTTTATGCCCCAAGTGAAAATAAAGGGAAGAGATGATAAGGTCATCTGGTGGTCTAAAAGAAGATGAATTCCAAAATTATTTTTTAGAAGGACAAAATGGACTGGTTTTGTTGCTTTGCCATAATTGCTTATTCCATGTTAGAACTGTGTTATAAAATGTACCATCAAAATATACTAAATTGTCTATTGTACACATCTCTCTTTGTGACAGTAACTGAGTATCTGCTGTGTGAATTTTACATTTTAGAACATGAAGTCTGGCATTCCCGGCCAATAGTGATTCATTAAGTCTATTTGGACTGTTAATTAACATTGTGCATTTTCCCAAGTGATCCAAACATTCGTTCAATATTAGCAATGCGAAATATAAGTAGGAAGACAATTGTTGGCTTATTATTAAATAAAGATGCTGGCTTTTAAGGGAACATGTATGTTTTATATTCATAGCGTTCAAGCACTTCTCAATTTCTGTGCAAGACCTTCAGAAATGCCATTTTGCATGTCATTTTTGTCAAATGAAAGAAGATCTAAACTATCTATTTGACCCCTCATCAAGAGGCATTCAAAATGTGATTGATGCAAAAGGATTTCATTACTTTTCAGAAATGTATCCATAACTTCGGTGGATGTGAAGACCAACAAAATGGTAGGACTCAACAGTAATAGTTTCTTGTGGTATCTGCAAAGATAATGACAATTCAGGAGGTTTACTTGAATTGGAGTTCATTCTGAACTCTGGCTCTGGTTTACAGAAGGCTGCTGAAGTTAATTCTGAGGGACCAAGCATAGTATATGGCCATAGAAAATCAGAGGTCAGAGCCAAAGGTTCTGTTATATGCTTCAACAAAACAGATGGTCTGTCTACTTAACAAATAGAGAAAATCAAACCTTGCTGTATGCATCTTCAGTTCATAGGTAAAATAGGAGGTAAGCTACTTTTGGTTTATGCAGGTTTACAGACAGGAACCTCTTCAGAGGAAGGGGAAAATTGTAAACAATAGGAATTGCATTAAAATACATCCAATTTCAAATTTCTGTAAAGACTTTTACTCTTTATAAGCAAAAACATGCAGTATTTGTGAAAAGATAAACTAGTAACGTTTTGGGTCAGGAATCTTTTCTCACTACTTGGGTATGAATGGGTGGGAAGGAGTGACATGGAAGGCAGTAGACTGTATAAGAATTGTTTAAGATAAGGAACACAAGTACTGACCATTAGGGAGATATTTTACACAAAGTAAGAAAGGACAAATGGTAACAACCAACAAGTATTTTCCATAACCTGTGATATGCTTTTGTAGAACGCTAAAGCACAGAAAAAAGATTTCAGCCAGTGTCGTAAATGTAAATCCT
Source organism: Mobula hypostoma (assembly GCF_963921235.1). Taxonomy (NCBI): domain Eukaryota; kingdom Metazoa; phylum Chordata; class Chondrichthyes; order Myliobatiformes; family Myliobatidae; genus Mobula; species Mobula hypostoma. The sequence continues at coordinate 51,221,036 of NC_086098.1, read as the reverse complement.
TGGGTAGACTTATCTAATTATACTAATTTTTCCTGAAAACAATTAATTGCAGCATCTAAGGAGACAAGAGAAGTTGCAGATCAAGATTCTGCATCTGGACCAGTCTATAAAGATACTGTGATGTAATTGGGTTTGTTGACCGCAAAGTTCCAAACTCAAATGAAGACTTTAAGCCCTTTAAGATATAATCTGACATGGGTGCTCTCACTATAGGGACTACTCAGTCTTCAAAGATTTGCTTACTTCCCTGTTTATTCTCTATGGTGAGATTAGCTGCCAATACTCATTATTTGAGTGGTGGGCCCCTCTTCCTACCAAGGAGGAGATACTTCCAGATAACAAAGTAGTTTAAAACACATTTCATTTATTTTCAGTGATACAGTTAAATCAAAAACAATATTCTCAAGGCTCATTTAAAATTCAGAGGATTGCCATCTTAAACATTTACAAATTAAAAGTTATGTCTAATAACAAAACATTTCCAAAACACACAAGTCCTGTAAATTAAAAAGACATACCAACGATGCACATGAGTGAATCATCTGGCACAGAAATCAAAAGCAGAGGAATGGATTCTCATTCACCCCGTGTTTCTTTCATGCGTCTTGATGTTCCCCACCCATTCCTAATAAGCCCGGACTGCTCTCCGGATTTATATATACTGTTTCTTTGCTACTTGTGTAACTTCACACATATATGATATTTCCTCAGATACATACCCCTTTTACACAAATAGTCAAAAAGTATTTGGAGCCACAAATATCAACTATCCATAATCAATGCTGCAAAGCCAAGTTTCTTAAATAAATACAACTCAAAATTTATGAATAAATCAGCTATTGATATACTAAATAATATTTTCCATCTTGTTGGCAAGCTTTGGTGAACTAAGCAACTTAGTCAGAATTGTCTGTTTTGAAACAAATCAAATTAAATAACCCATCCCATTGTCTATACAGCACCTCTGTGAGCAGCAAGACAACTGTTATGGACTTGCATCCTACTTCAAAAAACAAAAGAGCATCTGCTATATTAGAAGTTTGCTTGCAGAGCTACTCTATAGAAAGTACTTGGCTTTACTTCAAACTGATTACTGCTTACCATTTCCATTTTAAGAACTGAAGACTGGTTCCCGTTTACAACCGGAAGCTAAACAATTTTAGTTGGAAGTTTACTTACAACTGTTTGTTTTTGCCAAATGGCAGCTGCTGTGCTTAACAGAGCGAGCTTGGCTAAATGTGAGGCTCGCTGGCTCAGAAAGCAAATATCCATCACACCACGCGCCCCCAACAACCCTTTTTAAGTTAAGATTTCTAACCCAGCTTCTTCCTAAGGATATCAACTTCTAGATCAAGACTCCTCGAGAACAGTCCACCACTCCTCCAAACATTCCAGTAGGTTATAAGTGCGAAAATGGATCTCTTTGATCTGATACTTAAAGAACTCATCGAGTACTTCCCAAAGTAGGGGCTCCTATGTGACTTCACATTAGAATATTCACTCAATCTCAGCTGCATATTTTCCAAACATCAAAGGAATGTCACAATTATAATTTTCTAGAAACATATGGTATGAGTATTGATGCATCATTGTCACGTCCATAATAGTCCACCTTTAAAATCTTCTTCTGCACAAATTCTTGCCATTTCCTTGATGCAAGTTCGAATCATTGTCTCTGTTAGTTCATCAAGTCAGCTGGCAATGTCTCCCACTGGGATAGTTCATTGCTTTTGGGGTGTTCACATTGCTTTTGATGTGGTGTATGTCTTTACTCAGATTTTCTGAAAATAAGTCTTGTAAACAAGGTACTGATCATGTATTGTTGTCTTCTTTTGCCCAAGGAAGACGAAGCTGCTCCTGAATCGCTGAGTGCGTGCCTTCAGGTTTCTGTATCTCCTACCTGAAAGTAACAGTGTGAAAAGGGCATGTCCTGGGTGCTGGAGGTTCTTAATAATGAACACTGCCTTTCTGAGACACCACTCCCTGAAGATATCCTGGGTACTTTGTAGGCTAGCACCCAAGATGGAGCTGACAGGATTTACAACCCTCTGCAGCTTCTTTCAGTCCTGTGCAGTAGCTCTTCCAATAGCACCCCACCCCCATACCAGACAGTGATGCAGCCTGTCAGAATGTTCTCCATGGTATTGACTTTGCTGGACCATTCATGGACTCCATGTTTCTGATTGCTGTGGATGCTCATTTGAAGTGGCCAGAGATTATACCAATAAAGTCAACCACCTCAGCAAAGACTGTCTCCGCCCTGAGGACTATCTTTGCCAAAAACGGCTTACCAGAACAAATTGTGAGTGACAATAGACCACAACACATGTCAGAAGAATTCCAACTGTTCATGACATCAGCCATTTCAAGTCAGCTCCTCACCACCCAAGCAAGTCTCTTAAGGTGATGGACAAGGAGGACATTTCTTTACAGCACAAGATGGACAAATTTCTTTTTGTGTATCAGAACTCTGTACATGCGATGACAAATCAAACACCTGCAATATTGTTCATGAACAGGAATCTGAGATCTCCTATAGACTTCCTGAAACCAGACTCATGTGGTGGAGCGGGGCGGGGGGGGGGGGGGGAATGCCGAATAAGCAGTTCAAGCAGTTGCCAATTGAAGCAGCAAGGAGCTTCAAGATTGGATAGGAATTCCTTGCATGTGATTACAGGGAAGACAAGTGGACACCTAGTAGGATAGCTACAAGAACTGGACCACTGATGTGCACAGCTGATGTTGGAGATCAGACATGAAGACATTACATGGACCAGGTACCGGATGCTCAACTGAAGAACACACGAGTGGATTGCATCCAAAAAGACAGGCACGTTACAGTCACTGGACTTACCTCTCAGTGATGGTGTCACTGACAGCAACGTGATACTGGAAACAGAGAATGTTGTCTTTGATAACACACCTACTAAACCTGATGCTACTCCACAGGTCCCGAGGTGCTATCCTGAACGAAGCAGAGCGCCACCCAAAAGACGGAACCTTCAGATTTACGAAGTTAGTTATGACTGTTATCATGAAAGCATGTTTATTTGGAATATGGGTTTATGAAAGGGAAATTGAATGTTTTGTACACATAGTTTTATGTTGCATTAATCTTAAACGTGGAGGAAGTGTAACGTATGGATCTATTTCCTTTAGTGCAATGACTCCCCCCGCCTTTAGCACTGATCTGTTGTCTGTGCATGCGCTGTTGTCTACACAAGCTCATTGTTCTCTCTCTTGCTCGCTGCAATGTGAATACACCAGTTAAAGCCATCACCTGCATGTGTGCTTTATTTAAGTGATACGTAGTTGTGTACAGACACAACGAAGAGTGCTTGAAAGTGAGTCTATAGGTTGTGGGAACATTTCACTGTTGAGGCAAGTGAAGTTGAATGAAGCTATCCCCTTTGGTTCAGGGGTAGTAACTGTGATTTAAGTCCTGAAACTCCTGTACGTTTTTCCTGGTGGCAGCATCGAGAAGAGAGCATGTTCTGGGTGGTGAGGGTCCCTGATGATGGATAATGCTTTCCTGCGACAGCTTTTCATGTAGATGTGCTCAATGGTGGAGAGGGTTTTACCTCTGACGGACTGGGCCGTATCCACCACTTTTTGTAGGAGTTTTCCATTCAAGGGCATTGGTATTTCCATATCAGGCTGCAATGAAGCCAGTCAATACACTGTTCACTACACATCCATAGAAGTTTGTCAAAGTTTTAGATGTCACGCTGCATTTTGCTAACTGCTAAGGAAGTACAGGCGCTGCTGTGCATTCTTCCTAATTGCACTTACAAAGTGCAATTAGAGGCCAAGGACAGGTTCTCCAAAACACTGAGGAATTTATAGCTGCTAACCCACTCCATGTATGACCCTCTGATGAAAACTGGTTCATAGACCTTTGGTTTCCTTCTCCTGAAGTCAATAATCAGCTGCTCAGACTTGCTGACACTGTTGTTATGGCAGTACTCAGTCAGAGTTTTTATCTCCCTCCTATACTGAATGCTGATTCACCCCCACTTTTGATTCAGCCTACAACCATGGTATCATCAACCACCTTGAATACGGCATTGGAGCTGTGCTTAGCCACACAGTCATAAGTGGAGCAGGGGGTTAAGCACACAGCCTTGCACTGCAGCTGTGCAATGGAGATCGTGGAGGAGATGTAGTTGCTAATCTGAACTGACTGGGGTCTGCAAGTGAGGAAATAGAGGATCGCCCATTTGAGATTGGGAGAATGGGCAAAGAAGTGACAGATGGAATATGGTCAGGCACTTCGGTAGAAGGTATAAAGGCATGGACTATTTTATAACTGGGGAAAAAATTTTAAAAATAGAGGTGCAAAGGGACTTGGGAGTCCTTGTGCAGGTTTCCTTAAAGGTTAACTTGCAGGTTGAATCAGTGGTAAGGTAGGCAAAAGCAATGCTAACATTCATTTTGAGTGGGCTACAATACAGAAGCAAGGATGTATTACTGAGGATTTATAACACATTGGTCAGACCACACTTGGAATATTATGAGCAGTTTTGGGCCCTTCATCTAAAAGAAAGATGTGCTGACATAGGAGAAGGTCCAGAGGAGGTTAACAAGAATCACCCAAGGAATGAATAAGTTATCATATGAGGAGTGTTTGATGTCTCTGAGCCTGTACTCATTGGAGTTCAGAAGAATGGCGGGTGGTGGGGGGGGCTCTCATTGAAACCTATCAAATATGAAAAGACTGAGTTAAAGTGGATATGACATCTAAATTTCCTATCCTGGGGGAGACAGGGCCAGAGGGCACACTCAGAATAGAGTGACATCCGTTTAGAACAGAGATGAAGAAGAATTTGTTTAACCAGACGGTGGCGAATCTGAGGAATTCACTGCTACAGACAGCTGTGCAGACCAAGTCATTGGGTTGATAGACCAAGGCAACGGTTGATTGGTTTTTGATAATCAGGATGTCAAAGGTTACAGAAAGGTGGCCAGAGAATGGGGTTGAGAGGGACAATAAATCAGCCATGATAGAATGGCAGAGCAGACTCAATGGGCCAAATGGCTTAATTCTGCTCCTATATCTTATAGTCTAAGGAATAAATGATAAGCCATGTACCAGAATTAAGATATGAGTCACCAGGTTCTATCACATAAGCATGTGGTTCCCATCCAGATGCTTGGTTTTGATCTAAAAAGTGTCCAATTCGTTGTCTCCAGGCATGAATTATAGCTGCATTGTTGGAGTCTGGTACAAATTATGATGATATGGGTCCAGTAGTTCATACAGTAGGGTTTGGTCTGTCTAATCTGCATCCAATTCTATGTTCTATCCCTTCATCATTCCGGTCTGACTTGAAGAATAAAACGTTCATCAAGATCAATTTGAGGAGCAGTCGGGGTATTATCCCATATTTCTGAAAAATTACTAACATATTCATAATATCAAGCAGCATTTGCCTGAACAACTACTGGAACTAGGATGCTGGCCATCTAATAGTTCTAGGTGGGGTGTCACAGCACTTGTTCAAAGCTCTGAGTTGGACTACTGCTTAATAATAATTCTTTCTAAAATAATAATAAATATCGAGGAACGTGTTTGTAGACCCGATATTGAACTTTTTGCTGTTGGACTCTGGCCATATTCCACTGAAATACAACACTGGGCGTCATGGGAGGTTGTTCCTGCCTGTGGCCATCGAACTTTGCAGCTCCTCCCGTGGAGGGTCAGACACCCTGAGCCAATAGGCTGGTCCTGGACTTATTTCCATCTGGCATAGTTTGCATATTGTTGTTTGATTGCTGGTGGTTTTTGTATTGCTATATTTATGCTCTATTCTTGGCTGGTGCAGCTGTAACGAAACCCAACTTCCCTTGGGATCAATAAACTATATCTATCTAACTATCTATCTTTTGGTATAATGTAACCTCATTTGGTGCCAACTGTGATGGTATGGGACTTGCTGGCCTTGAAGTTCTAAACTCAAACGCAGACCTTAAGTCCTATTTGATAAACATAGTCTCAAGAACTCTCACTAAATGGAGATTATATTGTTTCTATCCAAACTTCAAAGACTGGTTCACTTCCCTGTTTATTCTCCATGATGAGTTTAGCTGCCAATACCCACTATTTGAGCAGCCGGTGCTCTGCTCTACCAAGAAAAAGAGACTTCCAGCTAAATAGTTTAAAACACAGTTCAGTTATTTTCAGTGATATTTAATTCAATCCAAGCAACATCTTTAAAACATATTTAAAACTGACAGATTTCTATCCCAAACATTGCAAAATTATGAACTAATTCTAAAATACAAAGTATTTCTGAAATACAAAGGATTTCCAAAGCACGGATATGATTCTTATAAGGTAAAAAGACATACCAACGATGCAGACAAACAGGTCATCTATTGCAGAAATCAAAGATGGAGAAATGGATTCTAGTTCACCATGTGTTTCTTTCATCCTTCTTTATGTTCCTTACCCCACTTCTAATAAGCCTGAACTGCTCTCTATATTTAGACTATAAGACCATAAGATATAGGAGCAATAGGCCATTCGGCCCATTGAGTCTGCTCTGGCATTCAATCATGGGCTTATTCACATTTATAATCATTTATACTGTTTCTTTGCTACCTGGGTGACCTTATATATTTCCTCAGATACCTGTTTTATAGACAGAGCTTGTCTGCAAAGTTGCTCTACAGACAGTACTTTGTTTTAACTTCAAACTGATTACTGCTTGTCATTTGCCTTTCAAGAACAAAAGAATGGCTCCCATTTACAACCAGAACCTTTACACTGTTAGTTGGAAGTTTACTTATGGCTATTTGATCTTGACAAGTGTCAGCTGTTGTATTTAAAATGTGGACTTGACGCACTGGCCTAGAAAGCAAATATTGATAACTGGACCTACATCTGTGCCTCCACAGATGCTGCTTGACCTCCTGAGTTCTTACAGCATTGTTTCTGTTCAATATTCCAGCATCGGTAATCTCTTTTGTCTTTAGACCAATTTCCTTCCACCTGTACACAATTCTATAATTTTTCTCCTTCAGAATGGATCCAAATACATTTTTAATGTTATTAATGAATCTACACACTCCAAACTTTTGGGTAGTATACTGAAACAAAATGCTAGATATCTCTCTCAAGGCCCCTATTATTTTGCAGTACCTTTGCTAAACTTGTCAAATCTATATTCTTGAGATGATTATGCCAGAATAAATAATCATAATATATTCAAGTTGCAACAATAAAAGCACAATTTCTGGAAATACTCAGCCAATCGGGCAGAACGAATAGAAAGAGAAAAGAGGTGAACATTTTAGGTCGATGACATTTTATCAGAAATTAAAGGTCATAACTTTGAAATTTTCTTTCTCCTTTCTAATTCTCCCCAACCTGCTGAGTATTTGCAGCACTGTCTGCTTTTAATTATAATTGATTTGTAATTGTGATACTGAAGGAAACTGATTGTCCAAGTGGAGGAATTCTTTTAGAGTCACTGGTACTTAACTAGAAATAGTTCAGGTTGAATCGTAATCCCACAATCATGGAATGAAATCCATATTTCCTGTAGTGTAGTTGGCTAAATATACACTATTCATTAAGGAGAAAACACAATTTCTTCAGCAATATATTGCCCATCATTAAATTATTCACTGTATCTTTTTCTGCTTTTCATTGAAGTGTAAAGACAGTTCATTAGGTATTGAAATTATTGCCCTGGCTCACAAAATAAATATTAAGGTATTGATATGGTAAATTACGAGGATAGACTGCTTACAGACGCAGATGAAGTCATGAATGATTTCAAGCATGCCCACCTTCATAAAGAATCCAGAAGGAGAAGCAATGCAAATCTACTGAAAAATCAAAGAGTTTTTCTACCCTAAATTACTAAGGATAAATATTTAAGTATAAATGTCATGCAGAGACTTTCAAGAAAACTTAGAAAAATAGAGGGCTATGGGTAATTTCTAAAGTAAGTACATGTTCGGCACAGCATTGTGGGCTGAAGGGCCTATATTGTGCTGTAGGTTTTTATGTTTCTAATAGTTTCTAACTCTGTCTTAAAGAGAATGTATGCAATAGTGCATTGCTTTTACAATGCAGATCAACGATCACTCTAATTTCCGCAATAATCTGCAGGAGGAATTGTCAGCATTTCAGGTAGAGAATTTCAACCCCAAGCGTCAACAATTCATTTCCTTCCACTTGCTGCTTAACCTGCTGAGATCCCCAGAACATTGTCTGTTGCTCCAGATTCGAGCATCTGTTGAATGATGTTTGCAGTGTATCTTCAATCTGCATCAAACGTATTCTGCGTTTTCATTTAACATTTCCTTTTCTGAAGCAAGTTTTCCTTGTGTACACTTTCTCTCACCGCTTTCTGTGGTGGTATCTAAGCTCAGAGGAATGATTGGGTAGAGTGGAGGTACAGAGCGTTATGGAAATCGGAAAAGAGGGACCATATAACCATATAACAATTACAGCACGGAAACAGGCCATCTCAGCCCTTCTAGTCCGTGCCGAACTCTTAGTCTCACCTAGCCCCACCGGTCTGCACTCAGCCCCTAACCCTCCATTCCTGTCCTTATAGCTGTCCAATTTAACGTTAAATGACAACATCGATCCTGCCTCAACCACTTCTGCTGGTAGCTCGTTTCACACAGCTACCACTCTCTGAGTAAAGAAGTTCCCCCTCATGTTACCCCTAAACTTTTGCCCTTTAACTCTCAACTCATGTCCTCTTGTTTGAATCTCCCCCACTCTCAATGGAAAAAGCCTATCCACGTCAACTCTATCTATCCCCCTCATAATTTTAAATACCTCTATCAAGTCCCCCGTCAACCTTCTACGTTCCAAAGAATAAAGAACCAACTTGTTCAACCTTTCTCTGTAACTTAGGTGATGAAACCCAGGTAACATCCTAATAAGTCTCCGTACTCTCCCTATTTTGTTGACACCTTTCCTATAATTTGGTGACCAAATCTGTACACAATACTCCAAATTTGGCCTCACCAGTGCCTTGTACAATTTCAACATTACATCCCAACTCCTATACTCAATGCTCTGATTTATAAAGGCCAGCATACCAAAAGCTTTCTTCACCACCCTATCCACATGAGATTCCACCTTCAGTGAACCATGCACCATTATTCCTAGATCCCTCTGTTCTATCGCATTCTTCAATGCCCTACCATTTACCATGTATGTCCTATTTTGATTAGTCCTACCAAAACGTAGCACCTCACATTTATCAGCATTAAACTCCATCTGCCATCTTTCAACCCACTCTTCTAACTGGCCTAAATCTCTCAGCAAGCTTTGAAAACCTACTTCATTATCCACAACTCCACCTATCTTAGTATCATCTATATACTTACTCATCCAATTTACCACCCCATCATCCAGATCATTAAAGTATATGACAAATAACACTGGACCCAGTACAGATTCCTGAGGCACACCACTAGTCACCAGCCTCCAATCTAACAAACAGTTATCCACCACTACTCTCTGGTGTCTCCCATCCAGCCACTGCTGAATCTATTTTACTACTTCAATATTAATACCTAATGATTGAACCTTACTAACCAACCTTCCGTGTGGGACCTTGTCAAAGGCCTTACTGAAGTCCATATAGACAATATCCACCGCTTTACCCTCATCAACTTTCCTAGTAACCTCTTCAAAAAATTCAGTGAAGATTTGTCAAACATGACCTTCCATGCACAAATCCATGTTGACTGTTCCTAATCAGACCCTGACTATCCAACAATTTACCCACCACTGACGTCAAACTCACATGCCGATAATTGCTAGGTTTACTCTTAGGACCCTTTTTAAAACAATGGAACAACACAAGCAATACGCCAATCCTCCAGGACCATCCCCGTTTCTAATGACATTTGAAATATTTCTGTCAGAGCCCCTGCTATTTCCACACTAACTTCCCTCAAGGTCCTAGGGAATATCTGTCAGGACCTGGAGACGTTACTTTACTTTATACTTTATTGTCACCAAACAATATCTTTATCCACTTTTATATTCCTTATAAGTTCCAGTACTTCCTCTTCTTTAATCATCATACTTTCTATAACTTCCCTACCTGTTTCCCTTATCTTACACACTTCAATATCCTTCTCCTTAGTGAATACCGAAGAAAAGATATTGTTCAGAATTTCTCCCATCTCTTTTGGCTCCACACATAGCTGTCTACTCTGACTTTCTAAGGGACCAATTTTATCCCTCACTATCCTTTTGCTATTAATATAACGGCAGAAACCCTTCGGATTTATTTTCACCTTACTTGCCAAAGCAACCTCGTATCTTCTTTTAGCTTTTCTAATTTCTTTCTTAAGATTCTTTTTACATTCTTTATATTCCTCGAGCACCTCGTTTACTCTATGCTGCCTATATTTATTGTAGATATCTCTCTTTTTCCGAACCAAGTTTCCAATATCCCTTGAAAACCATGGCTCTCTCAAACTTTTAACCTTTCCTTTCAACCAACAGGAACATAAAGATTCTGTACTCTCAAAATTTCACCTTTAAATGACCTCCATTTCTCTATTACATTCTTCCCATAAAACAAATTGTCCCAATCCACTCCTTTTAAATCCTTTCGCATCTCCTCAAAGTGAACCTTTCTCCAATCAAAAATCTCAACCCTGGGTCCAGACCTATCCTTCTCCATAATTATATTGAAACTAATAGCATTGTCATCACTGGACCTGAAGTGCTCCCAAACACAAACCTCTGTCACCTGACCGATCTCATTCCCTAACAGGAGATCCAACACTGCCCCTTCTCTAGTTGATACCTCTATGTATTAATGCAAAAACTATCCTGAACACATTTTACAAACTCTAAACCATCCAGCCCTTTTACAGTATGGGCTTCCCAGTCTATGTGTGGAAAATTAATCTCCCACAATCACAACCTTGTGCTTACTACAAATATCTGCTATCTCCTTATAAATTTGCTCCTCCAATTCTCGCTCCCTATAATACACCCCCATAAGAGTTACTACACCTTTCCCATTCCTCATTTCCACCCAAATAGCCTCCCTAGACGAGCCCTCTAATCTATCCTGCCAGAGCACCACTGTAATACTTTCTCTGACAAGCAATGCAACACATACCCCTCTTGTCTCTCTGATTCTATCACACCTGAAGCAATTAAATCCAGGAATAATTAGTTGCCAATCACACCCCTCCTGTAACTATGTTTCACTAATAGCTACCACATCATACTTCCAGGTATCAATCCATGCTTTAAACTCATCCACCTTTCTTATAATGCTCCTAGTATTAAAATAAATGCATAGCATTTAAAAAGACAAAAGAGGCACAATGCTTTACAGTACCAGTGAACTGGGTTCAATTCCTGCTGCTGCCCATAAAGACCAGATGAGTTTCCCGCCAATTCTTCCCACATTCCCACAGTTCTGAAGATGAACTGGTTGATAGGTTAATAGGTTATTGCAAATTGTCCTGTGATTAGGCTAGGATTAAATTGGGGGATTGTTAGGTGGTGTGGCTTCAAAGGCCTATTCCATGCTGCATTTCAATAAATAATGATTTTTCAATATAAAGATGAGGATTAAAAGCTTGGGGGATTAAGATCTAAAGGCAAGGGAAGGCAGAGTTAATAAGGGAGAGTTTAGGACTGTGTGGGTTAAGAAACAAATAGCAGAAAATGTGAATGAACTCACATTTTATGGAGGACGGATGATGATACAAAGTCAGGAAGGAGAGTATTAGTATCAGTAAACATGGAGATTATAAGAGGGTCAAGGATCATTCCTACATAATTTGAAATACGTGCGTATTTCATTTACGTTCAATGCTTTGCTTAAAGAAATATTTAGACCAAGGAGAAATTGGTATTTTCACTCAAATCGGTCAATTGTTATTAAGAAAGCTTTGCATTCCATTGTAAGGACACATATCTGTTATTTCTGCTTTAACACTTCTGAAGCAGCACTGCACAAATAGCTGTAATTACATTTGTTAGGGTCTTCTCTTCCTAACTGAAGTTTAGTTAAGTAATGCATAGGATATCCTGTTAAGAAGTGAAATTGTTTTTAGAACCAAAAATATCCAGAATTTTTCTACATTTTCTTTTTCCTATTAAGTGTACTGATACAAGAACTAATCTTTCATTATTTGATGCATAGTAACCTTCACTCTTTTCTCAGGTCCAAGGCAATAAATGTATAATTTCCTAGACACTATTGACCTCCCTTCCTAGGAAGCTGATATACCTTAAGATTACAGAAGTTCCAAACACCCCTTCAGCCAAATTTACAATTCATCCCATCTTCATCTAATCTACTTCATCTAAAACAAGACTGTAACTATTTATACCTTTATTACAGAGAACTTGTCAATTCTCAGAATACTACATTTTTAACATAGAAAAAAAGGGTTAACCAATCCATGGCATTTCATGCACAATATACGCATATGAATACCAATCAATAGAATCTACAGTCTAATACTTGCCAAATTTTTCATCCAGCGTTTATTTTCTTTAAAGCGGATGTTAATTTCCATGATATTAATTGCAATAAGTAATAGACTATTTCTATGGATGTAATTATCTACAAATTATTTCCTCCAATCTAAGATTAAACTCAGATTTGAAGATGGCAAATTTTATACTCATGTACTTCAATTCTTTGTTCACAATAGCTTAAACAGTCTTATGCTGATATTATCTGTTCCTCCCAGCACTTTAACTAGAAACAGTTCCATTTTCCAATAAATTGAAGTTTATTGTCATGAACAGTGCTTTGTAACTTCTACCCAGCATTATTACTATCATGTGGAAATATTTCAATAATTATTTAAATGCATTTTAATCATTGAGTGCTAATGTGTATTACAGTGCTGCACTGTGATAACACATCTCATCAGGACTCAAACTCAGTAACTTGCATTGATATATAGGTGCAATGATGTTGCAAAATGTCGGCTGCAGTATGAGTAAATCACAACTTCAAATCTCCAGTTCACTTTTGCTTCTTCCATTCATTCGCCCCTTTCCCAACTAGCTCCCAATATTGATAAAGATAGATGAATTTGTACTACAGTGACAAATTGGCATGTATGATGTTGTAGGCATGACTGAATCATGGTTGAAAGAAGACTATAGCTGGGAGCATAATGTCCAAGGACATTAGAAAGGACAGACAGGAAGGCAGAGGGGGTGGCATTGATCCATTGGTAAAAAATGAAGGGGGGATTTCTAGAATGCCTACGAGGTGGGTTTTTAGAGCAGCTCGTGGTTGAGCCCACTAGGTGATCAGCTTTTCAGGATTGGGTGTTGTGCAATGAACCAGAATTGATTAGAGAACTGAAGAAAAAAGAACCCTTAGGGGAAAGTGATCATAATATGATCGAATTCACCTGGAATTTAGAGAAGGAGAAGCAAAAGTCAGATGTACCAGTATTACAGTGGAGTAAAGGGAATTATAGAGGCATGAAAGTGGAGTTGGCCAGAATTGATTGGAAAAGAACGCTGGCAGGGATAATAACAGATCAGCAATGGCTGGAATTTCTGGAAGCACAGGATATATACATCCTAAAGACGAAAAAGTATTCTAAAGGAAAAATGACACAACCATGGCTAACAAGAGAAGTCAAGGATAACATAAAAGCCGAAGAGAGATGGCAAATAATAAGAGCAAAAATTAGTGGGAAGTTAGTTGATTAGAAGGCGACTAAAAATCATTAAGGTAAAGATGGAATATGAAAGTAAGCTAGCCGATCATATTAAAAGGGATACCAAAAGCTTCTTCAGATACAAGAAGTATAAAAGAGAGGGAAGAGTAGATACCAGATCGCTGGAAAACAATGCTGGAGAGGTAGTAATGGGGGACAAGGAAATAGTGGACAAACTGAATAAGCATTTTGCATCAGTCTTTTCAGTGGAGACACTAGGATGAGATCTCTGGGTACTTGGAGGCACATGACAAACTAAGTCTGCAAGGTAGTCAGCATCGGTTCCTCAAGGGACAATCTTGCCTGACAAACTGTATAATTGTATAAGGGCTAAGAGTGTTGTAAAAGCAAGCCTGAAGGCTTTGTGTGTCAATGCAAGGAGCATTCGTAACAAGGTGGTTGAATTAAAAGTGCAGATTGTTATTAATGAATATGATATAGTTGGGATCACAGAGACATGGCTCCAGGGTGACCAAGGATGGGAGCTCAACATTCAGGGATATTCAATATTCAGGAGGGATAGACATGAAAGAAAAGGAGGTGGGGTAGCATTGCTGGTTAGAGAGGAGATTAACGCAATAGAAAAGAAGGACATTAGCCGGGAGGATGTGGAATCGATATGGGTAGAGCTGCATAACACTAAGGGGCAGAAAACACTGGGGGGAGTTGTGTATAGGCCACCTAACAGTAGTAGAGGTTGGGGATGGTATTAAACAGGAAATTAGAAATGCGTGCAATAAAGGAATAGCAGTTATAATGGGTGACTTCAATCTACATATAGATTGGGTGAACCAAATTAATAAGGGTGCTGAGGAAGAGGATTTCTTGGAACGTATACAGGATGGTTTTCTGAACCAACATGTCGAGGAACCAACTAGAGAGCAGGCCATTCTAGACTGGGTATTGAGCAATGAGGAAGGGTTATTTAGCAATCTTGTCGTGAGAGGCCCCTTGGGTAAGAGTGACCATAATATGGTGGAACTCTTCATTAAGATGGAGAGTGATATAGTTAATTCAGAAACAAAGGTTCTGAACTTAAAGAAGGGTAACTTTGAAGGTATGAGACGTGAATTAGCTAAGATAGACTGGCAAATGACACTTACAGGGTTGACGGTGGATATGCAATGGCAAGCATTTAAAGATCGCATGGATGAACTACAACAATTCTTCATCCTAGTTTGGCAAAAGAATAAACCAGGGAAGGTAGTGCACCCTGGCTGACAAGGGAAATTAGGGATAGTATCAATTCCAAAGAAGAAACATACAAATTAGCCAGAAAAAGCGGCTCACCAGAGGACTGGGAGAAATTCAGAGTCCAGCAGAGGAGGACAAAGGGCTTAATTAGGAAAGGGAAAAAAGATTATGAGAGAAAACTGGCAGGGAACATAAAAACTGACTGTAAAAGCTTTTGTAGATATGTAAAAAGAAAAAGATTGGTTAAGACAAATGTAGGTCCCTTACAGTCAGAAACAGGTGAATTGATCATGGGGAACAAGGACATGGCAGACCAACTGAATAACTACTTTGGTTCTGTCTTCACTAAGGAGGGCATAAATAATTTTCTGGAAATAGTAGGGGACAGAGGGTCTAGTGAGATGGAGGAACTGAGGGAAATACATGTTAGTAGGGAAGTGGTGTTAAGTAAATTGAAGGGATTAAAGGCAGATAAATCCCCAGGGCCAGATGGTCTGCATCCCAGAGTGCTTAAGGAAATAGCCCAAGAAATAGTGGATGCATTAGTGATAATTTTTCAAAACTCGTTAGATTCTGGACTAGTTCCTGAGGATTGGAGGGTGGCTAATGTAACCCCACTTTTTAAAAAAGGAGGGAGAGAGAAACCGGGAAATTATAGACCGGTTAGCCTAACGTCGGTGGTGGGGAAACTGCTGGAGTCAGTTATCAAAGATGTGATAACAGCACATTTGGAAAGCGGTGAAATCATCGGACAAAGTCAGCATGGATTTGTGAAAGTAAAATCATGTCTGACGAATCTCATAGAATTTTTGGAGGATGTAACTAGTAGAGTGGATAGGGGAGAACCAGTGGATGTGGTATATTTGGATTTTCAAAAGGCTTTTGACAAGGTCCCACACAGGAGATTAGTGTGCAAACTTAAAGCACACGGTATTGGGGGTATGGTATTGATGTGGATAGAGAATTGGTTGGTAGACAGGAAGCAAAGAGTGGGAATAAACAGGACCTTTTCAGAATGGCAGGCAGTGACTAGTGGGGTACCGCAAGGCTCAGTGTTGGGACCCCAGTTGTTTACAATATATATTAATGACTTAGACGAGGGAATTAAATGCAGCATCTCCAAGTTTACGGATGGCACGAAGCTGGGCGGCAGTGTAAGCTGTGAGGAGGATGCTAAGAGGATGCAGGGTGACTTGGATAGGTTAGGTGAGTGGGCAAATTCATGGCAGATGCAATTTAATGTGGATAAATGTGAGGTTATCCACTTTGGTGGCAAAAACAGGAAAACAGATTATTATCTGAATGGTGGCCGATTAGGAAAAGGGGAGGTGCAACGAGACTTGGGTGTCATTATGTACCAGTCATTGAATGTGGGCATGCAGGTACAGCAGGCAATGAAAAAGGCAAATGGTATGCTGGCATTTATAGCAAGAGGATTCGAGTACAGGAGCAGGGAGGTTCTACTGCAGTTGTGAGACCACACCTGGAGTATTGTGTGTAGTTCTGGTACCCTAATCTGAGGAAAGACATTCTTGCCATAGAGGGAGTACAAAGAAGGTTCACCAGATTGATTCCTGGGAGTCTCGTACTCTCAGTCGCTTCATGCCACGGAAATCGGCATAAGCACCAGCCTGATGAGCCTGTAAGGCTTGGGACACACTTTAACTAACTAACTCATTGCAACCTATTGAATGGTGAAAGGCCTTGATAGGATGGATGTGGAGATGATGTTTCGTATGGTGGGAAAGTCTAAGACTAGAGGATACAGCCTCAGAATAGAGGGACATCCTTTCAGAATGGAGATGAGGAAGAATTTCTTTGCCAGAGAGTGGTAAATCTATAGATTCACCAGGCAGCAGTGGAGGCGGGAGGAGAAGATGGCGGTGCAACTCAGCTCGCAGAGGCCACTCCGGTGGTGATGTCTGTTATTTGTCAAGTAGGGTGCCGTGCGCAATCCTGATTTGATGGAGACGGACGTGAGAGTATGGAGGAACATCTGGTGAAACTTCTGAAATGCCTGCTTCGCTGCTGCTGCTACCGTGTGGTCCGGAATCTCCAGAGGGGAAGGCCCCAAGTCCTCGGCTTTGCTTGTTGCTCGGCGGCCGGGGTGGGGTCAAAGTGCTCAGCAGAGGATGGTGCTCGGAGAGGCTGTGTCGGAGGCTCGAAGTTTTCAGAAAAACTCAGAATCCGCTGCGCTCGGGTGTTTCTAATGGTGCTGCATCGGCAAGATGGCGGCGCTTGGAGGTTCATGGCAGGGAGAGTTCCTCCCTTCTGCCGCCTGCATGAGATGATGAGTCTCTCGGGACTTTGAGACTTTTTTTTTACCGTGCCCATGGTCTGCTCTTTATCGAATTATGGTATTGCTTTGCATTGTTGTAACTATATGTTATAATTATGTGGTTTTGTCAGTTTTAGTCTTGGTTTGTCCTGTGTTTTCTTGTGATATCTTTCTGGAGGAACGTTATATCATTTTTTAATGCATGGATTTCTAAATGACAATAAACGAAGACTGAGTGTCCTCATAATCTAATCTAATCTAATATTTAAGGCAGAGATTGATTCTTGATTCGTCAGAGCATGAAGGGATGTGGAGAGAAGGCAAGTGATTGGGGATGAGAGAAAGAATGGATCAGTCATGGTAAAATGGCGGAGTAGACTCGATGGGCCAAATGGCCTAATTCTGCTCCTATATCTCATGGTCTTATTGTCTGAAGTTCTCCTCTTTTATTCTTTCAGCCTTCTCCCATCCCCTCCTCTGTTTTCCACTTCTATTCTTTCTGCCTTTCGCCCACCCCTTCCGCTGTCACTAATAATTCCAAACTCTCCCAGACTTTACGAAAGATTATTAATCTGAAATGCTACTTCTATTTCCATTGATGCCACATGGCCTTTTGAATACTTAAAACATTTTCTGTCTTATTTCATTAAACAATTCACTTTGCTTCCAAATAGATCGTGCTACTGGTGGGGGACGCCATTCATTCCATTTCCCAGAATGTTCAATTACCCAAGATTAAGACTAAATACTGGCTGCACATTGTGCAAATAGCTGCACAGACACAAAGCATAGATGATTTTACTGATTTCCTATTGAAATTGCAAATCCATTTCAGCACTTATTTTTGATCTTAGTATGGGCACAGGTCCACATAGCTCCTCTCAACCATCTCCAACGTCTGCATATTTTTCCTCAAGGAGACCAGAACTGCATGCAGTAATCCAAGTGCAGCCTCACCAGTACCATGTACTATTGCAGCATAACCTCCCCTGCTCAATCCTGCTAGTAGTGAACGCTAATATTTCACTTGAGTTCTCCAAAACCTGTTGTACTAGCAAACCAACCTTTTAGTGATTTATGCAACAAACACAAAATGCTGGAGGAACTCAGCAGGCCAGGCAGCGTCTATGAAGAAGAGTAAAAAATTGACGAATCCAGCTGAGACCCTTCATCATGATTGATGAAAAAAGAGAAGTCAGAGCAAGAAGGTGGGAGGAGAGGAGGAAGATATACAATGGTACCATTCAGGACCCCAATCAGTCCTTCCAGATGAGGCGACACTTCACCTGCGAGTCTGTTAGGGTCATCGACTGTATCCAGTGCTCTTAGTGTGACCTCCTGTATATTAGTGAGACCCCACATAGATTGGGAGACCACTTTGCTGAGCAGTGTCCACCCGAAAAAGCAGTATCTCTCAATGACCACCTATCTTAATTCCACTTCCCATTCCCATTGCAACGTCAGTCAATGGCCTCCTCTACTGCCGCGATGAGGCCATACTCAGGTTGGGGGAGCACAACCTTATACTCCTTCTGGGTAGCCTCTAACCCCATGGCATGAACATCGATTTCTCAAACATCCAGAAATGCTTCACCCCTCTCCTTCACCATTCCCCATTCCCATTTCCCTCTCTCATCTTATCTCCTTACCTGCCCACACCTCCCTCCGGTGTTCCTCCCCCTTCCCTTTCTTCCAAGGGTCTTCTCTCCTCTCCTATCAGATTCCCCCTTCTCCAGCCCTTGATCTCTTTCACCAATCAACTTCCCAGCTGTACTTTTTTCCATAGATGCTGTCTGGCCTGCTGAGTTCCTCCAGCATTTTGTGCGTGTAGCTTGAATTTCCAGCATCTGCAGATCTTCTGCTCCTATATCTCATTGTTTTATGGATGGAGGGCTGGTTAAGCAACCAAAGGCAGAAAGTTGGATTAAGTGGGCGTTTCTCTGGTTGGTAATCAGTGGTGAGGGGGCTACTGCTGCTGTTCATTATGATCATTAATGAGTTGGAAGTGGGGACCAAGTGTAGCACATCATAGTTTGCTGATCACACCCAATTGAATTGAAAAGCAAATTATGCAGAGAGATATAGATAGGTCAAGTGAGTGGACAATGGTGGTAAATGCGAGGTCATCTACTTTGGAAGGAAAAATAGAAGATCAGTTTATTAATTAAGTAATAAAGGATTGCAGACTTGAGTACTGTGCATAAATCAAAAAAACATGAGAAAATCTGCAGATGCTGGAAATGTAAGCCACACACACAAAATGCTGGAGGGACTTAGCAGACCAGACAGCATCTATGGAAAAAAGTACAGTTGACATTTCGGGTTGAGACCCTTCTGCAGGACTTTAAAAAAAACAACCACTACAGGCAGCAGAGAGAGAATCCTGGAGTTGTGGAAGTGACTGGATAGTGACATCAGGTACCTCCTCATGGCAGAAAGCGTGGAGAAGCAGTTAATTGAATGTGAGTACATGGGGTCGGGTCCTCAGAGGGTCCAAATCAAGAAGCTTGAAAACAAATCTGGAAGCCGTATGGTACAAGCTGGCACCAAAGGCACTGCCCCAGGAAGGATACATGGCTGTAGAAGTGGGTATGGGTAAGCATGAGGTCAAAGATTTGGAGAGCAGCAGAGATCATAGAGGGGGGGAAATGAGAGAGAATTTCACTAAACTCTCAAAAGGAAGGTTTAAGCTTCTGCAGGGTAGTCATCTGGCCCATCAAGTCTGCTCCACCATTTTATCAAGGCTGATACAATTTTTCTTTCAGCCCCAGTCTCCTGATTTCTCCCCATAGCCCTTCATGCCCTGACCAATTAAGAACCTATCACCCCCTGCTTTAAATATACACAATGACTTGGCCTCCACAGTTGCCTGCAGCAATGAATTCCACAAATTCACCACTCTGACTAAAGAAATTCCTCATCATCTCAGTTCTGAAAGAATGCCCCTCTATTCTAAGGCAGTGTTGTCTGGTCAGAGACTAAACCACCAGAGGAAACATCCTCTCCACATCCACTCTATCCAGGCCTTTCACCACTTGATAGGTCTCCATGAGGTCATCCCTGATTCTTCTGAATTCCAGCGCATACAAACCCAGAGCCATCAAACTTTCTTTATATGACAAACCATTCATTTTTGTGAACCTCCTTTGAAGCCTCTCCAATTTCAGCATATCCTTCCTAAGATAGGGGGCCCAAAGCTGCTTTTATATCCATGAAAATACATTACCCACCATTCTATGCATCCTTATCTTATGGATAAGTCTTCTGGAATTCCAAGTTTACAAAACCCACCAGTTCCCCTCTATCCTCTGTGCCATTATACCCTCAAATAACTCCAATAAGTTTGTCAAACAGGGCCTGTCCTTAATGAATCCATGCCGTGCCTGGCTGGAGACCCATAATCAGTAGTGCACACTGATGCCTTCGCTATCATTGTGGGCGATTTCAACCAGACCAGCTTGGAGAAGTCTCTGAACAACCGCCACCAACATATCACCTTTAGGACCAGAGGAGATGACACAACTGACTGCTATTATACCACCAAGAACACTTATTGGGCCATCCCATGCCCATGCTTTGGAAAGTTCAATCACTTGGCTGCACTTCTCCCACAGACAAGAGACTAAAGATCAGTGGTGAGGACCATGAAAGCATGGTCAAGGGAGGTGGAGGAGCACTTACAGGACAGCTTTGCGTCAGGATACTGGACAATATTCAAGGATTCATCTTCAAAACTGAACGAATATGCCACAGCTGTCACCAAATTCATAAGACCTGTGTGGATGAGGTGTGCCTTCGAGAACATACTGAATATATCCAAACCAAAAGCCCCATGGATTAACCAGGAGATTCGTGGTCTGCAGAGGGC
Source organism: Mobula hypostoma (assembly GCF_963921235.1). Taxonomy (NCBI): domain Eukaryota; kingdom Metazoa; phylum Chordata; class Chondrichthyes; order Myliobatiformes; family Myliobatidae; genus Mobula; species Mobula hypostoma. Next base: position 51,199,989 of record NC_086098.1, on the reverse strand, counting down.
TAGATCTGCAGCATTCACAGTTATACAAGAGGCCCAGGTACGACCTTAGGAAGGCTACTTTAAGAGCAAAAAAATAATGCTGATTGAGGTTAGAGAGTGAATCGAATGGACATCAGCTCTCTGTGTTTGCAGGTAATTTCTTCCAATAAAGCAAAAATTAACATCATGAATAGCTGTGATGCTTTCACTCCCAGATGAGCTCAATGCCTTTTATGCTCATTTAGAAAGGGAGAATAAAGCTACAGTTTTGCGAATCCCTGCAGCATCCCTGACCTTGTGATCTCTGTCTCAGAGGCTGAAGTCAGAATATCTTTCAAGATGGTGAACCCTCGGAAGGTATCAGGCCTTGATGGTTTTACTTGGTAGGATGCTGAAAATCTTGACAACCAACTGGCTGGAGTGTTCAAGGACCTCTTCAACCTCTCACTGCGTAACAGTGTTGCTTTGTATTCACTGGACCTCGCTAAAATGTTGGGAGCACCTTCACCACATTCTGAAGTGATTCATTCTGGTGCCTTGTCTTCTCCAGCACAATTATGGTTGGGCAATAAGTATTCACAACAGCCATTTTTCATCTACAAACATTACAATATACTAAGATTTTGTGAACCATTGTCATTTTTAAACTTTTGAATATTCCTCATATTCACAATAATCAGATACACATCAGCTCTAGCAGGGTTTGCAGACCATGACTTCCTACAAAGTGAAACCTAACATCATGAATGCCTGTGATGCTTCACTCCCTGATGAGCTCAATGCCTTTTATGCTTACTTTGAAAGGGAGAATAAAACTAGACCTTTGCGAATCTCTGCAGCATCCTGTGGTCTTGTGATCTCTGTCTCAGCGACTGATGACATCTTCAATCTCTCAGAGGTTCACACATGCTTCAAAAGGGTGAGAATCATACCAGTGCCCAAGAAGAGAAGGGTGAGCTGCTTCAATGACTATCGCCCAGTGGCACTCACATCTATTGTAATGAAATATTTTGAGAAATTGGTCATGGCTAGAACCAACTTCTGACTAAGAAACGACCTGAACCTGCTGCAATTTGTCTATTGGCACAATAGGTCTACAGTGGATGCAATCTCACTGGCTCTCCACTCAGCCTTGGATGACCCAGGCAATAGTAATACCTACATCAGGCTGCTTACAGCTCAGCGTCCAATACCATCATACCCTCAGTTCTAATCGACAAGCTCTAGAACTTGGGCCTCTGTACCTCCCTCTGCAACTGGATCCATAAGTTCCTCACTGGAAGACCACAGTCAATGCAGATCAGAAATAATATCTCCCCCTTACTGACAATCAACACTGGCACACTCAAGGGTGCCTGCTTAGCCCACTGCTCTACTCTCTCTACAACTCCAACTGTGTGGCTAGGCACAGCTCAAAAACTTTCTATAAATTTGTCATTGACACAACTATTGTCGGCAGAATTTCAGATGGTGATGAAGAGACCTACAGGAAAGGGATAGATCAGCTGGTTGAGTGGCGTTGCAATACAAACTTACAGTCAATGTCAGTAAGACAGTAACTGATTGAGGACTTAAGGAAGGGAAAGTCGAGGGAACACACAGAAGTCTTCATCGAGGAATCAGAAGTGGAAAGCATCAGTAGATTCAAGATTTTGTGTGCCATCATCTCTGAAGATCTATCCAGGGCCTAACACATTAATGCAATTACAACAAAGACACAAGAGCAGCTATTAGGAATTTGAGGAGATTTGGTATGTCATCAAAGTCACTCGCAAATTTCCACAGATGTACCATGGAGAACATTCTAACATATGAATGCCACCAGCAAGGTTTCACAAAATTACTACTTTTACTACTACTTCTTTCAAGTTTTCAAGTATTATTCTACTACTAAGCTGCAGCCTGGAAGCCTGGAGACAGGTCACAAAGCCCAAGATCGACTCCATTTCTTCTCTCCAATTGAGGCATCGAGCTAGGTTTAAGTTGACAAAGACGAGAGCAGAAGACAGGTGGGTGGTAGGTGCCATATGCCAGCATTTTACCAGTCTTCCATTTCTTCTCGCTAGCTGTTGTCAGAGGAAATTACAAGCAGGATAGACAAAGGAGGTGCAGTAGATGTGGTGTATTTGGATTTTCAGAAGGCCTTTGACAAGGTGCCACACATGAGGCTGCATAGCAAGATAAGAGTCCATGGAATTACAGGGAAGTTACTAGCATGGGTGGAACACTGGCTTTTCAGCTGAAAATAGAGAGTGGGAATAAAGGGATCCTGGTTACCAGTGGAGTTCCACACGGGTTGGTATTGGGACCACTGCTTTTGCCGATGTATGTCAATGATTTGGACAATGGGATTAATGGATTTGTGGCTAAATTTGCTGATATTACAAAGGCAGGTGGAAGAGCAGGTAGTGTTAAGGAAACAGAGAGCTTGCAGAGAGACTTAGATAGTTTAGGGGAATGGGCAAAGAAGTGGCAAGTGAAATACAATGTTGAAAAGTGTATGGTCATGCACTTTGGTGGAAGAAATAAACAAACAGACTATTATTTAGATGGGGAGAGAATTCAAAATGCAGAGATGCAAAGGGACTTGGGAGTTCTTGTGCAGGACACCCTAAGGGTTAACCTCCAGGTTGAGTCAGTGGTGAAGAACGTGAATGCAATGTCAGCATTCATTTCTAGAGGTATAGAACTAAGAACAGGGATGTGATGTTGAGGCTCTATAAGACACTCGTGAGACCACAATTGGATTATTGTGTGCAATTTTGGGCTCGTTATTTTAGAGAGGATATACAGGCCGAACTGGGAACTGCGGAATGCCGGATTAGTGAAAATGCCGAATTACAGAAGGATCACATTAAGCAATAGCTAACCACCTCATCATACCTTTAAAATATCATGTAAATCAGTACAAGTTAGATAATAATGAAACAAAAATATCAAATGAGTAGCAAGTGAAATTTTAATAAAGTAATATACTGTACAGGCACAGATAAAATAAAGGGTACAGGTAAATGTACAGGAATTAACTTATACAGAAAAGTTGAGCACTTCCGCTTCTAAAGTGAGACGTTTAATATACCTTCAGGCAAAGTTACATGTTTGCATGTGTGGGGTTGTCAGGATCATCAACATCTTCATCTTGAAAAATGAGTGAAGCATCAGGAACTGGTGCTGAAACTGGCAGAACAGTTTCTTCAAAGATTGTTGATGTTGGTGGCAGCACATCTGGTGAGCAGAAGCAAAAGTCGGAGAAAGGAGATCTTCTAGACTCCACTTTTCATGCGACCACCAGGCAGCCAGGGATTCAGCGCTGGGCTCTTCCCTCTTCACTCGCAGTTACTGAGGGAATCTTCGTTAGTTTCTTTTCCTCCGTTTAGTAATATGTTTAAATTCAGCGGGTCACCACGTCTGATCTGAGATTGTAGGCAGAAGAGAATGGAGCGCCAGCCGGGCGGCACCAGAGGGCAGAGCGCAACTGTCGGCAGGCGGACCAACCCAGCGCGTGCCAACTCCCCCGCTGCTGGTGGGCGAGACGGGCGAGTGCCAGGCAGCCATGCCTCACGCAAATGATATTAATAAATGCAGGAAAGCGCAGGAATCGCCTTCTGTGCTTACAAGAGCACACCAACACGTGAACAGATCTAGCACAACCAAAGCAATGCGCAGCAGATTGGTACGGTGGCCCATGAAATTTGATATTACAGTTGCGCAGAAAATTTGAAATCAGTGCCGGATTATCGAAGGAACCGGATTACAGGTAGTCAGATTAGTGAAGATTGACATTGGAAAAGGCCCAGAGAAAATTCACAAGACTGACTCCAGGAATGAAAGGGTACCATATGAGGAACGTCTGGCAGCGCTTGGGCTGTATTCCCTGGAGTTCGTAAGAATGAAGGGGATCTCAGAAATATTCTGAATGTTAAAAGGCCTGAAGAGATTAGATATGGCAAAGTTATTTCCCATGGTAGGGGATTCTAGGACAAGAGGGCACGACTTCAGGATTGAAGGACGTCTATTTAGAACAGAGATGCGGAGAAATTGCTTTTGTCAGAGGGTGAAATAAGTGAAATTTGTTGCCACGAGCAACTGTGAAGGCCAGGTCACTGGGTGCATTTAAGGCAGAGATAGATAGGTTCTTGATTAGCCAAGGCAATCAAAGGGTATGGGGAGAAGGCAGGGGAGTAGGGATGACTGGAAGAATTGGATCAGCCCATGATTGAATGGCAGAGCAGACTCAATGGGCTGAATGGCCTACTTCTGCTCCTATATCTTATGGTCTTACAGAAACTGCAGGATTCTTGGATTCCACATTGCAAGGATTGATCAACAAGGTTCATCGCTGAGGGCTTGATCTGGGGACCTTGAGGTTCATGTTACATGTGTTAATGGATTCTGTTTACTTTTACTTTGCTGTTTTTGAGAAGTTTCATTGGGGTGCCTGGATAGGACTGAGGCAGTTTGGTGAAGACTGGTTAGTGGTACTGGACTGAACTAAAGTGAATACTCCTGAACTCCTGGTTTGATGTTGATATTCTATGAGTCGTTTGCTTGCATTTTGCCATTTGCACAATTTGTTCTTTTCTTCGCACGTTGCATATTTGATTTTTTTCTAAGAATGAGTTCCATGGTGTTTCTTTGTTTTGTGGCTACCTGCGGAGGACATATCTCTGTGTTGTATTCTGCATACGTACTTTGATAATACGTGTACTTTGAACTTTGAAGGGGCTGCTGCACAGATTTGGAAAAAACTATAGAAAGTTGTAAACTCAAACAGCTCCATCATGGGTACTAGCATCCCCAGCATTAAGGACACCTTCATAAGGAAATGCCTCAAAAAGTTGGCATTCATCGTTGTTCCCCATCACCCACAGCTTGCCCTCTTCTCGTTGCTACCATCAAGGTGGTGGTACAGGAGCCAGAAGAGACATACTGAAATGTTTCAGGAACAGCTTCTTCTCCTCTGCCATCAGATTTCCCTCCGGTTCGGCTAGCAGCTTAATCTTGGGGGAGACAGCCTCCGGCCCAGCCAAACTTGAGAAATCTTGTTTGGTTGGATGCTGTGTGATGTGTTCCCCTGTAACAAATCAGTACCATGAAATAACAAACAGTACAAAATATGCAATTAAACCATTGAGCTTTATAATTCTTAGTACAGGGTTGGAAAGAAAACCAGAAAGAAAAAGGGCCATTCTCATGAAACAGGGTAACGCGCAATGTTGGGGCTCACGGTTTTCCCATCTGCTTGTTCTCCATCAATTTCCCCTGGCGCCATTGACTCCCAACCCCATTCCAAGTCCACTCCGTCCTGCAGTCTACGACTTCCCCGTTCTGGCATCTTTTCTCTCCATCTTCTACCGAACAAAAGCCCACAAAACCTTTGCACACAAGAAAGAAAAACATGTCTCCTCATTGGCCAGCGAACATTACAAAGCCCGTTATCACTAGTCATAACCCAAACACTTGTCGTCGTGGTGGCTATCCCTCGAGGTCGAGGATGATGGTCTTCGTTCTGTTGATCTACTTATGGGCTCTCAAGTGAATTACGAGTCCAATCTTGGCTTTGAAAGTTCTTCCACATTCAGGACAGGGAGTTCCAGATGGCAGATCGGGCTTTGGTTGTTGCTGCCTCTTTCCATTTTCTTCTGTTTTCTTCTAATTCTGCACATCTGTTGGCTTCGAAAGTTGCTGTTGCTTCTCGGATGATGGCTTGTCAGAGTTTCCTGTCCTTGGCATTGGTTTCCCAATTGTTAATGTCGATGTTACATTTCTTCACGTTGGCTTTTAAGACGTCTTTGAATCTCTTCTGTTGTCCACTTCTTTTACGTTTGCCTTCTTTAAGCTGGGAGTAGAAGATTTGTTTTGGCAGACGTTCGTCTTTCATCCAAACAACAGGACCGCTCCATCTTAGTTGGTTCTTGATGACATAGGCTTCAATGCTTGTTGTTTTTGCTTCATTTAGCACACTGACATTGGTTCTTCTATCTTCCCAGCTGATATTTAAGATCTTTACAGAGAAACCATTACATTAGAGGGAAACCTTTCCCAGGTCATTATATGTAGTTGGCAGAACTTCAGATGATGATGAGGAGCCGTACAGGAATAAGGTAGATCAGCTGGTTGAGTGGTATTGCAGCAACAACCTCGTACTCAACATCAGTAAGATTAAGAAATTGATTGTGGACTTCAAGAGGGGGATGTCAAGGGAACACACACCAGTCCTCATTGAAACATCAGAAGTGGAAAGGGTGAGAAGTTAAGTTCCTGTGGGTCAACATCTCTGAGGATCTATCCTGGGCTCAACATATTGATGCAGTTACAAAGAAGGCACGACAGCAGCTATATTTCATTAGGAGTTTGAGAAGAATTGAGATGTCATCAAAGACACTCACAAATTTCTACAGACGTTCCATGTAGAGTATCCTGGTACGGAGGGATCACTGCACAGGACTGGAAAGAGCTGAAGAAAGTTGTGAACTCAGTCAGCTCAATCATGGGCACTAGCCTCCCCAGCATCCAGGATACCTTCAAGAGGTGATGCCTCAAAAAGGCAGCATCCATTATTAAGAACCCCCACCACCCAGGACATGTCCTCTTCTCATTGCGACTGCCAAGGTGGTGGTACAAAAGCCATACACTCAACATTTCAAGAACAGCTTCTTCCCCTCTGCCATCAGAGTTCTGAATGGACAATCAATCTATGAAAGCTAACTCAGTACTTTTCCCTTTACTTTTCACACTACCTTTTAATAAACGTAATGTAATAAATAATTTTTATTTTTATTTATTACAATGCACTGCTGCCACAAAACAACAGATTTCATGACATATGCCAGTGATTTTAATCTATCTTCCCTTTCCTTATTGATTGCTTATTGATTCTTTTCTGTTTTTTAAAATTTTTCCCAATCTTCCGGTTTCCCACTACTCTTGGCAACTTTGCATTCACAAGCTTTTAGTTTGATGCCTTCTTTTATTTTCTTAGTTATCAAAGACTCTTTTTCCTGCCCTCCTGTGCAACAGGGCCACCCATGGTGCCATGAATCTGGCTACTACTGCCTGCCCCTGATGAGCCATTTCCACCAACCTCTTTTATATATTTTGGAAGGAAATGACCACAGGCATCTCTTGTTCTACCTTCCTGCTATTGCTATGCCTGTTGTACATAACATACAATATCCTAGTTACTAAAAATGGATTTACATATTTGTTAAACATTGTAAACAGCATGAGTTACCTAGAAACTCTAGCTCTTATTTTTCCTTATTTCATATTATCAGAAAAAACGACACAAGCGTGTTGCGTGCTATAATCATTTGCGGAGAGAGCTTAGTTTATTAAAAACATTCTCAATGTAATGGGCAAAATTACCAGCATTTGGCCAAGGTACAGAGCACCACTACAAGAAGTAGTAGTCCATTTGACCTTCCAAGCCTTATCCACCATACACCAAGTCTAGTACCTCATTCATTTTCATGATAATTCCAATATTTTTTGATAACTTAAATTTGTCAATCTTAGTCTTGAATATGAGGTGTTGCTCCCCCAACCTGAGTTTAGCCTCATCATGGCAGTAGGAGGAGGCCATGTACAGCCTTTTGATACTTTGTTGATCCTCTGGGAATCTTATACATTTCCATGAAATTGCTTCCCTTACTGTAAACTCCAGCCCTGCACTCACATACATCAAGAACTCACTTACGTTAATCTCATGTCATAGGGCGGCACATTGGTGTAGAGGTTAGCACAATACTCTGCAGTACAGGCAACCTGGGTTCAATTCCCACTACTGCAAACTGTAATGTGTTTGTACATTCTCCCTGTGACCGAGTGGGTTTCCTCCGGGTGCTCTAGTTTCCTCCCACCATGCAAAGAAGTACCGGTTAGTAGGTTAGTTGGTCATTGTAAGTTGTCCTATGATTAGGCTACAATTAAATTGGGGATTACTGGGCAGCATGGCTCGAATGACTGGAAGGGCCTATTTTGTGCTGTAGCTCAATCAATCTTCTCCAACATATCCATATCGAATTATGGGTAATAGAGGCAATACTCTAAATGGAATGTGCAGCATGCACTAGGTAGGATTATCTACCCATTCATGATAATGATTTGGTTCCCCAAGACACTTGTTAGTCGAATATACTTATAGAGAATTTTGTTTTCATTTAATCTTTTCACATGGACAGTGCTGGGAAGTACAGGTTTATTTCACATTGTATGTTCATATGTTCCTAGCTTCCTGTAAAAGGCACGATGGAATTTCACCCAGTATTATTTAATCACTGTAAGCAACACTCTTGGTTATAGTTGCAAGTTTCATTTTGGACATCTGAGCACATAATTTATGCATGCTGAGGGAACGGCGCACCGACCTGATGAGATTATTGAGCAGACTAATGAATTCCGAGCAGAAGCCAGGATTGAATGGTGCACAATCAGATGATCAATTTCATATCCATGCAGGAATAATCAATTAATTTACTTAAAATTACTGAAAGCTTTCAAATACAAATGAAACTTGTAAATAAAGTTTGAAGTTATACAGTATTGAAGAACTTAAAACGAGATTAAACCTGAATGCTGTCTCATGTTGACCCTTCCCACCAACCCCAGATTCAAGTTGACACAAACTTGCTGGGTTGTCTGACTTATATTCTTTCCAGAGAATTAAGCTTGAGGTTATCATTGTGGAGTTTAGAATTATAATCCCCATTTATTCCTGAACCAGTACGAATTGATCTTAAACCTGAATTAAGTAATTGGACTGTTTCATCAACCAATAGACAACAGACAATAGGTACAGGAGTAGGCCAATCGGCCCTTCGAGCCAGCACCGCCATTCACTGTAATCATGGCTGACCATCCACAATCAGTATCCAGTTCCTGCCTTATCCCCATAACCTTTGATTCCGCTATCTTAAGAGCTCTATCCATCTCTTTCTTGAAAGCATCCAGAGACTTGACCTCCACAGCCTTCTGGGGCAGAGCATTCCATATACCCACCACTCTCTGGGTGAAAAAGTTTTTCCTCAACTTCGTTCTAAATGGCCTACCCCCTATTCTTAAACTGTGGCCTCTGGTTCTGGACTCACCCATCAGCGGGAACATGCTTCCTGCCTCCAGCGTGTCCAATCCCTTAATAATCTTATATGTTTCAATAAGATCCTCTCTCAGCCTTCTAAATTATAGTCATAGTCATACTTTATTGATCCCGGGGGAAATTGGTTTTCCTTACAGTTGCACCATAAATAATAATTAGTAATAGAAATAGTAATAGTAATACTACTATTAGTAAATAGTAATAGTCATGGAAATAATAAATAGTAATAGAATAATAATAATAGAAAAATAGTAATAAATAGTTAAATAGTAATATGTAAATTATGCCAGTATATTATGAAATAAGTTCAGGACCAGCCTATCGGCTCAGGGTGTCTGACCCTCCAAGGGAGGAGTTGTAGTTTGATGACCACAGACAGGAATGACTTCCTATGACGCTCAGTGCTGCATCTCAGTGGAATGAGTCTCTGGCTGAATGTACTCCTGTGCCCACCCAGTACATTATGTAGTGGATGGGAGACATTGACCAAGATGGCATGCAACTTAGACAGCATCCTCTTTTCCGACACCACCGTCAGAGAGTCCAGTTCCATCCCCACAACATCACTGGCCTTACGAATGAGTCTGTTGATTCTGTTGGTGTCTGCTACCCTCAGCCTGCTGCCCCAGCACACAACAGCAAACATGATCGCACTGGCCACCACAGACTTGTAGAACATCCTCAGCATCGTCCGACAGATGTTAAAGGACCTCAGTCTCCTCAGGAAATAGAGACGGCTCTAACCCTTCTTGTAGACAGCCTCAGTGTTCTTAGACCAGTCCAGTTTATTGTCAATTCGTATCCCCAGGTATTTGTAATCCTCCACCATGTCCACACTGACCCCCTGGATGGAAACAGGGGTCGCCGGTACCTTAGCTCTCCTCAGGTCTACCACCAGCTCCTTAGTCTTTTTCATATTAAGCTGCAGATAATTCTGCTCACACCATGTGACAAAGTTTCCTACCGTAGCCCTGTACTCAGCCTCATCTCCCTTGCTAATGCATCCAACTATGGCAGAGTCATCTGAAAACTTCTGAAGATGACAAGACTCTGTGCAGTAGTTGAAGTCCGAGGTGTAAATGGTGAAGAGAAAGGGAGACAAGACAGCCCCCTATGGAGCCCCAGTGCTGCTGATCACTCTGTCGGACACACAGTGTTTCAAACACACGTACTGTGGTCTGCCAGTCAGGTAATCAAGAATCCATGACACCAGGGAAGCATCCACCTGCATTGCTCTCAGCTTCTCCCCCAGCAGAGCAGGGCGGATGGTGTTGAATGCACTGGAGAAGTCAAAAAACATGACCCTTACAGTTCTCGCTGGCTTGTCCAGGTGGGCGTAGACACGGTTCAGCAGGTAGACGATAGCATCCTCAACTTCTAGTTGGGGCTGGTAGGCGAACTGGAGGGGATCTAAGTGTGGCCTGACCATAGGCTGGAGCAGCTCCAGAACAAGTCTCTCCAGGGTCTTCATGATGTGGGAGGTCAATGTCACCGGTTTGTAGTCATTGAGGCCGCTGGGGCGTCGCGTCTTCGGCACAGGGACGAGGCAGGACATCTTCCACAGTACAGGAACCCTCCGGAGCCTCAGGCTCAGGTTGAATATATGGCGAAGTACTCCACATAGCTGAGGGGCACAGGCTTTGAGCACCCTGGTACTGACACCATCCGGTCCTGCAGCCTTGCTTGGGTTGAGACGTTTCAGCTGTCTTCTCACCTGTTCAGCCGTGAAGCCCACCGTGGTGGTTTCGTGTGGGGGAGGGGTATAGTCATGAGAGCAGGGTGGGGGACTGTGAGGAGGGGTAGGAGGGGAGAGTGAAATGTGTGTTGGTTGGGGGCCGACAACAGATAGCTCATGTGGGGGATGGGCAGGGGTCACAATGTCAAATCTGTTAAAGAACAGGTTAAGTTCGTTGGCCCTGTCCACACTGCCTTCAGCAACTCTGTTGATCAGCAACCCAGTGATGGTCCTCATCCCCCTCCAGACCTCACTCATGTTGTTCTGCTGGAGTTTGTACTCAAGCTTCCTCCTGGACCTGTCTTTAGCCTCCCTGATCCTGGCTTTCAGGTCCCTCTGTATTGCCCTCAGCTCCTCCCTATTTCCATCTCTAAACGCCCTCTTTTTAGCGTCCAGGATGTCCTTAATGTCCTTTGTCACCCATGGCTTGTTATTTGAATAACAAAGGACAGTTCTTGTCAGAACATTGCAGTCCACACAGAAGTTGGTGTAATCAGTGATACACTCTGTGAGCCCATCAATATCCTCTCCATGTGGCTCACAGAGTGCCTGCCAGTCTGTCACCTCAAAACAACCCTGGACCGCCTCATAAGCCTCCTCCAACCATTTCCTCACTGTCCTCCAGGTTGCAGGTTTACTCTTCACCAGAGACACGTAGCAGGGTTTTAGATGCACCAGGTTGTGATCTGACCTTCCCAGTGGCAGGAGGGGAGAGGAGCTGTATGCATCCTTAACGTTAGCATACATCAAATCCAGAGTCCTCTCCCCTCTGGTTGTACAGCTCACATACTGCATCAAGTTGGGCAGAGTATATTTAGTATATTTAGCATATACTAAATTCCAGAGTATACAAGCCCAGTCGCTCCAATCTTTCAACATATGACAGTCCTGCCATCCCAGGAATTAACCTTGTGAACCTACGCTGCACTCCCTCAATAGCAAGAATGTCCTTCCTCAAATTTGAGGCCAAAACTGCACACAGTACTCCAGGTGTGGTCTCACCAGGGCCCTGTACAGCTGCAGAAGGACCTCTTTGCTCTTATACTCAATTCCCCTTGTTATGAAGGCCAGCATGCCATTGGCTTTCTTCACTGCCTGCTGTACTTGCATGCTTGCTTTCAGTGACTGATGTACAAGAACACCTAGATCTCGTTGTGCTTCCCCTTTTCCTAACTTGACTCCATTTAGATAATAATCTAATATACAGTAATAATAATAATAATATAATAATCTGCCTTCCCATTTTAACCACCAAAGTGGATAACCTCACATTTATCATTTTCACAAGGAACATCAGCACAGGTACGTAGACAGAGGAAGAGAAATTGAAACGACTTTTTAAATTACTCAAAGTTAAAAATTGCAATTTACTAAAGATGAAAGTAATTTAATTAGTTATATTCATTTAAAATATTTAAGCCTTACATTTTTTTTTAACTAGCAGGAATGGGGAATAGACAACAGTTTAGAAAGGAAACACAAGAGACTGCTGATGCTGAAATCTGGAGCAAATAGCAAACTGTTGGAGGAACAGCATCTGTGGAGATAAAGGATAAGAGCAAAGCTTCAAATTGTGCCTGAGTAATCTATAAATCTGATGATATGAACAGTAAATGCTCCAGGTTCAAGAAACCTGCACGCACTGTTCATCTTTCTCTCTCTTAATACACCTAACCTACTGGGTCTCCTATGCCTTCCCCCAAATGTTCCATCTGACCATCATCTCTTCCTTATCTGGCTCTACTTATCAGGATGTGATGCTGAGGCTTTATAAGGCACTGGTGAGGCTTCACCTTGAGTACTGTGAACAATTTTGGGTTCTTTATCTTAGAAAAGATGTGCTGGGATTGGAGAGGATTCAGAGGAGGTTCACAAGATGACTCCAGGAATGAAAGGCTTATCACATGAGGAACATTTGATGGTTCTGGAGCCTGTACTCGCTGGAATTTAGAAGGATGAGGGGAGATCTCATTGAAACCTTTGGAATTTTAAAAGATAGAGTAGATGCAGAAGGGATGTTTCCCATGCTAGGGGAGTCTAGGACAAGAGGGCACAGCCTCAGTATAGAGGGGTGTTCATTTAAAAGGGAGTGGTGGAGAAATTTCTTTATCCAGAGGGCAATGATTTTGTGGATTTTGTTACCACAGGCAGCTGTGAAGGCCAGGTCGTTGGGTATATTTAAGGCTGAGATTGATAGGTTCTTGATTGGTCACAGCATCACAGGTTACAGGCAGAAGGCCAGGGAGCAGGACTGAGGAGGGGGAAAAGAAGTATCAGCCATGATTGAATGGCAGAGCAGACTTGATGGGCCAAATGACCCAATTTTGCTCCTCTGTCTTATGACCTTCCTTCTTCATCAGATTTCAGCGGCTGCAGTTTTTGGTGTTTCCTCTTCTAATCTTTTAGCTTGTTATTACCTCCATCACCTGCCTCCATCTGCACCTTTTTCCCACACCCTCTCCTTATGATCCTAGCTATCTCCAAATTCTTTCCTTCCTCTCCCTTCCCCCACCTGGCTCCATCTGCCCACCATCTCTCTCCTCACCTGGTTCTATCTACTGCCTGCCAGCCCCCTGCTCACCACTCCAAACTGGCCACTTCCCCTCTATACCCTGAGCCCCAGTGCAGGCCTCAACCCAAAACATCAAACATCCCTTTCGAACATGCATCTGTTTCATTTTTTCTGAATGTAGTCTATCATACTGTTGAGGAACAGTAAAGCAATGTTATTATATTACGTTATAACACAAGTAGTGACTAGGCAAATTAATTCTTTGCCAAGGTTAGGTAGTTCTTACAATCATTTCAAGTAATCAGAGTGGTATCCTTATTGTTCTCCATCTAGTTCGATTCTAATGAATAGCAATAGACCCTTTCAGCATCCTATTGTCAGGTAACAGCTGCCACAGTGTGATCAACATCAATGAGTGCAAAATCACAGGCTTATTCCAAAACACTGATGGAAACTGAAAGGTTTTTGTATATCAGGCTGGTAATGAAATTATTAATCTGGATTTTATTCATTACAATCTGTACTGTTTACATTCCCCATTTCCCCATTCTTCTCTGGTTTGGATCCATGAAGCTGAATTTGATGGCTGCTGAATCCTGGTTCTGGTTGGCCACACTAATGGGTCAGAAAATGCAATGCCACCTTCCTTCCCTCAACCCCTCCCCGCCCCCTAGCCATCCGCACTGTTTTGACATTAAACAGAGCCACAGGGAGACATTTGCCATCTTTCAAAGCTGTCAAGATTTTGGAAAGTTAATTTCCCCAATTAAAAATAGCATTCAATTACAGATTTAATTAATTATTAAAAAATTACACTGGAATACACTTAAAACACTCACTTGGATTTAAAAAAATCATATTCTTACTCCTGTAAAATCGTTATGTAAATCAATGGCTTCTTAGAACTTGGTATAGAATCTTGACCAAACTCCACATCTTTAGTGCAGGGAAATCTTAGCAAGTTCATGAATTGCTGTGGGCGTACTAACAGATTCACCATTTGGAATCTGTCAGCAAATCCAGACTTGGCGCATAATTAGTGAAATGTCAAAGTTCCAAACTGACTGCAGATCTAAATATTCATTTTTTTTTCAGCAAGCATGGCCCAGTTCTAACAATCAGACAGGAACTAAGTGATTAATTGCAAGACATCTCCTTTATTACCTGTCAATTCAGAAGACATTCATAAAGCTGGACAATATCATAGGTGTGGATCTACCGTTCTTGAAAATAAAATGCTTCATAGAAACAAAAATATATCCAAGGTAATATATAGCACAACCAATATTTTATACTTCACATTAATGTGCTAATTGTAGGAGAATCCGATATTTATATAACTTCATCTGGAAGTCTTGGAATGAGCGAAGGATATTTTTGTTCTTTAATGCCTGGGTGTTAATCTGACAGTTGACAGAACTGACCTGGTGGAACACTTTTGATTTTTTATAACACTGGATCTTTAGATTGGAGCCTGATTAGGAAATAAAATTTAAAACTGATGAACTCCCAGCCAATTTATACACGAAGGCAGAAATACGAAATGTTCATTTTGCGGAAAGGGAACAGTTTGGCATGTTAGTCTAAAAGAAATTGACATTCCCAAGAAAAGTGAGATCTCCATTTGGTACCAAAATACCAGAAGCCAATAAGTATTGAAATACTTTCAATATAGAGAAAGTATATGATATAACATGTATATTACCATCCCTACTCTCTATTCCAGTATCTGACATCAGAGTTGCAGAATATTTTAGTTTGTGTGACTAAGGTACTTGTGTAATTTCCACATTTAATGATAACAATTTACAATATTTTCTCTCTATCATCCTTGTTTAGTTTCCTTTCAAGGAACAAATGCAGACATCCCACCACTCCCGGAAGTTCCAGGAGTCTCCCACATATTAGTAGCAGCTCCCTGATGCCCGCAAATTACAGATGTATATACAATGTCCCGGAAATCAATTTTTTTGAGAGAGAGAGCACGAGAGAGACCGAGCACGAGGGCGACCACGAGAGACAGCGAGCAAGCGTGCCATAGCAGA
Source organism: Mobula hypostoma (assembly GCF_963921235.1). Classification (NCBI taxonomy): domain Eukaryota; kingdom Metazoa; phylum Chordata; class Chondrichthyes; order Myliobatiformes; family Myliobatidae; genus Mobula; species Mobula hypostoma. The sequence goes on along the minus strand of NC_086098.1, from coordinate 51,184,621 downwards.
GTGTTCTAAAAAAAGAAAATATAAAACGTACGTCACCCCAGACTACACTAAAGTGTACCCCTGCCTGATAGGGGTCAAAAATAATGACAGTGTTGTTCGCTGCACTGTTGCAACAGTGACTTTTCTATTGCCCATTGTGGGTTAAGACTGTAAAAGACATGTTGAGGTGAGTTTAACAGGTGTCATTCGTTTATTAGCATAGCTAACATTATTTAAACTAGCTGGCTAGCTGCTAAGGAACTACTCTATTGCAGACATCCCACTTCTCCCGGAAGTTCCGGGAGTCTCCCGCAAACTGATTGTGCTACCTCCCTGAAATGAGTTTTTGCAGGGTGGGATGTCTGCAAATGCACAAGGAAGTTGTCCTTCATTGTAAGGAAATAATCCTGTTTGCACACAAATACTCATGCTGAAAACAATTACCCAACATGAATAATAACTGGTACTGGACTGAAAAGTGCCACTTCAGGAAATGATCAGGGTTTTAGTGTAAAGATGGTTTAATCATTGTAGGAATTCAGAAAAGAGTAAAAGAATGAAACCTTTTCCAATGACAAATCTCAAATTTCAGCAGTAAACAGAACTTAAAATGTCTCTCCAGTAGAAAATCTGGAGGGTTACTAATTATTAAGCACTTCTAATTCTTTGTATGTCCAACTTCAGCTAAAAGAATAAAGTGTTGTTGAGGCAACCCTTAATATGCATTTCTTTTCATTGCAAAGTAACATTTCAGGCAACATGCAGATGAATTGATAAATGATTTAAGAAAAAAAATGTGCATAACCATATAATCAGCAGTTAGAGAGTCACAATTATAAACTATTTTCATATATTAAACTTACTGCCAGTTAAGAGTCTTCAGAGTTCTCATCTTGGTGAAAAGTAATTTCCTATGTGTATTTCTTCTCCATTTTTGGTCTTTTTCACTTTCTCAACTCTGTCTCCTTCCTCCTTTCTCATTTCTTCTTTTATCAACATTATGTAGTCCATTGCTTCTCTAAATGGTCAGTTTTAGTTTTTCCGAGCTCTAAACATTGATACATTGATGTATATCACTGTGATACACATTTTTGCACTTTTTTGGTATAAAATGAAGTGCCGCTGAATCTCTTCTGTAGTTGCAGTGCTACTGAGACCCATCGCATTATCACCTAAGTTAATATTATTTCCTAGAAGCCTAAAAATTATGAAGAAGTACCTTGCTTTCCATCTGTTTATCACCAACAGACATAAAATCTATAAAATGTCTTATTAAGTCGCTATTTTTGATTTGTATGCTCTTTGGTTCTCTTTTATGTGTCTTGGAGGCAATATAATAAACCTTCTTTATGAATTTTTAGCCTGTTTGTAATCTCAGTAGGATCATCGTTTGTTGAGACTCTGGCAGCATCTTCCAGGCAGAGACTGATGAAATGAAAACGGCCCTCAGTCTCTAGGAGAACCATCCTTTTTGATCACTAAACTTATCTCCACTAAAGGATTATACTTAAACTATTTTTATTCCCCCCTCCCACACCCTGAGGCACAGCAAGCAGAAACCTTGCTATTTCTTTAACATTTTGTCCGTTTTCTTTTTATGAGGCTAAGTTTCTAGCCAACCATTTAGGGAAGTGTACAATGAACTGGCCAGATTCAACTCAGGACCACTTGCCACACCACCACCGGCCGGCATTATTGTTACTTGAATGGGTGTAAACTAGAGTCATGTGGGAAACACAGAACAACAACTCAGCAGATGGAGGAATTGAGGGGAAAGTAGAAGTAAACCTAATAGAAAAAATAGTTACAGAGACTTGGCTGTGAGAGTAGAAACTTAATGTTCTTGGTCGGGGGTTCCCAACCAGTGGTCCATAGACCCCTCAGTTAATGGTAGGAGTCCATGGCATAAAAAATGGTTCAGACTCCCTGTTCTAGGGTATTGATGTTTCAGGCATGATTGAGGTGGAGGCAGAGGAGATGCATTACCAATCAGGAAGAATGTGACAGCTGCAGTACCTTGGGGGGGGGGGGAGAGGAGCATATTCACTCAGGAAAAAAGGGTAGAGCTCAAAAATGAGATGAGCGCAATCACTCTGATGAGCATATACTATTGGCCTCCCGATTGCCAATAGGTGAAAATGATGTAAAACCAATAGGGTTGTTGTAGTGGGAGACTTTGGAAACTTCCCCAAGGACTTTCTGAGTACAAGAGGCTTTAATGGGGCAAAATTTGTTAGGTGCACCAAGAGGGTTCTCTAAACATTACACAGGTAGTCCAAATAAAGGGAAGGCCACACTGGTTTTGAGAAATAGCCTGGCCAGGTGATATGCATTTCAGTGGAAGTGCATTTTGGGAATAGTGATCATAACTGCATAAGTTTTCTAAGAGCTTGGATAAGGATAAAACTGATCCTCAGGTGAAATTGCTAAATTGACAGAAGGCAAGTTACAACTTAGTTAGGCAGTATCACAGAAGAGTAGTTGGGAGCAGCCGTTATTGGGAAAGCTTACGTCGGGCTCATTGAAATTGCTTAAAGAACAGCCAATCAGAATTCAGACTGGTATGTTACAGTAAAGACGAAAGACAAGGATGGCAAGGTTTGAGAACCTGGAATGCTGAGATATATTGAATATTTAGCCAAAAAGAGAAGGGGTTGAGTGTAAGGTTCAGTAAATTGAAATCAGATAGTACATAAGGGAATATAAAGAAAGCACAGAAATCTAGCAGGGAGTAAGAAGATCAAAAGGGGTCATGAAGTATCCTTGGCAAGTAGGATTAAGGAAAATCCAAAGGCACTGTATACATGAATAAAACAAGAGGGCAAACGGGGAGAGTAAGAGCAGTTAAAGACAAAGGAAGCAGTTTATGTCTGGACTCAGAGGCTTTAAGCAAAGTACAAAATGTGTAATTCACAGCAGTATTCACCAAGGAGATAGATATGAAATTGAGATCAGTGTGCAGTATGTAATAGTCTAGGGCATGTTGAGATCAAAAATGAAGTGGTGTTGGGTCTACTGAAATGGATTAAGATGGGTAAATTCCTCATGGGATCTATCCTTGTTTGCTGATAGTCAAGTGAGGAGATTGGTGGGGTCAAGATGAAGATTGGTGGGGTCAAGATGAAGATTGTTGTATCTATTCGAGGCACAGCTGAGGTCCCACAGAACTGGAGAGTAGCAATGTGGTTTCCTGTAGTAACATAGGTGAATGGAGTAGCAAAGAAGGTGCATAACATGCTTGTCTTCATTAGGCGGGCTACTAAGTGTAATGGTCAGAGGTCACATTGCAGCCATATAAAACTACCGTACACATTTGGAATATTGTGCGCCTTTCTGGCTGCTCAAATACAGAAAAGATTTGAAGGCTTTGGAAAGGATGCAAAAGAGGTTCACCAGAACGCTGCTAGGATTACAGAATCATAAGGAGAGGTTGGATAAAGTTTGATATTTTTTGTGGTGTATTGGAGGCTGAAAGAAGACAAGGTGTATAAAATTGCGAAATGTGAAGGTGAAAGGGGAAAAATTAAAGATGATGTTTTTAAAGATGCGCTGTCGCAGGGCAGCAGAAACAGGTTGAACAGCAGCATTTAGTCAGATACATGAACATCCAGTGGAGGGAGAAATACAGATCACATGCAGCTAGACAGGTTTAGCTTAATTTGACTGAACCTTTGGAATTCTTGAAACCAGTTTATTAAAACATCGTTAGGTAGGACAAATGCTAATTAGTTGCTAAGATGAACAGAAGCAAAATGCATGCAAAGATGAGTGGGTGGGGTTGATGTGGAGAAAGCACATTAAGATTTTATCAAATTTACAGATGTACCATCTTAAAACAAATACTGGAAAGTATGGAACAAAATATAGAGAACTTTAAAATGCACCCCTAAATCATGGCACTATCGGTTAAGAGGTGACAAACACAAATGTCAGCTTCCAGAATTTAGGCAGAAACTTAAATTTGTGTAAAATTCAAATCCTCTATTTCCACTAAAATTTGCACCACCCTTCCCTCTCCTAGACAGTAACATCATATCAAATTGTTGGAATGTTGGTATTTTGGTTTTTAGTTACTGATGCTTCTGTCATCAAATAATATAATTTGTTTCATTAATAGCAGTACCAATTTTGACTTTAGCTTAATAATTAGGAGAAACTTCAAGCATATTTTGTAAAAATCCTCTATTTGCATTAACACAATGATGCACCTTATGATACTCCACATACATGTAGTTCAGAGTGGGTTAGTGTCTTATTTAAAATGAAGCTTCACAATAATATGGGGAAAACAGTACACATATTTGCATAATTGCAACTTGATTTCCAGGTAGACTCTCATGTCTGACTTCCAGTTGTGAAAATTCCTAAGCATTTTTTGTTTTATTCACCAGACTGTGAAAGTCAGCTTAAAACAAGCAAAGATCACCATAAACCCCAAAAAAATCCAGAGATTTTACTAACTGTAATCAATATAAAAATGCCAATTTATGATTAATGTAGATTATATAATGTATCCCAACCTTAGAAGCTGTTGTTGTAGAGGAAGCAGAGCTGGACATTAAGCCTGTCATCATCTCGTTGCTCGCTGTGGTGGAGACAGGTGTGACTGGAGTTAAGAGGTGGGAAGGGACCATCGGCAGTGGCAGAAGACCAGGTCGGTTCGAGATGCTGTTACTGTTGGCAATGCCACTGGTGCAGTTGGTGTTGTTTACATTGTTACAACTGTTGATTCGTTCTTGCCAGTCCCAGCCGCTGCGATAATCCCTCTCATACCGGCTGTGATGCCGTGACATCTCCAAAGTATACTTGTATCCTTTTAAGTCAGTAGGATCTGGAATTTAAAATGGACAGTGGTGTCATTAACATAAAAAGTTAATGTTTGCTTACAAATAAGATTGCTATTGATACAGTTTACTAATTTGTAAGTGACAAAATCAGGTTAATTGCAGCATATCGAATTCCATGTAAACACACTACGTGAACAAAACTCTTATTTTGATCACCACTCTTTTTAGTGTGATTGCATTTCAAATCACAGGTTAGTTTCAATGCATTTTCCACTGCGCTGAGCACAAATACAAAATAAAGCATCTTTGAAAGCAACTTTCTTGAATAATTCTTCTAAATTTCTATATTGCGAACAATACATTAAACAAATTCAGGTAAACAATTTATATCAGTAGCACTTTCATTAAATTCAAAAGCATGGAGATGATAATAAAATTTTAAAGATACTTCTGCTTGCATAACAACTTAAGAGTTTTGTCCACGCAGTGAGCACAAGTACATTGAAGCTTTCAATGTAAGGCAGGAAGTGACAAAACTTGCACAGACACTGGGCAATTAAATCTTGACCTAAAAAGTTAACTCTCCAAGATGCTGCCAAACCTTGTGAGTATTTCCATCATTTATTCTATTTACTAGTCTATTTACTTTAGATTTCCAGCATCCATTACATTTTCAGTCTTAATACATTTCAAGTGAGTTATTCATCATTTATAAAGTAAGAGTAAACTGAAATGGCTCTTTAGTTAATGACGATCAAAAGGCATATAGTGTGCATAATTAAACTTGACCCAACAACAACTCAGTGCAGATGTCTTACTTGGTCTCGCTGTAATGGTGATGTCTCTAACAATTACAGCACTACTTGGCAAAGAGCCAAAGAAATATCAGTGTATCACCACCAACCTTACTCCAACTGCCCACTTGTTTGGGTTCTCCAAACAAATCACCTCCTTCCCCTATAAGCGTTTTAGCAATCAGATTAGATTTTGAGCAATCAATCTCAGTTTATGTATAATTTTTCCAACAGTATGTCAATTTGTCACAGCACATAACTGCTGCAGTTTGTGGTTTAACTCAATACAATCTTGAAAAGAAAATCACTGTCAAATTTAGTGCTAATAGAACAGTTGGCACCTACCTCTGCAATGGATAGCATTGTCAATTTCAGAAAAGCAAATGAGCTTTACTGCAATAACGGATCACCTCTCTCAACTCTCCAACAAGATAGCAAAGCTTGCATCGTTCTTTCTTAGCATCTGTGAGCAGTGAATTACAATGTTATCAGGTCGGGTATAAGAACTTAATGCCATAAAGGACAGCAAGGTTGTATAAGAATGTTGCAGTCTTCCCACCAGATTGTTTGATGACTGTGACAGTTTTTTCAGCTGCTATTGAAATTCCTACTGATAAGTATACTTTCAAGAGTCAAGAAAATATTTCCCTAACAGTTGACAGTATGGCCCAGTATAAGCAAAACCTTTACTTTTTTCCCCAAAACAGAGAAATATCTTTGGACAAAAAAAAAGCTGCAGGTATTAATTAGCTGCCAGAGGGTGAGGGTTTTTAGTGATGGCGCTTTCTTGAGGAACTGCCTCTTGAACATGTCCTCAATGGTGGGGTGAGGAGTACCTGCGATGCAACTGGCTGAAACTACAACCCTCTGCATTTTTTGATCCTGTCCATTGGAGTTTCCATACCAGGCTATGATACAATCAATTAGAATATTCTCCAATGTATTTCTGAAGAAAATTGTAAACATCTTTGTTGACATAACATATCTCTTCAAACTGCTAATGAAGTAGAGCTGCTGGCATGTCGTCTTCTTTATTGCATCAATGTGTTGGTCCCAGGATAGATCTTCTGAGATGTTGACACCCAGGAAATTGAAGCTGCTTATCCTTTTGACTGCTGATCCTTTAACGAGGATTGGTACGTGTTTTCCCAACTTCCCCTTCATGCAATCAACAATTAGTTCCTTGGTTCTGCTAACACCGAGTACAAGCTTGTTGCTGTGGCGTTACTCGAAACTGCCGATGTATCTTACTCCTGTAAGCCTTCACATCACCTTCTGAGATCCTACCGACAATGGTAGTACCACTGGCAAATTTATCCTTGGCATCTCAGGCGTGCTTAGCCACACATTCAGGAGTGTAGAGAGAGTAGAGCAGTGGGCTTCCTTGAGATGCACTGGTGTTAATTTGTCAGTGAGGAGATGTTATTAATGATCTGCACTGACTTTGGTCTTCCAAGCAAGGAATTTGAGGACCCAGTTACAGAAGTCCAGCGTATTATGCATGGTTATTATAACTGAGGGAATGATAGTGTTTGACATTGAGCTGCAATCAAAACATAGAAGCTGACGTATATCCTACTGTTGTCTAGGTGCTCCAAAGCAGAGAAGAAAGTCAATGAGATTGTATCTATTGTAAACTGCTGCAGTGGTAAGTAGTAGATCCAAGTCCTTGCTCACATTGGAATTAATTCTACCCATAACCAACCTCTTGAAGCACTTCGTTACGTTAGATGTGAGTGGTACTGGGTGGTTGTCGCAATATTCAGTAACTGCTCACCTTATGTCATGGTAAGATTTATATGGGCTTGGTTGAAGGTGTGCACTACTGATAAAACCATTGGATAGAGGAGCAAAATTAGGCCATTCTGCTCCGCCATGGCTGATCCTGGATGCCACTCAACTCCATACACCTGCCTTCTTCGTCATATCCTTTGCTGTCCTGACCAATCAGGAAACTATCAACTTGCACCTTAAATACACCCATGGACTTGGCCTCCACTGCAGCCTGTGGCAGAACATTACACAGATTTACTACTCTCTGGCTGAAAGAAATCCCTCCTTACCTCTGTTTGAAATGGTCGTCCCTCAATTCTGAGGCTGTGCCCTCTAGTTCTGGCTACTCTCACTATAGGAATCATCCTCTCGACATCCATCCTTTCAACATTCAGTAAGTTCCAATGGGATCCCCCACACACTTCCAAATTCCAGTGAGTAAAGGCCCAAAGCTGCCAAAGGCTCCTTATATGTTAACCCTTTCATTCCTGGCATCATCATCGTGAACTTCCTCTGGACTCTCCTATGACAACATATCCTTGCTGAGATATGGGGCACAATAAGGGAGAATGTCATAGCAGTATTCAGACAAGACAATCTGGAGAGCTCATTCACAGAGGCAATTTGGGCAGAGCACAGATATAGGACAGAAGCAATTACTCTGATGGGATTATGCTATAGTCTTCCCAATAGCCACTGAGAGGTAGAGGGACATATGTTGACAAATCATGAAAAGGTGCAGAAACAACAGGGCTATTGTAATAAGGGACGTTTAACTTCCCCAGTACTGTTTGGAACCTCTTTACTACAAGAGGCTGATTTCTTCAAGAGGAGTTTTTGAAACAGTATATGGGGAACACAACTGGAGAAGAGAACGTACTGGATCTAGTTTTGGGAAATGATGTAGACCAAGTGACAGACCTGACAATGGGTGAAGATTCTGGAAATAAAAACCATAAATCATTAGGATTTAAGATAGTTACGAGTAAGGATAAAATTGGATCTTGCAGAAAGGTATGAAATTAAGAGACAGTATATTTCGAAAGAATAAGACAGAAGCTAAGGGGTGTTGAATGGGGCCAACTGCTGATGGTCAAGTCCACGTCTAACACAGAGGAGTTGTTTAAAGGCCAGGTGAGCAGAGTTCAGGATCGGCATATTCCAATGAGAATAATAAAAATGGTGTTAAGGGAAGGGAACCTTGGATGATCCAAGAACTCCTGAATTTAATCAGGAAGAAAAAAGAAGCATATGCAAGATTTGCAAAGCTAAGAATCAGACTGGGAACACACATCAAAGTTGCTGGTGAATGCAGCAGGCCAGGCAGCATCTCTAGGAAGAGGTACAGTCGACGTTTCAGGCCGAGACCCTTCGTCAGGAGTAACTGAAGGAAGAGTTAGTAAGAGATTTGAAAGTGGGAGGGGGAGGGGGAGATACAAAATGATAGGAGAAGGCAGGAGGGGGAGGGATGGAGCCAAGAGCTGGACAGGTGATTGGCAAAGGGGATATGAGAGGATCATGGGACAGGAGGTCCAGGGAGAAAGACAAGGGGGGGAGGAACCCAGAGGATGGGCAAGGGATATAGTCAGAGGGACAGGGGGAGAAAAAGGAAAGTGAGAGAAAGAATGTGTGTATAAAAATAAATAACGGATGGGGTACGAGGGGGAGGTGGGGCATTAGCAGAAGTTTGAGAAGTCAATGTTCATGTCATCAGGTTGGAGGCTACCCAGACGGAATATAAGGTGTTGTTCCTCCAACCTGAGTGTGGCTTCATCTTTACAGTAGAGGAGGCCGTGGATAGACATGTCAGAATGGGAATGGGATGTGGAATTAAAATGTGTGGCCACTGGGATATCCTGCTTTCTCTGGCGGACAGAGCGTAGGTGTTCAGCAAAGCGGTCTCCCAGTCTGCGTCGGGTCTTGCCAATATATAGAAGGCCACATCGGGAGCACCGGACACAGTATATCACCCCAGCCAACTCACAGGTGAAGTGTCGCCTCACCTGGAAGGACTGTCTGGGGCCCTGAATGGTGGTAAGGGAGGAAGTGTAAAGGCATGTGTAGCACTTGTTCCACTTGCCAGGAGGGAGATCAGTGGGGAGTGATGGGGGGGGACGAATGGATAAGTGATGGGGGGGACGAATGGAGAGGGGGGAGGGAAAGATGTGCTTATTGGTGGGATCCCGTTGGAGGTGGCGGAAGTTACGGAGAATAATATGTTGGACCTGGAGGCTGGTGGGGTGATAGGTGAGGACCAGAGGAATCCTATTCCTAGTGGGGTGGCGGGAGGATGGAGTGAGAGCAGATGTGCGTGAAATGGGGGAGATGCCTTTGAGAGCAGAGTTGATGGTGGAGGAAAGGAAGCCCCTTTCTTTAAAAAAGGAGGACATCTCCCTCGTCCTGGAATGAAAAGCCTCATCCTGAGAGCAGATGCGGCAGAGATGGAGGAATTGCGAGAAGGGGATGGCATTTTTGCAAGAGACAGGGTGAGAAGAGGAATCGTCCAGATAGCTGTAAGAGTCAATAGGCTTATAGTAGACATCAGTGGACTGGGATCTAGTAAAACACAAAGACAGCAAGAAAATGCTCAAACAGTCTATTCGGAAGGCTGAAAGGGGCGGTGAAATGTCCTTAGCAAGCAAGGTCAAGGAGAATCTGAAAGCATTTTGTACTCACGTTAAGAAAAAGAGGGTGGCAAAGGAGAAAGTAGGTGCTTTTAAGGATAAATGAGGAATTTGTGCTTGGATTCAAGAGCAAGTGGCTGAGATACTAAATGAGGACTTTTCACTGATATTTACTGAGAAGGAATTAAGAGTTCAGCGAATACAGAATGGGTGCATGCTAAAGTGTTAGCACATTTTGAGATTAAGGAGGTCGTGCTGGTTCTTCCCAAAAGCAGTAAAGTGATATCTCCAGGGCCTGATGGTGTATATACCAGCATATTGAAAGAAGCAAGTGAGAAGATTGTTGGGGCTTTGACTAAGATCTTTGTGTCCTAACTAGCAATAGGAAAGGTCCCAGAGGACTGGAGAGTAGCAAGTGTTAGAAACATAGAAAACCTACAGCACAATATAGCCCCTTTGGCCCACAAAGCTGTGCCGAACATGTCCTTACCCTAGGACTATCTAGGCTTACCCATAGCCCTCTATTTTTTTAAGCTCCATGCTTCCATCCAGGAGTCTCTTAAAAGACCCTATCGTTTCCGCCTCCAACACCACCGCCGGCAGCCCATTCCAAGCACTCACCACTCTCTGTGTAAAACACTTACCCCTGATATCTCCTCTGTACCTACTTCCAAGCACGTTAAAACTGTGCCCTCTTGTGCCGGCCATTTCAGCCCTGGAAAAAAGCCTCTGACTATCCACACAATCAATGCCTCTCATTATCTTGTACACCTTTATCAGGTCACCTCTCATCCTCCGTCGCTCGAAGGAAAAAAAACCAAGTTAACTCAACCTATTCTCATAAGGCATATTCCCCAATCCAGGCAACATCCTTGCAAATCTCTTCTGCATCCTTTCTATGGTTTGCACATCCTTCCTGTAGTGAGGCAATCAGAATTGAGCACAGTACTCAAAGTGGGGTCTGATCAGGGTCCTATATAGTTGCAACATTACCTCTCAGCTCTTAAACTCAATCCCACGACAGATGAAGGTTTCATATGCCTTCTTAACCACAGTCAAGCTGCGTAGCAGCTTTGAGTGTCCTATAGACTCAGACCGCAAGATCCCTCTGATCCTCCATACTGCCAAGAGTCTTGCCATTAATGCTATATTCTGCCATCATATTTGATCTACCAAAATGAACCACTTCACACTTATATGGGTTGAACTCCATCTGCCACTTCTCAGCCCAGTTTTGCATCCTATCAATGTCCCGCTGTAACCTCTGACAGCCCTCCACACTATCCACAACACCTCCAAACTTTGTGTCATCAGCAAATTTATAGATCCATCCCTCCATTTCCTCATCCAGGTCATTTATAAAAATCCAAAGAGTAGGGGTCCCAGAACAGATCCTTGAGGTACACCACTGGTCACCAGCCTCCATGCAGAATATGACCCGTCTACAACCACTCTTTGCCTTCTGTGAGCAAGTCAGTTCTGGATCCACAAAGCAATGTCCCCTTGGATCCCATGCCTCCTTACTTTCTCAATAAGCCTTGCATGAAGCACCTTATCAAATGCCTTGCTGAAATCTATATACACTACATCTATGGCTCTACCCTCAATGTGTTTTAGTCACATCCTCAAAAAATTCAGTCAGGCTCACCTTTCACAAAGCCATGCTGACTGTTCCGAATCATATAATGCCTCTCCAAATGTTCATAAATCCTGCCTCTCAGGATCTTCTCCATCAACTTACCAACCACTGAAGTAAGACTCACTGGTCTGTAATTTCCTGGGCTATCTCTACTCCCCTTCTTGAATAAGGGAACAACATCTGCAACCCCCCCAATCCTCCGGAACCTCTCCCGTCCTCACTGATGATGCAAAGATCATCGCCAAAGTCTCAGCAATCTCCTCCCTTGCCTCCCACAGTAGCCTGGGGTAGATCCCATCCAGTCCCGGTGACTTATCCAACTTGATGCTTTCCAATAGCTCCATCACATCCTCTTAATATCTACATGCTCAAGTTTTCAGTCCACTGCAAGTCATCCTTACAATCGCCAAGATCCTTTTCCGTAGTGAATACTGAAACAAAGTATTCATTAATACCATCTGCCATCTCCTCTGGTTCCATACACACTTTTCCACTGCCACACTTGATTAGTCCTATTCTCTCACGTCCTTATCCTCTTGCTCTTCATATACTTGTAGAATGCCTTGAAATTTTCCTTAATCCTGTCCGCCAAAGCCTTCTCATGGCCTCTTCTGGCTCTCCTAATTTCATTCTTAAGCTCCTTCCTGCTAGCCATGTAATCTTCTAGATCTCTATCATTACCTAGTTTTTTTTTAACCTTTCATAAACTCTTCTCTTTTTCTCGACCAGATCTACAACCGTTTTTTTTACATCACAGTTCCTGTACCCTACCATCCTTTCTCTGTCTCATTGGAGCGTATCTACGCAGAACCCCACACAAATATCCCCTGAACATTTGCCACATTTCTTCCATACGTATCCCTGAGAACATCTGTTTCCAATTTATGCTTCCAAATTCCTGCCTGATAGCCTCCTATCTCCCCTTACTCCAATTAAACGTTTCCCTGACTTGTCTGTTCCTATCTCTCTCCAATGCTATGGTAAAGGAGATAGAATTGTGATCACTATCTTCAAAATGCTCTCCCACTGACAGACCTGACGCCTGACCAGGTTCACTTCCCAATACCAGATCAAGTACAGCCTCTCCTCTTGTACGCTTAGCCTGTTGTGTCAAGAAACCTTCCTGAACACACCTAACAAACTTCACCCCATCTAAACCCCTCACTCTAGGGAGATGCCAATCAATATTTGGGAAATTAAAATCTCCAACCAAAACAACCTTTCATCAAAGGAACTTGGGTAATCCAGGTAATTCTAGTTAGTGAGCCTCGTGTCTGTGATAAGGAAACTAATGGTAAGGACATTGAAGTATCGGATTTGTGCACATTTGGAAAGGCCTAGTATACATAGGGAGAGTCAGCATGGCTTTGGGTAGAGCAGGTCTTTCCTTACAAACTCGACTGAGTTTTCTGAGGTGGTGGCAAAGGACCTTGATGAGGGCACAGCAGAGGAAGTTACAATGTAGACTTTAGTAAGGTATTTGATAAAGTCCATCATGGCAGGTTGATTCAGAACATAAAGATACATGGGAATTAGGGTAAAATTCAAATCTGGATTCAGAACTGACTTGCCAATAGAAGACAGAGATTAGGGGTGGAAGGGTATTATCCAGGGTGGAGGCCCAGGACCAGTGATGTTCCACAAGGATTGATGTTGACTATGACATATGGTACATCAATGATTGGATGAGCAAATCATAAACACAAGAAATTCTGCAGATAATGGAAATCCAGAGCAACATACACAAAATACTGGAGGAATTCAGCAGGTCAGGCACCATCTATTGAAATGAATGAACAGTGGACAATTTAGACCGGAACCCTTCTTCAGGAGTGGAAATGGAGGAGGCACCGGAATATAACTGGGGGGAGAGGAAGGAGGACAGGTGGGTGGGAAAGGTAAAGGGCTGGAAGAGTGGACCATGGGAGAAAGGGGGGTGCCAGGAGAATATGATAGCCGGGTGAGAAGAAGACATTTGAGACCAGAGTGGGGAATGGAAGAGGGAATAGGGAGGGAAAAAATGACCAGAAGGAGAGGTCTATGGTCATGCCATCAGGTTGGAGGCTACCCAGACCTAATGTGAAGTGTTGTTCCTCCACCCTGAGACAGGCCTCATTGTGGCAAAAGAGGAAGCCATGGACTGACATGTCAGAACAGGAATGGGGATAGAAACTAAAATGTTTGGCCACTGAGACATTCCACTTTTGGTGAATAGAGTGGAAGTGCTTAATAAAGTGGTCCCCCAATTTATGTCAGGTTTCACCAATGTAGAGGAGGCCTCATCATGACCACTGGATACAACAGACTATCCCAACAGATTCACAGGTGAAGAGTTGCCTCACCTGAAAGGACTGTTTGGGGCCCTGACTGGAGGTAAGGGAGGAAGTAAATGGGCACGTGTAGTATTTCGGTGACTTGCAGGGGTATATGCCAAGAGGGCGATTAGTTGGGGGGTGGTGAGGGAGATTAGTTGCGAGGTGGTGGGGGAGGAATGAATGGACAAGGGTATCACTGAGGGAGTGATCCCAACGGAAAGCAGAGAGTTGGGGAGGAGGTGTAAAGATGCGCTTTGTGATAAGCTCCCAGTGAAGATGGTAGCAGTCACGGCGAATGATGCATTGAATGCAGAGGCTCATGGGGTGGTAGGTGAGGACAAGACAAACTCTATGCTGTTAAAGCATCTAATTATGGAGAGAGCAAGGATGTCCAGGAAATGGAGGAAATGCAGGTAAGGGCAGCATCAATGGTGCTGGAAGGGAAACCTCATTCTTTGAAGAAAGGGGACTACTTTAATGTCCTAGAATGGAAGGCCTCATCCTGGGAACATATGCGGTGGATACGAAGGAACCGAGAAAAGGGAATAGCAGGGTGAAAGAGGTATCGTCAAGACAGTTCTGTGAATTGGTAGGTTTATAAAAGATGTCGTTAAACAATTTGTCTCCAGAGATAGAGAACTGAACTGAATTGAACTGACTTTATTACTTATATCCTTCATATACATGAGTAAAAATTTTTACATTACGTCTCCATCTAAATGTGCAATTGATAGTAATTTATAATAAATTTTATGTACAACAGGATAGTCAATATAACATAGAAATATAATTATATCAGCATGAATTAATGAGTCTGATGGCCTGGTGGAAGAAGCTGTCCTGAAGTCCACTGCTCCTGGCTTTTATGCTGCGGTAACGTTTCCCGGATGGTAGCAGCTGGAACAGTTTGTAGTTGGGGTGACCCAGGTCCCCAATGATCTTTTGGGCCCTTTTTATGCACCTGTCTCTGTAAATGTCCTGAATAGTGGGAAGTTCACATCTACAGATTCGTAGGGCTGTCCACACCACTCTCTGCAGAGTCTTGCGATTGAGTTCCCATACCAGGCAGTGATGCAGCCAGTCAAGATACTCTCAATTGTGCCCCTATAGAAAGTTCTTTGGATTTGGGGGCCCATACCAAACTTCTTCAACTGTCTGAGGTGAAAGAGGTGCTGTTGTACAGCCTGTATGTAAAGACCACGTGAGATCCTCGGTGATGTTTATGCCAAGGAACTTAAAGTTGTTCACCCTCTCAACCCCAGATCCACTGATGTCAGCAGGGGTTAGCCTGTCTCTATTTGACACCGTGAAAGGGGAGGAAGGTGTTAGAAATGGATCAAGTGAATTTAAAGGCAGCGTGGAAGTTGGAGGCAAAGTCAATGAAACTGACATGGGTGTATAAAACAGCACCAATGCAGTCATCAATGTAGCACAGGAAGAATTGGGCAGCATGACTGTGGAAAGCTTGGAATATGGACTGTTCTATGTAGCCAACAAAAAAGGTATAGCTGGGAGCCATGGCTAACCCTTGAGTCTAGAGAAAGTGGGAGGAGCCAAAGGAGAAATTACTGAGGGTGAGGACCAGTTCTGCCAGATAGAGGAGGATGGTTTTGGAGGGGAACTAGTTGGCTCTTTTTTTTAGGAAAGAAGTGGAGAGTTTTAAGCCCTCCTTGATGGC
Organism: Mobula hypostoma; assembly: GCF_963921235.1. Taxonomy (NCBI): domain Eukaryota; kingdom Metazoa; phylum Chordata; class Chondrichthyes; order Myliobatiformes; family Myliobatidae; genus Mobula; species Mobula hypostoma. Next base: position 51,169,032 of record NC_086098.1, on the reverse strand, counting down.
GGAACAAAGTGCATAGGGACTGGACATCCATGGTGAAAATGAGGTGGTCAGGGCCAGAGAACTGAAAGTTGTGAGGAGATCAACAGCATGTGAAGTTTTGCAGATGCAGGTGGGAAGGGACTGAAGCATGGGGGATAGAATAGAATAGAGTCGAGGTATGCAGACATGATTTCAGAGTGGCAGGAGCAGGTAGAGACAATGGGACTACCCAGATGGTCAGGATTAGCCAATTTGCGGATGACACCAAAATTCTAGTAGTTGTGGAGATTATCAAAAGGATATTATTACAAGGATTATCAAAGAATGCAGTAGGATCTAGAGCAGTTATACATAAGCTAATGATCAGTTAACTACCAATTAATAATGGTCCCTTCATTAGCGATGAATTTACAGAGGACTCTTGGGGTCCAGGTCCATAGTTCACTGACAGTGGCTACCACAAGTGGATAAACTGGTAAAGGAAGTGTACAGCATGTTTGCCTTCATCAGTAGGGGTGTTGAGTGTTAGAACAAGAAATCATGCTGCAGCTATGTTATCTTTAGTCAGACCATCCTTGAAGTACTGTGTGCAGCTCGGTTCTGGAAGGATGGTAAGCCTGCGAAAAGGATGCAAAAGACAGTTACCAGGATACTGTCTGGATTACAGGGTACGAGATTTTAGGCAAAGTTGGACAACCTAGGGCTATTTTCCCTAGTGTCAGGGGCTGAGAGGTGACATGATGGAGGTTATTAAAATTATGAAAGGCATAGATAGGGTAGGCAATCAGAATCCTTTTCTCAAGGTAGAAATGTCAAACATCAGAAGGAATGTTTTTAAGATTAGGTGGAGAGAGGGGAGTTTAAAGGCTGAGAGACAAGATTTATTGTACATAGAGAGTGGAAGATGCTTGGAATGAGTTTCCTGTGATAGGAGTGGAGGTAGGCAGTTTGGTGGAGTTTAAGAGGCTTTTAGATAGACTCTTGAATACTAGGAAATTGAGGGGAAAGGATGATACACAAGAGGTCATTTAATATAGAAAGGCATCAAGATAGGTACAACACCATGGACTGAATTGGCCTGTCCAGTACTCTATTGTTCTATGTTCCACGTTCTAGCCCTTATCTGTGAGTAGCTACCATGTCTGCTTGAAGACGTGACAAAGAAATTGAACAGAAAAAGGGCATCATGACAAAAATTTTGTGTGCATCAATCCATTACCCATTTTAATATTTAGAGTAAGCTTAGAAAGCAGCCGTAGTCGGAGATATGTACGTTAAAATTTCCTCTCGACATTTTAGTCCCCATCTCATGATGTCATGCTTGGTTAAATGGCAAGAGGCAGGAAGCTTAGGAAACCCATGTGTGCAGTCCCTAACTTTTAAAAGCCTACAGAGTGAATTATCACCATATAAAATCAGAGTACTACAGCACAGAAAGTCCATCTAGTCCAAGCTGACAAGAATTCCTGCTTAGTCCCATCTACGGGCACCCAGACAATATCCCTCCAAACTCCTCTGATCCAAGTACCTATCCAAAGCTTCTTTAAATGTTGCAACTGAACCACATTTAACATTCCCACCACACTTCAAACAAAAATAAATAACGAGCATGAAATAACAATATAACAGAGTCCTTAAATGAGTGTAGTTATGCCCTTTTGTTCAAGAGCCTTATGGTTGAGGGGCAGTAACTGTTCTTGAACTTAATGGTGTAAGTCTTGAAGGACTTGTTCATTCTACCTGATGGCAGCAGCGAGAAAAGAGCAAGGCCTGGGTGGTGAGGATCTTTGATGATGGATGCCGTTTCTCCACTGCAATATTTCATGTAGATATTCTGAATGGTTGGGAGGGTTTTACCCGGTACGTACTGGGCCAAATCCACTACCTTTTGTAAGATTTTCCGTTCAAATATATTGGTTTTTCTATACCAGGTTGTAATGCAGTCAATCAGCACACTTTCTACCACACTTCTATCGAAGTTTGCTAAGGTTTTCGTTGACATGCTGAAACTCTGCAGACTCCCGAGGAAGTAAAGGCACTGTCATGTTTTCTTCCTAATAATATTTAAATATTTATATGATGGGTGCAGGACAGGTCTTCTGAGATAGTGACAGCCAGGAACTTAAAGTTACTGATCCTCCAATGATTACTGACTCATTGACCTCTGATTTCCCTCTCCTGAAGTCTACAACCAGGCTCCTTGGTCTTAATGACATTGAGTGAGAGGTTGTTGTTATAACACCTCCCAGCCAAGTTTTCAATCTCCCTCTTATATGCTGATTCATCACTCCCAGTGGTGTCATCAACAAACTTGTATATGGTGATGGAGTTGTACTTAGCCACACAGTGATGGGTGCAAAGCAAGTAGAGCAGGGGTCTAAGTACACATCCCTACAGTGCTCCTGTGTTGATGGATACTGTGCAGGAGATGTTTTTGACAACCCACACTGACTGGGGTCTAACAAGTGAGTAAGTCCAGGATCCACCTGCACAAAGGGCTATTGAAGCCCAGGTCTCAGAGTTTACTGATTAGCTTTGAGGAGATGATAGTGTTAAATACAGAGCTGTATTGATAAAGAGCATCCCAGTGTAAGCATCTTTGTTGTCCAGATGTTCCAGGGTTGTGTGAAGAGCCAACAAGGTAGGATCTGCTGTAGTCCTGTTGGTGGATTGGAGCAGATCCACGTTACTATTCAGTTATGAGCTTTTATGCCTCAACACCAGCCTCTCAAAACACTTCATGAAGGTGGATGCAAGTTCTACTTGGTGATGGTCATTTAGACAAGTTACCATGCTCTTCTTGGGCACCAATACAATTGAAGCCTGCTTGAAGCAGGTGTGCACCACATACTGCCAGAGCAAGAGAATGAAGATATGCGTGAATACACGAGCCATTTGGTAGGCACAGATCTCCAGTACTCGGCCAGGTACTCCACCTGGACCAGATGCTTTCCTTGGATTCACTCTCCTGAAGGCAACCTGCACGCCATCTTCAGGAACTGAAACCAAAGGATCGTCGAGAGACATGGGGGTGTACAATGGTTCTTTCCCGTTCTAATGGTCAAAGCAAGCATAGAAGGCATTGAGTTCATCTGGTAGTGAAGCTCTGCTATCCCCTATGTCATAAGATTTTACTTGTAGGAGGTATGGCATTCAAACCCTGCCACAGTTGTCGAACATCCCTCATTGATTCGAGGCTAGTCCAGAAACTCCACTTTCCCCGAGAGATGGCCTTCTGGAGATCATACCTGCACCTCTTGTAGCATTCTTGATTTCCAGTCTTGAAAGCCTCAGATCTGGCTCTCAGCTGGTTCCAGATTTCATTGTTCATCCACTGTTCATTGTTCATCATAATTTTCTGTATCTCTAAAAATTTCCCTACACTCCAGGAATAAAGTCCTAATTTACTCAATCTTTCCTTATGAATCAGGTCCTCCAGTCCCAACAACATCCTTATAAAATTTATCTGCACTCTTTCAATCTTATTGACATCTTTCCTGTATGTAGGTGACCAGAACTGCACACAGTACTTCAAAGTCCACCTCACCAATATCTCATACAACATCAACATAACATCCCATCTCCTGAACTCCGACTTACGACCCTATCTATGACCCCACTTTAAGGGAATCATGGATCCGTATTCCCAGTGCCATTGTTCTACCGCACACCTCAGAACCCCACTTACAACTGGGCAAGCCTTACCCAGGTTTGTCCTCTTAAAGCTCAACAGCTCACAGTTGTTTGCATTCAATTCTATCTACCATGTTTCAGCCCATCTTCCCAGCTGGCCAAGGTCATGCTGCAAGCTTTGAAAGCCTTCCTTGCTGTCCACAGCACCCTTAAACGTGGTGTCATCTGAAAATCTGCTGATCCAGTTTACCACATTATCATCTGAATCATTAATATATACAATCAGTAGCCATGGCAACTGAGTGTATGATCATGGTCTTCTGCCCATTCACTTTATGGTTCAATGTATTACAGGTGTCCCCCGCTTTTCGAACGTTCACTTTACGAAACTTCACTGTTACGAAAGACCTACAGTAGTACCCTGTTTCTGCTTTCAGAAGGTGTTTTCACTGTTACAAAGAAAGGCAGCGCGCGATAAAAGGCAGCACGCACCCTGATCAGCCGCTTGCCCCCAGATTCGGAACGGCATTGCTTAAACACGAGCCTGTGAGCAGCCGTTTGCAAGATGAGTTCTATGGTGTCAGAAAAGCCTGAAAGAGCTCGTAAGGGTGTTACACTTAGCGTAAAACTAGACATAATTGAGCATTTCGATTGTGGTGAACGAAGCAAGGACAAAGTGAGTTTGGCTTGTGGAAGCTGACGAAGATGAAGTTGAAGAGGTTTTGGCATCCCATGACCAAGAACTGATAGATGAAGAGCTGATGCAATTGGAAGGGGATAGGATAACAATCGAAACCGAATTCAACCGAATGCAGAAAGTGAAGCAACTGCGTGAGATTTTCACTGCAATGATAAAGTACGACTTTAATTTTGAAAGGGTACGTAGGTTTAGGGGATATTTGGAGGATGTTTTGAGTCCTCACAAAGAACTGTGTGATATAAAAATGCTCGAGGCTCAGCAGTCAAGCAAGCCTTCCACATCAGCCACAGCAGACGACGAACCTCGACCTTCGACATCGAGGCAGGCAGTCATAGGAGAAGGTGAGCTGTCTGCCCTGATCGAAGATGAGATGACACCCCTGTGTCCCACCACCCCAACCCCCGGGCCCCGGACAGATACTGTACCGATTCGCGGAGAATGCAGTGGTAGCCGGGAGGCACACAGCACATCGTTAAGAAAAAAGCCGAAATAAACATGCTAATTAATTAGGTGCCACCTAGCACGTAATTGTCGGCCCAGATCAGTGCCATTGCAATCGGCAATCGCCTCTGATCTGCGCTGACATTTACATTCCCAGCAGCACCTAATTAATTAGCATGTTTATTTCAGCTTTTTTCTTAACGATGTGCTGTGAGCCTCCCGGCTACCCCTGCGTGCTTCGCGGCAATGTATCGGGTCGGTGGCCCGGAGCGTGGGGGCCACTGCATCACCCAGCCTGCGACGACTCGGTCTAACACACCATCATCAGTGTGCTCGATGTCTTCCCAATTCCCGTAAGTGATACTACATTGTACATACATTATTTCTACTTTATATAGGCTGTGTACTTTTACGTTTTATTTGGTAGATTTGGCAGCTTCATAGTTTAAAGGTTACTGGAGAGCGTATTTATGCCAACAGCGCTTGTGTGAGATTTTCTGCCGAGAGTGCTTGCGTGAGATTTTCGCTACAAAGATCTGTGCAGGCAGTCGTTGTAGAGAAGTATTTCTACTTTATATAGGCTGGGTATTTATCATATCATTCCAGCTTTTACTATATGTTACTGTTATTTTAGGTTTTATGTGTTATTTGGCATGATTTGGTGGGTTATTTTTGGGTCTGCGAACGCTCACAAAATTTTCCCATATAAATAAATGGTAATTGCTTCTTCGCTTTACGACATTTCAGCTTACGAACCATTTCAAAGGAACGCTCTACCTTCGGATGGCAGGGGAAACCTGTATGTATTCAGAGTTCCTCTTCTGCACATCACTGTTGAAATACGCGGTTACTTGAGTTACTGTCACCTTTCTGTCAGCTTCAACAATTCTGGTCATTCTCCTCTGACCTCTCTCATTAACAAAACATTTTCACCCACAGAACTGCTGCTCACTGGGTAGTTTTTGTTTTTCGCAGCATTCTCAGTAAATTCTAGAGCCTGTTGTTTGTGAAAATCCCAGGAGATCATCAGTTTCTGAGATACCCAAACCACCCCATCTGGCACCAACAATCATTCCCTGGCCAAAGTCACTTAGATAATATTTCTTCCCCATTCTGATTTTTCATCTGAACAATAACTGAACCTGCTATGCACTGAGCTGCTGCCACATGATTGACCCGGTTAGATATTTGTATTAACAAGGTGTACCAAATAAAGTGACCACTGTGCGTAAACTTCAAACCTAAATAAGTTAAATGTGCTTGGAGGTGGAGAGAAGTTATCCACATGCTTAACTTCTGATGCACAAGTAGTAGGTGAGGCAAGCAGAGGAGGTTAGCTGCTGATTATTGCTTTTATTGCCTGTTCCTGCCATTTCCCTGAGGTTAAAATCCAGCCTTGCCAATATTGCTTCAATGCTTTAGAATGAAATGATGTAAATATGAGGAATTTCTGTAAGTATTAGGTAGAATATGTTCAATGCAAAGTTTCATCTGAAATGGTACGTGACCATTATGAGTTATCAACTACTTGGCTATTAAGTACATGAAATCCAATACTTCCAAGTCTGTTATTGCACAAATGAACCATGAATTTATATTCAGACCAAAGCTAATGCAACGAAATTGATTATGGGGAGCAAGGACATGGCAGACCAATTGAATAATTATTTTGGTTGTCTTCACTAAGGAGGACATAAATAATCTTCCGGAAATAGTAGGGGACAGAGGGTCCAGTGAGATGGAGGAACTGAGCGAAATACATGTTAGTAGGGAAGTGGTGTTAGGTAAATTGAAGGGATTGAAGGCAGATAAATCCCCAGGGCCAGATGGTCTGCATCCTAGAGTGCTTAAGGAAGTAGCCCAAGAAATAGTGGATGCATTAGTGATAATTTTTCAAAACTCGTTAGATTCTGGACTAGTTCCTGAGGATTGGAGGGTGGCTAATGTAACCCCACTTTTCAAAAAAGGAGGGAGAGAAACCAGGGAATTATAGACCGGTTAGCCTAACGTCGGTGGTGGGGAAACTGCTGGAGTCAGTTATCAAAGATGTGATAACTGCACATTTGAAAAGCGGTGAAATCATCGGACAAAGTCAGCATGGATTTGTGAAAGGAAAATCATGTCTGACGAATCTCATAGAATTTTTTGAGGATGTAACTAGTAGAGTGGATAGGGGAGAACCAATGGATATGGTATATTTGGATTTTCAAAAGGCTTTTGACAAGGTCCCACACAGGAGATTAGTGTGCAAACTTAAAGCACACGGTATTGGGGTAAGGTATTGATGTGGATGGAGAATTGGTTAGCAGACAGGAAGCAAAGAGTGGGAATAAACGGGACCTTTTCAGAATGGCAGGCGGTGACTAGTGGGGTACCGCAAGGCTCAGTGCTGGGACCCCAGTTGTTTACAATATATATTAATGACTTGGATGAGGGAATTAAATGCAGCATCTCCAAGTTTGCGGATGACACGAAGCTGGGTGGCAGCGTTAGCTGTGAGGAGGATGCTAAGAGGATGCAGAGTGACTTGGATAGGTTGGGTGAGTGGGCAAATTCATGGCAGATGCAATTTAATGTGGATAAATGTGAAGTTATCCACTTTGGTGGCAAAAATAGGAAAACAGATTATTATCTGAATAGTGGCCGATTAGGAAAAGGGGAGGTACAACGAGACCTGGGTGTCATTATACACCAGTCATTGAAAGTGGGCATGCAGGTACAGCAGGCGGTGAAAAAGGCGAATGGTATGCTGGCATTTATAGCGAGAGGATTCGAGTACAGGAGCAGGGAGGTACTACTGCAGTTGTACAAGGCCTTGGTGAGATCACACCTGGAGTATTGTGTGCAGTTTTGGTCCCCTAATCTGAGGAAAGACATCCTTGCCATAGAGGGAGTACAAAGAAGGTTCACCAGATTGACTCCTGGGATGGCAGGACTTTCATATGAAGAAAGACTGGATGAACTGGGCTTGTACTCGTTGGAATTTAGAAGATTGAGGGGGGATCTGATTGAAACGTATAAAATCCTAAAGGGATTGGACAGGCTGGATGCAGGAAGATTGTTCCTGATGTTGGGGAAGTCCAGAACAAGGGGTCACAGTTTGAGGATAAAGGGGAAGCCTTTTAGGACCGAGATTAGGAAAAACTTCTTCACACAGAGAGTGGTGAATCTGTGGAATTCTCTGCCACAGGAAACTGTTGAGGCCAGTTCATTGGCTATATTTAAGAGGGAGTTAGATATGGCCCTTGTGGCTACGGGGATCAGGGGGTATGGAGGGAAGGCTGGGGCGGAGTTCTGAGTTGGATGATCAGCCATGATCATAATAAATGGCGGTGCAGGCTCGAAGGGCTGAATGGCCTACTCCTGCACCTATTTTCTATGTTTCTATGTTTCTAAACTAATGCACTAATTTCTCTGAAACAGTATACATAATTTAAGAGAAACCTTTCCTGCATTTTCAATATTAGCAACAAAAAACAATTTGTTTGTAAGGCAGACATGTTCTGTGCCCAATACTCTCAGCTTTTTATTTGTTCTGAAAAGAATGAATAGAGAAAAATAGACCTCCCATATGATAAATGATCCAAGTATAATAAACTACACCTACAGTGCCTTCTAGATGCATTCCGCCCCCACAACTATTTTCACATTTTACTATCTCATTTTCTAAATTTAAAATATATTGAAGTAGGATTTTTGAGCTAATCTGCAAAACACCATGCATCGTCAAATCAAAAGAAAAATTGCAGAACCTGTCAATTTATTAAAAATTAAAAAGCAAAATTGAGGCTGAAAAAGTATTAATCCCTTTTGTAATTATTACACTGACTTTCCTCATGAGCAATACTGTATAATACCTTAGCAGCTCACCTAATTTATTAATGTAGAATATTGTAGGATCACCAATTTTCAATGAATTCATAAGAACAAATACCCCCTCTCTCTGTAAGGTCCAACAGTATGGCAGATTTTCAACCGATCAAACCAAAATGAAGACAAAAACATTCAAGGCAGTCAGGGAACTGATAATAGAGAAGCACAAATTTGGGGAAGGGTACAAGACCCAAAAGCACTGAACATAACTTGGAGCTCAGTGCAGTCCATCATGAAAAAGTGAAAAGAATATGAAACCACAGCCACACTGATTAGGTCAGGTCGTCCCTCTAAACTTAGTCACTGTGACACTACTGTGATGCCAACTGTCAGTCTGAGTGAGTTACAGAGGTCAGTTGCTGCAACTGGAGAAGAAATTTTATAATCTCTAAAACTCTCTAAGGCTTTGCACAAAAAGGGTATTTATGAAAGAGTGACAAGGAAGAAGCCTGGGCTAAAAAAAAAGCATATCCTTGCCCATCAAGACATTGCAAAGAGTCATTTAGAAGATACTGTAAAGATGTAGAAAAAGGTCTTGTGTTTGGATGAGACTAAAGTGGACTTTTTTGGCCTCAACATGAAGCACAAATCTAATACTGTGCCTCAGCTAGGTAATACCATCCTACTGTAAAGTATGGTGGAGGTAGCGTTATATTATGGAGATGCTTTTCAACACCAGGGACTGGAAATCTGGTCAAGATATTTTGAAGGATGAATGTTGCTAAAAATAGAGAGATCCTGGATGAAAATCTGCTAGCCTCTGCTGGAAAGCTTAAACTAGGGAGGAGGCTCATCTTTCAGCAGGACAGCCACCAAAGGCACATAGCCAGAGCAACCATGGTGTGGCTTCAAACGAAGAGAATTGATTTCCTTGAGTGGTTCAGTCAGAGACTTGACCATAACCCAATTGATATCTCTGGCAAGACCTCAAGTTTGCTGTCCACAGCTGCTCCCCAACAAATCTGGCACAACTTGAGTAATTTTTCAAGGAGGTATGGGCAAATCTTGCTCCATCACGTTGTGGAAAGCCAATACAGAATTATCCAACAAGACTACAGGCTGTAATAGCTGCGAGAGATGGTTCAACTAAGTACTGGGAAAAAGGTGATGAATACTTTTGACCAGCTGACATTTCCAGTTTAGAATTTTCAGTTTTTCATGCTTTACAATTTTCCCTGCTTTTGGGTTCTACTGTGGGGAAAAAAAAGGAGTGCATGATTTACAAATAAAAATCCTCAGTTAAATTGATCAAAATCCCTGGTTGTAGTAATCATTTATGTGAACAAAGGGTTGTGGGCTTAATACTTTTACAGGCCACTGTATCTCATATAAGCATTTCGGTCAATCACTTCAGGGATGAGTCTTTTTTAAATTATTTTGCAGCATCATCAAGACAGAAAATTAGATTGTCCAACATTATTTAATACCTGCAAGCAATTATTTCACTGTGGGGGAAAAAAAACAATGAAAAACCTGTCACTCATAGCCTTCCCAATAGTAGCTCAGGTCAGGATGGCATTGAGGATTTTCTGTATTTGCCGTGCACTTTGAAACTGTTACTCATACAATATTTCATAACTAGTATGTCAAAGATATGAGAAGGCTTATAGAAGTGACTTGTGAACCTCTGATCTTGTTAGATACTTTACAGCATATTGTGAAAGGAACAGAATTAATTCAACATTTCAGAAATTAATCCCATTACTGAAGATTACAAATCAAGTTTCATCTTGACTGCCAAAGTGGCAAACCGATTGTTGTTCATGGCCATATTCCAGAATACACAGGTTTGGAAATTTGAGAAAGATTTTGATTAGTGTTATGCAAATTCACCAGCCAAAACTGCAAATTATCTCTTTAGATTTCATTCAGTGGCCAAGGGGAGGAGCGTGGTTGTCGTTGATGGTTCACTTGCCCTTACTGGCAAAATGAGATTGATTGCATTGATATTCCATATTCTGCTTAACAGCCAACATTCTATATCCTGTTGCACACAAGATAAAATAGGTCTAATTATTGCAGGTATGAAAAATGCTGGAAAACTTACTGATTTAATCAATGATGTTTATGAGACTGGAATAATACCAGAAGAGATGAAAAAATCAGTATTTATCACTCTTCCTAAGAAACCTGGAGCAATAGACTGTGAATTACATAGGACCATAGGTTTAATGAATCATATCACTAAGATACTTCTAAGAATTTTGATGACAAGAGCTAAAAGTAAGATACAAGCTGAAATAGGTAAAGTACAATATGGTTTTGTGAAAGACAAAGATACAAGAAACGCGATATTGATGTTAAGGATACTATCAGAACGAGCTATTCAAGTGCAAAAAGATTTGTTTGTTTTATCGACTACACAAAAGCATTTGGTAAAGTGAAATACAATAAGTTATTCGAAACATTACAGGAAACTCTAGATCTAGATTCGAAAGACCTCCGCCTAATCAGAAATCTGTACTAGGAACAAACCACTGCTGTAAGAATAGATAGAGAAGTGAGTCAGTTTACAAAAATCAAGAGAGGCATTAGACAAGGGTGTGCTTTCCCTCCTGATTTGTTTAATGTGTACAGTGAAACAATATTACAAAAAATAAGAGACATCTTGGGTATCAAAGTTGGCAGTGAAAACATCAATAATTTCAGATATGCGGATAACACTGTGTTAATTGCAAGTACGGAGGAAGAACTACAAAACTTAATTGTTATAGTTGTTGAAGAAAGTGCAAAAATGGGTCTATCTATCAATTACAAAAAGACAGAATGTATAGTGATATCCAAAAAGAAGGAGAATCATATCTGCAGGCTGAGAATAAACGGGGAAGACATAAAACAAGTACAGAACTTTTGCTACATAGAAAGCTGGGTGACATCAGATGGCAGGTGCGACATGGACATCAAAAGAAGAATAGGGATGGCAAAAGACACCTTTACGAGAACGAAGAGTATACTGACCAATACTAAACTAGGCATGACAACACGCCTCAGAGCACTGAAATGTTACGTTTATCCAGCTATGTTATATGGCTCAGAATAGTAACATGAGGAAATGAATTGAAGCAGCAGAGATGTGGTTTTTGAGGAGGATGCAAAGAATATCATGGACAAAATGAATATCTAATGAAGATGTCATGAACAGAGCAAGCACAAAAAGAGAAATAATGTCTGAGATCATGAAAAGGCAACGTGACTTCCTTGGACATGTGATTAGGAAAGAGGAGTTAGAATGCACGGTAATTATGAGAAAGATTGAAGAGAAGAAAGAGGAAGGCAAAGACAAATGATGATGGAGACAGCAGCCAGAGAACTGGAAATGAATACCAATGAATTGATCCACTTGACCCGAAACAGGAGTGTGTGGGCCATGGCAGTCAAAGCTCAAACTGGGCATGGCACCTGAAGATGATGATGATGATGATGATGAAAAATGCTCTGAAGAATTCCATATTTTACATGTTTATTGCAAATTAAAGTATCCAAAATATGAAAATGGTACATTAAAACTTCCAATATTTTTTCAGCAAGTTCAATTGCTATTATTATTTTGTTCAATAGATCTTCCATTTCAGTTTTCCCTAGTTCCCTGCTGTCAGTAAAAAGAATTTCTTTGGATGTCAAAAGCTTAGATGCTATATTGGATGTAACATTACAAAAGTGCATTAAAGAAAGAAATTTGTCTCCGTGCAGTGAGGGCTCAACACATCACTTTTGTCATACTGTTGTAAGACTCCTGTACAGACCTCTTGCTTTATTGACAATTTGGCCTTCATCGATAAAAGTATTGAGTACAGGAGATGGATATTATGTTGAAGTTGTACAAGGTGTTGGCGAGGCCAAAACTGGAATATCATGTTCAGTTCTGGTCACCTGCTTACAGCAAATATGTAATTAAGGTGGAAAAAGTACAGAGAAAATTTATAAGCATGTTGCCGGGACTGGAAGACCTGCGTTACAAGGAACGAGTGAATAGGTTAGAACTTTATTCCCTCGAACGTACAAGATTAGGGGAAGATAGGGGTATACAAAATTGTGAGTGTATACATAGGGCAAATGCAAGCAGGCTTTTTCCACTGTGGTTAGGTGAGACAACAACTAGAGGTCATGGGTTAAGGATGAAAGGTGAACTGTTTAAGGGGAATATGAGGGAAGCTTCTTCACTTAGAGAGTGGTGACAGTGTGGAAGTAGTTGTCATTGCAAGTGGTGGATGTGATTTTAATTTCAAGGTTGAAGAGAGGTTTGGATACGTACATAGATGGGAGGGTGATGGAGAGCTATGGTCTGGGTGAGGTCAATGGGATTAGGCAGTTTAAATGGTTCAGCATGGACTGGATGGGCTGAAGGATCGTTTTCTGTGCTGTAGTTTGGTATGACTCTGTATCTCTAGATTTTGCAATATACTACTTTTATTAAACTTTTATATTAATGTTTGGAATGATCTGATATCAATGTACAAATATGAAAGTGTGGACCTTAACCTAGACAGAGGAGAAAACATAAGAAAAATTATCATTAAAAACCTGATTATTCTTCTAATTCCAAATATATATAATTTAATTGACAGCTCTCATTGCCAAAATTTAAATTGATATTATTTCTACCTACCTCCATCTCTCTATATTCAAAGTGCCTTTCCAAAACCTTATTTTATTTTGCCCCAAGTTAATCAAAATCAATCTTTACTGCATAGTTTAGACGTCAGAGGGAACATGTTATCGGTCCTGAAAATTTACCTGTAGTTTTATTCTTATACAAGAACCAACCAGTTCCCCTCCACCATGACCCTCCTGTCTGGCAGAACTGATCCTCACCCACAACAATTTTTCCTTCAGCTCCTCCCAGTTTCTCCAGACTCGAGCAGTAGCCATGGATACCCACATGGCCCCAGCTATACCTGCCTCTTCATTGTCTACATGGAACAGTCCATGTTTCAGGTCATCCCTGGTATTGCTGCCCAACTCTTCCTGTGCTACATTCACAACTGCATTGGTGCACCCATACTGAGCTCATCAATTTAATCAGCTTTGCCTCTAACTTCCACCCTGCCCTTGCATTCACTCGGTCCATTTCTGACACTGCCCTCCCCTTTCTTGATCTCTGTCTTCATTTCTGGAGCCAAACTGTCAATTGCCATCTTTTATAAACCTATTGATTTCCACAGCTATCTTGATTATACCTCTTTCTACCTGGTCATCTGTAAAAATGCTACTTCTTTTTCTCACTTCTGCCATCCCTGTTCTCAGGATGTGGTTTTCTGTTCCAGAATATTAGAGATATCCTCCTCCTTCAAAGAACAGGCCTCCCTTCCTTCACAATTGACGCCACCTTCACCTCCTCCACTGCTACACCTACCCATTCACCTCCGTCCTCATCTCCATTGAGGGCCAGGTGAGGCAACACCTCACCTGCAAATCTGCTCGGCTCCCAATGCAGCCTCCTGTAAATCGGGAACTGCTTCGTCGAGCACCTCCACTCCATCTGCCAAAAGCGGAACTTCCCCGTTGCAAAACATTTTCATTCCAATTCCCATTCCCATTCTGACATGTCAGTCCATGGCCTTCTCTTGTGCCAAGATGAAGCCGCCCTCTGGGTGGAGCAGCGACACCTTATATTCTGTCTGGGTAGCCTCCAACCCAATGGCATGAAAATCGATTTCTCCTTCTAGTGAAAAACAATTCCCTCCTCTCCTATTTTCTTCTATTCCTCACTCTGGCCTCTTCCCTCTTCTCACCTACCTATCACCTGCCCCTGGATCCCCTCTTCTTTCCCTTTCTCCCATGGTCCACTGTCCCATGGTCCACTGTCCTCTCCTATCAGATTCCTTCTTTTTCAGCCCTTTATCTTTCTAACCCACCTGGCATTACCTATCACCTTCTAGCTATCCCCTCAACACCCTTTTTATTCTGGCATCTTCACCCTTTTCAATCTGATGAAGGGTCACAGCCCGAAACGTCAACTGGTTATTTTAATTCCATAGATACTGCCTGATCTGCTGAATTCCTCCAGCATTTTGTGTGTGTTGCTTTAGATTTCAAGCAAGTGCAGACCTTGTTGCATTTATAACCCGCATTTTGTTGCTTTCATTGCAGGCAAGATGCCAATTCTATGGTTTCCAGTACCTATTGTGCTTGTTGCAGAAGGATGATGTTCATTTGCTTCATCTCTCAGGAGGGGAACCAAAATCATGAATGGACAGCATCACTTAATGCCAGTTTGCATCCCTTATATGGCCATGTGCTCACCATGCCCACTGCTTTCAAAACAATTAAATGTTCTCTTTGAACATATTACATCAAATGCTTCCCTTGTGCAACAGTATACAGCAAACTTGAAACTGGTGCAAATAACTTCAACCTGGAAGGATACTGATATTTAAAAGCTTACAGTTTCACATGGCCAAGTGGTTAAAGCATTGGACTAGCCATCGTGAGTTCGAGCCCCAGCAGAGGCAGCGTGTTGTGTCCTTGAGCAAGGCACTTAATCATATAGTGCTCTGCGACAACACTGGTGCCAAGCTGTATGGGTCCTAACGCCCTTCCCTTGGACAACATCGGTGTCGTAGAGAGGGGAGACTTGCAGCATGGGCAACTGCTGGTCTTCCATACGACCTTGCCCAGGCCTGCGCCCTGGAGAGTGAAGACTTTCTAGGCACAGATCCATGGTCTCGCAAGAATAACGGATGCCTTTACTTTTTTTTTACAGTTTCATTAGCTTTACTGGTCATGGGAAACCAATCCTTTCTCTGCTCTGAGGTTGGAGCAATGTAAGATTTCAGGCATAGCATTCTTATTGAAGCATGGTTGTTTCATGTTATTCTCTGACATGTTTCAGATACGAGAACAGTTCCAAAGGTGGACATAGCTTCCTACTGACAATCCTACACTTACTCCTCCCTCAGAGGGATTTCTGTTCTTCCCTCATGCGGCATTTCAAGGTCCTACAAACACACCCATGGCTAATGACAATCAGCATTTTTAGTGACCTTGTATTCCAGATGATGCCCTTCACCAACTAATATATCACTTCCTGGATACTTTACTAACTTAATAAATAATCAAAAACAAGGAATGGTTGTAACATGCTTCAGGTGGCCAAGTATCCACTGCCATAACAAAGAGACAGGTTTCCATGATACTGCTGGGTTAAGTGTGTAATACAATACTCCAAGTGCAATTATGAGATAAATCCAATACCCAACAGGTAAACCTATTGTCTTAATTGCCCTAGGTGGTGGTGATGAACAGAAATACCATCAATCATTAAGACTGTTGATTTGAAAGATATTGGTGTGAACAGCAGTATGTAGGCTAGCTACTTTCTTTGTGATGCTGCCTACCTGCTGGCCAGGAAAGCACAAGTAACACAGCAACAAAACTGTGCAGTGTCACCCAGTGGCAAGAACCTGACACTACATGCAGAGACCAGCCTTTTCTCCAATGTAAGGGCAAAGATGACACGTAACATCTATAAAACTGAAATAACAAATCACAGCATCACCTGCAAGTTTCAAAGGCAGCTACTAAAAAAAAACACTTTTTTCTTCTCTTCACTCCCTTGGCTTCAAGTTAACGCTCTTCCACCCCATTTCAGTGGAATCTGAGGTGCCTGATGAAACTATTATGGGCCCTCCAAATTATGCCATAGGTGGCACAGGGAGTGTGTGGCAGGGAGGGCACATGGGGTAGCTGAAAACCACATTGGCTTTAATGGTGGAGTTCACTATGTGCATTGGGAGAGGGAGTGAGTACAGAGGCAAACAAAAGTGGGAGTCATATTAAACACCCTCAAAGCACACAAGGGAAAAGCAACAGAGTTGGCCCAACAAAGAAGTCTCTCCAAATGAAACAGTAGACATAGCATGGTCTCCAAATAATGAAAAAGTATGTACTTAAGCCATTGAAAATTCACCAGAAATTGACCTCAAAAATTAGCTCTGGTTAGTTTACATTTTTTTTAAACAATAGCCAAATCAAAGGCATCCGTTAGTCTTGCGAGACCATGGACATGCGCCTGGAAAGTCTTCACTATCCAGGGTGCAGGCCTGGGCAAGGTCGTATGGAAGACCGGCAGCTGCCTATGCTGCAAGTCTCCCCTCTCCACGACACCGATGTTGTCCAAGGGAAGGGCATTAGGACCCATACAGCTTGGCACCAGTGTCGTCGCAGAGCAATGTGTGATTAAGGACAAGGACACAACACGCTGCCTCGGCTGGGGCTCGAACTCATGACCTTCAGATTGCTAGTCAAATGCCTTAACCACCTGGCCACGTGCCCACAGTTTTAATTGTCTATGCGAGATGAGGCTCCATGTCATATTAAAAACCAATACCTTTTCCACCCTGTGATGGTTGTCACTGAAGAACACTTAATATATTAAAAAGGGAAGAAAATGCACTCTTAAATTACTTTTTTGTAATAACCATACTGCCTGAGGCTGTTACTTGATCATTGCCAATATATGAAGTATAAATCTTATATCATAAGTCCTTATTATGAAACGTGAGCGGTAACAGTCCAGCAAACCATGACAATAATGGAGGCAAGTTTAAATTATATTTAGGAAGGATCTAGATTTCCATAATTCCAGATCAAGTCCAACACCTAATTAATGGTCCCGTTTATCAGAGAATCACCAAATATGGAAGCAAGTTTCTCAGCCAATATTTACACCAATCCAATATTTTGTTCTCCCGACATTCCCATCAACACCCCCCGCTCCCAGATTCTAGCACTCACCTACACACTAGGGGCAATTTACAGTGCCCAATTAAACAAACAATCTGCATGTCTTTGGCATGAGGAAACTGGGGCACTTGGTGGAAATCCAAGGTGTCAAAGGAAAAAAGTGCAAATTCTACGCAGGGATGCTCGAGCTGTGTCAGCCCATATACAGTAATAACTGTGGACTATTTTATAAGAGAGTTCAATTATTCTCCAGAGTTCTAATTCACTGGGACAGACTAAACCACTATAGCTTGACAGTACTTTATATCCAGAAACTCAGAAATGAAGAATTATGCAGTAAAAATGCTGGAAAATAGTCATACTGGTTAATAATTGCCATGCTTTCAAAAATCATGGCATGTTTTTCTTCCATCATAAATAATCTTCCATCATTTCTTTAGAAAAGTCCATGAAAACCTGTAATGACAATTTAAATATTTCATTACAACTGCTTTATCTGGAGAAGCATGTTGCCGGAGCAGTTTTTTAATATACTTCTACTAAAACAAACCTGTCATTTATGATTAAAGTACAAATGAACTTTTGGATCCCTTTTCCACAGTGCATGAAGATGGACAATTCTCTAATCCTTCTTTTGTATATATTGTTATTCCTGTTCATAAATGTGGACAGGTTACAGTTGGGAAGAAAGTTGGTTAGGGGTGAAGTCCAAGATGAGTTTAGGCCTTGTTTCAGCAAGATGTTATGCAGTAAAGCAAGATCGTACATTTGACTACACTGGCACTCCGTAGTCTCTCAGGGAAGTGAGGACAAGGTGGTCAAGAAGGATGTATAGGTAATGAGATGGGGACTGAAAGGCCAAAGAGGATAGAGGTACAAAGCAATAGCTGGTAGTGACCTAGACCTTTGAGGACAACCTTTAAGAAAACAAAGAAGAGAAAGGTTTCACTCTGACAATTCAGTCACTGCAGAGACTGTACCTGAAGTCAGGATTGAACCCAGGTTGCTGGAGCTGTCAGATAGCAGCTCTACTATTTGAGCCACAGTTCTATCTACCTCAATGAAGCATGATAATTTCATGATGCTTCACATCATCTGAGGCAGAAATAAACGATGAAAATAAATACCTCGAACAGTTACAGTTCATTCTGCATTGGTGCAGAAGAGGAGCAACTTACAGCCTACAACTTCAAGAGAATACTCTTTCTATTAGAAACATAGAAACCTAGAGCACAATACAGGCCCTTCGGCCCACAAGGCTGTGCCCAACATGCCTTACCTTAGAAATTACCTAGGGTTATCCATAGTCCTCCATTTTCCTAAGCTCCAGGAGTCTCTTAAAAGACTCTATCATATCCACCTCCACCACCGTCGCCGGCAGCCCATTCCACGCACTCACCACTCTCTGCGTAAAAAACTTACCCCTGACAGCTTCTCTGTACCTACTTCCAAGCACCTTAAAACTGTGCCCTCTCGCGCTAGCCATTTCAGCCCTGGGAAAGAGCCTCTGACTAGCCACACAATCAATGCCTCTCATCATCTTGTATACCTCTATCACTGATATGAGGTTAACTCTTTTGATTTTATTTTGAAATATTTTTGTTGATTGCCAAGATTAATTTGGTTAATGGAGTTTCAAAGTCTTGAGATTTTTTTTCAATTGGTGGACGTAATATAAGACCACAAGATATAGGAGCAGAATTAGGCCATTTGGCCCATCATGTCTGCTCCACCATTCTTTGATGCCCTTACTAACCAAGAACCCATCAACTTCTGCTTTAAATATACCAAATAACATGGCCTCCACAGCCAACTGTGGTATTGAAATCCACAGATTAACCAGTCCCTGGCTAAAGAAATTTCTCTTTGCCTCTGTTCTAAAGAGATGTCCTTCTATTTTGAGACTTCGCCCTCTAGTCCTAAACTTCACCACTTTTTGAAACATCCTTTCCACTTGAACTCCATCCAGGACCTTCAATATTTGGGGTTTCAATGAGACCCCGATTCATTCTTTTAAACTCCAATAAGTACAGGCCATAGCCATCAAATGCTCCTCATGCATTACCCTTTTCATTCTCAGACCCATTTTCATAAACCTCCATATGACCCTCTCCACTGCCAGCACATCCTTTCTTAGATATGGAGCCCAAAACTGCTCACAATACTCCAAATGTGAACTCCACAGGAAATCAGTGGTTCAAGTTTGAAAACTGTTAGAACACATCATTTTCAATGTCAACCAAAAGCAAGTTTGGCCAGATGCCAAATATTAACATATCTAAAATCAAATCCATCAACCTGTCCCTTCCCCAACCCTTCAACATGCTATCTGCATTCCTTCTCCCTTCCCTTTTCACTCACTTCCTTTAAGAAGGAAACATTTAGCATATTGAAAGAAGAGATCACAGAAATAAAAGAATATGCATCAAGGTATGTTGCAATCTTTTAGCAACATGAGGTGGTCACAATGCAAATGAGAAAGATTTGACTTTCCTGTGATTCTTCTCACTCCCATCTAATTTTCTCTGCTGCTTTCTCTCTCATTTTTCATCACACTGTTTTCCCACATATCTAATAACAGTTTTCCCCAACAATTAAAACTACTTCCCAAGAATACATGGCACTGATCACAAGCAGATAAACTAGTCGTATGCTTCTCCCCCAGAGAGGGGTTAGGAGCACCAAGTTTCTGAGAGTGTAGAATGTTGACTATCACACCTGGTCCATCAACACCACCTCTTTAGTCAAGAAAGCACAGAAGCATCTCCAATTCTTGAGGAGATTGAGGTGAGTGAGGCTCCCCCCCCCCCCCATTCTACGGTAACCAATTTTTACAGAGGCAACATTACGAAAGTCCTGACCAACTGCATCTCCATCTGGTATGGGAGTTTCAAGGCATCTGACTGCAAGATCTTACAACGGATTGTGAGGGCTGCTGAGAGGATTATCAGGGTCTCTCTTCTACCCATTAGTGATCTTTATCAGGAGTGCTGCTTTGCAGGGTCTTTAGCATTGCCAAGGATTACTCGTATCTTAAAGCTTAAAGTTCCTCAGGGTCAATATCACAAATGACCTGACTTGGTCCAACCAAGCAGAGTCCACTGCCAAGAAGGCCCACCAGTGACTTTACTTCCTGAGAAAGCTAAAGAAATTTGGCCTATCCCCTAAAACCCTCACTAATTTTTATAGATGCACCGTAGAAAGCATTCTTCTAGGGTGCATCACAACCTGGTATGGAAGTTGTCCTGTCCAAGACCGGAAGAATCTGCAGAAGATCGTGAACACAGCGCAGCACATCACACAAACCAATCTTCCATCCTTGGACTCACTTTACACCGCACGCTGTCGGAGCAGTGCTGCCAGGATAATCAAGGGCACAACCCACCCAGCCAACACACTTTTCGTCCTTCTTCCCTCCGGGAAAAGGTTCAGGAACTTGAAGACTCGTACGGCCAGATTTGGGAACAGCTTCTTTCTAACTGTGATAAGACTGCTGAACGGATCCTGACCCGGATCTGGGTCGTACCCTCCAAATATCCGAACCTGCCTCTTCGTTTTTTTGCACTACCTTACTTCCCATGTTTCTATTTTCTACTTATGATTTATAATTTATTTTTTTTAATATTTACTATCAATTTGTAATCCAGGGAGCGGGAAGCGTAGAATCAAATATCGCTGTGATGATTGTATGTTCTAATATCAATTGTTTGGTGACAATAAAGTATAAAGTATCCATCCCACAATCTCTTTGACCCCCTACCATTAGGCAGGAGGTACCATAGCATTAGGACATTATTAAGATGGAAAACATCTTCTTCCCCCAGGCTGTGAGACTACTGAACTCCCTGCCACCACCCAGGTCTCATCATGTATGAAACACCAGTAGTGTTATACTGTTTACGTTTTAACTTGTGACGTAAATGCACTTCATGCCAAATGTTAATCTTCTGGACTATTTTATGACTTGTTAATTTATTTCTGTTAATATTACTTCTTTATGTGCTGTGTGTGAATTATGTTGTGCACCTTGGTCTAGAGGAATGTTGTTTCATTCAGTAGTATGCATGTATATTGTTGAATGACAATACACTTGAATTTGAACAGTTTGTCCAATTCTTAAATAGACCCAGATTGTTTCAATGAGCAAGAACCAAAGGATAGTGAGCCTGAATTTTAAACATAATAATCAAATTTAGAGACAAAAATTCCCTAAATAAACTGATTTTTGTCCTTACTGCAGGAGACAGTTTCATTTCTTTGTGTTGCCTAGAGGGTTAATAAGCTAGTTCAACAGAGAAAGTGGGTCAGATTGTTTTGATGCACAATAGCTCTAGAACGGATATTGATCTTGAAACTACAAAAGTATAAAGTGTCCTTTGATTTGAGATCCCACAGGTCTGCTGCCTACTTTCAGGTTGGGATGCTGTTACTATAAATCCCAGGGTCTGCTCAGTTAAAAACACAGGGCCTTTACGAGTATGGCCTGCAATATTTCTGACATGAAGAGTAAAACATTACAGTGTGGGTGAATGAGGCTCCAAAATGTCTGGCAGGTTGCAGGAAGTTATGTAAAGTTAATGGACACAAAGAAGATTTCAGCCTGATATACACAAAGGAGAGAATTATGCAGTAGGACTTGGAAAAACTCTGAGCAACATTTTTGGAGACAGGGTGGGAGGGTGCAAGTCCCTGGCTGCCACTAACATGGTTTAAGCTGGGGGGAAAAACTGACGATTATAGCTTGCACCACAATCTTTGGATTCTTTTTCAAACTACAGAGAAGTTTAACAACATTAAAGATGGACAGAGATACAGATTTCCTTCAGCCATTTAGTCTCTATTTTACCTTTTCCATTGTCAACATAATGCCAGAAAAGGGAAGTCTAATAGTGGCCTCCAAACACAGAATGCAAAGACTCCATACAATCAAATTCAGTCTCCCAAATCTCCAGTCTCAATTTTGTGATCTACAAACAGAGCGCAGACAGAAGCACAGTAACTAAAAATAGGTCTCTTGGATCATGTCATAAAGCTCTTATTCAGTATTCCTTAATGAATTGGCATCTTCAGACAAAGCGAATGGAACAAAAAGGATTATTCAGTACCAATAATGAAGACTTCATTAAAATGAGTACAGTATTTTAACAGATAGCTACTTGGTAAAAATAGGAAGGGGGTAACCCCCTAATCAAAAAGGTGGGTTAGCAATTCTGAAAGTAACAAAAGTACAGATGAGAGAATTAGCACCAGGCCAACTGTAGGCAAAGGCAGGCAGTACAATAAAAATATAAGTAAGGGTGATTAGAAACTCAGCTTGAGAGTCAAATATTTTCATCGGAGAGTGAGAAACATACTGTGCATATTGATTCCTCTGATCGAAGCACTCGAAAAGGCAAAAATAAAATATTTTATGAAGTAAATAGATACTTTAAAATCTGTCCACCAATTCATCAGTGGCACAAGACTGCAACACTGACTGCAAAGAGCAGGCCTGGGAGATGAGATGAGGCTTCTCAGATTTGACAATCTAAATTGGAGACTCAATGCAGTTCATTGAATTAAATGTGGACCCAACAAATTGATCTTTACGCACACTCATTTTGTTTCAACATTTTAAAAGGGTTTATTTCGTAATGCACAGGGAAGTGTAACAAAACACATGAGGAATGCTACAAGTTTGAGTATAATGGATTAGCCCGTGCACGCTGATTCATTTGCATACTAACTTTTCAAAATAAATTTCCCATAGATGAGGGCAACTTAATGTCTACTATAAAAATGTAAATAAAGCCAGAGTTAGTTTGAGGCCTTGTAATATATGGAAGTATTAATTCTCTGGACATGTAGGGATATACATCAGCACAACTGAATATGTATAAGGATTTCTGAAGACTCCAGGAACGGTCCATAAGGAAATGCACAGTGGACTGTAAACTGTCCTCGTATTTTAAAGAGCTAAACAAATAAAATTACATATATTTTACCAAGGTAGGGGCTTCAAAAACGTATCAATGATCAATGATACCTCCTCCTAGAGATGCTGCCTGGCCTGCTGCGTTTACCAGCAATTTTGATGTGTGTTGCTTGAATTTCCAGCATCTGCAGAATTCCTGTTGTTTGCGTCAATGATATTTTTCAGGTTTAAATAAGTGATAATAAAATACAATAATTTGAATAAAAACACATCATAGAGGATAAATGGCATCATTTATCGAGGAACAGAGTGGTTTCATTTTGGATCTTCAATATCCAGATGGAAAAAAAGCTTTCAGGGTGTCCAAATTGGGCATTAAGTTGGAATTTTGGAGCACCTGTCTTCACCACATGACACCATCTTGACAAGAGATGAAGCTTGTGCTAGGAACAGTCGGCTGGAAATCACTAAAAGGCTAAATGCCATGCAAATTGCCAGTAATGCTTACCAAGGAGTATCCACAGCATTTTCATTCAAGTGCTTGAACTGACGGCCTTCTCCTTACTGATTGGGAACAAGAAAATTGTTGCTCACAGGTCCATCACCTTTCACTGGTAATTTTCTGTGTAATTTTGAAGAGAACTTTTCAAATAAATTGAGACTTACTGTGAAAGGACAATCCTGGTTTTATCAATCATTGTTCTGGATACTGAGGATTTCACCCTCTTTATATATTAAAAGAGTTCTGAGTACTATGAAACTCAACTTTACTGAATTTCTTACAGGAGAGAGCAGGAGAAAGAGTGCTGAAAAGTTATTGCATCTGGCCTGTAAGAAATTGAGTACTTCAATCAGATTTATATGCTAATTACAACATTTTAGTATTGAGGGAGTTATGAGGGGAAATTACCAATGGTGGCTGTGGGGTTGCTTTCTGAATTGAATGAGTTATGCAGGAAGATGGTCTAACTGGTCTTATTTTTGCCAAAGGGTTTATCTAGGATTTATTTTAAAAATGTATTACAAATATGCATGCAAGTAAAATCAAAATTCATCTTGTGTGATAGCTTCACAGTATAATATCCTTGTAACACACATCAAAGTTGCCGGTGAACGCAGCAAGCCAGGCAGCATCTCTGACGAAGGGTCTCGGCCTGAAACGTTGACTGTACCTCTTCCTAGAGATGCTGCCCGGCCTGCTGCGTTCACCAGCAACTTTGATGTGTGTTGCTTGAATTTCCAGCATCTGCAGTATTCCTGTTGTTTGCATAATATCCTTGTGAAGTATTTATCAGACTATTCCAGAATAGATCGACAAAAAGTTATTATTAGCTAATAATGATCTTAAAAGCAATCATGCTACAAAAATAGACATTTTGAATTTTACAGAAATTGCTAAAGCCAAATTCAACCCAAATATAGGCTGGCTTGTCAACACCGATCCATCCAGGACATGCCCTCTTCTCTTTGCAACCATCAGGGAGGCAGTACATGAGCCTAAACTCAACATTTTAGGTACAACTTCTTCCCCTCCACCATCAGATTTCTGAACTGACCACGCACTTGTGAACATTGCCTTGCATTTTGCTCTTATTTCTCTAATATTTATTATTGAAATTTATTGTATTTTTATGTATTGCACTGCACTGCTGTGTAACAATAAATTTCACAACATACTGTGTGTCCATTATAATAAACCTGATTCTGACTGAATCTTCAGAAATTGGAACTGTGTTCAATGATTTACTGAAGCAAACAGCTCATGTGTTATGTTAAGCAAGTGTATTTTTAATTTAGCTAAATTGGAAGGTGGAAAAGAAAATTAATAAGGTTTCTGCAATATTTATTGCCTGCCCTCTGTTTCATATATTGTTTAGATGCTGAGGAGCATGAACAGCTTGTTAAATTATCACCTCCCACTGCAGAGTCTAGAGATTAACGGCCAGCCTCTCCACACAGAACAGAGTGTAACTGCAGAAAGTGCTAATGTGGGCAGTTGCTCTCAGCCAATACAGCCATTTACAAAAACACCAAAGACAGAAATTCACTAAAGGCAATGGCATACAATGTGTAATTCACTCAGTGACCAATTTTTTTTCTTTTAGGTACACCTCGTTAATGTAAATATCTAATCAGCCACTCAAATGCATAAAAGCATGCAGGATCAGACCAAACACCAGAAAGGGGAAGAAATATGATCTAAACGACTTTGACCATGGAATGACTGAGTTTGTCAGAAAATGCTGACCTTCAGATTTTCATGCATAATAGTCTCTAGAGATTACAGAGAATGGTGCAACCCCTCCCCACCCAAAAAAAAGCACATCAAGGGAACTGTGTGTGAAAATACCTTGTTAATTAGCGAGGTCAGAGGAGAATGGCCAGACTGGTTTAGGCTGACAGGAAGGCGACAGTAACTCAAATAAACAAGTGTTGCAACAGTGGTGTGCAGAAAAGCATCTCTGAACATACATCACATCAAATCTTGAAGTGGATGGACTACAGCAGCAGAAGACCATGAACGTACACTCAGAGGCCACTTTATTAAGATTAGAAGTCAACAAATAAAGTGGCCACTGAATGTAAATAAATACAGGATATTATACAGTTTTAGAATTTAGATGTATGGACAGTTTAATCCGCACAATTAAAATAAATCGTGAATTAATTTCTTTCAAAGTGTATTATTTCCCATACAATATACCACAAGTCAAGAGAGGACTTGATGGGAAATAGGAATGACTACACCCTGTTCTGCCAGCATTTACCCTGTAATGCCAAGAAAACACATCAATGCAAAACTCCCAAACTTCCTAGCTGCTTCATGTTGAGGTTTTCCTGCCTTGTTCCAATATCGGATTCCTGCAATACCGCAGCGGTTACACTGGGCAAAATGCCTGACGAGTCTGTGCCAATTAAGACCTGGCAGAAGAACAGCTAGTCCATTCATTTCAATGGCAAAGAATGACTGCAAGGGAAAAGTAATAGTTAATTAGCAATTTTTGAAATAACTGAGTTCAGTTAAATGTTTGCAATTTTGATAAAAATGAATTTGAACATTTTAATGACTTGCATACTTTTAGTGGATTCACTGACTTATAGCTATTGAATCTTCTGAATGTCAAGGACATTCAACAGCATTCGTTCATTCATGGCCCTTGACAAATCTGACAAACAGCAAAATCGTTAATTTATTTCACTATTCTGTGAGAGGTGTTTGTACCAGCTTGCCCACGGTACTGCCACTAGACAGGGTTTGCTAGTTTGGATTGGGCCAGATTTGAGCAGAAAGTCAATATTGATTTAGGAAAAACTAAGCCAAGAACATGTGGGACAGTTCAACTGCGGACACTCAAGTTCAGGCCCAAAATCCTACTTTCGAATAATTGGAATATTCAGTAGATCAATACGTTGTTCTTCATTTTTATGCAATTGCTTGAACTTATGACTCTACAAGATGTGGAATCCACACTTATGGTTCCAATTTCAACCAACCAACAACTTTTGCTTATAGCTACAGGGAAACAATAAAGTCCATGGGACCTAGAGTATTGCTCTGCTGGAATCTAGTGTGAACTAGTTGACCTGAAAGGACTTTTCCTGTGTCTCTTACGCTGTCAGGAGAACACAAGTCAGCCCTCATTGAGATGTCAGTGGTAAAAGATCTGAGCAGCTTCAAGTTCCTTAAAGTTCCTGGCTGTCAGCATCTCAGAGGGTCTAGCCTGGGCCCAATACACCCATGCAATCATGAAGGAGGCATGCAGAGGCACAATTTTATTAGGCGTTTGAGCAGGTTTTGTGTTTCACCAAAAACTCTTGCAAATTTCTACAGATGTGTAGTGGAGAGCATTTTGACTGGTTGCATTATAGCCTGTTAAGGAGCCTTCAATGTACAGGATTGCAAGAAGGTTGTAGACTCAGTTCCATCACAGCCACCCGCCATATTCAAGATGCGGTGCTTCAAGAAGGCAGCATCCATCATTAAAGACCCTCACCACCCAGGACATTTCCTCTTCACAGCCTGAAGATCCACTGTCAACATTTTAAGAACAGCTTCTATCCCTTGGCCATCAGATTTATGAACTGTGCATGCAACAAAGAATATTACCTCATTATTTGTCTTTTGCATTATCATTATTTTGCTATTTATAATAATTTTTGATGTCTACCACTGTACTGCTGCCACAGAACAGCATATTTCATGACATATGACAGTGTATCATTTGGTGATTCACCTGATTCAGTAAAGAAGTTTCAGAAGGCCTCATGTGAAAATTATTTGGTGAAGCTATCCAAAATCAATTAATGAAAACAGCAGAATTTAACAAGTGTGCTAAAAGAGAGATGAGGTACAGATGCTTAGAGAGAATTTCAGAGCTTGGTGTCTAGGAAACTAAACGCCCAAATGCCACTGACAGCACAATGCAAATTATGCACAAGAGGCCAGAATTTGATGTTTTGGACAGTTGTCAGGTTTTAAAATGATCTCAGAGATAAGGATGGGTGAGGCCAGAGAAAAGGATTTTTTTTTAAATCAAGGTTTTAATTATCACCTAATTCTAAAATTAGGGGAAGAGTCACCGAAGTTGATGACTTGTGATCGACAGAAGAAATTTTCTCCAAGGATACGGAGCTCAGTAATTCTCACTCCATAGAACCCTGCACACTCAGTCTAACATATTCATAGCAAAGAATAACTATTTTTGGAAACTAAAGGAATTACATAGAAAGAGCACACAAAGAAACTTGGGGAAAAATTGGTCAGCTGTAATCTTATCAAAAGATAGAATATGCTAATAGAGCCACATTGTCTACTGCTTCCATTTCTGGATTTTATATTTTTATGAGATATTGACAGATCAGAGTCTATTTAATTTATCATGGAGGATTAGTGAATGGGAACTGATAAGAAAAACGGGTGAAGCGTCAAGCAAAAGTGAAAAGGCCTCGTGATTTTAACTCTGGGCTCAAAGAAAATGTGGGCTGCAAAAGCAAGGAAAATGAAGGAAGAAAACCTAAGAATATGAACTATATGAGGAGACAAATTTTCTGTTCCCAGAACAGAATCTTCTTTCAGTGGGTCAAAGCAGCTACTTTTACTAATTTAAACAAAGATATGATATTCAAACTAATTGTTAAAATGCAGGTTGAATGCCAATTATTCCTATTTATATTGCTTTTCAGAAACAAAACCATGTTAGAATGTGCAGCAAAATATACAGGGACACAAAGTGCACAGGATATAAATAATACTAGACTGGAAAACTTAGACGAAGCTTTAAACTTTCAAAAGTCATTAATAGAAAATGACAAAGATGTAGAGGAATCTGTACAACACTGAATATACAGTGCAATCAAACTACAAACTGAACAATTTGCTTCAAGAGCACAAATAAATTGGTTTAATACAAATGTACATTTCAGATTAAATTTTAATCTTCATTCTTAGTACATTTCAGATTAATTTTTAATCTTCATTCTTTGTATATCAATGTTGTTAGCTAGAAAAATGTTGTTAGCTAGAAAAATGTTGTTACACATAAAGAAAAGATATTGGATCAAAATCAATGTAATGGAGGTACTCCTCCAATGCATTTAAGTAAAGAATTCTTCTCATTTGACCAAGAGATGATGAAGGAATGTGATGAATGTCCATGAAAGACTGTGTACCCTCAACGAGAAACCTAGCAGCTTATCATTTCCTGTATCTGAACCTCATGTCCTTCTAGATGTTGGAGCTCTGTAGTGGGAAGCTTCTCGTTGTGAGTGGTTGATTAAATCTGTAGATGGGATGTCAAGCTTTGGATAGAACTGAACTTTGTGTGCTATACATTAATCTATCCATGGAAGGGTTGTGTTTCTGATAAGCAACAGAGTTTTGGCAGTACTGGAATAGCTCAGAAAGCAGCAGGTCAATTACTGAAACAAAGATCTTGCACTACGACCCAAGAACAACATCGTCAAAATGCCACATGGAGCGCCACTGCTGTTCCAACCAGTTGCTGATCGGAATGATCTTTGCCATTAGTGGTGAAATGGTCACAATTAGGATGACTTTAACCAGGACAACCTCAGAAAGGTGCTGCCAAAGTTATACAAGCATGTCTCCTGCCCCACTAGAGGCTCCAATATGCTTGACCACTGCTACACAGCAGTCAAGGATGCCTACCCTTTCATTCCATGACCTCACTTCGGAAAAATCGGACCATCAGGCCGTACTCCTCCTCCCGGCTTACAGACACAAACTGAAGCGGGAGATCACGCTGTCAAAAGTGGTGTCACGTTGAATGGAGGTGTGACGCTGAATCAAGTTATCAGACGATAGATGCTAACGAGAGAGATAAGGGAGACAATGGAGAAACGTTCAAAATGTTAATGAGAGAGGAGAGAGAGAAAACGGAAAAGAAACACAATTCAGAATATTGACAGACCGTTTGCTTTGAACCTGAACTGTCTGAAGTTTGATGGACGGGTGATACCCCAGCAGGGGGATAAAAAGAATAGGTTCGCTAAGGCACGGGACACCACGAGATCACGAGATAATGAGACCCTGGAAGAGCAGTGTGCCCCCACAAATTGGTGAGAGTTTGGCGGTCTGGTTCGCGGGAACCGACCATAGACTCACAGGGTGTAAAGGTATGATCGGTGGGAACCTGGTGTGTGTGTCCGCCCTTGCCTGGGTGCCGAGTTCACCACGGAAGAACGGTCATATTCGGAACGGAGGGGTCACAGTTGGTGACCACAGCGGGACAGAAGACATAAAAGGGTCCACCCGAAACCAACTGCGAAGAACATCAAAGGTCTGCCTGAATCAAATTTCATCCCCCTCCCTCCCTCTCTCTCCAATGGCACAACAGCGATTACTGCGAACTGTACCAAGCTGAACTAAACTCTGCGTCACTTAAGACTGATCATTTTACCCCTAGACTGTGATAGAGCTTGGTTTGATTCCTATTACCCTAGCTCTGTATACATGTGTGTATTATCATTGCTAACCTGTTGCATTTATATCCTTACAATTAAGAGTACTGTGTTACTTATTTCTTTAATAAAACTTTATTAGTTCCTAGTAATCCAGACTCCAATGAGTGGGCCATTTCTGCTGGTTTGGTAACCCAGTTACGGGGTACGTAACAGAGGAAACGGCTGAGGTCCTCCGTGACCGCTTTGAATCGGTGGACTGGTTAGTATTCAAGGACTCGGCAGCTAACCTCGATGAGTATGCCTCAGCTGACAAGGACTTTATCTGGAAATGCACAGAGGACTGTGTGTCTCGCAAGACGATCCGGGTATTCCCTAACCGGAAACTTTGGATGAATTATGAGGTCAAGTCCCCTTTGAAGGCTAGAGCTGCGGCTTTTAGGTCCAGGGATACCAGTCGCTATATGGAATCCAGGCGTGAACTCCGGAAAGCCATTAAGGGCCTCAAGAGGCAATATCGAGCCAAGTTGGAAGCCCAGGCTAACCAGAGGAATGCCAATAGACTATGGCAGGGTCTAAATGAGATCACTGGGTGCAAAGAAAAGGCTGGGAATATCAATAACTGTGGCGCTTCTCTTCCTGACGAACTTAACATATTCTACGCAAGATTCGAACAGAAGAGGAGTGTCCCGCTTCCTCCGGATGAACTGGACCTGGTGGCATCGAGATTCATCGTCACTGAGGAGGACGTTAGAAGGAACTTCCTGAAGATAAATCCAAGGAAGGCGACGGGCCCAGATGGCATCCCAGGACAGGTTCTCCGGGCCTGTGCAAGTGAGCTAGCTGGAGTGTTTGCTGACATCTTCAACTGCTCCTTGCTTCAGTCTAAGATTCCTTTGTGTTTTAAGAAGGCAACCATAATCCCAATGCCAAAGGGCAAGGTGGCATGCCTGAATGACTTATCGACCTGTGGCTCTGAAATCAATTGCTATGAAGTGCTTCGAGCGATTGGTTATGGCACAAATCAACCACAGCCTCGACGTTTTGCAATTCACCTACCGGAGCAACAGGTCAACGGCAGGTGCCATCTCTCTGGCCCTACATTCCTCCTTAGAACAAAGACGCATACGTAAGGCTCCTTTTCATTGACTACAACTCTGCATTTAATACCATTATTCCAAATAAACTGATTCCTAAGCTCCAGAACCTAGGCCTTAGCACTCGGATCTGCAGCTGGATCTTCAACTTCCTCACAGACAGGACCCAGGCTGTAAAAATAGGGGACAAGCTCTCCTCTACAATCACTCTGAGCACCGGTGCCCCACAAGGCTGTGTACTCAGCCCCCTGCTATACTAACTGTACACCCATGATTGTGTAGCCATTTCCATCGAACTCAATATACAAGTTTGCTGATGATACCACAATTGTAGGCCGTATCTCGAGTAATGATCAGTTTGAGTACAGAGAGGAAATTAAGAACCTGGTGGCATGATGCGAAGACAATAACCTGTCCCTCAACGTCAGCAAGACGAAGGAATTTGTTGTTGACTTCAGAAGGAGTAGCGGACAGCACGACCCCATTTACATCGGTGGTGTGCAAGTGGAACAGGTCAAAAGCTTTAAGTTCCTTGGGGTCAATATCACAAATGACCTGACTTGATCCAACTAAGCAGAGTCCACTGCCAAGAAGGCCCACCAGCGCCTTTACTTCCTGAAAAAGCTAAAGAAATTTGGCCTGTCCCCTAAAACCCTCACTAATTTTTATAGATGCACTGTAGAAAGCATTCTTCTAGGATGCATCACAACCTGGTATGGAAGTTGTCCTGTCCAAGACCGAAAGAAGCTGCAGAAGATCGTGAACACGGCGCAGCACATCACACAAACCAATCTTCCGTCCTTGGACTCACTTTACACTGCACGCTGTCGGAGCAGTGCTGCCAGGATAATCAAGGACACGACCCACCCAGCCAACACACTTTTCGTCCCTCTTCCCTCCGGAAGAAGGCTCAGGAGCTTGAAGACTCGTACGGCCAGATTTGGGAACAGCTTCTTTCCAACTGTGATAAGACTGCTGAACAGATCTTGACCCGGATCTGGGCCGTAACCTCCAAATATCCGGACCTGCCTCTCGGTTTTTTTTTTAGCACTACCTTACTTTCCCTTTTCTATTTAATAGTTATGATCTATAATTGAAATTTTTAATATTTACTATTGATTTGTATTCCAGGGAGCGGGAAGCGTAGAATCAAATATCGCTGTGATGATTGTACGTTCTAGTATCAATTGTTTGGCGACAATAAAGTAAAGTATTTCCAAGGTCCCATTGTATATCTTTCTCTTCCCAGACATGATATCGACATTGGGCATTCATAACCAAAACCAGAAGTCAGAGGCCCGATGTCTGTAAATCCGGGCCCATATTGGTGAGTCTGAGTCCAGGGCCAAGGACTCCAGAGGCAGCCTATACTGGGGTTGGAGGCCTGCCTCTGTGTGTGCGTGCGTGTGCGTGTGCGTGTGCGTGTGTGTGTGTGTGTGTGTGTGTGTGAGAGAGAGAGTGACTGGGTGGGCGCGAGAGTGACTGGGTGGGTGGGTAGGAGGGAGGAAATGGGCTGGTTTGGTTATTGTTGTTCTGTTCAACGCTGTGGGCATACTATGTTGGCATCAGAATGTATGGTGACACCTGTGGGCTATCTCCAGCACATCCTCACGTTGTATCGGTTATTTACGTAGTTCACTGTATGTTTCGATGCACATGTGACAAATAAATCTAAATTTGAAGTGTATAATCAACATTTGGAACTTCTTCTTTGGCTTCAGATATTTCTTAAGGTTCAAAAACTGCAACAATATCAGTACTGGTCCTGGTGAGGACCTCAAGAGAAAGCAATGAAGGCTCACAGCAACTTACTCAATCATGGAAAGCAACCATGAACCTATTCCTATTCCATTGACTACAATAATTGGCCCTTCCAGCCTCCACCTTCATGAGTTTTGTGTAATAACATGGATTGAATTGCAGAAATACAAAAATGTCCAAGGATGCATTCCTTTCAACAATGGAAGAACCACAGAAACCTATGCAAAATGTACTTGTAAAACAGTTTGAATGCTCTCCAAAGCAATTACTGGTTGAGAATCTAATAGTTCATTGGAACATTCCCAACAAATCTCTCTGCTCCTCCCCCCAACATTTTTGTATTTTATGCAAGAGCTGTACTTTATAAAGCAACTTTACATCCATACATATGCTGTTATCACCAAGAAAAAAACATTCCACCTAATTGACATGGATGCATCTGCTACATTAAACAAAATTACCTAACAGGTACAATTGCTCAGTTGCAAGCTCTGTTATTTCTATAGTTTAATCTCAATGCATCTACCTCATGAGATTAACCTCCAGTAAAAACATCATACATCTGCTACGTAGATGTATTAACAATTTTATACGCTTAATCACTCTGAGACCGATAAAAAAGAACAAACAGCTACATCAAAAGGTCAATCATTAAGGGTATAAGTAAGGTGGATGCCAGCTGCTACTTCAAAATTAATCCATCATCAAGGACTTGGGGCAAAGGTGGAGACTGGTTAAGGGCGAGATTTCAGACGAATATCAGGAAGCATTCCTTTACACAGCGAGTTGTGAACACATGGAACAAACCTAGTTATGTAGTTGAGAGTAGCATCTTAGAGACTTTGAAACCTAAATTCAATAGTTATTTCAACACACTATGCGACTAGGCATTTAGCAAGCTTTTCTGGGTTCTTGTCAAAAACTTTCTAATGTTTAAATGCTTTCTAATATACCATTTCTTACAATAAACTAAAATCTCTATTAGCAATACTTTATACATTTGACTCCATTTCAATAGAAACTGATTTCATTCAGCTATCAATAAAGGCCAACAGCATAATAATTTCCAAGTTTGCATCATAGTGTACTATACTGCAGTAAATTTGAACAATGAAATACAACATTTGGGTCATAGAGCTATTATATTTTGTATGTGCTGTGGGTGCATAAACAATATATTATTTCTAATTTGTTTTTTTTATAGGATGCCTAGATCAGAAATATATTGGTTCAAAGAAATTTGTTACAAGATTCAAGACAGAATAACTTTAAATTATCACTGTAAAAGGGCCATAAGAGTGACAAAATGCCACAGTATGGTTGATGAGCCATTACACAGTTTTACTTAACAAACATAATTGAAATAAACAAACTACCACAACTGTCAAAAATCAGAAATAGAAAATGCAAAGCCTCGCTGTGCGCACCTTTGGTCTAAAGCAAACCACTGGATCCTTTTCCACACATTTAACCATATAACAATTACAGCACAGAAACAGGCCATCTTGGCCCTTTTGTCCGTGCCGAACTCTTACTCTCACCCAGTCCCACCGACCTGCACTCAGCCCATAACCCTCCATTCCTTTCCTGTGTTATCCAATTTAACTTTAAACGACAACATCGAACCTGCCTCAACCACTTCTGCTGGAAGCTCGTTCCACACAGCTATCACTCTGAGTAAAGAAGTTCCCCCTCATGTTACCCCTAAACTTTTGCCCTTTAACTCTCAACTCATGTCCTCTTGTTTGAAGCTCCCCCACTCTCAATGGAAAAAGCCTATCCCATCAACTCTATCTATTCCCCTCATAATTTTAAATACCTCTATCAAGTCCCCCCTCAACCTTCTAGGCTCCAAAGAATAAAGACCTAACTTAAGACCATAAGACAAAGGAGCAGAAGTCGTCCATTCAGCCCATCGAGTCTGCTCCGTTATTTTATCATGAGCTGATCCATTCTCCCATTTAGTTCCACTCCCCTGCCTTCTCACCATAACCTTTGATGCCCTGGCTACTCAGATACCTATCAATCTCTGCCTTAAATACACCCAATGACTTGGCCTCCACTGCCGCCCATGGCAACAAATTCCATAGATTCAACACCCTCTGGTTAAAAAAATTTCTTCGCATTTCTGTTCTGAATGGGCACCCTTCAATCCTTAAGTCATGCTCTCTCGTACTAGACTCCCCCATCACGGGAAACAACTTTGCCACATTCACTCTGTCCATGCCTTTCAACATTTGAAATGCTTCTATGAGGTCTCCCCTCATTCTTCTAAACTCCAAGGAATACAGTCCAAGAGCAGACAAACGTTCCTCATATGTTAACCCTCTCGTTCCTGGAATCATTCTAGTGAATCTTCTCTTTACCCTCTCCAACGTCAGCACGACCTTTCTCTGTAACTTGTTCAACCTTTCTCTGTAACTTAGGAGATGAAACCCAGGCAACATTTTAGTAAATCTCCTCTGTACTCTCTCAATTTTATTGACATCTTTCCTATAACTCGGTGACCGGAACTGTACACAATACTCCAAATTTGGCCTCACCAATGCCTTATACAATTTCAACATTACATCCCAACTCCTATACGCAATGCTCTGATTTATAAAGGCCAGCATACTAAAAGCTTTCTTCACCACCCTATCCACATGAGATACCACCTTCAGGGAACTATGCACCATTATTTAAAGAATCCTTCAGGTTATCTCCCTCTCCTGATAAGGTGAGCAGGTTCAGATCAGAATTTTTGGAAGCGTAACAGATTTAGTTTGTGCTTTTATCTGGCTGTTTAACTTTCTGTGTACTTTCCACAAGGAGGGTAAAGCTACAACCACAAACACAAAACACCATTGCCCTCTGCTTCCTGCACCAAGCTAATTTTGGATCCAATTTGCCAACTTGCACTGGATTTTATGAGTTCTAACCTTTTGGATTAGTTTCCCCAAATGGGAATTTCTCTAAGGCCTTCCTGAAGTTTATGTTAACTGCATCAGCCACACTGCTCCCTTTCATATATTATGCTGCATCTCCCTCAGACTCTATTTCTACCACAAGGTCAACTTATTAATATATTTTACTGTCTTAATGAATATACATTTTGACTCATGAAACAAGAGGTCTTTCAGCTCCTTGAAACCAGGCTGATCATTAGTCATCCAGTAACCCTATTGTATTCTCCCCACATTTCCATCATCTGTTTTCCACCCCCTCCCAAGAATCCATTTTTCAACTGTGGGGAAATTTATAGTGGCCAGTTAACCTGCTGGCACACACGTCATTGGGATGCGGGAGATAAAACCGAAAGAAACCCAGAAACATGGGGAGAACATGCATACTCCAGAGAAATAGCATATTGAACCTGGGTCACTTGAACTGTGAAACAGCTACTCTAATATGCATGACCATACTGTCCCTTACTGCTGAAGGGACCAGGGAATATGGGAAGAAGGTAGGGGAAGAGTCGATCATCAGCCACGATCACATTGTATGGTTAAGTGCCCTGAAGGGTCTCCCTCAAATCCTATTTTATTTCTGTTTCTATGTTTCAACCATGCCAAAAAGAAAAAGGTGTTGAGGTAGACCCACAACCTGACCATGACTGACAGTGCACTGCCATTGAACTCCTTATGGAAAAGCATCAACTTGCATGAATATCTGAGCACTTACGCTGAGATATCCGCATGTTGAAAGCATGCCAACTTAACCTGGCACTAGGCCAGTGACTCCTTAATTTTATTGGTGAAAATCGGTTGGAATGAGGAAGATGTTCAAGCTAACTTCATTTTATTTGAGCTGGCTTAAATGTATTTAACTATTCTGTATTTCCTAGTGTTTTAAAATACTGAATTATAATGATTTAAAAATTAAACACGTAAAAGCTGCCTTCAAGGGCAAGCTCAGGCAGTTCACTAGTCAATTAGGTGGAATGTTTCCTCCCTAGAGAAAACAACATATGTATGGATGAAAGGTGGCCCACAAAAGGGACAGCCTTACAATTGAAACACAGAACACAAAAATGTGAAGGTAAAAAAATTCCAGAGAAGTATGCTTTTAATCAGTCATTGTTTTAGAAAACATTTAAAAGTTTAGTTTGCATATAATACTTCTTACAGCCTGCAACTCTGTTGAGAAAAGAAATGGACCCTCGTATTCTTTAATTCAATACATCATTATTCAAAACTCATGATGTGGAGGTCAAGGGAGGGGAGAGACAGAGCCAGGGTGAGATAAATTATTTTAGTCACTTCCATGGTAACTAGTTAATAACTGAAACTAAGGCTGAAATATCTGTCCTTCCCTTCAGCTGGATTCATAGAGTGAATGGGACAGAAGCTGATTCTTAGTTGCTTATATAACAGTGCACAAGTCATTGAGGTAGCATCTTTGTGATCCTTCATTGCCTCCTCTTGAGATTCTCACCAAGACCAACTCTAATTGCAGCTTTTGAAATTTAAGGCTTATTATTCACTTAGTCCTTGGGATGTGGGCACTTTGGTGAATGCTGGCATTCATTTCAGTTATAACTGCTCTGGAAAAATAATATGGAGACACCTTCTCCAACTGATGCAGCCTTTGGGTAAAGATTCACCCACATAACATATTTGATGAAGATAATCCCACATCTATATAGAACATAGAATAGTACAGCACAGTACAGGCCCTTCAGCCCACAATATTGTGCCGACCCTCAAACCCTGCCTCCCATATAAGCCCCCACCTTAAATTCCTCCATATACCTGTCTAGTAGTCTCTTAAACTTCACTAGTGTATCTGCCTCCATCACTGACTCAGGCAGTGCATTCCACGCACCAACCACTCTCTGAGTAAAAAACCTTCCTCTAATATCCCCCTTGAACTTCTCACCCCTTACCCAAGCCATATCCTCTTGTATTGAGCAGTGGTGCCCTGGGGAAGAGGCACTGGCTATCCACTCTATCCATTCCTCTTATTATCTTGTACACCTCTATCATGTCTCTTCTCATCCTCCTTCTCTCCAAAGAGTAAAGCCCTAACTCCCTTAATCTCTAATCATAATGCATACTCTCTAAACCAGGCAGCATCCTGGTAAATCTCCTCTGTACCCTTTCCAATGCTTCCACATCCTTCCTATAGTGGGGCGCCCAGAACCGGACACAGTACTCCAAGTGTGGCCTAACCAGAGTTTTATAGAGCTGCATCATTACATCGCGACTCTTAAACTCTATCCCTCGACTTATGAAAGCTAACACCCCATAAGCTTTCTTAACTACTCTATCCACCAGTGAGGCAACTTACAGGGATTTGTGGACATGTACCCCCAGATCCCTCTGCTCCTCCAGACTACCAAGTATCCTGCCATTTACTTTGCACTCTGCCTTAGAGTTTGTCCTTTCGAAGCGTACCACCTCACACTTCTCCAGGCTGAACTCCATCTGCCACTTCTCAGCCCACTTCTGCATCCTATCAATGTCTCTCTGCAATCCTTGACAATCCTCTACACTATACACAACACCACCAACCTTTGTGTCGTCTGCAAACTTGCCAACACACCCT
Organism: Mobula hypostoma; assembly: GCF_963921235.1. Taxonomy (NCBI): domain Eukaryota; kingdom Metazoa; phylum Chordata; class Chondrichthyes; order Myliobatiformes; family Myliobatidae; genus Mobula; species Mobula hypostoma. Next base: position 51,130,499 of record NC_086098.1, on the reverse strand, counting down.
TCTACCCCCACATCCAGGTCATTAATAAAAATCACGAAAAGTAGAGGTTCCAGAACAGATCCTTGTGGGACACCACGAGTCACAATCCTCCAATCTGAATGTACTTCCTCCACCACAACCCTCTGCCTTCTGCAGGCAAGCCAATTCTGAATCCACCTGGATTCCCTGGATCCCATGTCTTCTGACTTTCTGAATAAGCCTACCGTGTGGAACCTTGTCAAATGCCTTACTAAAATCCATATAGATCACATCCAGCGAGCACTGTGAGGATCATGTTTTTTTGACTTCTCCAGTGCGTTCAACATCATCAGCCCTGCTCTGCTGGGGGAGAAGCTGACAGCGATGCAGGTGGATGCTTCCCTGGTACCATGGATTCTTGATTACCTGACTGGCAGACCACAGTACGTGTGCTTGCAACACTGTGTGTCCGACAGAGTGATCAGCAGCACTGGGGCTCCACAGGGGACTGTCTTGTCTCCCTTTCTCTTCACCATTTACACCTCGGACTTCAACTACTGCACAGAGTCTTGTCATCTTCAGAAGTTTTCGGATGACTCTGCCATAGTTGGATGCCTCAGCAAGGGAGATGAGGCTGAGTACAGGGCTATGGTAGGAAACTTTGTCACACGGTGTGAGCGTCACACGGTGTGAGCAGAATTATCTGCAGCTTAATGTGAAAAAGACTAAGGAGCTGGTGGTAGACCTGAGGAGAGCTAAGGTACCGGTGACCCCTGTTTCCATCCAGGGGGTCAGTGTGGACATGGTGGAGGATACAAATATCTGGGGATACGAATTGACAATAAACTGGACTGGTCAAAGAACACTGAGGCTGTCGACAAGAAGGGTCAGAGCCGTCTCTATTTCCTGAGGAGACTGAGGCCCTTTAACATCTGCCGGACGATGCTGAGGATGTTCTACGAGTCTGTGGGGCCAGTGCTATCATGTTTGCTGTTGTGTGCTGGGGCAGCAGGCTGAGGGTAGCAGACACCAACAGAATCAACAAACTCATTCGTAAGGCTAGTGATGTTGTGGGGATGGAACTGGACTCTCTCACGGTGGTGTCTTAAAAGAGGATGCTGTCTAAGTTGCATGCCATCTTGGACAATGTCTCCCATCCGCTACATAATATACTGGGTGGACACAGGAGTACATTCAGCCAGAGACTCATTCCACCGAGATACAGCACAGAGCGTCATAGGAAGTCATTCCTGCCTGTGGCCATCAAACTATACAACTCCTCCCTTGGAGGGTCAGACACCCTGAGCCAATAGGCTGGTCCTGGACTTATTTCATAATCTACTGGCATAATTTACATATTACTATTTAACTATTTATGGTCCTCTTACTATTTATTATTTATGGTGCAACTGTAACTAAAACCAATTTCCCCCGGGATGAATAAAGTATGACTATGACTATCCACTGCACTACCCTCATCTATATGCCTGGTCAGCTCCTCAAAGAACTCTATCAGGCTTGTTAGACACGATCTGCCCTTCACAAAGCCATGCTGACTATCCCTGATCAGACCAGGATTCTCTAAATGCCCAGAGATCCTATCTCGAAGAATCTTTTCCAACAGCTTTCCCACCACAGACGTAAGGTTCACTGGTCTATAGTTACCCAGACTATCCCTACGACCTTTTCTGAACAAGGGGACAACATTTGCCTCCCTCCAATCCTCCAGTACCATTCCCGTGGACAACAAGGACATAAAGATCTCTCAGCAATCTCTTCCCTCGCCTCGTGGACCAGCCTGGGGAATATACCGTCAGGCCCCGGGGACTTATCCGTCCTAATGTATTTTAACAACTCCAACACCTCCTCTCCCTTAATATCAACATGCTCCAGAACATCAACCTCACTCATTGTCCTCACCATCATCAAGTTCCCTCTCATTGGTGAATACGGAAGAGAAGTATTCATTGAGGACCTCGCTCACTTTCACAGCCTCCAGGCACGTCTTCCCACCTTTATCTCTAATTGGTCCTACCTTCACTCCTGTCATCCTGTTTTTCTTCACATAATTGAAGAATGCCTTGAGGTTTTCCTTTACCCTACTTGCCAAGGCCTTCTCATGATCCCTTCTTGCTCTTCTCAGCCCCTTCTTAAGCTCCTTTCTTGTTTCCCTATATTCCTCAATAGACCCATCTAATCCCTGCTTCCTAAACCTCATGTATGCTGCCTTCTTCCATCTGACTAGATTTTCCACTTCACTTATCGCCCATGGTGCCTTCACCCTGCCATTCTTTATCTTCCTCGCCGGGACAAATTTATCCCTAACATCCTGCAAGACATCTCTAAACATCGACCGCATGTCCATAGTACATTTCCCTGCAAAAACATCATCCTAATTCACACCCGCAAGTTCTAGCCTTATAGTCTCATAATTTGCCCTTCCCCAATTAAAAATTTTCCTGTCCTCTCTGATTCTATCCTTTTCCATTATAATGCTAAAGGCCAGGGAGTGGTGATCACTGTCCCCCAGATGCTTACTCACTGAGAGATCTGTGACCTGACCCAGTTCATTACCTAGTACTAGATCTAGTATGGCATTCTCCCTGGTCAGCTTGTCCACATACTGTGACAGGAATCCATCCTGGACACACTTAACAAACTCTGCCCCATCTAAACCCTTGGAACTAATCAGGTGCCAATCAATATTAGGGAAGTTGAAGTCACCCATGATAACAACCCTGTTATTTTTGCACCTTTCCAAAATCTGCCTCCCAATCTGCTCCTCTGTATTTCTGCTGCTACCAGGGGGCCTACAGAATACCCCCAATAGAGTAACTGCTCCCTTCCTGTTCCTGACTTCCACCCATACTGACTCAAAAGAGGATCCTGCTACATTACCCACCCTTTCTGTAGCTGTAATAGTATCCCTGACCAGTAATGCCACCCCTCCTCCCCTTTTTCCGCCCTCTCTATCCCTTTTAAAGCACTGAAATACAGGAATATTGAGAATCCATTCCTGCCCTGGTGCCAGCCAAGTCTCTGTAATGGCCACTACATCATAATTCCATGTATGTATCCAAGCTCTCAGTTCATCACCTTTGTTCCTGATGCTTCTTGCATTGAGGTACACACATTTCAGCCCTTCTACCTTACTACCTTTACACTCTTTATTCTGCTTCTCTTTCCTCAAAGCCTTTCTATATGTTAGATCTGGCTTTACTCCATGCACTTCTTTCACTGCTCTATCGCTCTGGGTCCCATCCCCCTTGCAAATTAGTTTAAACCCTCCCGAACCATGCCAGCAAACCTACCTGCAAGGATATTGCTCCCCCTCGAGTTCAGGTGCAACCCATCCAATCTGTACAGGTCCCACGTTCCCCAGAATAGATCCCAATGATCCAAAAATCTAAAACCCTGCTCCCTGCACCAACTCCTCAGCCACGCATTCAACTGCCATCTCCTCCAATTCTTACCATCACTGTCACGTAGCACTGGCAGCAATCCTGAGAACGCCACCCTTGAGATCCTGTTCTTCATCCTTCTGCCTAGTTCCCGAAATTCACACTTCAGGACCTCATCCCTCTTCCCGCCTATGTCGTTGGTCCCAATGTGTATCACGACTTCTGGTTGCTTTCCCTCTTGTACCAGGATGTCGTGCACCCGGTCAGAGACATCCCGGACCCTGGCATCCGAGAGGCAACAAACCATGCGGGTGTCCTTCTCACGTCCACAAAATCTCCTGTCTGCTCCCCTGACTATAGAGTCTCCAATGACAACAGCTCTCCTCTTCTCCGTCCCACGCTTCTGCACCACCAGGACAGAATCAGTGCCGGAGATAAGAAGTAATAAAATAAACATGTTCAGAATAGAGTTTGACTAAGAGGGGAACCTGCAGGTGGTGGATAACTTGCACCTGCGATCCCCTTCCCCTTGATGCAGAGTGCGCAGGTTTGGGAAATGCTGTCATAGAACATTTTGAAGATGGCACCTACTACAGCCACTGTATACCAGTAGTAGAGGAAACGAACGTTTATGGAAGTCGGTGGAAGACATTTTGACCTGAATGCCACTGAACTTAGCGAGTTGTTGGGCCTGTAATTACAGTAAAGTACTCACATTATTTTTCAAAAAAGGAGTTTGAAATCATTGACATGTGAAAATCTGCAGATTCTGGAAATCTAAAGCAACAGACAGAAAATGCTGGAGGAACTCAGCAGACCAGGCAGTGTCAATGCAAAAGAGTAAACAGTTGACGTTTCGGATCGAGACCCTTCATCAGGAAATCATTGGACTGCTTTCCCCTTAACACACATTGACTTCAGGTTTCTTGGTGCCATACTTAAAAGCTGCATTGATCTCAAAGGCTGTCAGTCTCTTCTTACCTGTGGAATTCAGTTCAGATCCATTTTTGGAGAAAGCGTGTATTGAGGTCTGGAGCTGAGAAGACCTGATTCAACCTAAACCGAGTATTAGTGAGAAGGTTACTAGGCATATGGGGTGTCAGGGAGGGGTAGCACCTCTGGTGGGGGAACATGTCGCATCCTTTTCAGGGCGGTTAGTCCACCTTTGGTCCCCACCTGGCACTCAGCTCTCACCTGTGGCTCCCCGTAGCTGTTTGCATGCGACAGCGGCCACACCCCGGGCAACGGCTTCGACAAGCCGGCTAAACCAGGTGAGGGTAGCCGACGGGTCTCAAACCCTCGGTGAGATGGGGAGTTGTCTATACCAGCATGTGAAGACAGACTCCGGCGGATTGAGCGGACAAGACCAATGGAAGGTCCAACGGTCAAGAAGGTGGTCTCTGCAAGCGTCGTGGAACGTGTAGAGCAGGACAAGACACAGAAGACGTGCTGATCATCCACTGCGCCTAGTCCCATCTCCAGCCGTCTAGACTCTGTCTTGCCATTGGATCCAGATGGGAATTGGAAAGAGAGAGTGAGGCTGACGCTGCACAACTCTCCCTCACTTAAATCCAAATCACGCGCTAGTCTCGACACCATCATAATGGTGTCGAGGTCCTCATCGACGTCAACGATGGACGAACAACTAGGCAGTGAAGGCCGCTTTACAGCACTGTCAGTGGCATTTTCTATAAGGTTGGCTGAGGCCTAAGTAGAAGGACTGGGTGCAAATTAGCCACATTAGCTCTGTCCTCCTTCATTGAGAACAGGATGTAGCCTGGGCAAATTTCTACATTGCCTTGTGCTGTGGATAGAGGTGAAGCTAGTTCTGGAGCGCAAATTTTCAGTTTGACAGCCAGCACGTTATTCCAGCCCCATAGCATTAGAATTGGAATTAGATTTGTTTATTTCTTACATTCATCTCACAACATGAGGGAGTAAAAATCTTTACGTTGCGCTTCCATCGCCATGTACAAGCAATAAGGAAGGGAAATATGGGAGGATATTGCCCAAACACTATATACATAATTGCATTGTATACATGTACAGTCAGATATGCAACCAGATCAATGTGTATTGGTAAATCTGATGGCTTGGTGAAAAAAGCTGTCCCAGAGCCTGTAAGTCCTGGCCTTAATGCTGTGGTACCGTTTGCCAGACAGAACTGCTGAAGCAGTTTGTGGTTGGGGTGGCTGGAGTCCCTGATGATCCTCTGGGCCCTTTTTATGCAGCAACTGCTGTAAATGTCCTGAATAGAGGAAAGTTCATATCCAGAGATGTGCTGAGCTGTCTGCACTACTCTCTGCAGTGCCTAGTGATTAAGGGTAGTACAGTTCCCGTGCCAGGCAATGACACAGCCAGTGAAGATGCTCTCGATGGTGCCCCTGTAGGAAGCCCTGAGGATCTGAGGACTCATGCCAAACTTCTTCAGCCGTCTGAGGTGAAAAAGGTGCTGTTGTGCTTTTTTCACCACATAGCAGAGGGATCTGGACCAACTGGAAAAATGGGCCAGAAAATGGCAGATGGAATTTAATGCAGACAAGTCTGAGGTGTTGCATTTTGGAAGGGCAAATCAAGTTAGGATATACACAGTAAATGGTAGGGCACTGAGGAGTGCAGAGGGACAAAGGGATCTGGGAGTTCAGATACTGTACACAATTCCCTAAAAGTGGTGTCACAGGTAGACAGGGTTGAAAAGAAAGCTTTTAGCATCCTGGCATTCATAAATCAAAGTATTGAGTATAGGGGTTTGGATGTTATGAGGTTGTATAAGACATTGGTGAGTCCAAATTTGGAGTATTGGGTGCAGTTCTGGTCACCTAACTATAGGAAGGATATCAGTAAGATTGACAGAGAGAGAAGTGCAGAGAAAATTTACTAGGATGTTGCCGGGTCTTCAGGAGTTGAGTTACAGGGAAAGATTGAACAGGTTAGGGCATCATTCCTTGAAGTGTAGAAGAATGAGGAGAGATTTGATAGAGGTTTACAAAATTATGAGGGGTATAGACAGAGTAAATGCGAGTAGGCTCTTTCCACTTAGATTAGGAGAGATAAATATGAGAGGACATGGCTTTAGGGTGAAAGGTTTAGGGGTAACATTAGGGGGAACTTCTTCACTCAGAAAGTGGTGGGAATGTGGAACGAGCTGCCATCTGACGTGGTAAATGCGGGCTCACTCTTAAGTTTTAAGAATAAATTGGATAGATACATGGATGGGAGAGGTCTGGAGGGTTATGGACTGGGTGCAGGTCAATGGGACTAGTGGAATAAAGTTTCGGCACAGACTAGAAGGGTTGAATGGCCTGTTTGCTGTGCTGTAGTGTTCTATGGTTCTATAGCCAGTATGTACAGTCCAGGTCTCACCCTCTCAACTGCAGACCCATTGATGTTGATCAGGGCAAGCCTGCTTGCATTCAAGTCAAGTTTTCTGTCATTTCGACCATAAGCTGCTGGTACAGTACACAGTAAAAATGAAACAACGTTCCTCCAGGACCATGGTGCTACGTGAAATAACACAAAACTACACTAGACTACGTGAGACATCACAAGGCTACACTAGACTACGCAAAACAACGTAAAAACTGCACTAGACTACAGACCTGCACAGGATTACATAAAGTGCACAAAACAGTGTAGGGCAGTACAATAATTAATAAACAAGACAAAAGGCACAGTAGAGGACCAATTACAATATAATACTAAATGATACAGATGTCAGTCCAGACTCTGGGTATTGAGGAGTCTGATGGCTTGGGGGAAGAAACTGTTGCACAGTCTGGTCATGAGAGCCCGAATGCTTTGGTACCTTTTGCCAGATGGCAGGAGGGAGAAGAGTTTGTATGAGGGGTGCATGGGGTCCTTCACAATACTGTTAGCTTTGCGGGTGCAGCGTGTGATGTAAATGTCTGCAATAGCGGGAAGAGAGACCCCGATGATATTCTCAGCTGACCTCACTATCCGCTGCAGGTTCCTCCTGCAATCCACGATCAACTCCTTCATTTTTTTGACATTGAAGGAGAGGATGTCTTCTTGACACCACTGTGTCAGGGTGTTGCCTTGTCTGTAGGCTGTCTCATCATTGTTGCAAATATAGCCTATCAATGTCATGTCATCCGTAAATTTGATCAGCAGATTGGAGTTGTGCGTGGAAGCACAGTCATGGGTGTATAGGGAGTAGAGGAGGGGACTCAGGATACAGCCCTGGAGGGCTCCTGTGTTGAGAGTCAGAGGGGCAAAGGTGAGGGTGCTCTTCCTTACTACCTGCCAGTGATCTGACAGGAAGTCCAGGATCCAGCTGCACAAGGCAGGGTGCAGGCCGAGGTCTCTGAGCTTCTTGTTGATCCTGCCAGGAATTAAGGTGTTGAATGTTGAACTGTAGTCCAAGAAGAGCATTCTAACATAAGCATCCTTCTTCTCCAGGTGAGTGAGGACGGTGTGTAGAGCTGTGGCTATTTTGTGTCATCTGTTGTTCGGTTGTGTCAGTAGGTGAATTGTAGGGGATCCAGTCTGTGAGGTAGCATGCTGCAGATGTAGTCCTCAACCAGCCTCTCAAAGCATTTGCTTATGATTGAGTTGAGTGCGACAGGATGCCAATCGTTCAGACATACTACCTTGGTTTTCTTATAGCACATGCAAATACCCAGTGCTCTCAGCCTTTTCTTGACATAACTTAGAATGAATCAAGATGGCTGCAGATTAACGCACTGATGGCAGAGATTTCATGCAGCTAAAATGGATCCTTCTCTTGGTACTTTTGGTTGAACACTCTGCTGTACCATTCTGTGTTCTCATTTTCTATGCCGTCCACTGATCAAACCACTTGCTCCAAATCATCGCTGCGCTTTCCTCACTCAGATTCATCTCATTGCACCCACACTGAATTTAACAGTGGCTTTTCTTCCGGCGCCCACATCTACAACTCAGAACCTTGCAGCAGTACTGAGAACTAACACATTTCTTTCTGCTGCTGATACCATAAAACCAACTAGTGATTTCTGTTCAATTCCAACGTTGCAGACATGCACTTCTTTGCTTAACTTTGCTTTTTTCTGTCATGAACCATTGACTAAATGGCATCCACAAAATCAGCTGAAAAATCACTGACTCCCTTTGAAGTATTAGTTTATAAAAATAATGTTTTTAAATGTGTTACTTTTCCATTGGCACATGCCCCATCTGTTTAGTTGTGATTAGCTGTAGTTTATTTGACCGAAATCAGTTATAACTAGGACTCAGTTTAAATTAAAGTCATGGACACTGGATATACCAGAAAGTATGCACATATATTCTGCAATGCAACTTTGTAACAAACTCTTCCTTCTATTCCTTTATATTTCCTTTATCATTCCACACTTCAGAGAGAATACTTCTGGCTACAAATTTTTCAGTGCTTGCTTTCATGCATTGAAGTGCTGCTTTTTACCACACAAGACACAGCAGAGTAAAAAAGTTTGGTAGATAAACAAGCCTGATGTATGATTTTTGAAAATCTACCACACAGTGCCTTTCCTTGCATTTCCAAATTTCTGTAAAAGTTCAGCCAAGGTTATGGCAGATTGTTTCTAAATATCCCTAAAAAATTTCTAATTCCATTAACTGTTAAATTACCAGACTAGTAATTGAAAGGATTAACATAGAGCACTGAACACAGTACAGGCCCTTCGGCCCATAATGTTTGCAGACCCTTTAACCTACTTCAAGATCAACCTAACTCTTCCCTCCCAGTTTACCCTCCATTTTTCTTTGATTCTCTTAAGAGTTCCTACTGTATCTGCCTCTATCTCTGCCCTGCAGTGCATTTCACACATCCATAACATTGTGTAAAAAACAACCTGCCTCTAATCCATGCAGTATCTTGGTAAATCTGCTCTGCATCCTCACTAAAGCTTCCACATCCTTCCTATAACGAGGCAAGCGTAACTGAACACAAAACTCCAAGTGTTTACTAACCAAACCTGCAACATTATCCCAGGGCTCCTGAAATCAAACCCCCAACTAATGAAGGCCAACACACCATATATGCTCTTTCTTAACATCAATATGTACCACTTTATCAGTCTGTTCTAGACTGTTCTCACATTCATCAATGTCCCTTTCACTGGTGAATACTGAGGCATGTTTCCTCTTTCATCCCTCTTGTCATCCTCCAGTTCTTCACATTTCTGTGGAATGCCTTTGAGTTTTCCATAAGGCTACTTGCCAAGGCCTTCTTTTGGCCTTCTTTCCCAGGTCCCTTCTTAAGCTCCTTACTAGCTACCTTTCAACTCTCAAAAGTCCTGTCCACTCCTTGCTTCCTAAATCTTAAGTATGTTTCTATCATTCTCTTGACTAGTTGTTCCACCTTGCTTGTCAACCATGGTTCCTTCACCCTTCACCCTACCATCATTTCCCTACTTTGCTGGGACAAACCTATCCAGAATCCCATGTAAGTGTTCCCTAAACAACCTCCACATTTCCATTGTGCATTTCTCTCCCAAGTTCGTGCCAAATAGCAACATAATATCCCTCCCCCATTTCCTTTTTCCATATTATCTGATCCTATCCCTAAAACCAAGTTGGTGTGGGAGAATGGCAACTCTGTGCAGCTCCAAAGGAACCATCAAATGTTCCTCTATAGGACTACTACAGCTAAAATCTACAGACACAGTTATATAGGTACCATAGGACACAGGAGCAAAATTAGGCTATTTGGCCCATCGAGTCTGTTCCACCAGTTCATCATGGCTGATTTATTACCCTTTCAATGCCATTCTCCTAATTTCTCCCTGCAACCTTTGAAGCCCTGACAAGTCAATAACCAGTCAACCTCACTTTGAATACGCTCAATGACTTGGCCTCCACAGCCATCCACAGCAATGAATTCCACAGATTCACTATCCTGTGGCTATATATTTAAAAAAGTCCTTATCTCTGTTCTAAATGGACATCACTCCATTCAGATGTTATCCCCTCTTGTTCTAGACTCCCCAACTGTAGGAAGCATCCTCCCCATATCCACTTCTTTCTTGGCCTTTCAATATTCAAGAGATTTCAATAAGATCCCCCGTCATTCTTCTAAACTCCAGTGAGTATAGGCCCAGAGCCACCAAATGCTTCTCATATTTTAACCCTTTCATTCCTAGAATCATTCTCACGAACCTCCTCTGGACATTCTTCAAAGTTGGCACATCTTTTCTTAAATAAGGGGCACAAAACTGCTCATAATACTCGAGTACAATATATTGCATCTGCTACTCCTCTGCCCATACTCCCAATCTGTCCAAGTCCTTCTGCAGACTCCCTGCTTCCTCAGCACCACCTGTCCCTCCACCTATTTCTGCAAACTTGGCCACAAAGCCATCAATTCCTTCATCCAAATTATTGACATATAATGTGACAAGAAGACCCAATACCGATCCCTGCAGAGTACCATTAGTCACTGGCAGCTAACCAAAATAGACCCCATTAATTTCCACTCTTTGCCGCCTACTAGTCAGACAATCTTCTCACCATGCTAGTATCTTTCCTGTATTACGATAGGCTCTTACTTTTTTTAAGCAGCCTCATGTGCAGCACCTTGTCAAAGGCTTTAAGAAAATTCACTGATTCTTTTTCAAAGAATTCCAACAGATATGTCAGGCAACATTTCTCCTTAAGGAAACTATGCTGACTTTGGCCTATTTTATCATGTGCCTCCAAGTACCCCAAAACCTTAATAGTGGACTCCAACATCTTCCTAACCACTGATGACCTCACCTGGTCCATAATATCACCTCCCTGAACAAGGCAGCACAGCAGTGCCTCTACTTCTTAAGAAGATTGAGGCAAGCAAGGCTCCCACCCCCCATTCTAACTGCATTTTACAGGAGCACCATTGTGAGCATCATGACAAGTTGCATCTCCATCTAGTATGGGAGCAGTCAAGCACTAGACCGGAAATCCCTACAAAGGACTACGAGTACAGTAGAAAGGATCATTAGGTCTCCCTTCCCTCCATTGGGGATATTTATCAGGGCCTCTAGTATGGTTAAGGACCTCACCCATTCATCCAACATCGTCTTTGACTTTCTACCATCAGGCAGGACATGGTTAATATGTTCCATACCTTCTATTATTTAAAATTAATGCACTTTAGTTTGTTACTTATGTGTGATTCATCAGTAGATTTTACCCTTACCTTCATAAGTTATCATGTGCTACGTGTACACCCTGGTTCGAAGAAACACTGTCTCGTTTCTATGTACATTATATGGTCATATACATTATATATTGTATATATAACAGGTCTGCAATTCTGCCTCTCTCCCTTCTTAAAGAATGGAATGACATCCTCTAGAATCATTCCAGAATCTAGTGATTCTTGAGAGATCATTATCTAGTGCCTCCATAATCTTTTCAGCTACCCGTTTCAAAACCCTGAGGTGTACTCCAACTGGTCCAGGTGACTTGTCTACCTTCAAACCTTCACCTTAATAATAGTAGCTACATTCACTTCTGCCCTCTGACACTCTCGAATTTCTGACATACTACCTGTGTCTTCCTCAGTGAAGAATGATGCAGGATACTTACGTTTGTCTGCCATTTCTTTGTCCCCCATGACTACCTATCCAGCCATCCATTATCCACCCTCTCCTCTTTTACTCATTATGTATCTGAATAAACCTTTGGTATCCTCTTTTATATTACTGGCTAGCTCATCTTCATATTTCATCTTTTGTCTTATTTTGGATATTTTAGTTTCCTTCTATTGATTTTAAAAGCTTCCCAATCCTTCAACTTACCATTAATTTTTGCTCTTTTATACACCCTCTCTTTAGCTTTAATACTGCCTCTGACTTCCCTTATCAGCCATAGATCCCTCTAGAATACTTCTTCATCTTACGGATGTATCTCTCCTGCACCTTCTAAATTGGACCCTGAAACTCCAGTTGTTGCTATTCTGCTGTCGTCCCTGACAATGTCCCTTTCCAATCCACTTTGGCCAGCTCCTCTCTCATGACTCTATAATTCCCTTTATTCCACTGTAATATAGATGCATCTGATTTTAGCTTTTCCTTCTCAAACTGCAGGGTGAATTATATCATATATGATCACTGGCACCTTAGGATTCCCTTACCTTAAACTCCGTAACCAAATCTGGGTCATTGCATAACCCATAACCCTGAATTGTCGTTCCCCGAGTGTATTGAACCGCAAGCTGCTCCAAAAAGCCATCTTATTAGCATTCTACAGACTTCCTCTCCTGGGATCCAGCACCAACTTGACTTTCCCAATCTACCTACAGTATTAAATCCCCCATGATTCCTGCAAAATTGCCCTTTTTACATGTCTTTCTACCTCCTGTTGCAAGTCGCAGCCCATATCCTGGCTACTGATCAGAGGTCTGTATACAACTCCCATCAGAGTCTTTTTACCCTTTCTGTTTCTTAACTCAACCCATGAAGGATTCTACATCTTCCAATTCTATGTCACCTCTTTCTACAGATTTGATCTCATTTTCTTACACACAGAGCCACCCATCCCTTTTGCCTACTTGCCTGTCCTTTTGATACAATGCGTATCCTTAGATGTTAAGCTCCCAACTATGATCTTTATGCCATGAGTCAGAGATGCCCACATCATACATGCCAGTCTCTAACTGCGCTACCTTACTCTTTACTGCATGCTTTGAAATATAACAACGTCAAGTCCTGTATCTATCACCCTTCTTGATTTTGACCCACTTTAACTCATGCTGCTGACTGCAAGTTTGTCCTATCATCTGCCCATCTTTCCTCTCAGTCTCACGCTCCACACTGCTTGTAGATGTATACCAATTGCCCCATTTTCAGTACCATCACCCTGATTCCCAACCTCCTGCCAAATTAGTTTAAACCCTTCCCAACAGCTCTGGAGAACCCACCCACAAGGATATTGGTTCCCTTCAGGTTCAGATGTAACCCATCTTTTTTATGTAGGTCATACCTTCCCCAGAAGAAAGCCCAATGATCCAGAAATCTTCCGGTTTAAGATGGCACTACCACTTACTGGTGGTTTGAAAGCAAAGAAATTCTATTTAAAACATTACTAATAACACTTTTTAATGAAGTAAATTATGGTAACTATCACCACAAATTCAAGAGATGAGCCATGCTGGTGCTTGTAGTTGGAGTTGTGCTGGTACAATTTGGAGAGGAGAAGCCCAGGCAGATGCCCGTCCAACTGACCCAGGTGTGAGGTTGGATTGCTCTAAGGGTTGATCTCATTTGTGGGGGGGGGGGGTTGAGAATGGCAGCTTAATCCAGGAGTGAATTACTGGGCAACGTATTCTAGGTCCAGAACGATCTGCTGTTCAGACGATTTAAATTGCCAGCCCAGATAGACTGGGGGCTCCTCTTTATGCAGTGCTAAGGCCGTGAGACTGCCCCGAGCTGCTGGGCTTCATGTCTGCAAACTTTGTGGCGATTTGCCCGGCTAATATGATGAATTGATACCAAGGCCTACTCTGGGAATTTGGATCCAAGGACTCAATTTGTTTCAGAATGCTGTTGTTGCTGCTTGCTTCTACTGTTTGCATAATTTGTTTTTGTTTCTCTTTCTCTGTGGGCACTGGGGGTTGTTCTTTATTTGGGTTCTTTCTGGTTTCTTGCTTTGTGGCTTCATGTAAGCAGACACATCTCAATTTTGTATAATTTATACATTCTTTGATAATAAATATACTTTTGAATCTTCAGCCACACATTCATCTGCCAAATCATCTTATTACTACCCCAACCAGCACGTGGCACAGGCAACAATCCAGAGAGTGCTATCCTGGAGGTCCTGCTTTTCAGCTTTCTGCCTAACTCCCTTTATTCTCTTTCCAAGTCCTCCTCCTTTTCCCTAAGTCGTTGGTACCAATATGAACCATGACTTCCGGCCGTTCACCCTCCCCCTTTAGAATACCATGGACCTGACCCTAGTACCTGGGAGGCAACAGCCATTTAGGTGTCTCTTTCACGTCCACAGAATCTACTTTCTGCTCCTCTATCCCTTATCACTACTGTGCTTCTCTTTTACCTCCTACCCTTCTGAGCCACAGAGCCAGACTCATTGCCAGAGACCTGATCACTGCAACTTCCCCCTGGAGAGTTGTTCACCCCCACCCCCAATGGTATCCAAAGTGACATACTTTGTATTCAGGGGAACAGCCACAGGGATACTCTGCTCTGGCTGCCTATTCCATTTTCCTCTCCTGACAGCCACTCAGGTACCTGCTCTCTGTACTTAGGGGTGACTGCCTCTCTGTAGCTCCTATCTATCACCTCATTTTCTCATATGAGCTGAAGATCATTGAAGTAGCACTTCCTGTTCCTTAACAGTCTAAGGAACTGCAGCTCAATACACTTCAAGCATATATACTTATCAGGGAGACCGCTCCCAAAGTTCCCACATCTCACACAAGGAACACACCACTACCTCCAGAAGAATTCTCAGCACACTAGCTGTGTACTAACATTAAAAAAAACTTACTCGGAACATACGCAGAAACTCTGCCTATACTTGTTGAGCCAAAGCTGGATCACTCTAACACTGCCCCATTCAGCCTGTTCCAGTTACACTACCTTTCTTCTTACTGGCCCCACGCTGATTGTAGCCCACTGAAAACAATTAAAGAAAATAATCATAATATTAGTACTTCGATTTTAATCATAAAGAGTGTAGACTTGAAAATGTCCGGAGTAACAGACAAAACACTGGAAGAGCTCAACTGGTTAGGAAATATCTATGAATAGATGGTCAATGCTTCACGTCAAGACCCTTCTTCAGGGCTGGAAAAGTAGGGAGAAGACAGCAGAATTAAAAGTTGGGGGGAGGGGAAGGAGGTCTAGCTAGAAAGTGCGAGTCTTGGTAAGTACGTGGTGGAAAAGCTGGAGGGGAGCAGTGAGTGAAGGTCTCACTGAATTCCTAAAGAGAAGAATTAAATTTATTTCAGGGTAGTCATCCTTCAAAGAGTTGGAAAAAATTGGGAACTAATGTTGGGAAATTGTAAAGTGCATTATGGTACCTTTGGCCTGAAAGAGGACAAAGAAATGGCAAGCTGTCAGAAATTAATCATATTCTGCAATAAGATTTTAGCTACATTGGGTTATTGCAATAGAGATGGGATAAGGCAAATGGTATATATACAAAATAGAGAAAAAACATAACCTTTTAAATTTAAACCAGTAGCTGAAAATGTTTCATTTCATAGTTCAGAACATAAGCAACAGCTAATCATCTCCAAGCCAATTTCAGAACATGAATGCAATCATTTATGGAGAATGGCACTTTTTTTTCTTCACCATAATCTTTTTTACTGTCATGAAGGAGATACTTTAATTCCTTATCCCTTTGGAAGATGACTTCTTGCTGTTTTCATCATAGCCAATCTAATTACCACAAGAAAGAGTGAGCCTTTTCCATTCAAATTTATTAAATCATATTAATTCCAGGGTTTAGGATTCTTTCAAAAACAGTGTTGTATTCCGTCACAATTCCCATGACACCAAAATTAGGGGATGGTGCATCAATTATGTCACTGGATCAGTAATCCAAAGAATATATTTATATCTTAGGAGACTTTAAATTCTTTTCTTATAAACACTAATACTGCTATGTGACACAAGTCCTTCATTTTTTAAATACTTCATTTAAAATACCAGTCTTGCCAGAAATACTCATACTTTGAGAATGAAGTGAAAAGTTAATCAATATTCTAAACAAAGTATGTTGCAATGCTGGAAAGAGGAGCCAGGTTTAAACAAACTAAACTTGGACAGCCAAAAGCGATTATATAAGTGAGATTCAAAATCAAGCAATTTCCTTCCCAGTCACATTTTGAGATATATTGCGCAAGATTAAGTTCACAGCAATCAGTGATTCCATAAAAATCACTAGGTAGTTGTACCACACAATATTGTCTGGACTTTCACAGAGTGCTTCTTAACTTGTGTGCAGATTAATTTCTATAGCTATTACGGGGTTGTGGGTTAGGAGACCAAAGAAAAGACAAGTTTTGTGTACTACTGTACAAAAAAAAAGCTAATTTAATAACGTACCAGCATTAAACTAGTGCAGCAATTTCAAGATCAGTAGAGCTTGCCACAACCCATAGCGGTATGAATAAATAATCTTTCGCTCTTGTAAGTACAACCGTAGTATGATGTCAGGAACAGGAGACAGAATAGTGCAAATAACTGTCAGAATAAAAACGATGAGGAGACAAAGTGCAAGGCATTAGGCCGATGAGCATGGTTCCAAGGTAAATGGGAAAATGGATTTGCAGATTGATAGCACAAAAATAAGTGATGAGAGAGAAAAATATAAGCATGAATGGTACCAATGTGAGGCAACAGAGTATTTGTAAACTGAGACAAAAGAGATGAGATCTGTGGTTGATATAGAAATGAAGGAGAATACTGTTAGTACAAATGGGAGGTTGAGGAGAGGGAGAAGAACCTTTGCAAACAGCAGTACAAATAGGGGAAAGGGTTTCTCTATGAAATGCAAGGAGTAAAAGCCAGGCAATTATGAATAAAAGATATAAATCACTGTTCTAGTCCCAGATGGGATACTGTATCCAACTTTAAAAAGGAACTTCAGAAAAGATATCAGAATATTGGCATGGGGAAAGATCTGATGGAAAGCAATCAAGAATAATGAAACTTTATTAAAAATGCCCTCCCCCCTTCATGCTATTCAGGTTTCATAAACATTCCCTCCCTCTCCACATCACATTTATTCAGGGTGAAAGAATGTTAGGTATATGTAGAGATTAGAAAAAGCATCCCACAGTGTGTTTTATTTCCCTTTTCACAAATTCTAGGCTTACATTCAATCTATTTTGCAGTTGTCAGTTTTTGTTTAGGGATTTGTCTACAATTTTTTTCTAAATTTTCCATTAGTTTGTTTTCTCAGTTGGCATATATGGTTTGAATTCATTCCCAGACATCTTCAAATGTAGATGTCAAAAGGTGTTATATGAAGACACAACAAAAGGTCTTTTAGCAACTAGCCAAACTGTTGCTCCTGCATTATGTTAGTAGTAGTAACCTTACAGGGGTAATTTTAATAAAGCTAGTGTGTTACTTGATGTAAATCATTCTCTTCATCTCTTCCACACTTGACGTGTTTTCTTACAACTCAGTTCTGTTGAAGCAGGGTTCAAAACATAGAAGTAAATATGCCTTGCTCCATAAGGGACTTTGACATGTACATTCAATAATGGAAAATCTGCTGTAGTCTTAGGACAATTTATCAAAGCCTTGCTTCAAAGAAATTTTGGAAATATCTTCCTTACTACTAGCTGTATGCATTTGCTGCACATACCAGATAAGAGCAAAAAGGAAACATTACTTTCAATGATTCCATATTCTATGGCTACTACAGAAACAGCCATTAACCTTTGCAGAGAATGAGATCTTTTGCACCCTTGAGCACTCTGAGTACTTCATATAACAGGAAGTATTGCTTTAAAGTGTTGCTTGCATGAATTTAAAAATACCTAGCCAGATTAGGGAGGACGAGGCTGTTTACCTTAAAATAAAACAACTAATATAGCTTTCCGACTGTCCAAATTTTCAATTGTGCAGCCTTATCCCTCAGCTTGCCTTATTTACAGTGGTATAGCAAATACACGAAATGTTAAGGTTTCTAATGTAATAGCATAAAGTAGTTTTCTAACCTACTTTACAGTGATCCAGTTAATCGGGACACATCAGGACCAGTACAGTTTAGTCCAATTAGGTGGCTGCCCCAATTAGCCAGTTTCATGGAAATAAAAAAAGACAAACTACTGCGTACCTGAGTAAAAAAGTATGCATTTAAATGAAATACAGAGCAAATGGAGGTGGAGCTAAGATGGTGCTAAACAGCGACTCCTTTATTGCAACTTTAGAAACAGCTCTATTTCCATCTTCAATATCTTTACTTTTCCCTTTCAGGATTCTTTTGAAAACCCTGACCTGGAGTTACACGCAGACTTCGGTTCTCGGGGTTTCAGGACCAACCGTGGTTGTTCAGCACACCAAGGGTTTGGCCTGAGAATTCGGCTCGTATCTAAAAGCCTAAGTTCTTGGAGCTCTGGAGACCAGCAGATCGAGGGTCAGTGTCACGGCAGGGGACTCGTGTGTCGTCAGGGAGCCCGAGAAATCTTTTGCTGTGGGCCCTAAGACCCGAGATCTTGGCAATCTTCAGGCACAGAGCTTGTAAAAAGTGAGGAAATGGACTTTTTAACATCGTAAGCCAGCAGGTTGTTATATCTCCCACTCACTGTGAAAATGGGGAACACCCCCTTCTCCCTTATTAGGGAGAGAGAACCTGCGACTTGTTGAATGCCAGATGAAATGCGACAGTCTTTTGGATAACAGCAAGGTCTGTATCTTTGCTGTCGCCTAGTTCACGCTTGTGCTCAGTAGCGGGTGCGCTTTTGTTTTGCTGGGGGGAGGGGATATCGTTGCCTTGCTGCTGCTTATGCGCGGGAGGAGGGAGCTGGGGGGACTTTGGGGTTCTCATGTTTAACTGTCGTTCATTCTTTGGGGCACTTCTCCATTTTTGTGCATGTTTGCAAAGAAAAAGCATTTCAGGACGTATATTGCATACCTTCTCTGACATTAAATTTGACCTTTGAACCTTTGAATTAGAACATTCCTAATACTACTACAGCACTATGTGCATTCCTAATACTACCATGGCACTACATGCATTCCTAATACTACCACGGCACTACGTGCATTCCTAATACTACCACGGTACTATGTGCATTTCTAATACTACCACGGTACTACGTGCATTCCTAATACTACCACGGTACTATGTGCATTCCTAATACTACCACGGTACTATGTGCATTCCTAATACTACCACGGTACTATGTGCATTCCTAATACTACCACGGCACTACGTGCATTCCTAATACTACCACGGTACTATGTGCATTCCCAATAGCTATCGACAGAAGAACTCATCGAGTGCACACTGCCATGTTCTTTTGATTGATTATAAGTGAACAAAATTACAGCAGACACCTTTTGCAGATAATGGTCTGCCTTCACACAATGCTTTCAACAATTGCATCCTTGAAATCTCCATTTTCACTGCAACATTCAAGATGATTGCAGAAATCGTTAAAGTCTTCACAGTTTCTAACTTGTTGAAGTAGGGAAATCTTTTCATTTTCACTTCCGACCACTTCTGGTATCTCCAAAACTTAATGCTTGAAACCATAGTGGGGAAAATCAATTCTAAATTGTCTTACTGCTTATTTCTCTCCAACCATCAGTGAGAAAAATAATTACTGCTTTCTGGACACAAACACGCACAACTGATGCTATTTTAAAACTGTTCGCTCTGAGCACAGTGTAGTTTCCAACGGTTACACAAGTTTACACAACTGACATGAGTTAGATAAGGTTCAGTGACAGTCTCAATTTTGCAGCATAGCGTCCCAAATAAACAAAGGGGCAATTTTCTCGATTAGTTTTTAAAGAGTTGTCCCAAATAAGTGGCTGTCCCGATTAACTGATGGCCCAATTCAGTGGAATCCAAGCCTACATAATTTTAACTAGTGGGAAACTCATAAGGAAATATAGCTGCAAAATAAGTGGATGGGCATTTAAAACCAAGGTACATAGAAACTCCTTCTCTCAAAGGGTATTGGCCCCAAGGGTAGAAGTTCAAGATTCATTTATCAAAGAATGCATAAATTATACAACCTTGAGATTTGCTTGCTCACATGTAGCCACAAAACAAAAAACCCAAAAGAACCTAATTGAAAAAAAATAAAAGACCAGCATTCGATGTGTAACAGAATGGAAAAAAAATACAAATATGCGAACAACTGAAGCAAACAACAGCATTCTGAACCCAAATTGAGTCAAAAGTGGCCAGTTTATTAGATGTATTTAAGACAGAGATAGATATTTGAAAGGTTGAGGAACTGAGGGTGTGTTCCTCGAACATTCAAATATGCTGCCTCCACTCTTCTGTGGCGAAGAGGTGTTGAGGCCAGCCTAGCCCAGCCAGGATCCTGCTGAGAGGTGGGCAAGCTTGAGGGGCCTGGTGGCCTACTCCTGCTCATAATTACTTGTATTATGATATCCCTAACCACATTGCTAACTTCTGGTGATCAGCCAAGAAAAATAATTTTACAGGTGTTTGTTATTTAGAAAAATGTCATTTTTTCTACATTGGTTTTGGTTATGGACATCTGTCATTTAAAAGTTAACCCTCATCATTCAACAATCCTTCAGCAAATAGTATAAATATGGTGTTTTAAAATATTTAATTATAACCTGTGCTTTCTTTACAATTTTTTTTTACTGCAAAAGAGGTTATAGTTGCTCTAGAATCAGCATTCTTTACTAACTTATGCAGAATCATCTCACATGCAAAGTGGCAACTCTGGACCATGCTTGAAACAGAGAAGGATGCTTGACAGCTGTGGGAGGGCTTGAATGCCATCACCTCCTTCAAAGCAAAACCAAACAACAAAAATGCCAACAAGTTTTCACTCCCAGATGAGCAAAATGCCCTTTATGCTTGCTTTCACCAATACAACATAGAGGCAACTTCGTAGATTCCCACAGCCCCCAATGACCCTGTGATTTCAGTCTCTGAGGCTGACATGAAAGCATCCTTCAGGCTTCTCCTGGAATTATTTTCAAACAAGCGCCATTTACTGTACATTAATCAGTGAGAGAACTAAGTTTTGTTCATGACTGACCTGGTGAAAATAATGGTGCAAGGTAGCCAAGGGCTGGTTGTTGCAGATCTTAGACTGGGATGAGGTAGTTTGTTGTTGAACTAGAGCATGATGAGATGCCAGGGATAGAACTGGTCAAAGTGCAAAGCTCTTTAGGTCTGAGTGAACCAAGAAAAAACATCTGGCCCAGATGGTGTATATAGCCAATACTAAAGGCCGGTGCTATCATTGGCTGGAGTCTTTTCTGACATCTTTAACCTTGCACTTTGGCAGTTTGAGGTACCTATCTGCTTCAAGCAGGCTTCAATCATACCAGTGCCCAAAAAGAACGTGGTAATCTACCTCAATGACTATCATCCAGTACCAATTACGTCCACCATGATGAAGTGCTTTGAGAGGTTGATCAGAAAGGAAATCAACCCCTGCTTGAGTAGCAACTTAGATTCACTACAATTTACCTATCATCACAATATGTCAACATCAGATGCCACTTCACAGGCTTTCCCCTCAGCTCTGGAACATCTGTCAGGTGAAGGTATATACATCAGGATGCTCTTCATTAACTACAGCTCAGCAATTAATATCATTATCCCTGCAAAACTAATCAATAAACTCCAAGTCCTAGGCTTTGGTACCTCCTTGTGTAACTGGATTATTGATTTCCTCACTTGCAGACTCCAGTCAGTACAGATTGACAACAACATCTCCTCCATAATCACCATCGGCATAGGTGCACCACAAGGGTCTGGGCTCAGTCTCACAATTATAAGTATAAAGCAAGTAGAGCAGGGGGCCACGTATTGCTCTAATGCCATATTAATGACCGCTGATGAGATCACTGTTGTTTGCTGAATTAAAGGTGATGAAGAATCAGCTGATTATTGACTACAAGAGTCTCCATGAGCGAGTGCTCATTAGGGAACTGGAGGTAGAGGGTCAGTAACTTTAAATTCCTTGGTGTTATCAAAAGGTATGTACTGGGACCAGCACGTAAATGCCATTTCAAAGGAAGCATGGCAGCAACTCCATTGTCTTAGAGATTTAACACATCATCTAAAACTCTGACAAACGTCTATAGTTGCAGAGTACTCTGACTGATTGTAGTACGGTCTGGAAGGGAAACACAAGTGCCCGAAAATAGAAAAGCCTACAAAAAGTGGTGTATACAGCTCAGTCCATCACAGGAAAGCCCTCCTCACCATTGAGCAGATCTACAAACAGCACTGCCACAAGAAAGCAGCATTCATCATCAAGGATACCCCACCATCCATGCTATGCTCTCTTTCTCACTGCTACCATCAGGAAGGTGGTACAGAAGCCCTGGGTCCCATACCACCAGGTTCAGGGACAGTTATTACTCTTCAACCATCTTGCTCCTGAACCAGCACGGACATCTTAACCCACAACACCGAACTAATTATTGAACATAACCTTTGGCTCACTTTCAAGAACTCTACAACTAATGTTCTCAGTTTATTTATTTATTTATTATGGTGTGTTTCTTTTCACGTCTGAACAATTTGTCAGTCTTTGTGTGTAGTTTTTCATTCCAGTGTACTTTTGTTCTACTGAGAATGACTACAAGAAAATGAATCTCAGGGTAGTATTTGGTGACATATTCATAATTTGATAATAAATTTGCTTTGAACTTTGAATTTACTTTGAACTTAAATATGAGGTGAACAATTTACTAATATAGTCTTATGACCCATAATCAAAATTGCACAATGTAATCATTTTGTGGGTCAAATACAAATCCTCAATTTATTATGTTACATAAGAAATGTTTCTCTCTAGATTTGTACACTGACGCTTTTCAGGGACCAACATTTGATTTATTTATATACACATACATATACATACAAACATACACTGGCATCTTCCTTGGCAGCAGAGGACGACCATAATTCTCATATCAGAACACAACATCTAATCATGACAAAGTTCTTTTAAAACATTCTAAAAGGCTTCAGAGAGGAAAAATAAGATGTTGAGTAACAGCAACAGATAAAGATTAGAAGAAATAGTTGGAAAAAAATTTGAGCAAGACAGAATTAGAGAAGCTGTTACGGGGCAGTAAGAAAAACATTGTTTTGTGTCATGTTTGACAGTTTGGGGAGAGGAGGGAGAGTGGTAATGTAAAAAGGATGATCCAAAGTGCAGCAGCAAGTAGCTTGAAGGTTAAGTGTTTATGGCACTGTAAGAACATTATGGGCTGAACAAAAATAACCAGCCAAAACTTGAAAGGGCAGAGGCTGCAATGGAAGGATCGCAGAGTATGAAACAAGGATGAGGTAGTGAGAAAGGAAAGATCAGATTGGGTTAGAGGTTAGAGGGAGCAAGGTCGGACCAGTAACCAGTGGATGGTCTGATGTAGTGCAGTAGTATGTAGAGATTTGTATAAATAAGAAGACACCAGGAGCTGAAGAAGACTTGGAAAGTAGCCAGAGGGAGGTGCTGATTGAATGGGACATTGTATTGCAGGACGTGGGTAATGGAATATCGAGTTCCAATGACAAGAACCCAACGGAAATGCTGATTATTTTTTCTCTCCCCACAGATGCTGCCTTGTGCTGAGTACCTCAGGCATTTTCTATTTTCATTTCAGATTTGCTCTTTCTACTGTACTTTGATTTTGGAGCCCTGTATAAGTCAAATGTCGAGACGGGAGAAGCAAAAATCTGCTTTACAAGAACATGTAGTGAGCAGTCTTTTGTTTTTGTATAAGGCAACAGGACAGCACGTAATTATCAAGCAACTGATTTTACTTTAAATTTGCTGTAAATAATAAAGCAGTTCGTAGTGTGTCTCGACAACTGATTGGGCACATTACATCTACTGACTTAGTACATTTCTAAATCCTGAAAAAGGATTATGGTCAGCAGAGCTGGACCTTCAAAAGAAAATGAGCAGACTGTTTATGCATGTGACCTACCACCACTGCTGGAGAGAAAACTTTAAGTAAATTCCTTAAACCAACAATGACAGACAGCAGTGATCAGGGACAACTCACTGTTCCCGTGAGAAGCAGCTGAGCATTAGATATGAACAGAACAATCTGTATCAAAGAATGATATAAAAATGTCATACTAGATTTTACAATGCTGACAGCTGAAATGAAAACAAGGACAGCAGCATCTAAAGGCATATAAATTTAAAACAGAGTTTCAGAGATGGAAGCATGAACAAAAACTGCAAATGCAGCCAATGAGCAAGAGCTGCATTTGGAGGAGGAAGACAGAATCTGCAAGCAACAGACTGACAAGAAGTGGACGAGTATCTCAACTGCTCCACTGGCAACAAGTCATGCAGTGCAACACAGAAAATGCTGGAGATACTCAATGGACCAGGCAGCATCTGAATCAGAATCAGGTTTTGTCTCACCAACAAGTGCCATGAAATTTTGTGCAAATTGATGGTGCTACCTCCGTGTGTGTGTGTGTGTGTGTGTGTGTGTATACACACATATACATACACACACAAACACACACACATAATACACTAAATAACTAAGGTAATTAAGTAGTGTCAAAAATAAAAAATAACAAAAATAAAAATAAAGTACTGAAGTAGTGTTCATGGGTTCATTGTCCATTCAGAAATTGGAAGGTGGAGGCGAAGAAGCTGTTCCTGATTCGTTGAGTGTGTGCCTTCAGGCTTCTGTACCTCCTTGTTCAGATAGTAGCAATGAGAATAAGACATGTCCTGGGTGGTGGTGTCTAAACAACATGTTTAAACTGTTTTAGTTTCAGGTCAATGAACTTCCATCAGAAGTGGAAAAGTGGGTGAGTAAGCATGTTTTTTTAATGTTGCAGAGAATAGATGAAGTGGTAGGAACAACGGAAATGTCTATGATAGGTTAGAGACCAAGATGATCCAGAAAGATGTTGATGCCTTTCAAGAGAAAAAGAGATGAATGCATCTATCAGGAAGAGGGGAATAGAGGAAGATGAATGAGGCCAGAGAAGAGAGGCAAAAGCAGTGCTCACCAGTAAGATGGAGAACAAAGAAACTGCAACAAAAAATTAAATTATGGAAACTGCTAGAAATACTCTACAGATCAGATAGTAGCTGTACAGAGAGAAAAGCCGCAGAGTTTATGTTACAGACAAATGAAATGAATTAACTAAAGTTTAGCTTCAGTGATGGTGGAAGTCTCAGGAGTATGCCAAGGGGTGTCATCTACTTGGTACTACTGATCACACACACACAGCTGAAAATTACCTTTGGTATGCTCATCCTGGACTCTATCATTGGGGATTGGGCAGTTCTTAGATCTGTGCCCTTTTGTTAACTGCTTACCTTGACCACTGCCTTTCATGGTAGGCCTGCAGCGCCTTTTGGTTGTGGGATCATTTCGCTGTGTTAATGCTTCTCCAGGTATGACACCTCATTTTAATGTCCACTGGTGCTGTGGCTGGAATTTCTACACTCTTCATTCACACACAGTTCATTCCAGGGTTTGACTTTAATGGTAGAATGAAGGGTGCATTGATCCACAAGGTGTCAGATTGTGGCCTGGTCCATCGCGCTGATATCCATTTTAAAGTTGGCAATTCTGTTGAGCCCTATCCTATTTAGCAGGATTGGTGTGCTACATATTAGCAAGGCACGGTGATGTAGCACAAAGCTTTACAGTTCAGGTGACCCAGGTTCAATTTCCACCGCTGCCTGGAAAGAATTTGTACGTTCTCCCTGTGACGTGTGGGTTTCCTCCGGGTGCTCCAGTTTTCATCCACAGTCCAAATACCTACTGGGTGGTAAGTTAATTGGACATTGTAAATTGTCCTGTGATTAGTGTTAAATTGCAAGCTGGAGGGCCCACGCCGTGCCACATCTCAAAAAACAAACAAATAAATAAAATCAACAGCAGATGCACATAGTCCTATCTCTCACTGTACTGCTGGAGTGAGGCATTTCACAATAATGGAGTTTGAGTACATCTTGTATCCAGCCAGCTTCACACAATTCATGACTGATGCATCCAGTACAATACCTTTCAGTTCAATGGTGCAAATAATTTTCACGAGAAGAGGCAAATGAAGGCGGGTGTAAAGGCAGGTTTTAATAACTAAAGTACCCAATTTCCATCAGTGTTTAAAAATGAAAACAAATTCACTGATATGCTACATTTTTTAAATTAAATAATTTTGATTGTTTCTAGATATCTCTGGTGATTGGAGTAAATTGGAAATATTGAAATTTTTTTCTAACATCATGAAGTAATGGAAGATGAATGGAACAGCCCAGTGCAGCAGTGGAACATCTACAGTCTGTGGCCTAGTTTGTGTACATACATTTTGCAGATTGCTTCACCCCATGGAACAGCCAGAGGAGTAAGACTTGCAGGGAACAAGGAGCGAAGCAGCCCAGAAGATGTGCACAACTATGGCATACTTCAAATAGTAAGGCGGGACATGTGTCATCTGGTGCAATACTTCTCCATTGTGTGATACTCAAAATCTTGGAAATCGCTACCTGACAGTATAGGGACAGTGGATCAGCAGCATCTTCAAAGCACTACAAAGGATCTGTAATAAAAGTTGACCCTTCCAATGATTCCCAAAACCTATGAATAAATAAAAGATATTTACAGCTAAATGTATTTCTGAATATCAGAAATGACCTGAAGCTGCATGATTTGTCATTCTTGCCTGACGGAATGTTTTGTCAATGTTACTGAATTCAGGTAGGGTGCTGTAACAGGGCCTGCAAATCACAGCAACTCCAATGGTTATGCTACTGGTCACATTAATGTTTACCGATGGACAATGTGGCGCTCTTTCCTTTATGTAAAAATATTAATGGCCTACTTCAAATTTGACTAGTCACTGTGGTACTGCGCGAGTTCAGTGCTAGCCAGATCCTGAATTGGGAAATCTTCAATGCTCTCAAGTAGCCAAAAATGATTTCTTGATGTGTTCAATCACACAGTACGTTGGCCAGCATCTCATTAGTTGTGAAGTGCTTTTAGATATCCTGAGGTCAAGACAGATTCTCCCTTTAAGCAAGTACTGATAACCATAGTTCTAAGATTAATAAGTATTTGCTAGTTCATGAATGCGCAAGTACTGATAACCATAGTTCTAAGATTAATAAGTATTTGCTAGTTCATGAATGCAGTCAGAAGACACCTTTGGAAAGAAAGGGTTGATTCATTTGCTCAGTCAGATCTGCAGATCGTGCTGGGGAGATGGTAGCTCACACACTGTGACAAGACAATTTTAGGCACTGTTAACTCCACAGCATTATACCTGAAAATCATTAGATTTTTCTTTGATGGAGGGTTATGGTGAAATGGGTTAAATGTCCTATGCTTTTGATATTATATTTCTCTGAATATTAAACTCAGTGCTCCTGAAGCTCATGAACTGCAGATAACATCAGATATGAAAAAAATGAACCATTAACAGATTAGAAAAGGGTAGTAATCCAAAGTAAATGCAAGCTAAGTATTACAAGTCACTACACGAAATAGGTATGAGGGTACTGATGGATAGCTTGTTCAATTCATCAGCATATACTCGGTTGCACAAAAGGCACAATACGAGATTCACGGCCAAGCAAAAAGAACAATGTACTCAGGAAATTAGAGTTTATAAAGAAGTGAAGACTTTACCCTCAATGTGCAAGTTTGTTCAGCATGTTTTGAAAAGTACATTGAAGTTACAGAGAAGTTACAGCAGATGGCAACTCGCGGACAGCTAGGAACTGGCAAAAAATGAGGAGATCAGAAATGGGTATGTCTGCTATTGAGACAGAGCATTATGCTATCATTCTCAAGTCCTCAGTTAACAAAGCAGTTTATACCTTCCTGTGATACTGCAAGTCCTGCATAACATACCTGTTTGGCTGATAAGTGGCAAGTAACATTCAAGGTATACCTACACCTGGTAAAGACCATCCCCCACAAGAGGAACTCTAATCACTTACTGGGGCAGTTAATGGCATTGTACCAATGATTTCCTCCACCTACTCTACCAACGACCATGAACAAAGATACTGCGGTTAAGAGACTACCTTCTATGGCTTCACAAGCACTATCAATTAATTACGAGACACAAGCCAAGGTGTCAGAATCGTGAGAGAATATTTTGTACTTGCTTAAATGAGTGCGGCTCTAATAACCTTAAAGAGAAACAAGAAGGAAACCAGGATAGAACAGCATACTTGATTGCTTCTCATTCAACACCAACATGCACACTTCTTCTCCATCAGCATATTGAAGATGTATCATCTACCAGATGCACTGCAGCAATTTATCAAGACTTTAAGTGCTTCAAAATTTATAACATGTACCACTTAAAAGTGACAAAGGCACCCAATCATGATAACCCATACACCTTTCAAACTTAGGAATATAACATCATTGGGTTGAAATCCTGCAGCTCCCTAATTAATACTACCATTGGAGTAAATTCAGCCCACAGATGGCAGAAATTCAAGGCAGCGGCTCACAGTTATCCACAAGATGTGTCATAGATCACAGGAGCTGGCAAATGGAAAGATCAAGGTTTATATTAGCATTTTTCAATGTGCAAAATCCTAATCATCATTAGCCTAGATTCTACCAGTAGATGCCAAGAAGCTCAAGATTTCCATGTACACATAATCACACTTGGAAAACCTTAAACAAATCTAATGGGAGTTAAGATGCTCCTCTTGGAGTCCTGGATTATGTCCACCTCACTGAAATTGTCCAGCATTACTCTTGGGAAAATTGGTTCCTAGATCTTACACCAGATTTAGATATGATCTCATCGCATTAATTTCAAGGAGGGTTGAAGACACTTTTTTGGGAGGGGGAAAACAAAGTCAAATAAGTATTTTCTTAAAAATACTTTGTTTACTTTTCAAATTTTCATGTACTTACACTTTAAGGATGCTATATGATATTTGTGACTAATCAAATAAAAATTACATTTTTAATAATTTAGTGCTGAGTGTCAGTGATGTAAAAATTCTCAGCATTGACTGCTGATAAAGCAGGGGAAGGGCTTTCCTGACTGCCAAAGCTTTTAAGAAGGTTAATAATTTAAAGGATTATGAACACAAGAGACCAAGACCCTTTAGCATTGATTGCTACGTGAAGCTGAAGCAGATCTTGTCCAGCGTGTTGTTGGAGGCCTTGATGCCACTGAGGCTCCTCAAGCAGAATCTGAGAGACTAAAAGCCTGTGATGTAAACCTCAGAGATCAACTATGCAAGTGAAGTTTGGACATCGTGACTATCGGTGGCAAGTGAGGGTGGTAAGATGATTCCATGAAAACGACACTACTCAAGATCAAAGCATTTAATAAAAAGGTATATCCTCAAAGAAGGTTACTGTAAAGACAGCTTGGACTTCAATAATTTTAAGCAGGGTGTAATAGGTGGATGGAATAGATCTTACAGTGTACATAGGAGTAAGATTGCATCAAAACTTTCAAAAACAGCATTTCCTAGAGATACAACAGTAAAAAGTACAATAAGGTAAATCACTCTTACATTCACAAAAACAGCTGGATTGACTGCAAACAAGTAAAACATACAGATGCTGGAAATCCTAGCAACACACACAAAATGCTGGAGAAACTCAGCAGGCCAGGCAGCATCTATGGAAAAGAGTACAGTCAACATTTTGGGCCAAGACCCTTCAGCCAGTTCTACAGTTCTGCCGAAGGGTGTCGGCCCGAAATGTCAACTGCACTCTTTTCCGTCGATGCTGCCTGGCCTGCTGAGTTCCCCCAGCATTTTGTTTGGATTGACAGCAATGCTAGTTTCTGTCATGAGCTATCTGACACCATTTCCTTTCTAAAGATTTAAAGATTAGCTTTGTTATATGCACATCAAAACATTGAATCATACAGTAAAATACATCATTTGTGTCACTGACCAATACAGAACAAAGATATGCTGAGGGAAGCCTACAAGCGTCGCCAACACAGCATGCCTACAACTTACTAACCCTAACCCATATGAGAGGAAACCTGCACAGTCACCGGAGGAACATACAAGCTTCATACAGGTAGCAACAGGAATTGAACATCAATCTTCCCACCAATGTCCCTGTAAAGTATTATGCTAACAGCTACGCTACTGTGCTGCCCCAGAAAGAATCTTATCTGAAAATGCCAGTTTCGTAAACAGGCTTCAATAATGCAGCACTGTCCAAGTTATAAACACAAAGGTGGATTTTGTGGTTGAAATTACAAAATAATGAAGTAAAACTGCATCATAAAACATATCGAAAAATACTTGATTGGAAAGTTATATGGTAAAACTGAAGCATATTTCTTACATATTTGTCAAATTTTACATATTTGTTGAACTGCAGTGGGAACTAAAAGGTGCAGCAAATTTTGTCACCAGCACCAATATTATGTTCATATCTCATTATGATCTTACAGCATATTATTATTTACCTGCACATTCTCTGTAGCCATTACATTGTTATTGTTTCACCTTGTTCTAGCTCAAGGCACTGTGTAATGATTTGATCTGTATGAACAATGTGCAAAACAAGCTTTTCACTGTATCTTGGTAAATGTGACAATAATAAACCAATTCCATTGATAAGGACCAGAAATAGTTCTGGATTTAG
Organism: Mobula hypostoma; assembly: GCF_963921235.1. Classification (NCBI taxonomy): domain Eukaryota; kingdom Metazoa; phylum Chordata; class Chondrichthyes; order Myliobatiformes; family Myliobatidae; genus Mobula; species Mobula hypostoma. The sequence continues at coordinate 51,099,877 of NC_086098.1, read as the reverse complement.
TCCCTGGTTTCTCCTTTCCAAGTGTAATTTCAGGAAATTATCTTAACAAAGAAGATTACTATACTAATGAGAGCTTGGAGCTATTTAATAGATTTCATTGCACAGATTGAATATTGCAGTCTCCTGGAACTTACATATGTAAACTACTTAGCCCGCAATATTACTCAATCCATTTTAATTTCTCCATATCTCTGAAGCTGCTGTAGCTTGGTTCATAATTTCAGCCCGACTATATTTCACAGCAAAAGAAGTTCAAGAGAAGAAAAAGAAATTAACAACCATTGAGAGAAAGCTGTTAATGGTTTCTATGATATTGCAGCACTGAAGCAGCAAGTGGGGTGTCACATGTCATCAGTGGTGTCTGCTCTGTGCTTCAGTGATAAAATAAAATGTCACAAACCATTTTTAAAAAGTAATTATAATTACAAAGGATTTAGTGGACAGAAAAGGGAGCTTATTTTGCCACTATACACGATCATCCAGAAAACTGAAGTCAGTTGCATTGGAGCTTTTATGGAACTGTTTTTCTTAAAGCTAATTCAAGTGAATTGCATGTATCTGCAATTACTGAATCATTTTGTTTCTCTTTGCAAGTTACCAACTTAGTTGAAAATAAATCTGTAGCTTTCAGGCTGTAAACTTTAGTTCACACAGTACTATATGTTTGCCTGAAGAAATTATTTATGCATCAGTTAGAGCCAAAGTGCTTCCAATCTTACTGTGTGTGGATTTAATAACCACCATAGATAGAGCAGCCTTAAAACTATTCTCTGAGGTCATTACCTACGGTAATTATTTATTCCCCTTGACGTGAAAACAAATAGATGTTTGGCCTATAATTGCTATTAATGAAGGTGAACACTTAAGTTGGGCATACAGGTAATGCAAATTAAAGCAACCAATAAACATTTCCACTATACTGCAAATACTGTAGCATAAATGTTATAATTTCAAAGCATTTTGTGGCAAGCTTCATGCATTCATAATATACAAAACAAATGTTTCTTAAACCAAATATATAAAACTCATGAAACAAAAAAATTAGCATTTAGTTTACAACCTCACATCACATCCAAATTATATGTACCAAAGCAAATGCAAGGTTCTGCAATATGAACATATTGCTTTGTACTCTGATAACGCTATGTTTTGTAACTCCAAAACATAAAACTAATCGAAAGAAAAACAAGGAGGTAGCAATAATGTGTTTTCAGTTTTATTTTTACTATTAGTGATGGGCCCACGTATGACTCGGTGTAATAACATCATAGGCCATAAGATATAGGAGTAGAATTAATCCATTTGGCCCATTGAATTTGCTCCAATATTTCAGCATGGCTGATCCAATTTTCCTCGCAGCCACAATCTCTTGCCTTCTCTCCATATTCCTTCATGCAGTGACCAATCAACCTCTGCCTTAAATATGCATAAAGATTTGACCTCCACATGTTGCCTGTGACACCAAATTCCATAGATTCACCACCCTCTGGCTAAAGAAATTTCTCCTCATCTCCAGTCTAAAACGATGCCTCTCTATTTTGTGGCTGTGTCCTCTGGTTTTACACTCTCCCACCACAGAAAACGTCCTCTCCGCATCCACTCTATCAAGGCTTTTCACCATTCAATAGGTTTCAATGAGGTCATTCTTCATTTTCTCAATTCCAGTGAATACTGCCCCAGAGTAATCAAATGTTCTCACATGATAAGCCATTCCATGCTGGAATCACTTTCGAGGACCTTATTTGAACACTCTCCAGTTTTACCACATCCTTTCAAAAATAAGAGGCAGAAAACTGCTCACAATACTCCAAGTGAGCCCCCCCCCCAGTTCCTTATAAAGTCTCAACATTACAACATTGCTTTTATATTCTAATCCTCTTGAAATGAATGCTAACATTGCATTTGCCTTCCTCACCACAGACTCAACCTGCAAATTAAGCTTCAGGGAATCATGCACAAGGACTCCCAAGTCCCTTTGCACCTCAGTTATTTGCATTTTTTCTCCATTTAGAAAACAGTCAACCCATTTATTTCTTCTACCAAAGTGCGTGACCATACACGTCCCAGCACTGAGTTCCATCTTTCATTTCTTTGCCCATTCTCCTAATCCATCGAAAACCTTCTGTAGTCTCTCTACTTCCTCAAAACTGCTTGCCCCTCCACCTATTTTCATATTGTCTGCAAACTTTGCAAAAAAGTCTTCATTTCCATCATCCAAATTATTGGCACATAATGTAAACATCCAACAGGCTCAATAAACTAACTAGAAAGGCTGGCTCTGTTATACAAATCACAACTGGACACACTGGAGGCTGTGGGAGAACAAAGGACCCTATGGAAAATCCTGGCAATTCTGGACAATGTTTCTCACCCTCTGCATGCCACCTTGGCTGAACAGAGGAGCACTTTTAGTAATAGACTAAGACAACTGTTCTTAGTAATAGACAAACAGTGCTATATGAGATCATTATTACCCTCGGCCATTAGGCTCTATAATGAGTCAACGTATAGCTGAAGAAGTGATGACCCGCTCCTGTTAGACTGTTTGTGGCAACTTATTTTTTTTATTCTTTCTACTCTTCTCTAATATTTATATCTGCGCATTTGTAATGCTACTATAACACTGTAATTTCCTTTGCGATCAATAAAGTATCTACCTAAAAAGAATCGGTCCCAACAGACCCCTGTGGAACACTAGTCACTGGCAGCCACCAGAAAAGGTTCCCTTTATTCCCACTCCTTTCCTCCTGCCTATCAGCCACTGCTTTATCCATGTCAGAATCTTTCCTGTAATACCACGGACTCATAGCTTGTTCAGCAGCCTCATGTGTGGCACCTTGTCAAATTTCTGAAAACTCAAGTGCACAACACTAACTGATTCTCCTCTGTCTATCCTGCCTGATATTTCTTCAAAGAATTCCATCAGATTTGTCAAGTAAGGTTTTCCCTTGAGGAAACCATGCTGACTACGGCCTATTTTATCTTGTGCCTCCAAGTACACTGAGACCTCATCCTTTTTTTTTGTAATATAATTTTTATTGAGTTTTCAAAAAGAATACATGAAAAGATAAAGACAAAATCTACCCTCCCCCCTCCCCTTAACCCTCCCCCCTGCATATATAGACCTACCTAGAAAGAAGAAAAGAAAAAAAAAGAGCCGCCTGGGTATTGGAAGGTTTCCACATGCTCCATGGGATTCAAAATAAATTTGGTATAATTATTCATTACTTTCCCCAAGGGACCAAGATCTTTGTCGGAGCACTTAAATATGCCATCCTATCTTTTGTAAATAAGGGCGCCAAATATTCAAAAATGTTACATATTTATCTCTTAAATTATAAGTAATTTTTTCGAGTGGAATAGAACTAGCCATTTCATTATTCCAACGATCCATAATTTATAAAATTTATAAAAATTGCATTGGCAGTAGCTAAGAAGACTATAGCAGTTACTTGGAAATCTGATTCATATTTAAGTATGGACCTCATCCTTAATAATCGACTCCCACACCTTCTCAACCATGAGGTCAGACTAACTAAAGTTTCCTTTCTTCTGTCGCCCTGCCTTCTTCAAAAGTGGAGTGACAATTTTCCAATCTTTTAAAAACATTACTGAATCTAGTGATTCTTGAAAGATCATTACAAATCCTTCCACAATCTCTTCAGAACCCTGGGATGTAGACCATCTGGTCCAGGTGACTTATCTACCTTCAGCAGTTTCAGTTTTCCAAGAACCTTCTCTCTATTAATGGTAACTTCATACAGATCATGACTTATGACTCCTGGAACTTCCACCATACTGCGAGCAACTTCCACAGTGAAGACTGATGCACTGGCCATATGATCGCCTTGATGGCATAAAACTACTGTGCTGTGTCAAAGGCTTTTGGGACTGCCTAGTGAAGGAAGCCATTGAACTAAAGCTAGAGGAAAAGAACTTTACCAAAGATGAAGGTCTCGCTCTAAGTAAGAACTGGAATCCAATTGTAAAGAAGGTGGGACAGTGGAAACCTGATTGGATGAGGACTAACTAATCAGGAGGGGTGGACGATGGGGGCATAAATACCACTGGACTAGACGTGTTCAGGCATCATCCCCGATGAAGATGGCAGAGTTTGTCATGGAAGCTTCGGTTAAAATCAATACTTATACCTAACTGGAAGCCCGAGAAGAGTTTATTAAGCAAGGAAAGGATAGGATTGAGTTAATGAAAAAGTAATAACAGGAAATGCCAGAAATACTCATCAGGCCTGGAAGCACTGAGGGGGAGAGAAGCAGAGTCAATGTTCCAGGTAATTTCTGTCTTTAGCTTTGGAATTCCAGTATCTGCAGTCTTTTTACTTCAATGATAAAAGTGCTCTTAAAAGAAGAACTGTGTACAAATGTGAATATTCATCCACTTGGAGAATAATGAAAGCATTTGAATGCACTGAAGTTTGGAGCAAGATTAATTTACATTATTACAGAGTTTGAACAAAATGCAATCTGCAGCTAAGTTTGAGTTTAAAATACTTAACATCTGCAGTACCATTCAAAACATATTTCTTTCAAGTAGTTCACCTCAGTTATGGCATTTTTATCTTCCTTTAGACAGCAACAATACAAGGCTATTCACATGTACCTCCCTTTGAAAATGCTCAGTTGGCAAAAAATTGAGACAAAAAAATCCCTTTGTATGAAGTACTTGGTATGATAACAAAGAGCTCGTCTCAAGGACAATTGTTTCACTACCTAGCCCCAAGAGGAAAAGAGCAGCAATGGGACACGAGGAAAACAATACATTCTCAGAAGATTTGAATTCCTTTATTTCATACTTTAACATTCACGGCAGTGTCTTGTAGTTAACACAAAGCATGTCACTGAGTTAAAATTGTTCTTATTTCCTAGTGAGATAACTCAAACTTGTGTCCTCACTACTTCCATGTACCAATACTAACCATTTTTTAAAGTTTCAGCTATCTTGTCTGCATTGATTCAAATTTGTGGATTTTGACTGATCAAAATATAACAGTGAAGATATAAAAACTTTTTACTTCTGATTTGTACATGCATAGTAACAGACATTGCTCTATATTAAAATAAATATAATTGTAAATTGAGTGGCTCAATGGAAACGAAACCCAGAAAACTACATATCATGCTTTCCATCAGGAGAAACACTGATGAGAGGTTCAATATTGCCACATATCTTTGTTATTATTTAAAATCCAAGACTAGAAATTTCACTTCCACATTGATATTTTTAAAAATTGAGTAAAAAGAAGTCAAACAATAATTTACACAGTACATGTCTCAATAATGTAAGATATCTCGTATCTCAAATCAAAAAATGCATCAGTATGCATCACTGCATATAATTTTACAAATATATTGTGGGTAGAGTCATTGTACTTACAGATATTATATAAATAACCAGATGTCATTGCTGTTATGCATTAGAACAGAAAACTGCACTATAACAGCTGATTTTACTTTTTTACATTACCTTTTACTGACTCATGAAATTTTTCTATGGGATTCAACTTATTGCTTTAAGAGGATGATGATCATATGAATTAGGAGCATGATTAGGCACATTGAACCCTTGAGCCTTTTCCCCAAGTTCATGGAAAATTGACTGTAAATTAATCTTGCAGTGCTCCCTACTCTTGGTAGTCTGTTATTCACCTGTTTATCAAATACGCACTTCCCAGGAGTAAGTCCATAACCTTCCACACAAAATATCAATACTCATCTAAAAACAATTTAAAATTGTTGGGAGTATTTGCCTCTGCCATTCTCACAAGCAATCTCGAGATACCAATCATCTCTGTAAAAATATACTTCTTCAAATTCACTTTAAAATCTCCCACCTCTCACCTCGTATTATACTGCTTGGTGGGAACAGTTCCATTCCCTATCTTACCTATATCTCTCATAATTATAGAATCATACTCCAGGAATGAACTCTTTGACCCACCAAGTCCATGCCAACCTGTTTCCCTTCTATATTAACAACATATGCCCACATCAGGTCTGTGTCTGGAAGTGTTTGTCTAAATGCCTATTAAATGTAGATTCTGTATCCAATTCCAATATTTCCCCATGGCAACTGCAGTATTTCCATACTTACTGGTGTCTGCAAAAAAAACCTTTCTCTTCAGATCCCTTTTAAAACTCCTTCCTCTCATTTTAAATCAATGCCATCTTGTTTTTTTTTTGATGCCCACACCACTGAAAAAGAATTCTAACAATCTATTTCACTGATGCCTCTTATAATTTTATATAACCTCTTCCAGCTCAACCCTCAGCCTCCCAAGGAAAACAAGCCTGGCCTATTCAATCTCTCCCAATAATTAAGGTCAGCCAATCCATACATCTTGGTGAATCTCCTCTGCACTCCCGCCAGCGCAACCATATCTAATTCCTACAGAATGGCAACAGGAAAATAGTGAATGTTTTGCAAAGTTGGACCATAAGATATGGGGGCAGGAATAGGCCAGTTGGGCCATCAAGTCTGCACTGCAATTCTATCATGGCTGATTTATTATCCCTCTCAACCCCAATCTCCTGCCTTCTCCTTACAACCTTTGATAGGTTCATGATTAATCAGGGCATTAACCTCCACCTTAAATATACCCAATAACTTGGCCTGCATAGCTGTCTGTCGCAATGAATTCCATGGATTCACCATCCCCAGGCTAAAGAATTTTTTCCTCATCTCTGTTCTAAATGGATATCCCTCTACTGCAGGGGTTCCCAACCATTTTTATTGCATAGACCAATACTATTAAGCATTAAGTTGGGATCCCATGCTCTGAGGCTGTGCCCTCTGGTCCTATACACTCCCCACTATAGAAAACATCCTCTCCACATCCACTCTGTCGAGGCCTTTCAGTATTCAATGAGATTCTCCTGCATTCTTCTAAACTCCAGTAAGTTTAGGCCCAGAATCCTCAAATGCTCCTCCTGGTTAACCCTTTCATTCTTGGGAACATTATTGTGATCCTCTTCTGGACCCTCTCCAATGCCAGCACATCTTTTCTCAGATAAGGGTCCCAAAAATGCTCACAATGCACCAAGTGCAGTCTGACCAATGCCTTATAAAGGCTCAGCATTACATTCTTGCTTTTGTATTCTAGTCCTCTTGAAATGAAGGATAACATTGCATTTGACTTCCTCACCACCGCCTCATCCTGCCAGTTAACCTTTAGGGAATCCTGCATCTCTGATTTTTGAATTTTCTCACCATCTAGAAAATAGTCCACACCTTATCAAGTTGCAAGACCGGGAAATGTGAAGAATTGAAACAGCATTCTGATTCAAGAATGTTCAGACATCTGAAACTGGAGCGAACATCATGGGTAATGACTGGCATAATGATGGTTCTGCTTAAAAAAAAAACAAATACTGGAATCTCTTTAGGTATTTGCCAATTTGCAATGTCTGCCTAGGTACTATATCCGATGCGGACATCGGTGACCATTGTTTTCCATATAGATCTATCCCTCATTCTTTGGATGACTTCCATTTCCTCGACGTGTAGCCACCTGGCTAAGCTTTTGATGTACATAAGCCGAGGTCTTCCTCTAGGTTTGCTACCCTCCATCTTTCCAGAGAGTATGAGTTTTTCTAGTTCATTTTTCCACATGATGTGTCCTAGGAATCTGAGTTGTCTTTCTCTTATTGTTGGTATGAGTGATCGAACTGCTTGGGCTCTTCTGAGAACTTTTTCATTTGATGTGCGTGTGGTCCATGATATTTTTAACATTCTCCTGTAGAACCATTATTCAGCTGCTTCTAGTCTTTTTTCCATTGCTGGGGAAATGGCCCGGTTTTCACTTCCATAAGTCAGGATAGAATAAATGTAGCACTGCAGTATTCTGTTTTTAGCGTACGTGCTCATGTTTCTGTCTGTTAATATGGTCTTCATTTTTTGGAAAGCTTCTTTCACCATTGCTATTCTATATTTGATATCTGTGTCACACCTGCCATCACTTGTTATTAGACTGCCAAGATATCTGAACCTGTTGACTTGTTTGGTGTTTGTATTTCCGATCTTGATCACACAGATGTTTGTCTTTCTGGAGATGACCTGCTTTCTGTCTTTTTGGTGTTGATTGAGAGGTCTCTGCGATTACTTTCTGCTGCCACTTTTGTTTCTGAGTCAGCTATTAGTACGATGTCATCAGCATATCTGATGTTACTTATATTATGGCCTCCAATTGTGAATTCTTTGATGTCTTTGATATTTCTCAAGATATTTTCACTATACAGATTGAATAGGTGTGGCGAAAAGACACAACCTTGCCTGACTCCTCTCATGATATTCACATACTCACTCACTTCTCCCTCTATTCTGATGGACGCTGTCTGGTTCCAGTATAAGTTTCTTAAGAAATGTATATCTTTCCCATCGATGTCAAGATCTTGAAGTATTTCCAGAAGATCTTGGTGTCTGATAGCGTCAAAAGCTTTTGTATAGTCGATGAAACATAGGTAGACCAACAAACCAAGAGACAGCAAAGAATACAAACAACTTGTTAAGACAATAAAAAGAAAATGCAGAGAAGCTAAAGACAGATGGCTAAATGAGAAATGCTACAAACCCATAACCCTGGAACAAAGTTGATGCACAATAAGATTAAAGAACTAATGGGGAAATTACCTTGCTCAGCAAGTGGATGCATCAGGGCAAAAGATGGCAGCTTAATTATGAGCAAAGAGGAAATCCTAAACAGATGGACAGAGTATATAAAAGAACTTTTTGAAGACCAAAGAGAAGAAAAACCAAACATAAAGAAGAATCTTGAAGGACTTAGCATTATAAAATCAGAAACTTGTGCACCCATAAATAAAAGAAAACATAACAGAGCAACTGGTCCAGACAACATCGCCGTTGAAATGATCCTGGCATTAGAAGATTTTGGAATAGAGAAAATAACAGAAATGGCAAATGAAATCTATGATCATGGCGAGATACCTGATGATTTAAGTAAATCAGTGTTCATCACAATTTGCAATAGACATTCTTACATTGCTCAACAGATTTGATCGCACAGTTATCCACGGGATAGTCAAGAGATAAAGGCCAATATTGGACAGCAGCAACTTTTCTGGATTTCATGTAGATGACTTTTCTTTTCTAAGTTTTTGACTGAGAAGTCAAAATGTGACTTTTTAGTCTTTGAAAACTACACGTTAAAGAAATAATTATCCACATGCATAAATACAAGAGTCATACCTGATCTTTGATCTGAAGGCTTCATAAATACACAAGTGTTTCTCAACCAATTCTACATAACAGGTATTGCAAAATTATGAAGAACAATCACTTCTGATTCATTGCAAGTACCACAATCTTGCAATTTTTCTTTAAGTTAAGATTCCCTGCAAAATTTAATGGGGTTCGCCCAGATGCTTTCTGAAAAATAAAATACTTTATCTCACAAAACAGAAGACTGCAATTCCCTAATTTTACTGGACATGTCTATTGTCTTCATAATCCTTATGATGCAAGAACAAAAAGGAAACCAACAAAAGGATGATATGTGGGTGTACTAAATTATCAGTGATGAAGCATCTAGTCACTCTGAACATACAGTTGGAATTATCCTCTTGTGCGGAATCCCAAGCACTAGGTCTACACTAGTCTGACCTTAATTTTCACACTTTTCCTCTGGTCAGAGGTGCAATGTTTGGAGGAGGCTGGTGGAGTATGACTGATGCAAGCATAATAGTTTCTTATCTGAAACTGCAGCCAGTAAGACAGAAAATGCTGTGGATGGACAGCAAGATAATGTGCTGAAAACCATCTTGCTCCATCAGCTTATGATTAGTTATAAGCTTGAGTCTGATGAAGCATTTGAAAACATAAAGCTGTTACAATCTGAGCAGAACACAAAGTTGCCACAATCAAGTTAGTGGGGGTCAATTTGGAGACTAAGGAGGCTGCTCTAAAAAGTTCCCTTGGGTGCACAAAACCTTACTTATGGTGACCCAGAAACAATGGGTCCCTCTCCTACAGAAAGAACAGACTTCCACACGAACTTCCACAAGCCAACAACTGCATGTCAGGCAACAGCCCGTTCCACACATGATACATCTTGACAACACAACCTGTGGCTCAGACGCTATTCCCATCCTCAAGATAATCAGAAATAACTCCAAAAAGAGGCTTTCATTTTAAATCAACAATCTAAATTAGTACGGCATAATGCCCGAAAAAATGGATTCAAAAAATTTTGGAAAAATGTGCTATTAAAGATAGCCAGCACATTGGAACTTGATTAAAGCTATAAGATCCCAAGAAGCATTTACAGGGTGAATTTTAAGATGTTTCCTCTCATGGGGAAATACTGAAGTAAGGGTCACTGTTTAAAAAGTACAAGATTGCCCACTTAAAAGTAAGTTTTATTCTGTTAGAGGGCAGTGGAAGGCAGGATTGAACTCTTGATAAGCAGGGAAAGATCATCAAGAACATCAGGTACTACAAGTCTACCCCACTGGTGATTGTTGGGATAGTGGTGGAGCTGGGTTGTGCCTGCTTCAGCCACCCAGGGAATAAGGTGCTGCGTCATGATGGTTAGTGCTCCAACAAACAGTGCAAGGGAATGCCCGGGAAGCCTTTGTAATGATTGCAAGACCCTGGTATACAGTAGATTACTGCAACTCTGATTCACTGGTTCATTGGCGAAACTGATGGCAGGGGAGTTGCGTAGTCTCAATCACGGCGCAGAGCAGTCCCTCAGACCATACCTCGGAGTTCCCTGTTGCAGCCGCCGAGGAAGACGACACCAGAGCTGGTTGTATGCCACTGGTTTGGGGGCTGGCCCCCCCCTCCCCGTGTCACTCACTGGGAGACAAGTTAGATTGCAATCATCTGCAGCTCTACTGCACAATACAAGGATCTGCTTGTTCTTGTAGAAACGTGGCTCCAGGACAACATCCATCACCATCAATCTACAGGCCATGTATTCACAGACCTGACCTACATATTTTTTGTTTCTGTATGTTTTCTTTATAATTATATGATCTATATGTGCTGCGTGTGACTGCTGGATCTGTGTTTTGCACCTTGACCCAAGAGGAACACGCTTTCATGTTGTTGTGTGTGGTTGAATGACAATTAAACTTCAACTTGAAATCTCAGTGCAGGTGGATTAGCAAATGTGATCAAGATTACAATCAAATTAGCCTGATCTTATTAAATGGCAGGGAGTTAGGCAGGAGCACAAAGGCTACCAGCGCTGGAGCCCGGTAAGTAAAGCAGGTGAGCATAGGAACCAGAGGACAGAATCAGAATCAGGTTTATTATCACCAGCATGTTAACTTAGCAGCAGCAGTTCAATGCAATATATAATATAGAAGATAATAAATAAATAAAACAAATAATAATAACTAATCAAATAATTCAATTACAGTATATGCATATTGAATAAATTGAAAATCTGCAAATACAGAAATATTGTATATTAAAAAAGTGAGGTAGTGTCCAAGGGTTCAATGTCCAATTAGGAATCAGATGACAGAGGGGAGGAAGCTGTTTCTGAATCGCTGAGTGTGTGTCTTTAGGCTTCTGTATCTCTTACCTGATAGTAACAGCGAGAAAAGGGCATGCCCTGGGTGCTGGAGTCCTTGATAATGGACGCTGTCTTTCTGAGACACCGCTCCCTAAAGATGTCCTGGGTACTTTGTAGGCTAGTACCCAAGAAGGAGCTGACTAGATTTACAACCCTCTGCAACTTCTTTTGGTCCTGTACAGTAGCCCCTCCATGTCAGACAGTGATGCAGCCTGTCAGAATGGTCTCCACAGTACATCTATAGAAGTTTTCAGTGTATTTGTTGACATGCCAAATCTCTTCAAACTCCTAATGAAGTATAGCCACTGTCTTGCCTTCTTTATAACTACATCAATATGTTGGGACCAGGTTAAATCCTCAGAGATCTTGACACCCAGGAACTTGAAACTGCTCACTCTCTTAATTTCTGATCCCTCTATGAAGATTCGTATGTGTTCTTTCGTCTTACCCTTCCTGAAGTCCACAATCAGCTCTTTTGTCTTATTGACGTTAAGTGCCAGGTTGTTGCTGCGGCACCACTCCACTAGTTGGCATATCTCACTCCTATACAGCAGTTGCAATCAGATTGGCTTGGTAGGTTGGAAATCACTTCTGATCAAATATATCTGTTTACAAAGATAAGGCAGCTTCCTTGGTGGAATTTTCCCTTCTCCAAGCAATTTACAATCCAATGCCACATCCAGAGGAATATAGATATCCAATAACAAAGATGCCATCAAACTGCCAAGTGTGGTAGCTAAAAAGTTCCTTCTACAGCAAACCAGAAGTGAAAAAACAAATTATACTTTTAACACTTAATAAAAAAAGGAATAAATCTCTCGGTTAAGTGCTCAAGGTAGAAAAGCAGAAACCTTAAAATATTATAACAATATGATATATTTTTTCCAAGTTTCTATTATATAAATTAGTTATTTAGGAAGGAGATGGTAATGTGGCAGTAATTATGTTGTATTAAAGGTTTAAAAATTGACTTGTACTTCATTTCACATGGTTCAACATTTGTAATGATTTTTAGAGTGAAAATTGTTCATGTTTATTGGAATACTCCCTTGGTGTTGGGCATTATCTTTTACAATACAGGATTTTTTTCACTTCCAATGAAGATTTGTTTACAGCAAAGCCAATCATTTGGAGATTTTCATGATAATTAGAGGATAACTAAATTGGCTTTATTGATGAACTCAAGAGCAGTTCCACCTGAGTAATTTAAACCCATCACACCGGTTAATATGCATCCCTACAGGCCTGCGATTATCATCCATACAGTATTTCCTTTAGAAAGGGATCAAGTAACTGTTTTCTCAAACATGATCTTCATACAAGATTTATCACCATTCATATCTACTCATCTGGTAGCAGCAATAAACTGTGGTAAGTCCTTCCAAGCATCAGACAATGTCCAAATTCTTGTGCCAGAGGTTTCGTTCTTTTCAATGGAAAAGATGGAACAGCATGAGTAGAGGCAATATTTCTGTCAAGTTTCCAACAGTTTAAGAGGCCAGCCTTCTATCCATACATTTTTCTTGCATCATCCAAGTGCCTATAAAAAGTACTCAACCCCCTTGGAAGTTTTCATGTCTTATTGTTTTACAACATTGAATCACAGTGGATTTAATTTTGACACCAATCAACAAAAAAAGACTCTTTTGTGTCAAAGTGAAAACAAACTTCTACAACTTGGTCTAAATGTATTACCATTATTAAACACAAAATAATTGATTGCATAATTACTTACCACCATCAAGTCAGTATTTAGTAGATGCACCTTTGGCAATAATTACAGCTTTCAGTCTGTGTGGATAGATCTCTATCAGCTTTGTAAATCTGGACACTGCAATTTTTCCCCATTCTTCTTTACAAAACTGCTCATGCTCTGTTAGGTTGCATGGGGATCATGAATTAACAGCCCTTTTCAAGTCCAGCCACAAATTCTCAATTGGATTGGAGTCTAGACTCTGACTTAGCTACTCCAGGAGATTAACTTTGTTGTTTTTAAGGCATTTCTGTGTAGCTTTGGCTTTATGGTTGGGTCATTTGTTGGAAAACAAATCTTCTCCCAAGTCACAGTTCTCCTGAAGATTGGATCAGGTTTTCCTCCAGGATTTCCCTGTGTTTTGTTGTATTCATTTTACCCTCAACCTTCACAAGCCTTCCAGGGCCCGCTCCGTGAAGCATTCCCACAGAATGATGTAGCCTACACCATGCTTCATGGTAGGGATGGTGTGCTTTTGATGCTTACACCAAACATAACGTTTAGTCCAATGGTTAAAAAGCTCAATTTTGGTTTCATCAGACCAGAGACCCTTCTTCAAGCTGACTTCAGAGTCTCCCACATGCCTTCTGACAAACTCTGGCTGAGATTTCATGAGAGTTCTTTTCCAACAAAGGCTCTCTCTTTGCCACTCTCCCACCCCATTCAAACCAGTGTTTAGTAGATGCACCTCTGGCAGCAATTACAGCCTTCAGTCTGTGTAGATAGGTCTCTATCAGCTTTGCACATCTGGGCACTTCAATTTTTCCCCATTCTTCTTTACAATCTTGCTCAAGCTCTGTCAGATTGCATGGGGACTGTGAGTGAACAGCCACGATCTGACTGGTGAACCACCCGGGCAACAGTTGTTATATGCGCAGTCTCTCCCATCTCAGCCACTAAAACTTGCAACTCCTCCAGAGTTGTCATAGGTCTTTTGGTGGGCTCTCTCACTAGTCTCCTTCTTGCGTGGTCACTCAGTTTTTGAGGATTGCCTGCTCCAGGCAGATTAAGAGCTGTGCCATATTCTTTCAATTTTTTGATGATTGACTTAACTGTACTGCAAGGGATATTCAGTACTTATGCAATCAATCTTTGTGAGCTGAAGAGCCTGTATTGTGCTGTAGGTTTTATAATTACTTTATACTTGTAATTAATTTAGATCACTCTGTAGAGATCTGTTTTCACTTTGACATGAGTCTTCTTCTGTTAATCAATGTCAAAAAAGCCAAATTAATTCCACCGTGATTCAATGCTTTAAAACAATAAAACACGAAAACTTCTGGAGGTGGGGGGGGAATACTTTTTATAGGCACAGTATTATTGCTAATTGCATGAATACACAACAGTCAGAGTGGTATGGCATAGAAACAGGTGTTTGGCCCATCCAGTCTACGCTGACCTGCAAATCACTCGTTTACAAAATCCTATATTAATAATTCATATCATTTGTTATTTCCCCAACATTTTCATCAACTTCAGTCGTAATGGCACCAAACTGCAGTCTCGGTTAAGGTTGTGGGCAGAATTAGATTTTTTTTAAAGATGTTCATCAAGATGATTTTGGGAACAGAGAGAGGAGTTAGTGGTCAGGTTAGGGCTTAGAGACAGGGATGTAGGGGATTTAGAGGTCAGGTTGGAGACTAGGCTTCCACTCCACAATCAAAGCACTGCAACATGGACATGTGACAAAGGACATGTTAGCAGAAACATCTCTAGTTATGTTACGTTAACATAACCTCTACCTTCCCCAGGGCTACGTGCTCAGCCCACTGTGTTTCACGCTGCTGGCACATGACTACACTGCTAGATCCAGTTCATTGATGATGCCGCACAGAGAGGATATAGAACAGCTGGTAGAATGTTGCGAGCATCAACATGAACAAGACCAAAGAGATGATTGTAGACTTCAGAAAGGTGCAGGGCTGACTACCAGTTAGGAGCAGCAAGTTTCTGGGAGTGCACATAACAGACAATCTCTCCTGGTCACTCAACACCACCTCTTTGGTCAAGAAAGCACAGCAGCATTGCCACTTCCTGAGGAGACTAAGGCAAGTGAGGCTTCTCTCTCCCTCATTTTAACCGCCGCCACTTTAACCAATTTTTACAGCCGCACTATCGAGAGTGACCTGTTCAGCTGCATCAGTGCCTCGATTTCCCATTCCAGATAAAGGCATCGGACCGCAAGTCCCTACAACGATCATTGAGGTCCCCTATCTGTCCAACAATCTTTGACCCCTACCATCAGGCAGGAAGGACAGTAGCATTAGGCCAAGAACTGCAAGGATGGGAAACAGCTTCCTAACCCCTCCCTGCCGCCCCCCAGCCATAAGACTTCTGAACTCCTTGCCCCCACCCAGATCTCACCATGTATGAAACACCAGTAACATTATACTGTTTACTTTTTAAAACCTGTGCCATAAATGCATATTATTTGTTAATTTATGAGTGGTATTATTTTATGTGTGTGTTATATGTACTGTGCTCTGCATCTTGGACCCGAGGAACATTGTTTTGTTAGGTGATTATACATGTGCATGGTTGAACGACCATGAATTGAACTTGAACTTAAACATAGATGGATATTGGGCCAGAAAGCACTGTGGACCAGACCAGTGGGGATGAGGGCTGATAGAGTGCTAGGTCAGCAGGTCCTGGGACCGGAGGTCTGTGTGGACAGGAAGCACAAGGACCAGGTACCCCTTAGGTATGTGAATTGGCGAGTCCAGAGTTCTTCCTGTCATTAGCAAGTGCTGGAGTCGAAACTGAAGATCAAAGTCCAAAAATCAATTGGACGCCTGTAAATTGAGCCCCAATGGCAGCGGCCCCAGTGCGCAAGTCCACTGGATGCCCGGAGCCAGACTGTCATAGGGTGGAGGACTGTCAGTGGGAGGGAGGAAAGGGACTTGTCTTGCTATTGCTTTTGATACTTTATTGATCCCAAAGGGAAGTACAGTGTCACAGTAGCATTACAAATGCACAGATATACAAATATATAAACATTAGAAGAGAAGAAAGAGAGAATTAAAAAAAGTTACCTCAAACATTCTATCGGGGGGGGTGGGGGGTCGTCACTTCACTGCCTATAGGTTGACTCATTATACAGCCTAATGGCCAAGGGTAAGAATGACCTCATATATCGATCTTTGGAGCAGTGCAGTTGTCTTAGTCTATTACTAAAAGTGCTCCTCTGTTCAGCCAAGGTCACACGCAGAGGGTGAGAAACATTGTTCAGCATTGCTGGGATTTTCCATTGTTCTACCACAGCCTCCAGTGTGTCCAGTTTGACTCCTATAACAGAGCCAGTTTACTGAGCCTGTTGGTATCACCTGTCTTGACGCTATTTCCCCAGCACACCACCATAGAGAAGATTGTACTGGCAACAACAGACTGGTGGAACATGTAAAGGAGAGGCCTGCATAATCCAGAGGACCTCAGTCTCCTCAGGATGTAGAGGCGACTCTGGTCTTTCTTGTACATAGCCTCTGTGTTAGTGCTCCACTCAAGTGTGTCAGCCAGGTGCATGCCCAGGTACTCATAGATCCTCACCACATCCATGACCTCACCATCAATGGTAACAGGAAGCAGATTAGGCCTAGTCCTCCTTTGTTTTCTTTTCACCATCTCCTTTGTCTTACTGATGCTGAGCGGCAGATGATGCAGCTTGCAAATTTGACAAAGTCCTCCACCAGGGCCCTGTATCCATTCTCCCATGCTCCTTTTATACACCCAACTATTGCTGAGTCATCAGAGAATTTCTGCAGATGACATGACTCAGTATTATATCTAAAGTCCGGGGTATACATGGTAAACCAGCAGGGAGCCAATACAGTCCCCTGTGGGAGCCCCAGGTGCTGCTTATAGCAATGTCTGACTACCTGCACCTACTAGAAAGTAACTTCCCTGAGAAAGCATGAAGAGACATAGATTGGAAATACAATACTATCCATGTTTTTATGCCCCTTCCAAAGAAGTGCCCTTTGTAACTTACATACAGGTGAAACATTCTATTGATACACTCGAGACTCAGTTACTTAGTTTGTTCAGAAATTTAGTGGGTAAAACTCCACTCCCCCTTTATATTTGCCCAATTCAGTTTTGAAACTAAAATACAGAAGACGCAAACCAGCTAATATTAATGTAGCTCTTTGACTCTAGAAAAACATCCAAAGCATAGACAATAGATACAAATACCCTAGTAGTTTAAAACTTCAAAAAGGAATTTGGTGAAATACTGACCAACTCACTTTAATTTAACCAATGGCAAGATAAAGTAACAAGTAAATGTAGAAAACACACACAAAAAACTCAGACCTGGTCACATCCCACAAAAGATCAGAAATCAGATTAAATGCTTAGTACCATGCACAAAATGCTGGAGGAACTCAACAGGTCAGGCAGCATCTATGGAAAAAAAAGTACAGTCAGCATTTTGGGCCAAGTTCCTTCAATATTTTGAATGTGTCATTTCGGATTTCCAGCACCTGCAGACTTTCTCTTGTTTGTAAGTGGTTAGTACACTATGTCTGTATAATGCGTCATTCTTCTTCAACAATAATCACCTCTGTAATTCTAGTAGATGTACTGAAGACGTGAAAAGTAAATAAATCCTTTAATAAACTTCCCATGAAATGTTCAACTTTTCATTACATAAGCATATCACTAAATCATTAACTGCATTCAATAACATCTGACTTTATCTTTTGTTGCTTTTGTCAAACTGAATTAGTTCAATATAATCAAGATCTAACTGCCCTCCACTGAATACTGAGATATTATTGTTTGGGTGTCCCATAAAGTTTCTATCTTGTTGATCCTCCCTAGATATCACTGATCATGTATTTTGAAAAAGCCAACAATGAATGAAGAAAGTCCAACAATTCCTTTATTCATTCAAGAAACAAAAGTAAGCAATGCTACAGTATCTGCATTACTAATTAATTATTCTGTACATGAAAAATAATATTTAGATTGGGGTAATTCATCATTTTGCAAGTTTGTAAAGCTTGATGAACTACCTGAAATTAATAATAATCTAAACCATTATTTTCTGCAACTTCTACAACTACCAGCATATACATGTGAACAACACGGCTAAATGAGACTTCAGTTCAGACCACAGCTTTACTATTTGCAAAGAAATTTAATGGAATAATCATTTATACCATTTATTAGTTTGTATTACTTTTCTTCCAAAACCATAGGTTAATTGAAAAACAAACGACTTCTCAAAACTACTGTCAGAGCAGAGGAATGATGAAAAACAAAAGCCTATGAAATTTAACATGTATTCTCGTAAGATCAGGAGGGCCATCTGGTACCCTGCAGAAAACGCATCATAAATAGGTCAAGTTCACAAGATCATTCCCACAGATCATACATTTTCCCCAACCCACTTGCTGCATTGAAATCCAATTATTTCTTCAAACCTCATTACACAGTCTGCATATACAGAGATGATGCTACACAGTTGTGGAAAATTAAATGCAAGACGATGCAAAACATTAGTTTACAGTGGAAATATTCAAATGTTTTTAACTAGCACACCTGAGCATTTCCAATTTAAAACACATTTTGATCCATTATATCTATGGTCCTTTTGATGTTAAAAATTACTGACAGGTTTAGCAGAAATCATAACACTTATTTTGTAGGAAGATCATAATGTTGAAAACATTTGGATACAGAATCAACATGATGTGATAAGCTGGTCTCCTCCTTCTTAGGCAATTCCTTGGAAGCCAGGATGACTTGCATCCATTCTTTTCATTACGTAAGCATATCACAAAATCATTAACTGCACTCAACATCATCAGACTTTTTCTTTTGTTGCTTTTGTCAAACTGACTTAGTTCAATATAATCAAGATCTAACTGCCCTCCATTGAAAACTGAGATATTATTGTTTGGGTGACTCATAAATTTTCTATCTTGTCCATTCTCACTCCTGACTGAAGAGGTCATTGTGGAAACAACAGTCAGGCAGCAGATGTTTGATGGAGAGGGCAGGTAGATAGTTTGTGAGGTAGTGCATTCTTCCTGCTGTTTACAGTGGGCTTTGGAGTGCTATCAATATTTCGATGTGAGGGCTTCATTACCATCCCTGTTTCCTTTTTCACTATGAGAGGTAATGGTCCAGGGATGTTCAAGGTTCAGTTGGGAGAGAGGGGAGTGGAGAATGATGGAAAAGAAAGTATAACAATTACAACAGACTCAGAACAGATCCTCGATTCCTAACTTCTACCTGACACAGTTCAGAATAGTCACACCGTATGAACAGATTTCAGCAAGTACTCGAGATGTATAAGTAATTTGCAGTTAGGGAAGGATGGAAAAAGAAAACACAAGCCTGCTTTGTATGTACCAAGTCCTGCAAGTAGTCAATTTGTAGACAGGAGGTAAGCAAAAGCGGCCACGGATTTCAAGAGTACTACTTACATACAAAGTAATTTGGTAGGAGAGAAGGGAAGAGGACAGAGGCAGAAAATTCCTCTTTTGTATTTTAATGCCCTATTTCCGCAGATAAGCAATCTGCTAATCTGTCACAAATACAAAAATTAGTCTCTCAACCATTGTTTGAATTTTTTTTATTCCTTGCTGGCAGTGTGTAACTGGAGATAAAACACTATTGACAGGTTTTAAAGAGAAATCTAAAAATGGTTGTTGGCTTAAATGTTAGAAATAGCAGAAGATAAATGGAATTTATCCTGTTCAGGAGAAAAAAAAATTCAAGGAATTCTATTCAAAAACAAGAAAAATTCTGAAGATGCTGGTAATCAAAATAATCCTCATGAAGGGTCTTGGCCCAAAATATCGACTGTTTACTCTTTTCCATAGATGCTGCCTGACCTGCTGAATTCTTCCCGCATTTTGAGTGTATTACTGTACTAAGGAATTACACTGATTAAAACAAAAGTCGAAATGTTCATTGTTGGGATTCCAAGGCTTACTGTAGACGCTCAAGGATCACCTCCTGGCTTCACTACAGTCTAATTCAAGCCCACCTTTAGTTGCCCCAGTTTGCCATTTGGTGGAAATGTACTGTAGAGTACAATTAGAAATATTTATTCAGTATTTAGAGCTCACAATGATGAAAAAAACATCAATGTACATCTAAGTGTGAAACCCAAGGAGAACACATGCTGATTTTGTCTATTCAGAAGGCAGAGGTGAAATCCATGTTTGTGAGAACATTTTAAAGCCTGAACATAAGAGATTTTGCAGACGCTGGAAATCTAGAGAAACACAAAAAAAAATTCTGGATGAAGTTATGAAGAGAAATAAACAATCGGCATTTTGGGCCCGGACTCAAGTCTGGTCGCAATAAAAGAGCTCTGCAATGATTCACTGCTAAAATACAGTTTGTAATCAACTAATCACCTATAATAAATTATCTGAGGAAGGAGTCGTACCCTTGTGCAAGTTAGAACACTTTCTTCTTTAAGTTTGCTCTTCTTCTTCAGGAACTTGTCTATATGCATCACATAAGAACTGCACAGATTTCTCAAAAAGTGATATAAAAGGAAAATAAAAAGGGAAATAATAGGAGTATTGTAACACACTGCATTTCTGGCCCTAAGTCACTATGGATCTGGGCATAAACATTATTGACTTTTAAATAAATTTTGCTGGACAATCAGCAGTACTTCCCAATCACCTCAGTGTTCCTCACAAAAATAGTGAGGTACGAACTTAAAAGCAAGAGAAGATCTGCAGATGCTGGAAATCCAAGCAACATACACAGAATGCTGGAGGAACTCAGCAGGCCAGGCAGGTACAGTCAACGCTTCGGGCCAAAACCCTTCAGCAGGACTGCTCAAGGACCCGCACAGTCAGGCATCAGTTCCATTGACACACGGCACCTGGCAAATTTTACATCTTTCAGCTAAGTGAACCAACATTAAATAGAGACAGGAATCAGACAGATATCATATCAAACTTATTTTTAAAAATATCTGCTTCTTCATAGGACCTGTGCAGTGAGAGTGCTGTCACCATTCACTGTCCCTTCACAATTGTTGAGCTGAGGAAACAGATTACAATCAATCACAAAAAGTCACAGGATAGATGGATCTTTATAGCAACCCCTTCATGGTGTGTGTAACATCGCTGATATCAGAAGTCCAAATTTAATTGTCTGAATTTAAATACTCTTGGTAGCAGAATTTGAATTAAGGACTCTAGACCAAAGGTTCTGGCCCCCTGCATTCGAATCCAGCATTAGAATGTACTTTGACCCCTTTCCCAGCCGATCTTCATATTCCACCAAATGAAAAGTCCAACAAACTTTATTTTGAATATAAAAAAGAATTAAGCATGTGCAATCTTCAGGAAGGTAATAAATTCCAATGTTCTCTAATCCCATAAAGAAACTTCTCATCTCTGCCCTCAATAACTAATCCCTTATTTTAGAGTCCCATATCTTGGAAAGAAATGCAAACTGTTGAATAAAAAAATTATGTAATTACTCTTTTCCCCCCCACTGTGAATTATCTTTTGCAATGACTTCTAGTCAATATGCACCCGCTATTTAAGTAGTACAGGATGCCTTTAGCGTTCAAGCTAGAGCTAAACATTGGTAGACACTGGTATAAGCCCCCTCCAGTTGACTGAAATTGACAGAGCATGGCTAGTACTGCCTCACAGCAACTGAGAAACTAGCAGGGCAGCTAAAAATAGGCATCATTATACTTTCACCTATTTTCGGCAGCTATTACATTTAATCCTCCAAAGTATTTAGCTGCACTTTTGCTACAATATAGATGTAAATAATGTCTTTGTGTTAATCCTATTCATAAACAAGAGACAAGTGATTGCATAACTTAATGCGGAATCCCAAAGTTGTCGGCGATCCAGCTGTCAGCGTGTGCTGTGGAGTTCTCAGGCTTACCGTACAAACTTAATTCCTAAGAATTTAAGTAAATTTAAGCTTTTCAAGAAACAGCCTTAGTGAAATACACCAAAAATATTGTATTTAGATAAGTACAACCTAAATGTGATTATAATTTGGCTTTCTGCCTTTTTTAAAAAAACCAAAAAAAGTGTAATTTCTTTATTCAAATACTTCATAAATCATAGTCAGGAAGGAGGTGCTTGTTGTATTATGTAACCCCAAAACAGAAAACTGAAAACAAAGGAGCCCGAGAGATGTTAGTCTAACTTCTTTTTTTTTTACTTTAAGCAAGGCACGTACGTATCACATGGTAACATCATGTTGTATACAATTCACATATTACATACAACAGCACAAGATATAGGAGCAGAATCAGGCCATTTGGCCCATCGTATCTGCTTCACTATTTCATTATAGTTGACCCATTTTCCCTTTCAGCACCAATCTCCTGGCTTCTTCCCGTATTGATTCATGCTCTGACTAATCAAGAATCCATCAATGTCTGCATTAAATATACCCAATGACTTGGTCTTCATAGCCACCTGGGGCAATGAATTCCACAGATTCACCACTCTCTGGCTAAAGAAATTCCTCCTTATCTCCGTTCTGAAAGGATACCCCTCTGTTCTGAGGCTGTGTCCTCTTGTCTTAGACTCCACCACCACAGGAAACATCCTCTCCACATCCACTCTATCGAAGCCTTTCAACATTCAATAGGTTTCAACGAGTTCACCCCGTATTTTTCTGAGTTCTAGTGAGTACACACCCAGAGCCAAACACTCCTCATATGACAAGCCTTTACTTTACTGTATACTTTATCGTCGCCAAACAATTGATACTAGAACGTACAATCATCACAGCGATATTTGATTCTGCGCTTCGCGCTCCCTGGGGTACAAATCGACAGTAAATATTAAAAATTTTAAATTATAAATCACAAACAGAAAATAGAAAAGGGAAAGCAAGGTAGTGCAAAAAAAACCGAGAGGCAGGTCCAGATATTTGGAGGGTACGGCCCAGATCCGGGTCAGGATCCATTCAGCAGTCTTATCATAGTTGGAAAGAAACTGCTCCCAAATCTGGCCGTACGAGTCATCAAGCTCCTGAGCCTTCTCCCGGAGGGAAGAGGGACGAAAAGTGTGTTGGCTGGGTGGGTCATGTCCTTGATTATCCTGGCAGCACTGCTCCGACAGTGTGCGGTGTAAAGTGAGTCCAAGGACAGAAAATTGATTTGTGTGTTGTGCAAGCCTTTCCATCTCGAATTAATTTTGTGAACCTCCTTTGAAACCTCTCCAATGCTAGCACGTCATTTCTTAGATAAGCGACCCAAAACAGCTCACAATACTCCAAGTGAGGCCTCGCCAATGTTTTACAAAGCCTCAAAATTATAACTCGAAATGAATTATTTAATCAAATATATTTACAATATTACTCAAATACTATTGAAATATTAAATACACAACACTCCTCCTGCTTAGCAACAAATTCCAACTCAGTATAGAATGCATCTCAACTATATAGGCAGTATAACAAGTAATTCAACAACTGTATAGATATCCACAGCATAGCCAACTTTTAAATTGTTCTATTCGGGCCTCAAGACTAAAATCACTGTGGAGGCTTCCTTACTCTTGTGGGATAACGTCTTTCCTGACAAGGGGTTCACTCTGACTGGCAGGTGAGATTTGTGGCTGTGAAACAATCTCAGGTTCTGTGGCCTCCTTGCTGGAGTTGTAGGAGTGGTTCTGACAGCTCTGGACACCTTTTCTTTTCCTTTTCTCAGCTTTTTTCTCTGGATCTACTTTGATCCATTTCTTTTTCTTTCTCATGTTCTTTCTCTCATTCACACCTTTCTCTTTCTCGCTTACATTCTCTCTCCATCTCTTCTCTCATTTTCAACTTCTTGTCTTTTCTTTTTCTCACCTTCCTTTTTCTTCTTTCTGCAATCTTGGGAAGGTGCATTTAGTTCACTCATTAATCCTTCCATTGTTCCTTTTGCCATTTGATCCCTCTTGGTTTTATTATCTACCACAGCATCTGATGAATAATCCATTTTCATATCTCCATTGGCTCCTTTCCTTTTGGCCATCTATTCATCAAGCTGGACTTCAGTCTTAGCATCTGCTTTTACAAGCCACTTTTTGTCTCCCACTTGCAGTTCATGCAATAACCTTAATGCATGCAGTGTAGATTCTAGTTCCTTACATGCACAAAAGCCAAATGCTTACAACTTTAAATTCCTCAGTGTTAATATTTCAGAGGATCTGTCCTGGGCCCAGCACACAAGTGCAATTACGAAGCACACAACAGCACCTCTACTTCCTTAGGAGTTTGCGAAGATTCAGCATGACATCTAAAACTTTGGCAAAAAACTTCTATTGATGTGTGGTGGAGAGTATATAGACTGGCTGCACCACAGTCAGGCGCGGAAATATCAATGCCCTTCAATGGAAAATCCCACAAAAAGTGGTGGGTACGGCCCAGCTCTTCATGGATAAAGATCTCCCCAACATTAAGCACATCTACACGAAGTGTTGTCCCAGAAAGCAGCATACATCATCAGTGACCCCCGTCATCCAAGTCATGCTCTCCTCTAGCTGCTACCATCAAGGAGGTGGTACAGGAGCCTCAGGACTCTCACCACCAGGTTCAGGAACAGTTATTATCCCTCAATCGTCAGGCTCTTAAACTAGAGGTGATACTTCACTCAACTTCACTTGCCCATTAATGTATTGTTCCCACAGTCTGTGGACTCACTTTTAATGTTCAAAGTAAAATTTATTATCACAGTACATAAAGGTCACCATATACAATCCTGAGATTCATTTTCTTGTGTGCATACTTAATAAGTCTACAGAATAATAACCATAATAGACTCAACAACAGACTACCTACCTAGGGTTTTCAGAGTGCAGAAGGCAACAAACTATGCAAATTAAAAAAATAGTAATAATAATAATAATTCATAAATAACCAATAAATATCGAGAACTAGATGAAAAGTCCTTGAAAGTCAGTCCACCGGTTGTGGGAATATTTCAATGTTGTCTTAGGGTCATGTTAAAAATACCTCCTCACCGCCATTGTGTTTTGTCACCCCGAAACACAAAACTAATCAAAATGAAAACAAGAGAATCCGAGAGATCCGTGTCTAACTTAATTTTTTATGTTGTGAGGCTCAAACATATCACGTAGTAATGTCATGATATATGCAATTCATGTATTTTTATAAATAACCTGTAATGATTTATTTAAATGAACAAGAATGCTTCATCAAATAATGTATTTACAATACTCAAGTATTAGTGAAATATTAAATACACAACAGTGCTTGATGGGATAGGCATGTGAATAAACTGGGAAATGCTGCATACTTTTAGCTGGGCTTGCGTGTGCTCACAGAGGGCCTCAGTTATCCTTGGATCGCTCACCTCCTCTAATCAGTCCAACAGTTGGTGCGAATAGTGTATTTCTGAAAAGAAGTTTTAATCACTTTTTGAAAGATCTCCTGTTTTCCTAGTAATCCCTTGATATTACCAAGCTTGGTGTAGATAGGTAGATAGATAGATATTTTATTGATTCCCAAAGTAAATTACAAAGTCACAGTAGCACTGCAAGTCACAGATAGACAAATATTAGAAGAGAAGAATAAATTAAAAATAAATTGCCTCAAACAGTCTAATAGGAGGGGTTCACCACTTCCCCAGCTAAAGGTTGACTCATTATAGAGCCTAATAGCTGAGGGTAATAATAACCTCATGTAGTGCTCTTTTTAGCAGTGCAGTTGTCTTAGTCTATTACTAAAACTGTTCCTCCTTTCAGCCAGGGTGGCATGTAGAGAATGAGAAACATTGTCCAGAACTGCCAGGATTTTCTGTAGGGTCCTTTGCTCTATCACAACCTCCAGTGTATCCAGTTTGACTCCTATCACGGAGACAGCCTTTCTAATCAGTTTATTGAGCCTGTAGGCATCACTCATATTGATGCCATTGCTCCAGCACACCACCCTCCATAGAAGATTGTACTGGTGACAACAGACTGGTAGAACATGTGAAGGAGAGGCCTGCATTCTCCAAAGAACTTCAGTCTCCTCAGGAAATACAGATGACTCTGGCCCTTCTTGTACACAGCCTCTGTGTTCAGGCCTGACATCCAGGTGCACTCGCAGGTAATTATAGGTCTGCACCACATCCACACCCTCACCGTCAATGGTAACAGGGAGCAGTGCAGGCTTCGTCTTCCTGCAGTCCATCACCACCTCCTTTATCTCACTGACATTGAGCATCCAATGATTCAGCTTGCACTATTTGACAAAGTCCTCCACCAGGGCCCTGTATTCATTCTCCCATCCCCCCTTTATACACCCAACTATTGCTGAGTCAGCAGAGAATTTCTACAGATGACTTGACTCAAGTGTTATATCTTAATTCTGAGGTATACAGGGTAAACAGGAAGGGAGCCAATATAGTACGCCGAGGGGCCCCAGTGCTACTTATAACACACAGCTCTGAAGCCGCACAAACTGTGGTCTGCCAGTCAGGTAGTCCATTGTTCAGGATATAATGGAAGTGCAAACCTGCATTGAACGGAGTGTAGAATGACTGTATAAGAGCCAAGCATCAAGTATCTGGTCAATTCCCAGAGGGGTTCAATGCTGGGGATAATGGCTTGGGAAAAGATGCTGGTATTGATTTCCTCATCTTGAAGAATTTGGCAGGGACAGCACTGGTGGTAGCTCTCCAGACCACACCTTAAAGGTTGCAAGAAAGCTAGGATCTTTGATCCTTGAACACTTCTCAATTGTCCAAAGGCTCACGATTTAGAGGCAGTGGTAAATTACATCCATGGAGAAAGAGCAACACTGATGGTCAGAATGAAATGCAATGAAACAGGCTGGTGAGAATGTGGACATTGTTACAATGGAAGAGGCTGAAGTATTTAAACCATGCCAGATGAGAAAATGATGGAGAGTTTAGCCAATAGATTTAAGCGAAGAGTTGAACTGCCCATTTGTTCCACATATCCCAGGTAATCTTTTGAAAATCAGGTGGCGAGCTATCTTGAACTACTTCAGAACCATAAAGATATTTTTCTGAAAGGTAAGGTTTCATTATTTCAAAGTGACAATAAAACAATGGCAAGATGGCAAGAAGAAACATATATGTGACAGTGATTTTCAGTGACTGAGGCTGCTGTCTTTCTTGTGGTAGAAATCATTGGTCTAGAAATCATGGAGAGTTGCTGCATTTTATTTTGTTGTTGATAGACACTACAGCCACATGTTGTTGGTGGGTCATGTGAATGTTTTGGGAAGTTGGATGCAGATGAAAGAAGGTTTTGGGAGTTAAGGAAGCAACCCATTATCAAAAGTTTTGGAATTATTTGAAGAAATAACAAGCAGAATAGACAAAGGACAATCAGTTGACGTTGTGTATTTTAATTTTCAGAAGGTCTTTGACAAGGTGCTACACGAGGCAGCTTAACAAGCTATGAGCCCATGGTATTACAGGAAAGATTCTAGCATGGATTAAGCAGTGGCTAATTGGCAGGAGGCAAAGAGTGGGAATAAAGGGAGCCTTTTCTGGTTGGCTGCCAGTGATTAGTGGCGTTCCACAGGGGTCTGTTTTGGGACTGATTCTTTTTACATTATATGTCAATGACTTGGATGATGGAATTCATGGCTTTGTTGCAAAGTTTGCAGAAGATATGAAGATAGATGGAGGAGCATATAGTTGAGGAAATAGGGAGGCAATGAAATGATGTAGACAGGTTAGGAGAATGGGCAAATAAATGACAGATGCAATACAGTGTCGGGAAGTGTATGGTCACGCATGTTGGTAGAAGTAATGAAAGGGTTGACTATTTTCTAAATGGAGAGAAAATGCAAATAACTGGAGCTAAAAGAGTCTTGGAAGTGCTTGTGCATGATTTCCTAAAGGTTAATTTGCTGGTTGAGTCAGTGGTGAAGGCGGCAAATGCAATGTTAGCATTCATTTCAAGAGGACCAGAATATAAAAGCAAGAATGTAATGGTGGGACTTTATAAACCACTGGTGAGACCTCACTTGGAGTATTGCAAGTAGTCTTTGGCCCCTCATCTTAGTAAGGATGTGATGAAAATGGAGAGGTTTCAAAGGAGGTTCATGAGTATGATTCCAGGATTGAATCGCTTGTCACATAAAGATTGTTTGATGGCTCTAGGCCATTATTTACTGGAATTTCGAAAAATAAGGGGTGATCCAATTGAAACCCACAGAATGGTGAAAAACCTTGATAGAGTGGATGTGGAGAGGGTGCTTCCTGATGGTACTATAACACCAGAGGACACAGCTTCAAAATTATAGGGAATACTTTTAGAATGGAGATGAGGAGGAATTTCTTTAGCCAGAGAGTGGTGAATCTGTGGAATTCATTGTCACAGACAACTATGGAGGCCTAGTCTTTATGTATATAAGGCAGAGATAGATAGATTCTTGATTGGTCAGAGCATGAAGGGATAAGGGGAGGGGGAGAGATAGGAGATTGGGGCTGAGTAAAATAATGGATCAGCCATGATGAAATGGCAGAGCAGACTCGATGGGCTAAATGATCCAATTCTGCTCCTTATCTTATGGTCTAAAACAAAAACCCAGCTCAAAGTACATTTATTATCAAAGTATACAACCTAAAATTTGCTTTCCATACAATCACTAAATAAAGAACCAAGGAACTAACACAGGCATCCCACCCTACAAAAACTCATTTCAGGGAGGTAGCATCATCAATTTGCGGGAGACTTCCGGGAGAGGTGTGATGTCTGCAATAGAGTAGCTCCTTAGCAGCTAGCCAGCTAGTTTAAATAACGCTAGCTATGCTAATGAACGAATGACACCTGTTAAACTCACCTCAACATGTCTTTTACAGTCTTAACCCACCGTGGGCAATAGAAAAGTCACTGTTGCAAACAGTGCAGCGAGCAACACTGTCATTATTTTGACCCCTATTAGGCAGGGGTACACTTTAGTGTGTTCTGGGGTGACGTACATTTTATATTTTTTTTGGAACACTCTGCAATGGCGCGCTCTCACTCGTGCGCTCTCTCTCTCTCTCGTGGTCGCTCACGCGCTCTCAAGCACTCTCGCTTGCTTTCTCTCATTCGCTCTTTCTCCCACTCTTGCTCGCGCGCTCTTGCTTGCTTTCTCTCTCGCTCTCTCTCGTGGTCACTCTCGCGCTCTCTCTTGCTTTTCTCTCGCTTGCTCTCAAAAAAATTGATTTCTGTGATATTGCATATAATTTGCGGGCATCAGGAGCCTCTATTAATAAGCGGGAGACTCCCGGAAGTTCCAGGAGAGGTGGGATGTCTGCTAATACATTCAAAGAAAATCAAACCCCCTCCCCCCACGCACAAAAAAATTGCGCAAACTGCAAGGAAAAAAAATGATCGAGAACAGAACATAAAATACAAAAGGCACATTTCAGTATAGTTCAGCTGCGTTCATTATGTTCAAGCCGTCCAATTCAAAAATCATCCAATATTAGTAACAAAAAGAGAGAAAAAAAGTATTTTTTTAAAAACACACACATATACTTGACTAATCCAGGTATACTTTAACTTGTTGTGACATTTACAGAATATACACATTATTCCATGCTAAACTCTACTCATACACAGTACTGATACAGTAACTAAACTCAAACATATTTTAATTGCTCACGGTATTGGAAGTTAACAACAAAATCAGTATTAAAATGCACGTACAGTACAGCCACAATAGGTTGAATGGTTTCCTTCTGTAATTGTGTTACTCTGTGATTCTTCGATACATTTAGAACATATATCAGATATTTAAAAGAAGCACAAACATATAATTCTACTATAACAATAACGGGGTGGAAAAGCATTTGATGTCCAAGCTTTGAATTAAAGATATAATTCTCCTTCTCTATTGACCCAGATATCAATTTCTACAGTCTCCTGCAAACAATCTGGAAATAGTATTGATCTCAACGTTCAATAAATAACCAAAAATATACCATTAGTTTTGCATAAACAACTAAAACCATGAGTGCTAATGCTTTTAGTAATCTTTCTGAAATAATTAATGTTCTGAATGTAACTGCAACAAACTATTGTTAACAGGTAATAATTTTAATGCAAACTCTGCAGCATATGTGTAGCTGAAATGGAGAGCTCAACTGAACAACCTGGTAAACATTCCAGCTAGAAAAATGTGTTGATCACGAGTGCATAACATACATAAATATATATATATATATATGTTATGCACTCGTGATCAACACATTTTTAATATATATATATAAATAAATAAATGTTGAAAACAGTAAGGCAAGAGAAGTCAGCCTTCCTTAACCTAGCTGGCACAACTAGACTGGAAACAAGGATGCAATTTTCCACTTATTGACTTCGGCCTGAAAGACAGCTTTCTCTGTTCGCTAGGAAATCTGAACTTTCACAGAAAAAGAGCTTTTGGGACTAAGCCAGAATTTCAGCTACAGTAATGGCTTGAGTTTAATAACTTCGATGATTCAGGTCTTGCTTGGAGTTCATAACGTTTAGGGATTGA
This sequence comes from Mobula hypostoma, assembly GCF_963921235.1. Lineage (NCBI taxonomy): Eukaryota > Metazoa > Chordata > Chondrichthyes > Myliobatiformes > Myliobatidae > Mobula > Mobula hypostoma. The sequence continues at coordinate 51,069,113 of NC_086098.1, read as the reverse complement.
ATTTATCTCAAACTCTTCCACGTTCTAAAATGAGACAAATTCTTCCAATCTGGTTAAAATTGCAAAGTTCCCATTTAAGAACATTATCACCTCCCATATAGAATATCAATGTAGAACATATGTGGATGTACAAGTTATAACCCTGCAATGACTTTTCCTTCTGTGTTGAAAAAAAGGTGAATGGCAATTTTACTAATATCATTTTCCCCTCACATACTTGAAAACTTCTAAGGGATGGAAGGAGGCTATTCAGACCATGGGGTCTATGCCAGTTGCCAGAGTAATTACATTGATACCATTCCTCAAAATATTTTCTTACATGTGTAAATTAACTCCACTTGGAATCTCGTACCACCCACTACATTTGTACAGGTAGCCAGAGCCAATTAAACTACCAACACGTCTTTGGGATGTGAGATGAAACCAGTTCATTTAGGGAAACCCGAATTAGTCACAGAGAATGTGTAAATGCCACAGGATCAAACCAGATCTTTGGGATTGCGAGACAACAGCAATTCCTGTTGAACCACTGAGCTGCCCTCCTGTCAATCTCTGCTCACCAGCTTAATTCTGAAGCCCTGCAAAACTACACATGGTCCTTGAACATTTAAAATCTTGCAGTTTGAATCAAAGCGACGCAAGTACTTCCCCAAAAATGTCTCTAGATCCACGTTACAAAACTCTATAGTGCAATCTAACACTTCAGTCTGCACTTCTTCACAATGAAGGTGAATAAGGAAAGAGAATACAATGAGATTAATGAGCTCCATAATTTGTTTCTCTCTAATGTAAAAGAGGTATAAATTAGCTCTTCTTTTGGGAAATCATTCCGAAGTTCTACAGTACTGCTCCTTTTATCAGCAGTTGTTTCAAGGCCCATTTACTTTATTTCAACAACCCTGCCAGTAAACCTATTTAAGGTTTGTGTTTTATATCCTCATTACACATACTGTATTGATCACATGCTGTCAATATATCCTGATATACTAGTTACTAAAGCTACATATTTTCGAGTCACACACACAAAATGCTGGAAGAAAGCAGCAATTATGAGGCTGTGTACATACATCTACTGATGCTTCTGGACACATCTGCAGTGACGTTCCTGAAATCATCGGGTGTTTTGAGTCTTTCAACATCATACACCCTCCTCCAGGTGATCCAGCCAGGGGCTGATCAGACCCCAGCTTGTGTCCAGATGGCTAGCTACTTATGACTCCATGGCTCCCCTCTCTTTGAGCCACATGCATCTTGAGGCCCTCCCTGCCACATCGGTGGTACTGCGGATGGCTCTCCTCTTCCTCTCTCTCTAGATGCCCAGATTGCTGAAGGCTCTGACTAAGGAACGGGTTGCAAATCCCCTACAACCAACCTCCACTGGGAGACACCTCGCTCTCCATCCAGCCTGCTGACAGTTGCTGACCAGTCCTGCGTACTTGGAGAGCTTCCTTTCAAAGGCTTCTTCCCATGGGACTGTCAGCTCCAGCAGCACCACTTGCTTAGTAGACTCAGACACAAGGACAATGTCTGGTCGCAGGGTGGTGGCTGCGATGTGGTTGGGGAACTTCAGCTGCCGTTCAAGGTCCACCAACTGCTGCCAGTCCCTTGCAGAGTTCAGAATGCCTGCAGATGTTCTTTTGGCGGGTACTGGCTGAATAAAGAGCCGATATTTCAAGCCAAGACCCCTCATCAGGAACTTGGACATCCAAATTCACTAGCCACTTCAGTGAAGTATTATAGAAGAGTGCTGTAGCTCTTTCAGTTTAAAACAGATGATAGTTTAACTGCAATACTTATCACATAGGTATTACACAATATTTCTGCAACAGGGTAGATAGGTACTTCAAAAGATAACAAAAACTTACAATCCAAATATTTAAATCATTGGCAAAACACTCCTCCAATTACTTCTGGCCATAGGCAATCAACATTTTATATTTTAACTTGGCCTTTAAAACCATCCATGTATATATTGTGACTGTTTTAAAGACACACACACACACACACACACACACACACACACACACAATGCTGGAGGAACTCAGCAGGCCAGGCACATCTAGGAAAAGGATACAGATGATGTTTTGGGCAGAAATCCTTCGACAGGGTTTCGGCCCAAGATATCCAGTGTACACTTTTCCTAGATGCTGCCTGGCCTGCTGAGTTCCTCCAGCATTTTGCGTTGTGACTGTTTTAATTACTGTACCTGCCAATGGCATTAAGCTCAAATGCAGACATAAAGTTATGCACAGGCCTATCAAGTGAGATGATGAATTGCAGAGACTGTGTGTGAAATGCTGAAAAAAAAATCTGTGAAAGATCACGAAGTTAGTATTATTTTCCATTTGCAATTGTTGCAAAGCAGTACTCAGATGGCTTGAATTCAAATACATTTCAGTGCAACTGTGAGATTTCAAGGTTAAAGTTGGGTGATCTTCTACCGTTGTTCCATTGTAAAGGAGACATATAAAGCAATGTAAAAAACAGATATTTGCCTGTTAAAGGATAAGGTTTTGAGTAAAAATTATAAAATTATTTTCCAATGAAGAGTACAAAAAAGGAAACTCAAAAAAAACAAATTTGATATCAAAGACTATTGTTCTTACTCCAAACAAAACACAAAAATCCACATAACACTTTGTAGTCCACTCCATACTTTATTGATAATTGATAGATTATGCCAAATGCACTTTCCCTCATAATCCACACATCCCTCAATTTCTTTAGTAGCCAAATATATCTACTACATCACAGCTCTGAATAAATTTGGTGACTGAGTAAGCAGAATCATTTGATAAAGAGAATCCGATCTGATTAAAAAAATTACCATTGCCTCAGCTCCAACTGACCACCTCCTTATCCTGTGAACACCTCCTCTGTCAATTTAGTCCTGTGTTGGTTAAGCAAAGGAACACTCTCTTGACATCGACAAAGATCAGGTATACTATCTAAATGATGAGAGGCTGCAGACCTCTGCAATGTGGCAGGATCTCAGAATCTCAAGCCAGATAACCATATAATGTATACAGTATATCTTTGTGTAAGTTTGCAGAAGACAAATGTGCAGGTAGAACAAATAACCGGAAATGTTAAAAGAGTATTAACATTCATCACAAAAAAGAACTAAACACGATAGTGAGGAGAGTATGTTTCAGTTATATAAGGCACTGGTGAGGTTACATGTGGAATACTGTGAACTGCAGTACAGTAGTCTTTTTTTAAAAAAAGGATACTAATACATTGGGAGCTGTTCAGGAAAATTTGATCTGGGGAACGTGGTTTACCTTCTGAGCTAAACACTGGAGATTACAAAATTTCAAGGTTACTTGAATGAAACATGAGATCCTGTGGGGCCTCAAAAGGATGAATTTGGTGAAGATGTCTATTCTTCTTGGAAAACCTTGGCTCACCTTCCACAATTTGCCTTCCAGCACAGCAGGTTGATGCAATCTCACTAGCTCTCTACTTTGCTCTGGAGCACCTTGACAACTGCACCGTGGTTTCAGGCTACTGTTTATCAATTACAACTCTGTGCTTAACACCATCATTCCCTCAGTACTAACAACCAAGCTTCAACTGGGCCTCAGTTCTTCCTTCCTCCTTAAGACCACAGGCAGTGTGGTTTGGTAACATCTGCTCACTGATTATCAACACAGGCGTAACTCCAGGATGAATGTTTAGCTCACTGCTCTATTCGCTCTACACTCATGGCTGGGTGGCAATGCAGAGCTCAATACACATTCTATAATTTTGCAGATGACTTCACCGTTGTTTATAGAATCTCGGAGAGCAATGAGTGAGATAGATCCGTCAATAGACAAAGGGGTGAAAAGTTTCTGCAGGTAGATGGAAATATGGATTTAAGGTTACAATCAGAGATAATTTATGGCAGAGTAGTGTTGAGATCCTAGTCATGCACCCAAACTTGTATGTTGCTCTCCCAACTTCTGCTATCTCAACAAGTTCCATTTCTTATTCTACTAAACATTAGTGAGCATAAACCAAGCATTTCTTCAGTCCTGCCGAAGGGTTTCGGCCCAAAACATTGATTGTACTTATTCCATAGATGCTACCTGGCCTGCTGAGTTCCTCCAGCATTTTGTATGTGTTGCTCCAATTTCCAGCATTTGCAGATTTTCTCTTGTGTTGTGTTTTCATTGTCTTTTTCTTTGGACAATACTGAAAATCCCATGAATTGCAACATTTGGGATCACAGCCGGGGATATTCCAATAACAGGTAAAATGTTCCCTCTTTGGATACTGCTGCAAGCATCCCATGTAGATCCTACATTCTGCACACATCTTACAAGAAAGACTAAGTTTCAAGTTGAGAATTATAAACATAAGCTCATGAAAATCAGCAATTCAAAGCTGCAAATCCTTAGGAAACCGTGAATGGAAATAGCCCAATGAAATTCCACAGTAGATGTTTCAGCTTGCAATGAAGACCTGCTGATTAAGCTTCAGACTGACAACAGCAATATAAACTCATTTGTTCAGTTGAAGCACCCTCAGTAAAATACAGGTCATCCCTGAGTTATGAACAGCCCTACCTAAGAGACTCCCATAACATTATTAAATTCAAACATTCACCAAATTTACATACATTTGTCACTATGAACAACAAAACCAATTTTCCCTCTCTCTTTACACTTTTAGTAATTGTTCTTACTTATTGTCTTGAGTGTTTTTGATGCCACTCATTACAATAGTGTAGAGGTAGAATTACCATATTGAATGATTTTTATAAACTTTTTCATCTACAAACAAAATCCATTCATGAATGTCTGTAAAAATGGATTGCATTCTTTGCCTGTAACAAGAAATCAGTTGCCTTTGCAAACAGGAACATCATTTCCAGACATGTTTTTCACTGCTTAGAGGGTTGCCCATGTTCTCTGTATCTGTCTACAATTTTAGTGGAATCCTCTATGATTCCACAATTTCACCAGCAGAAATACTTAAAACTAATTTTACTCCTACTAAATACCTCCTGATTCTTTCCATCTCTTTAGAGATGATTCTGTGTTGCTTTGAATCTCTTCTGTAAAATGCACCCGACAACTTCACCAAATCTGTTACTTTTTGACTTGAAAATTCCTATTTTATTTCATTCTTTTATTCTTTATGAAATGTGGATTATTATCTAGTTGGTTCTCATCTGCATTTCAATAAAAAAAATGCCAGGAGATAATGGTAACAACCGCAAGTATTTTATTTCCTTGGGCATCTGTGCCTTTTCCGATGCCCGTGATGTTGGATAATTGCCACAGAAAATGATCTCCTATAGAATTAAAATAATGCACTCTAGCATGTCTGAATATTTTGTTTCCAGCAATTTGCCTGCTTTATGCTTTATAACCTGTAAATTTAAAACTATGACTTAATGAACAATGAAACAAAGCAATATTTTTAATATACATTTAAACAATCATGGGAAAACAAGACAAAAATCAGATTCAAAATACAGGATGAGGAGTCAAAGGGATTTAAAACTAATGCAGTTCAACACCATTAGGTCTTGGAAGGCATGGAAATTAATTTTCAGATCTTAATATATACCATAGGGACTGCAACAACAAACAGTAAATAGAAGAGCGGTAATCTACAAAATCTAAGTAAAATGAATATGACTTTAATTACAATGCGAGTCATGACAGTCACCCAATATAAACAACTCCTTTAGACTGTCTTTACTAAAATACAGAAGGGATGGATTTGCATTGATTGTTTTACTTAACTATATGAATTTTGCCAAACTAAATTTTTTTGGTCACCAGCATCATCAGTTTAATATTTAACTGAAGTCTAAAAGTGACTGAGGATGTCAGAAGACAAACAGGAACTATATTTAATTGAAAAGCTTTATTTAAGGACGAGGAGAAGATGGCGGCGCAATGCAGCTTGCGCGGCCACTCCAGTGAATGATATCTGTTATCTGTTACATAGGGTGCTGTGCACAATCCTGATTTGATGGAGACAGACGAGAGAGAATGGAGGAACCTCTGGAGAAACTTCTGAAATGCCTTTTTTGCTGCCATTGTTACTGTGTGATCCTGAATCTCCAGAGGGGAAGGCCCCGAGTCCTTGGCTTTGCTCGGCAGCCAGGACGGAGTCAAAGCGCTCGGCAGAGATGGTGCTCGGTGCTCGATGTCGAAGGGCTGGTCGGAGGCTCGATGTTTTCGGACGAACTCAGTGTCGGCTGTGGTCGGGTGCTTCTAATGCATGACAGTTGTCGGTGCCTGGAGGTTTATGGCAGAGAGAGTTTCTCCCTTCTGCCGCCTGCAATCGGGACTATCGGGAGTCGATCGGAAATTTGAGGCTTTTTTTTACCGTTCCCATGTTCTGCTCTTTACCAAATTATGGTATTGTTTTGCACTGCTGTAACTATATGTTATAATTACGTGGTCTTGTCAGTGTTAGACTTTGGTTTGTCCTGTTTTTTTTGTGTGATATCACTCCGGAGGAACATCGTATCATTTCTTAATGCATGCATGCATTTCTAAATGACAATAAATGAGAACTGAGTGTCCTTATAATCTAATCCTTCAGTGAAAGCTGTCAGTAGCAGAAATACAGTCAGTGAACACTTTATTAGATACATATGTACACCTGCTCATTAATACAAATATCTAGTCAGCCAATCATACGGCAGCAACTCAATGCATAAAAGCATGCAAGCATGCATATATGCAGATGTAGTCAAGAGATTCAGTTGTTGTTCAGGCCAAACGTCAGAATGGTGAAGCAATGTGATATAAATGACTTTGACTGTGGAGTGATTGTTGGTACCAGACAGGGTGGTTTCAGTATCTCAGAACTGCTGATCTCCTGAAATTTTCACGCACAGTCTCTATAGCAGGGGCTCCTAACCGGAGGTCCAGAGACCCCTTGTTTAATGGTATTGGTATATGGCATAAAAAAGTTTTGGAACCCCTGCTCTAGAGTTTACAGAGAATGGTGTGAAAAACAAAAAGGATCCATCCAGCAGCAGTTCTATGGGTGAAAATACTTTAATGACAGGAGTCAGGAAAATGAGCAAACTGGTTCAAATTGACATGGTGACAGTAACTCAAATAACCATGCATTACAACACTGGTGTGCAGAAGAGCTTCTCTGAATGCACAGTATGTCAAACCTTGAAGTTACCGCAGTAACAGCAGACCACAAATATACTCTCCACTTTATTAGGTTAAAAAAAAGAGCTTAAATGAGAAGCCATATTCTGTGAATAATAAACAATGCCTATCTACCCAATTGTCAAGACAAAGCTGTCTGAACTACAGCAGGCAGCTCAAAATGAGGTGCACAACCTCAAAGCATGCATCTGAGATACTTCCTTTCCTCTGAAAATTTTGACAACAGTGTAAAAAACTGAAAAGCTTTCTCGAGAAAAAAAATCAAAAGTCAACACTATACAAATCAAAAGATGAGTTAAATTGACGTCAAATTTTAAATTAGATACATTTCTCAATATTTTGTGCTATTTACTTTCTGGAATACACAAATATTTTATATTTCACCAGCAAAATACAGAAGTTTGACTACATTCTGATTTCTTCTTTACTACTTCTTTACTGCTGATACACACAAATAGACTTTCTGTCACATATGGTAGAATGAGGTGCATCTAACTGAATTTCTGCAGAGCATTTGGTTGTTGCTGGAGCTTGACAATGGCCTCGTCATTCAATTCAAAGTCTAGTGGAAGTGGCTCTGCTCTCATCTGTTGAAAACGATGGTCTGATACCCGGCCAATTCCAATCTGAGCAATTTGGCAAGGCAACAACTGCTTGGAGAATTTCTCACCTTCTGTTGTTTATCAAGATCACAACTGCAAGGAACATGAGCTTTCCACTTCCTTGCAGCCAAAGTTCACCGCATATTTAAGGTGTTCAGACTGGTTGTAAATAACAACACAGATGCCTCCAGTTAGATTGACTTTCAATCACAGTAAGATTTGTGCTTGGGCAGCCCACCTATTTAGACAGTGAATGAGGAACCTGCTAAATTTTAACTCATTGTGTCAGTGATTTGGCATGTTTTATCTGTGAAGCTCCCAGATGGATTTCTACCTTGATGTATTTATCGAAAGTGCAAAGGGCCTTCACAATAAATGTTTTAGTTTATCTGGTCAACTGTGCTTGTATTTGACCATTTTTGCATTCAAAATATTCTACAGCACATCTACTTTATTGCAAAATGTTGCCATAGGAACAAATGATGACATATACTTAATGTGGAGAAACTCACTGATGATTTCATTTAATACCTCTTGATTATTATACTTCATTGAAAGATTCATATTCAAATTCCATCTTTTTTTGGGCAGCAGCCAGAAATTAAGGCAGTTTCATAAGTTATTCTGAAAGTAGCCAAGAATGAAGTGAACCCCAGTGGAAGCAAACTACAGGGTTAATGAGCTACAATGATCCAGAAAATACTGAGATTTGCTGGCAGTTTGATGTGGAACCACAGGCATTTATTAACACAAGTTGCAGAACTTTGCTGGTGATTTATCAGCTGTGTTCCACCGCTGGATGCTGCATGGGCTTCCCGCAGTGAGGTGGTGTTTGTTAGAATTCCTCAGCATAATCTACCTTCAGTTACTGTCCCAGCTAACACATAATCCACAAGATAGTTCTTTTCATTGGTGTTTGTACCGCTGCTAATGGTAGTCTTTCATTACCATTTTAAACAGATAAAAAAGTTAAGCAAACACAAATGAAAGAATCACCTAAAATGACTTTAATATGTTTTAGTATGCACAGAGATATACAGTATATAAACATCTGAAAATAAAACATAACAGTTTAGACAAGTGATGAAGCCAAGGGCAAATCTCTACTGCCTATCAAAAGTTTCTACAGAGACATCAAGGTAAGGAGGTTTGTTCAGGCTCACTCGCCCACTGCATGGTTCAGTTGCCAGCTGGGTTCACCACCTAGATCAAGTACAGGACAGTGTGGTCTTTAGGTCCTCAAACTCACAGATGATATTGTTCATGTTATAATTAAATTCAAGTTCAATTGTCATTCAACCATACATGAATACTCATCAATACAGCTAAACAAAACAGCGTTACTCCGGGTCAGGGTACAAAACAGTACCCCAGTTACAAACAGCACAAAGCACACAAGATAGCAAGCACAAATGGTAACACAATCACACAATAAAGAAGTTCCAAAACCCATGCCATCAATCTGCAGTTGCAATGGGAGCCACTCATGATTCAGAAGTACATTTATTATCAAAGTATGTATGTATACAGTATACAACCCTGAGATTTGTCTTCCCAAAGGCGGCCACAAAACAAAGAAACACCATGGAACCCGTTCAAAGAACGCAAACACCCACACGTAAAAAACAGAACAAATTGTGCCAACAGTAAAGTGAATAACACAGATTAAAAATCAAGCCACAGAGTCCTCAAAATGCTCTACAAGTGTTCAGTTTCGTTCTGTTTAACACTGTGTCTTTTGTGAACTACAAGCCACATTGCCAGTCCACATCGAAGCATCCCAATCAAATTGCACAGAAACAGCAAAAAAAGAATAAGCAGAAACCAAAAACACATGTAACATGAACTGCAGAGTCCTCCATAAGGTGTCCAGAACCACAAGCTGTGCTGATCAAACCTTGCAACATGAGGGAGATTCATGGACCTTCCCCTGGCAGCAGCGAGTGAGAGTGAGAGGAAGACCAGCCAAATGCAGGCAGATAGCACCAAAAACCCACTTGCCTTCCGCCCTCGACCTCATCAATTTCAATCTTGCTCGACGCTTTAGTTGGCGAGGAGTAACGGAACCGATTATGGGTTCGCACTTTGTCTTTAGGCCTCTCACTCTACTCTCAACCTCGCTGAATTGCCCCGGAGACAGCAAAAGCACCAGAGTGCTCAGTCAGAACAAAAACACATCATCAAAATATAAATTTATAAATTACAGGCTCCAGTCACACGCAGTTTAGTAGTAGAAGCATATTTAGAAGTAGTAATTTCGTGAACTGTCTGCAGGATTTCACTGGCACCATCTTGTTTCCCAATTCCCCCAAACTTAGTTTCTTCAATCAGGAAGGTCAGTCTTGTTACTTATACAAATGTACCAACAGCCCTTTCTTTACAGACATTCATGACTCTCTTTGGCTTTAATCCCTCTACCCTGATTTCTCCTCCTTACCTTCACACCCACCCACACCTTTGTCTGATTTATTCTTTCCTACTTACAAATGTTACTGTTTTCAAAATCCTACTTTAATACTATTTATCTGACTAGATATTTGCTATCACACCATGTTCAAGAACAGTTACTACCCCTCAACCATCAGGCTCTTGAACAACACTCATTTATGGACACTTATCTTGTGGCCGGCTGGTGGCGCAATGGCATCAGTGCCAGACTCCGGAGTGAAGGCTCCGAGTTCGAATCCAAGTCCGGCCACCCCCCGAGCACGCTTTCCATCCGTGCTGGGTTGAGCGTCAGCTAGGCACTTGGCCTCATTAAAAAAAAAAGGAGTCGAGTCAGGAATATTCATATCGTGACCCGGTTAATCCGAAAGGAGACCAATCCTGACACCATGTGCCAGACCAGAATGGCTGACAGTCTGGTGCGACACGCTAAAAAAAACTTATTTTGTTATTTCATAGTAGTTATTTATTGCTATTTATTTATCTGCATTTGCTGAGTTTGTTTAGTTTACAGATCCTGTTTACAGTTACTGTTCTATAGATTTACTAAGTATGCCCGCAGAAAAAGAATCTCAAGGTTGTATGTGGTGACATGTATATAGTCTGATAATAAATTTTGAACCATATCTTTCATCCTTTGCATATGATCCAATTAGCTTTGCCTACTTCTGAATTCCCTTGCATATTTTTCTTTTTTGAATGAGGTAAAATATTAAGGCTGTTTTCTGAGTATCCTAATACTCCACAGTTAATTCAAAACCATTCTCCAAATACTATTTATGATCTTTGACTCCTTCCACTTGAGGAAGAAAAATCAGGAAATTTGAAGTACAAGCAAGCCAAAAATAACAAGAGTTGAAAAGGTAAATTCTTCATATTTCCTTTGGAAACTTCCAGCTTTACATTCTGCCCAGTAAGTACATTCTGAGGTTCAGCCCACAAAATAGACCAAACCTCTCTCTGGAGTTAAAATCTGCACTTAAAAAAGTTTAATTTCACTAATGTTTTGCTCCAGTAGTATTTCACAATATGCAAAAAAAAAGACTGCTTTGCTTGCTCCAGAAATTTAAAACCAACAAATAGAGGCTAGTCACTATATAAAACACTTCTAAATTGTATATAGTTTTAGAAGGAATAAAACCCAAGAAATGAACATACCATTAGAACAATAAAACTTTAAAGTTCTAAATGACTGACAGAAGATGCTTGTCTATTCATAGCAACAAAATTCTAGATTTTGACTTTTTTTTAAAGAAAGGTCAACATGATGATACACTTAAAATAACCAATTATAAAATTGGGTAAAGTATATAAAGTGGCCTTACAAATGAAATACTTGTACATATTTGTCTGGACAATTATTCCTGCCCACTTAGTGCACTTGTATGGTCACTTCAGCACATTGTCCACTGGAATAAATTTCAGAGGAAAGTTTATTCACTGATACAATGATGCATTACAAATGGTGTTTAATAATTAGCAAAGAATGTGTGAAGCACAAAAAATGTAGATACTGAAAAAGAATTAAATACAGAGAATGCTGGAAGTACACAATGGATGAGGCAACATTTGTAGGGACACTGGAGATCCAGACATTTGCTGCATTGCAAATAAATCAATCCAAATAAACTGGCCTTTTTATATTTGAATCCTGAATGTTTTAATATTCTCCCTACATTCCCACCAACTTCCCCAGATCCCATCACAATACAGGCAATTTACATTGGTGAATTAACCTGCACATCTTTGAGATGTGGGAGGAAACCCTTGCAAACACAGAAGACATGAAAAAATCTCCAGACGATACTAGAGATGAGAGTTGAACCCAGCTTCCTGGTGCTCTACAGTAACAACTCTACAAGCCAAGTCATTGTGCCACCCGGGTCTAGGACCAGAAAAATGTAAAGAAAAAACCTTTAAAAATACTTTAATTTATTTATCATGATTTATTTGTAAATAAAGCCTCAGTTTAAAAAAATAAACCCTTCAATTAAATAAAATTTGAGAAAATATGTAATTACCTGCATTTATCTACCCAATCAATTGGGGTGTGGTCACACACAATTCAGGGTCTGATGATACCCTTATCTCTATCTTTGAACTCTGACGTTGGAATCTGTCCTTTATAACTCAGGCACTGCAAGGCTGGAAGTTGGAAACAAACTGACCTGCATGCTACAGAAAGTTGGTATTCTCCATAGAACTTTCATTTCATCTCAGTCCAGTGAGATGAGAGAAGAACAAGTGGCATCAAATGTAATATCCTGAAACCAGATTACTAAGGGAAACCAATAAACTCGTTTTGTGGTAAGAGTTTTGAAACTCTGTCAAATAAGGGAACAGCTGCTTGTTGATGGAAGGAAGCTATAAACTAAAGCTTCCAATACAGGCTGCACATTTATAGAAAATCCGCTTTATTTTCAATAATACTGTAACCTTCTATGATGAAAAAAAAATAATTATTTTTGAATTTTCAGCATCAAGCCTGATGAAATAAGACAAAGTTATAAATAGCTAATATGTCAAAGAGGCTGATTAGCAGTAATTAGCAATAATAAATTGCTGAAAGAATACTTTCCTTAAAATAAATGTAAAGATTATGGCCAATCCAATTGGAGCCAATCTCATAACTTTCAATGGATTGTAATGGTGAGCCTGTCAATTAATGCTTGGGATGCGGCCATACAGTAACAGAACGTTGGCAACTTTCTCATATCTGCAGCTTAACCATATGTCTCCCCATTGAGCTCAGTCCTTGCATCATTTCTCTGTAAATACGATGCGTTCCATTACTTTGGCAGCAAAATCTGGACTAATAGACTGTCAATATGGATACTTTTGTCAATGATGTATCTACTGCCCTTGCAGTGCGTCTCTGCACAGCTATGCTGTGAGTTAAACAACTTCTCAAAAATCACTTGAGACAGAAGCCTTCTTTGGGGTTTTTATATGAAATCTCTGAAGTTATGAAATTGCATAAAGTTAAGTAAACTATGAATTAAATTAAATACAGAATCATCGCACACCTGAAAATACTAATATCATTATCACAGCCAGTGTTAACACATACGCTGCACTCCAGATCGACCCAGTGTAAACAACAGTAAACTCATGATGCAATGATAAGCTTAAAAAAACACTTTCTTCAAAATATATCTACTAAACATTTACAAATATTAACAAACTTAAGACTCTCAGATATTGCTGTTTCAAGGCAAATAAAGTGTGGATGGTGATGTGTGCTTCAAATCGAATCAAAACTAATCAGTGCAGGAGATGGTATACAAACCAGTTTACAGTACATGTAGGAAGTAATATTCATGCAAAATGAACTATGGCTCTAGAGGCCAGAACACTCCTTTCCTGACATCCACAGGATGGCAGACTTATCGACTGAAACTAAAAGTCAAGTGATCTGTTCACTAAGTCTTTGGTAAAGGAGGATGGTCCCAGACTGGTCTTAAAAATAGTCTCATTACACCATCTTTAACTATTCTCACATCAAAAATACTGGCCTTGATGAAATACATGCTCGTGGTAATGTCTGATGAGTAGAGAGATGACATGATGCTTACCCAGAATGATGATTGGCTGAGTTAACTCCAAAGTGAGTTGTGCCTTCTTAATACAAACTGCAATTCGCAGTAGCCCCTCAGAGACAAGGAATGGACAGAGTTTATCAAGAGAACTTTATTTTCAGAAAAATTCCAGCTTTGTGATGCACTGCACCTCCTTTGCAATAAAACCGGCCTTGAACAATAAGGATTTCAACCTTTGCCCGACTTTACTATATCCTAAGATCTCGAAGTGTGCAGCAGCAGCAATAGCTTTAGTTCATGCATCACTGAAGATGCAGACCACTTTCTTTTGAGCTGTAGATATTAGAATTATAGTGTAGGTTCTTGGAAGGTTCAAACCTTTCAGATCCTGAAGGGAAGAACACCACTGTTGCCATTGTTCATGTTTCTTTTTGTGGAGTGGGACATCCCATCCATATAACCATATAACAATTGCAGCACGGAAACAGGCCATTTTGGCCCTTCTAGTCCGTGCCGAACGCTTACTCTCACCTAGTCCCATCTACTTGCACTCAGTCCAAGGTTAACACTCTTAACATGAACTGTCCCTGGTTACTGACTGGAACAGCAAATTCAAGATTAAATAGGCTGTTGATAGGCAATAGAACACCACAACGTGCAAAGGGTCTTTCAGTATTAGCGATATGGAAAGTACGGGTGTCGGTAACGAGATCCCATCCAAGACCCAGACTGTGCTGCATAGAAATGAGATCGTGTCCAAGATCAAGATTCTGTAGACCTTTGGCCAGATCTTCAGACAGGAGGAGACGTGGATGTGGTCTTCTGCAGTCTGATATTAGACTGTGCCACCATGGCTTGCACTTCTTTCAGCACGCTGACTACGACTTCTGTACTAGAAAGTAATTTAAGACCATGAACAACATAGAAGTGCCTTTCTATGCACCTCCATGCTTCAGTATGAACTCCTTCTCTCCCTAGATAGTTGTCCTCTTAAGGTCGAATGCTACAAAGGACAGTTACCAAATACATGAACTTTCATGCAGTACTTCAGAATCTTGTTGTCCAGCTGGTGGTCATGAAACACAAGAATCTGAGGTAGTCTTGATGATCCTCTCTCACTAAAAAGCTGTGCAACGTTTGTGCTATCACTGCAAATGACTCAGTTGAGAAGTGCATGAGGATCCCAAGCAGACTGTTATTGAGGTCTGGACCCCACAAGAGCACATTGTTCAGTGGTTTGCCTTTGAAATGCACACTTGAATCAAAGATGATCTGTATCTGTGCAGGTTTCTGGGGGTGGGAGACACCAAATTTGGGCAGATAATAGTTTTTTTTGTTGGCATCTGGTGGAGGAGCCAGCTCAGCATGATGGTTCCTGAAGGGTCTCTCCATGAATTCCACATAATGGTCTTTCTTTTCTGGCTTCCATCTCAATATGCAAGTGAGGGACATGAGTCAACCAAAGGCCTGCTCACTGGTGTTTGGTAGGAGTTGTCGCACTGAGCAAAAAGGAAGAGGACCTACCCAACTGTTTGACTCATCTTTCCCAAACTCTTTGTTCATGATTTGAAGGGAGACATCATCAATGATAGAAGATGCCAGCTTATAATCATGTTCTGAGTGACAGTAGACCAGCTTTTGAGCAGAGGCAAGTATGTCAGGGTGCTTGGTTCATTTACCTACAATCTTCTCTTTCACACAAATTTTACTCTCACAGGGTCCAAAATGACTTGGGCACCAGTTCTCCAGGACAGTCTTAAATGTGATGGCAGTGTGCTGATAAGCAACATTGAGGCAGACTTCACATGCTATGACCCAAGCCAGGTCCATTGCACTGTTCACATACCTTATGTGCATGCCCGGTG